>NC_053395.1:186437576-188982079 GCF_905171765.1 Bufo bufo | reverse complement strand
TCCCACAGAAGTGAATGATGTGCCAGATAATGATGTGCCACTGCGCCAGGTTACAATGGGCATCTTCCTTTAGTACACTGGCCTTCCACTTCCACTGCATGACCTACAGGCAGAACCTACACACGGTGTTCTCACAACCTCCCACCGCTCGCTCCAAGTACCATCACAAACCAGCCGCCAGTGACGCTGCAGTAGACCTTTAAGCACTTTTAGTATTTCTTATCAACACTAAAAGAATTGAGAAAGGAGTCCCAGAACCCCGAAACGAGTTGTCCACTTGATGTATACTGACCAATAAAGTACCTCTGGTCTTCTCATGGTCATGTTTTGCTCCTACTAGCCAATTATTTGTGGTAGAACCAATCTGGTCCACTACTCCCTACCATCCAGTAATCATCCTGTACTCCTCCAGTTGGCTGGTAACCACAATCTGGAGGATTATCAATGGCCTTGGCAGCATTGATTCTAACAGCTCACACCAGTGTTGCACTGACCATCATAGCACAACAGGAGAGAACAACATATTTCTGCGTGGACCATCAGGCCTCACATACTTACCCTATGAGCACCTCTCTTTTTGGTTGCCTTTCTCAATATATACCAATATATAAGTGGGGAGGATGGAGTTGGGAGAGGAGCTGTATATAGGTAGTAGGGTGGCCACCCAGGTTCTGCATTAAGAACTGCAAATGTTCTCCAGGGTTCTGCAGGCTATAGATATTGATGACCCATCAGTGAGGATCTGACACCCAGCACCCGCCAATCAGCTGTTATGGGCTGCCACGGCTGAATGCTCCATGCACTGTGCAGCTTCTGGTGCCAGCGTACTGAATCTTAGCTCGCGCTCACTTGAATAGGAGCTAAACTGCAGTACCCTGGTATGACCACTACACTGTGTATGGAGCTGTCTGCTTCCAGCTCTGTACACTGTACAGTTTCTGGCCCAAAACAGCTGATCATTGGGGTGCTGGGTGTTGGACCCACACCAACCTGATACTGGTGACCTATCCGGAGGAACAATTAAGTGAATGATTGTTCCATGGGATAGCCATAATGCTAAACATCAGGGGGAAAAAGGTTGGTGGGACATATTCTGAACCCCTGCCATGTCAAAACAATAGGGCCTGTAGCTGTAATACTTATGGCAGTATATTAAGCTAACACTTCCACTTAGACAAACTTGTATAAGGATCAGATCATCTTTACATTTCCATTATGTTCCAAAGAAATCAGTTTGAGCTGTATGGGTATGTGTGTGTGCTTGTCTACTCATCCATACAGCATAAGGTCATGTGGATGTCATAAAGAGAAGCCCCTCCATTCAGGACCCTCCTTTATGAGTAAGAATGAGGAGCCGGGTGGCTAATGAGCAGTAGCCCACACTCACATTGAAGCGCCCAAGAGTTACATGTTGGTCACCCTAAGGAAACCTTCTGTGCGCACCAGCGCCCCCTAGTGTCTGCAATGATCAGAATGTTTGCTCTTTGCTTTTAGCTATGTCATGTCAATTACACTTTGAATGATCAAAAGGTATTCACCCTCATATATGACCTCGGTCCATACAGCAAGATACTCATGCAGATGTTACGTATTTCCAGAAGAATCTAATTTTTTACTGACGGATACATAACCAATCAAAATGTTTCATTTCGCTAAATAATCATTTAGGGTTGTAAGAAATTCTTTTTTAGAAACTAACGTTTTTTTATTCGGGGACAGTGATCTTTTTTAAAAACGTGACTGACTTAAATAATAGCTGTATGGAGTGTTCTTCAAATAATGAATAAATCATTTTCCTTTGTAGATCAATCATGATCCCTCAGGTTTGGTGGTTCTTGTTCTTATTACATGTCCAGATTTCTATGGCCCAGAATTATTTTGAAGAGAGGAGATCGGTAAGAAATAGGCCCAAAGCATTAGTATCCAGCCCAGTGGAGAAGATTCCCAGCCTCAGTGAACAAGGTAAATCAAGGGGTTCCCAAAGGGTTTTCAAGACTCCTAATATTGATAACCTATCCTCACGATAGGTCCTCAATATCCAGTAGATGGGGGTCTGAGATGGATAGTGAAAAGCATAAATGCTGCGTGAGCACTGTACATGGCAGTGCCACAGAAATGAATGGAGCGGTTGTCATGCAAGTACACCACCACTCCATTCTCATTGAGCGCTTCTGGACCTCCATTCTCTCAGTGGTTGGACCCCCAGCAATCAAATACTTATCCCCTGTTCTATGGGTAGGGGATAAGTATTGTTAGTGGGGAAGACCCTTTAAAGGCAATGTCTATATCCACTTTCGCAACCAATGTTTTTTTTAAATGTTTATCAAAAAATATTAATTTAAATTTCATTTTGCAACCATAGCTCCTCTACAGCCTTATGTGTTGCTATGGTTACAGACTACAAACAAACCCTGTGTAGTCTGATCCTGCAATCATGTGTTACTCTCTTCCATTTGACGCCTATGTCTTAGATCAGGCATGCTCAACCTGCAGCCCTCCAGCTATTGCAAAACTACAACTCTCATCATCCCCGGACAGCCTACAGCTATCAGCCTACAGAAGGGCATGGTGGGAGTTGTAGTTTCACAACAGCTGGAGGGCCGCAGGTTAAGCATCCCTGTCTTAGATAATGGATATAGGTTAGCCAGAAGTAGGAGACTAATGGGAGTGTGAAGGGAGTAGGATCAGTCGACACCCTGGGTGTTGACTGATCCTACTCCCTACACAATGTCAACCTAGAGACACATAGGTCTGTAGACGATCTGTAGAACAGAATGGTTCAAAAATATTAATCAAATGGATGCAAAAGTATAAAAAAAAAACTGTTATGTATGTTATAAATGAAATGTGATTATCATCAGAAAGTAAGTACTTCATGAGGACCTCAGTAGGTGTCCTGTGATCTCATTCCAGATGAAGACTGCCTTCTGGAAATGGCCTTCCTCTTGGACAGCTCAGAAAGTGCTAAGGAATATAATCACAATCAGGAGAAAAGATTTGTTTTGCAAATGGTGGACAAACTAAAGGGCGTTCAACTGGACTCCATGAGGCCTTTCAGCTGGAGGATGGCCTTAATCCAGTACAGCAGCACAGTACTGATAGAGCAAACCTTCAGAGACTGGAGAGGACCTGACAACTTTAAGGCTCGCATTTCCCCCATTGTATATATTGGCCATGGTACATTCACCTCCTATGCCATCACAAACTTAACTCAGCTCTACATGAATGAAGGCACACAGAAAAGCTTGAAAGTGGCCGTACTCCTAACTGATGGGGTGGACCATCCCAGAAACCCTGATATATTTGCCGCTACTACTAATGCTAAAAACCACGATATCAAGCTCTTCATTGTTGGAATGACGTCCGTAGCCAAGGAGGCCACCAATGCTGCAAAACTGCGTCTCCTGGCCAGCGTGCCTGCTACCAGATTTGTCTTCCATTTGCAGGAAGCTGATATGGTGGATAAAATCATCAAGGAAGTGGTAAGTAACCACGTGGCCATCATAAAAAAAATGTATAACTATGCAATAAATGCTATTCCAATGTGTATCTGGCGGATGGACTGTGTTAGTATACTCCATCGCCCCATACCACAAAATGGTTACTTGTCTATGGTGCCCAGTTTAGGAAGGAGTCTGATAAGTGGAAAAGAGGCATTTTTCTCTGCTAAGATATACAATATTACAAAGTTTCTTATATTCACCTGTACTATTGATTTAGGCAAAGTTTGTTAACATAATAGTTCTTCTTAAAAGAAGAAAAACTGATACAAGAGGACATAGTTTTAAATTAGAGGGGCAAAGGTTTAAAAGTAATATCAGGAAGTATTACTTTACTGAGAGAGTAGTGGATGCATGGAATAGCCTTCCTGCAGAAGTGGTAGCTGCAAATACAGTGAAGGAGTTTAAGCATGCATGGGATAGGCATAAGGCCATCCTTCATATAAGATAGGGCCAGGGGCTATTCATAGTATTCAGTATATTGGGCAGACTAGATGGGCCAAATGGTTCTTATTTGCCGACACATTCTATGTTTCTATGTGACTGTTTAAAATTTTTATTTGCTTTTTATACTGTACGTGAAGCACATATCTGATGTAGGTCAGAGTTTTTCCAAAGCCACATTCAAAGTTTGCAGGTTCCAGAGCTGCAATCCACAAGAAATCCTATGAGCCCTCATTCACATCTGGATCTGGATTCATTCCACCAGAGCCAATGTTAGTCTATGGAGCTATTCACACGACCTTATTTAGACCTGGCGTAGATTTGGACAGGCTAGTGGATACGCCGAAGTTAGCACCTCTACATAAATTTGGCACGTCCACCACCAGCTAAAGCGGTATTAAGACCGGTGTCTAAAACGCCGGTCTTAATAAATGACCGCCTATGTCCATATGTTGCCTGTATATGTATCTATAATGGAGAAAATACTTTATATATGAAAACAGAGAAAATACACTAACTAAGTGTGAGATATAAAGATAGATGTTCAAGTTGAGCAGGATTTTAATCTGGGAAGAAATGTACACATTTTGAGGAATATAGCCCTCACTATATAATAACTGGCATAATTACAGGGATACATGACGCCCAATATGTCATTGATACAGGTGGATAGATCACATGGGTGACATCAGTGATCTCTAAATCACGACCAGAATAAAATTGCTTCATCGCTGCAAAGTTCTATTCTAAGGAAAGGTCCCTTCAAAGAGGACCTATAACCTCTCCTGACTTGTCTGTTTTAGTAACTATTTGCATTCCTCGTGTAATAACAATTCTGAAGCGTCTATTCTTTTGACTCTATGTTGAGTCTGTCCTTTATTATTCCTGCTAGACGTTCTGAATAAATTACTAGCAGTCTGCAATGAAGGAACCAGATGGGTGTTACCAGTTGGGGGGCGTTTCTGAGGTCTGATACTATCCAATCAGTGCTGCCAGTATCAGACTGTGCAGGGACACACCCTAAACTGGTAACACACAGCTAGACCTTCATTGAAAACTGCTAGCAAATCATTCATACCTTCCGGCAGAAATAATAAAGGAATGGCACATCACAGAGTCAGAAGAATAGGTGCTCCAGAATTATTACAAGAGGAATGAAAGTAGTTGCTAAAACAGACATGTCAGGAGGGGTAACAGCACCTCTTTAAATAAGTGGCAGGCTGCTTACAAGGTTGTGCCTGGTTTCTGGTAGCAAAGCAGTTAGAAAAGTTAGCACCAATAGAATCTTCTTACATGGATTTATTAAATGTAAAAAAATGACTGAGAATTGAGGCTATATTCACACACACACACAGCACTTTTCCACTTTTTGCTGCGTATTTGTTGGCGGTTTTTAAAGTTTTTTGTAGGTCAAAGAAGCTGCAGCCAGATGCTAGATTAAAAACTAGCAAATTACTTAAAATTCTAGATTGGGGATCAGCAACCTCCGGCACTCCAGCTGTTCTGAAAATACAACTCCCAGAATCTTCCTTTCACTTCTATGGGAGTTACAAGAACAGCCGAGTAAGTGTGCACACTGGGAGTTGTAGTTTCACAGCAGCTGGAGTGCCGAAGGTTGCTGATCCCGATTCTACATACATAGTATTTTTGTTTCTGGTGTTTGTGTGATTTTTTCAAAGGTTTGGCGATTGGCATTTTTATGGCGTTTTCTCTAAAGTTCTTAAAGGCCAAGTACACCTTCGGAGGCAATATTTTTTTATGATTGCGTGTTACTCATTTATGGCTGAAAATATTTTTTTTAATTGACCTTTATTAAAAATATTGAGCCGTTCTGTCACAAAGGGTTAACTGTTTTTCTAGCTGTGTGACTGGTACTTTCACTTTATGCTGGTCATCTAATGAACCTTATCTCTAATATACTGAGAGGTCATAAACACTTATTTAAGCCACATTCTCATCAGTAAGATAAGAACTGAGCTTTACTGAGTGTTTACAAGGTCATTACAAGGTCAAATATTTTTAGCTCAAAATGAGTACAATGCAATAATAAAAAAAAATTGCCCCCAAAGGTGTACATAGCCTTTAAAGGACAGCAGAAAAAAATCATGAAAAACGACACAAAAAACCCACAGGAGACTTTCCCCATCTAGTTACTACATATCTAGTAATAACATTTTCAAATTGCATATCTAAAAATGGGTCTACTAAACCAGAAAACTGACCTTATATTTCAGCCCATGTAGCTCAGGAGTCTGCTTGTCTGTGTGTGTCTGATTTAGTTCCTGCTCACTCCTCCCCCTCCCCTCTCCATAGACTTGAATTGATATGTGAAATATGTTCGTCCTGTGGAGTCCGCCTTGGATAGGATTACAGGGGTTTTCTTAGATTTTTTTTACTGATGACCTATTCAATGAATAGGTCCTGGTATCTGATTGATAGGGGTCCGACACCCGGGACCCCTGCCAATCAGCTGTTTGAGAAGGCAGCGGCACTCAAAGTAGTGCTGCGGCCTTCTCTCTGCTTAAGCCAAGTGACTGCAGCTTAAGCGATATGTCTGGTCATTATATGGCTTGTATATAGCATTTCCACCAGTTTTTCCCTAAACTATTAGGTGAAGACTAGCTGCTCTGATGTCTCCTAGAAATTAAAGGAGATTCTGCTCCCTTATTATTATCTCTCATACACAGAAGCAGCAACACCATGGAAGATATTCTAGACAAATACTGAACAGAGTAAATGTGTCACTACCAGAGCTTTGAGACGTTCTCACAGCTCTGTTTCTCCAGCCCTGTGATGATGTCACTACTAGAGCTTGGAGGAGTTCTCACTGCTCTGTTTCTCCGCCCCTGTGATGAGGTCTTTACTTTCTGTTTCCTTCCTCCCAGCTGTTCCTCCTCTGTTTGATTTCTCTGCCTTTAAATCACCCCTCCTCCTTTGTAGGGAGCAGATTATATTTCTCATTTGAGTTGTATCTCTTGCTTGAGTATCTTCACTTGTGGGCTATCATTTCACTGGACCTGTGTTCTGCTGCAGCAAGTACTCCGGATATTGCCAGCTGTCTTTGGATCTGTCTTCACGGCTGCTGCAGCTCCTTCAGCTAAGTGTGCAGACATTGTAGTGTTTCTGTTTGTTTTCTGACTGGATCCGAGGCGACCCCGGGGCCGTCCATATACTGAGCAGGGCACCGGTGGCCGTGCCCCTTCCACTATTGTAGGGGTTACAGTGGTCATCAGTCTTAGGTACGCGGACATGCCTCGTTCCACCATTTGGATCCGGGCATGTGCTTAGCAGCATAGGGAGAGCTTTGAGGGTCTGACAGGGGTCACCCTTTATCCTCCCTAGTTTGGGTCCGGTCAGTAGCTCTATTTAATGTGTATGCTCTTGTTGCTCACATACAGCCGTGACAAAATGTGAATCCAGAAGCTGTGAGACTGCCAAACATGTAGCTGCACTAGCATGTCTTTTTGTGTCTCGGCTTCTCTCTCATTCGGTACCCCCTCCCCTCTCCATAGACTCTCAGTGAGCGGAAAATCCATCTTGCCTTCCAAGATGGAATTAGCAGTGAATTCTGAGTGAACAGTTTAGGAAGGAGCCTGATAAGTAGAGAAAGAGGCATTTTCTTATATTCACCTGTGCTATTGATTTATGTAAAGTTTATGTAAAGTTTCTAGAAATAATAGTGAGTATTTAAAAAAAGAATCTTGCAATTTACGGATCCGCAAAACATGGATACCGGCCATGTGCGGTCCGCAATTTGTGGCCGCAACCATAATAGAAAATACCTATTCTTGTCCGCGATTGCTGACAAATATAGGACATGTTCTATCTTTTCTGTGGAGCAGCGGTACAGAATAACGGATGCGGACAGCACACGGTGTGCTGTCCACATCTTTTGAGGGCCCATAGAAATTAATGGATCCGCAGACCTTCTGCAAAATTGCGGAACGGGTGCGGATCTGTTCATACGGCCGTGTGAATGAGCCCTTATACCGTAAGTGAAGCACATATCTGATGTAGGTCAGAATTTGTCCAAAGTCACATTCAAGATTTTGCATTTCATCTATTTCATTTAAAGTTTATGTGTGTCGATAAGATATCGACAGTATCCCCCATAACATGACCTCTACAGCACCCCACCCCCTTAACAGTGAACTCCACAGCCCCCCACCCCTTAACACTGACCCCCCCACAGTGCCCCGCCTCCTTAAAATGTGACCTCCATGGCAGCCTACCCCTTAACTTTGACCTTCACAGCAGCCCGCTCCTTTAACAGTGACCTCCACAACACCCCACCTGACCCACTAACAAAGACCTCCACAGCGGGGCATTATTGTCTTTAATTGACAGTATATAAAACTCCACAGATATAGTATACACTTAAGGTCATATAAGTTACATCAGCCTCAACAACAACGTTGGCTAAGCATTGCAATCGAAATCATATTAACTCACAAATAAGCTGTCTTATACTAAGAATGTCCTTTGTTGCCTATGGCAACCAATCAGAGCTCATATTAATGACCTGTAGCAAAATAGAAGCTGAGCTATGATTGGTTGCTATATGCAACCTGATAAATATCCAGGCTAACTGCCACAACAGCCAACAGCTCCTGTAGTTTGGCGGTTAGGTTACTAAACGTATTTTTTGGCAAATAATTGGAAAGCGGGGGGTGAAAATTTCCACTCAAAACATAGTCTATGTGACGTTCCTCGAGTCACAGGAGGCGGTTGTGCAAAATTTCTTGATCATAAATGCAACGGTGCGGATTCCTTTAGCGGACATACATACATACATACATTCATACACTCAGCTTTATATATTTACAGGGTCAGACAGGGGCGCCCCTTCCCTCAGTGCTTTGTGGCAAAGGGCAGGGGTCTACATAGCCTTTCTGCTGCGGGAGGCAAAAATGGAAATGGCACCCCCATCCCTCCTCCCATACCAAATTTTTAACCTAACCCCTTCCCTCCAGCTCAACTTAAATACATACTTGGAAAACATTACATACAGAGCTACAAAACATACAGGGTAATACAGCGCCCCATACCTCTTATATTCAGTGATGTAGATGTTCTCTTTCCTCATCTTCTCCATTCAGACTGCCATGATGATTTCTTTCAGCCATCTCTTGTCTCTGCAGAGTTTGACAAACAGACATCTTAGTTTCCTACTTTTCCATCATCCTCCCACCTCAACACTGCATCTTGCCACCCCCAATACTGTGCCCGCTGTGCTCCCCAGTACTATACTGCAGAAACAGTCCCCCTGAAAATACTAGTACCACACAGAAAGTGCCCCCTTCAATAATCATTGGCACACAGTGCCCTAAAAAATTACTGCGCCCAGAAAATTGTGTCCCTGACACTAATCGTGTAAACAAAATTTTCCCCAAAAATATTTGTGTTAAGTTGATACTGTGCCCAGTTGCCCCCCACAGTAATAGTGCTTCCCAAAGTACCACCAATAGAAATAATTATATGCCAGAGGGCATAGTGTTAACAGTGCCCCCCAATAGTAATAATGCCCCCATTGTGCCCATATTAGTAATCATGTTCCTCATAGTCCCCCAGTAGTAACAGTTCTCCTTATAATACAGTCCTGATCAAAAGTTTAAGACCCCTTGAAAAATGGCAAAAAATCATATTTAGCATGGCTGGATCTTAACAAGGTTCCAAGTAGAGCTTCAACATGCAACAAGAAGAAATGGGAGTGAGACAAAACATTTTTTGAGCATTCAATTTAATGAAAACAACGAATAAACAGAAACAGGTTGTTTTTCAGCTGCTCAAGTTTAGGACCACACCTCCAAAAAAATAAATAAACCCCCCCAAAACAGAAATCCAACTTCCAAACATGAACTCAGTAATAAGTAGCTCCGCCGTTATTGTTTATCACTTCAAAAAATCGTTTCGGCATGCTTGATGCAAGCGTTTCCATGAGTTGAGTGGGAAGACGGCCGCACGAAGGCCATCTACCTTCTGGAACTGTTGTCCATCTTTTTTTTAAACTTCTCTTGCCATCCATCCCCAAAGGTTCTCAATTGGATTTAGATCAGGGGAACACGCAGGATGGGCCAAAAGATGGTTTGTTATTCTCCTGGAAGAAGTCCCTTGTCCTGCGGGCATTGTGTACTGTAGCGTTGTCCTGTTGAAAAACCCAGTCGTTACCACACAGACGAGGGCCCTCAGTCATGAGGAATGCTCTCTGCAACATCTGGACATAGCCAGCGGCCGTTTGACGCCCCTGCACTTCCTGAAGCTCCATTGTTCCACTGAAGGAAAAAGCACCCCAGACCATTATGGCGCCTCCTCCACTGTGGCGCATAGAAAAAATCTCAGGTGGGATCTGCTTGTCATGCCAGTAACGTTGGAAACCATCAGGACCATCAAGGTTAAATTTTTTCTCATCAGAGAATAAAACTTTCTTCCACCTTTGAATGTCCCATGTTTGGTGCTCTCTTGCAAAGTCCAAACGAGCAGTTCTGTGGCGTTCAAGGAGACGAGGACTTTGAAGGCGGTTTTTGTTTTTGAAGCCCTTCAGTCTCAGATGCCGTCTGATGGTTATGGGGCTGCAGTCAGCACCAGTAAGGGCCTTAATTTGGGTCGAGGATCGTCCAGTGTCTTGACGGACAGCCAATTGGATCCTCCGGCTCAGTGCTGATAACATTTATTTGGGTCTTCCACTTGACTTTTTTGTTCCATAACCCTCAGGATCATTTAAGAAATTCCAAATGACTATCTTACTGCGTCCCACCTCAGCAGCGATGGCGCGCTGTGAGAGACCCTGCTTATGCAGTTCAACAACCCGACCACGTTCAAAAAGGGAGAGTTTTTTTGCCTTTGCCATCACAAAGTGTGACTACCTGACAGAAAATGACAATGAATCCACATCTTTGCACAGATTTGGCCATTTAAAGGCATGTGGTCCTAAAATTTGGATCAGCTGAAAAACAGCCTGTTTCAGTTTAATCGTTATTTTCAATAATTGAATGCTCAAAAAATGTTTTGTCTCGCTCCCATTTCTTCTTGTTGCATGTTGAAGCTCTACTTGGAACCTTGTTAAGATCCAACAATGTAAAATATGATTTTTTGCCATTTTTCAAGTGGTCTTAAACTTTTGATCAGGACTGTATGTGCTTGTAGAAAAATGCCCCCTAATGTGTGCCAGTACAAACAGACCCCATTATAATGTGTGCCAGTACAAAAATACACCCGAATAATTTGTCAATAAAAAAATACCCCATTATAGTGTGTGCCAGTACAAAAAAAAAACTTACATACCCTCTTACCTTTCAGATCAGACCCCCATATCAGATCCTCAGATCAGACTCCCATGTCACACCTGAGATCAGACCCCCATATTACACCTCAAATCAAACCCCCATATCAGACCTCAAGTCACACCCCCATATCAGACCTCAAATCAGACCCCCATATCAGATCTTCAGATTAGCCCCCCATGTCACACCTCAGATCCGACCCAGATATCAGACCTCAAATCACAGCCCATATTAGACCTTAAATCAGGCCGCCATATCAGACCTCAAATTAGACCTCAGATCCGACCCCCATATCAGATCCTCAAATCAGACCTCCATATCAGATCCTTAAATTAGACCCTCATATCAGATCCTCAAATCATACCCCCATATCAGACCTCAGATCAGACCTCGATATCAAACCTCAGATGAGACCCCCATCAGACCTCCCTGTTAGACTTCCCATATCATACTCTCTTTAGACCTCCATGTCATACCCCCATCAGACATCAGATCAGACCCAAAATAAATAAATCAAAGAAGTTACCCGAGTTATATAAAAAAAATAAAGCACTGTAAATCTGATGGTCAGCAATATATACATAAACTAAGCAAGTTTTATGCAAAAAAATTATATTTACTAATTTCCCTAGTTCTGTTCTGGCCCCTTTGTTTACATGCAGTTGCAGAGCTGTGGGGCATGTAATAATCTTTGAGGTTTTCCTCGTGAATATTTGTGGGTGTCTATAAAGACTGTCTTTCCCTCTCCCTCTCAAAGGGAGTGAATAAATGTGCTGCCCTGCCTGCAGTCTGACTGTTGGGCAACTCATGTTGTATGTATAGAACAACAAATCACAGTTGTACAGTACAATTACATTGCTGATACACACAGGATCTTCCTCCTACCTGTTCTTGTGCAATGCTCTGCAGACACTTTCTCACAGCCAGCAGAAGAGTACAGAGGAGAGAACTGCTTCAGTATTTGTCATTGCTGTGTTGGCAGGGTGAGGGGGGAGGGAAGATCCTCTGCACAGCATTTATCTCTTCAGTGCCTGAAGAAGAGGAAACCCTGCTCAGTACCTGAGACAGAGCCTCCAACCCTGAGTTTGTGCTGCTGATAGTAGAAGGGGTTAAACTTTGCTGAAGAATCTAATGGGAGGGGAGACACAGGGAAGACAGCAGATCGGCAGTGCAGATGGGGCATGGCTTGTTGCTCCAACCAGCACAGCCTTCACAGTGACCTTCCGTGCACAGAGACAGACCTGCTCCCTCCTGCTCTCTCAGGCTTGTGCCCTAAACGTCATCAGAGCAAGGAAAGAAGCTGACATCACAGGTCATGTGATGCTCAGCTAATTAGGATAATACGGCCACTGTAGATGAAGGAAGTGATCTGAAAAGCCCTTAAATTTTCTCAGTTAGAAACACACAAAGAAAAAAAAAACTTTGACAACCCCTTTAATTTAATTCTCCTGCTCCATGGCTACTCTACAGGTCTACTCAGGATCTGCGCTGCACTGTAACCTGACTGGGTACAACTGTGCGCAGTCAGGAAACTGAAGCACAGGCCAGGAAAAGACCAGGGAGTAGTGAGTACAGTGCTTCATACACTGCTCCCCACGCCTCCTTGCATTCTTGTTCCATTATGGAAGTGCTAACTAGTATTCGCTTTATAAGACACACTGACATTTTCCTCCCACTTCTGGGGGGAAAAAAGGCATCTTATAAAGAGAAAAATACAGCAATTGGTGGTGCACCACTGGCAATTGCAGCCCTGCAATTGCGACAGCTGCGAGCCCTCGGGGTCAGAGCTTTATTTTTTTAACAAGTCATAGAATTACATAATAAAATACTGACTGACTGCAACCACCACTAAGGAGTGGACTCTGCGCATTTATTTATGCTGCTACTACAGTGGGATCTGCATGTATCTGTATGCAGTGAGCTCCCCCTAGTGGTCACTTTTATAACTATGTGATGTGACACAGTGCAGTAGTCTACATTTATGGCAAACATTTCTAATACACTTTTATCACATGGACTCAAAGCTCAGGGACAGTTGTGCAGCTGGGACAACTCCGTGGGAAGTCAGTGACTGCATTTACAAGCTCGACCACACAACGCACAATAGGGTCAATTTCATATGAAGCCAATTTGGCTCAGACCCTACAATATAATAATAATCATAAATGTGTGCATCTTGTCTTAATGTTCTATACATTCAATAAAATAAATATTTAAAAATGCATGTGTGGAAAATGGTATGTACGCTGTCGAAAGCTTCATTCACACATACATTCTACTTATACCTTTTTTTTCCTTTTGCAGAAAGAACTGGCAGAAGAAGGGGTAAGGTGTTATGTCTGCCTCCTTAATAACTTTTTTAAATGAAATATTGAAGACACAAAATGTTAAGATTGTCGTCCAGTGTAAGAACTACTAACCATATGGTAAAAATAGTATGAACATTAGTATAGGTTAGATAGATGATAGATAGATAGATAGATAGATAGATAGATAGATAGATAGATAGATAGATAGATAGATAGATAGATAGATAGATAGATAGATAGATAGATAGATAGATAGATAGATAGATAGATAGATAGATAGATAGATAGATAGATAGATAGATAGATAGATATGAGAGATAGATAGATATGGATAGATAGATAGATAGATGATAGATAGATAGATAGATAGATAGATAGATAGATAGATAGATAGATAGATAGATAGATATGGATAGATAATAAATAGATAGATAGATAGATAGATAGATAGATAGATAGATAGATAGATAGATAGATAGATATGGATAGATAATAAATAGATAGATAGATAGATAGATAGATAGATAGATAGATAGATAGATAGATAGATAGATAGATAGATAGATAGATAGATAGATAGATAGATAGATAGATAGATAGATAGATAGATAGATAGATAGATAGACAGATAGATAGATAGACACATGTACATAGATAGATCGATAGAAGATAATAGACAGGAGATAGAAAATAATAGATAGATAGATAGATAGATAGATAGATAGATAGATAGATAGATAGATAGATAGATAGATATGGATAGATAGATAGATATGGATAGATAGATAGATAGATAGATAGATAGATAGATAGATAGATAGATAGATAGATAGATAGATAGATAGATATGGATAGATAGATAGATAGATAGATAGATAGATAGATATAAAATAGATAGATAGATAGATAGATAGATAGATAGATAGATAGATAGATAGCTTTATATCTAGGTATAAGCTCTAAATACAAGGAGTGGATTTACTATGCAGGTTACCAGTGCATTGTTCATCAGTTTATATGTGAAATCCTTGTAGCACTACATGTACTACAGTAAGTACATTGATAACTCTGCCCTGGTGTGTAAGTACCTACTAAGTGACATTTCTCTCTGACTACTCTTTCTCTACAGTGTCGGCAATCGCCCGTTTGTACCTGTGAAAAAGGTGAAAAGGGTCTTTCTGGATCTCCTGTAAGTACAGCAGCAGAACATTGATACTGGCCGTCACCAATGATATGGGAAATATGACAGTCGCTATGTGCCATGGTGCCAAGACTTGTAGGTTTGTTACGTCTCCTTGCAGAGTGCCAAACCTGCTACACGACTCCTCAACTAGCATGTGCCATGTTTAAAAATGGTGTCTTCTTGTAGAATGTTGTAAAATCGCCGGTGTGCTTATTTAGGCGCCAAGGTACGGGTATGACTGTAAAGGTACTTTCACGCTAGCGTCATTCTTTTCCGGTACTGAAATCCGGTAAAGGGTCTCAATACCGGAAAAAAACGCATCAGTTTTGTCTTAATGCATTCTGAAGGAATTTATTTTTTCACCCAGTCTATTCAACCTCTATTTGGAATAGATGTTCATTCTGAACACCACATTTCTCAATGAGGGACAACTGGCATACATGCATACATTCATAAATTTCCCCCATTCAGCTCTAAATCCTCTGCTTCCCTTCATATAGTACATGATAAAACTGACTGCCTGCAGCCACCACTAGGGGGAGCTCAGAGCATAGAAATGCATACAGTTACACCTGAACTCAATTGAAATGGTAAAAGCTCTTTGTACTGAGCCCCCCTAGTGGCAGCTGCAGGAAAATGCAATTGTTTTATTTTGGGAAGCAGAAGGAGTACAGCTCCAAGCCCCATCCCCCTCATAACGGGCCTCTATGGTAAGTACGCCACTGGGAAACTTTACTGAAGCCACATTTATCTTTTAATGAAACTTTTCTGATCACTCCCATAACAATTGTAACACTCCTTATTATTGTACCATAATGCTATTTTTTCTATTTAATAGGGTAAGAAAGGTCGGCCTGGTGATGATGGTATTCCTGGACAGAAAGGCACTAAGGTACTTATCCACAATATGCCATCATGGCTAAACAGATTGCAGGCTGCCATGATGGCATATGGTACACAGGATCACATAATTACTTTCTATTATAAAGCAGGGTTCCAGTAATGAAGAAATCCAGTGTGTGATATGCCATCATGGCTGAGCAGCCTGACAGTAACACTCATAGTACTGTATTGCAGGCACCTGAGTGCAGTGTAAAGAAGTGGGGTCACGTCCCCCTCTATGCAGCTCAGTAGCAATACACATCGTATCCTATACTCATTCTAGGACAGGTTGCTAGCAGCTTCTTTAATTAATTCCCAGAGAATCCCTTTACAATTTATAGAGAGGTTTAGCATAACCTAGAAACACAAAGTGGCAGATTTACTAATCCTGTCCAAGATTCATCAAGCCCTGCACCCCAGATTTCTGGTAATAAAAGTTCCCAATAGAAGTCACAAATTCACTCCAGTAGGGGGTGGTGTAAAAAACTGGAGTAGCATTTGTAGTCAAAAGTGTTATGTTTTAAATATTAAAGGGGTTTTTCCATGTTCAGAGGCCTCTTGGGCAGACCCTTTCCCCCATGTGAGTAAACCTGTGGAGGAAAGTATACTTACCTGCTCCCTGCTGCTGGGTTCTGGCTTCCTCGCTGCAGCCAATCAGTAGGTGCAGTGGTGATACTATCCCCTTGCATCACGTTAATGGTTCACATGATGAAAGGGGCACGTGTCACCACTGCAGCCACCAACCCAGATGTTGACACACGACAGGGACCGGAGCACTGCAGCGGCGGTGGGTGAATGAAGGAGCAGCGGGGAGCAGGTAAGTGTGCTTCCTTCTGCAGGTCCAGCTACTTGGAAGGGGGTCTGCCCAACAGGCCCCTGAATATGGAAGACCTCTTTAAAGGTGTGCCATATTTAACAAACAACATGCAACATCTGATGTACATGTAGGTCAAGGTGCACAAAGGGGTTAAGAAGGTGATCAATGCAAGATTTTATTTTTTTGAGATTCCGGAAAGGAAAACGCAAATGTGAAAGTAGCCTAAATGAGACTATACAATATTACCACTTACCTATGAACAAGATGTAACTTGTCCTTGTATCCAAAATTACATTTCGTAATGAGAAGTATATGATGCGCGTGTCCTTCTTTTTGTTCTTTGCAGGGTGAATCCGGCCTGAATGGTATTCCTGGAAGAGACGGTTTAGAGGTAAATTGTGAAATCATACAGAAAGAGAATTGGGTATAAGGGGTAGCACTCCGCGTTACAGGTACGCCATAAAATGGCAGAATAACGTAAGCTGGTATAAACCTGGCACGTGCTTCTCACCAAAGCCATTCACCACCACAATATTTTCTGAAAATGTGCTGCAACGACAATGCCCTTTACCAACACAGACGACAACTGGCATTAATGGTAATATGTGTTGGGGAGGGGGCTGACAAATTTGGTATGTGGTCCCTCCTCTTATTTTCCCACAGACAAGCAAAGGAGTATGTCTGATGTGAAAATGCTAGTTATAATTAAAAATCATATACCTCTGGGACATTTACAAGACATAGCCTGACTACCTATCTATTGACTACTCTCTTATACGTGACATCAGGGCACTAAAGCTTTTCCATAGGGGGGGGGGGAAGGTGGACTGAGAAAAAATGCATAATAATTCAAGACATCTCGCAAGACTGTCCTGCGCAGTCAGGTCACAAAAGGGTGGAGCCTATTTAAAGGGAACCTGTCATGTTAAATATTCTGTCTGAGCTACAGGCAGCAGGTTATAGAGCAAGAGCTGAGCAGATTAATATATAGTTTTATGGGAAAAGACTGAGTAAAACTTGTATTTTATACATTTAAATTCCTGCTCATTCTGGTCTTTGAAGTCCAGGAGGCGGTTCTATCAGTGATTGACAGCTATTTCTGTATACACAGTCATAGAGGGAAGGCTGTCAATCACTGATAGGACCGCCTACTTCAAAGAGCAAAATGTGCAGACATTTAAATGAATAAATTACAATTTATATTTAATCTTTTCCCATAAAACTCCGGTATATATTTGGCCTCATGCACACGGCCGTTGTTTTGGTCCGCATCCGAGCCACCGTTTTGGCGGCTCGGATGCGGACCCATTCACTTCAATGGGGCCGCAAAAGATGCGGACAGCAATCCGTGTGCTCTCCGCATCCGTTGCTCCGTTCTGTGGCCCCATTTAAAAAATCTAACATGTCCTATTCTTGTCCACTCTTTGCGGACAAGAATAGGCATTTATATTATAGGCTGTCCGTGCCGTTCCGCAAATTGCGGAATGCGCATGGACGCCATCCATGTTTTGCGGACCACAAAACACAGCACGGTCGTGTGCATGATGCCTTAATCTGCTCAGATACTCCTGCTCTATAACATGCTGCCTGCAGATTACAGTGCATTTTCATGGTGACAGGTTCTCTTTAAATTTACATAAAAGAGGAGGTTCTATTCCATTCTGGTCCAATCCAGGGTGGAGCTTAAAGGACTATTCCAGTTTTCAATAACATCCTTTAAAATAATCATTTAGGAAGTTAACTATAATCTCTTAACATATTTCTTTTACCTTTTATCACCCCTACCGCTCTTTCTTATTTGATGGTATGTCCATTGGCGTGTCAAAGCAACAATAGGGGCAGTGATAGGGGAGTGTCTATGTAAATAGCTGGGTGGGAGGAGCTATAAACTAACAGGCTGTTAGGGGCGGGGCTGGAGCTATGGTAGAGAAAGGAGAAGTGCATCATGGGTTTGGTTGGATACAGGAACAGGAAGTACATACAGGATGGAAACAGACCAGAGGGATTGGTTTATAAGGAGACAACGGGTCAGGAGATGCCAAACTGACAAAAAAAAGACATAGGGAAGATGTACATGAGGGAGGCAACTCTATGAGCATATCTGTTAAAAACCATAGGAATCCCAGAAAGCCCCTTTAAATATTTGGCTCTTCATAAGAATGGCAAATAGGCTTCCTAATAAACATTTTAACACCGATTTTTGTCAATTTCAACAATTCCCCTTTAATTATAATTAAAACTTGTTGAAAACTAATGAATTTCCAAAACATACGGAATCAGTTCTCCTCAATGTACTCATTATGATATTATTCATATTGTCTGCTACTGATCGGTGTTCTTTTTTTCACAGGGAAAACCCGGATATAAGGGAGAGCAGGTAATGGATTTAGTTTCTTAACCATCAATTCTACTTTTATTATTATTATTCTACATTTGTATACAGTATAGTAGATATTGTTTTATACATTGACCCTTCTGTTTCACCATTTTCTTTAACTGATGGCCTTGAGAAAAACTGTATGAGAAAATAATTGCAATGATTTACCGTTTTTTTATTTCTCATTAACTGGTTGACCTGAATGCAATACCAGAGACAATTATTATTGGCTAATATCTATGTGTTTTTTATTTTAGGGAGAGAGAGGAGAGTGTGGTATTCCTGGTGTCAAGGGAGATCGGGTAGGTAGCAAAACAAGACTGTACATTTTTAAGCAACAGGGATATTTTCTCATATCATTTTATGTTGTTTTTAGCTTTTTTTTTTTCATTAAGGGCATGGCAAACTTAAAACTACGATGCTAGTGAAAGGGCTTTGACATAAACCCATTCACACGTAGCAGATTTATTATTGCAGATTTGACAGTATGTTGTGGATTTTCATATCTGCAGAACGTCTACTATGTTGCGGATTTGCAGGAGATTGCACGCTTTGCAATGTAACACGTGCAGCTTTTGCTCCAGATTCACTGCGGATTTTTGCTGTCTTGCATGTATGCGGCCTAACAAGGAAAACGTATGCATTACAGGCTAGCAGAACCAGAATATAACTAGTAATGTAGAAATACATGTAGATTATGCTGCAATATTGTGTTCTATTTGCAACCTTTTCGCTATACATATAGTGGTTGATAATAAGTTTATATGCTAATCTTTTTATTTTGATCATTTAGGGTCCTGAAGGTCCTACTGGAACAAGAGGTCTGAGGGGCGTGCAGGTAAGGAAAAGGCAACAGCTTGGAACCAAAATTCTGTACCTCTGAAGCAACAATGTACGAAACCACACGACCAGAGGAGTAAAACAATGAAGGTTGCTATGGAATGGTAGAGACGAAAATATATTGGAAAATCGCATAACTTTTCCTGATGCAAAGAACAACCTTTATTTGAGGTTCATTGGACTACACATGGCCAACTACTTCCAGAGATTGGGCCCTTTACACTGGCCAAGGACCAGGAAAATGATGGGGAATAAATGGTTGTATGAACACTTACTCCTGATTATTTTGCCCATGTAAGGGTGCTGCGGCACCTAAAATAGTAGTTTTTGGCAGCACATCCTTGGTAAACCGAGGACGTGCTGCCGACAATATGCAAAGTGAATGAAAGAACAAACAATCGTAGTAATGGTTGTTCGTGCCCTATTCATTTTGCACCAACAAGGCCCTTCAAACGAGCGCAATCAAATTAAATATCTTTGACTGGTGTTCGTTATTGGTCGTGTAAAAGGCCCAATAGACACATGAGGTGGTTTGCAATATACACTGCTCAAAAAAATAAAGGGAACACTTAAACAACACAATGTAACTCCAAGTCAATCACACTTCTGCGAAATCAAACTGTCCACTTAGGAAGCAACAGGATAGACAACAGGTGGAAATGATAAGCAATTAGCAAGACACACCCAATAAAGGAGTGGTTCTGCAGGTGGTGACCACAGACCACTTCTCAGTTCCTATGCTTCCTGGCTGATGTTTTGGTCACTTTTGAATGCTGCCGGTGCTTTCACTCTAGTGGTAGCATGAGACAGAGTCTACAACCCACACAAGTGGCTCAGGTAGTGTAGCTTATCCAGGATGGCACATCAATGCGAGGTGTGGCAAGAAGGTTTGCTGTGTCTGTCAGCGTAGTGTCCAGAGCATGGAAGCGCTACCAGGAGACAGGCCAGTACATCAGGAGACGTGGAGGAGGCCGTAGGAGGGCAACAACCCAGCAGCAGGACCGCTACCTCCGCCTTTGTGCAAGGAGGAACAGGAGGAGCACTGCCAGAGCCCTGAAAAATGACCTCCAGCAGGCCACAAATGTGCATGTGTCTGCTCAAACGGTCAGAAACAGACTCCATGAGGGTGATATGAGGGCCCGACGTCGACAGGTCGGGGTTGTGCTTACAGCCCAACACCGTGCAGGACGTTTGGCATTTGCCAGAGAACACCAAGATTGGCAAATTCGCCACTGGCGCCCTGTGCTCTTCACAGATGAAAGCAGGTTCACACTGAGCACATGTGACAGACATGACAGAGTCTGGAGACGCTGTGGAGAACGTTCTGCTGCCTGCAACATCCTCCAGCATGACCGGTTTGGCATTGGGTCAGTAATGGTGTGGGGTGGCACTTCTTTGGAGGGCTGCACAGCCCTCCATGTGCTCGCCAGAGGTAGCCTGACTGCCATTAGGTACCGAGATGAGATCCTCAGACCCCTTGTGAGACCATATGCTGGTGCGGTTGGCCCTGGGTTCCTCCTAATGCAAGACAATGCTAGACCTCATGTGGCTGGAGTGTGTCAGCAGTTCCTGCAATAAAAAGGCATTGATGCTATGGACTGGCCCGCCCGTTCCCCAGACCTGAATCCAATTGAGCACATCTGGGACATCATGTCTCGCTCTATCCACCAACGTCACATTGCACCACAGACTGTCCAGGAGTTGGCAGATGCTTTAGTCCAGGTCTGGGAGGAGATCCCTCAGGAGACCGTCCGCCACCTCATCAGGAGCATGCACAGGCGTTGTAGTGAGGTCATACAGGCACGTGGAGGCCACACACACTACTGAGCCTCATTTTGACTTGTTTTAAGGACATTACATCAAAGTTGGATCAGCCTGTAGTGTGTTTTTCCACTTTAATTTTGAGTGTGACACCAAATCCAGACCTCCATGGGTTGAAAAATTTGATTTCCATTTTTTAATTTTTGTGTGATTTTGTTGTCAGCACATTCAACTATGTAAAGAACAAAGTATTTCAGAAGAATATTTAATTAACTCAGATCTAGGATGTGTTATTTTTGTGTTCCCTTTATTTTTTTGAGCAGTGTATAAGGCAAATAAGCTTTACTATTTTTATATAGGGTATCCAAGGACCTCCAGGAGATCAGGGACCTGAAGGACCGCAAGGAGCAAAGGTAAAAAAAGAACTATATTACTATACTTTATCAGGGTATTTGGAAACTGCATTCTCTCCAGGTTCCTAATATGTTTTCGTTAGCTAAATTACTCCAGGACTAATCTGCACCAATGCAAAATATACCATTTATATTGCCGGTGCCGTGCCTTCTTATGTGACAAAAAGGCCGTTAGGACCGTTCAGGCTCCAGGTAGAAATGCTATCCTTGTACCCCACATAGCTACACTCCTCATAGGTTGCCTTGTACTTTCCACTTTTTTATTTTAAAAGTGAAAAATCAACATGACATTTAACGGCTTTGTCAGCTTAAAGGGGTTGGCCCATCTCATACATTGGGGACATATTGCTAGGGCGGAGCCAGCAAAGTGAAGGAGACCGGACCACGCATGCACAGCCACGTTTTATTCATTTCTATGGGACTGCCGAAAATAGAACTGCCTCGGCTATTTCCGTCAGCCCCACAGAAGTGAATGGAGCGGCAGCCACACATGCGTGGTATGCTTCCCATTCATTTCTATGAGACTTCCGAAAATAGCTGAGCTTCTTGCGGGCTCCGTTCTAGATACAGGTGCGGGTCCCAGAGGTGGGACTCGCACCTATCAGACATTGGGGGCATATCCTAGCGATATGCTCCCAATGTATGAGATAGGCGAACCCATTTAATGCGCTGCCCTATGTAAGGATATTACAGCTACAAATCCATACTTCCACCCGAAGTATGGAAAGAATACACTATGCACTTAATTTATGAGTGTGGTGGATTTATAAGCAGAGTGTTTCCCTTGCCTCTCTTATACACAATGCAGCCTGTCAATCACTGCAGAGAGGGGTGTGGAGGCTAAGCGAGTGCTCTCCTTATAAATACCCCAAACTTATAAATTGTGGGGACAATCAGGAATCGCGTTTTTAACACCAGTCTTGATCTAGACTAAGGCGCCGAGAGATGCACCAAATTTATTAAGAGGCACACAATACTTAATAATATTAGTACCTCTTGGCAGGTTGGTGCACCATGATCTAAAATCAGGGTTACCAACCGTCCAGAAATTTCTGCACAGTCCGTAAAAATAGATACGTTTTTTCCTGTGTCGGTGAAAAAAGAAATAGAGGTGTCAATGATTGTTTTGAAGCTGGTGGTATTTGACTATAGGCATTTATTACTTACAGTCTATCATTCATTGTGGTTTTCTAATTTGGCCGTAAAAAATGTTGGCTGTCCGGGATTTTGGGATAAATTGCCCAGTAAAAAGATCAATTCTGGTTGGCAACTTGGCAACCCTGGTTAGGAACTGACATTTCTGGTGTAACTTGTGCCATGTAGGCTTCAGTGAGCGCTGTGGCCTCCTCTTAGGCCAGTGATGTCACATTCATCAGTCACATGGCCTAATTGCCAATCAAGTGAATGGGCCTGGGCTGCAATACCAAGCACAGCCACTATACAATGTACAGCGCTGTGCTTGGTTAGCTGTGCGGAGTCTGTGGGGCTCACTGGAGTGATAGGCTATCAATATGGAGCTCCCAGTTAAACACTTTAATAGAATATTTTTGGCCTTCTATTCTTCCCCACTCGACCATAGTTTGTGAGCTGTTAAAGGGGTTGTACCATCTCAGACATTGGGGCATATCACTAGGATATGCCCCCAATGTCTGGTAGGTGTGGGTCCTACCTCTGGTACCCGCACCTATACTGAGAACGGAGCCTACAAAGTCCTGGAGGGCGCACCACGCATGCACAGCTACCCTCCATTCATTCCTATGGGAGCACCAAAAATAGCCAAGAACTGGCTCGGCTATTTCCATTATCCCCATAGAAGTGAACGGAGTGGTGGCTACGCTTGCGCAGTGCACCTCCCATTCATTTCAATGGCAGTTCCGAATATAAAATTTTCGGCAGTCCTATAGGAATGAATGGAGGGCGGCCATGCATGCACGGTGCGCCCTACGGGACTTTGCCAGTTCAATTCTAAGTATAGGTGTGGTGAGGTGAGACCCGCACCTATCAGACATTGGGGGCATATCCTAGCGATATGCCCACAATGTCAGAGATGGTTCACCCCCTTTAAGATTGCCCTGAAGGCAGACCAGTGAGAGGACATGATGCTCTGTAACAGCTGACTAAGGCTACTTTCACACCAGCGTTTTTACTGGATCCGGCAGGGTTCAGCAAAAACGCTTCCATTACTGATAATACAACCGTCTGCATCCGTTATGAACGGATCCGGTTGTATTATCTTTGACATTCCCAAGACAAATCCGTCATGAACTCCACTGAAAGTCAAAGGAGAACGGATCCGTTTTCTATTGTGGCAGAGAAAATGGATCCGTCCCCATTGACTTGCATTGGGGGTCATGCCAGATCCGTCTTGCTCCGCATCCCAGGACGGAAAGCAAACTACTACATGTTGCGGTTTGCTCTCCGGTATGTGAGCATTCCGTTCTGTTCAGTTTTGTCCCCATTGACAATGAATGGGGACAAAACTGAAGCGTTTTTTTCCGGTATTGAGCCCCTATGACGGATCTCAATACCGGAAAAGTAAAACGCTAGTGTGAAAGTAGCCTAAGGAATAATCTTTCATAGACTTGTAGAGACTTGATTGGCTATATCTCCATAGGCTTTTGAGGCTAGCATGTAGTCAGTAGGTAATTCCCTGATCTATGAAATATCACTCATAAAATACAGCAATGTTTAGCACCTTTTTTTTTTAATCAATAACTTAATGCAATCTTATTGATTGACACAGGGTGATAGAGGTGTTGCTGGACCACCAGGAGCACAAGGAGAAACAGGAATAGGACTTCAAGGACTGAAGGTAAGAGAAATAAAAAGTAGTGCTTCCTAGAATTGGAGTTGACGAGTATGCCGGTTCATTAAAACATTTCAAATGGAATTAAATATTAAACTTCTAGCAACTTCTACATGAATAAGGTCAAAATTCATCTCATCTGTCAGGGGGACAACTCTAAAAATATACAGATGTTCGACAATTTTTGAAGTAACCCAATATTTGCTATTATTGTTAACAGGTTATGTATTTAGGATAAGCCCTCTTCTCCTACAAAGAACCTCACCTGAATAAGTAAGCGAAGAGAGCGTCAACAAGTGACTTTCAATCTGGAAGACTTGCCATGGTTGCTCACTGAATTTAATGGACTCCACATAATATTATATTTTTGTTACAGCAAAATGTGGGCATGCCAGTAGCTTCCTTTAGGAATAAAAGCTGATTACCAGGGGGTTCCAAGAACCAGATGCCAACAATTGGCTCACTGGAGGACATGCTTTAACAAATGGACAACACATTTTTTAAAGTGAACTTATATAACCGGAGTATCAATTAATGTAAATTAATCATTTTAGGGAGACATGGGTCACCAAGGAAGACCAGGACCAAGTGGGCCGCCAGGAATTGGAGAACCCGGACCATCGGTAAGCATTTCTTCACAATACCAATTGTTGATGCAGATTGAAGCTATAGATGTGTATTACTCCACCAATTACTCTTTCTGGTACAATAAGAACATCAACTGAGTTGTATGGTATGATACATGCTACTGATAGTAAATTATTTTTGATTAAAAAATGACATATTGCAGTTGTGAAAAGGTCATCTATAATATACATCTAAAATATACTCTATGGGGGACATTTTTCATCTCCTGTAAACCAGAAAACTAGAATCAAAAAGTCTTAAAGCATCCTGCACAGATGCCCCACAATTATTAAAGGGTTTTCTGGGAGTTCTAAATGAATTCCATTGATTGTGGTGGTCCCACTCCTAGCACCCTGACGATCAGGTGTTTGAAGGGGCCGCAGCCCTCCTCACACCATACCAAGTACAGCGCCATTCATAGTATTGCAGCCCAGACCCACTTACTTGGATGGGACTGAGGTGCAAATAGGCCATGATGTCACTGGTCTAGAAAGAGGCTGCAGCACTCACCAAAGTACCGTGACCTCTTCAAACAGCTGATTGTGGGGGTGTTGCAAGTCAGACCCCCACCAATCACATATAGAGGACCTATCCTGATGCTGGGCCATTAATATTAAACTCCTGGAAAACCGCTTTAAGAGGCATGCGCCTCTTAATAATTGTGGTGGAGAAAGATTACGACTAGCGTGTAATCTTAAAAGGGTTATCCCATATTAGACAATGGGGGCATATCGCTAGGATATGCCCCCATTGTCTGATAGGTGTGTGTCCTACCTCTGGGACCCGCTCCTACAAGGAGAACGAAGCGGAGAAACTTTTTGGAGGGCTCACTGCGCATGCGCAGCCGCCCTCCATTCATTTCTATGGAGCCGCCGAAAATAGCCGAGCGCTGGCTCGGCTATTTCCGTCGGCCCCATAGAAATTAATGGGAGAGGTGGCAGCGCATGCATGGTGCGCTCCCATTCACTTCAATGGGAGAGGTGTGGAGCTGTGCCTGGTGGTGGACGGACCCCGGGAAACCCGGGGTCCTCCAGCCACAACTCTCCCCAGCTCCGTTTTCCTTGTAGGTGTGGGTCCCAGAGGTGGGACCCGCACCTATCAGACAATGTGGGCATATCCTAGCGATATACCCCCATTGTCTAAGATGGGATAACCCCTTTAATAAATGTCCCCCTATATAAAGGTATATTTAGTCATATTTTCTCTGTAAGAAAACTGATTTAAGACTTAACTGTAAAAACCCATACGTTTCCCTAAACAGGGATCGTGCTGGGACAGGTTTATGTAACTTACCCCAATTCTTACAGACCTTACAAAAATTCATTAGCTTAAAGGGAACCTGTCATGTGGATATTTGATTATAATCTAACTAATTATATACAATCATTAACTACTAAAAAGTACCTTAGATGTATTCACTTACTGGTGTGACAGATGGTTACCTCATAATATACACACAAACATGCTGCATGCTAATGAGCTGATTTGAGTCCAGCCTGATGTCAGTGAGTCCAGCGTTTTTTTAATTCAGAGCTATAGCCACTCCCCTGCCCACCTGCTGCTGATTCATATGGAAAAAAAACTGTCAATCAGCAGCAGGTAGGCGGGGAGAGTCAGGCGCTCATGAATATTCAGGTCTCATCATTATGAGCTGGAGCTTTTCAATACAAGATGTTGGCAGATTGACTGGGTCAATTAAAGAAAGTGACCCAGCATTTTGCTAAGAGAATCCGTCACTTATTTATGTTGCCCTTAGTTAGGACACCATAAAACTGGTGACAGGTTCCCTTTAATTCATATTAACTGTAATTTCAAACAAAACAAAAACGTATCATGCATAAACTGAGTGTTATTCAATGAATATCATATGCACAATGTAACAGATTAAAACTCAGTGAAAAATAAACAGTTTAATATTTTCTATTTGATACAATAGTTCTAAACAATAAGGAATATTAGCTTCCAGTCCTAACACTTTCGTCAGTCGTCCTACATGAAATTATTGTAAAACAAGTTAGGACTGGATGGCCGATGCAGAACAAAGCGTTAGCCTTGTAGTGTCAAGTCAGCAGGCATTACATGAGAAGAATGATATATTGTAAATGCTTCCATTGTAACAGGGACCTCAGGGATCGCAGGGGCTGCCAGGAGAAAGGGGACCTCAAGGAGAAGGATTTCCTGGACCTAAGGTAAGGCTTACCCTGTACGTGAAGGGAAAATTACGTTCCTCATAAATTGTTGTCTTCGTTTTTATCTACAAATTAAAACCAAATACTGATACTTTAGTTTTTTTCTAAGGGTACCTTCACACTAGCGTTTTTCTTTTCCGGTGTTGAGTTCCGTCACAGGAGATCAATACCGGGAAAAAAATGATCAGTTTTATTTTAATGCATTCTGAATGGAGAGCAATCCGTTCTGGATGCATCAGTTCAGTCCCTCTTACGTTTTTTGGTCGGAGAAAATACCGCAGCATGCTGCAGTTTTCTCTCCGGCCAAAAATACTGAAGACTTGCCGGAATGCCGGATCCGGCATTAATTTACATTGAAGTGTATTAGTGCCGGGTCCGGCATTAAGTGTTCCGGGAAAACGGATCCGGCATGTGCAGACCTTTCAAAATGCAAAATTTAATACCGGATCCGTTTTTCCGGATGACACCGGAGAGACGGATCCGGTATTTCAATGCTTTTGTCAGATGGATCCGCTTCCGGATCCGTCTGACAAATGCCATCCGTTTGCGTCTGGATTGCCTGATCTGGCAGGCAGTTCCGGCGACGGAACTGCCTGCCGGAATCCTCTGCCGCAAGTGTGAAAGTACCCTAATCCTTTTTTCAGAATTTTGTTTTATTCTACGGGGGCAGCCATTGTGCTTGAACTGCTGCTTTGCTCTGTTATCAGTTCAGAGCCACCTGGACAAATGAAAACAGCAGTCTGGAGATGACTCATTGACTTCTATTGGAGTATGTTGTGGGCATGCTCTGTGCAGAGGTCATTGTGCAGGGAGGGGGGTGGAGATGAGGTGTGTTTATAACACACTGTCAGTAGTGGATCCAATGTTATGTGCCTCCACCCTTTATAATAGATATTGTAACGGAACGCCTAGCACCCCGACCGGGTACCTCCGTCGATAGTTGCTCCTAGTGCTTCCCGAGGACTCCAAGCACTCCACTTGACACCGTAAGCGCTGCAGACCCCACGAACCGCCGAAGCTTGGTGGAGGTCCTACCCACCCTGGACCTACGACAAGGCTCCAGGCGATCAGTTACCCAAACACCAGCCTCAACATGATGAAGGATAAAACAGGAACTCTTTAATGGGTTCTTTTCCAGCTTTTTATGCAGGTCTCCTAACAAGGGACACTCCCCCTGCGGCCCTTGTAAAAGACTGTGACAGTTTATATTTTAGCCAATCACATGCATTTACAGTATTGAAACCCTCCCAGCAATTGTACACAAAATCCCCTTCCCTCTGTCTGTAACGCAATCAACAAAATACAATGAGCATTGTCTGAGACGCAATTAACTAACACACTGGCATTGTCTGAGACGCAATCCACAAAATACAATTACCAAACGTAATGGGCTAACTTAATCACTACCAGACAGAACACACACATTTTTCCCAACACACAGAAAACACCTCAAAACCCCACACATCCCCATAATGTATACATCCCTGGATAGCTCTGATCTGGGTGAACAACATATCCAAAAATCACCCAGATCCGAGCAGGGGTTCCCGAATTCCATGGAAGTCACATTTGGCTGGTCTGTCTTCTCCTTCAAAGTTAGTATGGGCCATAATCCTGGGGCAGGAGGCTGGCAAACAGCCCCCTCCAAAACACCGTGGCGAGGTTGGTTTCGCCACAGATATGTTACATTTTATTGTAATGCCTGCCTGCGATGATAATGAGATGACTGCTCAGAAGTGATCTCTTTAGAACAGGAAGACTCAGTCTATTGGGAGGCTCAGTGGCCAGTGTGGAACCTGTAGGATTTCAGGAATTATAAATATAGACAGAGACATGGCAAATAAAAATATATATTGTATACTCAAAACATTTTGACTTGACTTTAACAATAATGTCCTTTTCTGCTGATATATTTTCTTTCATTTCTCCTGTGATGGTGCTGCAGCGAAAATGAATATTTTCTTTTGGGTTCCCTCGCCAATTACAGGTGATTGCTGTTGGGGACACCCTATGAATAGTTTATTGTCAAGAAATCCTTCCAACAAAAAGAGATTAGCAAAGTAGAACACAATTTCAAAAATTTCCCTAAAGAGATTTGTTCCAATTAAATATAGAGGATTAATTTTCCACTTATCTCTGTATAATGCCTCCGTGGAATAACTCAACATACCAAGTTATCACATTTCTTATGATAAAAAGTAATACACTGTTTCCTTGTATAGGGAGATCGAGGATTTGAAGGACCTAGAGGAACCCGTGGCTCACCAGGACCTAGCATTAAGGGTGATAAGGTGAGAATTTAAGAAGCTCTGTTCCTTAACTGCGTCATGTACTATACTATTATTATTACTCACTTTATGAATTTGTCTTTTTTTTTTTTTTAGGGAGAGTTTGGTCCTCCTGGCTTACCTGGCCCAATTGGTTTACCTGGTATTGGAATACAAGGAGAAAAGGTAAGAGAAAAATAATATATTAGGCATAGAGTACTGATGAAAGGATGCTGACCTTGAAAGTAAGACAAAATATCTTTATTGATTATAGGGAGTCCAGGGTCCTGGTGGGCCACCAGGCATGAGAGGACCACCAGGAGAAGGACTTATGGGGTCCAAGGTAAAAATATACTAGATAATCAACAAACCATATAGTTGTGTTTTGCATAATTTAATTTTCTGATCACTTATCTGTACCATATCTGGGGAGGAACATAGTCAACCACACAGGTATTCTGCTATAGCTATGTTTAGCTTGTATCAGTAGCAAAGAAAAAAGTCTTTACATGGGTACAATACGGAAAATGTAGATCATTACAAAAAAGTCATCATGTCAACTTGTATATCAGTTCCTGTACACATTTCCTACTTATAAACCTTTCTTATTTAGGGAGATCAAGGTTTGCCAGGAGAATCTGGAGTACCTGGAGAAAGAGGGATTGGTGACTCTGGAGCAAAGGTACTTTATTTTATAGGATTCCTAAAATCTGCTTTTTCATACACCTTCAATACCTTTCGGCTTTTACTTTTGACCCCCATACATGAGCAGGTTAGGCTGAGCAGAGGTGCTCCTAATAGGGGTAGGAGAATAAGCTGCTGTCAGACACAGAACAAAAGGATTGGACAGGTTCAAATCCTATATCATCGAGAGAGAGAGTTGGGACATCCCCATATACCTTAGGTGACCAGGTGATCCCAATAAAATTGGAGGGTTCAGCCAACATTGATCTAATTTCTATGGACAGCTACAGTCTGCATATTTACCCATCATCACTTCTGACCAAATGTTCTTGAAGTACAGAATTTTTGTGTATGAGTTTCAGACAAGGGCTTATGTCCCACAGAGGTGGCCCATATGGCTGATATAGGGCTCGTGCAAAGTGTTGACCCATGTGAGGACCTGTACAGAATTTACCTCACTCTGGTCGTACAACGTTTTCAATTAACCTATGAATGATAGAAACAAGACGGAGGGCAAACAAGCATCAAGGTCTACTATCTCAGGTGGCAAGGGGGGTTAACTAGTACCAGAAAGGGGACACATCTTATTGTTTGCCCCATTACAACACTTGCAGTGGGGTGATCCTGCGGCCCAACACTGGACTGAAATACCATGATTTAAGGGGGATTCTGGGCCCCAATAATCAGTAGATTAAGGTCTCCTATTTAAAGGGGTTATGCCACGACTGATGTCAAAAATTAAATGATATAGTACATGACAATCTCTATCTAACAAAGCTAGAACCAGCCCTGTACTCTCCCTGTAACTGCCACAGCTTCTAACAGAACATATGGCCGGTGGCTGTTGAAGATTTAAACTGAGCACGTGTGACCAGCTCAGTGAGACGGGCAAAAAATAAGGAAACGAACAAACAGCAGGTGGAGCTATACAGATACATTTTATTGAATAGATCAGTGGCTATACTACATTTTGAATTCCATGCAATTGCAAAAGTATTCAGATCCAGGGGCTGATTTGAAAAATGCAGAATATGTTTCGTGACACAACCCCTTTAAGTGAAGGTGGGAATGGGACTGAGCTGCGCCTCAGCCATGTGACCAATGGAAAATGCTGCAGCGCTTACATCTTCAAACAGCTGAACGGCGGTGGTGCTGAAGTCGGGCCCCCACCGATAAAAAATGGATGAGCTATCCTAAGGATAGGCAACCAATATCAAAATTTTGGACGACCAATTTAAAAAATTCATTTCTAAAGAAATCTCTAACTAGAAAGGGGAGGGACACAAATAAAATGTAAAGGTATGAGCACTAGGAGCAGAGTCACAATTCATATGCAGTTGTTTCACTCGACATCTGCTTTCTATATTTCAGGGTGAACCCGGGTCTGCAGGTTTAGCTGGTTTACCTGGTTTACCAGGGGAAGATGGTGCCCCAGGACAAAAGGTTTTTAATGTCTTATAAATGTTATAATATTTTTACTATTGTTTTCCTTTTTTCCATAAATTTTAATGCTAATCTGCATATCTTTCAATTTGGAATTTACATTGTCATATGTTATGTTTGTATAATATTATCAATAATAATAATAATAATAATAATGGTTGTTTTATTAATGCCATTACTATATAGGATATGTTTACATGCATAAATAAATGGTTCCAATCTCTACAGGCATAAAGGAGATTAAATATAAAAGAACATATATATTTTTTGGGGTTTTCATTTAGGGTGAGTCAGGACTTCCGGGTCTCAGGGGTCCAGAAGGGTCTCTTGGTATTGGCATACAAGGTGAAAAGGTAAGTCTTAAAGATCCAATTTCATTTATAAACTTTGCTGAATAAAAGGGGTTTTCTGAGACTTTTATACTGATGATGACCTGTCCTCTGGATAGGTCATCAGTATCTGATTGGTGGGGGTACGACACCTGGGACCCCCGCCAATCAGCTGTTTGAGAGGGCAGCGGCACTCACAGTAGCGCCGTGGCCTTCTCACAGCTTTTCCTAGGCTGTGTAACTTCACGTTCATGGCCTAGGCGCAGCTCTGCCCCATAGAAGTGAATGGGGCTTAGCTGCGATACCAAGCACAGCCGCTATACTATGTAAGGCACTGTATAAAAGTCTCAGAAAACCCCTTTAATGTTGATATGGCTTTCTTATATCCTGCAGTCATGTTTAGTCCAACTAAACGTTATTATTGCAGTAAAATTATTATTGCAGAAAAATACTACTGTAGTAACAAATTTTCCCATGTCTGTTTTTTTTAAGGGTGACCAAGGACAACGTGGCATCCGTGGGTTAACTGGGCCCCCAGGGCCTTCTGGACCATCAGGACCAAAAGTAATCAAATGTCATTCATATTAAAAATATAAATGGATAATCATTTAGGTTTTCTGTTCTATGCCTGAAGTACATTCATCTCAGTGGGTATCCTATTTAATCCTTCTTAAAACGGGTTTATCGGAGCTAAATATTGATGACCAATGCTCAGTAAAGGTCATGAATCAGGTCGTTGGGGTCAGACTCGTGGCACGCCTGCTGACACCTGGGCCTCAGTACTCAAGCCAGCACTACGCCTCTTCCTCAGCCTTCCTCAACTCCACTTGTCATATGGCCTTAATGCAGCTCACTCCCATTTAAGTAACTGGGATTGAGCTGCAATACCGAGCACAACCTCTACACAATCAATGGCGCTGTGCTTGGTATACCATGAAACACCAAGACCTTCAAACAGCTGATGTTGGGGTGCCGGAGGTGGGACCCTCATTGATCTGACATTGACGACCTATCCTCATCAATACTTAACTTCCAAACAAATTACTGCTGGTTGAAAAGCTTTGATCATCCTATAGGATAACATGATGTACAAAATATACAATTACTGTATGTTGTGTGTTGTAAGTGTATAAAAAACCAAGATCGGGAACTAAATTGTTTCACTTATTGTGGCCTTCTTGTGTTTTAGGGTGAACCAGGTGCTGCAGGACGTCTTGGACTGCCAGGTCCCCCCGGTCGGGCAATAGTGGGTCCTAAGGTATGCTTTGCTGGTAGATGTAGTACAGTCACTACAGTCACTGAAATGTGGTACAAATTAATAAATATACAGATATGAATCAGTAGTTGTGATAAAGCGATGTAAAATCCTGGCTCATCATTCACATGAACCAAAGTAAAATTCTTGCTCCCACACATAGATGCCCATACTGTATAGCTACAGCTGTGTTGAGTAACATCTTATTTAGATCAGTCTTTCAATAATTATTTTACATGATGGTATGTTTTATATCTTATTTAAGGGAGACATTGGTCCGGCTGGTCGACAAGGTCTTATAGGAGAACCAGGAATTGGTATTGCCGGTCCAAAGGTAATGTGACATTTATCCACTATGGTCAACAAAGATACTGGGTGCTTTATAGAAATATATTCTCAGTGTTTCTGTATTATCTTATAATATAATTTGATATTTTACATATTTAGAATGAATAATGTATGTAACAACTGCAACCTATGTTCTGTAGGGTGACAGGGGCAATCCAGGACCACCAGGGCCATATGGACCAAAGGGAGATGGATTTGCAGGACCTCAAGTAAGTAAAACATTACGCTTTGCTGGTTTAGGAACGCCAAGTACCATGTGAAACCTTTCAAAATCTGATATTTACTAAGTAAGAATTGTTTCTATTTAAAAATAGGGAATGCCAGGGCTTCCAGGAGCTCCAGGTGAACCAGGACCAGAAGGCATTGGACTTCCAGGACCAAAGGTAGCATTTAATATAGATGTAAAAGTACTATAACAGTACTGGGAAGGTCTTTTCACTGTTAACTAATCTAGATATTACTTCACCCGAGGATAAAGACATATCTGACCCTACTAAACAGACTAGGCAAAGTTTTGCTATATTACCCCACACCAGTGGTTCCCCATATTGTTATTAGTGCAGGGGGACCCTTGAAAAATGTTTCCACTTTTGGGGAACCCATAATGTCATTCCTATCTCAAAGAAGCTTGGTAAAATGCCCTATAATTCTTGTCCTGTAGAATCATTTGGCTCAGATACATTTACTTTGGAAATCAGGAATCCCTTCCGTGTTGTAAAAGATACAGGTCTTTATCATGCTGTGTTCCGGGTGAGGACCACAATCAGGGCTCAAGGAACCCCAGATCCTGGAAATCCTGGTTGGGAAACACTACCCTACGCAATAATGGGTCAGAAGTAGTGTATTTTCTGGGTCTGACATTAAAAGAGTCTTGTGACACGTGTTGAAGTCTTTAGTCACTTGAGGAAGAATATGCCACCACTCCTGACATGTCAGTTTTCGCAACTACTTGCATTCCCTATGTAAAAACAGTTCTGGAGCATCTATCTTATGACTCTCTGTTGAAGTTGTGAATGAATTGCTAGCAAGGTCCAGCTGGATGTTATCAGTTAGCGGTATGTGAATCAGTGCTATCAGTGTCAGACACTGCAGGGACATGCACCCAAATGGTAACACCCATCTGGGCCTTCTCTGAAAATTGCTAGTAATTTATTCATACATTTTTGCAGGAATAATATAGGAATAGTACAACATATAGTCATGAGAATAGATGCTCCAGAATTGTTATGACACAGGGAATGCAAGTTACTAAAACAGACATGTCAGGAGAGGTGACAGGTCCTCTATAAAGATCACTGGTCCATCCTGTGACGTGTCTTCTAGACATCCAACTGATTTCTGTCACTACCAGAGCTTTGAGACGTTCTCACAGCTCTGTTTCTCCACCCCTGTGATGATGTCACTACTAGAGCTTGGAGGAGTTCCCTCTGCTCTGTTTCTCCGCCCCTGTATTGAGTTCTTTACTTCCTCCCAGCTGTCCCTCCTGTGTTTGATTTCTCTGCCTTTAAATCACCCCTCCTCCTTTGTAGGGTGTGGATTATACTTTTCATTTGAGCTGTATCTCTCGCTTGAGTATCTTCACTTGTGTGTTATCTTTCTATGGACCTGAGTTCTGCTGTAGCAAGTACTTCGGATAGTGTCTGCTGACTTTGGATCTGTCTTCACTGCTGCTGCAGCTCCTTCAGTTAAGTGTGCAGACATTGTGTGTTTCTGTTTGTTTTCTGACTGGATCCGAGGCGACCCCGGTTCCGTCCATATTCTGAGCAGGGCACCGGTGGCCGTGCCCCTTCCACTATTGTAGGGGTTACAGTGGTCATCAGCCTTAGGTACGTGGGCATGTCTCGATCCACCATTTGGATCTGGACATGTGCTTAGCAGCATAGGGAGAGCTTTTAGGGTCGGACAGGGGTCACCCTTTATCCTCCCTAGTTTGGGTCCGGTCAGTAGCTTATTCACTGTGTATGCTCTTGTTGCTCACATACAGACGTGACATTATAATCCACCGTAACCGTCCTTTTTGACATGGATCCGCTTTCTAACCTGGTTGACCGTATGCAGGATCTTTCTTTGGAGGTAGCGGATCTCCGTCAATCTATGACTCAGCTTCATGCATTGGGCTATGCTCCGGCCCATGGAGTCTGTTGCGAGCCAAAGGTCTCACTTCCGGAAACGTTCTCCGGGGGCAGTGAGAATTTTGTTCGCTTCAGAGAGGCATGCAAACTCCATTTTTGCTTGTGTCCCCATTCCTCTAGTAATGAGGAGCAGAGGGTGAGGATTGTCATCTCCCTGCTCAGGGGTAATGCTCAGACTTGGGTTTTTTCGCTGCCATCGGGGGATCCCTCCCTTCGATCCGTATAAAGATTTTTTGTGGCCCTGGGGCAGATATATGATGACCCGGATCGTGTTGCTCTGGCTGAATCCAACTTACGTTTTTTATGCCAGAACAAACTGTCTGCGGAGCTTTATTGTTCTGAATTTCGGAGATGGGCAGCTGATTCAGGTTGGAATGATGCTGCACTCCGGAGTCAGTTCTGTCATGGTCTCTCAGAGAGATTGAAAGATGCGTTTGCTTTCCATGAGAGACCAACGTCCTTAGAGTCTGCCATGTCATTGGCGGTACGCCTTGACAGGCGTCTAAGAGAAAGAAACGAGACCTCTCTGTCCAGCCATTGTCAGTCTAGGGGCAGTGGTGCGGACTCATTCAGTGTGCAGGGTCCTCATCCTGTCTCGGTCCCCTCTGAGGAGGAGCCCATGCAGCTAGGTCGACTTGCCCCTGATAAAGGAGGATTTAATCCTCAGAGAATGGTGTGTTTTTGTTGTGGGGGCATAGGTCATTTGGCAAATGTTTGTCCGTCTAGGAAATTCATGAACTGTACTAAGAGTGATAATAAGAGAAAAACCTCAAAAGGTAAATCATCAAACTCTGCTTTATCTGCTACTTTGGGCAAAGTAGATGTAGGAATTGATGCTTTTCCTCTGACCTGCAGTTCCCGTTTTCTCCTTTCTGCAAAGGTGGCGCTAGAGAGCAAAGTAATTTCTTGTGAAATTTTTGTCGATAGTGGAGCGGCCGTCAATCTTATTGACACTCAATTTGTAGCCATGCATGGTTTTCAGGTTTGCACATTAGAAAAGGATATACCTGTTTTTGCTATTGACTCTGCTCCACTCTCACAGAGATCCCTGAAGGGCATTGTTCACAATATCCGGTTAGCTGTAGGTGACACTCATGTGGAGGATATTTCTTGTTTTGTCCTTAACGGATTGCCTTCTCCTCTAGTTTTGGGGTTACCCTGGCTCACTAGACATAACCCCACTATTGATTGGCAAGGAAGGCAAATAAATGAGTGGAGTGAGTTTTGTAGAGAGAATTGTCTCACAGCGACTTTGGCAGAGGTGTCTACTAAAACTGTGCCATCATTTCTCTCTGATTTCTCGGACGTGTTTTCCGAGAGCGGTGTTCAGGAGCTACCTCCTCACCGGGAGTTTGACTGTCCCATTAACCTCATTCCCGGCGCCAAGCTGCCAAAAGCACGCCTCTACAATCTCTCACAACCGGAAAGAATCGCAATGCGAACCTATATCTCTGAGAGTCTCGATAAGGGGCATATTCGTCCCTCAAAATCACCTGTTGCCGCTGGTTTTTTTTTTGTTAAAAAAAAAAGATGGCTCTCTGAGACCTTGCCTAGATTTTAGGGAGCTGAACCGTATCACGATTCGCGATCCCCTTCCTCTGATCCCGGACCTCTTCAACCAAATTGTTGGGGCCAAGGTTTTTTCCAAATTGGATTTGAGAGGCGCGTACAACCTAGTCAGGGTCAGAGAGGGGGATGAATGGAAAACGGACTTTAATACCCCTAACGGGCATTTCGAGAATCTCGTTATGCCTTTCGGCCTGATGAATGCTCCGGCCGTCTTTCAGCATTTTGTTAACAGTATTTTCTACCATTTAATGGGGAAATTTGTATTGGTGTATATTGATGATATTTAGATTTTTTCCCCTGATGTTCAGACCCATCAGGATCATCTTTTTCAGGTTCTGCGGATTCTGCGGGAAAATAAATTGTACGCCAAGCTGGAGAAATGTGTTTTTATGGTATCGGAGATTCAATTTCTGGGTTTTCTCCTCTCTGCTTCTGGTTTTCGCATGGATCCGGAGAAGGTCCGTGCTGTGCTTAAGTGGGAGCTTCCTGAGAATCAGAAGGCTTTGATGCGCTTTCTGGGTTTTGCGAACTATTACAGAAAGTTCATTTTGAATTATTCCTCTGTTGTCAAACCCCTCACTGACATGACAAAAAAGGGGGCGGATTTTTCTAAGATTAAAGAAAGTTTTGCGTCTGCTCCCATCTTGGTGCATCCCGATGTTTCCTTACCTTTTATTGTTGAGGTGGATGCTTCCGAGGTGGGTGTGGGTGCGGTATTGTCCCAGGGTCCTTCTCCTGCCAAATGGCGACCCTGTGCCTTTTTCTCTAAAAAACTCTCCCCGGCAGAGAAAAACTATGATGTGGGAGATAGGGAGTTGTTGGCCATCAAGTTGGCTTTCGAGGAATGGCGCCATTGGTTGGAGGGGGGCAGGCACCCTATCACCGTTTTTACCGACCATAAGAATCTGGCGTACGTGGAGTCGGCCAAGCGTATGAATCCGAGACAGGCCAGATGGTCTCTGTTCTTCACACCTGTCCATGGACTTTATCACGGATCTTCCTCGTTCCTCAGGGAAGTCGGTGATCCTGGTGGTGGTGGACGGTTTTAGCAAGATGGCTCATTTCGTACCCTTCCCTGGTTTACCCAATGCTAAAATGTTGGCGCAAGCTTTTGTCGACCATATTCTTAAATTGCATGGCATTCCCTCTGATATTGTTTCCGATAGAGGCACGCAGTTTGTGTCCAGATTCTGGAAGGCTTTCTGTTCTCGCCTGGGGGTTCGGCTGTCCTTCTCTTCTGATTTTTCATCCACAGTCGAATGGTCAGACTGAACGTGTCAATCAGAATCTGGAGACATATTTGCGCTGTTTTGTGGCAGAGAACCAGGAGGATTGGTGTTCATTTCTCCCTCTGGCTGAGTTTGCTCTGAACAACCGTCGTCAGGAATCTTCTGATAAGTCACCATTCTTTGGTGCATATGGGTTCCATCCGCAGTTTGGGACATTCTCGGGAGGGGCTCCTTCTGGTTTGCCTGAGGAGGAGAGATTTTCCTCGTCTTTGTCTACCATTTGGCAAAAGATTCAGAGTAATCTTAGAAAGATGAGTGAGAAATATAAGCGTGTTGCTGATAAGAGACGTGTGCCTGGTCCAGACCTGAATGTGGGTGATCTGGTGTGGTTGTCTACAAGAAATATTAAACTGAAGGTTCCCTCCTGGAAATTGGGTCCCAAGTTTATTGGGCCTTATAAAATCTTGTCAGTCGTCAATCCTGTTGCCTTCCGTCTTGATCTTCCACGGGTTTGGAAGATACATAATGTATTTCACAGATCTCTCTTAAAACCATATGTCCAGCCCACTGTACCCTCCTCTTTGCCTCCTCCTCCGATTTTGGTTGATGGCAATCTGGAGTTTGAGGTTTCCAGAATTGTGGACTCTCGCATTGTCCGCGGTTCTCTTCAGTGCCTCGTTCATTGGAAGGGTTATGGTCCTGAGGAGAGGATGTGGGTCCCGGTGTCGGACATTAAAGCCACTCGCCTCATCAGGGCATTTCATAGGGCTCATCCTGAGAGGGTGGGTCCTGGGTGTCCGGAGTCCACCCGTAGAGGGGGGGGGGGGGGGAAATGTCACTACCAGAGCTTTGAGACGTTCTCACAGCTCTGTTTCTCCACCCCTGTGAGGATGTCACTACTAGAGCTTGGAGGAGTTCCCTCTGCTCTGTTTCTCCGCCCCTGTGTTGAGGTCTTTACTTCCTCCCAGCTGTCCCTCCTGTGTTTGATTTCTCTGCCTTTAAATCACCCCTCCTCCTTTGTAGGGTGTGGATTATACTTTTCATTTGAGCTGTATCTCTCGCTTGAGTATCTTTACTTGTGTGTTATCTTTCTATGGACCTGAGTTCTGCTGTAGCAAGTACTTCGGATAGTGTCTGCTGACTTTGGATCTGTCTTCACTGCTGCTGCAGCTCCTTCAGTTAAGTGTGCAGACATTGTGTGTTTCTGTTTGTTTTCTGACTGGATCCGAGGCGACCCCGGTTCCGTCCATATTCTGAGCAGGGCACCGGTGGCCATGCCCCTTCCACTATTGTAGGGGTTACAGTGGTCATCAGCCTTAGGTACGCGGGCATGTCTCGATCCACCATTTGGATCTGGACATGTGCTTAGCAGCATAGGGAGAGCTTTTAGGGTCGGACAGGGGTCACCCTTTATCCTCCCTAGTTTGGGTCCGGTCAGTAGCTTATTCACTGTGTATGCTCTTGTTGCTCACATACAGACGTGACAATTTGGCATTTACACGTGAGCCCGAATTGCGTGATTGTGATTCAATTCAGATAAACGGCTACATTGTACCATGTATTGTGGGGTTTATCAGAATCAGACGTAGAAACGTAATAACACTATTTTGTCACCTTATTTACGAATGTATTTATTTATAGGGAGACCCAGGTTTCAGAGGCCCTATTGGTGTGTCCGGTCCTCCTGGTGAAGGACTGCCAGGACCTAAGGTAAGAAAACTTTCAAAATTCACCGCATTTTCTTTTTACGTTAAATTTAGATGAAGAGCATTACAGAAACCTGTGTGTCAACTGTGTGGCAGAGAATCACGGCATGTCTCATATCTAAATTTCTTGAGGTTTTTACCTCTGGAGGGACATCACATCCTGAATGCCAAATGGCGTCAAAAAGTTTGGTGCACACCTCCTTGTGCAAAGTTTTGTTCCCTGTTCACCAGTTTTCTCAAAGGCAGGTGGTGCGGGGACAGGCATAGCTGGCCCGGCACATTTATTCTAATCTATGCCAAGAAACTGGTGTAAAATATACCTGAAATCTTCACCAGGTCCCGTAGTGATATAGATTTGAATTCTGGCACATGGACCTGCCATAATTATTAGGAAGAGTGGACTTAATAACTGTGTTGCATCTCACGCCGGCAGGGCAGAGATTAAGATTGGCATACAAAACACCAGCCTTAAAGGGGTTGTCCACCTTTGTTGTGCTTTTCTCCAGACCCACCAGCGTGGCCAGACCCATGGTGGTCATCATACTTACAGTATCTGATTCCTGCTGCTGAGTTCAAGCTCCATCACTCCCCCTTGTGCGCCACAGGTCCAGGGTCTCCTCGTATCAACTTCCTGTTTGACGTGGGTCATGTGACCGCCGCAACCAGTCATTGGCTGTTTACATACAGCATGTTGACGTGGGTAGACCCAGGAACAGAGGCGGACAAGGGGGAGCGACGGAGCTGGGGATGAGGTAAGTACGCTCACCAACGTAGATTCAGCGACGCAGGATGGTCTGAAAAAAAGCACAACATAGGTGGACAACCCCTCAAAAGAATGTACCCAAAAGTGTATAGCTATGGAAATGCTAGCGAGGGAAACTGATAGGTAACCACGTTCATCCTTATAGCAACCAGTATGACATAGACTGCCCTTCAGGTGACACAATGGGAGCATGCATCCCATCTGTAACGCAAACCCATTTAAAGTAGATCCGGCGCCAGTTTCCATTTCCCAAGCTACTCTGAAACAGCTATCCCTATATATGAAACATATATAAATATTTGAGTGAATAGGGTGGCTCACTTGCTCACCAGCAGGATGCAGGTGCTCAAATAAGTATGGTTCAGCCACACACACATTTGTACTATACATATATATACACACTGTATGTATGTATGTATGTATATATATATATATATATATAATAGAGAAAGCAGGACTGCACTCCGGATTGTGATGAAAATCAAAGCAGTTTTATTCACCCATATTGTGGCAAATCTTGCGACGTTTCAGCTCATACGAGCCTTTCTCAAGCATAGAGACAGTGAAAGTGAACACATATAAAGCGTTACAAGAAGTGTCTCACCCATAAGGGTGTGGTTACAATCAACTTAAATTGCAAGCATATGATACAAATATAAAGTGCATGTTTATCAAAGTGACTAGTGTCATACGTTCTATATTATCAGGATACAATCCCTTTTACATAGAGCGAAACATATACAAAACTTTTGTTCCAATTAGAATAATATAATAGTGACAACATACTGAATAAGGATCCCAGAAGTGAAACCAGGAAAGCCATGGAGCCCACATATACCGTCACGTTCCCTTGGCGTCTTGATCTCCTCAATGCGCATGACCAGGATGACGACATCGTGTGAATCACAATATGAGAATAGTGCGCATGCGCTCTGTAAAGTAACAACTAACAACGCCATCTTTCTTTAGGGAGGATTGCCCTATATCTCCGTTCACATCCATCACATAGATAATAACTGGACCGAGTATGTGCCTAAAACAGTGACTATACAGGGAGTGCAGAATTATTAGGCAAGTTGTATTTTTGAGGATTCATTTTATTATTGAACAACAACCATGTTCTCAATGAACCCAAAAAACTCATTAATATCAAAGATGAATATTTTTGGAAGTAGTTTTTAGTTTGTTTTTAGTTTTAGCTATTTTAGGGGGATATCTGTGTGTGCAGGTGACTATTACTGTGCATAATTATTAGGCAACTTAACAAAAAACAAATATATACCCATTTCAATTATTTATTTTTACCAGTGAAACCAATATAACATCTCAACATTCACAAATATACATTTCTGACATTCAAAAACAAAACAAAAACAAATCAGTGACCAATATAGCCACCTTTCTTTGCAAGGACACTCAAAAGCCTGCCATCCATGGATTCTGTCAGTGTTTTGATCTGTTCACCATCAACATTGCGTGCAGCAGCAACCACAGCCTCCCAGACACTGTTCAGAGAGGTGTACTGTTTTCCCTCCTTGTAAATCTCACATTTGATGATGGACCACAGGTTCTCAATGGGGTTCAGATCAGGTGAACAAGGAGGCCATGTCATTAGATTTTCTTCTTTTATACCCTTTCTTGCCAGCCACGCTGTGGAGTACTTGGACGCGTGTGATGGAGCATTGTCCTGCATGAAAATCATGTTTTTCTTGAAGGATGCAGACTTCTTCCTGTACCACTGCTTGAAGGAGGTGTCTTCCAGAAACTGGCAGTAGGACTGGGAGTTGAGCTTGACTCCATCCTCAACCCGAAAAGGCCCCACAAGCTCATCTTTGATGATACCAGCCCAAACCAGTACTCCACCTCCACCTTGCTGGCGTCTGAGTCGGACTGGAGCTCTCTGCCCTTTACCAATCCAGCCACGGGCCCATCCATCTGGCCCATCAAGACTCACTCTCATTTCATCAGTCCATAAAACCTTAGAAAAATCAGTCTTGAGACATTTCTTGGCCCAGTCTTGACGTTTCAGCTTGTGTATCTTGTTCAGTGGTGGTCGTCTTTCAGCCTTTCTTACCTTGGCCATGTCTCTGAGTATTGCACACCTTGTGCTTTTGGGCACTCCAGTGATGTTGCAGCTCTGAAATATGGCCAAACTGGTGGCAAGTGGCATCTTGGCAGCTGCACGCTTGACTTTTCTCAGTTCATGGGCAGTTATTTTGCGCCTTGGTTTTTCCACACGCTTCTTGCGACCCTGTTGACTATTTTGAATGAAACGCTTGATTGTTCGATGATCACGCTTCAGAAGCTTTGCAATTTTAAGAGTGCTGCATCCCTCTGCAAGATATCTCACTATTTTTGACTTTTCTGAGCCTGTCAAGTCCTTCTTTTGACCCATTTTGCCAAAGGAAAGGAAGTTGCCTAATAATTATGCACACCTAATATAGGGTGTTGATGTCATTAGACCACACTCCTTCTCATTACAGAGATGCACATCACCTAATATGCTTAATTGGTAGTAGGCTTTCGAGCCTATACAGCTTGGAGTAAGACAACATGCATAAAGAGGATGATGTGGTCAAAATACTCATTTGCCTAATAATTCTGCACGCAGTGTAGAACGGAATACATAGAGAGTGTGTAGCGGACCGCAGCAGGGATCTCCTACAAATACCAGCATTAGGACCGGGATCCCCACCTCTCGGAAGGGACACCGGACCATGGGGCCATGTATGCCGGAGGGGGACATCTCCATGAACCCCGCCGACAGCCGAAACCCACTTGCTGGAAAAAATGCGGTTATAGAGGGGTTATCCCTCACAATTGCAGAGACAGCAGCGCACTAAAACTTAATGGTACGTCTGGAGTGGCGCGTAGAGGATGAGATGCTGTAATTGGTACTGGGCTGCATCGCTTCCAACAGGCTACAGTCCGGGGATCCAAATCCAACACTGTGAAGATTAAAAACTCTAAAAGGCAAAAAGAAATATAGATAAATTAGTTTCAAGGTTCATGTTCTATTGTAGTTACAGTTACATATAATTCTTTCACAATTCTCCTGCACTATTACATGTATGGGGAAAGTGAATCACATACATCCATGGAAAGCGAGGGCGAGCAACACATCAACAGACATCTACCTGAACTCAACATTTAAGCCTCTTGGGTGCAAGCTATCCAAATCGTATATCCACCGCAATTCTCTTTTTTTCAAAATTGCTAAACGGTCTCCGCCTCTTCTAGGAAGCACAACATGATCTAAAATCCAGCATCTCAGATCCCGCTCGGTGTGCCCTAGGGATCTAAAATGTCTGGAAACTGGTAGATCGACACGTTTCTTTCTTATCGAATTCCTATGGTTGTTCAATCTCAATTTTAATTCTGTGGACGTTTCACCAATATATATTAGGTCACAGGGGCATGCTAGCACATAGATTACATAAGATGATGAGCAATTTAGGTGAAATTTGATGGGATATTCCTTATGTGTAGAGGGATGTATGAAGGATCTGGATTTGCATATATAGCGGCAATTAACGCAATTGAGACACGGATAGCAACCATGTCCCGACTGTGACAATGTTCGCTGTACACTAATTTTCTTGGGGCCTACATCCGCTCTAACTAAATGATCCTTAATGTTTTGACTTTTCAAAACATTAAGGATCATTTAGTTAGAGCGGATGTAGGCCCCAAGAAAATTAGTGTACAGCGAACATTGTCACAGTCGGGACATGGTTGCTATCCGTGTCTCAATTGCGTTAATTGCCGCTATATATGCAAATCCAGATCCTTCATACATCCCTCTACACATAAGGAATATCCCATCAAATTTCACCTAAATTGCTCATCATCTTATGTAATCTATGTGCTAGCATGCCCCTGTGACCTAATATATATTGGTGAAACGTCCACAGAATTAAAATTGAGATTGAACAACCATAGGAATTCGATAAGAAAGAAACGTGTCGATCTACCAGTTTCCAGACATTTTAGATCCCTAGGGCACACCGAGCGGGATCTGAGATGCTGGATTTTAGATCATGTTGTGCTTCCTAGAAGAGGCGGAGACCGTTTAGCAATTTTGAAAAAAAGAGAATTGCGGTGGATATACGATTTGGATAGCTTGCACCCAAGAGGCTTAAATGTTGAGTTCAGGTAGATGTCTGTTGATGTGTTGCTCGCCCTCGCTTTCCATGGATGTATGTGATTCACTTTCCCCATACATGTAATAGTGCAGGAGAATTGTGAAAGAATTATATGTAACTGTAACTACAATAGAACATGAACCTTGAAACTAATTTATCTATATTTCTTTTTGCCTTTTAGAGTTTTTAATCTTCACAGTGTTGGATTTGGATCCCCGGACTGTAGCCTGTTGGAAGCGATGCAGCCCAGTACCAATTACAGCATCTCATCCTCTACGCGCCACTCCAGACGTACCATTAAGTTTTAGTGCGCTGCTGTCTCTGCAATTGTGAGGGATAACCCCTCTATAACCGCATTTTTTCCAGCAAGTGGGTTTCGGCTGTCGGCGGGGTTCATGAAGATGTCCCCCTCCGGCATACATGGCCCCATGGTCCGGTGTCCCTTCAGAGAGGTGGGGATCCCGGTCCTAATGCTGGTATTTGTAGGAGATCCCTGCTGCGGTCCGCTACACACTCTCTATGTATTCCGTTCTATAGTCACTGTTTTGGGCACATACTCGGTCCAGTTATTATCTATGTGATGGATGTGAACGGAGATATAGGGCAATCCTCCCTAAAGAAAGATGGCGTTATTAGTTGTTACTTTACAGAGCGCATGCGCACTATTCTCATATTGTGATTCACACAATGTCGTCATCCTGGTCATGCGCATTGAGGAGATCAAGACGCCAAGGGAACGTGACGGTATATGTGGGCTCCATGGCTTTCCTGGTTTCACTTCTGGGATCCTTATTCAGTATGTTGTCACTATTATATTATTCTAATTGGAACAAAAGTTTTGTATATGTTTCGCTCTATGTAAAAGGGATTGTATCCTGATAATATAGAACGTATGACACTAGTCACTTTGATAAACATGCACTTTATATTTGTATCATATGCTTGCAATTTAAGTTGATTGTAACCACACCCTTATGGGTGTGACACTTCTTGTAACGCTTTATATGTGTTCACTTTCACTGTCTCTATGCTTGAGAAAGGCTCGTATGAGCTGAAACGTCGCAAGATTTGCCACAATATGGGTGAATAAAACTGCTTTGATTTTCATCACAATCCGGAGTGCAGTCCTGCTTTCTCTATTATACTATTGGGGATTGCCGTTGTCCGCCTTTGGATATTGCACCCATCGTCCAGGCTGGTGCTCCCGCTGGATTTTCTTTTTATATATATATATATATATATATATTTTTTTTTTTTTTTTTTAATATTTGTTTTTTCATATTTTGAAAATGTTATTTTTTTTAAAAAAATTGTCCCCTTAGAGAACTTGAACCTGCAGTCTTTGGAACACCTGTATTAAACATTGTAATGTTGTAGTACAGTGCATAGTCAATCATACAGACGGTCTGTCACATTCTGCCAGGCCTTGAGAAGGCCCCCGGCTGCCATGCCAAATACTTGGCACACCACAATTTATTTTTCAGGGTGCCGATTGAAGGACAGAAAGAGCTCTCTTCCTAACCGCTTAGATGCTGCAGTTGCTATTAACCGTGGCATCTGAGGAGTAAAACTGCTGACATAATACAGCTGACAAGCAAGAGCATGGGCACAGCTCCTCAGCCTGCACTGTGACATACTATTACAGCACATAATAATACTGGCACTGAGCATGAAGGGGTTAAAAATGTCAAATCTAAAATTCTCAATATTGCTACAAATTACTACAGTGTTTTGTAATTCCTGGCTTATGATATGCTTCATATTTCATTCATATAAATACTGTTTTTAAGGGAAATGTGGGAAAAACAGGATTACCAGGTCCCCAGGGTCCTCCAGGAGAAGGCATACAGGGATCAAAGGTAAGGAATACACTTAACCCAATGTTCTCTTTTTTGTCAGGACTTTTAAAGTACGAGCCCATCAAACGCAAATAATATTTTTTATTCTTCTTCATAACTCTTTACAACTTTCTAACATTTTTGTTTCACAAGTAAATGTATACATGCATGGTTTTATTCTGTTTTAAGGGAGAACAAGGAGTTCAAGGTTTGCCAGGATCACGTGGACTTCAGGGAGAGGGACTTCTAGGGCCGAAGGTCAGGTCAAATTTTATTTACATTACCTCTTAATTAGGGGGTTTCTGTATGACCAGTGCAAGCACGACCAATGAGACCCAAACCGATCATAACAATGAGTGGACTATTTCATATGTTCCCAGCTGTTGGACCTTCACCTACTATACCTCGCACTGGTAGAATAAGCCTATGACATCAATTTGGAAATTTACAGAACTTCTTTAAACTAAGAATAACAATGCTCCTCCTCAAAGATGTTGTATTATTGTTGTTGAAAAACACAAAATCTTATGTAAAAATAAAAAAAAGTAGATCAAGGACTTTTCTAATGTGAGACTGTTAAACTTTTCAGGGTGATCGTGGTTCTGCTGGCGAAAGAGGAAGAAAGGGGGATAAAGGTGACAATGGAGATCCTGGAGGCCCTGGAGAAATGGTAAGGCCTTACCTTGTAGACAATCCTTCCAACAACATTGCCTTATGCATAAGTAGCATAGTGCGAACCCCTCTAACTTCATTTATCTCCCTTGGAGCAACAAAGGTTACCACCAATCCACTTTAAAGGGTTATCCCATAATTAAGGTTAAAAAAAAAAAAAATCTGACATTTTATCGTACATTGCCATCTCTTTCTAACAAAGATAGAACCAGCCCTGTACCTCACATGGATCCAGAGATTTCCAGCCTTAAATTATCTAGTTTAAAACTCTCACCCCAATGGCGTCCTGAAAGTCCACCACTTACTTTCTTGAATCACTCATTCATTTGTGCACAGTTATCTAGATAGTCATGTATATATCAAAATCAACTGTCTTGGATCTAGAGGAAGCAAAACATAGACACTGAGCAATCGTAGATAGGGGAAGCGAAAATCTGGACCTTCTAAAGCAGGGGTGCACAACGTGCGGCCCGCCCCAGAGCCAAAGTTTGCAGCCCCCGTCTTCCTGGACAGAAACACAGATGATCGTGCGATCAGCTGTGTTTCTGCCATGAGCGCCACACGACAGCGCATTACAGCACTGTAGCAGGAGCAGGACGGGTCCTCAGCTGTCAGTGACAGCACGAGACCCGAGGAGAAGGCAGAGGCAGTGTATCAGCGATTCTGCCTTCTCAGATAGGTAAGCGCTGCGCTATGCAGGGTGGACCAGGCTGGGGGACAGAGGAGCGCAGAGACCCTGCTCAGCCCCCACAGCAGGCTGATTTCCCCTGTAACTGGGGCACTTTTGGATGCAAAAAAACTCCTATTGTCTCCCAAAGATCTTTCAGTGACCTCTTAGGGACAAATTATGTGAAAAAAATAAATAAAAAAAAAGAAAAGTTCAAAAATTATTAAAAAAAATAAAAACAAAAAATATATTAAAACACAATTGAAAGAAAAAATAAAATAAAATATGATGTGGCAAAATAATAGAAAATTATAAAAAAATAAATAAAAATACAAATAAAAAAAGAAAAAGGAAAAATTGCTAAATATAAGAGTGTTCACTGTCCACCAACAAGCTTTTTATGATCCCTTGGGGGACATTTTATGTGTCAAAAATATATTTAAAAAAATTAATACAATAAAATATTAATAAAATACAAATAGGAAAAAGTGAAAAATTTACAAAAAATTTCAGTATCCCCCAAAGGTCTTTTTATTACCTCTTGGGGGATATATTTTGTATCAGAAATATATAAAAAATGTATAAATAATAAAATACATAAAAGAAATAACAGCCACACCAACCAAAACCATTATCACGTGAATGGTAAAACCATACATATTATATAACAAAATGACCGACACAAAATAAGGAACTAATTATAATAATTTATTTTGGTGTCAGTTTGCATAAAGAATAAGGAGCAATAGTTTGAAAAAAATATATACTTTTTAAAAATGTTTTGTACAGTTTTTCCCCCAAATTAAACAAAAAAATAATTTATAAGGCCCTATGTGTCAAGTAAAAAATTGTTTTAAAAATTATTTTAGTAGTCCCAACACATAAAACATAAAAAAATTCAAAACTTTTGAACCACCACAAGCACTAAATCACAAAAAAAGTGTCTGTTCAGGCCTGGTTATTAAAGTGTTAACCCATAAGCGCTTTCCCCACTAGTAAGGGAAAGTGTTTACTGGTTATTACATGGCGCCTGTAACTGGGGGGCAGGAGGTGGTAATACCAATTAGCGCCGTCCAATGCAGTGAAGGAAAGCGCTTATTTATGAATAGGAGGCAGGAAGGAAAGAAATGTCACCACTTTTTACTGTAAAAATGATTTTTTAACAAGTTCCTGCAGCATGGCCCCTGAAATAGAAGATTCAAACTTACCTGCTCCCAGCCGCCCTGGTCCTTTGCGCTGTTCCCATTGCCTCCATCTTCTGGTTCCTGTGCTGTTTACACCAGTCAGTGCATGGACATGGTCACATACATCACTCCAGTCAATCACTGGCTTCAGTGGTGACACGCTTAGGGTACGGAACTGCCTGCCGGATCCGGAAATCCGTGTGCAAACAGATAGCATTTGTAGATGGATCCAGATGCAGATCCGTCTAACAAATGCATTGAAACACCGGATCCGTCTGTCCGGTGTCATCTGGATAAACGGATGTGGTATTTTTTTTTTTTGCATTTCTAAAGGTCTGCAAATGGGCAGACCGGAAAACCGGATCCGTTTTTTCGGAACACTTAGTGTCGGACCCGACATTAATGCATTTCAATGGAAAATCATCCCCGCGAGTCTTCTGGAATTTTGGACGGAGAAAATACCGCAGCATGCTGCGGTATTTTCTCCGGCCAAATGCCATAAGAGTGACTGAACTGAAGACATCCTGATGCATCCTGAACGGATTGCTCTCCATTCAGAATGCATTAGGATAAAACTGATCAGTTTTTTGTCAGTATTGAGCCCCTAGGACGGAACTCAATACTGGAAAACTTTAACGCAAGTGTGAAAGTACCCTAACTGTGCCAGTCACCCCATCATCGGCTGCATCACATCGCCACTCTCTCTCTCTCTGCCAGGCGCCGGGATCTTTGGTGGTTGGATATAGCCTGCGCTGCACGGACACGTAAGAGCTGCATAGGTGGAGCAGGGTTTAGTGCACCTGTGGGGGACTGAAAGGGGTTAATAAATTCTGTGAATGGGGGACTGCTGAAAGGGATTAATAACTACTGTGGAGGGCCTTCATAGTAGTTATTAACCCCTTTCAGCAGTCCCCCATTCACAGTAGTTATTAACCCCAGCAGTCCCCCCTTCACTGAAGAGGAGACTGGCTGGCTCCAGGACACCGCGAGCCCCTCCAGAACACCCCTGGCCCCTCCAAAAGTTCTTCCCCCCCGTTTTTTCCCCCGGCTGGTGTGGGGGCGTGGCCGGCTGGGTTAAAGCCAGTGGCCACCCTAGACACGCTGCTTGTGGCCACATCACCGCTGAAGCCAGTCATTGGTTTGAGAGGTGTATGTGACCATGGTCATGCACTGCCAGGTGAAAACAGAGTGGGGACTGTAAGATGGAGGCAGCAGGGGCAGTGCAGAGGATCGAATCGGCGGGGAACAGGTAAGTTTAACTCTTTGGTTTCAGGGGCCATGCTGCAGGAACGTGTTAGAAATTCATTTTTACTGGGAAATCACTTTAAAGGGTAACTGTCATATATTTTTTTATTTGCTAGTTTATTACAGCTAGGCATGTATACCTGAGTTGGTCTGTCAATGATTGTCAAAAGATCATTATAATAACAGCTTTCATTAACCACCTCAGCCCCCATAGCTTAAACACCCTTAATGACCAGGCCACTTTTTACACTTCTGACCTACACTACTTTAACCGTTTATTGCTCGGTCATGCAACTTACCACCCAAATGAATTTTACCTCCTTTTCTTCTCACTAATAGAGCTTTCATTTGGTGGTATTTCATTGCTGCTGACATTTTTACTTTTTTTGTTATTAATCGAAATTTAACGATTTTTTTGCAAAAAAATGACATTTTTCACTTTCAGTTGTAAAATTTTGCAAAAAAAACGACATCCATATATAAATTTTTCTCAAAATTTATTGTTCTACATGTCTTTGATAAAAAAAAAATGTTTGGGTAAAAAAAAAAAATGGTTTGGGTAAAAGTTATAGCGTTTACAAACTATGGTACAAAAATGTAAATTTCCGCTTTTTGAAGCAGCTCTGACTTTCTGAGCACCTGTCATGTTTCCTGAGGTTCTACAATGGCCAGACAGTACAAACACCCCACAAATGACCCCATTTCGGAAAGTAGACACCCTAAGGTATTCACTGATGGGCATAGTGAGTTCATAGAACTTTTTATTTTTTGTCACAAGTTAGTGGAAAATTATGATTTTTTTTTTTTTCTTACAAAGTCTCATATTCCACTAACTTGTGACAAAAAATAAAAACTTCCATGAACTCACTATGCCCATCAGCGAATACCTTGGGGTGTCTTCTTTCCAAAATGGGGTCACTTGTGGGGTAGTTATACTGCCCTGGCATTCTAGGGGCCCAAATGTGTGGTAAGTAGTTTGAAATCAAAATCTGTAAAAAATGGCCGGTGAAATCCGAAAGGTGCTCTTTGGAATGTGGGCCCCTTTGCCCACCTAGGCTGCAAAAAAGTGTCACACATCTGGTATCCCCTTACTCAGGAGAAGTTGGGCAATGTGTTTTGGGGTGTCATTTTACATATACCCATGCTGGGTGAGAGAAATATCTTGGCAAAAGACAACTTTTCCCATTTTTTTATACAAAGTTGGCATTTGACCAAGATATTTATCTCACCCAGCATGGGTATATGTAAAATGACACCCAAAACACATTGCCCAACTTCTGCTGAGTACGGAGATACCACATGTGTGACACTTTTTTGCAGCCTAGGTGGGCAAAGGGGCCCACATTCCAAAGAGCACCTTTCGGATTTCACCGGCCATTTTTTACAGATTTGGATTTCAAACCACTTCTCACGCATTCGGCCCCTAAAATGCCAGGGCAGTATAACTACCCCACAAGTGACCCCATTTTGGAAAGAAGACACCCCAAGGTATTTCGTGATGGGCATAGTGAGTTCATGGAAGTTTTTATTTTTTGTCACAAGTTAGTGGAATATGAGACTTTGTAAGGAAAAAAAAAATCATCATTTTCCGCTAACTTGTGACAAAAAATATAAAATTCTAGGAACTCGCCATGCCCCTCACGGAATACCTTGGGGTGTCTTCTTTCCAAAATAAGGTGTCTCGGCAAAAGACAACTTTTCCCATTTTTTATACAAAGTTGGCATTTGACCAAGATATTTATCTCACCCAGCATGGGTATATGTAAAATGACACCCCAAAACACATTGCCCAACTTCTCCTGAGTACGGCGATACCAGATGTGTGACACTTTTTTGCAGCCTAGATGCGCAAAGGGGCCCACATTCCTTTTATGAGGGCATTTTTAGACATTTGGATCCCAGACTGCCAGGGCAGTATAAAATGCCAGGGCAGTATAAATACCCCACATGTGACCCCATTTTGGAAAGAAGACACCCCAAGGTATTCAATGAGGGGCATGGCGAGTTCATATAAATGTATTTTTTTTGGCACAAGTTAGCGGAAATTGATTTTTTATTTTTTTTTCTCACAAAGTCTCCCTTTCCGCTAACTTGGGACAAAAATTTCAATCTTTCATGGACTCAATATGCCCCTCACGGAATACCTTGGGGTGTCTTCTTTCCGAAATGGGGTCACATGTGGGGTATTTATACTGCCCTGGCATTCTAGGGGCCCTAAAGCGTGAGAAGAAGTCTGGAATATAAATGTCTAAAAAATTTTACGCATTTGGATTCCGTGAGGGGTATGGTGAGTTCATGTGAGATTTTATTTTTTGACACAAGTTAGTGGAATATGAGACTTTGTAAGAAAAAAAAAATAATTTCCGCTAACTTGGGCCAAAAAAATGTCTGAATGGAGCCTTACAGGAGGGTGATCAATGAAAGGGGGGTGATCAATGACAGGGGGGTGATCAGGGAGTCTATATGGGGTGATCACCTCCCTGTAAGGCTCCATTCAGACGTCCGTATGTGTTTTGCGGATCCGATCCATGTATTAGTGGATCCGTAAAAATCATACGGACATCTGAATGCAGCCTTACAGGGGGGTGATCAATGACAGGGGGGTGATCAGGGAGTCTATATGGGGTGATCATTCCCCTGTAAGGCTCCATTCAGATGTCCGTATGTGTTTTGCGGATCCGATCCATGTATCAGTGGATCTGTAAAAATCATACGGACATCTGAATGCAGCCTTACAGGGGGGTGATCAATGACAGGGGGGTGATCAATGACAGGGGGTTGATCAGGAAGTCTATATGGGGTGATCACCCCCCTGTCATTGATCACCCCCCTATAAGGCTCCATTCAGATGTCCGTATGTGTTTTGCGGATCCGTTCCATGTATCAGTGGATCCGTAAAAATCATGCGGACATCTGAATGCAGCCTTACAGGGGGGTGATCAATGACAGGGGGGTGATCAATGTCAGGGGGGTGATCAATGACAGGGGGGTGATCAGGGAGTCTATATGGGGTGATCACCCCCCGTAAGGCTCCATTCAGATGTCCGTATGTGTTTTGTAGATCCGATCCATGTATCAGTGGATCCGTAAAAATCATACGGACATCTGAATGCAGCCTTACAGGGGGGTGATCAATGACAGGGGGGTGATCAATGTCAGGGGGGTGATCAATGACAGGGGGGTGATCAGTGAGTCTATATGGGGTGATCACCTCCCTGTAAGGCTCCATTCAGACGTCCGTATGTGTTTTGCGGATCCGATCCATGTATCAGTGGATCTGTAAAAATCATACGGACATCTGAATGCAGCCTTACAGGGGGGTGATCAATGACAGGGGGGTGATCAATGACAGGGGGGTGATCAGGGAGTCTATATGGGGTGATCATTCCCCTGTAAGGCTCCATTCAGATGTCCGTATGTGTTTTGCGGATCCGATCCATGTATCAGTGGATCTGTAAAAATCATACGGACATCTGAATGCAGCCTTACAGGGGGGTGATCAATGACAGGGGGGTGATCAATGACAGGGGGGTGATCAGGGAGTCTATATGGGGTGATCACCCCCCTGTCATTGATCACCCCCCTATAAGGCTCCATTCAGATGTCCGTATGTGTTTTGCGGATCCGATCCATGTAGCAGTGGATCCGTAAAAATCATACGGACATCTGAATGCAGCCTTACAGGGGGGTGATCAATGACAGGGGGGTGATCAATGACAGGGGGGTGATCAATGACAGGGGGGTGATCAGGGAGTCTATATGGGGTGATCACCCCCCGTAAGGCTCCATTCAGATGTCCGTATGTGTTTTGCGGATCCGATCCATGTATCAGTGGATCCGTAAAAATCATACGGACATCTGAATGCAGCCTTACAGGGGGGTGATCAATGACAGGGGGGTGATCAATGTCAGGGGGGTGATCAATGACAGGGGGGTGATCAGGGAGTCTATATGGGGTGATCACCCCCCGTAAGGCTCCATTCAGATGTCCGTATGTGTTTTGCGGATCCGATCCATGTATCAGTGGATCCGTAAAAATCATACGGACATCTGAATGCAGCCTTACAGGGGGGTGATCAATGACAGGGGGGTGATCAATGACAGGTGGTTGATCAGAGAGTCTATATGGGGTGATCACCCCCCTGTCATTGATCACCCCCCTATAAGGCTCCATTCAGATGTCCGTATGTGTTTTGCGGATCCGTTCCATGTATCAGTGGATCCGTAAAAATCATACGGACATCTGAATGCAGCCTTACAGGGGGGTGATCAATGACAGGGGGGTGATCAATGTCAGGGGGGTGATCAATGACAGGGGGGTGATCAGGGAGTCTATATGGGGTGATCACCCCCCGTAAGGCTCCATTCAGATGTCCGTATGTGTTTTGTAGATCCGATCCATGTATCAGTGGATCCGTAAAAATCATACGGACATCTGAATGCAGCCTTACAGGGGGGTGATCAATGACAGGGGGGTGATCAATGTCAGGGGGGTGATCAATGACAGGGGGGTGATCAGTGAGTCTATATGGGGTGATCACCTCCCTGTAAGGCTCCATTCAGACGTCCGTATGTGTTTTGCGGATCCGATCCATGTATCAGTGGATCCGTAAAAATCATACGGACATCTGAATGCAGCCTTACAGGGGGGTGATCAATGACAGGGGGGTGATCAATGACAGGGGGGTGATCAATGACAGGGGGGTGATCAGGGAGTCTATATGGGGTGATCATTCCCCTGTAAGGCTCCATTCAGATGTCCGTATGTGTTTTGCGGATCCGATCCATGTATCAGTGGATCTGTAAAAATCATACGGACATCTGAATGCAGCCTTACAGGGGGGTGATCAATGACAGGGGGGTGATCAATGACAGGGGGGTGATCAGGGAGTCTATATGGGGTGATCACCCCCCTGTCATTGATCACCCCCCTATAAGGCTCCATTCAGATGTCCGTATGTGTTTTGCGGATCCGATCCATGTATCAGTGGATCCGTAAAAATCATACGGACATCTGAATGCAGCCTTACAGGGGGGTGATCAATGACAGGGGGGTGATCAATGACAGGGGGGTGATCAATGACAGGGGGGTGATCAGGGAGTCTATATGGGGTGATCACCCCCCGTAAGGCTCCATTCAGATGTCCGTATGTGTTTTGCGGATCCGATCCATGTATCAGTGGATCCGTAAAAATCATACGGACATCTGAATGCAGCCTTACAGGGGGGTGATCAATGACAGGGGGGTGATCAATGACAGGTGGTTGATCAGAGAGTCTATATGGGGTGATCACCCCCCTGTCATTGATCACCCCCCTATAAGGCTCCATTCAGATGTCCGTATGTGTTTTGCGGATCCGATCCATGTATCAGTGGATCCGTAAAAATCATAAGGACATCTGAATGCAGCCTTACAGAGGGGTGATCAATGACAGGGGGGTGATCAATGACAGGGGGGTGATCAGGGAGTCTATATGGGGTGATCACCCCCCTGTAAGGCTCCATTCAGACGCCTGTATGTTTTGCGGATCCGATCCATGTATCCGTGGATCCGTAAAAAACATATGGACATCTGAATGCAGCCTTACAGGGGGGTGATCAATGACAGGGGGGTGATCAATGACAGGGGGGTGATCAGGGAGTCTATATGGGGTGATCCCCCCGTCATTGATCACCCCCCTGTAAGGCTCCATTCAGACGTCCGTATGCGTTTTGCGGATCCGATCCATGTATCAGTGGATTTGTAAAAATCATACGGACATCTGAATGGAGCCTTACAGGGGGGTGATCAATGTCAGGGGGGTGATCAGGGAGTCTATATGGGGTGATCAGGGGTTCATAAGGGGTTAATAAGTGACAGGGGGGGTGTAGTGTAGTGGTGTTTGGTGCTACTTTACTGAGCTACCTGTGTCCTCTGGTGGTCGATCCAAACAAAAGGGACCACCAGAAGACCAGGTAGCAGGTATATTAGACGCTGTTATCAAAACAGCGTCTAATATACCTGTTAGGGGTTAAAAAAATCGCATCTCCAGGCTGCCAGCGAACGATCGCCGCTGGCAGGCTGGAGATCCACTCGCTTACCTTCTGATCCTGTGAACGCGCGCGCCTGTAAGCACGCGTTCACAGGAAATCTCGCGTCTCGCGAGATGACGCGTATATGCGTGACTCTGCACCAGGCTGCCGCCTCCGGAACGCGATCCTGCGTTAGGCGGTCCGGAGGCGGTTAATGTCCTCTGTCCCTTTCCACTGCTCCCGTTGCTAGGGCTTGTCTGTCTTCCTATTAGTATAAACAGAAGACGGAGGGGCGGTCCTTCACACTGCATGCCTGCATTAGGCTTCAGAGTGAGGAGGGTTGTCTCTCAGTAATCCAATCTGATTGGCTGGCAGGGAGCTGCTGGCTACAGCAAGTGTGTATGTGAAGTGAGGGAAAGCAGTTTTGGCCTCAGAGAACTGGCAGAGGAGCCATCTTGAAAAGGCCTTCATATTGTAAATGTTTAAACTGCCGTAACTAAGGGGAAAAACTCAAGAAAAACTGTGGTATGTAAAGAAACTAAACATTGCTTTATGCATAGAGCTGCTGCAGCAGTAACATATGCTAAAATTGATTTTTTTAATAAAAACATGACAGTTACACTTTAAGCCCCTAATACACTATGAGATATTAAGGTCAATTATTGGAAACAAGTGTTCATAACAGCGCTCATTCATGATAAATGGCCGGTATAATCGTGCCGCACATCTCTCTGTGTAATCAGGGATGTGCTACTGATAATCAATATAACTAAATGAAGGAGGAATGACTGTTATAGCGATCATTCCTCCCCAGTCACTCTACATTGGCCGGCTTAATAGGCCAATGCAAATGATTGCCGATCAACACTTTTCTTTATTTGCGGCCCCCTGAAATAGAGCGATGTGACAATTCGGCCGTCAGACCAAAAAAGATTGTGCACCCCTGTTCTAAAGGTTTAGACTACTTTCACACCAGCATTTTTGCTGGATCCATCATGGATCAGCAAAAACGCTTCCGTCACAATAATACAACCGGCTGCATCTGTTATGAACGTATCCGGTTGTATTATCTTTAAAATAGCCAAGACGGATCCTTCTTGAACACCATTGAAAGTCAATGGGGGACGGATCCGTTTTCTATTGTGTCAGGACGGATCCGTCTTGCTCCGCGCCACATCGCGGACAGTCCGCTATGGGGACGCAACCAAACGGAACGGAATGTATTCTGGTGCTTCCTGGTGCATTCCGTTTTGTTCACTTCAGTTTTGTCCCCATTGACAATCAATGGGGACAAAACGGAAGCGTTTTCCCCCGCTATTGAGATCCTAAGGCTACTTTCACACATGCGGCACAGCTCTCCGGCAGGCTGTTTTGGCAGAGAATGCCGGGAATCAGTCAGGCAACCACATGCAGTGGTTTCTGTCCAGCCGAATCACAGCATATTTGCCAGGGAGCTGCCAGATCCCATTATTGTCATTTGGGTCCGAAGGGTAGATGGCACTATCCGGCAACACCCTGGCGGAGAGCTGTGCCACAGATGTGAAACTAACCTAAGGACTCCATGCATGAGCCATCTATTAAGAGCAGAAGATGGAAAACCGTATTGTCATCCAGAAATAACAACTGTTTTTTATGTTACTACAGGGAAAAATGGGATCTAAAGGAGAAGCTGGATTAACAGTAAGTCAACTGGTTTTGTTACTGTAACAAGATCCAGCAAACACATCAAAACAGAACATAAACTTATATTTATACATCATTGTATCCTTATATTTATTTCTCAGAAGATAGATTTTTTCATATGAATAATATTTTTATCACTCAGAGAGAAGATATCATTAAGATGATAAAGGAGATTTGCGGTAAGCTATAATTTTGCTTAACTGTTTTGCGTTCTCTCTTTTTAATTGATAGCATGTGTTACTAAAACTTCAAAGCAGTTATCGCACAAAGAATATTGTATACAGTAAGATACAGTCCATAATTTAGAAAAAAAAATTGTATTTCCACTTGCTAAAATGCTTATAACCCCAAATTATCCTGATATAACGTTAAAGTTTAGTGCCATTATTGAACGGCCCATCTGTCTCCACCTCCGTTAATGTGCTAGGATGGACACACATGCTCAGTCTTGTCTCTCTGCTCCACCAAGTATGCAGAGGGATCCCTGGTGTGGTGAGTCGACTGCTTCTGAAGCAGCAGCATCTTATCTGCATCTCAGAGGAGAATCTGAGCAAGCACAATTGCAGTGAAGATGTCTTACTTTCTTATCACTTGCTCAGTATCACCACCCCAGGGATCCTACACAAAGCTGAAAGAGCAGAGACAGAAGTAAGACTGAGCATGTGTGTCCACATTAAAACATTCACTGAGGTGGACACAGAAAGGCTGTTCAATTGAAACAGCAGGTGGCACTATACTAAGTGTTCCTATAATACCTGCAGATACAAACTTTTTTTTTTTTCAAATAAGTGGAAATACAATATAAAATTCATAATTATGACCTGGATTTATCAATAAACAACATTCTTTGTGGAATAATATGTTTAAAACCTATGCCTAAGGCCTCATGCACATGGACGTTGCTCGGCCGTTCTGTGCATTGGGGACCACAATTTGCTGTCCCCAATGCACGGGCAACATCCGTGCGGATTCCGCAGATGGATCCAAACCCATTCAACTTTAATAGGTCAGTGATCCGTCTGCACTGCAAAAAAATAGTGCATGCACTGCTTTTTGTGGTGCGGAGGCACGGAGGGAAACCGGGCTACGGAGTGCTTCCGTGGGGTTCCATGTCTCCGTTCCGCACCGCATCTTCCAGATTGCGGACCCATTCAAGCTGTTTGCGGGCCACAATACGGGCATGGCCGTGTGCGTGAAGCCTAACTATGCACCCAAATTATTTTTGTTCCAATAAGCCTAAAATGTAGCAAATTTGCAAGGGGTCTCTATGGTAACAGACTACAAATAGTCTGATCCTGCAGTCATACTCCAACCTGTCCCTTACTTTTTGGTAACGTATTTTGAATGTAGCTGATGCACCATATGAAAACCTTAAATAAGGTTATGAGGCTTCTATTGAACTCCTATTCTTTGTTCCCTATAGGTTGTGGTGTGAAATGTAAGGAGATACCCATGGAACTTGTGTTCGTTATCGACAGCTCAGAGAGCGTTGGACCAGAAAACTTTGAAATTATCAAAGACTTTGTGACAGCCCTTGTTGACCGTGTAACAGTAGGACGAAATGCCACACGTATTGGACTTGTTCTCTACAGTTTAGAAGTGCGGCTCGAGTTTGGCCTAAACAGGTTCACCACTCAGCAAGATGTAAAGCAAGCCATCAGAAAGATGATGTACATGGGAGAGGGTACCTACACAGGAACTGCCATACGAAAGGCTACACAGGAAGGTTTTTATGGAGCAAGGAATGGGGTCCGAAAAGTTGCCATTGTCCTCACAGATGGCCAGACAGACAAGAGAGAAGTCGTAAAACTGGACATAGCTGTTCGGGAGGCTCAAGCAGCCAATATAGAAATGTACGCAATTGGAATTGTGAATTCCACTGATCCAACTCAACAAGAGTTTATAAGGGAACTAAATCTTATTGCTTCTGACCCTGATGCTGAGCACATGTACTTAATCGATGATTTCAACACTTTAACAGGTAAAAGGGAACAAAAGTTGAGTAACTTTGTAAATACATTGCATTATTAGTACCAATAATAATTATATATTAATCTTTTTCAGCTTTGGAATCAAAATTGGTTAACCAGTTCTGTGAAGATGAAAACGGGGCTCTTATATACAACCGTGTTGGAAACAAAATCAGCACAATTTATGCACCAAAGGGTTCTTCCCGTTCTACCTTTACTGCACCTCAAGGCAACAGTGACAGTGTCAAGATTGAAGAAAGTAGATTAGAAGAAAAACGTAGGTTAGAAGAAAGAATTAGGTTGGAAGAGGAAAGAATTAGACAAGAAAGACTTAGACAAGAAAGAATACGACAAGAAGAAGAAAGAATACGACAAGAAGAAGAAAGAATACGAAAAGAGGAAAGACTTCGTCAAGAGGAAGAAAGGCGAAGAGCAGAAGAGTCTTTTGTTGTTTCTCGATTGCCAATAGTTCCGGTATGAAAGTTATCAAAATGTGAAGTGTAAATGTTATAATGCGCCTTCTGTATTGTGAAATGTTACCTACTAATTGAGTAAAATAGGGGTTCATCATCTTTGTTTCATATTCATATAATTTCTTATATATTGGGGATTACATTTTACACATTTTCTTACAGAATGGATGGTAAATTGTATAACTTTTAGGATAAAGCTCCATCTGCTCATTGAATGCAAGTGGGCTGATTACACATATTATGACTAGAGGGGGTTGTAAGCAGGGGTGCAGCTAAGGGCTCATGGGCTCCAGTACAAAAATTCAACATCTGGCCCAGACCCCCATGATGACTTCCAGCCACAACTCATCTCAACACACTAACTCCCCATCCAATTGCTACCCCCAATGCCCCTTTCAGTACCCACTACAGTAGTATTGCCCGCTTTGTACTCCACAAAGTATTAGTGCCCCTCTTTTTTGTTCCTCACAAAGTTATAGTGCCACCACACAGTAATAATTCCCCTATTGGGACCACTACAAAATAAAAATGCTTCTTTGTGTAAAAGTAAAAATCCTCCTTTTCTTTTTCTTCCTTACACTATAGCCACTTTGGGCCCCACACAGGGGCGTAGCTATAGGGGGTGCAGAGGTAGAAGCCCTACTGGGCCCAGGAGCCTAAGGGGCCCAAAGACCCTTGTCCCTCAAAAAAAGGACACCGATATTATAGAAATTGCATTCTGGGAGCGCTCTGGTTTAAATTTTGCACTGGGGCCCATAATCTTCAAGTTACACCTTTGGCTGGAAGGAAGGGGTTAGGTCATGAATTTGGCATGGGGGGTGCTGTTTCAATTTTTGCTTCAGGCTGCAGGCTATGTGTTCACCTGCCCCTTGCCACAAAGCACTGAGGGAAGGGGGGGCCAAGCTGAGCTCTTGCAACAGGGCCCATGAGTCTTTAGCTACGCCCCTGGCCCCACAACAGTAATAATCCCCCTTTCTGCATCCAAAGTAATACTCCCCCTTTGCAACCCCCACAAAGTAATAGTGCCACATTTGTGCCCCAAGTATTAGTGTTCCCTCTGTGCCCCCCATAGAAACAATATACCCTGCATCCTATCTTCAAAGCTCACCTTCAAGTAGGACGCACAAGAAAGGGTGTATCTTCAATCCTCTTCCCCTGTCTCCATCACTTTTACACTTTGATTTGCCTTATCTAGTCTTATCCCTTCTTGCTATTCTATCCTGATGGATCTCAATTTTCTTGCCTTTTACCTATCATCTCTTCTAGAAACATAAAAATAACTTGTTTTCTAAAAATGGACGCTAACACATATAGTAGAGCGATCACGACAGCGCATAGCAAGGTAGGATGTGACCAACCGTTATACAAATTGATCGGCAAACACAAAATTTAAATTTAGTTCATTACAGGAAGTACGGTAATTATTCCAAAAATTTCCTTTATTCTTCAACAATTCGTTTTCATTTTTAGCCACGAAAAATTGCCCCTATTCCAAACGTTGAAGAAGAGGGAGAAGATTATGATGACGAGGAAGAGGAAATCGAGCAGCCAGCACCACCTTCTACCAAGAGAGGTAATAAGATACTTTGGTTTTCCCTTTACATTCCATTACTTCAATTCCTTATCTAAGTTTTATATAAAATAACTGAAGGACAATGACACGATATATTCATTTCAGAAAATATTTGAAATTAATAAAATGACACTGATGTAGTAAAACATGGCTAATACATTAATTTACTTTGTCAGCTGAGATTGCAGCTCCTTCAATATCACAATCCTCATCATCCAGGACTGTCATATTATCTCCAAGTTCATCAGAGAAAATTGACCCAATATTACCAAAAATAGGTGAGCATTATTAATATCTACCCATCTCTCAGCCAAACCTATGAAAAGCATAATGTCATGTATTCAATGGCAGCAATAAGGGGCGTAGAGGTTTTGTAGATGGCTGAAACCTACATCTGATCCTACCAAGTGCTAGATCCCTGGTGTAAAATAGAGGAGGTGCATTTTTCGGATCCTGTTTATCCTCTTTCTACAGCTTTGTATTACTAATCTACCAGTTTGGGGAATTTTAACAGATGCCAGTAACAAAGCCTATGATTCTGGAGAAAGGACCACTTTGATTTTGCCATTGGACTAGATTTTCTTTTAACTATTGTAAAGCTGGCCATACACATTAGCTTAACCCCTTAAGGACTCAGCCCTATTTCACCTTAAGGACTGGGCTTTTTTTTGCAAATCTGACCAGTGTCACTTTAAGTGCTGATAACTTTAAAACGCTTTGACTTATCCAGGCCATTCTGAGATAGTTTTTTCGTCACATATTGTACTTCATGACACTGGTAAAATGAAGTAAAAAAAAAATCATTTTTATTTATAAAAAAAATACCAAATTTACCAAAAGATTTTTTTAAATTGCAAATTTCCAAGTTTCAATTTCTCTACTTCTATAATACATAGTAATACCTCCAAAAATAGTTATTACATTACATTCCCCATATGTCTACTTCATGTTTGGATCAATTTGGGAATGATATTTTATTTTTGGGGGATGTCACAAGGCTTAGAAGTTTAGAAGAAAATCTTGATATTTTTCAGAAATTTTCAAAAACCCACTTTTTAGGGACCAGTTCAGGTCTGAAGTCACTTTGTGAGGCTTACATAATAGAAACCACCCAAAAATGACCCCATTCTAGAAACTACACCCCTCAAGGTATTCAAAACTGATTTTACAAACTTTGTTAACCCTTTAGGTGTTGCACAAGAGTTATTGGCAAATGGAGATGAAATTTAAGAATTTCAATTATTTGGCAAATTTTCCATTTTAATCCATTTTTTCCACTTACAAAGCAAGAGTTAACAGCCAAACAAAATGCTATATTTATTGCCCCGATTCTGTAGTTTGCAGAAACACCCCATATGTGGCCGTAAACTACTGTACGGGCACATATGGGGTGTTTCTGCAAACTACAGAATCGGGGCAATAAATATAGCATTTTGTTTGGCTGTTAACCCTTGCTTTGTTACTGGAAAAAATGGATTAAAATGGAAAATTTGCCAAAAAATTGAAATTCTCAAATTTCATTTCCATTTGCCAATAACTCTTGTGCAACACCTAAAGGGTTAACAAAGTTTGTAAAATCAGTTTTGAATACCTTGAGGGGTGTAGTTTCTAGAATGGGGTCATTTTTGGGTGGTTTCTATTATGTAAGCCTCACAAAGTGACTTCAGACCTGAACTGGTCCCTAAAAAGTGGGTTTTTGAAAATTTCTGAAAAATTTCAAGATTTTCTTCTAAACTTCTAAGCCTTGTAACATCCCCCAAAAATAAAATATCATTCCCAAATTGATCTAAACATGAAGTAGACATATGGGGAATGTAAAGTAATAACTATTTTTGGAGGTATTACTATGTATTATAGAAGTAGAGAAATTGAAACTTGGCAATTTGCAATTTTTACAAATTTTTTGGTAAATTTGGTATTTTTTTATAAATAAAAATGTTTTTTTTTTACTTCATTTTACCAGTGTCATGAAGTACAATATGTGACGAAAAAACTATCTCAGAATGGCCTGGATAAGTCAAAGCGTTTTAAAGTTATCAGCACTTAAAGTGACACTGGTCAGATTTGCAAAAAATGGCCAAGTCCGTAAGGTGCATAGAAATGAAGGGAAGGCGGCCGCGCATGCACTCTGGCACTTTGCGGGCTCTGTTCTAAGGATAGGCATGGGTCTCAGAGATATGACCCCAATGTCCCAGATGGGACAACCCCTTTAAGGAAGATATGCTTCTGCTAGAAGTGTCTCGCAGTAGCTTACCCCCTCTCCCCAATTAGAGTACAAGGTCGGCTTAGCTTATTTATGGGGGGGGGGGGGGGGGGGGGGTCAGGAGGGAACATTATATTGTTCAACAACTCTAATATGCTTTAATCCCATCTCATTATAGCCATGGTTGCTTTGCTTTGTCATTTTTCCCTGGAACTAGACTGCTATTGAACTGCAACATATCTAATGCCTGACCAGTGGTTCCCAAGTCCTATAATAACTAACTTCACCATAAGCTGTTCAGTAATTATCATGAATTATCTCCAAAACGATACAAAAAAAAGCAACAGAGCCACAATCATTTACCCATAAAAAAAATCGGATAGGAAATTTGTTTTGTTTAGTTTCATGTGCTACCGCTTGATCCTTCTCTTCTCCTGACGAAGGAGTAACACACGAAACGTGAGCCGAGGTAGAGGGGTTGGACCTTACACGCTGGATAAGTTAGGTTTGGCATCTTTTTGTATTACTGTTATTTCCTATTGATTTGACACTTTTGGGTCATGTAGTGATCAGTTGTGGTCATTTAGGTTAGAGCCCATGTATTTATAATTAATTATATTTGGATATGTGACAGTGCCAATAGTACTAATAGACATATTGAGAATTACATCTTACTATATGGCGTTACTGGTCCAGCCTCATGTTTGTATCCTATCTCCACATGAATTGGGGTTACATTGGTATATTTTAGTTTTACAAACCGGATTCCAAAAAAGTTGGGACACTAAACAAATTGTGAATAAAAACTGAATGCAATGATGTGGAGATGGCAAATGTCAATATTTTATTTGTAATAGAACGTAGATGACAGATCAAACGTTTAATCCGAGTAAATGTATCATTTTAAAGGAAAAATACGTTGATTCCAATTTTCACGGTGTCAACAAATCCCCAAAAAGTTGGGACAAGTAGCAATAAGAGGCTGGAAAAAGTAAATTTGAGCATAACGAAGAGCTGGAAGACCAATTAACACTAATTAGGTCAATTGGCAACATGATTGGGTATAAAAAGAGCTTCTCAGAGTGGCAGTGTCTCTCAGAAGCCAAGATGGGTAGAGGATCACCAATTCCCACAATGTTGCGCAGAAAGATAGTGGAGCAATATCAGAAAGGTGTTACCCAGCGAAAAATTGCAAAGACTTTGCATCTATCATCATCAACTGTGCATAACATCATCCGAAGATTCAGAGAATCTGGAACAATCTCTGTGCGTAAGGGTCAAGGCCATAAAACCATACTGGATGCCCGTGATCTCCGGGCCCTTAAACGACACTGCACCACAAACAGGAATGCTACTGTAAAGGAAATCACAGAATGGGCTCAGGAATACTTCCAGAAACCATTGTCAGTGAACACAATCCACCGTGCCATCCGCCGTTGCCAGTTGAAACTCTACAGTGCAAAGAAGAAGCCATTTCTAAGCAAGATCCACAAGCTCGGGCGTTTTCACTGGGCCAGGGATCATTTAAAATGGAGTGTGGCAAAATGGAAGACTGTTCTGTGGTCAGACGAGTCACGATTCGAAGTTCTTTTTGGAAATCTGGGACGCCATGTCATCCGGACCAAAGAGGACAAGGACAACCCAAGTTGTTATCAACGCTCGGTTCAGAAGCCTGCATCTCTGATGGTATGGGGTTGCATGAGTGCGTGTGGCATGGGCAGCTTGCATGTCTGGAAAGGCACCACCAATGCAGAAAAATATATTCAGGTTCTAGAACAACATATGCTCCCATCCAGACGTCATCTCTTTCAGGGAAGACCCTGCATTTTTCAACATGATAATGCCAGACCACATTCTGCATCAATCACAACATCATGGCTGCGTAGGAGAAGGATCCAGGTACTGAAATGGCCAGTCTGCAGTCCAGATCTTTCACCTATAGAGAACATTTGGCGCATCATAAAGAGGAAGGTGCAACAAAGAAGGCCCAAGACGATTGAACAGTTAGAGGCCTGTATTAGACAAGAATGGGAGAGCATTCCTATTTCGAAACTTGAGAAACTGGTCTCCTCGGTCCCCAGACGTCTGTTGAGTGTTGTAAGAGGAAGGGGAGATGCCACACAGTGGTGAAAATGGCCTTGTCCCAACTTTTTTGGGATTTGTTGACACCATGAAATTCTGATTCAACATATTTTTCCCTTAAAATGGTACATTTTCTCAGTTTAAACTTTTGTTCCGTGATTTATGTTCAATTCTGAATAAAATATTAGAAGTTGGCACCTCCACATCATTGCATTCAGTTTTTATTCACGATTTGTATAGTGTCCCAACTTTTTTGGAATCCGGTTTGTATATACTTAAAGATTCTTTTTATGGGTAAATAGTTGTGGCTCTGTTGCTTCTTTTTGTATTGTTTTGGAGATGCCTCACCAGTGGTGCCTAATACTATGCTGACACAATGGATGTATTTCTGCACCAAAAACCCATGCAGGTCTTCCCCATTGATTTCATTGGAGACTCTGCATGTTAATTCAAGCATCTTTTTTTCCCACTTATGGTTTTACAAACCGCACCACTGAATAAATAACTGTCCCATCAATTCTTGACTCGGAATCCGCATCCAGAATTCCCATTGAAAATAAGCAGGAATAAAATTCTCGCCAAAACCACACCAAAAACAGTGTTAAAAACTCAAAAAAAACTGATGCAGATTCCGATTTTCAGCACAGAAAATCCTCTAACCCTAAGAAGTCAAGTAGTAAAACAAACCTAGTAAATAATGATGTCCTTTCACCTCTTTTATCACTTTGTAGACTATATCCAGGATGCACGGTGCAAACTGCCATTAGATCAGGGTCCATGCCGGACTTATATCATAAAGTGGTATTATGATAAACAAGCCAATTCTTGTGCCCAGTTTTGGTATGGTGGCTGCAGTGGAAATGGTAACCGTTTTGATACTGAAGATGAATGTAAGAAATCCTGCGTCTTCTCTTTTGATGGAGGTGAGTTATGTACATTTATAAAACATTTTTTCCTACATCTCCTATGCATACCTATGTGTCTCCCTGGTCATTTGCTGAAACAATCCCTGTGTAGTTTTATCCTGCAGTTATATTGATGACCTATCCTCAGGATAAGCAGTTGTCGAGGCTCACCTGGTCCCAAGTTGCAATGGAAGCACGGATATTCGCCAGGAACTAATCGATGGTAGAAATGTAAATGAAGAAGGAGATCCAGCTTCCAGACAACGTATAGATTCTTTAATGAAAAAGTGCTAAAATCCAGAGATGTACATTAGGTCTACGCGTTTCAGATCAATAAATTCAGATCCTTACTCATGGCAACGACTCATGTCATGAGTAAGGATCCGAATTTATTGATCTGAAACGCGTAGACCTAATGTACATGTCTGGATTTTAGCACTTTTTCATTAAAGCATCTATACGTTGTCTGGAAGCTGGATCTCCTTCTTCATTTACATATCCTCAGGATAGGTCATCGATATCAGATCAGCGGTGGTCCAACACCCAACACCCCCGCCGATCAGCTCTTTGAAGAGAAAGTAGCACTCGTACGAGCGCTGCCTTCTCTTCAATGATTACCGGCTCGCCATCACAACCGCAGCAGTGAGCAGGTGTAATTACTATGTACGAGCACTGCTTTGTCTTCAAACAGCAGATCAGTGGGGGTGTCGGGAGTCAGACCTCCGCCGATCTGATATTAATGACCTGTCCTGGGGATAGGTCATCAATATACAAAAGCCGACAACCCCTTTAATTATCTTGCACACGTCTCCTACTTCTTGCTAACACAATTCGCTTGGTTAGCAAACTGTACAGATAGGGAACATGACTGCAGGATCAGGGTACACAGGCTTTGTTTACAGTCAGTAACTATGGAGACACATAGATGTAAACTGGAGCTGCATACATGAAATTTTATTTTAGATACATTGGAGCAATACGCAAGTGGACATAGCCTAAAGAAGACCTGTCATCTATCCTGACATGTCTGGTTTAGTAAATACTTGAGTTCACCATGTAATAATTCGTGAGCATGTTTTCTCACAATTCTGCATTGTGCTGTTCCTCTTTTATTCCTCCAGAATATTTATGAATAAATCGACAACAAGGCATTACCTTCGCCTTGTCAAAGCAGTGTGTCCCAACACAGTCTGACACTGGCAGTACCGATTGGACAGGCACCCCCAGCTGGTAACACCCAGTTGTCATTTGATTCATACATTTCTAGGAGGAACAACAGAGTAATAATAAAAGATGCTCCAGAAACATTATTTCATGAAATATACAATTATTCACTAAACTAGACATGTTAGGATTGACAAGTCACCGTTAAAGTGGTATTCCGCTTAGAGCAGTGATGTGCAACCTGCGGCTCTCCAGCTGTTGTAAAACTACAAATCCCATCATGCCCTGCTGTAGGCTGATAGCTGTAGGCAGACTGGGCATACTGGGAGTTGTAGTTTTACAACAGCTGGAAAGCCGCAGTTTGCCCATCCCTGGCTTAGAGCAAGCTGTCCCCTAACCACTGGATAGTGGATAACTGTGAGAACAGTGGAGGTCCAGCAGCTGGGACCTCGCCAATCTAACAGTTATGCTCTATCTAGTAGATAGGGGGATCATTTGCTCTAACCGGTAGCCCTTTGCAAAGTAAAGGCATTTACTCAACATTATACCTATACTGTATATAAAATATCTATAAAGGAACTATAAAATTATGCATGAAGTTAACCTTATAAAATTCGTCTGTATATACAACAATGTTATGATGGTCTTTCTTTTCTTTTGTTTTACAGAAATATAATGTGGAGTAAAGTGAGAGGTGCTACTCTTGAAACTGAAGGATTCAATTAACCATTTCCTTAAGGCCAGATTCACCCACAAGAATTTTCATCATCGTTTTTTAACAGCGCGTTTTTTTTTCTAATCAAAAACAAAGCAGATACTATTTTTTGTAGTATTTTTGGCATTTCTGACTTTTTTCTTTTTTTACAATATAGCATGCTATCGGAATCGTGTTTTTCTGGCATTTTTTTATAGACTTATATATAGGTCTTTAAAAAATGGCAGAAAAAAATGCATGTTCCAAAATAAAAATGCCACCAGAAAAATGCTTGAAACTCACTGTGTCAGATCCCTATCAGTGCTGCTTATGACAAAAGACAAACATTTGTAATGTGCTTTTCTCACAGGGACAGTTGCGTGGCCGGGTCAGTGGCTGCCATATTAGACGCTGAACCCCAACACACAGCGCACACTAGTGCAGGGATTAGCAACTTCCGGGACTTCAAATGTTCTGAAACTACAACTCGAAGAATCCTCCTTTCACTTCTATGGGAGTTACAAGAATAGCTAATTCTGCATGCTGGGAGTTGTAGTTTTACAACAGCTGGACTGCCGAAGGTTGCTGTTCCCTGCACTAGGGTCAATTTCATAGGAAAACAATCTGCCTGTTTGTAGATTTTTGGAGTTTATGATGTCAAGGGATTACTTTTTGTTAATATTTTATTGACATGTACCTATTCCTAAATGTTATATTGACTCACACGTTTCACGGGCAGGCTCTGATGCTCTTAATGCACCAGTAGCAAAAGATTTTGCTCACTTACTCACTTGAACTGATGTCGCACGATAGGAGAGCACATAGTTGTTGTTTTTTTATATTGTGGCCTCATGCACATGACTGTATTGTTCGTTCGTGTGCTATCTGCATTTTTTGCGAATAGCTCATAGACCCATTCATTTCTGTGGACCCAGACACACATTTATATGTTTGGCGGATCCGTATGGCCGTTCTACAAATGATAGAACATGTCCTATTCTTGTCTGTCTGATTCTAAAATAACACTCTATTTAATTTTAAAACCGACATGCCTTACAATATTTATAATATGTTCTCTATAATTCTATACACTGTGTTATATCTAGTTATGGGCCTTGAAGGGGTTGTCCCATTTTGGATATTGATGGCATATTGCTAGGATATGCCCCCCCAATGCCAGAGGTGGGACCCGCACCTATCCTTAGAACTGAGCCTGCAAAGTGCAAGAGGGTACATTGCGCATGCGCGGCCTCCCTCTATTTATTGCTATGGGACTACCGAAAATAGCATGCTTGGGAGCCCCTTTGAAATGAATGGGAAGCGCACTGAGCAAGGCCACCGCTCCATTCCCTTCTTTAAGACTGGCAGAGATAGCCCAGCCAGTGCTCAGCTCACTATTTTCAGCAGCATCCTGAACTTTTCGGGCCCCTAGCGATATGCCCCCAATTTCAAAGATGGGACAGCCATTTTAAAAGGACAGTGCATGTGTTTGATATCCTTTCATTCCATGTGATATTTGCTTCCCTTGGACCTTGCACTAAGTTTAAAGAAGACCTGTCGCTTTTTTTTTTTTTTTCATAAACCTAATACGTTTTCTTGTTGTCCGTCCTAATCAGATTCCAGCACATTTGGGTTTTTAAAATGGGCCGTCGTTCTGCCGCATTGCGCTCCCCACTCTGTTTAAGTAAATGGCCAGTAAAGGCACCGGGAGCAGAAGACCTCTGCTCTCGTCAGTGGGCGGACTCTTCTCCCTGCCTATGACGCTATCCAGTAGCTGCAGACCGCTTCACAGCCAGGGAGAAGACATGCTATTCTCGTGAGATGTACCAGATCTCATGAGAACACTCTATGCAAGCAAGTAATTCTGGAGGTGACGCCATTGTGACAAGAAGAGAAGACGCGAGAGGAAGGAAGAATTGTCGCGATGCGCACCGCACATATTGTCCCTCTTCGGGATTTTCAAACATTGGGAGGTATAGAAGCGGTCTACAGTGACTAGACACCGTCACAGGCCGGGAGAAGACAAGAGCAGAGGTCTCCTCTTCCCGGTACCTTTACTGGTCATTTACCTAAAAAAAGAGAGGGGCAATGTGGCAAAACAGAAGGGACGACTGAAAAAAAAAAGCGCTGGAATCTGCTTAGGAACGAGAACAAGAAAAAGTATTAGGTTTAAAAAAAAAAGTGACGACATTCCTAACTCAAAATACCGTCTCCTTGTGTATGAAGTAGACAAGGGGCAAGGCTATGGGCATAAAATACACAAAACTGAAGGCTATGCTTTGTGTGTACTTGGATGTAGACGAAGACTATAAAATGGCTGAAGATCATTTTAGCTTACCGTCTCCATTTACAGTAGAAATAGCAGCTCTGGAGCACAAACTGCTGCGCAAAGGGTGAATTCAGATGCAGCCGATTTGTGGCAGAATGAGGCTTGCAGAAGAGCAGGTGCTTGCCACTGAAACAGCACAGGGTTAATTATTGTGGAGGAGATGTGAATCTGTATATTATTCATCACCTGAAGTGTACAGTCTTATTGTAGTAATAGAATGCAGTCAGGAATCATAGGTTTCACCAGGCGGATATAAGTGTACTGTATGTGTTTTATACTTCTAATTATTACTGATCGGTTGTGTGTCAGCCATAAGTTATATTTATAATATCTCTTAGTCCTCATCACGGTGGACAGTCACACAGGCCCCATTTGGCTCTACACATGAATGGAACCTTCCATATTTGTACATATAACTATTTTTTTTTTAGCGAGCAGAGATTTTTTTTGTTGTTTTGTGCCACTCTTCAAGTCTATTAAAGTGATAAATAATAAAATAGTTGGAGTCTGAATTTTTTGTTCCGGTTTCATTTAAAAGACTACAGTGTCACTATCTACTTCTGTGTTGATGTCAGCCATATGTACGCTTCACTTTTTTGTTTTTAGAAAGGTCCAAAGTTCTGTGCTATAACTCCTTCTAGAGACAAAGGCCCACATTCACCAACCCCATGTACACCAGTTTTCTTTCATCAAAAGTCTTGGGGGGAGACTTATTAAGACCGGCGCTTTCTGTGTCAGTCTTGATATCCCCTGCACCGCAGGGGGATGTGACTAATTTATGATGAGGTTTCTCCTCCGGCAGTCCGTGCACCTAAACAGAAATCTACAACAGTTCAGAGCTGCTGTAGATTTCTGGCTTCATGTGTACATGTGTACAACAAACTGGTGTAAATGAAGACAAATTTGTCAGGTTGACTGACTACGCCCCCTCCTTGGCCTTGCCACGCCACTTTAGGGAAAGTGGTGAGGGCGGTGTAAAATCCGAGAGATGTGACAATTTTTTGAAAAGTCACGGTTAAAATATTACAAACACATAGGGGGTCATTTATTAAGACCGGTGTCTTAATAACCCCTATAGCTGGCAGTGGATCCGCCGAAGTTATGAAGGGACACCGTCCTCTACATAACTTCAGTGCATCCAGCGCCAGTCTAAATGTAAGACAGTTTCCTTGCTGTCTTACATTTAGACCATTTTCGTAGAAAACGCGTAGAAAATGAAGAATGAGACGGGCCTGCCGGCCGTCCCCTTCCGCTACCCCTTTTTTAGACTGTGGCGCGAGTGGGGAAAAGTCGCAGATTGTGGCCGCCACAACCTGCGCCAGAGATACAGCTAATACGGGCATATTTCTGGATAATAAATGACCCCAATAGTTTGTGACTTTTTAACGCTACTTTTCAGGCGCCACGGGGGATGATAAATCTTCCCCATGGTGCAAACCTGAGCGATGCAGGGCTACCTACCCTGACACATTTATTATAATTTATGCCAGCTACCTGGCGTATATTATCCCTGGAAGCTCTGCCAGCTCCTGGCTGGTGTACAGTTCACTTCTGGCACATGGGCAGCCTGAGATGTAAAACTCAAGTCAGAGCAAGACAGATTAAGACTGGCATCATTTGATAAAATTCTGGCTGCCGTCATATGGAGGAGCTTGAAGTGACTTGAAGTCAGGGGGAGATAAAAATGTAATAAATTAAAACAGAATAGGTTACACCAAAAAATAAAAAAAAATGTAAATTAGTCACCGATCCTTGCTGCTCTTTAGTCACTTCCTTCTCCTGGATCAACACACAGGAAATGGTTTGGAGTAGCTGCCCTGCCGATCACTGGCTGAGGAGGGTTAGCACTGCGGCCAGTGAGCGGGCGTCTTACAACAGCATCTTTATTCAGTTTCCAAACCTGTAAATAGACTGGATCGGTGTTTGCATCAGAGACATACAAGGACCTGTAACAGTGAGCGTAAATATACATACATGTGTCAGATCAATAACAGCCGACATACGTGTCCGTATAGCACACTGACCCATACACATGAATGGGGCTATTCACATATCTGTATCCATCTGCCCAATCAGAGGATCTCACCGTAGGTCTTAGGGCTCATGCATACGACTGAATGTATTTTGGGGAACGGAACAGCTGGCCCCTAATAGAACAGTCCTATCTTTGTCCGTAACGCGGACAATAATAGGACATGTTCTATCTCTTTTGGAACAGACAAACAAAAAACGGAATGCACACGGAGTAAATTCTGTTTCTTTGTGGTTCCAAATACGGTCCACCAGAAAAAAAGAACAGACACGGAACGAAAATACGTTTGTGTGCATGAGCCCTTACTCTGGTGCTTTTTGCAGACGAGAGTATCCCTTTCTTATGAACGGGGAGCGAGAAAAAAAAATAAGGAATGCACACGGAAGCCATCTATTTTTTAAGGCTCAGTTTTTTGGGGACATGGCCTTGTGCATGAGGCCTAATACATATATTTACAACCCTTATTTTACAAACGTGCTCATAAAAGATTGCCATTTCCTATTAGTGCATTTGAGCAGGAGGAGAGTAGGGCAGGGAGGTATATTGATTTAAAGGGGTTGTCTCACTTCAGCAAGTGGCATATATTATATAGAGAAAGCTAATACACGCCGCTTACTAATACATTGTGATTGTCCATGTTGCTTGATTTTTCCTTCACGTTATACACTGCTCGTTTCCACGGTTACGACCACCCTGCCATCCATCAGTGGTGGCCGTGCTTACACACTATAGTAAAAAGCATTGGCCTCTCTGGTGGTTGGGACTGTGGAAGAGCTCATAGGCTAGTGTTTTTTTCCTATAGCGTGCAAGCATGACCACCTCTGCTGAATTGTAGGGTGGTCGTAACCATGGAAACGAGCAGTGTATAATATGAGGGTAAAAATGAATCCAGCCAGCAAAAAAAAAAGCAATATGGACAATCACAATACATTAGTAAGTGCCTTGTATTAACTTTCTCTACATAATAAATGCCATTTGCTGAAGTGAGACAACCCCTTTAATTTCTCATTTCACTTCTGTTTTATTGATGGTCCAATACACCGGTGCCCGCCTGTACCTGATGAAGCTGCTCTTCTATTACATATCCACTGGCTGATAACACACATGGATGACTTCTGTGTTCATCCAAGTCTGACCCGCCAAAACAGACCAGGACAGGACATGCCGGGCACCTGGATTGGAAAAAAACCTGCATATGTAAATAGCTGCATTGTCCTGTATTGGTCAATGCGCTGTACGCTTTAAAAACGGACAGAAGGCGGCAGAGAAAAACAGTCGTGTGAACACAGCTTAGTTAATCACGGTGGGTCTTTCTCTTTAGCAATATTATTCATAAATATATGACATTTTGATACTTCATAAATATTTTCTACATTTGTCTGCAAAATAAACATGAGAAGGGAATATGTAACAAGTCTGTCCGGTATAATGCTTCAATCATGTCCTGTGCAGGTCCTTTACTAGATGTACAGGACCTGTGATGACATCATCACAGGTCCTTTAGCTTTCCCCACTGATACTAGGGATACTGTACTAGAGCTGGACAGTAAGGCCCCTTTCACATGAGCGAGAATTCCGCGCGGGTGCAATGCATGATGTGAACGCATTGCGCCCGCATGGAATCCGGACCGATTCATTTCAATGGGTCTGTGTACACGAGCGGTGGTTTTCACGCATCACTTTTGCGTTGCGTGAAAATCGCAGCATGTTCTATATTCTGCGATTTTCACGCAACGCTGGCCCCAGAGAAGTGAATGGGGCTGCGTGAAAATCACTTGCGGATGCGATTTTTTTTACGGATGGTTGCTAAGAGATGTTATTTGTAAACATTCCGTTTTTTATCAAACGCAGTAAATCGCATTGCACCCGCGCGATAAAAACTGAACTGAACGCGGTCGCAATCAAAACTGAATGGCTTTGTTTGCAAAATCGTGCAGTTTTCACTGAACGCATCCTGACCTAATCCGGACCCGCTCGTCTGCAACTGGCCTAATAATTAGGTTCACTGTGGTCTCCATAGCAGCTGCGTAGTCTGCCTCTGTTGGAAGTACTTCACAAGGCCTGTGTGCAGCTCCATTTCATTCAAGTGAATAGGGCTGAGCTGCAATACCAAGCACAACCAGTATACAATGTAAGGCGCTGTGCTTGGTATGCTGTGAGGAGGCCGCAGCTCTCACTAGATCTCCAGGGGCCTCTTCCTGAACACAACTGCCCTAAAATGCACCCTAGCAGACCAGATCATCCCTTTTAAGCCCCGCCCATGAATAGTCTGATGTCATTTTGTGAAAAATGTATATATATATATATATATATATATATATATATATATATACTGGAAAGTTTGCAAAGCCAATCTTTGCTGAATACATAAGAAACCTAAATTTGTCACATTTGTCGCTGCCACAAAACACGACCACTTCACCGCAATCCTGCACAAAGCACAGCCGCCAGACTGCTCTACGCATGCGCGTTAAAGCCTCTATTTCCCTCTGTACGTCAGTACCTGTTAAGCGCATGCGCTGTACGTGATCTCTGCGTCCCGTGCGCGGATGTCTGGTCGCCTTGGTAACCGGACGTGGCTTCATTCTTTTCTTTCGGTACAGGCCGGGGATCTTAGGGCACCATGTTGTCGGTTCTGGACGCCCTGTGGGAGGACCGGGATGTGCGGTTCGATATATCGCCCCAGTGAGTATAGACTCATGTAATCCTCCTGTGGTATCTTATAGTAATGTAGTACCATAAGTGGTGGGTTTCTAGGTGACATGACAGATGAGAGGCAGCACGTCCGATCTGCCCACCGCCAGGCAATGGCATCTGCTGTTTGTGGCTGTGCCCCATAGGGTTGCATTAAAGGGGTAGGCCATCAATATAAAAAAAAGCGGATAACCCCTTTAAGTACACAATATCTGCGCTGGTGGGGTCCTCGCTGGAATATGGAATGGAGGACCACTTTACTGAGCGCCACAGGAATAAATGGAATTTAATACAGTAAAACAACAGTGCCATAGACTGCTTATAGAGGTAGAAAGAGGAAAATCACTATACATTATAAATGATACGTTTTCTATTTCAGGGACCAATTCACACAACTGTTTTGTTTTAACTCCCCGTGTAGTATCGCGGTCCACCGCAACGTGCACAATACAGGCAGACGCCGGCACCGTAATAATGAATTGACGTCACATGAAGGTTTTTCAGCACAGATTCAATCCCGATTTTGACAGTGTCAAAATCAAACCACAAAATGCATCGCTATATCCTGAGAATTGCCCATGGAAGTCAATGGATACCCGAAATAATTGCTTCCGTTACAAAGATTTGAAAAATGAAATTAACAGGAGTCTGTTGCCAACTTTAGTCGTCTCAGACGGTTCCCACCGCACCGTGGGCCACATAGACCGATAACACATGGTACTTCTCTGCGGCTGTAATGCTCCAAAAATAGTGTTGAGCGAACTTCTGTTTTAAGTTCGGCGTCTAAAGTTCGGCTTCTGGTTAGCGGAGAATCCCGATATGGATTCCGAATTCCGTTGTGGTCCGTGGTAGCGGAATCAATAATTGGCCGATTATTGATTCCGCTACCACGGACCACAACGGAGTTCGGAATCCATATCGGGATTCTCCGCTAACCGGAAGCCGAACTTTAGACGCCGAACTTAAAACAGAAGTTCGCTCAACACTATCCAAAAACTAACTTAGAAGGCAAATGCAAATGAGGCTTAAAAGTGCCCAGGGGCGGCGTCTACGGCTTGCAAGTGCCCAGGGGCGGCGTCTACGGCTTGCAAGTGCCCAGGGGCGGCGTCTACGGCTGCAAGTGCCCAGGGGCGGCGTCTACGGCTGCAAGTGCACAGGGGCGGCGTCTACCGCTGCAAGCGCCCAGGGGCGGCGTCTACGGCTGCAAGTGCCCAGGGGCGGCGTCTACGGCTGCAAGTGCACAGGGGCGGCGTCTACGGCTGCAAGTGCACAGGGGCGGCGTCTACGGCTGCAAGTGCCCAGGGGCGGCGTCTACCGCTGCAAGCGCCCAGGGGTCTACGGCTGCAAGTGTGATAGACACCCCCCATTAGAGCTTCATTTGCATATGGCTTCAAGATTCATTTTGGAGAAGTAAAGCTGAAGAAAAGCCAAAGAAAGGTACCATGTGTTCTATCAGTCTATGTGACCCAAGGTGCGGTGTGCGCAGTCTGAGACGACTTCTAAGGCAGAGTTCACACCAGCAGTGTCCTGTTCTGCTTCATTACAGAAGTAGCAGCACATAACAGAGCAGACCTGTGCTGCACCGACCTCACTGACTGTAATGTGGTCCGTCAGTTTTGATTCGAGAGTCCGGCAATTTATCGGACACAATAGAGCAGCTCTGAGTTATTTTGTCCTATATTCTTTACCAAAATCTGCGCAGGAAGCCCCTAACAGAACTTGCGACGTCGATGTCGACCGAGCCTTAGATCTTATTACAGATGTGAGGGACGATAGAGAATTGTTAATGATTTTTTAAAATTTCTGTGCATTTAAAAAAAAAAACGGAATGCCAGGGCCACATATGTCTCATGACAAGATTGCTGTGCACCCGCCCAACTAATGACGGTGAATGTGGTCTCATTGCTGCGACCACGACACAGTATGTGGCATATTTGCTGTATTGTAATGCCTTTGTACTTCCAAACTGGCAGCCGCTGTCCTTGTAGGTAATCTTATTAGGAGTCTGGAGAATAATCCGCTTCACGCATCAGATCCCAAGTAGCCGTCTAAACCCCCGCCATAATAATGCAGGACGCTCATACACCGCTATGGGAAATCCACCTGGTGATTATGTTCATCTAACTTCAGTATCAAAAAGTTCTTCCCACCTGGACCTTCATGGTATTTCCTCAGGATATGCTAGAAACGCCCGATAGGTGCCACTTCCGGGACTCTCCCCTATCTCAGGTACGGGGCCGCTTTTCGCTCCGCCAGGAATGGAGAAGTGGCCTCGTGTGAGCATCTCACTGCGTAAAAAAATGCTCCCGTATGTACTATAGGACATTAGGATTCCCATTGATGTCAGTGTGTGTCAAGGTGTGGATTTTGGCACAGAATCCATATGAAATATGCGCCCTCTGAACATGCCCTGTCGCCACTGCTTACACCCGTTTACTATAAACTCACATCAATAGGCTAACAAGCCAAAAAATCCCCTTTATTCACAAAGGGGATTTTTTGGATTGTTAGCCTATTGATGTGAGTAGTCTTGTACATCCCCAACACACTATAGGGTCTTTTTTCCGTATTTGTAGTTTACCGTATAGTTATAGATATTATAAGTTAGGAGGGAAAATGGCATCTTTTATGTCTAAGAATTCACGTACAAAACAATCTGGCTGTTGCTGACGGTCAGTTTTCTTATTTTCTTATTAGGCTACTTTCACACTTGCGGCAGAGAGATCCGGCAAGCAGTTCCGTCGCCGTAACTGCCTGCCGGATCAGGCAAAACGTATGCTAACTGATGGCATTAGTAAGACTGATCATGATCCTTATCAGTCTTAAAAATGCCTGATCAGTCGAAAAAATGCATTGAAATGCCGGATCCCTTTTTCCGGTGTCATCCGGCAAAACGGATCCGGCATTTATTTTTTTCACCTTTTTTTTCAGTCTGCGCATGCGCAGACCGGAAGGACGGATCCGGCATTCAGGCAAGTCTTCAGTTTTTTTCGCCGGAGATAAAACCGTAGCATGCTGCAGTTTTCTCTTTTGCCTGATCAGTCAAAACGACTGAACTGAAGACATCCTGATGCAAACTGAACGGATTACTCTTCATTCAGAATGCATGGGGATAAAACTGATCAGTTCTTTTCCGGTATAGAGCCCCTGGGACGGAACTCAGCGCCGGAAAAGAAAATCGCTAGTGTGAAAGTAGCCTAATCTGTATAAAGTAGTCATTGTGCTGTTTTATATTCCAGACAAATGAAAATGAGACCAGGCGAGGTTCTTATAGACTGCTTAGACTCTATTGAAGACACCAAGGGAAACAACGGGGACAGAGGTAACTTTACTTTGTATTTAAAGGGGTTGTCCTGCCCAGGAGCGGACAGCCCCAATGCATGAAATCTGGGACTCGCCTTCCCGACTGCTGCCCTGTTCCCAGCTACTCCTGGTCACTGCAAGATCAGGACGGGACTTGGTCCACTGACCACAGGCTTCAGCAGTAACATTTGCATGGACTACTGTGACGTACCGTTCAAGCAGATACGACCCCTGAGGCCTGTGATTGTCCACAGCAGTCACGCGACCAAGTCAGTTCCTGGTCCTGTGGGGACTGGATGCGAGCTGGAATGGGGCAGCAGCGGGACCTCAGACAGGTGAGTGTGGGTTTTTTTGTAGTGTTTTTTTTTTTTTATGCTGTATGTTTATTTAACATTTTGCCTGTTTTTGGTGTAATGTAAAAACTGCTGCCCTTCAAAATGGTTGTAGTACCGATTTTCTGCTTTTTAATTTTTTTTCAGGTAGGCTTTTAGTAACCAATCTGAGAATCATTTGGCATTCAATCGCATTGCCCAGAGTTAACCTTGGTACGTATCACTTGTTATGTATTTGGATTGTTTATACAAAAACTGCCTTTTTGTTGGGTGAACTAGAGCACAGAACGTCATCTGTCATCTTCCGGGACTGCGCCATTGTGGATAAGAAATGTTTCTGTCAATTTGTCCGCCTAGGGTTGGTTTCACGCAGTCAGTGTTTGATCAGTGATTTCTGTCGGTGATTGTGAGCCAAAACCAAGTGCGGGTCATAGACACAGAACAGGAGCAAATCTTTCCATTACACTTTAATTCTGTGGAGGCTCCAATCCTGCTTTTGGCTCACAATCACTGATGGAAATCACTGACCAAAACACTGACGTGTGACTGAGGCTTTATGGCCATTTTCACACAGTGCGAGAAATATGCTCCATGTGTCAGAGGTATTTCCCGTCCTGAATGCTGATCCTAAGACATGGACCTGGCATTATAATGATTTATAGCGCTGTGTGATCCTGCCCAGCCTAAACTCTAATGAGTCATACTGACGGCATTATGCGAGTATGTATTATTAGATTTGAGGTCAGGCAGGAACACACAGCATTATAAATCATTATTATGCCATGGGTCCAGGTCATAGGAGCAGCATTCGGGATGGGAAATGCCTCTGACACATAGAGTGTATTTCTTGCACTGGATATGCTCGCGTGAAAATTGCCCATAAGGTGTAATGAAAAGATTTGCTCCTGTTCTGTGTTTTTGACCCGCATCTGGTTTTGGCTCACAATAACTGATGGAAATCAATGAGCAAACACTGACATGTGTTTTAGACCTACGGCCTTAGGCCTCATGCACACGACCGTTGTTCTGTTCCGCATCCAAGACGCATTTTTTACGGCTTGGATGCGGACCCATTCACTTCAATGGGGCTGCAAAAGATGCGGACAGCACTCCGTGTGCTGTCCGCATCCGTTGCTCCTTTCTGTGGTCCGCCAAAAAAATATAACCTGTCCTATTCTTGTCCATTTTGCGGACAAGAATAGGCAGTTATATTAATGGCTGTCCGTGCCGTTCCGCAAATTGTGGAACGCACACGGACGCCATCCGTGTTTTGCGGATCCGCGATTTGCGGACCACAAAACACACAACGGTCGTGTGCATGAGGCCTTATTCACACCTCAGTGTTCGGTCAGTGATTTCCATCAGTGATTTTGAGCCAAAACCAGGTGCGGTTCTAAACACAGAAGAGGTGCAGATCTTTCCCCTATACTTTATCTCTGTGGAAGAAGCTCCAATCCTGGTTTTGGCTCACAATCACTGATGGAAATCACTGACCATACACTGACGCGTGAATAAGGCGTAAATGTGATTTCTCTTTCTCTTCTTTCCAGCGGTCGGCTACAATTGCATTCTAAACATTACGACGAGAACAGCCAACTCAGTAAGTGTGGATATTTCTACATGATTTAGTATCTACCTTTTAGTACTGAATGCACCTATATTAAAGGGAACACATTAAGGCTACTTTCACACCTGCGTTCGGTGCAGATCCGTCTTGTATCTGCACAGACGGATCCGCACCGATAATGCAGTTCAGAACGGATCCGTTTGCATTATTCTTTTAAAGTCTACGTCAAAACGGATCCGTCTTTACTTACATTGAAAGTCAATGCGGGACGGATCCGTTTTCAATGGCACTATATTGTGTCAGTAAAAACGGATCCGTCCCCATTGAATTACATTGTAAGTCAGGACGGATCCGTTTGGCTCTGCATCGTCAGGCGGACACCAAAACGCTGCGAGCAGCGTTTTGGTGTCCGCTTCAAAAGCGGAACGGAGACCAACGCAGCCAAACTGATGCATTCTGAACAGATCCTTATCCATTCAGAATACATTGGGGCTGAACTGATCCGTTTTGGGCCGCTTGTGAGAGCCCTGAAACGGATCTCACAAGTGGACCCAGAAACGCCAGTGTGAAAGTAGCCTTATTCTGCTCCCTAAAGTAGCGTCAGATGCAGTAGGTCACTTATGTGTGAATATGTTTTACTTGTGTAGAACTTTGGGGGAGATTTATCAAAACTAGAGTAAAGGAAAACTGGCTTAGTTGCCCATTGCAACCAATCAGATAACACCTTTAATTATTCAGAGCTCTTTTGGAAAATGAAAAGTGGAATCTGGTTGCTGTTGGCAGCAAAGCCAGTTTCCTTTACACCAGTTTTGATAAATCTCCCTCCTAGTATGGCAGCACACAGAGCGTGGAGTATGCCCTGTTTGTCCGCCCAAATTTTGTGCAGTGTATTACAATACGAGCAAAGTGTATGACATTAGACAAATCTCATGTACACTTTGGGGTTTCTTTAGGTGCCACACTGTATGGGGAGGAATGATTGCTATAGCCATTGCTCGTCCCCATCCAGACTCGTTGTTTGCTGGCAGCAGGGCGTGTTTACACAGCATTATCTGCTGCCAGCAAACGATAAATTATGTGCCTACACAAACTATCGAACTACACGACAAATGAACGTTTTGCTCGTTCATCGGGCAATCTGCGACACCCTTAGGGCTCTTTCACACGAGCGGATGCCGTGCGGGTAATCTGCTGCGTGAAAGAGAGCCAAGCCCCGCTCTGGACATCAGAGACACGGAGCATTAACATGATTGATAATGCTAATTTTTTACTAGAAAATCGCAGTGAGATAAAGTTGTCACCGTGATTTTGTAGTAAAAAGATCACAGAGAGGCACGGAGCATTATCAGTCATGTTAATGATCCATGTCTCTGCTGTCCAGAGCGCGGCTTGGCACTCTTTCACGCAACGGATTACCCGCACGGCATCCGCTCGTGTGAAAGAGCCGTTACACAGTCAGATAATTGCTAACGAGCGTTCCTATGAGGTGGCCTTCCTCATTAGCGATTATCTGGCGGATTCTCAGCCTAGGTAAAAAAAACTTCACAGTTTAATCATTGCAGCACGATGCCAACACTGAGTCCTACGTGTTAATGAGATGCAGGCTCCCCTCACCCTCCTCACACTGATTGATGTATTGCTGTATGTGCAAATAAACAACAGCCAACCATCAGTCCATGGGGACCCAGGGGCAGTGCTCTATCATTGATATACTGGACTCACAAACTATGTGTTCGGTGTATTCTTTCATGGCTCCTGATAGCCAAATGGCTCAATAACTTTTTTTTTTTAATGTTTCGTCTCCATGCCATGCTGCCCTTACATAGCGCAGTATAGTATGACAACACATCCACTTTAAAGTTCATCCTATCTGATGCTGATTTCTCTGTTTGTCATTAGAAATTGCGTGGCCAGACAGAAGCGCTCTACATACTGACCAAATGCAACAACACTCGCTTCGAGTTTATTTTTACCAATGTGGTCCCCGGGAGCCCGAGGTTGTTCACTTCGGTTATTGCTGTACACAGGTAAGTTCATCATGTTCTCTGTTGTTGTTCTTCTCGCCGTCACAACATTTTACATATTGCAAGAATTGGAACATAAAAACCGTGTCCTCTTCTCAAAATAAATCTCTGTTGTTCCTAAAAGTGGAGATTGCTTTCCAGCCATTAGTTGCAGTCATTGGATAGTAGATGTGTCCACACCGTACCTCATATTAACTTGGGGTCAATTCACGCGTTTGTGAGGAATAACGGAGGTACACTTTGGGAGGACTTCCTGATGTATGCTTCCAGCAGATGCCTCCAACGTACGGCACTGTATAGTGTGATATATGTTGATAGGTTCCCGCATTAAATGGCATATACTGCATGCTATATGTCTTTTTTTGCAGAATGGCACTGTATGGAATAGTGCAACAAACTGTGCTATTACATACCAGCCCAGCAGAGACAAAAAAGCAAAGAACATATTCAAATTAATATATCATCTGTGTAGCACAGGAAGGTCCATCAAAGAGACAGATGCCCTTTTACTTTGGACAAGAAATCAGAATGGTGAGCATAGGAATTATTTTATTAACTATCCTCTATTAGGGCTCTTGCCCACGAGCGTACCTGTACAGTGCTCATATTGCGGACCATAAACAGCCGGTCCGCAATATATTGGCACTGGCTGTGTGCACACCGTATCACGGATGTGTACCCATTGACTTGAATGGGTCCGCATCCGCCAGATACAACCGAAGATAGGACTTCACCTATCTTTCCACCTCATCACCACGACGGCTACAAGGAGATTGACCCCTGACCTCTGTAGGGGCAGGAACAGAGAGAGGGTTTAAATCCCCCCCTCCCACCACCAACACCAGTGTTTCCTGTCCCTACAGAGGACAGGGGCAGAGAGAGTCTCCCTGCGGGGAGATGAAGATGGTAATAATTTCCTGGCACCTACCGGTGTTCCCCCTGCCCTCCTGCGGTCGGTGTACTAATGCTGGGCAGGGGTGAGGAGGGAGGCCTCGCTCCATTATTAGATGTGAGCCTGCTCCCGGCTGCGATCTCCCGCCGACGCCGAGTCTGGGGCGTTCGCCGGGTGCGCACCAAAGCGCTTCTGGGGCGGCCGACGTCACTTCCGGTGGACGGAGGGAAGTGACGTCATCCAGGAAGCGTCTCCAGATTCAAATTTTCGGCGCCAGCAAGCGCTGAACGCCCGATCTGTGCGGTGTACCTGGAGCTGTGTTGATCATGTCGGCTGAACCCCGCTCCCCTGGAGACCCTCCTGTGCTGCCTACAGTAAGTCCCCTGTGGGGAAGCGCTCGTTGCTCTGCTACTTGTTTTGAAAACACTGTACCAGGTTGCATACTCCTTCTCCTCCACTTCTCAGGCTTGGGGCTTTTTTCTCTCCTCGACTTTTACCTATGGCTGATAGGGATTATTTCCCCCAGGTTCCTAAGGAGGTCCAGAAAAGGATCAAGAAACAGGCCAAATGCGTGTCCTGCCTCAAACGGCTTCCGGACGAGTATCGCAAAAAGCTCTGCAAGGACTGTATCTCTAGCGTCATTGCAGAAGAACAGCCTTCCTTCCTTGAGGAACTGAGGTCCATGATTCGTAATGAAGTAAAGACCTCCTTATCCCAAATTTCCCCCCCTCCCCGGGATTCGCCTCCACCGAAAAGGCGAAGGGAACCATCTCCCTCCTTATCTGACCCGGAGGTAACAGGGGAAGATGCGTCTACATCTAGAGCCTGGGAAGACGAGGAGCTTCTCTCTGATACCGATATGGCTGAGTCAGAGAGGAAGTTTTGCTTTTCGCTAGAGGAGATGTCAGACCTTCTAAGGGCTGTCCGGGCTACGATGGGTATAGAAGACACCCCAAAAGCCCACTCAATACAAGATGAGATGTTTGGGAGACTCCGGGTTAAGAAAACCCGTGTATTTCCAATCAATGAAAATATCCGAGATATGGTTTTGGACGAATGGTCCAACCCCGAAAAAAGGTTGGGGGTTTCCAAATCCTTCAAGAACCGTTTATTATTTGATTCAAATGAGGTGAAGATCTTCAATGAGACTCCCAAAGTGGACATTCAGGTCGCCAAGGTCAATAAAAAGACTGCCTTGCCCTTTGAAGATACCTCGCAATTACGTGATCCTATGGATAGGAAGGCAGATAGTCTCCTGAAAAAATCATGGGAGGCGGCCATGATTAATCTGAAAACTAACATCGCGGCCACCTCGGTAGCCAGGTCCATGAGGATATGGCTAGACGAGTTAGGAAATCATATTAGGGATAATACCCCTAGGGAAGAGCTACTCAGGTCCCTTCCCTTATTGAAATCAGCCACAGCTTTTATGGCAGACGCCTCGGCCGAATCTGTTAGATTCGCCGCAAAGGATGCGGGGCTTTCCAACGCTGCCCGCCGCGCCTTGTGGATGAAAAGCTGGTCGGGCGACAACACTTCAAAGATGAAGCTGTGTGCTATCCCGTTTTCGGGGGAATATGTATTTGGCCCGGTCTTGGACCGTATCCTGGAAAAGGCCGCAGATAAGAAGAAGGGCTTTCCTGAGGAAAAATCTTTTAGAAGGAAATATCCCTTTCGGGCCCCCTCTAGCCAGAATAAACCCTTTAGGGATAAGGGAAAGTCAGGGCGTTGGAGCTATTCCAAAGGGGGCAGGGGTAGAGGTAATCCCTCTTCTGCCCAAAATAAATCCCTAAAATCCCTGATCCCCTTAATAGGGAAGAACGCCCTAATGTGCTCAGTAGATCTTCAGGATGCCTACTATCATGTCCCAATTCATCCAGAATCCCAGAGGCTCCTGAGATTTGCTATTCAGGATCACAAGGGGATAACCAACCACTTCCAGTTTACGGCCCTCCCCTTTGGGATATCGTCTGCGCCCAGAATCTTTACGAAGCTGGTGGTCGAGATGGTAGCCTTCCTGAGACACAAAGGACTAGTGATCGTTCCATACCTGGACGACTTCCTCCTAGTCGGGAACTCAGAGGACGATCTAAAATCGGACTTACTAACCTTCCTATCTCTCATCCAAGATCTGGGATGGTTGGTGAACCAGAAAAAGTCACATCTGGTACCGTCCAGCACTATCCAGTTTCTGGGGGTCATCCTGGACTCCCGGGCTCAGCGTACCTTCCTTCCACCAGACAAAATCAAAGGCCTCCAACTGAAGATCCATCGGTTTCAGAGCAGAAGGTCTTGTCCCATAAGAGAGGCTATGAGCCTCCTGGGCCTTCTTTCATCCTGCATCCCATCCGTTCCCTGGAGCCAGTCTCACTTTCGATCACTTCAGCTATGGATCCTCAGATCTTGGGACAGGCGACAGTCCTCACTGAACCACAAGGTTCTGATTCCCACCGCGGTGAAGGTCTCCCTAAACTGGTGGAGACACTCAGCCAACCTGTCCTTGGGAGTCGCCTGGGAGAAGACCCCCTACATCCAAGTTCTCACGGACGCGAGTGAGAAAGGATGGGGTGCGAAAGTGGGAGATCACTTCTTTCAAGGCTCCTGGGTTTCGGTAACCCGCTCCCAATCTTCCAATTTCAGGGAGCTAGAAGCGGTCCGGAAAGCCCTGAAGGCGGCAGAAGCCCTCCTTGTGGGTCACCACATAAAAATACTCTCCGACAATACGACGACAGTGGCGTACCTTTCTCATCAGGGAGGCACAAGGTCAGAGAAACTGATGTCAATCTCAAGAAAAATCTTCGACTGGGCAGAGTCCCGCGTGAGGTCCATCTCCGCAATCTATCTAAAAGGGATCCTAAACGTGGAGGCAGACTATCTCAGTCGTCAGTGGATAGACCATACCGAGTGGTCCCTGAATCAGGACGTGTTCCAGACTCTCGTAGAGAAGTGGGGTGTCCCACAGGTGGACCTGTTTGCGTCCAAGAAAAATGCAAAAGTACCAACATTCTGCTTCTTGAACCCTCGGGACAACCCTTGGGCTCTGGACGCGCTGACGATTCCCTGGGACTGGGATCTCGGCTACGCATTCCCACCCTTGCCTCTGCTTCCCAGGGTAATTCAAAAGCTCAACTCAGAAAACTCGACTTTGATCCTAATAGCCCCTTATTGGCCGAAAAGGAGCTGGTTCACTTCACTAAAGAACCTATCGATAGAAGATCCATGGCCTCTTCCCTCCAGGAGGGACCTTCTTCATCAGGGGCCGATACTGCACCCAAATTCGAGTTTTCTCAAGCTATCGGCCTGGATCCTGAAGTCCAGAGGTTGAGATCTCAAGGACTTTCTGATCAAGTGATTTCAACCCTTAAAGCAAGTAGGAAGAAAGTCACCTTTTCGATATACCTAAAAATTTGGAAGCGTTTTTGTTCTTGGAGCGGCAATCCTGCCCCAAATCTAGAGCCACCCAACTTCCAGAGGATCTTAGATTTCCTCCAGCAGGGACTTGAATTGGGTCTCAGGCCTTCCACCCTGAAGGTACAGGTCTCGGCCCTAGCCTGTTTTTTTGATCTAGACCTAGCCAATCATCGCTGGATCAAAAGGTTTATGAGAGCCGCTTCCCGACTTCGTCCCTCCCTGAAAACTAGGATCCCCAATTGGGACCTCAATACGGTACTCACAGGCCTGACCCTCGCCCCGTTTGAGCCCTTGGATAGCTGTTCTATCAAACATCTCTCTCTAAAAACAGCCTTTTTAGTGGCCATCACGTCCGCAAGAAGGTTAGGCGAGATTCAGGCCCTATCCATTCAGGAGCCCTACCTCCGCATCACCGATGACCGAATTATCCTAAGATTAGATCCAGGTTTTCTACCTAAGGTAGTATCAGATTTCCACCGGAACCAGGAGATAATCCTTCCTTCCTTCTGCAGTAATCCCTCTAATGATAGAGAGGCTAGCTTCCATTCCCTGGACGTGAGACGTTCAGTACTACGTTATCTTGAGGTATCTAAAGGTTTCCGTAGATCTAACAACCTATTCATCCTCTTCTCCGGTAAGAATAAGGGCCTAAAAGCCTCCAGGTCCTCCTTAGCTCGATGGATCAGGGATTCCATTTCCTTTTCTTATGAGTCTCAGGGTCTCCCTTGCCCCACAAATTTGAGAGCCCACTCTACTCGAGCTATGTCCTCTTCCCAAGCAGAGCGAGCAGGAGCTTCCCTGGAGGATATCTGTAAAGCTGCCACTTGGTCTAACATTCACACCTTCACTAAACATTATAGGTTAGACCTATCCAGTTCAGACCTGTCTTTTGGACGTAAGGTCCTTCAGGCGGTCGTCCCCCCCTAGGCGATAATTTTGTATATCTCCTTGTAGCCGTCGTGGTGATGAGGTGGAAAGCCGGAATTAGACTTACCGGTAATTCAGTTTCCACGAGATCACCACGACGGCACGTATTTTCCCTACCCCTTACTTATTTTCTATGAGGTTATGAAGTAATACCCTCTTGATTTACTATGTTTGTTCTCACCACCTTTTTTGTTTGATTGTCTCTGTAATTTTGGACACACTGGTGTTGGTGGTGGGAGGGGGGGATTTAAACCCTCTCTCTGTTCCTGCCCCTACAGAGGTCAGGGGTCAATCTCCTTGTAGCCGTCGTGGTGATCTCGTGGAAACTGAATTACCGGTAAGTCTAATTCCGGCTTTTTGCGCTGCGGAGGCACGGATCGGTAGCACTATGAAGCACTTCTTTGGGCTTCTAATCCATGCCTCTGCACCGCAAAAAGTTAGAACATGTTCTATCTTTGGCCGCATGTTGACGATTGTGGAACCATTCAAGTTAATGTGTCCGCATCCACAAGCAGTGTGCACATGACTAATGCCCATGCATTGCAGACCGCAATTTGTGGTCCCACAGCACTGGCACTGAGGGAGGAACAAAAATACCAAACTTAAAAAAAGTCCTCAAAAATAAAAATACAGCCGCAAAATAGGATATTTTTAAAAGCATCCTAAAATCTAATTGTGAGAGGTACATACCTTATGGGAATAAAAGGTTAAGGAACAAGAAAAAAACCAATGTGCATAAATAGAACTGTAAAGAAAGCAATAAATGACAAAAAGAAAACATTTAAATCACTAAAACAGGAGGGTGGCGAGGAAGCACTGAAAAACTATAAGGAGAAAAATCGAATATGTAAAAAACAAATAAAAGCATCTGTGCTGCCTTTACAGGCTATTTAAGTTATAGTTATTTATATAGGCTATGTAGTTTATCACTGCCATCTAGTGGCAAAAGTGAGTGGCAGCTTTACCCAGGTTATGTAAATCACTCAGGCAGGAAGTGACCCTTGGTTTAGGAAGTGTTTTCAGCCATTTTAGCTATTCTCGATGGATGCAGCCTGTCTGCTTCTCTCCCAAGGGGCTTGAGACATCATCGCCTTTTCACAAAAAATAAAATAAAGTTTGATTCCTTTGGTAGACAACACAAGCAGTGGGCTTCTGTTTTCTGGAGTCTCGGACAAGTGTTTAGCTGTCCGTTCAGAACCACACATAGTCAGTGTTTTGAGAGCGGAACAGAAGCCAAATTAGAGACCGAGAGATTAATTGCCAAAGAGAGCAAAACTAACCTTAAAATGTTCTACAATTATATACTGTAAATGGTAAAAAGTATAAATCTGACGGTGTTTCAGAGAGCGATGAGGAGAAAGCAAAGCCATTAAATATTTTTTTCTCCACTGTATTCACTGAGGAAAATAAACTGTCAGATAAAATGCAGAATGTAAAAGTAAATTCCCCATTTAAAAGTGCCCTGTCTGACCCAAGAAGAAGTACAGCGGCATCTTAAAATGATTAAAATAGACAAATCGCCAGGACCAGATGGCATACACCCCCGTATCCTAAGGGAATTAAGTAATGTCATAGCCAGACCCTTATTTCTGATATTTAAGGACTCTATACTGACAGTGAGTGTTCCACAGGATTAGCGCATAGCAAATGTGGTGCCAATATTCAAAAAGGGTCCAAAAACAGAGCCTGGAAACTATAGGCCGGTAAGTTTAACATCTGTCGTGGGTAAATTGTTTGAAGGTTTTCTGAGAGATGCTATCTTGGAGCACCTCAATGAAAATAAGCAAATAACGCCATATCAGCATGGCTTCGTGAGGGATCGGTCATGTCAAACTAATTTAATCAGTTTCTATGAGGAGATAAGTTCTAGACTTGACAGCGGCGAATCAATGGATGTCGTATATCTGGACTTCTTCAAAGCATTTGACAGTGTACCACATAAAAGGTTAGTATATAAAATGAGAATGATTGGACTGGGAGAAAACGTCTGTATGTGGGTAAGTAACTGGCTGAGTGATAGAAAACAGAGGGTGGTTATTAACGGTACACACTCAGATTGGGTCACTGTCACTAGCGGAGTACCTCAGGGGTCAGTATTGGGCCCTAGTCTCTTCAATATATTTATTGATGATCTTGTAGAAGGCTTGCACAGTAAAATATCAGTTTTTGCAGATGACACTAAACTGTGTAAAGTAATTAACACTGAAGAGGACCATATACTGCTACAGAGGGATCTGGATAGATTGGAGGCTTGGGCAGATAAGTGGCAGATGAGGTTTAACACTGACAAATGTAAGGTTATGCACATGGGAAGGAAAAATGCAAGTCACCCGTACATACTAAATGGTAAAACACTCGGTAACACTGACATGGAAAAGGATCTAGGAATTTTAGTGAACTGCAAACTAAGCTGCAAAAACCAGTGTCAGGCAGCTGCTGCCAAGGCCAATAGGATAATGGGTTGTGTGGCGAAAGCCACTTCGCCACGGTGTTTTGGAGGGGGCTGTTTGCCAGCCTCCTGCCCCTGGATTACAGCCCTTTAAGATACTTTTACTAACTTTTAAACCCCTGAACCTATTCAAGTGAATTTTGGATAGGTTTGTCCCCAAGTTATACTGGTTAAATTGATATAAGTTATATGTATGTACAATGTAAACTCACAAAGTTGTAACAATTTATAAGAAGTGTAACTTTTCAGCTTAGGAGATAGTTGTGTAGATACAGAAGTTGACTCAATTATCTCCTAGACAGAGGGGAGGAATATGCTGGGTGTGTTTCTATTGTCCCATTGTGCCCGATTGGCTGCTGTACTTACATTGTATGTGTTGTAATATATTGATTGGTTGTATTTCAAAACCCTGTGGGCAGTACTATGTTTGTGGATTGTGAATAAAAGAGGCTGTACGTGCAAGTACAAACAGTTCTGCTTGACCTCAAAACGAAGTGTCGTCTCGTTATTGGGGGAATTGGATTGTTTGCTGATTGCCAGGAGTGTAAGCCGATTGTATGCTTTTCCTGTTCCGCCGTTTCCAGTGTTCGTGTAGTTTGCAGTTCGGCAGACTGGTGCTTGCAGTAGCTGCCTGTGCATGGAAAGGAGAATATCGTCTGAACGGAGTTGTGTGCTGAACGGTCCGTTACAGGTTGCATCAAAGGGGCATAGATGCCCATGATGAGAACATAGTCCTACCACTTTACAAATCACTGGTCAGACCACTGGTGTACAGTTCTGGGCTCCTGTGAACAAGGCAGACATAGCAGAGCTGGAGAGGGTTCAGAGGAGGGCAACTAAAGTAATAACTGGAATGGGGCAACTACAGTACCCTGAAAGATTATCAACATTAGGGTTATTCACTTTAGAAAAAAGACGACTGAGGGGAGATCTAATTACTATGTATAAATATATCAGGGGTCAGTACAGAGATCTCTCCCATCATCTATTTATCCCCAGGACTGTGACTGTGACGAGGGGACATCCTCTGCGTCTGGAGGAAAGAAGGTTTGTACACAAACATAGAAGAGGATTCTTTACGGTAAGAGCAGTGAGACTATGGAACTCTCTGCCTGAGGAGGTGGTGATGGTGAGTACAATAAAAGAATTCAGGAGGGGCCTGGATGTATTTCTGGAGTGTAATAATATTACAGGTTATAGCTACTAGAGAGGGGTCGTGATCCAGGGAGTTATTCTGATTGCCTTATTGGAGTCGGGAAGGAATTTATTTTTACCCTTAAGTGGGGAAAATTGGCTTCTACCTCACAGTTTTTTGTTTTTTTTTGCCTTCCTCTGAATCAACTTGCAGGATAACAGGCTGAACTGGATGGACAGATGTCTTTTTTCGGCCTTATGTACTATGTTACTATGTTACTATGCTAGAGGTCTGATCTTTATGTGGTTGGTTAGGTGTCCTGTTTTCTTCAGTTATACCACTAGGTATGGTATGTTTTTGCTTGCTCACTTTCATGCATCCAGTATTCATTTTTAATCATTTTGCTTCCTTTTGTATTTTCATAGAGCTTATGAAACCTCTAAGATGTATCGAGATCTCAAACTAAGAGGGGCACTGATCCAAAATAGGCAACTAAGACTCCTTCCCCGGGAACAAGTTTATGACAAAATCAATGGAGTATGGAACTTATCCAGTGACCAGGTAATAAACAGTATTTTATCAAGGAAATGACATTTGACTGGATAACAAAAAAACAAGACATACGGTGGCTTGCACGACCTTTCACACTGCTACTTTGAGATGGGGATGTGGGGGAGGGTCTTTATAGTTATATGTACCATTCCGCTGAGTACAGTACAGAATTATGCTGAATTATTAGGACTTTAAGAAACCTCTTGTGTGCAGTTTGCATTTGAATCGTTTTCTGCAGTACTTCAGAGAAGAACTTGCATTATGCACTATGTTTTTTAATTGTTTGCACAGTCTTTCATCTCCCTGTCTATTTATCTCAAAAAGCTTGTTATAACAAATCTTCTGTCTAGATCTCCTGCATCAGCATTTCAGGAAACACAATCTTCAACCATGGACCATAGGAGCCAATTATCCCTTATGGACAACATAGGGGATAACTATGGTATTAGATCGGCAGGGGTCTGACTAATGGGACCCTTACCAATCACAAGAACACCACTGGCTTCCCTTAAATGAATGGAGTGGCACTGCTGTCTCCACCAGTCCCTTAGAGAATAAATAGAGCAGGACACATAACCTGCCTCTCCATTGAGGGGGCCTTGTGGGTATGGGGGCCCCCATTTTTGTGATGGTGGTTGAACCTCCACTGATCTAATAGTTCTATTTCTTATATTGGGGGATAACTTTATATATAGCCAGAATACCCCTTTAAAGTCTACGTCATCAGTATATGATCTGTAGGGGTCCGACACCCGGGGCCCCTGCCGATCAGCTGTTTGAGAAGGCACTGAGGCTCCTGTGAGCGCCACGGCCTTCTCTGTGGTCACAAAGTACAGCGTCGTACGTTGTATAGCGGCTGTGCTTGGTATCGCTCTCAGCCCCATTTACTTCAACGGGGCTGAACTGCTCCTAGGCCACGTGACCGATGAGCGTGATGTCACTGGCCCAGGAAAAGCTGTGAGAAGGCCGCAGGAGCAGCGGTGCCGTCTCTGACAGCTGATCAGCAGGGGTCTTAGGTGTCGGACCCCCACCGATCAGACACTGATAGCCTATCCTAAGGATAGATCATCCGTATTAAAATCTCGGAAAACCCCTTTAAGATGGCTTGTTATTATGGCGCAGAAGTACTTCATATCAATGTACAGAAGCATTACAGATCTAGTTTTAAGACCTTGTTTTCACTTGACTCTGTATATTCACCTTTTCACTGTTTTCCTTCACAGGGTAACTTGGGCACGTTCTTTATAACTAATGTCAGGATAGTTTGGCATGCCAACATGAATGACAGTTTTAATGTCAGCATACCGTACCTTCAGATCGTAAGTTTTTTATTTTTTTTATTTCTATTTTAATGTTGGTAAATCAGATCAGATTTAAATTGTACTGTCTCGGTGATTGCATTGACTTGATCACAATAGTTTCCTGAGCAGCGTAATTAAATAGCATCTCAGTAGACATATAATTACCTAATATCAGTACATAGTAACAATAATCTTGTATTTATATAAAATCCACATACTGCAAACAATTTTACAAATGAGAAAGCTGTAAAACATAAAAAATGCATGAAATAAAAGGACAGGGGGCCCTGCGCCGGGACACACACCTTATCTCCAATTATTAGCAACAAAAATGACATATTCAGGTCAGTAAAAAAGCTATAAGGAATGCCCTGCTGAGTGAGGGTCTCTTCCTATCTCACTGTTAGGCCTCATGCACACGACAGTTGTTTTTCTCGGCCTCCGTTCCGTTTTTTTTGCGGATAGGATGGGGACCCATTCATTTCAATGGGTCAGCAAAAAAAATGCTGATAGTTCATCCGTTTGTGTTCCGCGTCCGTTGTCCGTGTTTCCCTTCAGCAAAAAAAATAGTGCATGTCCTACTTTTTTCACATTTGCGGACAAGGATAGGCATTTATTACAAGGGATCTGTGGGAAAAAACGGGGCAGTAAATATTAGTCAAATTATTAGAAGCTAAAACATGGAGGCAGATATATTAAGTATATTATGGATGCACCATTTTTAGTTTGCATTTTTCACTATATGTATTTAGAGTGTTTAATGTGTTTAAATCTGTGATATTGTTTTACAAAGCGGGAAAGGGAAGATGCAACGCAGTGCGCCACAAGTATTCCTATTCGTGACACAGTGCGCCATAGGACTTTATGCTGTCACACCACTTTTCATACCACCTAGAGCTGACCGCAAGATGCGCTAATATCTGTCCAAGACTGTGACAAAACCAAATAGGACTAGGTAAAAAAAAGTTGGTACAAAAGTTGGCTGAAAAACCCTGGGGGTCATTTGCTATCCAGAAATACACCTATATTAGGCATATTTCTGACGCAGAGGTTACTTATGCCGCATTCTGTGACTATTCCCTGCTGACGCCAGGTCTAATAAAGTGGGCAGAGAAGGGGACAGGCCAGTAGTCCCGTCTCATTCATCATTTTCTACGCCTCTTTTAGGTGTAAAAAAAATGGTCTAAATGTAAGACAGCTAGGAAGCTGGTTTACATTTAGATTGGCCCAGGATACTTCGTACTTATGTAGAGGCCGGCGCCATAACTTCAGCGGATCCATCGCCAGCTATAGGGGTCTTTATAAATGACCTCCCCTGTGTCTAGCATGTTGTAAATTAAATAAAATAGTGGTGCGTACACTTTATGTGTAACACTCACTCATCGGGTGAAACAATCTTTCATGCGGACACCTCAGTTGTCATTTCTGGGCAGCAGATCGTGCCATTTAAAGGGAACCTGTCACCGGGATTTTGTGTATAGAGCTGAGGACATGGGTTGCTAGATGGCCGCTAGCACATCCGCAATATCCAGTCCCCATAGCTCTGTGTGCTTTTATTGTGTAAAAAAAATGTGACTCATCTCAGGTTAATTTGCATATGTATCAAATCGGTTTTTTTACACAATAAAAGCACACAGAGCTATGGGGACTGGGTATTGCGGATGTGCTAGCGGCCATCTAGCAACCCATGTTGCGATCTGCTGCATGAGGACGAGTGATGGCAGCGCTTCACCTCCAGTGATGATCAGGTAATTGTCGGGAGGGACGCGTTCCCTGCTCCATCGGCCTGTGTTTACTTGTTAATTAAGCGCTGTCTCTTGTATTGCATGTCAGGAGTATCAGTATATGGTGTGTCTGTTCAGTTATATAGCTTATTTCTCTGTCTTTTTATTAAACTAGCGTTCCATAAAGATACGCGACTCCAAGTTTGGCTTAGCTCTTGTGATTGAAAGCTCCCAGCAGGTAAAAGCTATTACCATGTACATTGCAGTATTTTATTATGTACTCCGCCACAGTGATAAGTTCTTGTGTATATAGTAAAGTGGGCGTAGGAGCGGTGAGGGGTCTGCTGGAGCGGAAGTAGAAATTAGAGAACATATTCTTGTAGTCTAAAACAACATACATTTACAGTGTGATGGTGCAAAGTCTGAAGGCTGCATGTTTCCATGATCTTGGGTAAAAGTTCCTTAAAATCAGCCAGAAGAGTAAAAGGGTTTTCCGAGACTTTATTTTTAAACTGATGACCCGTCTTCTGGATATGTCATCAGTATCTGATCGGTGGGGGTCTGACACCCAGGACTCCACCAGTCCGCTGTTAGAGGAGGCTCGGGTGCTCACAGTAGCGCACTGCCTTCCCCTTTTTTTTCCGAGCCCATGTGACGTCACATGGCCTAGGCACAGCTCAGTCCCATAGAAGCGAATGCGATATTAAAGGGAACCTGTCACCGGGATTTTGTGTATAGAGCTGAGGACATGGGTTGCTAGATGGCCGCTAGCACATCCACAATACCCAGTCCCCATAGCTCTGTGTGCTTTTATTGTGTAAAAAAACCGATTTGATACATATGCAAATTAACATAAAAGAGTCATATCTTACTTGTGTGATCAGAGAAGAGTCATATTTTCAAGCTCTGACTCATCTCAGGGTAATTTGCATATGTATCAAATCAGTTTTTTTACACAATGAAAGCACACAGAGCTATGGGGACTGGGTATTGCGGATGTGCTAGCGGCCATCTAGCAACCCATGTCCTCAGCTCTATACCCAAAATCATGATGACAGGTACCCTTTAAGCACAGCTGATATACAAGCTATGGTGATGTGCTTGGTGAGCTGAAAGAAGCCTGCGGCGCTAGTGCGAACCCCGCTGCCTTCTCAAACAGCTGTTCAGCGGGTGTCTGACCCCTTCCGATCGTATACTGATAGGTCATCAGCTAAATAAATCTCGGAAAACCGCTTTAAGGCCAGGTTTACATGCTCAGGCTGCCAGTGGAGGCCAATGGCCGCACTGCTTTGCAGGCAATACCTTGATTTCTTCACCCTCATAGCCAGAGCACGTAAACTTGGCTGAATGTTACCTGGCTATATATTTGAATTAAGAAATGAAGCTCTTGAGACTAATCTGGGCATGACAAGGGGTAGGGTGAGTAGGTGGCCAGCTAAGGTTCCACTGGAGGATGCAATTTATGGATTAAAAACAATGCAAATGGATGCCGTATTTAAATGTCTGACAGTGTGGAAGGTGGCGGGATACAATGAGCTCTTCTCTTTAGTGCATTAGTGAGTGACCAGCGCCTCTTATACAAGGTGTCTATTGTAACCGCTTAGCATTTTCCTATAGGAGAGGGAAGAAATCGAGTCAATAGAGGACAGCCACCCCTACATTCAGAAGTGCCCATGCTTGGTGGGGGACAAGTCCATTGATTGGTGGTAAAGCTGGGGCAACATGCAGAGTAAATGTCCATCCAGCAGCTGTGTGGCTGAGCTTCAGGGTGGGTTCATTCATAGACCACGGCCTATAGCGCCAAGCTAGCCTGCTGGGCCCCTTAGATTACTGCAGTGCCTACTGGTTCGAGGATCCATAAACAGACCAGTAAGGATTGGTGACATCCATTCTCCACTCTTTACATCTATCTTACAGTTTCAAGATCTTAGTCTATTAATCATAACATCTCAAGACCTTTCAGATATGAATTGGCTGCAAACTTTTGATATTTTAGTGATTGCAATATTACCTCACTAGGCAGTTTTAATAACCTTTCTTATGTTTTTATGTGGTTTCATTGATATTTATGCTGGACTTTGTTGTTTTCAGCATTATATTCATTAATCTTGTGTCCTTTTCTTGTGGATTAGAGCGGTGGCTATGTGCTAGGCTTTAAAATTGACCCGGTAGAGAAGCTCCAGGATTCTGTGAAAGAGATTAATTCACTGCACAGAGTCTACTCTGCAAGCCCCATATTTGGAGTAGAATATGAGATGGAAGAAAAGGTAAAAAAAATTCTGAATTGTTTTGAAAGGGGTTTTCAGGGGCCCTGAAATTTTTTTTGCTGAAGGCCAGAGATGAACCTGCTTACCTATCTCCCCCTTCCAGTGCTGATGCTCCAGGCAGTCTTTGTTTCCAGCGCTGCCTCCATGCTTGACTTCCCCGTGTGACCTCAGAAGCCACTGCCTGGCTGCAGTGGTGACATAGAGTTGTTGGGTACATCGTCATTGCAGTATTAGAAGCATAAACTGCTGGAAGCACAGAATGGTTTCTGGGTAATTAAGAAGGTGAGTTAAAGGTCCTTTACACGAGCCAGAAATCTGCCAGATAATTGCTAACAAGCTTTCATGGGAATACTTGTTAGCAATTATCTGGCGGTGTAAAGGTCCTGCCGAATACCTGATGAACAAGTGAAACGCTAATAGATCTTTTGTGCGGACACAAAAATCGTTGTTTGCTGTATCACGCTCTGCTGCTGGCAAACAACGAGTCTGTATGGGGACGAGTGATGGCACGAGTGATCGCTCCTCCCTATACTGTGGAGGGGATCGCTGCATGTAAATGCAGCGGTCTCCTCTGCTGACAAGCCGGCGATTGCTTCCTCCTCGACATTTGCTTGCTGTATCGTCCCTTTTTTTTAAAAAAATTTTATAGCGTAAACTTCCTGCCTTTGGTCAAAATTATTTGGAGTCCCAGAACACGCTCTTAACGGGAGTTAAGTAGGACCAGCACTTTTAACAACACTAATACTTGAGTAGTGCACATGCCATTGACTTCAGATTAGTAATTCATACTCACTCTGGCCATGTAATACTTAGAGAGGACTTCTCCTTTTGGAGTCCCTTCCATTATGTGTCAGAAGAATCCCAGCAAGCATTCTGTATTTCAATAAGGTATATTCTTTATTTCAGCAAATAATCAAAGATTACAGGACTCGTTTCTGACCTGGGGAACGCCCCCGTCCCATTGCAGCGCGCCCTACGGATCGAGTGTTGGCTGAATCTAGACACGACCCCCCCATAATGTCAAATAAGAAATGGCTCAGTACACCTCATTTACCTCCCCTCAGGCTTTTTCATGCACATTATGTTTTTTATGGCTCTCCACATTAAAGGGAACCTGTCACCGGGATTTTGTGTATAGAGCTGAGGACATGGGTTGCTAGATGGCCGCTAGCACATCCGCAATACCCAGTCCCCATAGCTCTGTGTGCTTTTATTGTGTAAAAAAAACGATTTGATAAATATGCAAATTAACCTGAGATGAGTCCTGTCCCTGACTCATCTCACGTACAGGACTCATCGCTGGTTAATTTGCATATTTATCAAATCGGGTTTTTCCCACAATAAAAGCACACAAAGCTATGGGGACTGGGTATTGCGGATGTGCTAGCGGCCATCTAGCAACCCATGTAAAAATACATATATACTTCAGAGTAACATATAGCAACAATTAGTGAGGATCCCCTTCTCAGAAAGATCACCGTGTTCCCAGCAGAAATGGTCCTGGAGCTCTTTCAAGCTGCACGCTAAGTGTCTGATGTCAATAATGTCATTTTTATTTATGATAGGTGACAGGGCATTTCTGCTTTACATGTCATGAACGGTTAGCAGATATGTTAGACTCCATTTGTCACAGACACAGTAAGTAACTAGAAGGCTTATGTGTCTTCTATAAAACTGCTGGCACAGGTGCACATCTCTGCCCCATGAATCATGTTAAAGGTCTTTTCAAGAATATATGTGTATAGTTTCCTGGAGGAGATTAGTTGTACCATAAATAAAATGACAATGTGCACTGCTGTCAGTTATACATAGCGAGGTGCCCATGACTCATGGGTGACCCAGAACACTTCAGTTACAGTCTTCATGACTTAGCATGACGCCTCTGTGCTGTCATAGGCAAGAGACAGCGAGAGCTGGAATCACTCAACATTCAAAGTAAGTTAAAGGGTTATGCCATGATTGATGTAAAAAAAAAAAAAAAATCGGACATCATATGGTACATGGCTATACCTTTCTAACAAAGCTAGAACCAGCCCTGTACCTCACAGAGTGTAATGGTCTCATAGAATAGCACTGCTTAGACACCTTGTATTCACTCATTCCTACTTCCACAGAGGTGTATATAGCTTTATCTCTCTCTAGATATAGGAGAAGGAAAGGTGGGGGTAGTGCATACCATATGTGTCTCTGGGGCTATATGTCAGGGGAGGAAGGAGCTAAATGCAGTGCATCCTGGGAGATTCAGGTGCTTGATTGTCTCATGTGCCGAGCTGCTGCCCACCCACAGAAAGGGAAGAAAGTCTTCCAGATATGTGAGTAAAAAAAGAGTCTTAAATTCATGGGATAACTCCTTTAAATGAGAATGTATGAGCTGTCAGGGAATTAAAGATGAGGGCAGCAGATCAAGTTGTCAGAAAACAAACTTTTTTTTAAATATTTTATAGTTCAATTAAAAATGATCTTTAGCACACAATAAGTAGAATACAATAAGAAATAATGGAAAGGTGTCCAGAGTATCCCAGGGCTCCTGACTTGACTCTTGTCAGATTCTGGGCTTCAGACCTGACTATATTGGGGCTCCCGTTGTCGGCCCAGGGGCTCCAGAATGGTATTCTTCAGGGTCCCTGAAGTCGGGGTTCTTCATTTCAAGCTATTCAGCTTCTTTTTTTCTGTAGGGAAAGCGGTTATGACAGCAGAACACCCTATGATCGGCTCATTGTGTGTCTCTGATGTGAAGGACCATTTTTTTTAAGTGGTTGCTATTAAAAGTTGTTAAACTACAATTGTATCTCTCAGTGTGTGTAGGACAGAACAATGCATATCAGGGGTAAATGTATTCACAAATATACTGACCCTACTATGACGTAGTCCTGGCAGGACTGACAGGTCCTTGTAGGAAATATAAATAGACATAAAAGCTCTTGATAAAATGTCTCTTTAACACTTAGATACAGAATGTTCTCTTTTAAAGGGAATCCGTCACCAGCGACCTCCCTATCCAGCTGTTGGCATAGACACATAGCTGTGGTTCACCTGATTAAAACGCTGCTTTTCATTTGTATATATGTAGGTGGGTGGCTCTCACCTAATAGCTATGATGGGTGCTACTAACTCTGAATTGGGAGCCCGATCCCAAGAATAATAAAAGCTTAAATAAAAAGAGGAGAGCGAGCACTCACAACACCTGTGTCATATGGAAATGATTTTACTTGGACCTAATAGGTCAGAAAACGTTATAATACTATTACATTCACTACTAAAATACATCCACATTAAAATACAATAAACATAAAATGGTACCAATTTGATTACACGACTGTGGTCGGGGTAAAGAATCCGTGGCCGCACTCCGTGACACTTATGAAATAGTGTCAGTGTCTATAAATTGAATAGATGAAAGTGTCCTAAAAGTTCCTCATGTGGGGCACTTTTCACGGCTTGTTTCCAATGTGAGCGGACACCATGTATATCAATTCCTGCAGAAAGGTTCGCTCCTGCCAGAAGAGTAAAGGCAAAGTCCCAAACTTAAGATTTTCAGTTCCTACCTGGTTCCTTAGTTATGTACCTCGCTATGTGGCGTCTCCTCGAGGCGAGCGGTGCTGGCCGTCCGAGCGTTCTCCGCCGCAAATCTCAGGCGGGTGACGACACAGTATCGCGGGATCCGACAGGTAGGATTCCAGACAGCAAAAATGCGCTGAAGGCTATGTGCGTACTTGCTTTACTGGAGATTCATCCATGCATGGCCATGCAATCCATAAGAGGGTCCGGTATGTTAGGTGGGCGCTTTTCCTTCTCTTACACCAGACGCGTTTCGGGGCGTCTACACCCCTTCCTCAGTGGTCAAAGTTTTGACCACTGAGGAAGGGGTGTAGACGCCCCGAAACGCGTCTGGTGTAAGAGAAGGAAAAGCGCCCCACCTAACATACCGGACCCTCTTATGGATTGCATGGCCATGCATGGATGAATCTCCAGTAAAGCAAGTACGCACATAGCCTTCAGCGCATTTTTGCTGTCTGGAATCCTACCTGTCGGATCCCGCGATACTGTGTCGTCACCCGCCTGAGATTTGCGGCGGAGAACGCTCGGACGGCCAGCACCGCTCGCCTCGAGGAGACGCCACATAGCGAGGTACATAACTAAGGAACCAGGTAGGAACTGAAAATCTTAAGTTTGGGACTTTGCCTTTACTCTTCTGGCAGGAGCGAACCTTTCTGCAGGAATTGATATACATGGTGTCCGCTCACATTGGAAACAAGCCGTGAAAAGTGCCCCACATGAGGAACTTTTAGGACACTTTCATCTATTCAATTTATAGACACTGACACTATTTCATAAGTGTCACGGAGTGCGGCCACGGATTCTTTACCCCGACCACAGTCGTGTAATCAAATTGGTACCATTTTATGTTTATTGTATTTTAATGTGGACGTATTTTAGTAGTGAATGTAATAGTATTATAACGTTTTCTGACCTATTAGGTCCAAGTAAAATCATTTCCATATGACACAGGTGTTGTGAGTGCTCGCTCTCCTCTTTTTATTTAAGCTGCTTTTCATTTGTTGATCTAATTCTCCATTTCCGAACGATGATACTTTTTCTTAACATGCCTTTGGTGCAATAAGGGTGTCACCATTGCTCTTGTTGCACACAGCCTCTGCTCCTTTCTGTGGCCATCCCCTCCCTGGCTGTTTTGCCACTGCCTGGCCCTGTCAATTAAAGCAGCTAGCCATAGAAAGGAGTGGCGCTTGGGTCCGACAGGAGCAATGTGACGCGCTCATTGCACCCAAAAAATGTTTTGCCCTATTTTACATAATAAGAAAAAGTATCACCACTCAGGAACGGAGCCTCAGATCAACAAAGGAAAAACATATAGAATATTGGATGGTGGCAGGTGTGTGGGGCATTTATAGAAGCCTGATAGTGAGGGGGTTACCTGGAACTAGAATGTGGCTGTATGGGAAGATTGATGATGGACTAGGATGTTATATGGAACATCGCTGATTGGAATTAGATGATGGTAGATGGCTTATTTAAGAGTAATGTGGTGCCGACACCCCGAGAGTGATGACTAAGGAAGATGTTTTAGGAGTGTGTCCTGCCTTAAAGGGATTAGGGAGGGGGGGGGGGGGGAGGTATGGGTTTATTTGTTTAGGATGGATAATTGTACTCACATTGAAGATACTTTTGATACCAGAGGCTATATGTGGATTTATGCCATGTCCTATGTAGATATGTGTAATAGAATGTATATATTATATACTATATATGACAGATAATGTATACATCTGTGGTCTACAAAATATCATGTTAATGTGATAAAATAAGACTGGAAAATGTTAATAAAGAAATATCTGATTTAAAAAAACAAAGGAAAAACAGCATTTTAATCGGGTGAACCACAGCTATGGGTCTATACAAACAGCTGGACAGGGAGGTCGCTGGTGACAGATTCCCTTTAATACGAGGCCAAGCTTTAGGACATAAAACGTCTTTTGTGTTATTTTTCAGCCCCAGGCTCTGGAGGAGCTGACCGTGGAACAGGTTCAGGATGATGTGGAGATAGAAGCTGATGAGCACACAGATGCATTTGTGGTAAGATTCACCTTTTAGGACACTTCCAGATTGTGGATTTATGCTTTAGTACAATACAATTAGGCTCCATTCACACGTCCGCAACGTGTTTTGCGGATCCACGGAGCCGCGGATCCGCAAAACACGGACAGCGGCAATGTGCGTTCCGCATTTTGTGGAACGCACATTGCCGGCACTATAGAATATGCCTATTCTTGTCCGCAATTGCGGACAAGAATAGGACATGTTCTATTTTTTTCGGGAACGGAATTGCGGACCCGGAAGTGCCGGTCCGCAATTCTGTGTCCGGGCAGCACATCGTGCTGCCCCATAGGAATGAATGGGTCCGCAATTCCGTTCCGCAAAATGCGGAACGAAATTTCGGACGTGTGAATGGAGCCTTAAACTGAGTTTTTTAAACCTTTTTTTTAGATGTAGCAGATTTTTCTACTGCAGATTTGAAGACCTGACGGGGGCCGTATAGAAATGTTTCCCTTCAGTTTTTTGTTTTGTTTTTTTGTTCAGTTGACATACAGGTGAAACTCGAAAAATTAGAATATCGTGCAAAAGTCCATTTATTTCAGTAATGTAAATGAAAAGGAATTGCATTAATGCAGATTAAAATTAGAATTTTGTGAAAAGTTTCAATATTCTAGGCTCAAAGTGTCACACTCTAGTCAGCTAATTAATCCATACCCCCTGAGCAAAGGGGACCTCAAAATTTCATAAGCTGTAAGCCAAAATCATCCAAATTATAACAAATAAAGGCTTGAAATATCTCGCTTTGCATGTAATGAGTCTATCTCATACAGTACAGACCAAAAGTTTGGACACACCTTCTCATTCAAAGAGTTTTCTTTATTTTCATGACTATGAAGGCATCAAAACTATGAATTCACACATGTGGAATTATATACATAACAAACAAGTGTGAAACAACTGAAAATATGTCATATTCTAGGTTCTTCAAAGTAGCCACCTTTTGCTTTGATTACTGCTTTGCACACTCTTGGCATTCTCTTGATGAGCTTCAAGAGGTAGTCCCCTGAAATGGTCTTCCAACAGTCTTGAAGGAGTTCCCAGAGATGCTTAGCACTAGTTGGCCCTTTTGCCTTCACTCTGCGGTCCAGCTCACCCCAAACCATCTCGATTGGGTTCAGGTCCGGTGACTGTGGAGGCCAGGTCATCTGGCGCAGCACCCCATCACTCTCCTTCATGGTCAAATAGCCCTTACTTTCAAAGTTTTCCCAATTTTTTGGAGAAGTGAATGGAGAGTAGACCACGCATGTGCAGCATTCTCTCCATTCGCCTCAGTGGGACTTCTGAAAGTAGCCAAGCTAGGGCTCAGCTATTTTAGGGAGTGAAGAGCAAGCTGCACCCGCACCTATCAGACACTTAAGGCAAATCCTAGTAATTTTCCATAAATGTTCCAAATGAAGCTTACCTTGTTAGTTACCTTTTTCTTTCTTTTCCTCTGAAAGCAAATAAGGTATAAAATGAATAGCTCGTCGTTCTCCTACTGATGTACTATCCCTTTTACTTTTTTTCAGGCTTATTTTGCAGATGGTAACAAGGTACAGAAAGTTCTTGACATTTACGTATTTATAATATCCAGTCGTATGATTTTCTAGTAGATTTATTCAAGCTTTTTATTTCTGTCCTATAAGCAACAAGATCGTGAACCAGTCTTTTCTGAGGAGCTTGGCCTCGCCATTGAGAAGCTAAAGGACGGTTTCACTCTTCAAGGATTATGGGATGTCATGAATTAACCTTTTGCACATCTTATGAAGATATGAGGAGATAATGTAGCTTTCATTATAATACATTTTTTACAAGTAACTGTCATTATTGAATGGTTTACATACTAGTCTACCAGAGTGACCTGTACATACACTGAGGAACAGAAGTATTTGAACACCTGCGATTTTGCAAGTTCTCCCACTTAGATATCATGGAGGGGTCTGAAATTCACATTGTAGGTGCATTCCCACTCTGAGACAGAATTAAAAAAATAATTCAGGAAATCACATTGTATGATTTTTAAAGAATGTATTTGTCTTGCACTGCTGAACATAAGTATTTGAAGACCTGAGAAAATCAGTGTTAATATTTGGTACAGAAGCCTTTGTTTGCAATTACAGAGGTCAAACGTTTCCTGTAGTTCTTGACCAGGTTTGCACACACTGCAACAGGGATTTTGGCCCACTCCTCCACACAGATCTCCTCTAGATCTGTCAGGTTTCGGGGCTGTCGCTGAGCAACACATGGTTTCAGCTCCCTCCAAAGATGTTCTATTGGATTTAGGTCTATTGGAACCTTGATATGATTCTTACGGATCCACTTCTTGGGTATCCTGGCTGTGTGCTTTGGGTCGTTGTCATGTTGGAAGACCCAGCCACAACCCATCTTCAATGCTCTGACTGAGGTAGGGAGGTTGTTGCTCAAAATCTTACAATAAATGGCCCCATTCATCCTCTCCTTAATACAGTGCAGTCATCCAGTCCCCTTCACAGAAAAGCACCCCCAAAGCATGATGTTACCACCCCCATGCTTCACAGTAGGGATGGTGTTCTTGGGATGCAACTCATCCTTCTTTTTCCTCCAAACACGACGAGTTGAGTTTAGACCAAAAAGTTCTACTTTGGTCTTATCTGACCACATGATTTTCTCCCATGCCTCCTCTGGATCATCCAGATGGTCATTGGCAAACTTCAGACGGGCCTGGACATGTGATGACTTGAGCAGGGGAACCTTCCGTGCAATGCATGATTTGAAACCATGATATCGTAGTGTTCTACCGACAGTGACCTTTGAAACTGTGGTCCCAGCTCTCTTCATGTCATTGACAGCTCCTCCCTTGTAGTTCTGGGCTGATTCCTCACCTTTCTTATCATCAGTGATACCCCACGAGGTGAGATCTTGCATGGAGCCCTTTAGCCTCTTCCATTTTCTAACAATTGCTTCAACAGTTGATCTATTTTCACCAAGCTGCTTGGCAATTGCCCCGTAGCCCTTTCCAGCCTTGTGGAGGGCCACAATTTTGTCTCTGATGTCTTTTTTGACAGCTCTTTGGTCTTGCTCATGGTAGTAGTTGGCGTCTGACTGACTGTGCGGTGGACAGGGGTCTTTAAAGAGCTCAGACAGGTGCTACTAAGTTAGATTAATGAGTGGAGTAGAGGTGGACTTTTTAAAGGCACAGTAACAAGTCTTTGAGAGCCAGAATTCTTGCTGTTTCTCAGGTGTTCAAATACTTATGTTTAGCAGTGCAAGACAAATATATTCTTTAAAAATTATACAATGTGATTTCCTGCACCTAAAATGTGAATTTCAGACCCCTCCATGATTACTAAGTGGGAGAACTTGCAAAATCGCAGGGTGTTCAAATACTTCTGTTCCTCAGTGTACATCTATTATATAGTTGGGTAACTGTGTAAATGTACGCCTCTGAAAATTTGTATATATTTATTTATTACAAATTGAATAGAATCTAATATTGTTTTGAATATAGAAAGTTATAATTCACATTATTGTTTATGCAATGTTATATTTAAAGGAGTTGTCCCACCCTACACAAGTGATGGCCTATCCTCGGGAGAACTTTCTTCTGGTAAGTGGTTCCCACTTGTCAATGCTGCCCAACACCTCCCCTTTTGCCCTTGTTAAGAGTGTCTGCCTTTTCTGATGTCACTAGTATCCCAATCAAAAACTCATGCAGGTGGTAGAGACGCATGGGCGGTAGGCACTCTGTTGTGGGCGCACATGCAGAATATGTCTGTGAGGCCATTGACCTGAGCAGGTAGTGTACAACAATTGGTGTCTGCACAAGATTTTAATTGGGACTCCAGTTATTTCAGTTGGCACAAAAAGCAAAAGAGGAGATATTTTCTGCGGGGCCACTTTAAAATTATATCAAAAACTTTTTTATTATTAAAGGGGTCACCTCATGACTAATGTAAAACATGAAAATCAGATAATACATGACAATCTCTTTCTAACAAAGCTAGAACCAGCCCTGTACCTTACATGGATCCAGAGATCTCCACATTCATTGCTCTGCTAGATTTATATCAAGCTGAGAGCTCAGGGGAGTGTCTATTCTTCTGCAGCTCAGGAGGCGTGTCTCAGCTCTCCCTATCACAGCTCAGGAGGCGTGTCGCAGCTCTCCTACAGATTGGCGTGGTATTAAAAAGCAGGAAGTGCTCAACCCCATATACAGTGGTGCATCTATACCCGGGGGGGGGGGTCAGATCCTGCACTTGTGGCCCGCTGCTAATGGCAATCCCCAGCAAAAATGCATACAATGAAGGATGCCGGCAGCGGACCAGAAGTACCACAATGGACATACTACACAGGATAGCAAATGTGTGGATGTGATAAACAGTAAAAATAATATAACAAAAACAAAGACAGGTGCACTCTGCGGTCTTACTACCCCTCGTACTGGTGTAAAATTGAGAATTAGCCAACATATCCTGCTTGGAGGACATGTCTGAGCCCGAGCACCGCACCAAAGTTTCTCAAGTAGCTCGAGACCTAACGCTAAACCTACCTGGGCCGTATGGGCAATACCAGGAGCCAGTGGGCGAATTACAGGCGCCCAAGGTCCGACTCAAAGCAATCTCCCAGTGACCTCCAGCATGTGACCATGCATACAATGGGAGGAGGCAGAGAGCTCTGAGCCCCACCCAAGACTGGCTGATATAGCCCGGGCCTCACATGTGCACCAGAATGCGGCCTGTGGATGGAAATAAAGGCACATTCAGACTAGGAGTTTCTACACCTCCGAACAATTCAAAATACAAATTACAGATTGGCGTGGTATTAAAAAGCAGGAAGAGCTCAATCCCATATGTAGTGATGCATCTATACGGGGGGGGGGGGGGGGGGGGGGCAGATCCTGCACCTTGCTAATGGCAATCCCCAGCAAAAATGCATACAATGGCTCTCCCTATCACAGCTCAGGAGGCAGTTGAAGGTTGAAACTGAGCATGTGCGACCATCTCAGTGAGCCGGACAAAGAAATGGAAAAAAAACAGCAGGTGGCGCTGTACAGATACATTTTATTGAATAACTCTGTGGCTGTGCTAATTACATGCAATTACAAAAGTATTCAGATCCAGGTGCTGGTTTGAAAACTGTAGAATATTTTTTTTGTGGGACAATCCCTTTAATGTAACATAATAATGTATTAATTACAAAATAAAATCTCAAATAAAATGTTTTAGATTTATGTTTGGTCCCTTCTTGAATGTGTAATCAGTTCCCCTCCCCCCCCCCATTAGGGGATGTACTTTTTCTCGAACCTGAGTTAGGTGATCTACTAGGGAAAGAATGGACAGTGGAGAAGGAAAGTTGGGACCCTTTGTGGCACTGTCAGGAAGAAGTGGTGTTTTTAGATTTGCATTAAAATTAGTTTTCTTTATTCAATGTTGGGGCTCAGGCGTGTTTCGGGGCCAAACCAGTCCCTTCTTCAAGTGAATATGTAGTATTCATAAAAGTTTTATGAATTATGAGAATATGTAGTATTCACTTAAAGAAGGGACCAGTTCAGCCCTGAAACATGTTTATGCCACACCATTGGTCCACTACTTCCAGAGAGCACGAAAAAGGGTCCAAACTTACAGTGTCCATTGCTCACCTTCGGTCTGTACCCAAAGAACTTACATGACCATCGGCTGCAGTCACCCAAGGAGTGATAGATAAAAAGGCCTTCTTTTTGCCTACCTGTGCTAGTTCTAACAGCTCAGGTCTATTTGCCGTCCTGCACATTAAGTGTTTCCTCCTTTTTACATACTATTTGAATGCTAATAGGGGACCAGGGACAGATATGTGGTGTGCAGAGGGCAATGCTATAATTTTTTCATATGCCCCATTGCTCCCATGACAGTGATAGCAGCTAGAGTTAGTTAGTGATTGCGCCATGCTTCCTTCATACATGACCATGCTGCTTCTCCCCTGTGCTTTGCTTTGAATGAAACCAAGTAATAGCACTGGGAGAAACATTAGCTTTCCCAAGTCTGGTAACATTGACACTGAAACATTAACCTATGAGAAGGTAGTTTCCAACTTTTCCTCTTTTTCTTTGTAGGGCTCATGCACGCGACTGTGATCGTGACCGCAGCTCCCCTGAACTGACTGTATCATGTTTTATGATACAGTCAGTTAATATCTGATCACAGGTTTCCTGTACTGAACTCGCAGATCGGTACAAGAGATTTGTGATCAGATACAAACCGACTGTATCATAAATTACTATGATCGAGTCCGTTCAGCCCAGGAGATCCGGCAGATACACTGACCGTGTTTCCCGGAACAATCACTGTTTTGTGCATGAGCCCTAAAAGTCGCGTGATTTGAGAACTGTTGCTCCCAGACCTGATGCCCTTGCACCTTTAATTGCTGTTGGCCAAACACTCATTAGGCCGAGAGCTATTCCTCCTGACCCTCCTGCATACCCTTGTACGCTCGGCTATGCACGCATGTGGTCTCAGAGGGGAGAAAGCACATACGTTCACTTTATGCAGCAACAGATCCGGTGTTTTGGCAGAGAGCAGCCTGCTGGACTCTACAGTTCACCGCCGGATCCCCATTGACTAGAATAGGGTCTGGCGGTGATCTGGCCACATTCTTGCATAAATGCCGCTTTTCAACCAGGCAGAAACTGCTGCATGCAACGTTTTTTGTCCTATCGACAGCCGTCATTTGTGCCGTATCAGGCATGCCACAGATGTGAACATACCCTTAGGCCTCATGCACACGACCGTTGTTGTGTTCTGTGTCCGTTGTTCCGTTTTTCGTGATTTTCTGCGGACCCATTGACTTTCAATGGGTCCGTTGAAAACTCGGCTAATGCACCGTTTGTCATCCGCGTCTGTGATCCGTGGTTCCAGTCCGTCCAAAAAAATAACCTGTCCTATTTTTTTCACGGAAAACGGTTTGCGGAACCATTCAAGTCAATGGGACCGTGAAAAACTGCGGAGGTACACAAGATTGTCATCCGCGTCCGCGTCCGTTTTTTTCCTATCATTTGCATGGCAAACTTGACTTAGACTTTTTTTTACTTTCCTTCATGTCTGGTGATCCTCCAAAAATAAAGGAAGACCTACAGAAACAAAAACGGATAACGGTACCCCATTTTGCGGAACGGAACACAACAACGGTCGTGTGCATGAGGCCTTAGTCGGCTGGTCATGCTGAAAGTTACCATGTTTATGGGGGCCTGCAGGGACAACAATGATAGCTGGAGGACTGTATGTACATATCACACAAAATATATCCCTTTTACTCATAGATGAATCATCTGATGAACCTTCCAGATGATGTTGCATGTTTCTTTACCAGACTCATAGTAACTAGTCATAGATGCAGACAGACCTATGAAACAAGAGCAAAAACTGCCGGGAGATTAGTGTAAAGACCGAGATCAGATGTTCCTGCCCTGGTAGATATTTAGCATTTCCTTCTCCCATGGAGAGTATTAAGTCATGTATATTGTTGTCACCACTGTAGTACAGCTGCCAGTCTTTTGGATCACGGCTACCTTAGACTATGTGCTCAGCTAAACATGGACTCAAAGGCAACTGAGCTCTTTGCTCAGCTGTTGTTTTAGCAGCTGACTGTCTCCGTGTGGTGTAGCAGGGCTGTGACCGTTCACTAACAGAATTGTCCTTTTAGGCTAGGTCTACACGACGCACGACACATAGGGCACCACTACACTGCAACATGTGTCGCCGCACGACGATTTTTATAGTGGTAGTCTATGGTGTCGCACTGTGACATGCGTCGCGACAGTCACAGAAAAATCACAGCATGTCGCAGTGCGACACCATAGACTAACATTATACAAATTGTTGCGCGACATTGGTGCGACAAAATGTCGTCGTGTAGACTCAGCCTTAATGGCTGTTTCACATGAGCGAGTCCCTTGCAGGAATCGCAGTGGGTGTGTGAGCGTGATCCTCCATTCTGGACTCGCAAGAGAGCACGGCATTATCACGATTTATAATGCTGTGCGCCTCGGCTTGATCTTACTGCTTCAGGATTAGGTTACATGCACACTAACGCTGTTTGTTTCCGTTCCGTTTTTTTTTCTGCGGATAGGATGCGGACCCATTCATTTCAATGGGTCCGCAAGAAAAGCGGGCAGCACACCGCGTGCTGTCCGCATCAGTATGTCCGTTCCGTAGCCCCGCAAAAAAAAATAGAACATGTCCTATTCTTATCCGTTTTAGGCATTGGATCCGCAAAAAAAAACGTATGGCATACGGATGTCATCCGTGGTTTTTTTGCGTACCACAAAACACATACAGTCGTGTGCATGTAGCCTTATACTGACAGCTTTATGTCACTATGATCCTGTAACATTAAGGTCAAGCAGAGGCACACAGCATTATAAATCATGATAATGTCGCTCTCCAGAACGGAGGATCACACTCTCACACGGAGCATGATTTACACAATGGACTCGCTTGTGTAAAACAAACCTTCGGTATGTCACGTGCTTTTTTTTTTCATGACTTTTTTTTTGGTGGACTTTTCTTCAACATTTTATTTATTTATTTATTTATTTCAGGTTTTTGTTTACAAACACTTCAATTAAAAAACCACAACTAGCAAAACAAAAAAAGGAGGCGTGTCCTGAGTTTTAAAATTCTCGTAGACTTTTCAGCTAACATCTGGCGATTGGTGTTTTTCCCAGGAAAAAAACATGAAAAAAGAAAACTAGTCATAAATGACAAAAAACACTATAAAAAACTGTGGGAAGCCGTAAAGGTTTTGTCAGGTAATTGCAGACACAGAAATTAGTCTCCTTATTAAAACGGTTTTCCCATTAAAATTTATCCCAGTCCACTGGATAGGGAATAAGTGTCTGATTGGCGGGGTACAACCTCAGGGGACTCGGTCGTTCATATGAACCCCTGTGGGGCTGCTGGAGATAGCCAAGCGCTTGCACACCATTCATACGGGAGAACATGGTCACCGATTCTCGTGATCATTGGGGGCCCCAGTGGTTGGACCTCCGAGGACCTGACATATAGGGCTCTTGCACACGACCGTATTACTTTTTCTGTATTTGGCGGTCCGTTTTAAACAGATCCTTGTTTCCATTTTTTTGCTTCAGTAGTGTTTCCGCTTTCGTTCTGTTTGGGATACATTTTTTGCTGATCGGAAACGGAAGCCTACGATAATGTTTAAACAGTAAGTACATAAAAAAATTTGGCTGGGCATAACATTTTCAATAGATGGTTCAGCAAAAACAGAACGTATACAGAAGACATACGGATGCATTCCGTTTTCTTTATGGAACCATTGACTTGAATGGAGCCACAGAACGTGATTTGCGGGCAATAATAGACATGTTCTATCTTTGAACGGAAATACGGAAACGGAATGCATACGGAGTACCTTCCGTTGTTTTTGCGGACCCATTGAAGTGAATGGTTCCGCAAACGGAGCACAAAAAAGCAGAATGGAAACAAAAATCGTTTGTGTGCAAGAGGCCTTAGCCCTACTCCATGGAAGAATGGGCATACAGCTGATGGTTTTTGCTAAATAAATGAGATTTATATGGGTTTTTTTTTGTGTTTTTATATTTTTTTTTCATTTAGGTGTTTTTCCCCCTATAGAGAAGGGGATAAAAAAATGCCAAAAGCTTTGACATGTGTTTAAAAAAAAACGGAAAGACAAAAAATGGATCCGCAACAACAAATCACTGGGGTCTCATCTCGCATCCATTGTATAAAATGAAATCAAAAGTGTGAACATAGCCAAATAAGCGAAACATATCTCAGACATAGATCTCTATATTTTAGATCAGGGAGGAATGTGGAAATAAAAGTGCCCCCATAGTCAACTATCCAAAACCGGAAATGTGTCTGTTTTCGTGCTCCTGTGTATCGCCGCCTTGCACTTCACTCCTGCTGATGCTTTGTTTGGAGGCAGCTAAAGTTAGAAACATTGTCAGTGTGTTTTGCTGCCAACATGCAGTACGTGACATTCTAGAGCCCCGACCCTTCTGACAGTGAACAGCAAAATCAGAGAAGTCGAACAAAGCCGATGTAGATGCAATGTGAATACTTTCCACTGTGAAAAACACTTGTAAATCGAGTTTACTTATAGTTTGGCACAGATATACAGGTGAAACTCAAAAAATTAGAATATCGTGCAAAGTTCATTTATTTCAGTAATGCAACTTAAAAGGTGAAACTAACATATGAGACTCATTACATGCAAAGCGAGATATGTCAAGCCTTTATTTGTGATAATTTGGATGATTATGGCTTACAGCTTATGAAACCCCAAAGTCACAATGTTGAGGTCCCCTTTGCTCAGGGGGTATGGATTAGTTAGCTGACTGAGTGTGACACTTTGAGCCTAGAATATTGAAGATTTTCACAAAATTCTAATTTTAAGCTGCATTAATGCAATTCCTTTTCATTTGCATTACTGAAATAAATGGACTTTTGCACGATGTCACCTGTACATGAAGCAGCAGTGAGCATGTGTAGCAATATTCCTTTAATCTGGCATTTGACAATCCAGAAAGCCTGAAAAACCCCGCTCATCAGCAAAATTGTGCTCCCACTGGCTGCCCCAGGAGTGGGGGGGTTGTTTTGGCCGCATGTGACAGCCGGAGCACGTGCACTCACCTTCAGGTATACTACAGGTCCAAGCTTTGTGATCCAGTACTTTGAGTATTAGGCCTCATGCACATGAACGTATATTTTTTCCGTTTACGTTCCGTTTTTTGCGTTCCGTATACGGAACCATTTATTTCAATGGGTCCGCAAAAAAAAACGGAATGTACTCCATATGCATTCCGTTTCCATACTTCTGTTCTGTTCAAAGATAGAACATGTCCTATTATTGTCCGCATTACGGACAAGGATAGTACTGTTCTATTAGGGGCCAGCTGCTCCGTTCCGCAAAATACAGAATGCACACGGATGTCATCCATATTTTTTTCAGATCCGTTTTCTGCGGACCGCAAAATACTTAAAAAGCCATGCGGTCGTGTGCAATAGGCTTTAGTGGGTTGTTTTTTCAGGGTAGGGCTACACAGTGACACTGTTCGCGGCCAGGATCGGAGTGTAGCAGTGATCCCATAGAAATGAATGGGGTCGCAACACAAGTTGTACATGTGCCTCGACTGCGACCTTTGTATCTCAAAAAATCCAGCAGTGTTGGATTTTTGGCAATTCAGGGGTCGCAGTCATGGCACACGTGCAACTTGTGTTGCGACCCCATTCATTTCTATTGGATCTCCACTAAACTGCGATGCTCCTGTGATCCTGGTTGTGACCGGTGTCGCCTTGTTGCCCTACCTTAATTTATGTACCTCATTCTCTGATGTACTACAAGTCCAAGCATTTGCGCCAAAGCTGTGCCCATAAATTCTGCTCCATTGAGCAACTACCAAAAATGTACATAGAACATCGAGCTCCTTTTTCATAAAGAATGTCTAATCTAATTGAATAGCCTTTGAAGATTAACCCTTTATATGTGCATTTGCACTATATATGATATACATATGTCATGGTACCCGCATAATTATTTTTTTGCTGAAATTTCTACAACTCCTCCATACAACTGAATGGGCTTGGCGAAAACCCATGCACATGCTGCAGAAACAACCCCAGTCACATGTACGGGACTTTCTGCAGCAACTCTTCCATGCATGAACATATCATTTATAGGACTGATTAATGCACACCTTCCAGGTAAGTCGGCATCTAATGTGCTGAGTGTTCCCCTTTCATTGCAACAGTTTCACAGAGATATCTCGCCCTAGTAACAACCAAAATCTACAGTTGTTTCTTTCAATCTGTGACAGCTGCAGGAGCCATTCCTCTTTCCAATTTGGCCAACCTGAATTCCATATTGTAAGAGCCTGTACCTATATTTAGCTGGTAGGCTTAAATTGCAGAGAGTTTAAGCCTGGCGGAGTTCACAGATCAGCCTTTTTACTGCTTGACTTGGGAGCTGACAACAGCTAAGGCCTTTCTGCTCTCTCCCTCAAACACTGTGCTCTTCAAGCAAGAGAAAAAATGGATCCCACCAGGGAACTAAAAGAAGAAGTTCGGCTTTATCAATCTACTCTTCTACAGGATGGACTGAAAGAACTTCTAGATGATAATAAATTTGTCGATTGCTTCCTGAAAGCTGGAGACAAAAGTCTACCTTGTCACAGGCTGATCCTTGCAGCCTGTAGTCCTTATTTCCGGGAGTTCTTCTTGTCTGAGGAAAGCGAAGAGAAGAAGAAAAACGTGGAGCTGGACAACGTTGACCCAGCTGTGATGGAAGCCATTCTTAAGTACCTCTACTCTGCCGATATTGACCTTAATGATGGAAATGTCCAGGATATTTTTGCATTGGCCAGTCGTTTCCAGATCCCATCCGTCTTCACCGTATGTGTCACCTACCTCCAGAGGCGCCTCTCACCTGCGAATTGCCTGGCTATCTTCAGGTTAGGCCTACTTCTGGACTGTCCACGTCTTGCAGTCACTGCACGCGATTATGTGTCTGATCGGTTCAACCATATATGTAGCGAAGATGACTTTCTGCAGCTCGCTCCACACGAACTGATCGCTGTCATTTCTAGCGACGCCTTAATTGTTGAAAAAGAAGAAACTGTGTTTGAGGCCGTGATGAAATGGGCCAAGACGGATAAGGAGAACAAAGTGAAGACCCTGGCAGATGTCTTTGACTGCATAAGATTTCGTCTTATGACCGAAAAATATTTCAAGGATCATGTCGAAAAGGAGGAGCTGTTTAAAGATCCTGAAATCCAGAAGAAGATTAAGGTCATTAAAGATGCCTTCGGAGGCAAACTGCCTGAACCACCCAAAGATAAGGCAGGCGATAGTGATGTTGGGGATGAAGACTTACTTCCCGGATATCTGAATGACATTCCTAGACATGGCATGTTTGTCAAAGATCTTGTCATAATGATGAGTGACACGGCTACAGTGGCTTATGATCCAGTAGAAAACGAATGCTACTTGGTAGCTCTGTCCGAGCAGATTCCAAGAAATCATTCCAGTATTGTCACCAAATCCAAGCAAGTGTATGTCATTGGCGGGCTGTATGTGGATGAAGAAAGCAAGGATAGCCCTTTAAAGTCCTACTTCTTCCAGGTATGTAGAGGTAAAGCATCTTAAGATTACCGGTAGGGCTCCTTCACACTTGTGTATGAAAATATGGGTTGTACAATACTGATCTTTTTTTTTTACAATTGGTTCTGTTTTTGGGTCTAGTTTATATCTATTCTTGTTATATTTTGAGTTGTCTGTTTTTTCATCCATATTTGTTCCATTTTTTATTAAAAAGTTTATTTATTTGCTGTTTTTGTCATGTGGCTGAAATACGAATGTAAAAAGACGACACAAGTACACGCATGTGAACCGTGCCAATACACAGGGCATGCGTTTTTAAATTCATCCCATTCTGTGGGCTAAAACTGGCACCAATACATACCCTTTGGAATATGCGCATTAAAAAAACCTGCATAAAAATAAGTGTAAATAAACCATTCAATATATTGGCATATTTGTTTCAATATAAGCAATGTAATTAGTAAGCATCTGTAATAGGGAAGTGTGAAAAAGCCCTTAGATTTTATTTTGTGTTATTACCTTTTGATTATAGAACATTTTTATTATTGTATTGAGTCCATAGAAGTTTATATGAATAATGCACACCAGAAAATCAATTTTAGACACCTAGCATCCAGGGATTATTTAAAGGGAATATCTACCTTTTTAACCCTATTTAGAGCTCCAAATCGACAGCATAGGAACTTACTGCACACTGTTTCATTATTGAGCTCAAGGCATAAACAGTATAACATAAACTCCCCCTAGTGGTGGCTTTTAACAGACAGAATTTAGCTGTATGTGTATACAGGGGATTTTGGAGCTCTGTATCAGGAGAACAGAAACATAAGTGCTATAAAGTTATATTAAGAAATTGATGAGCACAGATTTTTGAACCTATTTAGACAGAAAAGAAACACAATTATATTCTCTGGTGGGCATCATCCTAGAGATGCTATTTAGAGCTGTTATACATATTATGTAGATACAAAATGACTTCTAAGATTTTCAATCGTTTACAACTGTGATGAGGTGTAATATCCCATTCAGTGCACAGACCATACATACAAGTGTATACAATTTTTGAGTTTTAAAGGGAATGTGTCATCTGAAAATGTTCTATTGTTTAAATCAAGTTTTTGTATTTTTTTAGAATTATCATCGTTTTTTAAAATTTTCCCATGTCACTATATTTTTAAAAATATCCTAACATTTTAGGGTTTTTGTCTGGCCACTAATCCTAATAATAGGTCAAGACTTGACCGCCATTTCTTTGTGAGCAGCCATTAGGGCTGTAGACACAGTAGACCAGGGGTCAGCAACCTCCAGCTGTTGTGAAACTACAATTCCTAGCATGCACACTTGCTCAGCTGTTCTCAAAACTCCTATAGACATGAACGAAGCATGCTGGGAGCTGTAGTGGACCAGAGGTTGCTAATCCCTGCAGTAGACTAAAGATCACCTCATTCACTTCTATGGGAGAGTTTTCTAGACATACTCTGTGACCTGTGGAAAGGTCACTGTACAGGAAAGGGGAGTAGATAAGTTGCGACCATCACCTATTCTGAATAGTGGATTCAGTGTTATCTACACATATTGTAATCCTGTCTGATATAATAATGAGATGACTCAAAAGTGATTTGTACAGAACCTGAAGTCTTTGACATATTAATAGGCCTAATGATCAGTGTGAAATCTGATATTGACATAGAAAAGACAAAAAAATTACCAAAAATTCTAACTTGATTTAAACATTTGGTTATTTTCTGAGAACACCTTCTCTTTAAACCAGCCAGATAGGCCATAGGCACTAGATTAATGTCGGATACAAAGCTTTTTTTTTTTTTATAAATGCTGTTATCACACCTGCTTCCCACTGAACACACCTGCTATTTCTGTGAATGGGGGAGGGAGAAGACCAACATTGCTGATGATCCTTCTTGTGAGAATGCATGACAGTGAGGTACTAGTCATACACCTTGAATTGTTAGATATTTCCACTCAAAATTGCAGATTCTACTGAGAAAAAGCCAATTTTTTAAATGTTTACAAATGGCTATTTAGAGGCCATGGACAGAGGAATGAGGACATTTACCAGTATGTGTGAACAGACTTATAATGTCCTGTCTTCATAAGATCTGGTAATGAGGAGTCAAACCAAATGTATATAATTGCATCTGCATGAGGAGGTTGAATTTATAGTCTGTTCAGATCAGTACTCACAATGAATTGTGTTGGGCATTATCCCTCATGGTCATTCTGAATTCTAATCTGCATTCCACAAAGTAGGGCAGTGGTTCCCAACCAGAGGTCCCAGGACCTGGACTTCCTTGAGCCCTGATCAGGTGTTCCCCAGAACACAACAAGACATGTCATTAGGGAGTCCAAACTGATTTCAGCTGCTCAAAGAGGAGTCAAACTATTGCATTGGACAATAATTATAGAATACTTTATATGTCACTACACCAAGCTTCTTTTAAGAAGGAATGGCATTAGGGGTTACATAGTTAATACGGTTGAAAAAAGACATAGATCCATCAAGTTCAACCAAGGGATAGGTGGGGATGCGAATCCCAGAAGGAAGAGAGGCTCAGATTTCTACACATTTTCATAAGCATTAATGTTGTTTAGAATTAGAATTCATCTAAACCCTTTTTGAAACTGTCCACTGTTCCTGCTGTGACCACGTCCTGAGGAAGTCTATTCCACAGATTCACAGTTCTTACAGTAAAGAAGCTTTGACGCTTCTGGAGACTGAACTTTTTCCTCTCCAGTCGGAGGCAGTGCCCCTTGTCTTTTGAGCAAATTTTACAGCTTTTCGCTGTATTTTTTGTATGGCCCATTTACAGTATATATTTGTATAGGTTAATCATGTCCCCCCTTAGACATCTCTTCTCAAGACTAAATAAATTCAATTATTTTCATCTTTCTTCATAACTAAGACCCTCCATGCCCCTTATCAGTTTAGTCGCTCTCCACTGTACTTTTTCCAGCTGCAGTGCGTCCTTTCTATGGACTGGTGCCCAGAACTGAACTGCGTATTCCAGATGAAGCTGCACCAACGCTTTGTAAAGTGGTAATATTACATCCCTGCCCCGCGAGTCCATGCCTCGTTTAATGCATGACAATATCCTGGTGGCCTTAGAAGCAGCTGATTGACATTGTATGCTGTAATTTAATCTACCATCTACAAGGACACCCAAATCCTTCTCTATAAGTGACTCTCCCAGTGCTAGGACATATGAAGCACAGAGATTATTACTACCAAGAAGCATAACTTTACATTTGTCCACATTGAACTTAATTTGCCAAGTTGATGCCCAATCACTCAGTGTTCAAGTCAGCTTGTATTTTATGGGCATCTTCCATAGACTGCACAGTATTACACAGCTTAGTATCATCTGCAAAAATATAAATGGTGCTATTAATCCCCTCCTCGAGATCATTAATAAATAAATAAATTAAATAATAAAAGGGCCCAGCGCTGAACCTTGGGGTCACCACTTATAACCTGGGCCCATTCTGAATAGGAATCATTGACCACAACTCTCTGGACACGGTCCTTCAGCCAGTTTTCAATCCAATTACAAACTATACTTTCCAAGCCTATAGACCTTACTTTACTTATTAAGCATCCATGAGGGACAGAATCAAAAGCCTTTGCAAAATCCAGAAACACTACATCCACAGCCGCCCCTGTGTCCAGGCTACTACTCACCTCCTCATAAAAACAAATCAGGTTAGTCTGACAACTTCTGTGGAGACATTTTTCAGGGGATTCACTGAAGTAAAGTCTTGACAGCTAATGACTTCTACTGACCAGCTTGAGGTCTTGGCTGCATTCATCCACATTCCAAAGCAGTCCATTGAACAGATGATAAATGCTAGTCTGATGGCAGTCTGACCGTTCAGACCCCCACAATTGTTAGAAAAAGGACCCTTGACCCCAGTCCACCCCCAGCCGCAAGTCAACAACTAGGAGGGGTTAGAATGGAATGATGGTCGAGCATGCATCCTGGCGCTTCATTCATATAACTGTCAAACTCATAGTTGTGGTTTGAACTGTGATCCCCGACCTGTGGCTCCCCAGCTGCTGCACAACTACAATTCTTATCATGCCCTGTTGGCCACAGGCTGTCAGGGTATGATGGGAGTCAGGATTGGACTGTCCCACCAGAGTACCAGAGGATCCTCTGATAGGCCCAAGCTCTGACAATAAAACAGACCCCTTAAGGTCCAATATACACATAGGGTATCAGGCTCTCAGGATCATTTCCTCTGGTGGGCCAAAGGGACCAGTCTGATGCGAATTGTAGACTTGCAACAGCTGAAGAGCCACAGGTTGGAGGAATGATACCTGGGACTCTATTTTGGGGAATGGTGTGGACGCCAGCGTTGGACTCCTACTAATCGAGCATTTATCATATGCAATAGATAGAGGATTTCAATGGGCACCATGAGATACTTCATTTTGGGTACCAGTAGTGAGATACTTTATGATTTGCTTTTTTTTTTGTTGTCGACCCCTTTAGGGATAAAAACTAAAATACCAACACTAATATACAGCCGTAATGTGGTTACAGCCCTAACATACAGAAAATCAGTAGAAAATACAGCTTTTACGTTACTCTGGATCAGTGGCGGCGAACCTATGGCACTGGTGCCAGAGGCGGCACTCAGAGCCCTCTGTGTGGGCACCCGCACCCTGGAAAAAGTCTATGGTGTACCAATATGCCTTAGACTTTTCCTGCTATTCATCAGCGCAGGCAGCGCACTGATTGTAGGCAGGCTATTATAGCTGATTGATAAAGTACATGGAAGATATACTATACTGGTATTCAGGGTAAATTGCCGTGTTGGCAATTTGCAATAAATAAGTCGGTTTTGGGTTGAAGTTTGGGCACTCGGTCTCTAAAAGGTTCACCATCATCCTCAAACCCTCAAAAGAGAAGGGGGCACTGCCTCCGATTGGAGAGGAAAAAGTTCAGTCTCCAGAAGCGTCAAAGCTTCTTTAGTATAAGAACTGGGAATCTGTGGAATAGACTTCCTCAGGACGTGGTCAGTTTTAAGAAGTGTTTAGATGAATTCTTAAAAGAAAAACGACATTAATGCTTTTGAAAACGTGTAGAAATCTGAGTCTCACTTCCTTCTGGGATTCGCGTCTCCACCTATCCCTTGGTTGAACTTGATGGACTTACAGTACAGACCAAAAGTTTGGACACACCTTCTCATTCAAAGAGTTTTCTTTATTTTTATGACTATGAAGGCATCAAAACTATGAATTAACACATGTGGAATTATATACATAACAAACAAGTGTGAAACAACTGAAAATATGTCATATTCTAGGTTCTTCAAAGTAGCCACCTTTTGTTTTGATTACTGCTTTGCACACTCTTTGCATTCTCTTGATGAGCTTCAAGAGGTAGTCCCCTGAAATGGTCTTCCAACAGTCTTGAAGGAGTTCCCAGAGATGCTTAGCACTTGTTGGCCCTTTTGCCTTCACTCTGCGGTCCAGCTCACCCCAAACCATCTTGATTGGGTTCAAGTCCGGTGACTGTGGAGGCCAGGTCATCTGGCGCAGCACCCCATCACTCTCCTTCATGGTCAAATAGCCCTTACTTTCAAAGTTTTCCCAATTTTTCGGCTGACTGACTGACCTTCATTTCTTAAAGTAATGATGGCCACTCGTTTTTCTTTACTTAGCTGCTTTTTTCTTGCCATAATACCAATTCTAACAGTCTATTCAGTAGGACTATCAGCTGTGTATCCACCTGACTTCTCCTCAATGCAACTGATGGTCCCAACCCCATTTATAAGGCAAGAAATCCCACTTATTAAACCTGACAGGGCACACCTGTGAAGTGAAAACCAATTCAGGGGACTACCTCTTGAAACGCATCAAGAGAATGCCAAGAGTGTGCAAAGCAGTAATCAAAGCAAAAGGTGGCTACTTTGAAGAACCTAGAATATGACATATTTTCAGTTGTTTCACACTTGTTTGTTATGTATATAATTCCACATGTGTTAATTCATAGTTTTGATGCCTTCAGTGTAAATCTACAATTTTCATAGTCATGAAAATAAAGAAAACTATTTGAATTAGAAGGTGTGTCCAAACTTTTGGTCTGTGCTGTATGTCTTTTTTAAACCGTATTAACTATGTAACTATGAAACCACTGCTCTGGATGCTAGGTGAATAACAAGCAGTTATACTTTTTAAGTAATACCATTTTGTTATAAATTTTCTATATATGTTTGAAGATTTAATATGTCATATGGACGTAATATCGTAATATATTCTTTTGTATTGCAGCTGGACAGCATTGGTGGGGAATGGATTGGGCTACCACCACTTCTGTCAGCCAGATGTCTTTTTGGCCTGGGTGAAGCTGACAACTGTATCTATGCCATTGCTGGCAAAGACCTGCAGTCTGAGGAGTCGCTTGATACAGTCTTTTCTTATGATATTAAGTATGTTATATGTGGTAACCAAGCCCATTACTATGTGCCCCTCCACCCCCACACTGTGTTACTAAGTTTCTATATGTCTTTTCAGATCAGTAGCTTGGAACGAAGCAAAGAAACTTCCTGTCAAGGTTTATGGACATTCTGTAGCGTCACATAATGGACTCGTCTATTGTGTTGGAGGAAAAACAGATGACAAGTAAGTATGTGACAACACGGTGTTACTGTCATAAGGAACATGGTTTTCCAGTATGTTCTTCCAGTCCGTAAGTGCCGCACAGGTCCCTATATTAATACAAGTAGTCCAGTGTAGAATAAGTGGTGGTGTTCCCTGTGAGATCTCCTTGTAGAGTTGAAGGATTTCAGATGCCCTATAGAGTTGGCGTCTAAACCTGTTGACCCCCCATCCACTATTGTTATTTTCCAACATGCGTAGAAGATATGTCAGAAGATTATGTTTGGTGAAATTCACCTTTCGAATCTTTGTTCATGGCTTTATAGTATCATAAGGCTCTGTTCACACTGCCATGATGGGTTCCATTTTGAAATGATGTAGAATGGTTCTTTATGGATCCCATTGACTTATACACTGCTCAAAAAAATAAAGGGAACACTTAAACAACACACTGTAACTCCAAGTCAATCACACTTCTGTGAAATCAAACTGTCCACTTAGGAAGCAACACTGAGTGACAATCAATTTCACATGCTGTTGTGCAAATGGGATAGACAACAGGTGGAAATTATAGGCAATTAGCAAGACACCCCCAATAAAGGAGTGGTTCTGCAGGTGGTGACCACAGACCACTTCTCAGTTCCTATGCTTCCTGGCTGATGTTTTCGTCACTTTTGAATGCTGGCGGTGCTTTCACTCTAGTGGTAGCATGAGACGGAGTCTACAACCCACACAAGTGGCTCAGGTAGTGCAGCTTATCCAGGATGGCACATCAATGCGAGCTGTGGCAAGAAGGTTTGCTGTCTCTGTCAGCATAGTGTCCAGAGCATGGAGGCGCTACCAGGAGACAGGCCAGTACATCAGGAGACGTGGAGAAGGCCGTAGGAGGGCAACAACCCAGCAGCAGGACCGCTACCTCCACCTTTGTGCAAGGAGGAACAGGAGGAGCACTGCCAGAGCCCTGCAAAATGACCTCCAGCAGGCCACAAATGTGCATGTGTCTGCTCAAACGGTCAGAAACAGACTCCATGAGGGCGATATAAGGGCCCAACGTCCACAGGTGGGGGTTGTGCTTATAGCCCAACACCGTGCAGGACGTTTGGCATTTGTCAGAGAACACCAAGATTGGCAAATTCGCCACTGGCGCCCTGTGCTCTTCACAGATGAAAGCAGGTTCACACTGAGCACATGTGACAGACGTGACAGAGTCTGGAGACGCCGTGGAGAACGTTTATGCTGCCTGCAACATCCTCCAGCATGACCGGTTTGGCATTGGGTCAGTAAAGGTGTGGGGTGGCATTTCTTTGGAGGGCCGCACTGCCCTCCATGTGCTCGCCAGAGGTAGCCTGACTGCCATTAGGTACCGAGATGAGATCCTCAGACCCCTTGTGAGACCATATGCTGGTGCGGTTGGCCCTGGGTTCCTCCTAATGCAAGACAATGCTAGACCTCATGTGGCTGGAGTGTGTCAGCATTTCCTGCAAGACGAAGGCATTGATGCTATGGACTGGCCCGCCCGTTCCCCAGAACTGAATCCAATTGAGCACATCTGGGACATCATGTCTCGCTCTATCCACCAACGTCACGTTGCACCACAGACTGTCCAGGAGTTGGCAGATGCTTTAGTCCAGGTCTGGGAGGAGATCCCTCAGGAGACCGTCCGCCACCTCATCAGGAGCATGCACAGGCGTTGTAGGGAGGTCATACAGGCACGTGGAGGCCACACACACTACTGAGCCTCATTTTGACTTGTTTTAAGGACATTACATCAAAGTTGGATCAGCCTGTAGTGTGTTTTTCCACTTTCATTTTGAGTGTGACTCCAAATCCAGACCTCCATGGGTTGAAAAATTTGATTTCCATTTTTTTATTTGTGTGTGATTTTGTTGTCAGCACATTCAACTATGTAAAGAACAAAGTATTTCAGAAGAATATTTAATTAACTCAGATCTAGGATGTGTTATTTTTGTGTTCCCTTTATTTTTTTGAGCAGTGTAATTGGTACATCAAGTTTCTGTTAGGTTTTTATGTCAATCAGAATAAAGCAGCATTCAGCTACTCTGCCTGTCAGGGGGAAATAGAAACCTAACAGACTGGACCATGACGCTGGTGTGAACAGAGCCTTGTACAACTAGTTTATCTGAAAACAAAATCCTTATAGCATTGTGATTTCTCCCTTGAAGTTACTGAGATGTGATTATGCTTCTACTACTAATATAGGAAGCTAGTCAAAGTCCATTTGCCAGTAAATAATGAAGAGAAAAGACTGTATACATACAGCTCACCAGCTTCATGGTCCCAGATGCTTGGAGGATATGTGGAAAGCACAAATGATGAACATGAAAATCAACGGAGGAACTCCAGCATTCGATAAAAGACGGCAAAGACTTATTGTGCATCTTAAAAACCAAACAGGGAACATCATGAATACCTACGAGTTTCGTGTCTGAGAGTAGTGACGCTTACTCATGGCATAAAAAGTAAATTATGCCATCATGTGCCAGATAATGATCCTGCCAACTAGATGCAGGTATGCAGTTTGACCCTTTTTCTTTTCTAGAGTGAGGAGGCCCCTACTTGAAACTGGACTATCAACGCCCCTTGAAATCATTGGATGCACTTTGATTTCAATGGGTACCTCCAGGACTGGATTTTTAGGAAGAGTAAAGGGGTTGTGTCCAATGCCTTCCATCATTGGTTGGACTACCCTTTCCCGATAGGTTATAGACTGTATTATGCCCCTGTACCAGCACTGTTGGAGCTCTTGATGCTGGATGGTCAAATAAGCAAGATTACATTAAATAATAAAAAAAACTAACCATCTTCTTGTGATGGAGACATGGTAAAGCCCATGAATCCTACATTGCTGGACTCTACTATGTCTCTTTTGATGGAAAGCAAGGTTTGTGTTTTTTCGTCGTTACAGGAAATGTACTGGAAGAATGTTTGTATTCAATCCCAAAAAAGGCGACTGGAAAGATCTTCCTCCAATGAGAACAGCTCGCTCAATGTTTGGTATTGCTGTGCATAAAGACAAGATCTTTGTCGCTGGTGGTGTTACAGAGGAAGGACTGACCGCATCAGTGGAAGCCTATGATATTGCCACAAACAAGTAAGTATGAGAGTTGCGCTTGCACACCTCGGTTTCGGTTCCAAGTGGTACCTTGGAACCAAACCCAAGTTCGGTAAAAGGTATTTTACAGTAGAAATTAATTTCTGAAGTTATTACCCGAAGTCTCGCAAGACTTCGCAAAGTAATAACTTCGGCTTTTAGGAGCCAATACATTGTAATACTGTACGGAGCGCTCGCTCCGTACAGTATTCTAACAAAGTTTTATGCGAATCGACTTCGGATGTTTCATCCAAAGTCTATTCCCTCATCCCTAATCCTCATCAATATCAGATTGGTGGGGCCAACACCAGGAACCCCCACCTATTTGGGCAGCCACCGGTGCCAAAAACTATACAGTGGATGGAAGGCTCTGTCCACTGTGTTTACAGTGGTGGCATACTGCAGCTCAGATCCCATTCAGTACCCCGGCACAGCCGATACACAGTGGACTGAGCCATTTGCTTCCAGTTCTGTTGACAGTATAGTTGCCGGCGCCAGCTCCAAACAGCAGATTGGTACCTCCACCGATCTGATATTGATGGCCTATCCTAAGAATATGTCTATAGCTCTTAAGAGTTTTTTATTTTATTTTTGGTGGTGGGGGAAGAATATAAGTAATCAAGGGTGTACTAAAACTTTACACATTATTTGAAGGGTCTGTCTCAAAAAGAAACCCTCTGTCCATATGCCCTGTTAGCAGGGTCTTTCCTCCAGCAGGGTGTAAGACGTCAGATCGGCTGCAGGGTCTGTCTGAAAAGGATTTGTCACACAAACCCTATAAAAAAAAAAGATAGAACATCGGTTACCTTGAAGTTGAAGCCCAGAACATTTCTGCCAGGAGATAAGTGATGAGCGGCTCCACGTCATGTAAAGCCATCCTGGCGAACAGATCCTACAGTAATCCCAAGATGAAACCTAAAACCTGACTGTGCCCACGACTAGGCATGCATGAACCCTTGGCTCTAGGCATTTGAGATCTGTAGATAGAACACAATGCTCTTTCCAGTAACCAGTGGAAAATGAATTCAATGGAATGGAATCCTTCACAACAAGCAGTTTATATCGGTTCCTTAGGAACTGCAGGCTGTCTGGTATAACAGCTCTGCCATAACAAGTGATTAGAGCTAAGCTGCAAATACCAGACACAGGACGTGGACAAGAGCGGCGCTATTTCTGGAAACAAAAAAGTGGCAATATTTTTTACAGTCCCTGCAACCCATTTAATGCATTTGTGCTTTGCTTATTTAACCTTTCATTTCATGCCATTTTTATTTATTTTTTCAGATGGGAAACGATGCCAGAATTCCCACAAGAAAGAAGTTCCATCAACTTGGTTACTTCAGCTGGATCTCTGTATGCTATTGGAGGGTTTGCAATGGTTCAGCTGGAAACAAAGGAATTTGCACCTTCAGAGCTCACAGACATATGGAAGTAAGTTGAGCAGTAAAGACTGTACGGTATATAGCTGTTTGGTCCATCCTGAATACCAGATACACCGAAAAAAGTACCCAAAAGAAAACCTTTGAAGAGGACCTGAAAACAGGCTTTTAAATATTTATGAAGTATATGCCATAAATAGGTGCAGGTCTGATTGGTGGGGATTCCATCCATTGGACCCCACCTCTGAGGGAAACCTGGTTCCCTCTAAGCCTCATTCGGCAAGGGGGTGGCAGAGACTGAATAGAGAGGATACCACATGGATTACAGCGTCAGAGTCCAGTCATAGAAATGAATGGGGTCACAGCGTAAATTTTATGTTGCCTGCAACCGTGACACCAGATCTGAAAAAAATAAAAATATACAGCAGGGTTGGATTTTTTGTGATTCCGGGTTTGCGGTAAGCTTGAAAGTCACACTGCGAACCATTCATTTCTGTGGCTGCACTTCTACACTGCAATTCTTGATCGTGACAACTAGGGATTGACTAATTATCGGATTTACCGATAATATCGGCCGATATTCATGATTTTCAAAGTTATTGGTATCGGCATCTAACCTTGCCGATAATGCGTCCAGCGCAGCTCGCTTATGAGCTCTGAAGATGCCCGCACCCCTGCCACCAATGAATGTCTGGCTAATATTAAAGCAGGAGGAGGGACAGGGGAGGGTTTTCGCTGCGTCGTCTCAGCTAGTGTGCTCGGCGAACGGCAGCAGCCTCCTCCTCCTGAGTGTCCTCCCCAGAGTCAAACAGCCTGCATAGCAGGTGCCTGGCTACTGTGCCACCAATGATCATTTTAATACAAATACAGGAGGCGGGTGCCGGCTGTACCCGCTTCCTGTATCTGTATTAAAGGTTACCATGGCAGCCAGGACGCTACTGAAGCCCTGGCTGCCATGGTAAGCTCCCTGCTGCTGTGTGTACTATGCACAGGGCAGCAGGGAGCGTGTAAGATCCTATTCACCCTAATAGAGCTCTATTAGGGTGGATAGGGAATATTGGTATAGGTTATCGGCTATCTGCCTGAAAGTTCACAGGTTATTGGTATCGGCTCTAAAAAAATCAATATCGGTCGATCCCTAGTGACAACTGTAGCCCTAGCCTTATAAAGTGTTCTCTAGACTGGCAAAAAAAAAAATGCTGACAACTGGTCAGGCTATATATATATATATATATATATATATATATATATATATATATATATATATACACACACACACACACATACATACACACACACACACACACACATTGATAAGAAGACTTCTTACTAAAAAGCAGAATGGTGCAGAGGTGCCATATAATGTATTTTGCAATATTTCTAGTTTGGCAATTGCATCCCATCCACAGTGGACATATGTGCGCAATTTTTGTGAAGTTGAGGAATGTCCCGTGAAAACTGCATCCAGTGAACTTATCAGCAAAAATGCTCAACATTTACAAGCTGATCAACTTGCTAGTGTTTTATAGGGATCTACTACATCTAGCTGTTATGCTTTCTAGGAAAGGTCAGCCAGTTGTGTTAGTGTAGGGAACAATGTAGACCCTATGGGGTCTTTCACACAAGCATGTCCCTAGGGGGAATCGCGCTCCGTATGAGAGAGGGATGGTGCGTTCTGGACATAAAGCTTTCAGTATGATTCTGTTACAGAAAGGCAGAGGCATACAGCATTATCAATCATGATGATCCAGACTGCACAATCCCTCTCTCACATGGAACGTGATTCCCGCAAAAGACACGCTCATGTGAAAGAGCCCTGAAGGTGTATGCAGAAATGTCTGTTAAAAATCCATTCTACAAAATGGGTTGTATCTGCAGCATGTGCATAGATTTCTGCTAACCCCATTCAGATAATAAAGACAAATGGAGAAAGTTTTGCAACAAATCTCAAAGTTCCAGATAATAGTTGTATGAAAATATTATATGAACACTCATTTGTCTGCACTAACACATATCAATTATGTTTTTTTTTTTGTTTTTTTTGGTGTGTTCTCTTTAAAGGGGTTCTCAGGTATATGTCCTGGAATATGAGTGTTGTCTCCACTTGCAGGGGTGAGGGTGCAGGGCCCACTACACACTACACTGCTCTACAATAGATGGTAATGATGTGATCCTGCCTATGATATGTCATCATGGCTGAGCAGCCTGACAGGAACACTCAGCCATATGTAGTACCGTATATGCAAAAGCCAGAGCTGTACTGTGTAGCGAGACCCCGGCGCCTCACCTATCAGGCAGCTCTGCAAGTGGTGGCAACATCCTGCTCACATTCTAGGACATGCTACTGGCAGCCATTTTAAATTATTCCCTTTAAATGGTGTGTGTAGATTACTGTCAAACTCATCATCCGATCGTTACCTTGATACATGGTGTTCTGCCCTTATAAGTGACCGGAGTGGTTGGGGATATCGCCATCCAACATTTAACTGACTTTTTAGCTAATGTTTAGGTGACTGGAAACCTCTCAACATGAGACAGACAACCCCTTTAATCAATTTATTCCATGCTGCACTGGGGCGAGAGACAAGTGTTTGATATTTCATGGCGAATTATATTATACGTTTTTTTTAAAAGAATTGCAACGTGATGACCTGTCTTCTGGATAGGTCATCAGTATCTGATCGGTGGGGGTCCGACACCGGGGACCTCCGCTGATCAGCTGTTTGCTCCTGGTGATCGCTACTTAAATTTCTGTGGTGTGTCTCCCTTTAGATTTGAGGATGACAAGAAGGAATGGAGTGGGATGCTGAAGGAAATCCGATACGCCTCAGGAGCCACCTGCCTGGACTCTCGCCTTAATCTATTTAAGCTGACAAAGCTGTAAGGCTAGAATACGTGGCTGATGATGAAAGTATTACCATATTTTTGTTCGCTACTAATTGTTTTAAACTAAAGAAAGGTTGTACATACATTTATAGTTAAATTAATAAAGTTTTGGAAACCAGATATTCATCTTGTCACATGATAAACGTCATTGGAAATCTGTTAAATATTGGTCTATAATGTATTGAATTTGTAAAGAGCTGCGGAATATGGTGGCGGTATAGAAATAAATATTATTATTATTATAAGCTGGGGCGAACACAGTTTGGAAGATGGTGAACAAGAGTGGCACTGCTTTGGAGAAAAAAAAGCTTACTTGTCTAATTTTGGCCAAAACCTTCAACACACTTTATACTGTACATGCATACATAATATATTGTGCTACTACCACTATATAGCTATTATCTCCATACAAAGATAGAGTTGTGTCATCTCAAGCACTGGTGGCATATTTCTGGAATATGCCACCACTGTCAGATATGTGCGGGTCCCACCTATGTCTAAAATGAAGCCCACAAAGTGAAAGAGAGCAGGCCGCCCTCCATTCATTTTTAATAGCCGAGCGTATTATCAGAAGTGCGTGAGCGAGCGCGCCCACTGCTCCTTTCACTTCTATGGGGGCAGTCCTATTGAAATGAATAGAGGGTAGCCATGCATGAATGGTCCACTCTCCTTCACCTTGGGGGCTACGTTCGAGAGATACGTGCCGGAGGTGGGAAACACACCTATCAGACATTGGTGGCATATCATAGTAATATGCCACCAATGCATGAGGCGAGACAACCCCTTTGAAAGGGAATAGGTCAGTTCTGAAACATGACCCAAAATAGAGTAAGCGATGTGTAGTGCAAGTGGTGGCGAGTCCAGTTATGTCATCTTTATGTTCATACTCATTTGCATCCCAACGCTGTGCCCTGACAAACCAGCAGTAAAATGCATCAAGAGGACTTCTCTCATTGCATTTTACTGCTGCTTTTTCGGAGCCCAGCGCCAGAAGTAAGGTCTACCATCCCTGTGCTGCCACCTTGCTCTCCTGGCAGATGCGACATGAAGAGCTGCCGGCACCGAATCTGTAGAAATACAATCCCATCGTGGTTGCTCACAAGCCACAACTTCTGTTACAAGGCAATGGCTGAAATATTTTCTTACCACTGCTTAGCGGCTAACAAATTATTCATCGCAGGGTCCGAAAGTCTCCCTAGTGATTCCAAGTTACTAAGAGTAAAAGCGATTTGTCTGGAAAAGATGTGTTGAATCATCATAAAGAACACTACAATAATATGTAATAAAATATTTTATCTTTTTTGTTACATGACAATAAAATATACGGTACAGGTCAGTGATTGGCAAAAATCTTCTTCCTGAGATACTGTATCTGGTTCTTTCTTTCTGACACAGTCAGTGATTTCCATTCATAGCTGGGTATCTGTAAGACAAATAAAATCTCATATTAAAACCAATTTATGACATTTATTGGCAAGCTGAAAATGTATATCTGCATACAGTCTTGTTAGCAGCCAATTGTTCACTGATTTTTTTTGTAGTTAAAGGGGTTCTGCAGTTTTTTTAAACTGATGATCTATCCTCTGGATAGATCATCAGCATCTGATCGGCGGGGGTCCGACACCCGGGACCCCCGCCGATCAGCTGTTTGAGAAGGCAGCGGTGCTGGCAGTAGTGCTGTGGTCTTCTCGCTGTTTACCGCAGACCCAGTGACGTCACGACTAGTATCACTGGCCTGGGCGCGGCTAAGCTCCATTCAAGTTAACAGAGCTTAGCCCCGCCCAGGCCATTGATACTAGTCGTGACGTCACTGGGCCTGCGGTAAACAGCGCGAAGGCTGCGGCGCCGCTGCCTTCTCAAACATCTGATCGGCAGGAGTCCCGGGTGTCGGACCCCGCGCCGATCAGATGCTGATGATCTATCCAGAGGATAGATCATCAGTTTAAAAAAAACTGCAGAACCCCTTTAATGAGGTTATACAGCCAGAAGAAAAATGGTGGCGGGGGGCTCAGAGTGGGTTAAAAAAGAAGAGATACTCCCCTCACCACCACTTCAGTTCCAATGCCGCCTGGGTTATTGGTGGCAGCAGGCTCAGAATGGATTAATTCAGGGATGCCCAACCTGTGGCCCTCCAGCTGTTACAAATCTACAACTCCCAGCATGCCTGAACAGCCTACAGCTGGGAGTTGTAGTTTTGCAGCAGCTGGAGGGCCGCAGGTTGAGCATCCCTGGATTAACTGATAGCTCACAGGTCCTCTGCCGTTCCAATGCTCTCTGGGCCCCCAATGGTCTCTAGTTCCTGGTCCTGTCCCGACGCAGAGGAAATGCCTGCTCAGCCAATCACTAGTACGGCCAGTAATTGGCTAAGCAAGCATTTCCTGTGGGGCGAGACAGGACCAGAAAATAGAGACCAGTGGAGGCCGAGGCAGCATCGGGATGATGGAGGACCTGTGAGCAGAGTATCCGTTAACCCTCTCTGAGCCTGCTGCACCAATAACCCAAGCAGCATTGAACTGAAGCAGTAGTTCCCAAATTCCAATAATAATTCCAGTGCTCTTAGACTACCCAGGGTCACCACAGGCAGTGGCAACACTGCATATTCCCCAAAGTAGGGAATAGGTGTCTGGTGTGGGTGCAACTGCTGGGACCCTTGCCAATCACAAAAACAGTGGCCTGTGTTCAATTTGAATCCAGCGGCCGTCGTGCACATCTGCTGATGCTTCAATAAAAGGGGTTATACAACCCCTATAATGCCCTCCAAAATGCCCAGCCCCTCACACAGGTTATACTTACCCTGTTCCCCGACACCCGCGTCGCTTCTGATGCCCGCACGGCCGCTGCTGCATCTCCCCATCACGCGGATCAAAACATCCAGCGATGGGGGGAGCAGCCAATAGCAAGCTGCAACGGGAACGAGCCTCCCTAGCATAGATGCAGCGGCGGCCATGCAGGGATCAGAAGCGATGTGGGTGCCGGGGAGCAAGGCAAGTATAACCTGTGTGATGGGCCCGGGCATTTTGGGAGGCATTCTAAAGGTTGGACAACCCTTTTAAACTCTATGTGCTGTACTCGGCTGTCTTCAGCAGTCCCATAAAGTCGAATGGAGCGTCAGCAGACGTGCTACCGCTGCTGGATTCACGAGACACCCATTTGTGTAAGCAGTGGGGGTCCCAGCAGTAGGACCACCACCGATCAGATACTTATTGAGGATGTGTTGTTTCTTTAGTTTGCTTTTTTCAGTGATAGTTGTTATGTTGAGTAGACGCTCATTCTACTTTAGACTGTCTGTGTCGTACTCAGAATTGACAATCACCACAATCTCAATCATTATCTTCTTAGCTTTAGGAAGTCTTCCACTGCACGCTGTCAACAGGCAGACCCCCCCAGCCACACAGCGCAGCGATGTGTCCCCCGTGATCAATCACAAAATACGCTCCAATGTACCTGAATGACGTGGTATCCTAATATCTCCAAATGCCTTTTCTTCATTGCAAATTGTCCTTTTAAATGTGTATTTTGGCAGAAGGCCTTGGGGCTAAGCAATTCCACAGCAAATCTGTAATACAAAACGGGGAAATTAGCATTAACGAGCAAACTCATGAATTTACTCCTAGAAATGAACACAGAAAATCAGATTTGCCTTTTAAATGTAATAGAAATAACAGGTGCATTGAAACAGAATGTCTACCTCCCTTCACAGTGAAGAGGGGTATTCTGGTTTCACTAAATAAATTATATACAATTGTTGAAAAATACTTTCTGGATTCACTTCCTCGCTTTTGTAAATTCTCTGCTTGCCATCAATCAATAGGAACCTTCATTGTATGCCTCCAGTGGATACAAATCAGTGATGGACACACAGGTCGGCACTGATACGCATACCGTATACTGCAATGTGTAAACAATATAAGTTTCTGCTGAATGACAGCAAGCAGAGATCTTGACAGACCATAAGGAACTGGTATAGACCATGTACATGGCAGTACAGAGAGTACTGGAGAAATAGATATTGACCTCTGAGTTCCTTCATAGACATCGTCCTGCTCCGGGTATGGAATCGGCTCTTTGTCCTTGTCCAACGTGAATTCAAAATCTGAGGAAACAAATATTTATAAAACATTCTGAACCTGATGATAATTCTCCACAGCTGCATTCACAATTCTGCAGGCTACTGAGCTTAAAGGGGTTGTCCCAACAGTTCTATACTATTGAAAATTAAATACAAAATATTGTCCTTCTGTAGCCGCCAGCACAAATGATTAAACCTCCTATATAGACAGGAAATCTATTGTCAGTTTACTGCTGCTGTTTGGGGAAGACATTATCTGCAAGGTAATCCTCGTGATAACAGGAGATAGAAAATAGAAGATAGAAAATTGGGGATAACAGTATGACAGCTCTGTTGTTCTCTTGATGGCATGACAGAGTTAAGGCCCCTTTACACAGACCTGAACGACCAGGCCGTTCCCAATAATTGCCTGATCATGCGTGCAGGTAAGAGCTGCATGGCTACTGCAACCGCTCGTCTCCACACAGATTCCTTGTTTCTGGGCAGCAGGTTCCTGTTTACATAGGCCAATCCGCTGCATAGAAACAAAGGTTTTGGGTGCAACATCAAGGATGCTTTGATCTGATCAACAATCATCAACCCATGTAAAAGGGCCTTTATTAAAGGGGATGTCCCATCTCAGACAATGCTGATAGCGGTGGGACCCGCACCTATATCGAGAACGGGGCCCCGCAAGTGAAGGAGGGCGCACTGCGCATGCGCAGCCGCCCTCCATTGATTTCTATGGGGCCACCGAAAATAGACGAACGCTGGCTCCGCTATTTCCGTCGGCCGCATAGAAATGAATGGGAGACTGGGCCGCGCATGCGAGGTATGCTCCCATTCACTTCTATGGGAGCAGCGCTTGGTGGTGGACGGACCCCCGAAAATCTGGGGTCCTCCAGCCACAGCTCTCCCAGCTCTCCGTTCTCGTTATACTGCTGGGACCCGCACCTATCAGACAATAGGGGCATATCCTAGCGATATGCCCCCATTGTCTGAGATGGGAATACCCTTTTAAACGAGCTATCCCATGACTAAAGTAAAACGTGAAAATCAGACATCATATAATACATGACAATCTCTTTCTAACAGAGCTAGAACCAGCCATGTACCTCACATGGATCCAGAGATCTCCCCATTCATTGCTCTGCTAGATTTATATCAAGCTGAGAGCTCAGGGGAGTGTCTTTTCTGCTGCAGCTCAGGGGGCGTGTCTCAGCTCTCCCTATCACAGCTAAGGGGGCGTGTCTCAGCTCTCCCTATCACAGCTAAGGGGGCGTGTATCAGCTCTCCCTATCACAGCTCAGAAGGCAGTTCAAGGATGAAACTGAGCATGTGCGGCCTTCTCAGTGAGCTGGACAAAGAAAAAGGATACAGATACATTTTATTTTATACTAAATTTTTAATTACATCCAATTACAAAAGTATTCAGATCCAGCTTTTGGTTTCAAAACTGTATATTTTATATGGGACAACCCCCTTTAAGCGAGACTGTCTGCTATGCTAACAGTGCAAACAAAGGAAGTTCAAAAACTAGGAAAGAAAGTAGAATACATGGAGTGACTTTAAAACATTATATCCAGAAAACCATTCACTTGTTTGTTTTTCTTATTTATTTATTTTACATACAGAATAGGCTGTTAATACGTGACAAAAACATTTTGTAATGCAAGTGCATCCCCTGCCTTGGTGTTTATATAAGTTCAACACTGTGTACGTATTTTTCTAATGGCATCTGTGATTGGTTATTATGTAAAATACTAGGATGTTAGCCTGTTTACGCATGTCTTACCTATGGAATAACCGTACGGGGCTGTTACGGAGACCTTTGTATAATGTTTTCCTCCTAAAATCTCTTCTAGCAATTCCTGAAGCAGCAGGTTCACGGAAGTCACTTCTGTAGAATTAAATTGCATATTATTATTACAGGATATTAGATTTCCATTTTGAAAGGCTTCCTAGTCAATTTTAAGTCATTCTTTTACCAACACAATCTAGGCCCTAGGTTCTCCAACACAATCTAGGCCCTAGGGCACATCTATTCTTTCAAAAGCGGTGAGAACACCACAAAATACAAAAAGAAAGGGTCAAAACCTTTTGGACAAAATGCGTAGCATAGATCATTGATCTCTAGAACACGGACATGTTAATATTTATTTATTTTATGCACTTACATAGCGCTGACATATTCCACAGCGCTTTACAGACATTAGCATCCAACTGTCCCCAATGGGGCTCACAATCTAAGCTCCCTATGTCTATGGAGTCTGGGAGGAAACCGGAGAACCCGTAGGAAACCCACACAAACACGGGGAGAACATACAAACTCCATGCAGATGTTAATATATAACAGTTCCTAAAGATTGAAATACTAAAAGAGATAGGATTCAGATACCAAAATCTGCGGTTGCACAAACATATGAAAGAAATACAAAAATCGCTGTCATTAAGCAACTTGTTATTTTCTAAGGTAAAAAAGGGACTGATGACCTTGTGACAATTACACAATTTCCAAAGTGTTTCCCAGTGGAAACATTTATCCCCTCTGTTTGCTGCAATACATATGTGACCGGCTTTGTTATAAATTTGTTATATATCTTATAACAAGCCGATACAATTGTACTTTTTGGCAGCGGTGTTGCAGTAAATAATAAATGCCATGCAGACATGTGGCTTCAGAGAAGAACAGAAATCTGCCTCTTACCTTTCCTCTTCAGGTGCTGACAGTATGGATCATGGAACCATGGAACCTGATATTCTGGGTGCTCAATGCAAACCGCACGATTCAGTTCCATAAGATAATACCGTAAACTCATGCTCTGAGCGTGCGGAAAAGCTGAAACATTATACAGTATGGATGGGATCAGTCATTTGCAACATGCACCTGAATCAAGGCTAAGACTATGGGGCACATTTAAGAGCTGCGTTTTAGACGCCATAACTTTTTTTTATTTTATTCTTTGCATCAGGCCATTTTGCCATACACATCAGTAGGATTAAAATTTTTATCAACTTTTGTTATGAGCAAAAAGAAGGAAAAAAATGCAGCATTTTTATTTATGCTATCTACCAGTCACCCTAAATAATATGTTCATTATAATGTCCGAGCTATTATTATGACTGGATACCAAATACTGTTTTGTGATGCCTAATAGTATGTTACAAAGACACATTGATTGTAATGCTGTTTGCTCTGTTGTTATTACTAATATTTTGTAACATTAACGTTGTAGAGAAATGTAACTTTTACCATAAAAGAAAAAAGCTGGGAAGTAAAAATTCTATTTTTCTGCCACTACTTTTAAAACAAAAATTTTCCTCAGGTCTTGGAGGGATTTGAATCCCAGGCCTTCCTTATAGCAGGCAATAAACTTTCCACTAGTCTATAACACTGCTCTATTGTATAGACATGATTTTCTTTGCTTAAAAAGCTAACTATTTATTCACTTTTATGAATGTGAAGAAAACAGTAATACCATTGGGCATAAACAAATTCCATGTTCATAGCAAAACGTTTATATACAATAGTGAGTAAAGCAGCTGTTTACTGTTACAGACGGTCTGGGGTTCAAATCCCACCAAGACCTGTAAAATAATCTTTAATTTTAAAAGTTAAAGAGGACCTTTCACTGATCCTGACATTGTGAACTAAGTATACAGACATGGAGAGCGGCGCCCGGGGATCTCACTGCACTTACTATTATCCCTGGGCGCCGCTCCGTTCTCCCGCTATGCCCTCCGGTATCTTCGGTCACTAAGTTATGGTAGGCGGAGATTTCGGTCACTAAGTTATGGTAGGCGGAGTCAGCCCGCAGAGCTCACAGCCTGGGAGGTTTTTTTCTCCCAGGCTGTGAGCTCTGCAATGCGATTGGCCAGCGCTACAGCAGAACAAGGGCAGACTCCGCCTACCATAACTTAGTGACCGAAGATATCGGAGGGCATAGCGGGAGAACGGAGCGGCGCCCAGGGATAATAGTAAGTGCAGTGAGATCCCCGGGCGCCGCTCGCTCTCCATGTCTGTATACTTAGTTCACAATGTCAGGATCAGTGGAAGGTCCTCTTTAAGGTAAAAAAAACTGAATTTTTACTATAAAAGTTAAATTTTTCTGCAAAGTTATTGTTACTAAAAAAAAATATAATAATTAACGAAACAAAAACTTTTACAGTGTTTTTTGCAGCCTTCCCTTCTGTAACTTTCAAAACACTAGTAACGCCTAAGGAATGCTAGGTTCACATCAACGCTAAGAAATCCAGCAGGCTGTTCCGGCAGAGGAGCGGCCTGCCGGAGTTCACTGTATCCAGCATAGCCGTATAATGCCATGAACCACCAGATCCCCTTTTACTATAATGAGATCCCACAGGGATCCGGCTATTTAACAGCAGAAATGCCGCCTTTGGGCCAGACAAACAGTTGTGCCAGCCGAATCCCATGATAGTCCACTGGGATCTAGAGGTTCATGGCATTATCCGACTCTCCCTGTGGCTGGGGGATGACATTACTGGAATACCCCTATATAGGAATCTGCAATCCAAAGTCTACTCTCTCCCTTGAACACACTCCTGCTTGGTCACAAACGACACCATATTCCCAGTGACTTCCCTGCAGCCTGTATAGTGACTACAAAACCATAGAGGCTAATAGTTCATTAAATACATTTTAATAGGTTCCAAAGGCAATGTCAGAGATTTTCCTTGCTTATAGTGGACCTTTACCATCTGTAAATCACTTGATATTTAAAACTACTTTACAGATCCTACACAATGACAAAAAGCCATAAGAATAACCAAAAAAGGAGCGAACTTACATGCCAACTGGGCATCTAGCTGGCGTAAGAATTTGATGTCGAATACAGCATTTATTAATTCCTTCGGAAACTGTTTTACCAAAGCAAAACTGTAACAGATCTGAATCAAGCACGAAGGACTCAAAGAATCTATAAAAAATAAATAAAAAAAAGACAAAGATATAATTCAAATAATAAAGTACAAGTGAAGCTCTAACTTTAGTAGGAGGCACCTTAAAGCAGTGCTCCTCCAGTCCTCAGGGCCCACCTACCGTCATGACCTGATAATATCCCACAGAACACCTGTGGTAAGTCCTGATGCACTGACACTAATTATATCACCTGCTCAATACTAAGGAAATCCTGAAAACATGACCGGCAGGTGGACCCTGAGGACTGGAGTTGAGGAACCCTGCCTAAGGCTACATGCACACAACCATTCAGTTTTTTGCGGTCCGCAAAACACGGATGGCGTCCCGCAATTTGCGGAACGGCACGGACAGCCTTTAATATAACTGCCTATTCTTGTCCGCAAATCGCGGACAAGAATAGGACATGTTATTTTGTTTTTTTTTGCGGGGCCATGAAACGGAGCAACGGATGCGGACAGCACACGGAGTGCTGTCTGCATCTTTTGCGGCCCCATTTAAGTGAAAGGGTCTGCATCCGAGCCGCCAAAACTGCGGCTCGGATGCGGACCAAAACAACGGCCGTGTGCATGAGGCCCTAAAGGATATCTGCAACCAACAGTTTATTTCATTGCTCCAATCTGAGAAAAAATTAAGATTAAGCAACTCTGCCAAATCCTGATGAAAAATACCCTACCGTTTTGTGTACACAGCTCAAACTCAGGCCCATGTATCTGCATGGTCACAGACTACAAACCAACCTCTGTAGTCTAATCCTGAAGTTATATTAGAACAATATTATCATGTTCCATTTTCCTTTTCGTCCTACAAACCAGCAGACAGCATAAGAGGGGACGGGGGTAAGACATGACTGCAGGACCAGAACATGGATCATGGATCTAGACAGGACTGTGTTTGTCTTCTATGTATGCAGACCTATTTCTACATACTGTACTGAGTCCAAATGAATCCTGCAATCCTCTAATCCTATAACTGGATGGATATTTAAAATGTAAGTGTCCTCCTGTCTACTGTGCAGTCATACTCTTCCATCTTCTCCCTGTCTGTGAGATGCCCAATCGCAGCGGAGAGCGTCACAACCAGGGAGAAGGGGATGCCCCTTAAGAAACAGGGCCGTCTCCTCCTCCCTGTTCCGATGGTATGAATTTACATACCAGGCGGAAAACCAGAACGGGGGGCACAGCGGGGGAACGGAGCAGCGCATAGGAAACATAGTAAGCGTTATAACATACCTTCAGTATGCCCTACACAGCCCCTATTTACATGATTATGTCAGGACTGGTGAAAGGTCCTCTTTAAGCCAGTACTCTCTGCTCTGCACTGACGAGGGGCAATCACCCTGAAACAGCTGTCTGCAGATGAGATGCTGGCTTATTTAATATCCGACTCATGTCTCAAGGACTTTTTAAAGGGTTGAACATTGACTTAAAGCAGGGATGCTCAACCTGCGGCTCTCCAGCTGTTGTTAAACTACAACTCCCACCATGCTCTGCTGTAGGCTGATAGCTGTCCAAGCATGCTGGGAGTTGTAGTTTGGAGGGCCGCAGGTTGGATATCCCTGACTTATAGGATAGCTGCCTTATATCTGGTGGCATTAGAGGCTTGTTAAGAGCTTATTTGAATCCCTTTTTACCTAGATTTTAACACGTGGAAATAAATGATGAAGATTTTATTGCACGCTGGATTCAATACCTTCTTTAAACAGGGTTTGTCTCTTTCCATGGAGGCATATACCAGTGAGGAACACACGTATTTGAACACCCTGCGATTTTGCAAGTTCTCCCACTTAGAAAAAGAATTCAGGAAATCACATTGTATGATTTTTAAATTTATTTGTCTTGCACTGCTGAACAGAAGTATTTGAACACCTGAGAAAATCAGTGTTAATATTTTGTACAGAAGCCTTTGTTTGCAGAGGTCAAACGTTTCCTGTAGTTCTTGACCAGGTTTGCACACACTGCAACAGGGATTTTGGCCCACTCCTCCACACAGATCTTCTCCAGATCTTTCAGGTTTCGGGGCTATCGCTGGGCTTCATTAAGTTTCAGATTCCTCTAAAGATTTTCGTTTGGATTTAGGTCTGGAGACTGGCTAGGCCACTCCAGAACCTTGACATGCTTCTTACGGAGCCACTCCTTGGTTATCCTGGCTGTGTTTTTTCGGGTCGTTGTCATGTTGGAAGACCCAGCCACGACCCATCTTCAATGCTCTGACTGAGGGAAGGAGGTTGTTGCTCAAAATCTCACAATAAATGGCCCCATTCATCCTCTCCTTAATACAGTGCAGTCGCCCTGTCCCCTTTGCAGAAAAGCACCCCCAAAGCATGATGTTACCACCCCCATGCTTCACAGTAGGGATGGTGTTCTTGGGATGCAACTCATCCTTCTTTTTCCTCCAAACACGACGATTGAAGTTTAGACCAAAAAGTTCTACTTTGATCTCATCTGACCACATGGCTTTCTCCCATGCCTCCTCTGGATCATCCAGATGGTCATTGGCAAACTTCAGATGACTTGAGCAGGGGAACCTTCAGTGCAATGCATGATTTGAAACCATGACGGCGTGTGTTCTACCGACAGTGACCTTTGAAACTGTGGTCCCAGCTCTCTTCATGTCATTGACCAGCTCTCTTATCATTAGTGATACCCCACAAGGTGAGATCTTGCATGGAGCCCCAGTCCGAGGAAGACTGACAGTCATCTTTAGCCTCTTCCATTTTCTAACAATTGCTCCAACGGTTGATCTATTTTCACCAAGCTGCTTGGCAATTGCCCCGTAGCCCTTTCCAGCCTTGCGGAGTTTCCACAATTTAGTCTCTGGTGTCTTTTGACAGCTCTTTGGTCTTGCCCATGGTAGTAGTTGGCGTCTGACTGTGGGGTGGACAGGGGCCTTTAAAGAGCTCAGACAGGTGCTACTAAGTTAGATTAATGAGTGGAGTAGAGGTGGACTTTTCAAAGGCACAGTAACAGGTCTTTGAGAGCCAGAATTCTTGCTGTTTCTCAGGTGTTCAAATACTTCTGTTCAGCAGAGCAAGACAAATAAAATCTTTAAAAATCATACAATGTGATTTCCTGATTTTTTTTATTTTTATTCTGTCTCTCAGAGTGGGAATGCACCTACAATGTGAATTTCAGACCCCTTCATGATTACTAAGGTTACTAGGTCTGCAGAAAACAAAAATAGGACCTTTTTCATAAATAACTATTGCAAAGTTGCTTCATTTTAGAAGCATTTGTGATACTGGTTTGTACGTAGGACATAGCTTTTAAACAGTTTGCATTTATGTTCCATCACTTTATAATTCCTGAGAATCTGACCTTGTTTTACCAATCCTGAAAACACAGAGGATGCGGCCATTCATTGTGTTCCCCCTCCGCTGTGGCACTGCGGCCACCTGGTGTACTGGGAACCGAAGCACAGCCTGATTCATGTGAATGGGACCAGTTACAGTTCTCTGCGCGGTCTGGTGACCGAGAATACTGCTGTGAAGGGGACGCAGTGTTTAAAGCATTGCAGCCCCTTCATTCTCCGAATTGTGGGGAGCCGGCAGGTTGGAACCACACTGATCTCCGATCATTGTGATGGCTTATCCTAGTGATATAGTATCAATTTATAAGATTGGAATACCCCTTTAAAGGGGTTATCCAATGTCTAAAACATGCCCCCCCAATGCCTGGGCCCCTCATATAGATTATACTTACACCGCTCCCTGCATCTCCCTGTCGCGCGGATCAAAACATCCAGGAAGCAGCCAACAGCAGGCTGCGAAGTAGATGAGCCTCCCTAGCGTCACCGGTAACGTTGCGACCTGCTATTGGCTGCTCCCCCCCCCCATGGCCGGAGATTTTGATCTGCGCGACGGGGAGATGCAGCGGCAGTCGTGCAGGGATCAGGAGCAACGTGGGTGCTGAGGAGCGGGGTAAGTATAATCTATATAAAGAGCCCGGGCATTGGGGGGGGGGGGGGCATGTTTTAGACATTCGATAATCCCTTTAAGGATTGACCTGCTGACCATAGCACAATATGACGAAGACACCTACCTTTACGCTCCATTACATGTTGTAAGCATATGTTAAAAAACTCTCTACCCTGAGGTGGCTCATAATTCAGGAAAGCAAAAGGACGGAGAACTATAAGGATACAGGAAGGATGAATCTAGGAGAAAGCAGATGCACATCAAAAAGCAGTTAAGAGCATTAAAAGAGCATTTGAATGAATTGCCTCACAATGGCGACCCCTTTCTACATGGATACTATAGGGTGGGGGGGGGGGGGTCCCTTCCTGTAATACCTTTGTAATATCCTCCATGGTCACTGCAGCAATGGTGTGTAGAAATGGCGCTCGAGCAACGTTCATCTGCATTAAACAAATAGAAAGTTTTGTGACGTTCCTCCAGGTGACCTCATGCAGTAAGCGCTGGCAGGTGTCCAGCACTCCCTCGGCCAGTTCTCCATTCATCCACTGCCGGCTCTTGATCTGCATTATTTCGTCTAGCAAGAGATCAAGGCTGTCCACCTGCTGGAGTCTCTCCAGGGCACAGCTCTTCAGTTTTTGGAGGAGTTCCCTGTAGGTTTTATGGTGGTTCCCAAAGGAACGAGGTGTTTTTGACAACTGCATAAGTAGGACGGCTATCTTTTCCAGGCTTGGCAAGTTGCACTGCTGGATTATAGCATCTATTTTAGAAAGGACAGCTTCATCCACTTGGTTGAGGTTCAAGAGAGAAAGTGCCTTGGCCATTCTGGCCACTTCAGATGGTATAAAGCTTGCAATTAGGTTCCTGCAGGGGAATAAAAAAATAAAAATAATAATGTAATAAATAAGTATTAATTTATTAAATTAATAAATATTTAGTGCATTCCAGACATGACGTCAGAAGATTTCCCGATCGATGAGTGTCCCAAGGCTGTAAACCCTTCCACAGTAAGAAACCTGTCAGCAAGTGTTCAATTTCTGTACAGTGCCCCCACAGAGAAATAGAAGTGTTAGGCCTTATACGCGACTGTATTTTCTGTGGTTCGCACGTGGACCCGTCCACAAAAATGCAGGCACCAGACGGTTGCTGTTCGGCAAATAATAATAGAACATGCCCTATTCTTGTCTGTTTTGCAGACAAGAACATGCATCTCTCTAGAACAGGGCTCCTGGAAAATGCAGGATGCACACGGACCGCAAAACGGATACGTTCGTGCGAACAGAGCCTTACACAGCACCCACTGAAAGAAATGTGCTCTCCCTGTAAGATGCAGAAATGCCTGGTCATTAATAGTAAGAGATGCCACTTTTTTGTGTGCCACGTAATAAATCCTCTAGAACCATAGGGTAACAGCTGATAGCTCAGCAGAGACGATGCACAACAGTCCGCAGACATGCCATTGTACGGTGTCATTTACTGTCACTTACCTTTGCAGATGCCTTTGTAGTTCTTTTAGCAGCTTGGTATTTTGGTGTGGCAGATTCACCACGGACTCCGTCGTGTGAAGTAGTTGTGTGGGTTTGCAGATATCCAAATGTTTCTGCAAGAGGGAGCAAATTCTAAAGAAGAAACAAAAATAAAAAATAAATAAAAAATAAAGGTCTATGAAATCCGTTCACACTATAGCATTACATTGGAAGCGCCTCTATATGACGGAACCTTCGGAGACATTTACAATGATTATCGAGTTATTTTCTGTACAGGTTCCAGGGCAGCACATTACAACCACTGTTGTGGTCGGGGACAAAGCTATAGAAGGTGCAGAGGTGGCCCTGGTGGCTAAGGGGGGCCCATAACAAAACACCACTTGTATAAATGATGCATTGTAGTTGGGGTCCAGACGCTTCCAGGCTTCAGGTTACACTGAAGAAGCCATCTACATGAAGACCGCCATGGAAGTATAAGGGTATGGCTACATGGCGACACTGGTCATGGCCAGGATCGCAGGGCCATCGCAGTGCAGAGGTGACCCCATAGAAATGAATGGGATCACAAGGCGAGTTGCAGGGGTGCTCTGACTGTAATCCCCAAATCGCAAATAAAAAAAGATCAACTTTTGGATTTTTTTTGCAATTCAGGGGTCGCGGCACACCTGCGACCCTATTCATTTGTACGGGACCACATCTACACTGCGATGTCCCAGCAATCCTGACCGTGACAGCTGTTGTGCAACCAGTGTCGCCATGTAGCCCTACCCTAACTTTGGGGATGAGGAGCCATTAAACAGGTACATGTTAACGTAAAGACTATCCAGCGGTATACCCAGAAATCTTACTTTTGGATGAGGGCGTTATTTGTGCAATCCATTTCCACCATTGCTCTCAGGACAACAAGTAGATGGCTCAGGTTCATCTCATCAGTGAAGGCCAGCAGCTTTTCTTCAAGTCTGGGGGAGGAAGCGAAATCCACAAGTATGAAGCTGGGCCATACAAAGTCCTTGGTTGTATTTTATAAAGACATTTACGTACTGGAATGAATTAATGGAGATGTATGAAACTGGAAGAATGGTTCTGATTTGCTCAGCGTCACTCATGCCCAACGGCTGTACCTGGTATTTCAGCTCAGACCCATTCACTTAAAGGGGTTGTCCAGGTTCAGAGCTGGACTCGGACATACAGTGGCGGAAATAATTATTTGACCCCTCACTGATTTTGTAAGTTTGTCCAATGACAAAGAAATGAAAAGTCTCAGAACAGTATCATTTCAATGGTAGGTTTATTGTAACAGTGGCAGATAGCACATCAAAAGGAAAATCGAAAAAATAACTTTAAATAAAAGATAGCAACTGATTTGCATTTCATTGAGTGAAATAAGTATTTGAACCCCTACCAACCATTAAGAGTTCTGGCTCCCACAGAGTGGTTAGACACTTCTACTCAATTAGTCACCCTCATTAAGGACACCTGTCTTAACTAGTCACCTGTATAAAAGACACCTGTCCACAGAATCAATCAATCAAGCAGACTCCAAACTCTCCAACATGGGAAAGACCAAAGAGCTGTCCAAGGATGTCAGAGACAAAATTGTAGACCTGCACAAGGCTGGAATGGGCTACAAAACCATTAGCAAGAAGCTGGGAGAGAAGGTGACAACTGTTGGTGCGATTGTTCGAAAATGGAAGGAGCACAAAATGACCATCAATCGACCTCGCTCTGGGGCTCCACGCAAGATCTCACCTCGTGGGGTGTCAATGGTTCTGAGAAAGGTGAAAAAGCATCCTAGAACTACACGGGAGGAGTTAGTTAATGACCTCAAATTAGCAGGGACCACAGTCACCACGAAAACCATTGGAAACACATTACACCGCAATGGATTAAAATCCTGCAGGGCTCGCAAGGTCCCCCTGCTCAGGAAGGCACATGTGCAGGCCCGTCTGAAGTTTGCCAATGAACACCTGAATGATTCAGAGAGTGACTGGGAGAAGGTGCTGTGGTCTGATGAGACCAAAATAGAGCTCTTTGGCATTAACTCAACTCGCTGTGTTTGGAGGAAGAAAAATGCTGCCTATGACCCCCAAAACACCGTCCCCACCGTCAAGCATGGGGGTGGAAACATTTTGCTTTGGGGGTGTTTTTCTGCTAAGGGCACAGGACAACTTATTCGCATAAACGGGAAAATGGACGGAGCCATGTATCGTGAAATCCTGAGCGACAACCTCCTTCCCTCTGCCAGGAAACTGAAAATGGGTCGTGGATGGGTGTTCCAGCACGACAATGACCCAAAACATACAGCAAAGGCAACAAAGGAGTGGCTCAAGAAGAAGCACATTAAGGTCATGGAGTGGCCTAGTCAGTCTCCGGACCTTAATCCAATCGAAAACCTATGGAGGGAGCTCAAGCTCAGAGTTGCACAGAGACAGCCTCGAAACCTTAGGGATTTAGAGATGATCTGCAAAGAGGAGTGGACCAACATTCCTCCTAAAATGTGCGCAAACTTGGTCATCAATTACAAGAAACGTTTGACCTCTGTGCTTGCAAACAAGGGTTTTTCCACCAAGTATTAAGTCTTTTTTTGTTAGAGGGTTCAAATACTTATTTCACTCAATGAAATGCAAATCAGTTGCTATCTTTTATTTAAAGTTATTTTTTCGATTTTCCTTTTGATGTGCTATCTGCCACTGTTACAATAAACCTACCATTGAAATGATACTGTTCTGAGACTTTTCATTTCTTTGTCATTGGACAAACTTACAAAATCAGTGAGGGGTCAAATAATTATTTCCGCCACTGTATCCTCTTCTTCTCCCAGGCAGCCCCTCTGAGATGAGCATCAGAGCATCTCATGCTTTTTCAGCAGACCCGGCTTCCACCTAGCGGTGTTCCCAGTGACAACACCGGAACTAATGGGCGGGCTTTAACGGTGACCCAGGCTAGGGCAGCACTAAAGCCTGCCCATTAGGGCCGGCGTTGTCACGGGGAAGCCTCCGCCTAGCAGAGACCAGATACGTCACCAGATCTGCTGAAAAACCATGAAATGCTCTGATGCTCATCTCAGAGGGGCTGCCTGGGTGCAGAAGGGGATATGTCTGGGTTCATCTCTGAACCTGGACAACCCCTTTAAAATAGAGCTGACCTGCAATACCAGACACATGCCATGGACAAAAGTGGCACTGTTCCCGGAAAAAATAAAATAAAAAAATGAACATTTTTGTACTGCAAGACAACCCCTCTAACCCCTTAATGGGGTTGTCTGAGATTTTAGTACTGATGACCTATCCTCAGGATAGGTTGTCAATATCAGATCAGTGGGAATCCACTGATCCGATATTGTCCGCATTGGAATGAATGGGTTTGCACCTGTTCCGCGTTTCCACAAATTGTGGAACGGATACTGTGAATGAGCCCTTATTCAATGCTTTCAACATCATTTTGGTGGTGGTGGAAATAATCAAACGCAGGGACGAGGAGAAGACGCCCATAGCAGTCAATTAAATTCCAGCTCTCCTTTTTCAGAGGCCAAATGCCAAAGCATAAATGACTATGTCAATAAAATATGGAAGCGGCTGATGAGGAAGAAAGAGTTTACATGTCTGCTGCATGCAGGAAGAGAGGGACATTCACGCTTTTTCGGACACTTACCCGTCTCTCATACGAGGAGATACCATTCTACTTAAGGCATCAAACAGATCCACAAAGGTCTCGGGATCATTACACATTTTCATCATCTCAACAAGTCGTGGCTTGGCCATAACGGGGAAGTCCGTATTGTTTAGTCGTAGGTGCTTGTACACCCCAGCAATGCTGGACAGGTCTTTGGCGTCCATTGTGCCTATGTGCTGCTTGAAGAAGTTGTCGTATTTCTCCAGCAGGGAGACATAGGTGAACTTGTATTTATAGAAAAGTCTCATCACCCTGAACGCATGCCTGACGTCGGACAGCTCAAATTTCTGGATGACGGATTCAGTCTTTTCGACCAGTCGTTCCTGCAGGTTCGGTGAGCTTACCGACTGCAAGCAGACGAGGAGACAGGACAATGTTCTGGAGAGCAGAAGATGGGACAGAACCATCATAGAGAGGACATCGACAAGAAAGGTTAGGCCAGAAATACATTGTACTGACAGTGGAGCTAAAGAGAACTTTTCAAAGGGTGTTCCAGTGATATCAAGTTCTCCCCTTTGCACAAGACAGGGGAAAACTACTAGATTGGTGGGGGGTCCTACCACCGATCATGAGAACGTGGGTCCCAAACACCATGGAAATGAACGGAGCAGGTGGTCGGAAATGCACGCTGCTGTTTCATTAATTTATGTGGGAGTTACCGAAATAGCTCTCAGTGCAACGCTCAGCTATTTCCAGAACTTTCATTTCCGTTAAAATGAATAGAGCAGCCGCACCCATTTCTGACCACCCATTCTTTCCATTTCAGGGGGGCTCCATGAGATTTGGGGCCTCCATTCTCATCATCTGCGGCAGGACCCCCACCAATCTAATCGTTTTCCCCTATCCTGTGGGCAGAGGATAATGATATAACTGAAATACCCCTTTAAATGCAATGTGTGTAATTTCCTCTTCTCCGTACACATCCAAAGTTGCATTTGAAATTCTTTTTGCTATGGAGGATGAATTTCCTCAGGTTACAAACTCTGCAAATAGACCTGACCCTAAATAGGGTTGTTTCATCATAACAAGACCCTTTAAGATTAAAATGGGATCTGTCAGCAGTTTTGACCATCCTGAACTGCTGACAGCAACAGGTAGGGACAGTACAAACATACCTTTTTGTGGAGCTTTTGTCATCAGGAGGAGTTTGAATATGAAGTTTTATTCTGGCAGATTCTGGAAGTACTCAGGAGGTGGAGCTTCAATGTGAAGTGCTCTCTGCATGGAGCTGCTCCACAGCCCCTCGCCTCTGCTGAGTGACCGCTGCAGTGGTCTGCTGGTTGGATTTCATAGCTGTCACTCAAAGCAGAAGGTAGAGGACCCTTTTATCAAGTAGATGGAAAAAAATGAAAAGTTTCTAAGAAACTTTCTATACTTCCTAATTTGCTTTGCCTTCCAATCCCTTAAAGGGGTTATCCAAGACTTTAAAATGCTCCCCCATATCCCGGGCCCCTTACATTGAATCTACTTACTTCGCTCCCTGCGGCGCTCCTGGTTCCGCACCGCCGCTGCAGCTTCTCCCAGTGCGCAGATTAAAACATCTGGTGTCGGGGGGTGCAGCCAATGGCAGGCGGTGACAGGGACGAGCCTCCCTAGCGTCACCCGCAATGCTGCCCGTCACTGGGTGCTATCCGACCCCCAGACCCCCCCCCCCCCCCCCCCTTTCCTCCGACATCAAATGTTTTCATCTGGGCAAAGAGAGAAGCAGCAGCAGAGGTGCGGGGACCAGGAGAGGCGCAGGAGGTGGGGAGCGAGGTAAGTAGATTCAATGTGAGGGGCCCCAGCATATGGGGGAACATGTTATAGTCTTAGATAACCCCTTTCATTTACAATTTCCTCCATTTTCAAGATCTGTGCTTGCTGTCAGAGTCTGCAGCATTAAAGTTGCTTATTATCTGATACTGGATAAGGCGATGAAGGTGTGAGTATACGTACACAGGATCGTCCGCATCTTCCAAATCCCTGTCCACGACACTGGCCATGTGTCCTATAAGCGGACTAGTGGTCAGATCTTGTTTTTTCAAGCAAACTGCAAACTTTGCTAATGTTGGAAGATCAAGTCTGTGCATTCAAAAAAAATAAAGACAAAATTCCTGATCACAAAGTGCAAATTTACACGTCTCACCTTCTGTAAAACCCTGTATCTATCATCCTGACATGGTGACGTGCAGGTGTACGGCAGGTAACCGCTGCAGCCAATCACTGTCTTCTGTGTAAAAACTGCTGAGGACAGTGATTGTCTGCAGTGGTCATATGCCATAGACTACAAGGTCACCTCTGCAGTTTGTACACAAGCAGCGGCAGAAGGACCGGAACAGCACCGCAAAGAATGGAGATTATATGATGATTTTTTATTTTAGGCTACAGGAGGGCTTGTCCGAGATCTTTCAATATCTTGGAAACCCCTTTCAGGCTGTGGTAAACTGTTAACATGGTTCTGCAAATAGAGACCCCCTGCATACAGCCATACAGCGGCTCCATTTTGTACGCAGCCTTAAAGGGGGGTTGTCCCACCTCGGCACACGGCATTTATCATGTAGAGAAAGTTAATACAAGGCACTTACTACTGTATTGTGATTGTCCATATTGCCTCCTTTGCTGGCTGAATTCATTTTTCCATCACATTATACACTGCTCGTATCCAGGGGTTATGGCCACCGCTGCAGCACAGATACAAGTTGGCCGGGAGCTGCTGCACACGCGTGCCTATGTGCACTCCTAAGGTCCCGGCCACCAGAGAGGCCGGCATTTTTTCATATAGTGCGCACGGCCACTGCTGAGGAATTGCAGGGTGGTCATAACCGCCGTATACGAGCAGTGTATAATGTGATGGGAAAAGAAATCAAGCCTCCAGCAAAGGAAGCAATATGGATAATAACAATAGTAAGTGCCTTATATCAAAGGGCATCTGTCAGCAGATTTGTCCCTATGTCACTGGCTGACCTGTTACATGTGCACTGGGCAGCTGAAGGCATCTGTGTTGGTCCCATGTTCATATGTGCCCGCATTGCGGAGAAAAAAATAAGTTTTAATATATGCAAATGAGCCTCTAGGAGCAACGGGGGCGTTACCATTACACCTAGAGGCTCTGCTCTCTCTGCAACTGCCACACACTCTGCACTTTGATTGACAGGGCCTGGTGTGATAACATTTGCCTGGCCCTGTCAATCAAAGTGCAGACGATGTGGCAGCTGCAGAGAGAGCAGAGCCTCTAGGTGTAATGACAACGCCCCCGTTGCCCCTAGAGGCTCATTTGCATATATTAAAACATCATTTTTCTCAGCAATGCGGACACATATGAACATGGGACCAACACAGATGTCTTCAGCTGCCAAGTGCACATGTAACAGGTCAGCCAGTGTCATGGGTACAAATCTACTGATAGATGCCCTTTAACTTTCTCTACATTATGAATGTAATTTGCTGAAGTGAGAAAACCCCTTCAATAGGGATCCACAAGAGTGAAAGAGTCCTTGACTGTAACTCTTATGTCTCCAATTTCACATTAATCTAACAACAAAAAAAACAGCATGCTCCATCAGAATGTATGCACGGAGGAAAGTTCCTTAAAAGCCCGGGTTCTCACCCAATGGAGCTTTGTACAGCAACACACAGTGTCCGATACAGACCCCCATGTTACACCGTATCGCCTTTGTGCCCTGTAAATCATGCCTAAGGCTTACCCCGGCCATACGCATTAGATTCATGTAGGCCAAACCCGTTGATTTCGGTGAAGCTGGTCAACTGTCTAATATGTATGGGGGCCTCCTGACTCTCCACGTCAGCAGATATTGGGGGGGAAAAGATGGCCATCAGAGGTGTCTGGGAGCCTTTTACTTCCCTTTCCCAATGAAAACACATGCACACTTGGCTGAGAAGGGGTGTGCATGTATATTGGGCGAGGGGTGTCAGGGAAAACTGCCGCCAAGCATTCAGCCATCACTTATCTCAAATGGACAGCCAGCTTTAGTTCAGACTGAAAAAAAAAATAATTACCCCCAAAAAATTATTGTGAAAAAGAGGACGAACTCAGTAAGGTCACGGGCTGCGGTATCAGGATCACTGAGCACTTCTGCATTTGAATCTTCAGACATTAATGAACTCACCTTTCTAATCTTCTCCATCCTTCAACTACCAGCCGCTGTATTACAGCATCGTGCGCCTGCACCTGAAACCTTGAGGTGAACAAATAAAGGGTTAATGCAGTGCATGTGCATAGGCTGAGGTCATACCCGTGTCCCCCCCCCCCCGAGGTCACAGGACAAGCCATGACAGTAACAGACTGTGGTCATTCTTCCTGATGTCACTTGGCGCCGCCCTTCCCCCCCCATTACACATACATGGCACCAGGCGGAAAAACTTTTCATGATGCTCCCCAAATAATGCTCCTAATATCGAGCCTGGTGTCATTTGAAAGCTAAGATTACGGGTTTCAGCAGGATGCCAAGATACTAGCGAGGGTTTCAAAATGTATTCAATAATTCCATGACAGTGAAAGGGTCTAAAAAGGTTTAAAATTCTGTGCCGATTCATCTCTATATCGAGTGGAGCTTCGTTTTTTTTCATTCCCTGCCTAAGGCTAGGTCTACACGACGACAATAAGTCGCGAGACAGATAGGGCACAGCTACACTGCAACATTTGTCGCGCGACATTTTGTTGCACCAATGTCACGCGACAATTTTTATAATGGCAGTCTATGGTGTCACACTGCAACATGCGACTGCGACGCAACAGTCGCAGAAAAATCCACCTCGATTGGATTTTTTGCGACTGTTGCGTCGCAGTCGAAGCATGCCGCATGTTGCAGTGCGACACCATAGACTATCATTATAAAAATTGTAGCGCGACAAATGTCGTCGTGTAGACCTAGCCTAAAAATATGACAACTTGCTTCTGCCTTCAAATTCCACTAGAGGGAGCCTAAGAACTCAATAATAAGGCATTATGCAGCTCCCTCTAGTGGCGGCCAGTATGGTGCCTTTTACATCTACGAAGAGAATTTGAAGATTCGTATAAAAAAAATAAAAAAGAGTGAAGATGATAATTCTGATACGAGACCTGTTTTATAACTGCTGCAAAAAGCATTCACACAGCAGATCTTTGATAACGTGACTTGGATTTTTCTCTGATTATAATGTATTGGGGGAGGGAGTTTGATACTTTTAAACTTGGCAGCATCACCACAACACAATCCAACCTCAATGTGTCCCATATAGTAAGCGTAGTCGTCAACCACCTACATCATTAGGTTGTACAAGACATCCACCAGTTCTTTATCATCTAGGAGATCAACGTTGTCCCGCGCTAATGTGCGGAGAGCAATAAATTCTGGGTGATCTCGAGTTTGGCCAAGTGTTTTACACGTTTCCGGTTTCCCTTCTTGAAAATACCAGAGCAGATTGACTGCGTAGCCCACGTGATGTACCGAAAGTGCGGATCGGTTCATGCCCAGCAGCTGGAACACTTGATATTCTGTGGTGCATTTCTTTAACTGGTCCAACAACGGTTCCGTTTTCACAGTTTGAGTCCGAAGCAATCGCAGTGAGAAACGGAAAGGACTCCTCCAACGAAGCATGGTGGCCAGACTTATCTATAGAGATGATTGCATCGTGTTTCTCATCCTCCTTTCTGCGCACGCCTATAATAAAAGGGTTATGTTAGAAGTGATTTTATAGGAGGTCATTTTTGCTATTATATATTTATATTACAAAACAACAGATTTTTATGATCCCCAGCAAACAAAGATGACATGAACATGGAGAACCAACATAAAAATGTTATAAACAAGTCACGTACACGGCAGGAATCCCGCACAGCACCTAGTACTGACCACAGTACACGACCATATTACGAGCCAAGCAACATACAGGATGAGATCTGAGATCATTTCTGGCCCAAGTTTCATCCATACATTCTTCCCTAAAACAGATCCCAATACACACAATAAGGGAAATGTATAAAACTGATGCAAAGGAAAAGTAAGGAAGAAGATATCTAAAAGGGAACCTGTCACATTGGACATGGTGTCTGATCCGCAGGCAGCAGGCTATAGTTCAGGAGGAGCTGAGCAGATTGATACATAGTTTTGTGGCAAAAGATTCAATAAACCTAAATTTTATACACTCATAAGAGATGCTGCAGAATTGGTATTACATGGGAGATGTAAGTGGATACTAAAACAGACATAACAGGAGAAGTGACCTCTTCTCTTTAAAGGCTATTTACATCTTCGGGGGCAATTTTTTTTATTGTTGCATTTTACTCATTTGGGGCTAAAACAATTTTTTTTCAATTGGTCTTTATTAAAAAAAAAATATTGAGCTGTTTTGTCACAAAAGGTTAACTGTTTTTCTAACCATGTGACTGGTACTTTCACTTTGGGCCAGACATCTAATAAACCTTATCTCTAAACCACTAAAAGGCAATAAAAACGTATTTAAGCCACATTCTTATCAGTAAGATAAGGATTGAGCTTTGATGAGTGTCTATAAAGGTCAGAGATAAGGAGTCCTTCAGCTGCCTGCCTGACGGAGCAAACAGAAAATTCTGATCCTGCTAGTAGAGCATCTCAGCTCTGAACAGAAAAAAGGACTCCATATTTTTTAATAAAGACCAAATGAAAAAACTATTTTTAGCTCATAATGAATACAATGAGCTAATAAAAATAAAAGAAAATTGCCCCCCAAAACTGTACATAACCTTTAAATGAATAAAATACACGTTTTACTGAATCTTTTCGCACAGAATGCTATATCAGCTCACCATGTTCCGTGTGGCAGGTTCCCTTTAAGGCAGACAGTTTGACATTTTCATTTTCCAAAGAACCTCAGAAAAAGGAGGTAGAGTCCGGCTGCCATGAGCAATAACCCAGATTTTCTGCAAGATTCTTAAAAATGACACCAGAAAGACTTGGGCAGGGCCATCTCATGTACGACCCAGTTGATGATTTCATTTAAAATGTACTATCACGAGCTGCACTTTGTTGGAAATTCAAAGTCATGCAAACGGCCCCATCTATTCTGATAAAACCGTTGTGTGCTATGCTGACGCTTTTGCTAACTTTAGCCATGAGTTTTAGAAAAACTTTTCATAGGTCATAGTGACAGATCAAAAGTTTTGATCTGTGGTAGTCTGAGTGCTCCCCCCGGTCGTGAGAACAAGGAGAGAGAAGGGTCACACATGGCTCTCTCTCCTCACTGCAGGACAGAAAGTGAGATGGACTCAACAGAAAGTCTATGGGCCAGTCTCGCTTCCGACACGGTTGCAGTGGGCGCGATTTTGTTTTGATCCGACAAGCATCTAGTCGTGCTAAAACATGTGCTTTACAGGGTGACTTGACATGTCGCACTTTGCACCTATTGTAGGGATGGAAGGTCTAGTTTAACAGTCTTTCATCTGCTTGTCAAAATAAGCTCCTCTCATTCCACACATGATAACAAATACAAAATACTATATTCAACTCTCACAGTTAAAAAAATAACCATTACCTAATACAACTCAGATTCACTTACAAATGATCGCCACTTTTCTCCTAAAACAGAGGGGAATACAATCACTGGAACACAGTGACCCAGAACGTCGCGTTCATGACGTCATCCTGCAAGCCCTGCATTTCTTACACGTAACTTTCTTTGAACGAAGACGGTTACTGGAGATAAGCCGGGTGTAACGTGCGATGGGTATACATGAAAACACATAGAGGCATAGAAGGCTGTCTGGCCCACGGAGCTTACACTCTAGTCTACAGCTTACAGAGGTCAGGAGCAAGGCAGGAATCCTGCTAACCGCCGAGCTGACTTTCACTGACGACCACAGTCACAAGAAGCCAATAACCGAAACATCGATTCTCCCTTTCCCAAAGCGAGTGATCGTGGCCGCCACCTGCTGGTCACTAACTGTTAATGGTGGACTGAAATTGGGAGAAGCTACAACACAAAGGGAGAGTTACCTGTAGCAGTAAAACCATGTTGTTGCTTTAATAGTTCAGATAGTGCCAAAAAAGAGTAACCTAAAAACATCGCTTTACCATGGGCAATGCCAAAACTGACATCTTGTAAGTAGGGGCAACAAGGAGATGTTGAAAAGCTTTGTTTAAGGGCTTGTTCGCACGAACGTAAGGGCTTCGTGCCCGTGCTGTGGATCGCGAATTGCGGTCCGCAATGCACGGGCACCGACCGTGGGGCAGCCGCATGCGGATCGCAGACCCATTCACTCGACTGGGGTCCGCGATCCGTCCGTTCCGCAAAAAGATAGAACAAGTTCTATCTTTTTGCGGAACGGAAGCACGAAACGGAACACCACATAAGCACTCCATAGTGCTTCCGTGGGGGGTTCCGTTCCGTGCTTCCGCACCGCATCTCCGGACCCATTCAAGTGAATGGGTCCGCATCCGTGATGCGGAATGCACACGGCTGGTGACCCGTGTATTTCGAAACCGCTGTGTGTGCAACATTCTACCCTGAGGCTAGTTGCTTTTTTTTTTTTTTTTTTTTTTTTGCGCAGTTAAAAAAAGCAACAAAAATGTATTTTTGCAATGTAGTAATTGCCCGTGTATTTTGTACAGGTGAACCGCCACATTTATTTAACACGTTTCACCCCTTAAAACACAATCATGGTAAAAACGCACTAATAAAATGCAGCATGTAATAAGCCCAGCCTTACGCTCTGCTCTGTTTATATAGAACATGACCCCAAAACGAATACAGACACCGGATCCTAATAAGGCCACAGATCTAAGGACCCTCTAAATATAGACCCCTCAGGCCCCCTAGACTAATATACAATGCAGACTCCTGCCGTTCTCTTCACTCCCAAGCTGGACCCTACAGACAGGAATGAAGAGGACGGAAGGAACATGGAGGGATGAGTCAAGGTCTCAGGCAAACAACCGGAACTGTTTTGCGGTCTGCAAATTGCAGATCCATAAAACATGAAAAACGGCCCTGTGCGTTCTGCAGCTTCTTGTTCCGCACGTCCTGCCCGCTGTTAAAAATGCCAATACTTGTCATTTGCAAAGCGGACAGGTATAGGACATGTTCTATCTTTTTTGCGGGGCCACAGAACGGAACTACAGATGCGGACAGCATGCGGTATGCTGTCCAGGTTTTTTGCGGCCCCATTGAAATGAATGGGTCCACATCCAACCCGCAAAAAATGCAGGTCAGATGTAGACGGTCTTAGGGCTGGTGTTTTTTATTAATTTATTTTTAAACAATTTTTTGCATTTGTTTGGACTTTTTATTTACTAAAAAAATGAAAGGTGGAATCTGATTGGTTGCTGACCAGCTCCCCAGCGTTTCCCCTTATAGAGAAGGTAATGTGAAAACACCTGTGCAGAGGTCATTGTGCAGGGAGGGTGGTGAGGTAAGCTGTGGCCATCGCCTATTGTCAATGGTGGATCCTGCATCATCTGCCTCTAGCTTTATAATCCTGGTTTCGTTTTTTTAAACTGCTATCACTGCGTTTTTTAGAAACTATATCCCCACCCCTCTCCAGGTTACATATGAAAAGGAGGAGGGGATTGCTTCATAATGACATTGAATGGTCTGAAGAAGAGATTGTTAAATTCTCATTTCAGGATTGCACCAAACTCTGCACTAAAGGTTCATCCTCGGAGACAGCGCTGCAGGACCAGATCCTAGCTTTCCCGTCTCCGTTGTTATAAGATAACCAGTGTTATTCACTGCACCGGTCAGGAATATTAGGCTCCATTCACACGTCTGCAAAATGTGTCCGCATCCGTTCCGCAATTTTGCGGAACGGGTGCGGACCCATTCATTCTCTATGGGGATGGAATGGATGCGGACAGCACACAGTGTGCTGTCTGCAGCCGCAATTGCGGAGCGCGGCCCCGATTTCAGGTCCGCAAAAAGATAGAGCATGTCCTGTTCTTGTCCGCAGCTTGCGGACAAGAATAGGCATTTCTATGGGGGTGACGGGCTGGTGTGTTGCGGACCCGCAATTTGCGGGTCCGCAACACACCACGGACGTGTGAATGTAGCCTTAAAGGGCTTTTCCATTTTAATATTGATGAGCTATCCTCAGAATGGTTGAAGGGAAGGCCACTCTTGGGATCCAGGATCCTCGGGAATTAGCTGGTTGAAGAGACGGCTGTGCTCCACGCAAACGCAGGATTCCCTTCAATGTTTACCTGCTTGCTGTCGACATCGCAGCGATGAGCATGTGTAATTATAAGAAGCAGTCCCATTCAATTCTATACACTTGAATAGGACCGAGCCGCCCTATTAAAATGAATGGGACAGCTTGTAATTACACCTGCCCACCGCTGCCATGTCCGACAGCGAGCAGGTAAACAATGAAGGGAAGGCTGTGCTTGCACAGAGCGCGGCATTCCCTCCAACCAGCTGATCGGCGGGGGTGCTGGGTGTCGGACCACTGCCCATCTGAGGATAGGTCAGCAGTATTAAAATCCCGGAAAAAAAAACTTTAGGCCTCTTTCACACGACCGTATGGTTTTGCGGTCAGTTTTAAATGGATCCGTTTTTCCGTTTCAGTAGTGTTTCCGTTCTGTATGTGATCCTTTTTTTTGCGGAACGGAAACATGTCATATACAGTAATTACATTGAAAAATTGGGCAGGACATAAAATTTGCAATACAAGTTTCCGCAAAAATGGAAAGGATACCAAAGACTCCAAGGGTTTGTCTCCAAGAAGGCATAGGGAAGGTGAGTAAGTACAGTCCAGCAGCGAGGATAGCAATCAGGAATTTTTTTTCCAGAATTGCTGGATACGTGGACAAGACCACCAAATGTGGTAGACCGTACCTTCTCCCCCACATCCTCTAAAACATAAAGAAGAAACTTCAGGATAGATATGGTGCAATCTATAGGGCACTAGATATGTCCTATGAAGGACTTTTATCGAAGTCTCCGCCAGAGTAATCTGCCATGAGTTTTTGGTCACGGTCTGGGAACGGAGATGCCATTTGGATAGGGGAAATTCTTCCTGGATATCCTCTTCCCAATCTTTCATGTATGGCAGTTTAACTCCTTCTGGGGAGGCATTAAGCGTCCCGTAAATTCTTGACAGTAATCCCTGTTTGCACAAGGAGAAAGTAATAAACCGTTCAAAGGGGGTGAAGTCTAAAGTTAAGTTATTGACCTTCTGAGAGTGAAGAAAGGAGAATATTTGGTTAGCATTATATGAATCATTATCTGGGAGTGCGTATTTGTCCTTAAAGTCACTTAGGGGTATCATCTTTCCCCTGATCAATAACCTATGGAGAGATGAGAATCCATTAGAAATCCACCACTGAAAAGTATCTGTCCAGAGACCCGGGCGGGGGGGAGGGGAGGAAGCCGGATTTCCAAACAGGTAGAGAAGTGGTGAACATCTGGATTGTAACCTAGCCTTGAACCTAACGGACCTCCAGAGTATTAGAGAGGGATGGGATAATAGAGAGTAGGTCCAAATTCTTGGTGGGGAGGGGAGACCAGAGTAGAGCTTTCCAAGACCAAGGGCTAAGAAGGGATTGTTCAAGGGAGTCCCACAGAGGGTGCGCTTCTGGCTGCAGGTGTGTTAGGAATAACTGGGCTAAGCTCGCCGCTTTAATGCTTTGCAAAATCGGGGACTGAGAGATCCCCTTGTGATTTATGTCTACACATTACAGTACGGGAGATGCGGGCTCGTTTATTGCTCCAGATAAATTTCATCACATCTGACTGCAAACTACAGATATCCTTACTGGGTATTTGAACTGGAAGGGTCCGATACAAATATAACAGCCTGGGTAAGATCACCATTCTGACTATGTGTATTCTACCGATCCAAGAGACTGGTAGTGAGCTCCAGGTTTTGAGGTCTTCCCTGACTTTTCGGTATAATGGGAGGTAATTAAGTTTATATAGGGTGTTTAGTTGGGACGGTATCAGAGTACCTAAATATGGGATGTAATTGGGTTGATGCGAAAAGGGCAAGTTCTGCAGGAGAAGGGATTTTAACGGGGGAGGGGTGTTACATAATAGAAGTTCAGACTTCCCATGATTAATGTAAAGCCCCGAAGTCACCGAGAAAGATTTCAGAAGATATAACAGGTTTGGGAGAGAGGTTATGGGGTTGGTGAGGAATAACAGGAGATCGTCTGCGAATAAGCTGAGTTTATATTCAGTGTTTCCTATCTTAAGTCCTGTAATATTCGGGTTACTCCTAATATGAATGGCGAGAGGCTCCATCGCAATGGCAAATAAAGCAGATGATAGAGGGCAGCCCTGACATGTTCCCCTAAGGATCTGGATGGAGGTTGGATGTGTAGAAGGGAGTTTTAGGTAAGCTACTGGGGTAGAATAAAGGGAGTGGACAGCTTGTAGAAATGGACCTCTAATACCCATAGCCTGTAATACTCTATACAGATAATCCCATGTGAGTCAAAGGCTTTTTCTATGTCTAGGGCCAAATTAGCTAACGGAGGAGTTTTATTATTAGCTACTTGTATTATATTAAGGACCTTTCGGATATTATCAGGGGCCTCCCTGTCGGGGATGAATCCCACCTGGTCTTTATGTATAAGGCTGGGTAGGAGAGTATTAAGACGTCTGGCCAAAATGGAGGAGAAAATTTTTGTGTCTAAATTCATTAAGGATATGGGTCTGTAATTGGATGGTGATAGGGGATCCTTTTTTGGTTTAGGAATGACTGTGATATTGGCCACCAGAAAATCTGGTTGCAGAAGTTGGTGATATGTGGGGTTAGTATGGGGGCAATATTTTTATAGTAAAGAGCTGAAAGGCCGTCCGGGCCTGGGGCTTTCCCCAGTTTCAAGGCTTGCCTTTACATCTTATAACAGGTACAAAGCCATCCTGGAGAAGATGTATCTAGGGACCAATCAGATGGAAAGAAAAGGTGGAATCGCTTTAATAGCTCCAGGTCAGATCTATCTGTATGGCCAGCTTAAAGGGTATGTTCACACTCGGCAGATTTGTTGCAGTAGTTTCTGAAAATATCTGATAAGGCCTCATGCACACGGCCATTGTGCGGCTGTTCCGTGCATTGGGGACCACAATTGCGGTACCCAATGCACGGGCAACATCCGTGCAGCGGGCCAGACCCATTCAACTTGAATGGGTCCGTGGTCTGTCTGCATTGCAAAAAAATTTGACATGTCATATTTATTTGCGGTGCGGAACAATGGAGAGACACCACGGAAGCACTCCATAGTGCTTCCGGTGTTCCGTATCTCCGGAATTGCGGACCCATTCAAGTGAATGGGTCCGCATCAGTGATGCGTGGTGCACACAGCTGGCGGGCCGCAATACGGCCACGGCCGCCCAACAGCTGTGTGGATGAGGCCTAACTGTAATGTGACTTGCAGACATCCATGCGCATGTTGTGGAAACGACTCCTTTCAGATGCTGCATGTGAACATACCTCAAGGCCATGTAGAGTCCACACTAATTTAATCACATGTCTGTCAGGTCAGCCTTTGTTTTCTTCACTTCTGTAAGACAGCAGCCATGTTTTTCTTAGGCCTCTTTTACACGACCGTATGGCTTTTTCAGTGTTTTGCGGTCCGTTTTTCATGGATCTGTTGTTCCGTTTTTTGTTTCCATTGTGTTTCCGTTCCGTTTTTCCATATGGCATATGCAGTAATTACGGTACATAGAAAAAATTGGTCTGGGCATAAAATTTTCAATAGATGGTTCCGCAAAAACGGAACGGATACGGAAGACATACGCAGTACATTTCGTATGTGTTCCATTTTTTTTGCAGACCCATTGACTTGAATGGAGCCACGGAACGTGATTTGCGGGCAATAATAGGACATGTTCTATCTTTCAACAGAACGGAAATACAGAATGCATACGGAGTACATTCGTTTTCTTGTTTTTTTTTCAGGAACCATTGAAATGAATGGTTCCGTATATGGAACGCAAAAAAACTCCCGTAAACGGAAAATAAAAAATAAATAAAAAAAAGTTGTGTGAAATAGGCCTTATGCTGTGGAACCCCTTTAAATTTTCTTCGTACTTTCATAAAAAATCTTGATGCTGCATACATTTTTTGTACATGTTCTGCACACAGATCTATATATATATATATATATATATATAAATATAAATAAATGAATAAAAAACTAGTTTATTTACAAATTTGCATAAAACATTTTATAGCTCATTAGCAAAAATCTTCTTCCTGAGGTAGTTAATCCAGGCGTCCTTTGTTCCTAGTTCCATTGAATTCCATTCAAAACTAGGGATCTGAAAAACAGAAAACTGACATGAAATGTGGGAGTCATAACTAGGTCCCTTTTACACGAGTTTCCGCAAGAGCACCCGTCCTGACCTCCCAGCACTGCTGGGGTCGCATAGCATTGTATTGATTTAGGATGCTATGTAACCCTTACAGTTCTGGAATGTATTGGATAACACTGACAGCATTATGTTAGTGTTATAGAATACATTCCAGAACTCTAAGGGATCCAGTGCATCATAAATCAATATAATGCTATGCAACCCTGGCAGTGCTGGAAGGTCAGGACGGGAGCTGCTGCATAATCATGCTGCGAGTCCAATGCATGGAGCTCGCTCGTCTGAAAGGGGCCTAAAGGTGGCCATACACATTAGACCACTGTCAGCCAAACCCACCAATGTGATGTGCATGGGGGCCTCCTGACACTCCCTTGACAGCGGAGGTAGGGAGAATGATGGATCAGGCAGTTAGGTTTCAAAATGTCTGACCCTTTTGTTCTGGGGGGAGATAAGCTGCCAACAGAGGCGCCTGACGGTAGTTTACTTCCACCTGTCCATTGAAAACACATGGATGTTTGGTTGACCTAAGCAGGGAAGAACAGATGTCCACTAATAGGTATTTTAGGTATATGGCTGCCTTTACAATATTTATTATCTCCAGGTAATTCTTATATTGATTAGTAACTGGGCAATGGGAATCGTCAGGTTTTAAATCCTGAAAGCCACAGATCCTTCCCCTGGCGAGCGGCGCTGCCTCTACAGCGATCAGTGTCTGTATCTAAAGAATAAGCCAGATGCAGCTTGAGACCCAGAACGTATGGATTACTATAGGGATATTTACAGGTTCTAAAATGATCAGCGGATCACCAGGGTGTCCATGGCCTCTGCAGGAGAAATGTGCTTTACATGGTCGTGCTAAATCCCTCAGGGTACGGAACATGGAGGCTTTATGGAACCACACCTTTGTACTATTTACTCAGAATTTACCAAGTTATAAGACTTAACCCCAATGGTCCCAAAACTGAGGACAAGAAACTGTAACCAACCTGCACTACATAGTACCCCAGAATCTCCAAATGTCTCTTCTTCATGGCATTTAACCCTTTGATCTTGGAAGAATTTCTGCAAAATGCCACTGGATTAAGAAACTCAATAGCGACTCTATAAAGATGAAGGAAAGAACATTTGTTAAATGTTGTAATACACTTTATTAAGTAAATATGTTAATTTTTATTACACAAATGTATGTAAAGTCTCCCCTCTGAGGGTTGTTAAAGGAAATCTGTCACCAGGATAATCGCTATTGCAGTAAAGCCATGGCCTAATAGCACTTAGCACCTTATTTCCAGATGAGCCTTTGTTCCAGCAATAGATGTTTTCTATCTTCTGAAAATCCAGTTTATTTGGTATGCAAACGAGCCAGTAAGGTGCCCAGAGGGCGTCACTCTTGCCGGAAGGAGTCCAGACACGCCCCCTACCACAATGAGTCCACCCACTCCTCCTACATCACATTCAAGCCATAACTCTGCCCCCTTTTCCCAGCATGAGGGTGGGCTTGGGCACTAGCAGGAGGCGTGCCTACTTCCTGCAAGAGTGACGCCCCTCTGGGCACCTTACTGGCTCATTTGCATAGCAAATAAACTGGATTTTCAGAAGATAAAAAACATCTATTGCTGAAACAAAGGCACATCTGGAAATAAGGTGCTAAGTGCTATTAGGCCATGGCTTTACTGCAATAGCGATTATCTGTCACCGCCAGCTCTGTGAGAACATCTGGCAGACGTTCTTCTCTACCTGTTGTATGATGTTCTTTGTTTTGGTTTCACTTTCTCATCTCCTTTCCTTCTCCCAGCTGTCATCTATTTGCACTGATTGTCTCCCTTTATATTCTCTCCCATACTGCCTCACTTTGCGGTTTATACTTCTTCCTGGATTGTGTTCACTGCTGGAGGCTGCTTCTCCTGATTCCTCAGATAAGTCTGTTCCCTTTATTTGTGTTTCTTGCTGGCTTGATTGTAGGTGACCCTGACTCCGTCGGTATTAAGTGCAGGGAGCCGGTGGTCGTGTCCCCTCACTATTATAGGGTTTTCAGGTGTCACATAGTATAAGGTACGAGGGCATGAAATAGTCTACCATAAAGATCTTTGCATGGGCATAGCAGTCAGGGAGAGCTCTAGGGGTTTTATAGGGCTCACCCATATGCTCCTTAGTTTGGGATCAAGCCAGTCGGATGTTTATTTATAAGTTCCAGCTTTCTGCAACACCATCCGTGACATTATCCTGGTGACAGATTTCCTTTAAAGGGTTTCTATCACTTCGTATGACATAATTAGCTGTCAGACACTAGCGATCTGCTAGTGTCTGCTCTGGCCAACCATCCTACTATAATCACTTGTGGGGCAGCGGTTTTGCTAAAAAACTAACTTTTATAAATATGCTAATGAGCCTCTAGGTGCTATGTGGGAGTCATTAGCACCTAGAGGCTCCGTCTACCTTCATACACAGCCGCCGCCCAGCGCGTCCCTCCAGCCCGCCCATGTCCTCCTCCATGTGACGCAGCGGCCGAATTCTCGCGCATGCGCCGTGCGCGGCTGTATTCGGCGCATTTGAGATGTCTGAGCGGTCAGACATTCAATGCGCATGCGCCGAATACATCCGCGCATGCGCATTGAATGTCTGACCGCTCCGAGCTCAGACATCTCAAATGCGCCGAATACAGCCGCGCACGGCGCATGCGCGAGAATTCGGCCGCTGCGTCACACGGAGGAGGACATGGGCGGGCTGGAGGGACGCGCTGGGCGGCGGCTGTGTATGAAGGTAGACGGAGCCTCTAGGTGCTAATGACGCCCACATAGCACCTAGAGGCTCATTAGCATATTTATAAAAGTTAGTTTTTTAGCAAAACCGCTGCCCCACAAGTGATTATAGTAGGATGGTTGGCCAGAGCAGACACTAGCAGATCGCTAGTGTCTGACAGCTAATTATGTCATACGAAGTGATAGAAACCCTTTAAGGACTACCTGTCTACTGAACATGACAAATAACTGATGCGGAGGCTACTCAGCCTGCTTCTGTTCTCCCTGTCCTAGCCACTGTCTCATTACTCCAGCCCTGCCTCCCTAAATATATGTAATAATGTACTAATGTAACATGCTTCCCTGCAGACAGTTTACAGGTGCTGCCAGGTGCACCCATTTCTACCTTCTCAGAGTGTCTCTGGTTAGTGCTGGGAAGATAGGTAGAGGAGCAGGGCTGCAGCAATCCGCTCTGGCAGGGAGATGCTGAGAAGGGAGAGGGGGACACTGCTGCCAGTGCCGATCACAGTCTTCAGGGAATCATGTAGCATTACTTTAGTAACTTTCACACTGGCGTTTCTGGGTCCGCTTGTGAGATCCGTTTCAGGGCTCTCAAAAGTGGCCCAAAACGGATCAGTTTAGCCCCAATGCATTCTGAATGGATAAGGATCCGTTCAAAATGCATCAATTTGGCTGCGTTTGGCCTCCGTTGCGTTTTTTAGACAGTCACTAAAACGCAGCTTGCAGCGTTTTTGTGACAGTCTGACTATGCAGAGCCTAACGGATCCGTCTAGACTTACAATGTAAGTCAATGGGGACGGATCCGTTGTTCACTGACACAATATGGTGCAATTGAAAATGGATCCATCCCCCATTGACTTTCAATGTAAGTCAAGACGGATTCGTTTTGACTTAGCCTTTTTTGAATGAATAATGCAAACAGATCCGTTATTAACGGATACAAGTGTTTGCATTATTCGTGCGGATCAGTCTGTGCAGATACAAGACGGATCTGCACAAAACGCGAGTGTGAAAGTAGCCTTAGCTCTATTACATTTAGGGAGAAAGAGGCTAGGGCTGGGAGACCAGAGGCATGCTGAGAAGCCTGCCTCTGTACCATAAGGTTATCTGGCATGTCCAATGTTCTGTCTGACAGTTGCTAGGGGGAGACTTTACATACAGTTTTCTAACAAATATTAACATATTTCCATAATAAAGTGACTAAAAAAATAAAAAATAAAAAAATTGCACTAATTTTAACTCTGATTTATCATGCCTTCACTCCGAAATTCTGGATTCAAAAAAAAAATAAAAATTGGGCTTTTTGCTTTTTTCCACCACTCCAGTTTTGCAATATGGGTGGAAAAGCGGGTGTGGTTAGCTATGTCAAGGAGTTTCACTCCAGATTTATCATTGAGACTTGAAAAAGTTGCAAAAACATTCACAATCTCTCCACAGGAGGAGGGAGGAGTAGGAAAACTGGAGTAGCTTTTTCTAGACAAAAGTGTTAGGTTTAAGGACAAGACAAATTTATCAAATATGTAACATTTGATAAACGTGGCATAAAGTACGCCAACGCAGGCTCCAGCAAAACGGACTTCAAATATTCCCCTCATGATAAGTTCTCCCCATTGTCCCTACTGTCCCCAGAGCAATTTGGTTCATAACAATATAAGACATTGGCTCAATCAAATGGGAGTTATGGAAATATCCAAGCGAACTAAAGTTGCACTGGGATGGAGCACCATGCTTCTACACGCAGAAGAATCACTAACCTCTGAGCCCCTTGTGGTAAGGACTTGTTATCCCACATCTGACTCTCCAGGCCCCACTGTACTTCTGCCACATTAGAGGAAAGCTTGTTCTCTTCCATATATGCAATAGGTTTTTTATTTTTGCTCAGTATGCACTCAAAATCTGCAGGAAGCAATCACACTATGTTAGGAGATCCACAACATAAGGCCTCTTGCACACGACCGTATGGGTTTTTCAGTATTTTGCGGTCCGCAAAAAACGGATCACGTCCGCGTACATTCCGTTTTTCACGGAACAGCTGAACCCCTGATAGAACAGTACTATCCTTGTCCGTTATGGGGACAATAATAGGACATGTTCTATCTTTGAACGGAACAGAAATACAGAAACAGAAGGCATACGGAGTACCTTCCGTTTTTTTTGCGGATCCATTGAAATGAATAATTCCGTATACGGAACGCAAAAAAAAAAAAAAAAAACGTTTGTGTGCAAGAGGCCTAACACCTTCAGAAACTTGTAACATTTATAAGGGTTAGGCTAGTCTCACATTGCCGGCATAGCTCTGGCAGACTGTTCTCTGCTGCAACTATCTGGATCCGGAATTGCCGGAATGCCTGCCGACCCCTTAGACTATAGTGGGGTCTAGCGGAGATCTGGTTGCTATCCAGCAAATATGCCAGGATTTGGCCAGATCTCCACTGGACCCCATTATAGTGAAAGGGGTCGGCGAGCATTCCGGCAATTCTGGAACAAGACAGCCTCGGCAGACTGTTCTCTGCCGGAACTATGCTGGCAATGTGAAACTAACCTTATCTTACAAGAGGCAAGATAAGCATTTCTGGCTAGAAGATGAGGATTACAGATCTGCCTTCTCCATCCCAATTGTCATTGGCAAAATTAATTTGCATCTGGCCATACATGACAGCCAGGACCTCTCACCATAACATTCATGTGCCCCAAATAATGAGCTGATCGCTGGCTGCCCTGCTGCTGGCACACAGTGATCAGCAGTCGTCTGTAGGGAAAAGCAGCAGCAAGTGATCGATTTCCCTGCAGCGCCACCACAGGGCAAATGAAGCATTACACTACTGAATTTAATTTGCTGTCAATGTAATGCACACACAAATTTAAAAATCTTACCTACTGTATAGTAATAGGGGGTGGTTACAAACATCTTGGCATAGTTAATTCCTCCAAAGAGATCTCCCAGAAATAGGTGAATCTGATGATATATGGATCTCTTGGAGTTGGCATCTGAGAAAAAATAAATCCGTTATTAGAGGTAAATGATTCTTACAAAATGTAGTTTTGCAGTTATAGATATTCAAGGGGTTGTTCCATGAAAGAAAAAAAATATTCCGTATTTTTCAAACCAGCACCTGGATCTGAATATTTTTTGTAATCGCATGTAATTAAAAAATTGTGTGCAACAACAAAGTAACTCAATAAAATGTATCTGTATAGCGCCACCTGCTGTTTGTTCTTTTTGTTATCTCTGTTCATCTCACTGAAGTGGTCGCACATGCTCAGTTCCATCTTTCAACTGCCACCATCTATATCTGCTGTTAGAAGCTGTGACAATTACAGGGTGAGAGCTACAACAGAAAAGGCACCCCCCTCCAAGAAAGGGCACACTGCCAGCCTCCCCACCACCACATGAGAAAGGGCACGCCCCCAGCAGTTCAGGCATCGCATTAAAAAAATCACAATTCCGAAGACCTAAAAATAAAATTCCCCTAACTCTGCGCCACTCTTGGGCTTTTGTATTGAAGCTCAGCCTCATTCATTTCCATAGGGATGAACTGCAATACCAGGTACAGCCACAAGTAAGAGTGGCACTGTGTACTAAAGTCATCGAACCACTTTGTCTTGTTAGCATAATAAAATCAAGGAAAATCAACGAAGCTAGCCCCACACCTCTTTGCTTCATCTGTCGGCAGTATTCTTCATGAAACCAAGGAACCTGGTGTTCAGGGCACTCGAGACAGACCGCTCGATTTAACTGCATCAGACGCATTCGTATCTTGGAGCTTCTGTCAGATGGAAAAGCTATAAAGCAAAGACAACACAGAAAACATCAAAGTGCTGAACAAAACTTCATTTATTTAGCCGTTTGTATGATTGGGTGTGCAGATCGGGCCTTCGGGGTGCAGGTAAAGTTGCCCACACACATCAAGACTGCAGACCCCAACTGTATGGGAAAACCAGGATCGAATGTCTAATTTCAACATGCCCAATCTCTCTCCCAGCTATCAATCTCAACTCCCTCAAACACGTGCCCGCTAGGCCGAGCATGCATGTATTTTTAGTAGTAAGTGGAAGCCGCCTCTGGCAGTTCCTTATCTTTCCGATAATAAAAGGATTGGTCTGAACCTTATCTCCTCCGACATCCGACAGTGGGGTAGAGTTAGATACATTAGATCAGGGTTGGACAACCTGAGGCTCTCCAGCTGTTGCAAAACTACAATTCCCAGCATGCCCAGACTGCCTACAGCTATCAGCCTACGGCAGGGCATGGTCGGAGTTGTAGTTTTACAACAGCTGGAGAGCCGCGGGTTGTCCATGCCTGCATTAGATAGTTGGACGGGCCCACCAAAATCAGCAGGTGCAGCCAACAAATATTTATTTTCCGCACTTATATAGCGCTACTATATTCCGCAGAGCTTTACAGACATTACCTTCAAGCTGCCCCCAATGGGGCTTACAATCTGCGTTCCCTATCAATAGGTCTTTAAAGTGTGGGAGGAAACCGGAGAACACGGAGGAAACTCATATAAACACGGGGGAGAACATACAAACTCCATGCAGATGTTGTCCTTGGTCGGATGTGAACCCAGGACCCCAGCGCTGCACGGCACCAGCACTAACCACTAAGCCACCATGATACGCTGATATCCAACATGTATGGCCAACTCGAGGCTTGGCCCATCTGAGACATTGGTGGCCTTCAAAGTCAGATAGGTTTGGGTCCCACCTCTGGGACGCACGTCTTTCTCTAGAACGGGCCTCAATGAACATGCGCGGTGTGCTTTCCATTCACTTCCATGGGAGAGTGAGGGCGGTCAGTGAACGGAGAGCACACCAAGCATGCATGGTCACCTCTCCATTCACTTCTATGGGACTGCTGGAAATAGCTGAGCCAGCGATCAGCTATTTTCAGAACTTGCACAGAAGTGGAGGGTGCTTCGCTCTCGTTCACTTTGGGAGCCCCGTTCTACAGATAGTTGAGGTGGGACCTGCACTTATAGGACATTGGTGGCATATCCTAGCGATACAATATCAATGTCCAAGAGGAGACAACCCCTTTAAAGAGTAGAAGGCTAGTCAAAATGAATGACCTAGATAGAAGCGAAGGGGGCGAGATGCAGAAAAATACACCGCACTTACTGTCAAGTTCAGAATCCAGTTTGGTTAGGAAACCAATGTTAAAAATTGATTTAATCAGCTCTTCTGGAAAATATTGTGCAACAGCAAGTGTGAATCCAACCAGAACCATGAGATGAGGAGGGAACGAATCTGGAAGGTGAAATAAGACACACCATCAGAGGATTTAAGACTTACGCCCCCCCCCACACACACACTGCATGGACACAGACAGCATGACCTTCTGGCCACGTATCCACATTGCTGCATAAAGTCATCCCAAGTGGGGGAACCCAACCTACCCAATGAGGTTTACTGCCACAGTCAAGGATTTTCTCGACACAACCCCATTCATTTCTCTGTATTTATAAATGGGGATTTTGCAAAGGTATCCCCCAAAGGTGAAACCCACAGAATACTTACTCAGATTCACGAGTATATGCTGAATGCACAGATTAAAGAACTCTTCTTCTCGCGGGGGATCGTAGTTCAGATTGATAAAGGCATACAATATTCTGTTCAAGTCAGTGGGATGAATCTGGACACAATTAAGAAACAGCAAATCAGAAGACGGTTTTGATAACGTCTCACATGTCTGTATAAAGGCTTTATACATCTTGTAAAGGCCGTGCACATTACGTGTTCCTGAAAATCAACTTCGAAATTCCATGAAGGTTCATATAGGGTCAAGTGGAGGGGAGATGAAGAGGAACTGCAAGTTAAGGCTTCACTCACATGACTGTATTTTTCATCCACGTGCTATCCACAATTTTTGTGGATAGCACACAGACCCGTTCATTTCTATGGGGCCATGCACACGTCTGTGTGGCCGTTCTGCAAATTATACAGGGTCCTATCTGTGTCCATATTGCAGATGAGAACAGGCCTTTCTATTCATGGGAGTGAGGAAAACTATGGAGTGCAAACGAAAGGTATCTTGTGGATCCGTTTTCTTGCAGAAATACTGACACGGCCGTGTGCCGGCACTAGAACCAAAACTTATATTTGAATAGCAGGAAATTGCATGCACAGCAATTTTCCAAAACATTAGTATTATTGGGACTGTCCCATTGCTATACTCAGAGGAAGACTGGGAACTTAAAGGGGTTCTGCAGTTTTTTTAAACTGATGAGCTATCCTTTGGATAGATCATCAGCATCTGATCGGCGGGGGTCCGACAGCCGGGGCGCCCGCCGATCAGCTGGTTCAGAAGGCAGCGGCGCTGGCAGTAGTGCCGCAGCCTTATCGCCGTTTACCGCATGCCCAGTGACGTCACGACTAGTATCACTGGCCTGGGCGGGGCTAAGCTCCGTTCACTTCAATGGAGCTTAGACCCACCCAGTACATTGTAGTCTATGAGAATTTTTAATTCTCATGCACACGATGCAGATTTTTACCTACGGTGTGGATTATAAAATCCGCAGCATGTCAATTTATAATTTTTTTTTTTCCCTGACCGGATTTTCTCTATTCACTTCCATGGGGAGAGTAAAATCCGTATGCGGGAAAATCCACACCAATTGATGCGGATTGATCACCTGCGGATTGTCCGCACATAAATCCTGAACGTGTGCATTTACCCTAAAGGTTCAGGTGCAACGTGCACAGACCATTTCCCAGTCCTGCGTGATAATCCTCTAATTTCTGCGACAACTTGACAAACTCTATGAGACAAAGCGGATGCATGCGACTACTACCTTTGTAACATTCTCCATGGTGACTTCGGCGATCTTGTCCAGTACTGGAGGACACAGAGTATTACAGTAACTTATAACCAGCGCCAGAAACGGGGCGTTCCTCCAGGTGACCTGATGCAGCAGGCGCTGGCAGGAGTGCAGGATGTCGTCTAGAAGCATATTGTGAAGCCACTGGCCATTCATCATGTACGTCAGTTCATTTAGCAGGTTATCAAGGTTGTCTATGTTTCTGACTCTCTCCAGTCCGTGTCGGCTCACTTTATGGAGGAGCTTTTCATACAGCCCAGATTTATTTTGCCTGGACACCCGGGCCGGCTGCAGCCACCGGATGACGCTGTTAGCAATGCTGTTCAGGTCACTGAGATCGCACTGGGGGATGACCGCGTCGATCTTAGTCAGGATGGTCTCATCCACTTTAGTAAGGGTCAGTAATGACAAGGACCTGGTCATCATAACCAAGATGGTGGGCACATAACACGTCTTCATGTAGCTATGGACATACAAATGAGAAACAAACATTAAGTAAACCTAAAAAGCCAAAATGTCCATTATTACAACTCCTGCAGGGTGGTCACACCGCTCCCACCCGGGGGGCTTTGCTCTCAGCTTCTCTAGAATCCTGAAAACCAATGGGGTCATTTATCAAACTGGTGTGAAGTAGAACTGGCTTAGTTGCCCATAGCAACCAATCAGATTCCACCTTTCATTTTCGACAGCTCCTTTGGAAAATGAAAGGTGGAACCTGATTGGTTGCTATGGGCAACTAAGCCTGTACTACTTTACAGCAGTTTGATAAGGGACTCCATTGGTTTTCAGGATTCTAGAGAAGCTGTGTGAAAAGCCAGTGGTAGCGGAGATAGCAACAATTTTCTAGAAAATAACTAATAAACAAAAAGATCTTTTGTTTATGCTTCCTGCATTTTTTTTTTTTGTTGTGCCATTTTTTTGGGCTTGTAAAAAACGCCATGAAATTCATGTGTATTTCCAAGTGGGTTTTTTTTCCCCCACTAATTTTGACAAGCATTTTTTTCAGCAGTTTTTTCCCCTACAGAAAAATCACCTGAAAAGAAGAGAGAGAAAAAAAAAAAAAGCCCACGTGCTATCATTGCGCAAAAGTGGTAAAAAACGCACAAATGTACACACATTTGGTATCGCCGATATCGTACTGACCCATAAAATAACAGTAACAGGCTAGCTGTGCCGTCGGAAATTTAAAGTGAAAATACAATGGTGGAGCTGCTTTTTTTTCATTATCACCCCAAAAAGGTAATAAACTTAATAAGTTATATGTACCCCAAAATGATGACACTAAAAAATACAATTTGCCCCGCAAAAAAACAAGCCCTCATACCGCTACATCGACAGAAAAATAAAAAAGTTATGGCAGGGAAAAAATAAAAATACCCACTATCTTATTTCAGACTCCTCCTTCACTGAAAATACTCCTTAAAAATGCTAAGAGGAGTATTGTTACTCTTCCGGGAAAAATGTAGTGCGTCCTCTGCCCTGGGATATACCTGTAATATATCACAGCATGTACATGGAAATCCCACCTATCTGCTCTTCTCACCTCCATTACCAACATACAAGAACGGTTCACAGCTCCCGTATTACATCAAGGGAGAGAAGAAGACGGCATCCCGAAGTGCAGACCCGGATGCCTGCATTCAGTGTCACATGCGTTTTATTGCCCCCCTTCAGTTACACTTACGCTGTCAGACGTTTCTGTAGGTCGGCAAACAGTTGATAATTTTGGCAGGGCAGGCAGACCAGGGCATCTGTTATTTTACATAAATACAGTCGCTGATAATGATCCAGATTATCCTGTATGGTTGAACAGATTCTAAATGGAGAAAAAAGAAAGAAAGAAGGGACAATATCAACACGTACGTCTCTATTCACAGGTCATCATGCAAGCTGTGAATGTAGGAGAACAAGACTCTGATCACAGCCGGGTGGTGTAGAATAAGGCCCCTTTCAGACAAGCGGGTGTCATGCCCCGGACTCGCAGCTTAGCTCCCGTCCTGAACTTCCAGCACTGCCGCCGTCCCATAGCATTATATTGTATTGTATGACATAATCTCAAAGACAAGATACTTCAACCCACAAATATTCAAGTGTCTACCAAGGAAATATCACTGCAACTGAGAAAGAGACTGAAGGCCTCCTCTCCAGGTCGGAAAGAGGTTGGGGGACCCCCTTTCCGGAGATAGGTACAGGGTCTCGCATGGATATTCTGTAAATGCCCAAGATGGGAATATGCCTTTAAAGGGACTGCCCATCTCTTATCACATTCATCCGCACAGTACATGTAAGGGTCCATTCACACGTCTGCAAAATGGGTCCGCATCCGTTCTGAAATTTTGCGGGAAAGGGTGCGGACCCATTCATTTTCAATGGGGCCGCAAAAGATGCGGACAGAACACCGTGTTCTGTCAGCATCCGCACTTCTGTTCGGCGGCCCCGCAGGAAAAATAGAACATGTCCTATTCTTCTCCACATCCACGGACAAGAAAAAGCATTTCTACTATAGCGCTGGTAATGTGCGGTCCGCAAAATGCTGAACGCACATGGCCAGTATCCGTGTTTTGAGGATCGCAAAACAGTTGCTGATGTGTGAATGGACCCTAAGGCCTCTTTCACACGGGCGTTGCGGGAAAATGTGCGGGTGCGTTGCGGGAACACCCGCGATTTTTCCGCGCGAGTGCAAAACATTGTAATGCGTTTTGCACTCGCGTGAGAAAAATTGTGCATGTTTGGTACCCAAACCCGAACTTCTTCACAGAAGTTCGGGCTTGGGATCAGTGTTCTGTAGATTGTATTATTTTTTTTTTTTTGTAAATTCTTTATTTTAATTTTTCAATTTTCAATAGAACAAAGCATGACAAGCAATGAGACTGATGTTGAATACATCTCAGCATCACAGCATAGGTAAAATAAATGCCAATCAACGGGTCGTACAATTCTAGATCCCTACTCGGGAGAAACCACAAACGACTGTGGAACAGTATTATGCAAATTAAATACAAACATAATGTAGACACGAATAGGGGGAAACAGGGAAGGGAAGGAGGGGTAAAGGAAAGGGGGGACAGCATTCGCAGATTGTATTATTTTAACATGGTTATAAGGGAAAATAATAGCATTCTGAATACAGAATGCATAGTAAAACAGCGCTGGAGGGGTTAATTTAAAAAAAAAATAATAATTTAACTCACCTTAATCCACTTGATCGCGTAGCCGGCATCTCCTTCTGTCTCTTTTACTGAACAGGACCTGTGGTGAGCATTCATTATAGGTCAAGGACCTTTGATGACGTCACTCCGGTCATCACATGGTACGTCACATGATCGTTTACCATGGTGAATCACCATGGTAAAAGATCATGTGACGTACCATGTGATGACCGGAGTGACGTCATCACATGGTACGTCAATGCTCACCACAGGTCCTGTTCAGTAAAAGAGACAAAAGGAGATGCCGGCTACGCGATCAAGTTGATTAAGGTGAGTTAAATTATTATTTTTATTTTTTTAACCCCTCCAGCGCTGTTTTACTATGCATTCTGTATTCATGTATAACCATGTTATAAGGGAAAATAATAATGATTGGGTCTCCATCCCGATCGTCTCCTAGCAACCGTGCGTGAAAATCGCACCGCAACCGCACTTGCTTGCGATTTTCACACAACCCCATTCATTTCTATGGGGCCTGCGTTGCGTGAAAAACGCAGAATATAGAGCATGCTGCGATTTTCACGCAACGCACAAGTGATGCGTGAAAAGCACCGCTCATGTGAACAGCCCCATAGAAATGAATGGGTCGGTATTCAGTGCGGGTGCAATGCATTCACCTCACGCATCGCATCTGCGCGGAATACTCGCCCGTGTGAAAGGGGCCTAAGTCAGGCAGAACAGATGGGGGGTTAGAACCTGGACAGACATCCTGACTGCAGAAAGGCTTTCACAAGCATGCAAGTATATCCCTATGCTGACAGAATGATATACAGTCAATAACCTCCAGAACAACTTGTGGATCAGAAGCTGAACCCTATTCCCCCCATTGATGTCTTATTCTGCCCATAGGTACGAATCCCGATCCAGCTGATTGTGTGACCTTAACCTAATGTCTGCAGGCAGCCTTTAGATAAGTATGAGAAAGACGCACAATGCTTCAAACTAATTCCATAAAACCGTACTTTTGAATAAGCATGGGATTTCTACATTCTGCCTCTGCCATGGTCTCCAGGATATACACCAAGCTGATATGATGGATCTTATCTGCCAAGATTACAAGGTCGTCTTCAAGCCTGGAGAGAGAAAAAGAAAAAATGATGGAGGTCATACCTTAAAGTTAGCCATATTCTTCAGACAGCTGTCTCTCCTAAACTCCCCATACATGCATGCTCAGCCAAGTGTGCATGCGTTGTGAATAGGTAAAGTGGAGTAACCTGCTGCCAGAAATTGCTGGTGATGGTTTTAGCAGGTTTTGTGTTAAACGGGTTGTCCAGCCTTTACTCATCGATAGCCTATCCACTAGCTGATCGGCAGGGTGCCGACGCCCAACACCGCCAATCAGCTGTTCAGGTGTAGCTCCATCGCTGGAAGTCGGCACTGGAAATACACAGCTCCGTCAACCTTGCAACGCTGCTCCCAGGGACTTCAGTGTTGGACCCCTGCCGAAGAGCTAGAGGCGACCTATCCTGAGAATATCATCATTTAGTAAGGGCCAGACAACCCCTGTGACGTTTTTCTGGTGGTTTAGGGGTGACACACATTATACGGCTTTGAGGGGCCACTTACTTATTTCTTGTCTCTTGGGAAGCCATGGGAAATAAGGCACAAAATATCTTTCCAAAATGATCAGCAGTATTCCACAGGTCTGATAATTCGAGCAGAGCCGACTTTGCCATCACCTGAAACTCAAACTGCTTGAAGGACATTTGTCGGTACAGAGAGGCGACGATGCACATGGTGTCCGTGCTCATCTTCTTTATGTCCCGCACAAAAACCTGGTTGCATTTGTCCAAGAGGGGCTGGTAGTCATACTTCATGGAGAAGAGGAACTGGACAATCCTGCGGACGCTGTGCACATCGACGCGATCACTCGTCTCCATCAGGGATTCCGCCTTTTTGATCAGTCGATGCTGCAGCCTTGTAGAGGTGACGGGGAATGTCTTGACCATAAGATTGGACAAGATTCTGGTAAAGGATTAAAAAAAAAAAAAACAGAAGATGATCCAAAGTGATCAGTTATATCATTTCTTAAGAAAGTATGAAGAGGGTGAAGCAGAAAATGTCCTGCTCTTACCATCTCTCATAATGCACGGGTGGATCTTAAAGGGGTTGTCCACCCACCGCTCACAAGAACTGGGTTTCCCTGAGTCCTCCGAGAGCATTGAGCACACTTGCACACTGCTGCACCACCTGACTCTATGGGATCGCTGAAGGGAAGCCGATTACAGCACTTATCAATCCCATAGAGGTGAATGGAGCTGCAGCCTTTGTGTGATTTGACCGCGATGTGTCAACTCCTCCCCAGGTTCTTAAAATCACTGAACATCTTCTTAATACAACATTATTGGGTATAACTGATGGATTCTTACCTGATGTTTTGTATATCATCCAGATTTGTGCTCAGCGCATTGGTTACCTCTCCCATCAGTGGACTGGTGTCTAGGTCAGTTTTCTCCAAGCAAACTGAAAATTTCGATAGAGTCTCTGGTTCAAACCTAAACAGGAGAAAAGATAAAACCTGTCACTAGAGTCATAGTAAAACATAAGCGGAACAATAGGAATATTGTAAAGTCCTGCGGCAATAACAACTGGTTCTATTACTGCAGATTCAAGCTGTAGTGAAGCCTCCATAGAAATGTAATAAAGACTGAGCTACACCAACCCTACAAACACCTGTACAGGTTATAGTCCATTCAGACGTCCGTAGTTCAGGGACCGCATCAGTCCCACAATTTTGCAGGATGGGTGCAGACCCATTAATCTCAAAGTGGCTGCAAAAGATGCGGACAGCACACCGTGTGCTGTCCGCATCCGTAGTTAAATTCCGCTGCCCCACAAAAAAGATAGAGCATGTCCTATTCTTGCCCGCATTTCAATCACAGAGCTGGCCATTTGCGGTCCGCAAAATGCGGAACGCGCACGGCCGGGATCAGTGGTTTGCGGATCCACAAATTGTGGACCGCAAAACACTTGTGGACGTCTGAATGGACCCTTATACAGGCAATTAAAAGGAGATTATCCAAGACTATGTACACCTTCGGAGGCAATTTTTGTTTATGATTGCATTTTACTCATTTCTGGCTAAAAATCATATTTTCAATTGGCCTTTATTAAAAATATTGAGCCGCTCTAAACTACTGGGAGGTCATAAACACTTATTTAAGCCACATTCTTATCAGTTAGATAAGAACTGAGCTTTACTGAGTGCTTATAATGTCAGAGAGCAGAGATAAGGAGCCCGTCAGCTCCCCAGCTGATGGAAAAGAGAGAAAATCCAGAGGCTGCTTCTAGAGCATCTCAGCCATGTACAGAAAAAAAGACTCCATATTTTTAATAAGGACCAATTAAAAAAAATATATTTTTAGCTCAAAATGAGTACAATGCAAAAATAAAAAACATTACTGAAGACGCAAAGTGCAAATTTCCAGCAAACAGCATATTAGCGTACCATGACTTATTGAACAGGTGATAACTGTGGAGGTCCACACGTTGGGACCCTCACCGATCATTTTTCCCATCGTGGACATGCAGGTCTTTTCTCAATAACTAGGTTCCCAGCAGTAAGACCCTCACCGATCTAACAACTCTCACCATTCCCGTGGTGATAAATGTTAACATTTTGTTATCCGTGCCAATTTAATGATAATTTAATTGTTTTCATAATTGACTTACTTTTAACAACTAATTTTTTCATGATCCCAAAGTTATGAGCAGTGCAGGCCTTTTTTTTTTCACAGCACTGATCGGCCTGTGCAACTTGGCTCATGAAATGTACATTCAAGAGGGAAAGGTTATATGATGGCGAAAACCTTTGGTTAAAGGAGGGGCGCTACCATCAAAAAATTTTATCTCATATTAACAGCCTATATATAAATATTCTATGGGTTTTGTTTTTTTGTTTTTAAAAAAGGGGTGGATGGTTTTCTGGATATAATTTTTTAGGTCTCTCCATGTATTCTACTTCCCGTCCTGGATGTTCAACTTCCTGTTTCTTTGGATTTTTAGCAGGGCAGAGAGCCTCACTTGACTTTCTCACTTAAACCATTCACTCTGACCAGACAGGTAAAGGGATGAGTGACTCAATTAGAGCATCACACTGATCAACGCAATGCTCTTCTGTGGGCATCTGTATCTAGGCCTATCAAGAGGACACTACAGATGTCATACTATTATTCCAATTCTACACCTACTATTATACTGGCAGATAACCTCTTCCTCTCACAGCAGCAGTAAACTGACAATGCATTATCTATCTGAGTTTTACTGCTTCAGATGGAGAATATTTCGTATTTAATTTTCAATGGTATAGGACTGCCGAAATTAAAAAGAGCCAAAAATATGCATAAAAATCTCTAAATCAAGTCTCTCTTTAATCCAGAGCTGGACAAAAGCCAAGCAGCTAATGCAGTGTTAGTGCAATGGCATATTGACTACCAGGGTGACCTGCTTGGCTTCTAAAGGCCACAGTATTTTATCTGACATAACCAGAGGGAGTATTGAGTGAATATTTCACCATGCTTTACCTTTCCAGTCTTCTCCAGCCTTCTACTAGCAGCTGCTGCACCAAAGAATCATGTGCTTCCACATTAAACCTGGAAATATAAAATAGGGAATGAGAAGTCACATAGCAGCAGAGCAAAGGAGCAAATAATAAAGGCCCTGACCAGTTACCTTATTATGGCGTACAGCGTATTCACCAAGGTGGCGTCATTCATGAAGTCAATCTTATTCTCTGCAAGGATGCGAAGGGCAATAAATTCCGGGTGATTCCGGATGGTTTCAAAATGTAAGCTTTTGCTCGGTGTCTCCTTCTGAATCTCCCATAACGTGTTGATTGCGCACCCCACGTGCTGAACTGTAAGTTTGGACTTGTGGATCCCAACGAGTTGGAAAATCTGGAATTGGTTCGTGCAGGTCATCAGCTGGTGCAGGAGAGGATCTGAGCTTAAGCTGCGCATCGGAAAGAAGCGCAGCGAAAGGGGAAATGCCCTCTTCCAGCAGAACATGTCTGGACTACAGGAAAGGACGCTTACGGCTTTAGAGAAATGGAATAATTTTTGGCCTTTTCTTGCACCATCTTCTTGGAACGTCAATATTCTTGGCTCTGGATGAGATCATGTCTTTTTAAAGCTATGACGACACATTTTGACTACAGCTATCTGTAAAGGAAAACATAAAAAAAAACATGGAGCATTTACAACCTGTATATAAAGCTCTGCTCAACCATAATTGGACAATCCAGCTGCATTTTTAGCGTGTTTGGTATATGGCATATATACGAATCTGTAAAATTTGAAAGGAGTCATCCTACGTACGATGCGACCGTCTTGGATGACAGAAGAGGAGCCAGGAAATCGGAGGATCTGCAATTGAAGAGATGAAAGAAAAAAAAAAAAAAAAAAAGTTTTCTGTTCATTATCCCATTCATCTGAATATTTCGCTTCAACTGGAGGTTCTCTATAAGTACACTGTAGGATGTTTGAACCCATCTGGTCATAAAGACAAACCTATTAGATCACGTTGAAATCATCATAGACTGTCCCCCCACCTTAGGGCATCCCGAACTCACAGACGCATACTGCTGTCACTTCCTTTTTAGCATATTAGCAGATACTGGTGCTGCGCTTAAAACATGGCTGCTGATGGCGGCCTGCATTCACTAACACTGGGGACGGACCCTCCATCAGCAGCCATGTCTCGAGCGCAGTGCCGGCATGCAGGTCAAGGGACTTGCGTGTAAACTTGATTTATACATATTAAACTACTCAATGCATGCATGGGCGGACTGGACATAGTCCCTACAGGGAAATTTTTCCGGTTGGCCAATGCCCTGAGAGCCCCCCAAGCATTCATCTTGGCTCCATGCCAGGTACATAAAGATCTGAAGCTCTCAGCATTACATAGAATGTGTCGGCAGATAAGAACCATTCGGCCCATCTAGTCTGCCCAATATACTGAATACTATGGATAGCCCCTGGCCCTATCTTATATGAAGGATGGCCTTATGCCTATCCCATGCATGCTTAAACTCCTTCACTGTATTTGCAGCTACCACCTCTGCAGGAAGGCTATTCCATGCATCTACTACTCTCTCAGTAAAGTAATACTTCCTGATATTACTTTTAAACCTTTGCCCCTCTAATTTAAAACTATGTCCTCTTGTAGCAGTTTTTCTTCTTTTAAATATTCTCTCCTCTTTTACCTTGTTGATTCCCTTTATGTATTTAAAAGTTTCTATCATATCCCCTCTGTCTCGTCTTTCTTCCAAGCTATACATGTTAAGGTCCTTTAATCTTTCCTGGTAAGTTTTATCCTGCAATCCATGTACCAGTTTAGTAGCTCTTCTCTGAACTCTCTCCAAAGTATCAATATCCTTCTGGAGATATGGTCTCCAGTACTGAGCACAATACTCCAAATGAGGTCTCACTAGCGCTCTGTAGAGCGGCATGAGCGCCTCCCTCTTTCTACTGGTAATGCCTCTCCCTATACACCCAAGCATTCTGCTAGCATTTCCTGCTGCTCTGTGACATTGTCTGCCTACCTTTAAGTCTTCTGAAATAATGACCCCTAAATCCCTTCCCTCAGATACTGAGGTTAGGACTGTATCACTGATTTTATAAATGCAGGCAGTAATGTGTGCTGCACTATGGTATTTTGCTCTGTATTATTGCTGGCACCACCTGCTTCTGCATCGTCATCTTCTGTCACTTTGGACCCACCTAAAAACATGGGGCCACTTTGAGGTCTTTTCCAGAGACATTGTAAGTTCCCAGTCCGCCCCTGGTTCCCAGCCCATGGGCAGCTAGTCGTATAAACTGGACAACCCCTTTAAAAAATCACGCCTAAAATGTACCAAATATTCTCCTAATGGCTGGCAAATCTGGAACCGTTTGGGTTAAATCAGAAAAATTACAAATTGTCTGAAACATTAGCTCAATTCTACACCCAATCCACTTCCAAATCCCCAGGTCTAATCTGAAGGGACACTCTGCACCACAGGTCATAATAACAACAGACCTAATAAATAGAAAGCCGAGCAAGCATTGCTCCAAATAGCAGCGCCATAACGTAGCCTTACACTGCGGCTGCTGTGGCTAATCCCTCAGAGATTCTTTTCTTTCTAGATGTAGAGGACAACTCCAACTCCTGCAGAAGTGTCAAAGACATGTGTTGGTCTCATTTACAGTCACACACTTCCTGTCGCACAGCTGACGTCATCCTGCAAGTCCTGCATCATTCCTCGCAGCCACACCACCAGCAGGTTTGATTGAAGGGCAGAACAGGAAACGTCAAAGACGTCCCCATACTCTCGCGAGACCGTCAGGACCACAGTCGCCGCCAGTCAATGGCCGATCGTCTCGTTCGCTTTTAAGCGCAACTCGGGTCACGTGACCGACATCAGAGAGCGGCCATCTTCCTCAGCAGACTGCAGCAGTTGAGGGAGGGGAACGATTGGATCGGCGCTTGCCAGCTCATGTCTGTGTGGTCTCCGCGCTCAGAGGAGGGAGGCGGACAGGGCCGGATGGTGTTCTGCTAGTTGGAGGTCCCGCACGCTTCTGCTTCCGTGACTGTAGGAGAAGACGCCCTGGCCCTCGCCTTCCGCGGTGTCCACCGTGCGGACTGAGGTGAGTGCCCGGGGCGTATTTTAATGCATGCACACAGCGTTTCCTGCAGCCGAGCTGGCCGTGGCCGAGTCCCGAGCTCAGGACCGCAGGTTCCAACCTGAGATCAGTCCGGTGCATCCCTGACCATCACTCCCAGCGCGCATGTGTGATCCAGAGCCGTGGCTGGATGCCCTGCGGTACTACAAATCCCAGCATATGCTAATATCTACAGCCTTTCATTCATTGGTGGGGGTTTGTAGTACTACAGATCCCAGCACGTGTTCATATCTACAGATAGAGCAGCCTGTGACTCTTAAGGCATGCTGAGAGTTGTAGTTATGTCGGCTGCAGAGCCCCAGATTGGACCTCTCTGCTGTGCACTACAAGTGCAAGAATATACAGCTATCTACAGCCGGACGGAGGAGCGGAAAACGCCTTTAATAAAACAGATCCCTAAAAGGGAACTCCATTACCAGCCAGTTCCTTGCAGGCACTGTGGCCCCTTTAAGCAGCTGATTTGGGGGGTTGTAGTCATGCCGCACCTTTCTAGGGATTGGCCCTCAAAATTGTGATCCTGGAAAACCTCTTTGAAGCTACGCTAAGGCTCGTCAGCCTCTCTGACTGCCCCTGCCTTACTGGTGTGACGGGTATAGTTGGTGCCGCTTATCTTGGGCACCGTCAAAGGTAGACATTATTGTAAGGTGCCCATATACCTCAGATGATCAGATTTTGTTAAGACCGGATGATTGTCTGATGTATATGGGGGCGTCCCATTTTCCCCAATGACATATGTTGCTGGAAGTAAGGATTGGACATGTTGGGTTTTCATTATGCCCCATCCTTTGTTGCCGCAGGAGTCTGGCAGTGGCCGATTCCTTCCTCCCCATTGAAAACAGACGCATAGGGGATGGGTAGGAATAGCTTTTGGTTATAAGGTGCCTAAAAAAAATAATCTGTGCTTGACCACAGAGTGCAAGTCACCGCGCCTGCAAAATTGCAAAAAAAGAAATAAAAAATCCAACGTTGCTGGGTTTTCTTGCAATTCTGCCGTCGTGGAAACTTGCAAACCCATTCAATTCCGTAATGTTAAAACGCTGCCCTGTTAGGTAGCGATCTTTGGCCCCGTGCAGCCTCAGTTTAAGGGCCCCCTTCTGCAGATTTTGCCACTTTTCCGCAGCAGAAATTTCTAAGTTTTTATTACAAAGGGTGATATATGCATCAGATGTACGCAGCAGAAATTGGCATGCTGCGGATTTAAAGGGGTTGTCCGAGATTTTTCTATTCATGGGCTATCCTCAGGATAGGTCATCAGTATGAGATCGGCGGGGGTCCGACACCTGGCAATCCCCACTGATCAGTACAAGTCCCGTGACGTCATCCTAGGCCAGTGACGTCACCTTCATCGGTCTTATGGCCAAGGCAGTGAATTGGGCTGAGCTACAATACCAAGGATGGCCGCTATTCCAGTGGACGGCGCTGTGAAGAGGCAACGATGCTCATCGGAGTGGCTCGGCACGGGTCCGTGGCGTCGGACCCCCACCGATCTGATATCTATCCTGAGGAGGGTAGGTCATCAATATCAGAATCTCGGAAAACCGCTTTTAAATCTGCTCCGCAGGTCAATGTTTGGTTTGTGATTTGAGATTTCCTAAAAACTCATCCACTTTGCTGGTACTGAAAAATGCTGCCGAAATTACCGCACACAAATCTGCAGTGAAGAAAAACAGTGTAAATTATCCCGTTGTGTGGATTATAACGACAGCACGTCTGTTATCCTTTGCATTGGATGGGGTGAAATCCCCTACTTTTGGTCATTTATGGAGTCATGAATATCGCTCTTGTCAAGGGTTCAGGGTTTCTTCACACTTGGGGCTCATGCACACAAACATATTTTTCTTCTGTTTCCATTTTTTTTATACAGGTCCGTATGCGGCACCATTCATTTCAACAGGGCTTGGGGGGGGAAAAAAACTGGATGCAACACGGAGGTCATCCGTTTTTTGTTTTTTTTGCCGATACGTGTTTTGTGGACCGCAAAATACATAAGGTCGTGTGCATGAGCCGTTAGTGGACAAGATGCAGATTTTCTGATGGAGAATTGCGGGTGTATAAGCTGCAGTGTTTTACATCACCGGAGATGTAGATGAGATTTTACAACCTCTTAGGGCTCATGCACACGAATGTATTTTCTTTCTGTGTCCGATCCTTGTGGGGGTTTTTTGCGGACCGTATACGGAACCATTTATTTCAATGGGTCCGCAAAAAAAAGGAAAGTACTCCGTATGCATTCATTTTCTGTATTTCCGTTCCGCAAAAAAATAAGAACATGTCCTATTATTGTCCGCATTACGGACAAGGATTGTACTGTTCTACGAAGGACCAGCTGTTCCGTTCCGCAAAATACGGAATGCACACGGATGCCATCCTTTTTTTTTTGCGGACCACAAAATACATACGGTCGTGTGCATGATGTTGCAGGAAAAACTGCAGTGGAAATTGACCTCTGATGTGGCTTGTGAATCCTGAGCACATGTTGCATATTTCTCTTTCACTGTAACACATGGAAAAAGATGCACGTGACCCCCCCCCCCCCCAAGCTGCATGTCACTGGTGGGTCACGTGCAGCGCGAGGAGACCCCCCAACTGGTAACACCCAGCTGTACCCTTACTGCAGACTGCTAGCAGGAATAATAGAGGAATGACTCAACATGGTCATAAGAATAGAGGCTCCAAACTGGGGGTGCAAGTAGTTACTAAAACAGACCTGTCAGGGGGGGTGACGGCATCTCTTTAATAGGTACGTATATTTAAACATTAAAAAAAAAATACTTTTGTCAGAAGTTTTGATCAGTTTGGGTCCAGGTGCTGAGACCCCCAGCATTTCCTAAAACAAGGGGCAGAATGGCTCGGCTCACCTGTCGCACAGCGTATGGATTTATAGAAAGTCTCAGTCCGTACATTAATTGCTCCACAGAGAACAGAAAGGAAGAGGCAGCGCGTTCATCTGGGCTCTTCTGACCCTTTGTGGCACCAATCGCTGGGATTCTCGGCCCCGGGCCCCATTGATCAGAACTTCTGACAGTTCACTATGACACATGATAAGCTTTTTAAAATGGCAGATAGCCTGGAGTCAGTCAGCTGACTGGAGTAACGTGTGATGGGGGCAGGAAGGGTCTCTGAGATGTATACCTGCTATGTTGCTGTCTATTGCAATTATTGTATAAGATACGTTCACTTTTCACCTTTATCACGTCCATCACTACTTTATTTTTTCACTTTTCATCACATTTATTATCACCTTTTTGCACCCATCACTTTTCTCTTTTCTTTTTCATCCCCCACAATCAATTAATATTATCAGTCATAAATGAGTATTAAATGTTTAGATCTATACTGTATATATGGTCTGTGAATCTGTACCTGTTTTTATATTCTATCTATATTATCTGATTTATGCACTTTGTTATATTATATAAAGGTAATCTCTATATAGGTGGGCCCCTACCATAAAAGATGTATACCTATGAATACAGGAGGAACTTGTGTTTAAACTAGAAGGCTGAGTACCAGTGTGGAACGCACTATGCATTCATCTTGTTCATGTGATCTACTGCTATGTTGGGCCTGGATGTGGGAGGGGGCTGCGCCGGCTGGCTCTGAGAGTGATGCGTTCCACGGTGGAGCGCATGCCGGATATCCGGTTTTCGGATGCGATCCTCCTCGGCCTGTTCCCGCGGCTTCCTCTCATGTTCTGTCTATGTAGTAGGATTTCACACAGGCCATCTTAAAATAATCATGTGCGCTTATTGCCCAGCATTAGCGGTTTGCATTAGAAATAAGACTGACCGAACCGGAAGTGATGTGATGCGTTCCAGTGTGGAACGCATCGCACTTCCGGTTTTCGTTGTTAGTCTTTATTTGCAGCTCATGCGATCCCAATCTAGCCAATTTGCAGACTATATATGAACAGTTTAGACACCCCATCAGCATCCCTTGAGAAATCGACCGCGAAACACGTGTTGGGATCCAGGACTGCTTGGTCTGTATTGCATGTATTTTCCCTATGCCATGTTCTAGTTCTAAGCACTATGCACTTTATATATACTGACTGTGGGCTGTGATTGAGTACAACTCTGCACAGCTTGGGATTTTTTTTTTTTTGCTAAATTAATTATATTATAATGCAACAGACCTGTAGAGATCATCCCGTGTGATTTAATGCTGCTTATGTATATGGATGTTTATGTTTTATACAAATGTATGTCCAATAAATGACTTTGTATTTCTATAATTTATGCTGTTCTGAGTCTAGTTTTGGGTTTATACGTATAGTTGGTCTAGGACAGCAACAATACCGGGCGTTTATTCGCTTCGCGATTTGGGATTGTCTATTGCAATTGTCTCTCAAATGTTTTTCTTTTCTTCTTTTTTTTACAGTGGGAATCATGGGGGTCAAAGCTCAGCGTCCTCGTTGTTTTTTTGACATTACAATCAACAATGTACCTGGTAAGGCTGTTATGACAATGTCATGCTGTGTTCTGTAGTTCTATTGTTCTGTGCGTTGAAAAAAAACTTTAACACGTCATAGTGACAAATCAAAGGCTCTGATCTGTGGGGGTCTGAGCCGGAGACCACCCCCGATCACTAGAAAGAGGAGAGAGAGGCGCTGTCTGCGGGAGATGGACAGTCCTGACCCATCTCCACTTGTTCTACTGCAGCTGGAGGGAGTGTGTGAGGTGCACGCTTCTCTCTCCTCATTGGGGGTCTCGGCCCTCAGAGACCTCTGTAGCTAAACCTTTGATGTGCCGATATGATGTATTAAAAGTTATTTCCAACTACAGAAACGCTTTAAGGCCTCTTTCACACGAGCGATAAGGATTGTGTCGGGATCTGTTCAGGGAATAACTAAATGCAATCAGTGTTTAATTTTTTTCCTCGCGGGTGCAATCGGTTTTTGGTGTGAAAAAAAACCCTGAAGAATAACAATCTACATCTCCTAGCAACCATCAGTGAAAAATGCATTGCATCCGGGTGCCTTACGCTTTCACACAAGCTCCATTCACTTATATGGGGTCAGGGCTGCACAGTATAGAACTTGCTGCGGTTTTTATTTTTTGTTTTTCCCCGAACGCAGACATGATCAGTGATAAACAGCGCTCATGTGCACCGACCCATTGAAATGAGTGGTCAGGATTCAGTCCAGATGCCGTCCGTTCACAACATGCATAGGACCTGGCTGGGAAAACTCGCTCATGTGAAAGAGGCCTAAGGGGTCTTTCTTGGCCGGTCAGCCCAGTGGGAGCTGTCGCTTTGCATTCAGTGGCCAGGGACGGGTACTCGTTGAGGGAGCACCCACTACACGAGGGCTAGCTGAGAGTTGAAGACCTTTGTCCTGCGTTCTACACGATCGCTCAGGGGTATTCTTAATGGTGTTCTCTCTCTTTTCTTGCAGCTGGAAGAGTCATCTTTGAACTGTTTGCAGACATTTGTCCAAAAACGTGTGATAATTTCCGATGTCTCTGCACAGGTTGGTTGATGCGCCTTTGTTACAGGAAAACATTTGGGCAGGCTCCATACTGACATTGTGTCGTTGACTAGTTGCAATAAAATTATGACATTATTGCAACCTCATAATTTAAAAATAAAACATAAATTCGACAGTCTGAGGAAGTCAGAAAGAGTGTCATGCCAGACCTTATTGCCCCCCGCCATAGGCAAATGTTGAGGTTGTGCGGTTTGTAGTAGTGCCGCCTTTGTACACCGCCATAGACCTGTAGACTGAATAGTGTTCTTGACCGTATTGCGGTGGACACTTGGCATTCTGGTGACTGGTGATGTTTTTAGGCCACATGCACAGTGTACCTGGAGGAGGGCCACATAGGACCGGGACTCCTTTCCCACTTTGTTCTACAGTCAGACATTAAAATGCTGTGGTTTTATATGGAACACGTGTCTTCTCTTTCACTACCTAGGTGAAAAGGGCATTGGGAAAATCACACAGAAGCCATTGCATTACAAAAACGGCATGTTCCATCGAGTGGTGAAAGAATTCATGATCCAGGGAGGTGATTTTAGTGAAGGTAAGCTCTTGTTTCTCCATTTAACTAGGTCTTATTTGTGCTGGAGTAGTTGTTGTCTGATTCTCCTGCGCGCCCCCCGCCCCCCCCCCCCCCCCCCCCCCCCCTCCCAAAAAAAAAAGAAAGTTACTAGCTGCAATTAAGTTCTTTCAAATGAAATGGGGGGGGGGGGGGGTGTAACTTTTTGGAAGCGTCACCACCGAGCCATGTGAATGAGTACAGCGGTTAGCATGGGACTTTATCACTTCTGGTCCGCCTTGGCACTGGAATGGAGGGGCTTTCAAAAGGCGATATTTTTTTATTTTTATTTTTCCTCCATGAGGGGAGTTAGATAATCCCTTTAAACTTTCTTTACACTGTGTACATAATTTTTTTTTTTTCTTCTTCTTAGGAAATGGAAGAGGTGGGGAGTCTATCTATGGAGGCTTTTTTGAAGGTATGTAAACCATTGGCAAGCACTGGTGGTTTATATCTCTGCACTGTGAAGTTGATGACATATATTACGATACGTTAGTCCTTTTTTTGTTTGTACACTTTCTTCTTTTTAAAGGGCATCCGTCAGCAGATTAGTACCTGGCTGACCTGTTACATGAGCGCTTGGCAGCTGAAGACATCTGTGTTGGTCCCATATTCATATGTGCCCGCAGTGCTGAGAAAAATGATGTTTTAGTATATGTAAATGATCCTCTAGGAGCAACGGGGGCGTTACCATTACACCTAGAGGCTCAGCTCTCTCTGCAATGGCCATGCCCTCTGCACTTTGATAAGACCAGACAGTATAAACGTTATCACGCCTGGTCCTGTCAAAGTGCAGGGCGGTGGGGGCAGTTGCAGAGAGAGCAGAGCCTCTAGGTGTAATGACAAACCCCCGTTGCTCCTAGAAGCTCACTTGCATATAATAAAACATAATTTTTCTCCTCAATGCGGGCACATATGAACATGGGACCAACATAGACGTCTTCAGCTGCCAAGTGCACATGTAACAGGTCAGCCGGTGTCATAGGTACAGATCTGCTGACAGATGCCCTTTACATAGTTATGATTATAAATCTGCTGTAAATTTGTGTCTGCCTGTGTCTCCATCTTTACACACTGAGCGTAGTCTGCAGCCTTGTGCTACTTCTCTCTGGTCTTGCTAACAATAGTCTGTCTTTCTTACAGATGAGAACTTCTCAGTTAAGCACAACAAGGAATTCTTGCTGTCCATGGCCAACAGAGGCAAAGACACTAATGGGTCACAGTTTTTCATGTGAGTAGTGGGATTACTAAGGGTCTCTCCCTTGGACTTGTCTGATCAAAGTGTCTCTCCAATCTGGAGGAATCGTAGCTGTAATGTATTACATTGCCACTCTTCCATTCAAATAGTGCCCTTTAATACTACATCACTCCCGTACTGGCTCCTGATGGAGAAATGTATGACCAAACCCTTGTCCCCAGTAAAGAATCAGTGGATATAATATCCTTTGTGTGTATTGTATTATGCAATTAACTGTGTGTTGTCTTTTTTCCCCTCCTGCTTTGCTTTATGCTTCCGTTTATCTGAACCCCTTCAGAACAACAAAGCCAACGCCACATTTGGATGGGTAACTATCGCTTTTGCATGGCTTTTACTTAGCCTATTTCTTTTTAGTATGCTTGGTTTGACTCCTTCTTTTTGTTTTAATAGACTTCATGTTGTTTTTGGACAATTGATATCTGGACAGGAAGTGATCAGGGAGATTGAAAGTCAGAAAACGGACGCCTCCAGCAGGCCAACAGCGGAAGTCAGGATACAGAATTGTGGAGAGCTCGTCCATGTTCAGAAGTCAAAATGTGAGAACATAATTTTTATTTTTTTTAATGATTACATTGGGGGAAAAAAATCATGACATGCTCTGTCAGATAGTGAATTACTTCTCCCATAGAAACATTGCTAGTACCGAGCAGTAGGAACTTTTGATTGTGTTCATGCCCGGAAGAGTATTTTCTCGCCCATATTCCTTGGGGGACACAGGAAACCATGGGTATAGCTCTGCTCCCTAGGAGGCGTGACACTAAGTGAAAGCTGTAAGCCCCTCCTCCATCAGCTATACCCTTCAGCCTGGAGAAGAGACTGCCAGTTTTTGCTTAGTGTCCAAGGAGGCAAGACACCCCCTGCTTATGCAGGGTTGTTTTCCTATGATTTTTTATTTTTGCGTTATTTGTTGTTTCTAATTCGGTTTTTTCTACCTACAGGGACAACAGAGGCGCATTAGACCCCTCTGTTTCTCCCGGGGTTGAGTTGCGCCAGTGCCGGTAATTCCGCACTGCCGCCTCCCCCACAGAAGACAAGGTGGACCAGGGCAGCCTCGCTCCCCTGCGTCCCGTCAGCTCAGGGTCGTCCGCACGCCAAGTCCCTCCCCCGGCTTCCTGCCACTGCGGTGCCAGGAGCTGAAGGGGCGACCCCCGCTGGATGGACTGAGGGCGAAGACAGCGTATGGTGAGAGTGGCTGCTGCAGCCTCCCCTTCCTCCCTCCCACCGCTGCTACATCACATGGCCGCTGCTACATCCCCCATGGCCACTGCTACATCGCCCCCCCCCCCCCCCCCCCGGGCATATCGGGACCGTTACCGGGCATAGTTTGGGGGGGAGTTTATCTGGGCAAGTCCTTGGCAGGGACGCTGCCTTACAGGGGACGGCTGGGGGCCGCTTACTTGGCGTGAACGGCGCCATTTCTTGGCCGGCACTTCATCACCTTGGGGGTTAAAATCATTTTGCCGCGCGCGCGGCTCTGCTTCTGCTTTAGCGCGGCAGAGGGGGGGCGGAGCTTCCTACATGCGCTCCGCTACTTCCGGTTTCGTCGGGCTCCACTTCTCACAGTGCTGCGTGGAATCCTCTCTGCCGTGCGATCCTGAAGCCATTCATCTCCGTGCTGCTGCCTCTCCTCCACAGCCTCCTCAGTCTGTTCCCCTTACCGCTGCCGCTTGCATCATCCGGGTCTGGTAGGACTGTTAACCCCCTCCGTGCCACAGTACTGTTGCTTGGGTGTTATCCCCGTTCCTTTTCTTTGGGGTCTCCCACTTTAAGTGCAACATCTTTTTTCCACCATGTCAGACCCTTCTGCAGCCACCAAGCCTTGGTACCATGCCTGTACTGCTTGTAGGGAACCCTTTCCCCGGGGGCAGTCTGATCCGCACTGTACTGCATGCCGAGCTCCACCGCAGCCTCAGTCGCCCGCTGTGTCGCTCCCTGCTTCCTCTGACCCGCCTGACTGGGCTAGATCCCTGTCCCAGGCCGTGGAAAGCCTCACTCATGTCGTAGGCCGCCTAATAGACAGGCCACCTACCCCGCAGGACGCCTCTCTGACTGTCGCGCCCTCCGGGTCCACTGCTTCTGCCGCTGCAGCGGGTTCACTCTCTCCTAGTGACCCCTCCCGAGCTAGGCACTCTCAGAAGCGTATTAGAGTAGAGCGAGCCTCCTCCTCTGAGGCCTCACTCTCCCCGCCACGCGTGCGCACCCAGACGGGCCTCTCCTCTCCAAGGGATTCGCTCTCTGAAGGTGAATTGGCGGTTTCAGATTTGGAAATGGACTCGGCCCTGCCGTCCAAGCTAGCCTCAGCGATGGGTCAACTCATCTCTGATATTCGTGACACCTTTAAGGTGCAGGATGATCCCCCTAGCTCTGACGCAGCTAGCGTCTCCTTTATCAGACCCAGGCAGGCCTCAAAAGTCTTTCCAATCCACTCTGATTTCTCCTCCCTGGTGTCTAAGGCTTGGGCTCGCCCGGACGCCCGTTTTGTCAACCCCAAGAAGCTAGACATTTGCTATCCTTTTCCAGCCGATGTCGTGGCCACCTGGTCTTCCCCACCCAAGGTGGACCCCCCTGTGGCCCGGCTGTCAAAGAACACGGCCATCCCTGTTCCCGACGGATCCTCTCTTCAGTCAGCGGAGGACCGTCGCATGGAGACCCTTTCCAAGGGCATTTTTGCTGCCTCCGGTTCTGCTCTCAGACCGGTTTTTGCCTCTGCTTGGGCAGGGAAAGCAATCTCTGCTTGGGGTGCGCAGCTGGAACAGGAGTTGGACTCGGACGTCCCCATCCAGGACCTACGTTCCTTGGCCCAGCTTATTATTCGGGCCGGGAATTTTGTTTGTGAGGCCTCCCTTGATGCGGGAGCCCTTATTGCACGCTCCTCCGCCCTGGCAGTTGCCGTCAGGAGGGAGCTCTGGCTGAAGGTTTGGAAAGCGGACGCTGCCTCCAAACGTTCCCTGGCGGGGCTACCGTTTGCGGGTTCCCGCCTTTTCGGGGTCCGCTTAGACGAACTTATTTCGGAGGCCACGGGTGGTAAAAGCACCCATCTTCCTCAACCCCAAGCCAGGGGCGCCCCCCGCGGACGCCCTGGTGCGTCTCGTTTTCGGTCCTCCCGCAGGGCCTCTGGGGCTCCCACCACAGCTGCCGCTTCGGCTCCTCCCCAGGATAAGCGTAGGAAGCCGTTTTTTCGGGCGCAGCCCTCCTGGCGCAAGCCGCAGGCTGCCCGCACACCCGCAGCAAAACAGTCCTCTGCCTGAAGGCGCGCCCCCACCCACCCGGGTGGGGGGCCGGCTCCTCCTTTTCAGGGACGTCTGGATGGCTCACGTCTCCGACGCCTGGGCCCTCGAAATTGTGTCCTCCGGATACAAAATCGAATTTGCATCCTTCCCTCCAGATCGGTTCTTTCGCTCCCGCCCGCCGCGGGACCCGAAAAGCGCGGCTGCGTTCTCCGCGGCCGTTCAAGCCTTACTGGACAGGGGGGTGATTACCCCCGTTCCTCTAGAGGAAAGGTTCCAAGGGTTCTACTCGAACCTCTTTGTGGTTCCCAAGAAGGGAGGTTCGGTGCGGCCCATTTTGGACCTCAAAAAGCTCAACCGTTTTCTCCTCCTTCGACGGTTTCGGATGGAGTCCCTCCGTTCCGCGGTGGCTTCCCTGGAGCAGGGAGATTTCATGTCTTCCATCGATATACAGGATGCCTACCTCCATGTTCCGGTAGCCCGGTGTCACCATCGCTTCCTCCGATTCGCCGTGGGGGACCTCCACTTCCAATTTGTCGCCCTTCCCTTTGGGCTGGCAACAGCCCCCCGGGTGTTCACCAAGGTCCTGGCCCCGGTTTTGGCCTTACTCCGTTCCAGGGGTGTTTTTCTGCTACCGTACTTGGACGATATCCTCATCAAGGCTCCGTCCCTTTCTCAAGCGGTTGCCAGCGTGGATCTCACTCTAGAGACTCTGGCGAGGTTCGGTTGGGTCATCAACTTCCCCAAGTCCTCCCTTCCCCCCTCCAGACAACTAGTCTTCCTGGGAATGCTTTTAGACACGGGAGCGGCGGAGGTACGTCTTCCCTCGGAAAAACGTCTGATCCTCCGTGGGGCGGTTCGGGGTCTCCTTCTCCACCGTCAACCGTCCTTCCGCTTCTGCATGCGGGTCTTGGGGCAAATGGTTGCCTGCTTCGAGGCGATCCCATTTGCGCAGTTTCACTCCCGCCCTCTCCAACGGGCGATCCTCTCCTCCTGGGACAAATCGCCGGAGTCTCTGGATCATCCCTTCCATCTATCGCCTCCGGTGCGGTCTTCTCTCCGCTGGTGGTTACAGTCCCCTCTTCTGGGCAGGTCTTTTCTGCCACTCAACTGGTTGGTGGTTACAACCGATGCCAGTCTCTTGGGCTGGGGAGGCGTCTTTCCTCCCCGATCCGTCCAGGGCATTTGGTCTCCATCGGAGTCCAAACTCTCGATCAATGTCCTGGAGCTGAGAGCGGCCCTTCTGTCTCTACGACACTGGACTCATCTGCTGAAGGGTCATCCAGTTTGTGTACAATCGGACAACGCCACGGCTGTGGCGTACATAAACCACCAGGGGGGCACTCGCAGCGCTGCAGCAATGCGGGAGGTCACCAGCATTCTCCGTTGGGCGGAAGCCCACGTCCCGGCCCTATCTGCAATTTTTATTCCAGGGGTGGACAATTGGGCGGCGGACTTCCTCAGTCGCACCACCGTCGACCCCGGCGAGTGGTCTCTTCACCCGGAGGTATTCGAGGCCATTTGCCTTCGTTGGGGCATACCGGACGTGGACCTCATGGCCTCAAAATTCAATCACAAGGTCCCCGCCTATCTGTCCAGGGCCAGGGATCCGGGAGCTTGCGGAGTCGACGCCCTCGTTCTTCCTTGGCGAGGCTTCGCGCGCCCATACATATTCCCTCCCATCCCTCTCCTGCCCAAGGTCCTTCGGAAGATCGCGGCGGAAGGCGTCTCGGTGATTCTGGTCGCTCCGGACTGGCCCCGCCGGTCTTGGTATGCCGACCTCATGCTGCTCCTGGCAGACGCGCCCTGGCCGCTGCCCGCCAGGGAAGATCTTCTCTCTCAGGGACCGATCTTCCACCCGCGTTTAGGGTCCCTACGTTTGACGGCGTGGTTGTTGAGACCACCGTCCTGACACGTAGGGGTTTTTCTGCGGACGTCGTCCGCACCATGATCCGCGCCCGTAAGCCGTCCTCTTCTAGGATCTATTATAGGACCTGGAGGACTTTTTTTTTTTTTTTGTTTCAATCGTTTTTATTGGTATTTCAATGTAATACACAATACAATAAAAATGCATTACAATACTTGCATTGTCAGTTGAGTTATTAATAACAAATATAGTACAGTGACATAACCCTTGTCAAAGTAAACAAACTTTCATATATGACATCCATGTTGAAGCCTATTCAGCCCATAAACCGAAAACTTAATGTTTTCCGAACCATAGGCCCCCACTGTAGGAGCATGCGAAAAGAGTATCTAAAAGAAAGTATCCACCACCTCCCCCTTACACTCGACATACTTTATGAATCTGAAAATTTATTCTTTATTGGTTGTCCAACACTCGTGTGAGTCTAAATCTACTAGTTAAATTTCAAGGTATGTTTCAGGGAATGTTTTTCCTCTTTCCTTCCCATCACTTTTTGCAATATGGAGACGACATACAAACTTGCCACAATTTCAAGAATTTTTGATAAGTGCCATTCCCTAAGGCTATAATTCTTTCGTAGGCAAAAGTGGTATTAATTGCTGACACTAGGTCCCTCAGATGTGGAATATCCCGAGATTTCCATCTCTGTAATAACATCAATTTAGCCTGGACATTGAAAACACAAACCAATTTCCTGTTTTCCACCTGGAGATCCGCCACTCCAATCAATAGTAGGACAAGTTGCGGTGACCATACCAACTTTTGTGGGAGTAGTAGGCCCAACATCTTTTCACATGCCTCCCAATATTCTGAAATCAATGGGCATTGCCAGAGGATGTGAAGAAGCGTCCCTCTTCCTCCACATCCCCTCCAACACTCGCCAGACACCCCCTCATACATATGTTGCAATTTTTCTGGGGTGTAATACCAATGTAAGATTGTTTTCAGAGCTGATTCTACGTGAGAGGAGCACTGTAAATAAGAATGGATCACTCTGATTGATCTCTGCCAATCTTTCTCAGCTATGTTGATATTCAAAGACCTTTCCCATTTATGCATGGGGTGAGATTTTTTAAATTGGGTTGGCTGAAGTAATGCCTCATATAGTGTCTTAATCCCTTTCAAATTACCCGAAATAAATGTCATGCCTATTCGATTATATTTCAGGTTGGCAGGGCGAAGTGATTGTAGCAAATGCCTAATTTGTAAGTATTTAAAAAAAAATCAGACTTGGGAACCAATAATTGTTCCTGCAAGGCTTGGAAGGTTTTCAGCGTTCCATTCTCATACAATAGTTCAATTGTACCCGCAGTCCTCAAAACCCACCCTGAGAGATCTACGTGTGGAAGTAAGGCTTTTATAAAAGAAAAAGGCAGTGATATCACAGTAGGCGGGTGTCCCTCATTATCTATACTATGAAATTGTTGCCAAGCTGAAACAGATGCAACAATTATCGGGTTCATATTCTTAGGGATCTTAATGCTCCAGAAAGGTAAATGGAATAAGTCTGGCAAACTAAACGGAGCTGCCTGTGCTTGTTCTATTTGCACCCAAGGGATTTCCAATAGTTCTCGTTTCCAGCTTCTAAGCATGGATACCAAAGTGGCCAGGTAATACGCTTTCATGTCTGGGACCGCGAGGCCACCCCTATCTCTGGGTCTCTGAATAATATTTTTAGCCACCCTTGGTTTCTTGTTTTCCCATATATATTTGGATATTGTGTGTTGCACTTTGCTAAAAAACCTATTTGGTAGCGGAATGGGGACCGTACGGAATAAGTATAAAAAACGGGGGAGGATAAACATTTTAAAAGCAGCAATCCTACCTAACCACGATGTTTCATGCTTATGGAAATTATCTATGTCTTTACCCACTTCTGTTAGTAGGGAATCATAGTTGAGACTATACAGTTTGGACAACGAGGGAGTCATACTAGTTCCCAAATATTTAATACTGTCTGTACACTAGTCAAAGTCCCATTTCTCTTTAAAGGACCTAGTTAAGGTATCCGGGATATTGATCGGCAATGCCTGTGTCTTGGAGGAATTTAAATGGTAGTATGATATGTTTCCATAGATTTCTATTTGACTCATAACCGCTGCTAAGGATGTTTCTGGATATGAAAGAGTTAGTAAGACGTCATCTGCGTAAAGTGAAATTACATGCTCCTGGCTTCCAATCATAACCCCCGGGATGAGGGGGTCCATTCTTATAGCTTGAGCTAGTGGTTCCATGGCTATAATAAAGATCAGAGGGGACAGTGGGCAACCCTGTCTAGTGCCGTTTGTTAAACTAAACGACTCTGACAAGGCCCCATTGACATATACCCTAGCCGTGGGGTTGCTATATAAGGCCTCTATTGCGGACATGATTGGACCACTAAATCCCATGTTCGAGAGCACCGAGAATGCGAATGACCATCTTATTCTGTCAAACGCCTTCTCGGCGTCTAAAGCCAGAACCAGCATAGGACTCTTCTGCTGTTTGACTTGGTGGAAAATGCCCAGCATTCTCCTAGTATTGTAGTAGGACTGGCGGGTTGAAACGAAACCAGTTTGGTCAGTGTGTATTATGGAAGGGAGTATTGCAGCTAACCTAAGAGCCAGAAGTTTAGCATAGATTTTAATATCTTGATTTAATAAAGATATGGGCCTAAAGTTTTGGGGTTTATCCGCTGGTTTACCCGGTTTAGGTAAAGTGATGATAGGGCGGATTGGCAAAAATCCCGTAGAAAGGGGCTTAAGATATGTGAGAGCTTTTTATAGTAATGACTCGCAAACCCGTCTGGGCCAGGGGCTTTGTCTTGAGGCAAGGATTTTATCACTCGTTCAACCTCCTCAGTTGTTATGTGAGTATTGAGGGTGCAGAGTTGCTCCCTGGTTAGAGTGGGTAGATTAAGAGTATTAAGATATCTTCTTATCTTGGTGATCAGGTCTGGGGGAGATGGAGTTGAGTCCTTCAGATTATAAAGATCATGGTAATAGGTCTGAAACCCCTCTGCTATATCTAATGGGGAATACATTTTTGTTTGTGTAATAGGATGTAAGAGATACGGTATTCTACTTTTTGTCCGTTTTGCCTTAAGGCTGGCCGCTAGAAGTTTACCTGCTTTATTTCCCTGGGAGTAATAGCGTGCTTTAGATTTCCGGAGTCCTTTTTCAAAGGTTTCTAACATGTGATTCCTCAGATCCTGCCTGGTCTGTTTTAAGGCTTCCATATTGGAGGGTGAGGGATTATTCTTGTTCCTATCTTCCAGTTGTTTCAATTTGTTGAGCAACTGTGTTATGGTCTCCTCTAATTTCCTCTTTCGCACCGCCCCCTGTTGGATGAACGTCCCTCTTATAAATGCCTTATGGGCATTCCATAGTACCACCGGATTAGTATCCTCTAGTTTATTAAGATGAAAAAATTCTCTCAGGTCAGATTCAATACGCTGACCATGCTGTGGACAAGATAATAAAATGGGGTTGCTCCTCCAAAGATATCTTGGGGAGTAGTTGTTTTCTTCTGACAACTTCATTGTAATTACAGCATGATCAGACCACTTAATCTGCCCTATTCCTGCATCTATAACCTTTGTCAGTGCCTCCCTTTCTATCAAGAACATATCAATGCGGGAATAAACATTGTGTGCCCCTGAATGAAACGTATAGTCCCTCTCTGATGGGTGTTTGATACGCCAAATGTCAAACAATTCTGCTTTCCACAAGGTATCACTTAGGGACTGGTTAGTTCTACTTGGTGAAGAGGATGTATCTATTTCTGGGTCTATAGTTAGATTGAAATCCCCAAATAATAAAAGTTGCCCCTTCTTTTTCTTACTAATTATTTTCAATACTTTTTTTCAAGAACCGAGTTTGACCCTTGTTGGGAGCATAAATTGATACCAGGGTGAAAGGAGCATTGTTTAAAGTGCACACTAGAATTACATATCTCCCTGCTGAGTCGCTGGTTTGCTCTATTAGTGTGAATGCTAGAGAATTTTTTATAGCTATCATCACCCCTCTAGTTTTGGAGTTGGAATGGGCTTGAAAGATGTGGGGAAATTGTGCATTTTGTAGTCTATGATCATCCTTAGCTAGTATGTGGGTTTCTTGTGCCCCTAGAACATCACAATTAAGAGACCTAGCCTCCCTCCATAGGTGAGATCTGCGCATTGGACTGTTCAAACCATTTGTATTAATGCTTGCAAAAGATATTACCATAATAAAGCAGTTTAAAGCGTAAGGTAAAGAAATCGCATAATATACTGTAAAAAAGGTGCAGGACGCCTCCCAGCCAGCGCGCCCGCCACCAGAACACGGAGGAGGTGGACCCTTGTACAGGCCTACGTCTGGTACTATTCATGGATGTAACATCATATAACAGTAGTAAAACATAATAATAACACATAACTAAAATCATAACTTATAGGCTCTCCGTAAACCTAAAAGAACTCGGGGTATAAATGTCCTGTCTGAAGCCTGAGTAGTAACCTAATTGGACAGGCACTTAACCCCGGCATTTGCACTGAGATCAATTCCACCTTCTGATGAACCCTTGTTTAACGGACAGTATCCCAGTCCTTCTGGATTTTGTCAGGTGGAGCCCGGCGTTGTTCCGTTATTAAGTCCATTGGGATGTCCCAGCTCTGCAACAAATCCTTGCCTTCTTCTATAGACTTTATAACGTAGAATTTCCCGTCTTGATGGATCATGAGGCGCACCGGGAATCCCCATCTGTATTGAATCTTGGCTTTTTGTAGTGCCGCTGTAATAGGTATCAAGGCCCTTCTTTGCCTAAGTGTTGCAGCCGATAGATCTGCATATAACGAAACATGATGGTATGGAGCTGGCAGTCCCCCATTTTGCCTAGCAGAGGACATTAGTTGCTCCTTAATAGAGTAAAAGTGGACTCTGGCCAGGACATCTCTAGGAACATTTTCATCCAAATGCCTGGGACGCGGGACTCTGTGGGCCCGATCCATCTCTAGGTCTTTGTCACTGCTTTGAGGCAAGACGCATTTTATCAGCGCCCTTACATATGAGGGAATGTCCTTGGAGGCAACACTTTCAGGTATCCCTCTTAGCTTTATGTTACGCCTGCTGCGATCCTCCATATCCGCCATTTTGTTTTTCAGGGCCTCCACTTCAGCTTCTAACGCATAGTGAGCGTCGATGAGGTCGTTATGGGAGCCTGCAAAGTCCCCAAATTTGCGTTCTAAGTGATCCGTTCTCGCCCCCAGGTCTTCCACCTCTAATCTTAAAGGGGCCACTATGGAGCGCATATCATGCAGGAGAGAGCGCCTCTGTATCAGCAGCATGTCTCTCATAACAGTGTCCGTCAGGGCCATGTTAGTAACTGGCAAAGCTAAAATTTCAGCCTCCCCTGTATCTTGTAAGTCCCCATCTGTTCCCAAAGTACCTGTTTGGGTAACCTCCCGTTCCGGAGATCTGATGCGTTGTGGGGAATGTGGGGAATCTGCCCTGTAGAGGATTCTCCTTCGTCGGGTGCAGGTCTCGGTATCTTCCCTACAGCCAGCTCTCTGTCTGGGTCCGAGCCATTAGCTGAGTGGGTGGCGACCTTGCGTTCGCTTGTAGCTGCGCTCCGGTCTCCGGCGCCATCTTGGGACCTTCCCGCTTCCCTTGTGAAGTAAAATTTTGTCAGCTTCGGGTGCGTCACCGCTTTTTTCTTTCGACCCGTCATCTTCAGGAAGGGTTCAGTAACTCTCCCTTTCAGTATTTAGGTGTCCACCGTGGATTTAGTCGCTGTGTAGGTCGCTGAAATGCAGTGCTAGCTCCGGAGCTGTACCACACTACATCCGCGCGCCTCGGCAGCCAGACCACGCCCCCCCTGGAGGACCTTTTTGGGGTTCTGTGCCGATCTGGGGATTCCTCCGCTCCGCTTTTCTCTCCCCACCGTTTTGTCCTTCCTGCAGAGCGGACTGGCCCAAGGTCTAGGCCTTAGTTCTTTGAAGGGTCAGGTGTCTGCGCTGTCCATTTTGTTTCAGCGCCCACTGGCCCCCCTTGGTCCTGTCAAGACCTTCCTTCAGGGCGTGGCTCACGCGGTTCCCCCGTACCGCCCTCCGGTACCGCCCTGGGACCTGAACCTGGTTCTCTCAGCGCTCCAGGCTTCTCCTTTCGAGCCTCTGCGGACGGTTTCCTTGCGACTTCTGTCCTGCAAGGTTATTTTCCTTGTAGCCGTCACCTCTCTTCGGAGGGTGTCCGAATTGGCTGCACTCTCCTGTCTGGAACCTTTCCTAGTGTTCCACCAGGACAAGGTGGTTCTTCGTCCGGTCCCTTCCTTCCTTCCTAAGGTGGTCTCCGCCTTTCATCTGAACGAGGACATCGTTCTCCCCTCTTTGTGTCCTTCCCTTTCCCACCCGCGGGAGAGGAAGCTTCATCGCCTGGACGTTGTCAGGGCGCTCAAGATTTACCTGGAAGTAACCAGCTCTTTCAGGCATACTGACTCGCTCTTTGTGGTCCCGGAAGGGTCGCGCAGAGGGATGGCGGCATCCAAAGTTGCTATCGCCCGTTTTGTCAAGATGGCTGTTACTGAGGCTTATCTCGCCAAGGTCAAGGTTCCGCCCCTTGGTGTTACCGCTCACTCCACTAGAGCGGTCGGGGCTTCCTGGGCTCAGAGGAATCGGGCTTCTACGGAGCAGATTTGCAAGGCGGCCACTTGGTCTTCCTTGCACACCTTCACCAAGTTCTACAGGGTGCATACTCATGCGTCGGCTGACGCTGCTTTAGGCCGTCTGGTGTTGCAGGCGGCAGTTGATTGATGCCTCTGGTGTTGGTCTAGTTTGTTCTGGTCCCTCCCTTCTGGGACTGCTCTGGAACGTCCCATGGTTTCCTGTGTCCCCCAAGGAATATGGGCGAGAAAAGGAGACTTTTGTATTACTTACCAGTAAAGTCTCTTTCTCGCTCTTCCTTGGGGGACACGGCACCCGCCCTTCATTTGGGTTACAGTTGTGGTTCCGGCTTGGTTGCCCCAGTTGGGGCTCGACAGTTCTTTTTCCGGTTGGTGGTTATCTTTCACTACTTGGACACGCAACTGGCAGTCTCTTCTCCAGGCTGAAGGGTATAGCTGATGGAGGAGGGGCTTACAGCTTTCACTTAGTGTCACGCCTCCTAGGGAGCAGAGCTATACCCATGGTTTCCTGTGTCCCCCAAGGAAGAGCGAGAAAGAGACTTTACTGGTAAGTAATACAAAAGTCTCCTTATTTAGAAGCAAGGCAATCGTACATTAATTTATACTCCAGTTGCCTAAATTGCAGTTGTCGAAGCCAAAGCAGTTTGGTTGGGAGAGCAGCTTGCAGGTATTCAAGTGGTGGGTGAGATCAAAGAGGCGAGGGATCACAATCATGTTCTCAAAAGCTGCTCTTCTAGTGCGGTTGCAGTGCGAGCACCATTTGGCAGGGAGGAGGTGTCCTGGGGATCATGATTTCTATGATCTTGACTTTTCCCAATAAAGAAGTTTTCATACTTGGACGTTTGGGTCGTGTATGTGCTAAAAGGTGTCAACCAAACAGGTGGGTGGAAGTCCTTCCCGCTGCTGTATCTTGTTCATTTCTACCTCTTGAGGGCTGAACCCCGTTTCAGAGAGGAATCCTAAGACACTGGCAGCACAGGCCCCTAGGGGTTTTTCACTGATGGTAGCTAAGAGATGTTTGTAAACCTTCAGTTTTTTTTATAACGCGTGTGAAAAATGCATTGCACTCGCGTGGAAATAAAAAATGAACAACTGAACGCAATCGCAGACAAAACTGACTGAACTTGCTTGCAAAATGGTGCGCGTTTCGCTGAACAAGTCCGGACCTAATCCGTCACGCTTGTGTGAGAAAGGCCTTAGTGTTGTCTAAATTTGCACAACAGGACAAGGTGAGTAGTATTCTCTCACCTATATAATCAATTATCAAAACCGAATCGCCCTGTGAGCACCAGCCTCTGTGCTTTCTCGTTTGCCACTGCAAGCCTGACGCATACTGGTACATAATACAAAAAAATATGCATGCATATCTCTGTAGTATTAAAGGGGTGGTCCCATAATGACAACCCCTGTCCATGCGCTCTGTGTTGACCTGGGACGACTTTAGCCAGAGCGGCCCCCCCAACAGCTTTCCCCTGCAATAACAGCAGATCACTGCAGCTATCAGATCAACAACTATCAGCAGGTTCTCATATTTGGGAAAAGCTTGTGATCAAGTTATATGTGTATGTTGTATATCATCTAGGATGGAACCTACCATAAGAACTGCTTTATGTTCTACTCTATCAAATCCATTAGCTAAAAAAGAAAAGAAAAAACACAAGTCCTCATCTTCCAGTGACACTGAAGGTTCAAGTGATTCTGACTCGTCTTCTGATTCGTCTTCTGACTCCGAAGAGGAGGAGAAAGCCAAGAAGAAAAAGAAGAAACATAAGAAAAATTCAAAGAAGCAGAAGAAGGAGAAGAAAAAGCGTAAGAAGACTAAGAAAAGGTAAAGTCACTTCGGAATGATTTTCTGTTATGGTTACAGTACCCAAATCGCTGCTGGGAGCCCCACCAAACAGGAGAACAGGGGTCCTGTGAAATACTTAAAATAAATAAATAAAATTTACAAGCTAAGGAGGCGAGAGGTGCAAACAAAAAAGTAGGAGCTCAGGTATTGTAGTAATCCTTGTTGATGTAGGTGGATTATTAAAGTTTCCCTGCAGACAGGTGATACTTTTTCTATGAGTTTGGTATATTGTGGCTTACAAGTTTTGTAGGTTGTATATGATGGTTTTGTAGCCCTACCTGTTACTACAGTGGAATATTTATAGGCACTCCAGTATAGTTACATGCTGTCATTTTAGTAACATAGTACATAAGGCCGAAAAAAGAAATTTTTCCATCCAGTTCGGCCTATTATCCTGCAAGTTGATCCAGAGAAAGGCAAAAAAAACTGTGAGGTAGAAGCCAATTTTCCCCACTTTAGGGGAATAAAAAATTCCTTCCCGACTCCAATCAGGCAATCGGAATAACTCCCTGGATCAGCGACCCCTCTCTAGTAGCTATAGCCTGTAATATTATTACACTCCAGAAATACATCCAGGCCCCTCTTGAATTCCTTTATTGTACTCACCATCACCACCTCCTCAGGCAGAGAGCTCCATAGTCTCACTGCTCTTACCGTAAAGAATCCTCTTCTATGTTTGTGTACAAACCTTCTTTCCTCCAGACGCAGAGGATGTCCCCTCGTCACAGTCACAGTCCTGGGGATAAATAGATGATGGGAGAGATCTCTGTACTGACCCCTGATATATTTATACATAGTAATTAGATCTCCCCTCAGTCGTCTTTTTTCTAAAGTGAATAACCCTAATTTTGATAATCTTTCAGGGTACTGTAGTTGCCCCATTCCAGTTATTACTTTAGTTGCCCTCCTCTGAACCCTCTCCAGCTCTGCTATGTCTGCCTTGTTCACAGGAGCCCAGAACTGTACACAGTACTCCATGTGTGGTCTGACTAGCGATTTATTTTTTATTTATTTTTTTCTTTCCCCTTAAGTTCTGAGAGTGAAAATGAAGATCAAGAACTTCAAGTGACATCCACTGTCCGTCCAGAAGAGATCCCAACTGTGCCAGAAAACAAATTTTTGATGAGAAAGAGCCCTCAAAGAGCTGAGGAACAGGAAAGCAGAATGAACAACAGAGAACGTGAGCGGGAAAGGTAAGTGTGTACGGATCAAAGCTTGAACTGCTGACATTCGTGGTATTTCATCTCCCCGACCCCTCAGTAAATGACCAATGTGGTAATCATCTGAGCATGCATGTTTTTCATTACCCCAGTTAGAGGGAGACAGCTGGCAGACTCTTCTGGTGCCACTTACCTCATGAGACAGTGAGTACAGGGCTATGTTAAAATCCAGGATGCCCAAGGGTGACTGCATTGGCACAATGTAGCTGACTGTTTCTTCAATCGCATAAACTTAGAGGCGTGTACATTTCTGAAATGGACCCGAGAACATAAGTGGATTCGGCGTGCCTTCTTCGTACTGCAATACATGTTGCTTATTTCAGTGTAATTTTTTTGGGCTGTTTCATATAATAAAATATTTTATATATTTTTGTTCCATCAACAGTTCTTCGCTTTATCAGAGAAGACTCTTAGTAACCAGGTCTGGAAGAAAGATCAAGGGTAGAGGCCCAAGAGTAAGTTTTTATTTCTCTAATTGAGTTGTATTTAACCACCTAATAGTTTTGCCTGAGCACTGCTCATATCTCCAGATTGGTAGGAGCTAGAGCTATGGGCCTGTTCTTGCTTGAAAGCTGACATTCCAAGTACATCACAGCATTATCTCAAGCACATCGGGAGAGTTGGGAGTAAAAGCTGTAAAAACTTTGATTTCTCGCCCATATTCCTTGGGGGACACAGGAAACCATGGGTATAGCTCTGCTCCCTAGGAGGCGTGACACTAAGTGAAAGCTGTAAGCCCCTCCTCCATCAGCTATACCCTTCAGCCTGGAGAAGAGACTGCCAGTTTTTGCTTAGTGTCCAAGGAGGCAAGACACCCCCTGCTTATGCAGGGTTGTTTTCCTATGATTTTTTATTTTTGCGTTATTTGTTGTTTTTAATTCGGTTTTTTTCTACTTACAGGGACAACAGAGGCGCATTAGACCCCTCTGTTTCTCCCGGGGTTGAGTTGCGCCAGTGCCGGTAATTCCGCACTGCCGCCTCCCCCACAGAAGACAAGGTGGACCAGGGCAGCCTCGCTCCCCTGCGTCCCGCCAGCTCAGGGTCGCCCGCACGCCAAGTCCCTCCCCCGGCTTCCTGCCACTGCGGTGCCAGGAGCTGAAGGGGCGACCCCGCTGGATGGATTGAGGGTGAAGACAGCGTATGGTGAGACAGGCTGCTCCAGCCTCCCCTTCCTCCCTCCCACCGCTGCTACAGGCCTCCTGGGCTCACATGGCCACTGTTACCACATGGCCACTGCTACATCGTGCGCCCACCCCTCCCCCCCCCCCCCCCCGGGCATATATCGGACCGTTACCGGGCAGGGGAGTTTATCTGGGCAGGTCCTTGGCAGGGACGCTGCCTTCTGCCACATCCAGGCGCGGAGGGGGCCGCTTTCTTGGCGTGAACGGCGCCATTTCAGGCCGGCACTTCATCAGCCTTGGGGGTTAAGATCATTTTGCCGCGCGCGCACGGCTCTGCTTCAGAGCGGCAGGGAGGGGGCGGAGCTTCCTACATGCGCTCCGCTACTTCCGGGTTCATCGCACAGTGCTGCGTGGAATCCTCTCTGCAGTGCGATCCGAAGCCGGTGCTGCTGCCTCTCCTCCACAGCCTCCTCAGTCTGTTCCCCTTACCGCTGCCGCTTGCATCATCCGGGTCTGGTAGGACTTTTAACCCCCTCCGTGCCACAGTACTGTCGCTTGGGTGTTATCCCCGTTTCTTTCCTTGGGGTCCCCCACTTTAAGTGCAACATCTTTGTTCCACCATGTCAGACCCTTCTGCAGCCGCCAAGCCTTGGTACCATGCCTGTACTGCTTGTAGGGAACCCTTTCCCCGGGGGCAGTCTGATCCGCACTGTACTGCATGTCGGGCTCCACCGCAGCCTCAGTCGCCCGCTGTGTCGCTCCCTGCTGCCTCTGACCCGCCTGACTGGGCTAGATCCCTGTCCCAGGCCGTGGAAAGCCTCACTCATGTCGTGGGCCGCCTAATAGACAGGCCGCCTACCCCGCAGGACGCCACTCTTACTGTCGCGCCCTCCGGGTCCACCGCTTCTGCCGCTGCAGCGGGTTCACTCTCCTTTAGTGACCCCTCCCGAGCTAGGCACTCTCAGAAGCGTATTAGAGTAGAGCGAGCCTCCTCCTCGGATGCCTCCCTCTCCCCGCCACGCGTGCGCACCCAGACGAGCCTCTCCTCTCCAAAGGATTCGCTCTCTGAAGGTGAATTGGCGGTTTCAGATTTGGAAATGGACTCGGCCCTGCCGTCCAAGCTAGCCTCAGCGATGGGTCAACTCATCTCTGATATTCGTGACACCTTTAAGGTGCAGGATGATCCCCCTAGCTCGGACGCAGCTAGCGTCTCATTTATCAGACCCAGGCAGGTCTCAAAAGTCTTTCCAATCCACTCTGATTTCTCCTCTGTGGTGTCTAAGGCTTGGGCTCGACCGGACGCCCGTTTTGTCAACCCCAAGAAGCTGGACATTTGCTATCCTTTTCCAGCAGATGTCGTGGCCACATGGTCTTCCCCACCCAAGGTGGACCCCCCTGTGGCCCGGCTGTCGAAGAACACGGCCATCCCTGTTCCCGACGGGTCCTCTCTTCAGTCAGCGGAGGACCGTCGCATGGAGACCCTTTCTAAGGGCATTTTTGCTGCCTCCGGTTCTGCTCTCAGACCGGTTTTTTTTTTGCCTCTGCTTGGGCAGGGAAAGCAATCTCTGCTTGGGGTGCGCAGCTGGAACAGGAGTTGGACTCGGACGTCCCTATCCAGGACCTGCGTTCCTTGGCCCAGCTTATTGTTCGGGCCGGGAATTTTGTTTGTGAGGCCTCCCTTAATGCGGGAGCCCTTATTGCACGCTCCTCCGCCCTGGCAGTTTCCGTCAGGAGGGAGCTCTGGCTGAAGGTTTGGAAAGCGGACGCTGCCTCCAAACGTTCCTTGGCGGGGCTACCGTTTGCGGGTTCCCGCCTTTTCGGGGTCCGCCTAGACGAACTTATTTCGGAGGCCACGGGTGGTAAAAGCACCCATCTTCCTCAACCCCAAGCCAGGGGCGCCCCCCGCGGACGCCCTGGTGCGTCTCGTTTTCGGTCCTCCCGCAGGGCCTCTGGGGCTCCCACCACAGCTGCCGCTTCGGCTCCTCCCCAGGATAAGCATAGGAAGCCGTTTTTTCGGGCGCAGCCCTCCTGGCGCAAGCCGCAGGCTGCCCGCACACCCGCAGCAAAGCAATCCTCTGCCTGAAGGCGCGCCCCCACCCACCCGGGTGGGGGGCCGGCTCCTCCTTTTCAGGGACGTCTGGTTGGCTCACGTCTCCGACGCCTGGGCCCTCGAAATTGTGTGCTCCGGATACAAAATCGAATTTGCATCCTTCCCTCCAGATCGGTTCTTTCGCTCCCGCCTGCCACGGGACCCGAAACGCGCGGTTGCGTTCTCCGCGGCCGTTCAAGCCTTACTGGACAGGGGGGTGATTACCCCCGTTCCTCTAGAAGAAAGGTTCCAAGGGTTCTACTCGAACCTCTTTGTAGTTCCCAAGAAGGGAGGTTCCATGCGGCCCATTTTGGACCTCAAAAAGCTCAACCGTTTTCTCCTCCTTCGACGGTTTCGGATGGAGTCCCTCCGTTCCGCGGTGGCTTCCCTGGAGCAGGGAGATTTCATGTCTTCCATCGATATACAGGATGCCTACCTCCATGTTCCGGTAGCCCGGTGTCACCATCGCTTCCTCCGGTTCGCCGTGGGGGACCTCCACTTCCAGTTTGTCGCCCTTCCCTTTGGGCTGGCAACAGCCCCCCGGGTGTTCACCAAGGTCCTGGCCCCGGTTTTGGCCTTACTCCGTTCCAGGGGTGTTTTTCTGCTACCGTACTTGGACGATATCCTCATCAAGGCTCCGTCCCTTTCTCAAGCGGTTGCCAGCGTGGATCTCACTCTAGAGACTCTGACGAGGTTCGGTTGGGTCATCAACTTCCCCAAGTCCTCCCTTCCCCCCTCCAGACAACTGGTCTTCCTGGGAATGCTTTTAGACACGGGAGCGGCGGAAGTACGTCTTCCCTCGGAAAAACGTCTGATCCTCCGTGGGGCGGTTCGGGGTCTCGTTCTCCACCGTCGACCGTCCTTCCGCTTCTGCATGCGGGTCTTGGGGCAGATGGTTGCCTGCTTCGAGGCGATCCCGTTTGCGCAGTTTCACTCCCGCCCTCTCCAACGGGCGATCCTCTCCTCCTGGGACAAATCGCCGCAGTCTCTGGATCATCCCTTCCATCTATCGCCTCCGGTGAGGTCATCTCTCCGCTGGTGGTTACAGTCCCCTCTTCTGGGCAGGTCTTTTCTGCCACTCAACTGGTTGGTGGTTACAACCGATGCCAGTCTCTTGGGCTGGGGAGGCGTGTTTCCTCCCCGATCCGTCCAGGGCATTTGGTCTCCATTGGAGTCCAAACTCTCGATCAATGTCCTGGAGCTGAGAGCGGCCCTTTTGTCTCTACGACACTGGACTCATCTGTTGAAGGGTCATCCAGTTCGTGTACAATCGGACAACGCCACGGCTGTGGCGTACATAAACCACCAGGGGGGCACTCGCAGCGCTGCTGCAATGAGGGAGGTCTCCAGCATTCTCCGTTGGGCGGAAGCCCACGTCCCGGCCCTATCGGCAATTTTTATTCCAGGGGTGGACAATTGGGCGGCGGACTTCCTCAGTCGCACCACTGTCGACCCCGGCGAGTGGTCTCTTCACCCGGAGGTATTCGAGGCCATTTGCCTTCGTTGGGGCATACCGGACGTGGACCTCATGGCCTCCAAGTTCAATCACAAGGTCCCCGCCTATCTGTCCAGGGCCAGGGATCCGGGAGCTTGCGGAGCCGACGCCCTCGTTCTTCCTTGGCGAGGCTTCGCGCGTCCATACATATTCCCTCCCATCCCACTCCTGCCCAAGGTCCTTCGGAAGATCGCGGCGGAAGGCGTCTCGGTGATTCTGGTCGCTCCGGACTGGCCCCGCCGGTCTTGGTATGCCGACCTCATGCTGCTCCTGGCAGACGCGCCCTGGCCGCTGCCCGCCAGGGAAGATCTTCTCTCTCAGGGACCGATCTTCCACCCGCGTTTAAGGTCCCTACGTTTGACGGCGTGGTTGTTGAGACCACCGTCCTGACACGTAGGGGTTTTTCTGCGGACGTCGTCCGCACCATGATCCGCGCCCGTAAGCCGTCCTCTTCTAGGATCTATTATAGGACCTGGAGGACCTATTTGGGGTTCTGTGCCGATCTAGGGATTCCTCCGCTCCGCTTTTCTCTCCCCACCGTTTTGTCCTTCCTGCAGAGCGGACTTGCCCAAGGTCTGGGTCTTAGTTCTTTGAAGGGTCAGGTGTCTGCGCTGTCCATTTTGTTTCAGCGCCCACTGGCCCCCCTTGGTCCTGTCAAGACCTTCCTTCAGGGCGTGGCTCACGCGGTTCCCCCGTACCGGCCTCCGGTACCGCCCTGGGACCTGAACCTGGTTCTCTCAGCGCTCCAGGCTTCTCCTTTCGAGCCTCTGCGGACGGTTTCCTTGCGACTTCTGTCCTGCAAGGTTATTTTCCTTGTAGCCGTCACCTCTCTTCGGAGGGTGTCCGAATTGGCTGCACTCTCCTGTCTGGAACCTTTCCTTGTGTTCCACCAGGACAAGGTAGTTCTTCGTCCGGTCCCTTCCTTCCTTCCTAAGGTGGTCTCCGCCTTTCATCTGAACGAGGACATCGTTCTCCCCTCTTTGTGTCCTTCCCCTTCCCACCCTAGGGAGAGGGAACTTCATCGCCTGGACGTTGTCAGGGCGCTCAAGGTTTACCTGGAGGTAACCAGCTCTTTCAGGCGTACTGACTCGCTCTTTGTGGTTCCGGAGGGGTCGCGCAGAGGGTTGGCGGCATCCAAAGTTGCTATCGCCCGTTTTGTCAAGATGGCTGTTACTGAGGCTTATCTCGCCAAGGGCAAGGTTCCGCCCCTCGGTGTTACCGCTCATTCCACTAGAGCGGTCGGGGCTTCCTGGGCTCAGAGAAATCGGGCTTCTACGGAGCAGATTTGCAAGGCGGCCACTTGGTCCTCCTTGCACACCTTCACCAAGTTCTACAGGGTGCATACTCATGCGTCGGCTGACGCTGCTTTAGGCCGTCTGGTGTTGCAGGCGGCAGTTGATTGATGCCTCCGGTGTTGGTCTAGTTTGTTCTGGTCCCTCCCTTCTGGGACTGCTCTGGAACGTCCCATGGTTTCCTGTGTCCCCCAAGGAATATGGGCGAGAAAAGGAGACTTTTGTATTACTTACCAGTAAAGTCTCTTTCTCGCTCTTCCTTGGGGGACACAGCACCCGCCCTTCATTTGGGTTTACAGTTGTGGTTCCGGCTTGGTTGCCCCCGTTGGGGCTTGACGGTTCTTTTTCCGGTTGGTGGTTATCTTTCACTACTTGGACACGCAACTGGCAGTCTCTTCTCCAGGCTGAAGGGTATAGCTGATGGAGGAGGGGCTTACAGCTTTCACTTAGTGTCACGCCTCCTAGGGAGCAGAGCTATACCCATGGTTTCCTGTGTCCCCCAAGGAAGAGCGAGAAAGAGACTTTACTGGTAAGTAATACAAAAGTCTCCTTTTTTGTACTTACCGTAAAATCTGTTTCTCTTCAGTTCATTGAGGGACACAGGCTTGACCCGTGGGTACAGCTGCTGCCGCTAGGAGGCGACACTAAGCACAAAAGTGTGAGCTCCTCCCTCCAGCTATACCCTTCCTACAGGGACTAAGCAAAACAGTTTGTGCAAAAGCAGTAGGAGAAGCAAAAGGAAAAACAAACAATGTACAAACCCAGAATCACGCAGGCTACGAGGCCCGTAACCAGAAAAAATGGGTGGGAGCTGTGTCCCCCAATGAACGGAAGAGAAACAGATTTTACGGTAAGTACAAAAATCTAGTTTACTCATCCGTATCATTGGGGGACACAGGCTTGACCATGGGACGTTGCAGAGCAGTCCCAGGGGTAAGCCATAAACGAAGAAGCCCTCCGGCCAATGATAAAACCGCCGTCTGCAAAACTTTACGCCCCAGAAAAGCGCAAAGGTGTGTACTCTGTAAAATTTGGAAAAGGTGTGCAAAGATGACCAGGTAGCCGGACTGCACACTTGAAGGGCCGAAGCCCCATGATGTACTGCCCAAGAGGCCCCCACTGCCCAAGCAGAATGAGCAGTCACATGGAAGGGTGGAGCCCGGTCACTGATACGGTAAGCTTCCACAATGGCCAAACGAATCCATCGGGAAATGGAAAATTTGAACGCGGCCAGCCCTTGTCTCTGTCCCTCTGGAATGCCGAATAGTGAATCCGTCGGAAAGAGGATGTCTGAGACAGATGCGAACGGCCCAACCCAAATCCAGAGTGTGGAGCGACTGCTCACGAGGATGAGACTGGGCAGGACAAAAAGAAGGGAGAATGATCTCTTCATTAAGATGGAATGCCGACACGACCTTAGGAAGGACTGGACAGGGCAAAGGACTACCTTGTCCTGATGGTGGATAAGGAAGGGCAACCGACAGGAAAGAGCTGCTAGTTCCGACACCCTACGGATGGAAGTAACTGCCCCCAAAAAGGCCACCTTGTACGACAGGAAGCGAAGGGACACCTGCTGCAAAGGCTCAAACGGAGAGGACTGGAGAGCGCTGAGCACCAGATTAAAGTCCCAGGGATTCAACAGAGGCCGCTAAGGGGGCACAGCCTGTGCCAACCCCTGCAGAAAGGTCTGAACCACAGAAAGTGAAGCCAAGTTCCGCTGAAAAACAATGGAAAGGGCCGAAACTTGCCCTTTGAGGGAACTGAGAGCCAGCCCCAAGTCCATGCCCGACTGCAGAAAAGACAAGCGTTGCGGCAACGCGAACCGAATGGGAGATAACTGGTGGCGTTCGCACCAACTAAAGTAGGACTTCCAGGTCAGGTGTTGGATCCGGGAGGACGACTGCTTCCTAGCCTGAATCATGGTCTGGAAACAGCATCCGAGAAACCCCGAGCCCTTAGTACGGCGGCTTCAACAGCCATGCCGTTAAATGTAGCAACCCTAAATTTGGGGGGAATATCGGTCCCTGTGACAAGAGGTCCTCCCGAGAATGACAGGCAGACCTTTTGGACCTGATTTTTTTTTATTTATTTATTTTTTTTTTTCCGGAGAAGACGCAAAAGAGGAGGGAACGCGTAAGGAAACGCAAACTGCGTCCACGGAATCACAAGGGTATCCGATGCCTGAGCCAGAGGATCCTTGGACCTCGCAACAAAGTTCTCTACCTTTTGGTTGAAGCGGGAGGCCATGAGATCCACATCCAGCTGACCCCCATTGCTCGCAGATCGCGCGAAAGACCTGTTGATGCAGAGTCCATTTGTCTGGATCGAGTCTCTCTTGGCTGAAAAAGTCAGCCATCTAGTTGTAAACGCTGGGGATATGAACTGCCGACAGCTAGAACATGGCTCTCCGCCCAGGAGAGGATGAGCGTTGCTTCCGACTTGGCTGTGGGGCTCCGGGTGATTTAGATATGCGACTGCCATGGAGTTGTCGGATTGAACCCAAACTTGACACCCCCGGAGACGGTCCGTCCAATAAACCAAAGAGACAAATCGCACGCAATTCTAGAATATTGATCGGAAGGGAGCGTTCCTCGTGGGACTGAGAGATTGTCCAGGGCAAGAATATCTTGGCCCAATCGGTGTCGAACAGCATGCCCAGAAACAGCAGCTGTCGTGATGGGTGAAGACATGACTTTGATAGGTTCAGAACCCACCCGAAGCGTTCCAGGGTGTCCCGGACGATGCGTAGGCTGTCCGCCGTTTTCCGGAATGACGGATCCTTCATCAGGAAGTACGGAATCGCCACTATCCCCATGGCATGAAGCAGAGCCATGACTGAGGCCAGAAGCTTGGTAAAGACCCTGTGAGCTGTGGCAAGACCGACTGGACCGAAAAGATCCCACTGCGAGCGAACCGAAGATATTTCTGGTGACTGACACAGGTGGAAACATGAAGGTAAGCGTCCTTGATGTCCAATGAGGACAGGTACTCCCCCGGGTCCATGGATGCAATGATCGGTCGCAGGGACTCCATCCGGAAACGGCGGAGCCGAAGGAAGTGGTTGAGGTCTAAGATGGGACGGACCATACCCTCCTTTTTGGGGACCACAAAGAGATTACCGGAACAATCGCTCCCTGCTGCAGAAGGGTGAGAATAGCCTGAGAAAAAGAATGGGCGGCGGAGGGAGAGGTCAGGGGGGGACGAGTGAAAAAAAAAAAAAGCAGGGCGGAGGTGGGGACCGGAACTCCAGTTTGTAGCCCTCCGAGATGACTTCTCGTACCTAGGCATCCGAGATGTGGGCTAGCCAGACATGCTGGAACAGATTAAAACTACCTACCACTCGACTGAGGGGCACCAGAGACCACACATCATACAGAGGAGGACTTGGCGGTATAGGGCTTGGAGCCCTGCTGGCGAGGATGCCAGGGAGGACGAGGCTTAAAAGATGGCTTAAGCTTCTGCTCTGGGGCAGATTTGTCGGCTGGCCACTTCAGGCTGGAGGAACTCCGAAAGGGCCAAAAATGAGGTCTGTGCTTTTTAGACTTGTTGAAGCACATCCTACTCTGCGGCAAATGGGTGCTTTTACCCCCTGTAGCATCAGAGATAATCTCATCCAGACGCTTGCCGAAAAGCCTGTTACCTGCAAAGGGGAGGGACGTCAAGGCCCATTTAAAAGCATCCGCCGCCCAGCAAGATAGCCACATTGTACGGTGAATAGCCACCAAAAGGGCTGAAGAGCGGGACAAAAGCTTGGCCAGAGCCACTTGGCTGTGGAGAGGAGCAGAGGGGATCCAACTGACCAGATGGGAATTTTGAGCGACAAGAAGCACATGCAAAATGTCGCACAGAAGTGACCGCCGGCTTTGGGGCCTGGGTTCGGACATAGTAAGTACCTGTAGTGAAAGGTAGGAGGGCTAAAGTTAGACCCTGTAGGAAGGGGGGAAAGAGCTTACCCAGCCTGTGTCCCTTACTGCAGCCTGTCTGGAAAAAAAAAAGCCTGATGCCAGAGTCCGCAGAGGTCCTCCTGAGCAGGAGATAGGTGGAGTCAGAACAAGCGCAAAGAATTTGCACCAGGAAGCTAGGAGGGGGAAGCAGGGAGAACTCATGCCCCGCCCCCTAATGGAGTCTGCCGCCCGCGATAATTAAAAGGAGCGCTGGTGCACCAACTGGAGGTCTCTCCTCCCCACTCCCCGTATAGCGGTGCTGCCGCAAGGAGCCCCGGCCGAGGGGAGGTGTTGGCCAGGAGAGAAGTACCGCGGCGAGCGGATCAGAGGTAGGCCGCAGTAGAAGCCTGGGACCTTAATTTACAAGCTGCCCTGGGGGAGGAGAGAAACAGGTGGGGGCGGGCGACAGAAGTTTGGCAAGCACAGAGGGCTCCCCTTCTCCTTTCCCCAGAAGAGCTGCCACACAGCTGTTGCCCCTTTCCCTGCCTGGGGGGACAAGGCTTTGTGGGGGCCATCCACAGCAAGTAACTTGAGAGGGGGGTATGGATCCAGGAATACTTACCGGTCTGATGTGTTCTGCCCCCCTGGGTCCAGCCGGGTCACCACCTTCGGTGTGCGGCCCCTTGGGGAGGACTGCTACACCGGAAACTGAGGGCACTTGTCGTGGGCGGCCTTGGTAACCCGAAGGCTGGCGGGATGCAGAGGCTTTAGGACCCTCTGGTCCTCGTCTTTTGAAGACTGGGAAGGAGCAGCGGGCTTGGGGACCCCCTGGTCTCCCGTCTCCTGGGTGGGAGTGCAGGCAGCTGGGACTGCCTATAATCCTGCTAGGGAAAAAAAAAAGAAATCTAAAAGGAAAAAATCAGCAGACCTGCAAAGCAGGGAGGTCTGCCTCCTACAGACACTAAGCTAAAACTGTTTTACCTTAGTCCCTGTAGGAAGGGTATAGCTGGAGGGAGGAGATCGTACTTTCTCGCCCAGTTTCCTTGGGGGACACAGAAGACCTTGGGTATAGCTCATCTCCCTAGGAGGCGTGACACTAAGTGAAGACTGTTAAGCCCCTCCTCCCCAGCTATACCCTCAGCCTGGAGAGAGAGACTGCCAGTTTTTGCTTAGTGTCCAAGGAGGCAAGACACTCCCTGCTCTGCAGGGCTGGTTTCTCCTTGTTTAAATTTTAGATTTTTACTTTTTTCTTTTCTTTTTGTTCCAGATCATCAGGGACAACAGAGACGCACTAGACCTCTCTGTTTCTCCCGGGGTTGAGCTGCGCCAGTGCCGGTCACCCGCACGGCTGCCTCCCCCACAGAAGGCAAGGTGGATCAGGGCAGCCCAGCTCCCCTACATCCCGCCAGCGCAAGGGTCGCCCGCACGCCAAGTCCCCCTTCCAGCGTCCTGCCACTACGGTGCCAGTAGCTGAAGGGGCGACCCTGCTGGAACGGACCGAGGGTGAAGACGTCTATGGTGAGAGATTGGCTGCTCCAGCCCAACGTCCCCGTCCCCCCCCGGTCTCCTGCGTGCCTGACCCTATACTGGGCCTATGGACCCTTCTGTCCCTGCTAGACCTAGGCTGGCCCCTGGGCTGCCGCAGGGCGACATTCTGCTCCCTCTCTCCTGGCCTCCATAGGTCATTGGCACCCTTCTCCCTACAAGAAGAATGCCTGGGGAGCTGCAGTGGTCCGCAACTAGCTGCCCCTGACGGAGGGGTTATGCAGGCATCCCACCCTCACAGGCACCCGGTCTCAGGGTCCCCCTCCCTCTTACCGGCTACTGCTTCAGGGCCAGAGCCTTGCTGCTCCTGACCCTCCTCTGCCCTCACGGGCACCGGCCCAAGGGCAAGGTGGTTGTGGCTGTTGGCCACATGGTGCGCTGTTATAAGCCAGGGCCCGCTCCATGGGTAAAATGGCTGCCGAGCGCAGGGTCCTCGCTTCTGGGCAGCGGGGTGGGCACCCGCGGCCTGCAATATGAGCGCTATGCTTCAACAGCCCCAGGCCGACCGTCGGAATATTCCGGTCGGCCGGGCACCGCAGGCTTTACGGCCGCGATCCCGGCGCTCTATCCGGGTCCCCGCCTCTTCCGGCCCGCGGGGTGGGCACCCGCGGCCGGCATGTGCATGCGCCGCTTCGTTCCCCGGCCGGTACTTGAATACTGTGCGGCCCCGGTCAGCCGGGCGCCGCTAATAATTTAGGCCCCGGCTTCACGGCCTACAATTACTAGGCCTCTGTTGGAGGGGGCTGGAACTTCTCCAGGCGGGAATTCTTCCCGCCGGGAGGTTCCCCCGCCCCCAGGGGATCGCAGCGCCGCCCTCCAGGCCGGATCCCTGTTAACCCTTTGGGTACAGGCCGGCTTCAGATGGCCTGTATGGGTGCCCCCAGGGGATCGCAGCGCCGCGGTACAGGCCGGCTTCAGATGGGCCTGTATGGCTGCCCCCAGGGGATCGCAGCGCCGCCCTCCTGGCCGGATCCCTGTTTAACCCTTTGGGTACAGGCCGGCTTCAGATGGGCCTGTATGGAACCCCCCAGTGCCCCTGTAGGTGGCTCCCCTTTTCTGTTATATATATATATATATATATATATATATATATATATATATATATATATATATATATATATATATATATATATATATATATATATATATATATATATATATATATATATATAAAAAAAAAAAAAAAAAGAATTTTTTTATATATATAACTTGTGGGCTGCGCAGGACGCTGCAGCCTCATGTCAGTACATGCCCCCCTTCCCTAGGCGGCATGTCGCACTCCCCGGCTGCGGCGCTGCCAGGGTCATTTTACCCTTCTAGCCCTCTCTCACGATACGGCGCTGGTCAAGTGCATGCGGCCTTTTCTGTAGGCAGCATTCGTCACCCTCTTTAGTTATGGTACTGCCATGTGCGGGACCCCCCTCCTGGGCGGGATACTGTACTCTCCCTGGCTACGGTTTGGCCTTGTGCATGATCCCCCTTTCATTGGCGGACTACTGCAGTTTCACCGGATACGGTGCTGGCCGTGTGCACGACCTCCTTCCATAGGCGGAACGCTACACTCTCACTAGATTCGTTGCGATCTGTGCATGACCCCTTTTTTCTTAGGCGGAATACTGCACTCTCACCAGATACGGTGCTGGCCATGTGCACGATCCCTTTCCATTGGTGGAACGCTGCACTCTCACTGGATTCGTTGCCGATCATGTGCGTGACCCCCTTCCATAGGCGGAATGCTGCACTCTCTGATTTCGCTGACGCCCATAGGCATGACTCCCTTCCGTGGACGGCATTTGGCACTCTCACTGAATTCACTGCCAGCCATGTGCATGACCACTTTCCATAGGTGGTATGATGCACTCTCATTGGATTTTCCCTGTGGCGGCATTCATACACTCCCTCGGTCGGTGATGTTCTCTCGCCGGTACGTTGTTGGCCATGTGCATGAACCCCATACATGGCGGGGTGCTTGCACTCTCACTGGATCCGCTGCCGGCCATATGCATGACCCCTCTTCCGTGGGCGGTGTACGCACTCTCACTGGATTCGCTGCCGGCCATGGGCACGCCTCCTTCAGGTGACATGCACACATTCTCACCGACTGATCGCACTCTCCCTGGATGCGATGCTGACCGTGTGCATGACCCCCCCCCCCCCCCTCTTTTCTGGGCGGCATACTACACTCTCACCGGATACGTTGCTGGCCTTGAGCATGGCCCTCTAACATGGGTGGAACGCTTGCGCTCCCATTGGATACCGTGCTGGCCTTGTGCGTGACCATCCCTTATTCCATGGGCGGAATTTTGCACGCTCACGAGATCCAAGGCTGTCCTTGTATGTGCCGTATTGGACTTGCACATGTTCCCCTTCATTGGGAGTAGTTACACTCTCACGAAGTTTCGGTGTTGGGTGAGTTGTTGCACACTCACTTAATGCTAGGATAGCCCTGTGCATGCCCCCCTTTCACTAGGTGGACCTCCTGCATTCCTGCTGGATACTGTGTGGCTATGTGCATGGCGCCCTTCGGGGCGAAGTATGGTATGCCCTACTTCTCTGACGTAGGTACGGCCTTGGGCATTCCCCCCTTTTTTTTTTTGGGGCGGGCTTTTGCACCCTTGCCGACTGCAGTTTGCCAGGTAGATACTGTGGCACTCTGGCTGGCCTTCGCTGAGTGATATTTTGGCAGTGAGTGGACGTTTTTGTGCGTTGTTGGGCCGTGTATACCTTCTCGTCCCGTAGGTGGGTTGGCCTTCTCACTGCTTACGGGGCTACTCGTACGTATCCCTCCTTTCCTCCTGCGACATATTTTTTTCTCTTGGGAGACGGTGTTTGCAGCAAGCCTTGCACTATTCTCTAAAGAGATCATTCTGTCCACCTGTGTAAGCCTAAGGTGTTGTCCAACAAACAATAAATGAATGCCTTATAGATAAGTAGACGGCCTCTACCTGCTCGCTACTGCTCCGAGCTGGGCGGTGCTCATTCGTCTTCCCGCAGCATTGTTTCCCTGCGCTAGTGGTCACATAGTCGAGAGTGCTGTCTGCAGCGCCCTTTGCATTCTATGTTGGCTCTGGTGGGACTACGGTCCCCTCGCCTACTACTATTTCCTTCTACCAGGTTCGGGCCGCTCTTCTTGGGAAAGGTCACCCAACTTCTCTTGGGTGCTCGCTTACCCAGGTCCGGAGGACATCCACCTTGAGTTCTTCAGGATATTCGCCTTCTGCGAAGCGGTGAACGGGGCGTCTCAGTGTAGCGGGGTCCTGCTTTTGAGCTGTCCTATGGCTTCTCTATGCCCACTCCTCCTTTCTTTTGGAGGGTGTTATCCCGGCCTCTGTCTCGACTGCCTTTTCTCGCCGGTTCTGTTTGGCTCCCACTCGGTACGGATCTCTCCGATGTGGCTTCTGTTCCGGCCACGCTTCAGAGGATGTTCCTTCTCTGCCCTCCCCTCTGGGAAGAGCATGGTTGTTCAGGTGGATGGTTCTGGTGTCTTGTCCACACTGACTGTACTAGCTGTGTACCTATCTAACGGGTCTACCGCGTTCTGTCCTCCCGCTGGGTGCAGATTGCGTTTTTTCCATTCTAGGCAATGTTTCTGCTATGGATTTACCTTCTCGGTAACTTGGGAGGACTACCATTTAGTCCGTCTTCCTGTGGTGGCTACATCGGCTTGGGCTTTAGCCTGTCTTGTCCTGGCATCGGGCGGTTGCTGGGCGGACCCTTCGGTTCCTGTCCGTCTGCTCCCCCACTCCGGGTGGATACGGGACAACATTGTTCGGGGCCGACGGGACCAGTTCTACTGACCGTTCTGCCCGTGTTACTGATCATTGGGTTTTCGCCCGCTTGCCCAGGCGACTCTAGTGAGCTCGCTAGTGTTCGCTTCTAGCCGAGTTTTCGTCCAGGATCTGTGGTAGGACTTAGGACTTTACCTGGGGTTCTGTGGGAAGCTGGGCGTTCCCCCACTCTGCCTTTCTCTCTCCATGGTTCTGTCTTTCTCCAGCCCGGCCCTGGGGCTGGGACTCCGTTGCTTGAGGTATCAAGTGTCGTTCCTGTCCTTCCTCTTTCAGCGTTCCCCGACCCTCTGGGCCTGTCAGGAACTTCTTCCATGGAGCGGCTCTTGGGTTCCTTTGTACTGCCCTCCGTTACCGTCCTGGGAACCACATACTGGGCTCTTGGCGCTCCAATTTTTCCTTGGAGTCGTTACAGAAGTCCTCTGTACTCCTTCTGTCCTGTACGGTTGGGTTTCTGTAGCCATCGTGTCTCTGACTGGTGCCTGAGTGGCGGCCCTTCTTGTTCCGAGCCTTCTGTCTTCCCCCAGGACAGGGCTGTTCTCCATTCCGTCTCTTCCTTCCTTCTGAAGGTGATGTTTGTCCTTCATTTCATTGAGGCAGTCGTCCTCCCCTTCCCACCCCCGGGAACGGACACTTCACCGATTTGGACGTTTGTTTGGGCCTTGCAGTTTTTTACTTGGAGATCTCCGACTCTTGTCGACGTTCGGTCTCTTGTGTTCCCAGGAGGTCCGCGCAAGGGTTGAGGGCCTCCAGGGTGGCTTTCCTCCGCTTTCTCAGTGTGGCTCTTGCTGTGGTTGTCGCACCAAGGGCAGGGTTCTGCTTTTGGTGTCACCATTCATTTTGCCAGAGCTGTCGGTTTTTCCTGGGCCGGAGGCATTAGGCTTCGGCCATGCATTTGTAAGGTGGTCACTGGTCTTCCTTGCACACCTTACCGAGTTCTACAGGGTGCATACTCGGCCTTCGGCGTATGCTGCCTTGGGCCGCCTGGTCTGCAGGCGGCGGGTTTTTTGTTGCCTTCGGGTGCTTCGCCTTGGTGCTGTGGTCCCTCCCCCTTTGGACTGCTTTTGAACGTCCCAAGGTCTTCTGTGTCCCCCAAGGAAACTGGGCGAGAAAACGAGATTTTTGTATAACTTACCAGTAAAATCTCTTTCTCGCTCTTTCCTTGGGGGACACAGCACCCACCCATTCTTTGTTCTTCTCTGACTGTTTCCGAGTTTGTTTTACCCTTTGGGTAGTTGGCTTGTTGGTTCCACTTTTTGGACTTTGCCTTTTCTCACTACTTGGACACGCAACTGGCAGTCTCTCTCTCCAGGCTGAGGGTATAGCTGGGGAGGAGGGGCTTAACAGTCTTCACTTAGTGTCACGCCTCCTAGGGAGATGAGCTATACCCAAGGTCTTCTGTGTCCCCCAAGGAAAGAGCGAGAAAGAGATTTTACTGGTAAGTTATACAAAAATCTCGTTTTTGTGCTTAGTGTCGCCTCCTAGTGGCAGCAGCTGTACCTATTATCAAGCCTGTGTCCCCCAATGGTACGGATGAGAAACCTGCTTTTACTTCCACTTTCAGCTGCATTCACTGCAAACCCGATCTCGAACAGCAATATCTTCCATGGTCCTTGCCGCCTTTATATTGTCGCCGCATATGGATGCTATGATTATTACTATTTACGAGGATCTATGTTCTCCGGTGATGATGCCTTGTTTCTGCTGCTCATTTTTGTTTTATGTATTGATGTTTTTAATATGTGATTATTAAATGAAGATCCCCATATTCTTCGATGAGTTTGGTATGTTGTGGCTTAGAAGTTTTGTAGGTTGTATATGATGGTTTTTGAGCCCTACCTGTTACTACAGTGGAATATATAGGCACTCCAGTATAGTTACATGCGGTGGATTTGCTGGATTGATTAGGAGTGCTTTTACTCCTGGGTTTCGGACCCCCACCGATCTGATATTTATGACTTAACTTATCGGAGCCAATACATTCTAATACTGTATGGAGCTCCTGCTCCGTACAGTATTGGAACAAAGTTTTATGCAAATTGACTTTGGATGTTTCATCCGAAGTGAATTCGCTCATCCCTAGTTATGACCACCCTGCAATCCATCAGCGGTGGTCATGCTTGCACACTATCTAGGAAAAAGCGCCGGCCTCTCTAGTGGCCGGGACTATGGGAGAGCACATAAGCTAGTGCTTTTTCCTATAGTGTGCAAGCACATGTATTATATACAGGAAGTGAATACAAGCCACTTACTAATGTATTGCGATTGTCCATATTGTTTCCTTTGCTGGATTGACTCATTTTTCCATCACATTATACACGGCTCATTTCAATGGTTACGACCAGTGATGGTCAGTTCGCAGTGTTCGCCAGAGAACACATGCAGGCTGCCATCTTTAGTAAGGTAGACTCACCCGTCTGGCGATGCACAGGTAAGCCCTTACCTGTGCCTGTGGCGGGAGCCGGTCTGAAATCAAATGCGGTCACCGGGAGCAGGCAGTTCCGAGAACAGCCGCCGGGGCCCTTCATCGGGCTGTTCTCGGGCCTGCCCCCGGTGACTGCATTAGATTTCAGACCGGCTCCCGGCACAGGTAAGGGCTTACCTGTGCATCGCCGGATGGGTGAGTCTACCTTACTAAAGATGGCAGCCCGCATGTGTTCGCTGCTGAACACTGCAAACTGACCATCACTGGTTACGACCACCTTGCAGTCCAGCTCTTTAAACAGCTGATCGGCGGGATTGCCGGGAGTCAGACCCCCGCCGATCTAATATTGATGACCCATCCTATATAGAGACAGCAATCGCATCAGTCCTGTCTGCAGAGCTGCTCACTGTGTAGTTCCTTTACATCCCCAATTTTATATTAAGCCAATCGATTGTTTTTCACGTGTGGCAGGAAGTCACAGAAAACTCAGTTCATCTTTCAAACAATCCAATCGCTACTGGAAATCTTCTTTTACATTTATCTTGGTTTCGTTCGTAGAGGAGATTAGATTTCTTGGCTAACACCTTCTTTCTTTTTGTTTTTAGCGCTACCGCACACCCTCAAGGTCTAGGTCTAGGGATCGTTTTAGAAGAAGTGAGACTCCCCCGCACTGGAGACAGGAAATGCAGAGAACCCAAAGAATGAGATATTCTAGTGGAGAACGTTGGATCAAGGGAGATAAGTATGTTGTATTGATCAATGACCATGAAAGTTTTTTGTTATTTTTTCCCCATTTTCATTTTACTGTTGTATGCACATACCACTAAGGCAGTCAGGATTCTGCATGGTCAGATGCACGCATAATTTACGGGTTGTCCCTTTTATCCAAACCTCCTTTTCCAAGTCTTAGCACCACTAGCAAGGCTTTACAGTATTTGGGTTCCACAGATTTCCACATCTTGTCGTTATGACTTTGTGTATCACCAGGAAACCTGCCTTTAACTAGTCTATCACAAAGAGCAGTTTCACATGTTCTGTTTTTTTTTTTTGTTTGTTTTTTAGTTTCTCCACAGCTGTTGGTACAGGAAAGGTATAGACCACAGGCCCCCACCCAGAGCTGTCAACCGTTTTGTAAGGTCAAAATATTTGACGCACTTCCTTTAAAGTATTTCATTCAGGGGCAGCTTGTAATATGGGGCCCCCGCTCTTGGGATCATTGGGGATCGCAGTGGTAGGACCCCCACCGATCTAATAGTTCTTCTCTATTCTGTGAATAGGGGATACATTTATATAACTAGAATACCCTTTAAACTTGGCGCCAGCTTCTTAGCGGCAGGGCCTATGGTTGCTGTGCTTGACAAGGCAAAACTCTTACTTTAAAGGGTTTAAGTGTTTTGACCCTGCAAAACTGACAGTTTCCTGCTGATAATGCTGCAGTAAAGATATGATTGCCACCCTCACTCTAGCCCCTACCTAGTGCGCTCTCAGTAGTTTTGCAGGGGTCTAAACTCCTGACAGTCCCTTTAGGTGCCAAAAATAATTTTATATTTATATATATATATATATATATATATATATATATATATATATATATATATATATATATATATATATATATATATATAATTATTGCTTTTTTTTTTTTTTTTTCCTACAGGAGTGAATTGAATGACAAGGATAGCCAGAAAAGCCCTGTCCGTGGAAGAGAATGGAAACATTCTGATCAAAGAGAAAATTCTGAGAGTCCACACAAAAAAAGTGATCACGGGAAGAGAAGTAAAGACCACAAACGAAGCAGCAAAGACAGGGAATCTAAAGATGCTGAAAATGAAGAAAAACGGAATAGAAAAAGAACAAAATCAGAAAGGAGTGAAAGCAAGGAGAATTTAAAAACCAACAGGGATAATCCAAGCAAACGTAAAGACAGGAGCAGTTCAAGAAGTAAGGAAAGAGGGCACGAGAGGGGAAGAGATAAAGAAAAGCACTCTAATAACAAAGCAAAAGACAAAGAGAGAAGCAGGAGTAAAGAGAGATCGAGGCACAGTACTTCAAAAAATGAGAGAGGGAGGAGTAAAAGTAAGGAAAGGGATAGAAGCAAAGAGCGAGGTAAAGGCAAGGAGCATGATAAAAGCAAGGAGCGGCATGAAAAAGCAAAGAGCAAGGAGAGAGAGTCTGAGAAAGCAAAACATAGATCTAGTAGTAAAACTAAGGAACGAAGCAAAAGCAAAGAGGATAATCGAAGAGCTCGCTCAAGAAGCAGAGATAATGACAGAACCAGGAGTCAAGACCATGCAAGAAGCAAGGAAAGAGACTCAAAGCGAAGAGGTCGTACCAGATCCAGAGACCGAAAGGGAACTCCAGAGAGGTCCAGAAATAGAAGAAGTAGAAGTAGGAGAGGCTCAAAATCTTCAGATAGAGAGGGCAGTCAAAGCAAAAGCAAAGACTCCTCCAGAAGGGAGGAAAGTAGCTCTCAGAAGAAGAACACAGAGAGGGAAAGCCATAAAAGGAGGCATTCTCGTAGCAGTAGTCCAGACAGTAAACGGGGCCGGAGGTCCAGTAGAAATCGTACTAGTCCAGACTCCAATACAGTACATAGTACTCACGGAGAAGACCGTTCATCCCACCGAAGAAGCCAAGACAAGGAGAAAAGAAGGTCTTCACATGGCAAGGAAACCAGCAAAAAGTCTTGCAGTCGTGAACGGGATTCTTCCAGCGCAAAAGAAACAAAATTAAATGACCAGTCAAGTCCTAAGAGTATTGATAACAACAATGAGAAATGAAATATAAATACTACCTACCTAAACTTGCCCTAAAGGACATTCAGCTTTCTGTTTTTTTAAAGCAAAAACTTTAAGTTCCATGTTTTTGATAATCCTCAGTCTGAATCATTTGTATTCATGACGTTTTAATAAACTTTCCAAAATTATTTTTAGATGTAAAACCGTGTCAAGCACAGGATGGCTTTCTCCTGAGTTGTGTATGAAATTTGGCTGATTTAAAGAGGACCTTTCACCAGAATAAAGTATCTAAACTGACTATACAGACGTGTAGAGCGGCGCCCAGGGATCCCCCTGCACTTACTGTTATCCCCGGGCGCCGCTCCGTTCTCCGGTTATAGCCTCCGGTATCTTCATAGTTAGGCTCCACCCAGGGGAACCTGCCGCGGTCTCCTTCTCCTATGCTGTAGCGCTGGCCAATCGCAGCGCTCAGCTCATAGCCTAGCTATGAGCTGAGCGCTGCGATTGGCCAGCGCTAAAGCATAGGAGAAAGACGCCGGCAGGTTCCCCTGGGTGGAGCCTAACTATGAAGATACCGGAGGCTATAACCGGAGAACGGAGCGGCGCCCGGGGATAACAGTAAGTGCAGGGGGATCCCTGGGCGCCGCTCTACATGGCTGTATAGTCAGTTTAGATACTTTATTCTGGTGAAAGGTGCTCTTTAAGAGAGAAATATATTTTCTGCAGGCGTATAAAAAAAAGTGCATGTTCTATAATTAAAATAATGCTATTAACGAAAACGTCATTACCAGTAACCCTGTTTTAAAGGAGTGTCCAAGGTGTTTTTTTTTTGTTTTGTTTTTAAAGGCAGGGAGCCTATTGGAATAATAAAATATTGTACTTACGGTCTCTGATCCCCACTGTTCCTGTGCAGCCGCTCTATCCTCCCTGCCTGGCTTTGTTTTCTTTACTGCAGTGATGATGTGGCTGTATACCGCATGTGACCGCTCCAGATACCATTGAGGCCAGTGATTGGTCACGTGTGGTATAGGGACACCTCGTCACTGCAGCCAAAATCATGATATCATGGCTGCAGTGATGGGGAGGACAGAGTGACTGCTGAAATGGAGGGGTTTAAATGGTAAATCTATTTTTTTTTTTTTATTTTTTTTTTTTTTTACTATAATGGGTTCCCTGACTTAAAAAAAAAAAGAATAATAATAATTAACTTGGAAAACCCTTAACTGGTATGCTCATAGTAGAAACGTTTTATTGTGCGGTACTGTGCATTAAAGGCCAGTTCTTCAACCTGGTATTAGGACTTTTGGCTGAAAATACACAGTGGCTAAGTTTTACATTCTCAGTGATCAGTGTAATCTAAGGCTTCGTATTTGGCCTATGAGAGATCCATTGCTTTTGTTTTTCTGTTTTGTGCATTTTTATGGCGGTCAAGGTGGCTCAAATGGATCCAAAACAAAGGGAAAGGTGAATGAAAAGTAATTTTGTGTACACTGATATGGAAAGTGTAAAAGTTGCCCATGAGTCACTATAAAATAGTTTTTTTTTTTTTTTGGGGGGGGCACGCAGACACTTCATTCCCATGTGACTAGTAACCATATGTGAAAGAAAGTTGCAAGTGACTTTGCAGACCACACCTGAGTTGCAGTGACGTTGCAGTTTTAAGCTTGGGTCGTATATCATATTTTTATTTTTTCACAATGGGAGCCTATTGGTACGTATGGCCATGGATGCCTATACAGTGGCATACGTTGCAACCCTCCATTCGGAAATGTGCATTGGGAAATTCTCCCGACATATACCTTAGAGCAGTGTTTCCCAACTAGTGTGCCTCCAGCTGTTGCAAAACTACAACTCCCAGCATGCCCGCACAGCCAAAGGCTGTCCGGGCATGCTGGGAGTTGTAGTTTTGCAACAGCTGGAGGCACACTGGTTGGGAAACACTGCCTTAGAGGGCTCCAATGGTATGTGAATAGAGCCTTATTGCAATTTGCAGATGACTCAGTGGAGCCGAGGATCCCCCATATAAAAGCTAATGTGAGTCCAAGAAAGAAATATTTTGTTAATTGTTGACAAGACTCCAAGGAGAACATATCCCCGTCTTCTGTGAGTGTCTCATGCGTTTTTGTTTTTTTTAAAATAAATAGTTAGCCGATTGCTTATTTACCTGATGTCACAATCTGCTTTTGTTTTCCCACAGAACCTTATTAGTTTCAAGATTTTTTTTTATTAATGATGTTCCAATGTTTCTGTAAAGTACAAATCAATTGTTTGCTGTATCCAGTGCTGTTTGTTCTTTAGCAATGTATATAATCCCTATGAGGCAGTACCATTAAAGGTGAGACATGTAGACATGTTTCAGAATTTAGGCATTTCAGTTTGTGTAGTCTTATTCTGACTATTATGCTGTTTTGTTTTTTTACAGCTCCTATACAGACCTTTTGTGTTTTTATGGTAACAAACCACAAATTCAGTGTATTCTGATCTACTAAATACAAAGAGCAACTGAACCTCAAAAAAGATGATCATACATATTAGTGTCATCGGGGGACACAGAACCGTGGGTATCGCTGCTGCCACTAGGAGGCAGACACTAAGCTGCTGCCAGCTATACCCCTTCCTGCTGGAAGAGAGCTAACCAGTTTTGATGTACTTCCTGCTATGAAGGGCCCTTTCTGCTCTTGTTGTTTTTGCCTTTCTTTTTATGTGGGAATCGGGGTTCGCCTTGCCTCCCTGTATCATGTGCTGGGAGGAAAGATGGTGTTGGTCCCCCTCAACATTCTATCATTCCCAAGAATGGAAGCTTTTTTTTTTTTTCCCTGTCCCCCCTCTTGGTGTGCTCAGTGGAGGTTTTTTTCTTAATTCACCCCTCCGCCCCTACTCTTGCCGCAATTTGTGCTGTGACTGCTTCATTCTTGTAGGGACCAGATGCCTATCCAGAGCCCATCCATGGCTCTGGTTTCCTGGTGTTCTGATCCATCAGCAGCCACTTCCTGGTGGATTACTATTTATATGAGCCCCAGGCTTCTGAAGCCTACTAGGCCTCAACATCCCAGCCACTGGGGGGGGGGGTTTGCGTTCCCTCACACTGTAAAGTTTTCTCCAGGCAGGATGGAGTCTCTTCTTTTCCTGAGCTTCAGCAGGGGTGGTCTCTCCTCAAACATGCAGCATGAGACTTTGCCATCTTCGAGGGGGCACCAGGACAGGGATACAGCCTGCCATCTGAATAATTTATTTTTGCTCTTCAGGGCCTTTGACTACTTGCTTCCTGGTTGGGCTCTGCTGCTTTGCTCTTCTGTGTTCTCCCTCTGCTGCCCTCCTCTTGCTCAAGCCAAGTAAGTCTGCGGTTGCATTTACTTTGGCAACCATGTTCAAATTTACGGACGCTCTTTCCCATCCAGCAGCAGACCCCACCCAATACCCCTGTACAAAGTGTAACTTAAAGTTCCCTCCCACCACTTTGTGGCAAGGTCTGGACATGTACTTCGGACTCCATGCCCTTATAGTCCTGGTGTTTGCCCTGGCATTCAAGGCACCAATTAAGACTTCACCTCCATTTTGGTTCCCTTTACTTCCATTAGATGGTTGTCAGAATTGGGGGGCCTTTTCCTGCAAGGCCCCCTTTCTGGTACCTCACCAGGATAAGGTAGTTTGTTGCTCGGTCCCATCTTTTTCTCCCAAAGGTTGTATACCCTTTTCATCTCGACGAGGGCATTGGCTTTCCTTCCTTTTGCCCTTCTACATGCCATCCTTGGAAGAGTTCTCCTTCCGCTACATGGACTCCTTGTTTGTCCTTTCTGACGGTCTGCATAAAGCTTTGACGACTTCCAAAGAAACCATCACCCATTTGATTCTCCCGGCTATTTCTAATGCCTATCACACAAGGCACCCCCCCTGAGAAAATTCTCATTCAACCATGGCGCTTGGGCAGTATGCCACTGCTCATCAGCTTTCAGGTGTGTAAGGGGCTATATGGTCATCTCTACACGCATTTACAAAATTGTACAGTTACATCTGCAGATGCTTCCCTGAGTCGCAACGTGCTGCAGGCTCCTGTGCTCTAATCGTCCGTCGGTGTGGATTTGCTCTTTGGGGTTCCTTGTTCTCTTCCTGCCCTGTGGACTGCTTTTGAAATTCTCATGGTCCTGTCTCCCAATGACTTTTTTTTTTTTTTTGTGTGTGTACTTGCCTGGAAAATCTTTCTTGCCAAGTTCATTGGCGCTTTACTGCTTCTAGTGCTAATGTACAAACTGGTTAGCTCTCTCCCTGCAGAAAGTAGTATAGCTGTCAGGAGATGCAAACAGTTTCTTTGGCTTGGTGTCTGCCAAAAAAAAAATTCGGACAGAAAGATCGACTGAAGACGGTGTTTAAATTTGTTTTTTACGATAGTCACTATTACTTGATTGTATTTGGTGCAATATGCTGTTCCACAAGTGATCGTTCGAAGAAGGAATGTTCCACGATGAAAGATTGTTCGTCCTGGGCTCAGTACTGCTGAACGTGATTGGCCATATGAACGAAAATGTGTGCCGTGATTTATTCCCCAGTTGTTCAACCATCAACCTACTTCTGTCAAATGTGCATGATCACCTTAATACTATTAATTGCAATGTTTACCACAGGGAAATCTTAAAAGGTTTGAGACAGTGAGAAGTGGTGTCTCAGCAGTTACAGTAGTGCTTACCTTTTATTGTATCAAAAACCCATGACTTTGTTGGAACTTTACAGAAACTTGTTGACTGGACATAAAGGGATTGTGCAGCGATTTTATATTGATGACCTATCCTCTGGACTGGTCATCCGTATCTGATCTGTGGGCGTCTGTCGCCTGAGACCTCCGCCAATCAGTGCTGCAACCTTCTCCGTGCTCCGCACTGTACATAGTATAGCAGCTGTGCTTGGTATCGCAGTTCAGCCCCATTCACATCTGTGGGACTGAGCTGTGCCTAGGCCACGTGACCAATGAACATTTCGTCACTTGGCCTCGGAGAAGGCCGCACGTCTGCAAGTTATATGGTGCCTTCTCAAACAGCTGATCGTCGGGGGTCCTCACTGATCAGATACTGATAACCTATGCAGAGGATAGGTCATCAGTATTTGTCTCAGAAATCCCATTTTAAAGGTGTTGTCTAGTTCAGAAGTCCTTTTCATACACACTAGTTGACGACGAGCTGGGTCCCAAATTTATATTGTGTGTGTGTGTGTGTTTTTTTTTTTTTTTTTTTTTTTTTAAACCATTTTATTTTTTTGTCTTCATGGTTACAACCACCCTGCTATCCATCAGCGGTGGTCATGGTTGCACACTACAGAAAAAATAAAATACACTAGCCTATGTGACCTCCCATGGTCCCAACCGAAAGAGAGGCGGGCAGATTTTCCTATTGTGTGCAAGCACGTCCACCGCTGATGGACTGCAGGGTGGTCATAACCATGGAAACGAGCAGTGTATAATTTGATGGAAAAATGAATCCAGCCAGCAAAGGAGGCAATATGGATAATAACAATACATTGTTAATGGAAGGCACTTACTAATGTCTGTATGAGAAATGCCAATTGCTGAAGTGACACAACCCATTTAAAGATGCACCAAATTTATTAAACGTCATGCAAAATCTAATAAATTTGGGTCAAATTACGGCAGTGTAAACTCTTGCAAATCATAAGTCTCCCCCATTGACTATATTGAAAAACTTCAGTATGCTTGGGTTTATTTAGTGGATACTGTATCCTTTATGGATAGTGCCTAAAGGGCTGAGGAGTCTTGTATGCCAGGCAACACTCCTTCTGGAATACTGGGAAGAGGTTATCCAAATGAGCTCTTAGGAACACTTACTGCATGAAATGAAGGACTTGGGCAAAGAGGGTTGTGAATATTAGTTTTCAGGACACCACTAGGAATATGTATTTCAAATTATGCCACATGCCTTGGTAGAACTCGACTTGGCAATAGAAATGTTGAAATACGCTGCAAATCTGCATGTAAGATTTTGTGGTGTATTAGTCCATGGCGTCTAAGTTCAGTATGTATGCAGCCTCCCTTAGATGACACACTCCTAATAACGTACTCGGCCATGTTCTTACTCTACAATCAATCAGTTTACCTGATACATGATGAACTTTTTTATTTATTTGAACCAACTACTGTAGTCTGGGCCTCCTGCTTAAAAAAAATATATATAATAATAAAATGTTGCAAATAGACACCAAACTCCAGGATGAGTAACCATATTTTCTCGCTCATATTCATTGGGGGACACAGGAACCGTGAGTATAGCGATGTCCTCTAGGAGGCACTGACACTAGTAAAAGCGGTTAGCTCCTCCCCTGGCAGCTATACCCCCTCCAGCCTGGAGAGAGAGCTTCCGTTTTTTCTAGTGTCAATAGGAGGCAAGACCTCCCTGCTCTGCAGTGAATCTCCTGGAGATTTTTATTTGTTTTATTTTTTTTTTCTCTTCTTGTAGGTGGGAGATAGTGGTTGCCTCGCCTCCCTGTTCTCCTGGGGGGAGCATGCCAGCGTTGGTCCGCCACGCTGCCTCCTCCCCCCACAAGAAGACAAGGTGGACCAGGGCAGCCTCGCTTCCCCTGCTCCCGCCAGTCAAAGGGTCACCTAGGTCCGCCAAAGAGAAGACCCTCCCGCCATATCAGACTCCTGCCACTCCGGTGCCAGCTGCTGAGGAGGTGACCCTGCTGGAGAAGGTGACCTTATAGGCCCACTTAGGGAGGGTGAAGAGGAGGAAGGTGAGGTGAGTATACGGGATTAGGTGAGTATGTTAACCCTCTCCTCCCCCCTCCCTCTTGGTGTTAAAAGAAGCTCCACTCAACAGTCATGTGGATAAGCCCTAATTCGGTATTAGTCTGTGGGACATGCGATCAGAAGATCGGAGGTTCTGGTCCCCTAAGGGTGGCTAGAAGTTTTTCTAGGGTTAACAGGGTGGTAATGCGCCTTGAATATAGTTAAAGTCCCAGGAGACAATTGTTTTTATCACAGGGCTTTATTTATTGTAGCCCAGGACCCCCTCACTCCCCCTCTACAGCGGAGTTGCTGTCGGTTAGGGGGGTTAATAACCAGACAGAGCGGGAGGCCGGGTGCGCCGCTGCGGACCAGGACCATGCATCGGTCTGTCGTGCATTTTCATAAATGTACAATCTTATCTAAAGATATTATGGTCTAAATAGCAATGCCCATTGCCTTTAAGTGTAATCACAGATTGAACCAGAGTCTGATATTTCTCTATAGGATTGAAACAGGCCGAGATGAGGTTATGCTGAGTTCAATTTGGGAACATGTTTGTGGGGACATAGAGTATATTGTCTTTTAAAATTATAGTGAGCAGATGTAGTATATCCGTTAATACTATAATGGGCCCTACAGACATGTATCTGTGAGAAACAACCATTTGAATAGCAATGTATTATTTTACTTCATTACAAAATCATTAGGGAGGTCTACTTTGTAGAAAGCATTGGGTGTATGAATGTCCCATTCATGTCTTCATAATTATATTCTATATATTCCTGTGTGGTGTATTTAAATTTTCAACATATCTTAACCAATGACTTATATAATATGTCATCTATGTATAACAGTGTATCGGTGTGTGTGTATATATATATATATATATATATATATATAATTTAGAATATATATTTTATGCCGTGTATATCCCACTGACCATATAGACTTTTAAGGTTTAGAAAAGTATTGAAGTTATCTTCCTACTAATTGGTTTTCATGAGGAGAGCTAAATATTATTAGCCAGCCATGTAGGCAAGTTAATGAATCCGGATGTTAAGTAAAAGGAACCATTGTCCCTAAGAAGACAGTAGGAGATGGTGACTCCAACATGTCTAGATTAGGGGTAATTAAAATGTCAGGAAGAAACCCTTAATACTGATGCATAGTGGGGGAGGTTAATAAGGTCATTGTTAGATATTTAGAATTAATGTTGGAATTATTATGTAGTACAACAGTGCCATCTAGAGGTAAATTGATAATAGTATGACATTTTCACCAGTGTTCCAAGGGTTAAAATGACATCATTGGTATCTGCATACGAACACACCCATCTTGTCTGATTGGAGATCCCTAATCTAGAAGGGGAGGAATTCTTAGATAACATGGGGTATAAACTATGCATGTAAGAGGTTAGGGGGGATCTATCTATCTAGCTATCTATCCAGCTATCTACACTCTTCAACTGAAACAACTGCAACTAACAATTTACTTCAACAACAAAAAGAAACTTGGATTAATTTTTGTTCACTGGAAGAGTTTTGAGAACTGATTACACCCGAAACCTGTCCATCCTTGACTTGGTAACGTATGTTATATTTTGCTTGTGATATTATTAAGATATTCCTCTCAGCGTATAGTCAAGTGTTTCCATATTGTGGGAACGTATAGTGTTAATCACCTCCCTAATGCTAGTTGTCCTCTTAGCAAAGATGCATATTGCTAATGGGAGATTAGACATTATCTGAGTAGAGGAAAACTCTGGGAAATTATATTTCCATAGTCTGGTTGCTGAGTGGGATATAATATCATATTAATATCATTTATATTTTTGATTGTCATAGGCTGAGACAGAGTCAAGGGACAACATTTATTGTTCTTGTATTAATCTGTATTTTGTCATGTTATAACCTGTTGGTAAACAGAAAATCCTGAGCTTGTCTTGATGTATTAAGTATTGGTCTGTTTGATAAAGAAATTATCATTTATTTCTTATCATATGTTACTTTTAATAATTCTGTGCTGGTGAGAAAGTGATAGTGGATTATACCACCATCTAGTGGTGGTTTATTGGTACTGCGTCAATTTGTCTATCCATTGATCTTATGTCAGTTTTATATTGGAATTTTACTCATTTATAAATAAATTGTTACATATATTTTGCATAATTGATTGCCCCTTTGTTTTCATTAATTGCATAAATTAAATTTAGAGTCTCAAGATAAAAGAAAGGCGTTTTATGTCCGCCTAGTGGATTTCCTGACTGATTTCCATTTTTTTATTATTTTATTAATTTTTATATTTTTATATAAAATATTTATATTTTATATAAAAGATATACCTTGACAGGTCGGACAGGCAGGGAAGGAGCGGAGGAAGCTCCACTATATGTAATGTGCAGGTGAGGGAGCGCGCTGCCCCCTTGAGCACTGTTGTGTCCCCGGCCAGTCCCGCAGCTACCTCCGCCGGTCGGCCGTGCGCATAAACTTAGGCCCCGGCTTCACTGCTTACTAGGCCGCAGCTATATCCACAGGTATGGGGGTGGGGTTGTAATCCGGCGCAAATTTTTCCCACCTCACTCACTCCCCCCAGAAGCCGCTGGGTTCCGCCCCCGGTCCTCTAAAAGGCAGCTTTCTGGCCAGCCACCTCTCTAGGTCTGCAACAGACATTCTGGGGGTTCTATCTCCAGTGCAATGTGCGTTATCTGCCCATTCGACGCTGGGCATCCTAGTTTTCAATAAAATTTAAAAAATGTGCGTTATATGGGCTCCCCTCCTCAGCCCTCATGACCGCAGGACCACCCTGTCTATGTGGTACCAGGCTGGGCCCGTGTCCTACACCGGACTAAGGAGGACCTCTCATAGTTCCCAATCCGCCTCCAGGATCGTTGGTTGATTATCCTCCACCTGCGCAGATTCAGGGAGAACAGCTGAAGTATTCCAATCCGCCCTCTGGGTCGTGTGGTTGATGGTTCTCTAGCGCACTTCACAAGGACCTCTAGATCCCACTCCACCCTCTGGGTAGTTTGATTGAGTTTAGTTAATCTGCCCTGATGTATCCGATTTATTTAAAGTGAAGCATAGAAAGCAAAGAGACAACAGCTGTAACAGAACCGTCTTCAATGCAAATCAATTAAAGCATTTTATTCCAACTATTTGCTAGATTACTGTGTAGACTATTTTTGGTGTATTACCATGCTTGGTGCTTTCGTGACATATTCTGCTGCAACTTCAACTCCTAGAATCTATACAATTGTATTCATAGTAATAGCAGTCAGACATCACTAACCTGATCAATCACTGTTTTTGGTAGAAATGATATTTCCACATGGCAAATAATTTACTAGCAGGTGTAGTAGAGTAATAGAAATCCCAACAGTAATGACATGCATGCTGCTGATTCTCTGTAATTTGAATCACTAATTGAAAGGGGCATGTTCAAAATAATAGCAGTGTGGAGTTCAAGGAGTGAAGTCCTTCATTCTTTGAAAAACAGGTGGCAATTATTGCCCTTATTTAAGGAAGGCAGCAAATGTTGTACATGCAGGTTACAGTGCATTTCTCTCTGAAATTCTGAGGAAAATGGGTCGTTCCAGACATTGTTCAGAAGAACAGCGTACCTTGAGTAAAAAGTTGATTGGAGAGGGAAAATTCTTCCCACCTAGCTGTTCCCTCCCCCAGAAGCCAGGTGAGCACCGCCCCTGGTCTTCTAGGCACTTAACCCTTCCTGGCCAGCCACTTCTTTTAGGCCGGCGTCGGGTTGTCAAGGCAGTGCAGTGGCTTGATATTCAAGAATTAACTTCATACGCTTATGTCAGTCGTATAATCACCATAATTATAATCATAATCGTGCGGTACCAGATTGGGCCCGTGCCCTGTCCCGGTCACAGGAGGACCTCTCATAGTCCCAATCCGCCCTACTCAGCCGCTCGGTTGATAATTCTGCATGGAACGGCGCAATACAGTGAAGGACTCCTGAAGGATTCCCAATACGCCCTCCGGGGCCATTTTGGCTGACAATCCTCCACCTGTGCAATCAAAGGAGGACCTCTGACATTCCCAATTCACCCTTCTGGGTCGTGTGGTTGATAATTCTCCACCTGTGCAATTCAATAGAGGACCTCTGTCCATCCCAATCCACCCTCCGGGGTCGTTTGGTTGATAATGCACCGCCTGCGCAATCCAGAAGAGGGACCTCTAGAAGTTCCCATTCCATCCCCTGGGTAGTTTGGTTGGTAAGTCCCCACCTGCGCAGTCCGCAACTGCCAGGGGCGAGATTCTGAGGGACCACAGCAGGACATCTTTTCTCCTCGAATATTCTCCTGACATGAATCCGAAGCAATCTCCCAAGATTACGTCCACGGTGGCCAGCAGTACTTGTCGTATGCATTGCCCCCTTCCATAGGCGGAGTAATTGCAATATAGTACTTGCCTTATACATTGTCACCTGCCATAGGTGGACTAAGTACAATAACACTGGTGCTTCACTGACTCTATATTCTCTATCCACCACTCCTCTGGGAAAGTGGTTATGCTGGCACTCTGGTTTTGCTACTACAGCGTGTTCCCCTACACAGGTGCAGCTTTTTCGCTAATGCTCGAGTCCGTGGTCACAGCAGTGGGGAGTCCCCCTCAGGTAGGGGTCCTACATTGGCGCTAGTTTTGGCTGTTGCTGCTGTTCAGCGCCCTTCCAGGTAGAGTTTTTAAGTTAGCTCTACTTAACTGGGGCAGTATAATACGTGGCTTCTACAGATAGTCTCAGGCCTTCCCCTCAGTTTTGCACTGACTGGGCAAGCGCTGGCTACTATTGCATAGTTCGGTTCTTACTTCACAGCTCATTTGTCAGGTGGTGGACTCTTCTAGCACTAAATTCGGTGGCCTCTGCAGGTGGCCCCTCCTCTGCTGCGGTATGGGGCTAGCAATACAGTGTGCCTCCCCTTTGCCTGGCTTCCTCCTCAGGCAGAGTTTTTTGCGCAGCCACTTAATTCCTGGCTACTTCTGTATAGCGCCAGTCTCAGATGGGGAATGGGCTTTAGAGCTAGCCTATTCTTCTCCTGTCTTTTCCCTCCTCTGGCCCATAATTCATAGCCACCCCGCAAGCCTTGGTAGCTCCTACGTTACTACCTTTCTCTCATCTGCTTTGCACGGGGTATTCGTTTTTTGGCGCTCCAGTCCCGACTGGTGGGCTGTGGCGCCCACCACATCCCTCCTTCTCCAGGGAATCCTTCAATTGGTCCTGGGTGTTAGCGGTATCTACACGACAGAGTCCCACCTTTTCTCTACAGAACAAGAGATCTGGAAGCATGCGGCGTGGACGCCCTGATATCTCCTTGACAGGAGTTCTCCCTCACGTGTTTCCCACTCCTACCCAGGGTTCTACGGAAGATCAGGATGGAGGGCATTCCGACAATCCTAATCGCTCCGGATTGGCCCCGTCACGCGTGGTACGCTGACCTCGTTCTCCTTTTAGGAGACGTCCCTCGGTCACTGCCACTCAGAGACGACCTTCTTTCTCAGGGACCGGTCTTCAATCGGCATTTAAGATCTCTTCATTTGACGGCGTGGCCATTGAAACCGCCATTCTAACGTGCAGAGGGTTTTCGGCGGATGTAATCCGCACTATGATTCAGGCCAGGAAGCCTGCGTCGTCCAGGATCTATTACAGGACCTAGAGGTCCTTCCTGGGTTCTGGGAAAGCCGAAATATTCCACCACTTCGTTTTTCTCTCCCCACGGCCCTGTCCTTCATCAATCGGGGTTGGACCTTGGTCCGGCCCTTAGTTCTTTGAAGGGTCAGGTGTCGGCGCTTTCTATCCTTTTCCAATGCCCTCATGCCCCTTGGGGCCTGTATAGACTTTTCTTCAGAGAGTGGCACATACGGTTCCTCTCTACCGTCCTCCTTTACTGCATTGGGATCTGAATTTAGTTCTCTCAGCGCGCCAGGCTTCCCCACTTGAGCCCTTGCAGAAGATTTCTCTCAGACTCCTGTCCTGGAAGGTAGTTTTTCTGGTTGCTATCACTTCCATCAGACGGGTGTCCGAGTTGGCGGCGCGCTCATGCAGAGAACCCTTCCTGGTTATTCATAGGGACAGAGTGGTTCTCCGGCCTGTCCCTTCCTTTCGTCCAAAGGTGGTCGCTGCATTCCATTTTAACAAGGAAATTGTCCTTCCCTCACTGTCTCTCTCCTTCACACCTTAAGGAAAAGAAGTTTCACCATTTGGATGTTGTCAGAGCTCTGAAGATCTATTTAGCAGCCTCTGGTCCCTTCCGCCGTACGGACCCCCTTTTTGTCATTCCGGAGGATCCTCGCAAGGGATTGGCAGCCTCCAAGGTGGCAATCGCATGGTGGATTCGAGCTGCAATCGCGGAGGCTTACCGAGCCCGGGGCAGGGTTCTGCCCTTAGGTGTCACGGCTCACTCCACCAGAGCGGTGGACGCATCTTGGGCTTGGAGGAATCTCGCTTTGGCTGCACAGTTGTGTAAGGCGCCTACTTGGTCCTCCTCACACATTCACAAAATTTTACCAGGTGCATACTTATGCATCGGCGGACGCTGCCTTGCACCGGATGGTCTTTCAGGCGGCAGTTTCTTAGATGCCTGCAGGGATGCTTGCTTCCATGGGTCTGTGGTTTCCCTCCCTTTTGGACTGCTTTTGGACGTCCCACGGTTCCTGTGTCCCCAAATGAATATGGGCGAGAAAAGGAGATTGTTGTATAACTTGTATAAAATCTCTTTCTCGCTCTTCATTGGGGGGGGACACAGCGCCCACCCAGTACTGTTGTTCGACCACAGTTGTCAGTGCTGGTTAGAACCCCATTGTTGGTGTTTCACGTTTTTTCGTTGGTTAACTTGCCTCTCCTACTGCTTGAACACAAACTGAAGTTCTCTCTCTCCAGGCTGGAGGGGCTAACAGATTTTGCCAACGCTTCCTAGAGGACATAGCTATACCCACAGTTCCTGTATCCCCCAATGAAGAGCGAGAAAGAGATTTTACTAGTAAGTTATATAAAAATCTCCTTTTTGGGTCTAGTGGCCGGAGACAGTTTGTCAGACGACCCCCAAACACTGAATTCAAGCCACAGTACACTGAAGCATGGTGGACAAGCATCATGATATAGGGATGTTTATCATACTACGGTGTTGGGCCTATTTATCGCATACCAGGGATCATGGATCAGTTTGAATACATCAGAATACTTGAAGAGGTCATGCTGCCTTATGCTAAAGAGGAAATCCCCTTGAAATGGGTGTTCCAACAAGATGACCCAAACACGCCAGTAAACGTGCAACATCTTGGCTCCAGGCCAACAAGATTGACGTTATGGAGTGGCCAGCCCAATCCCCGGATCTTAATCCAATAGAAAACTTGTGGGGTGACATCAAAAATGCAGTTTCTGAGGCAAAACCACGAAATGGAGAAGAACTGTGGAATGTAGTCCAATCCTCCTGGGCTCGAATACCTGTTCACAGGGGTCGGAAGGTGGTGACTCCGTGCAGCACAGATGTCCAGCAGTTCTCAGAAACAGCGGTTATACAACTAAATATTAGTGAAGTGATTCAAAGGAAAGCAAAATCTTCAAATATTTTTCAGTTTATATAGTGAATGTTTGAGTTTGTAAAGAAGAATACAAACACTGCTATTTTTTTTGAACATTCTAATATTCATTTTTCTTCAATTTTTTTTTTTTTTAGAGGAACAACACATTTTATATATTTTTCTTCATGTTTTGATTTGGAATAGAATCTGTAGTGTTCCCAATGAATTTGTGTGTATGGAAATAAAAGCTATTAGAAGGATTTTGAGCTTTATTCACTTTTTTAAACACACTGCTATTATTTTGAACACAACTGTATGACAGAGCATGCTGGGAGTTGAAATGAGAGCAGATGAGCCATAGGTTGGTGACATTCACCCTAAGAATTTCTTGTAATATTCAACAGCTTATCGTAAATCATTCTTATATCAATAGCCCTGAAAGGCTGTTAACAGTTGTAAAGAGTTAAAGGGGTTTTCCAGGATTGGGCACATTGGTCTAATAGTACTAGACTGCCTTACACATTACAAACATGCATGTACTACCTTTGGCACATATTTCTCTAGCCCAGTCTTCATCCAGTAAATTATTGGGGTGGATGTGACGTACCGGGTCCGTTGCAGGCGAGCAAAGCCTCCTCTTCCGCTGATCAGTGACGTCACTGGCAGCCTAAGTAATTATGCAGAGTGGATGGAGGGGCGGTAACTAGGCTGATATCATGCTAAGCCCCGCCCCTCCAGTGCCATCACCAGGCATGGAGCTTTATAATGAATGGAGGCAGATCACTATGCTAGTTAGCATAGAAAACTCCTCCCCTGTAATGTGCATGAGGCATGAATATGTATGAGGGGGGTGGGTGCAGGGATGCAATTTTAGAATGTAGAAACGGGGATGCCGCGCGGCGCACGGACCCGCAGTGCTGCAGGAAGTGATTGCACAGATATTTAAACAATCTGTTGGGGACTGTAGGAGTCATGCTGCAGTATAAAAGCTATCTAAAAACATCTGGGGAACGTACTCGGCTAGTAACTGAGTAAGCTGTTTTAAAAAAAAAAAAAATTTGATCCCGGACAACTCCTTTTAATATGCAGTGTTTCTAACCACAAGTGAAATAACTTTATTTTTTTCTTTGTTTGCTTCCTTCCATGTGTCCTCCTCTGTGCTGTTGGTGGTGGGCTCTGGAGAAAGGCAGTCTCCTTCCCCTTCTGGCATTGTAATCCCTTCTTACTTCCCCTGCAGAAGAGGTTTTTTTCAGCTATACTACCATGCTTCTGTGACCAGAAAGACTGAAAGCTATTGCCTTTGCTCTGCAGTGAAGAGGTTCGTTATGCTTAGCCCTGGCTGTGGGAGTAGTGACTAAGCATGCATGTCCACCAGCACATCACTCATTGGTGGACATGCCCATTGCAGTACATTCTGAACACTGGGCAGCGCCATGCTGTGTAAGTAAATGTCATCTCTTCACTGGATCACTTCTTACCAGCATGTAAAAGGCAAATATGCTTCATACTTTTATGATCTATGAATATGATATTTAATGGTGGAACAACCCCTTAATTATAAAGATTCAAGTATCATGATTTCGGTATCTATTTTATTTTGTGTTACAGAATCTTCACACGGCTTATACAGCAAAGTGATTAAAATGTAAAACCGAGTCTTCTCTTCCCTTGTTGTACATCACCACAATCATTCATTTCCTTTATTTCTTGGGTGGTGGTGGTCTGATAAGCTGGCAACTGAACTCCGCTGGTGTCTTTGACCTGATAACTAGGTCGAATGCCTCCTCTGTCAGAGTAAACCGGACCACGACCACCTCCGGTGCCCTTCTGTGCTGCTTTTAGAAGTGGTAGTGGATTTCCGCCAGTTTTGGTGACTGAATCAATCACATTTTTAGCATACTCCTGAAATACCTCTTCTTCCTTACTTAGCAGTGCTTCATTCTGCTTGGCAAAACCAAACTCTGCTTCTAGTTCTGCTTGTGTCATTTTCTTCTTCTCAGCCTAAGAAAAAAAAAAAGTTATCACAGAATGGAGAATCAAAGAAACTAATATTGTCACAAAGTTTGGCTTAACATTTAACCGTTCTACTGAACCAGCTTAGAGCACCAGAGCGTCCTATAGGTTCTCATTCAGTAGAGTTGCGGGGGTCTGACCTTGCGGTCATAGTACAGCTGTTTAAACCAGCCTGAGGGTTCATATATGTGCTCACATTGTAGCTTAGATATTTAGTCAAGAACTGTCCTTTAGGAAAGGCTTTCCTAATGTCACAGGTAGGGTTGTTGCGATACCAAAATTTAGATTTGGTTTCGATACCATAAAAAAGTATTGCGATACTAGATACCACGTGAAAAAAAACTATGGAATGTCCGGCCCATAATCGAAAAGATCTATCCTATTTTTTTTGGGGGGGGGACAGGGTGACTAAAAAAAAAAAAAAAAAAAGGGGTATCGCGCCCTTTTTTTTATTATTATTAATTTTTTCTGTTACGGCATTCACCGCATAGGAGATTTTTTATTTTTTTTTACATTTTAAAAGGAAACCTGTCAGCAGCAAAAGCCATCCCAAACCGCCAGCAGTACCTTCAAGTAGCCGGCAGTGAGTTTCGAATGATGATTTTCTTACTGCATTCTGATGAGGCAGAAGTATGAAAAATGATCTTTTATCCTCTGTCCGCGCTATTTTCCAATCAGACTTGAAGTCAAGGGGACAGCGGCCTCTTTGCTTCAAGTCAAGGTAACTGCGCCCCCTTCCCTGCCCCTTCTCCTGTCACTGACAGCCGGCTGTCGGGCATAAGCGCGGTCAGTCACAGGGAAGGGGGCGCGGTTACCTTGACTTGAAGCAGAAGCTGCCACTACACCACCAATGGAGGGGACCCTGTGGCCACTGCCACCAATGATTTTAATAGTGGGGTTGGGGGCGCACTGCATCAACCAATGATAACGGCCGGCACCCGACCTCTATGACAGGGCGCTGTGATCCGCAGGAGTTAACCCCTCAGGTGCGGCACCCAGCTCCCTGTCACAGAGGTTGAGTGCCGGCTATGTAATTCTGCTGCCGCACCCACCTCCTGTATCTGTATTAGATGTTAATTTTAATTGGTGGCACAGTGCGCCCGCTCCTCTCTCCTCAGCGGTGGCAGGGGGCAGGAGAGAGAGAGAGAGTGATTCCTCCTCCCCTGTGCTGCTGAGGGAACATGGCGCGTGCTGACAGCAGCGCGCTTCATGTTCTCTGATACTGGGCTGCGCAGCCTGGTATCGATAAAAGGCAAATTCCGGTACCGATACCGGGACAAAAGTATCGATTGGGTATCGATATTTCGATACCCGCAACAACCCTAGTTACAGGACAGAATCAGATAATTTTACCATTAGTGTTATCTTTGTTTCTCTGCACCTTGATCATACAAGAAGAAAAGGAGGTAAGAACACACTGGATGGACAGAATCAAATATGTTTTTGTAATAATTAATGGTATAGCGGTTTAAAAGTACTAAAAATCTAACATTTGCCCTCTGTAAAGAAATGACATGCCAATAAGCAAATGGGAGCTATATCCCCTGATTAATGAATACACATGTTCAGATATAGAGGTAACATCTGCTGATGACCTGCCTCTTTCACACGAGTAAGGGCTCATGCAGACGACCGTATGTATTTTGCGGTCCGCAAAAAATACGGATGACATCCGTGTGCATTCTGTATTTTGCAGAACGGAACAGCTGGCCCCTAATAGAACAGTCCTATCCAATAATAGGACATGTTCTATTCTTTTTGTCGAACGCACATACGGAAACTGAATGCACACAGAGTAACTTCCGTTTTTTTTGCAGACCCATTGAAGTGAATGGTTCCGCATACGGTCGACAAAAAAACGAAACGGACACTGAAAGAAAATACATTCGTGTGCATGAGGCCTAACACAGATTGTGTCAAGATCTGTTCAGGAAAAAACTGCAGAATAACACTCTCCTAGAAACTATCAGTGAAATGCATTGCATCCGGATGCCTTCCGCTTTTCCTGCTACATTCACTTCTGTGGAACCAGAACTGCGTGAAAAACGCACAATATAGAAGATGCTGTGATTTTTCCTAAATGCAGAGATGTGTGAAAAATGACTCATGTGCACAGATCCATGGAAATAAATGGGTCAGGACTCTTTTTGGATGCTGTGTGTTTGCTACATGCATCGCATCCGGATGCACAACTCACTCATGTGCAACGGCCCTAAGGGCTGTTTCACACGAGCGGATGCCGTGCGTGACATCCGCTCCGTGAATGACAGCCAAGCCCCGATGCAGACTGCAGAGGCACGGAGCATTAACATGATTGATAACGCTCCGTGCCTCTCTGTGATCTCTTTACTACGAAATCACAGTGAGATAAAGTTGTCACTGTGATTTCGTAGTAAAGAGATCACAGAGAGGCACGGAGCATTATCAATCATGTTAATGCTCCGTGCTTCTGCAGTCTGCATCGGGTCTTGGCACTCTTTCACGGAGCGGATGTCACGCACGGCATCTGCTCGTGTGAAACAGCCCTAAGGCCTCTTTCACACAAACGTGTGCGCTCCGTGGCCGTATTGCGGACCCTCAATACATGGGCGCCGTTCCGTGGGCATTCCGCATTACGGATGCAGACCCATTCACTTGAATGTGTCTGCAAATCTGGAGATGTGGAATGGTGCGGAACAGAAGCACTACGGAGTGCTCCCGTGGGGTTTCGTACCGTACTTCCGTTCCGCAAAAAGATAGAACATGTCCTATCTTTTTGCGGAACGGGCGGATCATGGACCCATTAAAGTGAATGGGTCCGCGATCCGCTGCAGTTGCCCCACGGTTGGTGTTCGAGCATTGGGGCGTGTGGGGCGCACACGTTCGTGTGCAAGAGGCCTAAGGCTGCTGCTACACTTTTTTTTTTTTTAATGCTGTTTTTGAAGCCAAAATCTGATGTGGATCTTAACCAGACAAAGTATTAAGGGCAGATAAACCTTCGCAACATTTTTTCAATTCACTCCTGGTTTTGGCTTTAAAAAAAACTGAACCTGTGGTAGCTCCCTAAAAGATCTGGCCGCCACCCAACCCATCGGATTATCAGCAAATTCCACCCAAATCATGGAATCCACTGACATAAATCTAATGTCCATGGGTGGCTAGAGACTATGATATTTGCAAAAATGTATTCCTGGAGGGAAGTTTGTTGTGTTATGCTCTTACCATCTGCTGGATCTGTGTTGTTTGCACATTTTTACATTCATCCTCCGCTCTCTTCATTTTCTCCCGTTGCTGAGCAATAAAGAAGTTATCAGCTTCTTTTATCTCATAAAGGGCCTGGAATCCTTTTCTTTTTTCTTCCTTTTCTTTTTCCTCTTTCTTCTTCCTCTGACAGATGCACAACATACAGTTATATACACAGAGGGAAAAAGAAACTCAATTTTTACAGTGATATTATTATAACAATTTTCTCCCAGATTGTGCATTCTCGGTCAACTGAAAGAAATGAAAAATATATCAAGAGGAAGAGGTATAGATAAAATCTAATGGGCCCTGGTAAAAAAATTAAAAAAAAGTACAGCCTTCTCTGCAGTCCCACACCTCCACCCTGTATCACTGGCTCTGTTCGCTCTGAGCTTCTGTATCCCTGACAGCGCTTCAGATGGCGAGCAAAATGGTCGCCAATGCGCCTTAAAATTTGCAGATGGTGAGAAGACTTTTTAGCCTTGTCGCCATTTGCGACAGGGCTGCTGCGCTGTAGCTGACTATTGCGGCGGGGCATGGGAGCCAATAATTCCTTGCCCCGCCGCCGATCACCTACGCTACAGGCCTGGGGTCTATTTGCTAGTGAAATCCCAGCCCAAGCGGGCGTGATGACATCAACACGCCCGCCTGTGCCGGGACGCACAGCAGTGAGGTATGCGCGTCGCACCATCCTGGGCTGTTCCAGAAGCTAGTGAGCGCCAGCGAAAGGACACAGGTGAGTATAAGATTTTAGCTTTTTTTTTTTTTTGCCAACATTACTGGCCATAAGGGGGGCACTGGGGGCACATTACTGGCCATAAGGGGGGCACTGGGGGCACATTACTGGCCATAAGGGGGGGGGGGAATTACTGTCTGTAATAAGGGCAAATTACTTGCTGGAAGAGGGGCACTGGGAGACATTATTAGCCATAAGGGGGGCACTAGAGGACAGTATGGGGGAAGATTACTACTGTGGAGCATATTTCTACTGTGGGGGCAGTGTGGGAGAAAATTACTACGTGGGGGAAGTTACTACTGTGCAGGCAGTGTGGGGGGGGGAATAATCTAAGGTTTTATTATTACTGGGGGCACTCTAGGTGGCATTTATAATTGCTTTAGACACTATAGGGACATTATTTCTAGTGGGGTCACTATTTTTTCAACAGTAAAGTACCTAGGGCATTGGGGAGCACCACGGGCACAGTATTGGGAATGGCAGCAGGATGACATTGTTGGGACAAAATGTTGGGTAAAACTCTGTAGAGACGAGATGCGGCTGAAGGGATTAGTCATGGTGGTCTGGGTCAAATGGAGGAGAAGAGGAAAGAGAAGGTCTACATGACAGGAGATGTCACTAGATGTAACAGGTATGTGGTGCTGTATTCTCTATGTAGTGCTGGCTCATTACTGTGACCTGCTTCTCATCTTCTCCAAGTGTTTTTTTTATTTTATTATATATATTTTCAATTTGGCAACTAAAAATTTAATTTGGGTCCTAAATGGAGACTGCCTGGTGGTCTTTGGTAGTGAAGGGATCAATGTTAGTATATCTGCCCGTCTTGTGCAATGAAGATGTTACTCCAGGTTTTATGCTCTCCCTTCCCCCCACTGGAGTGACATTTCTGGCACTTTTTCATTTCTTAAAGGGCTCTCCTCACTGCTGAGGACATAATCAAGATGAGCCCATAGACTTCTACGAAACTCGTCTCGTGCAAGGAGAAGAGAGAACGTACTGTGTGTGCTTCTCCCCCCTCCTTCTAGGGATTGGTGGGGGTCTCAGCACTTGGATCTCCACTGATTTAAAGTTTTAATATGTCTCTGACATTGAAAGTTTTGTGAAAAGTTAGTGACCCTTTAGATCAAGTATACGATACGCCTTCGTAACATTGCTGACCACACTCCAATTCAAACGTGGTGTAAAATCATCAACATTTTTGAGCAAATAAGCTTAAAAAGTCCTATGTTGCTCATTTTTAAAGCCATAATTCTGGAGTGCAGGGCTTGATTCTTTTGTCTCTGCTCCAAAATCATCTTCAGAGCGGAAACATAAGGGACCCCATTATAGTCTATGGGGTCCTTAGGCTCCGTTCGGCTCAGTTATGTGCCTTCTCCGTCCTTTCCGTTCTCCTGCTTCTAAACGGAGCACGGTGATGTGAACGAAGCCTAAGCCCAAAGACTAGCAGCCCTGGTGCACAGTCATTTGCTTATTGGTTTCATAGAACGGATACATTCATGAGCACATATGTTGGAAAAGACGCACTTTGTGTGTGAAAAGTAAAGCATGGAACTCAAAAATATACAATTCTAGCTGAAGGACCCTTCGCTCGGGTATATTTAATCTTTTTCATTTAATGTTTGTGTGCGTCGTTAAAAGATAAACACTATCCACTATAACAGTGACCTCCACAGCCCCGCACCCCTTAACACTGTAACCCCCCCCCCCCCCCCCTACAGTGCCCCGTCCCTTAAAATTGGACCTCCACAGCAGCCCACCCCCTTAACTTTGACCTTTACAGAAGCCTTCCACTTAAACAGTGAGTTTCACAGCACACCACCCCCTTGACAATGACCTCCACAGGGGCCCGCCCCCTTAACAGTGGCTTTTACAGAAATCTGCCCCTTAACACTGACCTCCATAGCAGACCATCCCCTTAACTGTGACCTCCACAGCAGCCTGCCCCTAGGGTGGCCAGAGGTCCAGTTTTAGGCCGGACAGTCCGGCTTTCAGACTCCCTGTCCTCCCTCTGGCACAGGGCCTGGACGGACACAGGGATGTCTTTTTGAACAGCTCACTCTGAGACAGCAGCACTGTGCTGTCTGAGCGTGAGCTGCAGGGAGAAAGTCACCCTACCACCCCTGCAGCTGACAGAAGTAGATTTTTACCTTCATTTTTTCAATCCCCATCGGCTGAGGCATAACCTGATCAGGGGCGTGGCTTAGTGGGGTGGGGTTTTAAGTTCGTCTTTTGAAGGTGGACACATTGTGGCAGGGGGCGTGTCTTGGCTCCTTCCTGCAAGAGTGACGCCCCTCTGGGCACCTTACTGGCTCATTTTCATACCAAATAAACTGGATTTTCAGAGGATAAAAACATCTATTGCTGGAACAAAGGCACATCTGGAAATAAGGTACTAAGTGCTATTAGGCCATGGCTTTACTTCAATAGCAATTATTCTGGTGACAGATTTCCTTTAAAGCTCTCCTACAGCAGTGAAAATAAATGGCTGGGTTGTTAGGGAAACCTGGAGTAAAACTGTGTATGTTAAGGCTAACGGCCTACGAGCTTCTATTGGCTGATGAGGGTCATGTGATCAAGCTTCTATAGGGTAATGCATTTTTTGGTAATATCTCAGGAATGGTACGTCCTAGAGAGCCAAGAGCTGGTCTAAAACCTTCCTGGACACCTGATGTACCCGTGTGGCAAATTTCCCGACCCCCCCCCCTTCCCCCCCGTCACCGGATGTTTTCATCCACGCGACGGGGAGCGAGGTAAGTACAATCTGTGTGAGGGGTCCGGTCATATGGGGAGGCATTATAGGTCTTGGATAACCCCTTTAAGGACACCAGAATTCTCACCATGGCGATTCTGTGCTCTGCTATTGCCTTCAGATCTGCTTTTCTCTTTTCCTCTTTTTCCTGGCTTTCTTTTTTCAGCTTTGCTTCCATTTCATCCAGAGCTCTGGTTAGACGTTCTTCTTCGTCGTCGAGCTTTTGCTTCATTTGTGCTGCCAGCAGCTCGGTGATTTTATCCCTGCGCTCCACTGTTTTTCTATTTGACATGAAGATGAAGAATTCAGTGTTCGATCGTTAAATACAGGGCGGCCCACGAAAAAAGTAGCCCGACTACAATATCGACAAATTCAAACTGCCTAATAGTAAATCTGTTGCCCATAGCAACCAATCAGAGCTCAGCTTTCAGTTCCTACAGGGCTCTAAAAAATGAAAGCTGAGCTCCGATTGGTTGATGTAGACAGATTTACTATTAGGCAGTTTGACTTGGAGATGTTGGAGGCGGGCTTCTTTTTTGCAGGCCACCCTGTATAAGAGAATGTTATGCCCACTATAACTCCTGATTGGAACCCTCCTCTGCCTTTAAAAATCAATGTTATATTCACAACTTTTGAAATACGATGTTTTCAGACACACTTCAAGAAGGCGCTATTTGTGAAATTGCATTGTAGATGCTTACCTGTACTATATGACTATTAATGTAGGTAAGCTGAAAGTCGTACATTTAGGGCTCATGCACACAAACTTATTTTTTTCCATTTCCGTTTTTGTTACAGTTTCATATGCGGAACCATTCCCTTCAACGGGTCCGCAAAAAAAAAACAGAAACGACTCTGTGTGCTTTTGATTTCTGTATGCCAGCATGTCCGTTCCACAACAAATAGAACATGTCTTATTCTTGTCCGTTTTGCGGACAAGGACAGGCATTGTTAAAATGGATCCGCAAAAAAAAAAAAAAAAACACGGATGCAATACGGATGTCATCCATTTATCTTTTTTTGCGGATCCGTGTTTTGCAGACCGCAAAATACATACGGTCGTGTGTATGAGCCCTTACAGTGCCACAGACTGCTCCCTGCTGCTTGCTTCCAAGAGTCACAAATGTCCACTTTTTACAAGGCAAAAACTCAGCTGACAATATAAAAATGCTTAGTATCTGGGTTCAGAAATGTCCTCACCTATATAATTCTGCTTCTCTCTCCTTTTTCAGATTTGCCATTTTTTTCTTTGCAAGAACATAACGTCTTATCAGGTCATAATTCTCTTCTTCCATCTGCTTCTCAAGCGCTCGTAGGAGGTCTCTGTCAGCAACATGTGCCTATGAATATTGACAGCGAACATCACTAAAATTGATGATTTCTTCCATACTGACTGTTAGGATCCTCTCCTTTGGTTTTACTGGGATAAGATTAGCATAGGCACAGAGGATTTATGATAGTTCTATCTATCAGTCTGCAACCTGACCGGACTAGTTGATAAGTCTATGAAATGTTTATACTCGAGAAGTAGGAGTACTAGACTATCCATCCAATAACTTGGGTCTTCTATGCACAGCACTGTAAAGAATTAAAGTTAGCCTGCCACCAGAATAAGAATCTATTAGACTCCCATTCAGGGCACTGATTTAGGCTAGGACGACACAGCGCACTGCGATATCGCATCTAATGAATGTCTGTGGCAAGCCCCTGTAAGGCCCCTTTCACACGAGCAAGTTCTCTGCACGGGTGCAATGCATGACGTGAACGCATAGCACCCGCACTGAATTCTGACCCATTCATTTCAATGGGTCTGTGTACATGAGCGTTTTTTTCCACGCATAAGTTCTGCGTTGTGTGAAAAATGCAGCATGTTCTATATTCTGCGTTTTTCACGCAGCCATGGCCCCAGAGAAGTGAATGGGGCTTCAGTGAAAAACGCATCGCATCCGCAAGCAAGTGCGGATGCGATGCGTTTTTCACTGGTGGTTGCTAAGAAATGTTGCTTGTAAACCTTCAGTTATTTATCACGTGCGTGAAAAACGCATCAAAACACATTGCACCCGCGCGGAAAAAACTGAACGCAATCGCAGGCAAAACTGACTGAACTTGCTTGCAAAATGTTGCGAGTTTCACTGAACGCACCCGGAGCCAATCAGTCACGCTCGTGTGAAAGGGGCCTAACATGACTGTTGCCTCAAGTCACTAGCTACAGCCTGGGGCCGAGGACGGAGCAGGAGTGCTGGATCGGAGGGACCTGGGAAGGTAAGTGCAAGTTTGCTTATTTTCTCAGACCCACACTAGTTTTCCAAAATAATAATAATTAAAAAAAATAATAATAAAAAAATAAAATAAATGTACTGTATAGAAATAAGGTAATAAGGTGCCTCTCTGTATGACATGGTAGCATTAAGGGCACTTGGTACTAAAATGAGTCACATTAGTGCGCACATTTGCCTTGTGGCCTAAAGCCACTTTTCCCTGCATACAGCACATGCTTTAAATCTGAAAGCTGAAGGTTTGGAGCACCCGTCACCTGCTGCAATACAGTACAATGAGGTCATCTAGATATGAAAGACGCTGGTGCACTGGTGCTTTACTGGTTTTGTACCGATATAAAGTAGAAGATGACTCCCATCTATGTTTTGCATGAGGTCCTGACTTTTCTATCCGGTACACATTTGTCTTCACTCACCAGATGAGTCTTCATCGTTTCTTTCTTCTCCTCCGTTTTCAGTTTGGCTACTTTACTCCTTTCCCACTCATACAGCCTGGCCTGTCTCTGGATCTCTTCGCTTTCTCTGTAGTTGGCTCGTTTCTCTAAGTCAGCAGCATGGTTGTGCTCCTCTATCCTGGGGACAAATGTAATTACAGTAAGTTCAGAGAAAGTAACATTTTTTTTTTACTCATGACCTATCCTTTAGATAGGTCATCAATATCTGATCGGTGGAGGTCTGCCACCCGAGACCCCCACAAATCATCTGTGAGCGTGGTAGCCGTCTCTCAGCTTTCCCTAGGCCAGTGACGACACTTTCATCTGTCACATGGCCTAGGGGCAGCTCAGCCCTATTCAAGTGAACTGCCATACTAAGCACAGCCGCTATACTATCCCAAGTGCTTGGCGCTTCTCAAAATGGCTGATCGGCGGGGGTCCCAGGTGTAGGACCCCCCACCGATTGGATATTGATGGCTTATCCAGAGGATAGGTCATTATTTTAAAAAAATCTTGGAAAACCCTTTTAAGTACCGGGCCCTTTTTAGTTTTTGAATTTTTATTTTTTCCTCCCCACGTTTCATTAGTCATGACTTTTTTAAATTTTCCTTTCATATAGCCGTATGAGGGCTTTTTTTTTTGCAGGATAAGCAGGATTTTTTTTTTTTTTTTATTATTTTTTTTTAATGGCACAATTAATTTACCATGTCTTGTATTGGAAAACAGGAAAAAAAATCTTTATGGGTTTAAATTGAAAGAAAAATAAATGAAAATAATAATTCTGACAAAGTTTTGGTATTACGGCATTCACTGAGCACTAAAAGTGTCATGACGTCCTTATTCTGTGGCGCAATACAATTACGGCAATATCAAATTTGTATATTTATTTTGTTTTACTAAATACAATCATAGCGATACCAAATTTGTATTTTTTTTTATTGTTTTACTACTTTAGAAAAATAAAAGTTTTCAAAAAAAATACAAATTTTCTTTGCATTGCCATTTTCTGATAGCTATTGCTTTTTTTTTTTTTTATATTGCGGCTTGTTTTTTTGCAGTAGTTACTGTAGTTTTTATTTATACCATTTTTGGGGTACATACAACTTTTTGATCACTGTTATTTAATTTTTGGGGGGGATAAGGTGACCAAAAATGGCGAATTTCATGTTTTTATATTTCTTCGATTACGGCATACACTATGCAGGAAAAATATTTTTAGATTTTAATAGTTCAGAAATTTTGGGACGCGGTAATACCTGGTATGTTTAAATTTTTAATTGTTTATATATTTTAATATGTTATACTGGAAAAGGGGGGTGATTTAAACTTTTTATATTTTTGTGTTTTTGTTTCCTTTATAACTATTAGCCTCCTTAGGGGGCTAGAACCTAGAATCTTTTGATCCCTTATCCTATTCACCCTAATAGAGATCTCGCAGGGTAAATGAGATTTTGACACGCTCCCTGCTGGGCTGTACCTGGTGCAAAGCTTAGCAGGCAGCTTACCGTGGCAGGCCTAGGAAGCTTCAGCAGTGCCTGGGCCGTCATGGTAACCGGTGCCCAGCAATTTCACCTTGGGGCCTCTGAGTAGAAGGCAGAGGGAGCCGCATCCCTCTGCCCAACCTCACAGATGCTGCGATCGCCGTTTAACGCATCATCCGAGGGGTTAAATGACCGGATTCGTATTATACAGTCAGCACCTGCCGCATATGGAGCAGCAGCCCGCTCCATACAATCCCTCAGCCACTTTGACTTACAGGTACATCGAAGTGGCTGAAGTGGTTAACAATGACAAATCTCCCCTCTCGGACTACCTTTGTATGATCAACGGAGGAAGGTCATATTAGAAGCACCCAACCATTGCAATGGTTATAATACTTGAGTTTTCTGATTTAGAGAATCTATTTTCAAATGTACTTTAGAGACAGTCTTACTGTATCCGAAAACTACAATATTCATGGGTGCAAACCATAGATCCAGACATTAAAGGTCATAAGTATCGGAAACCTTTACATACTGCTTCAGAAGATCATTTGCGTTATTCTTCCTCTCGGTTGATCTCTGCAGCGCCTTCTGCTGGTCATTAGAAATACTTTCTTCCAGTTCCCGCTGCACTTTAGCCAAGGTGTCCTTGTCTTGCTTTTTGTTCATACTCATCAGTTTATTTCTGAGTTCTATCTGGGCATCTCGTTCTTTTATGACTTCAGTAAGCATCAATGCACTCTGTAACGAAATAGGTAACACCTAGAACAGCAGATCACTGTACTCAAAGGGATTGTTCCTCAAATAAATATTCATTTAGGGCTTGTTCACATCTGTGTTCAGGACTCCATAGGTGATTCTGTCAAAATCAACAGAGAGAAAAGTCCTGCATGAAGGACTTTTTTATTTTCTCTCTCCACATGGAATCCCAAACGTTAACCAATGGACCCCATTAGAGTCAATGAGATGTGCTAAAAATGGGCACATTATTTTTGTTCTTCTGTTCCTATAATGACAAAGGAAATCCATAGCATGTTGTAAAGGGGACTTACTATGTCTGATCAGGAAAGACATAACAAGTGTTAAACTGCAATCATAAAAACTCCTATACGCCATCTTTTTCACCCCATAAGTGTAAGTCCCCATGTGGCAAAAATGCCAGTGTGCCTTATGGGGTGAATACGAATGAGCGCTTCCATTATGGAAGCGCTCATTAGTACCCGAGGACCAGGAAGCGGTGAACGCAGCACTCCCCGGGCTCTGTACTCGCTGCTTCCTGGTCCTCTGCCATGCGCACAGCGCGAGGACGTTGGCGCTCTGTGACCTCACTCTGGAGATGGAGCTGGATCCTGGGAGTGGAGGCGGCGTCCGGAGCAGGAGAGGTCATTTAATTTTTTACTTAAATAAAAACCCTACAGTTTTTTTTTCTATGCAGTCCTATATGTGTCCATAGTTACAAATCCCGGGAGTCATTTATCAAAGACCGATGTAAAAAGCCCCTGCGCTGCCAGAGGAAGCACTTAAAGGGGTATTCCGGTAAGTAAACGTTATGCCTTATCCACAGGTCAGTTGCAGCTGCTCCATTAATTTCTATGGGAGTTCCAGGGATAGCCAAGCGCTCTTCTCGGCTATCTCCAGTAAGAGGCCCCCTACTGCTGGGACCCCCACCAATCTGATATATATCCTCTAGGGATAACTCTTACTTAGGCTACATGCACATGACCGTATGTGTTTTGCGGATCCACAAAAAAAAACGGATGACGTCCATATGGCACAAGAATAGGATGTTATATTTTTTTTGTGAGGCTATGGAAAAAAAAAAAAAACATACGGATGCGGATAGCACATGTTGTGCTGTCCGCATTTTTTGCGGACCCATTGAAATGAATGGGTCCGCATCCTATCCGCAAAAAAAAACGGAACGGACACGGAAACCAAATACGTTCGTGTGCATGAGGCCTTACCGGAATACCCCTTTAATTTATAGCGAGGCGCAGACCTATTCATAAATCAGGAGCACCGCTGACAGTCCAGGTGCCTGGAGGGAAAACACTTCCTACCCCTGACTGGAGTCGTTTTCACTCCTCTTTTATGCCTATTTCCAGATGTAAATACTAGTCAATTTGTCAGGGCCAACATCCCGGCCCTCGCCACTCCCAAGTGATGAGGCCGGTCTAAAAACGCTGATGTAAGCGCCAAAAACGGGCGTAGCAATGTTAGTAAATGACCACCAGTGTATGTAATCTGTGACCACAGAGATGCATAGGAGATGTATATACAAAACCAAACCAAAGCAGCTGGAATTGTGAAGAGTCCATGGCAGAATTGGGTGACATACGTGGAAGGTCTTCACTTTGTCATTCTGAAAGTATTGCTTGACCCTGGCGTCCTCGATCGCTTGTCTCCTCTTTTCCGCCTGGTACTGCGCCTCCTCCACATCAATCCTTTTTTTCTCCTCCTCTTCTCTTTCCTCCCGCAATTTTTTTGCCTGTAATTTTTCCTTCCTTAAACCCTGTGGAAAAAGTCATCATTTCAGTCAAATGAATCTGTAAAATGTTAAGGTTGTTTTCTTATTTAACCGTTAACTCCCTGTGATTTTCTGTTTTCGTTTTTCACTCCCCCTGCCTTCACAGCCATAACCTTTTTATTTTCCTGTCCACGTAGCCATATGGGGGCTTTTTGCATCTTTAAAGTGACAACTTCCGCTGTACGTGTATGGTGGAGGTCACAAAGGGGTTAACAGAGGGTTAGGAATCAGGTGTAAATGTTGGCGAAAAGCTACTTCAGCCAGGTCTAGTGTTTCCATCAGGTGCATGGACTGACAAGGCGCATGGCTCGTCATAATTTCGGCACATCTTCCACCAGCAATGCCAGCGCAAAAAGGTAGTATAAGACCGGCGTAAAAAGCTAATCTTTGTAAATGACCCCCCTAATATATATTTTTCTGCTTAGGAGAAAGACAAGCAAGCGGACATAGTGCAATCTTGGAGAGGGAGGCAGAGTTCAGAAAGAATGGTCACAAGCATCAAGCACCTGTCAGACTCCGTCACTAAAAAAAACACCATAGAAACCGCTTCTTCTTTTTTCCTTACCTCATGAGTTTGAGTCGTTGACGTAAAACGCCACCAAATTGAAAAAACGCCAGCAGCTAAAAAAAAAATTATTGCGAGTCCTACATTTCATAATTCCCACCTGAAGCTTGCGATTTTTTTACCAAAAAACCGTGTGCAAAAAATGCTAAGCTTGTGTTGTCAATAAGGAGAGGGCGGTGCGCTGCGGCTAGACCCCTTTGGGTTAGCTTATTTCTCCTGAGAATAAAAGACTAGGCATGGTGAGATGCCACATCCGCCATCAGGGAGATGTAATAACTCCCCTACACACACATTACATGGTCGGACATTTTCCTCAATGAAATCCGTGGCGGATTTTATTCCTGTGAACATAGCCTGAAGGGGCCACGGTGCTCCAGCCTGCAATGTCAGCCTGGTATTGCTGCCCAGTTGAATGCACAAGAAGCCGCTTCGAACTGTAAGATCAGGCACGGCCGCTGCTAATAAATGCAAAACTGTGGCAGGTAAACATGGCGCCAACTACAGCGCTGCGGCTCCTTCTAGAGTCAGACCCCCACTGATCTGATATTGAGTCCTGAAAAATGACCCTCCTTCAGGACCAGGCCATTTTCCATTTTTTTACTCCCAGCCTTCCTAATGCCATATCTTTTTTAATATTCCATTCACATAGCCGTATGAGGGCTTGTTTTTTTTTTTTGCGGACAAATTGTACTTTCTAATAGCACCATTTAGGGTCCATTCACACGTCTGGCAATGTGCGTTCCGCATTTTGCGGGCACTCTCATAGACAATGCCTTTTCTTGTCCACATTTTGCGGACAAGAATAGGACATGTTCTATTTTTTGGCGGAACGGAAGTGCGGATCCGCAAATGCGGATGCGGACCGCACATTCCGGCCCAATTGAAAATGAATGGGTCCGCACCTGTTCCGCAAAATCGCAGAACGGATGCGGACCCATTTTGCGGACGTGTGACTGGACCATTACAGTTGCATACAATGTACTGGGAAGTGGAATAATAAAAAAAATAATAATAATAATAATTCCGCCACAGTTTCCTATGTGGTAAAACTGACCTGTTACTTTCATTCTCCAGGTCCGTAGGATTACGATACCACATATGCATAGTTTTTCTTGTGTTTTAATACTGAAAAAAATTAAAACTTTGGAAAAAACTTTTTTTCTTTGCATCACCATATTAAGACTCCCATAACTTTTTTATTTTTATGTGTACAGAGCTGTGTGATGGCTTATTTTTTGCGGGACGATCTGTAGTTTTTATTGATACCATATATACCGTGGAGTATGTACAACTTTTTGATCACTTTTTATTGGCGACTTTATATGATGCTTATTTTAGTAGTACAGGCGTTTTCACACGCGGCGATGCCTATGGTATATTTTTTCACACTTTTTAATAGTTCCGCTAGGGAACTTGAACAAGCGATCATTACACTGCTTCCTTCATAGACTCCAATGCGTTAGAGTCTATGAGCATTTCACTATGTTCCTATGGACCCCTGGCACAGGCACGGTCTCAACAGGAACATAGCTGTGGCAGCCTCCGATCATTCAGGAGGACCGAGGCTGCCGCACACCCTATCCGGCTCCCCTGATCCTTGCCAGGGGGATCCGGTAAATAGCCAGGAGTGTGCACTCCCGGTTTTTGAGCTCCCAGGTGCCATGGTCACATTTGGCTATGTGACTGATGTTATTGACGCTCGCAAACATTAGCCCCGGGTTTCTGCTGTTTAAAACTTAAAATACCCGTCCGCCACGTGTATTTAGGTTAGGTGGTCGGGAAGGGGTTAAAACTTATGTTTGGATGGGCTGAATACATATGGACTGCACATTCTAGGAAGAACTGAAAACAGTCGAGTGCCGTGTGTAGCACAGAAATAAATGGGGGTCATTTATCAACGCCAGTTTGGCATTAAAAGCAAAAAAAATATAATTGTAAGGCCTCATGCACACGACCGTTGTTGTGTTCCGTGTCCGTTGTTCCGTTTTCCGTGATTTTCTGCGGACCCATTGACTTTCAATGGGTCCGTTGAAAACTCTGCTAAAGCACCTTTTGTCACCCGCGTCCGTGATCCGTGGTTCCAGTCCGTCAAAAAAATATGACCTGTCCTATTTTTTTCATGGAAAACGGTTTGCGGACCCATTCAAGTCAATGAGACCGTGAAAAAACGCGGACGCACACAAGATTGTCATCCACGCCCGTTTTTTTCCTATCATTTGCATGGCAAACGTGACTTAGATTTTTTTTTTTTACTTTCCTTCATGTCTGGTGATCCTCCAAAAATAAAGGAAGACACACGGAAACGGATCACGGAACAACGGAACCCCATTTTGCGGAACGGAACACAACAACGGTCGTGTGCATGAGGCCCAAGTCCCCTTTTTGCGACTTTTTTACACCCATGTGACAATATTTTGTCGCACACAGCATTTTTACAACGTTCTCGCCCCCAGGGTGTGGTGGGAACAGGCGTAAATGGTGTTAAGAAAAACGACTCCACTGAGGTAGTGGAATAGGTTTTCCCTTTAGGCGCACAGACTGCTTGAGGATGCGCCTCACAAGACGGCAGTCTTTGCAAATGACCCCCAAGTGCCAGCCCCATAAACACTGGAGGGAATTTATTATTTCTTATACCAGTCTTAAAAAAAATAAAAAACACTGGTGTAAGATGCGCCTAATTTATTAAGTTGTGCACGCCTCTTAATTAGATTAGCACATTTTGAGAAATCAGAAATCTAAGGTTAACTCCATATGTGGTGGATTACGCACATTTTTTGGAATGCGATTTTCGTACGGAAAATACCCAGCGTCATACAGTAGCAGCAAAAGTGAGAGAGATTTGAAATCTCATGAGCACTTTGCTTTCTTTCCTTTGTGCGGAAACTGACCTGCCGTGCGGACTTTGATATCCACAGCAAGTCAACTGTTTGCGTAATTCCGTACCTTCTGTAGAGTGGTTTTCCTCATAGACTTCAATGGTGGTGTTAACGGAAAAAAGAAAATTCGCTATAAGAACCGCACAAACAATTTTGGTGCAGATTTCATGTAGATTTTTCACATACAAGTCTGCATGGTGTGCGGGTACCCTAAGCCAGTTAGGAGCTGGAGTCGATCTCTGGTGGACTTTCTGCCAGCTTTCTGCCATACTGCTAAATTTGTCAGGCCCTCCGCTTCGGAGAAAAGTGGCGTGCTCGGTGTAAAAGGCGCAAATTTTTGTATGACTCTTCTAGCAAGAGAACTGGCATAGAAGCATTAAAGGGAGTAGCACGTTACCCCCTATCTACAGATCCACCTTCTACTGGGACTACCACCAATCACGAGAACAGGGACTGTGTACTCTGTGAAGCCCCCTGAAAGAAATGCACTGCCCCTCCATTCATCTCTATGGACTTCCAAAGATAGGGGATAACTTGCTACAACCGGAATCCCCCTTTAATGAATTCTCGTCAACGTATGTTTATGGGCAGGCTTCAGATGCCGACACATTGGGGGAGATTTATCAAACTGGTGTAAAGTAGAACCGGCTTAGTTGCCCATAGCAACCAATCAGATTCCACCTTTCAGTTTCCAACAGAGCTGTGAAAACTTAAAGGTGGAATCTGATTGGTTGCTATGGGCAACTAAGCCGGTTCTACTTTACACCAGTTTGATGAATCTCCCCCCGCGTGTTTTGCAGAACTACTCACGGATATGGTGTTGGTCCAGTTTTTCACCATTTCCTTGGATCGTAGATGTAAGGCTTCTCTTTCATTCCTTTCCTCGTACAGTTTCCTTGCTTCTTTCTCCAGTGAACTGGCCTGGTTTGTGATACGCTCCCATTCTGCCCTGGGAAAAACGGCGACTTCCCGGAGATCTACTGTCGCGCCTGCGGCCCCCGCCACGTTTCCTGCAAACCTCTCTGCTGCAATTTTAATCAGAACAAAAAAACAAATGAAAGAAGAAGCTTTCGGAGGGGATCTGTTACCAGGACATATCTATTAGACATGGCCGGGAGTTATGGACGTGCTCACAAGGTGCCTCTTGGCCATTTGCCACTGCGCAGCACCATCCTGAGACCCAAAGTCTTGATCACAGCTGAGGGTTTGCTACAGTTGTATCCAGTCCATAACAGCAGAAGCTCACCGATTTCCTCTTCCTAAAAGGGCTCATGCACGCAACCACGATCGGGCTGGGAAACGCGGTACGTGTGTCTGCCGTTTCTCCTGGGCCGACCGTGGCTCCCCTGAACTGACTGGTTAGGATTTCAGGCAGCCACGTGCGGTCTGGGGAAAACGGTCCACGTGACCGACCGAACTGATGCTGTGATTTCAGGCCAGATGAGTTGCGCTCGGTCTGGGAAATGCGACCGTCACATAGACTGTTGTTCTCAAACCACAAATAGCCGTTTGAAACCAGCTTAACCCCTTACTGAACAAGTTTTGGTTTTTTTGTTTTTTTCTCTCTCTGTCTATGTAGCTTTATTAGGGCTTGTTTTTTGCGGGACAAGTTGTAGTTTATAATGGTGTCATTTTGGGGTACACATAACTTACTGATTTTAACTTTTATTAACCCTTTCTGGAAGGAAGGGTAGGAAAAGAAAAAAAACCAGCAATAATACTGCCACTGAGATTTTAGGTTGGAAATTTTGCGGTGTTCATTTTTCGGTATAAATACCATAATAACATTATTCTCTGGGTCAGTGCCATTACAGCGATACCAAATACATAGAGGTTTTTAAGGCCTTCACCATACTAGATAAATGACATGATAATTGCCAAGTGCGGGTAGTTATGGACGCGGAAATACCAAATATGCAGAGATTTTGTTTTTGCAATCTTTTCCACTAAAAAGCATTATTTTCAATGGAAAAGAAAGCGTAAGGCCTCATGCACACAGCCATTGTTTTGGTCCAAAACTGCGGCTCGGATGCGGACCCATTCACTTCAATGGGGCTGCAAAAGATGCGGACAGCACTCCGTGTGCTGTCCGCATCCGCTGCTCTGTTCTGTGGTCCGCAAAAAATATATAACCTGTCCTATTCTTGTCCGCGTTTTGCAGACAAGAATAGGCAGTTATTTTAAAGGCTGTCCGTGCCGTTCTGCAAATCGCAATGGTTGTTGTGCATGAGGCCTAACTGGATTTTTTTTTTTTACTTTTTTAACCATTTAGTAGTCCCACAAGGGGACTATAACAGGTGATCTTTTGATTGCTTCTAACATACAATGGACTGTAGCGCATTGTATGTGAATGGCAGTGCTATACTGGTATTCTCCAGCAGGCTGCGCCAGAGAAATGTTAAAGGCAGGAGAGGAAAAAAGTGGAGGCCCTTTAGTGACCGCCGTAAAAAGGCGTATGGGTGGTCACTAAGGGGTTAAAGGGGGTGTCTCACTTCAGGCAATAGCATTTATCATGTAGAGAAAGTTAATACCAGGCACTTACTAATGTATTGCGATGGTCCATATTGCCTCCTTTGCTGGCTTCATTAATTTTTCCATCGTATTATACACGGCTTGTTTCCATGGTTACGACCACCCTGCAATCCAGCAGCGGTGGTCGCGCTTGCACACGATAGGAAACAGCGACGATCTATGCTCACTCCCACGGTCCCGGCCACCAGAGAGGCCGGCGCTTTTTCCTATAGTGTGCAAGCACGACCACCGCTGCTGGATTGCAGGGTGGTCATAACCATGGAAACAAGCCGTGTATAATACGATGGAAAAATTAATGAAGCCAGCAAAGGAGGCAATATGGACAATCACAATACATTAGTAAGTGCCTTGTAATAAGTTTATCTACTCTAATGGATCTAAGCTGCAATACTAGACACAACCAGTGGACGGAGGTGGTGCTGTAATTGGTAGAAAGCAGCCATGTTTTTCTAATACTGGACAAGCCCTTTAAGTTTTATTGTGGCCCCCAGCAGTACGTCCAAAATGGTGGCCCTTATTCTGTGCAGCCCAGGTCTAAGGCATAGCTGCCATGTACTCCGCCGTTTGGCGCAGTTTAGTCGCTGTGATAGGCGGGCGCCCCGTCACCTCCCGCCGCCGCCGCTTCTCCCGTTTACCTGTCTGCATTCTGCTCGAACCTTTCCTCCGGCCGTACTGCACCAGCGGGCCGGACACAGCAGCCATCACCTCCACTCCGAACAGCCGGCCGCGTCCACACGTTGCCCGGCAACCAGCACGGAAGTGCGATATGTCGTTGCCCAGTTACTAAAGCACATGAAGTATACGCACCTTCTTACGTCTGTCTAAACGCCATGCGCCATAAGGACCTTCTGACGTCACGGTGTCACGTGACATTCAGTCTCAATTTCAGAGCGACCATGCGCCTCACCCTAAAATACTCTCATTAGGATTACTTTTTATACTGTATTACCACTATCCTTTATTGCCGCAGTCCATGGGATGTAGATACGGTCCTGCCGTTACATCCCCTGGTTGCTTCAAGTCCACGTGACTTTGAGCTTGTCTCGTGACCCAGCTCACGACGCCTGCGGAAGCCGGACAGTGCGCATGCTCAGTTATTTCTACCGTCGCGGCGTACTTTATTTTTTTTTTTGCCAAATCTCTTATCACAAACGTATGTCCATCCAGTAGTAACAGCAATACTGCAGATGGTTATTATTACACTTGGAGAGGTGCATGCTATCCACCTGAGCTCTTCCCCAAGCGCTGTTCTAGCCCTCCAGGTAAGTTCCAGGTTCGGAGGGGGGAGGGTATGACAAAGATCCTGAGAACAGCTCATCTTAGTCGAGCAAGTGTATAGCTTTATGTCTGAGAGGTGTTAGGGGGGGGGGGGTAACCCATAGGAGATATGGTCCTGAAGGAGTGACCTTCTGCTGTGGTTGGTGACACATGATGGAAGAGAGGATGGTGGTCGTCATGGTGGTCAGGAGTGTCTAGAGCTTACTAGACGTCGGTTCCAAGTACAGATATGGAGACCGGCAATCACTATAGAGATACATTTGTCATTGAGCCGAAACGTGTCTACGTCAACTGAGGGAGAACTATTAATGAAATTCCCTATAAACTTTCCAAGGGCCCCAAATCTTCAGGAATGTCGCGGGAAGGAGTTTCCCAGTGGGCTAGTTCCTCGAAGCGGTAGATCTGGTCGACCTTTTCAATCCAGGCTGATGTAGTAGGGGCAGAGCTGCTGCTCCTCCATGGGCATGGGATGAGTGGGCGGGCTGCTGTAATGAGCATGGTGGAGAGGTTATGTTTGGATGGAGTGATGGTCTTGTTTGGGCACCATGATAATGTCAATTTGGGGCCCGATGTGATGTTTGTGGAGCATATTTTGTTTCTGCCCAGAAGGCTTTTATGGTCTGGCAGTGCCACCAAATATGAGAGATGGAGCCCACTTCCAGCCCGCACCTCCAACAAAGATCAGAGATGTCCGAGTTGGTCCTCACGAAACATAAGATTAGTTAGGAGAAGCCACACACCAGAGGGCTCTGTCATATTGGAATGAATATAGGGCTGCAGTAGATTCAGAGGTAGGTTAGGGTGAGGGAACCTAAGCTCCTGTGTCTTTTATATATCTTTGACCGCTCAGCCATCACGAGGACGAGTCATTATGTGAGTGATGCCTGATCCCCCACAGTGTTAGGCCTCATGCACACAACCGTTGTTTTGGTCCGCATCTGAGCCGCAGTATTTCCGGCTTGGATGCGGACCCATTCACTTCAATGAGGCCGCAAAAGATGCTGTCCGCATCCTTTGTTCCGTTCTGCGGTCCGCAAAATAAATATAACCTGTCCTATTCTTGTCCATTTTGCGGACAAGATTAGGCAGTTATATTAATGGCTGTCCGCGCCGTTCCGCAAATTGCGGAGCGCACACGGATGCCATCCGTGTTTTGCGGATCGGCAGTTTGCTGACCGCAAAACGCACAACGGTCGTGTGCATGAGGCCTTAGTCTCTCCCTGTTGGTTAGGAGATGTCTCTCCAACTGCGTGCAAAGGTTCGGTGGACGCAGGGAGAGTAAGGTTAAGTTGAGTAGTTCTTTGAAAGAAAAAATATATTTTCTGTTCCGTCGATGAAGCATATGACCACATATCTGACTATCTTTAACCCTTTTTATCGATAGGTGGAGATCGTCATCCTGCAGACATGAAGATCCTCTTGGTGTTTGACTTTGACCACACCATTGTGAACGATAACAGTGACACGTGGATTATCCAGTGTGCTCCAGATAAAAAGCTCCCAAACATCTTACAGAACTCTTACGAGAAAGGGAAATGGACGGAGTACATGGGTAGGGTTTTCACCTACCTAGGAGAACAGGGAATCCGCGAGGATGACATGAAGAGAATCATGATCGCTATACCCTATACACCGGGGATGACGGAGCTCCTTCATTTCATTGGCCAAAACAAAGAGCGTTTTGATTGCATAATCATCTCGGATTCCAATACAATCTTCATTGACTGGATTCTCACCCACGCCAGCGTGAACAATGTCTTTGATCAGGTCTTCACAAACCCTGCAACCTTCGACCGCTTTGGGAACCTCACGGTGCAGAATTTCCACGTCCACCATTGTGCGAGCTGCCCAAAGAACTTGTGCAAGAGAAAAGTACTGGAAGAGTTTGTGGCCAAGCAGACGTCAAACAGAGTCCGCTACTCGAAAATAGTTTACATTGGTGATGGAAGCAATGACCTCTGCCCTGTAACATTCCTGAAGAAAGGTGATATCGCCATGCCCAGGGAGGGCTACACCTTACAGAAGAAAATTGCCAAGGAGATCGAGCTCATTGATTCTTCTATAAGTGTGTGGTCATCTGGGAGCGAGATATTGTCTCACCTGAAGCACTTGGTGGAAGAATAAGCTTCTGCCGTGACATCATAAATGGACTCTAAAGCGGCACAGATATAGTCTGCAATTAACATGATGAACTTTTGGTGGCGGTGTATCCTGCAATTTGTCCAGTACAGTCGGTATATCTACCCAAAGTGTTATTAAATGTCTCCTAATGATCGTTTACGCAATAGTTGGGTATATTGGTGACGTACAGTGATTCTTTGTCAGGGTTTTCTCTGCAGTTGTTCTCATCATGGTTCCTCAAGCCAAACGGCTCATGGATATTCATGTTTCCTAACTTTGTTCCTCAAGTGACCCCCCTGTTTTCAGGATATCCCTAGTACTGCACAGGTGATCTCCTCTCCTCATGACTCATTGGCTAATATTTCTGGACTGGAGTTGAGAAATGCTGTCATGGGACATAGGTCTGACCTATCCTGAAGAAGACGTCAGCATTTTTCTATTTCTCTCATATGTCTTGTGTAGAAGATGGAGCAAATTCTGAGATTAACATTTTTGTATCGGTACAGAAGACATAAAACATGATATTTTGGCAGATGATGACCTCTCCTCTTGTTTGATTGTGTATTGCTTTCCCTCCCTCCCCCCATTACATCATTGTCATGGCCTATGGTGTGCGCTGTGACACTGTTGCTACACTTGCGGTTGCCCGCGGCAACATGTTGCTGTTAGAGCATGCGGTGGCAGTGTCTCGGCCTTCTGCGTGATTGCCGGGATATGTTTGCCACGCAAGCTGTTGCCGGTGGTAACATGTGCATTGGTATGCTTGTGTGTGCACTTCCCCTTTAAGTGGCTTCCTCCCCTTGTCTGGTGTTGGAAGGGTTAACTCCCTTCCTAGTGTTTTAACACTGGGTTTATGTGGGTGTGGCTGCTTGGGCTATTTAGCCTCTGCTGAATGCCTGAAGCTGGGGGGTTCTCCAGCCATGGTGTATGCTGGAGCTATCCTCCTGGTCTTCATATTCCATCTGTCCAGTGAGGGCCACCCTTGTGGTCATATATGTTTGATGTTCTTATGGGGTCTCACGTTTATTGCAGCTATGGGTATCCTGTGTGGTGTGTGCTGTGTCCTTTTAATGTTGGTGTGGACACCAGCCTTGTGCACGGGTTCCAGTCCGTGTGTCTGTGGCAGGTAAGTGTGTTACTGGTCTCGCTTACCTGCCATCTCCTTATAGCTGTATGTGTCCCCTCTCCTTGCAGCCTGGCCTCAGATAGAGACTCCTGTTCCTCCATTACTGGGATGAACAGGTCGTCTCTTCCCGGCTCCTAAGTGAGGGATTACCAGGGCGACTTAGGGTTTTTAGGTATCCTGAGTATGAGTTGTCCTACCATCGGGGTCCGCTCATACGGTGAGGAGTCAGGGAGAGGATTAGGGACGTGGTAGGAGGCGACCTGCTCCCTTATTACTCCTTTTGGCCAGGATGATCCCCTTACCCTCTGACACCGCACGGTGGGGCCCCTCCCATGACAGGTGAGAAGATCAGGGAGATTGGTGGCTACCTGACAGTCTCTGTTCTCACCTTGCAGTTTGTGGTTTAGTGATGACCACAACCCTTGTTGGGTGTTGCCTGTGGACGGCGCAGTAAGTGAAGGACGCTCGCCGGCTGTCGGCTTCACCCACTGCGCCAAATACTGAATGGGACGACGCAGGCGCGAGATTTACACAGGGGACAGGGCCTACATGCGGAGATTAACGGTGCATGGCCCTGTCAATCAAGTGTAGCAGGGCGAGGCCAGAGGTGGGAAAACGGCACCTCTAGGAGCAGGATCAACATCCTCCTCCTCCTTCGTTCCCCCCCCCCTTCCTCCCCAGAGGCTCAGTTGCATATTAGAAAAGTATTTTTTTTTTCTCAATAGCGGCAGCACGCAGTGAGATGGCACTAATCTAGTTATGTTCAGCTGACATTAGTACATCACTAATGTCAGCCAGGTTAATACCCATTTTCCTGCTGACAGAAACCCTTTAAGGGAACCTGTCACCGTTAAAATGCAAAAGTGCAATCTCCAGACAGTATATTATAGAGCAGGAGGAGCTGAGTTGATAGATATATAGCTTTTTGGGGGAAAGACTTAGTATAAATTGTAACTTATTCCTTTCAATCTCAGCTCATTCTATGCTTAGGAGTCATGTGGGCGGTCTTTATAGCTCAGTCACCGCCCACATGACTCCTAAGCACAGAATGAGCAGAGATATAAATTAATTGGAAATTTTACTACATCTTTTCTCAAAACTATATATCAGTCTGCTCAGCTCCTCCTGCTCTATAGCATGCTGCCTGCAGATTATACAGTATTTTCATGGTGACCGGTTTCCTTTAACTGTCTGCCCTTTATTATTAAAGCTCAGCTAAGCTGTAAGGGGGTTGTCAAGCTCGTTGACTGTAAGCTGCAGAATTGCGAATGCAGCTCTGGACTGTCACCTCCTGACATGCAATGTATCTATTAAAGTTTACTCAGTTACATGTGCAGATTGGAGGTATGTATGAACTGTACAGTGGTCAAAGGTTGGAATACTTTGTAAGGCTACTTTCACACCAGCGTTTTTACTGGATCCGGCAGGGTTCAGCAAAAACGCTTCCGTTACTGATAATACAACCATCTGTTATGAACGGATCCGGTTGTATTATCTTTAACATGTCAAGACGGATCCGTCATGAACACCACTGAAAGTCAATGGAGGACGGATCCGTTTTCGATTGTGGCAGAAAAAAAACGGATCCGTCCCCATCAACTTGCAGGATGGAAAGCGAACCGCAGCATGCATTTTGGAGCATTCCGCATTTATTTTATTTTCATGTAATTTTGCTGATACCTGGTTGCTCTTCTTTTTAGGGATTAAAGGAGGCTAAAGTTAAACATACATAAGATTGCAAGATGTGCAACTTGTTCAAAGAAGCTTCCTGAAAATCATAAAAAAAGGCTTTGCCAGTCTTGCATTAGTGAACTTTTAAAGGGCTTCTGTCACCCCCAAAACCTTTTTTTTTTTTTTTAGCTTGTTAAAATCCTTTTATAACAACTATTCCCTACTCTGGGCTCTTACCTTTGTCTGTGGCTTCTTTTCCTTAAAAAAAAACGATCTTTTAAAATATGCAAATCACTTCACTACCAGCAAGTAGGGCGTCTACTTGCTGGTAGCCGCCGCAAAAAACCACCCCCTCCTCCTGTTGATTGACAGGGCCAGCGAGCGCTCTCCTCCTCCGGCTGGCCCTGTCATCATTTCAAATCCCGCGCCTGTCTTCATTCGGCGCAGTCGCTCTGAGAGAAGGAGGCTCGCCTCCTCAGCACTCCCTCAGAGCGCCTGCGCCGATGACGTCACCGAAAGAGAAGACTGGGCCAGCCGGAGGAGGAGGGCGCTCGCTGGCCCTGTCAATCAACAGGAGGAGGGGGTGTTTTTTTGCGGCGGCTACCAGCAGGTAAACGCCCTACTTGCTGGTAGTGAAGTGATTTGCATATTTTAAAAGATAGTTTTTTAAGGAAAAGAAGCCACAGCCAAAAGGTAAGAGCCCTATGTAGGGAATAGTCGTTGTTAAAATCCTTTTATAAGCTAAAAAAAAAAAAAAGGGGTTTTGGGGGTGACAGAAGCCCTTTAAAAGGAGGAGTAACCATCTATCCTTAGTGAAATGAGATCTATGATTCAAAATGAAATTAAGTCCTCCCTGGTCTACCTTGTGCCAGTCCCCCCCATACACCTCCGGCCAAAATATCTGTTCCACCCTCCTCTGAAGCAGAGGACATGGACGAGGGGGCCTCCACCTCTAGACTCAATATTGATGCGGATGTTCTGTCAGAGGGAGAAATAATTGAAGATGGAAAAAAATATTTGTAAAATATAAGAAAAAGAACTGGATCGCACATCCTCAATACTATGCTTTTATCTACTGCTTCTCAGCATAATTAACCTCGCTTTTCAGCGCAATTTATCGTATACCTACCCCTATGCTGCATGCTGTACATGAGGCATTAGTATACAATTTGATCAAAAAGCATAGGCCCACTCACCGCAACAAGGTTGCCTCTTTGAATGGGACCCTATTCCAAATTTGGTGCAGCACTGCATGCCGACCACCGATGCAGCAGCACCGCCCCAGCAGTCAAACAGCGCCCCCGCTGTCTGGCAAAGCCATCCTCGTACTGGTCCCCACCATGTGAACAGGTGTGGAACTCCCCTTATGACATACTCTCAGGAACTCCAACTGAGAGGTAGGAATTTATACCCTTATGCAGACTCCTGCTAATAAAAAAATAAAAATAAATTACTTTTCATCTGAAGATATGGAGGAATTATTAGGGGCTGTTAGAGCCACCATGTGTATCGAGGATATCCAGAAGCCCCGGTCAGTTCAGGACGTAATGTTTGGGGGATTACGTGTAAAAAAAAAAGTCTCATGTATTCCCGGCAGGGTGGATAAAAAAATCAATGATTTAAAAAAAAAATAATTGATTTTTTTTATTTAAATCGGATTTTTTTGATTTAAATCGGATTTTTTGATTACCATCCAAAGGTTATTTCATTATGAAATAAAGATTACTTTTTTAATTATATAGAATAAGGCTGTATATGTTTAATTTTTTGTTAAATTCCATTAATCCATTCACAATGTCATGCTCTTCCAGAGGTTTTTGTAAGATTACTGGGTAGTTTCTCTGCCTACAAGATATCATCACAGATGCTTGGTTTAATTTTGGAGTTCTCAAAACTGAATTTATAACATGAAAAGAGTTGGAAAAAAAAAAAAGATCTTAATCCTAACTTCTACAAACCTATAAATACAGAATCAACCCCTTCAGTGCTAAGTTTAAAGTTCAGTGAATAGAATATAAACAATATTTTTCTGATTGTTTGGAGTGGAATAGATCTGCACAAGAAGAAAGTGAAACTAATATATATATATATATATATATATATATATATATATATATTTTCTTTAGCCAAATTAGTTAACAAACATGGATGTTTAAAGGGACACTGACAGGCCTTGTGAGCATAATTAGCTCTTTATATGCCCCCCTAGGTCTTATAATAAGTTTCCAATTCATATAAGCATTATCCCTGTGCGCATTGTAAAACGTTAAAAATAATCTTTATAATCACCTGTCCTTTCTGCCCAAGGGGCGTTCTTTGTACCGCATTTGTGCCCAGCCGCGTCCCAACTGCCGGATCCTTAGACACGCCCATCTCATTAGTATTCACTTGGCGCAATGTGATCCCAGCGAGCGAGGGTGCCGGGCGCATGCGCAGGATCTCCGAATGTCGGGGACAGGAAAATACCGCTAGGGAAGTGAATACTAATGAGATGGGCGTGTCTAAGGATCCGGCAGTTGGGACGCGGCTGGGCACAAATGCGGCACAAAGAACGCCCCTTGGGCAGAAAGGACAGATGATTATAAAGATTATTTTTAACGTTTTACAATGCGCACAGGGATAATACTTATATGAATTGGAAACTTATTATAAGACCTAGGGGGGCATATAAAGAGCTAATTATGCTCAGAAGGCCTGTCAGTGTCCCTTTAAGCAAATAACATGCTGTAATGTTATTGTTTCAGTTGAATAAATCCTATTTAAATTGTTATTATTAAGGTAATGATTATTTTTCTCCTTCCTAAGTACAACAGAAAAATTGTCCAAATATGAATCTTTATGTAAAAAAACTATGATTTAAATCAAGCCTTACTGACTGACTAGTGATTTAAATCGGTTTGATTTAAATCAAATCCACCCTGATTCCCGGTCAATGAAAACATCAGGGACATGATAATGGATGAATAGACAGATCCTGAAAGAAGGTTGGGTGTCTCCAGAGAATTAAAAAATGGATTATTTGACCAGTCTGAAACCAAGATCTTTAACGAGACCCCAAAAATCGATGTTGAGGTTGCAAAAGTGGTTAAAAAAACTTCCCTACCCTTCGAGGATTCCTCACAGTTACAGGATCCCATGGAAAGAAAGGCAGATGCACTTCTGAAGAAAAGCTGGAAGGCCTTTATGTTCAGGGTGAAAACAAACATAGCGGCAACCTCCGTGGCCAGGTCCATGTATATTTGGCTCAATGAGTTTAGAAGACCACATAAAAAAATAAAACGCCAAGAGAGGAAATTTTTAATTCCATTCCCCTCCTTATGTCAGCAACAGCATTTCTAGCGGACGCTTCTGCCGAATCTGTCAGATTCTCTGCAAAAGATGGGGCCCTGTCAAATTCAGCCAGAACAGCTCTATGGATGAAATCCTGGGGAGGTGACAGGGCATCCAAGGCAAAATTGTGCTCCATCGCCTTCTCAGGAGAGTACATATTGTCCCAGTTCTAGATGCTATCCTAGAGAAGGCATCTGATAAGAAAAAAGGTTTTCCTGAGGAGAATAAAAGGAAGCCTTTTCGTCCCTTTAGTTCACAGCCTAAGCCTCACAGAGGTGAGGGCAAAACAGGACGTTGGAGTTACCAAGAAGGAGGCAGGGGCAGAGGGTTTCTCCTCAATCCCCATAACAAACTGACTACAAAGTTGGAGGAAGGTTGAAGAAATTTCTGATCCAGTGGGAATCAGTCACCCAAAATCCCTGGGCCTTAGATATCATCAGCGATGGTTACAAGATAGAATTTTCCTCAAATCCTCCAAAAAGATACCAAACGATAGCAATCAAAACGTGCTATCAAAAATATGCAAGGAGTGGTAGAGCTAAAACAATTAAGAGTAGTGATAGAAGTACCCAAATTAGAAAACAGAGGGGGCTTTTACTCACGATAATTCCTAGTCCAAAAACCAGACGGTTCTTCCCGTGCTATTAAAAATCTAAAAGGGCTAAACAAGTCAATAACTTACAGAAGATTCAAGATGGAGTCAATATCATCTATCATTCCACTAATCAAGGAAGGAGCATATATGACATCCATCAACCTAAAAGATGCCTACTACCATGTCCCTATCCACACAAATATCTGAGATTTGCACTAAAAAGGCAAAAAGGGCATAATCCATAATTTTCAATTCGTTGCTCTCCCATTCGGGATTTCGTCAGCCCCAAGGGTGTTCACAAAACTGGTAGTAGAGATGATAGCCCTGCTCAGACTGGAAGGGCTACTAGTTTTTTCCTACTTAGACGACTTCCTTATAGTCGGGAATTCAAAACCAGAAACATCCAGACAAACCAAATTTGTGTTACGGAAACTTTCAGAGCTAGGCTGGATAACAAACATAAAAAAGTCCTGCATGGTACCATCATCAAAAAGGAAGTTTTTAGGGGTAATACTAGATTTAAAATCCCAGTCGTCATCCCTCCCACAGGAAAAGATGGAATCTTTCAGGGAGAGAATAAAAAACTTCCAAGCTCAAAAAGAGTGCTCCATCAGAAAAGCTATGGGCATCCTGGGACTGATTATGTCCTGCATTCCAGCAGTAGCATGGTGTCAGTCCCACACCAGAGTAACAATCATGGATCCTGAGAAAATAGAACAGAAAACGGTTATCTCTGGACAAAAGGTTAAGAATCCCTTACCACGTAAAGTTAGATCTGAACTGGTGGAAGGAAAGGGCAAATCTACTAAAAGGTGTAACCTGGTGGACAACGCCACAGATACAGATAATGACCGATGCAAGCGGCTACGAATGGGGGGGCAAAAGTAGCCTCCAAAAAGGGGAAGGTGGTCAGAAGAAGTAGGGAAAAAGATCCTCAAACTACAGAGAGTTACGAGCGGTCTGGGAGACCCTAAAGGTATCTCGGGTCATGTTACGAGGAAAACATTTAAAGATATTCTCAGACAATACCACAACTGTTGCATATCTAAAGCATCAAGAAGGCACAAGGTCATCAAGTTTAATACTACTAGCAGAAAAAAAAAAAAATTCTTGGGCAGAAAAGAACATCCTCTCAATTACAGCAGTCCATCTCAAGGGTTTGGAAAATGTAGAAGCAGATTATCTAAGCAGAAGAACACTGGACCCAGGGGAATGGTCTTTAAACCAAGAAATCTTCCAACAGATCTCCAAAAAATGGGGCTCACCGCAGATAGACCTGTTCACCTCTCAGACAAATGCAAAAGTAGGATGCTTTTGCTCCCTAAATCCCAGGGAAAACCCGTGGGCAGTAGACACCTTTTCAATAAAATGGTCATAGGACCTGGCATATGCTTTGCCACCATGGACCCCAATTCCTCAGGTCCTGCAAAAAATTCTAAGGGATCCGGTAACCATGATATTAATAGTTCCCTATTGGCCAAAGAGACTGGTTCGCCATCCTGAAGAAACTAGCCCTAGAGGAACCGTTTGAAATACCGCTGCTGGGGAACCCATTTTGTCTCCGGGCCCAATTGTTCATCAGAATCCCAGTTTTGTCAAGCTGTCAGGCTGGATCATGAGAGCGAGATCTTGAGAGGCAAATGCCTCTCGGGCAGGGTTATTAGTACATTAAAAGCTAGTAGGAAAAAGGTTACCTCAGCTATCTACCTTAAAATCTGGAGAAGGTATTGTAGTTGGTTAGGGGATACTTACCCGGATATGTCATCCCCATGTATCCAGAAAATCTTGGATTTCCTTCAGAGGGGATTAGATCTGGGCCTTAGGCTGAGTTCACACGAACGTGACCCGTGCCTGTGCTGCAATGCACGATCGCCGGCCGTAGGTCTGCCGCATCGGATCGCGGACCCATTCACTTTAATGGGTCCGCGATCCGGCCGTTCCGCTAAAAGATAGAACAAGTCCTATCTTTTTGCGGAACGGAAGTACGGGACGTAACCCCACGGAGGCACTCCGTAGTGCTTCCGAGGGGTCCCGTCCCGTGCAGCCGTTCCGCGATTTCGGATTTGCGGACCCATTAAAGTGAATGGGTCCGCATCAGTGATGCGGAATTCACACGGAACTGTGGCCGTGTATTGCGGCCCGTGATTTGCGGGCCACAATACGGCCACGGATCACACACGTTCGTGTGAACTTAGCCTTAGACCAAGTAATCTCAAAGTCCAGGTCTCCGCCCTGGGTGCATTCTACGATTTTAATCTGGCTAATCATAGATGGATAAAAAGATTTATAAGAGCCGCTTCCAGACTGAGACCATCCTTAACCCCTAGGACCCCTCTGTGGGACCTAAATTTGGTTCTGAGGGGTCTGACGAAATCTCCTTTTAACCCTACATCAGATATTTCCACAAAACACCTTTCAATTAAAGCAGCCTTCCTTATAGCTATAACAGCTAGACGCCTGGGGGAAATTCAGGCCCTCTCCTGTAGGGAACCCTATGTTACAATATGTCCTGACAGGATCGTGCTTAGATTAGATCCTGGCTTTCTTCCAAAAGTAGTCTCTGACTTCCATAGAGACCAGGAGATAATCTTACCTTCTTTTTGCCCGGATCCTCAAAACCCAACAGAAGAACATTTCCATCTCCTAGACGTAAGGGAAACAGTTAATAAATACCTGGCAGCTACTAGGAAATTCAGAAGAGACAACCTCCTAATTCAGTTTTCAGGTCAAAACAAAGGGAAGAAGGTTTCCAAAGCTTCTATAGGATGTTGGATAAAGAATACAATATCTTGTTGTTACTCCCTAATAAGCCTTACGGGGCCTTCTAACGTGAGGGCCCATTCCACCAGGGCAATGGCCTCTTCCTGGGCTGAAAAAGCTGGCGTTTCTCTTGACAAAATTTGTAGGGCCGCTACTTGGTCAAGTATAAATACGTTCATTAAACATTATCGTTTAAATGTCTCGGTTTCTGAAGACCAGACCTTTGGACAGACAGTTCTGCAAGCAGTAGACGCACCAGACAGTTTTATCGGTTAGTGCTCATGTGTAGCCATCATGGTGGATGAAATGGAAAACCAGAGTTAGACTTACCGGTAATTCTGTTTCCTTGAAGCCACCATGATGGCTTGTATATTCCCTCTCTAAATTATATGGAGTATAACCAATACTCAAAAAATACCACCGTAATTTATTCTCACACCCACTTGGGTAATTTGTAAACACTAACGGGTGAGTGTGGGTGGTGGCTTTTAAACTGTGTGTTCCTGCCCCTATAGAGGTCAATCTCATGTGTAGCCGTCATGGTGGATTCAAGGAAACAGAGTTACCGGTAAGTCTAACTCCGTTTTTTCCGGTATAGAGACCCTATAAAGGATCTCAATACCGGAAAATAGAAACACTAGTGTGAAAGTAGCCTTAGTCTTCATGCACACGACCGTGTTTGTTTTGCGATCCGCTAAATATGGATACCGCCTGTATGCATTCTGCTACTAGAAATGGCTATTCTTGCCTGAAAAATGTTCTATATTTTGCGGAACGGCCACAAGGACGCAGAGAGCATTTTTTGCAAACCCATAAAAAAACTAATAGGTCCACGTGCGATTCAAAAGAAATGCGGATCGAACGCAGACCTAAACAGCGGTTGTGTGCATGAGGATTATGCAATTAAAGAACCAAGCTCTGAGGTGAACGCGCACTATGTGTTACTAATGATGAGGCTGCATCGCTGTATAACTATTTGATCTACTTGTTTCAGTTTGTTTTATACTTTGGCTTAACGTGATATACATTTCCATTATGATTTGCATGTCCAGGAGGCTTCTGAACCGGGCTGATTTGAATATAACTTGAATACAGGTAATTTACCTCCAGTATCGAAAGTATGAGGTTGCTTTAAACCCCAAAAATGAGCCATCAGTGTGCTTTTGCAAACCCCTTTAAGGTGCCATGCACATTAGAGGATTGAGCCCGGGGACGTTGGATTTAACCATGTCAATCTGTTGTTTGCATGGGCGATAAGCCGCTGTCAGAGGTGTGGTAGCAGCCTTTGCCCTTGGTCCCTTAGTACACACATGCACATCCAGCCGAGAATTGGGGAAGTCAGGAAGAACAGGCCTTCAGCTGACGGCTACTGGAGGTGTACGGGCGCCTGGAAACAGTGTCCGGTCTGCAATTGGGACTACAGTAGGCCTTGGCAAACCATAGCCAGGCTTGGGAGTCAGAAACGATTGGCTGTAGGTCAGGTGTAATATGAGGTGATAAACACTGGGGTCGTCAGTGTTAATCTTCTTAAACGTCGACAAAAAACTTTTCGTCTGCTACTGGGCAAAAACCATTCGTCCTATACTAAATAGAGTGTGCGGATTACAAATCCGAAGTCAGAATTGTTGTAACATGTCAAGAAATTTTGCTATGCATAAGGCCCCTATCACACGGGCGAGTATTCCGCGCGGATGCGATGCGTGAGGTGAACACATTGCACCCGCACTGAATACCGACCCATTCATTTCTATGGGGCTGTTCACATGAGCGGTGATTTTCATGCATCACTTATGCGTTGCGTGAAAATCGCAGCATGCTCTATATTCTGCGTTTTTCACGCAACGCAAGCCCCATAGAAGTGAATGGGGTTGCGTGAAAATCGCAAGCATCCGCAAGCAAGTGCGGATGCGGTGCGATTTTCACGCACGGTTACTATGAGACGATTGGGATAGAGACCTGATCATTATTATTTTCCCTTATAACATGGTTATAAAGGGAAAATAATAGCATTCTGAATACAGAATGCAAAGTAAAATAGGGCTGGAGGGGTAAAAAAAAATAAAATAAAAAATAAATTAACTCACCTTAGTCCACTTGATCGCGTAGCCCGGCATCTCTTTCTGTCTCCTTTGTTGAATAGGACCTGTGGTGAGCATTAAATACAGTTACAGGACCTTTGATGACGTCACTCCGGTCATCACATGATCCATCACCATGGTAAAAGATCATGTGACGTACCATGTGATGACCGGAGTGACGTCAAAGGTCCTGTAACTGTATTTAATGCTCACCACAGATCCTATTCAACAAAGGAGACGCCGGGCCGCGATCAAGTGGACTAAGGAGAGTTAAATTATTATTTATTTATTTAATTTTTTAACCCCTCCAGCGCTGTTTTACTTTGCATTCTGTATTCAGAATGCTATTATTTTCCCTTATAACCATGTTATAAGGGAAAATAATACAATCTACAGAACACCGGTACCAAACATGCGCGATTTTTCTCACGCGCGTGTGAAACCAGCCTAAGTATGCCTAAATGAATTAAGCACTTGGAAAGCATTGAATAATTTTGAACAGAACGAGTTTTACTCCAACAATTACCTGATCTACATCAAATGTTTGCGTAATAAACAATGTATGAAATGTAATGGAATAATAAAATTTCTAAAAGTCTCGTTTTTCAGTTTAAAAGTCTTAATTGAGCAAGGCCCAGTACCGTTAAAAGTGCTTCAGGTGCTTTTGCGTTTGTGAACGGTCATATTTTACCGTTTCAAAACCCAGCAGTAGTCTCCCATCATGTTGGGATTCCAGCAGCCTTGATACATGTTCTCCATTGTAGAAATATCTTTATGGAACTGGTCTCCATGTTCGTCACTTACATGTCCCAAATTGGGTGGGAAAAAAGTCAAGATGGGAATGTAAGAAATGCACTTTCAATGACATTCAGCAGCCAAGTTGTTCATATGCTGTAAGCATGTTGTCTACTAATTCAGCATAGTTTGCAGCTCGTCTGTTCCCAAGGAAGTTCTGCACTGGTAGCACAAATGCATCCCAAGCTGCAAGACGCACTCGCTTTGTCAGATTCTTGCACTGATAAAAACGTAGTGTATTTGCCACACATGTAGCAGAAATTGTCTGGATCGTTAACACATTTGAGTTTATCCATCTTAAGTTTCAAAACTGATAGCACTATAACAGATCACTTTATCTGATCGCATACATTTCACTTTCAGATGCCGTGGTCAAATGTGACCATAGCATCTGCACAGTCCGGAAGCGGAAGTTGCGCACTTCCGCTCCGGTAACAGCGTTCCCTGGCTGAGATCGGGAAGCCTGTTACATTGATCTAATAGGCTGAAGCCTCAAGCAGACTTCGGTGCCTATTAGATGACTATACCAATACAGGCCACTAGGTGGCAGCATTATATTGGTATAGTGCAGTGACGCCCAACCTACGGCCCGCGGGCCAAATGCGACCCGCGAAGCTGTGTCATGCGGCCCGCGCAGTGACCGGACTTTATCTGCGCAGGGCGCGCTGCGAACGGCACAGGCAGCAAAGCGATGCTACCTGTGCCTGCAATCTCCCCGCCCAGCGCCGCCTCCTAGCTAATTTATTCACTGCACTTGCCTCTGTGAAATTGAAGAGAAGCGCCGAAATCTCGCACAGGCGCACTGGCATCGAAGTGCGCAAGTGCAGTGAATAAATTAGCTAGGAAGCGACACTGAAGGGGGGGGGAATCTGTGGACGACACTGAAGGGGGGGGGAATCTGTGGACGACACTGAAGGGGGGGGGAATCTGTGGACGACACTGAAGGGGGGGGGAATCTGTGGACGACACTGAAGGGGGGGGGAATCTGTGGACGACACTGAAGGGGGGGGGAATCTGTGGACGACACTGAAGGGGGGGGGAATCTGTGGACGACACTGAAGGGGGGGGGAATCTGTGGACGACACTGAAGGGGGGGGGAATCTGTGGACGACACTGAAGGGGGGGGGAATCTGTGGACGACACTGAAGGGGGGGGGAATCTGTGGACGACACTGAAGGGGGGGGGAATCTGTGGACGACACTGAAGGGGGGGGGAATCTGTGGACGACACTGAAGGGGGGGGGAATCTGTGGACGACACTGAAGGGGGGGGGAATCTGTGGACGACACTGAAGGGGGGGGGGAATCTGTGGACGACACTGAAGGGGGGGGGAATCTGTGGACGACACTGAAGGGGGGGGGAATCTGTGGACGACACTGAAGGGGGGGGGAATCTGTGGACGACACTGAAGGGGGGGGGGGAATCTGTGGACGACACTGAAGGGGGGGGGAATCTGTGGACGACACTGAAGGGGGGGGGAATCTGTGGACGACACTGAAGGGGGGGGGAATCTGTGGACGACACTGAAGGGGGGGGGAATCTGTGGACGACACTGAAGGGGGGGGGAATCTGTGGACGACACTGAAGGGGGGGGGAATCTGTGGACGACACTGAAGGGGGGGGGAATCTGTGGACGACACTGAAGGGGGGGGGGAATCTGTGGACGACACTGAAGGGGGGGGGAATCTGTGGACGACACTGAAGGGGGGGGGGAGTCTGTGGACGACACTGAAGGGGGGGGGGAATCTGTGGACGACACTGAAGGGGGGGGGGAATCTGTGGACGACACTGAAGGGGGGGGGGAATCTGTGGACGACACTGAAGGGGGGGGGGAATCTGTGGACGACACTGAAGGGGGGGGGGGAATCTGTGGACGACACTGAAGGGGGGGGGGAATCTGTGGACGACACTGAAGGGGGGGGGGAATCTGTGGACGACACTGAAGGGGGGGGGGAATCTGTGGGCGACACTGAAGGGGGGGGGGAATCTGTGGACGACACTGAAGGGGGGGGGGAATCTGTGGACGACACTGAAGGGGGGGGGGAATCTGTGGACGACACTGAAGGGGGGGGGGAATCTGTGGACGACACTGAAGGGGGGGGGGAATCTGTGGACGACACTGAAGGGGGGGGGGAATCTGTGGACGACACTGAAGGGGGGGGGAATCTGTGGACGACACTGAAGGGGGGGGGGATCTGTGGACGACACTGAAGGGGGGGGGAATCTGTGGACGACACTGAAGGGGGGGGAATCTGTGGACGACACTGAAGGGGGGGGGAATCTGTGGACGACACTGAAGGGGGGGGGAATCTGTGGACGACACTGAAGGGGGGGGGAATCTGTGGACGACACTGAAGGGGGGGGAATCTGTGGACGACACTGAAGGGGGGGGGAATCTGTGGACGACACTGAAGGGGGGGGGAATCTGTGGACGACACTGAAGGGGGGGGGAATCTGTGGACGACACTGAAGGGGGGGGGGAATCTGTGGACGACACTGAAGGGGGGGGAATCTGTGGACGACACTGAAGGGGGGGGAATCTGTGGACGACACTGAAGGGGGGGGAATCTGTGGACGACACTGAAGGGGGGGGGGGGAATCTGTGGACGACACTGAAGGGGGGGGGGGAATCTGTGGACGACACTGAAGGGGGGGGGGGAATCTGTGGACGACACTGAAGGGGGGGGGGGAATCTGTGGACGACACTGAAGGGGGGGGGGAATCTGTGGACGACACTGAAGGGGGGGGGGAATCTGTGGACGACACTGAAGGGGGGGGGGAATCTGTGGACGACACTGAAGGGGGGGGGGGAATCTGTGGACGACACTGAAGGGGGGGGGGGAATCTGTGGACGACACTGAAGGTGATGTTGGGGTGGGAGCTCTGGAAGGGGAGGGAGGTCCAATAGATATGTGGGGGTTGGAGATCCTTGAGGGGGGGGTGCCCCATAATTTTTTTTGCTATGGGGCCCAGTCATTTCTAACTATGCCCCTGATTGTTAAGATTGGGCGGGCACTGGAGCGATAGAGCGCCCTGCTGTAGGAGAAGCCGGCGATGAAAGGAGGAGGGGCCAGCTCCTGGTGGTGTCGGGCACACGGCGCAAGCATGGCGGTGAAGGATCTGACTGAAGCCTAAAGACCAGACATCAAGGTAGACCTGCAGGTGACAGCGCAGTATGTGATGTATACATGTGTGTAATGTATGTAGTGCAGTGTATGATCACGTGCCCCCTCACAGTAGTTATGCCCAGATGTGTGCCCCCTCACAGTAATTATGCCCAGATGTGTGCCCTCTTCACAGTAGTAATGCTCACTCGTGCCCCCTCACAGTAGTTATGCCAGATATGTGCCCTCCTCACAGTAGTAATGCTCACACGTGCCCCCTCATAGCATTTGCATTTCTTTCTGGAAAAGCTACCTGGTTCCGGCCCGCAAAATTTATACCAAGTCTAGTGCGGCCCTCAGACGAAAAATGGTTGGGCACCACTGGTCTAGTGCAAATGAAGTGTTCAATGGTTTCTATATAAAACATCAATGAACACAATAGGCAATCTAATGATTACCAGTTATTGTCACCCAATGTGGCTTAAAAAAAAACAAAAACACGTTTTTGCAAATAAAAAATAAAACTTCAAATCACCCCCCTTTCCTTAAAATGAAGGATACTTAAACAATAAAAAAATAAACATCATGGGCATTGCCGCGTGCGAAAATGCCCGTACTATTAAAATATAACAATTTTAATGGCATACGGCATAATGGAAAAAATATATATTAAACGCCCAATTTGCCACTTCAATTTTTTTTCCTCTAAGTTTTGACTTTTTTTTCAGTATTAAAATGCAAGAACAATTATACAAGTGTGGTATCGTTGTAACCGTACTGACCTGGAAAATGAAGATAAGTCAATTTCACCGCATAGTGTACAGTGTAAAAATAAAATCCTTTATCAGAACTGCGTTTTTTCCCAATTCTACCCCATTTTTTTCCCGCTTCCTACTACATGGTATGCAACCATAAATGGTGCCATTAGAAATTACAACTTGTCCCGCAAAAAAATAAGCCCTCATAAGGCTATGTGAATGGAAAAATAAAAAAAGTGTAGGACTATGGGAAGGCGGGGAGTTAAAAAAACGAAAACGCAAAAATGGAAAATCCCAGGGTCCATAAGGGGTTAAAATCTAGACGTGTCAGGCAAATTCCGAGTTCATATTTGGAATCGGCGTGCTCATTTTAGTATAAATCACATGTTTTTTTCTCAGTAGCAAAATCATTGTTGCGCGGTGTAATGATGCAAGTAGAGGAGTCCTGACTTTCTCGAGATCAGTGCAGTCGATGGTCGTATGGTAGGCAGAAATGCTTGCTAAGCACCATGGGGCAGCTTAGATTGAGGACCTGTGATTCGTTGAAATTTTTTTTTTGGACAACAGGTGTGATCATAGGGAAGCATTGGGGGAAAAACCTGCGTTTAGTTTTTTAGTTTTTTTTTTTAAATCTGCTGGATGGAGTAATGCAAATGCCTGTGTTCTTTCATACACCTAGAAAAAAAAAAAAAAAAAAGGGAGGGCAAACAAGACAAAAACATATCATTAACCGAAAATAAAAAATGTGATATGAGTCCTTAGCCACAAGGTAAAAGTGTCATCATAAAATTACCTGTTGTGTAAATCAGGTTTTTATGTTGAACAGATTTTTTTTTTTTTTTTTTTTTATATATATAATTTTTGCGGATTTTCTTTTTTAATTTTTCATATACCTATCTATATAAAAAAAAAAAAAAAAGTTTTCACACTGGTCACTAGGCCTAAAATATGTCAAAGGGAATCTGTCAATAAATTTGTACCTATGAAACAGGCAACATGGATCCCATGTTCATATGTGCCCACATTGCTGAGAAGAATGTTTTAATATATACAAACAAGCCTCTAGGAGCAACAGGGGTGTTACTGTTACACCTACAGGATTACTTTCGCTCACAAGCGGCCCCAAACGCATCCGTACTGCCCTAATGCATTCTGAGTGGACGCGGATCCGCTCAGAATGCATCAGTTTGGCAGCGTTCAGGTGTCCGCCTGGCCGTGCGGAGGCAAGCGGATCCGTCCAGACTTACAATGTAAGTCAATGGGGACGGATCCGTTTGAAGATGACACTATATGGCTCAATTTTCAAACGGATCCGTCCCCCATTGACTTTCAATGTAAAGTCTGGACAGATCCGTCTGAAGCTACTTTCACACTTAGAATTTTTTCTACAATATAATGCAGACGGATCCGTTCTGAACGGATCCCAAGTCTGCATTATATGAGCGGATCCGTCTGAGCAGACATCAGACGGACCCGCTCTGAACGGTAATGTGAAAGTAGCCTTAGATGTCTGAGCAACGGTCGCACCCTCTGCACTGTGACAGGGCCTGGCAGTGAAAATTAATCTCACCTGGTCCTGTCAATCAAAATGAAGAGGATATGGCAGTTGCAGAGAGAGCAGAGCCTCTAGGTGTAATGGCAACGCCCCCGTTGCCCCTAGAGGCTCATTTGCATTTATTAAAACATCATTTTTCTCAGCAATGCGGACACATATGAACATGGGACCAACACAGATGTCTTCAGCTGCCAAGCGCACATGTAACAGGTCAGCCAGTGTCATAGGTAGAAAACTGCTGACAGATGCTCTTTTAGATGTCCTGTTCTTTAAGCCACATAGACACAAAGCCACATAGACACAATGGTCAGCAGGGGACCTCACTGACTTCTTTGGGACAGTTTTCTAGGCATGCTCTGTGACCTGTGCAGAGGTCAGGAGGGAGAAGATCAGCTGTGATATCACCTATTGTAAATTGTGGATCCTGTGTTATCTATGCGGAGGTGATTCATTCTAATTCTGTCTGTGATGATAATGCAATGACTACTGAAAAATTACCTGCATAGAACAGGAAATCATGACCTACCATTAGGCCTAGTGGTCAGTGTAAAAACGGCACAAAAATAAATAAATATATTGTAAGGGATCGTCTCTTTTCAGGGGGGGGTCACACTCACAGATATCTCCCCAGACAACAGATTTTCATGTCCAAACTGTGCATTTATTTTGACAGTCTTCTTATAAAGGATAGTCCAGTTATACATCACTGGGTGGGGTGAGGTTCCCGCACCGCCAACACTTAAAACACAAATAAACTCCTGCCCGTCTAGGCGCTACCTAAACACAACACGTCCCTACCTCACTCATAGAGCTCAGTTCACACATGGACATTATATGCGGCTTTCCTCAGCCAACATCAATACTGCAGCCTCCAGGCTGTGGCAACTCCAGTACCTTTTGGGAGAGTGTGGCCCAGTAGTCCTCCAGACGCTGGGCGTGCAACCCTCGTTCTCTAGGTGTCGCTAGGTCCTCCAAACCTCAGGCTATTCAAAGCCTTGTGGCCCCTCAATCCTCCTGACTGAGACCACACACAGAGCCTCTGCTCCAGTATCACAGACACTTCTCCCTCCTCAGACTGACCTACTCTGAGGCGCTTTATGCCAGCCTGATTACAGCAGGCCTCACCTGCGACCACCTCAGGTAGAAAGGAAAACCCGTACTGGAAGGGTGTGGACTGGGAACTCCCTCTACCAAGCCTAGCCACCAGTCCAAGTAAAATCCAGCCCAGAAAATGTATACAGAAATGTCTCAGCAAACTATGCTTTGCTGAGACTACTGCCACTCTCTGGATTTTATCTGTCTCACCCATCTGAGGTACCTGAAGTGGGACAACACACCTTCCAGCACTGTTCACATTACCACAGTATATGTATATATATAAAAACAAAAAAGTGATTTAGAGAATACGTCATTTTCTGATGTCACATTCCCTTTAAAGTCTAGGTATGAAATTGAGAACAGCTGCTTCACTTAAATGATGGTGATCTGAAACGTGATAACTTGCTCCATCCCTGGCTCCTTCTTCAGGCCTGTCATTGTGATGTGGTGTGAACTGTAACAGCGAAATAAAAGAGGGCGTCTGTTACAGTTCAATAAATGAGAATCGGATCCTGTGGCATCACGTGGTGGCTCTTCTCAGGCATCAAAGCAGACGACACCAATGAGCTGGTGAGGCAAAATGCATACCTTATGTGCAAAATCTGGAGTGCTCATCCTAGTGTAGAAAAAAGTAAACAAGGCCTCATGCACACGGCCGTATTGCGGCCCGGAAACGGCGGGTCGGCAATCCACTGCCGCCGGCCGTGTGCACCCCGCATGACGGATGTGGACCCATTCACTTGAATGGGTCCGCAATTCCGGAGATGCTGAACGGAGTCACAGAACGGAACACCGGAAGCACTACGGAGTGCTTCCGTGGTGTTTCTTTCCGTTGTTCCGCACCGCAAATAAATATGACATGTGATATGGGTCCGGCCCGCTGCACGGATGTTGCCCGTGCATTGGGGACAGCAATTGCAGTCCCCAATGCACGGAACGGCCGCACAACGGCTGTGTGCATGAGGCCTAAGGACTCGTGTACACGGCTGTCTCCGTTTTTGCGGTCCGCAAATCACGGATACTGGCCGTGTGTGTTCCGCATTTTGCGGAACGGGACACCCTGCCCTCTATAGAACAGTCCTATTCTTGTCCGTAAAATTGATTTGCAGGGCTGCGGAACGGACATTCGGATGTGGATAGCACACGGCGTGCTGTCCACATCTTTTGCGGCCACATTGAAATGAATGGGTCTGCAGCCGTCCCGCAAAAAATGCAGATCGAATGCGAACCAAAAATGTGTTCATGTGCACGAGCCCTAAGTTTCACATGCTGATCTCCCTGCAGACTTGTGTATTGTACTGTACTGTGCTGCAGACTCCTCTGCTCCAGTGCAGAATCTGAAAACCTACAGGTGAAACTCAAAAAATGAGAACATCGAACAAAAGTCCATTTATTTCAGTAAGGCCTCATGCACACGACCGTTGTTGTGTTCCGTTCCGCAAAATGGGGTTCCGTTGTTCCGTGATCCGTTTCCGTTTTTGTTTCCGTGTATCTTCCTTTATTTTTAAAGGATCACCAGACATGAAGGAAAGTAAAAAAAAGTCTAGGTCAAGTTTGCCATGCAAATGATAGGAAAAAAACGGACGCGGACGCGAATGACAATCTTGTGTGCCTCCGTGTTTTTTCACGGTCCCATTGACTTGAATGGGTCTGCGAACCGTTTTCCGTGAAAAAAATAGGACAGGTTATATTTTTTTGATGGACTGGAACCACGGATCACGGACGCGGATGACAAACGGTGCATTAGCCGAGTTTTCAACGGACCCATTGAAAGTCAATGGGTCCGCAGAAAATCACGAAAAACTGAACAACGGACACAGAATAAAACAACGGCCGTGTGCATGAGGCCTTATGCAAATAAAAAGGAATTGCATTAATGCAGCTTAAAATTAGAATTTTGTAAAAAAAAGGTTCAATATTCTAGGCTCAAAGTGTCACACTCTAGTCAGCTAATTAATCCATACCCCCTGAGCAAAGGGGACCCTCAACATTGTGACTTTGGGGTTTCATAAACTGTAAGCCAATTGGATCCTCCGGCTCAGTGCTGATGAAATTTCTTTGGGTCTTCCACTTGAATTTTTTGTTCCATAACCCTCAGGATCATTTAAGAAATTCCAAATGACTGTCTTACTGTGTCCCACCTCAGCAGCGATGGCGCGCTGTGAGAGACCCTGCTTATGCAGTTCAACAACTCGACCATGTTCAAAAAGGGAGAGTTTTTTTTGCCTTTGCCATCACAACGTGTGACTACCTGACAGAAAATGACAATGAATCCACATCTTTGCATAGATTTGGCCTTTTAAAGGCATGTGGTCCTAAACTTTTGATCAGCTGAAAAACAGCCTGTTTCAGTTTAATCGTTATTTTCAATTAATTGAATGCTCAAAAAAATGTTTTGTCTCACTCTCATTTCTTCTTCTTGTTGCATGTTGAAGCTCTACTTGGAACCTTGTTAAGATCCAACAATGTAAAATATGATTTTTTGCCATTTTTCAAGTGGTCTTAAACTTTTGATCAGGACTGTATGAACATGGGACCAACACAGATGTCTTCAGCTGCCAAGCGCACATGTAACAGGTCAGCCAGTGTCATAGGTACAAATCTGCTGACAGATGTCCTCTGGTGTAAAACACGTCATGATAAATCTCCTTCTATATTCGGGAGAATGCAGCATACAAGTTGGCTTATATCATCACTGCGTTCATTTTTGCTCAATATTAAAACCGCAGGATGAATAACCAGGGGCGTTGCTAGGTAAAACATTCGGGGCCTGGGCCCCTAATGTTTTGTCCCAGGCCCCGAATGTACCGCCTGCCAGATAGATAAAACTGTATTGCCATCCTCAGGACAGCAATACAATTGAATCTAATGCCCGGCAAGAGCTGAAGGACCTGTGATGACATCACAGTCCATGTGATCAGTTCTTAATGCAGGAGCTGAAAAGGACCTGCGATGATGTCACCGTCATGTGACCAGTGCAGGAGAGGACGGCTCAGCAGTGAAGAGAATTCCTGGGAAGAAGCTGTGGTGAGGTCTGCTACATGAGGAGAGGTAAGTGAATAGAGAGGCAGAGCAATGCTGGGAGTTGTAGTTATTTAACTGGGACTGTATGTTAGGGCTAAAGGGAGGGAAGTTATTTACATGGGACAGTGGGGTGGAGTGATGTTATTTACATGGGACTGAAAGTTGAGGGGGTGATGTTATTTACATGGGAATGCATGTTCAAGGTGGTTGGGGCACAGTGATGTTATTTACATGGGACTATATGTTGAAGGCAGCTGTGGTAGGGAGTGATATTATTTACATGGGACTGAATGTTGAAGGTGTCTGGCGGAGTGATGTTATTTACATGGGAGAATATTAGGGAGGTGATGGGACTGTATGTTGACAGTGGCTGTGGAGGGGGTGATGTTCTTTACATGGGACTATATGTTGAAGGTGGCTGGGGAGGGGGTGATGTTCTTTACACAGGACTATATATTGGAGGGGGCAGGAGAGATGGTGTGATGTTATTTACATGGGACTGTATTTTGGAGCGGGCTGTAGATAGAGAGGGATGTTATTTACATGGGACTGTATATTGGAGGGGGCTGGAGAGATAATGTGATGGTATTTACATGGGACTCTATGGCGGAGGGAGGGAAATAATGTTATTTACATGGGACTGTATGGTGGAGGGGATGAGGAATTATAATTTCTGAGGACAGTAAACGAAGGAATATAACTACAGGGGGCACTTCAGGGGGCATTATAAATACTGGGAGGGCTTCAGGGCGAGCATTATAACAGTAGAGGACAATATAATTACTGGGGGCACTGTAGGGGTATTATAACAGTAGGGGGTGATATAAATACTGGGGGCATAGTAGGGGCACTATAACAGTAGGGGGCTAAATAAATACTGGGGCACTTTAGGGTGAGCATTATAACAGTAGGGGGCATTATAAATACTGGGGGGCATTTTAAATCCAGATGACATTAGGAGTTCTTATTACTACTGGGGGCTCTATAGGAGGGACTTATAGAGCCGCATTATTTCTACTAAGAGCACTGTGGGGGCCTTATTACTACTGAAGGGTCTGCAGAGAGCTTTATTACCACTGGGGGAACAATAGGGGGCCTTATTTGTACTGGAGGCTCTGTAAGGGCATTATTAATACTGGAGGGCTCTTCTACTAATGGAGGCACTCTTGGGGAGCATTATCACTGTTGGGGGCAGTATTACTAATGAGGGCATTCTAGAAGGGAATTACTATTGGTGGGACTATGAGGAGCACTATTACTATGGGAAAGATTATCTGTATGGCACTAACTTTTCTTCAGGATAGTATTTGGGGGTACAGAAAAGTGAGGAAGCTAATATGTCTGTGTGTCACACTCTGCAGAGACGAGGCGGCTGAGAGAAGTTGTCCGGACTGAATGGAGAAGATGATGACAGAGAAGATCTACATCAGAGGAGACGTCACCTGGGAGGACCTGGATGTGAGAGGTATGTGTTACTGTATAGCAAGTACAGTAAAATGTCTTCAGTGCTAGTGTTTGCGGGGGAGGCGGTTGGTCGACTTAGAGAATTGGGCAATATGAATTGGGGCTTGGGTCCCAGATCTTTTGAGACCCTAGCAACGCCTTTGGTAATAACTATACCGGAATAATTCTATTGCCTTCCATTTACATTAAACTATTAAATAAATAGGATTAATAAAGATGTTCTCGTAAATGTGCAGAAACAGGTGTAGCTGTGTCTTTGTGTGTTCTTTCATTGAAACACGTATTAGTACTGTAAAATGACTTTCATATTGGAATCCGGTATTTCAGAAATTCTGATGGTCAGGTGCTTGTTTTTGGTACAGAACAAAAAAATAATCTAGAATCTCAGAAGATATGAAATTAAAGAATAAAAAGAGAAAGCTGTGTTATTTCTAATTGGCTTTTCTTTCTGGGCCTGAAAGTAGTGTTTTCTATTACACTTTTCTGTGACCGTACAGAATACCATTTTGGAGAACATATGATTTTTTTTTTTTTTAACTATAGCTTTTTATTCAGTTTTATTCAGTTTTTTACAGTGTTCACCATGGGATGGGATAAATACGCTTATTCTAACAGTGGGCGTTTTAGGACACAACAATGACTATGATCTACCGTATATGTTTTATTGTTTATTTATTTTGGGGAAAGAGAGGTGATTTGATTTTGTTATATATATACAGTACACTGAACAGAAATATAAACGCAACACTTTCGGTTTTGCTCCCATTTTGCATGAACTGAACTCAAAGATCTGAAACATTTTCTATATACACAAAAGACCCATTACTCTCAAATATTGTTCACAAATCTGTCTAAATCGGTGTTAGTGAGCACTTCTCTTTTGCCGAGATAATCCATCCCACCTCACAGGTGTGGCATATCAAGGGACTGATTAGACAGCATGAATATTGCACAGGTGTGCCTTAGACTGCCCACAATAAACAGCCACTCTAAAATGTGAACAGTTTTGCCTTACAGGGGGGGTCAGAAAACCAGTCAGTATCTGGTATGGCCACCATTTGCCTCACGCAGTGCAGCACATCTCCGTCGCATAGAGTTGATCAGGTTGTTGATTGTGGCCTGTGGAATGTCGGTCCACTCCTCTTCAATAGTTGTGTGAAGTTGCAGAATATTGGCAGGAACTGGAACACGCTGTCGTATACGCCGATCCAGAGCATCCCAAACATGCTCAATGGGTGACATGTCCGGTGATCATGCTGGCCATGCAAGAACTGGGATGTTTTCAGCTTCCAGGAACTGTGTACAGATCCTTGCAATATGGGGCCGTGCATTATCATGCTGATACATGAGGTGATGGTCGTGGATGAATGGCACAACTATGGGCCTCAGGATCTCATCACGATATATCTGTGCATTCAAAATGCCATCAATAAAATGCATCTGTGTTCGTTGCCAATAACATACGCCTGCCCATACCATAACCCCACCGCCACCATGGGCCACTCGATCCACAACGTTGACGTCAGCAAACCGCTCACCCACACAACGCCACACACGCTGTCTGCTATCTGAACAGTGAAAACCGGGACTGATTCGTGAACAGAACGACTCTCCAAGGTGCCAGACACCATCGAATGTGAGCATTTGCCCATTAAAGTTGGTTAGGATGACGAACTGCAGTCAGGTCCAGACCCCGATGATGACGACGAGCATGCAGATGAGCTTCCCTAATACAGTTTATGCAGAAATTCTTTGGCTATGCAAACCGATTGTTGCTGCAGCCAGGGGAGCACCCAGGAATTTTGTCTAGGGGGGGTCCGAAAGGCAAAAAAATGTGGCATGTGTAGTGCGCTGTGCTAATTAAATTTTTCAAAGCCCCCTTTATATTTAAAAATGCAGGGAAGGGGTGTAGTGTGTTGCGCTGATTCTTTTACTTGGCGATTCTAAAAGTACTGCAGGAAAATAATAATGCGGCACGCCCATTATTAAAAGCCCCTCCTACATATAATAGGCCACTCCCAACAAACACTGTACAGCTGACATTCTATTGTTGAGGCCTGTCTCTACACATCATACGGAGAGAGGGGGAGGCTTGTCCTGGCTGCACTGCCTGCTTCACATAATACAATAAACAACAGGCTACAGCCAGGAAGCTCCTCCGCTCTCCTCCCTCCCCAGATCCTGCTCAAGGCCTGTGGTTCCCCCCACCATCTGCCACCCGCCCGTGGCCTGCTGCCCCCCTTGACCGTCCTCACCCAGCTCTGAATCCTCCTTCTGCAAATGGCAGGGGGAGGAGCCGGAGCATCTCCTCTCCTACATAGCGCCCCCTACCTCTTACATCCAGTGATGTCACCTTTGTTGTATACGTTCTCTTTCCTCATCTTCTCCATTCAGACCAGACCGCCATGATGATTTTTCAGCCATCTCCCATCTCTGCAGAGATTAACAAACAGACATTAGTTTCCCACATTTCCATCATCTTCACATCTTCTGAACACCCTCTCCTGCCACCCCCAATACTATACTGCAGAAACAGTCCCCCTGGAAATACTACTACCACACAGATAGTGCCCCCAATACTGTGCCTGCTGTGCCCCCAATACTATACTGCAGAAACAGTCCCCCTGGAAATACTGCTACCACACAGATAGTGCCCCCTTCAACAATTATTGGCACACAGTGCTCTAAAAAATAACTGCGCCCAGACACTAATAGTATAAAGATAATGTCCCCCAAAAATTATTGTGCTAAGCTGATACTGTGGCAGGGTGCCCCCCAAAGTAACAGTGCTCCCCAAAATAGAAATAATTCTCTGCCAGAGCACACTTAGTAGTAATAATGCCCCTATAGTGCCCATACTAGTAATCATGTTCCTCATAGCCCCCCAGTATTAGCAAAGCTCCGCATAATACCTCCTAGTACTAATAATTCTCCCTACAATATGACAGTACATGAAATACCCCCGCTTAGTGCCCGCTGTTGAGCTAATGTCCCCATAATGTATGCCAGTATAAAATACCCCTATATAGTGCCCCAGTAAATGCCCTCATAGTGCTCCTCTCCCCCTTCCCCATAGTGTCCCCCATAATATGCCAATAAAAAATGCCCCTTCTAAGTGCCACCATATGCTCCAATAGTGCTCCACTCCCCCTATAGTGCCGCTCTCCCCTATAGTGCCGCTCTCCCCTATAGTGCCTACCATAATGGGCCAGTAAAAAAATGCCCCCTTAGTGCCACCAGATGCCATAATGCCCCCATAATGTGCCAATAAGAATAAAGGCCCCTTTAGAGCCCCCACTTCCCCTTAGTGCCCCCAAATAATGCCCCTATAGTGCCACCAGATGCTCCGTAGTGCCATTCTCCCCTATAGTGCCCCCATAATATGTCAATAAAAAAAAGCCCCTTTAGACCCCCCAGATGCCCCCATAGTGCTCCTCTCCCCCATGGTGCCGCCCCATAATGTGCCAGTAAAAAATGCCCCTTCAAAGTGCCACCATATGCCACAATAGTGCTCCACTCCTCCATAGTGCCGCCCTCCCCTATAGTGCCTCCCATAATGTGCCAGTAAAAAATGCCCCCTTAGTGCCACCAGATGCCATAATGCCCCCATGTGCCAATAAGAAAAAAAGGCCCCTTTAGAACCCCCACTTCCCCATAGTGCCCCCAAATAATGCCCCTATAGTGCCACCAGATGCCCCATAGTGCCGTTCTCCCCTATAGTGCACCCCATAATGTGTAAAAAAAAAAAGCCCCTTTAGAGCCCCCATAGTGCTCCTCTCCCCCACGGTGCCCCCCAAATAATGCCCCTATAGTGCCACCAGTTTCCCCCTAGTGCCTTTCTCCCCTATAGTGCCCCCCATAATGTGTAAAAAAATAAAATAAAAAAGCCCCTTTAGAGCCCCCATAGTGCTCCTCTCCCCCATGGTGCCCCCCCCCCCATAATGTGCCAGTAAGAAGTTTCACCTAAAAAAAAAGTACCACCAGATGCCCCATAGTGCCGTTCTCCCCTTTAGTGCCCCCATAGTGCCAGCTCCCTCCCTCCAAAAAAACAAAAACAAAAAAAACAAAAAAAAAAATACACTGATACTTACCTCCATCAGCAGCGATGCGATGCAGGCTCTTCCGGCCTGTGTCCCTGCTGTGTGCTGCCCGGCTCAGGCGCGTGATGATGACGTCATCGCGCCGCCTGAGCCGGCCTCTGATAGGCTGCAGGCATTAGTGCCTGCGGCCTATCAGAAGAACAGGGGAGGGACACACCTCTCCCTCCCCTGCCGCAGCACAGGCATCTGTATCGCTGTCCTAAGGACGGCGATACAGATGGATTAGATATGGAGATGAGCGCTTCCACAATGGAAGCGCTTATCTCCTAGTACTCCTACTGGCCCCCCCCACCACCGCCGCGGCCGCCGCAATTACATCCAGGGCCGCGCCGCCTGTGGTGATCGGCGGTGCGGCCCTGAAGGATTAAAAAAATATATATTTGGGCTGGTTGTTCTAGGGGGGGTCCAGACCCGCTGGACCCCTCCTGTAAGTGCGCCACTGGCTGCAGCTGTCCGGGTGGCTGGTCTCAGGCAATCATGGAGGTGAACATGCTGGATGTGGAGGTCCTGGGCTGGTGTGGTTACACGTGGTCTGCGGTTGTGAGGCCGGTTGGATGTACTGCCAAATTCTCTGAAACGCCTTTAAAGACGGCTTATGGTAGAGAAATGAACATTCATTGCACGGGCAACAGCTCTGGTAGACATTCCTGCGGTCAGCATGCCAATTGCACGCTTTCTCAAATGTTGCGACATCTGTGGCATTGTGCTGTGTGATCAAACTGCACATTTCAGAGCGGCATTTTATTGTGGGCAGTCTAAGGCACACCTGTGCAATATTCATGCTGTCTAATCAGCACCTTGATATGCCACACCTGTGAGGTGGGATGGATTATCTCGGCAAAGGAGAAGTGCTCACTAACACAGAGTTAGACAGATTTGTGAACAATATTTCAGAGTAATGGGTCTTTTGTGTATGTAGAAAATGTTTCAGATTTTTGAGTTCAGCTCATGCAAAATGGGAGCAAAACCGAAAGTGTATAATATAAATATATATTTAAAAACTTTTTTTTTTTTATTGCTTTTTACACTTTTAAATCTCCTTAGGCTACTTTCACACTTGCGGCAGGACGGATCCGACATGCTGTTCACCATGTCGGATCCGTCCTGCGGCTATTTCGCCGTGCCTCCGGACCGCCGCTCCGTCCCCATTGACTATAATGGGGACGGGGGCGGAGCTCCGGCGCAGCATGTCAGGTTTTTTAGTCCGGCGGCCTTTCGCCGTGCACCGCCGGGCTGCGCCGGAGCTCCGCCCCCGTCCCCATTATAGTCAATGGGGACTGAGCGGCGGTCCGGAGGCACGGCGAAATAGCCGCAGGACGGATCCGACATGGTGAACAGCATGTCGGATCCGTCCTGCCGCAAGTGTGAAAGTACCCTTAGTGAACTTGAATATCCGATCGTTAGATCACATCCCATAGACTGCAATGATTTAACATGTTCTATGGAGGCCTGCAGGTACGTACTATTGCTGTGGTAGCCTTGGATCCTTCAGAGAGACTGAGGCTACTACAAGGAATGAACAGCTGCACTACGGTATCTGAGGGGTTAAAGGTCTGTGATCGGCATTATCGCTTATCACAGACAATAGCCCTGGATGTCTGCTGCTTAAAATAGCAGAAGCCTGGCTGCTATGGTGCCCACTGAGCTCAGGAGCATAGACTTCTGTTGGCTGCCACTGTAACCTAATCCATCAGAGATCTGCCAAACAATGAAACAACAGTTACTGGTTAGCTCAATTTATGTTTTCTCTTTAAAAGCTGCAGATTTTGTTTTGCGGACAAGAATAGGCATTTCTATTATCAGTGGCCCATTCCGTTCCGCAAATTGTGGAACGCACATGGGCGGCATCTGTGGTTTGCAGATGCGCAATTTGCGGACCGCAAAACACGGCATGGTCGTGTGCATGATGCCAAAGTTTGCCCATATAGACTTTTGCTGATAAAAAATTGTGTTCACCATGCCGAACAGATACCCGTCTTGGAAAATAAAAATAACGGCTGTGGGCAACTCTTTCATTAGATCCCCAAAACCTTCATTGTGAAGTGATGTCGTAAGTGTATTTGAACAGTGGAATTTTCCTCTGTTTCAAGTAAGTAGTTTCTCGGTATCAATCAATTCTCATTTGCATTTCACTGTTTAATAAAAGAAATGGACAGCGGATGTCATCACATATTTGCATGAAAAAAAAGCGGACATATTTCATGTAGTTAAGGACGTGAGCGCCGCCTACTGTTTAAAAATGCAATAAAAGATTTTATGTAAAAAAGGTCATTTGCTTACAGAGAGGATCCTTGTCCTGTATCACTCCGGTAGACATCTTCTATTAAGTGAAACATATCTTTAGGGCTCATGCACACGACAGTATGCCATCCGAGACATACGGTGAGCGGGCCATATGTCCCGGAGCGGCATACATCGTGCGCACGGGGGTTACTAATATACTGTGCGCATCGGACCGGCCGCGGGACTATTGTCCTGCACTCATAAGATCATATGATGCTGTGCACTCCCATGCGTACGATCAATGCCGCTCAGGGAAATATGGCCCGCTCACGGACCGTATGTCTCGGAGGGCATACGGTCGTGGGCATGAGTCCATATACTGATAAATAAAAAAAGTCTGTTTCTGGTGTTTATTCCCAGGGATCAAAAGGCTTAAAGGGGTTCAGAGCTGAACCCGGACATATCCCCTTCTTCACCCAGGCAGCCCCTATGAGCTGTATTGCGCAGGGCAAGGGCTGTTTGTTTATATTTTTTACACTGATAGGCGGGGGCTTCCACCTAGCAGTGTATTCGGTGATGTCACCAGCACTGATGTGCGTGCTTTAGCGCTGCCCTAGACGTTCTCTACAGCCCATTAGTGTCAGTGATGTCACCGGGCTCACTGCTGGGCAGAAGCCTCCACCTAGCTTTACCCATGGAGAGCTCGGTACGTCACTGGATCTCCAGAAAAAGCCTTTGCCCTGCACGATCCAGCGATCCTTGTCAGGGGGGGGGTGCCTGGGTTAAAATATGGGTATTTTTTATTTTATTTTTCATCACTAAGTGTAAATTCACCTTTCTGGTCTATTCACAAAACCGTATTTTTCGTCTGCATGCACGTTAACTTGCACGCCACTTGCACCATTGTTTTTCAGCATGGACCCTCAGTTTGAGAACCTCAGGGAAATTCTTATCTTGGTCTGTGCCTCACGAAAAAGTAAGGACGGTAAAATATATCAAATATGTAGGTCAAATTGTAGAAAAAAGATGCGACATTTATCAAAACTGGCGTAAACAAAAACTGGTTTATTTGCCCCTAGGAACCAATCAGATGGATCCTTTCATTTTCCAAATGAGCTCTGATAAATGAAAGGTGGAATCTGATTGGTGGCTAGGGGCAACTAAGCCAGTTCTTCTTTACACCAGCCTTGATAAATCTCCCCCATGGATCACACAAACATGTAATAATTTATTGCTTGTCAGTATCATTTATAAACATGTACAAGACGCACTTAATGCACATTTTCGCCAAAATATACAGGCCCATCCACCACGTCAAGGTGGCCTCTTTTGAGTGGGTCCCTACTCTAATTGGCAACATGGTGACCACTGCTGCTGCAACACAGCATCTGCAGGTGGTGAGACCCAGTGGTACCTGGGAAGAGACCACCTTGACGTGGTGAGTGGGCCTGTGCATTTTGATCAAAACGTATATTAAAGGGGAATAAACATATTCTACGCTTTTCAAACCAGCACCTGGTTCTGAATACTTTTATAATTGCATGTAATAAAAAAGTTTGCATAGCCACTGAGTTATTCAATCAAATTTATCAAATTTATCTATATAGCGCCACCTGGTGTTTGTTCTTTTCCTTTGTTTTTTTTGTCCACCTCACTCAGCGGATCCAACATGCTCAGTTTAAATCTTCAACTGCCGCCAGCCATATGTTCTGTTCGAAGCTGTGGAAGTTACAGGGAGAGAGAGCTGAAGCAGAAAGGACACGTCCCCGAGCTGCCAGACTGAAGATAAATCTAGCAGAGCAATTGGAGCAATGAATGGGAAGATCTCTGGATCTATGTGAGGTACAGGGCTGGTTCTAGCTTTGTTAGAAAGAGATTGTCATGTATTATATGATGTCTCATTTCTCATGGCATAACCTCTTCAAGTGCCTCGCGTACATGTTTATAAATTATGATGAGAAGCAGTATATCACTGCATGGCATGTGCCATCCAGATTTATCAGAACTGGTGCCAAGGAATACGGACTTACTTACCCCTAGCAATCAATCAGATTGATCATTTTACTTTCCAAAGGAGCTCTGAAAAATATAGGGTGGAATCTGGTTGCTATGGGCAACTAGGCCAGTTTCTGTTTGCACCAGTTTTGATTAATCTCCCCCCCCATGTCTTTTTTTCCTCTACATTTTGACATATCAACTATTTATTACTATAATTATTAATTAGTATATATAGATATATAGGGATAGATAGATATTTTTGTAATGCTTTTAATATCATTACTATTAGTAATATATAAAATAATATGTTACTTAATGAATATTAGTAATATAATAAATATATATATATATATATATATATATAACAGTCTATATATATGTGTGTGTGTGTGTATATATATATATATATATATATATATATAAAAATAAATAAAATGTTATTTGCAGCTTGTGGCACAGTGCCAGGAAAATGGATATCTCCAGTCCGGGTGACCTCTGGGAGGGCTCAGGAGGTGGGGATGGGAAGAGAGGGACACTTTCTATTATTACAGGGGAGCAGCTGGGATACCAAAATAGGATGTGCCATTCCCTCCCCTTTGCATAGCGACTCTCCACAATCCCAGATCCCCGTGTGCAGCTCATGCCAAAGATGGTCAATGAGGAGGCGCTGCATCCAGTGGCATCAAGCCTGGGAAACACTGCAAGCGCCAAAGCAGCTGACAAGCCATTAACACTTCGCAGCCCACGCTGACAGCTCTGCAGGTAAACAAAGAGAAGGCATGTGAACCAATACGACGTGATAAAGCTCAGGGGGGTCTGCACACAAATGCAGGATGCACCCATGTGCATGTGAGCTAAACCCATTGACAGAGAGGAGACAAGCCAGAGACAAAGAGGTAATCATCAGGAGCATAGAAGTGAGAGGGGTTTTGCAGCGGACTATACATAGGAAGTGCATCCCCAGCCTGTGATCTGCAGAGGCCATCGGTTAGGGCATCTATTAGCTCTTGGCACATATGCTCTATAGATAGGAAGTTGTAGAGCGGATATATTATTGCTTGCATTTGCATGCTTGTGGCTGTGTGCCCTGGTGTAAGGTGCACGAGGGAAGTGACTTTATCCTAAGGCTGACAGCTGACAGCTAATCCTCGGGGTGGATAAGAGGAGGCATTGATGGTAATAGCTTTGCAGTCGAGTCTTGGCTTTATTTACAGTAACACAACCGCAGAAGCCTGCGCAGGAGGCTCCCCACACAATAGCATTTCATTATGGTTAATATTACGATGACGTGCAGCGATCTGCGGGAGGGGGGCATTATTTTGGGAAGCTGGGGTATAGTCAGGTGAATAGAAAATGCTCCACGAGGCCGAATCTGATTGTTCTGTAGGCTGCAAAACAAGTGATCGAGTGACCTGCGGTAATGTATCCAGAATATACCGTATCGTATGTGTCTTTGTACTCTAGAATAGAGCATTGCCACTGTGTAGCCTTGTAATGTATACGTCGTTCCTTTGGTTTGGTTTTAGGTATCATCACAGTCAGGGGTTGTGTGCCCTGCTATTGATTTTCCAGTCCACAGATGACAAGTATTAATCTTATTATGTCTTTTCTTCTTCTGATCCTTCCTTGTCTTATTTTTATACAGCCATGTCACAAAAGGAGCTGGAAGATTACTGTCTTTTATACAGTGGCCCGACCCACCATGTCGATTTCCTTGACTCCTTCAGGACATTTTATAAAGAAGGTCTCTTCACCGATGTCACGTTGATGAGCTCCTCCGGTAAGATTTTTCAGTGCCATAAGGCTGCTTTGGCTGCCTGTAGCCACTACTTCAAGGTAATGTTCACAGCGGACATGAAAGAAAAGTCCAACAGTCAGATCAAGTTGTCTGGCATCGATCACTCCACCCTCGAAGCTCTACTGAATTATACTTATACTGCACAGATTAAGATAACAACTAAAAACGTCCAATGTCTTCTGCAAGCGGCTGACCAGCTCCACTTCGTATCGGTCAAAGAGGCTTGTGAACAGTTCCTGGTGAGACATCTGGATGTTGACAACTGCTTGGGAATGCATTCTTTTGCCGAATTTCATGTGTGTCCGGCTCTGGAAAAGGAATCTAGAAGAATCATTGTATCTAGGTTTCAAGAAGTTTGGACTCAAGATGAGTTTGTGGACATTGGTGTTGAGAAGCTGCTGTATATCTTCTCTCAGAAGAACCTCAATGTGTGGACGGTGGAGGCTCTTCTGCAACCTCTGGTTAGGTGGATTGCACACGATTCCAGGAATCGCCTAGAACATATTTACAAACTGTTGAGATGTATTAAAGTTGACGTAGATGAAAATTATCTCAGGAACTCTTTGGAGCTGCATAAGAAGAACTTGCTCAAAGAAAATAAGATACACTCTTTACTCTGCTACGCTTTACGGACTAAATCACAAGAAGTGCCCAAAAGATCAACAGCCAACATGTTTATAGTTGGGGGCTACTACTGGCATCCCTTATCTGAAGTGCACATCTGGGATCCTAAGAGCAACCACTGGGTTCAGGGAGCAGACATGCCTGATCATACCAGAGAGAGCTACAGTGCCGCCAGTTTAGGACCTCACATCTACATCACCGGTGGCTACAGGACAGATAACATAGAGGCGCTGAGCACGGTGTGGATTTATAACACAGAGACAGATGAGTGGACAGAGGGGTGTCCGATGCTTCACGCAAGGTACTATCACTGCTCCGTCACACTGGATGGCTGCGTTTACGCTTTAGGTGGTTACAGGAAAGGAGCTCCTGCCCAAGAAGCAGAATTTTATGATCCATTAAAAAAGGCCTGGTTTCCCATTGCAAACATGGTAAAAGGTAGGTAGGCTTTGCATACCGTATAACATCCACGTAACTCAAATGGATGCATGCAACAAAATGTCTATGGAGGTTTTGTTCCATAAGGCACACCTAGGCCATCTAAAAGCTTACCACATTCTTCATCTCCTTTTACTTCCTTGATTAAACCAATGGCCCATCATCCACCAAACTGGTGGGGTCACTTGTCAGCAGGCTCGGACTGGCCCACAGGGGTACAGGGGAATCCCCCGGTGGGCCCCTGAGCAAAGTGGGCCCCTAGTCTCCCACCCCCTGCACAAATGGCATATGACACAGTAGACTTACTGGATTTCATACATATATTCACTGTACAGCACCTCAACCAGCCTATGTTCATATAAAAAACTTGTTAGGTTATTTATTATATTCGAATGTATCCGTATGGTGGGCCCCCAAAATAAATTTTACTGGTGGGCCCTAGGTACCCCAGTCCGACACTGCTTGTCAGTGAGGGCACCTGCACACGGGTGCAGGTTTACTAACAGACAATCCGCACAAATTTCCATACTTTTTTTTGTGCGTTTCCGCACCAAACAACTGCTTGTGCTACTTGAGCTTTTTGGTGTGGATTTGATGCGGTTTTGCCGCAAATCTCACCCTTCCATAGAAAAGAGTGAAAACTGCAACAAAAATCGCAAACATAATTCACACGCTGCATGTTTCTAAATCCACACGACAGATCGATTTCTGCATGGAAGAAAGGTGCTAAGTGTACAGGAGATTTGTCTAATCCAGGCATGCTCAACCTGCGGCCCTCCAGCTGTTGCAAAAATACAACTCCCAGCATGCCCGAACAGCCTACAACTATCAGCCTACAGCAGGGCATTGTGGGAGTTGTAGTTTTACAACAGCTGGAGGGCCGCAGGTTGAGCATGTCTGGTCTATTCTCATAAACTTTGCTGGTTATGTATTACACAGTGGTTTTTTTCCGGATGAGAATCCGCACGAAAAAAAAACATGTGTAATCCGCAATGTGTGCAGGTAGCCTGAGGATATGTTTACATGGGGAACATAGGCCGCTGTGAATTTGCATGCAGATAATCTGCAACCTTTTAGAGGACCAGTAGAGTGGATGACATGTTAAAGGGGTTGTCTAACCACAGACAATGGGGGCATATCGCTTGGACTCGCACCTCTGGGACCCGCACCTATATCGGGAACGGAGCCCCGCAAGGTGGTGGCTGGAGGACTCTGGTCCGGTCACCACCAAGTGCACTCCCCATAGAAGTGAATGGGAGCGCACCGCACATGACCGGCCACCGCTCCAATTCACTTCTATGGGCCCCACGGAAATAGCCGAGCTAGAAATAGCCAGCCATTTTCGGCGGCCCCATAGAAAATGAATGGAGGGTGGCTGCGCATGCGCAGTGCGCCCTCCAACGCTTTCGGGGCTCTGTTCTCGATATCGGTGCGGGTCCCAGGGGTGGAACCCACACCTATAAGGCTTTTCGAGATGGATTTTTCTGCGACTGTTGCGTCGCAGTCGCAGCATGTTGCATGTTGCAGTGCGACACCATAGACTGCCATTATAAAAATTGTCGCGTGACATTAGTGCAACAAAATGTTGCGCTACAAATGTTGCAGTGTAGTTGTGCCCTATCTGTCGCGCGACTAATGTCGTCGTGTAGACGTAGCCTAAAACAATGGGTGCATATCTTAGCGAAATGCCCCCATTGTCTGTGATGAGACAACCCCTTTAAGAAATCTCATCCACCTGCTGCTAAAAATAAAAAATAAATCTGCAGCATAAATTGACCTGCATGGGAATTTTAAATCTGCACCATGTCAATTTATACTGCGGATATCCACAGTGGATTTCACCTTTTGCAATACATGCGGTGGAATCCGTGGTCAAATCAGTGCAAATTCGAACCATACCCTATGGCTAACCTCTGGCACTCCAGCTGTGGTGAAACTACGACTCCCAGCATGCTCCATTCATTTCTATGGAGTTCTGAGAACAGCCAAGCAAGTGTACATCATGGGAGTTGTAGTTTTACAACAACTGGAGTGCCGGAGGTTAGCCATCACAGCCCTAGGGATAGCTTCACAGCACATTTGGGCAGTACACCAGAGGTATATAATTGAATAAGCATATAGTTGCCGCTCAGGGACAGGTCACCACTGAGGCCGGTGGATACTTCTCGTGATGTGTACTGGTTGAAGGCAATCACACATCTGCTTATATTTGACGTAATTCTTCCCATAGGTGTGGGAAACGCGACCGCCTGTGTGCTGCGTGATGTCATCTATGTCAGCGGAGGTCACTATGGGTACAGAGGAAGCTGCACGTACGATAAAATTCAGAGCTTTCACGCGGACCTAAATGAATGGAGCGTCTTATCTGTGTGTCCACACCCAGGTAGGGGCGACATTTTACTGCTAGGACTGCGTCACAGTAAGTTACACGGAGAAGCTCTTCACTTCACACAGCCGTATAAATAAATGATGCTAGGCCTGCCACAAGGGGGAGCTCTTTGCATACATAGTTATATAGCTCCCATTCAAATTGATGACACCAATACTAACCCATATGTGCCATACTCCCCCCATAGCGACTGAGTCTAGGAGATCTCTTCCATTTTGGGAGACTCTTTGACAATCCAGGAGTATATTATTATATGGCTCTGTATGTAGCACTAAAATCTGATATTTATTGATTGATATGTGATCTACTGTATGGAAATGTCTCCTTTTACCATGTCTGTCTTTCCTTCTTCAGAGTATGGACTGTGCTCCATTGCACTACAGAATAAGCTTTACCTGGTCGGAGGACAGACTACAACTACTGACTGCTATGATCTTGACAGCAATCAGTGGGTCGAGTTGGCGCCAACTATGGAGCGGAGGATGGAATGTGGCGCGATTGTCATGAATGGATTTATATACATCACTGGCGGCTACTCCTGGTCTAAAGGCACCTACCTGCAGAGCCTAGAGAAGTACAATCCTGAATCTGACAAATGGGAGCTGGTGGGAAATCTTCCTAGCCCTATGCGTTCCCATGGATGTGTCTGTGTATATAACGTATAGGAACACGCAATGAGTCTTGTAGCAAATCATCCAATGTGAAGTCTAAGACGTCTGCTCAGGTCCATGGGGTTAAACGGGTCCCAAACTATTAGTCAACTGGCATTGGTCAAATACGTTGACTGGACTTAGTGATCAAGGTGCCCTGCATCCAGTCTGGCATGCTGTGAACTCACTCTAGAAGGGATTGTCCCAGAATTTGATATTGATGACCTATTCTGGCCGAGCAGCTGGTTGAAGAGGCCGCAGTGCTCTGGTGAGCGCTGCGGCCTCCTCACAGCTTACCAAGCACAGCGCCGTACATTGTATAGTGGTTGTATTTGGTATTGCAGCTCAGGTCCATTCACAGGAGTAGAACTGAACCGCCAAGGCCATGTGACAGAAGAACCCAGGGTTGGACTGGCCCATCAGAGTACCAGGTGGGCCCAAGCTCTGACAATATTGGACCCCTAGTAAAACAAGGCCTTTAAAGGGGTTCTGTAGTTTGTTTTAACTGATGATCTATCCTCTGGATAGATCATCAGCATCTGATCGGCGGAGGTCCAAAACCCGGGATCCCTGCAGATCAGCAGTTTGCGTCGCGGCCTTCGCGCTGTTTACCGCTAGCCCAGTGAAGTCACGACTAGTATCAACTGGCCTGGGTGTGCCAGTTGATTCTAGTCGTGACGTCACTGGGCCAGCGGTAAACAGTGCGCCGCTCCTAGAGCGCCGCTGCCTTCTCAAACAGCTGATCGGCAGGGGTCCTGGTTGTCGGACCCCCGCCGATCAGATGCTGATGATCTATCCAGAGGATAGATCATCAGTTTAAACAAACTGCAGAACCCCTTTAAGGTCTTATATACACAGAGGGTGGGCCCTCAGAATCATTTCCTCTGGTGGGCCCAAGGGACTTCAATCCGACGCTGGATGAACTTGACATCACTGACCTAGGAAGAGGTTGCAGTGCTCAGTGACCTCTTCAAACAGCTGATCGGTGGGAGTCCCGAGAGTCTGACCCCCAGCAATCAGATGTTGGTGACTTATCCTTGGGATAGGCCATCAGTATCAATATCTCAGACAACCCCATTAAAGGGGTTTCCCGTTTTTAATGAATCATTCTATAATGAAAGGTTATGCATCTTCCTTATATAGTTTGTGTCTCAATTCCTCACCTTATTCGAGATCTCTGCTCCCTGTCAGTGAAGAGCCCTGACTGACACAAGTGCATGTCTAATTAATTCCAGGAAACCTCTTTGACACCGCCATGCCACTGTGTGAGCAAGACTATGTCAGGACTAATTTTCAGTTTCCATTCACAAAAAGCAAGCAAAGGTCTAGGAAAAGGCAAGGAATTGAAACACAATGTATGTTACAAAGCTGCATAATGTTTCATCATATGATGGTTAACAAGTGTTCCCATCTTAGATGTCTATGGCAAAGCCACCGGACATGCCATAAAGTCCCCTGACCCCTCTGGTGACATGGCCCTTTCCATAGACCACACGTGCAGTTCTCTCCATTCACTTTTGTAGCAGTTCCCAAAACAAGAGTTCCCCCTCATTCTGGAGATAGATACAGGTCCCAGAGTTGGTACCCACATCCGTCAGACATTTATGGCATATTCTGTGGACATGCCATAAATGTCCAAAATGTGAATACCGCTTATGGGTCATTGAACATGTAAGTTTGTCTTTAAAAAATGCCACATTTTTTAGCAAAAACTCAGCGGACAGAAGTTACAAGCTGATGAAATTAAAATACATCCTAAAAACACTGGATATTTTTTTCCCTTTCCCATAGAATTATCTATAGAAACAAAAGTTTGAAAAAACACAAGTAAAACAGTGGCCCAGATTAAATTTAGACCGGCTGTCTAGACCTGCTCCATATTTATCACAGGGTCTCAGGCTGAGGCCTCTTGCACACGACCGTATGCCCTCCGAGATATACGGTACGTGAGCGGGCCATGTGTCTCGGAGCGGCATTGATCGTGCGAATGGGAGCACACAGCATCATAGATTACCCTGATGCTGTGGACGTCGGGCCGCACACTCATATGATCTTATGATCCCGCGGACAGCCCCGACGTCCACAGCATCATTGTAATCTATGATGCTGTGCCCCCCCGTGCGCACGATCAATGCCGCTCCGGGACATATGGCCTGCTCACTGACCGTATATCTCGGAGGGTATACGGTCGTGGGCAAGAGGCCTGAATGATAAATCTGGTGCAGGGTTAGATCTGTCTACCGCTATACCAACTATTGGTTGGCTCACTTTGAGACCCAATTTTACGTCAGAAATGTGGCGCAACTTTGGCACAAAAAGGTGCCTATTACCCAATGCCCTTTCCATTATTGTCACCCGTTTTACTTTAAGCCACGCCGTTATCAAGTGTTGAAACCCTAGAAAATTAGAGTGGGTTTTATGCCTCTGTTTGACAAATATTTAAAAAAAAAAAAAAAGATACAAAAACGCAGCACGCCACGTTCTTGTATCCTGCAGAATAAGGTAAAAAAAAAAAAGAAAAAGTTTTTTACAATGGTAAAAAAAAGTATACGTTTTTTCATGCTATGGAACTCTATGGTGAACGGATGCCACTGTATGGCATCAGTTTGAGGCATCCGTTTAACGCAGGGATGCCCAACCTGCCGCCCTCCAGTTGTTTCAAAACTACAGCTCCCAGCATGTCTGCTCAGTCTACAGCAAGGCATGGCGGGAGTTGTAGATTTACACAGCTGGAGGGACAGGTGAAGCATCCCTGGTTTAAGTTATACGTGTTTTGTATACGTTAAACTGATGGGAAAAACATGATGTGAATCCAGCCTTATTTATTTATCCGCAGTATAGATGATAGATGATGGATAATACATTGGTCCCATAGAAGCGGGTGGAGTGATGGACCAATGTGCACTGCCACTCCATTTACAGAGGGGACACGCGACCTCTTTGAACTTGGGATTGCAGGGGGTTTGACCTCTGGAAATTTTGATGACAAATGGACTTTCATGTAATACATGGATGACTCGAGTCACTAATAGGCCATCCTGACAGATGTTACATAATGACTCCACTTCTTCCAGTTTCCATGAGGCCACGTGCTAATGGCGCTGTACCGGCTAAGTAGGTGAGATTTTTGAAATCCCATTTACATGGTGCGGAAATGTTCTGCACAGAAATCCGAGGCATTTTGTTTGTTTGTGCGGATTTTCAGTACAGATTTTGCAGCGAGCCCCTTGGGAACCAGTACAGAGGATGGGAGTGGTAGTGGCTTGATGAGATGTGTCACGGTGTACTACCTCAGGCTGTTACTCCCTGGAGATCAGTGCAGTGGTGGTTTAAAGACTCAGGCCAGAAGTAAAAGAATAAGGCCTCGTTCACACGGGCGAGTTTTCCGCGTCGGTGCAATGCGTGAGGTGAACGCATTGCACCCGCACTGAATCCGGACCCATTCATTTCTATGGGGCTGTGAACATGAGCGGTGATTTTCACGCATTACTTGTGCGTTGCGTGAAAATCGCAGCATGCTCTATATTGTGCATTTTTTTTAGGCAACGCAGGCCCCATAGAAGTGAATGGGGCTGCGTGAAAATCGCAAGCATCCGCAAGCAAGTGCGGATGCGGTGTGATTCTCACGCACGGTTGCTAGGTCACGATTGGGATGGGGACCCGATCTTTATTATTTTCCCTTATAACATGGTTATAAGGGAAAATAATAGCATTCTTAATACAGAAGGGGTTAAAATGGAGGGGTTTAAAAATAAAATAAAAATTAAACTCATCTTAATCCACTTGTTCGCGCAGCCCGGCTTCTCTTCTTTCTTCTTCTTTGATGACCTGGGAGGAAAAGGACCTTTGGTGACGTCACTGCGCTCATCACATGGTCCATCACCATGTTATAAGGGAAAATAGTAAAATCTACACAAGACCTAACCCAAACCCGAACTTCTGTGAAGAAGTTCGGGTCTGGGTACCAAACATGCCGATTTTTCTCACGCGCGTGCAAAACGCATTAAACCGCTTTGCACTCACGCAAAAAAATCGTGCATTTTCCCGCGACGCACACGCATCCTATCCGGCCCTCACACTCGACACCCGTGTGAAAGAGGCCTAAAAGTCTCTCTTTACTTAGTGCAAATGATAATGTGTGGTACATCCAGCAGTAGTTGTACAAAGTGCAGTTTCTGTCTCCAGATGATAAGGTGGGTAAGGTGATATACACCTCAGATATACTATCTTGCACTTCTGGCTAACAGCTGTAAGTTGGTGGATATGTGTCCACTGTGCAATGCAGGCTTTGAATTGGTATGGCCTGGTTGCTGTTTAGGTGATGGGTGTCTGAACCATAGTCCCTCATCTGCAGCAGGGTCTGTAAACCTGTAGTAGCTGGTCACTCTGTTGACTATCAACACTGAAGCTTTTCAGGTTTCCTAGTGTTCTTGCAGTCTCTTTGGAGTAGTGGTCTCACAGGAGAATTGGATGTCTTGCTGGTCTCTAAGACCCTCGGAGTAGGAGCAATTGGACGCGCTTCCACACTCCTTACTGTCCTAGCTAGAATGTCCCCTCCTGGCAGGAAGCAGGACCAGCCCACTCCTACCAAGAGGGGAGGAACAAGGTGGTTAACCCTGTTCCTGCCAACCACACCATCCATACCCCATCTGCTAGTGTACCTAACATAACAATTGCAGATACCCCCAGGTCTGGGGTACTGCAATTTAACCCTTTGCATTGTGAAGTGTGAGATCTGGGGGAAATCTGCAAGTAACACAACAACATCTGCATGAAAATGCACATAAACTCCACTATGCGCACGCACCCTAAGTGTTACACAATGATGACTCCACTTCTTCCAGTTTCTATGAGCCATAAAATCTCACACTGGGTTTTTATACTGGAGGTTCAGTATGTCTATACTGTATCTTCATGATATGTCAAATTCTTAATGTTCTCCCGTTTCTACTTCCATCCCTGTTCTAGGGTTATTGAAAACGTCATAGTTATATAATAAAAAGTAAAATGTCCATCTCTGAGGCTGAAAATAATCCGTTAAAAATGAATTTATGTTTAATAGTAAATGATTGTCATGTTATGTCATGATTTTATGAAAATACTTGTTATTTAAAGCACAATTTTTTGTCATAAAGTGATTTTTTTGTATGAGTAGGTGCAGATAGCAGATTTATATGTAAATATGTTATTCTTTTTTTATGTTGCTCCTTGTCGCTATGAATGAGAATCTAATAAAAAACAAATGGACATGTTGCTAATATGGAGAATGTAAATAATTCATTTTGGCCTCATTCACAGGACCGTATTTTTGGTCCATGTCCAATCGACATTTTTTACGGTACGGACGCAGACCCATTAATTTCTGCGAGGGCGCAAAAAATGCATCTGTGCGGCTGTCCCACAAATGATAGAACATGTGCTATTCTTGTCTATTGTGCATACAAGTACAGCCATTTCTATAATAGGGACTAAGACAAGTGTGGGATGCATATGGCCACAATCTGCATTTTGAGGATCTGCAGTTTGGGTCGTGTGAATGAGGCCCTATTGTAAATTCACACTTATTAACACTCTTATAAAGGGCTTCATACACTGCTGGAAATTGGATCACTTGTGGGGAAGGTTAAAAAGAAAAAAGATGCTGGTTAGGCTCTGTTCACACACACACTGTTTTCAGGATACATTTTTGCCATAGGGCAGGTCCACAGAAGTCTATGGATATGCTTAGTGTTTACAGCAAAAGCATGTTTTCTCTGAAAAAACAGAACGTGCACTTCAAATGAAGTCTGATATCCCGTAACATCCCGTTTCCCCACAATTGACATGTATCACCTGTCTACAGGATACGTGTTCCAGGCGTTTTCTGAGATTTTTATACTGATGACCTCTCCTCTGGAGAGGCCATCAGTATCTGATTGTTGGGGCTCCATTAGTCACGTGGCATAGGAGCATCTCAGCCCCATAGAAGTGAATGGGGCTGACCGCAACACCAAGCACAGCCACTATACAATTTATGGCGCTGTGCCTGGTGAGCTGCAAGAAGGCTGCAGCGCTGACTGGAGCACCGCTGCCTTCTCAAACAGCTGATCAGCGGGGTCCCGGGTGTCGGACCTCCACCGATCAGATAAAAGTCTCGGAAAACCCCTTTAAAGTTGTTGTCTGACCCTTGAGTCGACAACCCAATTTGTGCCCCTAAAATAAAAAAACGCCACTCACTGGTTCATGGTCCTGCTGCTGCCTTTTTCCCAGCTGTTTCCCTCAGGACCAGGAAGAATCTTGGTCCCATGACTGCTGCAGCCAGTCCTAGGCCTTAGTGGTCACATCGGCTTGAGCGATACGTCACAGCTTTCAGCTCCAAGGCCGGCCAACCCCTTTTAATGTCTGGTCGCTGTGTGTCCTACTACTGGTACCTCCACTAGATCCACCTCACGTTCCTGTGTACTTCATGACTGATGTCAGAAGACATTTGACCCAGAGCGTGCACGCTGCCACGTCTTTCCAGGCCTAATGGACACCCAAGGACAGCGCTCGGCTGTTTCCGTCAGCCCCACGGACACTGAATGGATTGGGACTGCACTCGCTCGACCACAGCTCCATTCAATGTTCTCCTCAATGTGACCGTGCATGAAATAGGGGCACAGAATTTGGGACCTCTGTTCTATTGATCATGGGAGTCTCAGAGATCCCCAGCCATCAGGCATCCAGCACCAATCCTGCAGCCAGGTGATAAAGGGTCATTTTGGAAAAACCCCTTTAGGTCACTCCCTGACCCGTCTGCTTCAGCAATGGGGCTGGGCGATATGGCCTAAAATCTATATCGTGATATAATTTGAAGCATGTGCGATATAACGATATATCGCGATATATTATTTTCTTCTGTATGTATATAAATTACAAAATTTGTCAAGAAATTTTTAAGATGTGTATCGTGTAACAGATCTTTTTCCAAACAGTGTAAAGATGAAGTGTTAGTAAAAAAATAAACATTACGTTTCTTCCTGCTGTCCTGATTACTTATTTATATTGCACACAAATAAAGCTGCACATATTTGAACTACAAACCCTTCAAGTTCCACAGGTTTCTTTTCCATTAAAGGGAACCTGTCATCACCTTTATGCTGCCCATACTAACGGCAGCATAACGTAGAGACAAGTGAGGTGATTTCAGCGGTCTGTTATTTATAAGTTAAAAGTAAGTGGTTGCCGAGAACCAACATCACAATCATTGCAGACTGGGCCTGGAAAAGAGTCACGACCACCTGAGAAGAGTCCTGGTTATTCATGAATTCCTGCTCTCCTGCCCACCTGCTGATGGCTGACAGTCTTTTACCTAGTTTTCTCGGTTTCTCTCTAGGAGAGAACTGCCAATCATCAGCAGATGGGCAGGAGATTAGGAATAACCAGGACTCTTCTCAGGTAGATTTGACTCTTCTCAAGGCCTGGGCGGCAATGATTATGATGCTGGTTCTCAGCAACCACTTACTTTTAGCTTATGAGTGACACATCGCTGATATCAGCATTTCTGTCACTGATGACAGGTTCCCTGTAAATATACAACAAATTTTAAACTTGCAATATGTAGTGCAAATACGAACATGACTGAACAACATCAGTGTTTATGCTCCTCGCGTGCCGTGATTAAACTTTCTTGCACAGCAGACAAGGTTTTTCGCCAGGAACACAAGTTTGTCCACAGTCTCGGGCTTCAGTGCAGATCGGTGGCATCATGTTACTAGGTTGCCACTGGTGCTGAATGCCCTTTCTGAGGGGGCACTCGTGGCAGGTATGCAATGGTATTTCTTGGCTAGGCTTGCCACCCTGGGAAAATTAGCCTGGTGCAGCCTCCACCACCAGTGAATCAGCTTCTCCTTCTACATCCAATGCCTGCAGGTGACTCTTAAGCTCAATTTCTATTGCTCCTCTGTCAGTGAAGGCAGCTGGGCCAGGCTGGGCGGATGCATTTTTAAAAAAGCTGCCCAGACTTCTGCTTGGTTTCTCTCTGGGCTTCTCCATCAGCTCCTGTGCTTGTGTGTGATGGTGGCGACTCTGTGGCAGACACAGCCTGAATTTCTGCTGCTGCTTTTGTCAAGATGAACTCTCTTCGGTCATCTGCTATACATGATGACCTGAAGCGTGGGTCGACAAAGGAGGCCATATCCAGGAGGTCATCAGTTGCAGGGTCTGAGTACTTCTCATTTAAATGCTTGAGGATGGCTCTCTTCATGTCCTTCGTCAGGTCTGTGTCAATGTCATCATCAGCTAGAGGAAGAACTGTGGTGTTTAGAAGGTGGAGCACAGGTTTGACATACGACACACTCGCATAGTCTTCTCCAGACAGAGCATCTGTGAACTCCAACAGGGGATTGAGGGTCTTGTCCATAGAGTCTAACACATCAATGTCCTGCCATGTTGGTACCAGGTTTTCCTGTCTGCTCTGAGGACCTGTGATATGGACTTCTCTTGTTCAAGCAGCCGCTGAATCATCTGTTGTCGAGACCCCCATCTTGTTGGTGTTTCAGTGAGGAGGCAGGTTTAGCTCAGCCTGGGCATTAGCCATTTCTCTCTTCCTTTTCCATGTGTAAGAAAAGACACTCACTATTTTCTTGCCAATTGCATGTTCCACACGGGCGTCTTTAAAGAGGACCTTTCACCGATCCTGAAATTGTGAACTAAGTATCATGACATATACAGCGGCGCCCAGGGATCTCACTGCACTTACTATTATCCCTGGGCGCCGCTCCGTTCTCCCGTTATGTCCTCCGGTATGTTCGGGGACTTGGTTATAGTAGGAGGAGTCTGCCCTTGTTCTGCTGGGCGTCTCCTTCTCCTAGGCTGTAGCGCTGGCCAATCGCAGCGCAGAGCTCACAGCCTGGGAGAAAAAACCCTCCCAGGCTGTGAGCTCTGCGCTGCGATTGGCCAGCGCTACAGCCTAGGAGAAGGAGATGCCCAGGAGAACAAGGGCAGACTCCGCCTACTATAACCAAGTCCCCTAAGTCTCCGCCTACTATAACCAAGTCCCCGAACATACCGGAGGATATAACGGGAGAACGGAGCGGCGCCCAGGGATAATAGTAAGTGCAGTGAGATCCCTGGGCGCCGCTGTATATGTCATGATACTTAATTCACAATGTCAGGATCGGTGAAAAGTCCTCTTTAACACTTCTCTCTAAGGAAAAAATTGGAAGATATTATTAGCACAATACCCCCACATAATGTTCAACTAGTCTAGGACTAAAAGAAATGTTTACCTACCGATGGCGAGGTGGAGCCTGTCCACGATATTTGCGCCATTGTCGGTGGTTATGCAGACTTGTAACTCTTCTTTAAGTCCCCATGATGCCAGCACTTCCTTTAATCCCTGAGATATCAGTTCACCCGTATGATCCTCGGGGAAATAAGCTGTCTGTAGGCATCTGCTGCACAACTTCCACTTGTTATTGATGAAGTGGACTGTGAGACTAATGTAAGGCTCCATTGTGCGACTCGTCCACAAGTCCGTAGTAGTTCCATAGTGTTTTATGCTCCGGAGTTCTTTCTTCACTTGCTCGCGGATTTTGTCATACAGTTTGGGCAAAGTGTTTGCGGCTAGGTACCTCGTAACGTGGATCGAGTGTCTTAATCATGTTCTGAAAGCCGGCACCATGTCCTTACACAGGTACAGGGTAATGGCATTTGTCATATCAATCCACCGCCGATTTCTTTAGAAAATGCTTTTAAAATATGAATCTGGAGGGTAGGGGCAGGGCCACCTTTTTGGTTTCCACTTGACTGACTGGGCGTTTGTGGAGGGCGCAGTTTTTGGCTATCTTCGTATTCCAAAACGAGCTTCGTTTTGAGGTGATAAAACAAATTAGTTGTATTCCCTGTCTTTGCTATTATTCTCGCCCGGCATAGTTTGCAGATTATATTTTTCTGCTCAATATCTGACTCCTTAAACCCAAACCAGGTCCATATGACCGACGTCGCACCGGTCTTCTTTATGAGCACCTCCTCCTCCCCACGTGTAAGCTCCTCCATGCTTGTGAGTTGAGCAAAACAGGCAAAGCTTGATGACATCTAGGGCTGCAGGAAACGATGATTAATACTCAATTGCTAAAATAGAGTACTCTAATAAGAAAAACCTTCTTAAACTAACGTAATGCTAATTGTTTTATGAATACAATATTTTTATTTATCAGCCCCATGACATTGCCATCATTTATGTCCCCCAGCCCCATGTTATATCATCCATGTCCCCCAGCCAGCGCCATCAGCCCTATGTTATATCTTTCATGTCCACCAGCCAGCGCCATCAGCCACATGTTATATCATCCATGTCCCCCAGCCAGCGCCATCAGCCCCATGTTATATCATCCATGTCCCCCAGCCAGCGCCATCAGCCCCATGTTATATCATCCATGTCCCCCAGCCAGCGCCATCAGCCACATGTTATATCATCCATGTCCCCCAGCCAGCGCCATCAGCCACGTTATATCATCCATGTCCCCCAGCCAGCGCCATCAGCCCCATGTTATATCATCCATGTCCCCCAGCCAGCGCCATCAGCCCCATGTTATATCATCCATGTCCCCCAGCCAGCGCCATCAGCCCCATGTTATATCATCCATGTCCCCCAGCCAGCGCCATCAGCCCCATGTTATATCATCCATGTCCCCCAGCCAGCGCCATCAGCCCCATGTTATATCATCCATGTCCCCCAGCCAGCGCCATCAGCCCCATGTTATATCATCCATGTCTCCCAGCCAGCGCCATCAGCCCCATGTTATATCATCCATGTCCCCCAGCCAGCGCCATCAGCCCCATGTTATATCATCCATGTCCCCCAGCCAGCGCCATCAGCCCCATGTTATATCATCCATGTCCCCCAGCCAGCGCCATCAGCCCCATGTTATATCATCCATGTCCCCCAGCCAGCGCCATCAGCCCCATGTTATATCATCCATGTCCCCCAGCCAGCGCCATCAGCCCCATGTTATATCATCCATGTCCCCCAGCCAGCGCCATCAGCCCCATGTTATATCATCCATGTCCCCCAGCCAGCGCCATCAGCCCCATGTTATATCATCCATGTCCCCCAGCCAGCGCCATCAGCCCCATGTTATATCATCCATGTCTCCCAGCCAGCGCCATCAGCCCCATGTTATATCATCCATGTCCCCCAGCCAGCGCCATCAGCCCCATGTTATATCATCCATGTCCCCCAGCCAGCGCCATCAGCCCCATGTTATATCATCCATGTCCCCCAGCCAGCGCCATCAGCCCCATGTTATATCATCCATGTCCCCCAGCCCCATGTTATATCATCCATGTCCCCCAGCCAGCGCCATCAGCCCCATGTTATATCATCCATGTCCCCCAGCCAGCGCCATGTTATATCATCCATGTCCCCCAGCCAGCGCCATCAGCCCCATGTTATATCATCCATGTCCCCCAGCCAGCACCATCAGCCCCATGTTATATCATCCATGTCTCCCAGCCAGCGCCATCAGCCCCATGTTATATCATCCATGTCCCCCAGCCAGCGCCATCAGCCCCATGTTATATCATCCATGTCCCCCAGCCAGCGCCATCAGCCCCATGTTATATCATCCATGTCCCCCAGCCAGCGCCATCAGCCCCATGTTATATCATCCATGTCCCCCAGCCAGCGCCATCAGCCCCATGTTATATCATCCATGTCCCCCAGCCAGCGCCATGTTATATCATCCATGTCCCCCAGCCAGCGCCATCAGCCCCATGTTATATCATCCATGTCCCCCAGCCAGCGCCATCAGCCCCATGTTATATCATCCATGTCCCCCAGCCAGCGCCATCAGCCCCATGTTATATCATCCATGTACCCCAGCCAGCGCCATCAGCCCCATGTTATATCATCCATGTCCCTCAGCCAGCGCCATCAGCCCCATGTTATATCATTCATGTCCACCAGCCAGCGCCGTCAGCCCCATGCCATAGCAGCCATACCCCCAGTAGATTTAGGCCCCTGCTAATATACTTACCTTTCCTGCAGGGTGCACGGCCGGCTGATGGAGTCCGCAGGAGACGGACCGCGTCTTCTTCCCAATGCACTGGGAGGGACCTGACATCACACACAGCGTCAGACAGCGCGCTGACGATGTGTGAACGCAAGGCCCTGCAGCGCGGTGCTGTCGGGAGGCCACGGAGCGGTGAGAAGCTTCTTCAATTCACTACTGCTCCGTGGTCATCTATCGCGATGTGGCGATATAGCTAAAATCTATAACGTTGCCCAAATTTATGGCGATAATATCGTATATATCGCAAACCCCTATCCAGCAACACAGCAGCATGTTATAGAATCGAAACGTCCACTGGAGGCAGAAACGGGTATATCCTGCCGGTCTGACACCCTTAGGGCTCATGCACACAAATGTATTTTTTCCCCGTGTCCGTTCAGTTTTTTTTGCGGCCCATATGTGGAACCATTCATTTCGATGGGTCTGCAAAAAAAGAAAACTGAAATTACTCTGCGTGCATCCCGTATCCATGTGTCCGCAAGTCCCTTCTGCAAAAAAAATAGAACATGTCCTATTAGATTTGCGGACCTGGAGAGGCATTGTTACAATGGATCCGCAAAAAAGATGGATGTAAAACGGACGTCCTCCTTTTTTTTCATGTGGAACTGTGTTTTGCGAATTGCAAAATACATACGGTCGTGTGCATGAAGCCTTACCTCAATGTTCTGGTGCTGGACCATGGGAGTAAATACTGGACAAAGGGGTCTCTTACTGGTCTAAATGTTAGCCATTTGGTTCCAAAGACCCCAATGTAATGCAAAACGCGTAGCCTTAAAATACGGTTACAAGCCATGTGGCATCTGCAGTTTTTGTCAACACATTGACTTCAATGGGCCTGCGGTCCGCATTTGCAGACAAGTATAGGACATGGTCTATCTTTTTCGGAGCAGACATACGGATGTGGATCGCAAAATACATACGGTCATGTGAATGTACCCTTTGAAAGAATATCATGGTACGCTCCAGGGGAAATCTTTACTGAAACATATACACTAGAGCAGGGCTGGCCAACCTGTGGCTCTCCAGCTGTTGTAAAACTACAATTCCCACCATGCCCTGCTGTAGGCTGATAGTTGTAGGCTGTCTGGGCATGCTGGGAGTTGTAGTTTTGCAACAGCTGGAGAGCCGCAGGTTGGCCTGCCCTGCACTAGAGGGTTCAGACAATGATCGATGGCCATTTCACGTCACAATGATGCCTCTTCAAGGTCCTTAAAGGAATTGTCCCACAAATAATATTCTAGTTTTCAAACCAGCACCTGGATCTGAATACTTTTGGAATAACATTTAATTCAAAATTTAGAATAGCCACTGAGCTACTCAATAAAATCCATCCATTTCTTTTTCCGGCTCACTGAGATGGTCGCACACGCTCAGTTTCATCCTTCAACTGCCTCTTGAGCTGTGATAGGGAGAGAGAGAAGCAGAATGGACACGCCCCCTTAGCTGCAGCAGAAAGGACACTCCCCTTCAGCTGCCAGCTCCATATAAATCTAGCAGAGCAATGAATGGGAGATCTCTGGATCCGTGTGTTGTACCTTTGTTAGAGATTGTCATGTGACGTATGATGTCCGATTTTCATTTTCCACATTAATCATTGGATAACCCCTTTAAAAATAAAAAAAAAATCCACAAAACTCAAAATATGATCCAACCACCTGTGTCAGATAACGCCCTGTGGTAAGCCACGCCCACAAATCACACCCCTTTTACCCCATGGTCGTTTTTATTTTTTGGGGAAGCCGACCATACAGATCTTTGCATGAGATAAGTTCTCGGTCCTTGCAGGCGCCGGCTTCAGTGCACTAGCCTCTGCCGGGACCGGCTCCGTTCTAGAAACCAGCCGAGGAGCCCGAGTTTCTGCCGCTGACCGGCGAGGAGGGTGTGCTAGCTGCTGCATGCCGGGAGAGGGCGGTGCTGAGCCGACTCTTCCTTTAAAGCAGCGCGTCATCCAGCGGCTGCGATCGAACAGCGTGCGACTTGTAAACCCGGAGAACCGCGGCGTGCTCAGGTGAGGAGAGCCATGTGCTGGCCGGAAATGCTCCGCTCCATGAACGTACGGGTGTGGGTACACGAGAGGAGCGCCTCGGGGAGGCAGTACGTAGGCCCCGGCGTGCGGCCTGTACTGCTCCCTACTATCTGCTGTACCTTTATATAGGTGTTAGTATACTCGGGCGAGTATATAAACTCTGGCAGGGAGGGGGGTTATTCTACCGCGCTCACGTTTTTTGATTATTTTTCTCAGTCCGGGTTACGTGGACTATTCCGCGCCCCCCCCCCCCCCTTACACGTGGTTGCTGCCAGGCGTGATGCGCTGATCTCCTGGCTGTAGTTGCTGCTGGTAACCTGTAATTGTGGCAGCTGTGAAACTACAACTCCCGGCATGCCCGGCCTTTAGTTCATTGAAAGGGCATGCTGGGGGTTGTAGTTTCCTTACATCTGTAAAGCCACCAGTTGCAGACCACAGCAGTGTGGATAGTCTGGGGTGGTGTATAACCGCTGGACACTGTACAGCCTATCCGGGTTTGGGAATGTAGCTTCTAAATGGGAGGCATCCTGCAGAGGGGAAGTTTTAGGCCTCTTTCACACGAGCGAGTTTTCCGTCTGGATGCGACGTGTGTAGTGAACGCACAGCCTCCGGACTGAGTCCTGACTCATTCATTTCAATGGGTCTGTGTACACACGGATCGGCTGTATCGTGGGTGTAGACTTTGTGTGAATCCATCCATCATGTTGGATTAAGGCGACTTTCACACTTGCGGCAGAGTGATCCGGGAAGCAGTTCCACCGCCAGAACAGCCTGTCGGATCAGGCAATCTGCATGCAAACGGACAGCATTTGTAGATGGATCCGACTTACAAATGCATTGCAAGAACGGATCTGTCTCTCCGTATGTCATCTGGAGAAACGGATCTATATATATATTTTTCACACTTTTTTACCGGTCTGCGCAGACCAAAAGGACAGATCCGGCATTGTGGTATTTTTAATGCCGGTTCCAGCACTTATACATTTCATTGTGAATTAATACCGGATTCGGCATTTCGGCAACTGATCCGGAATTTTGGACGTAGATAATACCGCAGCATGCTGTGGTATTTTCCCCTTCTAAAACGCCGTTCAGTGACTGCACTGAAGACATCCTGATGCTTCCAGAACGGATTTCCCTCCATTCAGAATGCATTAGGATAAAACTGATCAGTTTTTTTCTGGTATTGAGTTCTAGGACGGAACTCGGTGCCGGAAAAGAAAAACGCTAGTGTGAAAGTATCCTTAGTCAAGGAGTCTCCTTGTTTCCCTATCTCCATTGAGATCAGTCAGCCGAACATGCATGTGGAGTCAGGAGTAACAGCCGGTGACTGAACATGCATTTTAAGTGTATGGCCAAGTTAAATGGAGTCTGTCAGCAGTTCTGACTCCTCAAAACTGCTCACTGCGTTATATAGGGGATGGAAAGAGAAAGAAAGACAGATCATCGGTCCCTCTGAAGGATCCGAGGCTATCACAGCATTAGTTCCTATGGAGGCCTGCAGGTCGCAAGGCTCCATAGGAATGTAGCAAATCCACCATAGACTGCTATGGTAATTCATTGCTGTGTATGGGACAAGCAATCTTGCAAGGAAGTTTTTAACAAATATATATAAAAATCAAATCATGTTAACAGATGCTCTTTAAATAAATCCATACGTGCATTCCCTATCCCCTCTGCCATGCCCGTTGTGACCTGGGGTTGGCGGCCTCTTGGCACAGAAACTGAAGCGTGTGTCTGCATGTGGATTAGCCCCGCTGAGTGAGGCTAAGAGTACTTTCACACTAGCGTTATTCTTTTCCGGCATTGAGTTTCGTCCTAGGGGCTCAATACCGGAAAAGAACTTATCAGTTTTTTCCTAATGCATTCTGAATAGAGTGCGATCCGTTCAGGATGTCTTTTTGCCTTTTCAGGACAGAGATAATACAGCAGCATGCTGCGGTTTTATCTCCGTCCAAAATTCCAGAACACTTGCTGGAATGCCGGATCCAGCATTTTTTCCCATTGAAATGCGTTAATGCTTGAGTGTTCCAGCAAAACGGATCTGGCATTGCGGTCAGACCGCAAAAAATGTGGAAAAAAAAATTAATGCCGGATCTGTTTTTCCGGATGACACCGGATTGACTGATCTGGTATTTCAATGCATTTGTCATACAGATCAGGATCCTGATCAGTCTGACAAGTGCCATACGTTTTGACGGATCCGGCAGGCAGTTCCGGCGACGGTACTGCCTGCCGGAATCTTCTGCCGCAAGTGTGAAAGTACCCTAAATTTGCAACAAGCAATCCTCAAAACCATGGCAGAAATCTGGGGGTCAGCCTTGCATTTCTGCTGTGGGATTCATGGCAAATGCGCATTGGATTATTCCGGGGCATGTAACTCCGGTTATCTGTTTTGGCATAGCCATACACCACTGGATTCCCATTGACCATATTGGGATCCAATGAGTTTCCGGCATAAATGCTGACTTTCTGCTGGCCTCATGCAGTGATATTTGTCCGGCAGAATGCCTTAATTTATGCCGGAAATCCGCTGGATCCCATTATAGTCAGTTGAGATCCGGCGGTGCTGGATATGGTGACTGGTAGTCTGATCCAGTGGCGGCACAGACCTCCCCTTAGAGGGGCATTTACCTATGTGACATATAATTCATTACTGGATTGTCTATCTGCATCCATGCATGGATTATATTTTGACGGGAGCCGGGGCGCAGGTTGTGTCTCCTGTGCCAGCAATGTTCCTGCTTCCCGGTGGGTGTAGGGTCACCGTCTGCTGGCCTAAACCTCTGAGGCCTGGGGCGTTCATTCTGCATGATGAGGCAGTGTTTATAGTCGTCCTGGTCATCACGGAGTCATCCTCCCTAATTCCGGGGATATGATTACTGGGTCACCCAAAGCCTTAGGCTTAGTGATTCCAGCTATTCTCTGTGTACGGCGATAACATGTTTATCCAGGACTAATAGAATATTGCTCTGCAGTCTCGCACGTTGTATCCGAGGCCCCCAAATAGAGTGCGTTCTAGAAGTACCTGCACAGGGAGCACATGCAGCATCATGGACTCCTGTATACAGCGCCTGAGTATTGATGGGGTCATTTATTAAGGTCGGCGTTTTAGTCACCGGTCTTAATACTCCTTGCGCTGGAGCTGGATGCACCAAAGTTATGTATTTGCCATCCTCTACATAACTTCGGTGCCTCCACCGCCTGTCTAAATCTATGCCAGCTCCCTTGCTGGCGTAGATTTAGAAAATTTTCTGTGCGTAAAACAGGCCCGTCTTACTTATTTTCTACGCCTATCAGCCCGCCTGCCTACGCCACGCCACTTTTGGCGTGAGTGGGATAAGGTTACAGATTCGACTAGGGTTGTTTCGGGTATCAAACTTTTGATACCCAATCGATACGATACCGGGATTTGCCTTTTATCGATACTAGGCTGCGCTTCTGCACAACCCAGTATCAGAGAACATGGATCGCGCTGCTCTCAGCGCGGCCATGTATCCTCAGCAGCACGGGGAAGAAGGAAGTAGTCTGTCCCTCCCCCTCTGTGCTGCTGCCTCCAATGAGAGCGGAGGAGGGGAGGTGGCCACTGCACCACCAATTAACGTTTTATATACAACTACAGCTGGCGGCAGAAACGCATTGCCGGCACCCTGCCTCTGACATGGCGCTGCGATCCGCAGCAGTTAACCCTGCAGGTGCTGCACCTGAGGGGTTAACTGCCGCTGATCGCAGCTCCATGTCAGAGGTCAGCTGCTGGCATTGTGTTTCTGCCGATGGCTGTATTTGTATTAAACGTTAACTATCATTGGTGGAGCAGTGCGCCCTCCCCAGTATTAATCATTGGTGGCAGTGGCCAGAGTCCCCTCACCTCCTCTTGGCAGCTTCTGATCGGAGCCCCAGCAGTGTAATCCTGGGGCTCCGATCGGTTACCATGGCGTCCAGGACGCTACTGAAGCCCTGGCTGCCATAGTCAGCTCCCTGCTGCTGTGTGCACAAAGCACAGAGCAGCAGGGAGAGTGTGAGGTCCTATTCACACTGATAGAGCTCTATCAGGGTGAATAGGACAGGGGATGAAAGATCCCAGGTTCTAGCCCCTAAGGGGGCTATTAGTTTATTAAATAAAAAAACACACACCAAAATATTAAGTATAAATCACCCCCTTTCCCAATTTTACATATAAAATACACTGCTCAAAAAAATAAAGGGAACACTTATACAACACAATGTAACTCCAAGTCAATCACACTTCTGTGAAATCAAACTGTCCACTTGGGAAGCAACACTGAGTGACAATCAATTTCACATGCTGTTGTGCAAATGGGATAGACAACAGGTGGAAATTATAGGCAATTAGCAAGACACCCCCAATAAAGGAGTGGTTCTGCAGGTGGTCACCACAGACCACTTCTCAGTTCCTATGCTTCCTGGCTGATGTTTTGGTCACTTTTGAATGCTGGCGGTGCTTTCACTCTAGTGGTAGCATGAGACGGCGTCGACAACCCACATAAGTGGCTCAGGTAGTGCAGCTTATCCAGGATGGCACATCAATGCGAGCTGTGGCAAGAAGGTTTGCTGTGTCTGTCAGCGTAGTGTCCAGAGCATGGAGGCGCTACCAGGAGACAGGCCAGTACATCAGGAGACGTGGAGGAGGCCGTAGGAGGGCAACAACCCAGCAGCAGGACCGCTACCTCCGCCTTTGTGCAAGGAAGAACAGGAGGAGCACTGCCAGAGCCCTGCAAAAGGACCTCCAGCAGGCCACAAATGTGCATGTGTCCGCTCAAACGGTCCGAAACAGACTCCATGAGGGTGATATGAGGGCCCAACGTCCACAGGTGGGGGTTGTGCTTACAGCCCTACACCGTGCAGGACGTTTGGCATTTGCCAGAGAACACCAAGATTGGCAAATTCGCCACTGGCGCCCTGTGCTCTTCACAGATGAAAGCAGGTTCACACTGAGCAGACGTGACAGAGTCTGGAGACGCCGTGGAGAACGTTCTGCTGCCTGCAACATCCTCCAGCATGACTGGTTTGGCATTGGGTCAGTAATGGTGTGGGGTGGCATTTCTTTGGAGGGCCGCACAGCCCTCCATGTGCTCGCCAGAGGTAGCCTGACTGCCATTAGGTACCGAGATGAGATCCTCAGACCCCTTGTGAGACCATATGCTGGTGCGGTTGGCCCTGGGTTTCTCCTAATGCAAGACAATGCTAGACCTCATGTGGCTGGAGTGTGTCAGCAGTTCCTGCAAGATGAAGGCATTGATGCTATGGACTGGCCCGCCCGTTCCCCAGACCTGAATCCAATTGAACACATCTGGGACATCATGTCTCGCTCTATCCACCAACGTCACGTTGCACCACAGACTGTCCAGGAGTTGGCAGATGCTTTAGTCCAGGTCTGGGAGAGGATCCCTCAGGAGACCATCCGCCACCTCATCAGGAGCATGCACAGGCATTGTAGGAAGGTCATACAGGCACGTGGAGGTCACACACACTACTGAGCCTCATTTTGACTTGTTTTAAGGACATTACATCAAAGTTGGATCAGCCTGTAGTGTGTTTTTCCACTTTAATTTTGAGTGTGACTCCAAATCCAGACCTCCATGGGTTGAAAAATTAGATTTCCATTTTTTAATTTTTGTATGATATTGTTGTCAGCACATTCAACTATGTAAAGAACAAAGTATTTCAGAAGAATATTTTAGGCTACTTTCACACTTGCGTTAGGAGCGGATCCGTCTGGCGTCTGCACAGACGGATCCGCTCCTATAATGCAAACGCTTGCCTCCGTTCAGAACGGATCAGTTTGCATAACCATGAACAAAAAATTATTTTTTTTTTTTTTTTGTTCATGATAACGCAAACGGATCCGTTTTGACTTTACATTGAAAGTCAATGGGGGGCGGATCCGTTTGAAAATTGAGCCATACTGTGTCATCTTCAAACGGATCCGTCCCCATTGACTTACATTGTAAGTCTGGACGGATCCGTTTGCCTCCGCACGGCCAGGCGGACACCCGAATGCTGCAAGCTGCGTTCAGGTGTCTGCCTGCGGAGCGGAGGACAAACGCCGCCAGACTGATGCATTCTCAGCGGATCCGCCTCCACTCAGAATGCATTAGGGCTGGACGGATCCGTTCGGGGCCGCTTGTGAGCCCCTTCAAACGGAGCTCACAAGCGGAGCCCCGAACGCTAGTGTGAAAGTAGCCTAAATTAACTCAGATCTAGGATGTGTTATTTTTGTGTTCCCTTTATTTTTTTTGAGCAGTGTATATAAACAATAAATAAACATATTACATATCGCCATGTCTGAAAAGTCCAAAATATTTGAAAAATCTCTTATGTGGTTAACGCAGTAAAAGAAAAAACGCGTTATTTGCTTTTTTTTTTTTTTTTTTTTTTTTAGTCACCTTGTCCTCCTAAAAAAAAAATAGGATAGGACTGTTATGGGCCGGACGTTCCATAAAATGCGGAATGCACGTGGCTTTTTTTTGTGTGGCATCGAGTATCACAATATTTTTTTTATGGTATCGAAACCGAATCAAAATTTTGGTATTGAAACGACCCTAGATTCGACTGCAAATCCCCCTTTGCATCCAAATTTGCGACAGATATAGGCCTAAAATCTGATCATAATGGACCCCTGAGTCTACAGCGCAGTGTGAGCCCATTGACATGTAGGTATGTACATGAGACTTTGCTTTTTCTATTTTACTCACAAATTTTTCGTATTTTAGGCTTTGAAATGGCTGAAAATGGGAACAATGAAGAAGTGCAAGACTTGGATACAAAGATCTGTCAGCAAGTTGAGGTAAGTGTTCGTAACCATTGTGGCGCACTGTTAGGCTGATTGTAAACGTCAGATATGTCGGCTGAAGAGCTGATGGTCTCTCCTGACCCCTCCTAGCATGCTTTTGTTCTGAATAGGGAGGAAGATGCTGCCGGACACGAGGCAGCGGCTTATCTCCCCGAGAACAACACAATTGCACAGTTGAAATTTCCTGACATTTGCTGTCAAGAGAAAGCCGTGAGGGTACAATTCCACGTCGCGGTCGTGTCACGCTTGCCTCAGGCCGGCAAACACACTAGATAATTGTCCGGCTTTTAGGCTACTTTCACACTGGCGTTTTGGCTTTCAGTTTGTGAGATCCGTTCAGGGATCTCACAAGCGGTCCAAAACGGATCAGTTTTGCCCTAATGCATTCTGAATGGAAAAGGATCCGTCAGAATGCATCCGTTTGCCTCCGATCAGTCTCTATTCCGCTTTGCCTGCAGCGTTTTGGTGTCCGTCTGACAAAACTGAGCCAAACGGATCCGTCCTGACACACAATGTAAGTCCATGGGGACGGATCCGTTTTCTATGACACAATCTGGCACAATAGAAGACTGATCCGTCCTCCATTGACTTTCAATGGTGTTCAAGACGGATCCAGATGTTAAAGATAATACAAGCGGATCCGTTCTGAAGGGATGCAGATGGTTGTATTATCTGAATGGATCCGTCTGTGCAGATGCATGACGAATTCGCACCAAACGCAAGTGTGAAAGTAACCTTAGGCTGCTTTTACACAGTCGGTGTTTGATCAGTGATGGTGAATAAAAGCTAGACATGGATCCCATACAGAGATGACTTATAATGGGAAGACTTGCACCTGTTTTATATTTTGGACCCGCACCTGGTTTTCGCTCACAATAACTGATGGAAATCCCTGACCAAACACTGACTATGTGATGTTGTCCGATATTCGGGCAGATTATCGCTAGTGTGCATTTGTACAGATGCTCGTTGGCGATAATCTGCCTGTGTGAAGGTGTCGCTGATCACTTGATGAACATTGGTGCAGTCACCATAATCACTGTCTGCGGGCAGCAGATCGTGCCATCTACACAGCACTCTGATTCTGTATGGGGACAAGCGACGGCATCAGCGATCGCTCTTCCCCCTACATGTAAGTGCAGCGGTCTCCTTCACTGATGAGCAGGCAATTGCTGGGAAGGAAGCCTTGCCTCCCGAGAGTCGCTTGCTGCACTGGGCCATGTAAAGGGGCCTTATACTTGAATGGTGACTCTAGACTGCTTTACACTAATTATGCTCTTATGTTCTTTAAAGTACTATTTCGGTGACCACAATCTGCCGAGAGACAAGTTCTTAAAGGAACAAATTGGCCTAGATGACGGCTGGGTGCCACTAGAGACCATGATCAAGTTCAACAGGTACGACCCCAGAGCTGACTGTGTTGTGCTGTCATTTACTATCCGGTTGTCTGCAGCTTATCTAAGTTTAATGTATTTTTGTTGTTTTTGTGTTTTTTTTAATAGGTTAAATAAATTGACAACAGATTTTGACAAGATTCTTGCAGCGCTTAAAAAATCCAAGACTGGTCTGCTGGAGATTGACGAGGAGAAAACTAAAATTAGAAGGTCGCCAGACAAGCCCTTACCTGAAGTCACAGAAGAGTACAAGAACGCTGTAAAATCTAGATCAGTCTACATTGTAAGTGGCATCTGTCGGTGTAGATACTGGCTCTCTCCGTGTGTATGGGGGCTAACTAGGAGGGGGCTGTATGGGGTGTCGGTCGGACTCCGATGTCCTGTCACCAGCAACCATCTGATCAAACTCTTTGCATGGACACATAGCTGTGGTTCACCTGATTAAAACGCGGTTTTTCTTTTTGTTGATCTGAGTCTTCGTTCCCGGGTTATACTTTTTCTGAATATGTAATTTAGGGCTTTGGTGCAGTGAGGGCGTCACCATTGCTCTTATTGCAACCAAGCTTTGCTCCTCCATGGCTGCTTTGAATGACAGAGCCAGGGAGAGGGGCTCACCACAGAAATTAGTGGAGCTTGGGTGCAACAAGAGCAATGGTGACGCCATCATTGCACCCAAGGCCCAATTGGCATACTAAGAAAAAGTATTGTATTTTGGAAACGTAGCCTCAGATCAACAAAAGAAGAACCGTTTTAATCGGTGAACCACAGCTATGGGTCTATGCTAACAGGTGGGGAGGTTGCTGGTGACTGATTCGCTTTAAATATGCGTTAGTGTCAAAACGCCAAATTAAAAACATATTATTTTATAATGACTTCAGATCTATGCAGTCTTTAAAGGGGTTGTCTCACTTCAGCAAGTGGCATTTATCATGTAGATGGAGGTAATTAGTACTTACTAATGTACTGTGGATGTCCATATTGCTTTGTTTGCTTCTTATTTCCATGGTTACGACCACCCTTCAATCCAGGATTGGTGGCTGTGCTTTCATACTATAGGAAATCCTACAGTCTGCAAGCATGACCACTCCTGCTGGATTGCAGGGTGGTCGTAACATGGAAACGAGCAGTGTATAATGTGATGGCAAATGAATCCAGCCAGAAAAAGGAGGCAATATGGACAATCGCAATACATCAGTAAGTGCCTTATATTAACTTTCTCTACATGATAAATGCAATCTGCTGAAGTTAGAGGACAACTTTAAAGGGGTTGGCCGGTCTCTACGTCCTGATTCTTCTTGACACACAGAAAATGGCTCCTCACACAATCACTGCAGTTTGAGAGCTGGAAGTGGAGAACCATGAAGCATTGGAACATGAGCATTTAATTAATCCTCTGGACTTTAACTATCAGGCGTGTGATGAGCAGAATGAATGCAGGCCAGATACACCAACCTAACTGTTTTTTGCAGAAAGGGTTTCAGCCTGATACAACCCTGGATGATGTCAAAGAGTGGCTTGACGGCAAGGGTCCCATTGAGAACATTCAGATGAGACGGACACTGCAGAAGACATTTAAGGTCAATATTCTACTACAGCCTCCATTCCTATAAACTTTTATTTATTGCCATAGTATATCAATAACCTGGTCTTTATATCTCTTCATAGGGTTCCATATTTATTGTGTTTGATACTGATGAGGCTGCAAAAAAGTTCTTAGAAAACCGAGATCTCAAGTTCAAAGATTCTGATATGATCATATTGTCAAAGTAAGTTTTGGTTTATTTAAAAAAAAAAAAATTGTAAAGGGGTTCTCTGGGATTGTGATATTGGTGACCTATTAGATCGGTGGGGTCTGACTCCTGGCGCCACATTAGCTAGTTGTATCCGTACGTCTTTGGAGTGTGGGAGAAAGGCAGAGTACCCGGAGGAAACCCACGCAGAACATACAAACTCCATACAGATATTGTCCTTGGTTGAATTCAAACCTAACCCCCCCTCCCCCCCCCCCCCCCCCCCAGTGCTGCTAGGCACCAGTGCTAACCACTGAGCCATCATAGGCTTCTCTTGAGTAATGGACTGTCTGCAGCCACTGTTCTAGGCCTCTTGCCCACGACCGTATGACATCTGAGATATACGGTCATCGAGCGGGCCATATGTCCCGGATTGGTATTGATCGTGCGTACGGGAGCGCATAGCATCATAGATTACAATGATGCTGTGCACATCGGGCTCATATGATCGTGCACAGCATCATTGTAACCTATGATGCTGTGTGCTCCCGTGCGCACTATCAATGCCGCTCTGGGACTTATGGCCCGCTCACGGACCGTATATCTTGGAGGGCATACGGTCGTGGGCAAGAGGCCTTAGTATGTTTAAGAGCATATGAGGGACATAGGGGGTAATTTAATCATCTGAAATATGCCTAAATTAGGTGTATTTCAGGTGCAAATGGTGGTTCAACAGTTAGTTGTGCTGCTATTTGCGTCCTCGCGCCAAGTCTAAAACTGTGGGTAGGAAAGGTCCGGCCTGTCTCGTTCATCATGTTCTATGCCTGTTTTAGGAATAGAAAATGGTCTAAATGGTGAGGCCGGCGACTCTTCATAACTTCGGTGGATCCAGCGCAGGGGTTTTATTAGGACAGCATCTAAAATGCCGGCCTTAATAAATGTGCCCCATAATTTTGAAGGATGCTAAATCTCCACAAAGCTTAAAGCAGTGGTGCTTACACTAGGCAAAGATGTGACTGGCAAAATAAAAAGCCGTAAGATTTCCGAATGTTGCAGACAGTCTTGCAGTCTGACAGAACCTGAGTGTGAATATTTGTCTCTTCCTTATTCCACAGGGATGAATATTTTGCCAAGAAGAATGAGGAAAGGAAGCACAAGCAGTCTAAAGCCAAAGCAAAGTCTAAACAGTAAGTAAATGTCAGATTCTTCTACAGCGCTCTGTAAACGTGAAGGTTATAATGGTAGCCCATTCTACCGGGAAATGACCCAATCCTAAACTGGTGGCCAGCTGACAGAATGTAAAATAGTAGGAAAGGGAGGCCTACTTTTACAGAACGTCGCTGTATACACTTGATGTTTTCTTAGACACTTTAGATCCAAATGTTATCTTACTTACCGTAATTTTTATTTTATTTTTTCTATTCCTTCAGGGAGAAGGCTGATGCCCAGAAGCAAGCAGAGGAAGCTGAAATGGTATGTGTGTATGAGCTTTCTATACCTGACACTTTATTATAGTTACTTTGAAAAGAATAAAAAAAAATCTTTGGTGGTCCAGGATCAGAATACGGGGGCATAAACATGGACACCAGCAAAATGCACCCGGAGGCACGGACTTGGATGCAAACGAAAGCCCTTCCGGGTCCGTGTGGCTGCACTGCAAAATATAGGATGTGTCCGGCACAGCTGGTGCTTGAGTTTTGTGGATGCACTCTAAAGGCCTCTGTGTCAGGGTCGCGTCCATATAAAAAAAAAAAAAAAAACTTATGTTTCATCCGTGAAGGATCCTTGTGTCCGTTTTTACCATCTGTGTGTCATCCGTAATTTACGGAAGTTGTTCAGCTGAAAATTAATTTCCGTAGAATCTCCTATTGGTCTTCAGTGAAAAATTAAGTAAAAAAAAAAAAAAACGGATGCGTGTTGTCAGTGGTTTTCACAGACCCGTAGACTTCAATGGGTGTGCTTGGTCTGCATCATGGATCAAAGTAGTGCATGTTCCCGTGTGGTGTGTTTTTTTTTTTTTTTTTTTTTTTTTTTTAACTTATTTATTTATTTTTTCTGACCCACGGTCAGTTAAAAAATAAAAAAACTGAAATGTGAACACATTTAAATCGATGGGTACGTGTGTTCTGTCTGCATTTTTTGCGGACAGCACATCAGTGAAAAATGGAAATGTGAATGAGGCCTTTAACTTTAAGAAACAGCATTGTCTGGTGGTGCAGCTTATCCTCATTAATGTGCTGCAATACCACACATGACCTGTGGTTAAGACTGCTGCCTTTTCAAGGATTGTATAAGTAAACCATTGACTTAAATGGGAGCAGCGCTGCAGTAACAAGCACTGTCCATTACGATGTTCACAGTGCTCTGTAGTTCTGGCCCTGAAGCTACACAGAACACGATTGGTGAGGGTGCTTGCTGGACCGCTGACAATCTGCTAATGATGGCCTTTCTTGACGGTAGGTCATTGCCTTTAGGCTGGACAACCCGTATAAGGATGATGCTGTAGGCAATGAGCAGGCTGATGTATGAGACGAGTACAGTGGAGTCATTTTAATGCACACTGTGACCTGTAATATCTGTGTTTCCAGAAATCACTAGACGAACAGACTGGTTGCCTCCTAAAATTCTCAGGTGAACTGGACAACATGACTTCCAGAGAAGACATTCATGCATTATTTCAGAGTCATGGGGAAATCAAGTGGATTGATTTTAGCAGGGGAGCGAAGGAGGTAAGTGTCAGTACTGTCCAAAGTGAATGCCTAGGATGTGCTCTGAAGACCTTGTGCGTACTAATGATCTCAAAACCAAATCTTTCCAAGGGAATTATATTATTTAAAAGCAATGCAAAGGAAGCATTGGAAAAAGCCAAAGCTGCAAATAAAGACAGCCTGCAGCTGAAGGAGAAGGATGTGACCTGGGAGCTACTTGAGGGGGATGTGGAGAAAGCGGCATTAAAGAAAATCATGGAAGATCAACAAGAATCTTATAATAAATGGAAAGGAAAAGGTGAGGGGCTGTTTAGGCTCATATACATGGCCAGGTTTACACATCGACTCCTGTGGGGACCTACTGTACCTCAATCAGATGCTGCACAGTTCATCATAATGAGGCACCCTGAGCGGCTCAGTTACTCAGTACAGCCTGTACTCTGCGGTGTGTATGAGGCCAGAAAGCTGTATCAATGGTCGGTAGCCTGGGCATTGCTCACAAGGTTTTTTCTAGGACTTTCTGGCTGAATATGTAATGAGACGAGTCTTGGAATACTCTGCCTTTGACAGGTCGTGTGTACCCCTAAAAACATATTCGCACAATGTGGCACTGCACACTGAGCAAATCCAGATTGTAAAGGTCCTGGAACGAGACCTGCTTAAAAGAAGGTTGTCCCTCCATTATAATTCCTAAAAATTAAAAAAATATATATTTTTTTTGCCATTTAAAATCATCCAGTGCAGATCGGGGCAATTATCAGGAAGGAGCATTCCTAGGAATGCTCCTTCACTATAATTGCCTTGTATAAAGGTGGCGCAGACGCTTGTTCATCAGGTGAAAGCATTGTTCGTACGGACGCCTGACTCATCCTTTCTGGGCAGCAATTGTTCTGTGGAAACCGTGATCCTCTATTCAGAAACGAGGAGTCTATACTGGGTCTCAATTGCTGCACAATCAGACAATTATCAGGAACAAACTGTTAGTTCCCGATAATTGCCTGCACAGTGTAGCACCACCTGGTGTTTAAATGGACAGGCACATTGCTGTACACTTTGAAGTGGTTTTCATGTATAGGTCATAAATATCAGTGATGGGTCTTGCCCCCAATCAGCCGTTTGAAGAGGCACTATCCATTACATGACTGCTGTGTTTGGTATTGCAGCTCGGGGTCATTCACTTGCATGGGGCTTAGGCTGTGTGACCACTGAGCACTTGTCTGCAATGTTATATTGAATGGTCTTCTTAAAATCTTATTCGCAGGTGGAAAGAAAGCTAAAGGAAAAGGCAGGGGTGGAAGAAATAACGATTCATCCAAAAAGAAAATACAGTTCCAGGGGAAAAAGAAGAAATTTGAAAGCAGTGACGAAGAGGACATGGAAGGTACTTAAACTTTAAATGTAGGAGTACAAGAAAGGAGCATAAATACAGACAGCCACCACTTATGTTCTTTCCATTATGGAGTCAAGCTATGTGCATAAGGGGCAGTTTATTGCATGTGCTTGACCCACTGAGGATGAGGTCCAGAAAATCTTAGGGGGTCATTTACAAACAGATATATGCCAAAAAGTGGCATATATCTGTTGCAGATTGCAGTACAAAGGTCCTTTTGTGCTGCAGTCTATGGGTCTTAAAAAGGGGGGGGGGGGGGGGCGGCATGGCGCGGGCTGGTAGGTAGGTCAGTCTCATTTAACGAAAAAATAATGTGAAGAGTATTGTGGAATTATAGAAAATGGCGCTCCCACTAGCAATTTTTTGAACAATAGAGAATTTGGGAGAGCCTAAAATATAGCTTTTACTATTAATTTATATAAAATATATAGCGCCACAAACAGATGATTGAAATATGGCTAAAAGTATGGAACAGTCTTACCATTCCGACGCCCCCTGATAGGGATCAGCCTAGCGTGGTGGAAATAATACTGCGTCTGGGCCGAGGGTTGGATGTGGTCGTAGGTAGATTCAGGTTGTAGATTGGTGCAGGGAACCGTTGTCCCTAATGCGCCCTGATGGGGGAAGGGGGCAAAGCTGCTGTTCACCTGCCTATCTACACAGAGTTCCTACCCCGCAAGGGGCGGCCCTGTCCGGATACCTTACCCTAGATGAGGCGGGAGGGATACCTTACCCTAGATAAGGCGGGAGGGATACCTTACCCTAGATAAGGCGGGAGGGATACCCGCCTTATCTAGGGTAAGGTATCCGGACAGGGCCGCCCCTTGCGGGGTAGGAACTCTGTGTAGATAGGCAGGTGAACAGCAGCTTTGCCCCCTTCCCCCATCAGGGCGCATTAGGGACAACGGTTCCCTGCACCAATCTACAACCTGAATCTACCTACGACCACATCCAACCCTCGGCCCAGACGCAGTATTATTTCCACCACGCTAGGCTGATCCCTATCAGGGGGCGTCGGAATGGTAAGACTGTTCCATACTTTTAGCCATATTTCAATCATCTGTTTGTGGCGCTATATATTTTATATAAATTAATAGTAAAAGCTATATTTTAAGCTCTCCCAAATTCTCTATTGTTCAGTCTCATTTAACATTTTATATGCCCATTTTATGCATAGATAATGGTCTAAATTTACACCAGCAAGGGAGCTGGCATAGATTTAGACAAGAGTAAAGCCTGCCTAAGTTATGTAGAAGCCAGATGAACCGCCAGCGCAGCAGGGACAATGACTGGAGTCTAAATTGCCAGTCTTCATAAACGTTTGTTGTGCCCCCTTCACTATAGGATCCTTCAAATACACTAGATTTAGGGAGTATTGCCAAAACTGTCAAGTATTTGCCAGGTTAAGGACTGCTACCCAATGCATACCCTGGCAGTTTGGGTTTGCATATCTATAGTGTATTTGCGCAGTGTCACTTGGATGCATTTTCTTATACAACACCTGACTCATTTCAGAATCTGAAAAGACTGATGTTTCTTCATCTGTCGATGTTAAAAATGGGACGGAAGTGCCAGGAAGTCCGAAAAAGAGGCAGCTGGAGGACAAGACCTCAGATGGACCAGAACCCAAGCAGCTGAAAGCTGAAGAGCAGTAAGCTGGTGCTAAGTTTTAGATGCTCCAGAATTTTTGTTTTTTTCTTCCTTTTTTTTTTTTTAGAAAACTAATAAAAGTACAAAAATATGGATTGCCTATTTTAAGCCTTTCAGATGCCGAATGTCAGCGAGATGAGAATCTAAATAAATACATTTCAGTGTCAACCTGCAAAGATTATTATTATTTTTTGTTAGATTCAGTTGACTGGCACTTAAACATTTTATATTTATGTTCTTGTTAATACTCAATTCCTTCTGGATTATGTGTAAAGAGAAATTGATCTCTAAATTGTGCTTTAAACCTGTATATCGAACTATTCAATAAAATTGTTATTAAATGCTGTGTAGTTCTTGAGAAAATCCTGTGAAGTAGTTGTACATGTGTGAATAATATACAACTCAAAAATGAGTTGTGCATGGGAACGGTATGGCAAGGTAATGTGTACAGTGATGGTGCCATCTAAAAAGCCTTCCTCGTAGTTGGGCCCTCTGCAGACATTAAAGGGGTTGTCTGCCTTTTTTCTTATATCCGATCTATCCTTTACAGTAGCTCTGTGTCCTTTGCACAGTTTCACATAGGCCAGTGATGTCGCGTCTCCTTGGCGCAGCTCAGCCCTATTCACTTCAATGCTGATGACCTATCCAAAGGATAGATCATCAGTAAGAAAAAGGCAGACAACCCCTTTAACAAAAAGCAGACTACCTAAACACTGGCCTCCTAATTAGCTAGATGGAGCCCAAAGCCGCTTGTATGACTGCACAGGACTTAACCACAATGTAGTGGCACCATGTGGTCGTACCCTAAAAATCCCTTACAAGATTATGGCTGATTAGGATGATCTGCAAACCTAAAAGACCAAGGAGTTATTTCATAAACATGGATCTGCTATTGAAATAATGGGTTTAAAATGAAGGATCACAGAGGGGTCCAAATCCTGGGACCCCCACCACTGCATTCCCTCTCAATGTAGCAGCAATGCACATCGGTCTTCTGCTACCCTTTTTGTGTTTATAGGACTGACTAAGCACTATATCGGACCCCTATTGATGACATCTCCCCCCTCACATGCCAATATTTATCCTCTAGTATGTGGATAGGTGATTAAATTTCATGTGATAACTGCTAAGGGTACAGAAAATCTGCACTTTAGTATGCATTTTGGTGCAGATTTTCTTCAGATCTCACCCATACATTGAAAAGGGGTTAAATCCTCACCAAAAATCACCCAAACAACTTACATACTGCAAATTTCAATTTCCACATGGAACAAAAGAGCAAAGCGGTGTACATGTGATTTATCTAATCTCATACACTTGGCTGGCCCTGTATTACACACTGGTTTTTCCACACGTAAAAAAACCACATGTAGGGCTACTTTCAAATATGCGGCAGGGGATCAGCAAAAAAACACATCTGTTCAGAACAGATCCAGTTGTATTCAGGGTGGATAAAAATCAATTATTTAAGAAAATAATTTAAAAAACTTTTTTTTTTTTTTAAATAAAATGCTTTTTGAGGAAAATATATTACCATCCAAAGGTTATTCCATCATGAAATAAAGATTAGTTTTTTAATTATGTAGAATAAGGCTGTACGTAGACTCCCATATTGTTGAATGGATTAGGCAGTGGCTGAGGGACAGACAACAGAGGGTTGTAGTCAATGGAGAACATTCAGACCATGGTCTTGTTACCAGTGGGGTACCTCAGGGATCTGTTCTGGGACCCATATTTGTTTAATATCTTTATCAGCGAAATTGCAGAAGGCCTCGATGGTAAGGTGTGTCCTTTTGCTGATGACACAAAGATTTGTAACAGGGTTCATGTTCCTGGAGGGATACACCGAATGGAAAAGGATTTCGGAAAACTAGAGGAATGGTCAAAAATCTGGCAACTAAAATTTTATGTTGATAAGTGCAAGATAATGCACCTGGGACGTAAAAACCCAAGAGCAGAATATAAAATCAGTGATACAGTCCTAACCTCAGGATCTGAGGAAAGGGATTTAGGGGTCATTTTTTTCAGAAGACTTAGGCCTCATGCACACGACTTTTTTTTTTTTTTTGCGGTCTGCAAAAACGGGTTCTGTTTTTCCGTCCGTGGGTCTTCCTTGATTTTTGGAGGATCCACGGACATGAAAAAAAAGTTGTTTTGGTGTCCGCCTGGCCGTGCGGAGCCAAACAGATCCGTCCTGAATTACAATGCAAGTCAATGGGGACGGATCCGTTTGACGTTGACACAATATGGTGCAATTTCAAACTGATCCGTCCCCCATTGACTTTCAATGTAAAGTCAGGCGTTAATATACCATAGGATCGGAGTTTTCTCCAATCCGATAGTATATTTTAACTTGAAGCGTCCCCATCACCATGGGAACGCCTCTGTTAGAATATACCATCGGATTTGAATTACATTGTGAAACTCAGATCCGACAGTATATTCTAACAGAGGCGTTCCCATAGTGATGGGGACGCTTCTAGTTAGAATATACTACGAACTGTGTACATGACTGCCGCCTGGCAGCCCCCGATCTTTTACAGGGGGCTGTGATCAGCACAATTAACCCTTCAGGTGCCGCACCTGAAGGGGTTAATTGTGCGTATCATAGCCCCCTGTAAGAGATCAGGGGCTGCCAGGCAGCAGACCCCCCTCCCCAGTTTGAATATCATTGGTGGCCAGTGTGTGCCCCCCCTCTATTGTAATAGCATTGGTGGCCAGTGTGCGGCCTCCGTCGCCCCCTCCCTCCCTTTATTGGAATATCATTGGTGGCCAGTGTGCGGAAAACAAAAATGGAAAATGGCACAACGGCCACGGATGCACACAACTGTCATGTGCATGAGGCCTTAAAGGTAGGCATACAATGTCATAGAGCAGCAGGAAATGCTAGCAGAATGCTTGGGTGTATAGGGAGAGGCATTACTAGTAGAAAGAGGGAGGCGCTCATGCCGCTCTACAGAGCACTAGTGAGACCTCATTTGGAGTATTGTGCTCAGTACTGGAGACCATATCTCCAGAAGGATATTGATACTTTGGAGAGAGTTCAGAGAAGAGCTACTAAACTGGTACATGGATTGCAGGATAAAGATTAAAGGACCTTAACATGTATAGCTTGGAAGAAAGACGAGACAGAGGGGATATGATAGAAACTTTTAAATACATAAAGGGAATCAACAAGGTAAAAGAGGAGAGAATATTTAAAAGAAGAAAAACTGCTACAAGAGGACATAGTTTTAAATTAGAGGGGCAAAGGTTTAAAAGTAATATCAGGAAGTATTACTTTACTGAGAGAGTAGTGGATGCATGGAATAGCCTTCCTGCAGAAGTGGTAGCTGCAAATACAGTGAAGGAGTTTAACCCCTTAGGGACACATGACGTACCGATCACCGGCGGGCAGTGATCGGAACAGGCACCTCGGCTAAATGCGGGAAGGGGGGGGGTCCCCCGTGACACCAAACCCCCTCCCCCTCTGTCGCCGATCGCCTGGTGCGGCGGCGCCATCGGGTCCCCATGGGGCTGTGGGGGGGGACCCGATGGCATGGAAGGCAGCGCGATTCCTACCGGTGAAGAGCCTGTGAGATCCAGCCCCCTGGATCTCACAGGCCCCGGAAGCTGTAGGAGTAATACACACAGTATTACTCATACAGCCAATGCATTCCAATACAGAAGTATTGGAATGCATTGTAAAGGAATATACCCCCAAAAGTTCAAGTCCCAAAGTGGGACAAAAAATAAAGTTTCAAGTAAAAATAAACAAAAACATCATTTTCCCCAAATAAAGTTAAAAGAAATTGGTAAAAAAATAGGGAGGGGGGGGGGGAAGAAGTATACATTGGGTATCGACCGGCTCTATAAACATATCACATGACCTAACCCCTCAGATGAACACCGTAAAAAAAAAAAAAAAACTGTGCTAAATAAACAATTTTTTTGTCACCATACATCACAAAAAGTACAACAGCAAGCGATCAAAAAGGCGTTTGCCCACCAAAATAGTACCAATCTAACCGTCACCTCATCCTGCAAAAAATTAGACCCTACCAAAGATAATCGCCCAAAAACTCTCAGAATATGGAGACCCTAAAACATGATTTTTTTTTTTGTTTCAAAATTATTATTGTGTAAAACTTACATAAATTAAAAAAAAAGTATACATATTAGGTATTGCCGCGTCTGTGACAACCTGGTCTATAAAAATATCACATGACCTAACCCCTCAGATGAACACCGTAAAAAATGTAAAATAAAAACTGTGCTAAATAAACCATTTTTTGTCACCTTACATCACAAAAAGTGTAATAGCAAGCGATCAAAAAGTTGAGAGCCAACTTCTGGCAGGCCCGCCCTGGCTGCCTCCGTAGCAGCCCCAATACAAAACGAGTGGGTGCGAAAAACAGCTGTAAACTGAAATTTAGTCAGGGCGGAACCATCTTGATGAGTGAAGAAATTAGACCCCCCAGAACGCAGAGCTCTGTATTCCGTAACCAATCGAACTGGACAAGCCATCCCAACAACTTGGTGGAGGGGGATCCACACCCCTCTACCAAACTGATCCGTCTTAGATCTGCGAACCAAAACTCTGATTGCCCCATTACCAAAGACTACATCCTGAAACAGCAACCCCCCCGGTCTCTTACCAGAGGGAGGGAGCAACTCGCCCACCCAAAGGGCAGCAAAAAAGGCTAAACTAAAACAGACAGAGAACAATTCAGCTTCAAAAGGCGAAAAGCACACAACCGAACAAGCTTCGACCAGCCTGCATAACAGGCCAAACGCAACGGGACGCCTACAGTCCCTAAGAACATATTCCTTCTTCCAACCCCTCAGAGCCTGCCTAATAGTGAAATGTTTGGAGACATCAGGCCAACCACAAAGCTGGAAGTGAAAGGCCACCCCAGACAACCGGCGCTGAGCCACTGGTGCAGACACACCCATAGATCTCAACTTGAGCAACCACTCAACTGTCACTTCTAAGCGGAGGCCGTCTTGTGCCGCTACATCTCTGGTACCCACGACAGACAACCAGTCAGCCCAGGCCTTACCGTGAGCCTACCAAGTCACGTGAGTCACCGAAGAACTGATAAGGGACATCAGCTGCTGAGCACCAAACACCATAGGTGCTGTGGACATTTCTCCCCAACTTGCTCCGCCTCTGGAAGTAGTTCCCAAAAAACCTGCCAATGAAAACGGGAAAGAGCGTCAGCAATTCTGTTATCAACACCTGGAACGTGGCGAGCCCTGAAAAAAAAAATTATGCTCCAAGCAGCGCAAAACCAAATGTCGCAAAAGCGCAATCACTGGCAAAGAAGAAGAAGACAGACGGTTAATACAATGAACTACCCCCAGGTTGTCAGCCCAAAAATACACGTGATGATCCGAGAGTTTTCTGCCCCCAAATCTCAACAAGCGATCAAATCTCAACTGCTACCACAAAACGGGAATAAGCGATCAAAAAGTCACAAGTCATCTCATCCCTCAAAAATCATACCCTACCCAAGGTAATCGCCCAAAAACTGAAAAAATGGCTCTCAGACTGTGGAAACACTAAAACATGATTTTTTTTGTTTTTGTTTCAAAAATTGCATTATTGTGTAAAACTTACATAAATAAAAAAAAGCATACATATTAGGTATCGCCGCATCCGTGACAACCTGGTCTATAAAAATATCACATGATCTAACCTGTCAGATGAATGTTGTAAATAACAAAAAATAAAAACTGTGCCAAAACAGCTATTTCTTGTTATCTTGCCTCACAAAAAGTGTAATATAGAGCAACCAAAAATTCTATGTACCCTAAATTAGTACCAACAAAACTGCCACCCTATCCCGTAGTTTCTAAAATGGAGCCACTTTTTTGGAGTTTCTACTCTAGGGGTGCATCAGGGGGACATGGTGTAAAAAAAAAAAAAACAGTCCAGCAAAATCTGCCTTCCAAAAATCGTATGGCATTCCTTTCCTTCTGCGCCCTGCCGTGTGCCCGTACAGCTGTTTACGACCACATATGGGGGGGTTTCTGTAAACTACAGAATCAGGGCCATAAATATTGAGTTTTGTTTGGCTGTTAACCCTTGCTTTGTTACTGGGAAAAATTGAAAATTTGCCATAAAATTTAAATTCTGAAATTTCATCTCCATTTGCCAATAACTCTTGTGGAACACCTAAAGGGTTAACGACGTTTGTAAAATCTTTTTTGAATACCTTGAGGGGTGTCGTTTCTTACATGTGGTCACTTTTATGGAGTTTCTACTCTAGGGTTGAATCAGGGGGGCTTCAAATGGGACATGGTGTCAAAAAAAACAGTCCAGCAAAACCTGCCTTCCAAAAACCGTATGGCATTCCTTTCCTTCTGTGCCCTGCCGTGTGCCCGTACAGCGGTTTACGACCACATATGGGGTGTTTCTGTAAACTACAGAATCAGGGCCATAAATATTGAGTTTGGTTTGGCTGTTAACCCTTGCTTTGTAACTGGAAAAAAATTATTAAAATGGAAAATCTGCCAAAAAAGTGAAATTTTGAAATTGTATCTCTATTTTCCATTAATTCTTGTGGAACACCTAAAGGGTTAACAAAGTTTGTAAAATCAGTTTTGAATACCTTGAGGGGTGTAGTTTATAGAATGGGGTCATTTTTGGGTGGTTTATATTATGTAAGCCTCGCAAAGTGACTTCAGACCTGAACTGGTCCCTAAAAATTGGGTTTTTGAAAAATTTCAAGATTTGCTTCTAAACTTCTAAGCCTTGTAACATCCCCAAAAAATAAAATATCATTCCCAAAATGATCCAAACATGAAGTAGACATATGGGGAATGTAAAGTAATAACTATCTTTGGAGGTATTACTATGTATTATAGAAGTAGAGAAATTGAAACTTAGAAATTTGCAATTTAAAAAAAAAATTTGGGGTAAATTTGGTATTTTTTTATAAATAAAAATTATTTTTTTTACTTCATTTTACCAGTGTCATGAAGTACAATATGTGACGAAAAACAATCTCAGAATGGCCTGGATAAGTCAAAGCATTTTAAAGTTATCAACACTTAAAGTGACACTGGTCAGATTTGCAAAAAATGGCCTGGTCCTTAAGGTGAAATAGGGCTGAGTCCTTAAGGGGTTAAGCATGCATGGGATAGGCATAAGGCCATCCTTTATATAAGATATGGCCAGGGGCTATTCATAGTATTCAGTATATTGGGCAGACTAGATGGGCAAAATGGTTCTTATCTGCCGACACATTCTGTGTTTCTATATGTGTAATTTTTTTGGTAAATAAATTCCATTAATCCATTCACAATGTCATGCTCTTCCATAGGTTTTTGTAAGATTATTGGGCAGTTTCTCTGTCTACAAGATATTATCACAGATGCTTGGTTTACTTTTGCAGTTCTCAAAACTGAATTTGACTCAGCAGAGATCACAAGCCTCTTCTTCACAGCAAATATAACATGAACAGAGTTGAGAAAAATACCTTAATCCTAACTTCTACAAACCTATGAATACAGAATCAACCTAATCAAACTAATATGTTGTTATTCTAAAAATCTTCATCTACTTGCATATTATAAGTTACACCAGCAAGAATTAGTCTTTATGTAGAAAACTATGATTTAAATCAAGCCTTACTGAAGGCCATTTATGCCTTCTTTGATCCACGTGGACCAAGCGGGTTTTGTCCCGGGGAGGGAAACTAGGGACAACACCATTCACTCTCTGGCCATCATTAATAGGGTTAACAAAACAGGGTTCCCTCTTTGCCTTCTCTGGATAGACGCTGAGAAAGCGTTTGATCGAGTAGATTGGACCTTTCTAGGCGAGTCCCTGAGGGCGTTCGGTTTCGGCCCCGGCATGATAGTTAGAATACTTGCTTATTACCGAGACCCTAGCGCCCAGGTCCGAGTTAATGGATCATTATCGACACCTTTCCGTATCCATAATGGCACCAGGCAGGGGTGTCCGCTCTCCCCTCTGCTATACATTATGGTTATGGAATTTCTAGCCAGAGCTCTCAGAGCCAATGAGTCTATCAGGGGCCTGAGATTGGGAGAACTGGAGTCGAAGATTGCCATTTATGCAGATTATCTCCTTATTTATTGTACAGACCCATTGGTCAGTTTTCCTAATATTCTAAAGGAATTTTCGATCTTTGGAGACCTTAGCAACTTTAAAGTTAACCTCCATAAGTCAGAGGTTCTTAATATTACCCTCCCACCAGCCATGGTCAATACTCTGAAAACCTCATTTCCTTTCCATTGGGCCCAGGGCCATATTGTATACTTGGTCACGGTTATTCCCTCTAACTCCTCAGATCTCTTCCCATTAAACTTTAGCCCCCTTATTGAGGAAATTAGGAAAGATTTGCAGGGTTGGAAGAGTTTACCGCTATCCTGGTTTGGTAGGATCCACCCACTTAAAATGAATATACCCCCACAAATCTTGTACCTTTTCCGCACTATTCCCATACCCCTGCCGAGCGTCTTCTTCAGAACTCTTAGATCCACGTTTTTAAAATTCATCTGGGCAGGCTTTACTCCCAGGTTGGGGATGAGATTCTTGGTCCGCCACAGGTTAAGGGGAGGCGCGGGGGTCCCGGACCTCCCAAAATATTATATAGCCGCAATCCTTTCATATATTTTGGACTGGTTTCATAATGGACATTCCAAAAGGTGGATTCAATTTGAGAAGCAGGAGGTGGGGTTTCCAGTTCAGAATCTGCTCTGGATTTGTAAGTCTAAAAGACCTCCGCGGCTCCCTCTGTTGACCTCGGGCATACTAGAAATATGGGATAAAAGTGCAATACCCCTGGGTCTCACCCTATTCCCCAGCCCCCTGACCCCACTTCTTGATAACCCTGCTTTCCCTTTGGGCGTGGGACGTAAATCGCTTTTGGGTATGGATAGTAAAGACAACCCTACTATATCCCTAGTTATAGAGAAAGGCTCCTTGCGTCCGCTGTCTTCCTTCACGGAGGGGTCATCTAGAGGGGCATGGCTTTGTTACGGCAGTTTAAAGACTTTCTTGACCTCTTTAGGCCCCAAGGAAAAACTTTCTAGAGACCTCACTACCTTTGAAGCGCTTTGCCTCCAATCAACCCCCCCCCCCCCCCCCCCCACACACACACTTAGTGTCTCTGATCTACGGGCTGCTCCAGAGGAGGGACGACTCTGTTTCGACCCTGCCCTTTGTAAGAGTATGGGAAAAGGAACTAGGGAAGTCATTTTCTTCAGAGCAATGGGAAAAGGCATTCGAGTTGTCACCTAAATCGTCCGTAAGTTGCGGTCTCCAGGAAAATAATTTTAAGATCCTGTCCAGAAAACAGGACACCAGACCTGTTACATTCTTTTCTCCCTTCATGCCCTAGCACATGTTGGCGATGTGGCCAGGAGGTGGGCAATATGACACACATCTGGTGGTACTGCAGTAGACTAACACCCTTCTGGAAGTCCCTCAACGACCTATATGATCGAGTCAATGGTAGCACAACTAGGTGGTCACCGGAGGGAGCGTTGCTCTCTATGTTCCCTGGTTCTACCTCCACGCTGAAAAAAGGCCTCCTGAGATTCTTGTGCAAGCCGCTCACCTGGTCATACCTAGATTCTGGAAATCCACTACTGCCCCTCATCTTAAGGATTGGCTCATCACCTTTGAGAAAATTAACAGAATGGAGGAGCTCCTGGCAGAGGACACGGGCAATTCCAATAAATACTTAAAAATTTGGACCCCTTGGATTTTGTTCAAGGGTTCTAGTGAATTTCAATATTGGTTGAGCAGGGTTGATGCCAGTTCTTAAGAGGACCATACCCTCCTACAGTGTTTTTAGGACTCTCTGGAGTTTGTGTATGAGTTCTTGTGTGTATTCTAACCGTGCAGGTTTGGAGTTATTTTTGTTTGGTTCTGCTCCTCACTACAATACTGGTCAGGAACCATCTTTTCTCTCTCCTCCCCCCCCCCATGTGTCTCATGTCTAACGTCTTGTATTTCTATGTCATGTTGTCCCCATCGGGGATCCATTGCACATATATGCCTGATGTTGATTTTATTGACTTGTCTTTTAACTTGACAGTGTTCACCATCTACTAAATATGTGGTCCTCTGATTGTACGGTCATGTATGTACACAGCCTCGACCTGCAATCGAGGTCTGTTTTCGTTGTATCGCATCATTTCTTGGCTTTTTCTAATAAAAGAAATTGAACAACAAAAGGAAAAACTGTTTGTGCTATGCTTGTGTGAACCCAGCCTCAAACTGGTTCTCTAGAGGCAGCAGATTGCTATGCCTTTTTTTTTGTCTTGCAATTTTTCTACAGTGATCCCATCTCCAGTGGCCCCTATAGAGGTTTAATGGAACGGCAGTGTGCATGCTCAGCGCGACCGCTGCAGTCAGAATCAAAGCAACTGAAAATCCATAAATTGGCATTGAGCTTTTTAGATTAAAAAAAAAAACGAATAAAATTTCAAACATTAAAATATAAAATGAATATTTAAGTCTTCAGATCTTGAATATCAGTCAAAGGAGAATCTAATGAAATCCACTTCAATATCAACCTGCAAGAATAAAAAAAATTTGTGTTAACTTGAACAGCAAATAGAACTTGCTTTATAAGTTGTTGTTTTTTTGGCTAATACGGACGTAAGATCCCACAGTATTGGCAACAGGACTAAAGCCTCATTCACCCGTCAGTGATTTCCATCAGTGATTGTGGGCCAAAACCAGGAGTCGAGGAGCCTCCAAAGACATGAGGGAAAGATCTGCACCTGGTTATGGCTCAAAATCACTGACCAGACACTGATGTGTGAATGAGGCATAATACTGAACACTGCATGTAAGCTAGGGTACAGCAGACCATAAGGTGAGATGTAAATAAGCTTCTATTAGGAGGGCAAAATGTGACCCTCTAATGCTACCCTATAAGAATATTTTTCATAAGAAACAGGTGCTCATATGCAGGCTACTGTTTCAGGGTTTTTGCCCCTCATCAGCGTGAAGCAGGGTGAGTGGCCTTTGATGTGGATTGGGGAGAATACATTTTTTCCCCTTTGTGTAGGCCAGACAGCTATGGTCTGATGGGACAATGAAATACCCAATAATCTCATGTTGGAAGCACATTTGTTTGCTATGCTGACGAGGGGCGTTTTAGTAGCTATTTTGCACACAGTTATGTATGACAGGGTTTATAGAATCCAATTTTTTCAACAGCCTACTACAAGATGATGGCAGAATATTATTTACACAGTCTGCATTTTAAATCATTGATGTTCAGGCTGAGCCAACACCCTCACCGCCCTTTCAACTAAATAGCTGGTAGCGGACTAAATCTAACAATGTGGGGGGGGGGGGAATAAAGTCCACTGAACCCACCCATGGTCTCATGTGTATGAAGAAGGCTGCATGAACTGTAAAGCGTGGCTATTCTACCACCTGCAGGCAACTTACTGATTTCTTCTTGTGGAACTTATACGAGGCTGGCAGGTCATACCGGAGCTCTGTAAAACACACAAGACCGTGTTTTATGACACCTAAGTGCTAAAAAGGTTCAGCAATAGATCTGTTCCTCTTGGTGGAGACATTTTACCGCTATACAAAAAAAAAAAAAAGCGTAGACTCTGTTCACGTCTCTGCAGCATTCATAGCTTCCAGGGAAGATCTGGTCAGACAAAACATCAGTGCACGCTGCAGGTAAAATGGCAGGATCCCTGACGGACCCCATTATAGTCAATAGGGTCCATCAGGCTCCATTCATGTATTTTACTAAACGGATCCCACGCTTCTATTATTTTCATTGTCCTGCACTTATAAAGGAGCAGAACAACTGAAATACCTACCCACGGGTGTAAACAGAGCCGAAAATATACAGTACATTAGCACAAAAGCAAATATCGTAGTAAGCACCATGGCTTAGAAGAAATTATCTACACACATTTGGGAAATACTTACCAGCTATTACTTCCATCTTTACCTTCCAATCTGCAGCCTTCTTTTGAATATGCTAGAGAAAGGATGAAATGACATTTTTAAACAATTATTTTAGCTGGAACATTACGGCAGCTCTGGGTTTTTGCTACATTACACATTATGCTGTATAGATGATGGCTTATACATATAAAATCAGCATACTTCTCTTGTAGATGTTTTATGCAGAGAATAGACAGATGTTCTTGCCATCTGCAGGGCATTCTTCAGAAACGTCATGTCCATGCCTGATGGAAGGAATTTTAGATAAATATAAATTAAAACTGATTACTCAAGTTTCTTACAGAGAAGACAAGGAGAGACCGGTAGGACAGCAAATTATACGGACTGGGGAATACATTTAAAGGGGTTGTCCGGGTTCAGAGCTGAACGCGGAAATATCCCCATTTTCACTCAGGAATGAAATGCTCCGATGCTCCTATCAGGGGACAACCCCTTTAAAAGGCTATGGTCATCTTTGGAGGCATTTTTATTACTGTATTCTACTCATTTTGGGCTAAGATTATTTTTTTTAATTGGTCTTTATTAAAGATTTTCAACAGTTTTCCTCTACAGCTTTCACTTTTCAGGGCACCTGCAGACTGTTGCTTTCTTCCTAACAGCTCATTATAGCTACATTTTTTATTTTTTTTGCAGTTTAAGGCCCCATTTACATGACTTCATTTTTGGTCGGCATCCGATCCTCATTTTTTGTGGATTTGATTTGGACCCATTCAGTATCTGTGCGCATTCATATGTCAGTTCCGCAGTCCCGTAAAAAAGATAGAACGTGTCCTATTCTTGTTCGTGTTGCGGACAAGAATAGGCATGGTTACAGTGGGTCTGCAAAAAAAAAAAACACGGATGCTACACAGACTTCATCCTGCGTTTTGCGGACTGCAAAATACATATGGCCGTGTAAATGCACCCTTTTAGGGTATAGCTTAAGTGAGTGTTTAGGAGCTGTCAGGAGTTCAGAGATCAGGGCAACAGATTGAGCCGTCAGAACAGCTTTTTCACAGATTGACTGTGAAGCAGAAAACAACAGTCAGTCTGCAGCCGTCCTGAAAATGAAAGCTGTAGAGGCAAATGTTTGCTTCTTCCATAAGGGAATAGATTGGAGATGTGTTTTACAAGCATATGTCAGTACAATACTTTGCAAGATTAAAAGACATTTGGGGTCATTTATCAAACTGGCGTAAAGTAGAACTGGCTTAGTTGCCCATAGCAACCAGATTCCACCTTTTATTTTCCAAAGGAGCTTTAAAAAATGAAAAGGTGGAATCTGATTGCCAACTAAGCCAGTTGTACTTTACACCAGTTTGATAAATGACCCACATTGCATTTAGTTGCATTCTTGCACTGCAAATATACAAAGAACTCTACCTTTATTATGCTTTGTACCAAAAGGAGGATTCATTATGACAGTGTCCACAGATTTCTCGAGGCTGGTGCAAGGCCACGAGCAGATGTCACATTGAACCAAATCAACGTTTAGAAGTTCAAATTCTTCAGCGTTTGCTCTAAATATGTCTAGTGCATCTTCATCTATGTCAAATCCTATACATAACCTGCAGGACAGAGGCGAGAGCGCAAAGTGCATGGTTAATCATACAAAAAGCTTACACGCGGGGAACATTGTTACTCCAGTCTAGTTACTCGTAAAAATGAAGATCACCACAATGAAAAACCTCTAAATTCAGGTTTGACTTTAGATCGCTCCAGGAAGCAGAGATATGAAGAGCTGTGTGGTGGGGTCCGCACAATATACAGCTGCCCTGTGTCTGGGACACTTACCAATCCGGCCCCATTGAAGTCAATGGGTCTGTATCCGAACCGCGGATCAGTTGCGGACCAAAACCAAGGTCATGTGTATGTCCCCAAGCATCGTACCTCAGGATGGCGATACAGTTGAATACTGCAGCTGGGGCGACAGTATTTTAAGCTGGACTGTGGTATTTTGTGCTGTACTGTACTGATGGCGTCGCCTACTTATGTTGGCCCTGCCTTCTGTCAGTTTGGATCCACCTACATGGGGCCACTTTTAGATTTATTTATTTTTTCCAGGGCCATTTTAAGTTCCCAGTCTGCCCCTGATTTGGCGAGACGGATCTTGTTCATGGAGCGGTTTCCTGCAGAGCTGCTTAAAGGGAGTCTTTAACGCAGATTCCCCCTATTAACCTAATAACAGTGTTATGTCCACGGCATCCCTCCTATTAAAACGGTGCTTACCGTTTGTTCCTTGCTAGCATCGTTGTGGAGAAAAACACTTTTAATCCGCATGCAAATGAGTCTGTGAAGGTGCCCGGGGCGGCGTTACAACGGCCGGTGCCCAGGCCCCTGGGTCATTTTCATACGAAGGCACTCCCCCTCCGCCGAATCTGCCCGCCCTTAGTCTCTGCTCTAACCTCCCTCCTCCCGTCCGTAATCCCGCTCATGCGCCGATGAACGCGATATCGGCGCGTGCGCATTGAATGAGCACTGTCGGGCTGGGGCATCGCAGTTTAGCGTGCGCATGCGCGGGATTACGGACGGGAGAAGGAAGGTTAGAAAAGAGACTAAGGGCGGGCAGACGCAGCGGAGGGGGAGTGCCTTCGTATGAAAATGACCCAGGGGCCTGGGCACCGGCCGTTGTAACGCCGCCCCTGGGCACCTTCACAGACTCATTTGCATGCGGATTAAAAGTGTTTTTCTCCACAACGATGCTAGCAAGGAACAAACGGTAAGCACTGTTTTAATAGGAGGGATGCCGTGGACATAACACTGTTATTAGGTTAATAGGGGGAATCTGCGTGAAAAGACTCCCTTTAATGGCCTGCATCATCATCATCATCATCATCAATTGCCTGTATCATCACTCCTGTACAAAGTGCTATTCCTGGATCCATCTGCCCCTCCTGCGGACACCCCAATGGCCTGCTGGGTCATCACACCACCACAAACCAAAGCTTCTGACTGCCTCGTCTAACTTTACAATGTCTAAATATTAGACACTAATAGTAAATCTGCCTTACTGTGTTATGCTGAGTGCAGGACTTGATAGGGTTGTGCATGACAAAGGGTTCAAAGAAAGAACCAGCGTCATGTACCCCTCAGTCCCTGCAACAATTGGGGTCATTCATCAAACTGGTGTAAAGTAGAACTGGCTTAGTCGCCCATAGCAACCAATCAGATTCCACCTATCATTTTCCAAAGGAGCTGTGAATAATGAAAGGAGGAATCTGGTTGCTATGGGCAACTAAGCCAATTCTACTTTACACCAGTTTGATGAATGACCCCAAATGTTCTTGTGAATGGGTGCGACCTAAAACATCCCAGAAATCAGAACGTTTTTCTTGGTGAGAGGAGGTGTTCTGTTAAAAAAGCAAGGAATATGCGGAGGATTTTTTGACTTTCCAGCAGCTCGAGAGAAGACCATCTCTTTCCTCCACTTAATGGGAACGTGTCACCAAAAATGTTTTCTGCCAGTTAAGGCTAGGCATAGTGGCGACATTTGTTGCGTGACTTCTTGTCGCAGAAAAGTCGCACAAATTTTTTTATAATGATAGTTAATGGTGTTGTACTGCGACTCCAACACTACAGTCGCAAAAATTGTTGTGTCGCAGCATATTGGATGTCACATTGTGACATCATTGACTATCATTACAAAAAATGTTGTCCGACATTGGTGCGACATGAATGTCACGTGACACGTCGCAATGTATTTGAACCCTTATTGTCGCACGACATATTGCTGTGTAGTCCTAGCCTAAAACCAGATAGTGACACATCTCGGCCATCTTGCCTGAGCTGTTCTTAATAGCATTTAGAAAGCATTAAGAAAATTGCTTTGCGGCAGCCCCATGGTCCGTAGACACAATGGTCAGGAGGGGACCTCATTGACTTCTATGGGAGAGTTTTCTAGGCATGCTCTGTGACCTGTGGAGACGTCATTGTACAAGGAAAGAATAGAGAAGCTCTGACAATCACCTAATGTGAATGGTGGATCCTGTCTTATCTGTACACAGAGGTTATATCTTTGCAGGCAGGATCAGAATGGCAGATAAAAGTGTAAAGTGATATGTACAGACCAAGAAGTGGCAACATTTTATGGTTTGTGTTTAAATATAGATATGAACATGGAAAATTAAAAATAATTTCATAAAAAATTCTTAAAAAATATGTTTAACATAAAAACGTGATCTAAACAATAGGCCATTTTCTGATGACAGATTCCCTTTAACACAAACTTTTATATGCAGACTTATAACCTAGTACTTACCCTCCACCCAACATAGCTGCCCCAATGCTAAGTACTCCACACCCACAGCCGAGATCTGCAATGACTTTATCTTCAATATCACCGTATGTGTTGTGGATGGTATACAGCATACATGCTAAAACAACAAAATAAAAAGTTATGAGTGGCAGTCGTCAAATTTGGTTTGCAAACCCGTAATACTCATGGCAAACCTTAATATTAAAACACGGTACCCTGTGGAAACAAACGTAGAAGTAGGTGGAGGAGGTTGGGTGAAGGCCTTTGAGCAGAGTCATATGGAGTCCTGGGAGCCATGCTGTAGGCTGAGGATAGGCCATCAATATTAAAGGGGTATTCCCATCTTAGAATCCTAGTGATATGCCCCCATTGTCTGAAATGAGAAAACCCCTTTAAAAAAAAGGTTGAGAAATTGGATAACCCCTTTAAAGTACCAGAAAAAAAACCTTTAACGGCTTGGATGCCCTTTTTTCTTGTTTTGTATATCATCATAAACGCTTATTAACCCCTTAATGACCGCAAATATGCGTTTTTTTATGGTGGTCATTAACGGACTCCAAGCTCCTTTTATGGAGAGCAGGAACTTGGCTTTCATCTGACAACGGCCCGCGTCAGCAGTATGAAATCACCGGGTGCCGATGTCTTCAGATGGCAGCTAGGGATCTAAATAAAGGGGTTTTCCTATCTCAGACATTGGGGGCATATCGCTAGGATATGCCCCCATTGTCTGATAGGTGCGGGTCCCAGCAGAGAACGGAGGCCCGAAAGTTGAGGAGAGCACATGCGCAGCTGCCCTCCATTCAATTCTATGGGGTCACCGAAAATAGCCAATCGTTGGCTGGTCATAGAAATGAATGGGAGCGGTGGCCGCACAGTGCGCTCCCATTCAGTACTACGCGGAGAGCACTTAGTGGTGGCCGGACCCAGGGAAACACAGGGTCCTCTGGCCACCACCTTTCCCGCTATGTTCACGGTGTAGATGCGGGTGGGAATACCCCTTTAAGGCCCTAGGTCTGCCTGCAGTGTATGTCTAACAGGCTGTGCCAGTAAAGCGTATTAGAGAAGAGATTAGGATTGCATATCCAAGTCCTTTTGTGGGATTAATAAGTATAAAGAAATATAAAAATAAGGTTTTTTTAAAAAAAAAATCTCCAAAAATACACCTTTTTTTACATTTAAAGAATGCTTTTTAATCGAAAAAAATAAATTGCAAAAGTAAAAACCCGGTATCACTGTGTCCGTGAGGACCTGCACTTCACAATTATGTAATTTACCCTGCATGGTGAACATAAAAAAAAAAAAAAAAAAAAGCAATTTTGTTGCCACCTAAAACTAAATAAAAACCGATCAAATAGTGTTGTCATGTACCCCAAACTGATACCAATGAAAGCTACAAGTCGTTCCGCACACTGGGGATGTGGTGATGCCAATAAAAACGTTATAGCTTTTGGAATGCGGTGATGAAAAAAAAAAATGAAAAAAATAAAAATAAAATCCAACTGCCACTAAGGCCCCAAATGCACAGAATGGGGAAGGGGTTAAAAAAAAATCTGTATGAGTGTAGTAGAACATTAAAGGGGTATGCCACTAACAATAGTGTTGAGCGAACTTGTGTTTTCAGTTCAGCGTCTAAAGTTCGGGTCATCAAAGTATCCCGTTATGGATTCCGCTACCACGGACCATAACGGAATTTAGAATCCATAACGGGATACTTCGATAACCCGAACTTTAGACGCCGAACTTAAAACACAAGTTCGCTCAACACTAATCAGCAACCTTCAGCACACCAGCTGTTCTGAAACTACAACTCCCAGAATGCTCTATTCACTTCTCTGGGAGTTGGAAGAACAGCCAAGCATGTTTGCATGCTGGGAGTTGTAGTTTCACAGCAGTTGGAGTGCCAAAGGTTCCTGATCCCTGCACTAACAATAAGCAATCCCATGGCCCAGATCACAAGAGCAGACAGAGGTCCCGCGTGCCCCTGTATGAATGGAGCAGAGGTCCGGATACCCCCTGGAGCAGCACTGCGCATGTGCAAGCGCTGCTCCGCAGGCGCCCTGTTCTTGTGATCTGGCATTATGACATGTATCTAGAAGGAAGGCAATAAATAACGCTGCACATCTGACCCCCCATCACAGACCATCCACTCACCTGCAATATGTGGCCTGGTTGGATACTGCTCAAGCAGCAGCTTGGGACTTTCAAAGACATCCACTTGTTGCAGGCAGCCCTCCAGCTCCTTCAGCTTCATTTCTTAAAGGAGCACTAACAATATCCCGAGAAAAGCTGAACCATGTGTCCTTTGTTACAGGAGGCAGACGCCCTCCACACAGGCTGGAGTCATTCCCGTGCTTAGCGCATTGAATACAGTCTATACACACAGGCCAGCTGTGCAAAACTCAGCTTCCACACCTGTACAGGGACGGTCCGTCACTCTACAGCGTCCCCGGGAGCCTGAGTCCTCACAACTAGTTCCGCAGAAGAAACATGCACTGAAGACCTGTGCTCTGCTGCCCCCTGCTGTTCAATTTAATGTATACACATATAATGCATACAGATAATAATAATAATCTATATATATATAAAAAAAAGACATATGTATTTATGTTCCACGAAAAACTCAAAAACGCAACCATCCATTTCAATGAAACGCGGTATACACGTACCAGGAAAGAAATCTTGTGGGGGTCTCAGCTCTCTAGGACGTACCGTTCCCGAGATATTCCCCAAAAATGACCTGCATTAGCCAATACAAGCCTGCAAGTCTTTCTCTTCATATCCCAACTGCCATACACACGGTGACATGTCCCTTATCAGCCAATAGAAGCTCGCAGGTCCTACTCCAGGTTGCCATAACAACTGATCACAGGTTTTAGCAGTTCGCAGGTTCTATATTCAGTCATATGACGTATGATGGCACAACTACACTGCTACATGCATGGAGGGCAGGGGCCACTATTAAACGGACGGGCGTTGTGGAGTCCACTGTTAAAGGGGTGCTGTGGAGTTCACTGTTAAAGAGGTGGGCACCGTGGAGTTCACTATTAAAGGGGCAGTCCCTGTTAAAGGGGCAGCCACTGTTAAAGGGGCAGCCACTGTGAAAGTCACTGTTAAAGGGGCGGTCACCGTTAAAGGGTCGACCACTGTGAAAGTCACTGTTAAAGGGTCGGTCACCGTTAAAGGGGTTTGGCCACCGTGAAAGTCACTGTTGAAGGGGCGGTCACCGTTAAAGGGGCAGCCACTGAGAAAGTCACTGTTATTTAATATAAAATTGCAATAAATAAATACTCGAGCAACACCGGGTCATCAGCTAGTAGAAAATAACATCCAATGTTAGGGGCACATGTAAGGGCACAGCCAGGGTTTCCTTTCTGGAATAAATTGGATAACACTGACAGACACGCTGCGAGTCCGAGGCGTGGAACTCACTCGTCTGAAAGGGGCCTAATTGATCATAATGATTATAAGTGATCAGGGGTGTAATTTGGAAAGGCTAGGCACCATAGCAAACTTTGAAATAGTCCCCCCTTCCATTGAGCATTAATATTGCACACCAAAATGCACACTACTGTGTGCATGAGACCGAAATCTGTTCTACAAAGTAGCACTGTCTGACCTGACAGCTCCGGGCAGATTTTAGGAGTTTTCTGACACTTTCTTACTGATGACCTCTTCTCAGGATAGGTCATCAGTATCTGATCAGTGGGGGTCCGACACCCGGCACCCCCGCTGATCAGTTGTTTGAGAAGGCACCGGTGCTAGCGGGAGCACCGCCAACTTCTCCGCCTTTTCCTAGTCCAAGTGACGTCATGTTCATCAGTCACATGGCCTAGGCACAGCTCAGCCCCATAGAAGTGAATGGGCCTGGGCTGCGATACCAAACACAGCCGTTATACAATGTTCGGCGCTGTGCTACTGCAAACTCTGGTGCCTTCTCAAACAGCTGATCGCCAGTCCCAGGTGTCAGACCCCCACAGATCAGATACTGATTACCTATCCTCTGTTGCAAAACCCCTTTAAGAAGAAGAGGACTGTGAAGCTATGCTGCATACACTGTGAGTAATGGTACACATCAGGCTTGGACTGGCCCACAGGAGAACAGATGAATCCCCTCTGTGGGCTCCTGTGCAAATTGCCCCCGGGCCCCTGTGCAAAGTGCCCCTGACTCCTGCACAAGTGGCACATGATACAGTAGACTGACTGCACTACATATATAGATATAGTCGCCAAAAAAATGGACCATAATCTTCACAAAGGTTTGTGAAGATTATGGTCCATTTTTTTGGCGACATTTATGGCTCCTTGTGGGTCGGTTTTTTCGAGATTTATTTCTGTCCGGTAACAATTGGGTGAATATATAGATATAGGCAGTATACGGCATCTTAATCAGCCTATGTTCATATAAAAATAATTGGTAGATGATTTAGCAGATGTCACGGATGGTTATGCAGAAAACTAGAAGTCACAAATAAAGATCCAACTGACTTGATCCCAAACTAAGGAACAAATGGGTGAGCCCTATAAAAGGAATGGGTAACGGGAGGAGAGGACCCGATGGCCGTGAATGAGGGACCATGGCTCGAGCGCAGGTCTTGCAGGCTGCCACAAAACCCTTAACCGTCTTACGAAGAGCCGGCCAGCAGAATCTCCGAGCAATGAGATCCACTGTGGCTCTACCCCCCGGGTGCCCAACAAGGACAGTATCGTGGTGCTCCTTAAAAACCTTGTGTCGTAAAGCGAGAGGCACAAACGACCTCCCAGGGGGACAAAGATCAGGAGCCTCTGCCTGGGCTGCCTGAACCTCTGCCTCAAAATCAGGATAAAGAGCAGAGACGACCACGCCTTCAGCCAAATTGGGACCCGGGTCTTCAAAGTTCCCCCCTCCCGGAAAACAACGTGACAGGGCATCCGCCTTCACATTCTTAACCCCAGGGCGGAACGTGACAACAAAATTAAACCTTGAAAAGAACAAAGACCATCTGGCCTGTCTCGGGTTCAGACGTTTGGCTGACTCCAAGTAGGCCAGATTCTTATGGTCAGTAAACACGGTAAAAGGGTGTCTGGCTCCCTCTAACCAATGGCGCCATTCCTCAAAAGCTAATTTGATGGCCAACAACTCCCTATCTCCCACATCGTAATTTCTCTCTGCAGAGGAGAGTTTCTTCGAGAAAAAGGCACACGGTCGCCATTTGGCAGGAGAGGGACCCTGAGATAAGACCGCACCCACCCCACCTCAGAAGCGTCCACCTCAACAATGAAGGGCAGTGAGACATCAGGTTGTACCAAGATGGGAGCGGAAGCAAAACTCTCTTTGATACTAGAAAAGCCCTTAAGCGCATCTACCGACCAGGAGGAAAAATCTACCCCCTTTTTAGTCATATCAGTGAGTGGTTTAACAACAGAGGAATAATTCAAAATAAACTTCCTTTAATAATTGGCAAAACCCAAAAAACGCATCAGCGCCTTCTGATTCTCAGGAAGCTCCCAATCAAGCACAGCGTGGACCTTCTCAGGGTCCATGCGAAAACCAGAAGCGGAGAGAGAAAAAAAAAGGAATTGAATTTCTGGAACCGCAAACACACATTTTTCCAGTTTAGCGTACAATTTATTCTCCCGCAGAATGAGCAAGACCTGACGTAGGTGGTCCCGATGAGTCTTGAAATCAAGAGAAAAAATCAAAATTTCCCATTAAAATCAAAATTTCCCCATTAAATGATAAAAAATGCTGTTCACAAAATGTTGGAAGACGGCCAGAGCATTCATCAAACCAAAGGGCATAACCAAATTCTCAAAATTACCCTCAGGGGTATTGAAGGCCATCTTCCATTCATCCCCTTCCCTGACCCTGACTAGGTTGTATGCCCCTCTTAAATCCAACTTAGGAAAAACTTTAGCCCCAACAATCTGGTTAAACAGGTCCGGGATCAGAGGAAGCGGATATGGGTCACGAATCGTGATACGGTTCAGCTCCCTGAAATCCAGACAAGGTCTTAAAGAACCATCTTTTTTCTTAAAAACAAAACAAAAACAGCGGCCACAGGTGACTTCGAGGGTCGTATGTGTCCCTTTCTCAGGCTCTCAGAGATATAAGAACGCATAGCGACCCTTTTAGGTTGAGAAAGATTGTATAAACGAGATTTAGGCAGCTTGGCGCCTGGGATGAGATTAATAGGGCAATCGTACTCCCGGTGAGGGGGCAACTCCTGGACACCACTCTCGGAAAACACATCTGAAAATTCAGAGAGAAAAGATGGTACAGTCTTGGTAGAAACCTCTGAAAGAGACGCCGTGAGGCAACTCTCTCTGCAAAAGTCAATGGTGGGGTTATGTTTAGTGAGCCAGGGTAGCCCCAACACTAGAGGAGTAGGTAATCCGTTTAAGACGAAACATGACACATCCTCAACATGAGCATCACTACAGTCAAACGGATATTGTTAACTATGCCCTTTAACGATTTTTGAGAAAGTGGAGCGGAATTGATAGCAAATACAGGTACCGTATGTCCTTTCCCAAAGTGCATACCTGGAAACCATGTGTTATAGCAAATTGATTATCAATGAGATTGACAGATGCTCCACTATCTACAAAAATCTCACAAACAATGTTCTTGCTCTGTAGCGCCACCCTGGCAGGTAGGACAAAACGGGAACTACAAGCAAATTGAAAACCTTCAATTTCCGCATCAACCTTGCCAATAGTAACAGATGGAACGTTTTTAGAGGACTTTTTTCTTCTTGTCTCATTATTACCCTCAACAATTTCCCTGAATCTCCTAGAGGGGCAAACATTTGCCAAATTATTTATACCTCCACAACAGAAACAAACCCTCCTCTGAGAGCTGAATCCTTTATTATTAGAGGCAAGCAAACCCAGTTGCATGGGCTCCGACTCAGAGGGGATTGAGAGAGACTGAGACCCCTGCGCACTGAATGAGACAGCCCCACTGTCCTTGGACTGAATATGACAGGAAGGAGTGATCTCTCCTCTCTCTCTAAGATGCCTGTCCGAGAGAGAGGCAGACTCCAAGGAGGTAGGTCTCTCATGAAAGGCAAATGCATCTTTTAATCCCTCCAAAAGACCATGGCAAAATTGACTTCGGAGTGCAGCATCATTCCAACCAGTATCAGCTGCCCATCTCCGAAATTCTGAACAGTATATCTCTGCGGACTGTTTACCCTGGCATAAAAGACGCAGTTTAGATTCAGCCAGAGCAATACAATCCGGATCATCATATATCTGACCCAGGGCTACAAAAAATTCATCCACCGATCGGAGGGGCCGTGCCCCCACCGGCAGCAAAAAGGCCCAGGACTTAGCGTTATCCCTGAGCAGCGAGATCATGATCCCCACCCTCTGCTCCTCATCACCAGAGGAATGGGGAAGTAGGCGAAAATTGAGTTTGCAAGCCTCTCTAAAATGAACTAAATTCTCACTACCCCCGGAGAACGTATACGGAAGCGAGATCTGCTACCTCCAATGAAGGACCCTGCATGCGGTCAATAAAGGTTGAAACCGGATCCATGCTTAAGACGTTTTCGGCGGTTTATAATGTCACGGATGGTTATGCAGAAAATTAGAAGTCACAAATAAAGATCCAACTGACTTGATCCCAAACTAAGGAACAAATGGGTGAGCCCTATAAAAGCCCTAGAGCTCTCCCTGACTGCTCAGCCCATGCAAAGATCTTTATGATAGAAAATTGCATGCCCCCGTACCTAGACTGAGTGACACCTGAAAACCCTATAATAGTGTGGGGACACGACCACCGGCTCCCTGCACTCAATACGGAGGGAGTCAGGGTCACCTTGTCATGCCCCGCTCTGACGATGTGCGGAGGTCGGCCAGGATAGCAGCACGAGTTTAGTGTTTGTTTTGGAGCCGTGCTGGATCCGCCTCTCATCAGGTGCACTAGGTGGGGTCATTAGTTTAACCCCTTAAGGACACAGCCTTTTTACACCTTAGGACCAGGCCATTTTTTGAAAATCTGACCAGAGTCCCTTTAAGTGCTGATAACTTTAAAACGGTTTGACTTATCCAGGCCGTTCTGAGATTGTTTTTTCGTCACATATTGTACTTCATGACACTGGTAAAATGGAGTAAAAAAAAAAAATTTTTTTGCACCAAAAAATACCTAATTTAACAAAAATTTGAAAAAAATTTGCAAATTTCAAAGTTTCAGTTTCTCTACTTCTGTAATACATAGTAATACCCCCAAAAATTGTGATGACTTTACATTCCCCATATGTCTACTTCATGTTTGAATTGTTTTGGGAATGATATTTTATTTTTTGGGGATGTTATAAGGCTTAGAAGTTTAGAAGCAAATCTTGAAATTTTTCCGAAATTTACAAAAACTCAATTTCTAGGGACCAGTTCAGGTCTCAAGTCACTTTGCGAGGCTTACATTATAGAAACCACCCAAAAATGACCCCATCTAAGAAACTACACCCCTCAAGGTATTCAAAACTGATTTTGCATACGTTGTTAACCCTTTAGGTGTTGCACAAGAGTTATTGGCAAATGGGGAGGAAATTTGAGAATTTCATTTTTTTGTCTAATTTTTCATTTTAACCCATTCTTTCCACTAACAAACCAAGGGTTAACAGCCAAACAAGACTGTATCTTTATTGCCCTGACTCTGCCATTTACAGAAACACCCAATATGTGGCCGTAAACTACTGTACGGCCACACAGCGGGGCGTAGAGTGAAAGGTGCGCCGTTTGGTTTTTGGAAGGCTGATTTTTATGGACTGGTTTATTTACACCATGTCCCATTTGAAGCCCCCTGATGCACCCCTAGAGGAGAAACTCCCTAAAAGTGACCCCATCTAAGAAACTACACCCCTCAAGGTATTCAAAACTGATTTTGCATACGTTGTTAACCCTTTAGGTGTTGCACAAGAGTTATTGGCAAATGGCGATGAAATTTGAGAATTTCATTTTTTTGCCTAATTTTCCATTTTAACCCATTTTTTCCACTAACAAAGCAAGGGTTAACAGCCAAACAAGACTGTATCTTTATTGCCCTGACTCTGCTGTTTACAGAAACACCCCATATGTGGCCGTAAACTACTGTACGGGCACACAGCGGGGCGTAGAGTGAAAGGTGCGCCGTTTGGTTTTTGGAGGGCTGATTTTGCTGGACTGTTTTTTTGGCACCATGTCCCATTTGAAGCCCCCCTGATGCAACCCTAGATTATAAACTCCATAAAAGTGACCCCATCTAAGAAACTACACCCCTCAAGGTATTCAAAACTGATTTTACAAACTTTGTTAACCCTTTAGGTGTTGCACAAGATTTAATGGAAAATAGAGATACAATTTCAAAATTTCACTTTTTTGGCAGATTTTCCATTTTAATATTTTTTTTCCAGTTACAAAGCAAGGGTTAACAGCCAAACAAAACTCATTATTTATGGCCCTAATTCTGTAGTTTACAGAAACACCCCAACACCTCAGGCAAGCGACTGAGCAGAGACCAGAGCAGCGGAGCGGGGAGGGAGCACGTAAGTCAGTGCCAAGTGCTCACTACTCCCTCCGTCCTCCAGCGCGGCCGGCAGCCCGGCAGGCGCGGCAGCAGCTGCGACGTGGTCAGTGCAGTGGTGTATCTTGGTTTTGTGCTGCCCTAGGCGAGACTAAACTCGGGCACCCCCCTAATATAAATTTGACCCACCCCTTCCTGTCAAGGCCAAACCCCTTTCTCTCTAAACCCCACCCCTTCCTATGTGCCATCCACAGATCCCCCTCCCCTAAACAGTGCCATCCACAGATCCCCCCTAAACAGTGCCATCCACAGATCCCCCTCCCCTAAACAGTGCCATCCACAGATCCCCCTCCCCTAAACAGTGCCATCCACAGATCTCCCTCCCCTAAATAGTGCCATCCACAGATCCCCCTCCCCTAAATAGTGCCATCCATAGATCCCCCTCCCCTAAATAGTGCCATCCACAGATCTCCCTCCCCTAAACAGTAATATCCACAGATCCCCCTCCCCGACGCTCACAGGAGTACATTTATAAACTAATCAGTAACTTTAACTTTAATCATTGCTGATCTCTTTACTTGGATACCTTACTCTGTCTTAGCTCCGGTAACAGCAGGCAGTGCGGGTGGCGCTCACTGACGTCACACGCCTGCGCCGCCTAGTAGGAGGAGCAGGCGCGTGACGTCAGTGAGTGAGCGCCGCCCCCTGCACTGCCTGCTGTTACCAGATCTAAGACAGAGTAAGGTATCCAAGTAAAGAGATCAGTAATGTCAATGTTTAAAGTTAAAGTGGCTGATTACAGTTTATAAATGTACTCCTGTGAGCAGCGTGGCCCTGTATATTCTAACCCCCAGGCAAGCGTCCTTGTCACCATGGGAACGCCTGGGGGTTAGAATATACCATCGGATTTGAGTTTTCCCGATCTCACTGAGAGCTTGAAAACTCAGATCCGATGGTATATTCTAACCCCCAGGCAAGCGTCCCCGTCACCATGGGAACGCCTGGGGGTTAGAATATACCATCGGATGTGTAAATAAAAAAATAAATAAAAAAAATCAACAGAAGGCGGCCCGGACGGGCCCCCAGTGGCGTAGGGCCCCATAGCCACTTCTATGGTTGCTATGGCGATCCCTACGTCACTGCTGATGATCTATCCAGAGGATAGATCATCAGTTTAAACCAGGCATCCACAAACTGCGGACCTCCAGCTGTTGCAAAACTACAACTCCCAGCATGCCCGAACAGCCTACAGGTATCAGCCTACAGCAGGGCATTGTGGGAGTTGTAGTTTTACAACAGCTGGAGGGCAGCAGTTTGAGGATGCCTGGTTTAAACAAACTGCAGAACCCCTTTAAGCATTCTTTCACAGTCTATACATCTGTAACCAGAGAAGTCAGCCCAGCTGCTTGCCCCCCCCCCCCTCCTCAGCGTTGACTGAACAAAGGGAGGAGGGGGGGCTCCTTGAGTCAAAGGAAGAAATAGTTTGTAACAGCTTCAGAAAAGTTAACTAGTTACAGTCCTAGAGATACAAAATATAGAATGAAATTCACACATCTCTAACAGCTGCAATATCTTTGTCTGAGCTTAGCAACATCAATAGGAAAGTTATCAAACTCCTATACAAAACAAAACAAACCCGCGGATAATGATCACCTACAATTCTTTATTAGACAAATATGCTGACATACATGATAAAACACAATCAAGAGATGCAAAGGAGTGTGGATAAAAAACCTCCAAACCATAGGATATAACAGTGATAATGTTGCATAAAGTCACTGCAGTATATGTGCTACACCAGAGAAGGGCAAGTATGTAGTATGCCGAAAATACTATACTATAGGTATATGCAGAGCAGCCGGCAGAAAGGATATAAAAAGTGCCACTATAATCCCGGCAGAAACACATAGACCGCAGACAGGCATAACATAAGATACGGAAGACATACGGATGCATTTCCGTATGAATTTCGTTTTTTTTGCAGACCCATTCACTTTAATGGAGCCACGGAACGTGATTTGCGGCCAAATATAGGACATGTTCTATTTTTGCACGGAACGGAGATACGGAAACAAGGAAACGGAATGCATACGGAGTACATTCCGTTTTTTTGCAGACCTATTGAAATGAATGGTTCCGTATATGGACCGTATACGGAACGCAAAATACGGCCTGCAAAACGGAAAAAAAAACACGGTAGTGTGAAAGAGGCCTAATGATAACAAACCTGGCTGGAGGAACAGCCCTGGCGTCCGTTTCGCTACACTAGCTTTTTCAAAGGGCATCAATAGGAAACTTGCCTACCCCTTACTATATAAGAACCTCCCCAGCAGCCATTTTCTGCAGTTTTTTGCATTTATGAGAGAGAGAGCGGTGACATTGCTGTGCTCTGTGCTTTGTTGTATTACAGTTAGCTTATATATATAATACAGATAGTGGGAGATAGTCAGTGTAGGTTATATCCTGATATAGTGGAGCTGATAGGTTCTGCTGTCCATACATACATGCTGCAGACATAGCGCTGTGATGTCACAAGTTCACAACAATACTTAGTGCACCAATCTGTAATATGTAGTCAGACCTGCTAAAATGTGAAGTTGCACGTATTGCGCCAAAATATGCGCATCATTAATTGCCGATTTGCACAATCGCGAATATATTAGAGCACTCTATCTGCATAGAAAGCTATTGTAATGTTCTGCCGTGCCAACCATTTTCTCCAGTCTCAGGAAACTTCTAGCAGGTTGAAAAATGTAGCAAAAGTGACCCACGCCCGTATTGCGCGCGCATTACGCGAATAGTACATTGCCGATTTTCGCAATCAAGAAAATAATCAAATTTATTACGAATATTCGCCCAAATATTAGCGAAATATCGGGAATTCGAAAATTGCCCCTGCCGCTCATCACTGCTCAGCAATCACGCGGATCTGCCCCAGTGACTCCAGGTCACAGAGTTTGGGCATGTCAGGTACCTTTTATGAAGCTACCGTATTTTTCGCTTTATAAGACACACCCAGGTGTCAGAACATTTAGGCCTCTTTCACACGGGCTTCCCGGATTTGCTCCGGATGCGTCGCGTGTGCATTGCGGGAAAACCGCGTGAGTAGGCACGCAATTGTAGTCAGTTACGAGTGTATCACTGTACAGCAGCGGCTGCATGAAGCGCACGGCGTCATAGCAACCAATGACGCCGTGTGCGCTCCTGCTGTCAGCAGGAATCCCGGCCGGGTTACCACGGACCGCTCTCGGCCGCGGAACACGGCCGTGTGCATGAGGCCTTAGTTAGAGACTCATTCGATTCTTTGTGTTAAAAGAACCGTGAGTCACTGGAACAGTTTACACTGAGGCTGATGACCAGGCTGCAGCAGTGATAAGGTTAAGGGACAGACAGCAGTCAGCAGAGAGATAAGAGAAGTGACAGGACACAGAGTTTAGATTACAGGTTGAATTAACCCTTTAGGGTCAAATTGGCTTCTCAAGGAGATATATATGTTAAAGGCATCCCTTCTTCTGTCTCATTCAGTAGCTATATAACTATTGAGAGAGATGTATTTTTTTTAAAATACATTTACACATTTAACCCTCCATTTTAATTATATTATTTACCCCAGTGTTAAATTCACCCCCCCCCCCCGTTTTTTTTTCTACAGTGGGGTAGATAATTACACACAGGGTTTTAAAGAATAAACTTCCTGACCAAGAGCCGACTCAGCGAGTCAGCAAGTGAATCGAAGCATTCGCACATGCGCATTGCGCAACCTTAGCTTCGGTTCACTTGCTTCTTGTCAGCTCAGCGAATGAACCGAAGATTCGATTCATGAATCAGTTCATTTGAAAGATCCGAACTTCCCATCTCTAGTTTACTCGCAGTAAACCTTTCCGGCAACCTGTAGCAGTGTCCCCTTCTCGGCGCGTGCGCACAGTGCAAGAAGAAGCCGATGCCAGCAGTCCGCAACGGCGCATCAGGCTGAGCCTGTGCGCACGCGCGGGATCTCAAAGCGGGAGGAGGAGGAGGGAGGGAGAGGCGGCACTGAGGAGCAGAAGGCGGCGCTGGGCACGAACGGCGATGCGTGCGGCCGGGCACCATGCATCCACAGACCTCCCCTGCTTGGGCACCTTAATTCAATGATTGACAGGTTAGTAAAACCTGTTTTTCCGCAGAATAAAGCCACAAATAGCTTTTATAAGGCCACCTTAGAAATCAGAATGCTGCCCTGGACATGAGCAGATGTTTAGCTCACAGGGCTAATAGGTGGTGACAGAATCCCTTTAATTATATACATAAATATGATAATTTGGGGCAGGGTAATGAGCCCAGTCCTCCACACCATAGAGCAAAGTGTGCAGATACTGCATATGTCTGGAAAATGTAATAAAAAGTTCGTAAAAAAAAAAAAAGAAAACCTCCCTGAAATGAGAAGTGCACCTCCCTGAAATGAGTTTTTGCAGGTTGGGATGTCTGATGTATGTACCCTATCCTAATTGCCGAGGTACTGGGGGCACTATGGGGGTGGGGGAGGAGCAGGGAGGAGGACCGAGGACATTATACTAATGAGGGGGACATTATATTAATAATACAGAGGGAGCCAAGAGGAATCAACATTTTTTCTATGATACTCTGCAGAGACGAGAAGCGGCTGAAATAAGGGATCATGGCGGTCTTATCTTCGAATGAAGACGTTGAGGGAAGAGTCTACATCTCAGGAGACTTCACTGGATGTAACAGGTATGGTGCTGTATTCTACTCTATATGTAATAGCGATGTATGTAATGTCCATCCAAATATCTGTTTCATGGAACGGTTGGGGGAGGAGATTGAGAATTTGGCCCACGCTGCCGCAGACTTCAGATCACACTGAGCATGTTCTGAATTTTGGGGCCTCACACCCATCTACCACATTATCTGTATTTAGAGAGTTATCACTGTGTTATCTGTGGAGTTACGTAGGACTGCAAGTGATATCTACTACATTATCTGTTAAAATGGACGTGCCCACTAGCTTGGGGAAAGGCGCAATTTTTGGCTTGCCCTGGGTGCTGCCAACCCACACTACGCCACTGCCTGATGGAACAGAGTGAAAATTCAGATTCTTCTACTAGAGAATCTGAAGGCTGCACAGAGACAGGGGTTCAACATTTTTAACAAAGACCAACTGAAAAAATGATTTTTAGCTCAAAAGGAATACAATGCATTAGTAAAAACAAAATTGCACATAGGTGTACATGGCCTTTAAGGGGTATTCCGATAATCACAAATTATTCCCTATCCACTGGATAACTGCTGGATCAGCGGAGGTCTGATCGCTGGGATCCCCACCAAAAGTTACAACGTGGGTCTCGTGTCCTGTTCTCCCCAGCCACAAGAGCGCAGCCAGGAGTTAAATGAATAGTGGTTGAACATGTGGGCCTCCGCTCCATACACTATGGCACTGATAAGGATAACCAAGCTGGGGCCCAGGGCCCCTGTCCTAGTGGTTGGTGGGGGTCCCAGCAGTTGGAACCCCACAGATCTAGCCGTTATCCCCTAACCAATGGATATGCCACCACTTTCCAATTGAAATCACTTGTAACGATCAGATTAACCCTTTAATGTTTCAATCTTGGACTACCACAGCACTCTCTGTGTGAACCCCTAACCACCAATCAGATTCCGGCTCTTATTTTGCTGAGCACGTTCGGAGAGTGAAAGCAGCAATCTGATTGGTTGCTATGGGCTAGCGCGACACACTGCAGATCACGCTCAGTCAATCCCAATGCGTCTGCCTGCCACCCGCAGTGCCGAAAAACTGACGGCAGGGGTCAGCGGAGATCTCGCGAGAGAAGACGCGCTCCATGTATGGAAGGCACAACAAAAGTAAATCCCAGTAACCCTCCCGAGCAGTCATCATGGCGGCAGAGCCGCCGCCGCCGCTTCTCAGCCGGGATAAGGAGGCGACAGCGGCTCAATTGAAGGGCGAACTGAGCCGTGTGACGGACCGGAGCCGGGAGCAGCTGAACGAGCTTTTGGACTGGGTGCTGTGTGCGGAGCGGCCGGCGGGGGAGGCGCTGGACTGGTGCAGGTCGCTGCTGGCCGGAGGGGACAAGTTCGAGGACTTCTGTCAGGCGGTGCGCTCGTACGATAACGCCACCCTGTGCGGCCTGGTGTGGACGGCCAACTTCGTGGCGTACCGGTGCCGGACGTGCGGCATTTCCCCCTGCATGTCCCTGTGTGCCGAGTGCTTCAACCAGGGAGAACACGCCGGCCATGACTTCAACATGTTCCGCAGCCAGGCCGGGGGGGCGTGTGACTGCGGGGACAGCAATGTCATGCGGGAGAGCGGGTGAGTGCTGCCTGTCACTGCGTGTCACCTGCGGGGGACTACAACCCCCAGCATGCTGGGGAAGGAGCGCTATTCCATAGTCCTTCCTCGGGTGTGTGTGTGGTGTCCATGGCCCGGTATTAGGGGCTCATCTGGTTCAGGACCTTTTCTTTACCTGTTTTCTGGATCCTTACACCAATAACCTAAGTACGGTAAATGTCATTTGCGGACCCCCGCGTCACCGGAGGCCAAGCCGCTTTTCTCCTTCATGTCATTGCTTCATTGACAGGTGAAGAATAAAGCTAGGTTCACGCCTGATCTGTGATATGACAGCGCCCGACCGACGCCATGGACTCCAATGGGGCGCGATTGGTTTGTCTTACGGCGTCCATGGTTCTGCCGGACCACATGACGCAGCCAGAACCTCAGTCCCAGTGGATCCCATGGACGTTTTTATTCCAGATGTTTCGGTGGGATTGATCGCTGTTCACACCGCTGTCATGGCTTCCTTTACGGGAATCATGACGCAGTGCCTGATCCATCACACGCAGTACGCTTCAGGCTACAAGAATCCACGGGCCTAAGGGTCCTTGTACACGTGACACACTTTATTCTTGTGCGGTGCAGACTGACAGATACTGGGGGTCATTTATCAAACTGGTGTGAAGTAGAACTGGCTTAGTCGCCCATAGCAACCAATCAGATTCCTCCTTTCATTTTTTGACAGCTCCTTTGGAAAATGAAAGGTGGAATCTGATTGGCTGCTACGGGTGACTGAGCCAGTTCTACTTTACACCAGTTTGATAAATGACCCCCACTGTGTCCAGAGGTCAGCCTGTCAGGCATATACCAAGATGATGTGCAGAGGTCTCCAGCCTCGTTTCCTGACGCTTAAAGGGGTTGAACCTGGACATACCCATATTTTCACCCAGGCAGCCCGCCTGATGTTAGCGATCATTTTCAGGAGATCTGCTGACGTACCGGTCTGCCAGGAGGAAGCTTCCGCCCATCAGAGCCAGTGGAAGCCTCCACTTAGCAGTGTGTTATGGTAAATAAAAAAGCCCTTGCCTTGCGCTGGATTGAAATGCTCCGATGCTAACATCAGGGGGGCTACCTGGGTGAAAATGTGGGTATATCCGGGTTTAGCTCTGAACCCAGACAACCCCTTTAAAGGGGTTGTCCTGCCATATATATTGATGACCTATCCTCAGGATAGGTCATCAATATCTGATTGGCAGGCTGCCTGTCGGACCCCCACCAATCAGCTGTTAGGTGAGGAGGCGGCGCTCTATACCAGCACTGCTTCCTGCCCGTCGTCTCAGGAGTGCAGTGTGGTGAGGAATACTTGAAATTACACTGGGCTGCATCTACACAGCTCGTCAAACTGCTGATCGGCGGGGGTCCCCGTAGGTCATCAATATAAATGGCAGGACAACCCCTTTAAATAGCTGCAGTGCAGATACTGGGTATTAAGAGTGAAAGTCCATTATAGATGCGACTCTTAGGCCTCATGCACACGACCGTATTTTTGGTTCGCATTTTTAGCGGATCGAACTTGGACCCTTTGATTTCTAAGTGGCCGACAAAAATGCTTGTGCCGTCTGAATCCTTTCGCCCGTGCCGTAAGTGATAGAACGTGTCCTGTTCCTGTCAGACAAGAATAGGCATTTTTACAATGGGGCCTGCGAAAAGTGTGGGATGCATATGGACCGCGTCTGTGTTTTGCAGATCTGCGATATTCGCACTGCAAAACGGACACGGCGGTGTGCAGGAGGCCTTACCCAGGAGGTAGATGCCGGGGAGCTGTGGGAATACTGGGACATCCCTGTTACCACTGGACTACAATAGTGTTTATGGAAGCCTAACGCTAGAGGGCGCTTAGGAGCACGACACTGCTCTATGGGAACATTACAATGTGTGTATATAAATAAGGGGCACGTTGGGTTAAAAGACATCTGTCAGCAGATTTGTCCCTATGATACTGGCTGACCTGTTACATGTGCACTTGGCAGCTGAAGGCATTTGTGATGGTCCCATGTTCATATGTGTTGGCATTGCTGAGAAAAATTATGTTTTAATATATGCAAATGACCTCTAGGAGCAACGGGGGTGTCACCATTACACCTAGAGGCTCTGCTCTCTCTGCAACTGCTGCGCTTCTCAGCAATGCGGACACATATGAATATGGGACCAACACAGATGTCTTCAGCTGCCAAACGCACATGTAACAGGTTGGCGATGTAACACCAGGGGATCAGCAAGTAATGTTTTTTTGTTCCATGCGGACACTCATTTAAAGAGGACCCGTCCCCTCTCCTGACATGTCTGTTTTAGTAACTACTTGCATTCCCCATGTAATATCAAATCTGGAGCCTCTATTCTTATGACTCTGTTGTTCCATTCCTTTATTATTCTTGCTTGAAGTTATGAATTGTCTAGCGGCTTGCAGTAAAGGTCCAGATGGGTGTTACCAGTTGGGGTGTGTCCTTGCACAGTCTGACAGCGGCAGCACTGCTTGTACAAAGTCAGACACACCAGCTACAGGTAACACCCAGTAGTACCTTTACTGCAGACTGTGGCCATTTGTAAACTTCTAGTGGGAATAATGCAGGAATGGCACATCATAGTCACAAGAATAGGTGCTCCAGAATTATTATTTTTTGCATGAGAAATGCGAGTAGTTACTGAAACGGCTGATCTTTAAGGGGCTGTTCACATCAGGCTAGGGCTACACGGCGACTGTTGTTGTGCAAAAAATGTTGCGTGACATGAATGTCGCCGTGTAGCTTAAGCCTAATATATATGTTAAACCAGAACATGATGTGAACGCAGCCCTAAAAATGTTCTTGCTGAAACAGACTCTTAAAGGTGGTGTCTCTGTAATGTGTATGGCCTTTATAGAAGGGGTGTCTATCAGGGAACCTGGTAAAGTGACGTTACCCTCTGGGGTGTCATCATTTTCCTTCCGTTATCTCCAGGTCGGTGAGATCTCGAGAGGAATGCAGAATTTCACACGGGCGAGTATTCCGCGCAGATGCGATGCGTGAGGTGAACGCATTCCACCTGCACTGACTCTTGACCCATTCATTTCTATGGGGCTGTGCACATGAGCGATGATTTTCACGCATTACTTGTGCGTTGCTTGAAAATCACAGCATTTCTATATTCTGTGTCTTTCACACAACGCAGGCCCCATAGAAGTGAATGGGGCTGTGTGAAAATCGCATAGCATCCGCAAGAAAGTGCGGATGCGGTGTGATTTTCACGCATGGTTGCTAGGAGATGATGTTAGTAAATGGGAATGAGCAACCCCGGACCCCATTAAAGTCAATTCACTGTATTATTTTCCCTTATAACATGGTTATAAGGGAAAATAGCATTCCTAATACAGAATGATTACTAAAATGTCCATTGAGGGGTTAAAAATAAATAAATTAATAAACTCCACTCATCCACTTGATCGCGCAGCCGGCACCGTCTTCTTTCTTCTTCCTGCAGGACCTGCAAAAGGACCTTCAATGATGTCAGAGCAGGTCCCCATCGATCAGATACTGATGACCTATCCAGAGGTTTACTAAATCCGCCTCAGTGTGCCATCTTGAACAGTGTATTGTAACCCTTTATCTGTGACGTGTATTGGAGGCCGAGCTGAGGGAGTCGGGGGGAGATGGCTGTTGATAGTTTGGCCAACAACTATTGAATGTATATGGCCGCCTTTACTCTGCTACTTGTTGGTCTGGCGTGTGCCCATAATGTTATCTGGCATTGGGTAAAAGGGTTGGCCACTTTCTTGAGGAACATCTGTAACATCCTAACCTAGCCGGCACTATCCTAGCAAACCCCCTTTCAGTACTCCATTTCAGTGTCCCTCGCTGTCCATGGATCCAGTGTTCTACCGGTGTGGTGGTCGCTGTGTCCATTGCAATCAAGATGGTTGTGGTCGCACAATTTACCCACGTGACCGCTGCCCTGGGCGCATCCTCTTCTGCGCTTGCACTGAAAGCATGTATCGCCTGCGCTGATGCAGTAGATTCTGCTGCATGATGGTGCACATACTGTGAATGCGTGCTGCCCTTGCGCAGAAGTGGGAGCTTCTGGGAGGAGGAGGGGGGGGGGGGGGTCCCTGGGTTATCCAAAGCAAGCAGGGCCCTCGCTCCTAGTGTTTCTGTTGTATATTAGCTGGTTACGTTGTGATGTCTTTTGTTTCGTACATGAACCCTGCCCTCTGAATTATAAAGCGCTGCGGTATATGCTGGCGCTATATAAATAAAGATTATTGTTTTTATTACTAGGTTATGCCATCCCTTTTTGATCATGGGGGTTCTGACTTCTAAGACCCCCAGCGATCCTGAGAATAAGAAGGCAGTAGCTTTGATTTTGCACTGGGTCCCCTTCTCCGGTCTCAGACATGGCGTATTGTACAGTCCGGGAAACGCGGCCCGTATGTTGGGCACCGGACTGACGGCGTCTTGTCTCCTAAATCACTATGATGCAGTGAGTTCAGATCAGATGAGCCTCTGTCTGCCCAGGGGACGTGGCTGACACTCAGGCCCTGTTTGCCGGATTATATACGGCTAGGGCTCACGCACACAGCCGGAAGTGTTTTGCGGTCCGCAAATTGCAGATCCTGGCCAAGTGCAAGGCACCATTTTTTTTTCAAACTTTATAACGGTCAAGAACAGGACATGTTCTATCCTATTGCGAGGCCACGGAATGGACTTGTGGATGCGGACGGCACACTGTGTGCTGTCTGCTTCTTTTGTGGCCCCATTAAGCTGACAGGGTCGGCATCGGGTCCGCTAAATACGCTGATCGGATGCAGACCAAAACTACGGCCGTGTGCATGAGCCCTTACCTGCAGAGCGGCGCGCCCGGCCACATGGCTCTGCAGGGAGTTGCAATTTTGCCTCATGCATTTGAGTGGAGCTGTGCTGCAGTTACCATTAAAGCGGGGTCTCGGGGGTCTCTGGGCAGGGTAAAGATTTTTCAGCACTAGACTAATGCTAGTCTATCAATCATAGGTTAATTGCACATCCTACAAGTGGGCCACCCTTTACATTTTTGCCTCTTTCATGTATATCTGTAGTGTTACTATTCTCTTCCAGTTGGGCACTTTTTGCATGCTGTCTGGCAGGCGCTCGGCCTCGGCATTATCGGCATGCTATTTTCGGTCACCTGCTCCTATAATGGGAGCCGCCTAGTAGTCTGTGCCAAGTTTGGGGTGAGTCAGACTTTTCTGTCTAGTACACAGAACAGAAGCCTGTGTTGTCGCCCGGCCTCACCTCCTTCCCAGAGGCCGGAGGAGGATCCCAGCCTATTAATAGTGTCCACGGATAAGGATCTTGATCCACCACTTGTTGACTCCTCCGAGCTGTCAGCGTCGTCGCTCTTGGCTGACTCCTGGATGAGAAGTGATGCATGTGATCTACTCGTTGTACAGTAAACTCGTGCTTCTTCTGCAGCACTTTTTTAGTTTCAAAAGTTGGTTTTATTGAAGAATGAAATAGGATAAGGTTACAAAACCAGAAACCATATCATAAAAGAGCACCTCACGCAGGAGGTGGTTAATAATAGGTGTAAAGTTTTATGCATGTAGTATCCAACAAAAAGGGATAGGTGAATGGGGAAAAAAAACAATAGATTCACATACATCAGGTAACAAAAACATGGTATCCTTGTGAATGCAAGGCTTGGATACATGGAGGGGGCAGATGTAACCCAGGCATCTCGGAGCATACATTAGGAGAAGTCCATAACCTCTAACCAAAGTTACAATGACAAGTAGGGTATCCTATGAGAAGTGTGGGAGGAGGCCAGCCACGGCTGCCGGAGTTTTAAGTATGATTCCATCGTATCCCCCATATTAGCTGTAATCTTTTCATATATGGCCATTCTATCCATTCGTTGCAAGACAAAGGTCGTTGGATCGCCATTTGGCCGCTATGTGTATACGCGCCGCGAGCAGGAAGTGTTGGGCCAACTTAAATGGGGCGTATTAACCTGAGATGAGTCAGAGCTTGAAAATACTCTTCTCTGGTCACACAAGTAAGATATGACTCTTTTATGTTAATTTGCATATGTATCAAATCTTTTTTTTTTTTACGCAATAAAAGCACACAGAGCTATGGGGACTGGGTATTGCGGATGTGCTAGCAGCGATCTAGCAGCCCATGTCCTCAGCTCTATACACAAAATCCCGATGACAGGTTCCCTTTAACTGATCTGCAGATGGTAAGTCAGACAGTCTTGTCAAGCGGTTGGCGGACCACCATGACAAACCACTCGAGTCCATCCCAGGTGGGAAGGCCGGGTTAGTCAATAGAGAAGTAAGGGAAGCAGGCTTGGATTGGAGACCTACCTTAAAACGGACTGATCGCCATAGTTGGATAGCATAGAAAGGTAGTAGGGCCTTAGATTTAAGGTCAGTAGGGAGAGGATTTGTATCCCAAAATAATGCAGGCCAGAAAGCTGGGGTAATCCATGTATGTCTCCAAGGCAACCCATATCGGGGGATGCCGATGACCATGGACCAAAAGAAGTTGTGCAAGCGAGCAGCTTTGTAATATTTGGGGACTGAAAGACCTCCTTTTCGTTTATGAAGAAACATGACTTCAAGTTTAATCCTCGGCCTTCGACGCACCCAGATGAAAGAGGAGAGGTCTCTGTGTAGTCGGTGTAGATCCGCTAGGGGAACCTGGATGGGTAAGGTTCTAAATAGATACAATAAACGTGGCAATATTACCATCTTAATGGTATGGATCCTACCTAGCCAAGATAATAATAAAGGCGAGTCCCTTATCTCACTGAAGAGCGGAGTGTAGTTAAGGCTACTTTCACACCTGCTTTCACAATGCATTCTCAATGGAGGCGGATCCGCTCAGAATGCATCCGCCTGCCAGCGCTCAGCCTCTGCTCCGCTCAGCGAGCAGACACCTGAACGCTGCTTGCAGCGTTCGGGTGTCCGCCTGGCCGTGCGGAGGCGAGCGGATCCGTCCAGACTTATAATGTAAGTCAATGGGGACGGATCCGCTTGAAGATGACACTATATGGCTCAATCTTCAAGCGGATCCGTCCCCCATTGACTTTCAATGTAAAGTCTGAACGGATCCGCTCAGGCTACTTTCAGACTTAGAAAATTTTCTAAGTTATAATGCAGACGGATCCGTTCTGAACGGATGCAAACGTCTGCATTATAGGAGCGGATCCGTCTGATGAAACATCAGACGGACCCGCTCCGAACGCTAGTGTGAAAGTAGCCTTACTTTGTACGTATTGGACAGTTGTGAAGTAATAAATATTCCCAGATAGGACAGCTTGCTAGGGCAGGTGCGGAAACCAAATTCCCATTCTATCAGGGCGACAGTATTGGGAGGGGTGTTACAATGGAGGACCTCAGATTTAGAAGGGTTAATTTGTAATCCAGAAATCACTAGAGAATTCTTGTAGGAGGACGTTGAGGTTGGGAAGGGAGACAACTGGGTGGGTGATTGTAAGGAGCAGGTTATCTGCAGCACTTTTTTGTTTAGGCCGAGGCTTCGAAAGTCCGGCGAGAGGGCAGCGTTCGTTAACTTATAGCGGGCTCTTTCTTGTGGTTGGTATAGAAGAGAATTTATTCGCTCACCCGGTCTGGCTGTTTTGTTAAATTCTATAACAACTTTGCTTAGAATTCTGCATTGTGCCGTACCTCTGTTATTCCTCCTGGAAGTGTATAAATAAATTGACAGGTGTTGCGACTTGGCGACGTGTCCCTACACGGTCTGACAATCAGTACTGACTGTACAGGGACATACCTTTTGGGCAAGGGAAACAGCAATGCCCAGTTGTCAATTTGTATTCATAAATGTCTTGGAGGAATAATGGAGGAACGGCTCATTGCAGAGTTCTAAGGCTTGTAATTTCATGAGCCATACACCTATTTACTGAGCAGACGTCAGGAGAGCTGACAGGTCCTCTAGAGGTTGTCCAGGATTCTTCCTCCACCCCTGTCTATATGCTGAGTGGGGTATGGCAGGTCTGCCCCTCTGACTCTAATAAAGCCGAGTTGCAATACCACACACAACCCATAAAACAGGGGTGGTGCTGTTTTTGTAAGTATCAACCATGTTTTTCTGATCCTTAGGACAACTCCTTGAAAGAGGCAAAGGAAATGGCTAGCTTATTATTACCCCACCTTACAGAGAACTGCTTTGCCTTCTTAAAGGGGATCAGATCTTCCGTTTATTTGAGCATCAGCTTCTGTACTTAAGAATGGCCCCCACACCGTGTACGGAGCTGTAGTGTTCCTGTTTACTTCCTGAACCTGCGGCTGATGGGGGGGGGGGCGGCGAGGGAGGCGAGGGAGGCGCCGGCGGTTCTCGGACCCCCACCAGTCTAAGATTGATGTCTTATCCTATTAATAAGTCATTCATTTGTTGGTCCTGGAACACCCCTTTAAAGGCATCTGTCAGCAGATCTGTACCTATGACACTGGCTGACCTGTTACATGTGCACTTGGCAGCTGAAGGCATCTGTGTTGGTCCCATGTTCATATGTGCCCGCCTTACTGAGAAAAATTATGTTTTAATATATGGAAATTACCCTCTAGGTGCAATGGGGGTGTCGCCATTACACCTAGAGGCTCAGCTCTCTCTGCAACTGCTGCGTCCTCTCTACTTTGATTGACAGGGCCAGGCAGTAATGATGTTTTCACTGTCAAAGTGCAGAGGGCACGGCAGTTGCAGAGTCTCTAGGTGTAATGGTAACGCCCCCGTTGCTCCTAGAGGCTCATTTGCATATATTAAAACATAATTTTTCTCAGCTGCAAAGTGCACATGTAACAGGTGTCTCAGTGTCATGGGTACAGATCTGCCAACAGATGTCCTTTAAAGTTGCAGGTTTCTACAAAGGAAAAAAATAATGGGGGGGTGTACTGTAATAACCCACAGTGTATACACTTCCCTCCCAATGGATTGTGTTTTATGACAGTGTGTAATGAAGTTGCTATTTATAATCTGGAATAGTTTCACCTTCGTAATGACGGGCTATTAAAATGGCTGCTTAATGATTCCCTGTGCACTAAACACATCTGCGAAGAGCCCCAGCACATCTGAGAGTTCCCGCTACGTATCTCCTACATACATCATGTATGTGCAGGATGCCGGGTCCCTCGTTTTAGGGCCTCTACGTGCAGCCAATAATAAAACCCCAAAAACCCTTCTGTGGTCTGATTGTCATGAATTGTCTGAGTAACCTCCTTCGTCGCCCTCCCTTTCTCTATAATTCTTGCCATTATTTTCTGCTGCGGCTACGGCTGGGCGTGGACATTGGGGGCGCACTGCTGCTAGGGGGCACCCACAGTACATTCTCTCAGTTCGTCGTGGTTTTCAAATTGACTGCAACAAAAAGCAGTTTTGTTGTTTATGGGCTCGACAAACTGCGGTTTTGCTGCTTCATCGCTGCAGTAAAGTTAAAATTTTGCCTATCTGCTGTTTTGTGGCTGCATGGCAGGTGCACCTGAGCTTGGGTTCACACGTTGTGGAAGAGCCGTGGCTAAGGGCTCTTTCTCATGACCGTATGGTCGCCTTGCCCATGCTGCGGGCTACAATGCATGGGCCCTGGCCATGTGAACTCTGTGCTGTGGTGCAGGCTCATTGACTTGAATGGGTCCGCGATCCGCAACATACGGCAAAAGATACACCAACTGCGTGCCCGCCATCTGCGGACACTGACCCATTCACTTGGATGGGATCTGCGATTTGCATCTGACAGTCCGCACCATAAAAAAAAAGTAGTGCTTAACTAGCTCCCCCCCCCCCCCCCCCCAAAAAAAAAATTAAAAAAATAATATAATAAAAAAATAAAAAAAGTAATCTGATCTGTGGTTCTCAATAAGTCGGATAGCTTTTTTTTAATTTTTTTTTTAAATCCAGACTTCCAAAAGGATGTGCCATTAACGCATGCAACTAGTGCTTTTCTCAGAGGTGAGTTTCTGGTTTCCCCAGGAGCAGGAAGAACCAGCATAGTCACCCGCAGCACCTAGTATTCAAGCTCTGCCGAGCAAGGACTACACAAATACTAGGTAGGTAGTTTAGGAAACTTGCTAATGAATAATGGTTGTAAGGATCCTTCCTACACAGCTTTGTCTGTGGTAGTTTTTTTGAAAAAAAAGAACGCCTGTCTTGATCAGTTTTTTTTGTAGTTATTTTGAGCTATTTTTGATGTGCCAAGCAGCACGTGACTCAGCAGTAATATGTCACTTGGGGACATGTCATCGCTAAGGGTGGGTTCACTTCACGTTTTTGCCATCCGTTTAACGTACAGTCGTGGCCAAAAGTTTTGAGAATTACATACATTTTGGAAATTGGAAAAGTTGCTGCTTAAGTTTTTATAATAGCAATTTGCATATACTCCAGAATGTTATGAAGAGTGATCAGATGAATTGCATAGTCCTTCTTTGCCATGAAAATGAACTTAATCCCAAAAAAAAAAACCTTTCCACTGCATTTCATTGCTGTCATTAAAGGACCTGCTGAGATCATTTCAGTAATCGTCTTGTTAACTCAGGTGAGAATGTTGACGAGCACAAGGCTGGAGATCATTATGTCAGGCTGATTGGGTTAAAATGGCAGACTTGACATGTTAAAAGGAGGGTGATGCTTGAAATCATTGTTCTTCCATTGTTAACCATGGTGACCTGCAAAAAAACGCGTGCAGCCATCATTGCGTTGCATAAAAATGGCTTCACAGGCAAGGATATTGTGGCTACTAAGATTGCACCTCAATCAACAATTTATAGGATCATCAAGAACTTTAAGGAAAGAGGTTCAATTCTTGTTAAGAAGGCTTCAGGGCGTCCAATAAAGTCCAGCAAGCGCCAGGATCGTCTCCTAAAGAGGATTCAGCTGCGGGAACGGAGTGCCACCAGTGCAGAGCTTGCTCAGGAATGGCAGCAGGCAGGTGTGAGCGCATCTGCACGCACAGTGAGGCGAAGACGTTTGGAAGATGGCCTGGTGTCAAGAAGGGCAGCAAAGAAGCCACTTCTCTCCAAAGAAAACATCAGGGACAGATTGATCTTCTGCAGAAAGTATGGTGAATGGACTGCTGAGGACTGGGGCAAAGTCATATTCTCCGATGAAGCCTCTTTCCGATTGTTTGGGGCATCTGGAAAAAGGCTTGTCCGGAGAAGAAAAGGTGAGCGCTACCATCAGTCCTGTGTCATGCCAACAGTAAAGCATCCTGAGACCATTCATGTGTGGGGTTGCTTCTCATCCAAGGGAGTGGGCTCACTCACAATTTTGCCCAAAAACACAGCCATGAATAAAGAATGGTACCAAAACACCCTCCCAACAGCAACTTCTTCCAACAACAGTTTGGTGAAGAACAATGCATTTTCCAGCACGATGGAGCACCGTGCCATAAGGCAAAAGTGATAACTAAGTGGCTCGGGGACCAAAACGTTGACATTTTGGGTCCATGGCCTGGAAACTCCCCAGATCTTAATCCCATTGAGAACTTGTGGTCAATCCTCAAGAGGCGGGTGGACAAACAAAAACCCACTAATTCTGACAAACTCCAAGAAGTGATTATGAAAGAATGGGTTGCTATCAGTCAGGAATTGGCCCAGAAGTTGATTGAGAGCATGCCCAGTCGAATGGCAGAGGTCCTGAAAAAGAAGGGCCAACACTGCAAATACTGACTCTTTGCATAAATGTCATGTAATTGTCGATAAAAGCCTTTGAAACGTATGAAGTGCGTGTAATTATATTTCACTACATCACAGAAACAACTGAAACAAAGATCTAAAAGCAGTTTAGCAGCAAACTTTGTGAAAACTAATATTTGTGTCATTCTCAAAACTTTTGGCCACGACTGTATACAAAAACCGTAGATATTAACGGATGCCTCAGACCGATGCTATACAGTGGCATCCATTCACCATAGAGTTCCATTGTAAAAAAAAAAAAGTATACGTTAACAGATACGTGTGGTGTTGTTTTTTTTTTTTTAATACCGGACTCTGCAGGATACAAAAGCGTGGTGTGCTGCGCTTTTGTATCCTTTTATTTTATTTCATTTTTTACTACGTATAACTTAAATGGATGGCAAAAAAATTATATGAACCCACCGTTAGTCCCGACTGTGACTGCAGCGATAAGCGAGACATGGCCCCCATGCGTGCAAAAGTTGACAGATGGAAGATCAGTGAAGGGAATCAGCGGAAGTTGCCACAGGCAGATCTTGACATGTGAACGAACTCTTTGGAGTGAATTCAGACGTGGCGTATTTGCAGTGTGGATTACGGATTTCGGAAACATTAATCCACAGGTAGCGGATTTTCACTGTGGACTTCACCGCTTCAATGGAAAACATATCAACCGTTCTGATTTTCTGATAGTGAACCTTTTACAGACCGAGTGCCCAAACTGCTACTCAAAACCCACTTATTTATCTCAAAGTGCCAACACGGCAATGTAACCTGAATACTACAGTCCAGTATAGTATATCTTCCATGTACATTATCATTTAGCTATAATAGCCTGCCTACATTCAGTGCGCTGCCTGTGCCGCTCATAGTGCGCCTGCGCTGGTGAATGGCAGGAAAAGTTTAAGGCATATTGGTGCACCATAGACTTTTTCCAGGGTGTGGGCGCCCACAGAGAGGGCTCTGTTTGCCACCTCTGGCACCCTTGCCATAGGTTCGCCAGCACTGGTATAGTGTGTCTGGTCCTGTACTTCTATACAGCCTCTATTATTTCTCACATTATTTTTCTGGTGACCCATGTTATTGATGGATCTGTGGACACTTTATATAATGGATGTAAAACATGGTCATGTATGGGGACTCTATAATAAAAGTTATTGAACTACGTTTTGACCGGCGAGGGTCTGAGTGCAGAGACCCCCACCAATCCCTAGAGCAAGGAGAGAAGAGCTCTGACAGCTGCAGGAGACGGACCATAAGACTTTCTATTGAACCCGACTCGCTTCCTCTCCTCCAGCAAGGAGAGCGGGTGCCATATGGGAGCTCTTCTCCCTCCTCGTTCTAGTGATCAGTGGGGGTCTCAGCACTCCAGCCCTAACCCGATCAAAACTTTTGATATGTTTTTATTTTTTTATGAAAAATCAGTGACCCTTTAAACTGTCAATGCAATTCATAGCGGCAGTCGGACACGAGGGACGTCTCCCATGGCAGACACATTCAGCCGTCTGTCTATAACAGCATTTTCATATTCCACTTCAGAAGAAGACCTTGTGTTGTCATAGCGATGGCGGGAAATGGCCTGTAAAAGATTACCCTTCCATCTTCCCTTTGTAGCGGGCATACCTCTCTGCCACAAAGACTCTGATAACCATTCAGTTACATGAATAGCGGAAACACACTGGAATAATGTGGGAGCCGCTGCGAGGGTTACCAGATCTCCACCACCACCAGATTACAATGAGTTTTAATTTTTTGCATTTTTAATCACATACAATAAACACATTGGTGGTTAGAGAGGTAACATGGTAATGATCTCCAGTAATTACACTGCAGATTCACAGTGGCAGGTTGCATTATACCAGGATATGTCATAATTGTCTGATGGATGTGGGTTCCTCCACCGGAACCCACACCTATCCCTAGAATAGGGCCCCCATGGCAAGTGGACTGTGCTACGCTGTTTCTGTAACTTCCATTCACTAATGTCAGAGCTATTAAAATGGCAAAGGGCAACCCGCTGTCTAGTCCCGACCTCCTCTGGCTATCCCATCCAGACAGGAGGAGGACCATCTGAAGATGGGGAAACCCCTTTAAGGAGATCGTCTAAGATCTTGATATTGATGGTCTAGTCCAGGGATCAGCAACCTCCGGCACTCCAGCTGTTCTGAAACTACACTTCCCTGAATCCTCCTTTCACTTCTGTGGGAGTTACAAGAACAGCCAAGTAAGTTTGCATGCTGGGAGTTGTAGTTTCACAGCAGCTGGAGTGCCGAAGGTTGCTGATCCCTGGTCTAGTCTCAGGATGTTTGGTGGAATCTGTCACGGATTTCCCTCTTAAATAGGAGATCCTGCAGAAGGTCCTCTCCACCAATGCAGTGTTGGGTCTTTGATGTGTGCTGATGTTTTACTATGGCATTTTCTTTTCTCTTACAGATTTTGCAAAAGACACCGAGTAAAGTCGAGCTCTTGTGTTCCCACTGTGCCCCAGGATTTGCTGGTGATGTCAGAGCTGGTCATCCCTCGTTTCATCTTCTACCTTATTCAGTACTTGAGAGATGGCTACGGCGAGCCAGGTATGTACAGTAAAGTGACAGAAGCACCTGTAAGGCCTGAGCTGGACGATCATGGCCATATGCCACTTGTGATGCCATTTGCTTTTCTCTCCTTGTTTTGTTCTTCAACAGAAGTGAATGGGAGGTAGCGTTGTGCTGACACATGGTGCCAGTGCAGAAAAAGAAACAACCCACATGCACCACCGTAAAGGTCATTGCATTTGCTGATGCAGGACTTAAATGGGGTTGTCCAGCCGCTTTAATTTTTTTTTACCAATACTATACAATTAGAATACTCCTCTCTTTACCAGTCCCCTGTCATTAGCAGGATGGCACTTCCCAGGTGCTTCTGGTGATCACCTGGCGTCCCAGTGGTAGGACCCCTACTGATCTAATAGTTATAAATGGGCATTCTGGTAATTTGAAGTAATCCCCTATCTACAGGATAGGGGATTACTTCAAATTACCAGAATGCCCATTTTAAAGAGTTCTTTTGGGACCCTGATATTGATGGCCTAGGTTTAACAATACAGTAATTCAGTAATACAGCTCCAGATATAAAGTGTCTGTCTTGTCACTTCTATGAGACCCGCACATCAGTGCATGGGTCACGGACCCCTAAGAATATCTTTCTGAACACCTATTGAAGGTTCACTCCCCATCCTGACCCCCCAGGGAGCCACCCCGGACACTTTGAGTGATTGTGTAAAATATCTCCGTCCAGAGTGGACAGGATAAGAAGGAGGAGTCCTTCTAGAAAGAGATGGAGTATCCCAGCCATGATGAAAAGGAAAGTAATAAACGGGACCTTTGAGTGCCAGGACCGCATGAGCATTCAGCCAAATATCTAGTATAAGAAAATAACATTGAAACCTATGAAACCAATTAAATAAACTGTGGCCCCTCGCGCTCAAGTTGCCCCTGACTCATATCAAAGTGATCTCAGATAACCCTGCAGTCCTGTTGAGTCTCGTAGTGCCCGTTAGCAGTAGGTGCAGTTGGCCCATCTCACACAATGGTGGCCCATTGCAAGGATATGCCACCAGTGTCAGATAGGTGAGGGTCCCACCTCTGTGAAGGAATGAACGTGCACCACGCATGTGCAGCCACCCTCCATTCACTTCACGGGAGTTGAGGAAATGGCTGAGTGCGCTCGCTCTGCTTTATTTGGAACTCCCATAGAAGTGAATGCGCGGTACACTCTTCTTTGCTTTGTGGGCCCCCTTGCACCTCTGGGGCCCACACCTAGCTGACATTGGTGGCATGTCCTAGCGATATGCCTCCAGTGTTTGAGATGGGTATACCCCATTTAAAGCACAAACCCCCACTTTTGCTGGACAGAAGAAAAAAAGGAACAAAGGATCAGGAATATCGGGACTTGTGGGTGAGAGATCCAGAAACAGAGATTTGAGGGTCCTTTCTCAGTATTGGTTTTTCGTAGACCCCGTTCTGTATGTTTTCTAGTGGCTGTGCCAGGTACTGCTACTCGCTCTCATTACAGTGATGCCATTCAATAATGAAAGGGACGCGGCCCTTTTCGGAGTGCCACACAGCCTTTTCAGTCAGCCGATCGGTGGGTTACTTGGAGCAGGACCTCCACAGATGTGATATTGATGTTTTTTAAAAAAAAAATTCTAACGAGATACATCCCATGATAATACAGCTTGAATTGGAGGGCGTATGATTCTGTAGAAGGGGCTGTGTTGGGCCTGTGTCTGCTAACATGTTGCATGTGGGAGTGCTGGCAGATTGCAGGTTCTGTGCTCCGGTTACCCGTTTGTCCTCTTGCGTGTCAGCAGTCAGTCAATGCTCATTCATACACTGAGATTATGATAGTTAATACTCTGCTTTACCCCTTTATAATCATTGGGGATCTGGCGGTGAACTGTAGAATCTGACATTGTGAACTGCCGTCGCCTATATGTGAACCTACCTTTAATGGACGGATAGCCCCTCTAGTCTTGACAGGAGCAGCTTCTAAAATGAGTCTGTCTGAGGCCATGTGAAATACTGCATCACATTGCAACCATTGGAAACAATAGATGTTCTGATACTGATGACCTATTCCGATGATGGGTAATCAATATAAATAAAGCAGACGACCCCTTAACACTCGGTCCAACATCAATGAAGTGTTTAGCTACCAAACCAGGTTGAGCAGCAGCATCTCTCCCACGGCATCCAATACAAATCTGGATCTCTGTTTTCACTATGGTTTTTTTGTGTGTGTAGGCACTGCACAGATTATAGCCTGCAGTGGGAGTTTATGAATTTTCTGACAACTTGGAAAAGCGCAGTACTCTAGTGCCGTTGTCACCGAAACCTTCCAATGCCCTTTTGGCGGGAGATGAAGGCATTGGAGTGACTGACATGATGGTGACCAGATACAATGCTGCCAAATACCACAGAAAACAGTTTTTAATGTGAGCTGAGAACGGGGAGAAGAGTCATGGGGGGGGGGGGGGGGGGGTTAATACAGATAGGGAGAAGCCTGTCAGTCAAGGCGGTGCCCTCCATGACTTCTCCCCATGCCTGGCTTTTTAAAGCTTTTGTTTTTAGCCAGGGAGCCCATCCTGGCCGAGGTTTGGGCAGGATGAAGGTCCTGACAGGTTCTGTATAATAATCCATAGACACAATGGTCTGGAGTGGTATAGATGAGCTTGTGAATAGTGGATCCTGTCATATCTATAGACAGGTGATGCCATTACAGGCTGAATTAGAATGACATATAAGCAGATAACTGGAGCAAAGTGACCTGCACAGACCATGAAGTGGCGCCTGTTATCATTGGTCTTAGTGGCCGGTTCGAAAACTGCAGGATTTTTTATTTTATTTTTTTAAATATAGATATTGGCATGGAAAATTAAAAATAAAATATTTTAAAAAATATGTTAAACATAAAAACATGATTTAAACAATAGGTCATTTTCTGATGACCCATTGAATTTAAGTAACAATTCCCTCATAGCTTTTACTTTTTATATCCGGCAGCCTCCATTGCTACTGTGAGCCTTAGGGCTCATGCACACGACAGTATCTTGCGTTCAGTATACTGGCCGTTTTTTGAGTTCAGTATGCGGTACATATACTGAACCATTCATTTCAATGGTTCAGCAAAAAAAAAAAAAACTGAAGTGTCTCCGTGTGCATTCCGTTTCAGTATTTCCGTACCGTGAAAATATAAAACATGTCCTATTCTTGTCCGCAAATTACGGTGCTTGGCTCCATTCAAGTCAATGGGTCCGCAAAAAAAAAAACGGAACACATACGGAAATGCATCCGTATGTCTTCCGTATCCGTTCCGTTTTTTGCTGAACCATCTATTGAAAATGTTATGCCCAGCCCAATTTTTTCTATGTAATTACTGTATACTATATATGCCATACGGAAAAACGAAACGGCAACAAAAAACGGAACAACAGATCCGTAAAAAACTGACCGCAGAACACTGTTGTGTGCATGAGCCCTTACAGTATATGTATTGGTCTGTGGTTGTTATATAGATGAATAATGTAATCATTGCAGTTGCTGCCAGTTCAGTAAAAGACGTCATGAACAGGCTTGTGAGGTTTCTAATCGGCTACTAACCCGTGGCACCCGTCTGGCGCACTCTACTTGCATTTCTATGCTATTTTCTCAGTACGGTACCTGACTGACAAATTCCCCGATTGTAGAAAGCCTGTTGCTAGGTTACATTTACCGTCCATGCTGGAGATGTAATTACAAGAAATGTAAAGTGGATTTCTTCATCTTCTTTACTATTTATTGGCTGCAGTGTGTATTTTGTTTCCTATAAAACGATTTTGGAGAATTGCTAATATTCTGGAGGCCTGTCCCGTTAGCGCAACACAAAAGCATACATGGTTATCAAGACTGGTTCTTTCTGTGCCAGTCTTAAAGCGGTTATCCAATGTCTAAAGCATGTCCCATATAGATTATACTTACCCCGCTCCCTAGCACCTGCATTGCTCCTGTTCCCCGTGTGGCTGCCACTGCATCTCCCCTTCGCGCGGATCAAAACATCTGGCGACGGGGGGAGCAGCTAATAGGCTGAGGTGGGAACGAGCTTGCCTAGCATCGCGGGTGACACTAGGGAGGCTTGTCCCCATCGCGGCCTGCTATTGGCTGTCGTCCCCCCCCCCCCCCCCCCACATCACCAGATGTTTTGATCCGCGTGGCGGGGAGATGCAGCGGTGGCCACGCAGGAAGCTGGAGCGACGCGGGTGCTGGGGAGTGGGATAAGGATAATCTATGTGTAGGGACATGTTTTAGACATTGCCGAAGTATGACCCTAATTTATGATGAGGCGCACGCCTTGTCATAAGTTAGGTGTATCCTCCTGCGGTTCTTGCGCCTAACCAGAAGTGTACAACTGCTCAGAGATGCCGTAGAAAACTGGCATAAATAAAAATAAATTTGTCTGGGTGGCTGTCACACCCTTATCATGCCCCCTTTTAGAAAAGTGGCAAAGATGGCGAAAAAGTGGGAGATGCGACAATTTTCTAAAAAAGTCGCAGTTAAAAAAAAAACAACAAAAAAAAACCTGTGACTTTTTTTTTTTTTTTTAACACCACTTTTCAGGCGCAAAGGAGATAAATCTCTCCCTCTGGTTATGCGCTAATTGTGGTCACTGTTCCCGAAAAGAATCTGTTCTAGGAAAGTGCAGAATATCCTGAATATCTCCGGTTTTCAGCTGCGTTCTGGTAATGGCAGTTCATAAAATCCCATTCACTATTGTGCAAATTACCAGTACGAAAAAAGGCTCCGCAGCGTCATTGTCGTCAGGGGTTATTTATCCAAAACGGAATGATTTGTGTCTTTCTGGTGCATACAGTACAATAGAACATCTTTCTTGTTTTTTTTTTATAGATTCCGCATCTGATAAAGATTTCCAGAAAACCCTACAAGCTTTGGATCCACAAATATCTTTCCTGGAAGATTTAACCAAGATGGGGGGAGCGATGCGAACGGTCCTTACACAAGTTCTCACCAACCAGCAATATTACAAGGACCTTTGCTGTGGTAAGTTGTGTACTCTGTTTTTTTAGGGTATATGAGCAGTGCAATAAAGGCTGGTCTTAAAGGGATTGTGTGCCTTAAACAACCCATTCTTGGATGCTCTCTTTGCACGCAAAAAAATCTGCAAACAGCTCAGGGGTACAACAAAGAACCCACTGAGAACAGTGAATACTTCAGGAGGCATCACACCAGTCAGGACACAGTGCAGAGCGGGGCATGCAGAAGACCAGGGAGGGAGAGTGCAGCCGAACAGCGCCTCACTCACCGCTCCTTGTGCCTCCTGCATACCAATGACTGCTTCCATGCTTATTAGCATACGCACTATAAGGCCCCTTGCAGAGGAGCTTTTGTCACGCTGTGAGTCCGCAGCGCAGCACCCGTCCTGATCTCCCAGCACTGACGGGGTCACATAGCATTATATTGATTTATGATGCTATGTAACCCTTACAGTTCTGGAATGTATTGTATGACACTGACAGCATTATGTCAGTGTCATCTAATACATTCCAGAACTGTGAGTTACATAGCATCATAAATCAATATAATGCTATGTGACCCCGGCAGTGCTGGGAGGTCAGGACGGGAGCTGCGCTGCGGACTCGCAGTGTGACAAAAGCTCCTGCTCCCGGTGACTGCATTTGATTTCAGATCGGCTCCCGGCACAGGCAAGGGCTTACCTGTGCATCGCCGGACGGGTGAGTCTACTTTACTAAAGATGGCAGCCCGCATGTGTTCGCTTGCGAACACTGAAAACTGACCATCACTGCTGCTGACCTAATGTGAAAAGTATGGGGGACAAGAGATCCCATGCACCTTCCATCAGGCTGTGTCAACTGAATGGTTTCTCATCTGGCCTGGAATTACCCCATGTAAAAGGACCTAAGTAAGAGAAAAAAAGAAAAGCCCTTTTAAAAACAGGAAAAGCCCAGGTAGAATATGTGGGAACGTGCATGACGTCCATGAGCTGCTAATGATGGCAACGTGTGAATAGTAGAAATAATCAGCAGAAGACGCTCATCTCATTATTCCCGTGGGCGTCTGATTTATAACAGTATCAGGTTTATCCGAGGCAGCACTCCGCTCCCAGAGGTCATTGTTTTTATCAGTTGTCTCCTACCCTTGTGATACTACAACTCCCAACGTTATATACGGCAGAGTTAGAGCAGGTCTGGCCCTCCGTTGGAAGAGATATCATGAAATGTTTTATGCACAGACTCAAGAAGTTATGTGATTTCGACAACCCCCTTTCTACAGGGACGGTCACCGCTACCTAGCAGGTTGCCAGGGAACTCCATGCGATCAGGGTTAATCGCTCCTCAGCTTTTCCTGCAGTGGTGCTGTGAAGTATTAAAATGGATCTGTCATATTAGGTTATATGCACATGGCAGATTTTCCTGCAGTTTTTGCTGGGTTTTTACGCCAAAATCCACATGGGTCCCTTTTGACGATTTGCCCCGAGATCTTACCCTTTGCATGGCAAAAGGTGAAATCTGCACTGAAAATCCATATAAACAATAGGCAGATTTCAAACTCTGCAATGGACGTCCGTTTTGCATCGAAAATTTTGACAATTTGTACGTGAAATTTTGGAAATCTCATCTACTTAGGTGTATGAAAATCGGCGAATAATATACACCATGTACATATATTCTTAGGACTTCCTCCTTTTTGCCCGTGATTGGCCCTTTGGGGTGCTCTCTCGATCATTACATCTGATTTAATAGCAAAATCCACACAGCACTTTGCAGCATCTTTTATAGGGATTTTGTTGGTGTTTTTATGACCTTTTTAAAAAAAACAAAAAAAAAAAACTGGAGACCAGATGATAGTTTACAGGAGTTGTATAAGATGTGTTTTTTATTTTATTTCTTAACAAACTGCAGGGATGGTGTTATTAGAAGAGGCTCCTGCGACACTGCTCCTCCTCCCACCACTGCTGCAGCCAATCACTGACCTCAGCTATATACGGCATGAGACCGGTATGGCCAGTGATTGGCTGCATCTTGGACAACCCCCTTTAAGATTTCTAGCAAATGATTACAGGTCTACATACACAGTGTCTTTGTTTAGGCAGTTTATGCCATTCCCACGTTCCCCCCCCCCAGCTATGTTGTCTCTGTAATAAGGGATCCTTCAGGATTTCATGCTGTCTGTGGCTTTGGATGCATGAGTCTTCTAAGAGGTTACCTTCAAGAAAATTCTTAAAGTGATGCTCCGATTCAAGAAAAAAAAAAAACAGAATACCTACCTGGTGCCTTCCTTTTCATCTTTTCAGTTGCGGATCTGTAGCTTCCCGGGCTCCTTTTTTCGTCTTCCAAGATGGCCGCATCGCTTCTCAGACTACCTGACGTACACTGTTTCGGTAACCTAAGACGCTTCCTACTTGCTCTTTGATTGGCCAGCACTGTTCACCTGAGCAGAGCTGGCCAATCAGAGGGCAGCAGGATGCAGCGGGTAGTCGGACCAGCAGTATGGCCATAGACATAGAAGAAGAGCCCAGGGATTGGTGGCTCTGCAAAAGATGAAAAGGAGGTAACCATGTAAATGTTCTCTTTGTTCCCCAGTTAGGGTCCATTCACACGTCCGCATCCATTCCGCAATTTTGCAGACAGCACACCGTGTGCTGTCCGCATCCGGCGCTTCCGTTCCGCGGCCCCGCAAAAAAGAGAGAGCATGTCTTGTCTGCAGCCACAGACAAGAATAGGCATTTCTATCATAGTGCCGGCAATATGCAGTCCGCCAAAATGCAGAACGCACGTGGCCGGTGTCTGTGTTTTGCGGACCTCAAAACACTTGCGGAATGGACCCTTAATGTGTTTATTTTTTTTTTTTCTTGAAAAAACAGATTCATCATGGCTCGCATGTTTTAGGGCTCATGCACAAGAATATGTATTTTGTGCTCTTCAAAAAACGGATCTGCAAAAAATACGGATGATGTCAGTGTGCAGAATGGAACAGCTGGCCCCTGATAGAGCAGTACGATCCTAGTCCGTAATGCAGACAATAATAGGACATGTTCTATTTTGTGGCGGAATGGACATATGGAAACGGAATCAATTTTTTTATTTTTTGCGGACCCATTGAAATGAATGGTTCAATATATGGTCCCCAAAAAAACAGAACGGACACAGAAAGAAAATAAGTTTGTGTTCATGAGCCATTAACCTGTGGTTACATGTCCTAAAGCTCTTTATGAGCACTTTCTCCTCCGCCTCCCTCTTTAAGACCAACAGGTTGTTCTCTGAACCAGCACCATAATGTGCAGTTCACTGCTGAACACTCTTTTATTTCATCATGAATCAGATCTCTGTGGGCACGTGTGTGGTGAGGACAGATTGCAAATCTAAGTTCCAGAAATCTGGCAAAAGTCCTGTGTGTAGGAGGCCGGCTTAAACACTTCATCTTTCTTTGTACCATATGACTAGTGGGGAATGATGGGGGTGAATTACACTTCTACGATATGTGAGCAAATTGCATAAATAACAACTGAATGAAATGTTCCCTTTGTTCATATGTTTCACCTTCTTTCCATTCCTTACTGATACATCTGTGATTCCTTAAGTAAAATAAAAGTTACCTATGGTGAGGGGGACCTTGGCGGTTGTGCTACTTTCACACTAGCGTTTTTGCTGGATCCGGCAGGGTTCAGCAAAAACGTTTCCGTTACTGATAATACAACCATCTGCATCCGTTATGAACAGATCCGGTTGTATTATCTTTAACATAGCCAAGACGGATCCGTTTTCTATTGTGTCGGATTGTGACAGAAAAAGCGGATCTGCGGTTTTCTCTCCGGTATGAGAACGGAATGCATTTTGGAGCACTCCGTTTTGTTCAGCTACGTTTTGTCCCCATTGACTATGATTAGTTTTTTTCCGGTATTGAGACCTTATGACGGATCTCAATACCGGAAAATATTAACGCTAGTGTGAAAGTAGCCTTACTTCGGCTCTTGTTTTAAAAAAAAAAAAAAAAACTGTCACCGCTCCTGACCTGCCTATTTTTATAGCTACATGCTTTCTCCACGTATTAACGTTTCTGGAACATCTATTCTTATGTCTGTATGTTTTCTGCCATTCCTTTATTATTTGCACTATAAGTTAGGGTACTTTCACGCAGTAAAGTTTTCCGGTATGGAGTTCCGTCACCGGAAAAAAAACGCTTTAGTTTTATTCTATTGCATTCTGAATGGAGAGTAATCCGTTCAGTATGCATCAGGATGTCTTCAGTTCAGTCACTCTTACGGTATTTGACCGGAGAAAATACAGCAGCATGCTGCAGTATTTTCTCATTCCAGAATGCCGGATCCGACATTAATTTCCATTGAAATGTATTAATGCCGGATCCGGTACTAAGTGTTCCAGATCCGGTTTTCCAATCTGCGCATGCGCAGACCTTTAAATCTGTGAAAAAAATAAATACCGGATCCATTTTTCCTGATGACACCGGAGAGACGGATCCGGTGTTTCAATGCATTTGTCAGCCGGATCTGGAAACAAATGGTATCCGTTTGCACATGGATTTCCGGATCCAGCATTCAGTTCTGGTAACGGAACTGCCTGCCGGAATCCAACAACGCAAGTGTGAAAGTACCCTTATGAATGAAATGCTATTAGCCTTCAGTAGGGTACAGAGGGGAGGTAACCAGTTGGGGGGGTGTCCCTGCACAGACTGACTATCCAATCAGTGCTGCCATTTTCAGACTGTGCAGGTACACCCCCCCGACTGGTTACCTCCCCTCTGTACCCTTACTGCAGACTGCTAGCAATTCATTCATAACTTCTGGTAGAAATAATAAAGGAATGGTACAACATAGAGCCATAAGACTAGATGTTCCAGAATTGTTATTACATGGGGAATGCATGAAGCTATTAAAACAGGAATGTCAGGAGAGGTGAATGGTCCTCTTTAAGTTGTCCCACAGTCAACATTTTTCACCTATTCACAGGATAAGTAATAAATGTCTGTTCGCAGGGACTCCCACTGATCACTAGAATGGGGATCCCAAAACTCCTTGTTCCTCCTGACTACATGAAGACATTAAAGCCAATCTCACATAAACGTATTCAGTCCGGGAAACACACTCCATGTGAGGGTTGTATTTCCCGGACTGAACACAGCATCGCTGATGTGAACTCGCTGTATCATAGTTATTCATGATGCTGTGCGTTCCTGCTATCTGTCATTTCTCTAGGCTTTGAATGCATGCTCGACTGCCAGTCAGCTGAAAGTAATTTTTAGGCCAATTTCACAAGAGCCTATTCAGTCCGGAAAACGCACACTGAGTGAGGGTGAGTCTACTGAACTGTACAAATGACATCATGTGAGTACAGTTCAGTACACCCGTGGTCAGGCAGGAACACACAGCAATCATAAATCATTTTGATGCTGTGAGTTTGCATTAGAGGAGCTGTGCTCACACAGTATGTGTGTTTCCCTGACTGAATAGGCTCTTATGAAATTGGCTTAACGATGAGTTTCAGTTGACCAACAGTCGAGCATGCATGTTTCATCCCCATTCAGAACCTAGAGAAATGGCTGACAACAGTGCTTTGCTGTTTTCTTCTGCCCCTAAACAATGAATAGAGGGGCATGCTCGACCACTGTTATGTTCAAACTCCTCACTGTGGTGGAGGACCCAGGACCCCTGTTCTAATGATTTGTGGGACATTTATATCCTATCTTGTGGATGAGCGAGTTAGGCCTCTTGCACATGACCGTATCCGTTTTGCGGGCCACAAATCACGGATCAGCAATTTTTGCTGGATCCATTGTAAAAAAATAAAATTAAAGCCCATTCTTGTCCGCAAAATGGACAAGAATAGGATAGGTTCTATAAAGAATAGGAAAGGTTCTATAAAATGCAGATCAGACACTAACCAAAAATACGGTTGTGTTCTTGAGGCATTTAGGTGGTGATCCTTCTGGGGCAGCAGGTAATGGAACTGCAGTCATGGCAAAAAAAATCAAGGTTTGCTCCACATATAAAGAATGAAAAAGTGTACCTTTTAATAAAGTGTATGTTCACTATAGGTTCCACTGAGAATACTTGTACAAAGAGTCATGAAAAGTACCTTATTGCCCTAAAGGGGTCTGGACTAGCATTTCCTGAAGAGAAACAGCCGAGCGGGAGCCAGGACAAGAGCACAAGTGCTTTACCAGTGCAAGGTTTGTGAAATACATTTCCTCTTTCTTCCATGTAGACTGTGTGTTAGGGCTCATGCACAAAACTCTGTGTTTTGCAATCCGCAAATCGTGGATCCATAAAACACGGCTATGGGCTGAGTGCATGGCGGATTTAAAAAAAATAAATTTTTTAAACTCCTGCAAAAATGTCCTATCGTTGTCTGCAAAACGGACAAGAATAGGACGTTTTCTCTTTTTTTTTTTTTTTTTTTTTGAGGGGCTGTGGAACAGATCTACGGATGCAGACAGCATCTTTTGCGGCCCCACTGAGATGAATGGGTCGTTTTTTGCGGATCGCATGCAGGCCAGAACTACGGACATGTGCATGAGGCCTTAGTCTGTGGTTTGTGTGTGTGCAGTTTGTCGTGTAAAGTTACTCCTACATCCACAAGATCTGTGTAGTCTATGCAAGAGAAACTTCCATGTTATAACTGAAGAAAAACCAAGAAGTGCTGGAGTACCTTCTCCTTTGTGTCATCCCTCCATTATCACTTCTGGAAATGTGTATATGGGGGATTTGCTAACTTGGTGTTCCCATTCACCTCGTAAATAGGAATTGTCCATATAGTTTGACACAGTTCACAGACCCCACAATCTGACACAGTTCACAGACCCCACAATCTGACACAGTTTTTTTTATTTGTTTGTTTTACAAGTCACTCCATGCCCTCTACCGTACTTTCTGTCTTTGCTCTTTTCCTCACTTGTTTGAACTTTTTGCACAGTAAACTTACCGTATTTTTTGCTTTATAAGACGCACCTGATGACAAGACGCACCCCAGGTTTAAGAGGAGGAAAATAAGAAAAAAATATTTTTCATCAGACCTCATATCATGCCCCCATAAATATCAGGACATCAGATCAGGACCCCATGAATGTCAGGGCATCAGATCATGCCCCCATGAATATCAGGGCATCAGATCAGGCCCCCATGTCAGAACCCCATCAGACCTCAGATCAGATTAAAATAACAACCTCCTCTTACTTATCCTGCTCAGCGGCTCCTCTTCACCTCTGGCAGAAGTTGCGCTCCCCTGTCTTCCCGGCCTGCACTGCTCTGTCACCTGACACTGTATGTGGTCAGGACAGTGAAGCGCCGTCCCAAGCAAGGAAGACCAGGGAGGGTGAGTTCTACAAGCACTTGTGGCGCTTCGTTCCCAACTCCCGGTACCTAATTCCTACTAGTGAGCGCGCTTCCATAATGGAAGTGCTCACTAGTATTCGCTTTAGAAGACGAACGTCCATTTTCCCCCCACTATAAAGCAAAAAATACAGTAATTGACTTTTTCAGTCAGACCGTTCACTGTTACCAGAAAACCCCCTTAGTGGCTCATTGTACATTATACTGATAAGTGCAATGCTCCTCTGTGGGCATCTTTATCTAGGCCCATCAAGAGAATTATACCGCTGTCACACTGTTATTCACATTCTACCATTTACTATTACATTAGGAGGTAACATCTTTTCCTCACAACAGCAGTAAAATAACCATGGGGTCGCTACAGCAGGAAAGAATTTAGTATTTAATTTTCCATGGTATAGTCACTACCGAAATGAAAAACAGCCAAAAATTCTGAAAAAAAAAGTTTATATGGATTTAAAAACAAACAAAAAAACCTACTTTCTGATGGAAGTGTCTATTTAACAGGAATAACAGATGAACGGCACAATGCAGAAAATGTGTTCTGGAATGGTATTTTGTGCCTGTCTTCAAGGCCTTTTAAAATAGTCTGAAAATATATTATCTAATTGATAACATTTTTATTTATGAATTCATATTTGATGCAGAAGGGAATTTTTCTTGAACTCAGTTTTTTTTTTTTCTGTAGAAACTGCAGGAGCGAATGCAGCGTCAGCACAGTCCGATTCTTCTGATGAGGTTGGTGAATTGCTGTTATTTTTTACTTTCCATTATCTGTAGCCTTCCTGCCTTCTGTGGTATAGAGGGTGGAGGTCTGGTGATACTTCATTGCTTATAGTGACCATTCACATCTGTCATTTTCTGACATTGATTTGAGCATTTTAGTTAATGCAGCGGTAAGATGGTTTATGGGCAATAGTATTTCCTTTATTTTGTACAATATCTTCTGTTATGCTGTAATGAGGAGATATATTCATTTTGTGATAATGCCGTACAGCACATATTATCTTCACAGTTCTATCTTTTATAAAGGGACAGCTGCCATGCGAGTGAATGGTGCTCGGCCTACGATTTTACTGCAAAGCGAACCGGTTTTCAAATCAGTTAATAGCTGCAAGACTTTCTAGTAAAACAGCAGTTTGAACTACAAAACTGGGCAGCGATGATCGGTCTAAGTGTTAGCTGCACAATTGTGCGGCCACTACCAGTCATTTGATTAACCTGGCTAATTTGCGGCATCCTGGCCACTCTGTTTCCGTACCTTTTTAAAGAGTGATGGGTTAATATCTGGTAATAATCTAATTTTAAATGTATGACTATCTTCATGAAATTTGTCTACTTGGGCTAAAGTTGTATTAATCTTCCAGGAGGACCAGGATGACAGATCATCTGTAGGGAAACGTAAAAGAGTAAAACTCAGCACAAGTGCCAAAGGTATGTATACTTTCACATGACCCTGCTGACTTCGTTCTAGGGCTGTCACCGAAAACAAACATCATCTGAAATGTCAAGTGTCTTGTGTTACACAGCTTGGAACACCCCAAACTGCAACCTGCAAGACATCCGTGTTCCTCAGTCAGTCTTTCTGGCTTCAGATGCACGCTCTGAGAGCAGAAACCGTCCGGATGTGGGCTAGAATAACTTAGTTAAAAGCTTTTACATACTTACAATTCATTTGCTGTTTGTTATATGAACTTATTACCCCATCCAGGTGTAATTAAATTGTTGTTTAGGCGGTTTATGAAGCCAAAACCAGGAGTGGATCTTAACTACTTAAGCCATCTGGCAGGTCTGCATCTAACCCTGCAAGGAAGTTCCAGATTTTTCCTGGTATTGGTACAAAAACTGCATCACTGTCACATGTCGGAGGCCCAAGGCAGACCTCCGGGACATCATGCAAACAGGACACAGGTAAAACAGACAAAGGACCAAAAAAGAACTTTTATTACAAGTGTAATAAAGCACACAACAGTAAGCAGGTAGGCAATAGTGGTAGCACTACCACAGAACCAAGCATTGGCAGACCAGAAGCAAAACCCAGAGAGCGGAGAGCCAGTGAGCCCCGTTCTTCACAGAGTGCCTGGTGGTGGGAATGAACTGGGCCGAGGGCTCACTGGTCGCACCTCCAGGAAGGTCCCGTTACACTTGGCCCCTACCTGCAGAGAACCACTCTGGTGCAAGCACCAGCGGATCAGACAACAATGGAACAGACAACAAGACGAATGGGAACCAGTACAGAAGCAGATGCTTGAACCCCAAGCAGAATGGAAGCATGGCTGTCTCAGGCAGAGCTGCACACAAACTAAAGATACAGACAAGAGATTCCCCCTCCGGGGAAGCCAGGGACCCTCTCATGAAGGCATGACAAACACTGGATAGGAACAGGAGTAGAAAGGAACTACAGGCAGACGAGAACAGACAAGGATCAGAAGCAGTAAGCACTGCCAGGCAGGACATAGGACAGACTACAATCAGAAGCAGTTTAGCACTGCCAGGCTAAACAAGAAACGGACAAGGATAACATAAACATCATACAGGGCAGGTACAGAACAGACATAGCCTCAAACACCATCACAGAACAGGTGCAGGAGAACAGACAAGGCAATAACACCAAACCCCTCACAGAACAGGTATCGGAGAACATCAGACAAAGCAGCAACAATGCATTACCAGGTGACACCACAAACAAGGGCAGATAGGAAAAAAAACCTGGGTCAGCAGCAAGGGGCTACACCCAGTAAGGCACTGGACAGAAGATAGACTGACCACAAGCCCCACAGCTCACAGATGGATATAGCTGGATAACGAGGGCACCTGATAAGCCACACCCAGGACCAGACCAGGGAATGTTAACCACACCAGAACAGGAGTACCAGAACCACAGACACACAGGCTGCAGTACAGGATGTTGCCCCTGGCAACCAGCATACACTGAGTCCACCGCAGTCAGTACGCCAGAGCACAAACAACCAGTGTCACAGAAAAGCATCCATATTCAGACCCTGTTCACACACAAGGCTGCAGCCAGCGCACATCGCTGAACCAGCAGGCATGGGGAAACCCACAGCCAGTACACAAGGTGCAGGCAGTCAGCCTGCACGGCACCAGAGACATAAGCCACAGAGATGCAGACACTGGAATACACAAACATAGGACACAGTTCACACACTACACCGCAGCCAGCATGCAGTCCCACACAACCAGCATACACAGGTGTCAGCCTGCAGCTAGTACTTGAGGGAACCTGCAGCCAGGCTGCAAGGCAACAGTGATAAGAACTGCACAGAGAAGCAGACACTGGGAGAGCAAACATTCACAGGCAGCAGTTAACAGAAGACACCGCAGCCAGCACGCAGCCCACAGGAGGCAGCCTGCAGCCAGCCTACACAGACACAACTGTCACAGTGAACCGCACTGTGACCATCACAAAACCGTATAAAAAAACCTCCATGTACAGTTGCAAGAAAAAGTATATGAACCCTTTGGAATGATATGGATTTCTGCACAAATTGGTCATAAAATGTGATCTGATCTTCATCACAACAATAGACAATCACAGTCTGCTTAAACTAATAAAACACAGAATTAAATTTTACCATGTTTTTATTGAACACACCATGTAAACATTCACAGTGCAGGTGGAAAAAGTATGTGAACCCCTAGACTAATGACATCTCCAAGAGCTAATTGGAGTGAGGTGTCAGCCAACTGGAGTCCAATCAATGAGATGAGATTGGAGGTGTTGGTTACAGCTGCCCTGCCCTATAAAAAACACACACCAGTTCTGGATTTGTTTTTCACAAGAAGCATTGCCTGATGTGAATGATGCCTCTCACAAAAGAGCTCTCAGAAGACCTACGATTAAGAATTGTTGACTTGCATAAAGCTGGAAAGGCTTATAAAAGTATCTCCAAAAGCCTTGCTGTTCATCAGTCCACGATAAGACAAATTGTCTATAAATGGAGAAAGCTCATCACTGCTGCTAATCTCCCTAAAAGTGGCCGTCCTGTAAAGATGACTGCAAGAGCACAGCGCAGACTTCTCAATGAGGTGAAGAAGAATCCTAGAGTGTCAGCTAAAGACTTACAAAAGTCTCTGGCATATGCTAACATCCCTGTTAGCGAATCTACGATACGTAAAACACTAAACAAGAATGGATTTCATGGGAGGATACCACAGAGAAAGCCACTGCTGTCCAAAAAAAACATTGCTTCACGTTTGCAGTTTGCACAAGAGCACCTGGATGTTCCACAGCAGTACTGGCAAAATATTCTGTGGACAGATGAAACCAAAGTTGAGTTGTTTGGAAGAAACACACAACACTATGTGTGGAGAAAAAGAGGCACAGCACACCAACATCAAAACCTCATCCCAACTGTGAAGTATGGTGGTGGGGGCATCATGGTTTGGGGCTGCTTTGCTGTGTCAGGGCCTGGACGGATTGCTGTCATCGAAGGAAAAATTAATTTCCAAGTTTATCAAGACATTTTGCAGGAGAACTTAAGGCCATCTGTCCACCAGCTGAAGCTCAAGAGAAGATGGGTGTTGCAACAGGACAACGACCCAAAGCACAGAAGTAAATCAACAACAGAATGGCTTAAACAGAAGAAAATACACCTTCTGGAGTGGCCCAGTCAGAGTCCTGACCTCAACCCGATTGAGATGCTGTGGCATGACCTCAAGAAAGCGATTCACACCAGACATCCCAAGAATATTGCTGAACTGAAACAGTTCTGTAAAGAGGAATGGTGATGAATTACTCCTGACCGTTGTGCACGTCTGATCTGCAACTACAGGAAACGTTTGGGTGAAGTTATTGCTGCCAAAGGAGGTTCAACCAGTTATTAAATCCAAGGGTTCACATACTTTTTCCACCTGCACTGTGAATGTTTACTTGGTGTGTTCAATAAAAACATGGCAAGATTTAATTCTTTGTGTGTTATTAGTTTAGGCAGACTGTGATTGTCTATTGCTGTGACTTAGATGAAGATCAGATCACATTTTATGACCAATTTGTGCAGAAATCCATATAATTCCAAAGGGTTTACATACTTTTTCTTGCAACTGTATACAAGAAGCCGAAAGCAGACAGGTCTGACTAAGCTCTTCAGTTGCATGCAGATGTATTTTAGTTGGATTAGAAAAGGAAAAATTGTTCCCATTCCACAAACACAAATATTACTCCCCCCCCCCCCCCCCAAAAAAAAAAAAAATAGAAATTGCCTTCTCACCACAGTCTACACAGTTAATAGATTTGATCCAATAACAATTAAGAGTTTTTCACAAAATGTATCTCCTATCTATAGTATGCAAAGAGGTGTCTCTTGGAAAATTAAACCATATCCATAGTACAACCGCTTGGAAGTGGCGCTAGCGAGATGGTTTTCTTTTCTCAGGAGACATCTAGGGTTGAGTGGTAAACCGGTGTCCACGATATACCGCGGTATTTGGTCACGTCATAGGAGCGGTCATATGCGTGCTGACCACTCCTAAATCTGTGTCAGCCCGCCTCTACATCCCTGCATATGCGTACCGTACACATTACTTCCTGCAGCGGCCGCCCCCGGCTCCTCCTCGCTCCCATATTTAAGTCTCCGCCCACTGGCCGAGCACAGGCGCGAAGCGCGGAAAGTCAGTCAGCAATCCGTGTCCAAGCCAAGGTGGGGGAAGAGGAGTGAGAGACCTTAACGGCCCAGGTGTCAGAAATAAAGGTTGTACTGTCTGTCTTCTGCGGCCCTGGCCCTGCCTGCAAGCTGCACTGCACATGGTGATGGCATCCATACAGGAGCAACAAGACATTATTATACTGATGGCGGAGGAGTTACAAATTGTTGTCCCATACAGTATAATGTCACCTTGTGGCCCCGTTACAGTATAGTTCCTTAGTCCAGACAGTATCATGTCTCCTGGTGGCCCCATGCAGTATAGTGACTCTTGTGGCCCACTGCCTGCCCATACAGTATATAATGTCTCCTTGTGGCCCCATACAGTATAACGTCTCCCTTGTGGCTGCCCCCATACAGTATAACGTCTCCTAGTGGCTGCCCCCATACAGTATAACGTCTCCTTGTGGCTGCCCCCATACAGTATAACGTCTCCTTGTGGCTGCCCCCATACAGTGTAACGTCTCCCTTGTGGCTGCCCCCATACAGTGTAACGTCTCTCTTGTGGCTGCCCCCATACAGTGTAACTTCTCTCTTGTGGCTGCCCCCATACAGTGTAACGTCTCCTTGTGGCCCCAAGTGTTTTTTTCTTCTTAATGGGTATCTATCGCGATATATATCGTTATCGCGATAAATTTCTTAACGTTATCCGTGGAATATTTTTGAGATCGCCCAACCCTAGAGACATCTCTTTGCATATTATTTTCCCATAGAGCATTACCAATAAGTCTCCATACCGTGGAGTACTTCCAGTAAGACTCCTATGTGCAGGATACTTACCAAGTGCTCATGCACACGGTCATAGACAGTTTTGCGGTTGCAAATTGCAGATCCGCAAAACATGGATACCGGCCGTGTGTGTTTCGCATTTTGCGGTTCAGAACATCCTGCCCTCTATAGAACTATCCTATCCCTGTCTGTAAAACGGTTTAATTTTTGCTGCCCCATTGAAATGACTGGGTCCACACCAGACTCACAAAAAGTGCGGATCAGGTGCAAAAATACATTTGTGTGCATGAGCCCTAAGTGTCTGATCGTTGGGGTCCACTAAGAGATTGCAACACACAACAAAAAGTGTGCACAATAACAAATGTATTATAAAAATGTATATACGACTATTGCAATCAGCATAGTACAACCCCGCACAAAAAAAAAACTGTCACAGAAACTATTAAAAACAATCCTAATCTTATCGGTCACAACAATATGTTATCCCCTAGTAGCCATCCTAGGTAATCCAATAAAATATCATCAAAAGTCTAGTCGTCCTAAAAGTGACCATTCCCAAATATGAATATAATTAGATGAAGAACTCATACTAGGACTTGATTCTCTTGTTAATTCTGCCAATTTTTTTTTCACAGATCAGTCTATCATGGATGTTCTGAAGCATAAATGTTTTTTAGAAGAATTACTCTTTTGGACTGTGAAGTATGAATTTCCTCAGAAAATGGTCACCTTCCTGCTCAATATGCTACCAGACCAAGAGTACAAGGTAATCTCACTGCCTTCCCTTCCCTCAGTGTAGGGGAGTCGGCATCCATTGTACCTTCCAGGAACATTGGGGGAGATTCATCAAACTGGTGTAAAGTAGAACTGGCTTAGTTGCCCATAGCAACCAATCAGATTCCACCTTTCATTTTCCAAAGTAGCTGTGAAAAATGAAAGGTGGAATCTGATTGGCTGCAGCGGGCACGTTGATATATAGTTATAACTCCAAACATAGTCATAACTCCAAAGACTGGCAACTAGCATCAGGACATCAGGCCTGCAGTTATGTCTTTTTTTAATTATGTTATTTTAATATGTAGCTAGTTTTGATTTTATTAACTCTTGGTCAATCCATTTTAAAGGCGTTTTCCACCTTTGGGGGCCTTTCAGCCAGATCCCCTGACCCCCACTCCCATCGCCAGATCTGTGGAGGGTACCATACTTACCTGCTCCCGCCACTGGGTTCTGGCTCCTTTGTCCCCCACTGTCATGCTGTGGGTCACATGACACATAGGAGACATGTAGCTTTTTACAGCCAGTCATTGGCTGCAGCAGCCACGTGACACTCATCAAGCAGGAATTTTACCAGTGGGGGAGCTGGAACCCAGCGGTGGGTAGCAGGTAAGTATGCTTACCTATGCAGGTCTGTCAGCTTTGCAGGGGTATGGCTGAAAGGCCTCTGAAGGTGGAAAACCCATTTAAGGGCTTTAAGCATTACAGTTCTGTTTTAGTCAATGGAAGATTCTTGTTGCAGGCTTATCGGCCTGAAGATCTATGCATTAGAACAGGCATCCTCAAACTGCGGCCCTCCAGCTGTTGCAAAACTACTACTCCCAGCATGCCCAAACAGCCGTCGGGTATCAGCCTACAGCAGGGCATTGTGGAAGTTGTAGTTTTACAACAGCTGGAGGGCCGCAGTTTGAGGTTGCCTGCATTAGAAGATAGGGCTCATGGTGCTACTGGTTGCTTGGAATCATGGGACATGTAACTTGCTGGTCTGTGCAGGGTTAGGTGAATACAGACTTTTTCTCATGAAAATCAGTGCATCAGTGTTCTGAAGTCTGTCTGAACTTCTGTTACGCTGGGCACTAAAATTAAAGCTGAACCCGGACATATCCATGTTTTCACCCTGGCAGCCCCCCTGAAAAGCTTTTTCTGGAGATCCTGTGACGTACTGGTCTCTCCATGGGAATGCTAGGAGGAGGCTTCAGCCTAGCAGTGAGCCCAGTGACCTCACTGGCACTAATGGGCGGCCTTTAACGCTGCCCTAGCCTGTAAAATGGCTAGGGCAGCGCTAAAGCCTGCCCATGAGAGCTGGTGATGTCACTGGCAACACTGCTTAGCGGAAGCCTCCTCCTATGAGTGTGAAAAATATAAACAACCATGAAATGCTCCGATGCTAATGTCTGGGGCCTGCCTGGGTAAAAATGGGATATGTTGACAACCCCTTTTAAATGCCATGCTGGCAATTCCAACACTGCCTACTTGCACAGTGCCTAGTCAAAAGTTGCTATTGGATAATTCTTCTCAACTTCTCGGCCACTAAGTTGTTTTTGTGATTTTAATTTGCAGATTGCGTTTACAAAAACTTTTGTTCAACATTATGCTTTCATAATGAAAACCTTGAAGAAAAGCCATGAGTCAGACACAATGTCAAACCGAATTGTGCACATCAGCGTCCAGCTCTTCAGCAATGAGGAGCTGGCTCGTCAGGTGACTGAAGAGTGTCAGCTTCTGGACATTATGGTTACCGTGCTGCTCTACATGATGGAAAGTTGCCTTATCAAAAGTGAATTGCAAGGTAATTACAAGCCTTTCTCATTTAGTTGCATTTTTCCCCAGAAACATACATAGGTTTTATATGGTTTCAAGGGAAGCTGACAGTAAGGTATTCAATATTTAACTAAGCACATTACCTTATCCTGTCCAAGCATGTCATCCCTAATAGGGATCGACCGATTATCGGTTTTACCGATATTATCGGCCGATATTCAGTATTTTGACCGTTATCGGTATCGGCATCTATTTTGCCGATATTCCGATAACGTATGGGGAACAAGGATTGCGCTGCTCAGCGCGCTCTGTGTTCCCTCAGCAGCACAGGGGAGAAGGAAGCAGTGTCTCCCTCCCCCTGTGCTGCTGCCGCTGCAGCCAGTGAGAGGAAGGAGGACAAGAGGAGGGGCTGTGGCCGCTGCACCACCAATGAAGAGAAATCTCTCATTAATTCATATACAGGAGGCGGGAGCTGGCTGCAGAATCACATAGCCGGCTCCCGACCTCTATGAGCGGTAGCTGCGATCCGCGGTAGTTAACCCCTCAGGTGCCGCGGATCGCAGCTATTGCTCATAGAGGTCGGGAGCCGGCTATGTGATTCTGCAGCCAGCTCCTGCCTCCTGTATATGAATTAATGAGAAATTTCTCTTCATTGGTGGCGCAGTGCGCCCCCCCAAGCCCCCAAGTATTAATCATTGGTGGCGCAGTGCGCCCCCCCCCAGTATTAGTCATTGGTGGCAGTGGCCACAGGATCCCCTCTCCCCTCCTCCTCCGATCGGAGCCCCAGCAGTGTAATCCTGGGGCTCCGATCGGTTACCACGGCAGCCAGGACGCTATTGAAGCCCTGGCTGCCATGTTCAGCTCCATGCTGCTGTGTGCACAAAACACAGAGCAGCAGGGACAGTGCGAGATCTTATTCACCCTGATAGAGATCTATAAATAGGTGAATGGGTGAATAGGACAATGGTTCTAGTCCCTAAGGGGGCTAAAAGTTAGTAACAAAAAAACACCAAAATATTAAGTATAAATGAAAGATTTTTTTAAAAAAAATATAAAAATACACGTTAACAATAAACATATTAATTTTCAGCAGATTTGTGTAGGAATTTTTTATATATTTTTTAAAATGAAAATTACTAGAACATCGGTATAAATTATCGGCTATCTGCCTGAAAGTTCACAAATTATCGGTATCGGCCCTAAAAAAACAATATCGGCCGATCCCTAATAATGATCTCGAAGAAAAATTACATATATAACAATAGTATAAGTGTCCGTGAAAGTGAATATTAGCCTAGAGATTGGACCCTTTTAAAATGTAGCTTTTATTAGTTCAATTAAAAAGCAAAAAATATCACCCTATGATAACTGGGTGACCGAAAAACATATATATCAGGACAAGATATCGCCCAGCTACCACCGTGAATTGGTGCAAATAAGATGTAAGTGGTGCAAATTCCAAGGGCACTTATGACATTTATGAGAGGTGTGGGATGTAGGGAAAAAGGTTAGGGCACTTATTATGGGTGCTGGGGATGGTTCTCTCCCTGTACCCGCCCTAGATTAACCCTTTGCCCAGGGATGATCCCTGATGGTGGGATCACACTGTCCCCGTACCTACCCTGTCTGGCCCTGTACAACCCTGTAACTTGGGAATTTAACACATATACTGATGTTGATTTTAACCCTGACGCGTTTCCCCACTACGGTTCATCAGGGGGTCGGTTAAAGGATGATAATTGTTATGAATAACATCATAGATCAAAGCAGGATAAATAGATAAATAAAAAGTGTAAATACTATGTCCTGGATGATGCCGTGAGGCAGGCCATACTTGGGGCAAGATAACTCACACAGACTCTCTTATCGATGAAGAGGGATGTCACTGGTCACCCAGTTATCATAGGGTGATATTTTTTGCTTTTTAATTGAAATAATAAAAGCTACATTTTAAAAGGGTCCAATCTCTAGGCTAACATCCCTAATAATGCCCTTGTCTTAAGTTTGTGTTCTATGAATACAGAAAAAAAATTCTTTATTCAGCACTCCTGCTGTATAAGCGCTTTTAAGTCAAGGCGGTTGGCTCAGAGCTGTGGTTACATCATCTCCTGTCCACATCTTGCACAGACACAGACTTTCTCCTCCACAGCACCTACATATTGAAGCTGAGTTTACAGCTGCGCAGTTCAGTGCTTCGCTGTGCATGCGCCAGATAGTGGGGAGAGTATGGGCCTGAAATGTCCGCTACTCTGTGCAGGCGTCATGTAGGAGAAAGTCTGTGACTGCATGAGATATGGAGAGAAGAAGGGATGACGTAACCACAGCTCTGAAACATCAATCAAGGGGCAGGAGGCAGGATCTGGGTGTGACAAGCTTGACTTGGAAGCTGCAAGAGCCGGTCTCATTATAAGAGTTGTGTCATGGAACATATTTCACATTTTTCAAACCAGCTCCTGGACCTGAATACTTTTGTAATTACATGTAATTAAAAATGTAGTATAGCCACTCAGTTATTCCATAAACGGTATCTGTATAACGCCACCCGCTGTTTGTTCTTTTCCTTATTTTTTTTGTCCGTCTCACTGAGCTGGTTGAACGTTGCTCAGTTTTAATCTTTAACTGCCGCCTGCCATATGTTCTGAATGAATGTGGAGATATCTGGATCCATGGGAGGTACAGGGCTGGTTCTAGTTTTGCTAGAAAGAGATGGTCACGTACTATATGATGTCTGATTTTTCATTTATTAAATCAATCATGGCATAACCCCTTTAACTTGAAAGCGTTCATTAGCATACAACAGGAGCGCTGAATAGAGATTATTTTCTTGGTATTCATAAAACACAAAATCAAGAAAAGGCACCGTCAGTGTTTGGTCAGTGATTTTCCATCAGGAATTTTGAACCAAAACTAGATTCGGCTTTAAACAAAGAACAGGTGCAGATCTTTCCCTTAAACGTCCCTTGGCTGAATTTGATGGACTTGCAGTATGTCTTTTTTTCAACCGTATTAACTATATGTAGTTATGTAATCTTAGGTCTGTGCAGCTCCAATCCTAGTTTTAGCTCACATCGCGCTGCCTTCCAGTGATGAGCCTGTGAGATCCAGCCCCCTGGATCTCACAGGCCGGAAGCTGTATGAGTAATACACACACTTCCGTGTCATGAGGAAGGGCTGGAATTGTCTCTGGTAGCCCGAAACGCGTAGACAAGACTGCTAATTTTTGTAATTCATGGATGAGTTTTTACCGCAAGCTTAATAAACGCATATTCCTTTATCCAAGTGGAGCTGGATTTCTTTCAACCTCTTTTTGCATGAGTAATACACACAGTATTACTCATACAGCCAATGCATTCCAATACAGAAGTATTGGAATGCATTGTAAAGGATTAGACCACCAAAAGTTGAAGTCCCCAAGTGGGACAAAAAATAAAGTGAAAAATAAAGTTTCAAGAAAAAAATAAACAAAAAAGTAATTTTTTTGTCACCTTACATCACAAAAAGTAAAACGGCAAGCGATCAAAAAGGCGTATGCCCACCAAAATAGTACCAATCTAACAGTCACCACATCCCGCAAAAAATTGGCCCCTGCCTGAGACAATCGACCAAAAAATAAAAAAAATATGGCTCAGAATATGGAGACACTAAAACATAATTTTTTTTTGTTTTAAAAAAGCTGTTAATGTGTAAAACTTGCATAAATAAAAAAAAGCACCTTACATCACAAAAAGTGTAATAACAAGCGATCAAAAAGTCATATGCACCCCAAAATAGTGCCAATCAAACCGTCATCTCATCCCGCAAAAATCTTACCCTACCCAAGATAATCGCCCAAAAACGGAAAAAACTATGGCTCTCAGACTATGGAAACGCTAAAACATTTTTATTTTTTTTGTTTCAAAAATGAAATCATTGTGTAAAACTTGCATAAAAAAAAAAAAAAAAGTATACATATTGGGTATCGCCGCGTCCATGACAACCTGGTCTATAAAAATGCCACATGATCTAACCTGTCAGATGAATGTTGTAAATAACAAATAAAAACTGTGCCAAAACAGCTATTTCTTGTTACCTTGCCTCACAAAAAGTGTAATATAGAGCAACCAAATATCATATGTACCCTAAACTAAACTAGTACCAACAATACTGCCACCCTATCCCGTAGTTTCTAAAATGGGTTAACTTTTTTGGAGTTTCTACTCTAAGGGCGCATCAGGCGGGCTTCAAATGGGACATGGTTTTAAAAAAAACTGTCCAGCAAAATCTGCCTTCCAAAAACCGTACGGCATTCCTTTCCTTCTGCGCCCTGCCGTGTGCCCGTACAGCGGTTTACGACAACATATGGGGTGTTTCTGTGAACTACAGAATCAGGGCCATAAATATTGAGTTTTGTTTGGCTGTTAACCCTTGCTTTGTAACGGGAAAAAAATTATTAAAATGGAAAATCTGCCAAAAAAAGTGAAATTTTGAAATTGTATCTCTATTTTCATTAATTCTTGTGGAACACCTAAAGGGTTAACGACGTTTGTAAAATCAGTTTTGAATACCTTGAGGGGTGTAGTTTCTAGAATGGGGTCATTTTTGGGTGGTTTCTATTATGTAAGCCTCACAAAGTGACTTCAGACCTGAACTGGTCCTTGAAAAGTGGGTTTTTGAAAATTTCTGAAACATTTCAAGATTTGCTTCTAAACTTCTAAGCCTTGTAACATCCCCAAAAAATAAAATGTCATTCCCAAAATGATCCAAACGTGAAGTAGACATATGGGGAATGTAAAGTTATAACTATTTTTGTAGTTATTACTATGTATTATAGAAGTAGAGAAATTGAAACGTGGAAATTTGCAATTTTTTTTTTACAAATTTTTGGTAAATTTGGGTGTTTTTTTTTTATAAATAAAACTTTAATTTTTTTGACTTCATTGTACCAGTGTCATGAAGTACAATATGTGACGAAAAAACAATCTCAGAATGGCCTAGAGAAGTCCAAAGCGTTTTAAAGTTATCACCACTCAAAGTGACACTGGTCAGATTTGCAAAAAATGGCCTGGTCCTTAAGGTGAAATAAGGCTGTGTCCTAAAGGGGTTAATTGGACGTTATTAATAATATTGAGCCGTTCTGCAACAAGGGCTTAACTGTTTTTGTAGTTGTCTGAGTCTTTCTACTTTCACTTTGTGTGGTCATCTAATAACCCTTAGTGAAAAGTCAGATCCCGCTACTAAAGAATTTCATGGCTGCACAAAGACAGTGGTTCAAAATTTTTAATAAAGACCAATTGAAAAAAAGATTTTTAGCTCAAAATGAGAACAATGCAATAATAATAATAATAATAATAATAATAATAATAATAATAATAATAATAATAAAAAAAAAATAAAATTGCCCCCAAAGGTGAACGTAGCCTTTAAAGGCTATTTCCATCTGAACATTTGTGTCTTTTATGGATATCTCACTTAGTTTTGAAAAACCCATAGAAGTAGTAGAGTAGAGTAGCCAGCTCTCTATTCACTTTAGCACCCATTGGGGTCCCGTTCTCCCTAGAGAACCAGGCCCCCTAACTACATCCTGTGCACAGGGCTACAGTGCTATTTTCAGTTTAAAGGGGTTTTCCAATAAATAACATGTATCCACTTGTCCACAAGATAGAGGCTGAATGCGTGATAGCTGAGGGCCCAACATTTGGAACCCCTCTCTGATTCCTGAGTGTACTGTGTCAGTGCCCTGGCAGTTTACATGCGTGACCACTCTAGGGTCCTAGTGGTCATAGACTTCATATGAATCTGTACACCATTTGCTCCACTTTCCAAGGAGAGCCGAACAGGAGCAAAGGGGCACAGGGCTCGGCTAATTTTTTAATTATCAGTGGGGTCTCGCTGTGATATGTCAGAAGTTTATCAAAGTGATATATAATTGATTATTGTCTTGTTTAGTAGTAGTAGTAGTAGTAGTTTTCATCAGTTGAATTAGTTTGTAGTGGAAAATGAATAGAGATAAAGAAGTTAATGCCACCAGTTTACATCAAGTCGCTTTCTCATGGACCGGAGAATAAACCGTTTCTTTAATACTTCAAAAGGGTTGCAGTGTGAAATTACAATGGGGAGCTGGAGGGTCACTGTAACGAAATAAAATGTAAGGAGACCACAGTTTACTTACATTTTTATTTCATGGGAAGTAATATATTGACTTTCCTTAATGTCCAGTTGTCATGGAATCAGAATACTGTATGTATTGTATTTTTTGTCCTTCTTTCCGTTGATTCACACTTGTATTTTCAGATGAAGAGAACAGTTTACATGTCGTGGTAAACTGCGGCGAAGCGCTACTGAAGAATAACACATACTGGCCGCTAGTTAGTGATTTCATCAATATTCTTTCCCACCAAAGTGTAGCTAAGAAATTCTTAGAGGATCATGGGTTACTAGTTACTTGGATGAATTTTGTATCATTCTTTCAAGGTAGGTACTTCAGATAAGTTTTTGCTGTGTAGTGGGCTATAAGGAATACGTTTAGTTGTTTGCAATCAATTTAGTTGAACATTTTTTAATCTTTCACCAGTGCCCAAAGCACAACCACTTTTCCTTTAAAGGTGTTGTACAGTCAGTATTTACGGATGACCTATGCTCAGGATAGGTCATTAATATCTGATCTGTGGGGGTCCGGCACCCCTGCCGATCACCTGTTTGAAGAAGAGTTGGCGCCCCATGCGAGTGCTACTTCCTCTTCATTACACTGCTTGTCCTATCGGAAGTGCAGTGTAATTACAAGTACTTGCTGTGTTCCATTGAATAGAGTGAGTACGTGTAATTACACTTCGACACTGCTGCAAAGGAGACGACATGCAGTACAACTCCTTTAAGGTTGTTGTTTTGCTCAGGCCGATTGACAGGCAGTTATCAGGATCGAACTGTTTGTGCTCAATTATTGCTTGATCGTGAGCGAAGATGATAGCTGTATATGCAGCAATAATCTGCTCTGTATGGGGATGAACGATCACTACTGGTATATTGGGAACCAGCATTTGTACGAACCTTTGTTCTCGATAATTGTGCTGATAATCTGCTAATGTAAATTGGCCCTTGGGGTAGGGCCAGACTGCATGGTTGGGATGTGGCTGAGTACTGCATGGCCATGCAAGCGACATCGGGATCATACTAACTCATAATTAGAGCTGAATTGTTAATTCAGTGTTCATTGTTAATGACTGGTTCTGTGGGTCACCACGTGGCCATTACCAAAAAACACAGAATTAACAGTTTGACTCTAATCGGTTAATATACTACACACATCTTCCTGTCAGTTTTCGATGCATTTTGATTTATTTTTTTGCCACAGAGGTGTGTTGGAAGGAAATAAGAAATATAAAGGAAAGATTATACGTCTCCTTCCCGCTGACTCCACTTCTGGCTTTGGGTCAAAAACTTGCATCAAAATCCATTTTGCGGACTGCAAACAGCGAATCCACAAAACACATTTACTGTCCGTATGCAACCTGCATCACTGTGCAGACCCATTGACTTCTATGATATCTGTCGTGGTGTGGAGGCATGGACCTGGAAGTATACAGAAAGGCTTCTCTGTGCTTCCAGGTCCTTCCCTCCACCCCTCAAAAGATAGAACATGGCCCATCTTTGGCCGAATCTTGCGGATCGCAGACCTATTGGGTCTGTGGGGTGCACACAGCCAGTGCCCATGTTTTGCAGATCAACGGTTTACGGCCTAAGGCTGCATTCACACGTCCGTGCTGTGTTGCAGACCCGCAAATTGCGGATCCGCAACACACCCACAAATTGCGGATCCGCAACACACCCGCCCGGCACCCCTATAGAAATGCCTATTCTTGTCCCAAAGATCAGGGCCGCGCTCCGCAAATGCGGATGCGGACAGCACACTGTGTGCTGTCCGCATCCATTCCGTCCCCATAGAGAATGAATGGGTCCGCACCCGTTCCGCAAAATTGCGGAACGGATGCGGACCCATTTTGCGGACGTGTGAATGGAACCTAACTCTCAGTTTTGATCAATTTCCTTCTACTGGTTATCGCCATATTCATATAGTTGTTCTGTTAACAAAATGTTCCCAGGGTTATGTGGCAAACTTAAAGCATTGACCTGATGCGAGTCTAAGATCTGTAATATCTATAAAGTGTTAATCAGAAAATGATTCGTTTGTATTTTTTCCAGGTATGAATTTAAATAAGCGGGAACTCAATGAGCATGTGGAATTTGAGTCCCAGACATACTATGCTGCATTTGCTGCTGAACTTGAAGCCTGTGCCCAGCCAATGTGGGGTCTTCTGTCACACTGCAAAGTGAGGGTGAGTAAAATATTTTGCTGCCTGTATGGCTTAAATGTCTTAAAAGGCATTTTATGGGATTTAAATAATGACTGCCTATCTACAGGATAGGTCACCAATATGAGATTGGTGAGGGTCCAATTTCCAGCACTCCTACCGATCAGCTGTTGGCCTCTTCCTCCGTATCGGACATCGCGCCCATCAGTCACATGGCATTTGTGCAGCTCAGTCCCATTCAAGTGACTGGGATTGAATGGTGCAATACCCAGCACAGCTGCAATACATTGTATGGCAGGGGTTGCAACCTCTGGCACTCCAGGTGTTGTGAAACTACATCTCCCATCATGCACACTTGCTTGGCTGTTCTCTAAACTCCCACAGAAGTGAAAGGAGCATGCTGGGAGTTGTATTTTCAGCTGGAGTGCAGAAGGATGCTAATGCCTGGTGAATGGCATTGTGCCTGGTATACATTGTAAAGGCTTATCACTGCTGCCCCATAGTTAGATATGTGTGTGTGTGTGTGTGTGTGTGTGTGTGTGTGTGTATATATATATATATATATATATATATATATATCAGGAATGACCAACATCCGGCTCTCCAGCTGTTGTAAAACTACAACTCCCACCATTCCCTGCTGTAGGCTGATAGCTATAGGCTGTCCGGGCATGCTGGGAGTTGTAGTTTTGCAACAGCTGGAGAGCTGCTGGTTGGCCAGCCCTGATATATAGCTCTGCAGCAGAATCTTCATTGGTCTTAGAGCTGTTTCCAGTTTTCTGTTCTGGAAGATGCAGAGGCATATGACTGACGCAAATGTGCCCGACAACTCCCATTTACTATAATGGGGTCTGTTGGTTTTCTGTTATGGTTTGTCTTTTTGCTGAACAAAGTACAGCTGGATGCAGTGGTATTTAAAGGGATCGCAGTGCTCTTTTAGGGGCTGTCTCATTTAAAGGGGTATTTCCATCTGAGATAATGGGGTCATATCGCTAGGATATGCCCCCTTTGTCTGATAGGTGCGGCTTCCACTCCTATACCGTGAACGTAGTGGGGAAGGTGGTAGCTGGAGGACCCCGGGTTTGCCCAGGTCTGGCCACCACCAAGCGCTCTCTCCAAAGTAGTGAATAATATAGTAAGCTTCCACTGGACTTCCACTGCGCCCAATTTTAGGTGCAACCTAAACAGGTGAGCATAACCACACTTCCTGTACTCGGAGGCTACTAGTGCTTGACATACTCGCCCTATGAGCGCCTTTTTCTTCTTGTGGCCACCATTTGCCATAGTAGTGAATGTGAGCAAACTGCGGTTGCGCAGACACCGCTCCCATTAATTTCTATGGGGCCAAAGTAAATAGCTGAGCCAGTGGTTGGGTATTTTCGGTGGAAACAGAAACGAATTGAGGGCGGCTGCATTCATTTTTCCATTCTGTTACACACTGCTCGCTTCCATGGTTGTGACCATCCTGCACTCCAGTAGCGGTGGCCGTACTTGCACCCTATAGTAAAAATATTTTCCTATATTGTGCAAGCCCGACCACCGCTGCTGATGCCGAGCCAATAATAAAATGCAGATCAACGACATGTATAGATCTTTTTCACACGGGTCCATGTAATGGGAAAGGGGGACAAACTACTGCTATTACGCTTGTTCGTCCCCTATTCACTTTGCATATTGTCTGTGGCACAGGGCCATGATGATTTTGAATGCCATATGAAAGATCTGATCATCTGACAAATGAGGGTTTTGTTGATTTTTCACATGATCTGTCACATTTTTACTCATTACCTTTACAAAGTTCATATCCAATAATTGGCCCAGTCGTCAGCCAGTGGAAAAGGGCTCCCACTCTTATTTACCCGATATTCGGTTAGGACGTTTGATGTGGCATAGCCTGATGTCTATAGAGAAATCTATAATTCTATGCAAGGTCTTCTGTGGAAGGACATGGGCATATTTCTGCTTTGAACTTGATATTTATCACCAAAAAACGGGGTTGGGTTGGCCATTTGGATTATTAAATGTTTTCCATCAGAATTTCTAAAGATGTAAATGCTCCTTAGAAATCTTACTAATGTTTCTTTCCTAATAACTTGAGTTCGTTCTCTCTGTAGGAGACTCAAGAGTACACAAGGAATGTTGTCCGGTATTGCCTTGAAGCCCTTCAGGATTGGTTTGATGCCATAAACTTTGTAGATGAGGTAGGTCTGATGTATCGAACAATTTTGCATTCACTGTTATCCTGTATAAATTAATATTTTGTATGTGCTTGAAGGTCTGACTGCAGCGATGCCAACGATCATGACAACTAGGAGACTGATGGATTATTTCAATGAAACACCTTTTGGCTTTTCCCAGACATGGGGCCACCTTGATCTGTGCTGTGTGTCTGCATTGCAGATTGGCCCCATTCAAGTGTTGGTGTTTCACAGGTTTTCCTAAACCATGGGTGCCATGGGAGGAGGGTATAGAAAAGTCAGAAATGTCCTATTTGAACTATAATCTTTGTCTTTTCATACTGCTCGACAGTTTTCCAAAGTGACAGAAAAATTGGGCAGGGTTTACCGGGAGGGGTGGGGCCTCCTACCAGTGGTGGGGTCTAATAGGCAGCTTGTCAGTTTAAGGGTCCATTCACACGTCCGTAAGTGTTTTGCAGATCCGCAAAACACTGACATCGGCAATGTGCGTTCCGCATTTTGCGGACCGCACATCGCCGGCACTTAATAGCAAATGCTTATTCTTGTCCGCAATTGCGAACAAGAATAGGACATGTTCTATTTTTTTTCGGGAATAGAATTGCGGACCCGGAAGTGCGGGTCCGCAATTCCGGATCCGGGCTGCACATCATGCGGCCCAATAGAAATGAATGGGTCTGCAATTCCGTTCCGCAAAATGCGGAACAGAATTGCGCACGTGTAAATGGACCCTAGTACTGATGGCTCAAATCACTTCAGTGCAGTATTGCAGTGCATTACACTATAAATCATGGTGTCAGAGGATCCAGTCCCCTAATAAGACAAAAAAATTGTAGAAAAAAAAAGTGTACTATTTAAAAAACTGGAAAAAATCCCCATTTACCCTTTCTACCACGAGCCAGTTTTCACCTTTCTGCCCAGGCCATTTTTTGCAAATACGACACTTTTTGTGGTAATAACTGGAACACTTTTATTTATCCAGGCCATTCTGAGATTGTTTTCTCGTGACACATTGTACTTCATTATAGTCATACATTTGAGTCAATATATTTCACCTTTTATTTAATTTATTTAATTAATTAGCAATTTTCAAAATTTCAGTTTCTCAGCTTTTAAAACTTAGTGATGCCTCATAAAATATTTACTTAACATTCCCCAAATGTCTACTTTATGTTTGCATCATTTTGTAAATTGTCATTTTAATTTTTAGGACGTTAGAAGGCTTCGAATTTTAGAAGCAATTCCTAACATTATTAAGAATTTCCAAAAACCCACTTTTTAAGGACCAGTTCAGGTCTGAAGTCACTTGATGGGGCATACATAGTGGAAACCACCCATAAATTACCCCATTGTAGAAACTACACCCCTCAAGCTACTCAAAACTGATTTTACAAACTTTGTTAACCTTTTAGGTGTTCCTCTAGAATTAAAGGAAAATGGAGATGGAATTTAAAAATTTAACTTTTTTTGGCAGATTTCCCATTTGAATCAATTTTTTCTTTAACCCCTTAAGGACTCAGCCCTATTTCACCTTAAGGACTTGGCCATTTTTTGCAAATCTGACCAGTGTCACTTTAAGTGCTCATAACTTTAAAACGCTTTGACTTACCCAGGCCGTTCTGAGATTGTTTTTTCGTCACATATTGTACTTCATGACACTGCTAAAATTGGGTCAAAAAAGTAAATTTTTTTGCATAAAAAAATACAATTTTTACCGAATATTTTGAAAAATTAGCAAATTTCAAAGTTTGTTTCTCTACCTCTGTAATACATAGTAATACCCCCAAAAATTGTGATGACTTTACATTCCCCATATGTCTACTTCATGTTTGTAGCATTTTGGGAATGATATTTTATTTTTTGGGGATGTTACAAGGCTTAAAAGTTTAGAAGCAAATTTTGAAATTTTCAGAAATCTTCAAAATCCCACTTTTTATGGACCAGTTCAGGTTTGAAGTCATATTGTGAGGCTTAGATAATAGAAACCTCCAAAAAATGACCCCATTCTAGAAACTACACCCCTCAAGGTATTCAAAACTGTTTTTTCAAACTTTCCACAAGAGTTAATGGCAGATGGAGAAACAATTTAGAAATTTCTATTTTTTGGAAACTTTTCCAATATAATCAATTTTTTCCAGGAGTAAAACAAGGGTTAACTGCCAAACAAAACTCAAAATGGGTTGCCCCAATTCTGTAGTTTGCAGAAACACCCCATATGTGGTCGTAAACTACTATTTGGCTAAACGGCAGGACATAGAAGGAGGGGAACGCCATATGGTTTTTGGAAGGCAGATTTTGCTGGACTGGTTTATTTACACCATGTCCATTTGAAGCCCCCCCTGATGCACCCCTAGAGTAGAAACTCCACAAAAGTGACCCCATCTAGGAAACTACGGGATAAGGTGGTTGTTGTTTTGGGACTATTTTAGGGGTAAATATGATTTTTGGTTGCTCTATATTACTCTTTTTTGAGGCAATGTACCAAAAAAAAAAATTCTAAAATTGTTTCTACATTCGCTATTTAGTTTTGTGGAACACCTAAAGGGTTAACATAGTTTGTAAAGTAACTTTTGAATACCTTGAGGGGTGTAGTTTCTTAGATGGGGTCACTTTTTTGGAGTTTCTAGTCTAGGCTACATCAGGGGGGGCTTCTAATGGGACATGGTGTAAAAAAAAAAAACTGTCCATCAAAATCTGCCTTCTAGAAACCGTATGGAGTTCCCTTCGTTCTATGCCCTGCCGTGCGGCTATATAGCCATTTACGACGGCATATGGGGTGTTTCTGCAAACTACCGAATCAGGGCCATAAATATTGAGTTTTGTTTGGCTGTTAACCCTTGCTTTATTACCGGCAAAAAGGATTCAAATGGAAATTTTGCCCAAAAATGGGTGTTTTGGCACCGTTTTTATTTTATATTTTTAACACCGTTCATCCGAGGCGTTTGGGCAAAAGTTATTTTTATAGCGACGACTTTTACGCACGCGACGATGCCCAATATGTATGGCTGTCAGACTTTGGAGACACTAAGCAGGCATCCTAAAAACTGCGGCCCTCCAGATGTTGTAAAACTACAATTCCCACCATGCCCTGCTGATGGCTGTAGGTTGTCTGGGCATGCTGGGAGTTATAGTTTTACAACATCTGGAGGGCCGCAGTTTGAGGATGCCTGCACTAAAACTAATATTTTTTTGGGAAAAAAAAAATGTTTCCGTGTCTCCAAAGTCTGAGAGCCATAGTTTTTTATGTTCTCTAGGGGACTGTTGGGGATTATAAAAATTTAGTATTGTGGACAGCATAAGGACATCCCTCTTGTCCTTATACCTGACCAGCAACAGGTTTCCACTGGTAAGTGCACGGGTCTCACCCCTGGGGATAGGTACCTGGAGGGGGTAGGCAGGGAGGCCGCGTTGATTTTTCCGCACGGTCCCACAAGCGAACGTGGATCTGGCGGCAAGGGACCTGAACAAGGGAATGCTGGTATAAAAGTTATCCACGTAAAGGTGGTAACCCTTATCCAGCAGTGGGTACATAAGGTCCCACACGAGTTTCCCGGTAACACCCAGAGTGGGGGGACATTCTGGGGGTTGAATCCGGGAATCTCGCCCCTCGTACACACGAAATTTGTAAGTGTACCCTGAGGTACTCTCACAAATTTTGTATAGCTTCACGCCATACCTCGCCCGCTTTGTGGGAATATATTGGCGGAAACTGAGTCTCCCCTTGAACGCAACGAGAGACTCATCAACCGCGACCTCCCTTCCAGGTACGTAGGCCTGCTGAAATGTGGCCCCAAAGTGATCGATGACCGGCCGTATCTTATACAGACAGTCATAGGCAGGATCACATTGGGGTGGACATGCTGCATTATCGGAATAATGCAGACATTTCCGGATGGCCTCAAACCGGGAGCGTGTCATGACCATACTGTACAGTGGGGTCTGGTATAGGACGTCCCCACTCCAGTATTGCCTGACACTGGGTTTTTGGACTAGACCCATATGCAGCACGAGGCCCCAAAATGTCCTCATCTCGGCTGCACTGACCGGCGTCCAGCCACCGGGTCTAGCCAAAAATTAGCCTGGGTTTTGAGCGACGAACTGTTGGGCGTACAGATTCGTCTGCTCCACCATCAGATTCACCAGTGGGTTACTGAAAAAAAAATTAAAATAGTCTATTTCAGTAAACCCCACTGTGGGAATCTGGATTCCAGGATTGCCAGCAAAATCCGGAATCTCGGGCTCAAAGTCCACTGGGGGACACCAGCTAAGTTCATCGGCAGGGGGCTCCGGTGGACTTATTTGGTGGGCCGGGAAACCAGTACGAACCCCAGGGCGGCTCGTACTAGGGTGGGCCACAGGATCCCTAGCATGTGGGGCCCCTGGCTCTGCCTGGCGGCGTCTCCGCCGCCTTGGTGGCTCATCGCCATCAGATGATGATGAGGAGGATGCGGATGATAAAAGGAACGTGGGGTCATCCTCATCCTCACTGGGGCTCTCAGAGTCGGAGGCAATCTGGGCGTATGCCTCCTCGGCCGAGAACATCCGGCGGGCCATGGGTGTGTGTGCGTGTGTAAACCTTTATTATATGTGCGTGTGTGTGGGGGCAACGGGTGTTCGCGTACTAAAAAAGGCAAAAAAAGAAAGGGCAAGTGTTAGGGAAAAAAAAGTTCAAACTTGCTGATCAGCGGTCGGTGGGGTGCGATGCGCTAACAGTGGACGGACGCTAAAAAGTGACGGCCAGTCAGCGCACGCAGAAAAAAAAAAAAAAAGTGGTGGTAAGGGGGCTGGTGGTCAGGGGAGGGGGGGGGGGGGGGCAAGTGGCAGGGGGGGATCTGGGGTCTGATGGATGGATCAAAGAAAGTTTGGAAATAAAAGTTTTTTTTTTTTTTTTCCTAACTAACTTTCCTCTTCTTTCCCTGCCTAACGGTGCCTCTCCCTCACTGACCCTAACCTACCTGGGTGGCGATGGGTGCAGGAGGGTGATGGATGCCGATTAGGGGGACACAGGAGCTGGTTCTGGAGGTGCTGCACGGTCAGGGTGCTGGACAGGAAGAGGAGGGGAGAGAGGAGCGCAGGAAGTTTGAATCTCGCGCCTCTCTCCCCTGCACCAATCAGCACCCTGGACAGCAGGCATCAGCACCAGGGCCAGCACCGCCTCTTCAAATCCTCGGACTGCGATAGGTGGTGTATAATTACGCCACCGATCGCAGTCTTTTTCCGGTTCATCGGGTCACATGAATTGACCTTCGGTTTTCTGCGATCGTCGATGCGGGGGGGTCAAATGACCCCCCCACTGCATTGTTACGGGATGCCGGCTGAATGATTTCAGCCGAAATCCCGTTCCGATTAACCCCTGGGGCGCCGGAATGCCGATTTCAAGTTAGGACGTACCGGTACGCCCTGAGTCCTTAAAGGGTTAACACATCGAGGGTTAACAGCCAAACAAAACTCAATATTTATTACCCTGATTCTGCGGTTTACAGAAATACCCCACATGTGGTCGTAAACTGATGTAAGGGCACACGGCAGGGCGCAGAAGAAAAGGACTGCCATATGGGTTTTGGAAGGCAGATTTTGCTGGACTGGTTTTTAGATGCCATGTCCCATTTGAAGCCCCTCTGATGCACGCTTACAGTAGAAACTCCCAAAAAGTGACCTCATTTTGGAAACTAGGGGATAAGGTGCCAGTATTATTGGTACTATTTTGGGGTACATATGATTTTTTATTGCTGTATATTGTTTTTTTGTGAGGCAAGGTAACAAAAAAATGGCTGTTTTGGCACTGTTTTTATTTTTAGAGCAGGTTGTTACGGACGCAATAATATCAAATATGTCTACTTTGTTTGTTTTAGTTTGACATAATAAAAAAAAAAAATTGTGTCTCCATTTTCTGAACGCCTTATTTTTTTATTTTTCTGCCGATCGTCTTGTGCAGGGGCTAATTTTTTGCAGGTTTTTTATTGGTACAATTTTGGGTGCATATGATTTTTTTGATCATTCATCCATCAAAAAAATCAATCTTAGCATAGGTTACTGCTGCGGCAGCATTATGCATAAAGCAATCTTTAGTCCAAAAACACACTTGGAAGTCCAGCTCAAATCAAAAGCAGGGGAACTTTATTTCAATGGTTTAAAAACTTTGCTTTATTTCCTGTATTCATTTCCTGTAACAATCTTTAGTTTCTTCACATACCACTGTTTTTCTTGAGGTTTTTCCCTTAGTTACGGCTGTTTTAAACATTTACAATATGAGGACCTTCTCAAGATGGCTTCTCTGCCAGTTCTCTGAGGCCAAAACTGCTTTCCCTCACTTCCCATACACACTTGCTGTAGCCAGCAGCTCCTTGTCAGCCAATCAGATTGGATTACTGCGAGACACGCCTCCTCACTGTGAAGCCTAATGCAGGCATGCAGTGTGAAGGACCGCCCCTCCGTCTTCCTAAACGGTCTTTTAAGGGACCAGTGGAAAGGGGCAGGGGACATTAATGAAAGCTGATATTATAAGGTAATTACAGATCTTTTGACAATCATTGACAGACTAACTCAGGTATACATGCCTAGCTCTAATAAACTAGCAAATAAAAAAATATGACAGTTACCCTTTAAGGCCCAAAACAGGCCTGGTCCTTATAGGGTTAATTATACAGTTTACTGCATAATTCATGCAATATGCTAATTTCTGGCTGCTATATTTAAAAACCATTAAAATTCTTTCTTTTCTCAGCCGGCACCGAATCAGGTTACCTTCCATTTGCCTCTACATCGCTACTATGCCATGTTTTTAAGCAAGGTAGGCAAATTGTTTGCTGTGTTATTCTTGGTTTCTCTGTTTTTGTTTGAGTAGAAATGTGAACAGAAACTTCCTAAAATTCATGTCTCAACGTATCCATGTGTTCACTTTACACGTTTGTTTTTGTCACTAGGATTTTCAGCTCTGCGGTGCCCTTATGGGCTACCCCCTGAGGTCAAGGGAAGTGTGTGTGGACATTAGGTTCCTCGCCCTACGGCCCCACCCCCTGCAAACCCCTTGGCCTCCTTCCGGGGAGAGGCCAGACCTCGACTGAGGCTCTTGGCCAACACCTGGAGCAGCAGGGCTGAGGGATGTCCACTAGTCCCAGCCTCTTGCAGGAGCCTTCTGGCCTGGAGGGAATGAGTTTCGTTTACAGAAAGGGACTGCGACCTAGCGTGCATTTGTTGTGTGGCATGCTGCACGATTTTGTTGCAGATACAATATCTGGCTTGGCTTTATTTCCTTGTCCCAAGGCTTGTTGGAGAGTCAGTTCTTGATTCATAGGGAGCCACTTCAAAAAAGTGGCACGAGGAGGATGGTTCGCTAAATTGACAATGATAGAAGTCACAAGCTGAAATCCTGAAACTACTGTGCTGTGGTTATCTGGCAGAAACTCCCCAGATGGGCATCTTAAAGTTTTGTCTTCACTATACGTATGGGGTCATTAAAAGGGTTATCCCATGATTGATGTTAAAAATGAAAATCCGACCTCATACAGTACATGACATTCTCATCCTTACAAAGCTAGAACCAGCCCTGTACCTCACATGGATCCAGAGCTCTCCACATTCATTGCTCCAATTGTTCTGCTAGATTTATCTCAGGCTGGCCGTTCAGGGGATGTGTCCTTTCTCATGGGACATGTCCTGTGTGCTGCAACTCTCTCCTTGTAAACGGTTACCGCTTCTAGGAGAAGATATGGCTAGTGGCAGTTGAAGGATGTAATTGAGCATGTGCGACCTCCTTAGTAATGTTACTGAGGACAGATCCATAAGGAAAAGAACAAACAGCAGTTGGCGCTGTACAGATAGATTTTGAGTAACTCAGTGCCTATACTAAATTTTTGATTACATGCACATACTGAAGTATTTAGATCTAGTTGCTGGTTTGAAAAATGTAGATTTTGTTTGTTGAAATATCCTTTTAAGGTTCCACAAAACACGGACACTGGCAATGTGCGTTCCGCATTTTCGGACCGCACATCGCCTGCACTCTGATAGAAAATGCCTTTTCTTGTCTGCAATTGCGGACAAGAATAGGACATGTTCTATTCTTTTTGGATCCGGAAGTGCGCATGCGGACAGCACATTTCGGCCCCGTTGAAAATGAATGGGTCCGCACCTGTTCTGCAAAATTGATGAACAGATGCGGACGTGTGAATGGACCCGAAGAGAGATTTATGAAAAGTAGTGCACGAGGGAGGTGGAGTTGCTGCTTTAATTTCTTTATAAGGTGCACATTAACGACAATTTGAATCTTACAATCTTTTATGGGAAATTCACCAACTTTTCCTTTGTTTTACCTTTTGATAACTAATCCCTGTTGTGTAGACCCATGTTAAAGAGATTCCAGGCATATCCTCCTGACTTGACATTGGGCAATGTGCTCGGGTTCCTTATTAAAGGCGTTGTCCGGGTCTACAGCTGAACCAGGACATACCTCCATTTTCACCCAGGCAGCCCCTCTGACAAGAGCATCGGAGCAGTTCTTGCTCTCTCCTTTGCCCTGCGTTAAATCGCGCAGGGCAAAGGCATTTTTAGGAGTTCCGGTGAAGTACCGGGGCTCTCCATAGTGCTGCCAGGAAGGCTGGTGACGTCACCGGCACTGATGGGAGGGCTTTAGCGCTGCTCTAGCCAGCGCTAAAGTCCGCCCATCAGAGTCGGTGACGTCACCGAACACACTGCCGGGTGGAAGATTCCGCCCGGCAGTGTGTTATGATAAATAAAAGAGCCTGTGACCTGCGCGATCTAGCATTAAATGCTCCGATGCTCTTGTCAGGGGGGCTGCCTGGGTGAGAAAGCTCTGAACCCGGATAACCCCTTTTAAATGCTCACTGAATTTTCGGAAAACTTTTGATATGGTATAGAAACATATCAAAAGTTTTTATCATGGTTGCCTGAATGCTGAGACCCCCACTGATCCCTGGAACGAGAAGAAAAAAAGCACTCGGACAGCGTACTTTGTCTCCTCGCTGCAGAAGGAATCCAGATGGGCCCATAGACTTCCATTAGGCCGTCTCCTGCATTGTGTTGAGAGTGTGATTTATATGAGCGCTTCTCTCTACTCATTCTAGTGATCGATGGGGGGGGGGTCTCATCACTCAGAGTACACATCACAGTGTAAAGTGTACCACTATTAGGACATCTGCCTCAGTGTTTTTTGAGGAGGATTTTTAAGGAAGTTTCCTGGCATTTTTTTGTTTCTTGGTATTTGTTTTTTTTAATTGCAGAATTTCCAGTGTGTTTTTTCAGAAGGGCAAAAAAATGTGTAAATATATAGTAAAATATGCGACCCAAAATTGCCACTCCAAGAAAACAATTGAGTTTTGTGGTGGTTTTTAGAAGCCAAATAAAGCGCCCCACCCTATAAAAACAACAATAAAAAGTGTGGCAGCGCATCCTTAGAGAGCAGGGATCAGCAACCTCGGGCACTCCAGTTGTTCTGAAACTACAACTCCCAGAATCCTCCTTTATCTTCTATGGAGTAAGTATGTTTGCTGGGAGTTGTAGTTTCGCAAACAGCCGGCGTGCTGAAGGTTGCTGATTCCTGTTATAGAGTTTCTAGGTAGGTTTAGGGCCTGTTCTCTAAATTGGCCTAGCAATAAATCTGCAGCTCCCGCCTGGTTAACACAAAAGAAGCTGCAAACTGCAAATGTATTCTCCCTGTTAAATAGATATGTGGAGAAAATGAGCCATGACCCCTGGTAAGTAGGAATAATGATCTTGCTAATTATAATGTGCCTGCCGTCTCCTGTTTACACCTCTTTAGTCAAATGAAGATTGAACGTCTTACTATTTTCTCTTCTCTCTGGCAGGCTGTGAAGTGTCAGGAAATAGATTTGGATTCTATTTTGCCTGACCAGGAAATGCTGATGAAGCTAATGGTCCACCCGCTTTTAATTCAGGTACACTGGTTTGTGCAAGTGTTATGTTGAATGTAAAAAGGACTGCTGATGTCGGGCTGCTGCCACATGTTCAGGCTTTTTTATGCAGTTTTTGAAGCCAAAATCCGGTTTGGATCATAACGGGAGAGAAAAGCATTAGGGCTGACACATCTTCTCCACTTCTTTCAATCCACTCCTGGTTTTCAAAAACTGCATCAAAAAACCTAAACGTGTGGCAGCACCCTCAGGTGGAGATTGGCATAGATCTTTCTTTGCAGAATTTGTTGGGACCCACGTAGGGGTGGGCGACATGGCCTAAAATCTATATTGCGATATAATTTTAAGCATGTGCGATATATATCGCGATATATTGTTTTCTATATTATGGGGGGATTAAACTTTTTTTTAAACTTTTTATTTAATAACTATTAGCCTCCTTAAGGGCTAGAACCCTTGTCATATTCACCCTAATAGAGCTCTATTAGGGTGAATAGGACTTTATACTCTCCCTGCTGCCCTGTGCTTTGTGCACACAACAGCAGGGAGCTGACCATGTGCCCCCCCCAAGCCTCTCATGTGCCCCCCCCCCCCTAGCCTCTCATGTGCCCCCCCCAGCCTCTCATGTGCCCCCCCCAGCCTCTCATGTGTGCCCCCCCCCCCCCCCCCCAGCCTCTGATCCACCCCCCAGCCTCTCCCTCTTATCAGCCCCCTCTGGTAACTCAAAGCCACCCCTCCCTCCCCAGTATTAATCATTGGTGGCAGTGGCCACAGGGTTCCCCTCCCCCCCCCCCCCCCCCCCCCATCATTGGTGGCAGTGGGCAGTTCCGATCGGAGTCCCAGCAGTGTAATGCTGGGGCCCCGATCGGTTACCATGGCAGCCAGGAGTCACGCTACTGAAGTTCTGGCTGCCATGGTATGTTAGTGAGCAGCATTATACTCGCGTGCGCCGTGGCCGCCGGACGCTCCTTCTTCTCATAGGTCTGTGCGGCGCATTGCTATTGCTGTAAGCATTAGCAATGCGCCGCACAGACAGAAGAAGGAGCGACCGGCGGCCACGGCGCACGTGAGTATAATGCTGCTCACTAACATACCATGGCAGCCAGGACTTTAGTAGCGTCTTGGCTGCCATGGTAACCGATCGGAGCCCCAGCATTACACTGCTGGGACTCCGATCAGAACTTCCCACTGCCACCAATGCAGAGACTGAAGAACATTCCCGACACCCGACCTCTGACAGGATGCTGGGATCCGCGCGATTAACCCCTCAACTGAGGGGTTAATTGCGGCGGATCGCAGCGTGCAGTCATAGGGGCCGGGATATGGTTGGAACATTCATTGGTGGCGCAGTGGCCACAGTCCCTTCCCTCCTCCTCCTACTCTGTTCTCATTGGTGGTCAGCGGCAGCCGCGCACAGTGGGGAGAGAGGGATTCCCTCCTTCTCCACTGTGCCGGCTCAGGAGAACATGGTGCGTGCCGAGAGAGCGATCATATCGCGGTCCGGCGATATGCACAAAATCCATACCGTGGCACAAATTTATATCGCATATCGCCCACCCCTAGTCCCACTTACAGTCAGCTACTGGAAAGTTTATCGCCACCTTGCTGTGCCTTCGAGAGGTTTTCTCCTTTTTAGATATTGATGTTCTATCATCTCGGGGCCCAACACCCGGCACCCCCTTGATCGGCTGTTTTTGACAGCCACCAGAGCTGGAAACAGGAGGCTCTGTCCACTATTTAGAGGCCGTACCAGCGTATTGTGGTCCCCCCGCCCCCTTCAGGTGAATGGGTGCTGAGCTGCCCTATGCACACACAGCCACTACACAGTGGGTGGTACCTTCTACTTCTGTTTGCGGCATTTTCTCGGTTTTGCAATGTGGCAAAAGCTACTTCATTCCAAATGTGTTGGAACAATGGTTTGGAAAAGCGGACCTTTCATATAAGGCATGAACTCCCACAACGTACTATTTTTAATGTAACTCTGTCATTGCAGTGTAGTAAAACATAGTTTTATTTGTGAGATTGTAAAATTAACAAAGCTGAGACTTCAAACTGAATGGTAATGGACGTTGGACTCTTATAAATTGTAGCACCAGAGTAGTAGTAATGTGCAAATCCTTGTTCTATGCCTTGCATTTATCATGGAGAATGTATAATTTACTCTGATTTGGAATGTGTAGTCGCCTTAATTCCTTCTGGTTTTGTTATAGGCAAACTTGTCCGAAATCCACAGCAACATGTGGGTACGGAATGGCCTTCAGATTAAAGGACAAGCTATGACCTACGTACAGTCACATTTCTGTAATTCCATGATCGACCCTGATATTTACCTGCTGCAGGTAGGTTCTTATGGAGAATGCTCATGTCCTGCTGCGGTTTTATATTCAGAGCTAAGCTTACTTGCTTTTACCTTATTCAGGTGTGTGCATCAAAACTAGACCCGGACTACTTTATTTCATCCGTTTTTGAAAGGTAAGATTACAAAATTGAATATAACTAGTCAAGACATTTATCTGTTTTTGAACAATAAAATAATGTGCACTTTTTAAAATATATATATCTCTTTTTTTTTTTTTCTGTGTCTCTATTAGGGTTGAGTAAATCTGGGTCGGATTACTGTATTCTAACCCGATTCTTTTAAAAACTAAGTTAAGAATATCATCTCTGTCCCACTGTAATATGTATTGCCTCCGCGGAGGTCTTTTTGAAGTTTCAGCGGATATCGCGAGACTTACTTCATCTCGCCTCTATCACATGTCAGTTTGCTTATTCGCATAAATTTTTATATCAAAATACAAAGCTGAACTCAGCTTTGTTAATGAGGCACGAAGCAGAGTTTGTCTTAGTATTTGTGATACAGTAATTTATGCAAATAAACGAAGTGACAAGTGATAGAGGTGAGATGAAGTAACTCTCCGGATATTTAATGAAACTTCAGAAAGACCTCTGCGGAGGCAATACATTTTGCAGTAGAACAGAGCCCATATTCTTAACAAAGTTTTTAAAAGTATCTGGTTTCGGATATCTGAACCCAATTCGCTCAACCCTAGTCGCTATATTTAAAACTCTCCCTTAGGGCTCATGCACACGACCGTATGGCTTTTTCAGTGTTTTGCGATTCGTTTTTTTTTTTTTACGGATCCGTTGTTCCGTTTTTTGTTTCCGTTGTGTTTCCTTTCCGTTTTTCCTTTCCTTTTTTCCGTATGCCATATACATTATACAGTAATTACATATAAACAATTGGGCTGGGCATCACATTTTCAATAGATGGTTCCGCAAAAACGGAACGGATACGTCAGACATATGGATGCATTTCCGTATGTGTTCCGTTTTTTGCGGACCCATTGACTTGAATGAAGCCCAGCACCGTGATTTGCGGACAAGAATAGGACATATATTTCACGGTACGGAAATACTGAAGCGGAATGCACACAGAGACACTTCAGTTTTTTTTGTTGAACCATTGAAATAAATGGTTCAGTATATGTACCGCATACTGAACAAAAAAACGGCCAGTATACTGAACGCAAAATACTGTCGTGTGCATGAGCCCTTAGAAGTCAATGAGGTCCCCTTCTGTTTATTGTGTCTATGGCCCATAATGACTTCTGTAGAGCATATCTCTAAATGCTGTTAACAGTAGCTCAGGCAAGATGGCCGCCCCTATCGTCTTGCATAGAAAATAGAATTTAAAAAAAATCTACAATCAGATTAAAAAAAAGTCTTTATTATCTATTTTTAATTAGCAGAAATTTTTTTTAGTTGACAAATTGGGCCAGATTTATCATAGCCCGGGCGCATACGCCAGTCTATGAAAACCAAGCGCACTGCCCGAGGCTGCGCCTAATTTATGACTAGGCGTATGCCTTGTCATAAATTAGGCGCAGCATCCCACAGTCCGTGCTCTTGCTGATATTTACGCTAGTCTCTGACATCAAAAGTTATAAGTATGGTGGAGCCTCGGGCCTTGCACTCGCTATTCCCGCTTATTGGGAAAGTGGGTGGAGAAAAACCTCTTGAACAAAAACTTTTGGCCAAGTGGTGCTGAAAAAGTCACAAACGCGCAGCTTGCGACTTTTTCACGTCATAAAACTGGTGGAAACTTTTGATAAATTAGGCCCATAACCTTTAAAATGATTGCCTATCGTAACGACAGACCACCGCTAACTGCAGTGAAGTCTGTTACTGAATCTGTTACCTGTGCTTAGTCTACTGAAGGAACGTTGCGAAGTTGTAGTGCATAAAACATGGATACGTGCAGGTATCTCCAGGAAGGTTTGTTGCTCCTTTGGTCAGTTTCACGTTGTTGTATGCTGTTCCAATTCGTATTAAATGTTCCTTTATTTCATCACTAAGGTTTAAGGTTGTAGACCTTTTAACAATGGCCTCCCAACACCAGAACACAGTTCTGGACTCTGATCATGAAAGGTCGATGCTTGAAGGGGCGCTGACGTTTCTTGTTATCCTGTTGAGTCTACGTTTACACTTAGGTAAGTTGCGTGGGAGTTTGACTTCTCTATGGATAAAGTTGTAATAAAGCATTCCCCCAGCTTCATGCTGTTTTATTTTAAAGCCCCTTCTAACTGCCCACTGAACCATACTTTGGTGGTGATACTACTTTTCCACCAGACCCCAAGGCTCTGAAGTTCCAGTAGTTAGATGTAAAAAGCAGCCCTTGTCTCTCATTGGCTGAGCTCTGCAACCGCAGAGCATCGCAGCGAAGAGGCCGTACATTCAGCTTTCTGACAGACACCTAGACACTGAGGTGTGCATTCACAGTTCACTCTGGTTTCATGTTTATTTTGCTGCAATTTTTGCATAAATCTCATGTAAGCCGTGCTATTTTGTGAAATTGTGCCCACAAATGGGACAAGCAGAGGCAGCTTACACTAGGAGTAGCTGGGGAACGCATAAAGAAACAGGACAAAGGTAAAGTTCTAATGTGGCTGAGCTCTACTACGGAGGCATGAGAAATCACTTCTGATAGGAGGTGCCCTTTAAACCTTGTTGCTACACCTAACAGCAGTAATGTTATATCCCCTGGTGCTCGGTTGGTTCCTGCTAGTTTACTTTCTTGGAGTAATGATTGGCTCCACTGCAGTCTATCACTGGCCTAAACTCCCGGACAACCCTTCTACAGCTATGTCATATACAATAAATTATGTTCTGCCATGGATGTGTCAACCACCTTAACCTTTGTATTTCTGAATTTAGGAATGACCGATGACGAGATCCTCAGAGCGGAGATGATAGCACAGTTATGTATGAACGACCGTACTCACAGCTCACTACTTGATCTTATATCCTTTTACAAGTAGTTTTATCTCCAATGTATTGGTTTGAATTGGCTTTAAAATCTTTAAAGCGTCATAGCTCGCAATTTCCATTGGTTCATCCATTGCCAGTAGTGTTTCACAGTTGTGAGCGCACCTTTCACCATTGCTTGTGCCATCTGTGTTTGATCTAAAGCATACATTCACAGCGAATGGTCAGCAGTGCGGTTCTGTCCAGCCCCTGGAAGGTGGGCTTGCAGCGCCTAAGCATTCGTGCCTACCTGCACTCATTACACCTTAGCACAGGGGGGCAGCAATTGAAACTACAATTCCCAGCATGCTCCATTCATTTCTATGGGAGTTCTAAGAACAGCAGAGCAAGTATGCATACTGGGAGATGTAGTTTCACAACAGCTGCAGTGCCGGAGGTTGCCTACCCCTGCATTAGAAGATGTCTTGCCCCATTGTCTTAAGAAGGGCATAAACCTTGGTGATGGAACCTCTGTACACACTTTTCTATTACAATATTTCTGTCTAGTTTCTGACATGACCGCCTTAGTTTGTTTTCCTCAACCTCTAGTTAACATTCCAGAAAGCCCTAATCCCAAGAGCGGTGTAATGCCGGGAAGCTGCAGCTCTGAATCTGTATTGTCGGCAGTTGCTGACTTTAAAGCTCCCGTGTTTGAACCTGGAGGTTCAATGCAGCAAGGAATGTATACACCGAAGGGTATGTATCTCTCACTGCAAAGGTCGTCTTGGATAACATCCATTTTTAATAACTGTCCTACTGTAGTTCTTAAAGTGATGTCAAGTGTCATAGCTGTCACACTAGGTCAGAGCTATATATGTGATAAAGAACACAAGGATGTAGAAATTCGGGTTGTTCTTTTATTATTGAATTAAAGGGCTACACCCATCTCACCCACCCATTCATGACCGAGAATGGAATACCTGTTGTATTTTCAGCCAGAGGTGGCTGGGTTCTGGAAGCAGACAAGCAGTCTATGCCATGCTGCTTCTGTGACTCCCATATTCTATGTTTTTCATACCAACACCTGGATCTAAATACTTTTGCAATTGGGTGTAATTAAACATTTAATATAGCTACTGAGTCATTCAGTAAAATGTATCTGTATAGCGCCACCTGATTATTATTATTATATTTTTTCTCGCCCATATTCCTTGGGGGACACAGGAAACCATGGGTATAGCTCTGCTCCCTAGGAGGCGGGAGACAAAGTGAAAGCTGTAAGCCCCTCCTCCATCAGCTATACCCTTCAGCCTGGAGAGAGAGACTGCCAGTTTTTTGCTTAGTGTCCAAGGAGGCAAGACACTCCCTGCTTAGGCAGGGTTGCTTTCCTAAATTTTTTTTATTTTTTGCGTTATTTGTTGTTTTTAATTCGGGTTTTTTCTACTTGCAGGGACAACAGAGGCGCACTAGACCCCTCTGTTTCTCCCGGGGTTGAGTTGCGCCAGTGCCGGTAATGCCGCACTGCCGCCTCCCCCACAGAAGACAAGGTGGACCAGGGCAGCCTCGCTCCCCTGCGTCCCGCCAGCTCAAGGGTCGCCCGCACGCCAAGTCCCTCCCCCGGCTTCCTGCCACTGCGGTGCCAGTAGCTGAAGGGGCGACCCTGCTGGATGGATTGAGGGTGAAGACAGCGGATGGTGAGAGTGGCTGCTCCAGCCTCCCCTTCCCTCCTCCCTCCCACCGCTGCTACGTCTACGCTTGAAGGCAAGCGTTTTTTCCGTTTTTTCCTGTCCGCGGGTCTGGTAGGACTGTTAACCCCCTCCGTGCCACCAGTGCTGCTGCTTGGGTGTAATCCCCGTTCCGTTTTTTCCCTGGGGTCTCCCACTTTAAGTGCAACATTTTTTTCCACCATGTCAGACCCTTCTGCAGCCGCCAAGCCTTGGTACCATGCCTGTACCGCTTGTAGGGAACCCTTTCCCCGGGGGCAGTCTGATCCGCACTGTCCTGCATGCCGAGCTCCACCGCAGCCTCAGTCGCCCGCTGTGTCGCTCCCTGTTTCCTCTGACCCGCCTGACTGGGCTAGATCCCTGTCCCAGGCCGTGGAAAGCCTCACCCATGTCGTGGGCCGCCTAATAGACACGCTGCCTACCCCACAGGACGCCACTCTTACTGTCGCGCCCTCCGGGTCCACCGCTTCTGCCGCTGCGGCGGGTTCACCCTCTCTTAGTGACCCTTCCCGAGCTAGGCACTCTCAGAAGCGTTTTAGAGTAGAGCGAGCCTCCTCCTCGGATGCCTCCCTCTCCCCGCCACGCGTGCGCACTCAGACGGGCCTCTCCTCTCCAAAGGATTCGCCCTCTGAAGGTGAATTGGCGGCTTCGGATTTGGAAATGGACTCTGCCCTGCCGTCCAAGCTAGCCTCAGCGATGGGTCAACTCATCTCTGATAGTCGTGACACCTTTAAGGTGCAATATGACCCCCCTAGCTCTGACGCAGCTAGCGTCTCCTTTATCAGACCCAGGCAGGCCTCAAAAGTCTTTCCAATCCACTCTGATTTCTCCTCCGTGGTGTCTAAGGCTTGGGCTCGCCCGGACGCCCGTTTTGTCAATCCCAAGAAGCTGGACATTTGCTATCCTTTTCCAGCCGATGTCGTGGCCACCTGGTCGTCCCCACCCAAGGTGGACCCCCCTGTGGCCCGTCTGTCAAAAAACACGGCCATCCCTGTTCCCGACGGGTCCTCTCTTCAGTCAGCGGAGGACCGTCGCATGGAGACCCTTTCCAAGGGCATTTTTGCTGCCTCCGGTTCTGCCCTCAGACCGGTTTTTTGCCTCTGCCTGGGCAGGTAAAGCAATCTCTGCTTGGGGAGTGCAGCTGGAACAGGAGTTGGACTCGGACGTCCCCATCCAGGACCTACGTTCCTTGGCCCAGCTTATTGTTCGGGCCGGGAATTTTGTTTGTGAGGCCTCCCTTGATGCGGGAGCCCTTATAGCACGCTCCTCCACCCTGGCTGTTTCCGTCAGGAGGGAACTCTGGCTGAAGGTTTGGAAAGCGGACGCTGCCTCCAAACGTTCCTTGGCGGGGCTACCTTTTGCGGGTTCCCGCCTTTTCGGGGTCCGCCTAGACGAGCTTATTTCGGAAGCCACGGGTGGTAAAAGCACCCATCTTCCTCAACCTCGTTTTCGGTCCTCCCGCAGGACCTCTGGGGCTCGCCCCGCAGCTGCCGCTTCGGCCCCTCCCCAGGATAAGCGTAGGAAGCCGTTTTTTCGGGCGCAGCCCTCCTGGCGCAGGCCGCAGGCTGCCCGCACACCCGCAGCAAAGCAGTCCTCTGCCTGAAGGTGCGCCCCCACCCACCCGGGTGGGGGGCCGGCTCCTCCTTTTCAGGGACGTCTGGATGGCTCACGTCTCCGACGCCTGGGCTCTCGAAATTGTGTCTTCCGGATACAAAATCGAATTCGCGTCCTTCCCTCCAGATCGGTTCTTTCGCTCCCGCCCGCCGCGGGACCCGAAAAGCGCGGCTGCGTTCTCCACGGCCGTTCAAGCCTTACTGGACAGGGGGGTGATTACCCCCGTTCCTCTAGAGGAAAGGTTCCAAGGGTTCTATTCGAACCTCTTTGTAGTTCCCAAGAAGGGAGGTTCGGTGCGGCCCATTTTGGACCTCAAAAAGCTCAACAGTTTTCTCCTCCTTCGACGGTTTCGGATGGAGTCCCTCCGTTCCGCGGTGGCTTCCCTGGAGCGGGGAGATTTTATGTCTTCCATCGATATACAGGATGCCTACCTCCATGTTCCGGTAGCCCGGTGTCACCATCGCTTCCTCCGATTCGCCGTGGGGGACCTTCACTTCCAATTTGTCGCCCTTCCCTTTGGGCTGGCAACAGCCCCCCGGGTGTTCACCAAGGTCCTGGCCCCGGTTTTGGCCTTACTCCGCTCCAGGGGTGTTTTTCTGCTACCGTACTTGGACGATATCCTCATCAAAGCTCCGTCCCTTTCTCAAGCGGTTGCCAGCGTGGATCTCACTCTAGAGACCCTGGCGAGGTTCGGTTGGGTCATCAACTTCCCCAAGTCCTCCCTTCCCCCCTCCAGACAACTGGTCTTTCTGGGAATGCTTTTAGACACGGGAGCGGCAGAGGTACGTCTTCCCTCGGAAAAACGACTGATCCTCCGTCGGGCGATCCGGGGTCTCCTTCTCCACCGTCGACCGTCCTTCCGCTTCTGCATGCGGGTCTTGGGGCAGATGGTTGCCTGCTTCGAGGCGATCCCATTTGCGCAGTTTCACTCCCGCCCTCTCCAACGGGCGATCCTCTCCTCCTGGGACAAATCGCCAGAGTCTCTGGATCATCCCTTCCATCTATCGCCTCCGGTGCGGTCATCTCTCCGCTGGTGGTTGCAGTCCCCTCTTCTGGGCAGGTCCTTTCTGCCGCTCAACTGGTTGGTGGTTACAACCGATGCCAGTCTCTTGGGCTGGGGAGGCGTGTTTCCTCCCCGATCCGTCCAGGGCATTTGGTCTCCATCGGAGTCCAAACTCTCGATCAATGTCCTGGAGCTGAGAGCGGCCCTTCTGTCTCTGCGACACTGGACTCATCTGCTGAAGGGTCATCCAGTTCGTGTGCAATCGGACAACGCCACGGCCGTGGCGTACATAAACCACCAGGGGGGCACTCGCAGCGCTGCAGCGATGCGGGAGGTCACCAGCATTCTCCGTTGGGCGGAAGCCCACGTCCCGGCTCTATCTGCAATTTTTATTCCAGGGGTGGACAATTGGGTGGCGGACTTCCTCAGTCGCACCACCGTCGACCCCGGCGAGTGGTCTCTTCACCCGGAGGTGTTCGAGGCCATTTGCCTTCGTTGGGGCATACCGGACGTGGACCTCATGGCCTCCAAGTTCAATCACAAGGTCCCCGCCTATCTGTCCAGGGCCAGGGATCCGGGAGCTTGCGGAGCCGACGCCCTCGTTCTTCCTTGGCGAGGCTTTGCGCGTCCATACATATTCCCTCCCATCCCACTCCTGCCCAAGGTCCTTCGGAAGATCGCGGCGGAAGGCGTCTCGGTGATTCTGGTCGCTCCGGACTGGCCCCGCCGGTCTTGGTATGCCGACCTCATGCTGCTCCTGGCAGACGCGCCCTGGCCGCTGCCCGCCAGGGAAGATCTTCTCTCTCAGGGACCGATCTTCCACCCGCGTTTAAGGTCCCTACGTTTGACGGCGTGGTTGTTGAGACCACCGTCCTGACACGTAGGGGTTTTTCTGCGGACGTCGTCCGCGCCCGTAAGCCGTCCTCTTCTAGGATCTATTATAGGACCTGGAGGACCTATTTGGGGTTCTGTGCCGATCTGGGGATTCCTCCGCTCCGCTTTTCTCTCCCCACCGTTTTGTCCTTCCTGCAGAGCGGACTTGCCCAAGGTCTGGGTCTTAGTTCTTTGAAGGGTCAGGTGTCTGCGCTGTCCATTTTGTTTCAGCGCCCACTGGCCCCCCTTGGTCCTGTCAAGACCTTCCTTCAGGGCGTGGCTCAAGCGGTTCCCCCGTACCGCCCTCCGGTACCGCCCTGGGACCTGAACCTGGTTCTCTCAGCGCTCCAGGCTTCTCCTTTCGAGCCTCTGCGGACGGTTTCCTTGCGACTTCTGTCCTGCAAGGTTATTTTCCTTGTAGCCGTCACCTCTCTTCGGAGGGTGTCCGAATTGGCTGCACTCTCCTGTCTGGAACCTTTCCTAGTGTTCCACCAGGACAAGGTGGTTCTTCGTCCGGTCCCTTCCTTCCTTCCTAAGGTGGTCTCCGCCTTTCATCTGAACGAGGACATCGTTCTCCCCTCTTTGTGTCCTTCCCCTTCCCACCCTCGGGAGAGGAAGCTTCATCGCCTGGACGTTGTCAGGGCGCTCAAGGTTTACCTGGAGGTAACCAGCTCTTTCAGGCGTACTGACTCTATCTTTGTGGTTCCGGAAGGGTCCCACAGAGGGATGGCAGCGTCCAAAGTTGCTATCGCCCGTTTTGTCAAGATGGCTGTTACTGAGGCTTATCTCGCCAAGGGCAAGGTTCCGCCCCTTGGTGTTACCGCTCACTCCACTAGAGCGGTCGGGGCTTCCTGGGCTCAGAGGAATCGGGCTTCTACGGAGCAGATTTGCAAGGCGGCCACTTGGTCCTCCTTGCACACCTTCACCAAGTTCTACAGGGTGCATACTCATGCGTCGGCTGACGCTGCTTTAGGCCGTCTGGTGTTGCAGGCGGCAGTTGATTGATGCCTCTGGTGTTGGTCTAGTTTGTTCTGGTCCCTCCCTTCTGGGACTGCTCTGGAACGTCCCATGGTTTCCTGTGTCCCCCAAGGAATATGGGCGAGAAAAGGAGACTTTTGTATTACTTACCAGTAAAGTCTCTTTCTCGCTCTTCCTTGGGGGACACAGCACCCGCCCTTCATTTGGGTTTACAGTTGTGGTTCCGGCTTGGTTGCCCCCGTTGGGGCTTGACAGTTCTTTTTCCGGTTGGTGGTTATCTTTCACTACTTGGACACGCAACTGGCAGTCTCTCTCTCCAGGCTGAAGGGTATAGCTGATGGAGGAGGGGCTTACAGCTTTCACTTAGTGTCACGCCTCCTAGGGAGCAGAGCTATACCCATGGTTTCCTGTGTCCCCCAAGGAAGAGCGAGAAAGAGACTTTACTGGTAAGTAATACAAAAGTCTCCTTTTTCCTCTGTCCACCTTCCTGAGATGGTCATGCGCTCTCAGTTTAAATCTTCAACTGCCACAAGCCATATTGTCTTTTAGAAGCTGTAGCAGTTCTTGGGAAAGAGCTGCAGCAGAAAGGACACACAACCTGGGAAAGTACATGCCCACTTAGGGTACTTTCACACTTGCGGCAGGACGGATCCGACATGCTGTTCACCATGTCGGATCCGTCCTGCGGCTATTTCGCCGTGCCCCCGGGCCGCCGCTCCGTCCCCATTGACTATAATGGGGACGGGGGCGGAGCTCCGGCGCAGCACGGCGGTGCACGGAGAAAGCCGGCTCGGGGGCACGGCGAAATAGCCGCAGGACGGATCCGACATGGTGAACAGCATGTCGGATCCGTCCTGCCGCAAGTGTGAAACTAGCCTTAGAAAGGACACACTCCCCCTGAGCTGCCAGCCTGAAATAAATCTAGCAGAGCAATGAATGGGGAGATCCCTGGTTCCATGTGAGGTACAGGGCTCCTTCTGTGATCATGTACTATGTGTTATCTGATTTTTATTTTTACATTAATCGTGGCATAACCCCTTTAAATGGGAATTATGGAAACCGCATAGAACAGAAAGGGTTAGGGTTTATTCTTGTCCTGGCTAGAAAAGGCATATTTATGTTTGCTTGATCCTGAGCAGCTTTATGCACAAGACAGAGCAGTATGTCAAAAGTAAATGGCTGGCTCCTAAAAAAAAAAATCAGGGCTCGGAGTCCTTTGTTTTTTTCTTTTTGTACATTGAATTTAGCTTTTTTTTATTGGCAAATAAAATCAAAGAATAACCTTACTTGATCTTTATGTAAATCTCCCCCCTATGGAGCAACCCACTGCCTTTTTTTAAAGGGGTTGTCTCATCATGGACAATGGGTGCATATCGCTAGAATATGCCCCCATTGTCTTATAGGTGCGGGTCACATCGCTGGGACCCGCACCTATATCGAGAACGGTGCTCCGCAAGGTGGTGGTTGGAGGACTCTCTGGTCCAACCACCACCAAGCCGGCTCCCTATAGAAGTGAATGGGAGCGCACCGCGCATGCGCAGCCCCCGCTCCCATTCATTTCTATGGGGCCAACAGAAATAGCCGAGCCAGCGCTCGGCTATTTTCGCCGGCCCTATAGAAAATGAATGGAGGGCGGCTGCACATGCTCAGTGTGCCCTCCTTCACTTGTGGGGCTCCGTTCTCGATATAGGTGCGGGTCCCAACAGTGGGACCCGTACCTATATGACAATGGGGGCATATACTAGCGATATGCCCTCATTGTCCATGATGAGAACAATGGGTTGTCTGGTCAATTCAGATTATTTCTAAAAGCCTAAGAATAGCGTAAAAATATTTTAAGAGAAGCAAACTCTCCTCACTGATCTGCTGCTGCTGTTCTTCTGAAGCTCGTCAGGTCACTGCCGGTTTCTGCTTCCCGGTCCAGTCTTGACACATTTCAGCCGATCACTGATCGCAGTGGTGACCCGCCTGAGCACGCATTTCTGTGTGAGTAGAGTACGGCTGCCTTCACACCTGTCGGATTTTGTTGCAGAAAATGTCTGCGCCTGAAAATCAGTTCCAATCACCTGAGTGGGGCATGCAGAAATCTGTGTGCTTACTGCCAAAGCAAACCCATTTCAGTTGCATACATTTTCTGCAATAAAACTGCTGCATGTGAAGGCACCCCATCGCTTCGTTTATAATTTTTTTTTTACCATTGTGAGGTTTTTGTAAATAATTTTTATCGCCCGTCAATCTTTTATTCTGTGTAATTGAAGGGTTGCCTGTACACAGGGGTTTTTGCAGTGGTTTTACAGCGTTTTTGGCCAAGTGAAACACATTATTATAATATGCTTCATCTGTCCATGCCGCAAGGGCCAAAAACTACATTGCAGAAATACTATTATTTCTGGTAAAATCGGGAGCTTGTATGGTTCCCCTATAGATGTTTGCCATGTAATAAACTGATTGAATGTATGGTCCATATGCCATGCAGTACTATGCCTGCCGTTTACATTTACCCAGAATAACTCTGCACTGCCTACGTAGGGGGCTGCCGGCCCTCAATAGCCGCCTTTTCCCTATTACCGCTTGTGTACCAGGGGTCACGACAAGAGAAGGGTCTTCTGGCATACATATTGTTCTCCTGAAAAAAAAATATATGATTTTTTTCCCCTGCGGCGTTCCTAAGGTCTGTATGTAATCATCGGAAGGTACTAATTATAAAAATTTCCATACTCGTCCATTGACCTAATATATAGACGCGCACACAGTTTATTATAGTTTTAGCTACTGCAGTAGTAATTCCTCTCGGCACCGAGATTTATGTAAAAACATTCAGTATTGTTAACCTGCAGCCTCCATGTCTTATACATATTGACCACCAGGTGGAGCTGATAGCATGCGCCCTTATTGTGCCGCTTTCAACAATCCCTGTTATTATGTGAAAATAGCCTGAAAATCCAGGGTTTAAGCTCATGATTCATGAAACGACTTATCGCGCACTGCCCGGGATCCAAATAAATACCAGTTTAGTGGGGCGGAACTGATGAGCTGATATTTTTATTTTTTGTCTCTTCTTTAGAATGTCATTGCTTCTCTTGTTGAATAGCTGTGATAGTAGGATCATTTATTTTTACATTCATATTTCTGTTGTTTGCGCTGGTTTTGTAGGTTAAGACTGCGAACCAAAGGATTTCATATTGTTGTAATTCTTGCTTTAATTAAATGAGATGTATCCGAGGAAAGGGATTTAGGGGTCATTATTTCAGAAGACTTAAAGGTAGGCAGACAATGTCACAGAGCAGCAGGAAATGCTAGCAGAATGCTTGGGTGTATAGGGAGAGGCATTACCAGTAGACAGAGGGAGGCGCTCATGCCGCTCTACAGAGCATTAGTGAGACCTCATTTGGAGTATTGTGCGCAGTACTGGAGACCATATCTCCAGAAGGATATAGATACTTTGGAGAGAGTTCAGAGAAGAGCTACTAAACTGGTACATGGATTGCAGGATAAAACTTACCAGGAAAGGTTAAAGGACCTTAACATGTATAGCTTGGAAGACAGACGAGACAGAGGGGATATGATAGAAACTTTTAAATACATAAAGGGAATCAACAAGGTAAAAGAGGAGAGAATATTTAAAAGAAGAAAAACTGCTACAAGAGGACATAGTTTTAAATTAGAGGGGCAAAGGTTTAAAAGTAATATCAGGAAGTATTACTTTACTGAGAGAGTAGTGGATGCATGGAATAGCCTTCCTGCAGAAGTGGTAGCTGCAAATACAGTGAAGGGGTTTAAGCATGCATGGGATAGGCATAAGGCCATCCTTCATATAAGATAGGGCCAGGGGCTATCCATAGTATTCAGTATATTGGGCAGACTAGATGGGCCAAATGGTTCTTATCTGCCGACACATTCTATGTTTCTATGTAAATTACAATGAAGAAGGCTTGGACTACTTTCACATTAGCGTTTTTTTGTGGATCCGTCATGGATCTGCAAAATTGCTTCCGTTATCATAATACAACCGCATGCATCTGTCATGAATGGATCCAGTTGTATTATGTCTTCTATAGCCATGAAAAATCCGTCATGAACACCATTAAAAGTCAATAGGGGATTGATCCGTTTTTTTATTGGGTCAGAGAAAACGGATCCATCCCCATTGACTTACATTGTGATCCGCACCACATCGCAGACAGAAAAACACTGCAGGCAGTGTTTTGGTGTCCGCCTCCAGAGCGAATGGTGACTGACTGGCAGCAAACTGATGCATTCTGAGCGAATCCTTCTCTATTCAGAATGCATTACAGCAAAACTGATCCGTTTTTGGATCACTTTTGAGAGCCCAATGACGGATCTCAGAAACGGAAAGCCAAAACGCTAGTGTGAAAGTAGCCATACTAAGAAATTGTCCATGGTCTTGGCCTTGCTTATTGTGCAGTTGATGACCCCGGGTTTAAAGCGGTTATGTTATCAGAGATTACTTTCATATGGGATCGTGGTGATCAGGTGAATGAGGAGTGGATCTCCATTCTTTCCTGAAGGTGCATTTTTGCTTTTACCTCCTTTCCTGAATGGAGAGAGATACTTCTGAACATATGACCTGTAAGCGTGTACATGATCAGACATTACATGCCTTTAACCTCCTGCTGGATTCAGACCCTGCCTTGGTGGTGGGACTACAGGAACAGAAGAGCGGACTGTGCTACACTGTCTCTGTAGCTTCCATATAAAGGAAGAGGTGTTATGGAAGGTATGTAAGACAGCGCTATGCTGTTTCCTTAAGACTAGGTTCACATCACGTTTTTCCCATTCGTTTAACGTATACAAAAATATTACCATGAAACTGATGCCATACAATGGCATCTGTTCGCCATAGAGTTTCATTGTATGTATGTATGTATGTATGTATGTATGTATGTATATATAATATATATGTATATATATAATATGTTTTGTTTTGTTTTTTTAACTGGACTCTGCAGGATACGAGAACATGGTGTGCTGTGTTTTTGTATCCTTTGATTTTCTAATGTATACGTCAAACGGAGGCATAAAACGTGATGTGAACCCAGCCTAACTTGTGAGATGCCCATATATAGATCACTATGGTGCATTTCTTCTGTAACCCCCACTTGTATTGGAGCTACAGAAACAGCGGAGCACAGCCCGTGTGGCTATTTACCAAGTTCTGTCCACTCCATTCAGCCAGGACAGGGTGTGGGGGGCTGCTGCTTTAGAGGTAGGTGGGACCTGTATTTATGGCAGATCTTGTGGTGCAATCAATGTATGAGATGGGACTAACCCTTTAAGAAGAACAGAGCTCTAAGTTCACTGAAAATGCAATGTCCCTTTACACTGGACAGCAGAGCAGCAGATTGTCGAGAAGGAAGCCTTTCATTTACATGCAGTTATCTCCTCCACAGTATGGGGAGGAATGATCACTAACCCTCTTCCCCATACTGAGTCGTTGTTTGCCGGCAGCAGATCGTGTTTGCACAGCACGTTCTTCTGCCTGTAAATTGAATTATCCGATGAATGAGTGTTTCTCTCGTTCATCAGGTAATTGGCGGTACATTTATGCTGCCAGATAATCACTAACGAGCATTCCTTAGCAATTATCTTTGGGACTCTCTTTAGTTCTTCATAGAACCCTGTGACGATATAAATTTGGTTCAGTTAAACCGCAGGAGGTCCTGCTATATGAAATGCAGCAGTGTTTTGCCGTTTTGACACTGCATCTCGTTCCCACCTTGTGGCCCTCCTTATTTTTTCTATAAGTGTCTTTGTTTTGATTCCGATCTGCTGTGTCTTCCCCCTACAATAAAAAGAACCAGTAAAAAGAAGTCCTCTAGTTGTCATTAAAATCTTTTGCAGTCTGTTTTTAGTTTTATCTGTTTCTGGGAAATTGGTGACATCCTATGTACCTGCTGCCATTACATCCCCCCTTCCCCTTTCCCAGACACCTTTCCCAGACCATTTACGTCATGGGTGTCAAACATGCGGCCCGCATGCGGCCCGCAATGAATATCTTTGCGGCCCGGCAGTCTAGTATCTCTGAACATGAGCGCTGCTATCGGCGCGCTCATGTTCTCTCAGCAGCACGGGGAGAAGGAAGCTGTCCTCCCTCCCCCTGTGCTGCTGCCGCTGCCACCAATGAGAAGAGAGGGGGGGAGGAGGGGCGGGCGCACTGCGCCACCAATGAGGAGAGAGGGGCGGAGTAGGGGCGGGCGCACTGAGCCACCAATGATAGGACTATTCCCATTTCCCACACAGAGTGGCGCCCAGCGATGTCTCAGCACTCACCATTAGTCCTGGGCGCCGCTCCGTTCGCCCCCAGTGCCCCATTACTGTCTCCTCTCCTGCTCCACATGCTGCTGATTACTATCGGAGCGATGGGAGGAGACATCAGCTTCACTAGTGGGCGTTCCTTCTCCCTGCGCTGCGATTGGACAGCGCTACAGCCAGGAAGAAGGAACGCCCACTAGTGAAGCTGATGTCTCCTCCCATCGCTCCGATAGTAATCAGCAGCATGTGGAGCAGGAGAGGAGACAGTAATGGAGCACTGCAGGCGAACGGAGCGGCGCCCAGGACTAATGGTGAGTGCTGAGACATCGCTGGGCGCCGCTCTGTGTGGCCTGATAGTGAAAGTCAGTCTTTAACACAATACAGGAGGCGGGTGCCGGCAGCAGAATCGCATTGCCGGCACCCTGCCGCTGACAGGGAGCTGCGATCAGAGGCAGTTAACCCCTTAGGTGCCGCACCTGAGGGGTTAACTGCTGATCTGCCAGTACCAGCCTCCTGTATAAAGGGGAAATTTATCATTGGTGGTGCAGTGTGCCCCTCTCAACCCCCCATCCCATTAAAATCATTGGTGGCACAGTGCGCCAGCCCCTCTCAACCCCCCCAGTACTAAAATCATTGGTGGCAGTGGCCACAGGGACCTCTCCCCTCCCCCTCATTGGTGGTGCAGTGGCAGCTTCTGATCGGAGCCCCAGCTGTGTAAGCCTGGGGCTCCGATCAGTTACCATGGCAGCCAGGACGCTACAGAAGCCCTGGTTGCCATGGTAACATCCCTGATGCTGTGTGCACAAGGCACAGAGCAGCAGGGACAGTGTGAAGTCTTATTCACCCTAATAGAGCTGAATAGGACAAGGGATGAAAGATCCCAGGTTCTCGCCCCTAAGGCTACTTTCACACTTGCGTTCAGAGCGGATCCGTCTGAGACGGATCCGCTCATATAATGCAGACGGTGGATCCGTTCAAAACGGATCCGTCTGCATTATATTGTAAAAAAAATTTTTTTTTTTTGATGCGGCCCACATAAACTTAAATTATTTTTTTTTGGCCCATGTTAGCCTTTGAGTTTGACATGCTTGATTTACGTGATACAAAAAATCTCAGAATTGGGCTGGTTGATAAATGTGAAAAAATCTTGCCTAGTACCAGCGACAAAAATGAAGTTCTTAGGGGTAATGCTAGATTCAATTACCCAGACTTCATCTCTCCCACAGGAAAAGTTGGAATCTTTCAGGGAGAGAATAAGGAATTTCCAGTCTCAGAAACAGTGGTCTATCAGAGGGGCCATGAGCATCCTGGGAATGATGACATCATGCAATACAGCCGTAGCATTGTGTCAGGCTCACACCAGGATAACACAAACCTGGATTTTAGGGAAATGGGACAGAAAACAGTCCTCCCTAGGCAAAAAGGATCAACGTCCCTTACCACTTAAAGTCAGATTTGAACTGGTGGAAGGAAAGGGAAAATCTGCCAAAAGGCGTAGCCTGGCTAAAAGTTCCAGAAATTCAAATTATGACAGACGCAAGTGGCATCGGATGGGAGGCAAAAGTGGCCTCCTCAAGCTGTCGGGGCAAGTGGTCAGACATATTAAAGAGCAGATCATCAAACTACAGAGAACTGCGAGCAGTCTGGGAAACCCTAAAAGTATCTCAAGACATGTTATTCAAAAAGCATCTAAAAATATTTTCCGACAATACAACAACTGTGGCCTATCTAAAACACTAGGGAGGCACAAGATCTCCAAGCTTGAGGGGACTGGCAGAAAAAATATTCTTCTGGGCAGAAAAGAATGTCCTTTTCAATTACAGCAATCCATCTCAAAGGTTCAGAAAACATAGAAACCGATTATCTCAGCAGAAAAACATTAGACCCAGGGGAGAAATTTTTCAGAAGATTTCCAAAAGATGGGGGAGTACCTCAAATTGACCTATTCACTTCAAAAACAAATCTGAAAGTAAGGCGTTTTTGTTTCTTAAATCCCAGAGAAGAACTATGGGCTGTCAACGCTTTCTCAGTCAGGTGGACTTGGAAACTCGCATACGCCTTTCCTCCCTGGGCCCTAATCCCTCGGGTCTTGCAGAAGATATTAACAGACCCAGTAACGGTGATACTAGTGGTCCCCTACTGGCCCAAGAGAAGCTGGTTCTCCATCCTAATGGAGATGGCTGTGGAAGAACTGTGGAAAATACCATTTCAGAAGGACATTCTATCGCAGGGCCCAATCCTTCACCAGGACCCCAGCCTGTTCAAGCTATCAGTCTGGATCCTGAAATCGAAATCTTAGAAAGTAAAGGGCTTTCGGAAAAAGTCATTAATACTTTGAAATCTAGTAGGAAGAAAGTCACCTCGGCTATATATCTCAAAATCTGGAAAAGATACTGTAGTTGGCTAGAGGAAGTCTCCCCGAATAGGTCACCCCCATGTATCCAGAAAATTTTAGATTTTCTCCAGAGGGGGTTGGATATCGGCCTTAGACCTAGTACGCTAAAGGTCCAGATCTTCACCCTGGGGGCCTTGTATGACATGGACTTAGCCAACCATGGATGGATAAAAAGATTTATAAGAGCTGCCTCCAGACTAAGACCATCTCTGACCCCAAGGTTCCCCAGTGGGATTTAAACTTGGTCTTGAGAGGACTAATAGTCTCTGTTTACTCCTTTTATCGGACATTTCAATTAAACACTTTTTATTCAAAGCAGTATTTTTAATAAAAATTTCACAGGATGGAGGGCACTCAAATGACTGGGTATGTATATAGGAATTCAATTGCATATGAGGTATATCTCGTTTTTTATTATTAGTTGCAAAATTGTGCCTTTATATACAAATGATGAATGTATATATCAGGATGAAGTAGCAACGTTCGATAGTGATATAACATACAGAAGCAATAAAATTTCATCACGCAATAAAAGTTATTAAAATTGTATCAGGAACACTGTGATTCCTCTTATAAGGTGAAAAAGTAAAAGGGTCCTTGTATGACTGAAGGATGCCTACCTATGCAGATGATCAGTCTGCATATAGGTCTTATACTGTAGTCTAGTGGTGAAATAAGTCTGCTTATGTCCGCTTTTATCCTGAAAATACAGTCACCTTAAGGAAGGAAGCAGGAACAGTCTTACCCCATATAGATGTATTCCGGGGAGCTGCTGCAAAAAGGTGTCCTTACTGAGGTCGTCCGATCCTCTGCGGCGTGTGGCGGTGGTGCGCACGTGTTCTTCAGCGTCTTCTTCTATTCCGGCTTCCTGGATCGCTGCGTCGCTCTCTGCTATACAGGTTGTGACGTTCCTATGACCGGAAGTGTCGGTCTGTTGTTCCGGCCTGCTGACCGATTTGTCAGCGAACTATATATTATTATTCACCTTTAGTTGATAAAAGGGCTTTTTTTAGTACATAGTCCAAGTACTATTCTGGGTAAAACCAAACGCGTTTTGGTGCACTCTTGCACCTTTATCAGTGATGAAGGTGCAAGAGTGCACCGAAACGCGTTTGGTTTTACCCAGAATAGTACTTGGACTATGTACTAAAAAAAGCCCTTTTATCAACTAAAGGTGAATAATAATATATAGTTCGCTGACAAATCGGTCAGCAGGCCGGAACAACAGACCGACACTTCCGGTCATAGGAACGTCACATCCTGTATAGCAGAGAGCGACGCAGCGATCCAGGAAGCCGGAATAGAAGAAGACGCTGAAGAACACGTGCGCACCACCGCCACACGCCGCAGAGGATCGGACGACCTCAGTAAGGACACCTTTTTGCAGCAGCTCCCCGGAATACATCTATATGGGGTAAGACTGTTCCTGCTTCCTTCCTTAAGGTGACTGTATTTTCAGGATAAAAGCGGACATAAGCAGACTTATTTCACCACTAGACTACAGTATAAGACCTATATGCAGACTGATCATCTGCATAGGTAGGCATCCTTCAGTCATACAAGGACCCTTTTACTTTTTCACCTTATAAGAGGAATCAGTATTCCTGATACAATTTTAATGACTTTTATTGCTTGATGAAATTTTATTGCTTCTGTATGTTATATCACTATCGAACGTTGCTACTTCATCCTGATATATACATTCATCATTTGTATATAAAGGCACAATTTTGCAACTAATAATAAAAAACGAGATATACCTCATATGCAATTGAATTCCTATATACATACCCAGTCATTTGAGTGCCCTCCATCCTGTGAAATTTTTACTATATCGATTATTTTGGCAATTGGTACTGCCATATTTGGAGAGAGCACCTAACCGTGTCGTGCAAGTCAGTAGAGCCTTTTGCAATACTTTTTTCTACTTTTCCAGTATTTTTAATAGCTATAACATCAGCTAGACGCCTGGGAGAAATTCAGGCCCTCTCCTGCCGAGAAACCTACCTTTCAATTTTTTCGGACAGAATAGTACTCAGATTAGATCCAGGTTTTCTTCCAAAAGTGGTCTCAAATTTCCATAGAGATCAGGTAATCATCCTACCTTCCTTTTCTACAGACCCACAAAATTTAACTGAAGTACAGTTACAGCTCCTGGACATAAGAGATACAATTATCCAGTACCTGACAACTACTAAGGAATTTAGGAAGGACGACAATCTCCTTTATTCAGTTTGCAGGTCAAATTAAGGGGAAAAAAGCTTCCAGGGCCTCCATAGGTCGTTGGATTAAAACCACAATATCCTGCTGTTACTCAATGGCGGGTCTTACTAGTCCTGGTAACGTTAGAGCCCATTCCACTAGGGCAATGGCGTTTCCCTTGACAGGATTTGTAGAGCTGCTACCTGGTGAAGTATAAATTCATTCATAAAGCATTATCGTATAGATGTCTCTGCTTCTACAGCTCTGACCTTTTGGCCAGAAAGTTCTGCAAGCTGTTGCCCCCCACCAAGTAATCTGGTAGTTCTCATGTTTAGCAGTCATGGTGGATGAAATGAAAAACCGTAATTAGACTTACCGGTAATTCTCTTTCCTTAAATCCACCATGACGGCTCAGATATTCCCCCCCTTAGTTGATCAGATATTGAGTTTGAGGAAATACTACAAAAAAAATAATAAAAATAAACAAAAAAAGAAAATTTATATAAAAAATATAATATAGGTTTGCACCCACTTTGGTAATTTGTAAACACTGAGGGTGAGAGTGGGTGGTGGCCTTTTAAACTCTGTGTGTTCCTGCCCCTATAGAGGTCAAGGGGTCAATCTCATGTGTAGCAGTCATGGTGGATTCAAGGAAACAATTACTGGTAAGTCTAATTACTGTTTTATTGGCAATTTTGCTAAATATCGAAGAAGTCTTTTGCCCATCCCTGTAAACAGTCGTATGAACTGAACGTAACCAGTTGGTGAGGGGTTAAGCCCATTCTTCGAAGTACATTACTCAGAAACATTTGCCTTCAGGATACGACCACATTTCTTCAAGCAGCGGATCTTCCAGGGCATTGTAGCACAAAATATCATTTTTTCAATTTGCATTTACTTGACCTTTTGCGTAAACCCTGATCTCATACGATTCTACACCTTTAAGGGTTGTCGTTGTGGCGTGCTGTATTCTAGGCCTGGAATTTGTGGTATTGATGCAAAAAATGCAGATTTATAGAGAAAGATGTATAGGGGACATTTATCTTTTGAGAGAGGTTTTTATGTCTAGTTGTACATTGTGTAGTTGCGCCAAATGTATGAAATGGTGCACAGCTTTCATGTATTCGATGCAAGTGCATTGTGCTGTGTGACTTGGGCTACTTTCACATCAGCGTTGTGCTGTCCGGTTTTGAGATCCGACACAGGCTCTCAAAACCGGAGGAAAACACTTCAGTTTTGTCCCCTTTCATTGTCAATGGGGACAAAACTGAACAAACTGGAACTGAGTGCACAAGATAGCATTCCCTTCCGGTTTGTTGCATTCCCATTCCCAAGCTGATTGTATATATGCAGTTTACTGTAACCACTAATTGACCGATGCAAGTCTTCACTTCTCTTTCTCTCCTTGTAAAGGTGAGGCCTGGGACCAAGAGTTTGACCCTGTGATGGTTATCCTCCGTACTGTGTACCGCAGAGACGTGCAGTCCGCCATGGACCGATACACTGCATTGTAAGTGGCATCATTTGTACTACATGAATCATGTCTTATACGATTTGCCTCGAGACGCCAGCAGTTTGCCATGTTGGTCACATCTGTACGAATCTGCAAAACTGCTTTTCTCGCCCATTTTCCTTGGGGGACACAGGAGACCTTGGGTATAGCTCAGCTTAGGAGGCGAGACACTAAGTGAAAACTGTTAAGCCCCTCATCCAGCAGCTATACCCTCAGCCTGGAGAGAGAGACTGCCAGTTTTTTGCTTAGTGTCCAAGGAGGCAAGAAACTCCCTTCTCTGCAGGGCTGTTTTTTTTCTCTCCTTATAATTTTTTATTACATTTTTTCTTCTTCTCTTCAGGGACAACAGAGACGCACTAGACCTCTCTGTTTCTCCCGGGGTCGAGGTGCGCCAGTGCCGGCATCTACACTGCTGCCTCCCCCACAGAAGGCAAGGTGGACTAGAGCAGCCTAGCTCCCCTGCATCCCGCCAGCGTAAGGGTCGCCCGCACACCAAGTCCCTCTTCCAGCGTCCTGCCACTACGGTGCCAGTAGCTGAAGGGGCGACCCTGCTGGAACGGACAGAGGGTGAAGACGGCTGATGGTGAAAGAGTGGCTTCTCCCCTTCCCCCTTCCTAGGCGGACTACTGCACTATCCCTGGCTGCGGGCTGGCCATGTGCATGACCTCTTTACATAGGTGGAATTCGGCAATTCACTGGATCTGCTGCCGGCCATGTGCATGCCCCCCTTCCATAGGCGGAATACTGCACTCTCACTGGAGGTGCTGGCCACGTGCACAACCTCCTTCCATAGGCGGAATTATGCACTCTCACTGGATTCGCTGCCGGCCATGTGCATGCCTCCTTTCCTTAGGCGGCATAATGCGCTCTCACTGCCTGTGGTTGTTCTCTCGCCTGTACGTTGCTGGCCATGTGCATGACCCCCTTCCATTGGCGGGGTGCTTGCACTCTCGCTGGACTTGCACTCCCACTGGATGCGGTGCTGGCCATATGCATGACCGCCCCTCATTCCATAGGCGGAATTTTGCACACTCACGGGACTCAAGGCTGACCTTGTACATGCTGTGCTGGCCTCGTGCATGTCCCCATTCATTGGCGGGGTAGTTTCACTCTCACGGGATACGGTGTTAGGTGGATTATTACACTATCACTTAATGCGATGGTATCCATGTGCATGTCCCCCTTCCCTAGGCGGACTTCCTGCATTCCTACTGGATTCAGTGCGGCCATGTGCATGACCCCCTTCTGGGCGGAATATGGTATGCCCTACTTCTCTGAAGTCGGTACTGGTCTTGAGCATCACCCCCTTCTTAGGCGGGCCTTTACACTCTTGCCGAATGCAGTGTCTGCCAGGTGCATATCCCCCTTTTCTAGGCGGACTGCTTGCGTTACATCGCATACTGTACTAGTCTTGTGCAGGACTCCCTTCCAGGCGGCATATTGCACTTCTGTAGATACTGTGGGGCTCTGTCGATGGCCCCCTTCCCAGAGTAAATATTTACAGTGGGTGAACATTCATGCGCGCTCTGTGCATTGTATGGGCCGTGTATGCCTTCTCCTTCCGTAGGTGGGTTGGCATTCTCACTGCTTACGGGGCTGACCGTACGTATGTCCCCCTTCCTCCCGCGACATACGTGTTTCCCTTGGGTTACGATGCTAGCCGCATGCTTTACACTCTTCTCCGGAGAGATCATTCTGCTTCCACCTGGTCCGGACGCGGTCTACTTGCTATCTGCCTGCACCGAGCTAGGCGGTGCTCATTCTCGGGTTTGGACAGTATTTTGCGGTTCTGCTTGTGGCAGTATTGACCATGCTCGTTGGCCCTTCCACCCGTGGAGTGTTCATGACTGCTGGATGCGTACCCATTGCGTCCTCCTGCTGCTTTGCTTCCCTGCACAAGCGGTCTCATGGACGAGAGGGTTGTCTGCAGCACCCTTCGAATTCTAGGTTGGCTCTGGCGGGACTACGGTTCCCTCACCTACTACCATTCCCTCCTCTTCGGATGTGGTGTGGTATGAGTCCTTCCTATGGGCGCCCTCTGCACTTTAATGCCGCTCTGCTGCCAAGTTTGGGTCGCTCTCCTTTGGAAGGTCACCCGATGTGGCTTCTGCCCTGGTCAGGCTTCAGAGGCTGTTCCTTCACAGCCCTCTCCTCGGGAGAGTATGGTTGTTGACTTAGATGGTTCTGGAGTTCCTGTTGTGACCTCGGACCATCTCCCTCGCTCACACTAGCTGTACTGGCCGTGTGCCCACTTGCCGTGCCTACCGCGTTCTGTCCTCACGCTTAGGTGACAGATTGCGTTTTTCCGTTCTAGGCGGGGGTCCTGCTGTAAACTTACCTTCTCGGTAAGTTGACCCCCAGGCTTGAATCTGGGTCTCTACAGTGGTAACGGTATCGCTTCCGGCACTTACCTTCTATTCCTTGCCATATTGGCCCTTAAATGGTAGGCCGTAGTCTCTCACTCCCTGGACTGGTAGTCCGTTCGCTCGGGTCTGAGGTAGTGATGATGCCCTCAATTATACCTCATCCGTCTCGAGGTTAGTTGTCTCTGCCTTACCTGCCGTTTTTTGTTCCGTGACTACTATCTTCCTGTTGTACTGGGGGTAGCCGCATTGCGTTTCTACAGCAAGGCCATCTTCATCCCTTCCTGCTGTTGTCCCTGCTTGAGGACTACTCTTCGGTCAATGATTGTCCTTAAATCTCCCTCACAGGAATGGAAGAACCCCTTGCTCTGGTGGCACCATCGACATGGACTTTAGCCTGACTTGTCCTGGCATCTGTCTGCTACTGGACGGACCCCTTTCGGTTCCTTCCGTCCGCTCTTCTGCTCCCCCACTCCGGGTTGAAGTTGCTCGTGGGCCGATGGACCAGCTTTGCCGGACTCTTCCGCCCGTGCTACTGGTCTGCGCCTGATCAGGTCGTTTTTTTTTTTTGTTTTTTTTCGGGCTTGCTGGTTTTCGCACTCGGCCGTGCTTCGTCCAGGATCTATTATCGGACTTGGAGATCTTACCTCCGGTTCTGTGGGAAGCGGGGCGTTCCCCCACTCCGCCTTTCTCTCCCCACGGTTCAGTCCTTTCTCCAGTCGGCCTGGGACTGAGACTTTGTTCCTTGAAGGGTCATTGGTGCCTCTGTACCGTCCCCCGGTACCGCCCTGGGTACAAAATACTGTGCTCTCGGCGCTCCAAGCTTCCCCCTTCGAGCCGTTACAGAAGATCTCTCTACGCCTTCTGTCCTGTAGGTCCTGTTCCTTGTGGCCATCATGTCTCAGACGGGTGTCTGAATTAGCGGCCTTTTTTCTTGTTCTGAGCCTTTCGGTCCTTCCCCACGACAAGGCTGTTCTCCATCCCGTTCCTTCCTTCCTTCCTTCTGACGGTGGTATCTGCCTTTCTTCTCGACGAGGCCATCGTCCTTTCCACTCCTGGGAACGGACACTGCGCTGCTTGAACGTTGTTCGGGCCTCGAGGATTTACTTGGAGATCACCGGCTCCTTTCGGCGCTCTGACTCTTTTTGTGGTAACGGAAGGTCCGCGCATAGGGTTGCTGGCCTCCAAGGTGGCTTTCGGCTGCTTCATCAATTGGCTATTGCTGAGGTTACCGCACCAGGGGCAAGGTTCCGCCTTTTGGTGTCGCCGCTCATTCCACCAGATCGGTCGGTGCCTCTTGGGCCAGAGACATCAGGCTTCAGCCGAACATTTGTGCACGGCGGCCACTGGTCTTTCTTGCATGCCTTTACCAAGTTCTACTGTACAGGGTGCATACTTGTGCATCGGCGGATGCTGCCTTGGGCCGCCTGGTTTTTGCAGGCGACGGTTCTTGGAGCTGTGGTCCCTCCCCTCTTGGACTGCTGTCGGACGTCTCAAGGTCTCCTATGTCCCCAAAGGAAAATGGGCGAGAAAATGAGATTTTTGTATAACTTACCAGTAAAATCTCTTTCTCGCTCTTCCTTGGGGGACACAGCACCCACCCATTCATTTGTTTTTTCTACACGGTTACAGACTTTGTTTACCCCGTTGGGTAGTTGGCTGGTTGGTTCCACATTGTTGGTCATTGCCTTTTCTCACTACTTGGACACGCAACTGGCAGTCTCTCTCTCCAGGCTGAGGGTATAGCTGCTGGAGGAGGGGCTTAACCGTTTTCACTTAGTGTCACGCCTCCCAGGGAGGTGAGCTATACCAAGGTCTCCTGTGACCCCCAAGGAAGAGCGAGAAAGAGATTTTACTGGTAAGTTATACAAAAATCTTTTTTTTTTTTTTTGCTTAGAATGAACAGTCGAGCATAATTCTTGCTTCTTATACACAAATGATTTTATTTTTACTAAATATCAGTAAAGGGCACGAGTTGTGGGTGTAAAATGCTCTCCTGCAATTTAGATGACATTGGGGGTTTCATTTCCATTCTTCTCGTAGTGTTTTTGGAATGAGCCGTCAGAATGAATGATGCATTGCCTTCCAGCGTGAGCAAATATTGCTTAACCTTTATTCCACAGCAATTTATTTGCTAATTGGTTGCTGCAGTTCCCTCAGGTCCTGCTACAAAGAGACTTAAAGTAACCTTGTCCTTTTTTTATTTTTTGTTCTTTGAGGAAGGTGCGTTTTCTGCATGGTTTGTGAAGAGCTTACTAATCTCTTTGAAGTGAATTTCCTCCCGTTTGTTCCAATTTTTGTTTTGGTCGTCTACATGGTTCCACAATGTATTTCTGTAACATTTGGTTATAGGAGTTGAGGGTCATATTGCTTTCCAAAAATAGTGGTCCACATGCGCTGCAGACTTGGACTTCAAAACAACTTACTGGTTGCCACCACTAGGTGGAGCTTGCTTTATTCATTTATGCACTGAACTCAGTTACATATTATGCAGTAAGCTCCCACTGTAGGTGGCTGCAGCCAGAATGTTATTTAAAGGGGCTGTCCAGTTTTTCTTTTTTCTAACTTATTTCTGCAGCGTGTTGTACTTATTGAAAAAAATAAATAAATCACATTTACATCCTGGCTGTATTCTACAGTCTTTCGGTCCCTGGCGTTCGGGCGGACAAGATCACGTGCACAGCTGTAGCCAATGACTGGCTTCAGCGATGACGTGTTACCAAGTGGTACTTGACTGCAGGGTTATGTGCTGCTTAGGGGCACGATATACCCATGTATACAGGGGATCCTGAGCTGTGTGTCAGCAAATGAAGCTACACCTGCTATAAAGATAGGAATCCTCCCAGAATGCTGAATCTAAAACAATTTGGCATTGAAAAGTGGTCTTCCAGACTACAGAATTAGGTTGTATATAATATATATGGTACAGCATTGTGAACTGAAAGAATGTGTCCGTTTATGTATAATTTCTGCAATATTCAGTTTCCATGTCTGATCGTTGGGGGTCTGACCAATATGACCCCTGATGAGTGCTATAAAAGATGGCAGTGACCACTTCAGTCTTCTGTTGTTTCCTCGCCTTCTTCAGAGGCCACAGGGATTTTAAGGGCCCCATTTTTCGGTTGCGTTTTATACACAGCTTTAATAAGATTAGAAGTATACCGAAACTGCTGAGGGCTGGCTGCCATGTGCCTGAAATGTTCATGAGGTTGTTTTTGTGCTTTTACAGTTTAAAGCAAATCGGTCGATGTCCTGGAAACCCGTGGCCGCCTTACAAGAAGAGAACCCCTCTACATCCAAGTTACAAAGGGCTTATGAGGCTCCTGCACTGCAAAACTTTGCACATTGTCCTCTTCACTCTTCTCTACAAGGTGCGTGTGGCCGTAGTGATAATACTGCACGGAAAGCAGAGTCTGCTAGGGGATATGCAGAGTCTGCTAGTAAACCACCTGAAATACATAAGAGTCTCTACACACTTTGCTTGAAATACTTGACAGTTAAACTAATAATATAACAAGCAATTAAATGGTTTGCTCCACCATAAGAACTTATCCCCTAACCACGAGAAAAGAGATAAATATCTGCGCCAGTCACAAGAATGAGGTTGCAGTTCCCATAGTGAATGGTGCAGTGGTCATGCATGCATGCAGCTGCTCCATTTCAATCTGTAAGACCAGGGGCATAACTATAATTCATAGGGCCCCATAGCAAAATAAAATGGGCCCCCACCGCCTAGTGTTAGAAAATGAAAACGGATGCATAAGGGCTCATGCAAATGACCATAGCCTGTTTTGTCATCCGCATTTTGCGGGATCGGAACATCCTGGCCTCTATAGGACAGTCCTATCCTTGTCCGTAAAACAGACAAAACTGGGACATGTATTTTTTTGCGGGTGCCACAGAATGAACATACTGATCTGGACAGCACATGGTTGAAGTGAATGGGTCTCTATGTGACATGCGTAACTGATACGGAAGAAAAAAAGCGTTTGTATGCATGAGCCCTAACAATAATTAAAGGTATGTATAATAGCACCATATAACACACAAAACACATTCCCCACAAAAAGGTACAATGTTTTTGCACGTAATGGTGTCCCTCCCAACCTCTGGGTCCCATAGAAAGGTGTATGGCTATAGCTACACCCATTGAAACTGTTGAAGGATAGGCAGTCTCTGGCAGTCCCAAAGAGGTGAATCTAGCGATGGGGTGCAATTCTGCATGTTTGACCACCGCTTCATCCAGTCTGGGAACTCCTGTGGATAAGTTCTTATAGTGGTGGGACTTCCCATTTAAACATCATTTAGGTGAAGAGTTATTTAGCAGTGCTGTTATGTTTTTTTGCATTGTCTAATCTATTTTTTTTTTACTTTCAGATCTTGATGGATCATCAGAACATGTCAGAGCATGTCCTCTGCATGGTCCTGTATCTCATAGAGCTTGGATTGGAAAATTATCCAGAGGACGACCCTTGTGATGAGGTATAACTCTCTCTTTTGTTTTATCGCCTCCATTTATTCACTTTGCTGACACCTTTTTATCTGTGTTTTTTCAGTTTTCCACATCATTATGTCTATAAAAAGAAAATCCTAAAATCATGCAGTTTTGACTCTGATCACAAAGCATCATAGTAGTCTGACACTTGCTGTTCTGTAGAGATCACTTCTCAGCAACCTTCTCATGTTCATGACAGGCAAAATTGCAGTGAAAGATAAAACTTTTGTATAAATAACACAGGATCACACTATTTACAGGTGGGGGTTACAGCTTATCTACTCCCCCTCTCTGTACAGTGACCTCGATGAATGCCTCCACTCTACAGGTTCCTATGACCCATGTGGCTACTGTAAATCGTGTCTCTGAATGCTGTTAACAGCTTCTTAGGCAAGATGGCTTCCCCCTTGGGCCTGTTTCACACTTGTGTTGTTGTTTTCCGGTCCTAAGATCCGGTAGAGGATCTCCAAATCAGAAAAAAACAACGGTTCTGTTTAGTCCTAATGCATTCTAAATGGAAAGAAATCTGTTCAGGATGCATCAGGATGCCTCCTGTTCTGTCAGCATACTGTTTCTGCAAGCTGAGGTTTTGTGACCGGTCCTAGAAAAGTAACAAACCAGATCTGTCACTTAAAAAAACGTAGGTCAATGGTGGCAGATCCGGTTATTTACAATCATATAAAACTGATCACCCATTGACTTTTTTTTTTTTTTAAACTCGCTTTATTGAAAAGTAACAAGCAAGAAATGCAATAAAACAGTCACATTCAAGTACAATCAATTACACATCACAATGCCTAGGTGTAATACAGCAATAAAGGTTGTCCTATTTAAGTCATTGATGGTCAAGACGTATCAGTAGTGCACTTAGCAGTAAGCATCCATACCAAAAACGATGACACATGGTTAATTCTCTACAGTGAACATTGATCCGGATAGCCGCAGCAGGTAACAGAACGTGATGAGACAATTAGGTTATAGAGTGCAGATGATCTGCCGTGGCAGTCAGAGGAGAGTCGCACCAGGGTCCCCATATCTTTTGGTGCTTCTGTGAGCATCCTCTACGGGAATACATAATCTTCTCAAAGGGAATTATTTTATTAACAAGGGTCTTCCATTGAGTGATCGTGGGTGGCCTGTCCGCCATCCACCTAAGAGCAATAGCTTTCCTGGCTAAAAACAGGACCTCCCTAATGAAGGTGAGTGTGTAGCGTGGTCTCGAATCCTCGTCTAAAATTCCCAAGACGCAAATCTTCGGGCAAACCGCCAAAGTATCTGGGATCAGGGAAGAAATGAGCTCCACTACCCCCCTCCAGAATGATTGAATGTAACTACAGTCCCACATCAGGTGCCAAAAATCCGCGCCCAACTGAGCACATCTATGGCATCCGGTGTGTGATCTTCTACCCATTTTATATAGCCTAGTAGGGGTGAGGTAACACCTATGCAGAATAAATAACTGAATCAATCTGTTAGTAAGGGACGGGGATACAGTTATCGGAGCTTCAAGGGCCTCACTCCACTCACCATCTGTCAATGTGGGTATATTCCCTCTCCATTTACATTCTGCACTCAGTGGAGAAGCTGAAATTTTAAGGTTGAGCAGATGTGTATATAAGGCGGATATCAGTCCCCTCGGTCCTTGTGTTCTGAAGACCCCAATGAGCGGATATTGAGATACTTGTCTTTTAAGATCTCTAATCTGGGCCTGAAGGGCGTGTCTCAACTGCAAATACCTAAAGAAGTGTGGCCTTAAGACACCCGCTTTGGTCTGTAACTGAGTAAAAGAGAACAGAATGCCATTCTCATAGAGATCTTTCAAATAGCAAACACCGTACCCTCTCCATATCCTTTCTCCTTCACAGTGTAACAAATGTGGAAATAATGGGTTGTTCCATAGTTGTATATCATCTGGTAAGTCACTGTATTGCTGCATCTTTGCAGCCCTCCACACCTGATGCGCCAGCTTGTGAATCAGTACGGGTGGACCCGTTAGAGATAACGGGCCCTCCAAAACCGGCCACAGGGTGGAGAGATGCAAATACTCCTGCAAGTAATATTCTGAGTTAGGAAGCACATCCTGGGTCACCCATGGCACTAAATAGCGCAACTGGCCGGCAAGGAAATACAAGAATAGATCCGGCAGGGCTGCCCCGCCCTCGTCCCAGCTCCTCTGTAAGGATTTCACGGCCAATTTACGTCTGTTCTTACCCCATATAAATGTTGCCATGAGAGAGTGAAGTTTATCGAAGAATTTGCGTGGTATGGGTACACACGCATGTTCCAATAGGTACAAAGCTTTGGGCTAAAGTATCATTTTGATTAGGTTTACGCGTCCCATGATAGACAACGGTAGGGTATTCCAAGACTTAAATTTATCTATGAAATATGACACCAAGGGGCTCGTGTTTAGGTCATGTGAGGTGGCAGGGTCTTTAGTGATGTTGACTCCTAAGTATTTGAATTTGTCAACTACCATTAGATTCTGATATACCGATGGCCACTCTGCGGCCCATAGCGGCATTATGGCCGATTTTGCCCAATTTATGCATAGACCAGAGAAGACCCCAAACTGCTCAATCAATGTGATTGCTCGGGGCAAGGTAACCTCCACTGAGTCCATGTACAAAATGAGGTCATCAGCATATAGGCCCAGTCTGTCCTCCCTATTTCCCATAGCTATGCCTTTAAAAACACTATCCTGCCTGATTCGTAATGCTAAATGCTCGATAGCTACCGCAAACAAAAGAGGCGACAAGGGACATCCCTGCCTGGTCCCCCTGTATAGTGCAAACGTTGACGATAGAGAGCCATTGATCAGAATATTCGCGGATGGGGATTTATAAATGATATTGACCCACCTAATGAAACTAGGACCAAAACCAAAACATCCAAGGACGTGTTTCAGATAAGGCCACTCTACAGAGTCGAACGCCTTGGCTGTGTCAAGCGCAGCCAACGCCCACAGTCTCCTGTCCGCGCAACCCAGCTGAGCAATAACCTGCGCCCTACGTATGTTGCTGGAGGTAGATCTACCAGGGATAAACCCAGATTGATTCTCATGTATAATGGACGATATTACTCTGTTCAATCTGTTTGCCAGAATTTTTGTGAGGATTTTGTAGTCTAGATTTAATAACAATATAGGGCGGTACGACCCACACTCTGTAGGGTCTTTGTCAGGTTTTAACAAGACTACAATAGAGGCCTCGTACGACGATTCTGGAAGACCGTCAGCATCCAGGGAGGCGTTATACATGCGCAGAAGCTGTGGTGCCAGAATATCCCTATATTTAGAATACACCTCCAATGGAATCCCGTCTGGCCCGGGGGCTTTGCCTAAATTAAGTCCCGCTATCGCCTCCTCTACCTCTTCCAGGGTGAATTCCCCATCCAGCATTTCCCTATCCAGAGCAGACAGTTGCGGGTGGGAAACCTCCTGAAGGTAGTCCTCTAGTATCTGTGTGGTATACTGAGCACGAGAGCCATACAGGTCTTGATAGAATTCCCTGAACCGATCCAAGATACCCTCAGGCTCAGACACCACCTCCCCTTCCCTGTCGCTAATGCGTAATATCGGCGGAGACATGTTATTCCTCCTCACTACCTGCGCCAGCACCTTCCCCACCCTGCTGCCCTGTTCAAAGGTTTGTTGCTGCATGAAAAGCATCCTACGGTCACTTTTTTCTTGCAAGTGGTTCATGTACTGTCTACCCTTCATCATCCAATCCTTCCTATTCTCTTCAGTGGGGTCTAAGACATATGCAGATTCTGCATTCCTGCACTGCGTGCCCAAGTCCTCCTCCCTACGGCGAGTGATTTTCTTAATGTAAGAGATGGATGACTTAAGGCACCCACGCAGGAAGGCTTTCAGAGTCTCCCATAACAGGGCCGGATGAGTGTCAGCTGAGTTAACAGCGAGGAATGAATGGAGTTGGTCAGGTATCCTATCATTCAGGGACATTAAAGATAACCAGAACGGGTGTATGCGTTGTTTGGGCACACGGACAGCACAGTAGGGATCAGTGATTGAGGCCATTATAGGTGCATGGTCAGATGGACCCTGGGATCCGTAATGTATCTCTCGAGTAGCCATAAAGGTGCCAGGGGTGCCCAGGAGGTAGTCAATCCTAGATAAGGCTCCTCTAGAAGGAGTGAAGCAAGAGAATTCAATTCTGTCTGGGTATCTCTCCCTCCAAATGTCCAACCACCCAAGCTCATCTAACAGGCGAGCCAAGGCAGTTTTACCCGGAGTCCGTCTGCAGGAGTCACTGGACGGGTTGCAAAACCTATCCTTCACAGCGTCTAAGGTCAAGTTGAGGTCCCCCATGCCAAGCACCCCGGCCGACGGGAACTGTGCTGCAAATCCTGCCGCAGCCTGTAGCAGGGAAAGATTGGCAGGGGGGGGTTGTACATATTTAGAATCACATAAGGCATACCATTAATGTGGGCGTATACAAAAACAAACTTCCCCTCAGGGTCAACAGACGTGTGATGAGGTTCCCATCTGACCGCCCTGTGGATCAATAATGACACCCCTTTAGAATACGAGTTGCCATATGCACTTTCCACCCACTGAACCCATGGTTTCCTAACTCTCCCTCCTGTGTCCGTGGTGAGGTGCGTCTCCTGCAGACCCAAGATATGCGGCACGAAGCTGCGGATATGTGAAAACACAGCCATTCGTTTCCTAGGTCCGCCTAAACCTCTGACGTTCCAGGACATCACTCTTAAACCCGCCATGATAAACACCAGGTAAAGACACAAGGATAATCACCCCTCTCCTGGGGTTCACCAAGGCAGGAATAACGTGCACTGTGTAGGACTCTCACATCTTGCTTGTTAGACATTGCATCAATAGCGAAAAATATTGCAAATACACTAAACCACCCCAACAGGGGGTAAACATAATCACATCTATGTGAACAAGTGGCCATGTGTTTGGGGGACCTGCACGGTGAATATAGGTGAAAACCCAATGCAGGTGGAGTAGCTGGCTCCCCCATTTGAAGTTATATCTGCTGATTATATGAAAACTTGGCATGAGGAACTGCCCGCAATTAGCCCTCAATGACCCTGAGGCCAGTTAACCATATGAATTAATACTTTACCCAGCTCTGACTTGGATCATTGTTGGAAAGCAGAAGCATAGGGGAACAATAAAGTAAAAGTCATGTATAGGTATAGGGGCAAGCAGGGTACAGTCCACGCAGCAACTTTTTCATCTCTCAGGCATGTCCATGAAGAGCTTCAGATGCAAGCCAAATCATCTGGGAGGGGAACGTCGGCGTCTCCCAGCCAACCAGTCCTCCGCTTCGGCAGGATTGGAGAAGAAAAGTGACTTGTCGTCATCTACAACTCTCAGGCGAGCAGGATACGCCATGGAATATTTGAGGTTTAGCTCCCGGAGGCGTCGCTTGATAGAGACAAAGGTAGCACGTTTCTTTTGAAGGTCAGCAGAAAAATCCGGATACAGTGAAATGTTCGCAGAGCCTAATGATATCTTCTGTGCGACCCTGGCCTGTGCCAGAATGAGATCTCTGTCCCGCCAGTTTAACATGCGAGCTAGTAGAGGTCTTGGGGGGGCACCAGGAGGTAACGGCCTGGCAGGTACCCGGTGCGCCCTTTCCACCGTGTACGCAGCTGAGAAAGCAGCATTGGGAAATATCTCTTTGAACCATCCCTCCAGGAAGACCGCTGGATCTGGGCCCTCGGCCCGCTCAGGCATGCCAATGATGCGCACATTATTGCGCCGCGCACGGTTCTCGAGGTCGTCACATTTCTGGCGAAATAGCTCCACAGACGCCTCCACTGCAGTGATCCTTGCCGGTAAGGGATTGGTTAGATCCTCCAGGTCTGATACTCTGGTCTCGGTCACTCGGACCCGCTCGCGCAGCTGCTGCACGTCTTGGCGTAATAGGCCCAGGTCCACCCTTACCTCATCTATCTTCCCGGTCAGGGAGACCTGGCACCCAGTAATGGCTGCCATGAGTTGCTGGTGAGAGGCTTGCAGGGTGAATTCAGGTTCAGCCTCCGCCTCGGTGAGTGGCTGTTGTGACGACTGGTTCCTGGTGCTGGCCGCACGTGTCGGAGACGGAGCCGCGGCGCCATGTTGGGAGTCCTGCCTGGCAAACTCCTTTAGTCGCTCCGCCGCCAACTGTGCCTTGCTGGGGCTCATGTCAGAGGTAGAGCGCTGGCTGCTGGTTTAGGTAAGCTCGATGGGGCAAATTTCATCAGATGTGGGGATCAGGATGGCTCAGGATAGTTGGCGGGAGCCGGAGCTTCACTCAGATGCGGCCGTCCATTATGGCAGTTGGCCACGCCCCCCCCACCCATTGACTTTTAATGTATTTAGTGATGGATCTGTTTTTTTTTTTCCGTTTTGATTTCACACAACCACATCCGAACGGAACAGATGCATCCTGATGTGCAAAATCAAACCGGATCCGTTTAATTCCGGTTTTGAGATCCTCTGCCGGATCTAAAAACCGGAATTAGCAACGCAAGTGTGAAACAGGCCTTAACCATGTAAAGGAAATAGAATAAGCAATCTGCAGTCAGAAAATAAAAACAGATCAGAAAACAAAGAAAATGTGTGATTGATACATTCCATACATATGAGAATTGCTCAAGTGTGTTGTAGTTACATTTTTGAATAGAATTTTACTTTACTAGACTTTTACTTTTCTTTTTTTTTACATGTCACTTTTTCATTTCAGGACACAGCTGGACTGGATCGATGCCATGACAGCTGGTTTCCTGGTAGCAGTTTGCTGTGTAATATGCGGCATGTCATAAACTTTGTGCGTGTTCGTGTACCTGACACTGCTCCAGAGGTGCGAAGAGAACCTCCAGCAAGCACCAGTTCGGATAGCCATTCATCTGCACATGTAAGTGCTGCTGCAGGGTAGATGTGTCGCCTTGTCTAAAAAAATCTAATATAAAAAAAATCACCCTAAGGGTCCATTCACATGTCCGTAATTTGGGTCCGGATTCGTACCGCAATTTGCGGAACCTTTCACTTTCAATGGGACTGGAACGGATGCGAATCCGTATTTCCGGGATCCGCATTTTCGGGATACGCAATTCCGTTCCTGAAAAAAATAGAACATACCAATGCAATTGCGGACCAGAAAAGGCATTTTCTATTATAGTGTCTGTGATGTGCGGTCCACAAATTGCGGATAGCACATTGCAGGTGTCCGTGTTTTGTGGATCCGTAAAACACTTACGGACGTGTGAATGGACCCTAATATTACAAATATTACGTTAGAATTCTTTAGCAATATTCTACTCACCCCACAAACATTCAAAGGAAGCCTGCATCCTTTTTATGCTGCTCAAACTGCTGCTAGCATGAAAACGTGACAGCCTACCTCATTAGAAACTCTGTAGTTTCGAAGAACCTAATTTAACAAAAAAAAGTCCTGCACGGGGCAAAGAGTCCTCTGTGTGGCTTCTCCCTGCTCGTCTTGATTGACAGGTCTCTTCCTATTTGCGTATAGGGAGAGACCTGTCAGTCTAGATGTGTCGGGTGGGATAATCTGCACAGCGGATGTTTCTCCCTGTTCCAGGATCGATTCCAGAACTGCGGTTTATCTGAAGAGCCACGGCCTTTCAGAATAAATATAGCATTCGGTAATGAGGTAACCTGCTGGACGTTTATGCTGCCTTTTGGTTCAGGCAGCTTGAAACGTTTTATTTTTTGGCAAAGTATTGATTGCTAATTATGTGAGCAGGTTTTTTATGGGGTCACTTACTAATAATGTGAGGCACATGGAAGTCGAAGGCTACTTTCACACTAGCGGCAGCCTTCTCCAGCAGGCTGTTCCGTCGGGTGAACAGCCTGCCGAATCCGTGCTGCCGCTAGTGCACGCGTGCCGCCGGAGGTCCGCTCTGGCCCCATTGACTATAATGGGGGCGGGCCGGATTTCCGGCGGCAGCACGGCAAACATGCCGAGAGGCGTCTGGAAGAAAACTACGACATGTCGCTAGTGTGAAACTAGCCTAAATTGATAAAACCAAGTGCCTCACAATAATAGTAACCCCATCATGTACCTCCTCACATAATGCACAGCATGGGGTTACTGTTAATGTGCGGCACATGGTTTTTATCAGTCTGGACCTCTATGTTCCTCACATTAATAGTAAATAACCCCATCATGTACTTCACATTAACCCCATGTTGTCTATTATGTGAGGAGGTACATGTTGGGATTGCTTACGTCGCCGTCCAGTCATAGCTTAATAGTGTCTCTGAAAAGACCCACAACATTTTTTTGTAATGATAGTCAATGGTGTCACAATGTGACATGCTGAGACGCAACAGTCAACCAAGTCGGATTATTATTATTTTTTTCCCAACTGTCGCAGTTGTAGTATGTCGCATTGCAATGTTGTTCAACTTTTCAGCAACACAGGTGGCCATGTAGCTGTACCCTTTTTTGTCACACGACACATATCACCGTAACATTAATGTGAGGCACATGACTTTGTCAGTTTGGACCTCCATGTGCCTCACATGAATAGTAAATAACCCCAACAAGTACCTCCCATAACCCAATGTTGCCCATTATGTGAGGAGATACCTGTACATGATGGGATTACTTAGGGCTGTTGCATATGAGTCCATTGCAGGAATCGCGCTCCGTGTTTGAGTGTGATCCTCCGTACTGCACTTGCAGGAGCGCACGGCATTATCATGATTTATAATCATATGTGCCTCTGCTTGACCTTCCTTCTACATCAGGGCTGGGCAACCTGCGGCCCTCCAGCTGGGATTTGTAGTTTTACAACAGCTGGAGGGCCGCAGTTTGCCCATCCCTGTTCTACATAATCATAGTGACATAAAGCTGATAATGCCGTGCGCTCCTTCAAGTCCAGAACGGAGGATCATGTTCACACACACAGCGTCATTCCTGAAATGAATTTACAATGGCTTGTGTGAAACATCTCTTACTATTAATGTGAGGCACATGACTTTATCAGCTTGGACGTCCATGTGCCTCACATTAATAGTAGGTAACACCATCATGTGACTCACATTAATAGTAAGTGACCTCATCATTAACCCCATGTTGCCCATTTAATTGAGGTACATGATGGGGTCACTGTTGCTATTGATGTGAGGCACATGGAGCTACTAAAGTAATAAGACAATGTGCCTTACATTAATACAGAAATATAGCATGAAGTACATACCTGTAAAAACAGCAGGAAACTTCTCCATCAAGATCCTTCTGGATGTTGAAGCATAAAGGACCTTTGATGTCACCACCATGTGACCAGTAACAAGTGGATGTTACTGGTCACATGGTGATGACATCATGAAAAGTCCTTTAAAGGGGTTGTCCGGGTTCAGAGCTGAACCCGGGCATACCCTTATTTTCACCCCGGCAGCATCCCTGAGGCTAGCATCGGAGCATCTCGTGCTCCGATGCGGTCCCGTGCCCTGCGCTAAATCGCGCAGGGCCCGGGCTCTTTTGTTTTCAATAACACACTGCCGGGCGGTATCTTCCGCCCGGCAGTGTGTTCGGTGACGTCACCGGCTCTGAGGGGCGGGCTTTAGCTCTGCCCTAGCCGTTTTACTGGCTAGGGCAGAGCTAAATCCCGCCCATCAGTGCCGGTGACGTCACCGGGGTTCCTGTCAGCCCCATGGAGAGCCCCGGTACGTCACCGGAACTCCTAAAAATGCCTTTGCCCTGCGCGATTTAGCGCAGGGCAAAGGAGAGCATCGGAGCATGAACTGCTCCGATGCTCATGTCAGGGGGGCTGCCGGGGTGAAAATGGAGGGATGTCTGAACCCAGACAACCCCTTTAACCTGCGGCTCTACAGCTGTTGTAAAACTACAATTCCCACCATGCCCTGCTGTCGGCTGATAGCTGTAGGCAGTCTTTGCCTGGGAGTTGTAGTTTTGCAAAAGCTGGAGAGCCGCAGGTTGGCCATCCCTGATCTAACAACGTAAGGACTGTGGTGAGTTTATCCTTTCCCTGTGCTCCCCCCCCCCCCCCCCCCCCGAGACTTCCCCATCAGGCCACTCGGTTATATTATTGGTGGCTGTGGCCAGCCGCTCTCCCTCCTTCTCCACTTGCTGGCCGCTTATGAGAACATGGCGTCTGCCGGGCTTTGCATGCACCATGTTCTTTGGTAGAGTCTGATACTAGGCTGCGCTATAGCACAACATAGTATCAAAAAATGCCAATCTCAGGCTCAAATCGAACCAGGTAAAAATGAATTGATATATTGCATGCAACCCTGCCATGTAACATAAGGGTCAAAATTCTTTTTTTTTTTGTTTTTTTTGTTAAAGCACCAAATCTCTCACACAGCGGTAGTGTTGATGGATAAAATTCTGGCTGTTTGCATCCACCACTAGAGGGAGCTCACTATGCAATAATGTATACAGTGCTCCCTAAATGCCTTACTAGCTGTAATAAGAGCCTTCCTAGTGAGGACTGAAGGCATATATACAGTGGATATAAAAAGTCTACACACCCCTGTTAAAATGTCAGGTGTCTGTGATGTAAAAAAATGAGACAAAGATAAATCATTATCATTAGATTTACCATGGAACACAGTGAAGACAGTCATCATCAAGTGGAGAAAATATGGCACAACAGTGACATTACCAGGAACTGGACGTCCCTTCAAAATTGATGAAAAGACAAGAAGAAAACTGGTCTAGGAGGCTACCAAGAGGCCTACAGCAACATTCAAGGAACTGCAGGAATATCTGGCAAGTACTGGCTGTGTGGTACATGTGACAACAATCTCCCATATTCGTCATATATCTGGGCTATGGGGTAGAGTGGCAAGACAAAAGCCTTTTCTTATGAAGAAAAACATCCAAGCCAGGCTACATTTTGCAAAAACACATCTGAAGTCTCCCAAAAGCATGTGGGGAAAAGGTGTTATGGTCTGATGAAACCAAGGTTAAATATTTGGCGATAATTCCAAAAGATGTTTGGCCCAAAAACAACACTGCACATCACCAAAAGAACACCATACCCACAGTGAAGAATGGTGGTGGCAGCATCATGCCAACGGGCTGTTTTTCTTTAGCTGGAACTGGGGCCTTAGTTAAGCTAGAGGGAATTATGAACAGTTCCAAATACCAGTCAATATTGGCACAAAACCTTCAGGCTTCTGCTAGAAAGCTGAACATGAAGAGGAACTTCATCTTTCAGCATGACAACGACCCAAAGCATACATCCAAATCAACAAAGGAATGGCTTCACCAGAAGAAGATTAAAGTTTTGGAATGGCCTAGCCAGAGCCCAGACCTGAATCCGATTGAAAATTTGTGGGGTGATCTGAAGAGGGCTGTGCACAGGAGATGCCCTCGCAATCTGACAGATTTGGAGTGTTTTTGCAAAGAAGAGTGGGCAAATCCTGCCAAGTCAAAATGTGCCATGCTGATAGACTCATACCCAAAAAGACTGAGTGCTGTAATAAAATCAAAAGGTGCTTCAACAAAGTATTAGTTTAAGGGTGTGCACACTTATGCAACCATATTATTTTATTTTTATATTTTTTCTTCCCTCTACCTAAAAGATTTCAGTTTGTTTTTCAATTGAGTTGTACAGTTTATAGGTCAGATTAAAGGTGGAAAAAGTTCACAAATTATTTTTTTGTCTCATTTTTATACATCACAGAAACCTGACATTCTAACAGGGGTGTGTAGACTTTTTATATCCACTGTATATATATTTTTTTAAGTAGGTGCCCTAATGACAAACTCCTTGTGCTTTAACAGATTTACCTACATTAGAAGTAATCTTTTCATTATCCATTAGCAGGCTCCCAGGCGGCCTTCCTTCCAGAGAGAGGTAGATGTGTGATGTTTGTCCTTGGATGGCTTGAAATGCTTCAGGTGTTTCATCCTTGGCTTCTGGCCTTGCATGGTGTTTAATAACCCATTAGTGTAGTAAATGGATTTTATGTGAAATTTCTAAATGCATTGGTTACATAGATATCGTGCAGACATACAGCCGTGCGAAGGCATGCGCTGCGGGGACCATGACCCTTCATACTATCGAATAAATCCACTTTTGTCGTCAGTTTAAATAAAACGATATTCCGGTACATTGTGTAAGAAGCCATAAATGAGCAGTCATGAAAACAGTGCAAGTGTTTGGGGGGGAAAAAATAGCCTCTAGTATCTATGAGCAATTCTTCACCATAACAGTACGGTCCTTTGAGGCTTAACATGTAAATGAATACACAAAGGCTGGCATCTTAATTTCCAGGCTGGTACACTTAGTCTTTGATACACGGCAATGTTTGCTGATGCAGTCACATTGATCGGAGAGCCAGGCAGTGACTGGGCTATTGGGAATAAGCTTCTTTGTATGGTCCTCGGCTTAAAGAGGTTGTGCAAGAATGGGGAGGGGGGGGGGGGGGGGGGGGCAGTTTGCCAACTTAGCCAAGCCTGTAAAGGGAAGCTTACTTACCTGCTTCCCGGTGCTGGCTCCCCTCTCCTTCTCTTCCAGGCCTACTATGGAGGAGAAGGAGAGGGGAGCCAACACCGGGAAGCAGGTAAGTAAGCTTCCCTTTACAGGTCCGGCCAAGTGGGAGAGTTTGCTAACCCCCCAATTCTTGCACAACTTCTCTAAAGGAGGTGTCCCACCATTAAATATGATATTTATTGTTTAGATTGTAGAAAATAAGCAATGTTTACCGTTTATATGCCATTAAATATGGATCCAGTGAAGAGCGATGACGTTTAATTCCATGGAATTAAACTTTCACGTGGAGCCACCTGGTGTTCAAAGTGTATAGCAGCATTCACTTCAACCTCCTGAGCTGATTGCTAGTGGTCACACAAGCTCAGTCAGTCTCCTCGCAGCCAGGTCTCTTCATAGTGATCCTCTGTTCACTGCAGGCAGCCAAAAGAAATGGTTTTCTGCTTGTTTGGGAAAGGGCAATGTCTCTGCAGTAGCAGGGCAGTAAAACTGAGGAGACTCCTTCCACATGGGAGTAGGGCTACTTCCACATCTGCGTATTTGCTGTATCCGGCATGGATCAGCAAAACGCTTCCGTCTAGATAATACAACCGGCAGAATCCGTTATGAACGGATCCGGGTGTATTATCTTTAAAATGGCAATGACGGATCCGGCATTAAAACCATTGTAAATCAATGGGGGACAAATAATCTGTCGGATTTTATTGAAGCAGATAATGAAGTCAAGATGTCCTTAGAGGGCCAGCCTGCCCTCTAATGTCCCCTGATGTCAGCAGATGTCAGGGGTGAAAAGGATTAGGCATGTTAGATTTCAATGTGCCCATTGTATCTGGCAGCATCTTACTTCGCGCCTCTACAGATAACACATTAATGATCTGTCTTGCCGAGCATGCATATGTATGTATGGATGGGTTGGCAGGAATAATTGTTCTCCAAACAAGCATTCAGCCGACTGCTATCTAAGGTGTATAATCAGCGTTTGATAGTTAATCTGTGTATTCTCCTATAGGTGGATTTACATGTGTAGATAATCCGGCAGATTATTGGAAGCGCTCTTTTCCGACAATCTGCCTGTGTAAAGGTTCCACAGATTACCCGATCTATAAGCAAAATGGTCTTCATGCAGAACCTTATATATTGTTTCTGGGCAGCAGATTGTGCTGTCTAAACAGCGGTCTGCTGCCCAGGAACAATGCAGCTGTACGAGGACGAGCGATTACAATAGCCATTCCTCCTCCTCCTACTGTGGAGGTGATCACTGCATGTAAATGCAGCTCTTCACCTCCACTGAACGAGCAGCCGACAGTCAGAAAGAAACGCTCCCTTTCCAACAATCTGCTGCTCGTCTCAGCATGTAGATGCACCTTTTGCTGTTGGTTCAGCCTAACCTTGCTTTATTGTCCTCTGTTCTAACTGTGCTTCGTGTATATTTTTTTCCATAGATTCCGTCTTTCTCATTGCCTCATTCAACAGAGTTGTTTTTTTTTTTTTTAAAGAAAAAAAAGTTCATTTTGATGAATGGCATTGGAAGGGACTGCATGTGCGTTGGTTATAAATGACCCAGTAGTCCTGGCCTGTGCATGGTTTTCTATGCAAATAAAGTCTAATCATTATGTGCCAGATTTATTTTATTCTGCATCAGTTAAGCGTAATTGCTAATCTTTTTGCTCTATATTCTAAGCAGTTATTTATGACCTTTCTTGTACCCTTCTAATAAAGTGGGAACAATGAGGTTTTGAAAGCGCAGTACGATGAAAAAGACCTCACGTGAAGTACTTTTAAAATAGTGGTCTGACCATGGAGACAACGTCATCTTTCATCACTGCTGTTATGCAAAAGTGCAGCATAAGTTCAGTGGTTTCGAAAAAGTATGTGTTAGGCTCCATTCACCTGTCCGTATAATGGGTCCGCATCCGTTCGGCAAATTGCGGAAAGGGTGCGGACCCATTTATTCTCTATGGGGGCAGAATGGAATAGACACTAAGTGCTCTCCGCATCCGCAGCGCGGCCCCCGATCTTTCGGTCCGCATCTCCAGAAAAAAATAGAACATGTCCTGTTCTTGTCTGCAATTGCAGACAAGAATAGGCAGTTCTATGGGGGGTGCTGGCCGCGTGTATTGCGGATACGCAATGCACTACAAACGTCTGAATGGAGCCTTAGAGGGGTTTTCCTGGACTTTGATATTGATGGCCTATGCCTAGGAGGTCCAGTGTCTGACACCCCCCACCATTCAGCTGACTGAAGGTGCCGTAACAAATCAGCTAGCTCCATGTCCCCTTCATTGTTTACCAGGCACTACTCCATACATTTGGTAGTGGCTATGTCTGGTATTAAAGTTCTCTGCAGCTCCATTCCATTCAGGCACCGCTACTAACAAAATGTAGTGGTGCCTGGTAAACCATGAAGCGTGACGCAGGGCTCTTTCTGGTGCATCACGACTCCTTCAGTGATCTCTAGTTGGACCCCCACCAATTTGATATTGAACTCATATCCTAAGGATTGATCGGTAGAATGTGGGTCCCAAGCCCCTCCTCGTTCCTCCTCATTGCATGACTGCAGTGAGGATGTTTGAAGAATGGGCTCTATTAAGAGTCTGTAGGGCAGATTGGAAGAGTAAGGTATGTCCGCCCCTTAGAATAGACTCTTGGTGTGCAGTAAGGAGGAACAGGGGGCTTTGGACCCCCTGATCTAGTGACCTTTGTTGGCTCCTAGTGATCAGCTATTATATGTCCTATGGATAGTTGATGAATGTCCACTGTGGCACAGCCCCTTTAAATAGTAGCTCAGTATGAGTGAGTGTTAGTACACCGCAGTCACTAACTCTTTGAATTCATGTGTTTTCCCCCCAAGAACTCCGGCACTGCTCAAGTTTTCAGTTTGGTTGCTGAACGGCGGAAGAAGTTCCAGGAGATAATAAACCGGAGCAATAGCGAAGCCAATCAAGCTGTGCGGCCTAAGACCTCGGCTCTGAAGTGGACAGCGCCTGGCTCTACGCCGCAATTAACCACAGTGATTTTAGAGGTGAAGGAGAGCATGCTGTCCTTACTGATCAAGCTTCACCAGAAACTGTCTGGGAAGACGGACTCCTACTGCCCACCTTGGTTGGGGGATCCAGATTGTCTTATCCAAGCAGATTTATCCAAATACGCTCATGGGGATGGAGTGACTGCTGTGGAAAGGATTTTATTGAAGGCTGCAATAAAAAGCTGCTTGAACAAACTTAGCATTGATGAAATTTGTCGGAAAGCTCCTCCACCTGTCCCACCCAAAAAGTCTAGTCCTGCAGAGAAGAAAACACTGGATAAAGAGGAAAGGTAAGCGAATACTGCACTGGTGCCTTATTGAAAGTAGTAGAAAGGGCTATATTAATATTATATAAAGGGGTTATACAGTCATACTCTACCACCCGAGGCAACTGTCCGATGCCCAGCAAGTATCGTGCATGGATTTCATTCAAATTAGTTGGACCCATGCACATTACTTGATGGTTGTAAGCCAGTTGCCTCAACAACTGTTCCATCCAGTGTGCGATCTTGTGTCTCCATGTCAGATTGGGTTGTAGAGTACAAGTATGGCTGGCCATACATAATAGGGCCCCTTTACGCTTTGTATAAACGCACGTTGGCGATAATCTGCCTGTGTAAAGGTGCTGCTGATTACCCAATGAACAAGCGAAACACGTTGGGTCAGTTATCTAAAGTATCGTTTGAGGGCAGCAGATATTGCTGTCTAAACTGCTGCCAGCAAACAATGATTCTGTAAGGGGATGAGTGATGGCCTTTGCCATCGCTCCTCCCCACGCTGTGGAGTAGATCGCTGCATGTAAATGCCGCGTTCTCCTTCACTAACGAGCAAGCGATTGCCAGGAAGAAACGCTTTTTTCCGACAGTTGTCTCCTCAATTGGGCCATGTAAAGGGTTTTCTCATCCGTATCATTGGGGGACACAGGCTTGACCGTGGGTATAGCTGCTGCCACTAGGAGGCGACACTAAGCACAAAAGTGCGATCTCCTCCCTCCAGCTATTCCCTTCCTACAGGGACTACGCTAAAACAGTTTTAGCTTGGTGTCCGTAGGAGGAGGTCTGCTGATTTTTTTTATTTTTTTTTTTATTTTTTTATTTTCCCCTTTTTTTATTTTCTTCTAGCGGGATTACAGGCAGTCCTAGCTGCCTGCACTCCCACCCAGGAGACGGGAGACCAGGGGGTCCCCAAGCTCGCTGCTCCTTCCCGGTCTCCAGAAGACAAGGAGGACCAGAGGTTCCTAAAGCCTCTGCATCCCGCCAGCCTTGGGGTCACCACGGCCGCCCACGACAAGTCCCCTCTGTTTCTGGTGTAGCATCCCTCCCCAAGGGGCCGCACACCAAAGGTGGTGACCCGGCTGGAACTAGGGGGGCAGAACATGCCAGACAGTTAGGTATTCCTGGCTCCAACCCCCCCCTCTCCCTCTTCTCAGGTTACTTGCTGTGGATGACCCCCACAAAGGCTTGTCCCCCCAGGCGGGCAAAGGGTTAACAGCTGCGCGCGGTGGCTCTTCTGTGGGGGTGAGGGGTGGCCCTCTGTGCTTGCCAAACTTCTTTCTGTCGTGGCAGCCCCCACCTGTTTCTCTCTCCTCCGTCAGGGCCGCTTGTAAATTGAGGCCCCGGCTTCTACTGCGGCCTACTTCAGATCCGCTCGCCGCGGGTACTTCTCACCCGGCCGACACCTCCGCTCGGCCGGGGCTCCTTGCGGCAGCACCGTTATACGGAGGGTGAGAAGGAAAGACCTCCAGTGGGTGCGCCAGCGCTTCTTTTAATTATTGCGGGCGGGGGATGAGTTCTCCTAGTTTCCCCCCTCCTTCATCTGTTCCAGCATGTTTGGCTAGCTCACATCACGGATGCCTGGGTACGAGAAGTTATCTCGGAAGGTTACAAACTCAAGTTCTGTTTTTTTCGCTAGTCTTCCCCGACCGTTTTCGCGGATTCGGACATTGCAACCATGGACCCGGGGGAGTACCTGTCCTCAATAGACATCAAGGACGCTTACCTACATGTTCCCATCTGCGTCAGTCACCAGAAATATCTTCGGTTCGCAGTGGGACCTTTTCATTACAAGTTTGTGGCCCTCCCGTTCGGTCTTGCCTCAGTCATGCCAGGGGGATAGTGGCTATTCCGTACTTGGACGATGTCCTGATCAAGGGTTCGTCATTCCGGACAACGGCGGACAGCCTACATGTCGTCCGAGACACCCTGTAACACTTCGGGTGGGTTCTGAACCTATCAAAGTCATGTCTTCATCCATCTAGACAGCTGATGTTTCTGGGCATGCTGTTCGACACCGATCGGGCCAAGATATTCTTGCTCCTAGACAAACTCTCCACTCTCCTTAGTCAGATACTCTCATTGTTGCGGCCTCAGCCTCTTCCCATTCGCCAGTGCATGAGGGCTCTGGGCTACATGGTCTCTTCCTTCAAAGCAGTGCCCTATGCACAGTTCCATACCAGGGCTCTTCAGCGGCACATTCTGACCAAGTGGGACGGTTCCCCGGCCTTTCTGGATCAACTCATCTGTCTCCCTGTCTCCGATGCTGACATCGGGCCGCTCCTTCCTTCCCCTCCACCTGATTCTGGTTACGACAGACGCTAGTCTCTGGGGCAATCTGGACAATCTCTCGGTCCAGGGCACCTGGTCCCACGAGGAATGCTCCCTTCCGATCAATATTCTAGAATTGCGGGTGATTCGCCTCTCTGGTTCATTAGACCATCTCTAGTTCGGGTTCAAACCAACAACTCCACGGCAGTCGCATATCTAAATCACCAGGGCGGCACCCGGAGCCCCGCAGCCATGTCTGAAGCAGCTCTCATCCTCTCTTGGGCGGAGAGCCATGTTCCAGCTCTGTCGGCAATTCATATCCCCAGCGTCGACAACTGGATCGCCGACTTTCTCAGCCGAGAGAGACTCGATCCCGGCAAATGGGCTCTGCATTCACAGGTCTTTCTTGCGATCTGCGAGCAATGGGGTCGGCCGGATGTGGATCTCATGGCCCCCTGCTTCAACCACAAGGTAGAGAACTTCGTTGCAAATTCCAAGGATTCTCTGGCTCGGGCGTCGGACTCCCTTGTGATCCTGTGGACGCAGTTCACGTTTCCTTATGTGTTCCCTCCTCTCTCGCTCATTCCGCGTCTTCTCCGAAAAATCTGGTCCGAAGGTCTGCCCGTCATTCTCGTGGCCCCGGACTGGCCACGCAGAGTATGGCACGCATCCCTAGTCTCCCTCCTCGCTGACTAACCCTGATGTCTTCCCCTTCGCGGACCTCTTGTTGCAGGGACCGATCTTCTACCCGAATTTAGGGTTGCTACATTTAACGGCTTGGCTGTTGAAGCCGCTGTTCTAAGGGCTCGGGGTTTCTCGGATGCTGTTGTCCAGACCATGATTCGGGCTAGGAAGCCGTCGTCCTTCCGGATCTATCACCGGACCTGGAAGTCCTACTTTAGTTGGTGCGAACACCACCAGTTGTCTCCCATTCGGTACTCGTTGCCACGACTCTCGTATTTTCTGCAGTCGGGCATGGACTTTGGGCTGGCTCTCAGTTCCCTGAGTCTCGGCCCTTTCTATACTTAGCTGAATTTGGCTTCACTTTCTGTGGTTCAGACCTTTCTGCAGGGGGTGGCTCACGCTGCGCCCCCTTACCGGCCTTCGTTGAATCCTTGGGACCCTAATCTGGTGCTCTCCAGTCCTCTCTGTTTGAGCCTTTGCAGCAGGTGTCCCTTCGCTTCCTGTCCTACAAGGTGGCCTTTTTGGTGGCAGTCACTTCCATTCGTAGGGTGTCTGAACTTCCTGTCGGTCGCCCTTCCTTATCCTCCATCAGGACAAGGTAGTCCTTCGTCTGGTCCAGTCCTTCCTTCCGAAGGTCGTGTCGGCATTCCATCTCAATGAAGAGATCATTCTCCCTTCCTTTTCTCCTGCCCAGTCTCATCCTCGTGAGCAGTCGCTCCACACTCTGGATTTGGTTTGGACCATTTGCATCTATCTGTCTCAGACGTCCTCTTTCCGGCGGAGGATTCACTATTCGTCCTTCCAGAGGGACCGAGACAAGGGCTGGCTGCGTCCAAAGTTTCCATTTCCAGATGGGTTCATTTGGCCATTGTGGAAGTGTACCGCATCAGTGACCGGGCTCAGCCCTTCTGTGTTACTGATCATTCTGCGCGGGCAGTGTGCGACTCTTGGGCAGTACATCATGGGGCTTCGGCCCTTCTGGTGTGCAGGGCGGCTACCTGGTCGTCTTTGCATACTTTTCCCAAATTTTATAGAGTGCACACCTTTGCACCTTCTGACGCTTCTCTGGGGCGTAGAGTTTTGCAGACGGCGGTTCTTTGATTGGCTGGAGGGCTTCTTCGTTTATGGCCCACCCCTGGGACTGCTCTGTAACGTCCCAAGTCAAGCCTGTGTCCCCCAATGATACGGATGAGTAAACTACATTTTTGTACTTACCGTAAAATCGGTTTCTCTTCCGTTCATTGGGGGACACAGCTCCCACCCATTCTCTCTGGTTATGGGCCTCGTTGTGGCCTGCGTGATTCTGGGTTTGTACATTGTTTGGTTTTCCTGTTTTTCCTTTTGCTTCTCCTACTGCTTTTGCACAAACTGTTTTAGCTTAGTCCCTGTCGGAAGGGTATAGCTGGAGGGAGGAGCTCACACTTCTTTGCTTAGTGTCGCCTCCAAGTGGCAGCAGCTATACCCAAGGTCAAGCCTGTGTCCCCCAATGAACGAAAGAGAAACTGATTTTACGTTAAGTACAAAAATCTAGTTTTTAGTCAGCTATTTCTCCCAACCACTCTATACACATGCTCAACCAAACATACATGTGGGGAGAGGGGAAAAAACCTAACAAAAAGATCAGGCAGTGAAATCCAACTGCCTAATCCTTATCTGCCCTTGCAGCTGTCTTCGAGGGAGAGTTGGGAGGCCCCCATACACGAGATTGTCGTGAGTCTGTACGACATTTATGTAGTATGTTTGGCTAGCTTTATGCATGCACCACCCACTTTTATAGGCTTTGTCTGGTATAGAGACATCATTTTAAAAATTCTCTTTTAAGACATTCTGAGTAGAGGGCTCCCTCTTTTGTGACCTCTGTCAACTAGGCTAGGGCTACATGGTGACACTGGTCGTGGACAGAATACATGAGCAGAGGTGTTCCCATAGAAATGAATGGGATCGCTGTGCCAGTTGTAAGAAATCCAGCCGTGTTGGATTTCTTGCGAAGAGTGCGGCAATTGCATTCACTTCTATGGGTTCACCACTACTCCAGTGAACGTGGCTGCAACGACTGTTGGGCGACCAGTTTTGCCATATACCTGTACCTTAAAAGCTGTGCACCCTGTGACGAGTTTTTAGGGAGTGTTCTTACAAGAAAAGATTGTCAAAAGCAGATAATTCCTATAGGACATTTTCCCGCATGTCAGCAAATTTTTGCTGCTGAGATGGCCTGAAATCCACACCAGCTGTGGCGTTTGTTAGGCCTAGTTCACACTTTAGTTATTTTATCAGTTATTGGGAGCCAGAACAGGTGCAAATCTTTCCATTATACCTTATTAGGGATGAGTGAATCAACTTTGGATGTTTCATCTGAAGTCGATTCGCTCATCCCTATACCTTATCTCTGAGTAGGCTTCACTACTGGTTTTGGTTCACAATAACTGTTGGAAATAACTGATCAACTAACTGAAATGTGAGCTTGGCCTTACATGTGGATTTTGCCCCATGTTTGCCTTGGATTTCATGCCCTGCAGTGTCACAATGCTTGTAATACTACCTTCGGAGGCAATATTTTTTTATGATTGCATGTTACTCATTTTTGGCTAAAACTCATTTTTTTCAATTTACCTTTATTAAAAATATTGAGCTGTTCTGTTACAAAAGGTTAACTGTTTTTCTAACTGTGTGACAGGTACTTTCACTTTGTACCGGTCATCTAATAAACCTTATCTCTAAACGACTGAGGAGGTCATAAACGCTTATTTAAGCGCATTCTTATCCGTAAAATAAGAACTGGGCTATAATTTATGTTTAGGAGGCCAGAGAGAAGGAGTTTGTCTGCTCCCTAGATGACGGAAAAGACTAAAGCCAAAGGGTGCTTCTAGAGCATGTCAGCTCTGTACAGAAAGGTTTTTATTGTGTGCCTGGGAAAATTTGATAAGCTGTAAAAAACACTATTTGTTTTGTCAAATCCATTATAATTCTAAATGGACACAACAGAGCCATAATATCAGTCCTACGTCTTTTACCATAATGGGGATCGGCGGAGATCTGACCACAACCTAGCAAACATGCAGAGAGTCGGCCGGATGAGAGAAACCACATCGTTCAAGCTACTAGCCGATGCTCTGCATATTTGCTGGGTTGCAGCCGGATCTCCCCTGGTCCCCATCAGAGCGCCTTCACATGTGGCATGACTCTTTGTGGCAGAAAATTCTGCGACTGAAAACCAGTTCCATTTACCTTAAAGGGGTTGTCCGGGTTCAGAGCTGAACCCGGACATACCCTTATTTTCACCCAGACAGCCCCCCTGAGGCTAGCATCGGAGCATCTCATCCGATGCGCTCCCTTGCCCTGCACTGAATCGCGCAGGGCACGGCCTCTTTTGTTTTCAATAACACACTGCCGTGCGGAAACTTCACCGTGTTCGGTGACGTCACCGGCTCTGAGGGGCGGGCTTTAGCTCTGCCCTAGCCGTTTAACTGGCTAGGGCAGAGCTACATTCCGCCCATCAGTGCCGGTGACGTCACTGGGCTTCCTGGCAGCCCCATGGAGACCCCCAGTATGTCACCGGATCTCCAAAAAATACCTTTGCCCTGTGCAATTTAGCACAGGTCAAAGGAGAGCATCGGAGCATGAACTGCTCCGATCCTCATGTCAGGGGGGCTGCCGGGGTGAAAATGGAGGGATGTCCGGGTTCAGCTCTGAACCTGGACAACCCCTTTAATGGGGCTTGCAGAAATCCATGCGCTCGCTGCCCCATTTAAATGAATGGAACTGATTTTCAGTTGCAGAATTCTGCCACTAAATCTGCCACGTATGTAGGTTCTCTTTTATAGTGAATGGGGCCGGACGACGATGCGGTAGCTTTCCGGCAGTGCTGGAATGCAGAGAGATCCGGCAGGCTGTTCCTGGTCTAACAAATGTACACTTGTGGTGACGGCACAATGAACTAGAATGCATCGAGGTGACAGATTCCCTTTTAAAAAAAAAAACATGCAGGGGGCCCCAAAATCCTCCCAGATAATGTTGCCTCCCACAACACTATTAAAAAAATGTAAAAAAAATAAATAAAAAATAAAGTAGTTTTTACTGGAGGGCCACTTTAACTTTTTATGTGCAAGAGGTCCAGTTTTGGACAACATTGTGTGACCCTCCCCACCACCACGCACATGAGGTTGATTGAAAACCCTCTGCTGATCGTTTATACCATTTGCTGCATGTACCGCTGGTCGTTGTAGTGCATTCCATTTAACCCTTTGCTACACGGCAGACCTGTTATATGCTGGGTCTGTGACATGCTCACATGTTGCCGTAGTTGTTGACGGCTCTGAATGAAGATGAATCTAATTTGCCGTTGTCATGCGGTGCACACATTGCCGCCTTCATTTGTCACCCCCCCCCCCCTCCAATCTCCAGTGGAGTTTTCTGGTAATGAAGATCGAACAGCCTATAAGGCTCGATGATGACCCATTTGTGGTTGCTTCGACCTGCCGACAAAGACAAAAGGTGGCATTACCCACATGACGCGCTGTCGCCATAGAAACTGAGATCCGGCACTCGAGGAAAGGCTGAGAAGCCTTGCAATTTTTTTTTTTTTTTTTCCAGCCTCAGTGTCTCATCCCCGTGAGCCATCACGGAAAATTACTGAGCTGCACTGAATCTGTCACAGTTAGTTTATGTCTTCTTATTAGGGATCTCTATTTACAGTCAGACCCGGTTAACTGGAAGCGGAACGTGGATGACGGAACGCATGAATATAAAGTGCTGATGCCACACAAGGACATGCCAGTACAAAGCTAAGCAAGGGTGGGGACTGGGGACTTCTGTCCCCTCCGGAACCCCCTTGATATAGAAATGTTATGTTTGCAAAAATCTCTGCACCAGATGAGTCTGTGCTTTCACTTTTAAAGGGGTTGTCTGAGTTATCTTAAAAGGGACCCCATGCCAGTAAATAATAACAAAAAAAAAAAACCTTTCACCTGTGCTGGTCACTGCACCTCTGCTCTATTCCTCCTCCCAATGCTTGTATACAAACTGCAGCAGTAACATACGGGTATACAGCTCCTGACCGCTACAGCCAATCAGCGGCCTTGTGCCGTTATACTGCTGAGAACAGAGATTGGCTGTAGCAGTCATGTGTTGTATACCAGTCACCACTGCAGCCCTCAATGCAAACCAAGGGAAGAGTGGAGCTGAGGTGCAGGAGGGGGGAGTATAGGACGTTTTTCTATTTTTATTTTAAGGTATTTGCGGTCATGACGCCCCTTTTGCTCAAGTTGGACATCCACTTTAATTCAATGGAAAATGTATTTAATGCACTTATATAGCGCTACTATATTCCACAAAGCTTTACAGACATTGGCATCACACTGTCCCCAAAATCAATGAGGTCACGATTAAAGAGGTTGTGCCAAATTTATAAAGTAATCCCCTATCCACAGGATATGGGATAACTAGCTGATTGCTGCGGGTCCAAATGCTGGGATCCTCCCTAATACCCAGAATGGGGGTCTGGTGTTCCTCAGTTCAGATGGAGCAACAGGTCAAGAATGTTCCCTGCCTCTCTATTCATGCTCTGTGGGAGCACCAGAGATAACGGAGTGCTGTACTCTAATAGAGAATGAATGGAGCGACAGTACGTATGCTCGACCTGTTGCTCCATCAGAACAGGGGAACAGGAACCCTGTTCTGGGGCATTGGTGGGTGTCCCAGTGTTTGGACCCCCACTGATCAGCTTATCCCCTCTTCTGTGGACAAATATCCCGGGGATAACTTTTATACTTGACACAATCCAATTTCCAATGTGCCCCCTGTTTTTGTGCAATTATAACTTTTATTATATGCTAATTAGCCTCTAGGAACCGGGGGGCATTGCACCTGCTCCTAGAGGCTCCGTTCGACCACCTCTTTCCACTCCCTCCTACTCTTGATTGACAGGGCCAGGCTGTCCCGTTCACTCGCCGGCTTCCTCACTGCGCCTGCACCGAATACTGAACGGGACAGCGCAGGCATGAGATTTTCCCCAGCAGACAAGGGCGGCAGGAGGAGTCTAACGCTGGCCTGGCCCTGTCAATCATGAGTAGAAGGGAGTGGACACAGGTGGGCGAATGGAGCCTGTGCAATGCCCCCCCCCCGCCCCCGGTTCCTAGAGGCGAATTAGCATATAATAAAAGTTATAATTCCACAAAAACGGGGGCACACTGAAAAAAAAGAATAGCAGTGTTAGTCAGGTGACATTTGCACATGTATCATGTCAGCCTGTTTAAAGGGATTCTGGCACCTCTTTTTACCCTATAGAGATGCGGACATGCACGGCTAGATCGCCGCTAGCATGTACACAATATACCGGTCCTATATCTCTGAGTGGTTTTATTGAGTGTAAAAAATGATATAATATATATATATATATATATATATATATATATTATAATGTAAATCAGCCTGGAGTCCAAGGGGCTGTACTAACCGTTCTGGAGCCCAGCCATGCCCCCTGTGAAGGAGCCCAGCACCGCCTGTATCCAGGAATCTCGTCCTTGCTCACGAAGTCAGATCGCCGTAATCTCACAATGCGCGAGCTCGCGCATGCTCAGTGCCGGCATAGTGTTGCTTCCCTGTGCTTGCATCAGCCTCAGGGAAGGAACTGCGCTAGGGTTCATGGATCCTGGTGATCACATCTAAAGCCTTAGGCCTCATGCACACGACTGTTGTTCTGGTCCGCATCCGAGCCACAGTTTTTGCGGCTCGGGTGCGGACACATTCACTTAAATGGGGCCACAAAAGATGCGGACAGCACTCTGTGTGCTGTCCGCATCCGTTGCCCCGCAAAAAAATATATAACATGTCCTATTCTTGTCCGTTTTGTGGACAAGAATAGGCATTTCTACGATGGGCTGCCATTAGGCACACGGGCGGCTTCAGTGTTTTGTGGATCCGCAATTTGCGGATCGTAAAAAAAACAGAACGGTCGTGTGCATGAGGCCTTATCTACATGTCAGTGTTTTGGTCAGTGATTTCCATACGCGATTGTGAGCCAAAACTAGGATTGTTTAGAGCCACACCTGGTTCTGGCTCAAAATCACTGATGGAAATCACTGACAGAACACTGTGTGAATAAAGGGGCATTCACACGACTGTGCCATGTTTTGCGCTCCACAAAACACGGATGCTGCCCGTGTGCGTTTTGCAATTTGCCGAATGGGTGGCCCATTATAGAAATGCCTATTTCTCGTACATTCCATTGGGGGACACAGACCATGGGTATAGCCTAGGTCATTACTAGGAGGAGACACTATGCAAATAAAAAAGATAGCTCCTCCTCCCCGGGCTTTACCCCCATGCTCCACCGGGAGGACCCCAGTCTTGCTTAGTGTCGGATAAGGAGGTGACATTTTCGACTTTACTCCCGTTTTTTTTTTTTTCAACGTTTTTTCTGTGTCTGAATCATTTCCACGCCAGTGAATGTATTCCTTCAGAAAGATGTTCATTTATACGGCCTTCATTACGTTATATTTGTAGTCGCTATTTGTGTACAAGTAATCGTATTAAACATAAAGTTTTATAAGCGCAATAACCCTCCTTATCTGCGGTAATTTACAGCGGATCATATATTGTGTGTAATTAATACACCCCTTTGTTTTGGACATTAAATGTATGTTATACAGAATCGAGCCTTTCTTATTTTACGATTGCAAATCTATCATTGCTTTCACTAGTGGCCTCAGATGGATTATGTTAAACAGTGGACGGGATCCCTTCACATTCGGTTCGCAGATTGAGTTTGACTGCCACAGAAATCTTGCTACTGTTAACAAAGTTATACAGAGTGTGTGTATGTATGTATATATAATTATATAATATCACACACTAGCAGGAGGACCCGGCTTCGCGCGGGTATATTTCATCTATTTCATTTTAGTGTTTGTGTGTGTCGTTAAAAGATATTGACAGTATCCCACATAACTGTGACCTCTACAGCACCCCACCCCTTTAACAGTGAACTCCACAGTCCCCCACCCCTTAACACTGACCTCCCCCCCACATTGCCCCTCCACTTTAAAATGAGACCTCCACAGCAGCCCATCCCCTTAACTTTGTCCTTCACAGCAGCCCACCCCTTTAACAGTGAGTTTCAAAGCAGCCCACTCACTTGACAGTGACCTCCTCAGGGGCCCGCCCCCTTAACGGTGACCTCCACAGTACCCCGCTGCCTTAAAGGGATTCTGTGACCAGATTTAACCCTATTAAGCTAGCTGACATTATCGGCATGCCAATGTCAGCTAAACCTAACTAGCCTATTCCTACTTTTATCTATGCCTCCATTATGCCAGAAATCTAACTTTTATAATATGCTAATTAGTCTCTAGGAGCAGGGGGGGGGGGGGCGCATTCTTCCTGCTCCTAGAGGCTCCGTTTTCCCACCTTCGTCGCCTGCCTCCAAGTCCTGATTGACAGGGCCAGGCAGCGCTCGCATCTGTCTGCCAGCCCTGTGCTCTGGTGAAATCTTGCGCCATTCAGCATTCGGCGCAGGCGAGGTGAGGGAAAGACCGCTTCCTCACCGCGTGACCTATTAATGTGACCTATAAACTGTACAACTCAATTGAAAAACAAACTGAAATCTTTTAGGTAGAGGGAAGAAAAAATATAAAAATAAAATTATATGGTTTCATAAGTGTGCACACCCTTAAACTAATACTTTTGTTGAAGCACCTTTTGATTTTATTACAGCACTCAGTCTATCAGCATGGCACATTTTGACTTTGCAAGATTTGCCCACTCTTCTTTGCAAAAACACTCCAAATCTGTCAGATTGCGAGGGCATCTCCTGTGCACAGCCATCTTTAGATCACCCCACAAATTTTCTATGGGATTCAGGTCTGGGCTCTGGCTAGGCCATTCCAAAACTTTAAAGGGATTCTGTCATGAGATTTTACCCCTATAACCTAAACATATGCTTATGTCCGGAGTAATAATAAGAATCCTAAGCTGGCATTATTAACCTCTTCAGGACACATGACGCCCGGCGGGCGCTGATCGGAACCCGATGCCTGCTCAAATCATTGAGCAGGCACCTTGGCTAAATGCGCGGGGGGGCATTCCTTTTCTTCTGCGCTTTGCCGTGTGCCCGTACAACAGTTTACGACCACATATGGGGTGTTTCTGTAAACTACAGAATCGGGGCCATAAATATTGAGTTTTGTTTGGCTGTTAACCCTTGCTTTGTTACTGGAAAAAATGGATTAAAATGGAAAATTTGCCCAAAAATTTAAATTCTGAAATTTCATCTCCATTTGCCAATAATAATCTTGTGGAACACCTAAAGGGTTAACGACGTTTGTAAAATTAGTTTTGAATACCTTGAGGGGTGTAGTTTCTTAGATGGGGTCACTTTTATGGAGTTTCTACTCTAGGGGTGCATCAGGGGACTTCAAATGGGACATGGTGTAAAAAAAAACAGCCCAGCAAAATCTGCCTTCCAAAAACCGTATGGCATTCCTTTCCTTCTGCGCCCTGCCGTGTGCCCGTACAGTAGTTTACGACCACATATGGGGTGTTTCTGTAAACTACAGAATCAGGGCCATAAATATTGAGTTTTGTTTGGCTGTTAAGCCTTGCTTTGTAACTGGCAGCGGCTTCGTTGAGCAAAGTGCGCATGTGCTGGCCTCATGCGCACTTCGCTCAACGAAGCCGCTGCCCGGAGTCAGCGGCGCATCAGGCTGAGCCTAGTGCGCAGGCGCGGGATCTGGCAGAGGGACAGGGTAGGATCGCGGAGGCGGAGCTGAGCTAGGGAAGGCGGCGCTGGGTGCTGCCGGGCACCCTGTATTAACGGACCTCCCCTTGGGCACCTTAAGTGAGTGATTGACAGGTTATAAAAACCTTTTTTTTGTGCACATAGAGCCACAGTGAAGTTTAATAATGCCAGCTTAGGATTCTTACTATTACTCCGGACATGAGCATATGTTTAGGTTATAGGGGTAAAATCTCATGGCAGAATCCCTTTAATCTTCTTCTGGTGAAGCCATTCCTTTGTTGATTTGGATGTATGCTTTGGGTCGTTGTCATGCTGAAAGATGAAGTTCCTCTTCATGTTCAGCTTTCTAGCAGAAGCACCTTTTCCCACATGCTTTTGGGAGACTTCAGATGTGTTTTTGCAAAATGTAGCCTGGCTTGGATGTTTTTCTTCGTAAGAAAAGGCTTTCGTCTTGCCACTCTACCCCATAGCCCAGACATATTAAGAATATGGGAGATTGTTGTCACATGTACCACACAGCCAGTACTTGCCAGATATTCCTGCAGCTCCTTGAATGTTGCTGTAGGCCTCTTGGTCGCCTCCCAGACCAGTTTTCTTCTCGTCTTTTCATCAATTTTGGAGGGACGTCCAGTTCTTGGTAATGTCACTGTTGTGCCATATTTTCTCCACTTGATGATGACTGTCTTCACTGTGTTCCATGGAATATCTAATGCCTTGGATATTCTTTTGTCCCCTTCTCCTGACTGATTCCTTTTAACAATGAGATCCCTCTGATGCTTTGGAAGCTCTCTGTGGACCATGGCTTTTGCTGTTGGATGTGACTAAGAAAATTTCAGGAAAGACCAACTAGAGCAGCCGAACTTTATTTGGGGTTAATCAGAGACACTTTAAATCAGGGCTCGACAAATCCCAGGCGCCAGGTCGCCATGGCGACCAGGAATTTAGTCCTGGCGCTTGGGTATTTGTCAGCCCGTTTTCAAAGGTGCCCGGGCGATGGGTGAGGAGCTGCCGTTCTGTCCGGAGGCAGCACCGTTTGAAACAGCTCATCCAGTCAGTGAGGCACAGCACACAGAGAGCGAGACGCTGGCAGCAGGGAGGGGAGGGACTCGGGAGGAGTGTAATCTGATCCTAGAGTGGAAGCTGCTTCTGCCAGCCCCTCCCCTCCCCGCCCACCAACCAATCAGAGCTGAGGCAAGGCAAGCACTAGCAGCTCCGAGTCACACAAGTAAGTACAGGGAGTCTAAGTAAGAAAGAATCGAATGAGTCACAGGTTAAAAGAATCTAAAGATCCGACTTAGTTAGGGACTCATTCAATTCTTTGAGTTAAAAGAACAGGTTACACTGAGGCTGTGCTGATGCTTTTGCAGCAGTGATAAGACAGTGACAGGACACAGTTTAGATTACAGTGTGAATTAACCCTTTAGGAATCAAATCGGCTTCTCAAGGAGATCTATATGTTAAAGGCATCCCTTCTCCTGTCTCATTCAGTAGCTATAGGACTAAGGCTACTTTCACACTTGCGGCAGGATGGATCTGGCAGGCGGTAACATGGTATACAGCATTATTGGGGGGGCTCTATGGAGAAGTGGGGGGGGAAGCACTATGGGGGCACCTACTGGGGGCTTTATGACACGGCTCCGCCTGGCTCCTAACTTTTTTAGCTGGCTCCTAGATTCCAAGGAAATTTGTCAAGCCCTGCTTTAAATGATGGCAGGTGTATGCTGACTCCTATTTAACATGATTTTGAATGCAATTGCTTAATTCTGAACACAGCTACATCCCCAGTTATAAGAGGGTGTGCACACTTATGCAACCACATTATTTTTTTTTGTTTGAAATCTTTTAGGTGGAGGGAAGAAAACAATTTGTTTTTCAATTGAGTTGTACAGTTTATAGGTCACATTGAAGGTGGAAAAAGTTCTGAAATGATTTATCTTTGTCTCATTTTTATACATCACAGAAACCTGACATTTTAACAGGGGTGTGTAGACTTTTTATATCCACTGGGTGTAATGCAGTTATTTCTTCAAGGGACTGTGCGTGCCGCAGTTACCATTTTCCACTGTTTGAGGGTTATTCTGACTCTTTGATATTAATGGTCTATTCAATATCCGAGTTACTGAACTTCTAATTTGAAGGAGGACCACATAGGGGCTCATGTGTCCAAGGGCTGTGACCTGGGCCAGTCAGTAGAAGTGGTAGTGCCACTAGGAAAGGATCGTGGCACTTTGGTTTTTCCTGGTGGCTGATCTTGCTCTTTATATGCCACCTACGTCTGGGTGTCCGGTGCTTAGCCATTGTCTTTTGATTTGCTGGTGGTCACTTACATGTAAAACGCTTCCATATATTTATACCTGTAATTAAACTCTGATTTTTATAACGCAGACGTCAGAAGGCCAGGGAGAGGCAGCAGAAGTTACTTGCCGAATTTGCTTCAAGGCAGAAAAGCTTTATGGAAACGGCAATGGATGTTGGTGAGTTTGTTAATAATTGGTAGTTGTATGTAATGTGTAGTTTACTTAGCTTTTTTTTACCTCTTCAATATGTTATTTTCTTTAAATCTTTGTGAAATAAGTCTTCTGTCTTAACCATTTTTTATGTGAAACGTCATAAAGTGTTGTGTGTTTTGTAAGGGTACTTTCACACTTGTGGCAGAGGATTCCGGCAGGCAGTTCCGTCGCCGGAACTGCCTGCCGAATCCGTCAAAACATATGCAAACTGATGGCATTTGTCAGATGGATCAGGATCCTAAACCATATGACACATGAATTGAAATGCCGGATCAGTCTCCCCGGTGTCATCTGGAAAAACGGATCCGGCATTTATATTTCTTCACATTTTTTGCCGCAATGCCGGGTCTGTTTTGGCGGAACACTCAGCATTAATGCATTTCAAGTGTTCCGGAATTTTGGACGGAGATAAAACTGCAGCATGCTGCGGTATTATCTCCATCCTGAAAAGGCAAAAAGACTGAACTGAAGACATCCTGATGCCTCCTGAATAGATTGCTCTCCATTCAGAATGCATGGGGATAAATCTGATCAGTTCTTTTCCGGTATTGAGCCCCTAGGACGGAACTCGATGCCGGAAAAGAAAAACGCAAGTGTGGAAGTAGCCTTGCTTTGCATTAAAACCTTGCTCGGCTGTCCTGTACCTCCCATAGGAGTGAATGGAGAGCCACTGGGATGCACTGCTACTCATTCTCCACCTGGATACAGCGGGTGGCAGCCACCTCACCAGAAGGAAACCGGGTTGGAACTCGAATCTGTCAAATGCTTACTTCTCATCCTGTGGATGAGAACGTCCCTTTAAATGTTTCAAGTATTTGAAGGGAACTTGTCATGCTGTACTTGTAGTCCAGTTTGTGAGCAGCATGTTATAGAGCAGGAGGATCTGAGCAGATGCATAGTTTTGTGGAAAAAGATTCAGTATAACTTTTTATTCATTTGCTCATTCTGTGCTTGGGAGTCCAGTGGGCGGTCCTACCCAGTGTTTGACTGTTATCTCTATGTACTCTGATATGGGGAAGGCTGTCAGTCACTGAATAAGAACCGCCTACTGGACTCTTAAGGATGGACAGACCAGGGATATAAATGAGCAAACTGCAACTTATACTAAATCTTGTCTTATTACTCTGTATTATTTGTATTTAAATTTACATCTCTGCTCTTTCGACCCTTATGAGTCCAATGGGGATCCTATTCGGTGACTGACAGCCCTATCTGTTATCATTATATACTACACAGTCCTAAAGATAGGTCAACAATATTTAAAGGGGTTGTCTCACTTCAGCACATGGCATTTATCATGTAGACAAAGTTAATAAAAGGCACTTAAAGGGATATTCCCATTACAGACAATGGGGGCATATCGCTAGGTTATGCCCCCTTTGTCTGATCTGGGACCCCACACCTATAATAAGAACAGAGCGGGGAAATGAACGGAGAGCGCACTGCGCATGCGCAGCAGCCCTCCATTCATTTCTATGGGGCCGCCAAAGTAGCTGAGCACTGGCTCGGCTATTTATGTCCGCCCGTTAGAAATGAATGGGAGCAGCGCGTGCGCGGTGCGCTCCCCATCACTTCTATGGGAGTAGCACTTGGTGGTGGATGGACCCTGGGAAATCCGGGGTCCTCCAGCCACAGCGCTCCACACTCCGTTCTCGTTGTAGGTGCGAGTCCCAGAGGTGGGACCCGCACCTATCAGACAATGGGGGCATATACTAGCGATATGCCCCTATTGTCTGTGATGGGAATACCCCTTTTAAGGTCCCTTTTTAGATGGGACAATTGAGCAGGTGATTGTCAGGAGTGAAGTGTTCTTTCCCGACAATCACCTGCTCGTTAGTGGAGGAGACCACGTCTATTACGTGCAGCGATCTCCACAGTGTGGGGAGCAGTGATCACTAAGGCCATCACTTCTCCCCATACAGACTCGTTGTTTGCCGGCAGCAGAGCGTGTTTAGATTGCGCGATTTGCAGCCGGCAAACAACGATTTAGGAGACCACATGAAAGATCCACTTACCTGACAAACAAGCGTTTTGGGTAATCAGTGGCACCTTTAGAACACCAGATAATCGATGACAAGCGATTCTACGAACACTCGTTCGCGATTATCTGGCAGATTCTCGGCCTGTGTAAAGGGCCCTTTACTAATTTACAGTGGTCCCTCAAGATACAATGACCTCAGGATCCAATATTTTCAACTTGCATTTGTCTCTCATGGGTCATTGTATGGTAAGTTGAAACTAGATTCAACATACAATGTCTCAGATTAAGATTCAACCAATCACCATGGCCAAATCTCTGGTAAAATACCTATATTGATGTCTAGTAGCTCCTCTGTACAGTACAGTGCGGTACTACATGTCCTGCACTGCCCTCTCTATGTGCTCGGATTGGCTGCTTCTTTGGACATCAGATGAGGGCGACTCCATTTTCTGTTGCAATGTGTGCTATACAGGACCCTGAAGAAGTTCCTGTCCTCATCATTGAAAGTTATTTACAGCTTCCGGCATCTTCTCCTGACTGTTATATGTAAGGACTTGCTTTATCTGCCTTAGTTATCTGCTTATTTTTCTTAAATTTTCTTTTTCTCTTATTTTGGGATGACATTTGGTTTTTTTGGAACCAATTACTAGATTACAATGGTTTCCACATACAGTGGTCATCCCCTAACCAATTAACGTTGTAACTTCAGGGACTACTGTGCCTCCTTTGCTGGCTTGATTAATTTTTCTATTATATTATACACTCCTCATATCCAGGGGTTATGACCACCCTGCAGTCCAGCTGCGGTGGACGTGCTTGTATACTAAAGGAAAAAGCGGCGGCCTCCACAGGAGTGCACATAGGCACGCATGCGCAGCAGCTTCCGTCCCGACCACCTCGTATCTGTGCTGCAGCGGTGGCCGTAACCTCTATAGACGACCAGTGAATAATGTGATGAAAAAATTAATGAGGCCAGCAAAGGAAGCAATATGGACAATCGCGATACATTAGTAAGTGCCTTGTATTAATTTTCTCTACATGATAAATACCATTTGCTGACGTGAGACAACCCCTTTCAGTTCTGGAGATCGCGTTTAAACGGGTTTTCCATGAGTCAAATATTGATGAACCTTATCCACAGATTGGTGGGGGTCCGACTGCTGGCATCCCCATAGTTCAGCGGACCGCAGCACTTCGTTAAAAGCTGCTGCCTTGTCAGACCAGTGACGTCACATTCATTGGTCCCATGGTGGCCAGTGTGCAGCTCGGTCTCATATACAGTGTACGGCTCTGTGCCTGGTAATCTTTGAGGAGCATACGAGTGCTGCGGCCCTTACAAACAGAAGATGGGCCGGGGTGCTTGGAGTTGGTGCCTACTGATCTGATATTGACCTCTCCTGAGGACAGCTCATCAGTATTGTAAACCCATAAAACCCCTTTAAGCTAGTATGTGTCCTACTTAATTCCTGGAACAGCTTCTGGAGCTCCCAGCCAAGTCAGTTCATCACACTATGGCAGAGTGTCACACTGTGCAGACAGAATAGAAATGTGCATTATAATGAGGGAGCCTTACATAACTGTGTTAGTATTATTGGCTATTGCAGTAAATTGCAAGATCATTGTTCCATAAATGTAATAATAACACAAAAAATAAAAAACTGCCCAAATGACAAGTGTCACCACTTTGTGTCGGCCCCACTAAATATTACTGAAGTGTCTGAATGTGCTTGTTTGGATCCCAAAGCTGCTTCTCTGCAGGAACCCATTCAGTTATTCAGCAAACTTGCTGCAGGGAACAAGCGATGTGCCCATTTTTTACAGAAGGTGACACAAATTTCTGAACACTTGTCATTTATTGAAACCGGTTAGAAAAATAAATTAGTTTTTACTGGCCTTTTGAGGATAGTCTTGCCGGGCCTGGGCGAGAGATATATTAGTGTGCTAATAGCTCCTTTGATGCCAGGGGAATTTCTTGACATGAAATGTTTTGCAAAGGAAAATGGAGCCTCGGGGCATATCGGGCAACAGTACTTAGCACGGTGAAGGCCCGTCTGACAAGCTGTGCGACCTCCGCTATACGTACGCGCTGTGGAGAATTCAAACCGGCATCAATTTAAAGGATAGAATGAAAATCTGCACAGTAGGGCGTCCTCTCTCGTTTAATAAAATGGCAGTTTACTGATTAACAGATTTTGTTTTATAGCTTATGGTTGTTCATGAAGAATTTTTTTACTTGTGTGTATTGCTTATGCAAAGTGTATGAAAAATCACTATACATTTGATAAATGTAGTGCGGTATATGTACTAAGCATATCCATGGGCCTCCTCTTAGCCTCCTTTGGGCCGGTATACATTGTATACTGCAAAAAATAACTATGCTTTAGTTAAGTAGATGACGGTATCCATAATATGGTGCACAGTAAAAGAAAAAAGTATGCCCCATGGCATTTTTTTTTGTAGTCTGACCCTCCAAGTGACAAATGCCCCTGCAAGCCTTTACATTGGAATATGTTGCAGCCTTCTGTCGGAGGTATACCGTACGTCAAGCTTTTCCTGGCATATGTCAAATGGAAGACAAAATCATAATGTAAACATAATGTTTGTTTTTTTTTTGGGCTTTGTAAAATTGTATAAATGTGGTGGTACTCGGTAGTAGTAATAGTGCATAGGACAAAAAGACGTTCTTTTAATGACCTGTTCAAAACACGTCTACTGTGCAGACAAAAATGCTTTTATTTGCAGTGAAAAGGTACCTGGTTTTATCTTGTGGTACTCTACTCGTGTGCGCTGGCACATGTGAATATACCCTAAAAGAATTGTGTGCAAAATCATCTGATTTGCCAGAGCATGAATTACAAAAACAGCAAGTTTTCACAGCTAATTGACTGCTGATTTGTTATTGATATGTACTGGGACTTACTGCTGTGAGAGAGGCAGAGAGAGCTGCTTTTATTTTTTATTTATTTTTTAATATATATATATTCTGATGACCAATCCTCCACATAGGTCATCAGTATCTGATTTGGTGGAGGCCCGACACCCTGGACCCCCACTGATTAGCTGTTTGAGAAGACATCGTCGCTCTCAGTAGCACTGTGGCCTTCTAATGCTGTTCCTAGGCCGTGTGACGTCACGTTCATCGGCCACATGGCCGTTTGAAGATAATGGCTCGGAGCTGCAATACTATGTGCGGCACCCTGCTTGGTAAGCTGAGAGAGGGCCGCGGCACTACTACAGTCCAAGCCCATCTCTCCTGCCATGTGAGTGAGCCGCCGGCAGCATTCTGATGTATTCATTGTAAACTCCAGTCCTATTTGGCAGCCTAATCCCTATGGACAGAAAATGAATAATTCTATATATTTATATTTTTACCTATGGATAAAATACAAGCAGCCATTTTGTAGCATCCTGTTTTCTGCCAGTGGTCTCTACAAGACCAGGACCATAGTGTTGCTTTGGAATCATGACTTAAAGGGGTTGTCACCCCTGCTTTTTCTAGCTTTGCACCCCAGTCCTTCAATGCTGATACCTTCTTCCTGGCTGCAGTGCTAATGTCCCATACACGCCAGGTCACATCAATCAAAATTGCCTCTTATCCCTGATAATTGTGGATTGATTTTGAAACCTTTGTTCAAACTGAATAAATTGAACCTGTTAATAGCACTATACACTGGAGTGCGCAGCGGTGGCCTTATTACATATACTGTGCAGTCAAGCGCCGGCCTCGGCAGCATTCAGCACGTGGCTGCTGAGGCCAGTGATTGGCTGCAGCAGTGATGTAGTGTGCGCAGGTGGTCAGCGATGCAGCCAGGAAAAGAAACCGCAGCGAGGAGGAACGGAGCGTGGCATAGGAAGCAATAGAGGAGAAAAGTGGTGATTATGCCTTGTTATTGTAGCACTTTACTGCTGCTGCTGGGAAGCTTTCAATTTAACTGGAACAAGCCTTTAAAAAAAAATTAGGGCTAAAAATAAAAGGCAAAAATCAGTTCTGGTGCATGCAAATCACGTGCATTGAAAACGCCTTGTTTACTGCCAGTCACGGTGGGATTTCTTCCTCTTGCTGTTCTGTATTCATTGGTTTTCCACAAAATCTCTGCCAAGCACGAAAGTTATATTTATATTATAAGTAGAAGTGGGTGAAAAATTGCTAGCCACATGAGATATTGCTGAATGAGGCTGGAAATAACCCAAGATTCATCTAAACACAGAGAAACTGTGATCCTTTATATGGAGGGTTAGAACTGTTATCAGGAGATAATGTAGTTCACAGAAGTCTGCGTCACAGAGCGGTCACCCCGGCGTGACAACACATTATTTCTCTCTTGCTCGTTACAATCACAGGATTTTTTTTCCAGTCTCTTTTCTTTTTCCCCTCATTGTGACAGTATAACCGTACGCTTCTCTTTATTACCGCGGAGGTCAGTAATGCGCTCTGTGAATAGCAGAGGACCGTTGTTACTCTCAGCCGCCAGCTCTGTATAGATCACAAATAGATGGTGGATTGGAGGTTAGTACGAGATGTGTGACCTCCTTAAAGGGGTTTTGGAGCCTGCTTATGGAGCCACTGAATTGTTAAATGTGCATCTGTCCTAAGACAATAACTCCAAGGGCTCATGCACATGGCCATTGCAAAATACGGATACCAGCCGTGTGCATCCTGCGCTTTTCCGCAGGCCCTTTTGTAGAAATGCCTATTCTTGTCCTTAATTGTATGGGGGATGGTCAGCACTCGATCCAATGCGCACCGGCACGGAAAGGAGAGAAACTCCACGAAGCAATGTGATAGATTCCCAGCGGACGCTCGTTCTGTTCAAATCATAAGCTCTTTATTCAGGATAAATGTACAAGTATAAGGACGCGTTTCGGCCCGTCCTTCATTCGTCAGCTGACAAAGGCTGGACGATCCGAAACACGTCCTTATTCTTGAACATTTATCCTGAATATAGAGCATATGATTTGAACAGAACAAGCGTCCGCTGGGAATCTATCACATTATTCTTGTCCTTAAAACAGGAAAGGATGCGGACAGCACATGAATTACACCTGCATGCCCCATAGGAATTAATGGGTCTGCCTGCGATCCGCATCTTTGCAGATTGGACGTGGATCCAGTAGACGGTCATGTGCACGAGCCCTAATTTATAGTGCAGTTTTATAATGGCGTCAGTCATTCTGTGCACTTTTATTGTACTATTCCACTGCAAAGTGGCTTTTTTTTCCCAGAATGCTGCCCCTGGTGTGATCAGCCCAGGTCATTGCCCCTGTTCATTCCCGACCACGGCACCCCTAACCCAAACTGACGCATCCTAGTAATTTATGATGCACAATAGAGCCGTGATCACATAGGAACGGACTGCATCATAAATTACTGTGATGCAGTCAGTTTGGTCGGGGGTGCCGTGGTTGGTCCAGGAGATGCCGCCGACACACGGTCCATATTTCCTGGATCAAGTGTGGTCGTGTGGATTGGTGCTTACCCTACCGTATGGCAGCCATCAAAATACATCAGGATAGCCATCTTTGTAGCCTCTCATAAAGAGTGATTCTCCGTTCTGGCTAGGAGGGGGGGTCGGTTGGTAAGCTAATATTGCTGTAAAAAGTTTAAAAAAAACAGAGCACGAGATAAGTGCGACCCAATGTCTGGGGTCAGTTCCAATGTGGTGGATTTTCTGCGGATTAGATATTGCACAATACACGTGGATTGTGTTGTGGAAATGCCATCCACATGTAACGGTAGGATTCCACCTGAGAAAATGAGCACGCCTTGGCATTTACAATCCTTAGTGTGCTCATTATTTTGCAAAAGCGCAGTGGATTTTCTCCAGGGATTTCACATGAGGCAAGATCTGAGGCAGAAAAAATTGTCTACGTGTGGCCTTACCCCTAAAGTTTAGATACATTTATGATTGCAGTCATATTTGCAGCAGTAAGGGCAGAATTAGCAGCTCGGAGACTGATAGTGGTCAGGCAGCCATACGATGTCAGAAGACTCTCCTACAAAGCGGTGGCTGCTGCAAGGAGAAGGTCTGTTTGTTGTCCTCTAACTTTTCTCGGTTTTATCAGCTGTCCACAGGGGTTGCAGGAGGCCTCATGTGAAAAAGGGATTGCCATACAGACAGCGCTTCGTGTAACTCCACCAAAATACTGTGCAATAAAATGGTGCTAGAGGTGATGGGCCTAAAAGAAGATGGCTGGAGCGTAGTCCAATAGTGTTATGTACAGGTAATCTAGTAGTGTGCTCAGAAAACATCTCCCACCCCTACAAAAAAATACTAAGCAAATAAAAAAGCATGTTGTATCAGATTTTTATATATTTTTTTTGCATTTTGTCATATATATTTATACAACCTTTCACCCTATAAACCATGCATAGTCTGGAGTATATAGTCACATACAGTTCACAGGCCACATAGTTCTAGGTACTGTAGGTAGATAATATTTGAGGTTTATCCCCTGAAATACAAAGTCACCAATAAATATGGGTCCATCTAGAGCAGGGAGCATTGGATCTATGGTACAACAAGAACGGAAAAGTCATCAGGGAGACAAATAAGATTACATCGGATCAGTAACTGGCGCCAGTTCTAAGTATCGTTTTTAAACAACCAAAAAATAAATAAAAATGGCCAGATGTTAATAATCCTGGAGAGAAAAACGCTGTATAACTGCACCGTGTGAATAGTCCCTTGTGGAGAACCTCTTTAGGTTACATTCACACGACCGTATGTATTTTGCAGTCCGCAAAACACTGATCCACAAAAAATACAGATGACGTCCTTTTGTCATCCGTATTGCATCCGTTTTTTTTTTTTTGCGGCTCCATTGTATTAATGCCTATCCTTGACTGCGAAACGGACAAGAATAGGACATGCTCTATATTTTTTGCTGGGCTACGAAACGGCCATACGGATGCGGACAGCACACGGTGTGCTGTCTGCATTTTTTGTGGACCCTTTGAAAATGAATGAGTCCGCATCCTACCCGCAAATAAAAAACATTTAAATAAAGCTTATTTGAAGTTTCTGAATTGACCTGCGGTTTGCTGCGATTGCCGACATGGGGGGGGGGGGGGGGGGGGTCACAGGATTCCCCGGCGCATTTAGCCAAGGTGCCGGCGGGCGGTGATCGGAACTATACATGACGTACCGGTACGTCATGTGTCCTTAAGAGGTTAAAGTGAGAGAGTTTCACTGGAGCAGATTATAGATTACAGGTTACATTTCTATTGTACCGCTGTGATAAAAGGAGACAGATTTTCTTTGAGTTGTTAAATTGTCTTTTTGTGGACGCCGTTCGCTTTGTGCCGGGGACAATACTTTTGGAAATGCAAAAATGTGTTTAGAGCTTAGAGATTGCAGACGTAGGTGATTAATGAGCAATCAGCTGTTTCATTAATAAAACCATAAACAGGTTAGCTGTGTGTTCCTAGATGGATGAGTAGAGGTTTCAGTTGTTTTCTGTTTGAGTTGTGTATTTGCAAAAAAGAGAAAGAATAAACTTTTTTTGCTAGGAGTAATTTTTGCAGTTGGATTTGTCGCATTTGTTAAAAAAAAAAAAATAAATATATATATATATATATAATATGTTCTTGCTGAGAAGCCGTTGCATTTTGCGGCCAACCACATCCTTGCGGCCACTACATGGCAACCAGCCCTAAGGCCACTTTACACGAGTAAATGATCAATTTGACCGAGAATCGAACGAGTCGTTTAAAATGTAAGCACAACTTTTGTGAGTGCATTTGTGTAATAGATCGTGTGTCAGGCGAAAAGATAATTGACAGTGTGGGTGGTGTCCACCCTCTTTGGAATCGTATATGCTGTAAACGACATCGGTTTACACTTGTGGAATTCTGGATGATGAATGATGATTTTGGCCACGTTCACATCTCTGTAAGGAGATCTGGCTGGCCATTCCGGCACACAGCAGTCTTCTGGATCTCGCAGAATTCGGCATTGCTGGATCATCTCCTTCACCTCCAGATCCCCATTGAGTGGAAGGAGGTCTGGCGGTTATCTGGCCTCTTTCCGGCATAAATGCTGGGCCTCCTAAAAGTAGAACGAGGCCTTATTGGGGTCATTTATTAAGATCGGTGTTTTAGACGTCAGTCTTAATACCCGTTGTGCTGGTGCATGATGCGCCTAAGTTATATAGAGGTGCTGGTCTCTACATAACTTAGGCGCATCCACTGCCGGCTTAAATCAACGGAGCTGGTGTAGATTTAGATAATTTTCTACACCTACTGTAAAACAGGTGTAGAAAATAATAAATGAGATGGGTGGCCCACCCACACCACACACCCTTTCTCGCTCGTATCATTGTGGGACACAGAAGACCATGGGTATAGCTGCTGCCACTAGGAGGCGACACTAAGAAAAAAAAAGTGTTAGCTCCTCCTCCCAGCTGTACCCCTTCTGCAGACACTGAGCTAATCAGTTTTAGCTTAGTGTCCGTAGAAGGATGACATTTTTTCTGCAGGCCTGCCAAAGTTTTTTTTCTTTGTTTTATTTTTCAGGTTTGGGCTGCGGTGGGCTCTCGCCACCTGTTTTTCCCACACTTGAGGGGGGAGACCAGCGGGTCCTCAAGCCTGCTGCTCGTTACCCACCTTTGGAAGACAAGGAGAAACAGTGGATCTCAAATCTGCTGTTACCCGCCAGCTTCAGTGTCACCTTCGCTACTACTTTGGAAGTCCCCCCAGTTACCGATGTAGCCGCCCTCCCCAAGGGGCAGCACACTGAGGAAGGTGACACTGCTGGAATCAGGGTGGGCAGAAACCGTCTGGGTAAGTATATTACCTACCTCCCCTGCTGCCCCTCCTGTGCGTGAGCCCCCTTTCTCCTGTGTTCTCTAAGTGAACACAGGAATATATGTTGTTTCTCCTAGACCTTGCCCCTGTATCTGGTGACTCATTGCCTTGTTCCGACCTCCGGTCCCCGACCCCATCCACGCCCTGTGAGCCATTTCAGGCGGTCTCATGTCTCCTTCGGCAGCCGCCACTTTTCTCCTCAGGGCATCGGTATGCCCGCTCCTGGCCTCCTTGTTTCCCAGTGCACTCCGCTCCCTCCCTACATCGTCGCCCCAACCGACCGGAACTTCTTCCAGTCGGCACCGCCTGTACTCGAGACCCCGGCTCTGCGGTCTACTAGGCCGCATCTCCCAGCGTGTTTCGGGGGCGGGATTTGTATTTTCAGAGCGCCACAATTTCGCACCCATGCTTTCGCCCCACCAGCTGCCCAATAAGCGCCGCCCTTGCCTTCTGCTTAACCCCTTCCTTGCCTCAGTACTACTGTGCTGAGGAAAGTGCTTACTGGGCTCTCTGCTAAGGCTTACAGTGCTGGTCATTAGTACAGACGGATGTGGGTTCCGTTCCCCTACCTCTGTTTTGTAAGAATTGAGGTGTATGTAAAAAAAATTATAATAATAAATATATATATATATATATATATATATATATATATATATATATATATATATATATATTTTTTTTATATATTTATCAACCTTTGGAGCTATCTGGTCCTTCTGGATCGAGTTCCCATGCCATTCTGTAGGCAGAATTTCTTTACCCTACCAATGGATACATACGTCCTATAGCGTAAGCGGAATCCTGACACTACTGCTGGATACCGCACTCACTGTAGCTTTCCCTCCACTGTAAAGCCTGTGGCATGGGGGGAGTAATTGCCCTTGCACTGGATACCGTGCATCCTGTAGCATTAAGGCCCCTTTCACACGGGCGAGTATTCCACGCGGATGCGATGCGTGAGGTGAACGCATTGCACCCGCACTGAATACCGACCCATTCATTTCTATGGGGCTGTTCACATGAGCGGTGATTTTCACGCATCACTTGTGCGTTGCGTGAAAATCGCAGCATGCTCTATATTCTGTGTTTTTCACGCAACGCAAGCCCCATAGAAGTGAATAGGGTTGCGTGAAAATCGCAAGCATCCGCAAGCAAGTGCGGATGCGGTGCGATTTTCACGCACGGTTGCTAGGAGACGATCGTGATGGAGACCCGATCATTATTATTTTCCCTTATAACATGGTTATAAGGAAAAATAATAGCATTCTGAATACAGAATGCATAGTAAACTAGCTCTGGAGGGGTTAAAAAAAAAAATAAAAAAATTTAACTCACCTTAGTCCACTTGATCGCGATGCCGGCATCTCCTTCTGTCTCCTTTTGTTGAATAGGACCTGTAACAGGACCTTTGATGATGTCACTCCGGTCATCACATGGTACGTCACATGATCTTTTACCATGGTGATGGATCATGTGATGACCGGAGTGACGTCATCAAAGGTCCTTTACCCAGGTCCTAAAGAAAGAATACAGAAGGAGATGCCGGGCTGCGCTATCAAGTGGATTAAGGTGAGTTAAATTATTTTTTATTTTTTTTTAACCCCTCCAGTGCTATTTTACTTTGCATTCTGTATTCAGAATGCAATTATTTTCCCTTATAACCATGTTATAAGGGGAAATAATACAATCTACAGAACACCGATCCCAAGCCCGAACTTCTGTGAAGAAGTTCGGGTTTGGGTACCAAACATGCGCGATTTTTCTCACGCATTACAATGTTTTGCACTCGCGCGGAAAAATCGTGGGTGTTCCCGCAACGCACCCGCACATTTTCCCGCAACGCCTGTGTGAAAGAGGCCTTACCCTTCTTTTCTAGGCGGTGTACTTGCTCTACCATGGGATACTGTACAGCCCATTGCATTATCTACCTTCCATAGGCAGCATAATAGCACTACTGCTGGATACTTTACAGCCAGTGCCATTACTCTCCTTCCATAGAAGGAGTAATTGCACCCCCACTGGGTTCTGTACGGCCCGTAGCATTATCCTCTTTCTATCGGCGGAGTGTTTACATCCCGTTGGTTCCTATACGTCCGGTAGCATTGCTCTCTTTCCATGGGCGGAATATTTATACCACCACTGGATACTGAACATCCGGTAGCGTTACCCTCCTTCCAGAGGCGGCGTAGTTGCACTACCATTGGATCTTATGCTTCCGGTAGCATTACCCTCCTTCCGTAGTGGGAGTATTTGCACTTACTCTGGGTACTGTACATTCTGTAGCATTACCCTCCTTCTATAGAGTAATTGCACTAACACTGGATCCAGTACAGACTATCGCATTACCCTTCTTCCTTAGACGGAGTAATTACACTTCCACCGGATACTTTTGGCCTTGTTGCATTGCTCCCTACGCAGGCGGAGTGATTGCACTATTGCTGGATATAATCTGTCCTGTCGGTTTTCCCCTTTATGCAGGTGGTTTAGTTGCACTGCAGTCATATACTGTAGATCCTGTAGCATTATCCTCCTATAGAGTAATTGCACTATCACTGGATCCTGGACAGACTGTCGCATTACCCTCCTTCCTTAGGCGGGGTATTGCACTTCCACCGGATACCATACGTCCTGTTGCATTAACCCCTCCACAGGCGGAGTAATTACTCTCATACTGGATATCATCTGTCCTGTCGGCTTTCCCCTTCTATTGGGAGATTAGTTGCACCACAATTGCATGCTAGAGATCCTGTAGCATTGCCCTCCCCCCCCCACCCCCATTGATGGAGTAGTTGCACTACCAGTAGACCCTGTGCATCTTTTCGGTTCCCCTCTTTCCATCAGCGGAGTAATTCCACTACCACGGGAACTGTTTCTCCTATTACAATATCCGTCTTTCTTGGGTGGAGTAATTGCTTCAACATCGTCTACTGTGACTACTCTCATTTGTTCCTTGTTGCATGGCATCCCGTTCCATGGGTGGCCTATTGGCTAGACACGGTACCTACAATCGCCTTTATCCCCCCGTCATAGGTGTTATTTACTGCTGTGACTGCTTCACACTACCCCCTTCCTCAGGTAGTCTTAGTTTGGATTGGTGTCTGACGCCTACGTGGCAGCCTCTGTCTTCCAGGTTGGCCTATTTTCTTAGCATGAGCGGGGAAATCCCCCTTGCGAACAAATCTGCGACGGATATACACCGAAAAATTTGCGGATAATAATAAATGACTCCTATGTGTCTACATCAGCGATCGCTTGTCATTCAGTCTTTTACACTACTTGATGACTGATCACTTTCACTCAGTTTTATGATCTTTTTAAACTATTATCTTCTCAGGTAAAGGGGCCTTTAGCCAGCCTTCACTTCCCTAGACATTTATCTAATGTGCTCATAAACTACAGGGTGCTGCGTAGGGTGATATAAGCAAATAAATTGGGCGTGCGGGATACTTGAAATGCACTCGCCTAGTTGAGTCGTGCTATTGAAGGGCTTCATCTCTTACAGCGTATCCTGGAGAAAAGGATAGATCCGATGGAAAAAATGTAATACGTTTTGAAACGTCCAAATAAAAATGAAAGTTTGTCTACTACTGATCTTTATTTTTTTTAAATAGTCATTGTACTTTCGACAAACATTGCATAACCCTGTAGTACAGATGATTATCCGAGAAACCTTGTACTATATCTTAACAGAGCAAAATGCTTTCTCCACTTGTCAGACTTCTTTCCCCCTCCTAAACTCTCACTGTGAATTTACTGTTAAATCCATCTTCGGAGCTCACTGAGGAATCAGGTTACATGCTGCCCATAGAAGTACGTGGAGAGGGATGGGGTAAGGAGGAGCCAAGTGAGAGAGAAGCAGAGAGACACACACAGACATACTGCTGCAACTAATAGTAGGTGGTTTGCTGTCTCACGGCTGCTGTATTCACATCTGCTCTGTGCTTCTCTATAATGTCCTTGCTGCTGTTATTTCTCTGTATATTAGAGATATTGATAGGTGAGCAGGATCTCCTATACATCATAGCAGCATGTCTTCACCCACTCGAAGTTTAGGGACAACTGAGAATTGGAGATATGGCATTCATACACGGCTCTCGACATTCACTTCTATTTCTGAAAATAGGCAACTAAACCCACGCAGCTATTTTCTGAACTCCCATAGAAGTGAATTGAGAGAGCAGTGTATGCACACCCACCTCTTCATTCACGACCGTGTGAGACGGGGCACGGGTCTCGACATAGGTGAGGGTCCCAGAAGAGAACGTCCTATGAATTTGCTATACAATCCCCCTCAAAGGGATTGTTTCAAACAACCTCTGTCCCCGTGTCCTATTAATGCATATTGACGACATAGAGGGGGTCCTTCCCTGCTTCGGATCCCCGTCTGAGCCAGAACAGAGCTCCTTGGTCAGAATAGTGCCTGTTTCGGTAGATTAGAGTCTTCCATGTTATAAGCCTCATTCACACATCAGAGTTCCACAGATGTGTGCTGTACGTGTTCTTCACGGACAGCACATGCCCCCATTCATTCATTCATGTGTGTATTCACACATCAGTGTTTTAGCACGGTCCGTGTTCACGGATCCATCACACCCAATTATTGTGAATTGGTCCGTGAAAACCACAGATGCCATCCGTGTTTCATGGATCATTAGGAAGAGATGCTTTGAAAAATATTTTTCAGCTGTTCAGTGTCAGGGAAACACGGATGGCACACGGACCCAACACGGATCCATCGCTGACATCTTCGCAGAGGCATCACTGACCACCTTTTCACAGATTTAAGCACCGACACGGACGTGTGAATGAGGCTTTACACGGACAACCATTCTGAATGGCACCTGGTCAGAGAAGGCTCCTGTATGTCCAAGACATACAGTGATCGTCTGGTTACCAATGCAGCTGCTATATGGAAGCCGTTGTCTCTGATGAGACCATCCCATTGAACCTTTGGGTAATGACATATCAGCTGGTAATCTATTGGCAGTCTAGCTGTATTAAACGTGAGAATTTTAGGTGAATACTAAGCGCTTAGCGATTGATTTTTGGTTACATAGGAATTTCTATTGCTTTGCACATTTGTTAAGAAAATGTTTTCTTTGCCTACAAAAGAGATGTCTGGTAATATCCTTATTAATTATGAATGATGTGTTTAACAGAATCACCCGAATCTGATGTGGCCATGGAGATCGCCTCATCAGAACAGCAAGTGTCTGAACCGACGTATGACTGTGTAATATGTGGCCAGAGCGGCCCATCCACAGAGGACCGGCCCATTGGTCTAGTGATTTTGTTGCAAGCAACCTCTGGTAAGTTGTCTACATGTGTTTTACGTTTTCACCACAAATTCTAAAGGTGATGCTCAGCTCTGAAAATTCCTGAACTTTACTACCCTACAGGGGTAATCAGTAAGGGTCCATTCACACGTCCGCAATTTTGTTCCGCATTGCGGACCCATTCATTTCTATGTGCTGCCCGGACACAAAATTGCGTACCCGCACTTCCGGGTCCGCAATTTCGTTCCCAAAAAAAAAAAAAAATAGAGCAATTGCGGACAAGAACAGGCATATTATATTAGTGCCGGCAATGTGCGGTCTGCAAAATTGCGGAACGCACATTGCCGCTGTCAGTGTTTTGCGGACGTGTGAATGGACCCTAAATCGGTGGAAATATGTAAGGAACCGTTCTCCTACTCTTATACTGCTGCATATTTGCTGTTCACACCTGTAGGACGGCTAGATACTGTAACAACCCCTGGGGACTGCAGTGACAGTCCTTTTGGTTGTTCTTCACCTTTGTAAGAACAAAAAAATCTACGAAACAAGATTATGTATCCTTATATGCATATTTACAGGCAGTAGCGAGTGATTTCTCTAAGGGTAGGGTTATACTTGCGTTAATTGGATCTGGCAGAGAACAGCCTGCCGGAGTTTACCGGATTTGACCTAGCTGGATACTGCCATTTACTGCCATACTACATTGACTATAATGGGATCCGACCTCTTTTCGGCATAAATATAGAGCCAGCATTTTGCCCGGCAGATCCCATTACAGTCAGTGGGGTCTGATGGTGAATGGCAGTATCTGGCTCAGTCGGATCCCTTGAGCTTCGGCAGACTGTTCTCCACCTGAACAGCCTGCCAGATTCATTTAACGCAAGTGTGAACCTACCCTAAGGCCCCTTTCACACGAGCGTGACTGATTAGGTCCGGATGCGTTCAGGGTGCGTTCAGTGAAGCTCGCACCATTTTGCAAGCAACTTCAGTCAGTTTGGTCTGCGCGGGTGCAATGCGTTTTAAAGTGTTTTTCACACGTGTGATAAAAAACTGAAGGTTTACAAACAACATCTACTAGCAACCATCAGTGAAAAATGCCTCGCACCCGCACTTGCTTGCGGATGCAATGCATTTTTCACTGAAGCCCCATTCACTTCTATGGGGCCAGGGCTGCGTGAAAAACACAGAATATAGAACATGCTGCGTTTTTCACGCAACGCAGAAGTGATGTGAGAAAAACAAAACTTTTGTACACAGACCCATTGAAATGAATGGGTCAGGATTCAGTGCGGGTGCTATGCGTTCACGTCACGCATTGCACCCGCGCAGTAAACTCGCTCGTGGGAAATGGGCCTAAAGAACAGTAAGGCAATGCAACAAGAGACAAATAGTAGCATGGTTAGATTCTGGTTGTAATGTATGTGATTTAAATCTTTATTTTGCCATTTTTATCATCCGTTAATTATCTGTTATGTGTGAACTCTTTTAGTTTTGGGACACCGTCGAAAAATCTCTGAGCCGAAGAAGCTTCCTACCAGTGAAGAGGAGCAAATCTATCTGGAGGGAACATGTGCTGCAGTGCATGATGTCAGACTCACCGTATTACAGCGCCATTTCAAAGATGTGAGTACTGCTAGCATGTGTCTAACAGGGGCTTGTATCCCAGTTAAAAACAGGAGCATTTCTGAAAACTGTAGCCTAAAGGGCCCTTTACACGGCCAGAGAATCCACAAGATAATCGCTAATGCGCGTTCATAGGAACACTAGTTAGTGATTATCTGGCGGTGTAAAGGTGCCACTGATTACCTGATGAACGAACAAAATGCTCGTTTGTCTGTTATTTGACTGTGGGTGCTGACACCTAAATCGTCATTTGCCGACATCAGATTGTGCTGTCTAAACACGCTCTGCTGCCGACAAACAATGAGTCTGTTATGGGGACGAGCAATGGTATTAGTTATCGCTCCTTCCCATACTGTGGAGTAGATGACTGCATGTAATAGCAGTGATCTCCTCCACTAATGAGCAAGCGATGGTCGGGAAGAACACTTGCTGGTTTGTCCCTTTTTATAGGGACCTTAAGAAAGCAAAGGAACCTAGTAGACTCAAGCACAGTAACGGTATGTTCACACGTGGCATATCCCCCATGGATTTTCAATGTAATTGCGGGTGGAAAATCCCCTGAATACAGTAAAAGCAAAGTGGCTGAAATGTAAAAAAATGCAGATATTGACATGTATTTTCCATAGCAAGATCCTCCATGTATGCTGTTATGGTATATGGCAGGAATGGCCAACCTGAGGCTCTCCAGATGTTGCAAAACTACAACTCCCAGCATTCCCAGACTGCCTACAGGTATCGGCCTTCAACAGGGCATGGTGGGAATTGTAGTTTTACAACAGCTGGAGAGCCGCAGGTTGGCCATGCCTGGTATATGGTATTAGTGAATTTGAAAATACGGGACCAACATGGTCCCGCAGTCCGGCATCACTCGCGTCCTTTGGATTATGAAGCAGACCTTGGCTGCATATTGCCTACCCTAAGAAAATAGATTGCTGAGGGATCATGGCTCAGTTCCCTTCTGTATCTTTGGACTAATAATTTCCCCTTCCAGTTGCCAAGGGATTGTGGTGGTAGAGCCTCCCTGGACCCTTTTTAATTAGCCATTATGGTTCTGTGTAAATGGGATATCCTTATATTGTACAGATACCCTGTATCCTCTTGAGCATAAGCTGCTCCTGTTGACCCCATTCTATCTGTCATGATATAAGGCCTATGGATTGCAGTTGTCCTAAAATATACAACTGGCCACTGATCAATTTAAAAAGGGGTCGGTTGTTTTGATCAGTCATTTCTTATCTTCGTCCTTTTTGTAGTCTCCCTCTACCTTTTTCCCCGCCGCCGTCTTAATGGAACCCCTCTGATGCTCAGTGAAAGGCAGTTTCATCTCAAGAGATCTCTCGCTTTAGGCTCCGTACTGCCATCCATCACGGGTTGAACATGCCTAGAGGTGAGCTGAGATTTATGAGCACGATGCCCTGAACGATTAGTTTCTGAGTTGCTAGACCTGGTCAGGAAAGGATTCTCGTATAACTTCTTGCAGGATTACTGTTTGAACTGGCAGCGAATTAGTAGAGCGTCATTATGTTTAAAGGGGTTTTCTGACATTTTACTACTGATGACTTATCCTCAGGATAGGTCATCAATATTTGATCGGTGGTTGTCCAACACCCGGGACTCCCGCCGATCAGTTGTTTTAAGAAGGCACCGGCAGTCTTCTCACAGCTTTCCCTAGGCCAGTGACGACACGTTCATCGATCACATGGCCTAGGTGCAGCTCAGCCCCATTGAGGTGAATGGGGCTGAGCTGCAATGCCAGGCACAGCCACTATGCTATGTATGGCGCTGTGCTTGGTGAGCACGGAGGAGACCGCAGCTCTCACAGGAGGTAGAATTTGCTTTCCTGTACAGTGTTCCACTGCAAAATAAAAATTTGGTGGTATCCATCTTTAACAATGGTGGCTATGGGCTATTATTATGGCTGGACCGGCCAACCATTCAGTGTATGCGTGGTATCCCAACTCTCTTCACAGATATGAGGGAAGATAAGGATCTTGACAATACGGCTTGTACTAGGCTAATTGCAGTTAGACTTGATGGTGGTTTCAGCCTTGAGTTGTGTGTGTTACCTGAGAAATCCTGCGCACTTGGCTTTGAATGGCTGCGGTGGCCGCTCTTGCTTTGTCTGTCTGCCCTCCAGTAGCTAAAGAAGGCTTTAATAGCTCCGTTTATCCTTCACTGTCAAGAGCTTATGGATTGTTTGTGCTTCAGATGTATTCTTTTCTATGTGATAAATGGAAATCGCTGGGCTGTGAGTAACATTGCCAAAAATTCCCTGTGAACGGGTCTGGCTGTGTATTGATTGCAATTTCAGGGCTTTGAAATCCGCAAGAACATGACAGGTCACAGGTCAAGCTCTAAGGATTTCTCATGAAATGCTCCACTGTCTGTGGACTTAACATATTTGATTGTGTTTTTAGTGAAATCTGGGTTCTCGATGTTCTCCACCTTGCTGTACATGCAGTGAGGCTTCTGTACAGAATTAACGGACGGTTCCAGTGACCGGTCCTATTTTTTTTGGGGGGGTGGGAACGAAAATGCGGACCCGGAAGTGCGGACCCCCCATAGATTTGCAGATGTGTGAATGGAGCCTAAGGGGATTTAAGTTCGTATTGTTCCATCCTCTTGCACACAACCATATGGCTTTTTCAGTATTTTGCGTACGCCAAAAACGGATCCGCAAAAAATACGGATGATGTCCGAGTGCATTCCGTTTTTTGCGGAACGAAACAGCTGACCCCTGATAGAACAGTACTATCCTTGTCCATTATGCGGACAATATTGGACATGTTCTATCTTTGAACGGAAATGGAAGGCATACAGACTTTTTTTTTTTGCGGATCTGTTGAAATTAATGGTTCCATATATATAGAACGCAAAAAACGGAACGTAAACGGGAAAAAAAACTTTCATGTGCAAGAGCCCTAAAGCTATATATTGGTAGACGTTATGAAACGGGGAGCAGAATAGCCGTCCCATACATATACAGCCATTTATCTGCCATTGACTACCATTTTATACAGCTGTATTGAAAAGTGTAATCCGTTACGGGTTTCATTACAGTTGAAGCTGTGGAGGCCCTTCGGACGCTGCTTTTTAATGTTTTGCTATTAACATCTGAAGGAAGTTTAGGCTCTGCTTACTTCTCCCTTTTGGCTTTGTTAAACGTATATGTGAGGAGTATTCCTTGATTTATACCTCCTATAGTTAGGTCCATATATATTTGGACACTGACACAAATTTATTTTTATTTTTTACCTGTTTACTAAAACATGTTATAGTTATATAATGGACATAAATTCCAGACTTTTAGCTTTCATCTGAGGGTGTCCGCATTAAAACTGGATGACGGGTTTAGGAGTTTCAGCTCCTTTACATGTGACACCCTGTTTTTAAAGGGACCAAAAGTAATTGTACAGTTGACTCCAAGGCTGTTTAATGGGCAGGTGCGGGCGATTTCTTCATTATTTCATTTTCAATTAAAGGGAGTCTGTCATCAGCATTTCACGTTTGTAACCCTTCCCATAGCTTTCAAGCATGCTTACAGTTAATAAAAACGTTACCTTTAGCATCAATCCTGGACTTATAAAACCGTCAAAAAACATCTTTGTAGCATATGCAAATGAGGGCTCGCAAGTGCCCAGGGGCGGCGTTACGCTCGTAGGTGCCCTGCTAGCTCAGCCTTTTCTTCGCTTCCCCTGCCCCTTCCTTCCCTCCGCCCGCCCATCCTTTCCCTCTGACCGCCTATCTACTAACTTGTTGTTTCGCCGAGATCCCGCGCCTGCGCAGTCAGGCCGGCGCATGCGCACTGTGATGCCCATTCCTTGTGCGGCATCACAGTAGGGGTGGGCGATATAGGCGATATGCGATATAAATTTGTGCCACGATATGGATTTTGAGCATATCGCCTATATCGCCGGACAGCGATATGATCGCGCTCTCTGCACGCACCATCTTCTCCTGAGCCGGCACACTGGGCACAGTGGAGGAGAGAGTCCCTCCCTCCCCACTGTGCGCGGCTGCCGCTGACCATCAATGACAAAAGAGGAGGAGGAGGGGAGGGACTGACAGTAAATTATTGAGTTTTCACGATCTCAGTGAGCGCGTGAAAACTCAAGTCCGATGGTATATTCTAACCCCCAGGCGTTCCCATGGTGACAGGGACGCTTGCCTGGGGTTAGAATATACAGGGCCACGCCGCTGACAGTAGAACATTTAAAAACTAATCAGTAACTTTAACTTTATTCATTGGTGATCTCTTTACTGTATACCTTAGCTCCGGTAACAGCAGGCAGTGCGGGGGGCGGCGCTCACTCACTGGCGTCACGCGCCTGCTCCTCCCACTAGGCGGCGCAGGCGCGTGACGTCAGTGAGTGAGCGCCGCCCCCCGCACTGCCTGCTGTTACCGGAGCTAAGGTATACAGTAAAGAGATCACCAATGAATAAAGTTAAAGTTACTGATTTGTTTTTAAATGTATTCCTGTGAGCGTCGGGGGGGGGGATCTGTGGATGGCACCGTTTAGGGGAGGGGGGGGGGGGGGGATCTGTGGATGGCACCGTTTAGGGGAGGGGGGGGGGGGGGGATCTGTGGATGGCACCGTTTAGGGGAGGGGGGGGGGATCTGTGGATGGCACCGTTTAGGGGAGGGGGAGGGATCTGTGGATGGCACCGTTTAGGGGAGGGGGATCTGTGGATGGCACCGTTTAGGGGAGGGGGATCTGTGGATGGCACCGTTTAGGGGAGGGGGGGGGGGGTCTGTGGATGGCACCGTTTAGGGGGGGGGGGGGATCTGTGGATGGCACCGTTTAGGGGAGGGGGGGATCTGTGGATGGCACCGTTTAGGGGAGGGGGGGATCTGTGGATGGCACCGTTTAGGGGAGGGGGGGGGATCTGTGGATGGCACCGTTTAGGGGAGGGGGGGGATCTGTGGATGGCACCGTTTAGGGGAGGGGGGGGATCTGGGGATGGCACCGTTTAGGGGAGGGGGGGGATCTGGGGATGGCACCGTTTAGGGGAGGGGGGATCTGGGGATGGCACCGTTTAGGGGAGGGGGGGATCTGGGGATGGCACCGTTTAGGGGAGGGGGATCAGCTCCCTGCTGCTGTGTGCACAAAGCACAGGGCAGCAGGGAGAGTGTAAAGTCCTATTCACCCTAATAGAGATCTATTAGGGTGAATATGACAAGGGTTCTACGTTCTAGCCCTTAAGGAGACTAATAGTTATTAAATAAAAAGTAAAAAAAAGTTTAAACACGCCCCCCCAAATATAGAAAACAATATATCGCAATATATATCGCATATCGCACATGCTTAAAATTATATTGCAATATAGATTTTAGGCCATATCGCCCACCCCTACATCACAGTAACTATTGCGCATGCGCCGGCTAACGGCGTAAAGCTGGCGCATGCGCGTTAATTACTGTGATGCCGTACAAGGAATGGGCATCGCAGTGCGCATGCACCGGCCGACGGACTGAGTGCGCAGGCGCGGGATCTCGGCGAAACAACAAGTTAGTAGACAGGCGGTCAGAGGGAAAGGATGGGCGGGCGGAGGGAAGGAAGGGGCGGGGGAAGCAATGAAAAGGCTGAGCTAGCAGGGCACCTACGAGCGTAACGCCGCCCCTGGGCACTAGCGAGCCCTCATTTGCATATGCTACCAAGATGTTTTTTGATGGTTTTATAAGTCCAGGATTGTTGCTAAAGGTAACGTTTTTATTAACTGTAAGCATGCTTGAAAGCTACGGTAAGGGTTACAAACTTGAAATGCTGATGACAGACTCCCTTTAAAGGGAGTCTGTCACCAGATTGTGACCTTATTGACCGCTTACATAGCGCTCTAGCATAGCAGTCTATGATTCTAATGGTACCTTTTGATGTTTGCTTGTGAAGTTCCCCCAAGGCAAAAACAGACTTTTATTCATATGTAAATTAGGGCTCGCAAGTGCCCAGGGGCGGCGTTCACCTCGTTGGAGCCCAGGCTGTTCTGCCTCTTTTCGTCATATCCCTGCCCCAGCCTCTTCCTCTGCCCGCCCCGCTCTTCCTTTTCGTCCTCCTTCTCTGCAGCGAGATCCCGTGCCTGCGCTATCCATTGCTTGGCCGGGGGCATGCGCACTGCGATGCCCATTGTGGGTGTCTCTGGTCCGCCTCCTCGCCGCTGTTTCTCGCCGTTGGCCTGCGCATGTGTAGTAGCTACTGCGATGCCGTGCCCACAATGGGCATCGCAGTGCGCATGCCCCCGGCCAAGCAATGGATAGTGCAGGCGCGGGATCTCGCTGCAGAGAAGGAGGACGCAAAGGAAGAGCGAGGCGGGCAGAGGAAGAGGCTGGGGCGGGGATATGACGAAAAGCGGCAGAACAGCCTGGGCACCAACGAGGTGAACGCCGCCCCTGGGCACTTGCGAGCCCTAATTTACATATGAATAAAAGTCAGTTTTTGCCTTTGGGGACTCCCAACCAAGTGAACAACACTCTCCAGGATATAGGCGTATCAATATCCAGATCTACCATAAAGAGAAGACTGCATGAAAGTAACTACAGAGGGTTCACTGCACGGTGCAAGCCACTCATCAGCCTCAAGAATAAGAGGTCTAGATTGGACTTTGCTAAAAAAAAACATCTTAAAAAAGTGTTCTGGGAGAACATTCTTTGGACAGATGAAACCAAGATCAGCCTCTGCCAGAATGATAGAAAGAAAAAAGTATGGCGAAGGCACGGTACAGCTCATAATCCAAAGCATACCGCATCATCTGTAACACACGGTGGAGGCAGTGTGATTTCTTGGGCATGCATGGCTGCCAGTGGCCCCGGGCCCTAGTGTTTATTGATGATGTGACACAGGACAGAAGCAGCCGGGTGAATTCTGGGGTTTTCAGAGACATACCATGTGCTCAAATCCAGCGAAACTGATTGGTCAGCGTTTCATAATACAGATGGACAATGACCCAAAACATAAAGCCAAAGCATCCCAGGAGTTTATTAAAGCAAAGAAGTGGAATATTCTTGAATGGCCGAGTCACCGGATCTGAACCCAAAAGAGCATTTCACTTGTTAAAGACTAAACGTCAGACAGAAAGGCCCAGAAACAAACAGCAACTGAAAACCGCGGCAGTAAAGGCCGAGCATTAAACAGGATGAAACACGGCGTCTGGTGATGTCCATGAGCTCAAGACTCCAGGCAGTCATTGCCAACAAATGGTTTTCAACCAAGTAGTAGAAATTAACATTTTATTTACAATTCTTGATTTTATCCAATTACTTTTGAGCCCCTGAAATGAAGGGATTGGGTTTAAAAAATTCTTTAGTTCCTCACATTTTTATGCAATCATTTTGTTCAACCGACTGAATTAAAGCTGAAAATCTGAACTTCAACTGCATCTGAATTGTTCTGTTCAAAATCCATTGTGGTGATGTACAGAACAAAAAATTAAAAAAATGTTGTCTCTGTCCAAATATATATAGACCTAACTGTATGTCTCCATAGGCCCTGTTCACCCATCATATGCCGAAACAGCGACCTTTTGACATACACTGACCTGTATGTGTCTGCTTATGTGTTTTAACTGTATAGGAAAGTAGGCAATGTAAGCATAAAAAAAAAAAAAGGTGGTGTGTGTGTATATATATTTATATTATATACCACTCACAAAAACAAGTTAGGACTATTTGGCTTTTCTGGGGAAATTTTATGTAAAACGTAAAATGTTCACACTCCAGTGATGATATAACATTAAAGTAGGGCATTTAAATAGAAGCAGCAATGGTGATTTCCTCATCTCAACAATTTATTGAAACAAGTGAATGGGGCTGAGTGTGATACCAAGCTCAGCCACTATACAATGTAGGGCGCTGTGCTTGGTGAGCTGCAAGAAGGAAAATTAAAGCTATTTTTTAAGTTGCCTTCATTAATAATTACCTACTGTTATCTGCGTACAACTGTTATGCAAACTGTTGTGTCTCCATGGTAACAGACTACGATAAACCCTGTGTAGTCTGACCTTGCAGTTATATTCTCAGCTATCTGTCCTCTATTACTTTGTGATATGCCAAATTTATGTTAGGAAGCCGTAGGGGATATATAGAAGGGTCTATGACCATAAGGTCAAACTATACAAGGTTTGTTGTATGTTACCTTCGAGAAACATAAGTCTGCATAGCAGCTGTAGACACAAAATGGTAGAACATGTTTAGCCTGTTTGCAAAGTTTCTTTTTTTATATTGTAGATGCATAAAATAACGTGAATGAGCAGGTGGGTGTATCCATTAAGGATTCTCTGCTCTGGTTCATGGAGTGGGGGGGGGGGGGGGGGGGTAAAGGGGGTAGTTTAGCCTTTAAGTGACGGCCTATCCTCAATCCACAGCTTGTGACCTCCCCCCCTCCCCCCCTCTTTTCTCCAATAACCATCTGCAAGTTTTCTGTACTCTATTGTTTTCTACCTGCCAGAATATTGTGGAAAAAAAGCACATATATGTTATAGTCCAGGGATCAGCATCCTTCGGCACTCTAGCTGTTGTGAAACTACAATTCCCAGCATGCCCCATTTATTTCTATGTGAGTTCTGAGAACAGCAGAGCAAGTATGCATGGTGGGAGTTGTAGTTTCACAACAGCCGGAGTGCCGGAGCTTGCCTACCCCTGTTATAGTCTATGCACTTTAACTAATGATTGATTCTCCTTAACAGTTTAATTTGCCTTGATATTGAAAAACTGATTGAATGATCACAAAAAAAAAAAAAAAAAAAATATCCGTAGCACCGACTCATTCGGAAATAGAAGCGGAAATGGGCAAACCTCCTACAGCTTGGCTGATCTGCAGACGTTGCTCCCATGCTGTTCCTGGTTGATTTGTTCTTGCTGGTTTCTAAATTGTATGGGAGTGTCAGAACTTTTACAGTTTCTAAAGTGTATCTGTCAGTCTGTCTTTCCTCCAGGCTTAAGGGGATGCAAATGTGATGTCATTTTTTTTGTTCCATATTTTTACTTCTTTCGGCCTCCACTAATCCCAATCTGATGTTCCGTTGTATATTTAGAGGGCAATGAATTAACTTAGGCTACTTTCACACTTGCGGCAGGACGGATCCGACATGCTGTTCACCATGTCGGATCCGTCCTGCGGCTATTTCGCCGTGCCTCCGGACCGCCGCTCCGTCCCCATTGACTATAATGGGGACAGGGGCAGAGCTCCGGCGCAGCACGGCGGTGCACGGCGAAAGCCGCCAGACTAAAAAACCTGACATGCAGTAATTATAGTCAATGGGGACGGAGCGGCGGTCCGGAGGCACGGCGAAATAGCCGCAGGACGGATCCGACATGGTGAACAGCATGTCGGATCCGTCCTGCCGCAAGTGTGAAAGTACCCTAAAACTTTCCCAAATCGAATTTTGAAGCATAGCCACAGTCTTATCAAAAGACTATATATTGCTTGCTTGAATGGTCGCAGATGCTTTTACCATAAGTTGACATGAAATGTATTTAATTTGTTTTATTAGGTGCTGTGCATTGTGTTTTGGACCATTGGATAAACATTTTTTATTTTTATTTTTTTTACATTTTCTGTAAAATTCAATAAACTCTGCTTACAAAAAAAGGACTATATTTTGACACTGAGATGTTTGACATGTTGTAATCATGTTGGCTTCAAAGGCTAGGCTGAACAAATTGATGTGAGTAGTCTTGGAAGGGTTACTAAATAATAAGTCTGTATAGTCGTGTCCTTTTATACTACATATTGATTGCTTTGGACACTCCGTTCTCTCTAAAAAGGTCTCCCTGATCACAGGACCGCTGCTGGAACTGTTAGCTGTAATATGTGGGGCAACCCTGCAGCAAATGTCTAGTTTTCCTGCAGCGCCACTACAGGGGAAATAATGTATTACACAGTTCCCTTTTAAATTGGTAAGTGTCTTCGTAAATGCACGTTCCTCCAGATGAGACGTTCGTGTCTGCTCTCCATTTTCGCTAATAAATCAGGCTACTAATTAGGGAGCCACTCTTATAATTCACAATTACCTAATAGGGTATTTCAGAATGTGTTTTTTAATAATCAAGTAATCTTGATTATTACAGTGATTCAGTTGTGGTGGAATTCACCCTAATTTCTAACCCCTTCTGTTTTGTTTTTTTTTGTTTTGTTTTTTATATCCAGAGTTCCTGTCTCCAGTCTGTATCGATAGGTTGGGAAGGAGGAGTATATGTACAAACGTGTGGCCACACACTTCATATAGACTGCCATAAATCCTACATGGAGTCATTGCGGGTAAGTTATGCACCTTTCTTATATTTTTCAGTTCCTCTCCAAAGACAAAATTTTGGCTTTTTGCAGCCACCACTATGTGGAGCTTACTGCATATTGTTTATACACTGAGCTGTTAATAAAACAGTATACAGTAAGTGCCTAAGCTCCCTCTAGTCATGGCTGTAGATGGCCGTGCCATTGCATGGGATTTGAGCCCTGTATCAAAAAATGGTGCACTGATCCCTATAAATTGAATGGTCACTAATTTTTTACACAACTATGCACAAATCAGTAGCATTTGTGAATATAAGAAACTTTGTAACATATCTCATCAGAGGATGCCTCTTTTTCCACTTATCAGTTTCTTTTCTTCCTCTCCCTCCCACTGATATTCTCTGGAGAGATCAAGGCAGATGTCCGCTTCTATGAGCAGTATATAATATGACTCTTTAATAGGCTGACGGTTCGTCTCACTCTCTCAGGATGGAGAATATTAGTTTAAATAGTGGGCAGCAAAATGAGCCTGATAAGTGGAGAAGGAGGCATTTTACTCTAACATATGATAACATCTTACAAATTTTCTTGACTTGATTTATGCATAGTCTGGAGATAGATTAGTGTCCATTTAAGAAAAGAATCATGACAAACACAACATGATGTTCAATATGTAGGTTCACGTTCAAGATACCTTTTAGCAATATTACCTTTACTCTCTTCCATTAACAGAATATAAGAATAGCTTCATATCCATGAAATGAGTTATGTGTAGAGATTATTATAGAAGTTCTTTTTCATTTATTGCTAATCAGAGTCCTTTGTGCTTGTTTTCCCAGAATGACCAGGTCCTACAGGGATTCGCTGTTGACAAAGGAGAATTTACATGTCCTCTCTGCAGGCAGTTTGCAAACAGTGTCCTTCCTTGCTTTCCTGGAAACAATATAGAGCGAAGCCTCTGGCAGAGTCACGCTCATGGAAACAAGAGCATGAGAGAGCTCATCAAAGAGGTGGAGGAGCTTCAAGAGCAGCTGGGAACTTTCCCAGTAAGCATCAGTGTAAGGCCAAAATATCTTTGTTACTTCCACTCTGTCACCTCTTCACCCCATCATTCTCTCACCACCAATTTTAATTAGTCTAGTGTTTAAATTTATGTGTTTGTGGGATGACCACGAAGTTGCAGACTTCATTTAATATTTACAGTCTAGGCTTTGAGACAACATGCTTCTTTAGGTGCTCTCCATAAGGAGATATAGTTTACTCCGAATCCTGACTTAGGCCTCTCAGCCAGTTAAGCCAGTACTCACTGCTCTGCACTGATGAGGGGTTATCACCCCGAAATAGTTGTCTGCAGATAAGATGCTGACTCAATTATCCAAGTCATGTCTCAACTCCTTTTTAAAAGGTCGAACAATGACTTATAGGATAGCTGCCTTACCTCTGGTGGCATTAGAAGAAGAGCTTTCTAAGAACTCCTTTGCATCTCTCCTTCCCAGAATTCCAGAGGAGCGTTGCCTGACCTATAAGACTGGCGCTCTCCATAAGAAGATATAGTATCCCCTAAAATTTTATATTACAGAACACAAGTCTAATATATTATGCTTGTAACCAGTATATAGGTTACCAGTGTAGCACAATGCCAGGTTATTTGTTCATTCACGCTGATGTCAAGTGCATAGGCCCATTAAAGCGACAGGAATATCATTTTACATGGAGTGTCTTGATTAGGCTTGCCTAGGTCATTGGATCACTAAGAGCTGGATGCCATTTATTATATTCAGTAGCAGCAAGTTTGCAAAATTGGGTCTAACGCTTGGGTCTATTTGATAGACCAAAAAGGGATTATTGGAAAGGATGGTGTTGATGAAGCTTTAAAAATAACAGTGAAAAAAACAATACAATGGAATATCAATCAACACCCTGTATTTTTTTTTGTGTGGCATTTCTGGGTAAATAAGTTCAATTTCAAGAAAAACAACTATTTTACTAATAAAATGTGGTCTAATTGTTCTCCATGTCATGATTATAGACAACACAAGACGTTCATGCCTTTTGTTGAGAACATTGAGTAGTGAACTGCGCAGTAGTGAACTGTTAAACTTAATACCCTGCAGACCCCCTTTTAGCAGAGATCACCTCTACCAAGTTTCCTGTAGCTGTAATTAAGTTTTGCACAACATTGAGAAAGATTTTTGGACCTTTTTTCTCTGCAAATGTGTTTCAGTTCATTACTATTTCTGGGATGCTTTGCATGCACAGCCCTATTCAGATCATGCCACAGCACCTCAATAGGGATAAGTTCTGGATTCTGCCTTGGCCATACCAAAACACAAATCTTCTTTTTCAACCACTCTTTAGTTGATTTACTTGTGTGCTGTGGGTCATTTTCTTATTGCATCACCCAACCTCTCTCATCTTGAGGTCATGGACCTCTGGCCTTGCATTTCCCTGTAAAATGTTTTGATACACCTTAGAATGAATCCCTCAATGATCAAAAGGCATTCAGGTCAGCTGAGGCAGCAAAGCAAGCCCAAACCATGATGCTACCTCCACCATGTCATGCTTGGGTTCTTTCTCATGTCCCTCAGGCTTGCCCATTGTGCCCTTGGAGTGATCTTGACAGGACACCTATTATCTGGGAAAATCCTGAATTTCCTCTCTTGATGATAATTTGCCTAACCATGGATTGATGTGTCTTTAGCAATGCTTTTGTAGCCCTTTCCAGCTTCATGTGTCTCTATAATATGTCTGAGGCTTTCTGAAAGTTGTTTGCATCTAGCCCTGCTTCACACTAACCATTTGAGAAGAACATATTTGTCAGTAACCAGGCTTTGTTTGCCTTTAATTAATATGCAAAGCCCCTGTGAAGTTCACAGTTTCATTCTTATCACCTTAATGAAAACACCCTTTGCTAGTTAGCTTTTGGATAAGTCAGTAACACAGATGTTCACTTTTTGGCTAGGGCTACATGGTGACGTGTCGCTGAAAAGTCGTGCATCATTTTTCATAATTATAGTCAATGGTGTCGCACTGCGACATGCTGCGACTGCAACAAGACAGTCGCAAAAAATCCGTCCAAGTTTTTTTTACTATCATTACAAAAAATGTGGCAAGACATTGGTGTGACACGTCAGTGTAGTTCCCTTTTTGTTGTGTGACACATGTCGCCGTGTAGCCCTAGCCTTTCTCCCTTCACTGTGGATGTTTGTTCAGTGTACTCAAAGACATGAACGGTATAGTTTGAATGTTTTTCTGAGATTGTGTTTGTGTGTATTTGACCTGCTTTTTCTCATGTGTATACACTATATTGCAGCTTTTTGCCAGATATGAGCTCAATGCAGGGTTTTCCAGTGGCAGACAAATCCATCATACTTCTTTCCTAGGCTGTTGCTTAACCTGTAGAGTTAACTTAAGTCCCAGCGCCATACATGTACGGTCCGCTGCCTCCACCGGCATCATTGAAAATCGCAAAATTAGATACCGCAGTACACACTGACCGCACATTTAAGGGGTTTGCGGAGCTTGCCATCTCCCTGTCTCTACCCATCGGGATCACGTCATTGCAGCTGCTATGGCAGCCGATGCTTTACACAGCCCTCAGGGCCTGCCAGCTACTGAGGCCTATAAGACCCAACCCCGAGGCTAAAATCCATAGGGCGATCCTTCACTTCTGAGCCATTATGTGCCCATACATTAGTTTATAACCACATATGGGGTGTTGACGTATTCAGGAGAAAATGAGTAACAAATTGTGGGGTGCATTTTTTTTTTTCCTGTTGCTGTTTGTGAGACTGAAATATTTGGGCCTAAAGCAACATTTTCTTGTAAAATATGTAAGTTTATATTTTTACAACCAAGTGTTTCTAAATTGTATGAAACACCTGCTGGACCAAAGTGCTTACTTGCACTCCTTTAAAAATTCCTTTAGGGGTGTAGTTTCCAAAATGGGGTTACTTTTTTGGGGGCTTCCACTGTAGGATACCTCAGGGTCTCTTCAAATGCAACACAGTGCCCCAAAACTATTCCAGCAAAATCTGCCCTCCAGAAACCATATGACGATCCTTCCCTTTCCGAGCTTTGCCAGTTGCCCATACAGCAGTTTAAGATCACATACAGGGTGTTTCCATAAACTGCAGAATCGGGGTAATAAATATTGAGGTTTGTTTGGCTGGTAACCCTTGCATTGTTACAGGAAAAAATGTATTTAAATGGAAAATCAGCAAAAAAAAAAGGGTCAAATTTCACCTCTATTTACATTCTTTCTTGTGGAACATCTAAAGGGTTAACAACATTTGTAAAATCGGTTGTGAATAATTTGAGTGGTGTACTTTCTAAAATGGGGTCATTTATGGATGGTTTCAATTATGTAACCCCTCAATGTCACTTCATAACTGAATTGCTCCTTTAAAAAGTGGGTTTTAGAAATGTTCTTAAACTCTAAAAATTGCTTCTAAAATTCTAACCCTTCTAACGTCCTAAAAAAATAAAAAGACATTTACAAATGGTGAATGTTAAGTAATGCCTATTTTATGAGAAAATCAAATTTTAAAAATTGCTAATTTTTCTAAATTTTCTGTAAATGTAGGATTTTATTTCATTTTTCTTATAAATAAAGGTAAAACATATCGACTCAGATTTCCCACTAGCATGAAGTACAATATGTCACGAGAAAACAATCTCAGAATGGCTTGGATAAGTAAAAGCCTTCCAAAGTTATAACTACATAAAGTGACACACGGCAGATTTTCAAAAATCGGCCTGGACCATAAGGTGAAAAGTGGCGTGTACTGAAGGGGTTAAAGCTGACCCTAAATTGGGCAAATGTTTGTTTGGTCAACCGTAACTCCCAGTCATGGGTCAGCTGAGAGTGTGTGATTACTTCTGCATGGTCTGTACTTTTGGCACACTTGTCCTGGCCACTGCCTTGTAAATCAAGATGTCACTTTAGAGGTACGTGAATACAATGGACGTCTATTACACTGATGGGCACGCGTCACTATTGAAATGACTTGGATAGCATGAGGTGCTATTAACCAAGAACATGTGGCTTCATAATGACAGGTCTGCTTTTTATTTTTTTCATTATTAATTTTGGTGATTCATTGGGGCTGCTAGCGACAAATGATTGTCCTCCACAGATCTAGGGTTTGCCACTTTCATGACATGTACCCTTACACAATGTTCTTTTGCTTTTAGTCAGAAACTAATTTAAGCAAAGAAATGGAGGCGGTGATGAAAGACATCAAGAGCACTACACAAAAGAAGTATACAGACTACAGCAAAACGCTCGGCTCCCCTGACAATGACTTTCTCTTTATGTACTCTGTTGCCCGGTGAGTCTCCCATTCACTTTGCTGGTACTACTATTATTTAGCCCTTCTCTCCGCTGTAGAATCTTATCAAATGTTTCTAAATGCAGGATGTAAATTACCTTAAAATAGTTTATTATTTTCTGTGTGTAGTGAGACTATAATTATTGCTGTGATCAACAATTTGATACTAGTATCAAGCCCGATGAGGGCCTGAGTAATAAGTGAATTTGCAACTGTTGTTGAGTCCTTTAAAAGAAGGACTTTGTCTGGTTGACAGCCATATAACATAACTTGTGTCAAAATTTTCTCGGCATGGTACTTAAAGGGCATCTGTCAACTGATTTGTACCTGTGAAACCTGTTACATGTGCACTTGGCAGCTGCGCATGGCCGGCCACTCTCCCCCCACTTTGGGAATATGTTCTGAAGATAGGTGGGACCCGCATCTATGTGGCATATCCTTGCGATAGGCCAACAATGTCTCTGATGAGACAACCCCTTTGAATGACCTCTGTCAGCAGATTTGTACCTATGAAACTGACTGACCTGTTACATGTGCGCTTAGTAGCTGAAGAAATCTGTGTTGGTCCCATGTTCATATGTGTCCGCATAGCTGAGAAAAATGATGCTTTAATATATGTAAATGACCCTCTAGGAGCAATAGGGGCGTTGCTGTTACACCTAGAGGCTCTGCTCTCTCTCTCTCTCTCTCTCTCTCTCTCTCTCTCTCTGCAACTGCTGCTCAAAATACAGTAACATAAGCAATAGGCAATCGGAAGTCTGATGTAACATGGCATGTGATCAGTATCAGGCGCAGCATTAAAGGACATTTCAAGAGTGACTCATGAAAGAAAAATATCAATGCACCCAGGGAATGTCTTAATAAAATCTATGATGAAAGGGTTATAAAACCCAGTGTTACAGTATGAAATACAGAGTCCTGTCAGTCCCGGAAGATCTGCTAAACATGTGCAGATAATTTATAGATCACGGATCTCCAAGAGCTTCTCCTGAGCACATGCTGGAAGCCCTCTCACTACCCCGACCACTGGACCCATCTCTGCATGTAGATAGAGTCCTTAGGGGCCGGACAGCGAGGGCTTAGAAGTAGACAATTTAGCATAAAAAATGAATATCCCAACCAATAAAACCAACTAACTGAACAGTGGCCCATCTCGCTCTATCTCCCTCTACCCAATCAGTATCCGGGTGATCTCAGAGGGCCCAAAGTTTCTGCAGCCCAGTTTGATCTCAACGCGTCCACTATCTGCCTCCATTCATTTCCATGAGACTGCCGAAAATAGCAGAGCTCTGTCTCTGCCATCTCAGACAGTCCCATAGAAGTGAATGGACCGGTAGCCGTGCTTGCCATTTATTTCTATGGGACTTCCGAAAATAGCCTTTTGTGGAGATAGGTGCGGGTGACATTGTTAGCCAATCCTAGCAGTATCTCACCAGGAAATTCACTGTTAAAGGGGCTATGCCAAGATTGCTGTAAAAAATGAAAATCAGACGTCGTATAGTATGTGACAGTCTCTTTCTAACAAAGCTAGAACCAGCCCTGTACCTCACATGGATCCAGAGATCTCCACATTTATTACTCTGCTAGATTTCCATCAAGCTGACAGCTGAAGGGGAGTGTCTTTTCTGCTGCAGCTCAGGGGGCGTGTCCATGCTCTCCCTATCACAGATCAGGAGGCAGTTGAAGGATGAAACTGAGCATGTGTGGCCATCTCAGTGAGCAGGTCAAAGAAATAAGAAACAAAACAAACAGCAGGTGGCGCTATAGAGATACATTTTATTGAATAACTCGGTAGCTATGCTACATTTTTAATTACATGCAATTACAAAAGTGTTTGGATCCAGGTGCTGGTTTGAAAAATGTAGAATATTTTTCGTGGGACAACCCCTTTAAACCAGACACACTGCCTTGTTGGGCTAGCTCAGCTGAATGTAATGCTACCTTTTGCTTAGCGATCCATTGCTTCATTCTGGAGAAAAAAACACTAACTCCATAGGCAAATGAGCAGTTAAGTGCACTGAAGGTGGGCCAAAGTCACTCTGTGCACCCTTATTCCTCCTGCTTTCTCTGCCAAGCCCTCCCTCTCCTTCTTGATTGACAGGACCAGGTGAGAGGACTATGCAGGAATCTAGCCAATTCAGAGGCAATTTTCCTCCCAGACCACTGATCCGTGCAGAAAATATCGCAGCATGACTGCTCGATGTGCGATCCACTTTAAAACTCATTGGTGTGTCCAGCCAGACCACAGACAAGATTTTCTACTGCTTGTCTGTACGGAGTCTGAGTGACAGATCAGAAAATTTTAAATTAAATTTCACTTTCATTTCCTATGTAAACTACTCCACCGCATAAACCTACACCTGTGGTCTATACATGTTTCCTCTGTAATCTGGGTACTTGCCTGAGTTATACTGTAGTTAGGACATAGATTTTAACATTACACCTTATTTCACATGTAAATTTGTGTACCGATTTTTCATTTTACCGAGTTCTTTTGGTTTCTGAGGATGTTGCTAAATAGCAGAAAATATGGTATTCTGCCCATGTGCAAAAAAATATAAAATCCCAGCCCTAGCTTCTCCAGCAGTAGACTTCTTTCTGTGAGCAGTACAAACCGCCCGAGGAGCGGAAAATTTCTAGCAGACAGATGCCCTTATCAGCAGAAACCAGATGCAGCTCCGAGCAAGAGCATTATCAATTTTAAATTGCTTTTTTTTTTTTTTTTTCAGAAGAGTAGAGAGGATTAAAACATTCCTTGGAAAATAGGTGGCATTAGCAGCAAAAACTTACTGATGTTAATACGTAGACGCCATCTTTTTTAAGACACGTAAAAAAAAAATTTATGCTGAAGAGCTTGAGAAAAATTGTTGCTGACATAGGATTTCATACCCATTGCCCGCGTTAATTCTCAATTTCTGTGATCTCTTTTAAGAAGCTTAAATAGTTAAATGATGTCATGGGAGTCGCGTGATGAGTCACATTACATTTGTATGCTTAGGACGATATGATTTGATATTCTGGTAACGTCCTGATGACAGGCGGCTCTCCAAAAAATAATTGGGTGAAGATGAACTTGGAGGGAATTTTTTTTTTTTTACCGTACTGGACTATAAGACGCACCTAGGATATAGAAGAGGAAAATAAAAAAAAAAATTTTTTCATCAGACCTCAGATCTGACCCCTCCCCCCCCCCCCCATTCCTGCTCAGATCAGACCCTCCATTCCTCCTCAGATCAGACCCCCCAATCCTCTCAGATCAGACCCTCCTACCTTCCCTGCTCTGGATGTGCTCAAACTCAATGCTCACTGGTCTTTAGCAGGCCCGCACTGCTCTGTGAGCTGATGTCGCGCAATGTCAGGTCTTAGCTATCGCCTGTGCGCACTACGTTCTGACTCTGTGCGCAGTCAGGATACGTGCAGTGAGGCTCCCGGAAGAAGACCAGGGAGCAGCGAGTACAGCCAACGCAGCTTACCCTGTTCCTCCTGCATGCTGATGACCACTTCAGAAATGGAAGCATATTTTTTAATGGAGACACAGGCCTCCTTTTTGTCAAACTTAATTTCTTTTTAGCAACTACTTACATTCCCCATGTAATAATTCTGGAGCTTCTATTCTGTGATGTGCCACTCCTTTCTTATTCCTGCTAGAATTTATGAATGATTATCAGCAGTTTGCAGTGAAGGTCCAGACGGGCATTACCAGTGGCAGCACCCATCAGTCAGCCTTCATTGCAAACTGATGCTAGTTTTATTCTTAACTTCTAGCAGGAATAAGTTAGGAACAGCACAACATAGTCATAAGATTAGATGCTGCAAAATTGTATCCGACTTACGACAAACTATGAATACTCAATCGATTCAGGCAACTGAAATATTAAATGCATCTGGGGAGAAAAATGCACCTATTGCCCCCTTTTTTTTTAGGCCATCCAGGGGTCCAAGACTGAGAAAAATGGGGTTACAACAATTAGAGAAAACACAATCCAATAATAAATGGACAGATAATTAACCCCTCTTCATATAAAATAACGGAAATAGAGGGGTTATTATTACAAAAAGGCCTTACTTTTGCACCAGTTCCGCAATGCGATACATTTACATGGAATAAAGATATTAATTTGTTTGCACGCAAACTAGCACTCCACAAAACACACTTACATTCTGAACATGATTGGAAATTTTTTTTATAATAAGGAGAAGAAATGTGTTGAAACCTTTGGAGAGGCTGGTTAGAGAGAATGAAGGTCTAGAAACGACTCTAGAACCACCTTTTACGTTAAAACCTAAGTCTAAGTTAACACCCCCCTTCTCGCAGTACAAAGAAATTGACACCTTTGTAAATTTAGTTACTCAGGATATACAAGCGCTAAAACTACGCAAAGACCGAATCAGGTCAAACTTAACATCCCAAGAAAGTTGTGCCTTAGATGCCTTGAGTAAAAATGATATGTTGGTAATAAAACCTAGTGATAAGGGTAGTAACATAGTTATACAAGATAAACATGACTATGTTGACATGGTACTAAATTTATTGAATGATAGGCAAACATACCAATTATTATCTACAAATCCTACTGAAAAGTATTTACAAGAATTGAAACAACTTCTTACAAAAACTAAAATTGACAATCTGATCAGTCAAGAGGAATTCCAATACCTACACTCAGGTCCATGACTATTGGGACATGGACACAATTCTAACATTTTTGGCTCTATACACCACCACAATGGATATGAAATGAACAAGATGTGCTGTAACTGCAGACTGTCAGCTTTAATTTGAGGGTATTTACATCCAAATCAGGTGAACGGTGTAGGAATTACAACAGTTTGCATATGTGCCTCCCACTTGTTAAGGGACCAAAAGTAATGGGACAATTGGTTTCTCAGCTGTTCCATGGCCAGGTGTGTGTTATTCCCTCATTATCCCAATTACAATGAGCAGATGAAAGGTCCAGAGTTCATTTCAAGTGTGCTATTTGCATTTCAAATCTGTTGCTATTAGTGAAGCAAGCCATCATTAGGCTGAAAAAACAAAACAAACCCCTCAGAGAGATAGCAAAAACATTAGGCGCGGCCAAAACAACTGTTTGGAACATTCTTAAAAAGAAGGAATGCACCAGTGAGCTCGGCAACACCAAAAGACCCGGAAGACCACGGAAAACAACTGTGGTGGATGACCGAAGAATTATTTTCCTGGTGAAGAAAACACCCTTCACAACAGTTGGCCAGAACAAGAGCACTCTCCAGGAGGTAGGTGTGTGTGTGTGTGTCAAAGTCAACAATCAAGAGAAGACTTCACCAGAGTGAATACAGAGGGTTCACCACAAGATGTAAACCAATGGTGAGCCTCAAAAACAGGAAGGCCAGATTAGAGTTTGCCAAACGACATCTATAAAAGCCTTCACAGTTCTGGAACAACATCCTATGCACAATAATAAAAGAAGTGAAGAGATGGACCTTTTTGGATACGGCGCTGCTGCAGAAGAAGTCAGGACTCGGTTGATAGATAAAAGAGGATCTTTATTACTAGTTTGGTCTACGCGTTTCAGGGGCGAACGGCCCCCTTCATCAAGACAATAGCCGTCTATCTGTACATTGTGGGTGTGTTTGTTATTCTGTTTTATTCTCTCTGTTTGGGCGCGCTATCCCCGGACTCTGGTGGGCGGGGAGAGGGAGGGGACAGGGGCGGGAGTGCACGAGGTCTCCGTGACCAGGGTGACACCCACAGGAGGTATGTTGGATGCCGGCCCGATGTTATGTGGGCGGTATTAGTTGACGCGATGTTTGAGGGTGGTGCGTTTGGTGACGCGCTCTTTGGGCGGAGTTCATATCGCATGACGTGCTCAGGGGACGCGATGTTTGTGGGTGGTGTGTTGTGACGCGTTCTCTTGAGCGGAGTGGACGTCACATGTTGTTTGTGGTTGATCTAAAGGCCCGATTATTCTGGGCGGAGTTAGTGCTGGATGATGTGCTTCTCGATGGCATCCAGCGCTTACATCCTATGGACAGATGAGACTAAAATCAACTTGTACCAGACTGATGGGAAGAGAAGAGTATGGAGAAGGAAAGGAACTGCTCATGATCCTAAGCATACCACCTCATCACTGAAGCATGGTGGTGGTAGTGTCATGGCGTGGGCATGTATGGCTGCCAATGGAACTGGTTCTCTTGTATTTATTGATGATGTGACTGCTGACAAAAGCAGCACGATTAATTCTAAGTGTTTCGGGCAATATTATCTGCTCATATTCAGCCAAATGCTTCAGAACTCATTGGACGGCGCTTCACAGTGCAGATGGACCATAACCCAAAGCATACTGCAAAAGCAATTAAAGAGTTTTCTAAGGGAAAGAGGTGGAATGTTATGCAATGGCCAAGTCAATCACCGGACCTGAATCCGATTGAGCATTTCACTTGCTGAAGACAAGACTGAAGGGAAAATGCCCCAAGAACAAGCAGTTACTGAAGACAGTTGCAGTAGAGGCCTGGCAGAGCATCCCCAGGGATGAAACCCAGCGTCTGGTGATGTCTATGCATTCCAGACTTCAGGCTGTCGTTGACTGCAAAGGATTTGCAACCAAGTATTAAAAAGTGAAAGTTTGATTTATGATTATTATTCTGTCCCATTACTTTTGGTTCCTTAACAAGTGGGAGGCACATATGCAAACTGTTGTAATTCTTACACCGTTCACCTGATTTGGATGTAAATACCCTCAAATTAAAGCTGACAGTCTGCAGTTAGAGCACATCTTGTTTGTTTCATTTCATATCCATTGTGGTGGTGTATAGAGCCAGAAATGTTAGAATTGTGTCGATGTCCCAATATTTATGGACCTGACTGTATATAGGAAACCGTCACCCAATGGATACTTACATTGGAAAAGCTGGCATCCCTGCCCCTCCAACGGGGCAGTATCTTAGGGTGCATCGTAATTGCTCAAATGAGGAATCTTTTCTTGTAGAAAGTGAAGAATTATTGACCAGATTTCAGGAGCAGGGCTATCCTACACGCCCACTGATAAAAGCCTTCAAGAGGGCAAAGATAAAACTAAAAACAAAAAAAAACTAGAAGACCTAAGACAAAATTATTAGATGTATAGGAACATATGATGGTTACACAAAAGAAATATGTAACATTTTGAGAAGACACTGACACATCTTACAGTCCGATAAGGATTTAAACAGTTCTCAGTTTACATCCAAGTATAACCTACCGACGAGAGCCGAATCAAAAGGACTATTTGGTTCACAGTCCTTACCAGGAACAATCCCTTGCCTCATCCAGACAGAGGGATAGTCCAAAGGGATCAGCACCATGTTTGGACTGTTCCTTCTGTAAATTTATTTTAAAAACACAATTTTTCACAAATCCTAGTGATGGAAAGAAGTATGAATTTGGACAACTGATAACCTGCAAAACCCAGGGGGTGATTTATATTGCGAAGTGTACCTGCCCAAAATTATATGTAGGGAAAACAACGCAAGAACTAAGACGAGGGATATCTGGCCACCTTAATGCTATTGAGGAAAAAAAGGACACGTCAATTGCCAGACATAAGATATTTTCATAATAATAACCCCAACCTTCTAAAATTCTGGGGGATAGAAAAAGGATTTTTAGGCCCAAGGGGAGAAAATGTAGATAAAAAGCTATTGCAAATTGAGGCCCATTGGATCTATAAGCTCAATACAATGAGCCCCATAGGCCATAGAGCAAGGGAGAAAATATCTAAATTGATAAACAATAAAAAAGGTAAAATGGATAGTGAAGATTACATGAAAAGCTGTTGACAGGATAGTAATCACCTTAGCTATTATGTAAGATCTTTAGACATTACTGCAAAAATATATATATTTTTTTAATAAACAGGGAATTGCTGTAAAAGTAGATGAAATCATTAAAAATATACTTAGTCAAGAGTGAATATAGTGTAGTGGTACAAAAATATAATAATACGGAATAATTAAAGGTTACAGATTAAAATAATCATGATTAATAGATTAAAATAAAAAATATAAATTGATCAGGATTATTTTAATCTATAAACCTATCGATTAAAATAAAACTATTAATAAAATATAAATCGGTGATGAATTGAAAATCAATCAATCATGATTAAAAATAAATAACAAGTATTAAAAATTGATAAGAGTAAAAGCAATATAAATATAAAAATTACAAAGGGTAAATCATGAACTATAGATTAAAATAGTAGATAGAATATCTGTGATACTAAATAGTGAAAGATGAAGAATAATAATTATTATAATTATATTGGGAAAATTAGGATTAATACATTACAATGAAACAATAAGTACAAAATAAAATTTATAAAATAACGAAGTAGAGTTTTACATCAATGTGAACATGTTATCTCTTTCAAATGAGAAAAAATTACTAAGTAGAAGGACATGCGCAGGGAGGATAAAGATCTGGAGATAAGACTAAGTGCCGAAATATGCGCAGTGAAGAGACATCAATAGGAAAATGACTATGTGTAATGAGATGCGGAGAGAGACTGAGAGTATACTAAGTATATAATCATGCACAGGGAAAAAGGAGAAATTATGCTAAGACGAAGGGCATGCGCTAAGAGGTACAGTCCCATACGCAAGCGTCGGGTAAGGCTACTTTCAGACTAGCGTTCAGAGAGGATCCGTCTGATGTCTGCACAGACGGATCCTCTCCTATAATGCAGACGTTTGGATCCGTTCAGAACGGATCCGTCTGCATTATAGTTTAGAAAAAATTCTAAGTCTGAAAGTTGTTCAGACGGATCCATCCAGACTTTACATTGAAAGTCAATGGGGGACGGATCTGTTTGAAAATTTAGCCATATGGTGTCAACTTCAAACGGATCCGTCCCCATTGACTTACATTGTAAGTCTGGACGGATCCGTTTGCCTCCGCACGGCCAGGCGGACACCCGAATGCTGCAAGCAGCGTTCGGGTATCCGCCTGCTGAGCGGAGCGGAGGCTGAACGCTGCCAAACTGATGCATTCTGAGCGGATCCGCGTCCACTCAGAATGCATTGATAGCTGGACGGATGCGTTCGGGGCCGCTTGTGAGACCCTTCAAACGGAGCTCACAAGCGGAGCCCCGAATGCTAGTGTGAAAGTAGCCTTACTCATCTGATAGGTCTATGGCTACGGACGTCAGATACCTGAAGCTCTAGCTATCGGCAGGGCCGGTTCTAGGTGAAATGGGGCCCTGGGGCGAAAAACAATAAGGCGCCCCCCCCCCCCCCCCCCCCCCATGACACTTGATGACTTTTTCAGAAGAAACTGTATATTGTGGGGCACGGTGTATGCTATATGTGTATAACCTAAACATATTTCATATGAAAACTTAGTTACTTGGCTTGACCCTTGGGGATCTCGGACACCACTTCACCACTTGGCTGGGGGGCTCGGTGGAGCTGATGTTGTTTTATCCTAATGAGAAAGATTTCATAATAAGTATTTGGAGAAGGGGCAGAGGGATAGCAGAGCAGGGAGAGGCTGGTGTCATACCATAGGGGGAGTAATAAAGCCCACCATAATGCCCCCCCCCCCCTCTCCCGTAGAAATAATTCTCCTTATAATGTAATTACCCCCTTGTAATGCCCCCAGTTGAGCTAATGTCCCCATAGTGCCCCCATAATGTGCCAGTATAAAATACCCCTATATAGTGCCCCCAGTGTGCGCCTCTTCCCCATCCCTCCTAGTGCCCCCCATAATGTACCAGTATAAAATCCCCATATATAGTGCCCCAGTAGATGCCTTCAGTGTCCCCCATAATTTGTAAGTATAAAATACCCCTTCTCAGTGCCCCCGTAGATGACCCCATAGTACTCCTCTCCCCCTTTCCCAAAGTACCCACCATAATGTGTCACAGTATAAAATGCCCCTATACAGAGCCCCCGTATAAAATAACCGTTCTTTGTGGCCTTATTAGATGTCCCTATAGTGCCCACCAATAATGTGCCAGTAATAGGTGCCCCCATAGATGTCCCCCAATAATGTGCCAGTAAAATGTGCCCTCATAGATGACCCCCAATCATGTGCCAGTAATAAGAGCCTCCCCACCATCATGTGTCAGTAACAAGAGCCCCCCCCTATCATGTGCCAGTAGCCAGAGGACCCCCCTATCATGTGCCAGTAGCCAGAGGACCCCCCTATCATGTGCCAGTAGCCAGAGGACCCCCCCTATCATGTGCCAGTAGCCAGAGGACCCCCCCTATCATGTGCCAGTAGCCAGAGGACCCCCCCTATCATGTGCCAGTAGCCAGAGGACCCCCCCCTATCATGTGCCAGTAGCCAGAGGACCCCCCTATCATGTGCCAGTAGCCAGAGGACCCCCCCTATCATGTGCCAGTAGCCAGAGGACCCCCCCTATCATGTGCCAGTAGCCAGAGGACCCCCCCTATCATGTGCCAGTAGCCAGAGGACCCCCCCATATCATGTGCCAGTAGCCAGAGGACCCCCCCTATCATGTGCCAGTAGCCAGAGGACCCCCCCTATCATGTGCCAGTAGCCAGAGGACCCCCCCTATCATGTGCCAGTAGCCAGAGGACCCCCCCTATCATGTGCCAGTAGCCAGAGGACCCCCCCTATCATGTGCCAGTAGCCAGAGGACCCCCCCTATCATGTGCCAGTAGCCAGAGGACCCCCCCTATCATGTGCCAGTAGCCAGAGGACCCCCCCCTATCATGTGCCAGTAGCCAGAGGACCCCCCCTATCATGTGCCAGTAGCCAGAGGACCCCCCCTATCATGTGCCAGTAGCCAGAGGACCCCCCCTATCATGTGCCAGTAGCCAGAGGACCCCCCCTATCATGTGCCAGTAGCCAGAGGACCCCCCCTATCATGTGCCAGTAGCCAGAGGACCCCCCCTATCATGTGCCAGTAGCCAGAGGACCCCCCCTATCATGTGCCAGTATCCAGAGGACCCCCCCTATCATGTGCCAGTAGCCAGAGGACCCCCCCTATCATGTGCCAGTAGCCAATTGCCCCCCCTGCCTATATGGAAGCGCCGGCCCTGGCTATAGGTGGTGAGATACGATACCTCACCGCTGCTAGTTGTAAGACAACTGTCAATTCACATTTGGAGCACTCCAAATGGATAAGAAGGGAGGAGGAGAAGGGATCACCTCCCCTGTAAATACACATTTAACGGAGCACTCGTGAGGACGCCACAGTGGTGGCGAAACATGTCGGAGGAGCTCTAGTTAGTTTTTAGATTAGAAGCGCATTGGTGATTGAGTAAGGGAGCCGTACTGCAGACGTCTCCCTGCTTTCAACTAACAAGCAGCAGAGACATTTGTGAGGACAAACCGACTTAGCGGCAGGTGATTTAGGGCTAGTCTGTCTGGCGAGTCCTGGCAGTAAGGGAAGGTGGAATTTGGTTATCTAGGTCACAGCAAACTGCTTCTGCTAATTGAGAAATAAACTTTCCCCTGATTGATGAAATTGATGCTAACAGGGTGAACTTTGAGAATATAATAAGTTACTTACTTCCCTTATTATTATTCTTATTATTATTATTATTTTTATTTTTTTTTAAAGGGATTCTGTCATGAGATCTTACCCCTATAACCTAAAGATATGCTCATGTCCGTACTAATAACATGAATCCTAAGCTGGCCTTATCAAACCTCCCTGTGGCTCTATTAACCCAAAACTGGTTTTTATAACCTGTCAATCACTTACCTAAGGTGCCCAAGGGGACGTCCGTTAATACAGTGTGCCCGGCTGCACCCATCGCCGTCCGGTGCCCAGCGCCGCCTTCTTCAGCTCAGCGCCGCCTCCGCAATCCTCCCGTCCCTCTGCCAGATCCGGCGCCTGCGCACTAGGCTCAGCCTGATGCGCCCGTGCAGACTTCTGGCAGCGGCTTCGTTGTAAATAAACACACATCGTTTTCTGTTCATTTTATTTTAAACAGGACCATAATATTAGTAATATTTTAACAAATAAATAATAGGCCAAAAACTGAACTTTATAGCCTTTTGCTATTTGGTTGTTAATATTTACAAATATGTTCTGGGCCAAAAAGGGTCTTTGTTTATAAATATATTTCCAGGAAATAAAGCAGAGCCTTATTTTTATCCTGGCCCTCGTTACAGAGCCCATGATCTAGTTCAGCCCAACTAGAGCCCAACCTGCGGCCCTCCAGCTGTTGCAAAGCTACAACTCCCAGCATACCCGGATAGCCTACAGCTATCAGTTTACAGCAGGGCATGGTGGGAGTTGTAGTTATACAACAAGTGGAGCACCGCAGGTTGGGCATCCCTGCTCTAGTTGGACCTGGAGGTAAATATCTGCCGGAATAGTGCTCAATACGTTCAATTTTCAATAATTTAATATTTAATTTGCAAACTTGCTAGAGTGTTTGCAGCACCTGATAAGTAAAGGCAGAGGTAGCCCACGCTCAGAAGGGTGTACTGCCCGCTGACTGTGTACTGCATACAAACACCTCCAGGTGTGCTGCCTGGACACTACTGATACACGGTATAGATAGGGAGCAAGTTGGGGGGGGGGGGGGGGTTACAAAGCAGCAAGGGAAAGGTTAAATTAGAGGAATGTGTACACTTAGTAGCCATTTTTTCTCCTTTATTGCCCCAATGTTTGTGAAGTAAATAATAATAATGTCGGTTAAATCATCCACAGCTTTGTGCATGCAGCTCCTGTACAATCTTGTGTGCCTCTATGATTACAGGTTACAAGCCAATTAACAGATGTATAGGTGGCACCTGCACAACAAATGGCCATAAGTTTCCTTGGCCCTTTAAATGGGGAACCTGATTTCTTAGAACTAAAAAAAATCTACTATTCCAAATGGTGAATAAGTGAGTGATTCCTGCATAGCTCGTTACATTAATTGTAACTTTTATTTTACTTACAGAACAAATCTGGAACTGGAACTTGTCCATCGTGGAGACAATCTGTGCTCAGGAGGAGCGAGCGCGGCTGGAAAAAGATCCTGCTTAAGTATGCTTGAGTTTTAGAATTATATTATTCCCAGTGATAATTTTAAAGGGGTTATCTCCGATTTCACCACCACCACCAAATTAATAAAAAAAAAAAAAAAACTTAACTAAAATGAATTAAGAGCCAGAATGCATTTAACATAACAAAAGAAAGTCACTCGTCTGTTTGCCTGTGCTCTGTTCCTGCGCTGAGGGTCCTGGCTTTGCTGCCTCCAGTACACTGTGGACTGGAAGTGTGACATAATGTGCCCCACTGTAGCCATCCACCGGTCTCAGCGGTTATGTGTCACTTGAGGACACGTCGTCCCTGAGGCCAGTGAATTCCTGCAGCTGAATATGTGAGGACAGATGGAACATCACTCTTCAGATCCCCAGGAATCCGCGCTGGAAAGGAGTGACAGTGAACAGGTGAGTGGCTTTAGTTTTTTATGTTAAAAGCATCATGTCCCTTTATTCATTTTAGCATGAGGGTGGGACAGTATACCTCTGCCATATTTCTGTGTTATACCTACACATTGTGACCATCTCTCTGAAAGCAATATTTTTTAAATGGTGCAACTCTGAGGCCCGTCATTTTTTTTTTTCAGCCGTGCTTCAATAAATTACTATAGAAATGCTGTTCAGTTTAATCTCCATAGATTGCAATTAGGGATGAGCGAATTTTCCTATTTTGAAGTTCGTGTGCGGGTTCGTGTTGTGGTATTTACTGAGGTGCGTTATGGATTTCGTTACCACGGACCATAACGCAATTCCATGATGGAATGCATAACGGAAAGCCTTTAGAGGCATTCCGTTATTCATTCCGTCCTAATAGAAGTCTACGGCCTGCATAGCGGATCCGTCCGGTTTACATTATGCTGGAGTCCTCTCCTGCATAACGTAAATCGGACGGATTTTCCCTTTAAGCTGCAGTGTCAAAGAATCTTCTGCATCTCTTAGAACCGGTTTATTTCCTAGATTCCAGTCATCATCAGTCACCTTCCGCTGTTAGGTAAAACTGTTGTATCATTGCTGCCAATGACGCCCTTGAAATAAAAAAGCGCTGGTGACCTGCACGTCTCGGTGTTGCTTGCCGAGTCTATTTTCAGTCAATTAAAAGCCTTAGAACAAGACACTCCTCCTCCGTACGTTTTCCAGCAGCAGTAATGAGGTGTCTTTACTGTGATTAAGCACAGCACTCCATAATAGTCTTGTAAGAAGTGTTAACTTTGTCGATTAGATATTGCATTAAATGGGATGCAGTGTCCCAGGTGAGCTCTTACAGCAGAAAGCATCGGGGAAAACGGTCGGAACAAATAGGTCAAGTACTGTTTTAGTAAATTGAGCTATGAGGACGCTTCCACTCGGGAAATGTAAATGAGGAATGATTGATAGAGCTGCCTGTGTCGGCTCCAGAAACAATGTGACAAGGTGAGCAATGGTCCTGCCCACTGCATTTAACTGCTGCCCTTCTCCGCAATGACCACCTGAGCTATTTGTGCAGATTCTTGGTGATTTTCTCATTGTTAACCCAAAATTGTGTTGGGGACCGTGTTCAGAAAAGTTCCAACTATCCGTGTTTTCCACAGGCTTCTACTCATGTACTTCTAATCCCGATTCATTTAAAGGGAATGTGTCGCCTATCATTTTTTCGCTGCCAGTTAAAACCAGTGACACGTTCATTTTGTCTAATCCACCGTATTTTATTTTCTGATTTTGTTCTTAGATTTTTTTTTTTTATTCTATTTTCTATGTAAGATTATGGGTCAGCCATCTAACAGCATTTAGAGACTTACAGCAGCCAGGTTTCTGTGTTATCTTGGTCTGTCTGTGATATGTGTCATTATTTTCTTGCCTGTGATGATAATGAGATGACTGCTGAGAAGTGATTTGTACAGACTAGGAAGTGGCTCCTATTGTTAGGCTTAGTGGCTAGTGTAAAAAACGGCATTTTTTTTTTTTTTTTAAATATAGATTGTGATATGGAAAATTAAAAAGATCACCCAAAAATAGATTTAAAGGGGTTATCCATCCCCTAATGCACGGGCCCCGCACGGGTTATACTTGCCTCCCTCTCCTGCTGCATCTCCCCATCGCGCGGATCAAAACATCAATAGCAGACCGCGACGCTGGGGAGATCCCTGTCGCGGCCTGCTATTGGCTGGCGCAGATCTTCCTTGGGGAAGAGGACAGGCCGGCTGGCCCCTCTCATTCATCATTATTTACTGCAGACTTAAGCATTTTGGATCTATACACAATAATCCTTACTCATTGAAAATGTTATGTGATTGTTGCACATAGCATTTGCCATGAGTAAGGATCATAGTGTATTGGTCTGAAACGCGTAGGCCGAGAGATGGTCGTGACTGTGTCTCCTCTCACCTTAGTAACTGCGAGATGAGACAACCCTTTAAGATGAAATGCTCATGCGAGTGTTGCAGTGAGCATCCAACCGACATGCAGATGTCTTTTTAACAAATGATGACCGTTCTTAAAGTATGCAGTCTCCAAATGGACAGAACCTTAAAGGGGTTATCCATGTAAATATAATGATGACCTATGCTCCGGATAGGTCATCATTATCACATTGGCCGGGGTCCGAATCTTGACACCCCCTCTGATCATCTGGTACAGGGAGGCGCCATGCTCTTTCTTGTATTGGTTATGTCCAATAATCACGTGTCTGAATCCTATTCCCTCATGAGACTGTGGCTATACACAGAGGAGCCGTCCCATGAAGACAACTGTATCCTGTATCCAATCATAAGAATGCGACCCATTCTTTTCCCGTTTGAATGGAGCAACAGTCATGCATGCACGCAGCTACATGGGGCTGCTGAAGATAGCCAAGCGCTTGGGCAGTCCCATAGAGCTGAATGGAGTGGCGGATGTGCATGTGTGTCTGCGGCCCCACTTACATGGGCCCCGTTCTCATGATCATCAGGGGCTGCATCAGATCACTTCTGCTGATCAGACACTTATCTGTGATAATTTGTCATAATGGGATATCCCTTTTAAACTTTCCTTGTGTATGAGTGGGGAGGGTGACACAAAAAATTGCTAACTTTCCTGCTGCATATTTTGTTTCTTGCTATGGTTGAAGCTACTTATTAGAGACTCTTGCTGCTCTTTAGTTGCAGTTTGAGTCTGAATATTGTTCACTTCACTTCTGTATAAGTCTTTCTTTTTTCTTTTGTGTCTTTAATGGCAAGAGGTTCATTATGGGGTTTCTCCCAGAAAGTAATATTTATGCAAATTGAAAAAGAAAAGGCCTTCAGTATCAGATCAGCGGAGGTCAACCTCGTGACCACCCTTGATCACCTGAGTGTAGGGACGATAGCACTCCAACGTGTGCCGCATCCGCTTCATAGTTTACCAGGCGCAGCACCGTACATTTAGCAGCATCTGTAAGTGATATTACAGCTCAGAGAAGCTTAGTCCCGTTCAGATGACTAGGACGGAGCCAGGTGCTAGGCACATCCACTACCATAGGTGCAGAGCTGTGCCTGGTAAATAGCGGGATAGTGGGATCTGCAGCCCCTTCAGTCAGTTAAACAGCAGGGGTGCAGACAGTCTGACATTGGCCCCTATTGTAAGGATTGGCCATCCATTTTGTAGTTCTGGAGAACCTTTTCAGGAACCCCTATATAACATTCGATAGGATTGTCAGGGAGCACATTGCTAGAAACTCCTGGCAGAACTGAGGGCAGAGAAGCGATGGGAAGATTTGGCTGGAATGGACCATGCCCTGCTCTATCTTTTTGTGGCTTTTGACAAATTACGCCTTCCACTGAAGGCCGCTGCAATGTAAATCAATATAGTTTACGATGAACGCAGATCTTTGCCTGTGTACTGGATATGTGTCCCTTTATCGGCATTGAAATCACCTGGGATGTGTTAATTGTTTAATCCATGGTATCTAATTAGAGCTGACTGGACTGTTTTACATTTTCAGTAGTTCATGTTTGCAGTAGTGGGACATATTAATGTACAGTATGGCTATGTTCACCCAGAAAAATATGCAACAGAAAAGTCAGGGGCAGAGCGGAATGGAAATTTGCCTCTGAGAACATGTGGTTTTTGGTGGCAAATTCGCTACAGGTACTCCTCCTGCTCATCAATGTACGCTTCTCAAAATTGAAATGGCAACACAGGAAGGACAAGCCGCAAGGTTATGCACATCAAGAGAGTAGCAGGTATTGCGAAGATCTGCAGATGATCACATTTTAAAGCACCTAGCTCCAATCTGTGGCATGTGGGAGGGGCAGGAAAGCCAGTTAGAAAGCAAATTCTTTAGCCATAGGAAACCCCCAAAAATGGATCAAGTTGTGTGGGATGATTGTGCGATGCCTCCTGTTTTTTGACATGCCAGTTATCACCAATTGTCGCAAACTGAGAGGGAAGACTCCTTGAAATGGTAGTTGGGAGAACGACGACGAAGTGGATTGAAAGCAAGAGCTGAACCTTTGCACGGAGGGATTGTCTGATTAGTAGAATGGCGCAAAGTGATCCATTCTCTACTGCAAATGAAATCGGACATCTCGTCCCAAGCCTAGGGCAGCAAACATTGGCCTATGAGTCAGACGTCCAGCTACAGGTGTTCCATTCACCTCAAGCCACTGCTCTCAAAGGCTATGATGGTGCACAGCAAGACAGGAATGGAGGTCTATCCTTCTTGAGCAATGAGTCCTGCTTTTGTCCCGAATTCAATGATGGCCAGAGATTGGTCTGGAAACCACATGGGCAAATCCATGAAGAGGCCTTCACAAGGGAATACCATACCGGTCCTACTGCTGAGATTGTGGTGTGGGGTGGCATGATGTACGGTCAAGGACTAGAGTCTTCATTTCACACTAACAACTCGGTGTTACATTGATTTGTTTGTGGAACCAGTGGTACAGCCATTTCTTGAAAGTGTCATGGGAGCCATTTTTAAACAGCATAACGCCAAGCCGCATGTGCTACTGTGAGCAGACTGTGTGGCCTAAATGTGCTACCATGACCTGCAGCATCTCTGGACTTGTCTACCATCGAGCACGTCTGGGACATCATTGATCGGCAATTGAAGAGGGAGCTGCCAGTTCTTGATGATTTTCATGCCCAAGTGCAGTCAGAGTGGCATTACATTCCTCAGACAACCATTAAAGGGGTTGTCTGGACTTTTTCTATTGATGACCTATCTTTTGTTTTGAATATTTTCTTTCCATTTTGTTATCATTTGCATATCAATTAACATGTCTATCGTTCCTGTGATTTCCATAATTCCACAATTTTTCCTTCTTGTCGTTGCAATTTCAATATTGAGTGATATATTTCATCCCTTTCCCATTGACTTCAATGGGCAGAACATCCTCAATCTTCGAAGATTGCTTAAAGGGATAATCCAATGATTCATGTAAAAAATTAAAATCAGACATATTGTACATGTAAGTTTCTTTCAAAGAAAGCGAGAATCCGCCCTGTACCCTGGTTTTACCATACCAAATGCAGTGTTTCTTTTGACTGTGTGAACATGACGTAAAGGCGAGTGATGGCCTTGCGTCTTTTGTACTATTACTTTTATTTTAAAGGGCATTGCATCCAAAATCTGTCATGATTAGTCTTATTGTTCTCATCTGTCAGTTTTAAAAATTTCCATGGGAACCATTGTGTTTCCCATCTCCCTCATGGGTTATCACCTAGTTATGATGCCGTATAAGAATGAATGTCCAGTTCAGGAGTCTTGAAATGCAGGGTAACCACCCCATGTATATAGGGGTTTATACAGGAAAATGTGATGTGAGTTAGGGGGTTATATGGAGTGGGCTCACGCGCTGAGCTCGCTCCATACACAGTGGATGCCAGCTGTGTAATACAGCTGACACGCACTGGTAGTGACCAGAAAGGTAGATGACTATAATCCTGGTCATATAACCCCTTAGATGCCGCTGTCAGTAGCGACCACGGCATTTGTAGGGTTAGACAAAGGGGGGGCTCTTGTGAAGGCCCCCAGGGATGTCATACTAAGCTGTTCGAGCTGAGCCTGAGGACACAACAGCGGTTGGCTGAAGTGGATCAGGTCACCATGCCAGGAACACATCAACGCCAAAGCCAGCAGTTGGCTGCAGAGGATCAGGTGAACATGGCCATGCCAAGGTGGAAGACAACAAACCTCGGATCAGGAGATGGAGACATGGGAGCCAGTGCTGAGGACGGGGGCAGCAGGGAGCAGGTAAGTATGATCCTTTCAGTACTGGAGACATCACTAGAAATGATGCATTCCTGGACAACCCCTTTAAACCAATGTTGTATTGGAGGTACAAAGAAGAAAGGGCTTGTGCAATGTGCACTGTAAGTACAGTATTAGCAGGAGGAGATGTCTTGTGTACACTAGTTTAAATGTTACTGTGTAGTTTGCCATTACTCCTTATGGTATACAGTGTACAGGTCATATGGATTTATTGTTATTTTTTTATCAAGTGGAAGTTGGGCACTAGATGGCAGTGTTCCCCCTCCGTTCAGTCACAGATCCCTCTATAAAAAGAATGCGTCACCTCAGAGGATGGCGAATATTTATAGACCGCTTGTGGCATGAATGTCTGCATGCAGATCAGGAGCCACGTTTGAACTTTAGACATTTGTGCTTTAAAGGTCACATTGGCCATAATGAATGCTTCTGATAATATGCTCCATTGTCATTACATGTATAAACATTAGATGAGTTTGGGGACTGTTGCATAATTAACCCTTTACATGAATACAGAATCAAGCTTTTACCACAAATTGACATTCATGTCGCTTCAGTCAGATTTTTCTTATATGTCAAACTGATGGGTGTCAGATAGTGATCCCCACTGATCTTGAAAACAAAAGGCTGCACGTGTATAGTCTCTGTTGGATTGTTATGGAACCGATTCGACCTATGCGACTGAGCAGTGTCCTAAATCTCAACTGTCAGAAAAAATCCTTTAACCAATATTCAGGCCTCAATACATACTTAAGCCCGGGGGTGTTTAAAACATTAAAAAGAAGCGTTCATCTTATAAAGGCCCTGACGATCCAGTGCAACAGCTCCTGTCCGCGCTCGACCAGTACTGATGATATGCCATTCCTGCTCATGTGACCACTGCAACTAAACACCGGCCTCAGCGGTCACGTGGAAGAACCGCATATCACAGCCTCACAGACTCATTGGTGACATTCCTGCTACTTGACCGCTAAGGGTGCACTCACACTCTGCAAATTTCTGCGGAAAATTCTGCAACAAAATCCGCAGCGTGTGACCAGTGATTGACTGCAGCGGTCACTGGACTGGGAACGACTCTAATCACTTCCAGTTTAGTGGCAGCGCTGGTTATCGGGACCTTCCAAAGTTGACTTTTTTTTTCTTCTTCATTGTTTTACACATCCCACAGGCTCTAATTAATTTTGATTTGAAGAAGAACCACTTTTAAAGAGGACCTGCCATCTCTTCTGACATGTCTGTTTTAGTTACTACTTGCATTCCACATGTGATATCAATTCTGGAGCGTCTGTTCATATAAGGGTCCATTCACACGTCCGTAAGTGTTTTGCGGATCTGCAAAACACGGACACTGGCCATGTGCATTCCGCAATTTGCGGACCGCATATATCGCCGGCACTATAATAGAAAATGCCTAATCTTGTTCTATTTTTTTTGCGGAAACGGAAGCACGGATTGCGGAAGTGCGGATCCACAAATGCGGATGCGGATCCGCAAATGGATGTGGACAGCACATTCCGGCCCCATTGAAAATGAATGGGTCTGCACCCCATTTTGCGGACGTGTGAATGGACCCTAACTCTGTTGTGCTGTTCCTCTGTTATTCCTACAACTTTATGAATTAAATTGTCACCAGTTTGCAATAAAAGTGCCACTGAGTGTTACCGGTTGGGACTATGTCCTTGCACAATCTGACACTGGTAGCACTGACTGTGCAGGGACAAAACTCCAACTGGTAACACCCATCTGGACCTTTATTGCAGACCAGTGGCAATTCATTCATAAACTTCTAGTAGGAATACTAGAGGAGTGACGTAATTTTTTTTTTTAAATGAAAATGTGCTCCATAATTATTACATAAGATATGCAAATATTAACTAAAGCAGACATTTCAGGAGAAGTGACAGGTCCTCTTAATTATTTTTTTTTCACAAAATTTTCTTGGCTTTTCTATAAAACTGACCATAAAGATGGCTGACCAGCACCCCGACTCACTATAACTATCTTTGTCTTAGCTCAATGTGCTCTTTTGAAGCAGTGATCTGCCAGCAAGTTTTGCTTCTGACAGAGGATCGGGGAGGTTAATACTAAGCCTGTCGGATTCTTCTTTCTCTTGGTGGCAGAAAACTAGCTAGCGGCCCCCATAGGCAGTATTTTTTTTGGCAGCTCCTGTGAAAATGAGCGGGATCCTCAGACAAATCTTACATCTTAAGAAAACCTTACGTTGTGGCATGTTGCTTGTGCCAGTGGTTTAACACAGTGTTTCACTTTCTTTTGCAGATCAGCTCTTCCATGTCTTAGCCATGCACATGAGGCTGTACAGCATTGACTCCGAGTATAATCCGTGGAAAAAGTTAACACAACTTTTGCCAAAGAAAGATCCCCAGTAAGTGTTTGTATAGAATTTAGTGACAGCTGACACCTGTATAATTTACTCTGTATGGGAATAGATTTTTTGGAAGTTTGATACTTTTGAACCATCTTTTCAAAAATGGGAAATGGTTTTTATGTTTCCAAATTGTCTAGGATATTTTAAAAATTGCCTTGTTAATAAATAGGTAAAGTATCTGGTATGTTACTTTTTAGTTCTCTTGACCTAGATCCACCAGTGCCCGATTCCCTCTGCATTCGTCTACTATGATTGCCAGCTTCTCAGATTGGTCGGCTCTGCCACCATCAGCACAGCCAATCTGAGAGGTGGGGATAGTGTCTCAGACAGTTGACGCACAGTGGGCATAGGGTAGTCTGACAAGCTAGCAGCCATTGTAGGTGAATGCAGAGAGGACCAGGAATTGGGAGATCCGTGGCAGATGGACTAAAAAGGAGGGTACCAGGTACTTCACCTACATACTGTATTTCTCGCTCTATAAGACGCACCTAGGTATTAGAGGAGTTTTTTTTCTCCCAGGCTGTGAGCTGTGCGCTGCGATTGGCCAGCGCTACAGCCTAGGAGAAGGAGACGCCCACAGAACAAGGGAAGACACCGCCTACTATAACTTAGTAAGCGAAGATACCGGAGGGCATAACGGGAGAACGGAGCGGCGCCCAGGGGTAATAGTAAATGCAGGGAGATCCCGGGCGCCGCTCTCCATGGCAGCATACTTAGTTCACAATGTTTTTCAAGGTGAAAGGTCCTCTTTAACTCCATGGCTGTGTGAAGAGAAAGAGGCAAATCAGAGCTGTGTAATAAAAAGTGCAGGTCCAACTCCTATGAACATTAATATTAGGCTTCAGTCCACACAGAATTTTGGACATAAAAACTAACTCCTCGGTCTCTGTGACTTGGACTGCTCTGCTCCCCCATGCTGCAGTGTGAATGACGTCACCAGCTTTAGACCCCTATGTTCCATGCTGGGTATTGATATTCTGAAGTTATGGTGACGTCTATCACATGAGTACTGCTTTTTTGCAGTTTTCATAGCAATAAAATTCCAGTCCGAGATATACTGTAACTACTATGATATGAAAAACCACCGTCCAGTCGCTGAGTTAACTTACATAGACTTAGCAGTAATTAGAAATGGCATTTTTCTCACTCTTTTATAAGTAGAGGTATTTCCTCTGTTATTTTCTTCTTTTTTTTCCCCTGCCTGTTTTTAGTGGCATTTAATCAGTGTGGACTGTTCAGCTAACAGAGGATGCCGTCTGAGCGTCTTGAAATGCTTGCTCATGAATTTGTAACTCTCCAAGGGGCTGTTAGTGTCTAAAAGCATTGCACTTACTACTGTGATTGCAATTTGTGGCCCAGTTGGCGGTGCCAGGAATCGTGCTCTCTGGAGTACCGTGGGCTTGATGTTTCAATTAACACTCTTTGTTACTTTAGCTTATTTGCCAATTTCTTATTTGCATCTTAATTTAAGTACAATGCTCATTTGTTTTTCTCAGAAAGATGCCTGTAACGTCTAGGTTGTCTAGAAAGAGAGACACAAGAGCGCACCCTGGTGCATTACCCTAAAAACAGTGGAAAGACATGCAGTGTGCACAGGTGCTTGCCAAGCGGAGCTGTGCAGTCTCAGGCACAACTCTGGTGTCTGCATGGTAAATTAGTCCACCGCAGGCATAGTTGCTGCTCACTCCCTCTTGACCAAGGATCACAGATATGAGTAAAATAAACAAAAAATGATAAATGGGTATAAAAGAGTTCTGCTAAGAACACTAAAAATGTGTTAATAATTATAGTTGTGGGCAGTGCAACGCGTTTCGGAGGCATAGAGCCTCCTTCCTTAGGCACATAGCATAGTGCAGGCATGCTCAACCTGCGGCCCTCCAGCTGTTGCAAAACTACAACTCTCATCATTCACGGACAGCCTACAGAAGGGCATGGTGGGAGCTGTAGTTTTAAAACGGCTGGAGGGCCACAGGTTGAGCATCCCTGGCATAGTGCATATGACATGAGAGTTCTAAGCAGTAAAACCGGAAGAGACGCAAACATTGGAGAAATTGAGTTCAGCCGATACACACACTACATTTACATAAAAATATATACTGTCAAATAAGTCCTCTAATGAAAAAAAGATCTGAATGAAAATGTTGTAAGCGGTTAAACAAATAGTGACATGAGTGAGAATTTTGAGGCAGGGGACGTAATAAACAGACCACTGTATATGCTACCATAGTAAATGGTAGACGGGCTAGGTATATTGCTGTGGACTAGGACTTTACGAGTAAGGCCCCTTTCACACGGGCGAGTATTCCGCGCGGATGCGTGAGCTGAACGCATTGCACCCGCACTGAATACCGACCCATTCATTTCTATGGGGCTGTTCACATGAGCGGTGATTTTCACGCATCACTTGTGCGTTGCGTGAAAATCACAGCATGCCCTATATTCTGCGTTTTTCACGCAACGCAGGCCCCATAGAAGTGAATGGGGTTGCGTGAAAATCGCAAGCATCCGCAAGCAAGTGCGGATGCGGTGCGATTTTCACGCACGGTTGCTAGGTGACAGTCTATTCACTGTATTATTTTCCCTTATAACATGGTTATAAGGGAAAATAATAGCATTCTGAATACAGAATGCTTAGTAGGTGATCAATTGAGGGTTAAAAAAACATAAAAAAATTAACTCACCTTCTCCTCTTCTTCGCGTAGTTCCCGGTCTCTTCTTTACTTCTTTAATGATGAACTACCGGCTAGGACCTGTGGTGACGTCAGATCACATGCTCCAATCACATGGTACATCACCACGGTGATGGACCATGTGATTGGAGCATGTGATCTGACTTCACCAAAGGTCCTTTAGCCCACAGCTCATCATTAAAGAAGTAAAGAAGAGACCGGGAACTACGCGGTAAGAGGAGAAGGTGAGTTAATTTTTTTTATTTTTTTTTAACCCTCAATTGATCACCTACTAAGCATTCTGTATTCAGAATGCTATTATTTTCCCTTATAACCATGTTATAAGGGAAAATAATAACATCTACACAACACCTAACCCAAGCCCAAACTTCTGTGAAGAAGTTCGGGTTTGGGTACCAAACATGCGAGTGCAAAACGCATTACAATGTTTTGCACTCGCGCGGAAAAATCGCGGGTGTTCCCGCAACGCACCCGCACCTTTTCCTGCAACGCCCGTGTGAAAGGGGCCTAAGGCCTCTTTCACACGAACGATACGGATTGGCTCTGGATGCGTTCAGTGAAACTCGCCCCATTTCGCAAGCAGTCAGTTTTTTCTGCAATTGCGTTCAGTGTTTCTGTTGTCCCCAGGCAGGTGCAGTCAGTTTTGATGCATTTTTCACGCGCTTGAAAAAAAAGATATAAGGGCCCTGTCGTCAGACTACCTTTGACCGTATACAGGGACAGTGGTCTGAGATATAATAGTGAGATTCCTGATGATGCTTTTCCCTAATATATTTGTGCCCAAGCCTAAAGGTGTGTTTAGACGCGCTGAGCAGCAGCAGATTGTTGGGAAGGAAGTTTTTCTTTTCTGCTTTTTGTTCATTGGAGGTGACCTCTACATTTACATGCAGCGATCTCCTCCACAGTATGAGGACGAGGGATCGCTATTGTGATTGCTCAACCTCATACAGCTGCATTGTTTCTGGGCAGCTGATCGCTGTTTAGGCTACTTTCACACTTGCGTTAGGAGCGGATCCGTCTGGTGTCTGCACAGACGGATCCGCTCCTATAATGCAAACGCTTGCATCCGTTCAGAACGGATCCGTTTGCATAAACATGAACAAAAAAAAATAAAAAATTTTTTTTTTGTTCATGATAATGGGGGACGGATCCGTTTGAAAATTGAGCCATACTGTGTCATCTTCAAACGGATCCGTCCCCTTTGACTTACATTGTAAGTCTGGACGGACCCGTTTGCCTCCGCACGGCCAGGCGGACACCCGAACGCTGCAAGCTGCGTTCAGGTGTCCGCCTGCTGAGCGGAGGCTGAACGGAGCCAGACTGATGCATTCTGAGCGGATCCGCCTCCACTCAGAATGCATTAGGGCTGGACGGATCCGTTCGGGGCCGCTTGTGAGAGCCTTCAAACGGAACTCACAAGCGGAGCCCCGAACGCTAGTGTGAAAGTAGCCTTAGACAGCACAATCTGCTGCTCAGAAACGGTAATTTAGGTGCCTGCACGAACTACAGGATCACCCGTTGACTGTTTTGCTCATTCATCAGGTGATCAGTGACACCTTTACACGTGCAGATTGTCAGGAATGAGCATTCAAAGCAATGTTCATTCCTGATGATCTGTCCGATTATTGCCCCTTGTAAATCCATCTTAAAGCTGCCCATTAGATGGGCACAGCCAACCGCCTGATGTTTATGGGAGTGTCCTGATTTTCTCTTAACAGCATGAGAGATGTCACAGTATGTGAAAGAAGGATTGGGTTGCTGAATTTCAACATGTCCGATCCCTTTGTTCTAAGGGGAAAGGCGTCTGTTAAAGGCTTTCTGCTCTCTCCTATTCAGAAGACAAGCACGCGCGGCTGTGCGTTCATGTGTATGGGATGGTCAGGGAGAATACAGCTGTAGCTGTCGACCAAACTGTCTAATATTTGCGGCCGGCCTCAACTCCATATACCCTGTGCACATCTGCTTAGGGAAAAGAGACAAGCACCTAAATACGGCGTCACGATTTCACGTGCTTAGTAGCAGTATCTTGTACTTTCCTTCTGTAAATGCTTTTATGTGTTTGCCTTCTCAGGACAAGCGATGACGAGAGAGCAGAGGTTCCTTTGCTCTTAAGAGATGTCACCTCAATATTGCTCATTCAGGTCCTAACAATGCCCCAGCCGCTGCGCAGAGGTACGTGAATATATTTCCCATTAAAATTGCTTTTGGGGCTGAGGGAAAAAAAAACGGTGTAATCGCTGCAGAATCCGTTGTGTCTGATCAGTCTACAGTAATAATGGCTGTTCCTTATCAGCATAAAGTGACATTGGGCTGGGAATTCACTTGTGGTTTGACTGGCTTATCTGTGTCCCCTGTCATAGTCTTTTATCAGCCATTCAGTAGAGTGAAGGCACAAGGCCTTAGAGGGAAGAGGGAGGATAAACTGCCCAAATCTCCGAGCAGAGAAATAAAGTCCTTTCTTTGACCTTTCTGTGTTTCAATGGCTAAGTGTGGATTCATTTTTCACAAGCTTACGGCTGCTTAAAGGTGAAAGCTACCAAATGATTTTGCAATTCAAGGATTAGACAGGTGAAATCACATGAAACTGGAGGTGACTTTTAAAGGTAATTACTGTTGCTGTAAAAAAGTTAGTTCAAAACAAGGTTTAGCTAACCTATTTGGACAGAAATTCATTGTGCTGACATAATCCGCAATGCTTAACAAACATTGCTATCACTTGCTGTCCCCAAATGGGACTCAGTCTAAGCATGGAAAAAATCTCAAAATTAATATTTAGTGTATTATTTAGTAAATATTTAATAATTTCACGTTTCTGAAAATGTTCAGGATTATTGCAGAGATCACACATCAGTGCCATTTGGGCAATAACCACATTCAGGGCATCTATTTATTGTAACGCCCAACTACCATATTTGGCTTGTAAAGTGACCGTAGTGTGCACCCCTCAGCTTGGAGGTTAACCCCTTATTGCCACACGGCCTATACCTATGTTAAATGTGCCTGTGTTTTAATATGAATTCAAGGATTCGAGAATAGAAAAGGCTCATGCAGGCTAAGTGAATAAATATATTTACTAGATGTGATTAAAAAAATATAAAACAGACAAATCACAATCGATCACCTGTCCTGCAAAACAGTGGGGATGCCCCTTTTGCCACGCTACCAACGTAGCACATGGTTGTCGCCCCATGGTAATACAAGAGAGAGATAGTAGCCTACAACATCCTACCTGGATGATGTTCTCGTTGGAGCGGAGTTCTTTTTTCTTTGTGCACAGAGGTTTATAGCTTTCAGTCACCTCCTCCTCCTATGGATGTCTAGTGTGCAGTAAGCATGTCCTGTGAATTAACCACTATGGAATGAATGTGGCCTGGTGGTCATGTGACACAGAACGATGGCTTTGTATATGTTTAATAACTATCCCTAATTCACTACATTACAAGGAATATGAAAGGTAATATAATAATTAAAGGGGAAACTTTATTAAAAAACACACAAAAAACAAACTTCTAACACAGCCTGTTAAATTAATTACATTAACCAACGTTAATGTCACATTCCCTAAAGTAAGTTAAAGCATGTCTGTTGTTAAGAATAAGCCATCATGTTTTCATGTGCATGTTTGGGTAATGTCAGTATTTTTTTTTACCTCCTGTTAGCTGTATCATTTATTTTTTAGTAGGTTCCCCACTGCAGGCATTCTCTCCCAGCCTGCAATACAGTGCCTGCTTCTGACACTGTTGTGCTTAGTTTGCCACTACTTACTAGAAGATTATGTGTTCCAGAGAACTGATTCCGGGTGTACATGTTTGTGTGGACACTCTAACCACCCCCTGACCCTCCTCTTCCTCAAACTGTTTCTCTTTGTGTTATATAATCATTCATGACTTGGTTAGCATTGCAGGTCAGTAAACAGTTACTTAGGCTACATGCACACGACCGACCGCAAAACACGGATGCCGCCCATGTGCATTCCACAATTTGCGGAACGGAACAGGACGCCCATACATAATAGAAATTCTTACTCTTGTCCGTAAAACGGGCAAGAATAGGACATGTTCTATATTTTTTTTTGCCGGGCCACGGAACGGAGCAACGGATGCGGGCAGCACACAGAGTTCTGTCCTCATATTTAGCTGCCCCATTGAAGTGAAAAAGTTCGCATCCGAGCCTCAAAAAATTCAGCTCTGATGCAGATCCAAACAACGTTTGTGTGCAATGAGGCCTTACAGTAAGAGTCAACTATAGTGGTAATATCTATAGCAAAAAACATAAAATCCTGCACTTTAGGCCACGAAGCCTTATTGTAGGCACTGCTTCTTGGTCTGTACAGATCACTTTACCACAGTTATCTGCCTATCATTATCAAATATCACCTCTCTACAGATAACACAGGATCCACCATTCACAATAGGTGATATCAAGGCTTCCCCTCCTGACCTCTGCACAGGTCACAGAGCATGCCTAGAAAACCCTCCCATAGAAGTCAGTCAGGTTCCCCTCCTGTCCATTGTGTCGGCAGCTTATGGTGGTTGCTGTAAAGCATTTCTGTAAAGGCTGTTAAGAACGTGTTGGGCAAGATGGCTGCCCCAAAAAAAAAAATTATCTAAAGTCAGAAAATAAAAAAAGTTCTTAAAGAAATTTAAAAAAAAAAAAATATATATATATATATATATATATATATATATATATATATATATTTGTGTCGATCTCTAGTTTTAACTTTCCCAAAAAAGTGCAGTCTTTAAAAATCATTTTAGTTTCCTAACAAAACCCCCAATGTTACATTGTGCCCTTGAAATGCTGCTCTGGGAATAGTATTAACTGCCTTGTTAGCTGTTGGATATACTTGGTATCTCTTTCAATCCTACATTGATTAAGCTAAAGTAAATGTCATTATACTACTCAGGCTTTTCAATTCAAGGGAAAATTGATCTGAACCCATCACCATGAAAGAGCACCACAAATTAAGTCTTTTATTATAGTAGAGCTTTTTATGATTGAGGTCAGAGTGTTTATAGGCATAATGCCATCTACTGGGAGCCCGCTGCCTGGCCACAACTGCATTAAAGTGCAGGATGCAACGTAAAAGCTGCAAGTCAACGCTGTATAATGAACCCAAAAAATTGTTGGTTTTGCTATGTTTTTAACCCCTTCCAGATATTTGACATTACATTAGGAGCGGATCAAATCAAACACAAGCTTGCTGGCTAACACTACATGTTGGACTCCGCTGGCAGCTCAGGGGGAGTGTCCTTTCTGCTGCAGCTAAGGATTCTTGCTCTCCCAATCACAGATCAGGAAGCAGCTGAAGGATGAAACTGAGCATGTGCAGCCATCTCAGTGAGCAGGACAAAGAAATAAGAAAAAAAAAAAAACAGGTGTTGCTATACTGAAACAGCAGGTGTTGCTATACTGACACATTTAATTGAGTAACTCAGTGGCTATGCAAAATTTTTAATTACATGAAATTACAAAATAATTCCGATCCAGGAGCTGGCTTGAAAACTGGACAATATTTTTCATGGGACAACCCCTTTAATGAAGCTGAAATGGCAGGGAGAAAGTAAAGGGCTGAAGTAATCCAAGTCTTCTTCTTCTCTGCCCCATATTGAAATGATTGCCTGCAGACCATTTTGGTAATCAACGCCATAGAACACTATTTTTGTAATATTAGATCTGGAGCTTGAATGGATACACTTGGGTGCTTCTCTTGTTTTTTTTTAGGTCACTCACTGAAGGTACACTTTACTCATTATTTTCGCACATGCATTAGCACTGAATAAGAAGGAATGTAGAGAAGTGGATGTCCCCATCGACACAAAAGTCTTTGGGGGAGATTTATCAAACTGGTGTAAAGTAGAACTGGCTTAGTTGCCCATAGCAACCAATCAGATTCCACCTTTCATTTTCCAAAGGAGCTGTGAAAAATGAAAGACGGAATTTGATTGGTTGCTATAGGCAACCATAAATTTCCCTGCTTGTTTTGTAATTTAGGTCTGATCAGAGGTGGGTGTCGATGGTAAGAGTTGCTAGTATACTTTTTACCCTTATATTTTATCTTAAAGGGGTTGTGCACCTTGGAAAGGGGGGAGGGGGGGGGGGGGGGGTAATTTGGCAAACCCTATCTCCAGGACAGACCTGCAATGGAAAGCAGACTTACCTGCTCCGCTGGACTCCCTGGATCTAAACTCCACTTTTGTCTTGACAAATGGTCACATGATGCAAGGGGAGGAGGTCACTGCGGCGGCGTCAAACAAGATGTTTACATCCAGGGAGACCAGTGGAGTAGCTAAGGTCAGGAAATGGGTAAGTTCGCTTTCCTTCGCAGGTCTGCCATGGGGGGGGGCCGGGTTTGGGTTGGCCAAAAATCCTCCCAAAGGTGCACAACCCCTTTAAGTAATTTAATAGAGCATTGCCTCTTTAGATATGCTGCACTAGACAGTCTCAACTATGCGCCTCTCTGCAAAGAAAATGAATCCTCATAGAATTAAGCATATGTGCCATCCAGGGTGCAAATTCCAATTAGGCTACTTTCACACTTGCGTTTTTCTTTTCCGGCATAGAGTTCCGTCACAGGGGCTCTATACCGGAAAAGAACTGATCAGGTATGTCCCCATGCATTCTGAAAGGAGAGTAATCCGTTCAGTTTGCATCAGGATGTCTTCAGTTCAGTCGTTTTGACTGCTCAGGCAAAAGAGAAAACCGTAGCATGCTACGGTTTTCTCTCCGGTGAAAAAAACTGAAGACTTGCCTGAATTTTTTCCCATAGGAATGAATTAGCGCCGGATCCGGCATTCAGAATACCGGAATGCCGGATCCGTCGCTCCGGCATGCGCATGCACAGATCTGTAAAAATGTGAAGAAATGTACAAGACGGATCCGTCGGTCCGCATGACAAGCGGAGAGACGGATCCGTCCTTGCAATGCATTTGTGAGACGGATCCGCACCCGGATCCGTCTCACAAATGCTTTCAGTCAGCGGCGGATCCGGCGGGCAGTTCCGACGACGGAACTGCCCGCCGGATCACACTGCCGCAAGTGTGAAAGTAGCCTTAGTCTTTTTGCCCTTATTCAGATTACCAGTTTTTACTAGTATATTCTTCTTGTCCATTATTTGTCCATTAGGCTGGTGTATTACCTACCTCACCATTGTTCTGAACATCTAATAACTTAAAGGCTATTTACACCATTGGTGGCAATTTTGTTTTATTATTGCATTGTACTTATTGTGCTCATTTTGTGCTAAAATCTTTTTTTTCAATTGGTCTTTAATAAAAATGATGAGCGGTTTTCCCTGCACAGCTTTTTCTCTCCCCTCAGTCAGGCAGGGAGCTCATGTGCTCCTGATCTCTGATCTCTGACCTTTATAAAGACTCATTAAGGCTACTTTCACATTGGTGTTTTGGCTTTACGTTTGTGAGATCCGTTCAGGGCTCTCACAAGCGGTCCAAAACGGATCAGTTTTGCCCTAATGCATTACATTCTGAATGGAAAAGGATCCACTCAGAATGTCTGTTTGCCTCCGTTCCGTCTCCATTCCGCTTTGGAGGCGGACACCAAAACAGAGCCAAACTGATCCGTTCTGACGCACAATGTAAGTCAATGGGGACGGATCCGTTTTCTATGACACAATAGAAAACTGATCCGTCCTCCATTGACTTTCAATGGTGTTCAAGACGGATCCTGGCTATGTTAAAGATAATACAAATGGATCCGTTCTGAACGGATGCAGACGTTTGTATTATCTGAACGGATCCGTCTGTGCAGATCCATGACGGATCCGCACCAAACGCGAGTGTGAAAGTAGCCTAAAGCTCAGTTCTTATCTTACTGATAAGAATGTGGCTTAAATAAGTGTTTTTATGACCTTTTAGTAATTTAAAGATAAGGGTTATTAGATGACTGCACAAATTAAAGTACCATTCATAAAGCTAGAAAAACAGTTAGCCCTTTGTGACAGAACCAGCTAAATATTTTTTAATAAAGACCTATTGAAAAAATTATTTTTTAGCTCAAAATGAGTAAAATGCAATCATAAAGAAAAATGTACCTGACTGTGTACAGAGCCTTTAAATGGGTTCTCTGGGAATTAAGAAAATGAAAATACCTAAATATTACTTTATTATAAATATATTCCCCATTACGTTTCATTAGCTACAGTATATTAGTTTGTTTTGTCTAGGGAGCAATCATTAGGAGAAATAAAATGGCCGCCGTCCTATTAGTACACACATTACCTGAATTGTCCTAGTCACACAGCAGGGCAAGTTACTTCACAACACTGAGGTAAAGAGCTGCCTCCTCCTTCTCCTCTCTACTTGTAAGGGATTATGATCCTGAATACAGCTGATAAGATCTTCAGCTGAATCTCTGAAGGAAAGGAGCTCATGAGGGGACATGAAGTACAGAGAGGATGGACAGGACAGACTGGTAATGGAGACTTCATACAAATGCTGCTGCTCATTACTCACATTTCCACCATCCTCTCTGTACTTCACATCTCCTCCATTCCTACATAGATTCAGCTGAAGCTAATATTAAACTGTATTCAGGATAATAATCCCTGACAAGCAGAGCAGAGAGGAGGATGAGACAGCGCTTTAGCTCAGTGTTGTAAAGTAACTTGTCCTGCGGTGTTATTAGGACAGGTTTCTGGTGTACTAATAGAACAGCGGCCACTTTGTTTCTCCTATTGATTGCTCCCTAGACAAAACGAGTCATTATAACGAAAGATATTTGGGAATATATTTATAATAAAGTATTATTTAATGGGATTCTGTCACCAGTTTTCAACCCTGTCAGCTAAACATATGCTGATGTTCAGGGCCTCATCACGATTCCTAATGTGGGCTTATAAATGTCATCTGTGGGCTTATTTAGCTAAAAAACTGCTTTTACTAACCTGTCAGTCAAACAAATAAGGTGCCCAAGGGGATGTAAAGCGATGCCAGGTGCCAGCCGCACCCGCCGCCATTCGTGCCCAGCGCCGCCTTTCCAGACTTCTGTGCCGCCTCTCGCTCTCCCTCCCTCCCCCCTCCTCCTGCTGTAAGATCTTGTGCGTGCGCACAGGCCTCTGCCTGATGCGCCCGTGCGGACTTCTTTATTTGGCTTCTTCCAGCGAAGTGCGCATGCGCTGGCACTTCGCTCAACCCCTGTATGTGCGAGATCTTACAGCAGGAGGAGGGGGGAGGGAGGGAGAGCGAGAGGCGGCACAGAGGATTAGGAGGTGGCACAGAAGTCCGGAAAGGCGGCGCTGGGCACGAACGGCGGTGGGTGCGGCCGGCATCTTGCATCCATTAACATCCCCTTGGGCACCTTATTTGTTTGACTGACAGGCTAGTAAAAGCAGTTTTTTAGCTAAATAAGCCCACAGATGACCTTTATAAGCCCACATTAGGAATCGTGAAGACGCCCTTGAACATCAGCATATGTTTAGCTGACAGGGTTGAAAACTGGTGACAGAATCCCTTTAAGTATTTTCATTTTCTTATGTCCTGGAGAACCCCTTTAAGTGTTGGGATTGGAAATGCTAGGTCCCTAGTGATCTTACCTGACATGCTGACATTCTTGCTTTTTAAGGGTAGAAGTTTGAGTCTGTGGCCAGACCCCAGTGATCAGTGTTAATGTCACATTAGCACTTTTTTGGGGATTTAATGTAGAGAAATTTTAGATTTAACTCATTAACAGATGGCTCCAAATGAAGCACCTCAATTTTAAAAAAAAACACCCGCTTTTAATAGCATAGTTTACAGTTGCTTTTGCTTTGCAAGCGGCTCCAATTACTGTCTTTGTTATCATTCAGCAGAGTTGCGTGCTCGGACTCTGCGCCTGGCTCTATAAAGTCAGTCTTTTGGCTCTTGTCCTGTACTGTTAACATTTGTCACATGGAAGAGCAAATTAGCCTTTATAAACCAGGAACATTAGACATCAGCAGAAATCCAGCATGACAGTTTTGCGGCTTGATCCTGCCATTAGGTATCGTAAATGTTCAAGCAAGCCTGTTATTGGACATGTCACTGTGCACTCACTTTGGTCTTAAAGGGAACCTGTCACCAGGATTTTGGGTATAGAGCTGAGGACATGGGTTGCTAGATGGCCGCTAGCACATCCGCAATACCCAGTCCCCATAGCTCTGTGTGCTTTTATTGTGTAAAATAACCGATTTGATACATATGCAAATTAACCTGCGATGAGTCAGAGCTTGAAAATATGACTTCTCTGGTCACAAAAGTAAGATATGACTTTTATATTAATTTGCATATGTATCAAATCGGTTATTTTACACAATAAAAGCACACAGAGCTATGGGGACTGGGTATTGCGGATGTGCTAGCGGCCATCTAGCAACCCATGTCCTCAGCTCTATACACAAAATCCCGTTGACAGGTTCCCTTTAAAGCGGTTCTCCAGGATTTAACATTTGACCTTTTCCGACATCACTGCCGATCTGCTGTTCGGAAGTCGCTCCAGTACCACAATTACACAGCTTTGTCCATTGTGTAGTAGATGGAGCTGGTAACTGCATCATTGCTCCCATTCACTTCACAGAGAGCAGTGCTGCAGTAAGCAGCTCTGTCCACGACCCTGTGTATGGAGCTGTGTAGTTTCCAGTGCGAAGCTACTCCCAAACAGCTGATCGGTGTGGTGTCAAACTAATGCTAATCTGATATTCATGACCTATCCAAGGGATAGGTTGTCAATTATTAAATCCTGGATAACCCTTTTAAATTTTGATGACCTACACTTGGGCAAATGCTACAGCCCCTTCTTTCACTTGTGACATCACATTCAGATCACATGGACTTTGTGCAGCTCAGTCCTATTCCAATTAATGGGAATGAGCTGTAGTACCAGGTATAACCACTATACAATATATGGTGCTGTACTTGGTATGCTATGAAGAGGCTACAGTGCTCGTCTTAATGCTGCGGCCCCTTCAAACAGCTGGTCGGTGGGGCACCAAGAGTTGGACCCCCGCCTATCTGATAATAATTATCTATCCTGAGGATAGGTCATAAATATGTAACTGCCAGAAAGTCTTTTATCATGCCTTACTAGGGCGTGCAAAGTTAAAGGGGTTGTCCCACGAAAAATATTCTACATTTTCATTTTCCAAAACAGCCCCTGGATCTGAATACTTTTGTAATTACAGGTAATATAAATTTAGCAAAGTGACTGAGCTGTTCAATGAAATGTATCTGTATAGCGCCACTTGCTGTTTGTTCTTTTCCCTATTTTTCTGCCCACCTCACTGAGGTGGTCGCACAAGCTCAGTTTAAATCGTCACTTGTCATCAGCTATATCTTCTGTTAGAAGCTGGGGCAATTATAGGGAGAGAGCTACAGCAGAAAAGGACACACTACCTGAGCTATCAGCCCCCCAAAAATCGACCAGAATAGTTGGAGCAATGAATGGGTAGATCTCTGGATCCATGTGAGGTACAGGGCTGGTTCTAGCTTTGTTAGAAAGAGATTGTCATGTGCTATATCATGTCTGATGGGGTAACACCTTTAATAGAGGACGACTTTTGCGTCTTTGAATCATGATATACATTCTTTTTACGATTTTCTAAGGTAAATCTGTATGTAAGGCTCGTTTCACACCAGTGGTCTGAAGTATAATGGAGTCCGGCGGACACGACCGCTGCATGCTGCAGTTGGTGTCCGGCCGATCCTCCACTTGCCTGCTGGAATATCCTGCCGGTTTGTAGCTACCGCTGGTGTGAGGGTAGCCTAAGCGAGCAGACTGACAACTATATTGCTACCATTACTGCTCCCATCTAGGCTGTTGATCAGCATCCTTAGTTCTCTGAATGGAACAGCTGCCTGTTTTTGCTGCGATACCCAAGTAGACAACCTAATACTGTTTTACTGGGAAGGCTTACCATGTAACACATCTGGGAACATATAGAATGGCTGAGTGGGATTTAGAAGATGAAGACTATAGGCCTTATGTGTTGTTTTTTTTTTTATAAGGTCAGTAGGTTGCTAAATGGCTTGTCTGGGGAAAAAAAAAACATTTTCATATCGCCCTTTAGGGTATTCTCCATTAAAGGTGTTTTCAGTTATCCCGATATTTATGACCTATGCTCCGGATAGGTAATCGGTATAAAATCAGTGGATGTCCGACAGCTAGACGGTCCCTGCAGACGCTAGAGTCACCACATTGAATGAAGCAGGAAGCTGTGCAGGGATACTGGAGCTCCACTCCCATTCACTCATCTGTGGTGGACTATGCTATTGTCTTGCCGACGTAAAACATCTGGAAGTTAGGTCAAACAGAGTCCAACGTTTACATTTTTTGGACTCCATTTGGCTCATTAAGGTGATTGGATCTGCCAAAGGATACAAATGAAAACTGTTTTCAGGTATTTAAACTTCTCCCCTTGGTGGAATGCTCAGCAGATCCCTAAAACGTGCCCTGAACCAGAGCAGAAAGTGGCTACAAAGAGCGTCTCTCACTCTGGAGGACTCTGTTTGTCCATGCCTTACACAGACAGTTCATTGATGTCATTGGGAACAGTGTAATTCTTCACGTCACCCGTGGTGGCACCGCAGGGAAACTGAACACTTGATATGTGATTCCCTTGCAGAATATGGTTGGGTGCTTCAGCAGAGGGAAATTTTTAATAAAAGGGATTTCCAAAGTGGAAAACCCCTTTAAAAAGATAAGCAAGTAGGATTTCTTACATGACTAGCTATGCCCTGTATCTTCCATTTACGTCAGCATATTAGTGGACGCTGTTCTCAATGATGGCTATGTTGTTTGCTTCTCATCTTAAAAATGCTGCCTGCGTACAGATATCCTTCAAGTCAGTGATCACATGTAAAGCAAAATTGATTGTCAAAATAGAAAGACGTTCACTCCACGTGTGATTGATTGTGTTTCCTGCGGACAGATGAGCGGCTTCAGATCCTCAGGTCTGATACAAGGCACCACCTTTCCTTCACTGTCAGGCTTGTGTGTTTGTATAATACTGCATCAGTATTCACTTCTGCCCTAGATAGTCCGTTAAATAAGAATTGGCGCTGCTATTATTTTCCGTCTGTTACTGTCAATCTGCCTAAAGAATTATTTCATCATTTGCAGCCTTTACCGTCGGCCATTCCTGCTTTTTCGTGTCTTTTTCCAGTAAATAAAAATGCCAAGTCCACTTGCCAGAACTGCGGTGTTCAATATAGTCTCTTTTAAAGCTGTTGTATAAGTCTTCTGATTGATCAGCCGGCTGAAGGCAATAATAAAACTGTTCTGTTGAAGCAAAGCCAGCCAGAAAATCGTTCTTAGCAAGGAGTTAGACTTTCTCAATAAATGCCCCATCTAAATTCCAAGCAGTTGTAGAGACGAGCATGATCTAGCAATGTTGTTTTAGGCCATATGTGGTCGCAAAGAGTCCCTTAGACTCCCTAGTTCGTAGCGGTAAGTACTCTCTCAATGTGTAAACCCTGCCAAGAATGCTCATTCCCTTTTTTTCCCCTGCAACGTGGGCTCCCATTTTAATCAGTGGAGGTTAAAGCATTTATCATGTAAAGAAATGTAATACAAGGCACTTACTAATGTATTGTGATGGTCCATATTGGCTCCTTTGCTGGCTGGATACATTTTTCTATCACATTATACACTGCTCGTTTCCATGGTTATGACCACCCTGCAGTCCCAACAGTGTGGCCAGGCTTGCATACTATAAAATAAAAAAAAAGCACCAGCCTATGTGCGATCCCGGTCACCAGAGAAGCTAGTGCTTTTTCCTATAGTGTGCAAGCACGACCACCGTTGATGGAATGCTGGGTGGTCGTAACCGTGGAAACGAGCAGTGTATAATTTGATGGAAAAATGAATCCAGCTAGCAAAGGAGGCAATATGGATAATAACAATACATTAGTAAGTGGCTTGTATTAACTTTCTCTACATGATAAATGCCACTTGCTGAAGTGACAAAACCCCTTTAATGTTAGGCATTTTTGCAGCAGATTTCAGTGCAGAAACTAGAACCCAGTAATGGATGATACTAGAGTTTGTAGCCTGCCCAATAATGTTCCCTTCTATAGAATTGGCTGATGAGGAGTTCTACTTTACTATGTACATAGTCATGTTTGGGCACTTCTCTAAAGATTCAGTGCTGCCTTACATCTGGTGACATTAGAGGCAGAGCTTGTTAAGAGCTCATTTGCATCCCTTCCCTCCCAGTCACATTAAGAAATGTTACACTGAACCCAGTGATTCCATATCTGGCCACAGACACAGATCACTGTAGGCCAAGAAGTACCCTTTCAGTTCATCGGCTGCACTGCTACATAGCCATCTTTGGTTGTGCGACGGGTGTTGTGGCAAAGATCACCATATAGCCCCCAGCATTATTCATAAGTATTCAAGAGGAATGACGCAACTTAAAGGGAATGTGTCATCAGTACACGACCTATTGTTTAACAACCTAACTGTGGAAAAGTAGCTAACTGGAGGGGGAGGGCTGCTTTAATATTTCCTGAATGGTAGCAGCTAGAAACACTGGTCTTGTTTGAAAGGTGGCATTCCAAGCTTTCAGACAATACCAAAATGACAACAATATGAATATGTTCCGGACAGGAGAAGATATCACTGATAGAAATCGGGATGCTGTGAATGCAGCTACAGGGAGTGCAGAATTATTAGGCAAGTTGTATTTTTGAGGATTAATTTTATTATTGAACAACAACCATGTTCTCAATGAACCCAAAAAACTCATTAATATCAAAGCTGAATATTTTTGGAAGTAGTTTTTAGTTTGTTTTTAGTTTTAGCTATTTTAGGGGGATATCTGTGTGTGCAGGTGACTATTACTGTGCATAATTATTAGGCAACTTAACAAGAAACAAATATATACCCATTTCAATTATTTATTTTTACCAGTGAAACCAATATAACATCTCAACATTCACAAATATACATTTCTGACATTCAAAAACAAATCAGTGACCAATATAGCCACCTTTCTTTGCAAGGACACTCAAAAGCCTGCCATCCATGGATTCTGTCAGTGTTTTGATCTGTTCACCATCAACATTGCGTGCAGCAGCAACCACAGCCTCCCAGACACTGTTCAGAGAGGTGTACTGTTTTCCCTCCTTGTAAATCTCACATTTGATGATGGACCACAGGTTCTCAATGGGGTTCAGATCAGGTGAACAAGGAGGCCATGTCATTAGATTTTCTTCTTTTATACCCTTTCTTGCCAGCCACGCTGTGGAGTACTTGGACGCGTGTGATGGAGCATTGTCCTGCATGAAAATCATGTTTTTCTTGAAGGATGCAGACTTCTTCCTGTACCACTGCTTGAAAAAGGTGTCTTCCAGAGACTGGCAGTAGGACTGGGAGTTGAGCTTGACTCCATCCTCAACCCGAAAAGGCCCCACAAGCTCATCTTTGATGATACCAGCCCAAACCAGTACTCCACCTCCACCTTGCTGGCGTCTGAGTCGGACTGGAGCTCTCTGCCCTTTACCAATCCAGCCACGGGCCCATCCATCTGGCCCATCAAGACTCACTCTCATTTCATCAGTCCATAAAACCTTAGAAAAATCAGTCTTGAGATATTTCTTGGCCCAGTCTTGACGTTTCAGCTTGTGTGTCTTGTTCAGTGGTGGTCGTCTTTCAGCCTTTCTTACCTTGGCCATGTCTCTGAGTATTGCACACCTTGTGCTTTTGGGCACTCCAGTGATGTTGCAGCTCTGAAATATGGCCAAACTGGTGGCAAGTGGCATCTTGGCAGCTGCACGCTTGACTTTTCTCAGTTCATGGGCAGTTATTTTGCGCCTTGGTTTTTCCACACGCTTCTTGCGACCCCGTTGACTATTTTGAATGAAACACTTGATTGTTCGATGATCACGCTTCAGAAGCTTTGCAATTTTAACAGTGCTGCATCCCTCTGCAAGATATCTCACTATTTTTGACTTTTCTGAGCCTGTCCAGTCCTTCTTTTGACCCATTTTGCCAAAGGAAAGGAAGTTGCCTAATAATTATGCACACCTAATATCGGGTGTTGATGTCATTAGACCACACCCCTTCTCATTACAGAGATGCACATCACCTAATATGCTTAATTGGTAGTAGGCTTTCGAGCCTATACAGCTTGGAGTAAGACAACATGCATAAAGAGGATGATGTGGTCAAAATACTCATTTGCCTAATAATTCTGCACGCAGTGTAAAAGTAAAAGGAGGTTTTACCCGCAATTATTCCCAACTCTATTTTTAACAGTGATTTCTCCTCTGTTACTTGGACTTTAGTTGTCATTTTGGTCTTGAAAGCCTAGAATGTCAGCTTTCAAACAAGACCAGTTGCATGTTTCTAGCTGCCACCATTCAGGAGATATCAGCATCTAAAGCAGCCCTCCCCCCTCCAGTTAGCTACTTTTCCCACTGCCTGAGCTGGACTCGGGCAAAACAGTTAGGTGGTTAAATCACATTTTTATGTCTAACATATTTTTAAAGAGTTGATGATGTTATTTTAAAATTTCCATGTCAATATCTATTTGAAGCAAAAACCATAAAATCCCGCAGTTGTCGCACTGGCCTCTAAGCCTACTAATTTGCGCCACTTCTTAGTATGTACAGATCATTTCATTGCAGTTATCTGCTTAGCTGTCATTTTAATCCTGTCTGTAATGATATCACCGCTGTGTATAGATAAGGCCTGTATTACACCAACAGATTTTCTGACCAATCAGTGGTCATATGGCTGTTTACACACACAGATCTGGTGTTATACACACACCAACTATTGGTTTGATTGGACAGAAATTGGTCAGATAATCAGTTGGTGCAAGACAGGATCCACCATTCACAATAGGTTATTGTCAAAGCTTATCTATTCTTTCCTTGTACATTGACCTATGCAAAGGTCAGAGCATGCCTAGAAAACTCTCCTATAGAAGTCAATGAGGTCCCCTCGGGACTGTTTACGGCCCATGTGGCTGCCGTAAATTTTCTTAATGCTTTCTAATTGCTGCTAAGAACAGCTCAGGTAAGATGGCCGCCCCCATAATTATGTTCAGGAAATAGAATAAAAAAATTCTGTAATCAGAAAATAAAAACTGATTAGAAAAAAATGTGTTTCTATCTGGTTTTAACTGGCAGATACAATTTTTGGTGACACATTTCCTCTAAAGAATTTTAAGAAAAGATGCTCCAGAATTGTTCTTTTAAGGGGAATACAATAAGAGGTCTGGAGAGGTGACAGGTCCTCTTCACCTGAGATTTCTGACACTTGAGCCCCAACCTCGAGCATAATTTTGTGGATTTCGAGTAGGTTTTCATACATTGACTAATTTTCAAAGTTAATGTTTCATTTGCAGAGCACTTCACCTGCATTGTGAAAGTACTTTACTCCCTACTCTATACTCAAGCCCTCATCGCAGTCACTGTCCGGTTCAGTGCTGAGGACCGAGCAACTTGGAGAGAGTCTGGAGCCCACAAAAAAGTAGGTGTTTTTGGATGTTTTATTTCTTTTTCAGTCCCTTGAAGAGATTAGATTGTGAATAATGTCTGCCACGTTCCCGCCGACTTTTATGTTTAATGTCCTTTTTATGTTTTGTTTTAAATAACGATGACATGTGGAAAATCAATGCCTGCTGTTTTTGTGAGAGCCTTTTCGTGATGCTCTGCTAGGGAATGAGCTATAAGAAGGAAAGGTGACATTCTTCAGCCATCAGCCCTTATGAAAAGTTTTGGCTCCAAAGGTGCAGAGGTGGCAGAATCATTCATTGTATAACTGATGTCCTGACAAGCAGACAGCCTCACAAAATACTTCACTGGCACAACAAAAAGGCATTTAAAGTTCCGCCATTGTGATGATGGTGTTCTTTCCCGACCTCTGTCTATTCTAAAAGAAATATTGTAGAATTTTTTTAAACTTAAAGGGGTTGTCTCACTTCAGCAAATAGCAGTTATCATGTAGAGAAAGTTAATACAAGGCACTTATTAATGTATTGTGATTGTCCATATTGCCTCCTTTCCTGGCTTGATTAATTTTTCCATAATTTTATAAACACTGCTCGTTTCCATGGTTACGACCATCCTGCAATCCAGCAGCAGTGGCCGTGCTTGCACACTATAGGAAAATAATTCTGCAGTCCCGTCCACTATAGTGGCTGGCACTTTTTTTTCCTATAGTGTGCAAGCAGAACCACCACTGCTGGTATGACCTGTGCCAGAAATCCGAGGCTGGTAGTTGGTATTTTAACCACAGATATGCAGATTGATGTTCCTCAGATCCCCTTGAGTATTAGCCTAACTTATTGGGTCTTATCTGCCAGATTTTCCATGTGGAAGTAAGCTTGATACATATTCTCTTGGATTTTTTTTTCCATCTGGGGACAAAAATCTGCATGAGTTTTCCAAGGAGGTTGCTGAAACCCCATTTACATGGGATGCAGAATGGGTATAATTATTTTTTGTATATTTTGGGGTTCTGTCCCCACTGGAATCTGTGTAGCCCAACATCAGTGTATATGAGGCGAGAGGGATACTTGTTGGCGGAATGATCTTTAGGTGGGTTGTGTCAAGCACACCGAGTATTTAATCCATAGTTTGCCTATGCTTCATTTCTTCCAGATTGCAATATGTTTTTTATTTTTGTTTGTTTTCTAGAAGAAGAAACCCTATTAAAGTTTCTCAATTGCTGTTTTGTCCCGGTCATTTTGATGCATCTTTTGATACATACGCTATACAGTAGGTGTTTGTGAGATTGTGTTTTCAGCACGACAGCGTCGCGCTGATACTCGGCGACGTGGTGCCGAGATCTCGCACTCACTGGGATAGCGACAGCACATCCCAGCAAGCGCGTCATAGAAGAGACGGGAGATCCGACTTGGATTCCCGCCAATTCTACACGTGTGCGGCGTTTGTTATGAATCCTGAGGGGGAAGTCCCCGCCGGATTTTAAATAAAAATCCGGCCTGGGTCCCGCCCTCAGGAGCATACCGGGCCCTTAGGTCTGTTATGGGTTGTAAGGAGAGCCCCCCCTACGCCGAAAAAAACGGCGTAGGGGGTCCCCCTACAATCCATACCAGACCCGTATCCAAAGCACGCTACCCGGCCAGCCAGGAAGGGAGTGGGGACGAGCGAGCGCCCCCCCCCCCCCTCCTGAGCCGTACCAGGCTGCATGCCCTCAACATGGGGGGTTGGGTGCTCTGGGGCAGGGGGCGCACTGCGGCCCCCCCACCTCAGAGCACCCTGTCCCCATGTTGATGAGGACAGGGCCCCTTCCCGACAACCCTGGCCGTTGGTTGTCGGGGTATGCGGGCGGGAGGCTTAACGGAATCTGGGAGCCCCCTTTAATAAGGGGGGCCCCCAGATACCGGCCCCCCACCCTAAGTGAATGAGTATGGGGTACATCGTACCCCTACCCATTCACCTGCAAGAAAAGTGGTAAAAACACAAATAAACCACACAGTGTATTAAAATATTTTATTTTTCTGCTCCGGAGGCCGCCCCCTGTCTTCTTTATTAGCTCTTTTACCAGGGGGGGCTCTTCTTCTTCCGATATCCCGACGGGTCTTCTCCGCTATCCGGGGGGGGTCTTCTCAACTCTCCGGGGTTCTCCTTCTGTCTTCTCCTTCTGTCTTGTTGTCTCCTTCTGTCTCCGGGGGGGGCTCTTCTTCTTCCGATATCCCGACGGGTCTTCTCCGCTATCCGGGGGGGGTCTTCTCAACTCTCCGGGGTTCTCCTTCTGTCTTCTCCTTCTGTCTTGTTGTCTCCTTCTGTCTTCTGTCTCCGGGGGGGGCTCTTCTTCTTCCGATATCCCGACGGGTCTTCTCCGCTATCCGGGGGGGGGTCTTCTCAACTCTCCGGGGTTCTCCTTCTGTCTTCTCCTTCTGTCTTGTTGTCTCGGCGCACCCCGATTCTTCGTCTTCTCTTCTTGTTTTCGCCTCTCTCTGTTGTTGACTCGGCGCACCCCGGTTCTTCGTCTCGCGAGACTCGGCGCACCCCGATTCTTCGTCTCGCGAGACGAAGAACCGGGGTGCGCCGAGTCAACAACAGAGAGAAGAATCGGGGTGCGCCGAGTCTCGCGAGACGAAGAACCGGGGTGCGCCGAGTCAACAACAGAGAGAAGAATCGGGGTGCGCCGAGTCTCGCGAGACGAAGAACCGGGGTGCGCCGAGACAACAAGACAGAAGGAGAAGACAGAAGGAGAACCCCGGAGAGTTGAGAAGACCCCCCCGGATAGCGGAGAAGACCCGTCGGGATATCGGAAGAAGAAGAGCCCCCCCTGGAGACAGAAGACAGAAGGAGACAACAAGACAGAAGGAGAAGACAGAAGGAGAACCCCGGAGAGTTGAGAAGACCCCCCCGGATAGCGGAGAAGACCCGTCGGGATATCGGAAGAAGAAGAGCCCCCCCTGGAGACAGAAGACAGAAGGAGACAACAAGACAGAAGGAGAAGACAGAAGGAGAACCCCGGAGAGTTGAGAAGACCCCCCCGGATAGCGGAGAAGACCCGTCGGGATATCGGAAGAAGAAGAGCCCCCCCTGGAGACAGAAGACAGAAGGAGACAACAAGACAGAAGGAGAAGACAGAAGGAGAACCCCGGAGAGTTGAGAAGACCCCCCCGGATAGCGGAGAAGACCCGTCGGGATAGCGGAAGAAGAAGAGCCCCCCCTGGTAAAAGAGCTAATAAAGAAGACAGGGGGCGGCCTCCGGAGCAGAAAAATAAAATATTTTAATACACTGTGTGGTTTATTTGTGTTTTTACCACTTTTCTTGCAGGTGAATGGGTAGGGGTACGATGTACCCCATACTCATTCACTTAGGGTGGGGGGCCGGTATCTGGGGGCCCCCCTTATTAAAGGGGGCTCCCAGATTCCGTTAAGCCTCCCGCCCGCATACCCCGACAACCAACGGCCAGGGTTGTCGGGAAGGGGCCCTGTCCTCATCAACATGGGGACAGGGTGCTCTGAGGTGGGGGGGCCGCAGTGCGCCCCCTGCCCCAGAGCACCCAACCCCCCATGTTGAGGGCATGCAGCCTGGTACGGCTCAGGAGGGGGGGGGGGGGGGGGGGCGCTCGCTCGTCCCCACTCCCTTCCTGGCTGGCCGGGTAGCGTGCTTTGGATACGGGTCTGGTATGGATTGTAGGGGGACCCCCTACGCCGTTTTTTTCGGCGTAGGGGGGGCTCTCCTTACAACCCATAACAGACCTAAGGGCCCGGTATGCTCCTGAGGGCGGGACCCAGGCCGGATTTTTATTTAAAATCCGGCGGGGACTTCCCCCTCAGGATTCATAACAAACGCCGCACACGTGTAGAATTGGCGGGAATCCAAGTCGGATCTCCCGTCGCTTCTATGATGCGCTTGCTCTCCATCGCGGCAAGCCAGCTCGGCGCTGGCTCCCGCGATGGGGCTCGTATGTGCTCAATCTCGCCGAGAAATACGGCGAGATTGACACAAAATCGGGTTCACCTACTGTATGTCTTCAGTGGATGCCACTAGAGCCATTATATCTTTATTGTATGAATCAGCTTTTATTGTACAGACTTTAGAAAACCTGTTCGTTTGTTTTTTGTTTTTTTTGTATACAGTCATTGTTCTAACCTCTGCCATTTGCTGTGTTATATTATTACCATTGACACCTGAGGTTCCGTCTTTGGAGTCTTTTTTTAAAGGGATCTGTTTTTGGTCTCCCTGACAGAGCTCATATTCTCCCGGGAAGTCATGGGAAGCCTTGCTTGGTTTTGTGATTAACGAATTATCGTCAGGAAAGCTATACCAAGAAGAAGAGGCGGAGGACGTTACAAAGGTACCCAGACAACATGCGGTGTGGTGGACTCCTATATACTCCTATATATTCAGCCTTTTATCCTGCAAAGTTTATCCATAGGAAGGCAAAAAAAAACTGTGAGGTAGAAGCCAATTTTTCTCATTTTAAGGGAATAATTCCTTCACAACTCCATTCAGGCAATCGGTTTAACTACCTGGATCAAAAACGCTTCTCCAAAATTCTAGTAAGGCCTCATGCACACGAACATATTTTCTTTCCGTGTCTGTAGCGTTTTTTTGCGGACCGTAGGCGGAACCATTCATTTTAATGAGTCTGCAAAAAAAATAAACGGAAGTTACTCCATGTGCATTCCGTTTCCGTATGTCCGTATTTCCGTTCCGCAAAAAAAAAAAACATGTCCTATTATAGTCCGCAGTAAGAGGCCAGCAGTTCTTCTTATCTGTTAGGGAAAAAAATAAAACTGATCCTTTACTTTGAGGACCAGTTATGCATAGTTAGCATCGGTTTGCACTAAAAATAACTGATCTTTTTGTGAGCATCAGTTATAATCAGTTTGTGTCACTTCCGTCAGAGATCAGTTATTTTTGATGGGAGAAAGTCTTTTTTTATCTTCTGAAGGACCAGAAGAATGGAAAGCTAAACGGTGATGTGAACTCGTCCTAACCTGTAATATAATTACACTTCTTGAACTCATTTCCTGAGTTTGCCTGAAGAGGTGGTGATGGCAGAGAGTTCCATAGTCTCACTGCTCTTACCATAAAGAATCCTCTTCTATGTTTGTGTACAAACCTTCTTTCCCACACAGAGGATGTCCCCTCGTCACAGTCCTGGGTATAAATAGATCATGGTAGAGATCTCTGTATTGACCTTTAATATCTAGTATATAGTAGTTGTTTACCAAGTTTTTTTTGCTTCTGTGCATAGTACACATTATCATATGTTCTGCTCGTTCAGTCTTTTTTTATTTATTTTTTATCAAAAATTTTAATTACCAAGAAAGGAGAAATAGACATGCACCTCATCCCAATCCCTGTAACCACCCTCCATGCTTCTTAATATTTGATTTTTATTTTTTATTTTTTTTTAGGTCGGCCCCATTGCTTGGACCTCACAGTCCATTGAACATCACCTGCAGCAATTTTGTCTGCCCTTCCTGAGGCTCACAACCCTTCTCCAGCACCATCTGTTTGGAGTAGATATTCCAAGCTGCCAGGTATGTTGCCTTAGAGTAGTTATTGCATTCTTTATACTAGGAACTGGTTCACATATTAAAACATATGATGCCCTGGTCAGTGCCTCCTCAGCCTTTAGTGTTTCTGCACCTCTGGGGATCCCCTGGTGGCCATGAGAAGAACAAATACAGAGGATGCTGCACATGTTCCTCTCCATTCAGGTCTATGGAAGTTACAAAAACAGACCAGCTCAACTGTCAAGACGGGTGGTGGCCCAAGAGGCAAAAACATGACCCTATTAGATATTTATGGCATATATTGTTGACATGCCATAGTTGTCTATAATGGTAAAACCTCTTTGTAGCATGTTTTCTGTTTTGCCCGAGATGGAGAACGAGGTTTTGTCTTTTCTTCTAGATCACTAATTAAGGTATATTTTTGCTGTTTTACAGGAAGAAGATGAATTTGTTGTCCTTTGCAGCTGCTCAGGAATTTTACTGTCAGTCCTTCAAACATCACAAGAGTTCACCAGCGCGGCCTGCCTAGACTGGCCTGTCCCTGCATTTGACCTAACGTTTCAGTGGTGCACAGAATTGGTTCTGTTTTCAGAAAAGCAGCCTGATCAATTTAATGTAGGCAACGGTTTTATTTTATTCTTGCTTTTTGTTACAATTTCACCCCCCAAAAAGTAAAAGAAAATAATACAAAAAAAACCTACACACATACATGTCACAATACAAGAATTATAATGGTGCACATGTGGCACTTATTTAATGCATTTCTCTTGATGTTTGTTGCCCCTCTGTGTACAAGGACTGTATGCTTAAAGGCTATGAACACCTTCAGGGCAATTTTTTTTTATAATTGCATTTTAGTTATTTTGGGCTAAAAATAATTTTTCACTTTGTCTTTAATATAATTTTTTTGTTCCACAGACTTAAATGGAATGTGTCACCCACATTTTTTCGCCCAGTTAAACCAGATAGTAACAGATAAAAAGATAAAAAGATTTATTTTTTATTTCATGGACTTGATTTTGGGTAGGGATGAGCGAAGTGAGCTTCGGATCCTAGACAGATCCCCAAACAGCATTAAAACGAAGTTTTGAGCGATGCGACTTGGGATCTAGGATCTGAAGCTCGCTTCGCTCATTCCTAATTATGGGGGCTGCCATCTTGTCTGAGCTGTTAATAGCATTAAGAAAGCATTTAGATAATTTATTTACAGCAGCCACATGGGCCATAGACACAGTGGACAGGAGGGGGGGACCTCTTTGACTTACATGGGAGAGTTTTCTACGTATGTGACCTGTGCAGAGGTCAGGAGGGAGTAGATAAGCTTTGAGAATCAGCTATTGCGGATGGTGGATCATGTGTTATCTATACATAAAGGTAATATCTGTAATTCTAATCCTGCCTGTTATGATAAGCAGACAACTGCAGTAAAGTCATCTGTACAGACCATGAGTTGGGGCCTATTGTTGTGGCCAGTGCAAAAACTGCTGGATTTTATGGTATTTGTTTAAATACCGATATTGACATGAAAAATTTAAAATAACTTCATAAAAAATTATTGAAAAACATGTTTAACATAAAAAACATGATTTAACCACTTAACGACCTGCACCGTACATGTACGGCGCAGATGTCCTTGACTGAAAGACATCTGATCCGCAGCAGGGGTCCGGCAGTAACTGATAGCCGGACCCTTACTGCATGCATCGGCATCAATGAAATCACGGATGCCGGCACATTAATCCTTGATGTGCCGTGGTCAGCGCTGACCGCGGCACGTTGCAATTTCTTTGCTGGGATCGAGGCTGCCATCGGGTCCCCGCGCTGCTGTGACGGGGACCCGATAGGAGGGAAGGCAGCCCGATGCCTTCCTTAGGCATCGTGGCAGCTTTCCGTGACAGCCTGTGAGATCCAGCCCCCTGGATCTCACAGGCAGGAAGCTGTAAGTGTATTACATTCAGTAATACACTTACAGCCAATGCTTTACAATTCAGAAGCATTGTAAAGGGGATCAGACCCCCAAAAAAATAAAGTGAAAAGAAAAAGTTAAGAAATAAAGTTTTACAAAAAATGTAAGTTTCAAGTAAAAAAAAAAAAAGGCCCTTTCCCAAGATAAAGTAAAAAAAATTTTTGGGAAAGAATAGGGAAAAAAAAGGAGACATATTAGGTATCGCCGCATCCGTATCAAACTGCTCTATAAAAATATCACATGACCTAACCCCTCAGGGGAACAAAAAAACTGCTAAAAAAAAACTTTTTTTGTCACCTTACATCACTAAAAGTGCAACACCAGGCGATCAAAAAGGCGTATGCCCCTTAAAATAGTACCAATCTAACCGACACTTCATCCTGCAGAAAATGAGCCCTACCTAAGACAAGACAATCACCCAAAAAATAAAAAAAAAACATGGCTCTCAGAATATGGAGACACTAAAACCTCATTTTTTTTGTTTAAAAAAATGCGGTTATTGTGTTAAACTTAAATAAAAAAAAGTATGCATATTAGGTATTGCCACGTCCGTAACAACCTGCGCTATAAAAATACCACATGATCTAACCCCTCAGGTGAACACCGTAAAAAAAAAAAAAATCTGTCAAAAGCCATTTTTTGTCACCTTACATCACAAAAAGTGTAATAGCAAGCGATCAAAAAGTCATATGCACCCCAAAATAGTGCCACTCAAACTTTAATCTCATTCCGCAAAAATGATACCCTACCTAAGACAATTGCCCAAAACATAAAAAAAACTATGGCGCTCAGAATGTGGAGACACAAAAAAAATATTTTTTTCAAAACTTATGTAAAACTGAAACAAACAACCAAAAAAAGTTGTCATATTTGGTATTGTTGCGTCCGTAACAACCTTCTCTATAAAATAGCACATGATCTAACCTGTCAGATAAACGTTGTAAACATCAAAAAATAAAAATGGTGCTAAAACAGCTAGTTTTTGTTACTTTGCATCACAAAAAGTGTAATATAGAGCAACCAAAATTTCATATGTACAACAAAACTGCCACCTTATCCCGTAGTGTCCAAAATGGGGTCGCTTTTTGGGGGTTTCTACTCTAGGGGTGCATCAGGACGGCTTTAAATGGGACATGGTGTCAAAAAATCAGTCCAGCAAAATCTGCCTTCCAAAAACCATATGGCGTTCCTTTCCTTCTGCGCCCTGCCGTGTGCCCGTACAGCAGTTTACAATCACATATGGGGTTTTTCTGTAAACTACAGAAACAGGGCAATAAATATTGAGTTTTGTTTGACTGTTAACCCTTGCTTTGTTAGTGGAAAAAAATGGATTAAAATGGAAAATCTGCCAAAAAAGTGAAATTCTGAAAATTCATCTCCATTTGCCATTTTTGGGTGGTTTCTATTTTGTAAGCCTCACGAAGTGACTTCAGACCTGAACTGGCCCTTAAAAAGTGATTAGATTTGCTTCTAAGCTTTCTAACATTCCCAAAAATTAAAATGGCATTCACAAAATGATCCAAACATGAAGTAGACATATGGGGAATGTAAAGTAATAATTATTTTGGAGGTATTACTATCTATTATAAAAGTAGAGAAATTGAAATTGGGAAATTTGCTAATTTTTCTAAATTTTTGGTAAATGTTTATTTTTTTTATAAATAAAAATGAAAAAAATTTTACTCAATTTTACCACTGTCATGAAGTACAATATGTGATGAGAAAACAGTCTCAGAATGGCCTGGATAAGTAAAAGCGTTTTAAAGTTATCACCACATAAAGTGACACTGGTCAGATTTGCAAAAAATGGCCTGGTCGTTAAGGTGAAAAATGGCTTGGTCCCGAAAGGGTTAAACAATCTGTCATTTTCTGATGACACATTCCATTTCAGATTCAGTCTGTAGAGTATCTTGCTCTGACACTGAATCTGTCAGGTTGCTGCTCTGACTGCTGTAGCCCTTATCTTTGAACTCCTGACAGCACATAAACACTTATTTAAGCCATATTCTTATCATTTTGGTAAGAGGTTAGCTATAATGAAGGTTTATGAGCTGTCTGGAATTCAGCTATAGATGCTATACATCCAGCAACCTGACAGATTCAGTGTGAAACTGAAAGCAAGATTCTCTGCAGACAGACTGAAACTTAAGCCTGTAGAAGAAATGAAATATTTTTAATAAAGTCCAATTGAAAAAGATGTTTTTTTTTAGCCCAAAATAAGTAAGATGCAGTCTTAAACAAATTGCCCACAAAGGTGTTTATAGCCTAAAAAGACGGCTCGTCTTCTCTCCTTACATGTCTGTTTTAGTAGCTACTTGCATTCCCCATGTAATAATACAATTATGCAGCATCTATTCTGGTCACAACCAGCTAGACCTTTATTGCAGACCGCTAACAATTTCTTTATACGTTTATAGTATGTGTCACGGATGTTCCTGCGACAGGTGGCAGGAGATCGGTGAGACTGGCAACACGTGGTTTGATCTGACATGTTTTCCGTTTGGATCAAATAACGTCTGTGTTGTTTCTGGTGCTTGTCGCACCTTCTTTCCCCAGGTGTGGCTATTAGGGTCATTTAACCTTCTCTATTTATAGTTGCTTCTCCCACAATGCTGTACGGTTTATAGCTTCTGTTTGGACCTTTGGAATAGATTGTGGTTGGATCTCGGCTGAGTTCCTGGTGCTTCCATAGCCCCTTTGAAGTTAAGTCTTTCCTTTCCCTTGTATTTTGTTTGGGTTTTGTGTGTTGCATTTCCCTATTGTTTGTATTAGGCCTGAAGGAGCCTCCTGTTCGTCCTTCCTTTTGAGGGAACAGGTAGTCTCGTCCCTGCCATTAGTACCAGGGTCCTATAGGGCTAAATAGGACTCTAGGTATTCCTGCGTATGCACTCGTCTACCTTTTGGGGTCTGTTCATACTGGTAGTCAGTCAAGATTTTGGTTAGGGTTTTCACTAGGAGGTGTCCATTTTCCTTCCCTAGTTCTCAGGCCTGATTCCCTGTTCTCCCCTTCCCTCCTATGCTCGTCCCACACCGAAACGTGACAGTATGTTAACAATAGAGTCATAAGAATAGATGCTCCAGAATTATTTCATGGGAAATGCATGAAGCTATTAAACCAGACATGTCAGGAGAGGTGACAGCATCTCTTTTGTGATGTGGTATTTTTTAAAAATATTTAGCAGAAGTATTTACAGAAATTAAAGGGAAGCTGTCACCATGAAAATGCAAAGTAATCTGCAGGCAGCCTGTTATAGAGCAGGAGGAGCTCAGCAGATTGTTATATAGATTTGTGTGGAAACATTCAGTAAAATTTGATTTAAATTCCTGCTCATTCTGGGCTCTAAAGTCCAGGAGGCGGTCCTATCAGTGATTGACTTCACAGTCATAGGGAAGGCTGTCAATCACTGATAGGACCGCCTCCAGGACTTCAAAGCCCAGAATGAGCAGAGATTTAAATCAAATTTTACTGAATCTTTCCACACAAATCAGTCAGTCTGCTCAGCCTCTTAACAAATCGGGCGCATCTCTGCCCTATTGTGCACCAGAAACTACAGGCTGGCGTAGACTTCAGCTAGAACCTCCTCCACTTTCTGGAGAAAGTTATCGTAACTGCAGCGGTGGCGCGAAGTCACGCCCCCAGCTAAGCCACACCCCTTTTCTCAGCACTTCAGAAAAGTGCCAGAAAGCTCAAAAAGTCAAATTATGGTGCACAGATGCTGTGCCTCATAATGTGCGACTTTTGTATGTCACAATTGTGGCGTAAAAGCATTGATGAATGTCCCCCTATGTCTTTTCTCCCAGACTCTGCTTATTCAAGAGACCAAGTGGGATTTACCAAGGCTTCTCCAGTTGCCAGAAATCTACAACACCATTTTCCAGTATTATCATAGGAAGGCCTGCAGTGTCTGCACTAAAGTTCCCAAGGATCCAGCACTTTGCCTTGTGTGCGGTACATTTGTTTGCTTGAAGGGACTTTGCTGCAAGCAGCAGAATTTCTGTGAATGTGTCCTGGTAAGACTTTGGTGTCATTACTTCATAATTTCCCATGCATCTACCTTGCAGGTCTTGTTTGCTATCATGTGATCCGGTACGATTTTATAGACCTGCCTGCTCTCTGCGGATAAGCCAAGAACTATAAAAAGTGTCCTCTGTCCTAACGTGATAGATCATATGTCATTAAATGTATTTGGACCAATCCTAGTATCAGAATATAATCTGCACAGTGTGACTTTGATTTCTTCCAGTCAATGCAGACATCCTGAATTTAACCAGTGAACAGTTAACCATTGCCGATACTGTTTATTCAGAGTTCCTCCTTGTTCCTAAGGAGTTCCTCTTTCATGTACACAAGGGAATATATCATGAAGTAATATTGATTATTACACCTCAAATGTGGTGACAGGTACTTTGTGAAATATAAATACTATGTCAAAAGTATATACAGTGAGTAAGGTTTAACTTAGTCAGCTGGAGGAGCGCAGTTTGAGGATGCCTGACTTAGAGTGTGCAGCCATTGACTTCTATGTGTTAGGGCATCTTTTAAATGTCTAAATCGAATTGTTCAGAGCACAGGTATCCCAATGGTATATTGTCATTTTTCAATGTAGACTTTCTTAGTTACACACTTTAGAGTTACCGGAAACTAGATTCTGAGATGTGCACATTACTTCCAAAAGCGTACCCGCTGCTGTGTGAGTAATGGTAAAGAAAGGGTTAAAGAGATTATGCCACAGCTGATGTCAAAAATAAGAATCAGACAGCATATAGGACATGACAATCTATTTCTAACAAAGCTCGAACCAGCCCTGTACCTCACATGGATCCAGAGATCTCCACATTCGTTGCTCCGCTAGATTTACTTCAGTCTAGCCGCTCTTTATCGGAAGGTGTCTTTTCTAAGTTTATAAGCTCTCTCCCTGTCACAATTCAGGGCTAGTGGCATTTGAAGGATGAAACTGAACGTGTATGACCACCTCAGTAGGTGGACGTGCACTTTACTATACAGATTAAACACCAGGGGGCACTATTATAATGAAATAAAAGAGAATATCTCACAACTGGAGTATTTTTGTAACAAAGTAAATTACGAAAGTAACTACGGTAGTTTTTCCTGCTGAATTATATTAAAATAACATGTAATGGTGTCTCAACCCTTTTAAGTACTGGTTTAATAGCAAAAAATAAGACTTTATTCTAATATTTGTTGTTGCTTATTCCTTCTATTACAGCACTCCCAGAACTGTGGTGCTGGTACCGGGATTTTCCTGCTAATCAACGCCTCAGTGATAATCATAATTCGGGGGCACCGCTTCTGCCTCTGGGGTTCTGTGTATCTTGATGCACATGGCGAGGAAGACCGAGAGCTCAGGTAATAATGCACGCCGGTTACTACCAGAGTTTCTGGAAGTACAAGATAATTTTCAGTGATTTATACAGTGGCGTGTCTCTGTATGTATCTTTTGGACCTCCACCACTGGTGCATTATTGTTTTTTTATTTTATTTCATTATGTTAAATTGCCACTATGCCATAAGGAAAAAAAATGCCTCATTACATCCTTTACCGTCTTTTCATAGACGCGGAAAGCCTCTTTACATCTGCAAGGAGCGTTACAATGTGTTGGAGCAGCAGTGGGTGACGCACACGTTTGATCACATCAATAAAAGATGGGGCCCGCATTACAATGGCCTGTGAAGATCAATGCAACTGCAAATGAAATTGCTAGCAAGAAGCAAAGGGCTTCCTACGGAAAGAAGAGGCTGGCGCGATCCCCGCCACCATAAAGCTTTTTAGTGATTAGGTGCTATTGTACTAATAACAACACTCCCCGGCAAGCACTAGAAGAGCTAAGTATACGAACGTCAGAAGAAAGAAAGGAACACTACAGCCGGTGTCGTCCTGCAAGCACAATGAATACTGAATGTTCAAGGCGCATTTCCGCTTCTTCTATAGATTTCTTTATAGTTTCTGTACATTTTATTTTTAATTAACTCGCTTCTAGCTTCATCCTTGTGTTGATTTGTATAGTCACTGGAGACTTAACTGACATATAGTGCACGCCTCAGTACAACAGGCCGACATTAGGGTTTGTTAGCGCTGCTTTGTATACCACCAGGGTCAGCGCACTGGTCATCCACCTCCAGTGCGAAGCCGCCAGAGGGGAGGGGATATGGGTGGGGGGGCATTGTTGTGAATATAATGTGCTGTGATAAATTGTGATATTTACGTTTTTGGGCTTTTGAGCCTTATCTTACAAACTACTCAACCATACTGAAGCAATGGTTTAGTATGGCCGGGTGGGTTTAATTGTATTTGCTAAATGGGACTGCACTTTTAAATGTTTGATAAGCTCACTGTAAACAAATCTATTAACGTGTCCTTTTTTTGTTTTGCTTTTTTGAGTGTTGATATGTAATTAGGAATCCATTGTAAAACACCTTTTGTTTCCTGTGAAATATTGTATAGTTACAGATGGTATACAGATGTTATTAATGACAATTTTACATTCAAATTGTAATCATATATAAATATTGCTGTATGTGTGTATAGAAGAAAATACACGCATTCAGGGACATATACATAAGTTGAGTTATTTGTCCAGAGGGTCTGCGAAAGTTTTTTTTTTTTTTTTTTTTTTTTTTTTTTTTTTTTAAGGCTTTGCTAAAACTGAATTTCATTCTCAGGAATTTTAAGACTCTCACTGGACATGAAATTGAAATGTGATATTGGATTGCTGTATTCTTTCCTTTACCCTCAAAGTTTTGTTCCAACTGTGTTCTTTCTGCAAGGGTAAGTGCTTTGTTGTATGCAGTGAACTAGGCTTAAATGACATCTGAGCAAGACATAGTCATCTAGGTCTTGTAAAAATGTACAAAACAATAAAACAGATCATCTAATCTGAAACCTGAATGTTTTTTTTTTGTTTTTTTGCTGTAGATGATTGAAGGCGCTATTAGGAGGAGATTCTAGTCTCTCATCAGCTCCGTATATCAGAGAGCTGCAAAATGTAGTTCCCACCAGCTTTTGTAAAACTGCACCTCCATGCACGACCTGCTGCTAACCCACCATAAAAATACACTGCCAGTGATATTAGCTCTCTTATGGTACTGTTTTTTTTTTTTGTTGTTTTTTTTAGCTAATAACACAGAGGGTCCTCCACCTCCTTATCTATTCTTTCTGGCAGCCAATAACCCTGTGAGAAGCCTCCCCTGTTATATCCCTAGCACTGAGCAGACACACAGTTCATTGAATTCATGCCTGTAGGAAGCATTTAAAGACCAAGGAGCACATTTATTAAGACCAGCTTAATAAAGCCCCATCGCTGTTGGTGGATCGCCGAAGATATGTAGAGGCTTCCGAGCTGTCTTCAATTTAGACCTTTTTCTACACCTGAAGCAAGCGTAGAAAATGGTAAATGAGACGTACCTGCCGACCCACCCCTTTCCACCACCGCCATGCCCACCTGGCGTGAGAAGTCACAAATTGCGACGCATCTAAGCCTTGAGCGACAATCTGTGCCCTAATACAAGTATTTAAGCTTAATAAATGACCCCCCAAATGTTTCTTTATTAATCAGGAATCTGTCAGTACAAAGGAAGATCACGCAAGCTGAAAACCAACATCCTAAACCTCTCTTTAGGAAATAGTTGGGGGGCCCCCATACACATTAGATGGTTTGAGGATCCTAATCTGACTCAATCCAAACGCCTAGAAGCTCAAGCGACCCCCCAAAACTACCAATTAACAATAGGGGATACCCTCAGACACATTTAGAGCCTAATTTGGGGCTCCTCGGTGACCCAAGAGGAAAGTTATTGTTCGGGCCTGGGCGCCACGGAAGACCGCGTGTTAAATTTACGACGCTTAACAGGCAAGTCTAGAACTTTTACGAAAGCCGAATTCTCCCGCCATCTTGCCAGCCCCCGCGAGACATCCCTGGCAGTAGAGACCCACCAAGATTTCATGCGAGATCCTGCCGACAGACCCGGTGAGTACTTGGGTCGGGACTGGACTGACACTGGACACCAGAGGTACCAAAGCCTCAGTGTTCTCTGAGTCCGCGGGCTGCCACGCTCTGTCCGCCACCCCCTCCCCCACCTGTATCTCGCTACCATGCCACTTAACCCGACGTCTCTCCTTCCCAGATTAAAGATTTTAACATCCGCCAAGTCAAATAGGCAGTGCCTACATTTTTCTTTGGATCTCTACACAGAGATGTGCCTAAATTACCTTTTTAACTTTCAGAACCTTGAAGGCCAAGCTTACAACGGACTTTCTTCAAAAGTTACACCTACCGTTCATCACTCCCAAACAGGCAATACATTTATACACCCCCATTTCCACACGAGAAATAACCGAGACCATAAAATCCATAGCAAAAGGGAAATCCCCAGGCCCTGATGGCCTCCCAGGCTTGTATTACACAACCTTCATCGATACCCTCTCTCCATATATGCGCCAAACCTTCAATTCAGCACTATCCGGTAATTCCTTTACACCCCAAACCCTAAATGCGCATATCACATTGATTCACAAGCCACGAAAAGATCCTACTTTTTGCTCAAGGCCGATATCCTTGCTAAATCTAGATTTCAAAATTTACGCGAGAATACTATCAGCCAGGATAAAACATCTACTTGCAGACTTAATTCACCCTCACCAAACAGGCCGAGAAGGCAAAGACAATACATATAAAATTATAAACGCTATTACTTTGGTGAAAAGGCGAAATAACTCTATAGTCCTGCTAGGGACTGACGCTGAAAAAACCTTTGATCGAGTGGTGTGGTCCTTTATAAAAAGCACACTGATAAAGTTCGGATTTCCTAGCCCTTTCATTAAAGCAATATTTGCAATGTACGACTTCCCTAGTGCTTACATTAGAGTAAATGACACTCTCTCAGGCAGTCAATATAAGTAACGGTACCAGACAGGGGTGCCCACTATCCCTGATTCTATTTATTTTAACAGTGGAACCTCTACTGCAGCACATTAGACAATCCACAGAGATTAAAGGTCTAGCCTGCGGAGACTTAGAAATCGAACAAGCGGCCTATGCTGTTGATCTCCTATTACTTGTTTCAAACCCCACTCAAGCCTTCCCAACAATCCTCGAAAGCTTCAATGCATTCGGTACGATCTCCAACTTCAAAATCAACATAACTTAATCCCAAGCCATGGGCATAAATATCCTACCCAAAGAACTGAAGAAACTACACACAGACTCTCCCTTTGATTGGACAGACAAATCATTAAAATTCTTAGGAATCAATTTTCCCCCGAACCTTAATAAACTAGATGACCTAAACGATCTCCCTTTACTAAAATCCATCCCAGAGCTTCTGAGTTCTTGGTCACCCACCTTCATCTCCTGGCTAGGACGCAAGAATATGTTGAATACTGTCATATTCCCCCAAATATCGTATCTATTACAAGTTCTCCCCATAAAGCTACCGCGCCTCTTTTATGTAACAATTAGCAAAATCTGCTCTAGATACATCTGGGACAAAGTGAGACCAAGAATCTGCAATAAAATATTACAGCTCCCATTTACTAAAAGGCGGAATAGGCCTACCATCTGTGTCTTGATATTATAGAGCAGTTCACCTAAATCGTGTGGTTGACTGGATCAAACGACCGATTCATAAACATTGGATCCAAATGGAAGAGAAATTAGCAAACTACCCACTCAGAGGTTTGATCTTCTCTAACCCACAAAACATCCCCACCATTCCAAGAGATACTATCCTTCTAAAAGCTACTCTATCCATGTGGAAAACAGAAGAAATAAGGGAACTATGCTCCAAATATCCCTCACAGCTGATGACTGCCGGAGATGGCTGCAATTCCATACCGACTCAATTACGAAATTCAAAAGCGTCTCTAGGAGAACAATTGGACCAAGATGGTGCATTCCTTGATATAAATGCTATTAAAATCAAGTTCCAGGCACTTCAGCTAAACAATTTACAATCTACTATTATCCGGACCGCTCTAAAGGAAGTCCTGCCCCAAGTCAACCAACAGTCTGAGCTCACCTGGTTTGAAAAATTAGTATCGCATTCACATCCACCCCAAAAGATAAATACACACCATGTGCCAAACTTACTTAAAATTGAAATCCCAATTCCTTAAAGAATGGGAATGAGATTTAAATACACAATACATCTCAACAAACCTCAAATGCACCAATGTACAAGAGAATACATACAAAGTCCTAACTAGATGGTATCTGACACCTATGAAATTGAAGCAGATGTATAGATCCACCTCGGAGCTGTGCTGGAGATGCCATACTAAGAGAGGCTCATTTCTACATTTATGGTGGGCATGCACGTCTCTGAAGGCCTTCTGGAATCAGATATTCGATAATATAAATAATATACTGCAGTCAGAACATACTAAAATCCAGACATGCCCTGAGATTGCTTTACTCAATTTGCTTCCAGACTCGCTATCAAAACCAGAGAAAAGTTTGCTGAGATTATTGAAAGCCTCCAATTGGGAATCTAGACTACAAACTACTTAAACACTTTGGTTGGACAAGGTCGAATCTCTCTCTAGACCAGAAGAATTATCACACTGGGAACTGAGAACACATCACAAATACACTAAGACATGGTCACAATGGTCAATATGGAAGGCCAATAGTGGAGGGTCCTAACAATACCACCTGTCATAACCTGGGTCTACAGTTGTCTCTCTCACATTTTCATAGCACTCAATGAGATCCAGAAGGTCTGCCCCAACTCTCGGAAGAGAGTATCTGTTCATCAGAGGCTATCCAAACTGTTCTACACCCAGGGCCGGCCTTTGGGGTGTGCGGGCTGTGCGGCCGCACAGGGCGCCATAGTAACAGGGGCGCTGGGCAGCCGACAGCTCGCAATGTAATCTGCGGCAGGCGAGGCTGCACTTGTGTTCTCCCTCGGGGCGCCCCCTCCATCTCCCTCTCCTCTGTCTGACCTGCCTGCTGCCCCCGCCGCTGCCAATAAGAAGAGGCAGGAGGAGGAGGGGAGGGGCTGTGGCCACTGCGCCACCAATAAAAAAAACTGACCTGAAATACAAATACAGGAGGCGGGTGCTGGAATCAAATAGCCGGCACCCGACCTCTGTGACAGGGAGCTGCGATCAGCTGCAGTTGAGTTAACCCTTCAGGTGCGGTACCTGAGGGGTTAACTGCCGCTGATCGCAGCTCCCTGTCACAAAGGTCGGGTGCCGGCTATTTGATTCCGGCACCCGCCTCCTGTATTTGTATAAGAAACGTTGGTGGCACAGTGCGCCCCCCCCCCCCCCCCCAACACCCCAGTATAAGAAACGGTGGCACAGTGCGGCCCCCCCCCCCCAACACCCCAGTATAAGAAACGGTGGCACAGTGCGGCCCCCCCCCCCCCAACACCCCAGTATAAGAAACGGTGGCACAGTGCGGCCCCCCTCCCAACACCCCAGTATAAGAAACATTGGTGGCACAGTGGGAAGTGCCAGTGAGGGTTAAAAAATAATTAAAAAAAATTAACTCACCTCCTCCAGTTGATCGCATAGCTGCCGGTCTCCTGTTTTCTTCAGGACCTGTGGTGACGTCACTGAGCTCATCACATGACCCATTACCATGGTGATGGATCATGTGATGAGCACAGTGATGTCACCACAGGTCCTTTGACAGGTCATGAAGAAAGAACAGAAGACGATCAATTGGAGGAGGTGAGTTAATTATTTTTTAACCCTCATTGGCACTGCCCCACCAATGTTTATTATATTGAGGGGGGGCGCACTGCACCACCAATGTTTATTATATTGGGGGGGGCGCACTGCGCCACCAATGTTTATTATACTGGGGGGGCGCACTGCGCTACCAATGTTTATTATACTGGGGTGTTGGGGGGGGCGCACTGCGCCACCAATGTTTATTATATTGAGGGGGGGCGCACTGCGCCACCAATGTTTATTATATTGGGGGGGGCGCACTGCGCCACCAATGTTTATTATACTGGGGGGGCGCACTGCGCCACCAATGTTTATTATACTGGGGTGTTGGGGGGGGCGCACTGCGCCACCAATGTTTATTATATTGAGGGGGGCGCACTGCGCCACCAATGTTTATTATATTGGGGGGGCGCACTGCGCCACCAATGTTTATTATATTGGGGGGGGGGCGCACTGCGCCACCAATGTTTATTATACTGGGGTGTTGGGGGGGCGCACTGCGCCACCAATGTTTATTATATAGGGGGGGCGCACTGCGCCACCAATGTTTATTATATTGGGGGGGCGCACTGCGCCACCAATGTTTATTATACTGGGGGGGTGCACTGCGCACAACGATGGGTTAGGGAAATTTCACAGCAGAGTGCGTATGCGCTGGGAGCCTCGCCGGCGGTTAGGGTAGGGAAAAATTATGGGCCAGTGCACAGGTGCGGTGATCGGATGGATGTTCTCAGCTGGACACCGGCCGACACTGCGCATGCGCTGGGAGCCTCACCAGCGGTTAGGGTAGGGAAAAAGCACTGGCCCGTACGTAATTTTTCCCTTCCCTAACCGCTGGTGAGGCTCCTGGCGCATGCGCACTCTGCTGTGAAACTTCCCTAACCTGTCGTTGTGCGCCTGCGTGGCGCTGCACACCTCCTCACGTCATGTCCGGTGCGACTGGAAGTGACGAGGGTAGGGAAATCTCACGAAGTAGGGAAGTATAACATTACACCGGCCTTTGGGGTGTGTGGGCTGGTAACTACTTGGTTGGATAGTCAGCCAGCCTATGCCATGATGCCAGCAACAAGCAGTGTTTTGTTTTTTTTTGGGGGGGGGGGGGGGGGGCGCCACAAGGTTAGCTCGCACAGGGCGCCTGAACACCTAAGGCCGGCCCTGTCTACACCCTTCAATAAAGTACCACCCCCCCCCTTTCTTTTTTTTTTTCCTCTCTCATTTCCCCCTTTGTTAGTACTCGCACCTATGTGGAGTTGAGTTCTCACGCTCGGCAACACTTGTAGTTACTATAATTAAGCTGATGTTTAACACAGTCTAAGTAGCAGATGGGGTCTCCTTTCTGTCTAAGTCCCTCGCTTTATCAAGTAATCTTGTTAATTGTCATAATTTGTTGAGAATCTTTATCAAAACCAGTTTTACTGTTCACATTTGCGGCTTATCCGCTCTTAAACCAAAATTATTTCACTGATGAATGATGCAATTTATTTGTGTATGTACATCTTTAAAATTAATAAAAATATTTTGAAAATAAAATAAGATGGTTTGAGGATCCTGCAAAAATTGGTTTGGTCAGCCATATGTGTAAACACTATATCTGACCATTATATAACTTGTGCCTGCCTCTTTTTTTTTTTTCTGTTTTCCCCTCTGTAGGCTACATCTGTAAATCTCAATTGTTTCTGAGCTGGTGTGTGGAAACTAGCTGTAATTATGTCTGCCCATAGATTACACCTAAAGACAGGAGATTCTGCTCCCATCTAACTCATGCAGAAATACCATATACAACAATGTAGAGAAGTACTGAGAAGCAGTGATGGCCAGTTCGCCGTGTTCGCCCGCGAACACATGCGATCTGCCATCTTAACTGACAAGTCCAGCGAGGCACAGGTAAGTCCTGAAATGAAATGCCGGTCTCAAATGAAATGCGGTCTCCAGGTGCAGGCAGTTCCGAGAACAGCCAGATGAAGGCCCCCGGAGGCTGTTCTCGGAACTGCCAGCTCCCGGAGACCGCATTTCGCGGGCGAACACGGCGAACTGACCATCACTGCTGAGAAGTATTTTAGGTGGATAAAGCACTTTGAGTAAGATATAACACTATTAGCTGCTGAATAATGCCTGGGTTGCTGTCTAACTCTGCTGCTCTCTCATCCTCCGCTTTCCCCTCATAGACTTCTATTTGATGATGTAATCTGATCCTTCAGTGAGCAGGCAAAGAGACAATATCAGAGAAAAAGTCGGTTTAGGAGAGGGAGGAAGAAAACAGCTGGTAACTGGAGAGGAAGGCATTCTTCGCTGAAGAGATATAATTCTTATATTCACTTTTACTATTGATTTTTACAAACCTGTGTTAAAGAACAGTGACCATTTAATATAGTGTGCAGGGCTCCAGATGGCGACCAAAATGGTCGCCAATGCGATTTAGAATTGCCAAATGGTGACAAGACTTTGTAGTCTTGTCGCCATTTGCACCTAGACCCTCCGCTGCTCTGCCGTTTCACACACGAGTTAAACTGACATGGCACGCGCTGCTGTCAGCGTGTGCCATGTTCTCAGCAGCAGAGGGGAGAAGGAGGCAGTCCCTGCTGCCACCAATGGACGGGTGGAGGAGGGGAGGGGCTGTGGCCACTGCGCCACCAATGAATATAGTTTATGCCTGAATACAAACGCAGGCTGCGGGTGCCGACCATATCCGGCATCCAGCCTCTATAACTGCACGCTGCGATCCGCCGCTATTAACCCGTCAGGTGCGGCACCTAAGGGGTTAATTGCGGTGTATCGCTGCACGCAGTCATAGAGGCCGGGTATGGGATATGGCCAGCACCCGCAGCCTGCGTTTGTTCTCAGGCATAAACTATATTCATTGGTGGCACAGTGCACCGCACCCCCCCAACCCCAGTATTATAATGTATAATCATTGATGGCACAGTGCGCCCACTGCTAACCCCAGTATTATAAAGTAGAATCATTGGTGGCGCAGTATTATAACTATTATAATCATTGGTGGCAGTGGCCACAGGGTCCCCTCCCCTCCTCATTGGTGGCAGCGCCAGCTTCTGACCAAAATTTTAAGTTTAAATAACCCCCTTTCCCAATTTTACATATAAAATATATAAACAATAAATAAATATTACATATCGTCACACCCAAAAAAGTGCGAACTATAAAATATAAAAAAATATTTCCTATGCGGTGAACGCCGTAACAGAGAAAAAAAAAAGCAATTTGCCATTTTTTTTGTCACCTTGTCCTGACAAAAATTAGGATCGGACTGTTCTATTATGGTCCAGATGTTCCATAAAATCTGGAATGCACGCTGCTTTTTTGCTATTTTATTTTTTTCACGTGGTATCGAGTATCGCAATACTTTTTAATGGTATCGAAATCGAGTCAAAATTTTGGTATTGTGACAACCCTAGGTAAGACATGTGTTTTTTTATTATTATACCGTAGTTTTATGTATTTTAAATTTGGCAACTAAAAATTTTAATTTGGCTCAGAAATTTTTCAGGTTAGGAGCCAATGGCTCCTTGATATTTTTTTTAGTCTCGAGCCCTGGTGTGTATGGCCAGCTTAAGAGTATGTTAAAACACAGATTTAAAATTTACAGTATGATACATGTAGGTATGGTTTTGAAGAAAAATAATCCAGGCAGATTTCAGGATCTGCTGTGTATTTTCAAATTTGCAGCATGCGTATTATGTGGTGGATGTGCTGCAGATTATCACCCTTTCAAGAGTTGATCCTGGCAACAGTATACATAAAAAAAAACTCCTAGTATCCACAGTGACATTAAAGGGGTTGTTCGGTTTTCCCTGTGAGCGCTGGATTCTCTTCTTATAGGTCATTAATCTACATATGGAACAAGTAATCAGTTTTATACAAATAGTTTATAATAGGCTCCAAAAGACACCGACAAAGTCTTCTTTCCATGCTTTAACACATAACCTAACCTAAAAGGGGTTGTCCAGGAGTTTCAATTGATGGCCTGTCTATAGAACCCCACGACTAGAAGAACAAAGTAAATGATGCCGAGCTGCAGTACCAAGCACATCCACACTCTTCTGCATGGCGCTGTTCCTGGACAGTGACCAGAGTTCTTGGTAAAACTATTAATAAAGTGACTTTTTTAGGCTACATTCTCCACAAAAAGATTAGTCAATATGGTTAATGGCTGCCTCCTCCAATAAGAGTTACAAATGTGCAGTACAAATTTTAGGTTTGCATCCTGTCCTAACACAATAGGGAAAACAAATACTCTAATATAGTGCATGACACAGATCCAGAGAACAGGTTTCAGCGGGCTGCTGCAAACAACCAAATTGCAGTATTAAATATGAGGTTACATTATCAGTGGAGTTTTTGTTTAAAGGCTTCCACAAAAACAATTATCCCCTATCCATGGGATAGAATAAACCAAACATCTCCTCTATCTCCGGCAATCCCGTAGAGTTGAATAGAGCTGTGTAACGATGCTGGTTGCACTCGAGAGTGCAGAACTAGACTTCACCTATAGCAGTCACTTTTCCCACGTCCTAACCTTTGGCTCATGCTACTGGGATACCCTCAGACCCTACAGCAGTAGGGTTCAACTGCACAACAGTCAGACAGTCACGAAAACCACATAAATGAAGAATGTATCTTCAATACTGGCAGAAAACAAGACAAAACTCACCAGTGGATGACGGGAACCAAATGCTGAGGGTTATGAAAGGAGGAAATGTTCCATCAATGGAGTGGATAGCAGATATATGACATACAGGTAGGTGGCTAATGAATGACCATGAACAGAAATGGATGAGAACTGACTATCTAAATTTAACCCAGCTAAGACAACACAGCTCTGTGGAGCTTACAGATCCAGAAAAACACTAAACTAGCACAAGATCAGAATATCAGATACATAGAGGAAATGCACATGGCAAAGACCATACTGAAGTGAGGCCTGGATATAAATAAACTCAACAATTGGCACCTCTCTCTAATCAACCAGACAAGATTATATGAGAGCCAAATCCAGATTGGCCAAACAAAATACCGTAAGTAGGTGAACTTGACACAGCAGACATATACCTGTTGCTTCTCACAAGCAGTAGACTGGTGTTCCATTCAAATGGGGGAACAAGTTCTTGTGATCAGCTTAATAACCCTGTGTATAAGGCATGCTTATACCTAGGGTTTGGAGTAAGATATGTTATAAAAAATCTAGTATTATCCATTGACTGAGCATTTTGTGGCTGGCAGATTTTCTTTACTTCCAATAATATTACAGTATTTACATTGCTCTATATAATGCTCTAATAATTTTAGGATTGGACCAATCACTTTGCTGTGGAGACATTGGCAGAAGCCTATAACACTACATCGATCAGTCATAACATTAAAACTACTTTAAAGTCAAAATGGGCAAGTATAAGGATCTGAGTGACTTTGACATGGACCAAATTATGATGGCTAGATGATGGAGCATCTGTAAAGCCTCATGCACATGACCGTATCTATTTTGCGGCGCGCAAATTGCAGATCCACAAAACAAGGAGTAGAAATCTCAGTGAAATGTACAAGAATAGGACATGTATTCTTTTTGCGGGGTGTGTTCTGTCTGCATCTTTTGCGGCCCCATTGAAATGAATGGCCGATTCACACAAAAAAATGCAAATTGGACGTGGACCGAAAATACTGTTTATGTGCATGAGGCCTAAATGGAAGGTCTTGTGGGCTGTTCCCAATAAGCAGGTTTAACATCTATCTGATGTTGTCTGAAGAAAGACAGCTAGTGATCTGGCAACAGAGTCATGGGCTCATAGATGCATATGGGGAGAAAAAACTATCCTGTCTGGTCCAATTCTACAAAAAAGCTACAGTAGCAACACTTATATCAGAAACTACTCAATATTCATGGAAAATAAAACTTTCTTTTTACAATTTTTTTTCTTTTTCATTTTGGCAGTACAATACTTTTAAATTTAAATACCAAATATTGCCCTTCTGTAGAGAACGACACCTTATTAGACCTATATACAGTGAGGAACAGAAGTATTTAATCACCCTGCAATTTTGCAAGTTCTCCCACTTAGAAATCATGGAGGGATCTGAAATTCACATTGTAAGTGCATTCCCACTCTGAGAGACAGAATAAAATAAAAAAAATTCAGGAAATCACATTGCATGATTTTTATTTGTCTTGCACTGCTGAACATAAGTATTTGAACACCTGAGAAAATCAGTGTTAATATTTGGTACAGAAGCCGTTGTTTGCAATTACAGAGGTCAAACATTTCCTGTAGTTTTTGACCAGGTTTGCACACACTGCAACAGGGATTTTGGCCCACTCCTCCACACAGATCTCCTCTACATTTGTCAGGTTTCGGGGCTGTCGCTGAGCAACACAGAGCTTCAGCTCCCTCCAAAGATGTTCTATTGGATTTAGGTCTGGAGACTGGCTAGGCCACACCAGAACCTTGATATGCTTCTTACGGAGCCACTCCTTGGTTATCCTGGCTGTGTGCTTTGGGTCGTTGTCATGTTGCAAGACCCAGCCACGACCCATCTTCAATCCTCTGACTGAGGGAAGGAGGTTGTTGCTCAAAATATCACAATAAATGGCCCCATTCATCCTCTCCTTAATACAGTGCAGTCGTCCTGTCCCCTTCGCAGAAAAGCACCCCCAAAGCATGATGTTACCACCCCCATGCTTCACAGTAGGGATTGTGTTCTTGGACTGCAACTCATCCTTCTTTTTCCTCCAAACACGACGAGTGAAGTTTAGACCAAAAAGTTCTACTTTGGTCTCATCTGACCACATGATTTTCTCCCATGCCTCCTCTGGATCATCCAGATGGTCATTGACAAACTTCAGACGGGCCTGGACATGTGATGATTTGAGCAGGGGAACTTTCCGTGCAATTCATGATTTGAAACCATGATATCGTAGTGTTCTACCGACAGTGACCTTTGAAGCTGTGGTCCCCGCTTTCTTCATATCATTAACCAGCTCCTCCCTTGTAGTTCGTTCTGGGCTGATTTCTCACCTTTCTTATCATCAGTGATACCCAACAAGGTGAGATCTTGCATGGAGCCCCAGTCCGAGGGAGACTGACAGTCGTCTTTAGCCTCTTCCATTTTCTAACAATTGCTCCAACAGTTGATCTATTTTCACCAAGCTGCTTGGCAATTGCCCCGTAGCCCTTTCCAGCCTTGTGGAGGTCCACAATTTTGTCTCTGGTGTCTTTTTACAGCTCTTTGGTCTTGCCCATGATAGTGGTTGGCGTCTGACTGACTGTGGGGTGGACAGGTGCTACTAAGTTAGATTAATTAGTGGAGTAGAGGTGGACTTTTTAAAGGCACAGTATCAGGTCTTTGAGAGCCAGAATTCTTGCTGTTTCTCAGGTGTTCAAATACTTATGTTCAGCAGTGCAAGACAAATATATTCTTTAAAAATCATACAATGGGATTTCCTGATTATTTTTTATTCTGTTTCTCAGAGTGGGAATGCACCTACAATGTGAATTCAGACCCCTCCATGATATCTAAGTGGGAGAACTTGCAAAATCGAAGGCTGTTCAAATACTTCTGTTCCTCACTTTAGATAGGTAATTCATAGGTATCTGGAACCATGCTGACTGCAGTGCATTCCACACCTGCTGGAGGGTGTGTGCGGGAGGATCCACAGAGTGAACACAGTGATCGAGGTGGTCCCACAGATTCTCAGTTGGGTTCAAGCCTAGGAAATTAGGGGCCAGGGTAGTACTTAGAAGTCTTGGTCATGCTGTTCCAACCAATGTCGGACATTTCTAGCCTTGTAACATGTCACATTCTTGCTAGAAGATCCCATCCGCCCCAAGGAAGGGAATCTGCATGTATGGGTATAAGTATTCTGCAAGGATGGATTCATAACCAAATCGGCTGAGAGTCCCTTCCACATGGATGAGTGGGCCCAGAGAATGTCACGCAAAGATTCCCCTGACCATAACGCTGCCACCACCAACTTGTGTTTTTCCAACACTGGTTGCAGGGTGTTTGTTCTCTGATGTTTTTCCCCTGACATGCCAACTTCCATCCGTTCAATGAAACAGTGGGGGTCCAATTCCAATACTGCTGTGAAAATTAAAGCCTTTTCTGCCAATGAAGCTTTATTAGAAGAGGTGCAGTGACCCTCTGTCTTCTTCGGAGCCCTATATGCAGTAGGGTTCACTGAACTGTTGTTTTAGGCCTCATGCACACGTCATTTCAATGGGTCAGCCAAAAAATGCTGATAGTTCATCCGTTTGTGTTCCAAGTCCGTTGTCCGTGTTTCCCTTCAGCAAAAAAAATTGTGCATGTCCTATTTTTTTCACATTTGCGGACAAGGATAGGCATTTATTACAAGGGATTTGTGGGGAAAAACTGATCCTCCCAAAAAAACAGATGCCGCATCCATTTTTTTTTTAGCGGATGCACAATTTGCGGACGCAAAAAACAACTGTCGTGTGCATGAGGCCTTAGACACACATATGAGAGCGCCTGGTTCAAAGGCAATAATTGGAAAGAAATCTCATATAACTTGATATCAGTTCTTCACACTGGTGAAACATTGCAGCTCAATACTTGCAGAACTCTAAACATGAAAAAGCAATTCCGAGCACTTCCTCCCTTAACCCCTTAAAGGGAGTCTGTCACCAGCATTTCACTTTTTTAACCCTTCCCACAGCCCTTCCCAGAGCGGGCAGAGGGTAGGAAGGGGCGGGGGGACGCAATAAGAAGGCTGAGCAAGCAGGGCACCTAAGAGAGTAACGCCGCCCTGGGCACTTGCGAGCCCTCATTTGCATATCTTATAAAGATCGTTTTTGAGGGTTCTAGAAGTCCAGGATTGATGCCAGAGGTAACGTTTTAATTAACTGTAAGCATGCTAGGGAGCTGTGGGAAGGGTTAAAAAAGTGAAATGCTGGTGACAGACTCCCTTTAATAACCAATGACGTACTGTGTACGTCATGATGTGGTGTTATTTACCGCATCTTGACGTACACAGTACATCATGAGATCAAAGTGTTACCGCAAGTACACTTGCAGTGACACCGACATGTAAACGGGTGTCATGTACACTAGAGCTGTCCGGACACCCGGCTTGGACCTGTCAGCGTGGTCCCTGCCTTTGAATCGCTGCGATTGGTCAGTCAGATTTGACTGACCAATTGCAGCGTTCAGCAGCGCAGCTCCGATTTCTCAGTGAGTGTTGAGGAGATCAGGGCTGTGCGGCTGTGTTGATTTCCCCCCCTCCCATCAGGCCCTTACACAGGCATCCAGGCTTGCCATGGTATGTACTGTAGGCCTGACAGGCTTACTGTGAATGAAAATACACTGCAGTACACTATACGGTGTACTGCAGTGTATTGTAGAGCCATCAGACCCACTGGATCTTTAAGAACCAAGTGGGTCTGAGTCAAAAAAGTGTAAAAAAAAAGTAAAAAAAAAAAAAAAACATTTTCCCATATGCGCACATTTACAATTGGGTAAAAATAAAAAAAATACCCTAAACATGTTTGCTATCGCCACGTCCGTACCAACCAGCTCTATAAAAATATCACATGACCTAACCCCTCAGGTGAACACCGTAAAAAAAAAAAAATCAAAACTGCCCAAAAATGGTTTTTTTTGGTCACCTACCATCAGAAATACCATCAGAAAAAAGTGCAATGCCAAGCGATCAAAAGGGCATATGCCCAATCAAACCGACACCTCCTCCCGCAAAAAATGAGATCCTACCTAAGACAATCGGCCAAAAAATAAAAAAGCTATGGCTCTCAGACTATGGAGACACAAAAAAAAAATTTGGGTTTCAAAAATGGTATTATTGTGTAAAACTTAAATAAATAAGAAAAAGTATACATATTAGGTATTGCCACGTCTGTTATAACCTGATCTATAAAAATATCACATGACATAACCCCTCAGGTGAACGCCATAGAAATAAATAAAAACTCTTTTTCTCACCTTGCCCCAAAAAGTGTAATAATGAATGATCAAAAAATCATATGTACCCAAAAATGGTACCAATAAAAATGTAAACTCTTCCTGCAAAAAACGAGCCCCTGCACAAGACGATCGGCAGAAAAATAAAAAAAATATGGCCTTCAGAATATGGAGACACAAAAACATAATTTTTTTTTCAAAAATGCTTTATTATGTAAAACTGAAACAAACAAAGAAAGTAGACATATTTGATATCATCGCATCCATAAAAACCTGCTCTATAAAAATAGCACATGATCTAACCTGTCAGATTAAGGCCTCCTGCACACGACAGTATTTTTTCACGGTCCGCAAAACGGGGTTCCGTTGGTCCGTGATCCGTGTCAGTTTTTTCGTCTGTGGGTCTTCCTTGATTTTTGGAGGATCCACGGACATGAAAAATGAAAAAAAAATCTAAGTCAAGTTTGCCATTGAAATGATAGGAAAAAAACGGACACGGATCACGGACACGGATCACGGACGCGGATGACAATCTTGTGTGCATCCGTGATTTTCACGGACCCATTGACTTGAATGGGTCCGTGAACCGTTGGCCGTGAAAAAAATAGGACAGGTCATATTTTTTTCACGGCCAGGAAACACGGATCACGGATGCGGCTGCCAAACGGTGCATTTTCCGATTTTTCCACGGACCCATTAAAAGTCAATGGGTCCGCGAAAGAAAACGGAAAACGGAACCACGGACGCGGATGCATACAACGGTCGTGTGCAGGAGGCCTAACATTGTAAAAAAACAAAAAATAAAAATGGTGCCAAAACATCCATTCTTTGGTTATCTTGCCTCACAAAAAAACATAATATAGAGAGATTAAAAATCACATGTTCCCCAAAATAGTACAAATAAAACTCACCTTATCCCGTAGTTTCCAAAATAGGGTCACTTTTTGATTGTTTCTACTGTAGGGGTGCATCTGGGGGGCTTCAAATGGGACATGGTGTCTAAAAACCAGTCTTCCAAAACCACATGGCGCTCCTTTTCTTCTGCACCCTGCCGTGTGCCCTCTCATCAGTTTACGACCATATATGGGTTGTTTCTGTAAACTGCAGAATCAGGGTAATAAAAATTAAGTTTTGTTTGGCTGTTAACCCTCAATTTGTTTTTTTTTTAAAAAAGATGAATTAAAATGGAAAATCTGCCAAAAAAGTGAAATTTGGAAATATCTGCATTTTCCCTTAATTCTTGTGGAATATCTAAAGGGTTAACAAAGTTTGTAAAATCGGTTTTGAGTAATTTGAAGGGTGTAGTTTCCAAAATGGGATCATTTATAGGGGGTTTCTACTATGTAAGCCCCACAAAGTAACTTCAGACCTGAACTGGTCCTTAAAAAGTGGGTTTTGGAAATTTTCTGCAATTTTTTAAGAATTGCTTCTAAAATTCTAAGCCTTCTAACCTCCCAAAAAAATAAAAAGACATTTACAAAATGATGCCAACGTAAAGTGGACATATGGGTAATGTTAAATAATAAATATTTTATGAGGTATCACTTTTTGTTTTAAAAGCAGAGAAACTGAAATTTTGAAAATTCCACATTTTCAAAATATTTTGTAAATTTGGGATTTTTTCATAAATAAAGGTGAAATATATTGACTCAAATTGACGACTGTCATGAAGTACAGTGTGTCACAAGAAAACATTCTCAGAATGGCTTGGATAAGTACAAGTGTTCCAAAGTTATTACCACAAAGTGATACATGTCAGATTTAAAAAAAAATAAGCCTGGTCACGAAGGTGCAAAATGTCCCGTTCATTAAGGGGTTAATCACCCCTTTTCCCCTTCTTATTTGATATTATTTTTGTCTCATATTACAATTAAAACTGAAAAATATAAAAGGAATCTCAGATTGTTCCAGGAGATCGGCTGCTACTCTGATCATCTTCTCTACCTTGTCCTGTGCCTGACTGTTAGCCATCTGGCTGTAGCAGGAGCCTCTCCCCTTCTGATGTTTGAAGTAGGACACAAAAATTGTTAGTTTCCACCCTCTTGACAGACCCCTCGGTGTCGCTCATCCAAAAATGGAAAAGGTCAGAACATTAACCTCTCTATTCTCTGCAGGATTTCTACAAGACTCTTTCCTATTGAGTGATTTACAGTGGTGGAAAGGTTATCTCCTTGTTACATTTTAGCATTCATTTCTAGAGTTAATGCTTTTTTTATTTAGACATATTAACAAGATTTCATGCATAACCTCCTTGTTCATGTCCTTGAGACATTTTAAATGAGGATAGTGACCTGGAAAGTCTAAAACTTTAATTTGGTTTCTCTTCAGCTATTTAGATGTAGATGAATTTTAGCCTATTATGTTGCAAATTAACTCATGCCAGTCAAACCAGAGACACTCGCCTGTAGATAGCACTGTTCTTGCCCCTCATCAGTACAGAGCAGGGTACTGGTTTGCTGGATGAGATGCCTTAGGGTGCCTTCAGACATGACACATTTTGTTGCAGACATTTCTGTGACTGATTATCAGTTCCATTCTTAGTAAGTCACCTCTGCCAAATAAAAAGACACCAGTTGCACCTCTGATGCCTAGTTTCTGGTAACCCACTGATATCCCCACCTGGATATCAGTGGTTAAAGTCAATCTGTCACCTCCGATACACCCTCCAATCTAGAGTAAGCGGTGTATATACAGCACACCCCTCAGAAGTCGGTACAGAGGATGTGAGGGGTAGTGACCCTGATGAGATGTTGTCACGGTGTACTCCCTCAGGCCCTTGCTCCTTGGGGATTAGTACAGTGGAAATGTACAGGGTGGGCCATTTATATGGATACACCTTAATAAAATGGTAATGGTTGGTGATATTAACTTCCTGTTTGTGGCACATTAGTATATATGAGGGGGGAAACTTTTCAAGATGGGTGGTGACCATGGCGGCCATTTTGAAGTCGGCTATTTTGAATCCAACTTTTGTTTTTTCAATAGGAAGAGGGTCATTTGACACATCAAACTTATTGGGAATTTGACAAGAAAAACAATGGTGTGCTTGGTTTTAACGTAACTTTATTCTTTCATGAATTATTTACAAGTTTCTGACCACTTACAAAATGTGTTCAATGTGCTGCCCATTGTGTTGGATTGTCAATGCAACCCTATTCTCCCACTCTTCACACACTGATAGCAACACCACAGGAAAAATGCTAGCACAGGCTTCCAGTATCCGTAGTTTCAGGTGCTGCACATCTCGTATCATCTGAAGGCAATCGTCTATGCTGTGAAGATACGAGATGTGCAGCACCTGAAACTACGGATACTGGAAGCCTGTGCTAGCATTTCTCCTGCGGTGTTGCTATCAGTGTGTGAAGAGTGGGAGAAGAGGCTTGCATTGACAATCCAACACAATGGGCAGCACATTGAACGCATTTTATAAGTGGTCAGAAACTTGCAAATAACTCATGAAAGAATAAAGTTACGTTAAAACCAAGCACACCATTGTTTTTCTTGTGAAATTCCCATGAAGTTTGATGTGTCACATGACCCTTTTCCTATTGAAAAAACAAAAGTTGGATTCAAAATGGCCGACTTCAAAATGGCCGCCATGGTCCCCACCCATCTTGAAACGTTTCCCCCCTCACATATACTAATGTGCCACAAACAGGAAGTTAATATCACCAACCATTCCCATTTTATTAAGGTGTATCCATATAAATGGCCCACCCTGTAGTTTGAAGAATCAGGCCAGAAGTAAACCTATAACAGTCTGTCTTTACTTGCAAAATATAAAAAGTAGCACATCCAGCAGTTTTAAATACAAAGTGCAGATTCTATGGCATCAGATGAGGAGGTATGGTGGCTGGTTAAATGGCTATTGTTTGGCACTAGCAAGCACTTCTGGATATGGGTGTCCACTGTAAGATTCAGGCTTGATATTTGTCTGATCTAGTGATGGTTTAGGTAGGTGGTGGTGTCTGAGCTATAGTCCCTCACCTTGCAGCAGTGTCTATAAAGCTGTATTTTGCACTGATGCTTCCTGGAAGCAGTGTTCTGCTTTCTGAAGATCTATCTGGAGAGTTGCTCTCACAGGGGGAATTAGATAAGGCTCCTAGGAGTAGGAGCTCTGATATTTGCTTCCTTACTCCCCCACTATCTGAACCGAAAGCCTCCTCTCTCCTAGCTAGACTTGAACTTCCCCTCCTGGCAGGAAACAGGACCAGCCACTCCTTCCAAGAGGGGAGGAACAGGGTGGTTAGCCCTGTTCCTGCCAACCATTCCTCCTCTGCTGGAATAAATAGCATAGCATTACAAAACAATACATTTAAAACATTAAGCAAATGCAGATACTACATATAGTATAAGATACGTCGATTATGTAATTTTTATCTTCATACTGGCTTGCGTTCCCACGCTTTTCTCTGACAAACCAGCAGTAAATTGCATTGAGAGGACTACTGTGCTCATGTACAGTTGTGGCCAAAAGTTTTGAGAATGACAAAAATATTAGTTTTCACAAAGTTTGCTGCTAAACTGCTTTTAGATCTTTGTTTCTGTGATGTAGTGAAATATAATTACACGCACTTCATACGTTTCAAAGGCTTTTATCTAGGGATGTCCCGATACCATTTTTTTAAGACTGAGTACGAGTACCGATACTTTTATTTAAGTACTCACCGATACCAATTACCGATACTAATTTTAACAATAAAATACACACACATGTATTTTCTGACCACTGACCAACCAAAAGGCCTAAAAACAGAACTATAACATTCCAAGGAGACGTTATACTGTATGGGGGCCACAAGGAGACATTATACTGTATGGGGGCCACAAGGAGACATTATACTGTATGGGGGCAGCCGCAAGGAGACGTTATACTGTATGGGGGCCACAAGGAGACGTTATACTGTATGGGGGCAGCCACAAGGAGACGTTATACTGTATGGGGGCAGCTACAAGGAGACGTTATACTGTATGGGGGCAGCCACAAGGAGACGTTATACTGTATGGGGGCAGCCACAAGGAGACGTTACACTGTATGGGGGAAGCCACAAGGGAGACGTTTCACTGTATGGGGGAAGCCACAAGGGAGACATTACACTGTATGGGGGCAGCCACAAGGAGATGTTATACTGTATGGAGGCAGCTACAAGGAGACATTATACTGTATGGGGGCAGCCACAAGGAGACATTATACTGTATGGGGGCAGCCACAAGGAGACGTTCTACTGTATGGGGGCAGCTAAAAGGAGACATTATACTGTATGGGGGCAGCTACAAGGAGACGTTATACTGTATGGGGGCAGCCACATGGAGACCTTATACTGTATGGGGGCAGCCACAAGGAGTCGGCTCTCAAGTGAACCGAAGGTCAGGAGGGACTCGCTCCTGGCAAACACAGCTCTGCTGCAGTAAATGCAGTGGAGCAGACTGTGATGTAATTACAATGTATAGTTATTGCAGGGACTCAGAGAATCGTCTGAGAGTTTATTAGTTAAAAGAATCGAATGAGTCAGAGACTGTGTCACCGAGTCCCTGCCAGACTTCCTGCTCTGCTACATGCACCCTGTACACACACAGCTCCACTACATGCTATGCTAATAATGCCCCCCCTTCCCCCCGGACGGACTTACAGGGAGCCGCAGAGCAGGAAGCCTGGCAGGGACTCGGTGACAGTCTGTGACTCATAACTAATAAACTCTCAGACGATTCTCTGAGTCCCTGCACGACTCCCCCTGTGCTGTGAGTCAGTGCTGGCTGCCTGATTGGTGGGAGGGGCGGGGCTAGCTTCCACTGTAGGCTCCTATTACACTGCCTGCTGCTGCCTCTGAAGCTGTATCAGCTGTGCGAGATGCAGGAGCAGGCCGCGGACGGACACATTTAGAAGTCCCGCACAGGTATCGGCAGTGGTATCGGGGACATTTGCACGAGTACATGTACTCGTGCAAATGTCCGGTATCGGTCCCGATACCGATATCGGTATCGGGACATCCCTACTTTTATCGACAATTACATGACATTTATGCAAAGAGTCAGTATTTGCAGTGTTGGCCCTTCTTTTTCAGGACCTCTGCAATTCGACTGGGCATGCTCTCAATCAACTTCTGGGCCAATTCCTGACTGATAGCAACCCATTCTTTCATAATCAATTCTTGGAGTTTGTCAGAATTAGTGGGTTTTTGTTTGTCCACCCGCCTCTTGAGGATTGACCACAAGTTCTCAATGGGATTAAGATCTGGGGAGTTTCCAGGCCATGGACCCAAAATGTCAACGTTTTGGTCCCCGAGCCACCTAGTTATCACTTTTGCCTTATGGCACGGTGCTCCATCGTGCTGGAGAATGCATTGTTCTTCACCAAACTGTTGTTGGATTGTTGGAAGAAGTTGCTGTTGGAGGGTGTTTTTGTACCATTCTTTATTCATGGCTGTGTTTTTGGGCAAAATTGTGAGTGAGCCCACTCCCTTGGATGAGAAGCAACCCCACACATGAATGGTCTCAGGATGCTTTACTGTTGGCATGACACAGGACTGATGGTAGCGCTCACCTTTTCTTCTCCGGACAAGCCTTTTTCCAGATGCCCCAAACAATCGGAAAGAGGCTTCATCGGAGAATATGACTTTGCCCCAGTCCTCAGCAGTCCATTCACCATACTTTCTGCAGAAGATCAATCTGTCCCTGATGTTTTTTTTGGAGAGAAGTGGCTTCTTTGCTGCCCTTCTTGACACCAGGTCATCTTCCAAAAGTCTTCGCCTCACTGTGCGTGCACATGCGCTCACACCTGCCTGCTGCCATTCCTGAGCAAGCTCTGCACTGGTGGCACTCCGATCCCGCAGCTGAATCCTCTTTAGGAGACGATCCTGGCGCTTGCTGGACTTTCTTGGACGCCCTAAAGCCTTCTTAACAAGAATTGAACCTCTTTCCTTGAAGTTCTTGATGATCCTATAAATTGTTGATTGAGGTGCAATCTTAGTAGCCACAATATCCTTGCCTGTGTAACCATTTTTATGCAACGCAATGATGGCTGCACGCGTTTTTTTGCATGTCACCATGGTTAACAATGGAAGAACAATGATTTCAAGCATCACCCTCCTTTTAACATGTCAAGTCTGCCATTTTAACCCAATCAGCCTGACATAATGATCTCCAGCCTTGTGCTCGTCAACATTCTCACCTGAGTTAACAAGACGATTACTGAAATTATCTCAGCAGGTCCTTTAATGGAATGCAGTGAAAAGGTTTTTTGGGGATTAAGTTAATTTTCATGGCAAAGAAGGACTATGCAATTCATCTGATCACTCTTCATAACATTCTGGAGTATATGCAAATTGCTATTATAAAAACTTAAGCAGCAACTTTTACAATTTCCAATATTTATGTAATTCTCAAAACTTTTGGCCACGACTGCACATAATGGAGAGGACTTAAAGAATCCTCTCAATGCATTTAATACTGGTTTGTTGGAGCACAGCGTTAGAATGCATGGGAGTATAAGGATAAAAATTACATAATTGGACTAAGCATCACTTACCCCAGGGATGCTCAACCTGCAGCCCTCCAGCTGTTGTAAAACTACAACTCCCATCATGCCCTCCTGTAGGCTTATAGCTGTAGGCTGTCTGAGCATGCTGGGAGTTGTAGTTTTGCAACAGCTAGAGGGCCACAGGTTGGGCATCCCTGACTTACACTATACAACGCTTACTCTAGTTTGGGGATTGTCTTGGTGCTGACAGATTTCCTTTAACCCCTTAGGGACCCATGATGTACCGGCACGGCATGGATCCCGAGTCCTTAAGGACCCATGACGTACCGGTACGTCATGGGTAGTTCCGATCACCGCCGCCCGGCGGGCGGTGATCGGAACCTGGTGCCTGCTCAAATCATTGAGCAGGCACCTAGGCTAAATGCGCGGGGGGGTCCCGTGACCCCCCCGTGTTGGCGATCGCCGCAAACCGCAGGTCAGTTCAGACCTGCAGTTTGCGGCTTTTTATTGTGCGGGCGGCTGTGCCATCGGGTCCCCATGGGGCTGTGGGGGGACCCGATGGCATGGAAGGCAGCGCGATGTCTAAGGAAGGCATCGCGCTGCCTTCCGGTAAAGAGCCTGTGAGATCCAGCCCCCCTACAACTCCCATCATGCCCTCCTGTAGGCTTATAGCTGTAGGCTGTCTGAGCATGCTGGGAGTTGTAGTTTTGCAACAGCTGGAGGGCCACAGGTTGGGCATCCCTGACTTACACTATACAACGCTTACTCTAGTTTGGGGATTGTCTTGGTGCTGACAGATTTCCTTTAACCCCTTAGGGACCCATGACGTACCGGTACGGCATGGATCCCGAGTCCTTAAGGACCCATGACGTACCGGTCGCGCTGCCTTCCGGTAAAGAGCCTGTGAGATCCAGCCCCCTGGATCTCACAGGCCGGAAGCTGTATGAGTAATACACACAGTATTACTCATACAGCCAATGCATTCCAATACAGAAGTATTGGAATGCATTGTAAAGGATTAGACCCCCAAAAGTTCAAGTCCCAAAGTGGGACAAAAAATAAAGTGAAAAAATTAGTTTTCCCCCCAAAAAATTAAGTTTCAAGTAAAAATAAATAAAAACTTAATTTTCCCCAAATAAAGTTAAAAATAATTGGTAAAAAATAGAGTGGGGAAAGTATACATATTAGGTATCGCCGCGTCCGTATCAAAATAGTAACAATATAACCGTCACCTCATCCCGCAAAAAATGAGTCCCTACCTGAGACAATCGCTTAAAATATAAAAAAACTATGGCTCAGAATATGGAGACACTAAAACATGATTTTTTTTTTGTGTAAAACTTACATAAATAAAAAAAAGTATACATATTAGGTATCGCCGTGTCCATATCGACCGGCTCTATAAAAATATCACATGACCTAACCCCTCAGATGAACATCGTAAAAAATTTTTAATAAAAACTGTGCTAAATAAACCATTTTTTGTCACCTTACATCACAAAAAGTAAAAGCAAGCAATCAAAAAGTCACACGCACCCCAAAATAGTGCCAATAAAACCGTCATCTCATCCCGCAAAAATCATAACCTACCCAAGGTAATCGCCCAAAAACTGAAAAGATTATGGCTATCAGACTATGGAAACACTAAAACATGATTTTCTTTGCTTCAAAAATGAAATCATTGTGTAAAACTTACATAAATTGAAAAAAAGTATGCATATTAGGTATCGCCGCATCCGTGACAACCTGGTCTATAAAAATATCACATGATCTAACCTGTCAGATAAATGTTGTAAATAACAAAAAATAAAAACGGTGCCAAAACAGCTATTTCTTGTTATCTTGCCTCACAAAAGTGTAATATAGAGCAACCAAAAATTATATGTACCCTAAACTAGTACCAACAATACTGCCACCCTATCCCGTAGTTTCTAAAATAGGGCCATTTTTTCTGAGTTTCTACTCTATGGGGGCATCAGGGGGGCTTCAAATGGGACATGGTGTCAAAAAAAACAGTCCAGCTAAATCTGCCTTCCAAAAACCGTATGGCATTCCTTTCCTTCTGCACCCTGCCATGTGCCCGTACAGCTGTTTACGACCACATATGCGGTGTTTCTGTAAACTACAGAATCAGGGCCATAAATATTGAGTTTTGTTTGGCTGTTAACCCTTGCTTTGTTACTGGGAAAAATGGATTAAAATGGAAAATTTGCCCAAAAATTTTAATTCTGAAATTTCATCTCGATTTGCCAATAACTCTTGTGGAACACCTAAAGGGTTAACAACGTTTGTAAAATCTGTTTTGAATACCTTGAGGGGTGTAGTTTCTTAGATGGGGTCACTTTTATGAAGTTTCTACTCTAGGGGTGCATCAGGGGGGCTTCAAATGGGACATGGTGTCAAAAAAACCAGTCCAGCAAAATCTGCCTTCCAAAAACCGTATGGCATTCCTTTCTTTCTGCGCCCTGCCGTGTGCCCGTACAGTTGTTTACGACCACATATGGGGTGTTTCTGTAAACTACAGAATCAGGGCCATAAATATGGAGTTTGGTTTGGCTGTTAACCCTTGCTTTGTAACTGGAAAAAAAATTATTAAAATGGAAAATCTGCCAAAAAAGTGAAATTTTGAAATTGTATCTCTATTTTCCATTAATTCTTGTGGAACACCTAAAGGGTTAATGATGTTTGTAAAATCAGTTTTGAATACCTTGAGAGGTGTAGTTTCTTAGATGGGGTCACTTTTATGGAGTTTCTACTCTAGGGGTGCATCAGGGGGGCTTCAAATGGGACATGCTGTCAAAAAAAACAGTCCAGCAAAACTTGCCTTCCAAAAACCGTATGGCATTACTTTCCTTCTGCGCCCTGCCGTGTGCCCGTACAGTGGTTTATGACCACATATGGGGTGTTTCTGTAAACTACAGAATCAGGGCCATAAATATTGAGTTTGGTTTGGCTGTTAACGCTTGCTTTGTAACTGGAAAAAAAATACTAAAAATGGAAAATCTGCCAAAAAAGTGAAATTTTGAAATTGTATCTCTATTTTTCATTAATTCTTGTGGAACACCTAAAGGGTAAACGACGTTTGTAAAATCAGTTTTGAATACCTTGAGGGGTGTAGTTTCTAGAAGGGGGTCATTTTTGGGTGGTTTCTATTATGTAAGCCTCGCAAAGTGACTTCAGACCTGAACTGGTCCCTAAAAATTGGGTTTTTGAAAATTTCAGAAAAATTTCAAGATTTTCTAAACTTCTAAGCCTTGTAACATCCCCAAAAAATGAAATATCATTCCCAAAATGATCCAAACATGAAGTAGACATATGGGGAATGTAAAGTAATAACTATTTTTGGAGGTATTACTATGTATTATAGAAGTAGAGAAATTGAAACTTTGAAATTTGCAATTTTTTTACAAATTTTTGGTAAATTTGGTATTTTTTTTATAAATAAAAATGCATTTTTTGACTTTATTTTACCAGTGTCATGAAGTACAATATGTGACGAAATAACAATCTCAGAATGGCCTGGATAAGTCAAAGAGTTTTAAAGTTATCAGCACTTAAAGTGACACTGGTCAGATTTGCAAAAAATGGCCAAGTCCGTAAGGTGAAATAGGGCCGAGTCCTTAAGGGGTTAAGCATCTAATCCAATGCTCATTTATTGTCAAAGATTTCTGTAAGCCCCCGGCCTATAGCTTTAATGCCTGCCTGCCCAGATTTCTGTAAGCCCCCGGCCTATAGCTTTAATGCCTGCCTGCCCAGATTTCTGTGAGCCCCCAGCCTATAGCTTTAATGCCTGCCTGCCCAGATTTCTGTGAGCCCCCATCCTATAGCTTTAATGCCTGCCTGCCCAGATTTCTGTGAGCCCCCAGCCTATAGCTTTAATGCCTGCCTACCCATTTATGTAAATTTAAAAATAATTTAGGTCAATGTATTGTGTAGCTTTAGATGGAGCTATGGAGATATCGAGATTATCAGACAACACATAGCAGAGCAAATCGCACATAACCACTTACCTGCTCCTCCATTCCCTTCATTCATCACAACTCTGGTGCTCCTCGAATTCTGCTTAATAATTCAATCTTTATCTGCTGCCAGTTTATTAGCTTCCCTCTGCCAAGAAGCTTGAGCTGGCAGCACGGCACCATTATGTCAGGTACGTCACTACTATACTATGTGTTTTATCTACAATCTTTTGTCGAACACTATCTTTTCTCACACGCTTGCATTCATTATAGTCACATTACCTTGAAACTCCTATTTTGTGACAATTCTTACAGAAATTCTCTTTTCTTTACAGAATCTGAGTCCACAGCAAGTCCCCTGGAGCAGGGAACAGGGTAGGAAGGTCTTCAACATACTCTTGTGTGTTATACATATCAATCCACTGTATATGTGATTTTTTGGATTTGTTTGCTTTCTACTCCATATTACTTAAATACTTTGCATGGTCCCGTCTTTTTCAAATTCACAAAATAGAAATAATGAGACAGGTCAATACGGTGTCATTGGGTCTAGTGAAATGTTTTATATAACATATTATATTTATCAACCAGTTACAAACAATGAAAACTGATTTAAAGAGGGGCATTCACCTCTCCTGACAGGTCTGTTTTAGCAACTACTTGCATTCCTCATGTAATACCAATTCTGGAGCATCCATTCTTATGACTCTATGTTGTGCCATCCCTTTATTAATCCTGCTAGAAGTTACAAATTAAAGGGTTTCTACCACCTCATTTTGACATAATTAGCTGTCAGACACTAGCGATCCGCTAGTGTCTGCTCTACCTAACCATGCTATTTTAATAGCTTTTTGTGCAGCCGTTTGCCTAAAAAACGAACTTTTATTGATATGCTAATGAGCCTTTAGGTGCTATGCGGGTGTCTTTTCAGCACCTAGAGGCTCGGTCTACTCACGAAAATGCTGCCCAGCGCGTCCCTCCAGCCCGCCCATCTCCTCTGGAATGCGATCCTCCCTCTGAGCCAGCGGACAAATTCTCGCGCCTGCGCTGTGCGCGTCTGTATTCGGCGCAGGCGCAGTGAATGTCTGACCGCTCCCTGCACAGACATCTCCACTGCGCCTGCGCCGATGACCGAGATGTCTGTGAAGGCATGGTTAGGTAGATATCGCGGATCGCTAGTGTCTGACAGCTAATTATGTCAAAACGAGGTGGTAGAAACCCTTTAATTACTAACAGTTTGCAATAAAGGTCCAGGGGTGTCCCTGCACAGTCTGACATTATCCAATTGGTACTGCCAGTGTAAGACTGTGCAAGGACACACCCCAAACTCTATTAGGACATATGGAGTGGAAATATCTTGATAAGACACTTTTAACATAATATAGACATGCTAAGTGTGTAAAGTCTCCCAGGCCCAGAAGGAGCAGAGATTATAATACAAGCTATACTGAATCTTTTCCCACAAGACTATATATCAATCTGTACAGTTCCCCCTGATCTATGAGATGATGCTCCCAGTCCCAGATGAAACTGCTCGTTCTCCCTGACAGGTTCCCTTTAACTTCGAAAGAAAAGACAGCAACTTTTTGAGTGTTCCTAGAATTACTTTTATTCTTTAGAGATATGGAAAGGTTAAAATGTTAAATCCCCTCAGAGACCCTGAGACCACCATGCCACAAACAGATGATGAGGTTTTATCCAGCTGCTGACTTAAAGGCTTATTCGTCACCTTCCTCTCCAGTTTCATAGCTGCTTGCTGTGACGTGGGCTCAGTTGTCTAGTAGTGAGCAGCTCATATCACAGCTGGTAACCTGTCATCTGTACAGACAAACGCTCAGGCACAGTGCAAGCAACATGTGTATTGCCTACTCCAAGCGCCTTTACGCAGCCAAGCAGTGAAAATTCAAACCGACAGCTGTTCTGTGCTTGCAGTTTAATTTGGCCTTTCAGGCTCCAATACTTTGGGTTTTTAGCATAATGAGCAGTAAAATTCCTCTCTGTGGCCTAATTGCATAGTATCATGGCAGTGTAAGGAAACCACTGCCAAAATTGCTACAGAAGAGTCTTCTACTAGTCCAAGACTCGCAGCATTCCTCTATGACATCAGGTAGATTTTCCATAATCTGGTACGGATGGGATGTGTAGTTGCAATATACAGTATATCAGACTCCAATTCTACTAACGACACTATTAAAGAGCGCATTGATCACATCACAGGTATGTACAATAACCACAATCATGATTTTCACATCAGTTGTGTTGACAAGACGTGATAACTCTCAGCATTAAGTCTTTTTGCATGTTTGATACATAAGTTAGAATTACATTTAGATTTTTTTAGGTTGTGTTTTGGAACCCGGGTTTCCCCCACAGGGGTGTTCCTTTATTATTCCGGCCACGCTGCATGCCTCATGGCAGCCAACTTTCTCTACAAGTTGTACACCAGCCCTTGCCAGCTTGACGCCTCTCCTAACCTCTGCTAGTCATAGCTGTAGCTTCCCCAGGGTATGAGTCTAGCACCACCCAACCTGCCTTGGAGTAGATGTTTCTCATAGGCCCAGCAGACTCGTCAGAACTGATCCTTCCACAGGCTGACAAATCTGCTCAGCCATGCCACGTAAATGATTGTGCAGTGGCTGGGTTTGTGGTGGCCCCAATGCTAGGCTGCAAACTGGCAGTCTCTTCTACTAAAAACTGTTCTGCAGACAACTAAGGACTCTGACTGCACTCTTTATATACAGTTTCTAACTGAGCTAGAACCTTTTAGTGGGAGGGGTGGAGTGGAGAAGCACAGCCTAAACAGAAACATTGTTGCAATTCCAGCCTGCCATAGACTTGAGTTTTAATGCAATTCTATGGGACTGACTATGAGCATTTTTTACAGACAATACAAGTCTTTAGATGTAAACAACAGAGCTAAACCAGACAGTCAGAAGGTCGGTGTATCAGATTTTTCCCCTCCAAAAATTTGCATAGTCCCTTATAGTAACTGTGGAAGGTTTTTAACTTCTCAGTGCATAGAAACTCTCAGTATGAGCTGGCTGTGCATTCACCCCTTCCATAGTGCAATGCAGATATAGTGCAAATGAACAGAATACAGTATATTACAATACCCATATAACATGTATACAGTATACCAGTAAGTAAAAACAATTGCATAAATCATATCCTCTGGATAGGTCATTAGTGTTTGTTGCTGCAGCCTTCTCACAGCTTTCCAAGCACAGTGCCGTACATTGTTTAGCGGCTCTGCTTGGTATTCACTTCTATGGGACTGATCTGCACCTTGGCCACGTGACGTCACTGGCCTAGAAAAAGCTGGAGAAGGCCACGGCACTCACAGGAGTGCCGGTGCCTTCTCAAACAGCTGATCGACGAGGGGTCCTGGGTGTCAGACCCCCACCAATCAAATACTGATGACCTTTCTAAAGGATAGGTCATCAGCATTAAAAGGTCATAAAACCCCTTTAATCCTTCCCTGTTTACTAAGGTACACTGTGTGGTCACTAAGTATACTGTGTGTACAGATATATATTATATGCAATAGTGTACTGATAAATAAGGTACAATAGATGCAGTGTGTTAAGATATATTATACACAGCAGTGTACTGACGTGAGGTACGAGGTATAATAGATGCAGTGTGGTAAGAAATATAGTATATACAGCAGTGTACTGATATGTGAGGTACTTGCTGTAATTTATAGCTCATACATCAGTACACCGCTGTATATACTGGCCATAAACGGGTAGTGGGAGGGGCTTTGAATGGGGGCCCAATTTAGATTCTTGCTATGAGACGCATTGATTTCTATGTACGCCCTTGCCTCCAGCCCACCACTTCCTCTACAATGGACAAGTCACTTACAGGTGGTCCCCCACAAAACTCCCCTCTGGCCTCCAGTTCACTGATGCTCCTCCAATGGTCAGGACTAGGAAATCTTACAGGCCAACCACATGGACCACAGCCAGTTTGACTCAACACATGGACCATCTGCCCTGCCCTAGCTCTGTATCTGGACTTTTAGCACAGCAAACAGTCTTGCTGAATTTTTTCTTTCAGACCATCACTCCAACCAGAGAGAGTACCCCTGTAGTGACTCAATCACTGCTTCACACATTACACTATTCAATGCAATGCTTTTCTATGGGCATCTATTTCTAAATCAGTTATATTGTTATTCCAATTCTACACTCACTACCGTACAATATTTAGTATTTTATTTTCAGTGGCATAACACTGCCTAAATGAAAAACAGCCAAAATGTCTCCAAAAATGTTTTCTATGACTGTGAAGTGTAAAATATATACCTTTCTGATGGAAACGTGTCTTTAATGTGAAACAAGCCAATGGAACAATTTGTTTCTTTACATGAAAGGGAAATGGATGATTACGACCCTTATGTGCTGGGCCCCAATGCAAAATCTGTAAGAGGGCCCACTGTAATATAGTATATAAGGCCGAAAAAATACATTTGTCCATCCAGTTCGGCCTGTTATCCTGCAAGTTGATCCAGAGGAAGGCAAAAAAAAAAAAACTGTGAGGTAGAAACCAATTTTCCCCACTTTAGGGGGAAAGAATTCCTTCCCGACTCCAATCAGGCAATCAGAATAACTCCCTGGATCAACGACCCCTCTCTAGTAGCTATAGCCTGTAATATTATTACACTCCAGAAATACATCCAGGCCCCTCTTGAACTCTTTTATTGTACTCACCATCACCACCTCCTCAGGCAGAGAGTTCCATAGTCTCACTGCTCTTACCGTAAAGAATCCTCTTCTACAAACCTTCTTTCCTCCAGACGCAGAGGGTGTCCCCTCATCACAGTCACAGTCCTGGGGATAAATAGATGATGGGAGAGATCTCTGTACTGACCCCTGATATATTTATACATAGTAATTAGATCTCCCCTCAGTCGTCTTTTTTCTAAAGTGAATAACCCATATTTCAGGGTACTGTAGTCCCCCCATTCCAGTTATTACTTTAGTTGCCCTCCTCTGAACCCTCTCCAGCTCTGCTATGTCTGCCTTGTTCACAGGAGCCCAGAACTGTACACAGTACTCCATGTGTGGTCTGACTAATGATTTGTAAAGTGGTAGGACTATGTTCTCATCACGGGCATCTATGCCCCTTTTGATGCAACCCATTATCTTATTGGCCTTGGCAGCAGCCGCCTGACACTGGTTTTTACTGCTTAGTTTGCTGTTTATTAAAATTCATAGATCCTTTTCCATGTCAGTGTTACCGAGTGTTTTACCATTTAGTATGTACGGGTGACTTGCATTACTCCTTCCCATGTGCATAACAACTTCTCTGCCCAAGCCTCTATTCTATCCAGATCCCTCTGTAGCAGTATATTGTCCTCTTCAGTGTTAATTACTTTACACAGTTTAGTGTCATCTGCAAAAATTTATATTTTACTGTGCAAGCCTTCTACAAGATCATTAATAAATATATTGAAGAGAATAGGGCCCAATACTGACCCCTGAGGTACACCACTAGTGACAGTGACCCAATCTGAGTGTGTACCACTAATAACCACCCTCTGTTTTCTATCCTTGAGCCAATTACCCACATACAGACATTTTCTCCCAGTCCGAGCATTCTCATTTTATATACTAACCTTTCATGCGGTACAGTGTCAAATGCTTTGGGGAAGTCCAGATATACGACATCCATTGATTCACCACTGTCAAGTCTAGAACTTACCTCGTCATAGAAACTGATTAAATTAGTTTGACATGACCGATCCCTCATAAAGCCATGCTGATATGGTGTTATCCCATTTTGTGTCTGTATTTGTATTTTTGAGGAATTTGTCCCAGTTAGTTAGGCCTATGGGTTCTCTTAGTTGGCTAAATTTAGCTTTTTTGAAGTTTGGTATTTTTGTTCCTCCCTGTAGAAACGCTTGTTTGAATGATAATTGGAAGGTTATTACTTTATGATCACTATTTCCTAGGTGTCCCCCAACCTGCACATCTGTTGTTCTGTCAGGTCTATTGGTTAATACTAAGTCCAGTATGGCTGTCCTTCCAGTCGGGTTCTGAACCAGTTGGGAGAGGTAATTGTCTTTGGTTATTGCCAAGAACCTGTTTCCCTTATGAGATGTACAGGTTTCAGTTTCCCAGTGTATATCTGGGTAGTTGAAGTCCCCCATAATAACCACCTCATTATGATTTGCCGCCTCGTCTATCTCGTTTAGTAGTAGATTTTCTGTGGACTCTGGTATATTAGGTGGTTTATAATAAACTCCTATTAGTAATTTATTATTGTTTTTGCCTCCATGTATCTCTACCCACAGTGACTCCACATGTTCATGTCCCTCACTTATATCTTCGCGGACTGTGGGCTTTAGAAAGGACTTTACATAAAGGCAGACCCCTCCCCCTCTCCGGTTTTGACGATCCTTTGTAAACAGACTGTAACCTTGTACATTAACCGCCCAGTCATAGCGATTATCCAGCCATGTCTCAGTTATTCCCACTGTGTCATAGTCCTCCTCACACATCACTAACTCCGGTTCACCAGTTTTATTAGTCAGGCTTCTGGCATTAGTATACGTACATTTAAGAGTTTTATCTATATTTTTTACCCTACACCTTTCCTTCTGAACTGTTCTAGTCCCTCCTTCCATTCCTCCCCCAGTCCCATTACCTTGCCCCCGGTCTCTATCTGCACTATATTCCCATCCTATAACGTAATTACCCTCCCCCCAGTCCCTAGTTTAAACACTCCTCCAACCTTCTTGCCATCTTTCCCCCCAACACAGCTGCCTCTTCCCCATTGAGGTGCAGCCCGTCCCTACGATAGAGCCTGTAGCTGTATTTATAACACTGTTGTCTTCTGTGGCAGAGGGCTCTTTGGGTCCAGAGCCCAGGTGTGACTGCTATCTCTGTACATCCTTTAGCTATGTGCATCATGGTATCTCAATGGCCTGATCACTCAACAAGATTAGGAATTGGTAATGACTGAAAGTGTGGAGGGATTTAAGAAGAGGTTACACAATATAAAACACAATATAGAATGTATATCCAGGGATCTGTCCGGTTTCCAGATGTGGCCAGGAAGAAATTTTCCACTTAAAGGCTATTGGGTCTCTGCCATTAAATAAGTGTTTTTTTGTCTTCTCAATCAACTTGGGTTTGTAAGCATTAAACGCCTCAACTTGATGGACTTCTCTTTTTTTTTATATAGTGAGTATAGCATTAGTTCATATGTTGTATTGTGTTTGATTTTGGACTTGCAAGAAAGCTATGAGCCCATACTCTCGATTTTTGCCAAATTATTTGTCCTCTCATGGAAGCATTAACATCTTGTAATGTAGTTTTTATGATTTAAAAGAGTTCCCCAGGATTACTATGGATTTTAACAGATATGCTCATGTTACATAGTTGTTAAGGTTGATAAAAGACAAAAGTCCTTCAAGTCCAACCTGTAATCCTGCTATATCGATCAACGGAACAAATCCCTGGATCAATGTTCATCTTTCTTTTAAAAAGTGGTTGGGCCAAAGAGAAAGGGTGTGTAGAACAAGATTTCTACACATTGTCATAAGTCTCAATGTTATTTTCAATTAAAAAATAATCTAAAACTTTTTTGAAGCCATCTCCTGTATTTGCTGTGACCACTCCTGCAGCTGTTCCAGAGATTCACAGACCTTACTGTAAAGAATGCCTGTTGCTTCTTATGACTGAATCTTTTTTCTCCAGACGTAGGGAGTGGCCCCTTGTTTTTTGAGGGGGTTTAACACAGAATAGCTTCCCTTGATATTTTTTGTATGGTGCGTTGATATATTTGTGCAGGTTAATCATGTCCCCCCCCCTTAGACGTCTTTTTTCAAGGCTAAACAAATTCAGTTAATTTAATCTTTGCTCATAACTAAACACTTCCAGGCCCTTTATAAGTTTAGTTGCTCTCCTCTGTACTTTTCTAACTCCAGGGCATACTTTTTATGTACTGGTGCCTAGAACTGAACTGCATATTCCAGTTGAGGTCGCACCAACACTTTGTATAGTGGCAATATTACATCCCTGCCCCGCGAGTCCATACCTCTTTTGATACAAGACAAAATTCTGTAGTTGCTTACCTCATGTACATTGTCCTTTTTTCAACGTGGAGACTCTCCTGACCTGTTTTCAACATGTAAACCAATCCCTCTGGTTGGTTTACATCCTTTATCTAGCACTTCCTGTTGCTGTATCCAGTCAAACCCATGATGCATTTCTCCTTTCTCTGACACACCTCCAGGACCGCCCCTAACAACACCCATGAAGTTATAGCTCCTCCCACTCCATTAGTTACATAGAGACTCCCCTATTACTGTCTCTAACAATGCCCAGCAAGTTTATAGCTCTTCCCACATAGTTAGATAGCCACCCCTGTTGCTGCTTTGCAATAAGATAGATCTGCATAGAAATGGTTGTGTGACCACAGCCCAGACTGGAGTATAGGAGCAATCAAGGTAAAATAATTACATTACAAAGTGACAGCTACCTTAATAAATGATTATTTTAAAGGATGGTGATGCAAACCAGAAAACCCCTTTAAGACCTACGTGCTACCACCCCTGACATTTCTGTGTCTTTACCACCTGAGGTCATTTTAATAATATGTTACTTGCGTTTGGCAGGGAATACTGTTGATGCTGGTTGACAAAAAGGTCTGAATATTTCATTAGCCACGGAATATTGGGTTACTTTGGAGGCTGTTGTTTTTTTTGTCTTTTGTCAAGACTTTATACTGCGCTTTATTAACAGGACGGGAAAGAGAGTTTATCTTTGTGTGTACAGGGAGCTGGCCATTACACAGGTATGGTGCATTCTCTGCTGATATTAGTGTGTGCGCTGTGTATTCTATACATACTGTAGACTATGGCAACCTTGCTTGATGGATCTGGAGCATACCTTATACAGGTACCAGCTATAGACCTAAAGGACACATTAGTTTGCTGTGTATACCTAATATACAGATACAGTATGCTAATGAAGATCTCCAGGGCTAAGTATATGAGGAGAAACTTAACCTTTGCATCATATGCCTCAGTGTGGGTGCCTAGAGCAAGGGTCAGGTGTGCAGCACTGGAAGGACTTGTGGAGCTTCAACAGTAAGGGAATGCTTGCTTACATATAGATCATCCATATATGTCTAGAAATATATACTCGTAATTTTGCACACTCCTGGTTCTCGTGTCATGCTTCTTATGATGTTTAGAAAGTCATTAGATGACATTGCCAGGGGCCATGAATAGAAAGAGTTCAATTAAAGGTAACTGGAAGATCCTTAGTCCCCCATGCATGTGGCTTCTGCTATCTGCTGATGGGACCACTTTTAGCAGATGATGATCCTGATGGTGTTTTCTATCAATTTGCAAGCACCAATTATAGTAGATATTAGCTAGCTACTCAGTTTCTGACCATAGTAAACCAGGAAAAGGGTGGATGTCAGCCCGCAGCACATATTTGTGAGAAGGTGCATGGCTCTAGATCTTCCAATACTTACTATGCTTGTAGAAATAGAGAAAACACTCACTTGGTTGTTTTCAAAGCTTGCAAATTATTAATTAGTAAAGAAGCCCAATGTGAAGCCAAAGTAGTAGTAGCAGCAATGTTTTGGCCCCTGATCAGCACTTCTTCAGGTGTTGTATGTTGTTTGTTGGTGCAGGTGGTGGTATAAGTTGCATTTTTTATCCAATAGCCAACCAGTGATCTTTGGTGGAAAAAAAACTATGACAAGGCATGGGCCATGCACCAGAATAATATCTATAGCAGCTTTGAGCTGCTGTAGATTTCTGTCTTCATTTGCACCTGAAAACAGGATAAAATTAAAATAAATGTGTCAACCCCACCACCCACTTTTTAAATGCCTTTTGTGGCAGGTGGAATTTCTGTGCTTTTCTTGCCCCTTACTTAAAAGAGAGTGTGGCGAGGGCACCACAGGAACACCACTTACAAAAAAATTTGTTTGTGACTTTTTATGCCACAAAAAGTAGCACAGGGAGATGATAAATCTCTCATTATGAGTGGAAGATGAGGGTGGACCTTAGGCTATGAGTGGAAGATGAGGGGTGGACCTTAGGCTATGAGTGTGGCTCTGGAAGATGAGGATTGGAGTTTAGGCTATGAGTGTGGCTGTGGAAGATGAGGGGTGGAGCGTACGCTATGAGTGTGGCTCTGGAAGATGAGTGGTGGAGCTTAGGCTATGTGTGGGTGTGGAGGATGAGGAGTGGAGCTTAGGCTATGAGTGTGGCTCTGGAAGTTGAGGATTAGAGCTCAGGCTATGAGTGTGGCCCTGAAAGATGAGTGGTGGAGCTTAAGCTATGAGTGGAAGATGAGTGGTGGAGCGTAAGCTATGAGTGTGGCTCTGGAAGATGAGTGGTGGAGCGTAAGCTATGAGTGTGGCTGTGGAAGATGAGGGGTGGAGTGTACACTATAAGTGTTTCTCTGGAAGATGAGTGGTGGAGCATATGCTATGAGTGTGGCTCTGGAAGATGAGGGGTGGAGCATATGCTATGAGTCTGGCTGTGGAGGAGGAGGAGTGGTTCTTAGACTATAAGTGGCTCTGAAAGATGAGTGGTGGAGCTTAGGCTATGAGTGTGGCTCTGGAAGATGAGGGGTGGAGCGTACGCTATGAGTGTGGCTCTGGAAGATGAGGGGTGGAGCATATGCTATGAGTCTGGCTGTGGAGGAGGAGGAGTGGTTCTTAGACTATAAGTGGCTCTGAAAGATGAGTGGTGGAGCTTAGGCTACGAGTGTGGCTCTGGAAGATGAGGGGTGGAGCGTACGCTATGAGTGTGGTTCTGGAAGATGAGGGGTGGAGCATACACTATGAGTGTGGCTGTGGAGGATGAGGAGTGGAGCTTAGACTATAAGTGGCTTTGGAAGATGAGGAGTGGAGCTTAGGCTATGAGTGTGGCTTTGGAAAATGAGTGGTGGAGCTTAGCCTATGTGTGGGTGTGGAGGATGAGGAGTGGAGCTTAGGCTATAAGTGTGTCTGTGGAGGATCAGGGGTGGAGCTTAAGCTATGAGTGTGGCTGTGGAGGATCAGGGGTGGAACTTAGGCTATGTTTGAGTTCTACATAAGGCATATACTTCAGGAAAGATCCAGGTATGATACATATTTTGCAAGCGTGCCATAGGGCACCATTGGCCTGACATACCAATATACTTTTTTTTTTATTTACAGTGGGAACACTGCATATCATAGAGCCTTCTGTTGGAGGTACTCTGTGTGTCAGGAAATACTGTAGATAAAAGAAGCTGAAATAATTTGAACAGAGCCTTAGCTTTGTCCCAGTAGACTGACCTTTCTTGAGATACAAACACTATTTTGAGGGCACTATTATAGGTTTTAAATTAATAATCTAACATAAACATTAGACATGCTTGTTGTGAACTGGTGCAGATGTTTGACCTCTTAGAGAGCATCTACTGAATGCTGTTCAGATAATGCTGCTTATCAATGGATGTTAGCACAAGGACATTGGTGTCAGGAAAGAAAGTGGATAGTGTCTACCAATGCCATACATAATAAAACAAAGGTTGCCCCAAAGTGTCGCGGCTTTAACCAGAAAAACCTGGACAGATGCCAAGGCCCAGTGAGCTTGGGAGAAGACATCTATAACAAGGAAGTTTTATAATGATAAATACATTCCTGCCATGTACTCCATCCTTTATTTCTCTGCTAGGCTATAACACCGCTGATCCTAGTTTTCTATTATAAATGGAATAGCTTAAGGTTTATTGTATCTTTCTTGCATTGAAAATCTGTCAGATACTAATTAAAAGTCGGGCTCTCTATCTCTATCATTGATTGCTGTTAACATTCGTCTCTTTCAGAGGGGAGAACAGGAGTTTAGTATTAGGGCGCTGCACTACCACCAGTAGCTTACTGTCCTGACACCATAAATAATTAGGAATAGATTTGGTTTCTGGCCATAATAGAAGATGTATAATTCATCACAGAAAATCAGTCCAGTATACCTGATGCTCTACACGAGAAAGATCGGTGGGCCGTTCTAACAAGGGCTTATCGCTTGACTTCTATTTATCTTTTTTTCCCAACCAGTGAATGCCTTCAGCTTCATCTGTGTCCTGCATTGCTTTATTCTACACACACTTGTTTTCTAACATTGTAGGGCCTGTGGAGAGGGGCCTTGTACAGGTTCTCACTTACCATTAACATAAATGATGCAGCCAACCTGACCAGGGCTACTGCTCTAGTATTTCCACCTAGGAGTCACTGCAAATTACCACCATAGACATAGACTTGCATGATAAAATTCTGTTTGCCTGCAGCCACCACTAGGGGGAGCTTAGGACCTTACTGCACACTGTTTACCATTAAAGAGGTTGTCCAGTGCTGCTAAAATATAGCAAAGTGTTCAGAATGGTGTAAAAAAAATAAAAGAATCCATACTTATCCTCTCCTGCTGTTGTTTAGCAAATGATTGGCTGAGCAGTCATTGGTTAACTTAAAGGGATTGTCTGACTTTTTATAATCCCTGTCTCCCGACAATGATGTCCTGCTGCTGGGACCCTAAGCGATTAACTTTACTCTTTATTCACACATCCATATCTCTTTTACGTCATTGTTTCATGCATGTACACTGCGTGCAGAATTATTAGGCAAATGAGTATTTTGACCACATCATCCTCTTTATGCATGTTGTCTTACTCCAAGCTGTATAGGCTCGAAAGCCTACTACCAATTAAGCATATTAGGTGATGTGCATCTCTGTAATGAGAAGGGGTGTGGTCTAATGACATCAACACCCTATATGAGGTGTACATAATTATTAGGCAACTTCCTTTCCTTTGGCAAAATGGGTCAAAAGAAGGACTTGACAGGCTCAGAAAAGTCAAAAATAGTGAGATATCTTGCAGAGGGATGCAGCACTCTTAAAATTGCAAAGCTTCTGAAGCGTGATCATCGAACAATCAAGCGTTTCATTCAAAATAGTCAACAGGGTCGCAAGAAGCGTGTGGAAAAACCAAGGCGCAAAATAACTGCCCATGAACTGAGAAAAGTCAAGCGTGCAGCTGCCAAGATGCCACTTGCCACCAGTTTGGCCATATTTCAGAGCTGCAACATCACTGGAGTGCCCAAAAGCACAAGGTGTGCAATACTCAGAGACATGGCCAAGGTAAGAAAGGCTGAAAGACGACCACCACTGAACAAGACACACAAGCTGAAACGTCAAGACTGGGCCAAGAAATATCTCAAGACTGATTTTTCTAAGGTTTTATGGACTGATGAAATGAGAGTGAGTCTTGATGGGCCAGATGGATGGGCCCGTGGCTGGATTGGTAAAGGGCAGAGAGCTCCAGTCCGACTCAGACGCCAGCAAGGTGGAGGTGGAGTACTGGTTTGGGCTGGTATCATCAAAGATGAGCTTGTGGGGCCTTTTCGGGTTGAGGATGGAGTGAAGCTCAACTCCCAGTCCTACTGCCAGTTTCTGGAAGACACCTTCTTCAAGCAGTGGTACAGGAAGAAGTCTGCATCCTTCAAGAAAAACATGATTTTCATGCAGGACAATGCTCCATCACACGCGTCCAAGTACTCCACAGCGTGGCTGGCAAGAAAGGGTATAAAAGAAGAAAATCTAATGACATGGCCTCCTTGTTCACCTGATCTGAACCCCATTGAGAACCTGTGGTCCATCATCAAATGTGAGATTTACAAGGAGGGAAAACAGTACACCTCTCTGAACAGTGTCTGGGAGGCTGTGGTTGCTGCTGCACGCAATGTTGATGGTGAACAGATCAAAACACTGACAGAATCCATGGATGGCAGGCTTTTGAGTGTCCTTGCAAAGAAAGGTGGCTATATTGGTCACTGATTTGTTTTTGTTTTGTTTTTGAATGTCAGAAATGTATATTTGTGAATGTTGAGATGTTATATTGGTTTCACTGGTAAAAATAAATAATTGAAATGGGTATATATTTGTTTTTTGTTAAGTTGCCTAATAATTATGCACAGTAATAGTCACCTGCACACACAGATATCCCCCTAAAATAGCTAAAACTAAAAACAAACTAAAAACTACTTCCAAAAATATTCAGCTTTGATATTAATGAGTTTTTTGGGTTCATTGAGAACATGGTTGTTGTTCAATAATAAAATTAATCCTCAAAAATACAACTTGCCTAATAATTCTGCACTCCCTGTAGATGTCCATGAAGAATCCATTTTTAGTCAGTGTGTCAGTTTTTTTGCCCTCCATATGTCATCTGTTTTCCACGTGTGCTACTGGGCTGAAGAAGGGATTTGCAGAGTGTCTCCTAGCAATCATCTGTGAAAACCACTGAGAGCATACAGATGCCATCCATGTTCTGCCAGTGGTTATCATGGACTAACAGGCTTGTATGGGCTTGAACAGGCTCTGCAACACAAACCAAAGTACTGCATGTCTTCATTTTTTTTCTCCACTGACATTAAAATCAATGGATCTATGTTCAGTCCATGGAGAACACAAACAGCAGACGGACGTGAATCAATGATGCACAAGCCGTTAATCTGCAAAGGAAGCTTGCAGCCAGAGTTCAATTTCCCTGTAGCGCCACCACAAGGAAACAAAGCATTACAACAGCATGACCATTGTATGTGTGATGCATGGACATCCTGACTGAGCAGGAGATACTCTTCATAGCCGCACTCTGCTGGGCATGTGGTTACTACAATGAAGTTAAATGGTCACTGTACTTTTATAAAACTTTGCATAAATCAATATTACTGGCTAATATAAGAAACTTTGTAATATATGGTATCAGAGAAAATACATTGTTCTCCAGTCAGCAGTTTTTTTCCTCCAAGCCTTTTCTAAACTAACTTTCGCTAAGAACTTTGTGAGAAATCTGCCCTGTTAGACCAAGACAGACGGCCTGGTCACTGAAGGATCAGATCACATCTAAAAGACAGGGGTGCACCTACCATTCCCTGTGTCAAATGCTTAATCCAATCCCTCCTCCCAGCACCACATACCTATTACATCCAGTGACGTCTCCTCTGATGTAGACATTCTCTTTCTTCATGTTCTCCATTCAGAAATCAGGTTACCTTGATGGCTTCTTTTAGCTGCATCCCATCTCGTAGAGTTTGGCACACAGACATCTTTGGTCCCTCACTTTTCCATCATCCCCCATTCCTGGTGCCCCAACAGTGTCATCCTGCTGCTACCCCCAATACTGTGTCCACTGTGCTTCCCAACACCTCCAACTACTATACTGCAGAAATAATAGTGCTATATAGTCTCTTGCGGCCTTATAGGCTCCAGGTCTAGTGGCCTGTGGCATATGAGGCTGAATGGCAGGGACAGGAGCCATAGGCAGGTCAGCTGCAGTCCTGTTAACAGATGCCTATGGAAAGGCGAGGGGAAGGAGGGAGGAGGAACTGTACTGTGAGAAGCAGAGAGACGAGCACAACACCGTGATGATTCAGCAGATTCCACAGCCCATAGTAGGTGTTATATCTCACCCTAACGCTTTACTCACATCTATATTGCTCAGTACTTTTCTATAAAGCCCTATGGTGCTTATGATTGATTCTGAGTGAGTGAAAGAGAGTTAAGGAGCAGAATCTCCTGTCTCTATGTACTTTTTATGGGCAGGCATCATAACATCTACAGTTGTGGCCAAAAGTTTTGAGAATGACACAAATATTAGTTTTCACAAAGTTTGCTGCTAAACTGCTTTTAGATCTTTGTTTCAGTTGTTTCTGTGATGTAGTGAAATATAATTACACGCACTTCATATGTTTCAAAGGCTTTTATCGACAATTACATGACATTTATGCAAAGAGTCAGTATTTGCAGTGTTGGCCCTTCTTTTTCAGGACCTCTGCAATTCGACTGGGCATGCTCTCAATCAACTTCTGGGCCAATTCCTGACTGATAGCAACCCATTCTTTCATAATCACTTCTTGGAGTTTGTCAGAATTAGTGGGTTTTTGTTTGTCCACCGCCTCTTGAGGATTGACCACAAGTTCTCAATGGGATTAAGATCTGGGGAGTTTCCAGGCCATGGACCCAAAATGTCAACGTTTTGGTCCCCGAGCCACTTAGTTATCACTTTTGCCTTATGGTACGGTGCTCCATCGTGCTGGAAAATGCATTGTTCTTCACCAAACTGTTGTTGGATTGTTGGAAGAAGTTGCTGTTGGAGGGTGTTTTGGTACCATTCCTTATTCATGACTATGTTTTTGGACAAAATTGTGAGTGAGCCCACTCCCTTGGATGAGAAGCAACCCCACACATGAATGGTCTCAGGATGCTTTACTGTTGGCATGACACAGGACTGATGGTAGTGCTCACCTTTTCTTCTCCGGACAAGCCTTTTTCCAGATGCCCAAAACAATCGGAAAGAGGCTTCATCTGAGAATATGACTTTGCCCCAGTCCTCAGCAGTCCATTCACCATACTTTCTGCAGAAGATCAATCTGTCCCTGATGTTTTTTTTTGGAGAGAAGTGGCTTCTTTGCTGCCGTTCTTGACACCAGGCCATCTTCCAAAAGTCTTTGCCTCACTGTGCGTGCAGATGCGCTCACACCTGCCTGCTGCCATTCCTGAGCAAGCTCTGCACTGGTGGCACTCCGATCCCGCAGCTAAATCCTCTTTAGGAGACGATCCTGGCGCTTGCTGGACTTTCTTGGACGCCCTAAAGCTTTCTTAACAAGAATTGAACCTCTTTCCTTGAAGTTCTTGATGATCCTAGAAATTGTTGTTTGAGGTGCAATCTTAGTAGCCACAATATCCTTGCCTGTGAAGCCATTTTTATGCAACGCAATGATGGCTGCACGCGTTTCTTTGCAGGTCACCATGGTTAACAATGGAAGAACAATGATTTCAAGCATCACCCTCCTTTTAACATGTCAAGTCTGCCATTTTAACCCAATCAGCCTGACATATTGATCTCCAGCCTTGTGCTCGTCAACATTCTCACCTGAGTTAACAAGACGATAACTGAAATGATCTCAGCAGGTCCTTTAATGACAGCAATGAAATGCAGTGGAAAGTTTTTTTTGGGATTAAGTTAATTTTCAGGGCAAAGAAGGACTATGCAATTCATCTGATCACTCTTCATAACATTCTGGAGTATATGCAAATTGCTATTATAAAAACTTAAGCAGCAACTTTTCCAATTTCCAATATTTATGTAATTCTCAAAACTTTTGGCCACGACTGTAGACTGCTCAGAGATAGATGCAGCTTGCAAAGGAGAAAACTACTGAAAATTGCTGAATATAAGTCATATAAGGGTCAGATATAGAGCTATTACTCATGTATACACACATGACATCTTATTCTATAAAGTTATCTGAAATCATAGGTAGGCTTTAAGCTTTAATTTTCCATTATGGTAATTTTGTACACTTTTGTGTAGCATTTTATGTAACATCATATTCATATAACTATTCAGATGTCTTTGTTCTTAGTGGACTGCTGTGGAGAGCAACCACACCATACAAGCAAAAGCTGCAAGTCTGAAGTCTGTCCTTAAAGGGGTTGTCTCATCATGGAGAAAGGGGGCATATCGCTAGGATATGCCCCCATTGTCTTATAGGTGCAGGTCCCGCACCTATATCGAGAACGGAGCCCCGCAAGTGAAGGAGGGCGCACTGCACATGCGCAGCCCCCCCGCTCCTATTCATTTCTATGGGGCCGACGGAAATAGCAGCTGGCTCAGATATTTTTGCCGGCCCCATAGGAAATGAATGGAGGGCGGCTGCACATGCGCAGTGCGCCCTTCTTCACTTGCGGGGCTCTGTTATCAATATAGGTGCGGGTACCAGCGGTGGGACCCGCACCTATAAGACAATGGGGACATATCCTAGCGATATGCCTCCATTGTCCATGATGAGACAACCCCTTTAAACAGATCTGGCATTAAAAAGACTAAATAAAAAAGCTCAGATTCAAGACCAATTAGTGTCACATTAATCTTTCCTGGTAGTAAGGAGGTGGGGCTGTCACGGATTGAGAAGATTACCAGGGCTAGACTCTGTATAGACATACAAATCTAAGTAACACATGTCTTCCTGGTCACTACTGGACTATTGCCGACCATCAGGATGAGCGATTCTCTGCTTTCTAGGTAGATGCAGATTGATACAGGAAACATTTCTCACCATCGGCAGAATTTCAAGCATTTTCAGTGGAAAAAGGAAAAAAAAAGCTTTTCATATTTTAAAGAGAAACCATATTACAGGCCACTAATGTAAGTGACTCGATATAATATGATTAGGTGTGTGTTTTTTCTAGGTAACTAATAGTGTGATGTAACACGGTTAAATAGGGAAGAATCCTGCTGTTTGTGACATTATTTGCCACAATGAAGCAAGGTTATTTATCTACCTTAGTATTAATGATGTTATGTGGATTTTTGTGTACAATGAGATGATGCTGAATATCTGAATAATATGATAATATTTAGATACAAAGGGCAGATCACTTACCGTAATCATTTCTTAGTTTGGGTGTATAACAGGCATATATAATTTTATATGAAAAGGGTGTAGTTAAAGGAGTTAGAAAAGTATCAGTTGCACCGGCAGTCGGCCCTGGTGCTTGAAAGGGCCCATAGGCTCCTCTGGCACATCAGTGTTATAAATGGCACATGGCACTATTTTTATATGCCATAAAACAGTGCTTAGAAACTACAACTTGTCCTGCACAAAACATGGCTTTAAAGGGGTTGTCCACGATTTTGATATTGATGAAGAGCTATCCTCTGGAAAGGTTATCAATATCAGATTGGCGGGGGTCCAACTCACGTCCGTTGTGCAGTGGCCGCAGCTGGTAACTGCAGCACTGCCCCCATTCACTTTAATGGGAGCAGTGCTGCAGTTACAGCTCTGGCCACTGTACAATGGATGGAGCTGTGTAGTTCCTGCATCAGAGCTACAACTTATCTGTGTCGGTGTCGGACCCCCATTGATCTGATATTGATGGCTATTCCTGAGGGTAGATCATCAATATCAAAATCCTGGATAACACTTTAAACTGTTAGGCCAGTTTCAGACGAGCATGTTTACTGCGTTAAACATGCTCCATGTGGGAGCGTGAATTCCCACAATGATCCTTTGACCAAACTACACGACATTATAATGATTCATAATGCTGTGTGTCTCTGCCCCATCTCAACTGTAATGAATTGTACTGAAGGCATTATGTCAATATCAGTACAATTCATTAAAGTGAAAGTTGGCCAGAGACACACAGCATTATAAATCTTTATAATGCTGTTCAATCAAAGGAGCAGTGTCCACTATAGGAATTCACGCTCTCACACGGAGCGTGTTTCTAGCAGTGAACATGCTTGAAACTGGCCTTATATTGGTATAAAAAATAATAAGCTATGTTAAAATGTTAAGGGACAGAAATGTCAAAGATGCATTTGATCCCTTACAGGGTTTATGCAATGATTGATGTAAAAAATTTAAATCCGACATCATATAGCACTTGACAACCTTTTTCTAACAAAGTTAGAACCAGCCCTGTACCTTAAATGGGTGCAGAAATCTCCCCATTCACTGTTCCAATTGCTCTGCTAAATTATCTTCAGTTTGGCAGCTCAGGGGGTGTCCTTTCTTCTGAAGCTCTCTCTCTATAACTGCTACAGCTTCTAACAGAACATATGGCTGGTGGCATTTGAAGATTTAAACTGAGCACGTGTGACCAGCTAAGTGAGACGGACAAAAAATAAGGAACAGAACAAACAGCAGGTGGCGCTATACCAATACATTTTATTGAATAGCTCGTTGGCTACACTAAATTTTTAATTACATGCAATTATAAAAGTATTCAGGTCCAAGTGCTGGTTTGAAAAATGTAGAATATTTTTTGTGAGACAACTCAAAATAATTCTTATTTGAGAATAGAAAATATTTCTGCCACCCCCAATATTTGTAAGCAATTTTCCATATTGTAAAGTAGTTTTAAGCCTTGGCAGTGGTCATATCCTAAAACTAATCAAGGGCCATCAATGTAAGAGAATAGCATAACAAAACGATTACCCTGTAGATGAACTGGGCACGTAAGGACTCATAAACATTACGGCTTGTTTTGTACAGATCTGTAATGGGGCTTTGATAAGCCGTATGCACCTGTATGCCTCTGATTTCAGAATCTATATATATAAAGAAGGACGTATATATGTATGTATGTATGTTCCACGATCACTCAAAAACGCAACCATCGATTTCAACGAAACTTGGTATACACATCCCTTGCTACCTGGAAAGAAATCTTGTGGGGGTCACAGCTCTCTAGGACATACCGTTCCTGAGATATTCCCAAAAATGACCTGCATTAGCCAATACAAGCCTGCAAGTCTTTCTCTTTATATCCCAACTGCCATACACACCGTCACATGTCCCTTATCAGCCAATAGAAGCTCGCAGGCCCTTATTCTCCACATACACACAGTTTTACTCCAGGTTTCCATAACAACCCAGCCATTTTTCTTCTGCTGTAGGTGAGCTTTAGGCTAGGGCTACACAACGACAATAAGTCACACGACACATAGGGCACAACTACACTGCTACATGTGTCGTGTGACATTGATGTCGCACCAATGTTGCGCGACAATTTTTATAATGATAGTCTATGGTGTCGCACTGCGACATGTGACATGCTGCGACTGCAACGCGACAGTCACAGAAAATATCCATCTTGGATGGATTTTTTGCAACTGTCGTGTCGCAGTCGCAGCATGTCACAAGTCGCAGTGCAACACCATAGACTATCATTATAAAAATTGTTGAGACAAAATGTTGTGCTACACATGTCGTCATGTAGCCCTAGCATTAAAGGGGCAGGGTGCTGTGGAGATCACTGTTAAAGGGGCGGGAACTGTGGAGGTCACTGTTAAAGAGGCAGGCCGCTGTGGAGGTCACTGTTAAATGGGCGTTCACTGTGGATGCTACTGTTAAGGAGGCAGGCCGCTGTGGAGGTCACTGTTAAAGGGGCGAGCACCGCGGATGTCACTGTTAAGGGGCCGACCTCTGAGGAGGTCACTGTCAAGGGAGTGGGGTGCTGTGAAACTCACTGTTAAAGGGGCAAGCTGCTGTGAAGGTCAAAGTTAAGGGGATGGGCTGCTGTGGAGGTCCAATTTTAAAGTGGCGGGGCACTGTGGGGGGGTCAGTGTTAAGGGGCGGGGTGCTGTAGAGTTCACTGTTAAAGGGGCGGGATGCTGTAGAGGTCACTGTTATGGGGGATACTGTCTATCTTTTAACGACACACACAAACACTAAATGAAATACAGGGTGGGCCATTTATATGGATACACCTTAATAAAATGTGAATGGTTGGTGATATTAACTTCCTGTGACACATCAAACTTATTGGGAATTTCACAAGAAAAACAATGGTGTGCTTGGTTTTAACATAACTTTATTCTTTCATGAGTTATTTACAAGTTTCTGACCACTTATAAAATGTGTTCAATGTGCTGCCCATTGTGTTGAATTGTCAATGCAACCCTCTTCTCCCACTCTTCACACACTGATAGCAACACCGCAGGAGAAATGCTAGCACAGGCTTCCAGTATCCGTAGTTTCAGGTGCTGCACATCTCGTATCTTCACAGCATAGACAATTGCCTTCAGATGACCCCAAAGATAAAAGTCTAAGGGGGTCAGATCGGGAGACCTTGGGGGTCATTCAACTGGCCCACGACGACCAATCCACTTTCCAGGAAACTGTTCATCTAGGAATGCTCGGACCTGACACCCATAATGTAGTGGTGCACCATCTTGCTGGAAAAACTCAGGGAACGTGCCAGCTTCAGTGCATAAAGAGGGAAACAAATCATCATGTAGCAATTTCGCATATCCAGTGGCCTTGAGGTTTCCATTGATGAAGAATGGCCCCACTATCTTTGTACCCCATATACCACACCATACCATCAATTTTTTTCTTCCAACAGTCTTGGAGGGATCTATCCAATGTGGGTTAGTGTCAGACCAATAGCGGTGGTTTTGTTTGTTAACTTCACCATTCACATAAAAGTTTGCCTCATCACTGAACAAAATCTTCTGCGTAAACTGAGGGTCCTGTTCCAATTTTTGTTTTGCCCATTCTGCAAATTCAGTGCGCCGATCTGGGTCATCCTCGTTGAGATGCCGCAGTAGCTGGAGTTTGTAAGGGTGCCATTTGTGAGTAGCTAATATCCGCCGAAGGGATGTTCGACTAATGCCACTCTCCAGTGACATGCGGCGAGTGCTGCGCTGTGGGCTCTTGCTGAATGAAGCTAGGACAGCCACTGATGTTTCTTCATTAGAGACAGATTTCATGCGTCCACATTTTGGCAAATCCAACACTGAACCAGTTTCACGAAACTTAGCAAGCAGTTTGCTAACTGTAGCATGGGAGATGGGTGGTCTCGTAGGGTGTCTTGCATTGAAATCTGCTGCAATGACCCGGTTACTGCGTTCACCAGACATCAACACAATTTCTATCTGCTCCTCACGTGTTAACCTCGACGACATGTCAATGGCTGTAAACAAAGAGAAACTTGTAAAAAAAACTCATGAAAGAATAAAGTTACGTTAAAACCAAGCACACCATTGTTTTTCGTGTGAAATTCCCAATAAGTTTGATGTGTCACATGACCATCTTCCTATTGAAAAAACAAAAGTTGGATTCAAAAATGGCCAACTTCAAAATGGCCGCCATGGTCACCACCCATCTTGAAAAGTTTCCCCCCTCACATATACTAATGTGCCACAAACAGGAAGTTAATATCACCAACCATTCCCATTTTATTAAGGTGTATCCATATAAATGGCCCACCCTGTAGATTAAATATACCCGTGCAAAGCCGGGTCCTTCTGTTAGTCCATCTATAAGAACATCTCTGTAGATATGGAGTCTGGCCTGGTAGGCTGTATGGAGGTATAGTTCAGCCTCTGTGAACTGCCTTGCGGGCTCCATGTGTTCTCTGCCTGACAATGTTGGACAATATCCATCAGAGTGTTAGACTCCATCTCCTGGTGTGATTGCCAGTGATTATTCTCAGAAATGAAGTGTTCACAAGTACTATGGCCTGCAGCCGTCCTTCTGTAGGGGTCACTTGCTGCTTATTTATATGCTGAAATCATGTCACACAAAATAATGTCAGTGAGGGGATGAAGACCGACCTGATATTGATTATTTTGTTGAGCAGAAGGACACCTGTAACCTGCGAAGCCAAGATGTTCTTATTACAGGGATACACCATAGAACGTGTGGGGGAAGAGCTTGACCTTCACATCACCTCTTTACTCAACAGAAGCTGCCAGTCTTACAAGACTCACATCAAGAACCATCAGCAATTCAGTGATTTGTCCTCAAAATGTTCTTCTCACAAGCCTCAAGACAAACACACCAAAATTTGCACAGTGTTTTTTTGGCCATGTAAAACCCCCAGAATAACCACATGCTATTTGTTGGCAATTTTTATGGTAAAAAGTGTTTGCCCACTAGCATTTTCTTCATGGTGTTTTTCTCTTATAGAGAAGGCGATGTGAAAAATGCCTGGAAAATGGCAAGTGCTACAGCTTGCTAGAGGCCACAAAGACAAAAACAGCAATTAAAGAGGACCTTTCACCGATCCTGACATTGTGAACTAAGTATCATGACATATACAGCGGCGCCCAGGGATCTCACTGCACTTACTATTATCCCTGGGCGCCGCTCCGTTCTCCCGTTATGTCCTCCGGTATGTTCGGGGACTTGGTTATAGTAGGCGGAGTCTGCCATTGTTCTGCTGGGTGTCTCCTTCTCCTAGGCTGTAGCGCTGGCCCATCGCAGAGCTTACAGCCTGGGAGAAAAAAAACTCCCAGGCTGTGAGCTCTGCGCTGCGATTGGCCAGCGCTACAGCCTAGGAGAAGGAGACGCCCAGCAGAACAAGGGCAGACTCCGCCTACTATAACCAAGTCCCCTAAGTCTCCGCCTACTATAACCAAGTCCCCGAACATACCGGAGGACATAACGGGAGAATGGAGCGGCGCCCAGGGATAATAGTAAGTGCCGTGGGATCCCTGGGCGCCGCTGTATATGTCATGATACTTAGTTCACAATGTCAGGATCGGTGAAAGGTCGTTGTCCACAGACCTTGAGCTAAGGGCTCTTTCACACTTGCGTTGTCCGGATCCGGCGTGTACTCCATTTGCCGGAATTACACGCCGGATCCGGAAAAACGCAAGTGAACTGAAAGCATTTGAAGACGGATCCGTCTTCAAAATGCGTTCAGTGTTACTATGGCACCCAGGACGCTATTAAAGTCCTGGCTGCCATAGTAGTAGTGGGGAGCGGGGGAGCAGTATACTTACAGTCCGTGCGGCTCCCTGGGCGCTCCAGAATGACGTCAGAGCGCCCCATGCGCATGGATGACGTGATCCATGCGACACGTCATCTATGCGCGTGGGGCGCCCTGACGTCACTCTGTAGTGCCCGGGGAGCCGCACGGACGGTAAGTACACTGCTCCCCCGCTCCCCACTACACTTTACCATGGCTGCCAGGACTTTAGCGTCTTGGCAGCCATGGTAACCATTCAGAAAAAGCTAAACGTCGGATCCGGTAATGCGCCGAAACAACGTTTAGCTTAAGGCCGGATCCGGATCAATGCCTTTCAATGGGCATTAATTCCGGATCCGGCCTTGCGGCAAGTGTTCAGGATTTTTGGCCGGAGCAAAAAGCGCAGCATGCTGCGGTATTTTCTCCGACCAAAAAACGTTCCGGTCCGGAACTGAAGACATCCTGATGCATCCTGAACGGATTTCTCTCCATTCAGAATGCATTAGGATAAAACTGATCAGGATTCTTCCGGCATAGTGCCCCGACGACGGAACTCTATGCCGGAAGAAAAGAACGCAAGTGTGAAAGAGCCCTTATATCTGGAGCTGGAAATTTATAGCAACAAAAAACACAGGTGCAAAAGATGTCACTAAAAACGCACATGTGCAGAGAAATGCCACCAAAATCACTATGAACCCACCCTGATAGACATTAACAAGGAAAAGAGGCTTATGGGATAGAATCCTTGGTGAAGGAAAAGCCCTCTTACTTTTTTGGCTGGGAACAGATTCCAACTTATGTCATGCAATGCTCGACACAAAACTAATGTCATGAGACGTTTGTACCGATACAATTGTGCTGCTTTCATCCATTTCTGAGTCACGTTGTCTTTTTCTTATTTTTTGGACTATTGACATGATTTGAAGTGTTTTATTTGTGACTTTAAAAGGGTTGGCCCATCCAGGACACTGATAGCATATCCCTAGGATATGCCATCAATGTCAGATAGTTGCAGGGTCCTATCTTCAGAACAGGAGCCCCGAAGTGAACAGAGAGCGGCTTTGCATGTGCAGCCACCCTCTTTTCAACGCTATGGGAGTTTCCAAAATAGCCCAACACAGTCCCATAATAGTCAATGGGGGGAGGTGGGCACGCTTGCTCCGCGTGCTCTCCATTTACTGCTATGGAACTTCCAAAAATAGCTGAGTGCGCTCACTCAGCTATTTTTGGAACTCCCATAGCGATGAATGCATATAACTTTGTTATATTATTTACAGCTTTGTATTACGCTTAGCATTAGTAAGTTAGTACGGGTAAATGAGATTTTTTTTATTTTTAATGTACCATAGCTATTTTTTTTTTCTAGTAATTACGGTATATAGAAACACTAAAATTTAAGGGGTTCTCCAGGATTTTGATAATGATGGCCTATCCTTAGGATAGGCTGTCAATATCAGATTGGTGAGGGTCCAGCACTCTGCCTTCCCACCGATCAGCTGTTTCGAGGTAGCTCTGACTATATTGTAGTGGATGGAGCTGTAACTGCAGCACTGCTCCCTCTTGTAGTGAATGGGAGAAGCACTGGAGTAACCAGCTCGGTCCACTATGCAACAGACAGAGTTGTGTAGTACCAGCACCGAAGCTACTCCTGAACAGTTGATTAGTGGGTGTGCAAGGAGTGGGGGACTAGTGGCTCATCTTGCTCAGGGCCCACCGGGGGATTAACCTGTACCCCTGTGGGCATATTTGCATGTATCTGTGTAGTGGTCCCCCAATCCAACACTGGAGAGGACTACAACTCCCAACATGTCCATTCTGTTATTGTGGGGTATCAGGGGACTATTCAGCGAGGGGGTATAAGAGCAAAGGACTACAACTTCCAAGGTTTCTCAGGCTCGCCACTTCTCCACTGCTGAACTCCATCCCCGCCTGCACTGATCACATGATGGTGACATCACCACAAGTCCTTCAGCTATTGCACTGTAGCAGATTATAGTGACCCCCACTCCCACCCCCATCCCTCTTGAGAATCCCAGACATTTTTGGTAATTTATAAATTCCAGTTGGGCAGTATTTTTAGGTCTCAGAAAGAGGACATGTCTGTAAAAAAAAAGGACATATATTGTCACCCTAAAGTTAAAGACTGCTCTGGAGGAGGTTATGGCACTTGTGGGTCACTGTGGCTGTCACTTATGGCACAACTATGAATATGGTGAAAACTTATAGAGGGCTTAGAGGGTAATGCCACTATGTGGCTGCCACACAAATAGTAGGGGAAAGGGGATGCTACTAACTTGTTCATTTTATAATGAATTTCACTTTAAGGTGTATTCCCATCTGGGAAATTTATGGCATAGGATGGGGCCGCCAAAGTGCACAGACAGCAAGTCACGCATGCACGGCCACCCTTTATTCCCGCTATCGAACTTCAGAAAATAGCTGAGCGGAGGTTTGACAATTTTCAGGAGTCCCAAAGTGGTGAATGGAGAGGTGACCGCGCTTGTGCTGCTTGTTCTCCATTCACTGCTATGGGACTTCCAAAAAAAGCTGAGTGTGCTTGCTATCTTTGGAACTCCTATAGCAGTGAATGGAGAGGACTCCCTGCATGCGGAATGTGCTCTCCGTTTACTTCGGACCCATGTTCTGGAAATCTGAGAGGGTCCCAGAGGTGGGACCCCCACCTATAGGAGATTTATGGCACATCCTATCAATATATGCCGTATATGTCCCAGATGGGAATACTCCTTTAACCTCCTCCCTGAGAAAATCATGCATACACCCCTGAAACCAAAGAACGCAAAATAAAGACACAGAAGAAAGACACAGAACACGTTAATTGGGGGATAAATGGCCAAATTGTTTATTTAAAATATAAAAAAATGGCAAACCCTCGACTCACGGAGAGTCACCCTCCAGCACTCAGGAGAGGAAAACCCTCTGTGGAGGAAACCTCTAGGGAACCATGGCTGGAGGGCTGCCCTTCCCTTGGGCTTAGAGGGTAATGCCACTATGTGGCTGCCACATAAATAGTAGGGGGGGTGCAGCAGCCGGGCTGATCTGGTTGGCAGATGTCCCTTTTCTCCCGTTGGGCGATGGACTTCCTGCTAGAACCTCCAAATTTCTTCAAGGTCCGGTGGGCGGGTGTGGTCAAGCTCAAGGTCCTCAGGCCATCAAGTACGGCACAAAATATGTCCGCTCGCCCGCTTTTTACAAGGGTTTTTCCCTTATGACACACATGCTTGTGATGTCAGAGATGTCTATGACTAATGTTGGTGGCAGTGTTCTGAAGGTTAACCCTTTAGTGACTGGCAATGTGCCTTACTGCCGAGGCCTTAATTCCTGACTGCAATGTTACTCCAGTTTGTATAATCACCATATATACAGTATTTATGGTTCCTCACTTTTCCCAGAAGATTACCGGTAATACCGACTAGGCCAGTGGTTTACCAGGCAGGTGACAACCCTAGTGGGGACCCGGCCCCCCACCGATTAGCTGTTTTCAGCACCCTGGAAAAGGCAAAAGCAAAAGTTAATGATTGTATATAATTAGTTAGATTATAATATATATATATAATATATAATTAGTTAGATTATAATCAAATATCCACATGACAGGTTCCCTTTAAAGGCCACTGAACAGTGGATGGAGCATCCACTGTTCAGTGGCCTTTAAAGGGAACCTGTCATGTGGATATTTGATTATAATCTAACTAATTATATACAATCATTAACTGATAAAAAGTGCCTTAGATGTATTCACTTACTGGTGTGACAGATGGTTACCTCATAATATACACACAAAGATGCCGCATGTTAATGAGCTGATTTGAGTCCAGCGTGATGTCATTGAGTCTAGCGTATATTTAAAGGGCTTCTGTCACCCCACTAAAGTCATATTTTTTTTTTGGGCTAGCTAAATTCCTTATACTGCGATATATGAAAATATAATGGTCTTACTTACTTTTCTTCAGCAGTTTCTTATAAAAACGAACTTTTATAATATGTAAATTAGGTCTCTACCAGCAAGTAGGGCGTCTACTTGCTGGTAGCCGCCGCAAAAAACCGCCCCCTCGTCGTGTTGATTGACAGGGCCAGCCGCGATCTCCTCCTCCGGCCGGCCCTGTCAGCATTTCAAAAATTGCGCGCCTGTGTTCATTCGGCGCAGGCGCTCTGAGATGAGGAGGCTCGCCTCCTCAGAACTCCCTCAGTGCGCCTGCGCCGATGACATCACCGAAAGAGAAGACGTCATCGGCGCAGGCGCACTGAGGGAGTGCTGAGGAGGCGAGCCTCCTCATCTCAGAGCGCCTGCGCCGAATGAACACAGGCGCGCGATTTTTGAAATGCTGACAGGGCCGGCCGGAGGAGGAGATCGCGGCTGGCCCTGTCAATCAACACGACGAGGGGGCGGTTTTTTGCGGCGGCTACCAGCAAGTAGCCGCCCTACTTGCTGGTAGAGACCTAATTTACATATTATAAAAGTTTGTTTTTATAAGAAACTGCTGAAGGAAAGTAAGTAAGACCATTATATTTTCATATATCGCAGTATAAGGAATTTAACTAGCCCAAAAAAAATAATAATTACTTTAGTGGGGTGACAGAAGCCCTTTAATTCAGAGCTATAGCCACTCCCCTGCCCACCTGCTGCTGGTTCATATGGAAACAAACTGTCATTCAGCAGCAGGTGGGCGGGGAGAGTCAGGAGCTCATGAATATTCATGACTCATCATTATCAGCTGGAGCTTTTCAATAAAAGATGTTGGCAGATTGACTGGGTCAATTAAAGAAAGTGACCCAGCATTGTGCTAAGAGAATCAATCACTTATTTATGTTGCCCTTAGTTAGGACACCATAAAACTGGTGACAGGTTCCCTTTAAGTTGCCATCATACTGCAGCTTGTAACGGAGTGGTAAGTCATGTGTGATGTCTGTCCTCTTTACCTGTCTTCTTATGTCTGATGTATAAAGGAGACCAGCACCAATCAGGGATGTTGCTGACGATCAGATGTCTAGGCTCAGTCCAGGAGAGAAGACAGCAAGAGGCAGTTGGGGGGAAGATGACAGTTGGAAGGAGGGAAGAGAGTGTCTAATGGACTCCATTGTGTGGGCCTGACAAAGAGAGCCCTGATCCATGTGCTCCGCCACATCTTGTTAGCGTGAGTTGTCAGAAACTGCAACCAAGTGCCCTCAGGGGAGATTTGTAACTATAGGGCCGTGTGCCTCAGTGAAAGACTGACACCATCAAGCTGTTTACCTGATGTTCAGTTGCCCATAGCAACCACCAAGCTTATAATAACAATGTAACTGCTAAACCCTGCGTCTCCTGCTTGAGTAAAGTCAAGATGCAAGTGTCTGTTTCATGGCTGCGCCGTCCTCAAGTGCGGTCCCAGGATAGGGTCAAGGGTCACATATAAGACTGAACAGACCATGTTATTAGTGGTTATGTAAGAGCCATTTATCCGGGTATAGGGTGGCCAGAGGTTTTAGGCCGGACAGTCAGACTCCCTGTCCTCCGTCCGTAACAGGGCCTAGACGGACACAGGGATGTCCTTTTGAACAGCTCACGCTCAGACAGCAGCACTGTGCTGTCTGAGCGTGAGCTGCAAGGAGAAAGTCACCCTCCCTCCCACCCCTGCAGCTGATTTTACTTTAATTTTTTAAATCCCCATTGGCTGCGGAGTGGGAGGGGGCGTGGCTTAGCAGGCACGGGGCAGGGTTTGGAAGTCCATCTTTTGAGGCGCCGCCTGAGTGCTACTCGGTGTCGGCACCTGGACCAATGGCTGTCAGTACCAAAACAAACCTGCTTCCCTGAAGCAGAAACCCTGCGATCGTCGGGGGACCATAAATAAACGGCGGTTATCCAAACTGGAGTATATTGACAAAGTGCGGTCAGGAAGGGGTTAAAGGCCTCTGCAGTTAGAAACATTCACTAAAGGGTTAACCTTCAGGACATTGCCTCCAACATTAGTCATGGACACCCGTGACATCACAAGCACTTGTGTCATAAGGGAAAATCCCTTGCAAAAAGCAGGCGAGCGGCCATATTTGGTGCCGTACTTGATGGCCTGAAGACCTTGAGCTTGACCACCCCCGCCCACCACACCTTGACGGAATTTGGAGGTTCTATCAGGAAGTCCATCGCCCAGTGGGAGAAATGGGACATCCACCTAGCCAACCAGATCAGCCCGGCTGCTGCACCCCCCCTACTATTTATGTGGCAGCCACATAGTGGCATTACCCTCTAAGCCCAAGGGAAGGGCAGCCCTCCAGCCATGGTTCCCTAGAGGTTTCCTCCACAGGGGGTTTTCCTCTTCTGAGTGCTGGAGGGTGACTCTCCGTGAGTCGGGGGTTTGCCATTTTTTTATATTTTAAATAAACAATTTGGCCATTTAAACACCAATTAACATGTTCTGTGTCTTTCTTCTGTGTCTTTATTTTGCGTTCTTTTCTTTCAGTGGTGTATGCATGATTTTCTCAGAGAGGAGGTTAAAGCGGTATTCCCATCTGGGACATATACGGTATATATTGATAGGATGTGCCATAAATGTCCTATAGGTGGGGGTCCCACCTCTGGGACCCACTCATATTTTCAGAACAGGGGTCTGAATTAAACGGAGAGCATATTTTGCATGCAGGGAGTCCTCTCCTTTCATTGCTATGGGAGTTTCAAAAAATAGCGAGCACGCTCGGCTGTTTTCGGAAGTCCCATAGCAGCAAATGGAGAACAAGCAGCACAAGCGCGGCCACCTCTGCATTCACCATTATGGGACTCCTGAAAATGTCCAAACCGCCGCTCAGCTATTTTCTGAAGTTGCATAGCGGTGAATGAAGGGTGGCCGTGCATGCGTGACTTGCTGTCTGGGCACTTCGGGGGCCACATCCTATGCCATAAATTTCCCAGATGGGAATACACCTTAAAGTGAAATTCATTATGAAATAAACAAGTTAGCAGAGCGCTGCTGGGATTCAGAGCAGTGTTAGGAGTCGCTGGTGATGGCGAGGGTCAATGACTGTTCAGGTCAACGCTGTGGGGTGAATGGATCAATCTTCTACACCAGTTTTATGACGTCGGAAAGTTTAGCTGCATGTCCTATTTTGTGCCTAAATTGGAACACAGCCTGGCCTAAATATATAAATGCTTATCATATATAATATTAGGGGATTACATACAATAAAAAAATAGGCGCACCTCCCCCTTGAGGAATGGGTTCTTATTCCTCAGTGCTATCTACCAGTAAGACTGTCTTCATTGCCCATAGCAACCAATCAGAGAGAAGCTTTCATTTTTCCAGAGCAGTTAAAGAAATGAAAGCTGAGCTCTGATTGGTTGCTAGGGGCAGCAAAGACAGTCCTTGGTAAATGAGCCCTTAAGATGTACGTTGGAACAGATTTTTCACATTTCTGTATCATCACAGTACAGTAATAACACCACAAGTCGCAGTCCCAGTGCCCTCATTGTGGCCCTTTACCATAAGTGCCAGACTGGGCCCTCATACAATTAGTCAAGTGCATGGGATTCACCTGTTTTCCTGTGGGCCATTACGAGCCTGCCCCTGCTGCTCTGCTATTGATAAGTTATAGGATAGGTCATCAATATGAAAATCACGCAGAACCCATCTAAGGGCATGTTCACAGCTAAGTTTGGGGCCTCCATCACAGATTTAGACAAAAATAGCGGAGAGAAAAGTCCTGCATGCGCTACAAAAAGAGCATTCTCCTGGAATGAAACCAAACTGATCAGGTTATATTCAATCTGACTTTTTTGCCCTGTTCCTGTCAGTTATGTGACGAATCTGGCACTTACGTTATTTTTGTTTCTCTGCTCCATCAATGGAGAAGAGTAACCGAAATAACTAACGCTGACATGAAAGAGCTCTGTGTTTATATTTTTCTTTGCAGTTTAGCATTTATTTTGATATATTACATGTACAGTTTAGAGGAATTAGATTGGTTCTAGTGTTGCAGCAAAAAACGTGTTTTTAGGAAGAACACAGTCTATTTTCATTTTCATTTTCACTGTCTTATCCCTTAAGATCAGAAAAGACCAACTTCATCTGATTACAATGTGTTTATTAGGACTTGGTTTCCCAGTCTATTTGCCACTGTTTTAATGACGGTAGTGATCCTGGCGGTCACAGGATCAGTCACATGACCACTGTAGCTCGTAGAAGAATCAGCAGTGCCGCTATCTCTCTTCTATATGCAGCGCTAATTGGGCCCTGTGCATAGGAAGTCAGAGAAGACAGAAGCAGTAAAAGTTCCAAGAGTCTTCCTCTCCTCTCCATTTATTTCTAGAAAAATATTTTGCTCAATTTCTGCAGACAGAAAATATACAATTGAATACCAACCTGCAAATTTTCTCAAGGACAGTTTTCTTCTATGATCCAAGCAGACTCCATGAAGGCGCTAAGGCGGAAAATGCTTCAGGGTGATCACTACTTCCCCCCTATTGTACTCGATATTGGAGCATATTTGTTGCGTTCCCTTACACAAAATCACTGCAAGCAGCAGGAGTGTTTTTGTGTACAGCAAAGGAAGCTGAATAGGTAAGATCTGGCACCGAAAACATGTAAGTCAATAGTGCCGGATCAGTTTATTTCAGACACCGAAAATGAAGAACCTGGATCTGGCACTAAAACTATTGTAAGTCAATGGGCGCCGGATCCAGTTTCTTAATTTTCCGTTTAGACAGGAAGTGTTTTGCTGCCAGATCTCAAAACGGTACAGCAAAAACGCTTATGTGAAAGTAGCCTTCTCTGGCTCCAGCAATATGTTGACTAGACATGTCACCTCTACAGCCAATCACAGGCCACAGCGCTTACGTCCGAGGGGTTGTCAGACCAATGTTACCGCCAGTGATCTGACTACATTACTTTTCTTCAGCACTTGACACAGGAAGCACATTGTATTTTATGACTAATACCAACATTAAAGAACAATGTTAACCGACATAATCTGCTTTCTAGGAAGTCACTGTTTAGCCTGTTCCTTTATCCCAATATGATTGGACTTGAGTCGATGGCTGACCCATCTGACACCTGGGAGATTACTGAAACCATAGGGAAGGGGACGTATGGGAAAGTTTATAAAGTCAGCAACAAGAAAGATGGAAGCATGGCAGCGGTGAAGATCTTGGACCCTATCAGTGTAAGTTTAGATCTTCGACATACTTTCTTTTCTTTTTTCCTATGTTCAGCTTTGTAACCAATGTTTTTTTTTAACAATAATTTTTATTAAGTAATAAAATAGGCAAAATTAGAAACAACTGGAAACAGTGCTGAGTTCACGCATTACATATCATATACAGTATGAAAAATTCCAGTAATAATGTCACCAAGTTACAGGAGCATGGGTCCATGAATCCACCCCTCCACAATACCCCTACCCTCTTTTTCCCTTTCCCATCCTCCCTGTCCAGCAACCCCTCTCCTCCTTACCTTCCTTCCTCTCCTTTCCCTTCCACATGCTTTCAATCTTAGATAGTATTCACAAGACTCATTATTGATTTACCCATGCTCCTGTGACCAATGTTTTATCGCTTAAAGGTAATGTGTCATCAGAAAATGACCTATTGCCTAAATCACTTTTTTTCAAGAATTTTTTAAGGTCATCTTTAATTTTCAGTGTCAATATCTATATTTAAACAAAAACCACAAAATTCTGTCACACTGGTCACTAAGCCTAATAATAAGCGCCACTTCTTGATCTGTATGGATCACTTTACTGCAATTATCTGCTTATTTGTCATTCTAATCCTGCCTGTAATGATCTCACCTCTGTGTATAGATAAGACAGGATCCACCATTCACATTAGGTGATTGTCAAAGCGTATCTATTCTTTCCTTGTACAATGACGTCTTCACAGGTCATAGAGCATGCCTAAAAAACTCTCCCATAGAAGTCAATGAGGTCCCCTGCTGACCATTGTGTGTGTGGACCATGGAGCTGCTGTAAAGCAATTTTCTTGCTTGCTAAATGCTGTTAAAAACAGCTTAGGCAAGATGGAGCTCACCAGCTATTGTGGAGCACAGTCTGCCATTCACCCTACGGCACCAAAGAATACAAATAATCTATTAATGAGACTGGCTCTCAACAAATCACCAGTATTTTATTAATTCACCATTTGTATAAACATTCATTAAAATTTTATTAAAAAATACATCAAAATATTGTACATTCATTATTGACCCAGGAATATATTATGCGGAGCTCACGCATAAAAAATTATAAAAAATAAAAATATAAAAAGTGGCCGAACAGATTTGTTGCAACTGTGTTTTTGGACGGTAATTCATTCAATAGATATTATTGTCCATATGTAAATATTAGCATCGGCTTAATTGCAGCTAGCCCCATATTTCTATTTTTTTTATTGTATTGGTACTTGATATTACATATATACGTGCATTTATATGGTCTATTTTGTACGTTCAGTAAATATTGTACATGTGGGGTATAGTCGCTGCACTGGCTGGCACTCTTACGGCGTTGATTTGGATATAAGTTGCAGGGTTTACAATGTACGTGCGCTGTGTCTCTATGTTGTTTAGAATATATTCACATTAAGCCGGATGGATTTTTAGGTTACTCACGACCACAATGTTTTCTGTGGAATTCCCCACCATTCGTGTCTCTCCCCACTGGATCTCTCTTAGTCGGGTCTACGTTGTTCCCAGTCGGTTTGTGATAAGCTTTGTTGCTCCACTCTCCGCCGCCTCAAAGCACTAGCGCACTCTTCCAAATACTGCCAAAGCCTGTCAGCCTGAAGATATTCAGATTGCATAGAAAAATAAGTCTCCGTCCACACTGTCTTTCTGTCGGAATTCACCATTCACCAGATGCGTTTCAAAACAAACTTGTTTCTTCCTCAGTGGTAGATGTTCAAATAGATATAAACCTTGGACTCCATATTGGATCCTTTTAAATCATCTTGGTCAAGGTAAAATCAAATACATGACCTGGATCACTTAAATAGGTATATAATTCACACGATGCGTTATTAAATCAACGATTAACCACATTGTGTCTCAAATCAATAATATATAATGAAAATGTGACATACAACATTGTTTATATATATATATATATATATATATATATACAGGGAGTGCAGAATTATTAGGCAAGTTGTATTTTTGAGGATTAATTTTATTATTGAACAACAACCATGTTCTCAATGAACCCAAAAAACTCATTAATATCAAAGCTAAATATTTTTGGAAGTAGTTTTTAGTTTGTTTTTAGTTTTAGCTATTTTAGGGGGATATCTGTGTGTGCAGGTGACTATTACTGTGCATAATTATTAGGCAACTTAACAAAAAACAAATATATACCCATTTCAATTATTTATTTTTACCAGTGAAACCAATATAACATCTCAACATTCACAAATATACATTTCTGACATTTAAAAACAAAACAAAAACAAATCAGTGACCAATATAGCCACCTTTCTTTGCAAGGACACTCAAAAGCCTGCCATCCATGGATTCTGTCAGTGTTTTGATCTGTTCACCATCAACATTGCGTGCAGCAGCAGCAACCACAGCCTCCCAGACACTGTTCAGAGAGGTGTACTGTTTTCCCTCCTTGTAAATCTCACATTTGATGATGGACCACAGGTTCTCAATGGGGTTCAGATCAGGTGAACAAGGAGGCCATGTCATTAGATTTTCTTCTTTTATACCCTTTCTTGCCAGCCACGCTGTGGAGTACTTGGACGCGTGTGATGGAGCATTGTCCTGCATGAAAATCATGTTTTTCTTGAAGGATGCAGACTTCTTCCTGTACCACTGCTTGAAGAAGGGGTCTTCCAGAAACTGGCAGTAGGACTGGGAGTTGAGCTTGACTCCATCCTCAACCCGAAAAGGCCCCACAAGCTCATCTTTGATGATACCAGCCCAAACCAGTACTCCACCTCCACCTTGCTGGCGTCTGAGTCGGACTGGAGCTCTCTGCCCTTTACCAATCCAGCCACGGGCCCATCCATCTGGCCCATCAAGACTCACTCTCATTTCATCAGTCCATAAAACCTTAGAAAAATCAGTCTTGAGATATTTCTTGGCCCAGTCTTGACGTTTCAGCTTGTGTGTTCAGTGGTGGTCGTCTTTCAGCCTTTCTTACCTTGGCCATGTCTCTGAGTATTGCACACCTTGTGCTTTTGGGCACTCCAGTGATGTTGCAGCTCTGAAATATGGCCAAACTGGTGGCAAGTGGCATCTTGGCAGCTGCACGCTTGACTTTTCTCAGTTCATGGGCAGTTATTTTGCGCCTTGGTTTTTCGACACGCTTCTTGCGACCCTGTTGACTATTTTGAATGAAACGCTTGATTGTTCGATGATCACGCTTCAGAAGCTTTGCAATTTTAAGAGTGCTGCATCCCTCTGCAAGATATCTCACTATTTTTGACTTTTCTGAGCCTGTCAAGTCCTTCTTTTGACCCATTTTGCCAAAGGAAAGGAAGTTGCCTAATAATTATGCACACCTAATATAGGGTGTTGATGTCATTAGACCACACCCCTTCTCATTACAGAGATGCACATCACCTAATATGCTTAATTGGTAGTAGGCTTTCGAGCCTATACAGCTTGGAGTAAGACAACATGCATAAAGAGGATGATGTGGTCAAAATACTCATTTGCCTAATAATTCTGCACGCAGTGTATATATATATATATACAGTACAGACCAAAAGTTTGGACACACCTTCTCATTCAAAGAGTTTTCTTTATTTTCATGACTATGAAGGCATCAAAACTATGAATTAACACATGTGGAATTATATACATAACAAACAAGTGTGAAACAACTGAAAATATGTCATATTCTAGGTTCTTTAAAGTAGCCACCTTTTGCTTTGATTACTGCTTTGCACACTCTTGGCATTCTCTTGATGAGCTTCAAGAGGTAGTCACCTGAAATGGTCTTCCAACAGTCTTGAAGGAGTTCCCAGAGATGCTTAGCACTTGTTGGCCCTTTTGCCTTCACTCTGCGGTCCAGCTCACCCCAAACCATCTCGATTAGGTTCAGGTCCGGTGACTGTGGAGGCCAGGTCATCTGGCGCAGCACCCCATCACTCTCCTTCATGGTCAAATAGCCCTTACTTTCAAAGTTTTCCCAATTTTTCGGCTGACTGACTGACCTTCATTTCTTAAAGTAATGATGGCCACTCGTTTTTCTTTACTTAGCTGCTTTTTTCTTGCCATAATACAAATTCTAACAGTCTATTCAGTAGGACTATCAGCTGTGTATCCACCTGACTTCTCCTCAACACAACTGATGGTCCCAACCCCATTTATAAGGCAAGAAATCCCACTTATTAAACCTGACAGGGCACACCTGTGAAGTGAAAACCATTTTAGGGGACTACCTCTTGAAGCTCCTCAAGAGAATGCCAAGAGTGTGCAAAGCAGTAATCAAAGCAAAAGGTGGCTACTTTGAAGAACCTAGAATATTACATATTTTCAGTTGTTTCACACTTTTTTGTTATGTACAGTACAGACCAAAAGTTTGGACACACCTTCTCATTCAAAGAGTTTTCTTTATTTTCATGACTATGAAAATTGTAGATTCACACTGAAGGCATCAAAACTATGAATTAACACGTGGAATTATATACATAACAAACAAGTGTGAAACAACTGAAAATATGTCATATTCTAGGTTCTTCAAAGAAAACTCTTTGAATGAGAAGGTGTGTCCAAACTTTTGGTCTGTACTGTATATAATTCCACATGTGTTAATTCATAGTTTTGATGCCTTCAGTGTGAATCTACAATTTTCATAGTCATGAAAATAAAGAAAACTCTTTGAATGAGAAGGTGTGTCCAAACTTTTGGTCTGTACTGTATATACATTACTTCTTTTTTTTTTTTTTTGCTGTATTAGCTATTTACAGGCATAATCAAGATATTAATACACATGTTTAGTGTTGAATATGTTGCCAGTACAACAATACATTTAGGACATCATGTATAGACTAATACATCATGTGTAGACTAAGCCAATGTAAAATCATAAAGTTCAATGTGCAGGCATCATCTACACAAAAGGTATACCAGTATGGGCTATTTATAGAAAATCTGCCAAAATAAGGCAGTCATACGAAAATGCAATAATAAGGTATATTAGTACATATTTTAAATGGTGATATATATATATATATATATATATATATATATATATATATATATATATATATATATATAACAAATCCAAAAACAAAATTAAATAATGTTGCAATTAATCTTGACTTTTGTTTCTACAAACTTCTGCATATTTGCTGTAGACTCCACTTTTTATTTTAGAATCACACTAGAACTGTAAAAACACATGGCGGGCATAGCCAAAAGCCAACATGCAAATAGTAGTTACATTTTTCCCCATATTAGTTAACCCCATCTCTGTTTTGTTTCCTGACCTGTAATATGTAATACAAAAAAGTCTTATTAAAGGGGTTACCTGGGTGTTTAATATTGATGACCTAGGGACTGGCCTACTCACAGCTTACCAAGCACATTGCCGTCCATTGGATAGTGGCCATGCTGGGAATTGCACTCAGCCCCATTCAGTTGAATAGAACAGATCAGCGTCTAAGCCAATGTGACCGATGAACATGCCTAGGAAGAACCAAAACGCTTTGGTCTCTTCAAACAACTGATCAGCGGAAGTGTCTGGAGTCAGACCCCCACCGACCAGATATTGATGACCTACCCTAAGGCTAGATCATCAGTGTCAAAATCTCAGACAACCCCTTTAATTGATAAAGGAAACTTCCATGTGAGTTTTAGCAATCCTGTCCAACTCTAAAATGGATAGTTGGAGGATGCATGCCTGGGATTTGTGACATTTTTGGGGGGCTAATAATGACATGACACTGTGTGACATAATTATACATGCCTGATCCGTCTAAATTCATGCTGGAGATGAAAATTACTATTCTATATGGCTTTTTTGTTTTTCTTTACATACCTGCATCCACACAGCACAGCCTATAGCTATTTGGACTACATAGAGTTCAGGTGAACATACTATATGGGGGGGGGGGCGAGACGGCCAACCAGCACTGTAATTAATGTTCCTTCTGTCTATTAGATCACATGTAAATGCTGTGTTATCCAGCTGAACATTATAATACCGTGTATCAGCAAGGTGGTCTGGAGCCGTGAGAATACAGAGCCCCCTTATTCATCAGTGTATATCCCAGGGTATCCGCATTGTGATAGCAGAGAATGTGGAAGTAACGCTCTGTTCACATTGCCTCTTTTTATTTTCACTGTTCTTCTCAACTATAATAAATAATGAAAAAGAAATTTCCGTCGAATGACAGAAGCAAATAGCACTCAAAAGACCCCATTGAGTATAATTAGGCCTGTTGGGTTTCCATCAGGGAGCCTGGCATTTCTGATATTTTTAACAGAATCCAACATGGAGGCTTCTAACAGAGCCTGAACTGTGTCAGGCACAAACTGTCACGATTTGGTGCAACCAGGGCTTGTTCAGTTTTCCCACACTCGCTCGAAAAAGGGTGGAACTTAACAGAAAGGGGACTTTATGTGAAAGGGGAATGGCCTAAGAGGCATCGTTTTGCACCAATGGAAAATCTGATCTACCTCAGTCCTTTGCCGGTGCATATAATGTACACATCCATGCTGACTGGCTCCTAAGAACTCAGCTCATAGATCAAATGCATTTGTAAAACCCGATATACCAATAATATTAGAAAATAAAATACATTTTACAGAACATTTTAATGCACTCCTGTTAATCAGAAAAGATAATGGGGCAGATTTATCAAACTGGTGTAAAGTAGAGCTGGATTAGTTGCCCATAGCAACCAATCAGATTCCACCTTTCATTTTCCAATAGAGCTGTGAAAAATGAAAGGTGGAATCTGATTGGTTGCTATAGGCAACTAATCCAGCTCTACTTTAAACCAGTTTGATAAATCTTCCCCAATTTGTGTTAAAAACCTACAACTGTAAAAAGGGTTAACATTACAACTGAGTTATAATTATCATTTCAGATACTGTATGTCCAAGCAATCATCACAAAATATCATACCGTGGAGATATTTCAGATTTCAATTTTCAACCTTAAACAAGCCATATAGTTAAAAAGTCATTTTCATATATATTTCAGATAGAGATGTCAACAAATTGATGGGAAATTATATCATTGTTATGCATCATTAGGCCGAGCTGAACGTTATAAGGAGAGTAATCTGTTTTATTTAACATCACTTAATTAAATGTAATCTCTTCTTCAACAAACATTAAATATAGATAGATAGATAGATAGATATTTGATAGATAGTTAGATATTAGATAGATAGATAGACAGATAGATAGATAGAGAGATAGAGAGATAGATAGATATGAGATAGATAGATAGATATTTGATAGATAGTTAGATATTAGATAGATAGATAGACAGATAGATAGATAGATAGATAGATATGAGATAGATAGATATGAGATAGATATGAGATAGATAGATAGATAGATAGATAGATAGATATGAGATAGATATGCAGGGGTGCACCTAGCCTTTCTGCTGCCTGGGGCGAAAACTGAAACGCCCGTCTCAGGCAGCGCGATAATGATGACGCCGGCCTCTGATAGGCTACAGGAACTAGGACTAAAGCCTATTAGAGGAAACAGTGGGCCAGGGAGACATCACTGCCGTCACAGCATTCAACTGTATTGCTGTCCTGAGTACAGCGATGCAGTTGAATATGTAGAGATGAGCGTTTCCACAATGAAAGCGCTCATTGCCCATGGCCCTTCTGCTGCCCCTCTCTTGCCCCTACCTGGTGCTGCATGAGACAATCGCCTCACCTTGCCTCATTGGTGGTACACCTCTGCAAATATGAGATAGATTTGTTTTTTTGATCCGAGGCTCCTTTCCTGAGTTATGATACTTTTTTCTGAATATGCAAATTTGGCCTTTGGTGCAATGAGGACATTGTCATTGCTCTTGTTGCACCCAAGCTCCACCATTTTCTGTGGCCAGCCCCTCCCTGGCTGCTTTGCCACTGTCTGGCCCCGTCAATTAAAGAAGTGAGGGTCATATACTGGGACTATACATCTTCACGGCTGCCTTAATAATTGAGCTAAATTAACTTTGGAAATCCATTGATACATGAATAAAATATTTGGTTTGTGAAATATTGGTGACAATGATCCCATCCATGTCTTGTCCTTTAGGATGTTGATGAGGAGATCGAGGCAGAGTATAATATTCTGAAGTCACTTTCAAATCACCCAAACGTTGTAATGTTTTATGGGATGTATTACAAAGCCGATCAGTATGTTGGTGGACAACTCTGGCTCGTTCTGGAGGTAAGTGGCTATATCTATATGTAATACAGCAACTATTGTACCAGCATCCAAGATACGGTGTCAGTGAAGAGGTACCAGTCTCCTCCATCTCCCATCATGTAAGATTGCCACCTCGGCCAAACATTATAATTGAGTGATACTAGTGACTACCTGACATATGATGTCTATATCTATCAGAACTGTGAAAAACAAATGCTGTTAAGAACAGCTCAGGCAAGATGGTCGCCCCCATAATCATGTTTAGGAAATAAAATAAAAATTCTACAGAAAAACAGATTAGAAAAGTAGGATATGTGTAGCTATCCAGTTTTAGCAAGCAGAAAACAGTTTTAGTGACACATTCACCTTTTGTTAGTTTTTTTTCTTATTTCTGTGTCCTGCTCACTGAGATGGCCGCACATGCTCAGTTTCATCTTTCAACTGCCTCCTGAGCTGTAACAGGGAGAGAACTGCAGCAGAATGGACACGCCCCCTGAGTAGCAGCAGAAAATACGCTCCTGCACGGGCAACAGCTCTGGTAGACATTCCTGCAGTCAGCATGCCAATTGCACGCTCCCTCAAACGTTGCGACATCTGTGGCATTGTGCTGTGTGATCAAACTGCACATTTCAGAGTGGCCTTTTATTGTGGGCAGTCTAAGGCACACCTGTGCAATATTCATGCTGTCTAATCAGCACCTAGATATGCCATACCTGTGAGGTGGGATGGATTATCTCGGCAAAGGAGAAGTGCTCACTAACACAGAGTTAGACAGATTTGTGAACAATATTTCAGAGTAATGGGTCTTTTGTGTATGTAGAAAATGTTTTAGATCTTTGAGTTCAGCTCATGCAAAATGGGAGAAAAACCGAAAGTGTTGCGTTTATATTTTTGGTCAGTGTATGTGAGGTCTCATTTTAATTTTTTACATTAGTGGGTAACTGGTGCTGTACTTGGCATTGTCTGGTAGATCCATAGAGAATGAATAGAATGACATGATGCATAGTTGACCTGTCACTCCATTCATTTCTTGTGATCAGTGGAAGTCCATTTGGTAGGGGATAACTTGATATAAGCAGAATACCCCTTTAAAACTCTTTGACTATCCCAAGTGTTACTGCATTTAGTCCTCATTATCATCTTGCTGATCAGTGGAGACCCTAACACTGCTACGTTGGGGATGGAGTGCAGGCTTGGGTGGTGATCTACCAGCTGGATTGATAGGTATTCCTGGGTGGTCGAGGAGATTGGAACCTCTTCATCGTCACCGTATCTTGGATGTTAGCGGAGTGACACTTCAGACTATGGCCTCATGCACACAGACTTTTTTTTTGCGGTCCGCAAAAATGGTTTCCGTTGTTCCGTGATCCGTTATTTTCTTCCGTGGGTCCTTCTTGATTTTTGGAGGATCCACGGACATGAAAAATGAAAAAATAAATCTAAGTCAAGTTTGCCTTTGAAATGATAGGAAAAAACGGACACGGATCACGGACACGGATCACGGACGCGGATGACAATATTGTGTGCATCCGTGATTTTTCACAGACCCATTGACATATTTTTTTCACGGATCACGGACGCGGATACCAAACGGTGCATTTTCCGATTTTTCCACGGACCCATTGAAAGTCAATGGGTCCGTGGAAAAAAATGGAAAACGGAACAACGGCCGCGGATGCACACAACGGTCGTGTGCATGAGGCCTATGCTGGTGCTATACTATTAAGATAAAATAATGTGTCTATCTGGTGAATATCATTTCTTTGATGTGCAGCATGTTTATACAATGCTATGTATTGTCTCCTTCTGATAATTGTAAGCAGCAACTCATCGTCTGTGTAGCAGTTTTCTTTCCTTTGCTTTAGTACAGCATTGATTATATATCCCATTCACTAATGAGCTGTGAAAAAGCACAACCTTAAAAGCATATTGGGATTCTCGTTAAGACAGAGATGCCAGACAGTCCCGAGAAGTAATTGCTGTCACTTGCTTTACTTTTTATGGTGCTGATTACTTTATGACCAGGAGGGCAATTAGTATTTCTTAAAGTTTTTAAGTTTTGGCCACACTTTCACAGATAAAACAAAAGATGAGATTTATTAAGGGGTGTCTTTTGAGAGACAACTCCTTTCAATTGTGGCTTCCAGGGTTATGGTCGCCCCTGATCCTGCTCCAGGTGCCCCACACATACTACTGATTTTGCAGGCTGAAGCCACGGACAGCCAGAGAAATACAAAGATGGTTCAAGTCTGCCAGAACGGGGCCTGCTCAGACATTAGAGTGGTACTCTATTCTAGCTCATAGAGTGGGATAACCCTCAATAAGTACATTATACATAGAGGCTAAATCCAAGTAGTGAAAAGGAACTCAGCTGCCTAGATAACACCCTATTATGTAGAGTTAAAGGGGTTGTCCTATGAAAAATATTCTACATTCAAAAATGCACCTGTATAGCAACACCTGCTGTTTGTTTTTTTCCCTTATTCTCTGTCCACCTCACTAAGGCGGTCCCACATGCTCAGTTCTGTCCTTCTGTTAGAAGCTTAAGACATCTTTTAGGGTGCACATTTCATTCAGTGTTGCTTACATTGATGACCCTTAAAGGGGTTGTGTCACTTCAGCAAATAGCGTTTATTATATAGAGAAAGTTAATACAAGGCACTTACTAATGTATTGTGATTGTCCATGTTGCTTCCTTTGCTGGCTGGATTCATTTTTCCATCACGTTATACACTGCTAGTTTCCATGGTTACAACCACCTTGCAATCCATCAGTAGTCATCATGCTTTAACCTTTTTTATGGAAGCTGGAGCATCATATCATAAGCTGACCACACACTTTAGCTGTTGGCTGAATGCTCAACCTCTCTAGACAAATCCTCCCAACCTCTCTAGACAAATGCTAATTTGGTTTGGGGAGAATGGAGTAGGCCACTGCTGAACTTCTCTGATGGCAGCTTATCTCCCATTGGATTGGGTATGTTAAAGTCCAGCTTCTATACAATCTACAGCTGATATCAATCTCATGTGTATGGTTACTCTTACAATGGGAGTCATCAGACCTTTACAGGAGAGGTACCCAGGAGATTACTGGACAGGTACACATATTGTCCAGGTTGTGACGGTACTTAGAAAATTCCTATTGTTACGCTGGCCATAGACCACTGGTGGCCAAGTAGTAGATCTTAGTTCAAATTAATGGAAATCTGCTCCTCTGATATGAACCTTTAGAACCTTCAGAATCTTAGTCAATTTCAGTGTCGGACTGGCCCACCAGAGTACCAGAGGATCCTCCAGTGGGCCCAAGCTCTGACAGTAATGGATCCCTAGCAAAACAGGGCCCTTAAGTTCCTATAGGTTCAGAGGTTGGGCCCACTGGATCATTTGATTTGGTGGGGCCAAGGGACTTTAGTCCGGCACTGCTCAGTTTGGTAAATGGCTGGTACTGTAAGTGTTTTCTTAAGTTTTGTCCAAGAAAAATCCATGTTAAGCAATGTAAATGTACAAAATTTAACATGATTCAAAAAACTTTCTCTAGAAAACTCACCCAACTTCTGTGGCCATCTTAAATTTATGTCATGTGGGCTCCTTGTTTGCTGTATATGCAATTTAGCATTGACTTAAAGGATCTTAAAGTAAGGACATTTGTTGGAATTTCAAGACAAAATGGACTTGAACTGGTTAACAAAACTGTGCAGGTAGTCTGTGGTATTCAGAGACTATATTGCTGGAAACACGAGACCTAATATATGCCAAGAAGACAAGACCACAAGCCTGCTATCATATCAACTTGAAACATTGACAGTAGGTTATATAGGTCTATGGATACATTCATGTTACATTGCTTGCTTCATTTACTTAGACCAAGCATCTCCAGCATCTTTCCTGCTTAAGGTTTACTGCTGTGTCACTGATGGTCTATTGTTCAGTCTTTGGTGATCTAGTGACAATAAATATTTTGCCTGTAGATCATCAAGGACTTATACGATAGACCATCATTGACAAAGCAGCAAACCATCACCAGGGAGGTAGCTACTGTGGCTTATTACGTCTGGTTTGTGGCAGAGCAGTAGATAGATAGCTTGCAAGAAAAATAGTAAGTATGAAAAGGTACCATGTTGGTATCATTTACAGGGAGTGCAGAATTATTAGGCAAGTTGTATTTTTGAGGATTAATTTTATTATTGAACAACAACCATGTTCTCAATGAACCCAAAAAACTCATTAATATCAAAGCTGAATATTTTTGGAAGTAGTTTTTAGTTTGTTTTTAGTTTTAGCTATTTTAGGGGGATATCTGTGTGTGCAGGTGACTATTACTGTGCATAATTATTAGGCAACTTAACAAAAAACAAATATATACCCATTTCAATTATTTATTTTTACCAGTGAAACCAATTTAACATCTCAACATTCACAAATATACATTTCTGACATTCAAAAACAAAACAAAAACAAATCAGTGACCAATATAGCCATCTTTCTTTGCAAGGACACTCAAAAGCCTGCCATCCATGGATTCTGTCAGTGTTTTGATCTGTTCACCATCAACATTGTGTGCAGCAGCAACCACAGCCTCCCAGACACTATTCAGAGAGGTGTACTGTTTTCCCTCCTTGTAAATCTCACATTTGATGATGGACCACAGGTTCTCAATGGGGTTCAGATCAGGTGAACAAGGAGGCCATGTCATTAGATTTTCTTCTTTTATACCCTTTCTTGCCAGCCACGCTGTGGAGTACTTGGACGCGTGTGATGGAGCATTGTCCTGCATGAAAATCATGTTTTTCTTGAAGGATGCAGACTTCTTCCTGTACCACTGCTTGAAGAAGGTGTCTTCCAGAAACTGGCAGTAGGACTGGGAGTTGAGCTTGACTCCATCCTCAACCCGAAAAGGCCCCACAAGCTCATCTTTGATAATACCAGCCCAAACCAGTACTCCACCTCCACCTTGCTGGCGTCTGAGTCGGACTGGAGCTCTCTGCCCTTTACCAATCCAGCCACGGGCCCATCCATCTGGCCCATCAAGACTCACTCTCATTTCATCAGTCCATAAAACCTTAGAAAAATCAGTCTTGAGATATTTCTTGGCCCAGTCTTGACGTTTCAGCTTGTGTGTCTTGTTCAGTGGTGGTCGTCTTTCAGCCTTTCTTACCTTGGCCATGTCTCTGAGTATTGCACACCTTGTGCTTTTGGGCACTCCAGTGATGTTGCAGCTCTGAAATATGGCCAAACTGGTGGCAAGTGGCATCTTGGCAGCTGCACGCTTGACTTTTCTCAGTTCATGGGCAGTTATTTTGCGCCTTATTTTTTCCACACGCTTCTTGCGACCCTGTTGACTATTTTGAATGAAACGCTTGATTGTTCGATGATCATGCTTCAGAAGCTTTGCAATTTTAAGAGTGCTGCATCCCTCTGCAAGATTTCTCACTATTTTTGACTTTTCTGAGCCTGTCAAGTCCTTCTTTTGACCCATTTTGCCAAAGGAAAGGAAGTTGCCTAATAATTATGCACACCTAATATAGGGTGTTGATGTCATTAGACCACACCCCTTCTCATTACAGAGATGCACATCACCTAATATGCTTAATTGGTAGTAGGCTTTCGAGCCTATACAGCTTGGAGTAAGACAACATGCATAAAGAGGATGATGTGGTCAAAATACTCATTTGCCTAATAATTCTGCACACAGTGTATGAGTACTGCTAACATTGCAGTAACCACTGTATCACTGCCAAAAGGGGTTAATGTTATGATTCACTGCTAAAGGGTTAGTACTCAGGTTTACTACTTTAAAAAAGGCTACTGCTATACTAACAGTGAACTGTGCACTATGTATCCCAAAAAGGCTATGTATAGGTAGGAAATAGTCAAACTGGCAGTTCTTAGTGTAGTTGTAATGAGTCTGCTAGTGAGCAAGCTAGAGAAAATAATTGTTTGGTGTTTGCTGCAGCCAAGTAGGCCTACAGATTTTATTCTCCAATAAAACACCATTCCTGAAAGTAGAAAGCTGCCAGAAAAGCAACTCTTGTAAGGATTAATCTCTGAGAGAAGGAAGCATTGAATTACTGCAGAAGGTGGAGGAACATAAAGACCATGTTTAGACTGAGACAATAAAGGTAACGCACACTTATAGCTTTGTACTTTGCTGCTTGTGGTTAGGGTTGATTACTTCTGGCGCCCACCACACTTCTGAGACAGACTGGTCATCCAATTTAGGACTGCACCCCGCAGTCTATTGAGAGTTTGCATGCCTGTGGTCATTTAGCAAGATTGCTAGAACTGATAAAAAAAGACTCAGGGAGTCTGGTATCGCCGCGTCCGTATCGACCGGCTCTATAAAAATATCACATGACCTAACCCCTCAGATGAACACCGTAAAAAATGCAAAATAAAAACTGTGCTAAATAAACCATTTTTTGTCACCTTACATCACAAAAAATGTAATAGCAAGCGATCAAAAAGTCACACACACCCCAAAATAGTGCCAATAAAACCGTCATCTCTTCCCGCAAAAATCATACCCTACCCAAGGTAATCGCCCAAAAACTGAAACAATTATGGCTCTCAGACTATGAAAACACTAAAACATTATTTTTTTTGCTTCAAAAATGAAATCATTGTGTAAAACTTACATAAATAACAAAAAAAGTATACATATTAGGTATCGCCGCATCCGTGACAACCTGGTCTATAAAAATATCACATGATCTAACCTGTCAGATGAATGTTGTAAATAACAAAAAATAAAAACGGTGCCAAAACAGCTATTTCATGTTATCTTGCCTCACAAAAAGTGTAATATAAAGCAACCAAAAATCATATGTACCCTAAACTAGTACCAACAATACTGCCACCCTATCCCGTAGTTTCTAAAATGTGGCCACTTTTTTGGAGTTTCTACTCTAGGGGTGCATCAGGGGGGCTTCAAATGGGACATGGTGTCAAAAAAAGCAGTCCAGCAAAATCTGCCTTCCAAAAACCGTATGGCATTCCTTTCTTTCTGCGCCCTGCCGTGTGCCCGTACAGCGGTTTACGACCACATATGGGGTGTTTCTGTAAACTACAAAATCAGGGCCATAAATATTGAGTTTTGTTTGGCCGTTAACCCTTGCTTTGTAACTGGAAAAAAATTATTAAAATGGAAAATCTGCCAAAAAAGTGAAATTTTTAAACTGTATCTCTATTTCCATTAATTCTTGTGGAACACCTAAAGGGTTAACAAAGTTTGTAAAATCAGTTTTGAATAGCTTGAGGTGTGTAGTTTATAGAATGGGGTCATTTCTGGGTGGTTTCTATTATGTAAGCCTTGTAAAGTGACTTCAGACCTGAACTGGTCCCTAAAAATTGGGTTTTTGAAAATTTCAGAAAAATTTCAAGATTTGGTATTTTTTTATAATAAAAAATTAATTTTTTTGACTTGATTTTACCAGTTTCATGAAGTACAATATGTGATGAAAAAACTATCTCAGAATGGCCTGGATAAGTCAAAGCGTTTTAAAGTTATCACCACTTAAAGTGACACTGGTCAGATTTGCAAAAAATGGCCTGGTCCTTAAGGTGAAATAGGGCTGAGTCCTTAAGGGGCTAAAGCATACATACATTAAAATTACTTTGTTGAGGACGTGAAATACTTAGAGACTATTGTGCTCTAGCAAACTGTTTATATGATCTGTGAGTGTTAAAATCTACACGCATTATCATAGTTATATATCTCGCTATATGTTGTCGAGCCAGATAAAGTCTGGAGAATGGACTGGCGGTATATTAGTCTTCCTAATGGCGTGGCTCCAGTTTCCTGCTCATTGACAGTGCACCCTATGAATCATCAATCTGCGCTGACATTAAACATCTTTAAATTGCTCATTTGTTTCAGCTGATGCTAATCTCACAGGCACTTACTGTACATCAGAGCGGCTCCATTAAGTCTGAACAATGAAAAAAAGCAGCTGATCTCAGGAGTGGTGCGCCAATCCTCCCCAAATCTCTCACTTTATTCAGCAAGGGTGAAGCTGATGCGGATCTAATCAATACGTTCACACAATAGATGTGACAACAGATTGATTGGTGGGACCCCTGGTACCGGAACGTAACACTGCTGGATACATTTACTGACCAGTTTCTGTATTAACGTCAACCACTGTCATTTTCCACCTACACAATCTAAACCTCAAACGTCCCCTCTTATACTGATCGGGGCTGTTCCAAGAGCATAACATGTTGAGAGTGGTTGTCCCTTCCCTCCTGTCCCATATAGCAGGAAACCAACCTATAAGAAAAACTCTAATAAGGTGTACAAAATACACTGGGGTCTAGTATAATATACTGGAACCAACCAAAGAAGAAAAACCAATAACCCCATTGAAAAATGAGAGAACACTCATATAAAATATATGTAGTTTATTAAGACAAAAAATAATAAATATAGAATAACACGAAGGCACAAGGTAAAGGGGGATGGGACGCCCCGTGTAACGGGACCGTGAAGCCCCACCCTCACATATACCAGACTAACAAGGAAAAGTGTAGAACCGCATATTAATGGGAGAACTGTAGATTCGCCCAGAGTAACATATAAGCATATGTATTGCACACATGTGAAAGATCAATAAGGTCACACATAACAGACTTGCCCACCACTGGTAACATTAGTGGCCATCACGTAAATACAGACAGCCAAATCACATCACTTAATATGGGTGAAACAAGAGTGGTATGCGTAAGCAATGACACTACAATAACATACTAGACATGTATAAAGCAAGACATAAATTACCCATGATATGCGGGAACACAGGGTGTATGACCAGAGCTGCACCTCGACGCGCGTTTCGCCGAGAAAGGCTTCGCTTGTTAGTCAGGTATATGTGAGGGTGGGGGTTCACCATATAGCAGGAAAGTCTGAATGACTTCCTGCCGAGAAGTATCAAAATGCTAGATTTAAAAGGAATGTGTCATCAGAAAATGACATTGCTTAAATCACGTTTTTATGTTTAACTTAGTTTTAAAGAATTCTTGATGATATTTTTAATTCTCCATGTCATTTTCTATATTTAAGCAAAAAACATAAATCATGCAGTTTTCGCACTGGCCACTAAGGGCACACAACCATTTGTATTTTGCAGTCCACAAAAAGAGATCTGCAAAAAATATGGATGACTTCCGTGTACATTCCATATTTTGTGGAACGGAACAGCTGGCACCTAATAGAGCAGTACTATCCTTGTCAGTAATGCAGACAATAATAGGACTATTTTTTGGCGGAACAGGCATACAGACATACGGAAGACACCTCCTCTGAAGACACCCCTACTGCAGCCCAGCAACTTCCACTACACGCCTACAATAGAGTTCTGCCTATAAAGAACACAACTCCATAAGGCGAACCTCCAGTTGGGCATTTCAATTAATGTTAAATTACTCTAGATGTACTTACCCCATGTTGCACCTTACATTTCTGTTTCAGTAATACTTGCCTGTTTCTCCAGATCTGGCTTTACTTGTCCTTTCAGGATTCTGAATGTGCAGATATAATACTTTTGTACATGGTTTGTGGACTCCTCCATTTGTGGGTCTGTAATTGTGGGAGTCTCTTCCATTGGCTATTACAGATTGCTATTCAGCAACAATGATAAAAAGACCAAAACCTTTTAACACATCTCTGACCTTGCACAGTAGATTTTCTCTGGATATCTTCATACTTGCACACATCATACTTGCACACATCAATTTCCAGTTACAAAATACAGCCACTTAAAGAGGTTGTCCCATTGGAGTATTGGAGGAGATTGTCAGCATTTTTAAGAGGTTCATAAGGTGCCTCTAAAATCTAGAAGACATCTGCAGCGTGCCGGTCCGAAGGGGACAACACGTGAGGTTCACGGTGGGCCGACGGGTGTAACAGTTTATCGGTTACTCGCGGTTAGCAGATGCCTCCATGGGCCAGCAGTGCAGTGAAGGGGAGAACAGCACCAAATTCTCCGGGGCACACTCTATTACAGGGACACCAGCCAGGTGGTGATCGAGGTGCCCTTAATGGTGATTGGGTTTCTGAGTGCTTGTGCGGCTGGGCCCCTGACTTAAGTGATGTTGTGACGCCAGCGCCTTGATGGTGCAAAATTATGAGAGTGGTGGTAGTATGGAGATAGAAGAATGAGGCAGGTTTGAATCCAACTAAGAACTTTACTGTAACCAGGATCTTGTCAACGGTTTACATCCAGTTATAAAACAGTCTCTAATAAACATGCAGGTTGAATGTAGTGACTCCCAGTAACAGGCTGTACATGTAGTTATGTCTCAGGCTATCGTAGGTAGTTATGTACTCACAGGTGTTCAGTTCTGAATCTGGTCCTGGTTCCCCAGCTTGATAATGGTGAGGCTGCCGGAAGATAATAAATCCTTCACCTTAATTCCAAAGGTCCTTAAAGCCTGGTAAAATGGCTGTTGTCCTTTGTGACTTTATCCACTCCTTTTTACTTCAACTGAGTTCCACTAACACAGCTAGCGTCTGCGCTCCTACTCCTTCAACTCCTACTCCTCCTCTCACTAAAACTAGGCCTGAACTGAGCTATTTATATATTAGTGCTATCCCCATCTAGTGGTGGACTGTATGTAGTGCACCTGACAGCCTGGTAACAGGAATTTCACATAAGAATGAAATACAGCATGATATAACATATGACATAATAAACTTTTGCAGTGCCCATGTACACCAGTGGGATGCTGCATACCCTCCTTCTTTAACATGTGTCGGCCTCGACACATTCAGGACATGATGAGGTCTCCTGAAAAATATAAAGAAATAAGAAGCATGCATGCATAAAGAACAGTGCCATAACCCCATTCTTGTATTCTCTTGTTTTAGCTGCAAGACAAATAGGTTAGGCACAGATATACATATATTCAGGAACATTGAAATACATTAAAGCATAATATAAGTGACAAAGGGGTGTGGTTTTCTCTCAAGACTGGTGATCTGGGGCGCTGACCTGGCACAGCGAACAATAAGAACCAGGATAGTCCATAGTAAAATCCAACAATAAAACTTACAGGAGGCTCACAGGCCATGAGTCTGTTCCCTGAGCAAAATGTCAATAGTGGAACATCACGGAGGCTCAGGTACGTTAAAGTCTATCTCCGGGCACAAGGCTTAAACGTTGCAACAACAAGAGAGTCCCTAGGATAAGGCAAAACAATCAAAGTAATAAGTCTCTCACTCGGCTCTGTGGCTTCAAATTGTAATGAAATGGGATTATTGTTGAACAGGTAGGGCTGGAAGTCTTCTTCTCGGCTGCGGCTGCAGAAATTCTCTGTAACGGGCAGGCGGTTGTCCCTTAGTAGTCCGGTCGAATCTCCAAAGAGGAAGTGACTCCATAGACATCTGTTCAAGAGAACTGGGAAATCAGGGATTTCTGAGGATCCTCCATGAGGTAGTTCTTCTGGCTGAAGTTTAACTGTATTTACCTTTGCAGGTACAGGAATGTTAAGCCACGGCATAAGGAACCACTGTAGAGGATCTGATTCCAGTAACAGTTTACCAATTGTCTGCATTGGTTCTTCTCGATCAGCTGATTTTTCAGGCCCTTGCACTGTGGATGGAATTTCCTCTTAAACAGCTCTTTTTAAACACAACTTAAGACGGTTGTGATGCACTATTTTTGGTGCTCTATTTTCTTTAGTGATTTCATAGACATCAGTCTCACCATTAGGAATAGCTTTGATGAGGTAGGGTTCTCTTTCCCATTTGCTATCGAGCTTGCTAGTGCGATGGTTATTTCTCAGCCACACAGGGTTACCAATTTCTAGAGGTTCTGCTTTAGAAGACTGATTATAGTCATTCTGTTGTTTGTTGCGTGCATTTACCATACGGACTTGGAAAATCTCTTGGGCATCAGCTAGGCGTTTTTGATGTTCACTCACCCAATCAGTTTGTGGTAGGGGATTAATTGAATCTGGAACTTACACACCCAGGGTGTTATCTCCAGGTAACTTTCCTTGGCGGCCAAACATAAGATAATATGGAGTATATCCAGTAAAACAATGGATGGTATTGTTATGAGTATACATCAATTGAGGTAGTAAAGTTGGCCACTCGATTCTTTTAGTAGGTGGTACAGCCCTCAACATTCCAATCAAGGTTTGATTCATTTTTTCACAAAGTCCGTTACCTTGAGGATGGTAAGCTGTTCTGATCTTCTGACAATTGTGAAGTGAACACAGTTCATGGAACAGTTGGGATTCAAAGGCAGATCTTTGTAAGAATATTTTTTAGGGCATCCATAGGGCAACAGGAAAGTCTTTCAGAAAACATTTGCGATGGTTTTGGCTGTCAAGTCTTTAACAGGTACAGCTACTACAAATTTGGTCTAATGATCAATTATTGTTATGGTGTAGGTATATCCTGAGCGACTTGGTTCTAGCTTTACATGATCAATGGCCACTATTTCTAGAGGGGTTTTGCTTACAATGGGATGTAATGGTGCTCTTTGGTCATGTCTTTTGTTTCTTCCAACGGCACAAGTAGAGCATTCTCAACAACAATTTTCAATGTCTCCTCTCATTCCAATCCCAAAAAATCTTCTGCGGATAGTAGCCTCAGTTTTTTGTACACCAAAGTGTCCTGATCTATCATGGTACATTTCAAGGATGATTCTGCCATCTCAGCGTGGTATTAGGATCTGATACAGCCGATCATTGGTGATTGGATCTAGGGTTCTTCTTAACATTAGTCCCTTTTGCATGAAGAGTTGCTTTTGGTGTCTCCATAGCTTGAGTAACTCTGGGTCTGCATTTCTTCTGCGGATTCTTTCCGGTCTTCCACTAGTGAAGAAGTCTTGTAATTCACCTAAAACTCTGCTTTCTGATTGCAACTTGATCCAACTTTCTTTTTCAACTTGGGATTTTGGCTCTGTCTGTTGTTGGAAGTGGAAGACTTCTTTACCTTTGACGGTGATGACATCTTGTTGGGCAAAATGTTGGTAAAAAGCGGGCATCTCTACTTCTTCCCATACATCTATCTATTCAGTAGGATCTTCTTTGGTAGGCAGGCGAGATAAAGCATCCGCATTTTCATTTGACTTGCCTGTTCTGTACTTGACGGTGAAATTGTAGTTGGCAAGACGTGAGGCCCATCTTTGTTCTAAGGCTCCTAACTTGAACTTGACTGTGTTGAGATGCGCCAGTGGATTGTTATCATTATAGGCCACAAATGGGGTTGCTGCGGGGTAGTCTATAAATTTTCCAGTGACGGCCCACACAAGTGCTAGGAATTCTAACTTGAAGGAACTGTAATTCTTGTCATTTTTCTCGGCACCTCTAAGAGATCTGCGTGCATAAGCAATTACTCTCTCTTTACTATTTTGCACTTGAGACAGGACAGTTCCCAGGCCTCTCTTACTGGCATCAGTGTAGAGAAGGAATGGCTGTTGATAATCTGGATAGCCCAAGATAGGTGGTTCTGTCAACTTCTCCAGGAGTTGGAAAGCGATATCTCTTTCTTCATTCCATTCCACCGGTATCTGGGACTTCTGGTATTTCTCAGGATGTCCTCTCAGGAGTTCCTTTATCAGTTCAGCAATCTGGGCGAAGTGAGGGAAGAAAAGTCTATAGTATCCTGCAAAACTAAGAAAACTTCTCACCTCTTTTACGGTGGTAGTAGTAGGCCAATTCTGGACTGCAGCTATTTTTTCTGGGTCTGGCTTGACACCTTCAGAACCGACAACATGTCCCACGTACTTGACTTCTGATTTTAGTAGATAGCACTTAGAAGGTTTGATTTTAAGTCCATGCTTGATGAGAACTTGTAAAACTTCTGCAAGATGTTTTAAGTGGTCTTCATAGGATTTTGAATAGATGATTACATCATCCAAGTATAGCAGGACAGTTTCAAAAATGTTGTGGCCTAAACATCGTTACATTAGTCTTTGGAAAGTTCCAGGGGCATTGCAAAGTCCTAAGGGCATGTAGTTAAATTCAAATAGGCCCATAGGGGTAGTAAATGCTGTTTTTTCACGATCTTCAGGAGCCATAGGTACCTGCCAGTACCCACTGGTTAAATCCAGGGTAGAAAAGTAAGCTGAGGATCCTAAGGGGCTGTCAGGGACTCCTTGATTCTTGGTAAAGGATAATCTTCCTATAGTCCACGCAGAATTGAATGTTCCCATCTTTCTTTCGGACAAGGACTAGAGGTGCAGCCCATGGACTATGGCTGTCTTGGATGATGTTTGAATCTTTAATTTCTTGGATCATCTGTTTCACAGATTGGTACATTGTCGGTGGTATAGGCCGGTATCTTTCCTTGATTGGAGGATGTGAACCGGTAGAGATGGTGTGCTTGATTACACTAACTTCATCATAATCTGTAGGATGTTTACTGAAGGCATGATGATGCTCTTGCACAACTTTTAAGACTCCTTCAATTTGTTCCTCAGGTGTATCTCCCACGTTGAGTTCTTTCCACCATAATGTATCCGGAGTATGGGTTTGTGGATTTAGCTTCTGAGCAGACTGTTCAGTGATAGCTGCAGGTACACTGATAACATCTTGGAAAGTGACTTGTAGCAACTGAGCCACAGGGCAGTGCTTGTTCAAAGTTATACTGTTATCACTTCAATTCAGAAGACGAGATACAGTCATTAGGCTTCTTGCAGCTCGGACTAAAGGATGGTCTTCTAGAGTGATGGGTTCTACCAGGGCCTGGTAGTCTTGGCCTTGGATCCCAAGAGCAGCTCGGCACCACAGGAGTCTTTCAGTATTTGGTTTAAGGATTACTGGTTGGTTACCTCGGATGCGGGCACAGCAGATCTCTCCTTTCTCATTGGCAAATTTCTGTTGCGCACTTAACACTAGTGATGGGCGGCAGGGGCAATATTCGAATTTGTGATATTTCGTGAATATTTGGGCGAATATTCGCCATATATTCGATAATTCGATAATTCATTATCTCCAGTCATTATTTTCTTGATTGCGGAAATCGGCAATTAAAAAATTTGCGATAAAAATTTGCAATCAACACTACTCCTAAAGTCAAATATATTGCAGCCTTCTCATTGGCCCACAAGCTAGAAGCAGGGAGGGATCATGTGTACTGATTAAAAAAAAATCTTGAATATTCGAAATTACAAATATATATCACTATATTCTAAATATTCGCGAATTCTCGAAGTGCCGATATTCGCGATAAAAATTTGCAATATTCGTAATCAACACTACTTAAAGGGGTTGTCCGGGATTGGGGACTTTGGTTTAAGTGGACCCCAGACACCTAAACAGTCCATACATGCGTGTCCTACCTTCATATGCATTTTCTGATGCCCCTTTTCCACATCTGAAAAATCAGAGCCGGAAGTCTCTTCTTCCGCTTCGCAAGGAGCCCGGTGACGTCACTGCCAGCCACACTCATTATACAGAGCGCACGGAGGGCGGTAACTAGGCGGCAACACACAGCGCTAAGCCACGCCCCTCTGGTCCGGTGACATCACCGGCACAGAAGCTAATTATGCAGAGCACATTGAGTGCACGTTAGAAGGGAAGGACTGAGCGTCCAGGCGTAAGATTAGGCGGGTTTAGGGGCGTAACTAAGAAGGGGGAGGGATATGTGCGGCAGGAGGCGGAATGTCAATGAGGGGGGCGGATGCATGGAGGAGTTGTTAGTAATACGATGGACATCTCAAACATCGCGATGCTGAGCTGCGCTAGGACCCACAAGGCAGTGCGGCAGGAAGTTACCACACATGTAACATACATGCAAACAATCATTGGGGGAACGTCGGAGCCTTGGAGAAGTGGTAAAAATACATAAAAACATCATGGGGGACCTTGAATCAGCTATATATGGTGAGATAACATGTTTTTTTTAAAATAATTTTAATCCCAGACAACCCCTTTAACACACGGATAGTCTGTTGTATCACCTTTTTGGAGGCAGGTGCGGTGGTAGGCATAGATTTGTGCAAAGCTTCAAGCATTTCAGCATAACAATTCCTAAGGACGTTCATCCCTAGGATGACCGGAGGGTTGTTATCTTCCCTGAACTGCACAACAATGATACCTTGCTGGGGTAGTGTAGTTCCTCCTACTAGGAGAGTGGGCTCCCAGTAACCATGCACTGGCACGGGTTTGCCGTTGCTGGCTATAAGACTCAGCCAGGATTCTGGTGGTTGTGTTAACTGGCTCTGGTCCCAGTATTTCTCAAATGCAGCTCCGGCAAGAGTTTTTCTCTTCTAATAACACTACTTTATGTAACCGATAGGTCCTCAGATTTGCGGGTGAGTTGAAACACAGTTATATATATATATATAGAGTCCGTGGAGGATGGCTAGTATTCGCCTTCCCTTTCCTCCCCCTTGATTACACGCCCAGTATCGCGTCTTTTTCGGGCGTGCGTACGCATGTCACGCTCCCCTCTTATGCGCGGCTCCTCCCTCCATTGTGTCCGACAGACAGAAGAGATTGCGCGATGTTTTGCATACAAGGCCGGCCTTCCCGGATCACTACAATGAAAGTATAAGGGACCGACCAAGGTTTTTTGCATATAGGGGTGGCACTAAATTTTGCCGCCAAACAGGGCATTTTGCAGAGTGATGGCGCAGCAATAATTAGAAATATACTTCAGGCGGCCATTTTGGGTGCAAGGTCAAAGTCAATTCAGTCACAGCAAGCAGTTTTAGGGACACAAAAATCAGCGATTTTTCCAGTTTTAACAGTGCGATTTTAAAGTAGACAGTTGGCACAGTATATTTATGCACCTTTTAAGTAATTAGAACAGTTCTTTAGCCCAATACAACAGTCAAACAAATGGGGCTCATTCACATAAGGCACAGAGGATATGAATCCTGTTCGTGACGCCAATTTTAATTTGCAGCGTGCCGGTCCACAGGGAAGAACACGTGAGGTTCGCGGTGGGCCGACGGGTGTAACAGTTTATCGGTTACTCACGGTTAGCAGATGCCTCCCTGGGCCAGCAGTGCAGTGAAGGGGAGAACAGCACCAAATTCTCTGGGGCGCACTCTATTACAGGGGACACTGGCCAGGTGTTGATCAAGGTGCCCTTGATGGTGATTGCGGCTGGGCCCCTGACTTAAGTGATGTCGTGACGTCAGTACCTTGATGGTGCAAAATGATGAGAGTGGTGGTAGTATGGAGATAGAAGAATGAGGCAGGTTTGAATCCAACTAAGAACTTTACTGTAACCAGGATCTTGTCAACAGTTTACATCCAGTTATGAAACAGTCTCTAATAAACATGTAGATTGAATGTAGTGACTCCCAGTAACAGGCTGTACATGTAGTTATGCCTCAGGCTATCGTAGGTAGTTATGTACTCACAGGGGTTCAGTTCTGAATCTGGTCCTGGTTACCCAGCTTGATAATGGTGAGGCTGCCGGAAGCTAATAAATTCTTCACCTTAATTCCAAAGGTCCTTAAAGCCTGGTAAAATGGCTGTTGTCCTTTGTGACTTTTATCCACTCCTTTTTACTTGAACTGAGTTCCAGTAACACAGCTAGCGTCTGCACTCCTACTCCTCCTCTCACTACAACTAGGCCTGAACTGAGCTATATATATATTAGTGCTATCCCCATCTAATGGTGGAATGTGTGTAGTGCACCTGACAGCCTGGTAACAGGAATTTTGCATAAGAATGAAATACAGCATGACATAATATACGACATAATAAACTTTTGCAGTGCCCACGTACACTACTTCTTTAATATGTGTTGGCCTCGACACATTCAGGACATGATGAGGTCTGGGAACTTAAAATGGCCCTGAAAAAAAACTAGAAGTGGCCCCATGTTGTAGATGGGTTCAAACTGACAGAAAGCAGGGGCCAATATAAGTAGGTGGGGCCAGCAACACTGTAGTGTAGCACAAAATATTGCTCCAGCAGAACCAAATACACAGTGTAGTGGAAAATACTGCAGCATTCAACTCTATCACCGTCCCGAGGACAGCAATACAGTTTAATCCAGAAGGGCACTTTCTTCTGCCAGCCAAGGGCATAAGTAGATGCTCCGTAATTTAATGCTGACAGCGTCACTATGTACCTGACTGGTGGCCATGTGGAGAGTTGGGCAACCCCCTGGGCGTCAGACAACCGGGAAATTTCCCTCTAGGGTCTGTGGCAAGGGGTGGACAGATGTTTTATGGGTGAGGCTCTATTTTTAGCGAGATTTATTATCACAACTTTTCCAAAAAAGTCACAAGTGTACCGCAGTCCCCTGGTGACGTACAAACCGGATTCCAAAAAAGTTGGGACACTATACAAATCGTGAATAAAAATTGAATGCAATGATGTGGAGGTGCCAACTTCTAATATTTTATTCAGAATATAACATAAATCACGGAACAAAAGTTTAAACTGAGAAAATGTACCATTTTAAGGGAAAAATATATTGAATCAGAATTTCATGGTGTCAACAAATCCCCAAAAAGTTGGGACAAGGCCATTTTTTTACCACTGTGTGGCATCTCCCCTTCTTCTTACAACACTCAACAGACGTCTGGGGACCGAGGAGACCAGTTTCTCAAGTTTAGAAATAGGAATGCTCTCCCATTCTTGTCTAATACAGGCCTCTAACTGTTCAATCGTCTTGGGCCTTTTTTGTTGCACCTTCCTCTTTATGATGCGCCAAATGTTCTCTATAGGTGAAAGATCTGGACTGCAGACTAGCCATTTCAGTACCCGGATCCTTCTCCTCCGCAGCCATGATGTTGTGATTGATGCAGAATGTGGTCTGGCATCATCTTGTTGAAAAATGCAGGGTCTTCCCTGAAAGAGATGACGTCTGGATGGGAGCATATGTTGTTCTAGAACCTGAATATATTTTTCTGCATTGATGGTGGCTTTCCAGACATGCAAGCTGCCCATGCCACACGCACTCATGCAACCCTATACCATCAGAGATGCAGGCTTCTGAACTGAGCGTTGATAACAACTTGGGTTGTCCTTGTCCTCTTTGGTCCGGATGACATGGCGTCCCAGATTTCCAAAAAGAACTTCGAATCGTGACTCGTCTGACCACAGAACAGTCTTCCATTTTGCCACACTCCATTTTAAATGATCCCTGGCTCAGTGAAAACGCCTGAGCTTGTGGATCTTGCTTAGAAATGGCTTCTTCTTTGCACTGTAGAGTTTCAGCTGGCAACGGCGGATGGCACGGTGGATTGTGTTCACTGACAATGGTTTCTGGAAGTATTCCTGAGCCCATTCTGTGATTTCCTTTACAGTAGCATTCCTGTTTGTGGTGCAGTGTAGTTTAAGGGCCCGGAGATCACGGGCATCCAGTATGGTTTTACGGCCTTGACCCTTACGCACAGAGATTGTTCCAGATTCTCTGAATCTTCGGATGATGTTATGCACAGTTGATGATGATAGATGCAAAGTCTTTGCAATTTTTCGCTGGGTAACACCTTTCTGATATTGCTCCACTATCTTTCTGCGCAACATTGTGGGAATTGGTGATCCTCTACCCATCTTGGCTTCTGAGAGACACTGCCACTCTGAGAAGCTCTTTTTATACCCAATCATGTTGCCAATTGACCTAATTAGTGTTAATTGGTCTTCCAGCTCTTCGTTATGCTCAAATTTACTTTTTCCAGCCTCTTATTGCTACTTGTCTCAACTTTTTTGGGATTTGTTGACACCGTGAAAATTGGAATCAACGTATTTTTCCTTTAAAATGATACATTTACTCGGATTAAACGTTTGATCTGTCATCTACGTTCTATTACAAATAAAATATTGACATTTGCCATCTCCACATCATTGCATTCAGTTTTTATTCACAATTTGTTTAGTGTCCCAACTTTTTTGGAATCCGGTTTGTAATAATTATCAGACTTTAGACTGAAAAATCTAGAGGTATTTCATGCGACATTTAAAAAATGGAGCGTGAAACCGACTTTAAAACAAGCTGATGCTCAAAAAAAAAAGAAAAGAGCAAAAAGTCGCAACCTGATCCACTGCCGCCTTTGTGTGCATTTTTCAGAATGAAAAGCAGAATGTTCTATGGAAAGACATAACTTAGATATTTTACAAGAGTGAGTTTATAGCATGTCAAATCCAGATCTGTTTCAGTCATCGGTGAAGGTCGTGGAGGGCCCGTCTAGTAAAGCACGACGCCAACATGAAAAGAATATTACAAAAATAATAGAATATCATTTACGAAATAAAGACTTTGAGGGCAATGCATAATTTCGCCATGGAAAACATGCAAAGATGTCAACAAGAAAACCTCGGAGATAGGAAAAGGATGGTTTGCAAGCTAATGTTGTGGGTAAAAACACATTCACCAGGGCCTTAATTCCTGCTTTTTATCACCTCCTTTGATGTATGGCTGTGCACTAATGGAAACTGCTTGCAAGAAGCAGTGCTATTCTGGATCAGGATGTTTCATCTCAGCTGCTGGCAGAGCATACCATCAAGTATAAGTATAGAGATATGGCTACTGTCTATTTTATACTGCCTGCCAGTGAATGCAGCCATGCAGTAAACGCCTCAAATGACTGTAATTTGTTGCTTCATTGTTATCAAGTACATCAATCTTCTCCCGCCTGGCACTTTCGTCATAGAGAGTGAAGGCTTCTATAAACGGCACAGCCTTGTGTGTTTTCCAGTGCACGTGTTAAGGTGGATGTTCTTAAAACATCCCCTCCTTTTTGTTTTTTAACCTTCATTAGATGCAATTGTAGGGGCATTACATGTGTCTGGAACATAATAATTGGAATATAAAGAAATTAGTGAATGTTGCTTTAGGTCCAAGGTTCTGCTCTGATTAATTTCTTAATATATCTTTATAGAGATTGGAGCTTTGTTTTTCAGATGCAGAGCTCTGAATCCCCTGCATAGATACAGATTTAAAACAAAATGCTAGCTACCTGCAGTCACCACCAGAGGGAGCTTAGCAGTGTACAATGTGTATCTTTGGGATCCATAGATCAGTAAATTTCTAAACTTACCCTAGTGGTGACTGCAGGCATCCAGCATGATATTTTGAATCAATGTCTATGCTGCAGGGGTTTTCTGGTACTGTGGACCAGTGTTGGACTAGGGTCCCTGGGGCCCACCAGAGAAAACTAATTTCAAGGCCCAACCTCAATATCATTAATAAAGTTTAACAGGTTTTGAATAAAAGAAATAGACCTTGTGCCAAGTGATTTTGGCACCATATGCAGCCATATATTTTTTTTTTCTTCTGGATCTTTGAGGCCCATTATGGAATCAGAGTCTGGGCCCACTGGAGAATCCACTGGCGCTCTGATGGTCATGTCCGACCCTGCTGATAATCTATCCTCAGGGACAGGGGCGTAGCTAAACGCTCATGGGTACAAGAGTTCAGCTTGGGCCCCCTTTCCTCAGTGCTTTGTGGCCATGGGCAGTGAAGCACATAGCCTTCATGCTGCCTGAGGCAAAAATTGAAACGCCATTTCCCCCATGCCAAATTCTTGACCTAACCCCATCCCTCCAGCCAGAGGTGTAACTTGACCAGCATGCACTTTCTGTAATACCAGTATCTTATGTGGCACAAGGGTCTTTGGGCCTCCTCAGGCTCCTGGGGGCGGTAGCGACTGCTACCTCTGCACTCCCTATAGCTACACTCCTGCTCAGGGATCCAACATTGGGCACCTCCACAATCAGCAGTTCAGAGCAGCTGTTGGTGCCAGAAATTATACACAGGATGGTAGGCTCCATCAACTATGTGGTCTTCAGTGCTGGCATACTTTAACTCTGCTCCCATTCATAGGAGCTGATCTGCAGTACCCTGCCACAGTCAATACATTAGATAGATGCTTCTGTTTCCAGCTCCTTCCACTGTATAGTTGCCTGAGACAGCTGATCAGTTGGGTTGTGAGGTATCAGACCACCTCCGATCTGATATTGATGACGTATCCTGAGGATAGACTATCAATATCTAAACGTTATAAAATCCCTTTAATCTATAACACTGTGCCTGGAAAGGTACTGGAAGGGGTATATATGTATATCATACAGAATGCTTACATGGGGGAGGTAAAAGAATCCAGGAAAGCTGGCTTGTTTCAGCAAAATGTAGTTTGCTGAGGCTGCTTTTTCAAAGTTTTTTGATGGGCTGGATTTGTATGGAATGGCATGGTGTTGGTAGTGGGTCTTGCCTTTCCCTCCCTACTCTAGTACACAACTTTCCCCTAGCCTTAGGTAATCCAGGTCTAGCTATTGGTCTCATTACTGGGGGAATAAATACAGGGCTGAAAAGCTCATTCAATATCAGTGCCTGGAAGCTGCATGACCTGTGGGCTGTACAAAGCCTAATCCCTCTGTTTGTATTCAAGTACCTACGTGAGGTGATCTTCTGTATAGTTACCGCCCAGGCGGGCAGATGTTTATGTTCCTGTGAACCGGTTTCCAAAGTGAATGCATCACTTTCGCTACCGTTATATTGTTTTGGACAAAATGAACTGTCATTTAGACTTTTTAACCATGGGTGCATGTGAAGTCTGTCATTGCCGACCCCACCTACATGTACAGATCCCGACACTTCACATTTCCTTTAACAAGCATTCAATTCCTATTATAAGAAATCTTTAGATTCCATTATCTTCCTATATGAAGTGTAAACATTTCAACAATTTTTTTGTTGAACCTCTTTTTGTGAAAACTGAGTGACAACCCACACTGGATGTCTCCCTTATTTCCTAGGATCCTAAATAGTAAACCGGATATGTGGAATAATAGGATTGGTTATCTATCGCTGCCAAACTACAAATTCCTACCATTTACAGATCTAGGAATATTGGGGACATTTTTTACATGAAAAAATTATTTTTCAATTTGCAGCTTGCTGTTAGTTTCAGACTTTTCTCATAAGGGGGTGTCCTTCCCAGTAATACATGCTGGATCTTTGTATCCAGGTTGCTGCTGCCTTTTCCCTGTATCTGCCTTGTGTGTGCGCTTTCCTCTCTGTCTACAACCTGTGTGCGCTGTGTTCCTTGGATTCTTTCCCCCTCTCCACAATCTAATCTACCGTGTACAACCTCTTTCCCCTCACTGCAGCTATCTCTTACTGTATGAGAAGGGGGGGGGGGGGGGGGGAAGAGAGAGCAGAGAGAGCGTCAGAAACAGGAACTGAGCCCTTACAAATTTATGTCATTCAGCAACAAGCAGCTATGTGAAGGACTTATATACACTGTGCAGAAGAGAACCTTTTAATCAAGACAGTTTAGAAAGTTGCTTAACTTTGAGATTAGGACCCAAATGAAGTGAACAATGAAAATAGAGCAAAGGTTTCCATACACTTGAAAGGGTTTTTCTGAGACTTTTATACTAATGATGACCTATCCTCTGGATAGGTAATCAGTATCTGATCAGTGGGGTGCCTACACTTACCAGCTGTTTGAGAAGGCAGCGGCGCTCACAGTAGCACCAAGCACAGCCGCTGTACAATGTATGCACTTTGCTTGGTGAGCTGAGAAAAGGTCATGGCACTACTGCGAGTGCCAGTGTCTTATCAAATAGCTGATCGGTAGGGTTCCCGGGTGTCAGGCCTCCACTGATCAGATACGATGACCTATCCAGAGGTCATCGGTATAAATATCTCGGAAAACCCCTTTAAGAATAGAATTCTTAAAACCTTGATGACGACAACACAAAGGCTGGTTGTTTTCTTTTTACGGAGAATGCCCTTTATTTTTGCTGGTAAATATGATCTGTAGAGTGACCTCAGAACATTTGAACGAAGTTGGCGGCATAAACGCTATAACCTAAGAACAAGAGTTCTCCCTTATCCTTTCAGGGATGCTATTAGGAGGTAACCACCACATGTGGTGGGATACCCCAAGGTTACCAGATTCTTGTTAGTTTTTCTCTGTTACTAATGATTCACTATGGTTTAGGAATCCCTATGTTATTTCATCATGGTAATGTAATCTAATCTATATTTGGGGATAGTAAATCACAGGCACTCTATTAATCTTGGGGGTAATGCAGTCATTGGGTATAATTCCTCTCTAAGTTATGAACTGAACTGTATCAGTGTAAATGAGATGTAACATATTGTAAATGAAATGATAATGTCTTTCCTCCTCGTCCTGCAGCTGTGCGACGGAGGATCCGTCACAGACCTCGTGAAAAGCATGGTAAAGTGTGGACAACGTTTGGACGAAGCCATTATTTCATATATCCTATATGGATCTTTGCTAGTAAGAACTGTACATGTTACTTGATGATTTTACATAGGACTGCATGCAAACTTAGTGCATTATCTTAGTAAGATCACAATGAATTATCAATGTATCCACAAATCGTTCTCTTTTAAGAAATCACATTTATTGCTTAATTCTGGGTTAATAGAGGGGGGATCCCATGTCCAGGATCCTCATCTATTAGAGCAGAGAACAGGGTGGAGGACCTAGCATGTCTGCATATTAAACAGACAGCTCTTAACTTTCTATGGAAAATGTAATAATCCATCCCTAGCGGTGGTCCTGTAGAGGAATGAACTTTTGCTTGACTTGTGACTTCTGAGCAGGGCTGAGGAACTGGTACAAACTTCCGACATTAACTCCTCTATTTGTCCACCCTCCAACTCTGAATCATAAATTGCTCATGTAAAAAAAAAAATAATATGATTATAATAGATTTACTGTAGTAAAATGTAGACATCTTCCATCACCAGTATGTAAATAATCAGGATACTTAGAGCCTAAAATATATCTATTAACCCCTTAACGCTATATAACATACATGTACGTCATAAACGTTAAAGAAAAGTATGAAGTGGGCTGTATAATACATACTCAGAAGGTACTGGCTGTATAATACAGCTGACACCTGCCAGCAGAGACCGAGATTTAGGATGACTCTGATCCTAGTCATTTAACTCCTCAGATGCTGCTGTCAATAGTGACCACAGCATCTGTGGGGTTAGACAAAGGGAAGGGTCTCCCCCAATCCTCCAATCAAAGCCCAATGGGAAAATTGTTGTTGAGTAAATTGAAGTCAAATGAATTTGAAAATGAACTTTGATCTGAATTTCAGGAAAAATTTGATTCGCCGTGAAGCCGAATTTCATGCTGTGAAGCCGAATTTCCCTGAATTGGCGGTAAAAAAAACAAAACAACATATGCAGCTCATCCATTTGTGCTTGAAGCGGCCATCACCATCTTGATTGAAGATACTGCACAAAATCTCTTGCAGGGTAACGTATGACGTCACCACACCTGAGCGCTGGCCGGGGCGTGGTGACGTCATTAGTGATGATGTCACCGCACCCGCCAATGTGATGACGTCACCATGCAAGGTTTCACATGGTGTCTTCAATTAAGTTGGGCGCGACTGCCTCTATGCAAGCAAATGGATAAGGTGAGGTTTTTTTCATTTTTTTTTTTATAATTTTTACCCTGATTAACCCCTGAAAGGCCTAAATGGTAGCCCCCAATGCTGCCATCAGCAATGAACGCGGCATCTGAGGGGTTCAATTGCCGCTCCCCATCATTGCTCCCACTACATACAAAGAAATGGGCTTTGTGACAAAGTAATTTGTCACAAATCTAATTTCTTTGTGAAATTTGGCAAAGCAGCCTAATTGAATTATTCATAACTCCAGTCATCTCTAGTCTGGGGCTTTGAGAAGGCTCCTAGCGCTGTCATAACAAGTTGCTTGCAAAGGTGTGCCTGAGGCATGGCCTGACAAGCAGCCTGTAAAAATCCCATAGACTTCCAATAGTATTCTATTGCAGTCGATGGTACAAGTGATCAGAAGATCTCATGTGCAAGTCTTCTAAGGGGACTAAAAAGTACAAAAGTAAAAAAAAAAGTAAAAACAAGTTTAAAAAAAATAAAAATACAAATAATATTAGATATTTAAATCACCCCCTTTCCCAATTTTACACATAAAAATAAATAATAAAAAAATATTAGTATAGCTGTGTCCTGAAATGTCATAAATATTTATCATGCACCGTAATGTAACCATGGAAATGAGCAGTGTATAATGTAATGGAAAAATTAATCCAGCTAGCAAAGGAGGCAAAATGGATAATAACAATATATTAGTAAGTGGCACTTACTTAAGTGTACTTATTTTGAGCTAAAAATAATTTTTTCAATCGGTCTTTATTAAAAAATGTGAACCCCTTTGTTCTGTATAGCCTTGAGATTCTCTAGCAGGACCTGTATAATCACTCTGTTCCATCAGGCAGCTCAGTTGATAACTTCTTACCTCTGCTCTATGACCTCCTAAACACTCATTATAGCTAATTTCTTATCTTACTGATAATAATGTGGCTTAAATAAGTGATTATGGTCTTTTAGTCATTTAGATAAAGTTTAATAAATGGCAGGCACAAAGTGAAACTGAAAGAACCATTTACACAACTAGACAGTTAACCCCTTTGTGACAGAACGGCTGAATATTTATAATAAAGACCAATTGAAAAAAAAAAAACATTTTTAGCCAAAAATGAGAAAAATGCAATCATAAAAAGTTATTGTCCCCGAAGGTGCACATAGCCTTTAAAGGGAACCTGTCACCGGGATTTTGTGTATAGAGCCGAGGACATGGGCTGCTAGATGGCCGCTAGCACATCCGCAATACCCAGTCCCCATAGCTCTGTGTGCTTTTATTGTGTAAAAAAAACGATTTGATACATATGCAAATTAACATAAAAGAGTCAGATCTTACTTGTGTGACCAGAGAAGAGTCGTATTTTCAAGCTCTGACTCATCTCAGGTTCATTTGCATATGTATCAAATCGGTTTTTATACACCATAGAGCTATGGGGACTGGGTATTGCGGATGTGCTAGCGGCCATCTAACAACCCATGTCCTCAGCTCTATACCCAAAATCCCGGTGACAGGTTCCCTTTAAAGGCTATGTGCACCTTCGGGGACAATAACTTTTTATGATTGCATTTTTCTCATTTTTGGCTAAAAATCCAGGTGACAGGTTCCCTTTAAGGTTTGCTACAACCGCGTATTTCATGGTTTCAATGACATGTTAACATTTGCTACTCCTGCATCCCAACTGCTGTGGTGCTGCGAGTTCTGACCAGCCTCAGTGCACTTTATGAAGTTATGGCGACCACATATCCCACGAGCCAATGCAGATGCGGATTTTAGTTCTAGATCTGCATGTGGCATGCTGGGATTTGTAGTTTCACGACAGGTGGGGAGCCATAGATTGGGCCAACTGCGTCTGTCGTCAGATGGCCTATTCCATCACATTACTCATCTTCTGGTGTGTGGTACCCAGCTAGTCGTCACTTCTAAGATGCCTGCTGTGATCCGAGGGAAGGGAGGGCTGGACAGCTGTTCCTGCAGCATCATTGCAGAGATATCATTAGGTAGATCCTAATAGCAGAGTAATTATTTTTAAGCAGGGGAGTAATTCATTTCTGTTCTGTTATTCAGGGTCTCCAGCATTTGCACAACAATAGAATCATCCATCGTGACGTGAAAGGGAACAATATTCTTCTGACAACAGAAGGGGGAGTCAAGCTGGTTGACTTTGGTAATCATTGCTTGCCATGTACCGACGTCCCGTCTACTTTATCCACTCTCCTCCATTCGCTGTCTTTCTGGAGCTTGGAGAAACGCCACAGGTTTTAGTGATAACGTTCAGCAGGAACCCTTGGATACTTTGGGTTTAACAGATGGATCTCCCTCTGAGTTGCTGTCACATAATCTGTTTTGGGTGTCTGGAAACAGTCTCGTTTTTAGCTCAGGCATTTTATTTACCAGCTCGCTGGCAATCTGCTTGTGTCTTTTCCTGCGCCGCTTCGCTCTCATTTAAATTCAATATTCCATCTTTTGCATATGAAAAGAAATTGCTCATTCCTCACAAATGGTGTTAATAGCCTGAAGCTCATCTATTCCCTTTGAGCAGAAGGTAAAGTGGTCCTATGGGTGCGAAAACCAGCCGATCTATATAATTTGTGATTATTGCAGTTGATGTAAGCCTGATTGAAAGGAAAGCGCAAACAAAGGAATGAAATAGAGAGCAAAGCGGGAGCTGGAGGAGAAGACGCGGATTGTACGTGTATTGTTTAACGCAGAAGCGAATGGCTGAAGAACACGCATTCATTCTTCTCTAGTTCAGTCGCTTTCAGAAAGGTTTTATTTGGGTACTTGTCACATGGCCGACACCAGAAATGAAAGCTGTTGTCTGGCTTAGGTAGCCAATAAAGCTATCAGGGTCCTTTGACACACGATCGGGCCAATTATCTGGAACAAACGTTTCTACAAAGGCTCGTTCCCGATCATTGGCCTGTGTGGATGTGCCGCAGTTCACCAGACAAACAAGTGAAGTCGGGAAATCACATCTTTTATGTGGCACCAAAAATCGTATTTTGTTGGCAGCACACCGTTCTAAATAGGAGACGTGTTGCCGACAATATGCAAACGTTATTGGAAATGAATGATCGTAATAACACTACTATGATTTACTTGTATATTGCCGATCGGTGCTCATTCAGGGCTGTAATTGTAAAAAGACCCATAGAAGATAATAGAGGAAAGTCCCTTATCTATGTGACAGAAGTCCTAGCATTTGGCCATACACATAAGAGTAAAGTCGGCCGGAATGGCAGATTTTGGCCATTTCAGCCCAACTGTCATTTCAAAAACTAGCATGAATGAGTGTACGTGTTCGCTGACGGCAGGCTCTTGTCTGCTGAAAATGTAATCCGCCATGCTGGAAAACTTCGGCCATATATTGGCCGAAAACGCATGTTGATGGCATGATTGGCTGAATTCGGCCGATCACTTGCCAATGTGCTCAAGCATTGGGGAGTTTGTTTTTATTAAAAACTGACTACCTGGTTGGGCAATTTAGTTGGTGGGATTGTTCATACAATCTAATGCCCGTATTACACCTGCTGATTTTTCGGCAGATGATCGCTAATGATCATTCGTATGAATGCTCGTTAGTGATGATCTGGCAGAGTAATACTGCTACCGATTGCCCGATGAACGAGCAAAGGCTCGTTCAATGGGCAATCCAAATCTTTTGACAGGTTAACAAAATCATTGTTTGCAGACGGCAGATCGTGGTGTCTAACGATGATTCAGTATAGGGAAGAGCGATGGCATAACGATTGCTCCTCCCTATACTGAGGAGGAAATCGCTGCATGTAATAGCAGCAGTCTCCTCCACTGACGAGCAGACGATTGCCAGGCGGGAACACTTTCTTTCTGACAATCAGCTAGTCTAGTACAGCCTTAACACCTGACAGCTGCTAAGCCTGCATCCTGCTGTGAAGTGAATGGCTTTGTGCATATAAATACCTCCTGACCTGTGTCTCTCCCTGTGATCAGATTGCATTGAAGCCAGGGGAGGAGACCTATAAATAGGAAATAATAAGGAAAAGCTTGATTGCCATGAAGCTAGTGTTGCTCACAATAGTATATTCTAGCACTGTGAACATGCCTATGTGTTATACCAGCATCTCAGCCCACACTGATAATGTATGTAGTTATGGCTTTCATATTGTATTAATAGCCAGCAACACGACTCAGGTCATTATGGCCCTCCTGTGGGGTTTATTAAAGGGCATCTTTCAGCAGATTTGTCCCTAGGACACTGGCTGACCTGTTACATGTGCGCTTGGCAGCTGAAGACATCTGTGTTGGTCCCATGTTCATATGTGCCCGCATTGCTGAGAAAAATGATGTTTTAATATATGAAAATGAGCCTCTAGGAGCAACGGGGGCGTTACCATTACACCTAGAGGCTCTGCTCTCTCTGCAGCTACTGCGCCCTCTGCACTTCGATTGACTTTAGGAGAAGTCAGGGCCAAGCATCATCACCTTTACACTGCCTGGCCCTGTCAATCAGAGTGCAGAGGGCGTGGCAGTTGCAGAGAGAGCAGAGCCTCTAGGTGTAATGGCAACGCCCCTAGTGCTCCTAGAAGCTCATTTGCATATATTAAAACATCATTTTTCTCAGCAATGGGGGCACTTATGAACATGGGACCAACACAAATGCCTTCAGCTACCAAGCGCACATATAACAGGTCAGCCAGTGTCATAGGTACAAATCTGCTGACAGATGCCCTTTAAGCAGTGGTAGGTGCTCAAAAGTAAAAACATAATACTCACCTTTCCTCTGTTGTCTCACAGCTCCTCTCCTGGCTTCAGAATGGAGTGAGGTGCAGATTCTGGTGAACGATGTCACTAGTTGTGCCCCCTACTTCAGTTACATAGGCTTTGCTGACATCTATTACAGATGCCTGCACCCATACACATTAGTCAAATGTCAGCCAAACCCATTGATTTTGACCGGACCCGCCAACCAGCTCATGTGTATGGGGATTTCAACCGTCCAATCCTTTTGTTCTTGGGGACAAAAGCTGCTTTCAGAGGCTTTCTACTATCTCCCCATTCAGGACACATGCATGCTCATCCATGTGTAGGAAGAAGATGGATAGATAATAGATTTCCCCCAGCAGCTATCTAGTATGACGGCCAGCCTTAGGGTACATTCACACGACCAGATAATTTTATCCGCATCCGTTCCGCATTTTGCGGAATAGATGTGGATCTATTCATTTCTATGGGTGAATAAAATGTTGTCCGCATCCATGTTTCCGCATTTCTAGTCCACAAAAATATGAAGCTTTAGGCCTCTTTCACATGGTGCATTGTGGGAAAAGATGCGGGTGCGTTGCGGGAAAATTTTTCCGCGCGAGTGCAAAGCTTTTTAATGCGTTTTGCACGGGTGTGAGAAAAATCGGCATGTTTGGTACCCAGACCCGAACGGTTTGGGATCGGTGTTGTGTAGATTTTATTATTTTCCCTTATAACATGGTTTTAAGTAATTAGGGATGGAGGAGTTAAAAAAAATAAAATAAAAATTAAACTCACCTCATCCACTTGTTCGCGCAGCACGGATCGTCTTCTTTCTTTTTCTTTGAGGACCTGGGAGAAAAAGGACCTTTGGTGACCTCACTGCGCTCATCACATGGTCCCCATCCCGATCGTCACCATGCGTGAAAATCGCACCGCATCTGCACTTGCTTGCGGATGCTTGCGATTTTCACGCAGCCCCATTCACTTCTATGGGATCTGCGTTGCATGAAAAACGCACAATATAGAGCATGCTGCAATTTTCACGCAACGCACAAGTGATGAGTGAAAATCACCGCTCATCTGCAATGTGTCCGCACCCGTTCCGCAATTCTGTGGACCCATTCATTCTCTATGGGTACGGAATGGATGCAGAGAGCACACTATGTGCTCTCCGCATCCGCATTTCTGGAGCGCGGCCCCAATCTTCTGGTCCGTGGCTCCGGAAAAAATAGAACATGTTCTATTCTTGTCCACAATTACGAACAAGAATAGGCAGTTCTATAGGGGTGCCGGTCGGGTGTATTGCGGATCCTCAATGCACTACGGACGTGTGAATGGACCCTTAGGCCTCCTGCACACGACTGTATGGCTTTTTCAGTGTTTTGCGGTCCGTTTTTCACGGATCTGTTGTTCTGTTTTTTTGTTTCCGTTGTGTTTCCGTTCCATTTTTCCGTATGGCATATACAGTATACAGTAATTACATAGAAAAAATTGGGCTGGGCATAACATTTTCAATAGATGGTTCCGCAAAAACAGAACGGATACGAAAGACATACGGAGTACATTCCATATGTGTTCCATTTTTTTTGCGGACCCATTGACTTGAATGGATCCACGGAACGGGCAATAATAGGACATGTTCTATCTTTCAACGCAACGGAAAAACGGAAATACGGAAATGGAATGCATACGGAGTACATTCTGTTTTTTTTGCGGACCCATTGAAATGAATGGTTCTGTATACGGACCGTTTACGGAACGCAAAAACGGCCCGTTAGGATCCATTCACACGTCCGCAAAATGGGTCCGCATCCATTCCGCAAAATGCAAACCCATTCATTGGACTGTAGAAAACAGAAGACATACGGAGCACAAACGGAAGTCATTTGTCCGCAAAATGCAGACACACGGTTCCGTTATTTGCAGACTGCAAAACGGAAAGGATTACAAATCACGGATGGCGCCCGTGTGTTTTCCACAATTTGCGGAACGGAACAGGAGGCCTATTATAGAAATGCCCATTCTTGTCCGCAAAACTGACAAGAATAGGACAGGACTCATAATTTTTACGGGGCCACGGAACGGAGCAACGGATGTGGACGGCACACAGAGTGCTGTCCACATCTTTTGTGGACCCATTGAAATGAATGGTTCCGTATACGGACCATATGTGGAACGCAGAAAACTGCCCGTATACAGGACGCAAAATACGTTCATGTGACCGAGCCCTTGGACTACTCCTTCCCCTGGCACTGGAAGGAAGCAAAATTCTGAAAGTCCCAGCAACATAAGTCAGTCTTTTTTTAGGGGTGTTTGAAAAGCATTTTTATAGTCCTAAAAGGAGAAGACTAGTATTGAGTGCGCTGGTCTTAGTTTGTTCTGCATGGGCGTGAGATGTACGACAATTATTAAGAGGCGCATCCAGCACCTCTAAGTAACTGTGGCACGTGGCAGAACTGCAATTTCTGGTGTAAGATGTGGAGGTTTTATGACATTGTTAAATGAGTCAAGTCATGGAGGTCTTGGCCACATCCTGCCTCCTCCCGCCCATGCTCCGCTCACACTTTGGTGCAGATTTTGTCTCAAACTGGCGCTTTGCAAATGTTATAATCAATAGTGTGAAGGAAAAATGGGATTTAGAAATAGCTGTGCTCATGGAAAGTTCTTAATAGCTTGGATTTGTGTAAAGATCTAAAAGTGCATGAATCTGCCCTCTAAATATGTTGCCATTGATTGAATTATGTTGTCGTATAAATACTTCACGTTGGCTAATACTATACATCTGAACATCTATTACTGTTCATTACAGGAGTGTCTGCACAGCTCACCAGTGCACGCCTGCGCAGGAACACGTCTGTGGGTACACCATTCTGGATGGCACCAGAGGTAGGATGATCTGTGTTACATTGACATGAATTAAATATTTAAACGGTCCTCTCCCCAATAATTTTCTTCATGGCTGCCAGCTACAGCCTGGCTATAACTTTCAGATACATTGCTGGCAATGTTCCCACTAGGCCTTTGTAGTTAGTGATCAGGAGAGTAAGGCTCTTGGGCGCTGTTCGCAACACAGAACCACAACACATAAGTACAGCATCTGGTTAGCTATAAATCTGACAGATATACAGGACCACATATAATCTAGGCAAATTGTATTAAACAGCATGCAGGCAGGGCCACCTTTAATATTGATTGGACCCTGGGCAAAAATTTACTTGGGCCCCCTGGATCCCGCCTTCCCACACCTTAGCAGGCAATCACGCCCTCCACCACAAACCACACACAAAAAAAATCCACACACCTGGTAGAGTACAGTGAATGACTGTAAATACTTCCAGTTCTGAAGACTCCAGCGGCTCAGGATCAGTGCTCTGGGCAGCTGGGCTCAGGACTGGAAGTGGGCACCGCTCTGCAGTTCAGGAAGGAGACCGGGGCTCTGCTCACCCTAGCGTTGCAGTGCACCCCAGCACCCACAGTATGCAGTATAGCACCCTATTGTATACAGCACCCCACAGTATGCAAGCAGTATAGCACCCTATAGTATACAGCACCCCACAGTATGCAGTATAGCACCCTATAGTATACAGCACCCACAGTATGCAGTATAGTACCCTATAGTATACAGAACCCCACAGTATGCAGTATAGCACCCTATAGTATACAGCAACCCACAGTATGCAGTATAGCACCCTATAGTGTACAGCACCCCACAGTAGACAGCACCCCATATTATACAGTATACAGCACCCCACAGTATATAGTAGAGCAATATAGCACCCCACAGTATACAGTAGAGCAATATAGCACACCGCAGTATACAGCACCCCATACTATACAGTATACAGCACATCACAGTATACAGTAGAGCAGTATAGCACCCCACAATATACAGCACCTCACAGTATACAGCACCTCACAGTATACAGTATACAGCACCCCAAACTATACAGTATGCAGCACCTCACAGTATACAGTAGAGCAGTATAGCACCCCACACTATACAGCACCCCACAGTATACAGCACCCTACAAAATACAGCCCCCCACAGTATACAGCACCCCACAATATACAGCCCCCCACAGTATACAGTAGAGCAGTATAGCACTCCACAATATACAGCACCTCATGGTATACAGCACCTCACAGTACACAGTATACAGCACCCGAAACTATACAGAATACAGCACCTCACAGTATACAGCACCCCAGGTATACAGTAAAGCAGTATAGCACCCCACAGTATATAGTAGAGCAGTATAGCACACCGCAGTATGCAGCACCCCACAGTATACAGCACCCCATACTATACAGTATACAGCACCTCACAGTATACAGTAGAGCAGTATTGCAACCCACAATATACAGCACCCCACAATATACAGCACCTCACAGTATACAGCACCCCAAACGATACAGTATACAGCACCTCACAGTATACAGTAGAGCAGTATAGCACCCCACAATATACAGCACCCCACAGTATACAGCACCCCACAATATACAGCCCCCCACAGTATACAGCACCCCACAATATACAGCCCCCCACAGTATACAGTAGAGCAGTATAGCACTCCACAATATACAGCACCTCACGGTATACAGAACCTCACAATATATAGCACCCCAAACTATACAGAATACAGCACCTCACAGTATACAGCACCCCACAGTATACAGCACCCCAGGTATACAGTAAAGCAGTATAGCACCCCACAGTATACAGCAACCCAACGGTATACAGCACCCAACAGTATACAGTAGAGCAGTATAGCACCTCACAGTATACAGCACCCCACAGTATACAGCACCCCACAGTATACAGCCCCCCACAATATACAGCACCCCATAGAATACAGCAGAGCAATATGGCACCCCACCGTATATACAGCACCCCATAGTATACAGTAGAGCAGTATAGCACACCACAATATACAGCACCCCACCGTATATAGCACCCCACAGTAACAGCTCACCTTTTCCTGATGTAATATTTACAAAAAAAGCTCCACAGTTAAGGCAAACTTCTCCTGCAGCATCACTCCTGGTAGACAGGACCTTTGATTACCTCATAGCCATGTGACCAGTAATATTGCTAGGTTACTGGTCACATGGTGATGATGTCATCTAAGGTCCTTTCTTCTAAGAGAATCACAGCTCTCACAGCTCGCTGCCTGGAGTGCCGGCAGGCAGGCATGGTATGGCAGCACCCCCCTGTGTAGCTGATAGCCTGACACCCGGGGCAGTGGCCAGAAGGGCTCAAGAGGCAGCTGCCTTGGCCCCCCCAGGAGCAACTGGGCCCGGGGCAGCTGCCCCTTTTGCCCCTTGTTAAAGTCAGCCCTGCATGCAGGTCTAGCACAGCAAAGGTTATTGTCTACTTTCTTGGTGGTCTAGGGCAGTGAAGAGGTTAATGTCTATATTCCTGGTGTTCCGGGGCAGTAAAGGGGATATGTTTGTATGACCGGTGGACTGAGGCAGTATGGGCTGTAGTGTCAGCATCCTGTCACGACCATGGTCATGGTCGTGACTCCTGTATCCGCATGCTGTTGCCTGCGGTCTGGTTTGGTTGTTTAACCACAGGTGAGGGCCGCTAGTATGTTGCCTCACTTGTGGTTGCCGCTGGCAACATGTAGTTATTTCGCAGTTTAGCAGCCTGAGCTGGTGCTGGGCAGCTTGCTGCAATGTGCATGTGGTTGCACCTGGCAACCTATCTTTGTTAGGTGTGTCTTTTGTATGTCTGGTGTGCACAGGATTTTAGTTATGTGTGCACTTTCTCCTTTAAGTGGCTGTCTTCCCTTTCCTGGTGTGAGAAGAGTTAACTCCCCTCTTTGTGTGAACACTGGGTGTGTCGGTGTGTGGGTGTGGCTACATGGGCTATAAAGCCTCAGTGGAGACCTGAAGCTGAGGAGTACTCCAGCCTTGTTTGTAAGCTGGAGGCACCCTCCTGGTCCCTTATACCATCTGCCAGTGAGGGCCACCCTTGTGGTCATAAACTTATGTTAGACATTATTGTTCTTTTTATATTATATGTCTAGTGGTGTCTCTATCATTTTTGCAGCGTATGGTCCTGGGTTCCTGTCTGATGTGTGGTGTGTGCTGTGTCCGTCTATGTTGTTGTGGACTGCAGCACTTGTGCACGGGTTCCAGGCTGTGTGTCTGTGGCAGGTAGGTGTGATACTAGTTTCAACTACCTGCCATTGCCATATGTCTGTATATGTTTCCCTTCTCCTTTATAGCTTGGCCAGTGAGACTCCTGTTGCTCCGTGTCTAGGAGGAACAGGTCGTCTTACCTTGCTCCTAGTCCAGGGCCACCCTGAGGGCTAGTAGGAATTACAGGTTACAGTGTATGAGCCCTCCCACCATCAGGGTCGGCTCATACGGCTAGGAGACAGGGTCAGAATTAGGGATGTGATAGGAGGTGACCGGCTCCCTGATTCCTGTCCTGGCCTAACAGCTATACTTCAGATAGAAATCGCACGGCTGAGGGTTTCCCCCACCTTCAGTCGTGACACATCCCTGGTGATCTGGGGCAGTAAAAGGGTTATTGTCATTATTCCTGGCTATCTAGGGCAGTGAAAAGATGAATGTCAAAATCCTTGGTGGTCTAATACAGTGAGGGGATGCCACTTTTCCTGGTGGTCTAGGACAGTGAGGGGAATACTGTACAGATCCTTTGTGGTTTAGGACAATGTAGGGTTTGATGTCTCGGGCAGTGAAAGTGTTAAAGGGGTACTCCCATCTGGAACATTTATGGCATATCCACAAGTGTCATAAATGGCATATGCTAGAAATATGTGATTGGTGCAAATCCCAGGTCTAGGACTATCGCCAGAACATGGCCCGTTTCACCCTGCTAAGAATGAAGAAGTGGCTGAGCATGCACAGCTCTCTCCAGTCACTTCAATAGCACTTCCAAAAATAGCCAAGTCAGAGTACTCTATTTTGGTAGTGCTATTGAAATGAACGGAGAGAGCCAAGCAAGCACAGTCACCTCTCCACTCCACTTGGTTGGGAGCGATGGGGTCTTATTCTGAAGATAAGAGTGTGTCCTAGAGGTGGGACCCACACCTTCTGTGAATAGCCAATAAATGTCCCAGCTGGAACAAGCCCTTTAACGTTAGCATCCCCTGCGGTCTAGAGCAGTGAGGGGTTTAATGTTAGTATACCTGGTTGTCTTCGCCAGTGAAAGGTTAATGTAAGGATCCCTGGTGGTCTATGGCAGTGATAGTGTTAATGTCAGTATATTTTGTGGTCTAGAGCAGTGATGGCATTAATGTAAATATACCCGGTGGTCTATGGCAATACGATGGTTGATTTCAGTATACCCAATATCTAGGGCAGTGAAGGGGTTAATTTAAAGATAGTAGGGCAGTCATATGGCAAATTTTAAGATTCTTGGTGGAGGGCAGTGGGTGAGTGCATGGGACGAGGCAGAGAGATGACCATGCAGGCTGAGCTGTCGTTCCACATGCAACCTTGGACACATGCTGCTGTTTTGGGAGGAAAGCGGCCATTTTGTTTTAATCCCGTACAATCCCTTTCAGTAAAATTTTATGGACCATTTGGAAGAGAGCCATCTTTAATGAAGCAACCAACCAATACGTATAGCAGAGTATAGCAAAAAGATGAATTCGGGAACTGGCAAGACAATCACAAAAATGAGTGCTAGTGCTTAGAGAATATCTTCCGAAATATTACTGAAGTGTTTAGTTGCAGCATACTTACAAAATTTCTGTAATTTTTTTTTTTTACTAGATTACAAATGCATAGGAAACATTAAAGGGTATTCCCGGGGAATTTTTTTTTTTAAGTTGCAGAATAGGTTAAAAATGAAAAGATAACCATTACTCACCTTATGCCTCATTTACACATCAGTGTTCGGTCAGTGTTTTCCATCAGTGATTGTGAGCCAAAATCAGGATTGGAGCCCCCTCAGATATAAAGTATAAGGGAAAGATCTGCACCTGTTTAGAGCCGCACCTGGTTTTGGCTCACAATCACTGATGGAAATCACTGACCAAACACTGATTGTGTGAATGAGGCCTTACCGATCCCCTGCTGATGCTGTTCCAGTGCTGTTCTGGTCCCCACTGCTCTCCACTTCCAGGTCTCAGACTAAACACACAGGGGTCACTGCTGCTGCCAGTCACAGGCTGAGGCGGGTCACTGCTGCTGCCAGTCACAGGCTGAGGCGGGTCACTGCTGCTGCCAGTCACAGGCTGAGGCGGGTCACTGCTGCTGCCAGTCACAGGCTGAGGCGGGTCACTGCTGCTGCCAGTGACAGGCTGAGCAGACAGTCCAAGCCATTTCCTGTGTCGACCCTGGAAAACAATTTAATGTTTCCTATCAATGTATCTTGACAACTACAGGAGATTTATAACCCAGTAAAAAAAAACTAAACAAAAGATAATTTAAAATTAAAAAATTGATAACTATGATGCAGCTATCTGCCTCCAGGCGGTACTAAACACTGGAGAGCATCAGGGAATAGAGTGGCACCCATAATGTCAGCAGAGGGGGGAAGCTATCACCTCTCCTGACATGTCTGTTTTAGTAACTACTTGCATTCTCCATTTAATAATCATTCTGGAGTATATTTTCTTATGACTGTATGTTGTGCGATTCCTTTATTATTCCTTCTAGAAGTTTATGAATGAATTGCCAACCGTCTGTAATGCAATGTCCAATCAGTGCTGCCAGTGTCAGACTATGCAGGGGCACCCCCCCAACTGATAACACCCATCTGGACCTTCATTGCAAACTGCAATTCATGAATTCTAACAGGAATAATAAAGGAATGGCACATCACAGAGACATACAAATAGATGCCTCTGAATTGTCATTACATGGGGAACCAATTTTTATTGAACTAAAAAGCCCCTTTAACAAGGATTGATAAAGAACTAAATTCATTGTTTGCCTTGCTATTTGCAGGCCTTACTTTCTGATGTCCTGTGGAAATGCTGTGTTTTTGTGTTCATTGTTGTCCTATTTCCCTTCAAAATTCCCATCAGAGTGTTCTCCGTGTATCAGATTATGTTGGAAGGGGATAATTGGAGTTTTTTCCTGCCACTCATGAGCCCTAATTCAAAAGGCTGTGGATGGCACCCGGGGATTCGAGGTCACATTTGGGTTAATAGCTTTCGGGCTGTTTACTTTTATTCACTATTTATCTAAAATTAACTCCCATGATTTGGGTAGATTGTACATACAATACGTAATACGTAATCAATGACGTCTTTAAAATGTGACATAATTGTGCTAGATTGTATATATAATTGTATATAATATGTTTTATACCTACTATGTATGAGTGTGACCTGTTCTAGCCCTCTGGGCACCCCAATGGCCTACTTACCAACCTTTAAAAAAATTCAAAATCAAAACATTTAAGCCACACCTTAGGGAACACTGTAACCTTCTAGGAATGCTTCCCCCAAAGGCCAGTTTTTAGATATGGTTTGGGTAAGCTATGTCCCTTTTTTGGTCCAGTTAGAGAGATCGTCCTGGCAAAAAATGGGTCTCTGGATAGGTCAGAGTCCCAAAAATTTAAGTTAGTGGAAGCAGCACTACAGGGATGAGCTCAGTCCACTACAAAGTTGATGGAGCTGTCTGCTTCTGACACTGAGTTGTAGATGAACAGCTAATAGGCCAATACTTAATAAAATGTGGACAGGAGGGAGGGACTAGAACAGTTCAGAAGGAAAGGTGTAGGGTAAAAAATATACATAAACCTCTCAAATGTATGTATACTAATGCCAGAAGCCTGACTAATAAAACTGGGGAGCTGGAATTAGTGATGTGTGAGGAGAACTATGACATAGTGGGAATAACTGAGACATGGCTGGATGATAGCTATGACTGGGCAGTTAATGTACAAGGTTACAGTCGGTTTAGAAAGGATCGTCAAAACCGGAGAGGGGGAGGGGTTTGCCTTTATGTAAAGTCCTGTCTAAAGCCTACACTCCAGGAATATATAAGTGAGGGACATGAACATGTGGAGTCCACAGAAAATCTACTACTAAACGAGATAGACGAGGCGGCAAATCATAATGAGGTGGTTATTATGGGGGACTTCAACTACCCAGATATAGACTGGGAAACTGAAACTTGTATATCTCATAAGGGAAACAGGTTCTTGGCAATAACCAAAGACAATTACCTCTCCCAACTGGTTCAGGACCCGACTAGAGGGACGGCCATACTAGACTTAGTATTAACCAATAGACGTGACAGAACAACAGACGTGCAGGTTGGGGGACACCTGGGAAATAGTGACCATAAAGTAATATCCTTCCAATTATCATTCAAAAGAGCGTTTCTACAGGGAGGAACAAAAATACCAAACTTCAAAGAAGCTAAATTTAGCCAACTAAGAGAGGCCATAGGTCTAACTAACTGGGACAAAGTCCTCAAAAATAAAAATACAGCCACAAAATGGGATATCTTTAACCCCTTTACGCAACATCACGTACATGTACGTGGGGGAATGTGGTGCCTCACCGCATCCCCACGTGCATGTACGTGATCGGCTTTCACTGTCAGCGCAGGGAGCGAAGCGCTGAAGCTTCAGTGAAGCCGGCGTGCTGGGGTTGCTAGGCAACCAGAGAAGCCGGCAGGAGCTGTATTGTAGCTTTGACCCGCCCACGATCGCTGTGATTGGTCCATTACTGCAGAGGGACCAATCGCAGCGCATCGGGGCAGGTAAGGGGGGGTTAGGGAGGGACTATGTGCTTCTCCTTCTCTGATCGCCACAATTCCTGTCAGGGAAGCGATCAGAGAAGGAGATAGTGTAAAAATATTCCCGACCTATGACGAGTATACTCGTCATGGCGCACTGCTACTTAGCGCGCCATGATGAGTATACACGTCATGGCATAAACTGTCACCATGTCTGCAGACATGGTGACAGCGCTGAGATCCCGGCTGTCACACACAGCCAGGCACCTTGGGTCAATGCCGAGGGGGGTCCTGTGACCCCCCCATGTCGGCGATCGCTGCAAACCGCAGGTCAATTCAGACCTGAGGTTTGTAGCGCTTTCTGCGGTTTCTGATCCCCGCGGTCCCTGACCGCGGGGATCAGAAACTTTAGTATGTCTAAAATAAATATTTTTCACCCCCCCCTGCACCCCTGAATGATATTATGTGGGCGGGTGGTGCAGGGGGGGTGTCGCAGGCGGTGCGGATGTGCGGTAAGGTGCCTAGTGGGTATACCATTGCTGGCACCCTGGTATAAACGGCTGACATCTGCGATGCGATGTCAGCCGTTTAACCCTTTCCATACAGCGGTCCGTACGGACCGCTGTATGGAAAAGGTTAACAGCGCAGGGAGCTCCCTCCCTCTCCCATCGGGGGGCTGCTGTGCCTTTGCAGCCCCCCGATGGGAGAGGGAGAGAGCCCCCAGAGAGCCCCCCTCAGCCCTGTGCTTACCCTTCCCCGTCTGCGCAGTTCTGACCAGTACTGAGCAGACGGGGAAGGTTCCCATGGCAACAGGACGCCTCTCAGGCATCCTGCTGTCCATGGTGCTGAACAGATCTATGCTAAAAGCATAGATTTGTTCAGTGTAAGTAAAATACAGTACAGTACAAAATATATTGTACTGTACTGTATTATACAGACATCAGACCCACTGGATCTTCAAGAACCAAGTGGGTCTGGGTCAAAAAAAAAGTTAAAAAAAGTAAAGTTTCAAAAAAACACATTTATCACTGAATAAAAATAAAATAAAAAAATACACTACACATATTAGGTATCGCCGCGTCCGTAACGACCTGATCTATAAAACGGTCATGTTACTTTCCCCGCACGGTGAACGCCATAAAAATAAAAAAATAAAAACTATGAGGAAATTGACATTTTGCCCACCTTACTTCCCAAAAAAGGTAATAAAAGTGATCAAAAAAGTCGCATGTACGCCAAAAAAGTACCAATCAAATCGTCACCTCATCCCGCAAAAAATGAGCCCTTACATGAGACAATGGCCCAAAAAATAAAAAAACTATGGGTCTCAGACTATGGAGATACTAAAACATAATTTTTTTTATTTCAAAAATGATATTATTGTGTAAAACCCTGATAAATTATAAAAAGGTAGACATATTAGGTATTGCCATGTCCGTAAGAACCTGATCTATAAAAATACCACATGACCTAACCCCTCAGGTGAACACTGTAAAAAAATAAAAATAAAAACGGTGTCATAAAAGCAATTTTTTGTTACCTTACATCACAAAAAGTGTAATAACAAGCGATCAAAAAGTCATATGCACCCCAAAATAGTACCAATCTAACCGTCATCTCATCCCGCAAAAATGATACCCAACCTGAGACAATCGCCAAAAAACTGAAAAAACTATGGCTCTCAGACTATGGAGACACTAAAACATGTTTTTTTTTTGTGTCAAAAATGATATTATTGTGTAAAACCTAAATAAATAAAAAAGTATACATATTAGGTATCGTCACGTCCGTAAGAACCTGCTCTATAAAAATAGCACATGATCTAACCTGTCAGATGAACGTTGTAAATAATAAAAAATAAAAACAGTGCTAAAACAGCTATTTTTTGGCAAATTTTCCATTTTAATTCATTTTTTCCCATAACAAAGCAAGGGTTAACAGCCAAACAAAACTCAATATTTATTGCCCTGATTCTTTAGTTTATAGAAATGCCCCATATGTGGTCGTAAACTGCTGTATGGCCACACGGCAGGGCGCAGAAGGAAAGGAGCGCCATATGGTTTTTGGAAGGCAGTTTTTGCTGGACTGGTTTTTTGACACCATGTCCCATTTGAAGCCCCCCCGATGCACCCCTAGAGTATAAACTCCAAAAAATGACCCCATTTTGAAAGCTACACCCCTCAAGGTATTCAAAACTGATTTTACAAACTTTGTTAACTCTTTAAGTGTTCCACAAGAGTTAATGGCAAATGGAGATGAAATTTCTGAATTTCTATTTTTTGTTACTTTGCCTCACAAAAAGTGTAATATAGAGCAACCAAAAATCATATGTACCCTAAAATAGTACCAACAAAACTGCCACCTTATCCCGTAGTTTCCAAAATGGGGCCACTTTTTTGGAGTTTCTAACCTAGGGGTGCATCAGGGGGCTTTAAATGGGATATGGTGTCTAAAAACAATCCAGCAAAATCTGCCTTCCAGAAACCATATGGTGTTCCTTTACTTCTGCGCCCTGCCGTGTGCCCGTACAGCAGTTTACGACCACATATGGGGTGTTTCTGTAAACTACAGAATCAGGGCCATAAATATTGAGTTTTGTTTGGCTGTTAACCCTTGCTTTGTTACTGGAAAAAAAATATTAAAATGGAAAATCTGCAGAAAAAGTGAAATTTTTAAATTGAATCTCTATTTTCCATTAATTCTTGTGGAACACCTAAAGGGTTAACTAAAATCAGTTTTGAATACCTTGAGGGGTGTAGTTTCTTAGATGGGGTCACTTTTATGGAGTTTCTACTCTAGAGGTGCATCAGGGGGGCTTCAAATGGGACATGGTGTCAAAAAAAACAGTCCAGCAAAACCTGCCTTCCAAAAACCGTATGGCATTCCTTTTCTTCTGCGCCCTGCCGTGTGCCCGTACAGCGGTTTACGACCACATATGGGGTGCTTCTGTAAACTACAGAATCAGGGCCATAAATAATGAGTTTTGTTTGGCTGTTAACCCTTGCTTTGTAACTGGAAAAAAAATATTAAAATGAAAAATCTGCCAAAAATGTGAAATTTTGAAATTGTGTCTCTATTTTCCATTAAATCTTGTGCAACACCTAAAGGGTTAACAAAGTTTGTAAAATCAGTTTTGAATACCTTGAGGGGGGTAGTTTCTTAGATGGGGTCACTTTTATGGAGTTTCTACTCTAGGGGTGCATCAGGGGGGCTTCAAATGGGACATGGTGTAAAAAAAACAGTCCAGCAAAATTAGCCCTCCAAAAACCAAACGGCGCACCTTTCACTCTACGCCCCGCTGTGTGGCCATACAGTAGTGCACGGCCACATATGGGGTGTTTCTGTGAACAGCAGAGTCAGGGCAATAAAGATACAGTCTTGTTTGGCTGTTAACCCTTGCTTTGATAGTGGAAAAAATAGGTTAAAATTGAAAATTAGGCAAAAAAATGAAATTCTCAAATTTCATCTCCATTTGCCAATAACTCTTGTGCAACACCTAAAGGGTTAATGACGTATGTAAAATCAGTTTTGAATACCTTGAGGGGTGTAGTTTCTTAGATGGGGTCATTTTTAGGGAGTTTCTACTCTAGGGGTGCATCAGGGGGCTTCAAATGGGACATGGTGTAAATAAACCAGTCCATAAAAATCAGCCTTCCAAAAACCAAACGGCGCACCTTTCCCTCTACGCCCCGCTGTGTGGCCGTACAATAGTTTACGGCCACATATTGGGTGTTTCTGTAAACGGCAGAGTCAGGGCAATAAAGATACAGTCTTGTTTGGCTGTTAACCCTTGCTTTGTTAGTGGAAAAAATGGGTTAAAATGAAAAATTAGACAAAAAAAATGAAATTCTCAAATTTCCTCCCCATTTGCCAATAACTCTTGTGCAACACCTAAAGGGTTAACAATGTATGCAAAATCAGTTTTGAATACCTTGAGGGGTGTAGTTTCTTAGATGGGGTCATTTTTGGGTGGTTTCTATTATGTAAGCCTCGCAAAGTGACTTCAGACCTGAACTGGTCCCTAAAAATTGAGTTTTTGTAAATTTCTGAAAAATTTCAAGATTTGCTTCTAAACTTCTAAGCCTTATAACATCCCCAAAAAATAAAATATCATTCCCAAAATAATTCAAGCATGAAGTAGACATATGGGGAATGTAAAGTCATCACAATTTTTTGGGGTATTACTATGTATTACAGAAGTAGAGAAACTGAAACTTTTAAATTTGCAAATTTTTCCAAATTTTTGGTAAATTAGGTATTTTTTTGTGCAAAAGAAAATAATTTTTTTGACTTCATTTTACCAGTGTCATGAAGTACAATATGTGACGAAAAAACAATCTCAGAATGGCCTGGATAAGTCAAAGCGTTTTAAAGTTATTAGCACTTAAAGTGACACTGGTCAGATTTCCAAAAAATGGCCTGGTCCTTAAGGTGAAAATGAGCCCGGTCCTGAAGGGGTTAAAAGCATCCTAAAATCTCATTGTGAGAGGTACATACCGTATGGGAATAAAAGGTTAAGGAACAAAAAGAAACCAATGTGGATAAATAGAACTGTAACGAAAGCAATAAATGACAAAAAGAAAGCATATAAATCACTAAAACAGGAGGGTAGCACGGAAGCACTGAAAAACTATAAGGAAAAAAAGAGAACATGTAAAAAACAAATAAAAGCGGCCAAACTAGAGACCAAGAGATTAATTGCCAAAGAGAGTAAAACTAACCCTAAATTGTTCTTCAATTATATAAATGTTAAAAAGTATAAATCTGAAGGTGTCGGCCCTTTAAAGAGTAATGAGGGGGGAGTCGCAGAGAGCGACGAGGAGAAAGCAAAGCTGTTAAATATTTTTTTCTCCAATGTATTCACTGAGGAAAATAAACTGTCAGATGACATGCAGAATGTAAAGATAAATTCCCCATTAAAAGTGCCCTGTCTGACCCAGGAAGAAGTACAACAGCGACTTAAAAAGATCAAAATAGACAAATCGCCAGGACCGGATGGCATACACCCCCGTATCCTAAGGGAATTAAGTAATGTCATAGCCAGACCCTTATTTCTGATATTTGCGGACTCTATACTACTGACAGGGAATGTCCCACAGGATTGGCGCATGGCAAATATTTGTGCCAATATTCAAAAAGGGTCCAAAAACAGAGCCCAGAAACTATAGACAGGTAAGTTTAACATCTGTTGTGGGTAAACTGTTTGAAGGTTTTCTGAGAGATGCTATGTTAGAGCATCTCAACGGAAATAAGCAAATAACGCCATATCAGCATGTCTTCGTGAGGGATCGGTCATGCCAAACTAATTTAATCAGTTTCTATGAGGAGGTAAGTTCTAGACTTGACAGCGGCGAATCAATGGATGTCATATATCTGGACTTCTCCAAAGCATTTGACACTGTACAGCATAAAAGGTTAGTATATAAAATGAGAATGCTCGGACTGGGAGAAAACATCTGTATGTGGGTAAGTAACTGGCTGAGTGATAGAAAACAGAGGGTGGTTATTAACGGTACACACTCAGATTGGGTCGCTGTCACTAGTGGAGTACCTCAGGGGTCAGTATTGGGCCCTATTCTCTTCAATATATTTATTAATTATCTTGTAGAAGGCTTGCATAGTAAAGTATCAATTTTCGCAGATGACACTAAACTATGTAAAGTAATTAACACTGAAGAGGACAGGATACTGCTACAGAGGGATCTGGATAGATTGGAGGCTTGGGCAGATAAGTGGCAGATGAGGTTTAACACTGACAAATGTAAAGTTATGCACATGGGAAGAAATAATGCAAGTCACCCGTACATACTAAATGGTAAAACACTCGGCAACACTGACATGGAAAAGGATCTAGGAATTTTAATAAACAGCAAACTAAGCTGCAAAAACCAGTGTCAGGCAGCTGCTGCCAAGGCCAATAAGATAATGGGTTGCATCAAAAGGGGCATAGATGCCCGTGATGAGAACATAGTCCTACCACTTTACAAATCGCTAGTCAGACCACACTGTCACACTGGTGACAGGTTTGAGAAGGTCTGAAAAATTATCTGCTCATTAGTGATCTGACAGCATCTTTTGGTTTCACTTTGTCTGTGTGTTGCTGGTATGTCCACACCTCCTGTTCAGGTGTGGATCATGTGACCTTTACCTCTCCCTATTTAGTCTGACTTTACCCATTACTCCTTGCTCTGGATAGCTTCATTTGGTGTTGAAGGAGCTGGAGTGTGGTTCTAGTTGAAGTCCAGATCATCCATCTCCTTAGAAGTTAAGTGTTCCGCTTGTTGTGTTTTGTATTCCTCCCCCCTCTGTTGTTTACTAGGTCTCAGTGAGACGCTGGTTCCTTCACCAGGGAAGGAGCGGGTTGTCTCTTCCCTGTCATTTAGTCTAGGGCATCTGAGGGCCACCAGGGTTTTCTAGCTTCCTGTGTATGGGCATCTCTACCATCGAGAGGTGCCCATACGGATAGGAGTTGTGGCCATGAGCAGGGTTTCATAGGTGGTGACCCTTTTCCTTCCCTAGCGGTGAGGCCTAGTGTCTTTTCCCTTCCGTCTTGTTGTCTTTTGGTGTTCTCCCCTACTACATCCGTGACACACACATGGAGTACTGTGTACAGTTCTGGGCTCCTGTAAACAAGGCAGACATAGCAAAGTTAGCTGGAGAGGGTCCAGAGGAGGGCAAATAAAGTAATAACTGAAATGGGGCAACTACAGTACCCTGAAAGATTATCAAAATTAGGGTTATTCACTTTAGAAAAAAGACGACTGAGGGGAGATCTAATAACCTTGTATAAATATATCAGGGGTCAGTACAGAGATCTATCCCATCATCTATTTATCCCCAGGACTGTGACGAGGGGACATCCTCTGCGTCTGGAGGAAAGAAGGTTTGTACACAAACATAGAAGAGGATTCTTTACGGTAAGAGCAGTGAGACTATGGAACTCTCTGCCTGAGGAGGTGGTGATGGTGAGTACAATAAAAGAATTCAAGAGAGGCCTGGATGTATTTCTGGAGTGTAATATTACAGGTTATAGCTACTAGAGAGGGGTCGTTGATCCAGGGAGTTATTCTGATTGCCTGATTGGAGTCGGGAAGGAATTTTTTATTCCCCTAAAGTGGGGAAAATTGCCTTCTACCTCACAGGGCTTTTTTTGCCTTCCTCTGGATCAGCTTGCAGGATGACTGGTCGAACTGGATGGACAAATGTCTTTTTTCGGCCTTATGTACTATGTTACTATGTTACTAACCCCTTTAAAGCTACTTTCACAAATGTGTTTTTGCCTGATCCGACAGGGATCAGCAAAAAACGCTTTCGTTATTGATAATACAACCGTCTGCATCCGTTATGAACGGATCCAGTTGAATTATCTTTTAAATAGCCATGACGGATCAGCATTAAAACCATTGTAAGTCAATGGGTGCCGGATCTGTTTTCTTTTGTGTCCGAGGCGCCACCATTGACTTGCATTGTGTCTCATGCCGGATCTGTTTTGCTCCGCAGTTTGCAGCGGTTTTCTTTCTGGTATGGGAACGCAACCAAACGGAATGGAATGCATTCTGGTGCACTCTGTTCCCTTCAGTTACGTTTTGTCCCCATTGACAATGAATAGGGACAAAACGGAAGCGTTTTTCTCCGGTATTGATATCCTCTGCCAGATCTCAATACCGGAAAACAAAAACACAGATGTGAAAATAGCCCAATTAAGGCATAGTGCATTGGGTATTGGGAGCCACTGTGAGTTTTGCTATGGGGTCCTATAATTTTTATATATACCCTTGCCCAGAAGTCTACCCCTAAATAGAGTATAGTAGTATAAATAGTCAAGTAGAGCATTATCTTGATTAAGTCGTCCTCCCAGCTTCTAGAATAATATCCAGGCCGAGTTCCATTCAGTAGTTACAGTTTCAATCTCGCTTTCTTACTTGTGCTCTCTATAGTCTCCATCCTCTCTGGTCGCTCTGTCCTATCGTTTGTATTGTTTTACAAATATTTATTCCATCACGGAGCTCATTAAAATGTAAATCAGGTGTGTGTCACCCATAACAATGTGAATACAAAAGAAATGATTACACTTGTGTTTCCTTGTCATTGCATCCATGAACGGAGGCTTCAAAATACCAATGAGTTTGACTCTACCCTTTGGAATGTCCTCTACGTCCCTTCGGTTTTCATCTGACTTGAATTTAATCACTGCCTTTTCAATGTATGAAATATAAGGGAACAGGAAGAGCCGGGACGCTGGGGGTCGACTTGAATTCTGACTACTTGGAAAGCAAAGTACTCTATGTAAGAAATAAGAGACACCGAGCAGATTTTTTTTGTAGGAGCAACCACTTCTGAGATATTCTAAGCAAGATGCAAGCGGAACCAAGAGTGACTAAATAGTGTAGAAGTTAATAGTTTAAGAGGTTGTACCAAGATTTGGACTTAAGTGTCTGATCAGTGGTAGTCTGACCACTAGGACCCCCATGATCATGATTATGGGGGTTCTGTGCCTCAACCCAACGTACGAATGGAGTAGCAGTCAAGTATGCCTGCTGCCATTCCATTAATCTCTATGGGATTGCCAGAGTACTGTACTCTAGAAGCCCATAAGAGAATGAATGGGGGACATAGGACTCCTGTTCTTGTAATCAGTGGGGGTCCCAGCAGTTTGACGTCCACTGATCAAACACTTATTCCTTAGCATAGCATTTATAAGTAATAATCCTGGGATAACAAGAGAAAATCTTTGGCAGTTCAGGGCAATGAAGAGGTTAATGATGAAGTTTGTGGTGATCCAGGGCATTGAAAGTTTATATGTTCTACTCTCAGGTTACTACTAGGGATTCAATGCTTTGTGGCCACAGGAAACAAAGGCCGTGGACAACTAGTCTGCCATCCAGACCTGTCCTGAAAAGAACCTTTGAATGACTAGAGATGCAGACATATATTACTTATCGTCTTTAGCATTTATTACGGTTTTCCAATTTATCCTTTTGAAAATTTTGTAAACTTTGGATAAGTTACCAGAGAAAACAAGCAAAGAAGGTTGGCAATCTAAGGGCGCACTCAGAGATGCACCACCAATGAGGCCAGCTGAGGCGATTGACTCAGGCAGCACCAGGTAGGGGTAAAAGGCGTGCAGCGGAAGGGCAATGGGCAATGGGTGCTTTCATTGTGGCAATGTGGTTAGGTTAAGAAATTGGCATTGGGGGCCACAGTTTCAGTTTTCGTTTAAGGCAGCAGAAAGGCTAGGTGCAACCCTGGGTGCACTCACACGCTACGGATTGTGGTGCAGAAATTCCCACAAAATCAGTTCCATTCAATTGAACGGGGCAGGAAGCACATGGATTACTGCACGCCCCATTCAGGTGAATGGAACGGATTTTCAATAGCGGAAAATGTGAGTGCACTCTAAGGGCTTTTTCACATTAGCACTATTTATTTCCATTCTTCTGCTCTGTTATTGGAGAAGAAGGACGGAAATAATGGAAGTGCTGGATTCGGCACATAACTGACAGGAACCGAGCCTAACATCCCATTGACTATAATGGGATCTGTTCAGTTTCCATTTGGGAGAACGTTTTTTTTTGTGGACAAAAAATTTCTGCATGCTGGACTTTTATCTCCACTACTGTATTTTTGACTAAGGCTTATTGCACACGAACATGTACGCTCAATGGGTCCGCAAATCCGGAGATGCGGAATGGTGTGGAACAGAAGCACGGAACGGAACCCTACGGAAGCACTATGGAGTGCTTTCGTGGGGTTTCATCCCGTACTTCCGTTCCGCAAAAAGATAGAACATGTCCTATCTTTTTGCGGAACGTCCGGATCGCGGACCCATTAAAGTAAATGGGTCCACGAATCGCAGCGGCTGCCCCACGGTGGGTGTTCGTGCATTTCGGCCCACAAAGTGCGGGCCGCAGCACGGCCACGGGGAGCACACGCTCGTGTGCAAGAGGCCTAACTCTTTGCCGAAGGCCACACACAGAAGTTAGCAGGCCCTTGTACCCTTGATATGACCTTTGGCTTTAGTTCAGGTCCTTTGACTATATCCATGGCTTCTCATACAATCTTTGAGAAGATTTTCCTTTGCCCATATTGTAGGCTGTTAGCCCAGGAGAGGCATGTGTTAGAGTAGGCCCTATCTGTTGGAAGCCAGCTTGTCGCCGGTAGATGGGCACGAAATATTTTTGATCAATAATATGCGCAAAGAGCTTCTATTTTTTCTAACAGTGAGTATAGCAACCATGCAGTTTATTTTGCATTCATTATTTGGTTATATCTTTGTGCATTTGATTGAGCAGTGTGCTGTTACTTGTAGTTCTATTGGATTGTGTTTCAGCCAAGGTAGCGTGCACCTGCGTTCTCATATCTATACATTATGGAGGTGCTGGTTCATTTATTTTTTCTTTTCCTTTGCAAATAAGAAGACACCAGTAGTATAAATTGCACTTGGTAAGTGAGTGTCTTGTTACACATTTTGCACTGGGGCCCAGGACCTTCTCCTCTGTTCACTTCTGTTCATCCTTTGCCACCTCTTTCCCGTACAATCCACAACAATCGGTCATTAACCATTTATATGCTAGGAAACTAGAAATTAATGCATTGAATAAAGGAACTAAAATGTTTGAACCTCATAAAATGTTCTTCTGGTGCTTTGGCATTTAACTGTTGGGGGCCTGTTTTGGTGAGCTTCTGATTGCAAATCAGTCCTGTTTGGTGGGGCCAAAACACTGAGATGTCATTTAGCTTAATTAGAGAAGCAGACCGGGCAGCATTCAGCTCACTGCACGGGTATGGCTCCAGAAACAATGTTATCACTGGGGAAAGTTGTGGTCACAGCAGGGCAACTGAAGTTATACATGGCGCCCACTCAAATGAATGGAGGGCCATGTAGAACATAGCTGCAAGGAGTCCTTCAAAGTGGAAGTAAGTCTTTGCCTTGGCTAATAGAGGGGACCCTCCTCTATGATATCCATATGGTTTGGTAGGGCATATGAAAATTGGGTTATTATGAGAGGAGTAAGTTGAAGCAAGTTCTGAAGAGTCAAGACTTTCCATCATTTGCATCCACATTAGCAAGGCACTTTAAAGGGAGTCTGTCACCTATTTCTACCATCAGTAGCCAATGTCAATGTACTGTAGCTCCCTCAAACATCATTCAAACCATACCTTTATTATCTTAATCCCTGTTTCTCACCCCCAGAAAATGAGCTTAGAATTATATGCAAATGAGGCATATTAATATTTGAAAGAGCCCAAGCCCATCTCTTCTGGTGCTGTCTGTATCTCCACCTTACACTCACAACTCCATCCCTTTGGTCTGTGATGTCCAGGGGCGGATTGGGAACCTAAAGTGGCCCTGGAAAAATAATACCTAAAAGTAGCCCCATATTGTAGGAGGGTCTAAATTGACAGGAGCCGGGGCAAAAAAAGTAGGGGGAGGCAGCAATACCATAGCGCAAAATACCCCATACCACAGTGCCACACAATATATTGCCCTAAAACTGTCCCTCTAAGTTGGCCATCAATAGAGGCCATTTTCTCTCCTCCTCTTCCAGTTGTCTCTGATTCAGATATGGAGGGGGGCTTAGGAGGTGAGATGTGGGACATAGTTGAATTTAGGAGGGCATGTCGCTGGCCGGGTACATGAGTACCTGATTCTCACATAGTTAATTACCATTGCTAGCTTGTTTTGTACCCAGCCAGTGGCAGAGAGGAGGGCGTTTGTGCCCCCCTGGACATTGACCAACCGGGAAATTTCCCTGTAAGGTCTATGGCCAATCTGCCCCTGGTGATGTCTTTATGGCCCTTCCCTTCTGCCCATGACATTAGCTTCTCTCTGTATTAAAATTAAATGGAAAAGCATGGACTGTACATATAGTGAGCCCAATGCCCACTGTATGTACGTCAGTGCACAGTCGCAGACAGATTTACGGTGTGAGCTTGTGTGAGATTTCAGTACTGAGAGAAGCTGATGTCATGGTCGGAGGGGGAGAGCCATAGTGACATCACAGACTGAGGGGGCGGAGTTGTGAGTGCAAAGAGGAGGTACTGGCGGCAACTGAAGAGGCGGGATTGGGCTCTCTTAAATATTGAGCACTTTGTGCCTTATTTGCATATTGTTCAAAGTTCAATCAAGCTAACAAAGGTATTGTTTGAATGATGTTCGAGGAATCTACAGTGCATTGGCAATGGTTACTGATGGTAGAAATATGTGACAGACTCCTTTCAAGTCCAACCCCTGGTCAGGGGTGAATTGGCCATAGACCTTACAGAGAAATTTCCTGGTGGGCCGATGCCCAGGGGGCTGCCTGAACCCTCCTCATGGCCGGCCCGTAGAAGTTTTTGGGGATTTATTTTGTGCTGCTGGTGGCAATGTTTTGTGATGGACTGTGGTATTTGGCTCTGTTCTGGTGGTATAATGTGGCACAATTGCTGGCCCTGCCTTCCATCAATTTGGACCCGACTATAAAACAGGGCCACTTTTAGTATTTTTTCCAGGGGCACTTTAAGTTTCCAGTCTGCCACTGCCCCTGGTCCACATAACATCCTGGGAAGCCATTCCCACCTATCTTCCACCTATCATGTGTGATTTATAATACTGGTGTTTCCTTATGTAGCAGAATAGCCTTTGGATTCTCCCAGGAACCAGTACCTCTGCAGACCTTATAACTATGCCCTTGGTTTACAACAGGAAAATAATAATCAAAGAAACTTGAAAAGTAATGTAAAATAAATCCATAGTCATATCAGTAAATGCTTAGAAGAAACTTTACTTTCGGGATAATATACTGTATATTTTTTTTTAATGTGATTAATGACTTATACCTGTAACGTAGGAGCCTTAATACTAACTTCTTTAGGACCACACAAAATTTTGGGATTCTTCATCTTGCCATTCCAGAACTGATACCTTTTTTCTATTATTGCATCAACGTAGCAATGTAGGATATTTTATTTACTTCTTTTTGGGGGGAGTAGTCAAAAAAACTGCTTTCAACAGAGGTTTTCCCCTTTTATTTTTGTTCATTGCTGACCTACCATTGCTGCATTTATAGAACATGGTGTGATGATTGTGGGAATAACGAATAGGTGGGGGTTACCGTATATTATTGTGTTTAAAAAACAAACAAAAAAAAAACTAACGAATGTTATTTCTTCGTATTTTATATGACTTAACATTAACTCCGCCTTGTGATTTTTTTTTTTTTATAGGTCATCGCTTGTGAGCAGCAGTATGATTACTCCTATGACGTCCGCTGTGATGTTTGGTCTCTTGGGATTACAGCCATCGAGCTGGCAGACGGAGATCCGCCTTTGTCCTCTATGCACCCAGTGAAAGCACTCTTCAAGATCCCGAGGTAGGACACTAGATGGCTGTCTTGATTCACCAGATGTTTAGTAGCATTTAGAGAAAATACAAATTTAACTATGCGCTGGGGGAAAAAAATGAAAGCTACCCAAAAAAAAAACTGATAGGGAGTAATAAATTGACATGTTGGCTGTGCGCATTTGTATGCCATTACCCATACGCCTCTGCTGCAGTTTATCTATGCCTGACAGTGGCATGGAGCAACAGAGCATATTATATCTCTTTTTGTTCTTTGCACATTTCACAATGAAAAAGGATACACTGTATACCAGGTTTTCGTCAATCATTAAATCACATCTGCTATAGACCATACTTTTTATATGCTCTTCTGGGGGCACGTTTAGGCAACGGAGACTCCCTCCCCCTTCCAAATTAGCTACAGTCAATGGCTGTGTAAATGGAAACTCTTGTTTTTGGTGGAGCATCTCCGTCCATCGAAATAAATGCACTTCAGTGGGAGCTCATGCAGTGCAAATGGGCCTCTACACAAAAGTTCCCTCCAGCAATAGCAACCAATTACAGGAGATCGCCCCATGGGGCTTTATTCTAGAGACCCCCAACCTTTACAGGGATTGTCTAAACCAGTAAGAACATTGGTAATATATTTAAATAGAAAATGACCTTCAATGATCATAAATGATCTAGAAAATATAAAACAATAAATAGCACAATTTCGAATTAGGTTTACGTTAAGCTTCAAAATCTGTATATTTTTTTTCTTATCAGAGTCACTAACGCGAATAATTTTAGTTGCCGTAAAGATGAACAATGACAATATTTGAACCAAGCTCCTGTCACATTCATACAATTATGGTCGCCTTTCACATCTTTCCGTGATTGCAATTTGCATTTCTGATTAGCTCAATTTATATGCAGATGAGCTTGTGCGTCATAATGTTATCTACTTTTACCCAGCCCAGGCTTCAATAACTCACCAGCGTGAAAGAATGAATCAGACACGAGCGGCGGCATATCTTGTTGTCTTTGGATGAACGTAGAACAGGTCACAGCAATTACTGTAGCAAGGGGAGGCTCCAAATATGAAAGCTAAAACCCATATGTTCTATCAGATGAACGGATGAAGGTGTTCAGAGACGGCGATCGCAGCAATAGGGAATAAAAAGATGAAGAAGATGATTAGAAGGATAAGAGATATGAATAAATGCACAATTTTGGGATTTCTTTTAAACGGTTTCATATTGATGGCTACAAAGCCTTCGAACATTGACAATGATAATCGACCTTAGTAAGAAAATCAAGTCATTTACTTGGTGCATGCATACTGTTCCTTTTCTAAGTAGGGGGAGAATTTCTGGTCTGAAGGTCTGCATCTTGACAAATACAGTATAAATGGTTGAAACCTTATAATAGCAAATGATTCATAGGATATGTGCTAAGGACCACTGCTAAGGCCTCATGCACACGGCCGTTGTTTGGGTCCGCATCCGAGCCGCCGTTTTTGCGGCTCGGATGCGGACCCATTCACTTCAATGGGGCCGCAAAAGATGCGGACAGCACTCCGTGTGTTGTCCGCATCTGTTGCTCCGTTCCGTGGCCCCGCAACAAAAAGGCCTCTTTCACACGGGCGTTGCTGAAAAATGCACGGGTGCGTTGCGGGAACACCCGCGATTTTTCCGCGCGAGTGCAATACATTGTAATGCGTTTTGCACTCGCGTGAGAAAAATCGTGCGTGTTTGGTACCCAAACCCGAACTTCTTCACAGAAGTTCGGGCTTGGGATCGGTGTTCTGTAAATAGTATTATTTTCCCTTATAACATGGTTATAAGGGAAAATAATAGCATTCTGAATACAGAATGCTAAGTAAAACAGGGCTGGAGGGGGTTAAAAAAAAAATAAAATCATTTAACTCACCTTAATCCACTTGCTCGCGATGCCGGGCATCTCCGTCTGACTCTTTTACTGTCTAGGACCTGTGGAGAGCATTAACTATAGTTTAAGGACCTGGGATGACGTCACTCTGGTCATCACATGGTACGTCACATGATCTTTTACCATGGTGAATCACCATGGTAAAAGATCATGTGACGTACCATGTGATGACCGGAGTGACGTCATCCCAGGTCCTTAAACTATAGTTAATGCTCTCCACAGGTCCTAGACAGTAAAAGAGTCAGACGGAGATGCCGGCTACGCGAGCAAGTGGATAAAGGTGAGTTAAATGACTTTTTATTTTTTTTTAACCCCTCCAGCCCTGTTTTACTATGCATTCTGTATTCAGAATGCTATTATTTTCCCTTATAACCATGTTATAAGGGAAAATAATAAGGTTCGGGTCTCCATCCCGATCGTCTCCTAGCAACCGTGCGTGAAAATCGCACCGCATCCGCACTTGCTTGCGGATGCTTGCGATTTTCACGCAACCCCATTCATTTCTATGGGGCCTGCGTTACGTGAAAAACGCACAAAGAGGAGCATGCTGCGATTTTCACGCAACGCAAAAGTGATGCGTGAAAATCACCGCTCGTGTGCACAGCCCCATAGAAATAAATGGGTCAGTATTCAGTGCGGGTGCAATGCGTTCACCTCCCGCATCGCATCCGCGCGGAATACCCGCTCGTGTGAAAGGGCCAAATAGAACATGTCCTATTCTTGTCCGTTTTGCGGACAAGAATAGGCATTTCTACAATGGGCCTTCCGTTCCGCAAATTGCGGAAGGCACACGGGCAGCTTCCGTTTTTTGCAGATCCGCGGTTTGCGGACCGCAAAAATCGGAACGGTCGTTGCATGAGGCCTAACCATGGTGCTACATGCCTCCAGTAGTGGATAACATGGTGGTTGCACATAACGCCATGCAGATACCTTTTTAATTTTTTTTTTTGATATATCCTGGCTTGGAAATCCTTAAAAGATTGCTTTTGTACACTATGAATGATAGAACTATGATAATCTGAAAAAATGAAAATGTGGAAAAAATGACATTAATACTGTTTTGTACTGTTACAGTAGATGAGCCTCGTTTGCTCCCTTTAGGTATTTGGTACCAATGGATTGGTTAAACACTAAAAGCATAGCTGACTGCTACATGAGCAAGGAGCAGAGTCAGATTATCCATGTCTAGGGCCCTAAGCAAAGTTATGTCTGGGGGGCCCCTGTCTCACTGCTATGCTCTGCCTTGTAGCACTACTATGCTCTGTCCCATTACACCACTAATAGGGTGACCTTTTATGTGTCCCTAACACAGTATAATACACCCATATGTGCCCCGAAACAGAATAATCCTCCCTTATGTGCCCTATTACAATAGGGTTCCCCTTATGTGCCCCCGACACAATATGGTGCCCCCTATGTATCTCCCACCACAATACGGAGCCCTCTTAGTGTCTCCAAAATAAATACTCACCTAGCCCCATTCTCATGACAAATGGAGCAGATCTCTCACTGCTGATCTGCTCCAATCTGTTTAATGGCTAGGTGCAACAAGCGCTATGATGTCACTTCATTGCTTCTGCCAGCACCACACCTGAGGATGGGGGTGCATCTGAAAATGATGGGGGAACCTGGCTGCCAGGGAGCAGCAGGGGGCTCCCTGATTTTTGGGGCCACATGCAGTTTCGCGGTCTGCAATGGTTGTCACATGGAAAATGTCAAATGCGAAAAACAGTATTCGCACCATGGACTTTTATTTTCTACACCAGATAGATATGTGCAAGGACAGTCACCTCCTTCTACGGACTATACCTGCTAAAAAGACTACTACCAAGTGTAATGCATGGTAAATGCATGGTATCAGCAGTCACACCACCGCTAATCACTTTTTTAATGTAATCTCCAGCTGATATTGCTATAAATGTCTACAGTCGTATGTGGGGAGTGGGGTTGGCAACAAAAAATTATGAAAGTCCAGCTGTTCTCAAAAATTTTCTTTGCCACTGGAGCTTTCCAAAACCTCTCGCTTTCACCCAAGTCATAAGCAAAGAAGCTGCGATCTACGAGTGCCCTTTTGCAGGCAGTTCACATATATAGATCCAGAATTACCAAGACTGCCATTTGTACATAAGTAGATTTGCTATGTTTGAAATGCACCAGGTTTATTAAGAGGTGGTTGTTTTACATTTTACATTGGGGCCCATAAGTTCAGCCTCGGCATTAACATTGTACATCATAAATAGCCTATTTTAAATAGGTTTCTCTCTACCCTTGTCCATGCCGCGGATCCAAAAGCACCAGCAAAGGGCACAGAATTGTAAATCTTCTGTGATAGACAACAGTACAGTGTTTTATCAGTGATTAGTACAATCAAGAACAGCCAATAATCAGCAGGATCTGCTTGTTCCAGGAGAACAGGATCATCATCAATTTTACTATGTATAGTACAGATACTGTACACGGCAGTAAATATAATATTGCACCAGTAACAAGTTACATCCAGTAATCATGTTCTACTCATCAGTGAAATATAATTGTATGAGATAATTAATTGTGTTTGGAAAAATTTAAGCTAAGCTCTAATAGGTATCGGAGAGTTCTTGCAACAGAAGTTTACATAGACATTGTTTTCCTGACTTTGATGTGATTGATTAAAGGCTCAATAAAATGTAATATACAGTCAAATATGTAACGTTCTTTATTAGAAATTGCCTCTTTTGTTGCCTAAGGACATTGGAGAGGTGACAATAGGGAGTAAAACTCTCAGACTACCAGTTACAAACAAAAAGGGTGAAGGTGAAGGACACTAAAGTAGTTATCCCATAAAAAGTATTTAACATAAGGGTTAAAGAAGAGTATGTTTTGGAGGGAAAAATCCAGACTTGTTTACTTCCAAAACCAGAGAGGCTGACCTTTTGGATATCTGGTTTAGCTATCTTATTATGTCTGAAGACTTGTTTTGTGTGGTGGAAAAACTGCTCCATCATTCCCGTTGACTATTACTGAAGTTGTAATGCAAGTCTATGACAGATGAAAATTGTAACATTGTATCAGTTTGGCCTTTCTTTCTCCACTCCACCCCTCCCTTTAGAAGCTTCTAGTTCAGCTAGAAACTCTATATAAGAAGAGCAGTTAGAGCCCCTAGTGTTCTGCAATTAGGGATCAGTGCGTAGAAGAAGTTACTCTGCCAGGCTACTTGAGTGACCAGAAGGAGACGCTGAGACAGGGATCCTCTGCCACACACCCTGGATCACAGCCTTTGACCACAACCAGCTTAATGCTGAAAATTCAGCTATGGCTGGAGATGTGTTCAATCATTACCTCCACGTCCTAATCGCAAGGGGTCCTCAATTTCCAAAATCAGTCCATGTGTAGCAGAATATTCACTTAGTATTTTTTTTTTATATATAATACTTACTGCGAAAATACATTTCAATATCTCTAGAATCTTCTTGTCATGAGACATGCACATTAGATAGCTGTTGGCCTAACTCTATCTCTCCCAACCACTTCATAGACATGCTTGCTCAGTTCAGCCGAGCATGCATGTGTAGTGAATGAGGAGAGAAAGAAATCTGCTGTCAGAGTCCTCTGGCAGCTGCCTGATCTTTGTCTTCCCCAGTATCTGCCATCGGAGGAGCGTCATACAAATAGGATGGTTGACTGTTATTTATCTAATGTGTATGGACAGCTTGGTAATTAGCCAAAAGAAGTCCAACAACCTTAGCACCCAAGGTCATTTGACCACATGGTTTTGTCATTCAATTTATTTGGCCATAGGGAAGCCTGGGCGTTCCCCATTCTCCAGACTTTATTTTAATGGTCTAGTAAACTGCTCAACTGGTCTGATGGAGCAGTGTTTGTATCTGTTCCTTGTATCTTTCCAATTCGCCGAAGTCCCTCAGTATTCTAAATATCGTTTCCCCTATATCACTCATTCTTCTTCATTCCCGGTGTTTCACTCTTGTCCTCTTTTCTCAAAGCATTTCCATTCTCCATCAAGAGTTCTCTGGCCCTCACATCCAGCACTCCTTTAAGAGATACACTTGTCCTCCTTAGCCCCTGCATTGCAGCTACTCTACCTGCTACCCTAGCAGTTACGCACTTGACCCATATTATGACTTGGTGCATATTGCTATAATGCATTAGTCAGTGCTTGGTGTGATGAGAATGCGGCTTTCAACATAAAGAATTGTCCGAACTTGAGTACTTTTCTTTAAATGACTTCAAAAGAGCAACACATTAATATAATCAATAGTAACACACACACTTCATATTAGAATTGATTGCTTTAACAAAAACTATGCTAATATCACATTATGGCTTTCAGTTATGGAATTGCAGCAAGAAAATTACAGGCTACGGTTGACTGACTCACACAGTACCCCCTTTAATCTCCATTTTTAATGCATATCATTTGCCATATGACATGAAAAAACAATCTATGCTAAATCAGAAAATATGCTTCTTTAAGGGGCTTTGCAGATTAGAAATGCATTGCGTTTCCTACTCAATTTTAGACATATTAGACATGATGGTCAATAAGTGATGATTCATTCATTTTTTCATTCATTCAGTAATCACATTATTGGTCATAAAGCTTACCCCGAGGTCAACCTGTGTTACAGTCAATGGTTGTGGAACCAGTGTGCCAACCAATCGGTTTGCCTTTGGGCTTGACCTAAGCGCGTTATCCTGGTGGGCCCTTGGTAGTCAACCTTTAATACAGGGTTCTGGACTTGTGTCTCAGCATGGAAGTGTAACCATATTATTAGGCCTAGTGGCCAGTGCAAAAATAGATATACCGTAGATAGTGCAATATAAAATAAAACAAAATTAACCAAAAATTCGATAACCCCAATTCCCAATAAATTGGGATGCTGGGTAAAATTTTAACAAATGTAAATAAAATAATGCGATGATTTGCAAACCTCATGCACCCATATTTTATTCACAATAGATCATAGAACATGTAGCAGATGCTGAAAGTGAGACATTTTACCCTTTCATGAAAAAAATTAACTCATTTACAACTTGATGGCAGCAACACATCTCAAAAAAGGCTGGAAAAGTATATGGTACTGATAAAAAAAAAAAAAACTGCTGGAGGAGCATTTTGCTATTAAGTCACATGACTAGGTATAAAAAGAGCATGTTAGAGAGGCAGAGCATCTTAGGAGCAGAAATGGACAGAGGTCCACCAATCTCCGAAAAACTGCGTATAAAAATTGTGAAACAAATTCAGAAAAATGTTCCCAAAATAAAATTTTGAAGACTTTGGTTACAGTCTGTTTTTATTTGCATTTATTTACATTTTAGACCGTGTCGCATCTTTTTTGGAATCGGAAAGAATTGTTTAACATAAAAACTTTTAAAAGTTTAAATAATAGGTTATTTTGTGATGACACAGTCACATTATGGCAGACCTCAGGTGTCTATACATTACATGGATGGGCAATTATTGACGTTTATCACCTACACCTTGTGATCAGCCGATCAGAAGTAGGACCTGCAGCGACTAGTGGAACACTGCTCCTGGTGTTGCCTTCCTTGGACAAACACTTTAAGAAATTGCTAATACATATGCATCCATGATATGGAAAAAGTCAAGGCAGTACACATCACTTCAGGCACAAGCTTTTAATGTTTTCCAATAAAATATTTTTCCCTTTGCATTTTTTCGGAACATCAATACATACAAGTGGAGTTAACAGCATGTCAGCTCCAGAGTAAAGTGAGAAATATGGATTGTTCAATGACCATTTGCCTCAGAGGACCAGTTTACATTATAAAATTCTTCTATTACCAACCTTCAGATGATAGATGAATAGAACCAGCAGCCCCTAAATGTGTCTAAAATCCACAAATATCTGGAAGGAAATATAAGAGCCAGAGAGGTCTGAGGAAAATATTTTAATAGCTCAACTTGGCACTGCAAGGATCTGACTATGAAATTCAAATGTATGGATTTAAGGGGCCACTGACCTGAACCAGTTGTTATCAGCTGCCATAGAAGTTTTGTCATTTCATTAGATATAACATATTTTGGTAAACCTGAACATTGATATTGCACTTCCTGCTGGATACCGTAGGAAGATATGACGTTAACAATAACCAAAGTTAACCTAGTTCAAGATCGGGTCATTCACCCCCTTTCTGACCCGGCTTATTTTCACTATTTTTATTTTTTTGGTACATTCGTGTTTGAAAGCCATAACTTTTTTTTCTGTTCAGTTATGTAAATGATTTTTTTCACCTTTTTTAGGTGATACATATTTTTAGCTTTTATTTTTTAATTTAATTTATTTATTAATTCATTTTTAATTGTTTTTCAAGGGTAAAATGTTGATTTGATTAATACAAAATAAAATTAAACCAAACCAAAAGTGCCCCAGTTGCCCTAAACAGTCGTGTATGACTGAGGTCTCCTAGGACCATATCCAACGCCTTAAAGCTCTTTAACACCAAGATAGCATTATAATGTCAAAGTGACATATATGACTATGGGTAAATGGAAGGCAGCCGGTGGTAACAAACAGCCTGTTTAATAACACATTGCACTGTAAGATTTTTTATGCTTTTTAAATTTGAAAAATAGTCAAAAATAATACCACTTTGGGGGAAGTTGTCTGCTGGCTTTTAGACACACACAGTAGTAATAGAGAAAGCAATGGCTTGTTTTGACAAGGGATCCAAAATTGTGAGCAGTTTCAGGTTTGTTATACTTTACAGAGTGGGGTTTCCAGTTGCATCAGTACATTATGGAACATCATGGACAAGGCAGGGGATGTCTGGTGTTGGTGTTGTAGTGGCACATTGTGAAACATGATGGACAAGGCAGGGGAATGTGTGGTGTTAGGTTTGTAGTGGCACGTTATGGAACATAATGGACAAGGCAGGATGTGTGTAGCTGTGTAGGGATACTAGTAGCGGCACCAGCAGCAGTACAGTTTGAAACATCATGGACAAGGCAGGGGATGTCTGGTGTTGGTGTTGTAGTGACACTGTCACGGTCCCTCAGGTGACTGATGTCAGGAAATCAAGGAGATTGGCTGAGCGTGGAGGAATCTAACAGCCTCCTTGATTTCTCTTGATTCAGTGTTGATAGGGTTAATGACCACTTCACTTTTCTCAGCTACTGCTCAGTGGTCATCACTTCTACCCTTTATAGTCTGACCCCACCCTTCTGACTATGCGGTAGATAGCTTCATTTGGGTTTGGCTGGGCTGGTGTGAGTTTAAGTTAAGTGTCACGTTTGTTTGTGTTTGCTATAGTCCCTGTTTTTTGTATCTGGGCCTGAGACAGAGACTTCCATTCATCCATCTGGGGAGGAATGGGTTGTCTCTGGTCCGAACCTTTTCCAGGGCCTAATAGGGATATAAAGGCCTAGGTATCCTGCATATGAATATTCCTACCTTCAGGGTCTATTCATATTGATAGATAGTTAGGGCCCTGATTAGGGTTGTCTAGGAGGTGACCTGTTTCTTCGCTAGTTTCCAGGCCCAGTTACTGTTCCCCTTCCCTCTTGTGTTCAGTGTGGAGTTTCCCCCCCACACTGATCATGACATTATCTACCGCCATAAAAACCGCCATTTCGTTCAGTGCAGCTATGGATCCTATGTCTGTACTGGTCGAAAAGCTGCAGGGACTGTCTTTGGAGGTAGCTGACCTCCGCGCGACAGTCTTACGGATTCAGAGACCACAGGCGGCTTATTCTGATGGTGGGTACCAGGCCTGCCCTGAACCTAAGGTTGCCCTCCCAGACAGATTTTCTGGGGGTAGTGACAATTTCATTCAGTTCAGGGAATCGTGTAAGTTGTACTTTAAGCTGCATCCATACTCTTCTGGGGATGAGTGTCAATGGGCTATGGATACGGAGTAGAATGATCCTGCTCTCCGTAGCCAGTTCTGTCAGGGTCTATCTGAGAGGCTGCAGGACGTGTTGGCCTTTCATGAAAAACCATAGTCATTGGAAGCAGCTATGTCCCTTGCTGTACAGTATGTCTGGATAAACGCCTGAGGGGGAGATCTAAGGGTCCTCACCCTCAGGACGTACTGTCAAATAAGGTGGCGGCTTCCTTTGACACTTATGGTAAAGAGACACCTGTGGTTACGCCTTGTGAGGAGCCTATGCAGTTGGAGGGAGCTACTCCTGGGACTGCTGGTAAGAGCTCTGGTCATATGAAGGGAGTCTGTTTTTGTTGTGGAAAGAAGGGACATTTCGTGAATATTTGTCCATACATTCAGCGTCAAGGTGTAAACTTACTTTTGTAATTTACTGGTAGTACCCGATTTATCCTGTCTGCCGAGGTGGCACTAGCATCCAAAACTGTGGAAATCAAGGTATTTATCGACAGTGGGGCTGGGGTTAACCGGATTGATGGACAGTTTGTTTGTATTTATGGGCTGACTACTAGTGCACTAGAGAAAAGCATTTCTGTCTTTGCAGTTGATTCTGCACCTCTTACCCAAAAATGCCTGTCGCAGGTGGTAAATGACATCCATCAGGAATCTGTCTCGTGTTATGTGTTGGAGGGTCTGCCTGCTCCGATGGTTTTAGGCTTACCATTCTTAGGCTCCATTCACACGTCCGTGGTGTGTTGCGGACCCGCAAATTGCGGATCCGCAACACACCCGCCCGGCACCCCTATAGAAATGCCTATTCTTGTCCGCAAGCTGCGGACAAGAATAGGACATGTTCTATCTTTTGCAGAGCTGCGGTCCCGAAAATCGGGGCCGCGCACCGCAAATGTGGATGCGGACAGCACACTGTGTGCTGTCCGCATCCATTCCGTCCCCATAGAAAATGAATGGGTCCGCACCCGTTCCGCAAAATTGCGGAACGGATGCGGACCCACTTGCGGACGTGTGAATGGAGCCTTAAGCAACCATAACCCTACCAGCGACTAGCAAGCGAGACAGATTCTCGATTGGAGTGATTTTTGCATGGACAACTGTTTTAATGCGTCTTTCTCTGTGGTCACCACTAAAACTGTACGCTCGTTCATGTCCGAATTTTCTGATGTGTTGTCTGAGAGTGGTAATCAGGAGTTACCCCCGCATCAGAAGTATGATTGTCCCGTCAATCTTATTCCTGGAGCTAAACTGGAGACGAATGGAAGACCGGCTTTAATACCCCTGAGGTTCATTTTGAGAATCTGGTCATGCCTTTTGGGTTAACCAATGCTCCAGCGGTTTTTCAACACTTTATAAATGACATCTTTCATCATCTGGTGGGGAGATTTGTTGTTGTATATCTGGATGACATACTAATTTATTCTCCGGACATTGAGGCTCATCAGGATCATGTGAGACAGGTGTTACAGATCCTAAGAGAAAATAAATTGTATGAGAAGATGGAAAAATGTGTTTTTGCTGTTCAGGAAGTGCAATTCCTGGGTTACCTGCTCTCACCCTCAGGTTTTCGTATGGATCCCGAGAAAGTCTGTGCTGTGTTGGAGTGGGATCGACCCGAAAATCTGAAGCTCTTATGCGGTTTTTGGGATTCACCAACTACTTCTGTAAATTCATCTTATTACGATTAAAAATCTGGCTTAGGCCTCATGCACACGACAGTTTTTTTTCGCGGTCCGCAAAACGTGGTTCCGTTGGTCCGTGATCCGTGACCGTTTTTTCGTCCGTGGGTCTTCCTTGATTTTTGGAGGATCCACGGACATGAAAAAAAAGTCGTTTTGGTGTCCGCCTGGCCGTGCGGAGCCAAACGGATCCGTCCTGACTTACAATGCAATTCAATGTGGACGGATCCGTTTGACGTTGACACAATATGGTGCAATTGCAAACGGATCCGTCCCCCATTGACTTTCAATGTAAAGTCAGGAGTTAATATACCATCGGATCGGAGTTTTCTCCAATCCGATGGTATATTTTAACTTGAAGCGTCCCCATCCCCATGGGAACGCCTCTATGTTAGAATATACCATCGGATTTGAGTTACATCGTGAAAACTCATATCCGACAGTATATTCTAACACAGAGGCGTTCCCATGGTGATGGGGACGCTTCTAGTTAGAATATACTATGAACTGTGTACTGGCAGCACCCGATCTCTTTCAGGGGGCTGTGATCAGCACAATTAACCCCTTAGGTGCCGCACCTGAAGGGGTTAATTGTGCGTATCATAGCCCCCTGTAAGAGATCAGGGGCTGCCAGGCAGCAGGGGGCAGACCCCCCTCCCTCCCCAGTTTGAATATCATTGGTGGCCAGTGTCCGGCCCCCCTCCCTCCCTCTATTGTATTATCATTGGTGGCCAGTGTGCGCCCCCCCCCCCCTCTCTCCCTCTATTGTATTATCATTGGTGGCCAGTGTGCGCCACCCCCCGGCCCCCCCTCTATTGTATTTATATCATTGGTGGCCAGTGTGCGGCCTCCCCTCTTACCACCCCCCCCCCCCCCCCCGATCATTGGTGGCAGCGGAGAGTTCCGATCGGAGTCCCAGTTTAATCACTGGGGCTCCGATCGGTAACCATGGCAACCAGGACGCTAATGCAGTCATGGTTGCCATGGTTACTTAGCAATATTAGACGCATCATACTTACCTGCTGCACTGTCTGTGACCGGCCGGGAGCTCCTTCTACTGGTAAGTGACAGGTCTGTGCGGCGCATTGCTTAATTATCTGTCACTTACCAGTAGGAGGAGCTCCCGGCCGGTCACAGACAGACAGCGCAGCAGGTAAGTTTGATGCTTCTAATATTGCTAAGTAACCATGGCAACCAGGACTGCAGTAGCGTCCTGGTTGCCATGGTTACCGATCGGAGCCCCAGCGATTAAACTGGGACTCCGATCGGAACTCTCCGCTGCCACCAATGATCGGGGGGGGGGGGGGAGAGGGGAGGCCACACACTGGCCACCAATGATATTAATACAATAGAGGGGGGGCCGGGGGGGGGGGGACGCACACTGGCCACCAATGATAATACAATAGAGGGAGGGGGGGCGGGGGGGGGCCGCACACTGGCTACCAATGATAATACAATAAAGGGAGGGAGGGGGGGCCAGGGGGGCTGCACTGGCCACCAATGATATTAATACAATAGAGGGAGGGGGTGCCGGGGGTGGCCGCACTGGCCACCAATGAAATTAAAACTGGGGAGGGAGGGGGGTCTGCCCCCTGCTGCCTGGCAGCCCCTGATCTCTTACAGGTGGCTATGATACGCACAATTAACCCCTTCATGTGCGGCACCAGAGGGGTTAATTGTGCTGATCACAGCCCCCTGTAAGAGATCGGGTGCTGCCAGGCAGCAGGGGGCAGTCATGTACACAGTTCGTAGTATATTCTAACTAGAAGCGTCCCCATCACTATGGGAACGCCTCTGTGTTAGAATATACTGTCAGATTTGAGTTTTTACGAAGTGAAAACTCAGCTCTGAAAAAGCTTTTATGCAGACGGATCTTCGGATCCGTCTGTATGAAAGTAGCCTACGGACACGGATCACGGACACAGATGCCAATCTTGTGTGCATCCGTGTTTTTTCACGGACCCATTGACCGTCAAATTTTTTGGGGACGGACAGGATACACGGATCACGGAGGCGGATGACAAACGGTGTATTTTCCGAGTTTTCAACGGACCCATTGAAAGTCAATGGGTCCACAGAAAATCCCGGAAAACGGAACAACGGCCACGGGTGCACACAACGGTCGTGTGCATGAGGCCTAACCTTGAGTCGGCTAAACGACTGAACCCAAGGCAGGCTATATGGTTGCTTTTTTTCACCAGATTTAACTTCATTGTCACCTACCGCCCTGGGGTTAAGAACGTCAAGGCGGATGCTTTGTCGCGCAGCTTTCCTGGGGCGGTGATTCTAAAGATCCTAGTCCTATTTTGTCTGAAGGGATAGTCATATCTGCCTTATATCCTGATCTTGAGGCTAAGGTGTTGGAGGCCCAGGAGGATGCACCAGACTCTTGTCCTCCAGGGAAATTGTTTGTTCCTTCAGACTTACGTCATAAGGTATTTGAGGAACATCAATGTGTACTGTCTTGGCTCTACACCCTGGGAGTAGATCCACTGTCGATCTCATCTCGCGCAGATTTTGGTGGCCGGGGCTGCATAAGTGTGTTGAGGACTATGTTTAAGCCTGTTGTACCTGTGCTCGTGCTAAGGTGACACATACTCGGCCTTATGGATCTCTTCTTTCATTACCCATCCCGTCCAGACCTTTGACGCATTTTTCCATGGACTTTAACACGGATTTACCGAATTCTTCAGGAAAAAACGTGATCCTGGTGGTAGTTGATCAGTTTAGCAAAATGGCGCATTTGATAGCATTGCCGGCTCTACCTAATGCCAAGACTCTTGCACAGGTGTTTGTCGATAACATCGTGAAACTACATGGCATTCCCTCTGATGTGGTGTCTGATCGGGGGACTCAGGTTGTTTCCAGATTCTGGAAAGCGTTCTGTACTCGACTGGGGGTACAATTGTCCTTTTATTCGGCTTTTCATCCTCAGTCGAACGGACAGAATGAGCGTACCAATCAGAATCTGGAGATTTACTTGAGGAGTGGTCTTCATTCTTGTCGTTAGCTGAGTTTGCCATTAATAACCGTAGACAGTCCACTGATAAGTCGCTTTTTTGGGGCATATGGATTCCATCTGCAGTTTGGCACATTTTCTGCTTCTCAAACTTCCGGTATTCCTGAGGAGGTACGATTTTCCTCTTCTTTGTCTTCGATTTGGCGGAAAATTCAAAATAACCTGAAAAAGATGGACAACAGGTATAAACGTGTGGCTGACAGGAGATGTATGAATGGTCCGGACCTGAGAGTGGGTGATTCTGTGTGGCTCTCCACAAGAAACATTAAGCTTAAGGTACCTTCTTGGAAGTTGGGCCCAAGATTTATTGGTCCATATAAGATCACTGCCATTGTTAACCCTGTAGCCTTTCATCTTGAACTTCCTCAGGCTTTAAAAATTCATAAGGTATTTCATAAGTCGTTGTTGAAGAAATATGTCGAACCTGTTGAGCCGTACTCCTTGCCTCCCGCTCCTGTCATGGTGGACAGTAATTTAAAATTTCAAATCAGCAGGATTGTGGACTCCCGAGTTCTCCGTAGATCCCTCCAGTATCTCGTCCAGAGGAGAGGATGTGGGTTCCAGTGGCCGATGTTAATGCGAATCGTCTGGTGAAGGCCTTTCACAGAGCCCATCCTAATAAGGTCGGTCCTGGGTGCCCGGAGGTCACTCGTAGAAGAAAGGGGTACTGTCACGGTCCCTCAGGTGACTGATGTCAGGAAATCAAGGAGATTGGCTGAGCTTGGAGGAATCTAACAGCCTTCTTGATTTATCTTGATTCAGTGTTGATAGGGTTTATGACCACTTCCCTTTTCTCAGCTATTGCTCAGTGGTCATCACTTCTACCATTTATAGTCTGACCCCACCCTTCTGACTATGCGGTAGATAGCTTCATTTGGGTTTGGCTGAGATGGTGTGAGTTTGTCTCTGGTGTTCCTGCTCGTCCGTCTCTACAGAAGTTAAGTGTCGCGTTTGTTTGTGTTTGTTATATTACCTGTTGTTTGTATCTGGGCCTGAGACAGAGACTTCCATTCATCCATCTGGGGAGGAATGGGTTGTCTCTGGTCCTAACCTTTTCCAGGGCCTAATAGGGATATAAAAGCCTAGGTATCCTGCATATGAATATTCCTATCATATTCATATTGATAGATAGTTAGGGCCCGGATTAGGGTTGTCTAGGGGTGACCTGTTTCTTCCCTAGTTTCCAGGCCCAGTTACTGTTCCTCTTCCCTCCTGTGTTCAGTGTGGCGTCCCCCCTCCCCCCCACACACACACACTGATCGTGACAGGCACATTGTGGAACATAATGTACAAGACAGGGGAATGTGTGGTGTTAGGTTTGTAGCGGCACGTTATGGAACATAATGGACAAGGCAGGATGTGTGTAGCTGTGTAGGGATACTAGTAGCGGCAGCAGCAATACAGTATGAAACATCATGGACAAGGCAGGGGATGTCTGGTGTTGGTGTTGTAGTGGCACATTATGGAACATAATAGACAAGGCAGGGGGTGTATGGCTGTGTAGGGATAGTAGCAGCATTAGCAGTACAGTATAGAACATGATGGCAGACATTGTGATAAACAGGCAAATGGTGAATTACAGTATGTGATGAAGATTGGGCTGATTCACATTGGTAATAAACTGAGTAGTTTAGATTTAAGTTCTGTAAGTAGTCTAAAATGACCGCCACTACCAGCCTTCCTGAGACTGCCTGAATAAGTTACACAATTTGACATGCTAGGGCAGATTTGTCAAAACTGTCTAAAAGAAAGCCTGTATTTGCTGCCCACAGAAAAATAATTTAAATAAGTATAAATCTGACTAGCTATTGTCTTCTTCTCGCTGTGTAAGAATTTCTCTGACACTAAACTAGCAGTATTCTGTGTTTGTCCATTATCTACCAGACCTCCAGAAAACAGACACAAATTTTGGTTTGGATATATAGTGCCTATGACACATCGACTAACATCACAGCTATAGCCTGACTTCAAGCCATTATGGGCAAACCCACCGGGATGGGGTCATGTGGTCCTCCTCATCTACTCATCTTCCTTGTATTTTTATACATAAACTGGTAGACTCCATTTTGAGCTAATCATACTTGGAAAATCTCGAAAACTTCGAATTCACTAGAAACTGAACTTTTGGGGAAATTGATAACAAATTTGATTCATATAGAATCTATTTGCAAATCTCTAAGCCTGATATTGTTTGCAGTTAGTTTAGCTTGGTACTGTATATTGAACCAAATTCATCTACAACCTTGCCAGTAAAATCTTTCTCTATCCACCTTTTTTATGTTTCTTTCTTCATTTCATTTTTTATACTCCTCTTGTTAATTAAAAGTCCCAAAATGAGTACGGATAATAAGACTAAAACAATTCATACCGTAACAAAGTTTTATTTGAAACACAATGAACGTATTACAGACGACTGATCCTTTTCTATGGGAAAATAGTTTCACAAGATTAACTATTATAGGCTGCAGAGTATAGTTATAAATCACACAATCGCACAAGGCATAAATTTGCTTATTGCCATACGGCATATTGTTGGCTTCCAGCGTACATTGTTCCTGAGTGATGGCGGTTAATTCATTTGCTAAAATGTATAATTAGGAGATATCTGACAAATCAAAGGTGAATATTAATGTTGTATTTTTCTTTAATGGACCTATTTCCATCAAAACAGATGATTAAATCCTGCACATGCATCTCATGAAAAACGGCCTTCGACGCCTCAAGATAGAGATAAATCATCCGGTGAGGACCCTGAACCATGAAATGATTCTGTTAACATGTCATCTGCTCGGGATATATTTTAAGATCTCTGGGAGCAGGTTCGAAATGATGAAGGAAAGGTAGCTAAACAAAGTTGTGGAGCGGGAATTGATACTTTAAACCCCTTTAAAAAGTAATTAACAAAATTCTTATTGTGGTGTGTAAGCAGCACATAAAAACCAAAGCAATAAAATATAAAAAAAATGAGATAAAATGAATTCTAAAATAAAAAATAAAATTAAACATAAACCAAAAAAATAAAAACAAAGTAGCTCAATGGCAGTCCTATCTAGATAGCGACCAGAATTTGTAAAGTGAAATGACCTCATAAATTCTTCCTGCTACACCATCAAATGAAAAGTATTATATCATTCAGATATCATCTTGTCAGCTAACGGCACAGTGACATTTTTGAAAAGACGATTAATAGCGTGAGATGCCAATGTGGCAAAAGCCCAGGCTACCAGTTTGTATGAAATATAGGTCTGATATCATCTAATGGCTTTATCCCCCCCCATTTTGATAGCATTTCTTTTAACCCCCTAGACTATAAAGCAGCACTAGTGTGCATTTCAGTCATCTTAACATTTTCTCATTTCTGCCTTCTCGGCTGGAAGCTGAGTGGTTGATGTGAGATCTTTGCATACCCCCAGGCTCATAATTTTGTGGAAATTATTATAGCAGACCCTCTGGGAATGTTTCTGTGCTATTTCTGACAAGACGCACTTCACACTACAGAAATATCTGCATCATCTTAGTATGCGGAGGGGGAAATTGAGTGTCATTACGGGGGACCTGTTTTCATTTCTGTCTGCATTACTTCAATCAATACAGGTGCACTGCAAACATTTTTTTCCTTTTTTTTTTTTCCTTAAAGGGGTCGTCCTATGAAATTTTTTTGACATTTTTTAAACCAGCACCTGCATCTGAATAATTTTATAGCTGCATGGAGTTAAAAATGTTGTATAGCCGCTGAGTTATTCAATAAAATGTATCTGTATTTCGCCACCTGCTGTTTAATCTTTTCCTCATCTCTCTGTCGACCTTGCTGCTGTTGATGCACATGCTGAGTTCCATTCTCCAACTGTCCCCAGCCATATCTTCTGTTAAAAGCTGTGACAGTTATATGGAGAGAGCTGCAGCAGAAAGGACATGCCACCTGAGAAAGGACACACCCATAAGCTGCCAGCCAGAAATAAATCTGGCAGAGCAATTGCAACAATAAATGGGGGAGCTCCAGATCCATGTGAGGTACAGGGCTGGTTCTAGCATTGTTAGAAAGAGATTGTCATGTACTATATGACCCAAATAAGGTCGGCACTGCTCAGTAGATTTGGCGGTGCACGTGTCTGCGGGCAGGGATCCTAGTAGATAATTCACGAAGAGTAAAGACCGGCACTCGCTTGATGAATAATATTGTAGATTTATTCAGTCACATATTTCATCATAGTGACGCGCGTTTCAGCAGCTATGTGCTTTCATCAGACATGTGTATACATCTTACCACTAGCTGTAATATATAAATACAAAGGAAATGACATCACATTGTTACAATAGACTCCTCCCACAACCAAGTGTCTGGGGAGTGTGTGAATCAGCTTAATCTGACAGGTGAAATGTATTATCCGAAACATCTAGTTTCGTATCGAAAGAAACAGAAAGAAAACATCGTACAAATAATCGCATCACATGAAGCTACTGATATTGTAATCTCGATTGAGGCCTTTCGGATCCATGGTTTGTAACCGATGGATCCAATATGCCTCTCTTTTCAAAAGCAATTTGTTTCTATCACCACCACGTCGAGGTAATGTAACACCTTCTATGACCTGATAGCGTAGTTGTGATATACAGGGTGGGCCATTTATATGGATACACCTTAATAAAATGGGAATGGTTGGTGATATTAACTTCCTGTTTGTGGCACATTAGTATATGTAAGGGGGGAAACTTTTCAAGATGGGTGTGACCATGGCGGCCATTTTGAAGTCGGCCATTTTGAATCCAACTTTTGTTTTTTCAATAGGAAGAGGGTCATGTGACACATCAAACTTATTGGGAATTTACACGAAAAACAATGGTGTGCTTGGTTTTAACGTAACTTTATTCTTTCATGAGTTATTTACAAGTTTCTGACCACTTATAAAATGTGTTCAATGTGCTGCCCATTGTGTTAGATTGTCAATGCAACCCTCTTCTCCCACTCTTCACACACTGATAGCAACACCGCAGGAGAAATGCTAGCACAGGCTTCCAGTATCCGTAGTTTCAGGTGCTGCACATCTCGTATCTTCACAGCATAGACAATTGCCTTCAGATGACCCCAAAGATAAAAGTCTAAGAGGGTCAGATTGGGAGACCTTGGGGGCCATTCAACTGGCCCACGACGACCAATCCACTTTCCAGGAAACTGTTCATTTAGGAATGCTCGGACCTGACACCCATAATAAGGTGGTGCACCATCTTGCTGGAAAAACTCAGGGAACGTGCCAGCTTCAGTGCATTAAGAGGGAAACACATCATCATGTAGCAATTTCGCATATCCAGTGGACTTGAGGTTTCCATTGATGAAGAATGGCCCCACTATCTTTCTACCCCATATACCACACCATACCATCAATTTTTTTGTTCCAACAGTCTTGGAGGGATCTATCCAATGTGGGTTAGTGTCAGACCAATAGCGGTGGTTTTGTTTGTTAACTTCACCATTCACATAAAAGTTTGCCTCATCACTGAACAAAATCTTCTGCGTAAACTGAGGGTCCTGTTCCAATTTTTGTTTTGCCCATTCTGCAAATTCAGTGCGCCGATCTCTGTCATCCTCGTTGAGATGCTGCAGTAGCTGGAGTTTGTAAGGGTGCCATTTGTGAGTAGCTAATATCCGCTGAAGGGATGTTCGACTAATGCCGCTCTCCAGTGACATGCGGCGAGTGCTACGCTGTGGGCTCTTGCTGAATGAAGCTAGGACAGCCACTGATGTTTCTTCATTAGAGACAGATTTTATGCGTCCACATTTTGGCAAATCCAACACTGAACCAGTTTCACGAAACTTAGCAAGCAGTTTGCTAACTGTAGCATGGGAGATGGGTGGTTCCGTAGGGTGTCTTGCATTGAAATCTGCTGCAATGACCTGGTTACTGCGTTCACCAGACATCAACACAATTTCTATCCGCTCCTCACGTGTTAACCTCGGCGACATGTCAATGGCTGTAAACAAAGAGAAACTTGTAAATAACTCATGAAAGAATAAAGTTACGTTAAAACCAAGCAAACCATTGTTTTTTGTGTGAAATTCCCAATAAGTTTGATGTGTCACATGACCCTCTTCCTATCGAAAAAACAAAAGTTGGATTCAAAATGGCCGACTTTAAAATGGCCGCCATGGTCACCACCCATCTTGAAAAGTTTCCCCCCTCACATATACTAATGTGCCACAAACAGGAAGTTAATATCACCAACCATTCCCATTTTATTAAGGTGTATCCATATAAATGGCCCACCCTGTAGTATGTCCCTTTTGGTGAAAATGGTATGGTAAAATGTATAAGTCATTTCTTCTAATCGTGTTTACAAAAAAATCTATTCCTTTCTCACAGTATCAGCGGGTCAAGCGGATTGTGAGTAATCCAGATGACTTATACATTTTAAGAGAGGGGTTACCCCAGACAACTACTGGATGAACAGAGGAATAGGCTGGAAGGTCTACAAGAGGTTAAACCCACTAAATCATCACGGATCCCATTGGTGGTTAAATATCACCCTTGGATCCAGAGGGTTAAAAGCATAGTCAATAAACATTGGCAGATAGTTTCGAGATCCTATCCACAAATTGATGAGTTTAAGAGACCCCCGATGATGTGTTTTAAAAGAGCAGATAATCTGCGTGATAAGATTGTTAGAGCAGATATAGGCAGTAACAAGATTGGCCCTAGACAGACTACATTATCCACCCCGAGACAAGGCACATTCCCATGCTTAAATTGTGTGAATTGTTCGAATGTTATTAAGGGTGGTTATTTCTCACACCCGCATTCTGGCGAACAAATCCCTATTCGAGGGGTCTTTACCTGCGATAGTGGGTTTGTAGTGTATATTCTTAAATGCCCCTGTGGTTTATTATATGTGGGGGAAACCTCCATGAGAATAAAAGATCGATTGAGCAAGCACAAATCGACAATTAGAAAGGAGAATTTGCTACTCCCACTACCATACCATTTTCACCAAACGGGACATACTATATCACAACTACGCTATCAGGTCATAGAAGGTGTTACATTACCTCGACGTGGTGGTGATAGAAACAAATTGCTTTTGAAAAGAGAGGCATATTGGATCCATCGGTTACAAACCATGGATCCGAAAGGCCTCAATCGAGATTACAATGTCAGTAGCTTCATGTGATGCGATTATTTGTACGATGTTTTCTTTCTGTTTCTTTCGATACGAAACTAGATGTTTCGGATAATACATTTCACCTGTCAGATTAAGCTGATTCACACACTCCCCAGAAACTTGGTTGTGGGAGGAGTCTATTGTAACAATGTGATGTCATTTCCTTTGTATATATATATTAGAGCTAGTGGTAAGATGTATACACATGTCTGATGAAAGCACATAGCTGCTGAAAGGCGCGTCACTATGATGAAATATGTGACTGAATAAATCTACAATATTATTCATCAAGCGAGTGCCGGTCTTTACTCTTCGTGATGTACTATATGACGTCTGATTTTTATTTCTTACATTAATCACGGGATAACCCCTTAAAGGACTTACGCAGATGGCAGAGGTGATAGTAAAACAATTATTGTTACTGCAATAATATTAAAACCACTAACGTTTTACAATGGCATCTGTCAAGGCATGGGATTTAGGAAGCAAGTGAACAGTCAGTTCTTGAAGTTGATGTGTGGAAGCAGGAAAATGGGCAAGCGTGAGGATTCTAGCATGTTTGACAAGGGCCAAATTGTGAAGGCTAGATGACTGGGTAAGAGCGTCTCCAAAATAGCAGGTCGGGGGGATGTTCCTAGTATATGTTGATTATTTACCTACCAAAATTGGCCCAAGGAAGGACAACCACTGAGTTGGCATCAGGTACAGTGTTCATTTTAAGACATGGTCAGATATCATAGTCAAGTATCAGAATAATGCCAGTGTGATACCTGACCCTGACTCTGACACCTGACTCCTGACCCTGACTTTGATATTTTACTCTGACATCTGAGTTTGACTTATGCTCTTCATAGGTCAGGGTCAAAGTGAGAATGAGTTATAGATATACCTTATCTATACCGTATTTGTATGCTAAATCACACAACCAAAGAAAGTCTACAGCTTAGCTTATGGCTCTGTCTGAAATGCTAGAAGCTCACATATCACAGTATTATATGAGTGCATAGCTCAGTGGTTAGGTTGCTGTTTTGTAATCTGGAGTTTTTGGGTTCAGGACCCAATAGAAACCTTAAAATGACAAGTTAATGTTTTTAAACATTATTCAAATTCAAGTGATGTGTGACCCCAATGTCTGACTTTCCCGAGTAGTCAGCATCACAATGTTCTTTAGGTTAATTGTACTTTTTATATGCTGAATCACATAGATGAATAAAATCCTTCAGGTTGCTGTATAAACCTATAGCTTAGTGATATAGACAGTTGCCTTGCATGCAGTGTTCTTAGGTTCAAAACCCCTATCAGTCTTGAAAAATTTTTACATTTTATTGAACCCAATAAAAGAGAGAAATTCAAGTGATGTGTGACCCTGATGTCTGACTCTCCTGTCTGGTCAGAGTCGCAATGACTTTTAGGTTCATTGTACTTTTGATATGCTGAATCACATAGATGAAGAAAATCCTTCAGGTTGCTGTCAGGTAGGTTTTAACAGCAACCTGAAGGATTTTCTTAATCTATGTGATTCAGCATATCAAAATAACAATGAACCTAAAGGTCATTGTGACTCTGACTAGTCAGAAAGTCAGACATCAGGGTCACACATCTCTTGTCTCTTATCTAATGTTTAAAAACATTAACTTGTCGTTTTAAGGTTTCTATTGGGTCCTGAACTCAATAACTCCAGCAACCTAACCACTGAGCTACAGTACAGACCAAAAGTTTGGATACACCTTCTCATTCAAAGAGTTTTCTTTATTTTCATGACTATGAAAATTGTAGATTCACACTAAAGGCATCAAAACTAGGAATTAACACATGTGGAATTATATACATAACAAACATTATATACATAACAAACAAGTGTGAAACAACTGAAAATATGTCATATTCTAGGTTCTTCAAAGTAGCCACCTTTTGCTTTGATTACTGCTTTGCACACTCTTGGCATTCTCTTGATAAGCTTCAAGAGGTAGTCCCCTGAAATGGTTTTCACTTCACAGGTGTGCCCTGTCAGGTTTAATAAGTGGGATTTCTTGCCTTATAAATGGGGTTGGGACCATCAGTGGCATTGAGGAGAAGTCGGGTGGATACACAGCTGATAGTCCTACTGAATAGACTGTTAAAATTTTATTATGGCAAGAAAAAAGCAGCTAAGTAAAGAAAAACGAGTGACCATCATTACTTTAAGAAATGAAGGTCAGTCAGTCAGCCGAAAAATTGGGAAAACTTTGAAAGTAAGGGCTATTTGACCATGAAGGAGAGTGATGGGGTGCTGCGCCAGGTGACCTGGCCTCCACAGTCACCAGAACTGAACCCAATTGAGATGGTTTGGGGTGAGCTGGACCGCAGAGTGAAGGCAAAAGGGCCAACAAGTGCTAAGCATCTCTGGGAACTCCTTCAAGACTGTTGGAAGACCATTTCAGGGGACTACCTCTTGAAGCTCATCAAGAGAATGCCAAGAGTGTGCAAAGCAGTAATCAAAGCAAAAGGTGGCTACTTTGAAGAACCTAGAATATGACATATTTTCAGTTGTTTCACACTTGTTTGTTATGTATATAATTCCACATGTGTTAATTCATAGTTTTGATGCCTTCATAGTCATGAAAATAAAGAAAACTCTTTGAATGAGAAGGTGTGTCCAAACTTTTGGTCTGTACTGTATGTACTCGTATAATACTGTGATATGTGAGCTTATAGCATTTCAGACACAGAGCCATAAGCTCAGCTATAGATTTTCTTTGGTTGTGTGATTTAGCATACAACTACACAGTATATCTATAACTCATTCTCACTGTAACCCTGACCTATGAAGAGAATAAGTCAAACTCAGATGTCAGAGTCAAATATCAAAGTCGGGGTCAGGTGTCAGAGACAGGTGTCAGATTCAGGTAACACACTGACATTTTTCTGATACTTGACTATGATATCTGACCATGTCCAAAAATGAACACTGTAATTGAATTGGCATCAGGGTCTTGGGGGCTCAGTAATCATGGATGAACATTGATGTGCATGTTCAGCACAAATTGCTGAAACAGTTAATATTCGAAAATTGTAATGGGGGGCGGGGGCGGAGTTCCGGCAGAGGCACGGCAGAGCACGGCGAGAGGCTGCCGGAATAAATGTCAGACATGTCGTAGTTTTATTCTGGCAGCCTCTCGCCGTGCGCTGCCGTGCCTCGCCGGAACTCCGCCCCCGACCCCATTATTGTCAATGGGAACGGAGCAGCAGTCCGGAGGCACGCGGTCACTAGCGGCAGGACGGATCCGACAGGCTGTTCACCTGCCGGAACAGCCAGCCGGAGGTCCGTGCTGCTATTGTGAAAGTAGCCTTAGCAGTGAGGTTTCTGGGGACACGCACCCTTTGTCACAAACTGAATATGTGATGTATTATGGATTTATATCTTTTTTATATGAAATATCAAGAGGATTTAGGGTACTTTCACAGTGCATGCGCATGCATGCGCAGACCTTTAAAAATGCGGGAAAAAAAAATACCGAATCCATTTTTCCGGATGACACTGGAGGGACGGATCCGGTATTTCAATGCATTTGTCAGCCGGATCCGGATCCAGAAACAAATGCTATCCGTTTGCATACAGATTTCCTGATCCGGCAGGCAGTTCCGGAAACCGAACTGCCTGCCGGAATCCAACAACACAAGTGTGAAAGTACCCTTATGAAAAAAAAGAACTGTTTAATTAACCTATCTGGTCCGTGAAATACACATATGAGATGTAAGTTTGATTGGCGGCTAGTGGAGCTGCCACACATTTTCTAGATTTGGGACTCATACCTATTGGACATGTATGGCATATCCCTTAGTAGAACAATGATACTACTAGTTCAGTGCCCAGAATAGTCACATGACCACATTTACCAACCTCAGGGGCACGCGTGCTTAAAGGGGTTGTCCCACGAAAACCATTCTACAGTTTTCAAACAGCACCTGGATCTGATTACTTTTGTAATTGCATGTAATTAAAAAGTGAGCAAAGCCACTGAGTTATTCAATTAAAAATGTATCTCTATAGCGCCTCCTTATGTTTGTTTATTTCTTATTTCTTTGTCCGGCTCACTGAGAAGGCTGCAGATGCTCAGTATGATCCTTCAACTGCCTCCTGAAAGAGAGCTGCAGCAGAATGGACACGGCCCCTGAGCTGCAGCAGAAAGGACACGCCCCCTGAGCTGCAGCAGAAAGGACACGCCTACTGAGCTGTGATAGGGAGAGCTGAGACACGCCCCCTTAGCTGCAGCAGAATAGACACTCCCCTGAGCTCTCAGCTTGATATAAATCTAGCAGAGCAATGAATGTGGAGATCTCTGGATCCATGTGAGGTACAGGGCTGGTTCTAGCTTTGTTACAAAGAGGTTGTCGTGTGCTATATGATATTTGATTTTCATATTTTACACTAGTCATGGAATAACCCCTTTAAAAGCTGTCCGTGCACATTAAAGGAAAGTGAGCGAAACCTGCCGATCTCAGTGGGACAGCCGACTATCTTATGGGAGTGCCCCAACTCTTCTCTTATGGCAGATGTTGAGTAAATAAAGAGCCAGGATTCAACATGTTTGATCCTTTGTTCCCACGGCAGATAAGCCGACGCCAGAAGTGCCAGTAGCACACCAGCAATGTTCACAGAGTCTTGGACATCCAGCATGATGACTTTTCGGCAGGCCTGTTGCTAAGCAGCCATGTTAACCCATCGATGGGCTGTCATCTTGCAGAGATTATTGATTAGGGAGTCTCAACAGAATCATTACAATGAGAAATTCCAGCTGTCACCTTCTGTAAAGTGACACAAGCTGCAGCACCCCTGTAGGGGAAATGAAACATGACATAGCTACTGAAATCAGGACACGACGGGTCCTCCAAAGCAAGAAATACTCTTTGTAACCACTTTCTACAAACTCCCTCCATCTATAAACTCAGAATTTAAAACTGGTTCTCCAAACCAGACCACTCCATTAAAACCTAAATGACCAAGGCTACTTTCACACTTGCGTTGTTAATTCCGGTATTGAGATCCGGCAGAGGATCTGAATACCGGAATTAAATGGATCCATTTTGATATTGCACATCAGGATGCATCCGTTCCGTTAGGATGCGGTTATGTGAAATCAAAACGGGAAAAAAAACGCATCCGTCACTACATACATTGAAAGTCAATGGGTGACGGATACAGTTTATTAAGCTTCTGAAAAAACGGATCCGTCACCATTGACTTACATTGTTTTCAGTGACATTGTTTTCAGTCACTTTCAGTGACCGTTTTTTCCATTATTTGTGACCGGACACAAAACCGCAGCTTGCAGCTGTCTAGTGTCCGATCACAAAACGGAATTCTGTCGGAAAGGAAGACGTCCTGATGCATCCTGAACTGATCTCTTTCCATTCAGAATGCATGAGGAATAAACGGAAACGTTTTCTTCCGGTTTTGAGATCCTCTGCCAGATCTCAATACCGGCAAACGACAACGCAACTGTGAAAGTAGCCTAGCTTTAAGGTGTCCAGGATTGACATGGTTTTTAAATACCACCCCCTCCCCCACCACACCTGTGAAGGGAAGTGTATTTACCTGCTTCCTCTGTTTAGTTCTGGATCCGTGGGTTCCCGACTGTCTTCACGGTGATTTGGTCCCTGCATGTAAACTTCCAGAGCAGATCGAATCACGTGCACCGTTGCAGCCAAGTACTGGCCTCAGCGGGGACATCACTGCTGGGTCACATGCTGCCCCGTGACACGTCACCACTGTAGCTAGTCATTGGCTGCAGCAGCACACGTGACCTCGTCTGACCCTGAAGTGCAGTGAAAATAACCCAGAGCCAGAAGCAAGCGGCAGCGAGCGGGTAAGTATTCTTCCCTTGACAGGTCCGGCGGGGAGGAGTTGGTATTTGAAAATAATGTCAATTCTGACAACCCCTTTAAGATTCTCTAGCCTGCCCTTCAGTAGCTGGAAAGTCACTGATTTAATTTCGAATGCCATACGGGTCATAGCTACTTTAATCTGGACCCTGAAGCGGAACGTCATTGTTTTCATAATTAATACCATGGAATCACTCAAGTCAAAATGTAACCGTATATTACGGGAGATGATTGCTGGAGAGCCGTTGAGGGCTTTGCTCATATTTTGCAGGCAGACCTCTTGGAGAAAAAAAGAATGGAGTTCTACGTCAAGTAGGGCCACCACAAATCACTGTCATTTTAGCTACTCTGTAACCTTGGCAACTATAGAACAGACGCAATTATGTGTCATTTTCATTTCTGGTTTATCACCTAGGAAACCATAATTGGTTTTCTCATCTCAACATTTACGGAAAGGCCTGGCCCAGCATAAAATACCAAACATAAAACGCAAATGGAAGCCATCTCTTCTGTCTTATGTAATAATGGCTGCTTTCTGCTTCATTTCTGATCTTATATTAAAGCCTTAAATTCATAACTAGGTCGACGGTCACGTGCAGAAACAGGATGTCATTTTCTTTCAGGCTGTATTAAAATATCCATCATAGGAACATCCTACATGATGCATATTATATTCAAGGCTATTATTCTGCAGCTATTATTTTCAGGGAAGAGTTGATTCTGCCTGTTTCGGCGCTGTCGTTTCTATGCTGTGACAAGTCAGTTTATTTGTAAACTTATATAAGGATTTATTGAGCAACTGACAAAAGCAAAGACAATCTATAGATTTCCACAGAGACTTATTGAGCTACTTAAAAGGGATTTTTTGCAGTTGGACTCAGGACTCATTTAAAGAGAATCTGTCACCAGCGACCTCCCTATCCAGCTGTTTGTATAGACACATAGCTGTGGTTCACCTAATTAAAACGCAGTTTTTCTTTTGCTGATCTGAGGCTTTGTTCATGAGTTATGATTCTTTTTCTTAATATGCAAATTAGGCATTTGGTGCAATGAGAGCATCACCATTGCTCTTGTTGCACCTGAGCTCCACTTATATTTTTTGGCGAGGTCCTCCTTTGTTGCTTTGCCACTGCCTGGCCCTGTCAATCAAAGCATTCAGGAAGGGCCCGACAGAAGGGAGCGGAGCTTGGGTGCAACAAAAAATAAATAAATGTGCTCCTCCTCACCCACTTTATCCGACTTCTATGTTGGAAAATGTGAAACATGTGCTTCATATATGTGCCGCTCATTCTGAACACTATGGTGCACATTTATTAAGACCAGCGTTTTAGACACTGGTCTCAATAAAGCCCTGCCCTGGCGGTGGATCCGCTGGAGTTATGTAGAGGCGCCAACCTCTACGTAAATTTAGCGGATCCACTGTGGCTTCAAAATGTAAGACAGCTTCTTTGCTGTCTTACATTTAGACCAGTTTCTATGCCTAAAACAGTAGAAAACAGTAAATGAGACGGGCCAACCCTGCCCACTTTTTTAGACCTGGTGTGAGCGGGGAAAAGTTGCAGATTCCAGCGCAAAGGACCTAATATAGGCATTTTTAGTTTAATAAATGACTCCCTATATTTCTCAGTGTATTTGCATCACAAAAGTGGCATAAATACACTGATAAATCTCCTGCTCTCCTTCACAAAGTATTTTATGACTGGCTGTCTGCCGCCACCACTAGGGGGAGCTCAATGCAATTGGAATTTATACAGTTACCATCAATGTCAATGAAATAAATAATTTCTTTGTCCTGAGCTCCCCTTTAGTGATGGTAGCAGGATAATGCAGTGAATCTATGTCTGGAAGTGGAAAAACAGTTTAGTATAGCCGAGCCCCCTCTCCTTCCTCTGGGTCCCACAGCAGTTGCATGGTCTGCCTCCATGGTAGGTACACCACTGAGTCTCAGGGATATCTTAGAGGTCTGGTGCCCTCTATGAGCCAGAATAGAAATGAGAGGACAGTTCATGCTCTGATATATACAGGGGCGTAGCTAAAGGATCATGAGTTCAGCTTGGGCCCCCCTTCCTTTAGTGCTTTATGGCCAGGGGCAGGGAAGCACATTGCCTTCGTGCTGCCTAAGGCAAACATTGAAACGGCACCCCCCTGTACAAATTCTTGACATTATCCCTTTCCCTCCAGCCAGAGGTGTAACTTGAACAGCATGCACTTTCTATAATACTGGTGTCTTCTTATGTGGCACAAGGGTCTTTGGGCCCCCTCAGGCTCCTGGGCCCGGTAGCGACTGCTACCTCTGCACCCCCTATAGCTACGCCCCTGGACATATATGAGCTGTGCAGTTGTTACATGGACAACTATTATTCTGAATAGTCACCATGTAATAGTACATTTACTCCAGTAGTGGGTGCAGCAAGGGAAATGTCTGGCTGATTGCAGCTTCCCATGTCAAAATCATCTTGTGCCGGACCCATGGTCATCAAGTAATTATTGTGCCGGCTGCAATCTCAAAGGGAGAGATGTGTTTATCCCAACTGCCCATTCAGAACACTGAGGATGCAAATTACTCAATAGGCATAAGCAAAAATAAGACAATGGTCATCAGCAGCTTGTTGATGGTTTCCACATAAGTATATTACACATTTTCTAGACTTTGGGGCACATTGATTAAGACTGACGTTTTAGACCCCGGTTTAATAATGCCTCATAGCTGGTGATGGATCATGTGACGGACCATGTGATGAGCGTAGTGACGTCATCAAAGGTCCTATTCCTCACAGAACAAGACAGAAGAGATGCCGGCTGCGCGAACAAGTGGATTAAGGTGAGTTAAATTATTATTATTATTTTTTTTAACCCCTCCAGCCCTATTGTACTATGCATTCTGTATTCAGAATGCTATTATTTTTCCTTATAACCATGTTATAAGGGAAAATAATAAAGATCGGGTCCCCATCCCGATCGTCTCCTAGCAACCGTGCGTGAAAATCGCACCGCATCCGCACTTGCTTGCGGATGCTTGCGATTTTCACGCAGCCCCATTCACTTCCTTGGGGCCTGCGTTGCGTGAAAAACGCACAAAATAGAGCTTGCTGCGACTTTCACGCAACGCACAAGTGATGCGTGAAAATCACCGCTCATGTGCACAGCCCCATAGAAATGAATGGGTCCGGATTCAGTGCGGGTGCAATGCTTTTACCTCAAGCATTGCACCCGTGCGGAAAACTCGCCCGTGTGAAAGGGGCCTTACAATTGTCAAAAGTAGACATCCCCTTTAAAATAGCATCTATGTAATTCTTAAAGCTTAAATTATCTTTACCTCAATAAAGTAAACTTTCAAAAATGATTCCAATAAGACTTTTGACTTATCCCAGGCAGAGGAAGCGCCTGTTTACTCCCCCTGCTCTAGAGGTATTGCTGATGTGCGTGCTGCTTGTATCTGTCAGCGCAGAGATGAACGCTCAGTCTATGACAGCAAGAAAATGATGCCTTGTCAAACTCTGAAAAGGGCTAATGAAACTTTGCAGCTGCCAAACATAGCCAAGACCAGTGGCCTGTAAATTGCAATATTCAAGCAAAAAGTCACAGATAATCCAAATGCTGCAGAGCAGAACAATCCTCACACAAAGTTCTCCTTTTTTGAAAAGAATGTTATTTTTTCCATTTCACTTCTACTTTCCAGCAAAGTGCCGAGTCTCTGACCTCATTTACTGCAGCTACGGGAATTTCAGCTACTACAGAAGATGGGAATATAAAGCATAGAATAGAGAAAAAAGGATTCACTGATTTCAGCATAATGCAAATAAAAAAATCTTTTCATCTCAAAATGCAAATAATCAAATATTAGATAATCTGTATATGTATTTTTTTTATTATTTTGAAATTTGGAACCACAATGCTTTCCTAGCACCTCCTTTAGGGTCCAGTCACACGTCCGTAAGTGTTCTGCGGATATGCAAATTGCGGATCCGCAAAACACGGACACTGGCAATGTTCATTCTGCAATTTGCGGACTGCACATCACCGGCACTATAATAGAAAATGCCTAAGCTTGTCCGCAATTGCATACAAGAATAGGACATGTTCTATTTTTTTGCAGAAACGGAAGCACGGATGCAGAAGTGTGGATCCGAAAATGCAGATGTGGACAGCACATTCCGGCCCCATTGAAAATGAATGGGTCTGCACCCGTTCCGCAAAATTGCGGAATGGATGCGGACCCATTTTGCGGACGTGTGAATGGACCCTTAATCAGTTCAAGACTGGGCCATTTACACCGCATCCTGGCCAGGCGCATTTTCTGTTCTTTTTTTTTTCCCATGTGTCTTTGAAAGCCATAACTTTTTTTCGGTTTGGTCATGAAATAATTTATGCACCTTTGTTTGGTGATATGTAGCGGTCAGAGGAGGGAGAGACCGCAAAGCAGGATTCAAGTACAGTACAGCGGACTAGGAGACTGAAGCAAAAACCGTCTTTATTAAGGAGCAAAATGAAACTGCCGGAAAACCTGAGTAACAATACAGTACCACCGCACCAGAGGCACAATGGGTCAAAGACAGGAATGGTATTAACAGGCGAACATAAATCAATAACAATGGCAATGGAGTTTTGCATATACACAGAATGAGCTAAACAGTAAGCAGTCAGCTTGCAAGCTACTCTCACTACCAATTACCTATCTAGCCCTGCTACCCAGGGGAAACTTCTACAGCACACTGACTAAGTCCCTGACTCTATAACCTATCACAGGAAAGCACCGGTGCCACTCACAGTTCTGCAGATTCTCCTGGGTACAATAAGATGCAGTCTGGATCCAGGTCCGGTCGCTTGCTTGGCTGTCTTTCTCTCTCTGGTCACAACAGATGCAGATCTCCACCTAGTTCCAGCTCTGGCAGGAAGGATCCGGCTTGTACTGGTCTATAACACACGGTCCCACTCCTCTGGAACACACAGTGAAGTCCTCTGTGTGCAGCTCCACAGCTGTCAGGAAAATCTCAGCTAATATAGCCTCCTGCTGCTACAGTCTTTTACTGTTATCTCTCAGCAGTCCATCTCTCCCTGTTATCTCAGCAAGGCCCCCAGCAACTTCTGGAACAGCCCGGGAAAAACTTCTTAACTCTTTCTTAGCCTCTGGCCAGCACAACTCAGGTTCCTGTTTAGTCACAGTGGCCTCTGGTGGCCGGAGGGAAACATGACAGTCTGCATAGATATAAGTGCTGGAAATGCTGCTGGTTGATTCAGGGCTGCCTCTTACATGCCTCCCCACTTAAAGGTGTCCGTCCTCGGCCTCGCCATATAGTCCATGGAAAACAGAGGGGTTAATGGAACATTTAAACGGCAGTACAACATTGTCCACAATACCTACAGGCAGACCAAATGAACTCGTCAACAGCGTACCTGTTTGGTGGAACCCCTGCAGTAGACCTACTGGATCTCCGGAGGTCTTGACTATCTGCTAGGACCTGACTTTCTCCACTGGGAGTTGTTAACCTGGGCTCTTCCATTACAGCAGGAGATCTGGGTGTGGTCGCGGGTTCCTCCTCACTGCGAGACGGTAGTGGTTCTGTAGCAGGAGCCTTATCACCTATGGCCTGGGGACCTTCCGCAGTGTCAGGAACAGTCCACCAGTCTTCACATTTGTTTCCATCTGAGATACATTCTGGGTATGGGGCAGGAGGAGAAGGTGTCCTCTGAATAGGTGCAGGATCTGCGGACCGGCATGGCCGTAGCATATTCCTATGTAAAGTCTGTGAAGCTTTTGAACTTGCACTTCGTAAACCGGACCATTAGGGTACACTCTCTTGATCACTTTGTATGGCTGTACTTCCCAACGCTCACTCAATTTGCCTCTGGGGCGTTTCTCTCGTACCAGGACCCGATCTCCAGGCTTCAGTGGCACCTCCTGGACTGGAGGACGGTCTGTATGAGCTCTCTCCTGTAACCGCTGGCCTGCCAAACGGCGGATGGTCTGGAGTCGCTGACTGTGTTCTTTCACCCATGAGGTGGTTGATCGCTCCATTAGGTCTTCTGGCTGTTCCAGGTTCAATTCAACGATTTCTCTACCAGCTCTCCCAAACAGTAACATATACGGGGTGTAACCGGTGGTGGTATGGACCCATCTATTGTAGGCCCAGACTAGTTCCGGCAGGTAATCAGGCCAGTGTGCCCTCTTGTCTTCCTCTAGCGTTCTCAGCATTTGTAGCAGCGTCCGGTTGAAGCGCTCACAGGCCCCATTCCCTTGGGGATGATAGGGGGTCGTTCTGGATTTTTCAATACCGTACAGTCGGTGTAGCTCCTCCATTACTTTCCCTTGAAAGCACGCCCCTTGATCTGAGTGGATCCGCTTTGGACACCCGTAGACCCAGATGAAATCCTGACAGATAGCGCGTGCTGCGGACTCAGCCGTCTGATCCTGAGTTGGGGAGACTACTGCAAACTTGGAGAAGTGGTCAACCATGACCAGGCAGTACTGTGGACCTCTTGATGATTGTCCCACGAGGAGGTAGTCTATCATCAATAATTCCAGCGGTTCTTTGGTCTGTATAGACTGGAGGGGTGCCCTCTGTTCCGTGCTTTTAGTGAGTTCACACACTCGACACTGTCGGCAAACTTCCTCCACCACTGCCTCCAGTCGCGGACAATACACATAACGCTGCAGCCACTGGTAAGTCTTGGCGGGCCCGAAGTGAGCTCCAAATTCATGGGCTTCTTTGGCTATCTCACATGCCACGCTTCCGGGTATGACTACTTGCCACCTCGCCTCTAGGTCATTAGGCTGTTGCCACTTGCGGTACAGAACAGCTCCGTGCATTTCCAGTCTGTCCCATTGATGTAGAACGGACTTCATCTCGGCATCCAGGTCAGCCCTTACTTCTCTGTTGGACTTCCTTCGCTGGGTTACCCAGTTTTTCATCTGCTGCAGTCCAACATCTTCATCCTGTAATCGGCCCCAGTCCTCATTAGTCCTCCTCAATGCCTTGGGTAGCTTACGGGCCTCCCCACTTGTCTGGGCCGCAACTGTGGGCAGAACGAACATTGTGGAAATCCGGAGTTTCATCTTCTTCTTTTTGTTCATCGACATCCCCTACTGGGGTCTCAAAAGTAACCCTCGACAGGCCATCGGCATTAGTGTTCTCTGTAGCGGAACGGTAGTGAATTGAGAAGTCATATTTTGCAAGGCGAGCTGCCCAGCGTTGCTCCAGGTCTCCCAACTTGGCAGTGTCCAGATGGGCCAGGGGATTGTTATCAGTCCATACAAAGATCTTAGCTCCTGTCAAATATCCCGCAAACTTCTCCGTCATGGCCCACACCAGGGCAAGGAGTTCTAGCCGGAAGGAACTGTAGTTGTGGGGGTTTCGCTCTGTCTCACGCAAGGATCTACTGGCGTAGGCGATCACCCACTCATGTCCATCTTGTACCTGCGACAGGACTGCCCCGAGTCCGTAGAGACTGCCATCAGTAGATAAGAGAAATGGTTTATCAAAGTCGGCATAAGCCAATATGGGGGCCGATGTCAGAGCTTCTTTCAGGGCCTGGAAGGCCTCTTCCTGCTTCTGCCCCCAAGGAATACTTTGGCCCTTGGGTTGCCCAGCCGTTCCTCTCAACAACTCATTCAGGGGGCCCGCTATCTTGGCAGAGTCTTTGATGAACCGCCGGTAGTACCCGGTCAGTCCAAGGAAGGCCTTCAACTCCCGCAGCGTTCTGGGCACTAGCCATTGTCGTATTGCAGACACTTTGTCTTGGGATGGCAACACTCCGTCTTGGGACACCCTATGGCCCAAGTACTCGATCTCCCTCTTGAAGAGATTACACTTTTTTGGCTTTACCTTCAGGCCATGGGATCGCAGTCGCTCGAGTACCTGCCCTAGCCGATTCAGGTGTTCTTGAAAAGTAGCAGAGTATACGATGATATTGTCCAGGTATATCAGAGTGGCTTCAAAATTCAGGTCTCCCAGGCATCTCTCCATCAGCCGCTGGAAGGTCCCCGAGGCATTAGTCAGCCCAAATGGCATCCTGTTGAATTCGAATAGTCCCATAGGGAGTATGAACGCCGTCTTTGCCTTGTCTTGCTCGGCCACTGGTACTTGCCAGTACCCACTCGCCAGGTCCAAGGTAGAGAAGTATTTGGCTCGTCCTAGAGCAGTCAGAGACTCCTCGATACGTGGCAGAGGATATGAGTCTCACGCGGTGCACGCATTCAACCACCGGTAATCCACACAAAACCGAATAGTGCCATCCTTCTTCTTAACAAGCACCACTGGGGCCGCCCATGGGCTCTGGCTACCCCGCACCACTCCGGAATCTATCATCTGTTTCAACAACATTTTCACTTCCTGGTACAACTTGGGCGGAATCTGTCGATATCTTTCCCGAATTGGAGGAGTGTCCCCCGTCAGTATCTCATGTGTGATAGCATCCGTGCAGCCAAAGTCATTGGCGTGACGGGTGAATGCAGCCTGATTCTCCCACAGCATGTTTTCAACTGCTTGCCGTTGGTCTGAACTGAGAGCCTTGACATCTATTTCCATTTGATCCAAGATGGTTCTCCCATTCCATTCTGGGGTCGGCATCTCTTCTACACTGGCAGTAACTGCCAGGGTCCAAACAGCATCACCTACCGGAGCTAGAGTCACTTCTCTCCGACTCAGTACTTCTCCCCGATGTAGGTACACACAAGCCAGTTCCACTCCTGGCGTCAAGGAAACTTCTAGATGTCCAATATTCACAGCTCTTATATCCCAGTGTTCGGGCCACCAGGACATCCTGACCCAACTCTCCTAGGGCCGTCGGTTCGATGAACACCTCCATACCTTCACGATTGCGGAAGGTTCCCTCGGGTAACGTCAACATGGTCTCCCGTCCAGGGGGGATGGTAAGGGTAGCCTTTCCTGGCGCTCGGATCGTTCCCACAGACTGTTGTGCTGGGACACTTTCTGTGTCCCACAGAATCGGATCAGCCGTTCAAACGCTTTCTGAGTAGGTTTGTGCGGAGTGGCTTGCTTCCAATAGCCTGGCCCCCGTTTGGTGAACATTATCTGATCTAATTCTCGCAGAATGTTCATGCCCATTATCACAGGCACATCTTCTTTGAACGTCTCAGGGACCAACAGGATACCTTTCCGTCCCACTTCTTGCCCACATAGCCGTACATTCATCCACACGACTCCTGTGACAGGGATCTGTTGTTGATTGGCCGCTGTAACCCGGACCAGCGTCTCTCACTCTGGCTTGGCCAGCGCTTGGAAGTAACGGTAGAAGAGTGACTCAGGCATAGTTGTTACTTGTGACCCGGTATCCACTAAGCAGTCGACCGGAATGCCTTCAAATTCAGCTCGAATGGTGGGACACCCTGCGACCAGGTGTTTGGAGCCATACTGGGTATCTTGGCTCTCCACCTCCCCCGCAGTACACCCCACTACTGCGGGGGCAGGAAGTTTAACGGTGGCTCCGGGCGTCTAGCCACATCACTCCGACACTCTCTGGCATAATGTCCATAATTTCCACACCGCCAACACTGTGCCCCTTGACGGCCTTCTCCTTGTCTGCGTATGGGGGGTGCCCTTAGGACTTGATTGACGGGCCTCCTTGGAGGATATTGAGGAGCTTGGTCAGAAGGTAAATTAGGGTGAGGATATTCTGATATAGGAACCCATGAGGGCGCCTGATAAATCTGTTGTCGGGCCGGATAGGCAGTTTTAGGGGTATAGTGCAATTCCATCCGTTTTTCCAGGTGTGTCAACTTTTCGTGCATAGCACTCAGAGAGCTCTGTAAGTCTTTTACTACTCTGACTAGGACCTCTTCGCTCTTTGAAACCCCGGGGGAGGTGATGGTCTGGGTCCGTATCACTCCAGACACACAACTTTCTTCTTTGCTCCGTGCCACTGCCTCTGCTAATATTTGTCTAAAGGTTAGTGTAGAGTCCACCCTAACTCGTTCATGCAGGGCCCGTTTCAGGGGAGTGCTGTAGAGTCCCAGAATGAATTGTTCCCGCAGGATCCGATCTGCAGTTCCCATGGCGGTTACTCCGTCCGCCTCTTTTTTCTGCACCTCGGCCAACACTTCCTGTAGCGCCATTGCATACTGTGAGACACCTTCGTCTTCCCGCTGAATTCGGTAAAAGAATTTGCGCGTGGCTTCCGGTTGTAGTAGGACATTTTGTCGGGCTTCACCCTCTAGAGCGGCCAAAGCAATTTCTACTTGTAGTTCTGGGCTGTAATTGTAAATCCTAGCAGCGCTCTGTAATCTTGACACCCAGTCCGACAGTGACATGTTCTGGCCATCAAATTTAGGTAGCAAGTTAAACAACGTGCCAATAGGGAGGGCCCTTGCAGGGGTTCCACCATTGCCTGAGGTGCTTACATTAGCATTATGCACATTGCCTTCAGCCGCCTCCATCTCTGTGACTGTACCCTGCTCGCAGCGCCACTTGTAGCGGTCAGAGGAGGGAGAGACCGCAAAGCAGGATTCAAGTACAGTACAGCGGACAAGGAGACTGAAGCAAAAACTGGCTTTATTAAGGAGCAAAATGAAACTGCCGGAAAACCTGAGTAACAATACAGTACCACCGCACCAGAGGCACAATGGGTCAAAGACAGGAATGGTATTGACAGGTGAACATAAATCAATAACAATGGCAATGGAGTTTTTCATATACACAGAATGAGCTAAACAGTAAGCAGTCAGCTTGCAAGCTACTCTCACTACCAATTGCCTATCTAGCCCTGCTACCCAGGGGACGCTTCTACAGCGCACTGCCTAAGTCCCTGACTCTATAACCTATCACAGGAAAGCACCAGTGCCACTCACAGTTCTGCAGATTCTCCTGGGTACAATAAGATGCAGTCTGGATCCAGGTCCGGTCGCTTGCTTGGCTGTCTTTCTCTCTCTGGTCACAACAGATGCAGATCTCCACCTAGTTCCAGCTCTGGCAGGAAGGATCCAGCTTGTACTGGTCTCTACACATGGTCCCACTCCTCTGGAACACACAGTGAAGTCCTCTGTGTGCAGCTCCACAGCTGTCAGGAAAATCTCAGCTAATATAGCCTCCTGCTGCTACAGTCTTTTACTGTTATCTCTCAGCAGTCCACCTTTCCCTGTTATCTCAGCAAGGCCCCCAGCAACTTCTTGAACAGCCCGGGAAAAACTTCTTAACTCTTTCTTAGCCTCTGGCCAGCACAACTCAGGTTCCTGTTTAGTCAGAGTGGCCTCTGGTGGCCGGAGGGAAACATGACAGTCTGCATAGATATAAGTGCTGGAAATGCTGCTGGTTGATTCAGGGCTGCCTCTTACAGATACAAGTGGCTTTATTTTTATGTCATTTTTATTTTAGCAAGTTTGAGGTTTTCGCTTTTATTTTTTGTGAGAGAAATAGATTTTAGTTGAACACAGTTGTACTTTGAGAAGGCATCCATTTTGTCTCCTAATCCTATTTATTCTAGTAATTTGAACTCATGAAGTGAACAATTTATTATTTTTCTTTGAGCTATTATGAAACTATCATTTATAGGAACAATAAATAAGGCTTAAATAGCAAATATTAAGTACCTGCTTGAGCGAGCATGATATTATGACACAGGAATTAGATGCTTGGCAAAATTTCATAATATTTACATTTAAACTTTAGATTTTACCACGTAGCTGTCTGAATTAACTTCTGTATTCTGTAATTTCATTCCTGATTAGTTACTTTATTAAATGATTTTGATTGGTCATATTAAAAATGATGCCTAAAAGGGGTGGTGGTTAGACCCACAATGTACAACTAAGGCTACTTTTACACTAGCCTTTTGGCTTTCCGTTTGTGAGAGCCGTTCAGGGCTCTCACAAGCGGTCCAAAACGGATCAGTTTTGCCCTTATGCATTCTGAATGGAAAAGGATCTGCTCAGAATGCATCAGTTTGCAGCCGTTCAGTCACCATTCTACTCTGGAGGCGGACACCAAAACGCTGCCTGCAGCGCTTTGCTGTCCACCTGACAAAGCGGAGCCAAACTGATCCTGACACACAATGTAAGTCAATGGGGACGGATCAGTATTCTCTGACACAATCTGGCACAATAGAAAACTGATCCGTCCCCCATTGACTTTCAATGGTGTTCAAAACTGATCTGAATGCTACGGTTTTATCTCCGGATCCGTCTCACAAATGCTTTCAGTCACATCAAAATTGGCGGATCCGGCGGGCAGTTCCGACGACGGAACTGCCCGTCGGATCACACTGCCGCAAGTGTGAAAGTAGCCTAATAAAAGGGAAAAAATAGTTTGTTTTTCATATTTTAACTTACCGTAAATACTTTTTTTTAAATGATGTCCTCTTTTCGAAACAGTCTTTTGATGTAGGGGCATATATAGTTTACGGTTGCCAGGTTGGAGCTAGAAGCTGCTGTGTTTCATGTTGTGGCATTTAATTATTATTTTATCTATTTATTTATTTATTTATTTATTTTATTTATTTTTTATTTTGTCTTTTTTTATTATTTATTTATTTTACACTTTGTGCCTTCCATAAGGTCATACAAGACCTTTGGGGGACATTTAGCATTAAAGGGGTTTTTCCATCTCAGACAATAGGGGCATATTGCTAGGATATGACCCCATTGTCTGATAGGTGTGGGTCCCTCCTCTGGGACCCGCACCTACACTGAGAACAGAGTCCTGAAAGTGATGGAGGGTGCACTGCACATGCGCAGCCATCCTCGATTTATTTCTGTTGGGCCTCCATAGAAATGAATTGGAGCGGTGGCCTCGCAAGCGCGGTGCACTCCCATTCACTACTACGAGGAGAGCGCTTGGTGGTGACCGGCCACCACCTTCCCCGCTCCGTTCTCAGTGTAGGTGTGGGTCCCAAAGGTCCTAGTGATGGGAATACACCTTTAACTTATTAGTTACTGCTGATCTCTCCCGTAACTGGGGCTGACATATTAGCTCCACGTAAAGGGGGAATGCAGCCCCACTGCAGAACTGATCTGGCCCTGCTAAGACCGAGCAGCTCATGCAGACACCCAGCCTCTAGCAATCACATTATCTCTATAACTGGAGCAGGAAGCGGCATTGCTTGTTCGCTCTCTGTATACCCAGCTCTCATTATGTATACAGCGATGGACAACGGGCTCCCGCTCCTGCAGTTGTGCAATTAGCATACAGCTGCTAACTCTGCAAGGATGTTCAGGAACAGGTAAAACACGGACTGCCCAGATGTTTATGATGTAATATACTTTATGTTTCATTTTCTTCCAATTGTCAAGATATTTGTTTGCTGTTAATGAATGACACCACTCTTGTTCACATTTGCATTTTCTTAACCTACAGTATTAGAGGGGGCAGATAAAATGGCATAACAATGACTTCAGGATCAGACTACACAGGGTTAATTTGTAGTCTGTAACTATACAAACAGATAGGATTCTATTCTATCTACAGGTCGCGATAGGATGTTTTTTGATCAAGCGACCATTTTAATTTTGTATGTGCATTGGTACAATGCATAAATTGGTTGCAAAAGTATATATACCCCTTGATCTATTGCATGTCATGCTAAATACACTGCTCAAAAAAATAAAGGGAACACAAAAATAACACATCCTAGATCTGAGTTAATTAAATATTCTTCTGAAATACTTTGTTCTTTACATAGTTGAATGTGCTGACAACAAAATCACACAAAAATAAAAAAATGGAAATCAAATTTTTTAACCCATGGAGGTCTGGATTTGGAGTCACCCTCAAAATTACACCCTGTACAGAATTATTAGGCAAATGAGTATTTTGACCACATCATCCTCTTTAGGCATGTTGTCTTACTCCAAGCTGTATAGGCTCGAAAGCCTACTACCAATTAAGCATATTAGGTGATGTGCATCTCTGTAATGAGAAGGGGTGTGGTCTAATGACATCAACACCCTATATCAGGTGTGCATAATTATTAGGCAACTTCCTTTCCTTTGGCAAAATGGGTCAAAAGAAGGACTTGACAGGCTCAGAAAAGTCAAAAATAGTGAGATATCTTACAGAGGGATGCAGCACTCTTAAAATTGCAAAGCTTCTGAAGCGTGATCATCGAACAATCAAGCGTTTCATTCAAAATAGTCAACAGGGTCGCAAGAAGCGTGTGGAAAAACCAAGGCGCAAAATAACTGCCCATGAACTGAGAAAAGTCAAGCGTGCAGCTGCCAAGATGCCACTTGCCACCAGTTTGGCCATATTTCAGAGCTGCAACATCACTGGAGTGCCCAAAAGCACAAGGTGTGCAATACTCAGAGACATGGCCAAGGTAAGAAAGGCTGAAAGACGACCACCACTGAACAAGACACACAAGCTGAAACGTCAAGACTGGGCCAAGAAATATCTCAAGACTGATTTTTCTAAGGTTTTATGGACTGATGAAATGAGAGTGAGTCTTGATGGGCCAGATGGATGGGCCCGTGGCTGGATTGGTAAAGGGCAGAGAGCTCCAGTCCGACTCAGACGCCAGCAAGGTGGAGGTGGAGTACTGGTTTGGGCTGGTATCATCAAAGATGAGCTTGTGGGGCCTTTTCGGGTTGAGGATGGAGTCAAGCTCAACTCCCAGTCCTACTGCCAGTTTCTGGAAGACACCTTCTTCAAGCAGTGGTACAGGAAGAAGTCTGCATCCTTCAAGAAAAACATGATTTACATGCAGGATAATGCTCCATCACACGCGTCCAAGTACTCCACAGCGTGGCTGGCAAGAAAGGGTATAAAAGAAGAAAATCTAATGACATGGCCTCCTTGTTCACCTGATCTGAACCCCATTGAGAACCTGTGGTCCATCATCAAATGTGAGATTTACAAGGAGGGAAAACAGTACACCTCTCTGAACAGTGTCTGGGAGGCTGTGGTTGCTGCTGCACGCAATGTTGATGGTGAACAGATCAAAACACTGACAGAATCCATGGATGGCAGGCTTTTGAGTGTCCTTGCAAAGAAAGGTGGCTATATTGGTCACTGATTTGTTTTTGTTTTGTTTTTGAATGTCAGAAATGTATATTTGTGAATGTTGAGATGTTATATTGGTTTCACTGGTAAAAATAAATAATTGAAATGGGTATATATTTGTTTTTTGTTAAGTTGCCTAATAATTATGCACAGTAATAGTCACCTGCACACACAGATATCCCCCTAAAATAGCTAAAACTAAAAACAAACTACTTCCAAAAATATTCAGCTTTGATATTAATGAGTTTTTTGGGTTTATTGAGAACATGGTTGTTGTTCAATAATAAAATTAATCCTCAAAAATACAACTTGCCTAATAATTCTGCACTCCCTGTAAAGTGGAAAAACACACCACAGGCTGATCCAACTTTAATGTAATGTCCTTAAAACAAGTCAAAATGAGGCTCAGTAGTGTGTGTGGCCTCCACGTGCCTGTAGGACCTCCCTACAACGCCTGTGCATGCTCCTGATGAGGTGGCGGACGGTCTCCTGAGGGATCTCCTCCCAGACCTGGACTAAAGCATCTGTCAACTCCTGGACAGTCTGTGGTGCAACGTGACGTTGGTGGATAGAGCGAGACATGATGTCCCAGATGTGCTCAATTGGATTCAGGTCTGGGGAATGGGCGGGCCAGTCCATAGCATCAATGCCTTCGTCTTGCAGGAACTGCTGACACACTCCAGCCACATGAGGTCTAGCATTGTCTTGCATTAGGAGAAACCCAGGGCCAACCGCACCAGCATATGGTCTCACAAGGGGTCTGAGGATCTCATCTCGGTACCTAATGGCAGTCAGGCTACCTCTGGCGAGCACATGGAGGGCTGTGCGGCCCTCCAAAGAAATGCCACCCCACACCATTACTGACCTAATGCCAAACCGGTCATGCTGGAGGATGTTGCAGGCAGCAGAGCGTTCTCCACGGCGTCTCCAGACTCTGTCACGTCTGTCACATGTGCTCAGTGTGAACTTGCTTTCATCTGTGAAGAGCACAGGGCGCCAGTGGCGAATTTGCCAATCTTGGTGTTCTCTGGCAAATGCCAAACGTCCTGCACGGTGTTGGGCTGTAAGCACAACCCCCACCTGTGGATGTCGGGCCCTCATATCACCCTCATGGAGTCTGTTTCTGACCGTTTGAGCAGACACATGCACATTTGTGGCCTGCTGGAGGTCATTTTGCAGGGCTCTGGCAGTGCCCCTCCTGTTCCTCCTTGCACAAAGGCGGAGGTAGAGGTCCTGCTGCTGGGTTGTTGCCATCCTACGGCCTCCTCCACGTCTCCTGATGTACTGGCCTGTCTCCTGGTAGCGCCTCCATGCTCTGGACACTACGCTGACAGACACAGCAAACCTTCTTGCCACAGCTCGCATTGATGTGCCATCCTGGATAAGCTGCACTACCTGAGCCACTTGTGTGGGTTGTAGACTCCGTCTCATGCTACCACTAAAGTGAAAGCACCGCCAGCATTCAAAAGTGACCAAAACATCAGCCAGGAAGCATAGGAACTGAGAAGTGGTCTGTGGTCACCACCTGCAGAACCACTCCTTTATTGGGGGTGTCTTGCTAATTGCCTATAATTTCCACCTGTTGTCTATCCCATTTGCACAACAGCATGTGAAATTGATTGTCACTCAGTGTTGCTTCCTAAGTGGACAGTTTGATTTCACAGAAGTGTGATAGACTTGGAGTTACATTGTGTTGTTTAAGTGTTCCCTTTATTTTTTTGAGCAGTGTAGTTAGAGATGTAGATGTGAAGGGATCTATTCTCTGTGCCTTTTCACCAAGATGAATGATCTTTAATTTTTCATACCAGCTTTGGAACTGATTCTGTGTTTCTGGAACACATTGCTCTACCCAGACCCTGACACAACGGTTCAGATTTGTTTCTATAGAAAACAACAATTGTTTTTCTTATCATCCACAACCCCATAAAAGTATAATAAGTTAGAGGAACATTTCTTGCTTTGGTTTAATTTTCATTGTTAGATTAAATAAGCCTAAACTACCAGTGATGTAAGCAGAGAGAAATCGCTCTCCAGATACTCATGCAAAAGTGACTCAGGATTAGTCAAACATCCACAGGAAATGTATTTGGTAGGTCAGAACGCTCTAAAGATAGGTGCAGATATTTGCTGTATCTGTCACAGACTTAATCCGTATATATTCCAGTTCATGGATAGGAGAATTCAGTCACTGCAGTAAGAAAGATCCAATAAAATCTGACATTTAAAGTGAACCTGTCATTTCAGCTGCCTTTAAGAATAAGCTGCATGTGTGTAAATGAGGAATAACACAATATCTGGCCATTACGGTATATCATCAGTTCACCCCTCTGCAGGACCAATCTCTAATTGTCTGTTTTCTCTCAGTTGAGTTCCAGAAGGGGTAAAACTAGCAGCTGTGATGTCTCCCATACACAGCACACATAGATCAGGAGATCTTGCTCCCCTATCTGTCTTTAGCACACCCTCTGAAATGCCAGTATGGAGGGCATTATACAGCAGTACTGAGCAGCGTAGCTATGAATGCAGCACTAGAGTGAGATATGTAGAAAATGTACTAAATGCTTCAGCAGCATCTCTGTGTGTCTCTCTGCCTCTCTTCAGCAGCTCCTCCCTTCTCTCTCCTCTTCATAGCCTTCTATGGTTTTCAGCTGTAACTTGATTTTCCAGTGAGCTGATAATCCATCTTTTTTTCTGTAATATTACAAAGTTTCTTATCTTCACTCTTTCTACTGATTCACAAAAACATTCAAATGACAGTTATTCTTTAAAATGGTTGTCTCAATATTGTTATCACATACCCATTTGGCTTCTGTTGTTCCACTCAGCATTTCCAGAAGGCCACATGGTTATCCATTGACCACAATCAGCACAGAATTTTGAACCTAAAATGGATCTTATGTTCAATGTTTGAGAAGGATGTCTTCTAGAATGTATAGTGCCTTCCTTGGTGGAGAAGGAATAATGGTCTGGATGTTGGAACCTTACCTAGGCAGGATCCAGTGCATGGCTGTTTTAGGAGGGCTGCTACTGTATGCCGACCAGCCAAGTCCTAGCTGGTCAGTCTATCTTTGAGTCTGGACACAAAGCAAGGGATCTGACTCGATGTCCAATCCCAGAGCTAGGCAGGGGATTTAAGATTGGCATTTGCTGTTTGCCTTTGCATGTGAACTTGTTCTTAGCTCTTGTTAATTGTGTGCTCAGAACTGTGTTAAATTTCTTGGCTTTCCTGTGTACTGAATTTTACTTGTCTCTGGATTGACCCCTTTTCTACTGTTTTGGCTTCAATTGTCTCTCCTTTCTCTCCTTGTGAACGGACTTTGGTGTGTCTCTGGCTTAACAGCTTACTAGCTTAGATTTTGGCTTGACTTCTCTCCTGCTACTCCTTGTAATTTGATAGATCTGCTACCTTTGAGCTCACACCTGTTTTCTGCTGTCTGACTCTGCAGAAGTAACCTGGGTCACTAGCAGCCAAATCCAAACTGCCTTGCAGTGGGCTCTGGTGACAGCCTTAGGTCTACTAACTGGAGTGGTGCAAGAAGATAGACAGCAGATGAAGAGTTTGTTGGTCCTGGTCTTGGACGATGACTCTGTATTCAACTGCACCTCTGTCTCTTGAACCTGAGCTGTTTTTAGGGTTTGGCCTTTTATTACCATTAAAATTGTTTGCTTCCAACTTTATGACAGCAGTTTGAGGAAATCCTTTTCATTTTACTGTTCCAGTATGCCAGTGTTCCTGTGTACAAATCTAACTCCATGAAGACATGTTTTTGTTTTTTTACATGTGGAGGAACTTGATTAGCCACTATAAGCCCTGACCTGAACCCCATCAAGCAACTTTGGGATGAATTGGAATGTCAATTGCTGGCTACACTTTCTCATATGATCCCACAAATGCTGAATGGGCAAAATATCCCACAAATACTATAAATACACTCTAAAATCTAAAAGCCTTTTCACAAAAGTGGAGTCTGTTATGGCCAAAAAGAGAGTCCTTTAGAAACTTGCACTTTGATCATTTATTATTATTTTGTGCTCAGCACTCCACTAAATAGAATTGGATACAAGCCATGTACCTGCCAGGTTTCATTCTGGTAGGCAGGAAATATTGTACATTTGTAGATTTTAGGATATTTGCATTCCCCTATTGTTGGCTTTAATTAAGCAGATCCTGGCATTTGCGGCAGTCTGCTCAGGGCACCTTTGACAATGTTTTGGTTAATTTCCTACTTGGAATACCCAACATGCTACCTTCTGTCCAGAGAAAAGACTGCTGCCTAGTAGAGTGTGAGATCTAGCTAATAATTGTTTGTTTCTCACTTTGGTCCTCTTGATGCAATGTTTATTATCAGAGAGCCCTGACAATGTCTGTGTTTGAGCAATTATCAGGACCCACTGAAAGCAACAGATTTGCTAAGAGAACACATTTGCATATGCTAGCGTCTAATAGGTGCATGTGGGCTGTGTAAGAGTAGTCATGATTACTGTAGTTCAGGTAGTTGCAGGGTTTGACTCCAAGGGTTCCCTTACATTGGCCGATGCTGGGCCACTAATGAGTGCTGATCGTGATATTCAAGTTGACCAGCACTCATTTTAAAGGGCCTTTCATGTGAATGCAAAAGTAATGGGAGATGAATGGTTGCTATTGCTATTGTAAGTGTTTGTCCCCCATACGGTTTGTATATTCTGGACAGCACATCCCCTGTTTGCATTGGATGATGTGATGCCAACAAATTATGATTTTAGGTTCCACATCATAGATACAGTCACCCAACAAATGTGCTTTTATTGGGTGATCGGCAACACCTCTACATGAGACAGTTATTGGGAAGGAGTGTTCATACAAATGTTCATTCCTGATAATTGACCCCAACCTCAGCCAGTGTAAAAGGGCCCTAACATATGTACACAGGACTCTCAGACATGGGGAGAGTTAAAAGTGGAGAAAGTGACCCTACAGTAATTTGCAGCTTGGGTGACTAGGTGACCAAAGACAGCTTTTTATAGCCAACTAAATGTCTTATTTGTCTTAGTTATTTGCTTATTTTTCTTAAATCTTCATTTTCTCTTATCTTGGATGACATTTTGGGGCATGTGAACTGATTACTCAACTTACAATGGTTTCAACATACAATGGTCCTCCTGGAACCAATTACCGTATTTTTCGCCCTATAAGTCGCACTCCCCTTTCCCCCCCCCCAAAATTGGAGGGAAAATAGCAGTGCGTCTTATGGGGCGAATGCTGCAACCGTCGGGTGTATCGGCTGAGAGCGAGGAGGGGCTGGGGGCCGGCATCTGGTTCTGTAATGGCAGCGGGGCCCGGTGCAGTCACTGTGTTCTACTACACCGGGCCCCGCTCACTGTAGTATAATCATATCTAACTTGTGGGTATTGTTAAAGTATTTAAATCATCTTAAATCCAGCGCTGTACTACTTACTACTAACTTCTTGGCAGTTAGGAGGCCGGGTGGGCGCTCGTAGGGTAGCTCACTACGTCACGCGCCTGCTCCGCCCACTTTATGAATGAAACAGGCGGCACAGGTGCATGACGTAGTGAGCTACGCTGCGAGCGCCCTGACTGCCAAGAAGTTAGTAGTAAGTAGTACAGCGCTGGATTTAAGATTATTTGAATACTTTAACAATACCCATGAGTTAGATATGATTATACTACAGTGAGAGGGGCCCGGTGTAGTAGAATACAGTGACTGCACCGGGCCCCGCTGCTATTACAGAACCAGATGCCGGCCCCCATTCACTACACAGGGACACTGTTATGGGGGATCTGTGGATGACACATTAGATAAGATGCTATATATGTGTCATCCACAGATGCCCCCATAACAGTGCAATCCACAGATGCCCCCACAATGATCCCCCATAACAGTGCCATCCACAGATGCCCCCATAACAGTGCCATCCACAGATGCCCCCATAACAGTGCCATCCACAGATGCCCCCATAACAGTGCCATCCACAGATGCCCCCATAACAGTGCCCTCCACAGATGCCCCCATACCAGTGCCATCCACAGATGCCCCCATAACAGTGCCATCCACAGGTGCTCCCATAACAGTGCCACCCACAGATGCGCCCATAACAGTGCCATCTACAGATGCCCCATGATAGTGTCATCCACAGACCACCATTAGTTCAAAACCCACCAAAAGCACACATTTTTGTTCAAAATTTTGTTTTCTTATTTTCCTCCTCAAAAACCTAGGTGCGTCTTATGGGCCAGTGCGTCTTATAGGACGAAAAATACAGTAATATTGTATCTTGAGGGACCACTGTATAACATTACATGACTTAACATTGCATAACATTAAAGAACAAATCATTTGCCCCTGCTCCAGGGTACTGCACGTGCAGGGGTCTTTGGGCTCTGTATCAGAAATGGATCTACTACCGTTATAAAGTTATATTAAGAAATTTATCAGCACACCAGTTTGAAGCTAAGAAATGGCATGGTGTTAAAAGGTGGAAATCACTTTGAACAATATAAGTAATGTAAAGAAGTGGAGTAGACGGCTCTACTGCTCAGGTAAATGGTAGAGGTGCAGGACTGCTTGGTCTGACTCACCCAGTCAGAAGCATAAAATTACAAACAATAAGGGATAAGCAGGCACACTCTTGATTTGGGTACAAGATGTAATTTATTTATATTCTGTTACTCATGTAGTAGGTAAAAGGGTATAAGTATAAAATAGGTAAAAAATAGGGGGTGTTTCCTTTGACCTTTTTTCCAGGGCATCACCTTTCACCTATTGGTGATCACTTCAACACCCCCTATTTTTTACCTATTTTATACTTATACCCTTTTACCTACTACATGAGTAACAGAATATAAATAAATTACATCTTGTACCCAAATCAAGAGTGTGCCTGCTTATCCCTTATTGTTTGTAATATAAGTAATGTACTAATATATTCTCATTATATTTTACAGCTCAGTGGTACACAACAGCAAGAGACCTTATAAATCAAATTTTACATATACGTACTGTAGAGGGTATGATAGCACAAATGTAGAAAAACTAGAATATTGGAATATCGACTTGAAAAGTGTCCAAACCAAGGTGTTGTCATTTCCCTTGTTTCAATGTCACAGCTGGCAGAAGAAAATGTGTCATCCTGCCACAATAAGACCAATGGCATGGTCCATTGACTGCCATTTGCTGTTACATTAAGCAATCTGCCTAATTACATCCATCCGGAAGCTAATAGTTTACAACAGACAGAATCATATCACTTTCGCCCTCTAAAAGCATTGCGCTAGGAAACAGGGACATGAAATATCACATTGCCCTGGATTGCATTGGTTTAGCAGTATTGACTTAGCTATGCCTGCTCATTTGATCCTTCTAGGTGTTTCGGGATAATCTGTGATGAACAGATTGTGTAATCAGTCCGTGCAAAATGATTTCTAATAGGCAGAATTAGCCGCTGTTCAGGAACACCTGTCCACGCCGGCGAGCGGCAGCACTCCAGGCAAAGGCTTACAAGAGGCCAGGACGGTGATGGATTTCATTAAGAATGCATAAACTTTTGTAAACTATATGATAAACTATTCCAGAAGCAGGAAATATAATCAGTGAGCCATCTGTTAGGGGGCGAATCTCTCCAGCAAAGGCTTACGTGTGTGCACTATTAACTGAAGCAGTGATATATAGAGCACTGAGAGCCTCAGAACAATGCCTCATGTTATACATCTGTCTGCTCGTGTTAAACCGGCATAGGAAAATCATTTCATCTGTGAATACAGAATTTCATTAAAGGGGTTGTCCAAGATTTTGATATTGACGACCATCCTCAGGATAGACCACCAATATCAGATTGGCGGGGGTTCATCTGTGTTTCACCCCACTGTGTTTATGATGCCATCACTTCAGAGATCTACTGCTTTAACCCCATAAGGACCCATGACGTACATGTACGTAATATCTGGCCGGGACTTAAAGACCAGTGACCTAGGCATCGTGGCTGCCTTCCGTGACAGCCTGTGAGATCCAGCCCCCTGGATCTCACAGGCAGGAAGCTGTAAGTGTATTACACTTTGTAATACACTCCTTCGGCCTATCACAGTGGTCTTCAGCAACCACCCACAGAGATGGTCACACTCTGGATCTTATCTTTACCCGCCTCTGCTCCCTATCTAACCTTTCTAATTCGCCTCTCCCCCTATGCTTGTACATGCCCTCATCATCTCCCGCCTAGACTACTGCAACACTCTCCTCTGTGGCCTTCCATCTAGCACTCTCGCACCCCTCCAATCTATCCTCAACTCTGCTGCCCGACTAATCCACCTCTCACCCTATTACTTCTCTGCCTGTCCCCTCTGCCAATCCCTTCACTGGCTCCCCATTGCCCAGCGAATTCACTTCAAAGTACTAACAAATACATACAAGGCCATCCATAACCTGTCCCCTCTCTACATCTCTGAGCTACTTTCCCAATACAGCCCCACACGCACTCTCCGATCCTCACAAGACCTCCTTCTCTCCTCTCCTCTTATCGCCTCTTCCCACAATAGACTCCAAGATTTCTCCCGTGCATCCCCCATATTCTGGAACTCGCTACCCCAACATATCAGACTCTCACCTACAGTGGAATCCTTCAAAAGAAACCTGAAAACCCACCTCTTCAGACAAGCCTACAACCAGTGACCCTGCTGCCTCTATACCTCCATGACCAACTTCACCCGCACCTACTGTGTCCTTCTCCCATACCATGTAGATTGTAAGCCTCACGGGCAGGGCCCTCTCTCCTTCTGTACCAGTTTGTAACTCGTCTTGTTTATGATTAGTGCAATTGTCTGTATTATGTATGTATACCTCTTCTCTTATGTACAGCGCTATGGAATGAATGGCGCTTTAATAATAAATAATAATAGTAATACACTTATAGCCAATGCATTACAATACAGAAGTATTGTAATGCATTGTAAAAGGGATCAGACCCCCAAACGTTGAAGTCCCAGGGTGGGACAAAAAAAAAAGTGAAAAAAGAAAAAAGTGAAAAAATGTAAAGTTTCAAGTAAAAAAAAAAAAAGCGTCCTTTTCCCAAAATAAAGTAAAAAAAAAGGAAGTGATAAAAAAGGGAAAAAAATAGGAATAAAAACAGAAAAGTAGACATATTAGATATCGCCGCATCCGTATCGACCTGCTCTATAAAAATACCACATGACTTAACCCCTCAGATGAACACCGTAAAAAAGATAAAATAAAAACGGTGTCAAAAAAGCCATTTTTTGTCACCTTCCATCACAAAAATGTAATACCAAGCGATCAAAAAGTCATATGCACCTCAAAATCATACCCATCAAACCGTCATCTCATTCCACAAAAAATAAGACCCTACCTAGGACAATCGCCCCAAAAATATAAAAAAAATATGGCTCAGAATATGGAGACACTAAAACATGATTTTTTTTGTTTCAAAAATGCTGTTGTGTAAAACTTAAATAAAAAATAAAAAAAAGTATACAAATCAGGTATCTCTGCGTCCGTAGGGACCTGCTGTATAAAAATATCACATGACCTAACCCGTAAAGGGTGAACACCGTAAAAAAATAAAATAAAAAGTGTGTAATCGTGAGTAGTGAGGTCTGGTGTGAGTCATATTTTAAAATAATTCATAGAGCTATATACGGTTTTTATATACCTGGGGACCCTTCCAAAAAAACAGATGACAGAATAACACACTGTCCCAAATGCCAGTTACCTAACACAGATATCACACATGCCACAATATTCTGGCAGTCTTTCCTATCTATGATAAACTCCAAGTGTCACACATAGATCCCAATGGACCCAGAAATTCTTCTATTTCATGCAGGGAGAGATTCAATTAAACCTAAAATAGCAGCTGCACTTCATGTGGCAATACTTGCAGCCAAAAAATGTCTTTCAAACCATTGGCTTAAACCTGATACACCACCACTGAAGGAGATCATTCAGCACACGACCAAATGTTTAACAGTAGAACGTATTGAAGCAGAATACTGTAAATCAACATCAACAACTTCTTTCTTTAGAAAGTGGAGAATGTATGTGACAGCTTTCTTCACTGACTCAGAGATATTGGCGACTATTCGACCGTTTCTCTATACTGAATGGTTTGCCAAATTGGAGACTTCAGACCTATGGTACAAACTGCATATAGAGCAGAAAAACAAATGAGCCAGACAAAATATTATTAAAATATAGTATTTAATTTTATATAAATGACTAGATAAAGTTCACAAGCATATAACAAGTACTGTACAATTCATTTCTGAGATGAGGTGGGGTTGGGAGGGACGTTGGAGGGCTTTACTGTCTATTTTGTATAACTGATGTTGTTATTATGAAAACTTTCAATAAAAATATGATAAAAAAGCGTGTCAAAACTGCAATTTTTTCTCACCTTACATCACAAAAAGTGTAATACCAAACGATCAAAAAGTCATATGCGCCCTAAAATAGTACAAATGAAACTGTCATCTTATACCAACAAAAATGAGCTCCTACATAAGACAGTCGCCCAAAAAAAAAAAAAAAAACTATGGCTTTCAGAATATGGAGACACTAAAAAAATTTTTTTTTTCCAAAAGTGCTTTATTATGTAAAACTGAAACAAACAACCAAATAAAGTAGTCATATTTGGCATTGTCGCATCCATAACAACCTGCTCTATAAAAATAGCACATGATCTAACCTGTCAGATGAACATTGTAAAAAACAAAAAATAAAAACGGTGCCAAAACAGCTATTTTTTGTTACCTTGCCTCACAAAAAGTGTATTATAGAGCAACCAAAAATCATATGTACCCTAAAATAGTACCAACAAAGCTGCCACCTTATCCCGTAGTTTCCAAAATGGGATAATTTTTTGGGAGTTTCTACTCTAGGGGTGCATCAGGGGGTCTTCAAATGTGACATGGCAACTTAAAATTATCAGAGTGAAATCTGCCCTCCATATGGTGTTCCTTTCCTTCTGCACCCTGCCGTGTGCCCGTACAGTAGTTTACGACCACATATGAGGTGTTTCTGTAAACTACTGAATCAGGGCAATAAATGTTGAGTTTGGTTTGGCTGTTAACCCTTGCTTTGTTACTGGAAAAAAATGGATTAAAATGGAAAATCTGCCAAAAAAGTGAAATTCTGAAATGTCATCTACATTTTCCTTTAATTCTTGTGGAACACCTAAAGGGTTAAGAAGGTTTGTAAAATCAGTTTTGAATACCTTGAGGGGTGTAGTTTCTAAAATGGGGCAATTTTTGGGTGGTTTCTATTATGTAAGCCTCGCAAAGTGACTTCAGACCTAAACTGGTCCTTAAAAAGTGGGTTTTGGAAATTTTCTGAAGAATTTGAAGATTTGCTTCGAAACTTCTAAGGCTGGATTCACACGTCCGTGGAACACGGTCCATGTGATACCGGCCTGGATTTCTTCTGAGTGTATTACTGTACTGCGGCGGCAACAGGAAGCGCATGGCGTCATAGCAACCAAAGACGCCATGTGCTCCTGCACTCAGAAGAAATCCAGGCCGGTATCACACGGACCGAGTTCCACTGACGTGTGAATCCAGCCTAAGCCTTCTAACGTCCCAAAAAAAGAAAATGTCATTTACAAAACGATCCAAACATGAAGTAGACATATGGGAAATGTAAAGTAATAACTATTTTAGGAGGTACCACTATCTGTTTTAAAAGCAGAGAAATAGAAATTTTGAAAATTGCTCATTTTTCTAAATTTTTTGTAAATTTGGTATTTTTTTATAAATAAAAATAAAATATTTTGACTCAAATTTACCACTGTCATGAAGTACAATATGTGACGAGAAAACAATCTCAGAATGGCTTGGATAAGTAAAAGCATTTTAAAGTTATCACCACATAAAGTGACACATGTCAGATATGCAAAAAATGGCCTGGTCCTTATGGGGTTAATAAGATCTTTCCACAGTGGCGTGCCGTCAATAAAGGCAGAGGGAGGGTGGCCTGGTGCTGATCTCCTTTTCTGCTTCTTCCACCCCCTGGTGAAAAAACTGCATTTTATATGCAGCCGCCAATAGGCTGTACTGAATGCAAAAACATTATAATAGCTGCCATTGCACTGTATACATTCCTATGCACTGAGCTCCCCCTAGTGGAGGCAGACAGCTTTGTAATATGTGAAGTAAAGCTGGAGAATTTATCAATATATTTATGACCGTTGTCTTCTGTATATACTGTACATTGAGAAATTTGCTGTTCAGGATAAGCTCCATATTAGGAGTGGCCGTCCTGTAAAGATGACTGAAAGAGCACAGCGCAGACTGCTCAATGAGGTGAAGAAGAATCCTAGAGTGTCAGCTAAAGACTTACAAAAGTCTCTGGCTTATGCTAACATCCCTGTTAGCGAATCTACGATACATAAAACACTAAACAAGAATGGATTTCATGGGAGGATACCACAGAGGAAGCCACTGCTGTCAAAAAAAAACATTGCTGCACATTTACAGTTTGCACAAGAGCACCTGGATGTTCCACAGCAGTACTGGCAAAATATTCTGTAGACAGATGAAACCAAAGTTGAGTTGTTTGGAAGAAACACACAACACTATGTGTGGAGAAAAAGGCACAGCACACCAACATCAAAACCTCATCCCAACTGTGAAGTATGGTGGTGGGGGCATCATGGTTTGGGGCTGCTTTGCTGCGTCAGGGCCTGGACGGATTGCTATCATCGAAAGAAAAATGAATTCCCAAGTTTATAAAGACATTTTCCAGGAGAACTTAAGGCCATCTGTCCACCAGCTGAAGCTCAACAGAAGATGGGTGTTGCAACAGGACAACGACCCAAAGCACAGAAGTAAATCAACAACAGAATGGCTTAAACAGAAGAAAATACGCCTTCTGGAGTGGCCCAGTCAGAGTCCTGACCTCAACCCGATTGAGATGCTGTGGCATGACCTCAAGAAAGCGATTCACACCAGACATCCCAAGAATATTGCTGAACTGAAACGGTTCTGTAAAGAGGAATGGTGAATAATTACTCCTGACCGTTGTGCACGTCTGATCTGCAACTACAGGAAACGTTTGGTTGAAGTTATTGCTGCCAATAAGGTTCAACCTGTTATTAAATCCAAGGGTTCACATACTTTTTCCACCTGAACTGTGAATGTTTACATGGTGTGTTCAATAAAAACATGGTAACATTTAATTCTTTGTGTGTTATTAGTTTAAGCAGACTGTGATTGTCTATTGTTGTGACTTAGATGAAGATCAGATCACATTTTATGACCAATTTGTGCAGAAATCCATATCATTCCAAAGGGTTCACATACTTATTCTTGTAACTGTATGCCACCTGCCTCTCCGCAGAATTCCTGTATTCTTTTTATCACCCGTACATTTACTATCAAGCGTTCATCTAGAAGACATGGAAAAGTTCCTATAAACTCTGTGTTAGCATTTTGTAAGAAGTAAAGAAGAAATGGAATGTGACTGGTTAATTGAACATCTGTTAATTCAAGGGTAATTTGGTGTCATGGACGTTGAAATTTGCAGAGTATAGGAAGAAAGCATGCCAGAAACCAACCATGTTTTAGATATATGCGCTTTAGATTCCATGCATTTTTAATTAGTAATTAGACTTTTGGAATGAGGCAATCTTGCTGTCTTTCACTGAAAATATATTATAATTATGGATGAGCGAATCGACTTTGGATTAAACATCCGAAGTCGATTCGCATAAAACTTAGTTTCAATACTGTACGGAGCGAGCGCTCCGTACAGTATTAGGATGTATTGGCTCCGATGAGCCAAAGTTATTCTCACGAGACTTCACATAATAACTTCAGAAATTGATTTATACTGTAAAAAAAACATTTCCCGAACTAGGGTTAGGTTCCAGGGTAGCACAGTTTTTGTGACGTTAGAAAATGTTGCATATAATTTTTTATTTTTTATTTTTTTTTGCACAAAATACCTATGGGTTTTCCAGTCTAACATAGAGTCATCTTTATTACAAAGGTTACATCAATTTGTACTCCACCAGGGGACTGGCGCTCTCTTTGCAAAAATTTGTAATGATGAATGTGCCTAAAAATGAAGCTGGCCGTCCCTTAGAAACTGCAAACTGCCAGGCATGGTGAAAACTATTTTAAAAATAGTGCAAATGCAACATAAATTTGCAGCAAATTACATTAGACTACCCTTAAAGTAGAAATTTTTATTCTCTGACCTGCTAGAAAGGTACATGATACAATCTGTAGTAGATGTAATCTTCTCATCAGTGACTGTCATTGTGAGTTATAACCTCTCTTCTAATTGTAGCTGCGTCATGGGACCAATTCTCTGATCTCCACCTGACACAGGACAGGAAGTCAGTTACTTCTCTATTCATTCCTGTGAGACTGAGAGTGAGGCTCCCATAGGAATATATAGAGAAACTGACTTCCTGTCCACACATAAGATGCTGTGTTATTTGGTGAGTCTGATTGCTGATCACATGACACAGCTGAGAAACAGAAGGGAGGTTATAACTCACAAATACAGTCAGTGGTAAGAAGATTACCTTCGCCACAGATTACATCATGTACCTTTCTAGCAGATCAGAGAGTAAAATATTTTGTGGGAGTTCTTTAAGTTTACACTGTAAAAAATGTGACAGTATTAGTAGAGTTGCCCCACACTGTAAATCCCATGGCTGCAGTGGATTTGAAGTTCTTTATCAACTAATCAGAGCCCCAACCATTAGGAAGCTACAGTATACCGGGAAATTAATCAGCACAGAATGCTAGACCTAAAAATTACAGTTTTAAATGAGCATGTAAGGATACTTTCACACTTGTGGCAGAGGATTCCGGCAATCTGGACACAAACAGATGCATTTGTCAGACGGATCCGGATGCGGATCCATCTCACAAATGCATTGCAATACCGGATCCATCTTTCCGGTTGTCATCCGGAAAAACGGATCCGGTATTTATTTTTTTCACATTTTTAATCCGGATCCGTTTTGCCGGAACACTTGGGGCCAGATCCGGCATTAATGCATTTCAATGGAAATTAGGAAATTAATGCAGGATCCGGCATTCTGGCAAGTGTTCAGGATTTTTTTGCCGGAGAGAAAACTGCAGCATGCTGCAGTATTTTCTCCGGCCAAAAAACGTAAGAGGGACTGAACTGATGCATCCTAAACGGATTGCTCTCCATTCAGAATGCATTAGGATAAAACTGATCAGATTTTTTCCGGTATTGCGCACCGAGGACGGAACTCAATACCGGAAAACTTTAACGCAAGTTTGAAAGTACCCTAAGAAGTACAGAAATGTAAAGTGTGGCATGTCTGTAAAGATTCTCATTCATCCAGGTCATGGTATATCAGTAGTAATAAGTCAGAGCAACTGTACTTGTTTTTCTTGAAAACGTTTCGCTAGTCATCCAACTGGCTTTCTTAAGTAGAATGGCTTGTACAATAAATCTCTTGCATTAAATACTGGTGACTTTCACATCTGCGTTTTTTCTTTCCGGTATTGAGATCGGCAGAGGATCTCAATACTGGAAGAAAACGCTTCCGTTTTGTCCCCAGTCATTGTAAATGGGGATAAAACTGAACTGAATGGAACAGAATGCATTCGGTTTTGTTTGGTTGTGTTCCCATACCTGACAGAAAACCGCTTCAAGCAGCATTTTTCTGTCCGGCATAGGATGCGGAGCAAGACGGATGACGGCATGACACACAATGTATATCAATAGTGCCGGATCAGTTTTCTCGAACACAAAAGAGAACGGATCCGGCAACCATTGGCTTACAATGGTTTTAATGCAGGATTCGTCATGGCTATTTTAAAGATAATGCATACGGATCCGTTCATAACGGATTATGCCGGCTATATTATCTAGAAAGAAAAGTTTTTGCTGATCTATGCCGGATCCAGCAAATACGCATGTGTGAAAGTAGCCTAAACCTATAAGGTGTGATTAAACTTCCTTAGGGGATGTGTTAAACCAGCATTTTCTGCCACTTACAATGCAGTTGTAACATTTCTTCCGAGGCAGTTTTTAAGGTTTAATTTTTTTTCCTTTAAGAATAGCTACACTATTCTAACATAATCGAAAATTGAGTACTATTAACCCATGGTTATTTAGAAAAAGCTGAATATTTTAATACCCTACATTTATCAGGATCATTGCTTTTTCCAATGGAGACAACATAGCACAGCCGGCTACACTGTTTCTGTAGTTCTAACAACCGTTTGCTGCCACAACCAGGCTGAATGGGGAGGGGGAAGTGAGTAGTGTTCTATCAGATATTCTGGACATATCCAATGGATATACCAGAAATGTCTGATATGAGAATACCCATTTAATTGCTTCTCATCGGGGCACCCCCTTACACGGCAGGCCTTGGGGTGATAATATGTAAAAATAAAAACAATGCAAAAGTTTCTTCGATATAAATTCAAGATTTAGGACCAGTTTAACATTATGCTAATATTAACTTCCTCGTCTGTTTTCAAGCAGCAATGATCTACATATTGATTGAAAAATAAATTATGTACCAGAAGCAGCCCATCAATGATTAGCCTGAGATCACTCACAGACCTGGACACCTGCCATCAGTCCTAACATTTTGAAGCAGTAAATACGGTCACTTCTGTTATTGCCGGTCATTGTCTTGCATGATGGAAGAATTTAGATTACTTGATGTATTTTGCAGACTCAGCTGATCTTCTTTTGGGGTGTTATCCCCCTCACATCACAATGGGAAAACTGACACAAAACCTTCTAAGAACCTTCTAAGTTCTTTGAAAGGAACACTAAACCTAAACATGAATGATACAAGTATTTAGGAGGTTAACCTCCTCCCACTGTTTGTCGGTCTGCAGCATTTTCTGCATGTTCCTGAAATTCTGCAAGAACACAGAGGTTAATCCCCTGCTGATCCTCTGTGTTGTCGTCTGGTTAACGGCTGATGGGGGGAAGCTCCTGCTGCAGCCAGTTATCTTACAGCCAGACACAGGACAGTGGGAGATGGAGGGGGAAATGGCTGAGCTCATGAAACACAGAGAGAAGATTTCTTTACATATTTCTCAGTTTTAAAAGTAACATGAGGCAAAATAGGATCAAAGGCTAGGATGAGATTAGGTAAGGGCAGAGATTTTTTTAAAAAGTTTTTCTGCATTTTCTATGTTTAGTGATCCTTTAACCCGAATATTACACACTATTTTTCTAATGCCAAGAATTCATTTATTGTCTGCAGTTTTAGGAGGTCTATGGAGGCCATTGGAGAGGTGGATCTTCTGGTTGGCCGTCATAGGATCTCAATAGCGAAAGAGAACGCTTCAGCTTTGTCGCCATTCATTGTCAATGGGGACAAAACTGAACTAAACTAAACGGAATGCACCAGAATGCATTCCGTTCCGTTTGGTTGCGCTCCTATCGTGGACAGAATAACGCTGCAAGCAGCGTTTTTCTGTCCGCAATGTGGTGCGTAGCAAGACCGATCCGTCCTGGCACACGATGTAAGTCAATGGGGACGGATCCGTTTTCTCTGACACAATAGAAAACAGATCCGTCCCCCATTTATTTTCAATGGTCTTCAAGACGGATCAGTGTTGGCTATAGAAGACATAATGCAACCGGATCCGTTCATGACGGATGCATGCGGTTGTATTATTGTAACGGAAGCGTTTTTGCAGATCCATGGCGGATCCGCAAAAACGCTAATGTGAAAGTAGCTTTAGGTGAACCCGCACAGGTCCTCCACTCTACATAAACACCCTAACACTAGCAAACGAGGGAGCAGAAACTATCTAAAGAGTAACCTTCTTTCAAATATAAGATGCTGCATGGCAGTATAAATGCCAAGCCACCCTATTCTGAACTGGAGAATATGGTGGGACAAATTAGGGCAGCTACTAAAACTGAACTAGTCAAAGTGATTGCTTCCACCATGGGTGTTGTTAGATTCATGGGCACCTTTGGGCATTGGGTTGCTTGGGGAAAGGGAAGTTCAGGTGGGATTTGTTCCTTCGACATAGGCCAGGGAAGTGACTTAATGGCTTCTTTTGTTAACTAGTGTTCAGATGTATTCTGGTAAATCATTTAACCACCTCCGGACCGCCTAACGCAGATTCGCGTTCCGGAGGTGGCAGCGCTGCGCACAGTCACGCATATACGCGTCATCTCGCGAGACGCGAGATTTCGCTCCAAGCCGGCCCGCGCATGCGCATCGCGGGCCGGCAAAAGTTAAAGAACAAGTTAGTCACCAGCCTGCCAGCAACGATCATTGGCTGGCAGGCTGGCGATTTTTAAAAAATCCAATCACAAGCCATATAACAGATCATATTAGTAAATATGATCTGTTATATGGCTTGTCTGCTCCTGTGCTGGTCCTTTTCGTCGGTTGGATCCAGCACAGGAGCAGACTTCACAGTGAGTAGCACCAACACTACACCTTAGCCCCAGATCACCCCCCTGCACCCCAATTAACCCTTTGATCACCCCTTTGATCGCCCCTGTCAATCACCAGTGAAAGGAAAAAAAGTGATCAGTGTAAACTGTCACTTTTTTTTTTTCACTAGTATTGGCTGTTAGGTTTTAGGGATAGTTTAGGCCCCTTGGTTAGGTAGTTAGCGTCAGTTAGCGCCCACCCCACCGCACCGCAGTCACTTTTATTCGCTGAATAGCGTATCGCTAATCAGCATTTGTACTTTTATAGTATCTGTAAGTGATCAAAACTGATCACGGTCAGATCTATAATAGTATTAGTGTCACTTTAGTTCGCCCTCCACCCAAAACGCAGTGTTTGCCCGATCAGGCCTGATCGGTCGCCCACACGTGCGTTCACCCACGCCCGCCCCACCGCAGTGACAAAAAATATATATTTTTTGATCACTGCACATTCATTTTACACGCACTGCGGCGATAAAAAAATCAGTTTTGATATTTTTTATCAACCGCAGCGGCCTCCGGTACTTCGCTAGCCTCCCCTTTGTAAGACAGGTTTGCTTTTTTTCTTGGGTAGTCTCAGGGAATACCCCTAAATTTAGTAGTCCAAAATGTCAAACAGGGGGTATTCTTCTGAAGAGGCCTACAGGATTCTGACCCAGTCGGATGAGGAGTGGGAACCCTCATCTGATGAATCTAGCGGGTCAGAATATGAACCTGTGGAAAGCAGTGGCTCTCTGACCCAAAGTTCGGACGAGGAGGTGGAGGTCCCTGGCAGCACCAGGCGTACCCGGCCCCATGTCGCTAGACCACAGGTTATGCAGGATCCGCTTCAAGAGCAGCAGAGTGGGGCTGTCGCTGCCGGATCACGTGGTGAGGCATACACCAGCAGCGCAGCCCTCCCTGGACCTAGTACCAGCACTGCCGTACAACATGGTGACGTGGCGAGCACCAGAAGGGCAGTTGAAGCTGGTACGGTGGCACGTGCACTAGTTACCCCGTCGCAGCCACCGCAAAGACAGGCCCGTAGAGCCCCTAGAATCCCTGAGGTGCTGGCAAACCCTGATTGGCAGTCACCAACTTCAGCCGCACCTGTAGTTCCCCCTTTCACCGCCCAGTCTGGAGTTCGGGTTGAGACGGCTCAAATCGGTTCGGCCCTGGGATTTTTTGAGCTGTTCTTGACTGCGGAGCTCTTGGACTTAGTCGTGGCAGAGACCAACCAGTATGCCACACAATTTATATCCGCCAACCCGGGAAGCTTTTATGCCCAGCCTTTCCGGTGGAAACCAGTCCAAGTTTCCGAAATTAAAATTTTTTTGGGCCTTCTCCTCAACATGGGCCTGACAAAAAAGCATGAATTGCGGTCATATTGGTCAACGCACCCGATTCATCACATGCCCATGTTCTCTGCTGCTATGTCCAGGGCACGATTTGAGGCCATCCTCCGTTTCCTGCATTTTAGCGACAACACCACCTCCCGTCCCAGAGGCCACCCAGCTTTTGACCGGCTCCACAAAATTCGGCCCCTCATAGACCATTTCAACCAGAAATTTGCAGATTTGTATACCCCCGAGCAAAACATCTGCGTAGACGAGTCCCTAATACATTTTACCGGGCGCCTTGGCTTCAAACAGTACATCCCAAGCAAGCGTGCCCGGTATGGGGTCAAATTGTATAAGCTCTGTGAAAGGGCCACAGGCTATACCCACAAATTTCGTGTCTATGAGGGAAAAGATCAGACCCTGGAGCCGGTCGGTTGCCCTGACTACCTGGGGAGCAGTGGGAAGACAGTCTGGGACTTGGTGTCACCCTTATTCGGCAAGGGGTACCATCTTTATGTGGACAATTTTTACACAAGTGTGGCCCTCTTTAGGCATTTGTTTCTAGAACGGATTTGCGCCTGTGGCACCGCGCGAACTAGTCGCGTGGGCTTCCCCCAACGGCTTGTAACCACCCGTCTTGCAAGGGGGCAGAGGGCTGCCTTGTGTAACGAAGAACTGCTCGCGGTGAAATGGAGAGACAAGCGTGACGTTTACATGCTCTCCTCCATTCACGCAGACACGACAATCCAAATTGAGCGAGCAACCCGTGTCATTGAAAAGCCCCTCTGTGTCCACGACTATAATGCGCTCATGGGAGGGGTGGACTTCAATGACCAGATGTTGTCTCCGTATTTAGTTTCCCGCAGAACCAGACGCTGGTATAAGAAGGTGTCTGTATATTTAATTCAATTGGCGCTGTACAATAGTTTTGTTCTCTACAGTAAGGCTGGGAGAACACGATCTTTCCTCAAATTCCAGGAAGAGATCATCGAGAACCTCCTTTACCCAGGAGGTTCCGTGGCCCCATCCCCCAGTGTAGTTAGCCGTCTACACGAGCGACATTTCCCCAGTGTCGTTCCTGGTACCTCAACCCAACCGTCACCCCGAAAAAGATGTCGTGTCTGTAGCAGGAGTGGAATAAGGCGTGACACCCGCTATTTCTGTCCTGACTGTGCTGACCACCCTGCCCTATGCTATGGAGAGTGTTTCCGGAAGTACCACACACAGGTACACCTAGCATAGGGATTGCATCTCACAGGACAGGCACACAGGGCTATTAGGGCCCTTTTACTCTCAGCTGCTGCAAACCTCTCCTTTCACCTGGGATAAAGTGCATAACGTACTTCGCCACATCTTTGGGCGATTTGCGCTTTGCACATTGTCCCATGGGGAAGGAGAGGTTTGTTCTATAAAGGTAAAAAAAACTAAACAAAAAAAAAATTACCGGTAAGTAAAAAAGTTAAAAAAGTTTAAAAAAGTTAATATGTTCTGTTCTAAAGTTAATAAAGTTATTGCTTTGCGGCCTGGTTTTTTCTTTTTTGTTTTGTTTTTTTTACCTTCCAGGTGGACCAACCGATCGACCAGCTGCAGCACTGATGTGCATTCGGACAGAAGCATTGTGCTGCTGTCAGATTACACGCAAGTCGGTGTATGCGGCGCTGCAAGACGAGATTTCTCCTCTGCAGTAAAAGATATGTTTGCCGAGGCATATGAGCTGAGGAGGTGGCGGTGTTCATATACTTTGGCAAACACTTTGTATATATAAAAAAAAAAATCCCGGCAATGATTTATTCATCCACATCGATTGATGTGAATGGAGAAATCTGGTTTGCCAGGGCATACGAGCTGAAGTGGGTATGGATGTTGGGCGGAGCTCCTATGTCCTGGCAGACGCCTTTCCCCTCCTTTTTCTTTTTTTGGCAGAGATTTTTTCATCCACATTGATCGATGCGAATGAAGAAATCTGTGCCGTTCATTTTTTTCTTTCAGCCCAGAGGCTGAACGGAAAAAAAAAATCTCATTACCCGTATGCTCAATATAAGGAGAATAGCAGAAACTCCTAATGCTGGGCATACATGTAATGATTGCGGAGACCCTCAAATGCCAGGGCAGTACAAACACCCCACAAATAACACCATTTTGGAAAGAAGACACCCCAAGGTATTTGCTGAGGGGCATATTGAGTCCATGAAAGATTGAAATTTTTGTCCCAAGTTAGCGGAAAGGGAGACTTTGTGAGAACAAAATCCAAAAAATCAATTTCCGCTAACTTGTGCCAAAATTTTTTTTTTTCAATGAACTCGCCATGCCCCTCATTGAATACCTTGGGGTGTCTTCTTTCCAAAATGGGGTCACATGTGGGGTATTTATACTGCCCTGGCATTTTAGGGGCCCCAAAGCGTGAGAAGAAGTCTGGTATCCAAATGTCTAAAAATGCCCTCCTAAAAGGAATTTGGGCCCCTTTGCCCACCTAGGCTGCAAAAAAGTGTCACACATGTGGTATCTCCGTATTCAGCAGAAGTTGGGGAATATGTTTTGGGGTGTCATTTTACATATACCCATGCTGGGTGAGATAAATATCTTGGTCAAATGCCAACTTTGTATAAAAAAAATGGGAAAAGTTGTCTTTTGCCAAGATATTTCTCTCACCCAGCATGGGTATATGTAAAATGACACCCCAAAACACATTCCTTACCTTCTTCTGAGTACGGAGATACCAGATGTGTGACACTTTTTTGCAGCCTAGCTGGGCAAAGGGGCCCACATTCCAAAGAGCACCTTTCAGATTTCACAGGTCATTTACCTACTTACCAGACATTAGGGCCCCTGGAAAATGCCAGGGCAGTATAACTGCCCCACAAGTGACCCCATTTTGGAAAGAAGACACCCCAAGGTATTCCGTGAGGGGCATGGCAAGTTCCTAGAATTTTTTATTTTTTGTCACAAGTTAGTGGAAAATGATGATTTTTTTTTTTTTTTTTTTTTTTCATACAAAGTCTCCTATTCCACTAACTTGTGACAAAAAAAAAAAATTTCCATGAACTCACTATGCCCATCAGCGAATACCTTGGGGTCTCTTCTTTCCAAAATGGGGTCACTTGTGGGGTAGTTATACTGCCCTGGCATTCTAGGGGCCCAAATGTGTGGTAAGGAGTTTGAAATCAAATTCAGTAAAAAATGACCTGTGAAATCCAAAAGGTGCTCTTTGGAATATGGGCCCCTTTGCCCACCTAGGCTGCAAAAAAGTGTCACACATCTGGTATCTCCGTACTCAGGAGAAGGTGGGGAATGTGTTTTGGGGTGTCATTTTATATATACCCATGCTGGGTGAGATAAATATCTTGGCAAAAGACAACTTTTCCCATTTTTTTATACAAAGTTGTCATTTGACCAAGATATTTATCTCACCCAGCATGGGTATATGTAAAAAGACACCCCAAAACACATTCCTCAACTTCTCCTGAGTACGGCAATACCACATGTGTGACACTTTTTTGCAGCCTAGGTGGGCAAAGGGGCCCATATTCCAAAGAGCACCTTTCGGATTTCACTCGTCATTTTTTACAGAATTTGATTTCAAACTCCTTACCACACATTTGGGCCCCTAGAATGCCAGGGCAGTATAACTACCCCACAAGTGACCCCATTTTGGAAAGAAGAGACCCCAAGGTATTCGCTGATGGGCATAGTGAGTTCATGGAAGTTTTTATTTTTTGTCACAAGTTAGTGGAATATGAGACTTTGTATGAAAAAAAAAAAAAAAAAAAAAATCATCATTTTCCACTAACTTGTGACAAAAAATAAAAAATTCTAGGAACTCGCCATGCCCCTCACGGAATAGCTTGGGGTGTCTTCTTTCCAAAATGGGGTCACTTGTGGGGTAGTTATACTGCCCTGGCATTCTAGGGGCCCAAATGTGTGGTAAGGAGTTAGAAATCAAATTCTGTAAAAAATGATGAGTGAAATCCGAAAGGTGCTCTTTGGAATATGGGCCCCTTTGCCCACCTAGGCTGCAAAAAAGTGTCACACATCTGGTATCTCCGTACTCAGGAGAAGGTGGGGAATGTGTTTTGGGGTGTCATTTTATATATACCCATGCTGGGTGAGAGAAATATCTTGGCAAAAGACAACTTTTCCCATTTTTTTATACAAAGTTGTCATTTGACCAAGATATTTATCTCACCCAGCATGGGTATATGTAAAAAGACACCCCAAAACACATTCCTCAACTTCTCCTGAGTACGGGGATACCAGATGTGTGACACTTTTTTGCAGCCTAGGTGGGCAAAGGGGCCCATATTCCAAAGAGCACCTTTCGGATTTCACTCGTCATTTTTTACTGAATTTGATTTCAAACTCTTTACCACACATTTGGGCCCCTAGAATGCCAGGGCAGTATAACTACCCCACAAGTGACCCCATTTTGGAAAGAAGAGACCCCAAGGTATTCGCTGATGGGCATAGTGAGTTCATGGAAGTTTTTATTTTTTGTCACAAGTTAGTGGAATATGAGACTTTGTATGAAAAAAAAAAAAAAAAAAAAAATCATCATTTTCCACTAACTTGTGACAAAAAATAAAAAATTCTAGGAACTCGCCATGCCCCTCACGGAATAGCTTGGGGTGTCTTCTTTCCAAAATGGGGTCACTTGTGGGGTAGTTATACTGCCCTGGCATTCTAGGGGCCCAAATGTGTGGTAAGGAGTTAGAAATCAAATTCTGTAAAAAATGATGAGTGAAATCCGAAAGGTGCTCTTTGGAATATGGGCCCCTTTGCCCACCTAGGCTGCAAAAAAGTGTCACACATCTGGTATCTCCGTACTCAGGAGAAGGTGGGGAATGTGTTTTGGGGTGTCATTTTATATATACCCATGCTGGGTGAGAGAAATATCTTGGCAAAAGACAACTTTTCCCATTTTTTTATACAAAGTTGTCATTTGACCAAGATATTTATCTCACCCAGCATGGGTATATGTAAAAAGACACCCCAAAACACATTCCTCAACTTCTCCTGAGTACGGGGATACCAGATGTGTGACACTTTTTTGCAGCCTAGGTGGGCAAAGGGGCCCATATTCCAAAGAGCACCTTTCGGATTTCACTCGTCATTTTTTACTGAATTTGATTTCAAACTCTTTACCACACATTTGGGCCCCTAGAATGCCAGGGCAGTATAACTACCCCACAAGTGACCCCATTTTGGAAAGAAGAGACCCCAAGGTATTCGCTGATGGGCATAGTGAGTTCATAGAACTTTTTATTTTTTGTCACAAGTTAGTGGAATATGAGACTTTGTAAGAAAAAAAAAAAAAAAAAAAAAAATCATCATTTTCCGCTAACTTGTGACAAAAAATAAAAAGTTCTATGAACTCACTATGCCCATCAGCGAATACCTTAGGGTGTGTACTTTCAGAAATGGGGTCATTTGTGGGGTGTTTGTACTGTCTGGGCATTGTAGAACCTCAGGAAACATGACAGGTGCTCAGAAAGTCAGAGCTGCTTCAAAAAGCGGAAATTCACATTTTTGTACCATAGTTTGTAAACGCTATAACTTTTACCCAAACCATTTTTTTTTTACCCAAACATTTTTTTTTTATCAAAGACATGTAGAACTATAAATTTAGAGCAAAATTTCTATATGGATGTCGTTTTTTTTTGCAAAATTTTACAACTGAAAGTGAAAAATGTCATTTTTTTGCAAAAAAATCGTTAAATTTCGATTAATAACAAAAAAAGTAAAAATGTCAGCAGCAATGAAATACCACCAAATGAAAGCTCTATTAGTGAGAAGAAAAGGAGGTAAAATTCATTTGGGTGGTAAGTTGCATGACCGAGCAATAAACGGTGAAAGTAGTGTAGGTCAGAAGTGTAAAAAGTGGCCTGGTCTTTCAGGGTGTTTAAGCACTGGGGGCTGAGGTGGTTAAAAGCGGGTCTCTAGGCAAAATACATGGGTCAGATGTCCCTAGGTTGTAGTCCTTACTAATCCACTAGCAACCACTGAATTTTACCCGTCAGCAAAATTGACAAGCCAGGATCTGGAAGATCGCCAAATAGAGCCAGGGCACCGGACTGGAATTGCAGGGAGCATATGAGCATGATTCTTTCCTTAGGACCACGCACTAGTGGGCCTACTAAAAAGGGACCAACTCATGAAAACCCCTTTATTTGGAGTAAACGAGACTTTGTACCGCCAAATCCTAGTAAATAGTGTCATTTCCCCTTGATCAAGTATTTTGGATTCCCACCACTTATTATCCCTTAAAAGTGCATCTTATAGATAGAATAACTGTAAAAGGACCAGTCATTGGGACAACTGTACTTTAAAAAACCCTGAAGGCCTAATCATTATTCCATAAACTGCTTTAAGGCCATCATTTCTAGCCACCAACAAATAAGCCTCCTTTAGTGATTACAGTCTTCCCTGAGTTGAAAAATTAAGTGACTTGGCCAAGGTCACTAGAAGCTAACTAAGGAATCGATCCATACTCTTCTTCTCAAATTCAGTGTCACAGTCTCTGGAGCTGACAGCTGTGCTATTCCATTTCCCATCTAGAAAGAATTGTATTCAATAGATTCACACCTGCTAACACGCCTCATGACACAGACAGATGCCTCACGATGCAGGTAGAAATGGAATTTTACCTGGAGTGTTTCACTTGTGTAATAGTAAATTCAGCAATGAGTTACAGAATTTGCACAAAAATTTAAATGCCCAGTATAAGGATGGTTGTGGTGATGGTGACATTGACAGTATTATTGTTCTTGGTCATTGGGAGTGTAACGCCCCAGAGTGGCATTACCACTTCTTCACCCCGCTACTATCTCTAATGGGCTAATATAATGTCATCTTGTGTATTTATTTCAGGTCCACTACACGGTGCATTCCTATTTCTAATGTAACTATTATGTTCAAATGTAATATGCCTGGTTCCCCAGCAGGTGGCAGCAAACAAGGCAGAGCTACAATTAGGTAGAATGGAGCTTTCCATTCCATTCTAACCCCCCTCTGTGGAGGAGTGGACTCTTTTCACTTCCTGCAGGAAGGGCGAGGACCAGAGTTAGTGAGTTCCAGCTTATTCCCTGCCAAGGGAGGGTGTGCTGGGCACATCTCTGCTGGACGTGCCCAATCCAGCCAGAACACCTTCAGCTCTGCTGGCCATGGAGGCCAAAGCATAAAGCCTCAGGAGCCAGGAGTATAGTTCCCTGGCATAACTTAAGAGTCAGACTACAAAGAGATAAGTGCAGCATACAGAAGAAGCAGAGTCATACAGCCAGCCTGTCAGTACAGCAGAGCCAGAGAGAAACAGATGTTGCAGAGACGAGTTTGCCTGCCAGTTTCAATGCTAAAGCCTACTTGGGACCAAGATAAAGCTTGAAGATTGTCTTGGATGAACATTTATTTAAGTAAAGCTGCTGTTCAACTTTATATAAGGTCTGTACTCGATTCTTTCTTCAATCCCTCAATTATTCCCCCTATTTATAGCTTCGGAGCCAAAGCCTGGGATCCAGCCGTATCCAGGTAGGAGCACCGTGACACATAAAGGGACATTTTAGGCCACACTATACCACTCCTACACCTGGGATGTGCGTCATTACCATCCATTAAGGACCCTATGGGGAGGTGCCCATTGCAGGTGCGCAGAGGAGATAATTTCATTCTTCTGATAGTTCACTAGGAAACAGTTTAGTGTTTTTTGTTTTTTTTTTGCTGTTGTGGTCAACAGTCACCAAAGTCAGTCTTCTTAGGGTACGGCCACCCGGTCAGGTTGTCTGATGCAGTTTTGGAAGCCAAAATCAGGAGCAGATCATAAAAGGAGAGAAGGTATAAAGGATGGATACCACTTCTCTTTTTTTTTTTTTTTTTAATTCACTCCTGTTTTTGGCTTTCAAAACTGCATCAAGAAACCTGACTGGGTGACCTTACCCTTACATTGATACTAGTTTTCTTTTCTACTGAATTAAGTTTTGCGCATTGTTTTATTCTTGTCGACAATATATGGGATCATAACAGATAAGCATGGATAAGAGAACTAATTAGCCCAATAGTAGCCATGTGTCATTTACAGCTTCTGTGTTACTAATAGAAGGCATTGTGCAACAATGTCATCATGCATTCTTCTGCCCCCAAGTTATTTTTTTCCTTATTGTATTATTTTTCCCCTCCATAAGGGTGCATTCACATGACTGTATGTATTTTGCAGTCCTCAAAACGCGGATCCGCAAAGATACAGATGCCGTGTGACATCCGTGTTGAATCCGCTTTTTTGCAGATCCATTGTAACAATGCCTATCCCTGTTTGCAAAACAGACAACAATAGGACATGTTATTTATTTTTTGCGGGACTATGGAACGGACATACATATGTGGACAGCACACGGTGTGCTGTCCGCATTTTTTGCGGACCTATTGAAGTGAATGGTTCTGCATCTTATCTGCAAAAAATGCGGATTGGATGCGGACCAAAAATACGGTTCTGTGAATGCAGCCTTATTATGCTCCACTCATGTTTTGCCCCAGTATCTTTCTTTCCCTGCCTGTTGTTGTCCAGAAGGGAACTCCTAGGGCTCATGCAAAAGAAACGTATTTTTTGTCTGTGTCCATTCCGGGTTTTTTGGCAGCCCGTATGCGGAACCATTCACTTCAATGGGGACACAATAAAAACGGAAATGACTTCACGTTCATTCCGTGTCGGTATGTCCATTTGGCTGTTCCGCAAAAAAATAGAACATGTCCTATTATTGTCCGCGTTACAGACAAAGATTGGACTGTTCTATTAGGGGCTGGCCGTTCCATTCCGCAAAACGTGGAATGCACACGGCCGGTGTTTTGCAGATCACCAATTTGCGGACCGCAAAACAACAACGGTCGTATGCATGAGCCCTTACCCAAGTCATTATTCTATTCTCTTGTTACAATTGCTGTGTTATATTTATTGCAGGAGCTGTCAGCAGCTCTTGCCGACGGCACTCACAGCTACCGTGCTTTATAACCAGAGAGAGGAGTCATGTTTCATTCCACAAGCAGCTGGAAGTGCCATCCATGTGAACTGCTGACAGCTCCTGCTGTAAATTCAACACAGCAAATGTTACAATTGGATAGGATAAAGACCTGAAAGTTCCCTTCTTGACAACAACAGGGTGGGAGAGAAATGATGCTGGGGCAAAACACTGGAGTGGGAGCATGATAATGGAGGAGAGAAAATATACAAGGGGGAAAGGGGAGGTTGAGGAAGGAGAGATAATACCTTGGGGCAGAGGAAGAATGCATGATACCATGGACATTTAAGGAGCGATGTGCCTTGTTCAGCTGCACAGGTTTCACACCGTAAGGCCAACTGCGTCTCCATTTCTCTAGAGCTGGAGTCTCTAACCAGTGGATTGGGAGTCACATGTGGCTCACCATCTCATCTGTCTGGCTAGTCATAAGCTGCCTGAGCTATGGTCATACGCACTGGCCACAATTTGACTTCCACGCTGAGAGTATTGCAGACTTATGCTAACCACAGTGCCGATATGGGTGGTTGTAAGGCAAGTGTCAAGTTTCACTCTGAAATATTAATCTGAGAATGTTTGTGATGTCATCATTTCTTGTTTCTCCACCCCTAGGAAACATCCAAATGAGATGTACTGTAAGTTGAATGGAAAAAAATCCATGTTGAATTCATAACAAAATCCACATGAGTTATATGAGGATTTGCCTTGGATTTTACTTAGGCTTGGACTGGCCCACGGGGGTACAGGTAAATCCCCAGTGGGCCCTTGACCTAGGTTGGCCCCTAGTCCTCCACCCCTTGTACAAATGACACAGCACATCGTACAGATTGGCAGTGTTCAGCATCTCAGCCAGTCTATCTTCATATTAAAAACTGGGTCGCTTATTTAACAAACTACCCAGTTTATTATTGTAGATGCATCCGGTGGCTGAAATGACTTCTAGGTATAGAGTCAGACCAGCCGGTATCATCTTTCCCCGGGGAGCCACCTTCTTGAAGTCGCAGCACCCCCATTTGAAGTGAAAATCTGCAACAGAAATTGACATGCTGCAAATTAAAAATCCATGTTTCATATCATTTTACTCCGATTATATGCATATTTTTTCCACAGCATTTGGATGTGATTTGGTAAATTCTCATCTACTCTGACTCTTTTGTAATACACTGGAAGTTTTTATCCTACAACCAAGCCCACCACAAGGCCCCAAAAAACCCATCTGCCCATTATATAGAGGGGAAGGGACACATCAAAAAGGGGAAAAATATTATACTCATAATGTGTTCATGTAAATAAAGAAATACCACACTTGAGGATCATTTATCTTAGCCCAAGACAGTCATGGTTCTCAAATCTGATGGAAAGTATGCCCCAACTACTAGAAGTATATTTCTCATGCAGGATCAAATGGCTTGTTTGATCAATGGATGGCATGCAGGGGCGGATTGGCCATAAACCTTACAGGGAAATTTCCCGGTGGGCAGATGCCCAGGGGGCCGCCTGAGTCCTCACAGCTGGCCAGTGGAAGTTTTTGAACCACATATATATAGCATGTCACCATGAAAATGCAGTGTAATCTGTAGGCAACATGTTATAGATCAGGAGGAGCAGATTGATATATAGTTTAGTGGGAAAAAATTCTGTAAAACTAATATTTTATTAATTTCAACTTCTGCTCCAAAATACAAGTTTTAATGAATATTTTCCCACAAAACCAATCCGCACAGCTCCTCCTGTTCTATGCCATGCTGCCTGCAGATTGAATTGCACTTTGTGGTGACAGGTTTCCTTTAACCCCTTTGTAACTTCTGCCATACATGTATAGCGGAAGTCGGCACTTTAAAGATGGTGCCTGCTCTTGCGTGCAGCAGGCGCCATAGCTGCTGGGTTTCTGCTGTTTCAACCAACAGAGGCCCGGGGCAGATGCATGTGATCAGCCATAAGGCTGACATTTAACCCCTTAGATGCCATGCCCCTAACAGCTTTCCCCAGCTGAGACCAGGGAAGCTGTACTATCCTAGAGATGGCTCAGAGCCTCAAGCAGGCTCCGATACCCATCACTGGTGTATACCAATACAAGCAAGCAGGTGGCAGTACTGAATTGGTATATAGTAAATGGTGTGTTCTGTGATGGATATATAGCCCTCACAGAACACAAAGAGCAGTCTAATGATTGCCAGTTATAGTCACCCAGAGTGACTTTAAAAAAGAGAAAAAAAAAGTTGAAAAAATAGCAACTTTTTTAAACAATAAAAATATAAACGTTCAAGTTACCCCCTTTCCCTAAAATCAAAATGAACAATACAAAAAAATAATAATGGGCATCGCTGCATCTAAAAATGCCTGTACTATTAAAATATAACAATGTTTATCCCATACGGTGAATGGCGTAATGGACAAAAAAATGTAAAATGGCCAATTAGCCATTTTTTGTCATTCCCCCCGCAACAAAAAAAAATTAATGTAATAAATAGTGACCAAATAGTCACACACACAGTCAAAATGGTGTCACTGAAAAGTACAGATCGCCTCACAAAAAATGAGCCCTCACAGAGCTCCGTACACATACTGTAACTACAAAAAAGTTATAGGGGTCAGAATATGGTGCTAAAAAGAAAAAAAATTTTTTTTCAAGTTTAAATTTTTTTTTCTGTCTTAAAACACAAGAAAAACTATACAAGTGAAAGTAACAGGTCAATTTGACCGCATAGGGAACGTCGTAAACCTCCCTCATAAAACCTGCGTTTTCTTTTCAATTCTACCCCATTTGGAATTTTTTTCCAACTCCCCACTACATCATATGCAACATTAAATAGTGCCATTAGAAATTACAACTTGTACCGCATTAAACAAGCCCTCTTAAGGCTATGTGAACTGAAAAATAAAAAAGTTATTGCTCTGGCAAGGCGGGGAGTGAAAAATGAAAACGCAAAAACTGAAAATCGCAAGGTCCTTTAAGGGTTAAAGGGTTTCTACCACCACATTTTGACCTAATTAGCTGTCAGACACTAGCGATCTGCTAGTGTCTGCTCTACCTAACCATGCTATTGTAATCCCTTTCTGTGCAGCGGTTACCCTAAAAAACATAGTTTTATTGGTATGCTAATGAGCCTCTAGGTGCTATGGGGGCGTCTTTTCAGCACCTAGAGGCTCCGTCCACTCAATATTTCTAGGTCTTGGGCGGGGCTTAGGGAGTGGGCGGGGCTTAGTGTGTGCTGGTCGGCGCTGACTGATTCATGCGCATAACAAAACACAAGGTTCATGTTAAAATAGATAACTATTACATTTATTTAAATGTGACTCAAAACTGACTAGGGTCTCTGCTGCACTGCTGATATTTTCAAGGTGACATGGAAAAGGAACTGCAGGTCATTCTCCCACTCACTCCCTCAGATACTATCTGGATGCCGACAACCCCCCCCCCCCCACCTTCATGTTCCTTTCCATTGGTGGGGCAATGAGACCTAACCAATCCCTCCCTCACTAGCCCTTTTCAGCTTTCATATTGGTGGCAGTGGCTGGCCAGCATCACAGTTGGAAGGAAGGAACACTCTCCTTCCAACCCGCTGTACAGCCGCACGCTGTGTGTGATATGCGGATGCGTCTGGTGCAGTGGCGTAACTAGAATTCTATGGGCCCCAGGGCAACCTTTGAATTTGGGCCCCCCTGTGGCAATAATAAGCATGAGCACCACCGTGCCCCTCATGTGGCCGACGTGGTTATTATTGCCAAAGTTTTGTCAGTCGCCCCCTTTCTCACTATATTTCATTTTGCCCCCACTCCTATATATTTCATTTTTTGCCCCTCTCTGTATATATTTCATTTTCATTTTGCCCCCTCATTATTTGCTACCCCTGCCCTCATATGGCCGGCGTGGGCCCCCCTTTCTGATTTCAGACATTAGTGCCGGTTATTATAATGTGATCTGATATTAGGGCAGGGGCAGCAAATAATGAGGGGGCAAAATGAAAAGGAAATATATAGAGAATGGGGGCTAAATGAAATATAGGTAGAGAGGGGCCACTGACAAAACTTTGGCAATAATAACCCAGTTATAATTGCCAATGTTTTGTCAGAGGCCCCCTCTCTACCTATATTTCATTTTGCCCCCATTCTCTATATATTTCCTTTTCATTTTGCCCCCACTCTCTATATATTTCAGTTTTTGCCCCTCATTATTTGCTGTCCCTGCCCTGCCCTCATATGGCCGGTGTGGGCTCACAACTTTCTGAATTCAAACATTAGTGCCACTGATCATCATCTGCCCCCCGTACTTGCAGGCTGTGGCTGGCTTCAGTTCAGTGCGCAATCCCGTGGCTCTGCCTGCGGCGCACCGCCGTGTCATTCCAGCAGTGATCCCGTGACGCGAGACCCGCCGCAGGAGGTCACGGGTCTCGCGGGATTATAACAGGTTATGAAGCGCAGTGCAGGCGCACTCAAAATATAAGGAGGGCCCGGCCGCCGCACTGAAAAAAAGCACTTGCGGGGCAGCGGGCCCTCCCCCCTGCCCGCCCCTGTCCTGGCGTCGCCCCTCCTCTGTATTGCCGCGGCCCGGCAAACAATCTTCCAGGGCCCGGTCCTGGGCCGCGGCCCGGTGGTTGGGGACCGCTGCTCTAAAACATTAGGGGCGAGTGCCTGCTGGTGACCCTCTGAAACATTAGGGGTGAATGTCTGGTGCTGAGCTGACTCTCTAAAACATTAGGAGTGAGGGCAACCTAATAAGCATGTTAATATGATGGAGGAGGAGGACGAGAATAGGAAGATTGAACCATATATCATTTTTTGTGGTGGAAGGGGTGCATGGGAACACAGTGTATTCAATACACCATAAAAGCCACATTTAAAGTGCCTTTATGTTCATCCGCTTTCCTCTGGTGGAGTAGAGCAGTCAGGGGCAATCCAGGCCTTGTTCATTTTGATAAGAGTCAACCTGTCAGCATTTTCAGTTGACAGGCGGATGCGCTTATCAGTTATTATGACCCCAGCAGCACTAAATACCCGCTCTGACAAAACGCTGGCGGCAGGGCAGGCCAGCACCTCCAAGGCGTAGAGCGCAAATTCGTGCCACGTGTCCAGCTTAGACACCCAATAGTTGTAAGGCACAGAGGGATCAATGAGGATGCTGACACGGACTGCTATATACTCCTTCACCATCTTCCAAAACCTTTCCCTCCTTGTGACACTAGGCCGCGCATCAGGGTGAGGGTGCTGGTGGGGTGTCATGAAACTGTCCCAGGCCTTGGAGAGTGTTGCCCTGCCTCTGTTGGAACTGCTGTATGTTCCCCTCGTCTCCCCTCCTCGGTTGCCCAAGGAACTACGTACTCTGCCGCCATCGTTGACAGCTGGAAATGTTTGGAGCAATTTTTCCACAAGGACCTTCTGGTATTGCACCATTTTGCTCGTCCTCTCCACCACAGGAATGAGAGATGAGAAGTTCTCTTTGTAGCGGTGGTCGAGAAGGGTGAACAACCAGTAATCGGTGTTGGCCAAAATGCGTACAACGTGAGGGTCACGGGAAAGCCAGCCTAACATAAAGTCAGCCATGTGTGCCAGAGTCCCAACAGACAAGACTTTGCTGTCCTCATCAGGAGGATGACTCTCAATCACCTCATCCTCTTCCTCCTCTTTGGCCCATCTACGCTGAACAGATGGAATAAACCTGCTATGGGTACTACCCTCTGTAGCGGAGGCAACTGTCTCCTCCTCATCGTCATCATCCAATTTGCGCTGAGAAGACGAACTAAGGGTGGTCTGGCTATCACCCTGTGTACTGTCTTCCCCCATTTCTACCTCTTCCACATGCAAAGCATCCGCCTTCATTGTGAGCAGCGAGCGTTTTAGTAGACACAGAAGTGGGATGGTTACGCTGATAATAGCGGCATCACCGCTCACCATCTGTGTTGATTCCTCAAAGTTGCGTAAAACCTCACAGAGGTCAGACATTCATACCCACTCGTCACTTGTGAAGAGCAGAAGCTGACTGGAAAGGCGACGACCATGTTGCAGCTGGTATTCCACTACTGCCCACTGCTGCTCACAAAGCCTGGCCAACATGTGGAACGTGGAGTTCCAGTGCGTGCTCATGTCACACAACAGTCGGTGAGCTGGCAATTACAAGCGCTGCTGCAGCGTTGCCAGACCGGCGGCAGCTGTAGATGACTTTTGGAAATGGGCACACATGTGGCGCACCTTCACCAGTAGCTCAGGCAAATTGGGGTAGGTTTTGAGAAACCGCTGAACTACTAAGTTGAACACGTGGGCTAGGCATGGTGGCGAGAGCCACAGTTCAGTCTGGTCCCTTATACCCTGCCACAGCTCTGCGGCGGTGTGCTGTTTGTCACCTAAGCAAATTTGTTTCAGCACGGCCTGTTTTCACTTCCCCACTGCAGTGCTACACTGCTTCCAGCTACTGACTGATGGCTGACTGGTGCTGCAAGATGAGAATTCAGAGGTGGAAGTGAAGGAGGAGAAGGGGGGGTTGCAGCCACTAATGTAGGTGGTGACGGAAATCCTAATGGAAGTAGGGCCCGCAATCCTTGGCGTCGGTAGCACCTGTGCCATCCCAGGGTATGACTCGCTCACGGCCTCCACAACGTTCACCCAGTGTGCCGTCAGTGTAGCGTCCCTGGCCAAAAGCACTTGTCCATGTGTCAGTCGTTAGGTGGACCTTCCCAATAACTGCGTTGGTCAGGGCACGGGTGATGTTACGGGACACATGCTGGTGTAAGGCGGGGACGGCACACTGTGAAAAATAGTGGCGGCTGGGGACTGAGTAACGAGGGACAGCCGCCGCCATGAGGCTGCGGAAAGCCTCAGTGTCCACAAGCCTAAATGGCAACATTTCCAGGGCCAGCAATTTGGAAAGGTGCGCATTTAGTGCTATGGCCTGTGGGTGGCTTGGTATTTGCGCTTTCGTTCAAAGGCCTTGGGTATGAACATCTGAACGCTGCGCTGGGACACAGAAGTGCATGTGCTAACTGATGGTGCTTGCGAAGGTCCAGGTGCAGGCCGAGAGGCAGCCGGGCCTGCGTCTTGGACAGGGGATTGACCAACACGTAATACAGGGGAAGAGGTGGCAGTGGTGTGACCCGCAGACACTGATTGTTGACCCAGGTGTTCGGCCCACCTATTAGGGTGCTTTGATGCCATGTGGCGGATCAGGGTAGTGGTGGTGGTGGTGAGGTTGCTAGTGTTCACGCCCCTGCTCATTTTTGTACGGAACACCTACCCCTTGGCAAGGGAGATTGTCGCAAGGGGGTGCTCCAGGGAACAGTTGCGGGACTGTTTGGTGTGGCCCGCCTTCTCCATTTTGCCACCCCACTGCCTCTTCCAGCCTGTTGCGGTGCTGCGGATCCCTCCCCCTCTGTACTGTTGTCCTCGCTCGGCTTGCCACCTTCCCAGGTTGGGTCAGTGATTTCATCGTCCACCACCTCCTCTTCCACTTCCTCACTCTGGTCATCCTCCTGACTTGTTAACCTAACAAGAACCTCACATATTGACAACTGTGTCTCATCCTCATCATCCACCTCGTGAAACACTAATTGCCATTCCCCACCATCATCTTCTTCTGACTGTGGATGCTCAAGAGTTTGGGAATCAGTGCACAGGATCTCCTCATGTCCCTCTTCAAGCGGGATTGGCGAGAGGCCCAAATCAAGGAATAGCGATGAAAAGAGCTCCTCGGAATATCCAAGTGTGGGATCACTTGTTTTCCAAGACTCTCCATGGTGGGAGGATCAGGGTGAGGATTCTGTTGATCAGACTTTTGGCTACTGAGACTGGACTTTGTGGAAGACAGGGTGGTGCTTAACCGACTGGTAGCATTATCTGCTGCAATCCAACCGACCACCTGGTCGCACTGGTGTGACTTCGAGAGTGGTGTCCTGCCCCGCCCTGCAAACTGGGACATGAAGCTAGGTATCGTTAATGAGTGTGTTTCTTGTGCTCTGGCACCAGGCACAGTTTCCCCGCACCCAGGGCCACGGCCTTTGCGTGCACCATCAGCAGCACGGCCACTTCCCCGTCCTTTACTGCTCGCCTTGAGCATATTAAATGCTATATATGCTTGCAAGTAAGTCACACGTACAGTAGCGCAGGTTTTGTAAGTGTATGCGCAAATAAATTACACTGAATGTCACAGATATTTAGGATGCAATAACATTATACAGGAGATGTAGCGCAGGTAATGTCGCTGTTAGCAGCGGCCAAACAATTGCGTTGAATGTCACAGATATTTAGGATGCGCAAATGTAACACAACATATGTAGCAGAGGTTGTGTCACTGTCAGCAGCGGCCAAACAATTGCACGCAATTTAGTGCAGGTTGCGCTAATAATATATATTGCAGCCAGATAAAGCAATAGTCCTTAAAAAGACTTTTGGGTCCCTAACACCTTTCACCAGTAAACCCTGCCTAAAAAAAAACTATTCCTGTCCCTACACTATCTGTCCCTTCTGCTGCAGCTCGCCCTGACTAAGACTGAGCTGAACCACGTGTCATCGGGTGCTATATAGCACCCGATGACGCGTTTCGGCCAGCCAATCACTGTAATGCCAGTAACCAACATGGCTACGGCATTACAGTGAGTGGCAGTACCTCCCTGCACGTTTATTGGCTGCGTAGCAGGCAACAAACATGCGGGGAGGAGACTCGAGCATCGCGCTCGAGCACATGCGGTGTTCGCCCAACACTAGTATTTACCATTAATGTTCAGTTACACCTTCAGGATTCCCATCCAATGGGAGAATACATGAAAAATACGATTGAGCAGCCACAAACATAGACATACTGTACATGTCTGTTACCAGATGGTTGGTGGTCGCACAGAATGGTATCAAGAACCGCATGTGGCCCCCGGGCCGCAGGTTGTTCACCCCTGGTCTAAAGTGATTTCAAAATATAAGAAAATTCCTGACTAACTAACCAACTGCTGGCTCTACTGAACCACAGTTTTTTCATCTGTTCCACAGATGTTTGTTCGGGAGTGGGCAGATGGCCAAATCTGCTAAAAATTGGCAAATTCAAGTGCAATTCAAGCAAAGAAATTACACATTTACTACAAGATTTGTATCTAGCTGTCTATTTATAGTTTAAATATGTTTTTGCTAACGTATCACTTACTGCATATGTCAGCGTATCATGTAGTATTAATCACAGCCAGTTCTCCACCAGAACCTCTCATATGAGCATGTAAACTGCAGCTTTTGCTTCTAGTTTCTGACAAAATACATGGATCAAATTAACTTTTTTATTCTTTACTTAGCTTTTTAATTTAGGAGAATATTGGGATAGCAATGCCTAGTTAATGGGATTCTTCGGTATTGTGGCTTTTTGGAAAGCGCCCAAACTAAACTATCGGGAATTCTTAGAATACGTAAGAAAGTCTTTATCTGCTTATGTTGTAGTAAGGCACTTCAGCAACACTTCTTTATACCTGATGAAGGAATGTGGAAACCTTAAGTCCCTCTAATGTAGTCAACGTTGGGCTGGGATTCTCTGAATCTATCAGAGGAAATAATTCTGAGGTTCTACCCTCCATCTATACAGAACATGTCCACTTTTAATTACAACAAAAAAAATTTATCACTGCACATGCAGGACATATGATCAATAAGGTCTAATATGTTATTTTGTAACTAAACCATATGACATGGACCCAAGTGATAAGTGATCCTAAACATGATAGGTTCTGTTGGACCATTAGGTTCCCTTATTGTGACAGAGCCTGTGCCCAATGGAGGATCCTCTGGTACTCTAATGGGCCACTCCATCTGGCATGCACTGTAGCTTCAGTGTGTGGCAAGAAGATACAATACTGAAAACTTCTCTTCCAAGTCTTTAAAGGGTTTGTCCAGCCTAGGAGCTGAGCACCCTAGTGGTTGAAAGGTGCGCCCCATTAAAAAAAAAAAAACACTCACCTGTCTGCAGCTCCACCTTCCCAGCGCTGGTCCCGGCTGGACTGGAAATGGCTTGGTTCTGTGACATCTACGGCGATCTCTACGGAAGCTGGGAGTGTTTTTTTAATGGGGCACACATTTTGACCACTCGGGTCATCCGCTCTTAGGCCATACAACCCTTTTAGTTCTGTGATTTTGCATTCATTGTTGGATCCATCCACATGGCCAGTGGTTGTTAGATAACTGCAGAACTATTATTGTGCTATTTTTGTATAGTTCCCAAAAGGGGACCCAAGAAGGGCACATTTCATGTATAAGAACTGGGAGTCCTAAAAAGACATCCGCTGATGCATTCAGATAACACCAAATATGTGAGGATCCTGAATATTGACAAATCTCAGACTATAATTCTTTATCAGCATGTCTCAGGTCGCACCTAGGGGATATCTCTTTAAGATCTGTAACATTCTTGTCAGCCTTCTATCAGTATTCATTATTCAATGCTAATACTATTGGATTTGAAATTGCATTGCCATCCTTTTTAATAGGTAAGAAAGCAAATACCATGTCATAGCAGAGCATGGTGGCAATTGTAGTCAGCATGGCTCATGTCCATGATAACTGGATGAGTTATTTAAAGTGTAACCGCCATGTTTTCATCAAAAAATCAGCATATGTTACTGCTGCTGCAGCATTATGCATAAAGCAATGTTTAGTCTCTTCACATACCACTGTTTTCCCTTAGTTACGGCTGTTTTAACCTCTACAATATGAGGACCTTCTCAAGATGGCTCCTCTGCCAGTTCTCTGAGGCCAAAACTGCTTTCCCTCACTTCACATGCACACTTGATGTAGCCAGCAGCTCCCTGCCAGCCAATCAGATTGGATTACTGAGAGACACGCCTCCTCACTCTGAAGCCTAATGCAGGCATGCAGTGTGGAGGACCGCCCCTCCGTCTTCCTGTCTTTTTAGCTGGAAACAAACAAGCCATTGCAACGGTCTTTTAAGGGAGCAGTGGAAAGGGACAGAGGACATTAATGAAAGCTGTTATTATAAAGTAATTACAGATCTTTTGACAATCATTGACAGAATAACTCAGGTATACATGCCTAGCTGTAATAAAATGGCAAATAAATAAAAAAATATGACAGTTACACTTTAAAGTTCTGTAAGTTTGGCAAAATAAAAAACCTAGTGAACTACAAATTGTAATAGTGTTTTTGATTGCACCGTACAAATCTACATACTTAATTACATCTCTAAGGCTACTTTCACATCTGCGTTTTCCTTTCCGGTTTTGAGCTCTGGCAGAGAATCTCAAAACCAGAGGAAAACACTTCAGTTTTGTCCCTATTCATTTTCAATGGTGACAAAACTGAACAAACCGGAACAGAGTACACTGGTTGCGTTTTTTTCAAACACAAAAAAAATGGGGATGGCGCCCATTGATTTAAAATATTATGTATTACAAGGGCATGTTCATTTTCGATATAATATAACCGGATCCGTTCTGAACGGATGCAGCCAGTTGTATTATTCAACCGGATGCGTTTTGCTCCAGTTTTGAGATCCTCTGTCGGATCTCAACACCAGAAAGCAAAAGGCAGATGTGAAAGTAGCCTAACCATAATTAAAACAGTTTTCCCCATAGTTTTAGTGCTTGTATTCCCACTCACTAGGGGTGAAAAAGAAATGTTGGTATGCCCCAAGGACAATGTTCCCTCTAAACATCTGTAGCTAGTGAGCCAGGAAGTATGGGACCTAAGCACTGGCAATATAGGGCTGCACGCAGGTCTAGAGCAGTAAAGGTTATTTTCTACATCCTTGGTGGTCTATTTCAGTGAAGGGGTTAGTTTCTGTATTCCTGGTGGTTTAAGGCAGCAAAGGGGTTAATGCCTGCATGTCTGTTGTACTATGGCAGTAAAGATAGTAGTGTAAGTAGTGGTGATCTAGGCAGTTCAATTCTATATGACTGGTGGTCTATAGCAGTAAGGGGATGATTTCAGTATCCCTCATGGTCTAGGGCAGCCAAGTAGTTGATGTAAGATTTCCATTGTCTATGACAATGAAAAGCTTAATGTAAGAATCCCTGGTGGTCTAGAGCAGTGGTTAATGCTTGTGTAATTGGTGGTCTAGGGCAATAAAGGGGTCAATTACATTATCCTTAATAGTTTCAGATAGTAAAGGGGTTAATATAAGAATGGATGTCTATTGCAGAGGAGGGCAAAGGTTAATGCCATATACTTGAGGTTCAGGGGTCCCGCAACTCTCTTGCGTCAGCACTGTCCAGGCTGTAATGGGAGACTGAACACTGATAGCTCAGTTTCCTTTTTCTTAACCATAGAGATGAGTACAGGGAGGAGACAGAGAGGACTGAGCAGTTATTGGCTGCACAGTTCTCTCTATGATTGAGCAGAGCTAGTTGGGACGACTTAATCAGATCATCAAGGGGGACCTCAAAGAGTCTGCATGGGAGGAGACTTTCCCTGAGGGGGGAGATCTTCTGTCATCCAGCTTAGAGAGGTCATTGCCCATGAAGTAAGACATTGGCCTCAGAAAAACTGAACAAGGCTTCTCTGCCTATGCACCATATGTGAGATGCAGATGTGAAAGTAGCAGGTTGGTGTGGTCAGGGTCATTTTCAATCCTGATTTTGACCCTGATCTTCAGGTTTTTACCCCAGCCTCATCATCTCCAATAGACTCCTGTGTTTAAAAATTGAGTTGCTTTACTGTTACATTTACTTTGCCTTTATTGTGTTTTGATGTTTTCAGTGGTACTGATAATTATGCCTGTCTTTCTAGAAACCCTCCTCCTACATTACTTCATCCAGAACAATGGTCCAGAGCATTCAGCCACTTCATTGCACAGTAAGTTGATAACTAGTCATACACGCTTTTTTCTTATTTATTACTTATTTACGTAGCGCCAACATATTCCATAGCGCTTTTATGAACATTCTCAACATTTAAAACCATATTACATTTACCTCCAATCTATGAGTCCAATCTATAATGATGTCCTCCCTAACCACTTATGAGAACGGTCTTTATATAGGGTTGTTTTATGCATGTCACAATGGCAAGACCAATCAGTTTGATATAACTAGGAGGGTAGATTTCAGTTATAATTTACTACAGTTATCCAGTGTAAATTATTGTAAATGTTTCAGCTGCTGGTGGCCCCACCCTTCCTGGTAAGCACCACCTACTTTTTAAAAAAGTGATAAGAGCATCAGAGAAGGGCAGAAAATTCGCAATTTTTGCTCAAAATGCCATACTGGAGTATAAGGTTTGTAAATGACTCCCATTGAGTGAAAAACTGCAGCTTCAGCTCCCCCCTCCTCCTAATTATAAAGCCTCTTTATGTGCAGTCATTTTGTTTAATTTCAGAACCTTGAAAATAACAGACTAAACAATTTCCGCTAAGAGACGCGCTTATTTTTTTATTATTTTTATGTTCGGAGTACTTTTGTTTATTCTTCTGGTGACAAATCTGGCTTTTTCTTATCTCCGGTGGGGCTGTAATGACTTTAAAAATGACCATTTTATCATCATAGAACAGATTTTACCTCCAGCCTGGAAGTCATCAATGGAGCAAATATTTTAATCTGAGGCAGCACTGATATGTAAGAGTACTTCAGTATACTTGATATAAAAGCAAGTGCAGTCAGCTACGCATCTGTCCTTTGCCCTTTTGCTGATACCTACTTTGCTTATGTTTTCCCTGGTGTATATGGAGTGATGAATGTATCTTTCACAGTTTTAAGATAAGGCGGTCGGAAAGTTCTATAGTTTCTTTTGGTTGGAATTAGGAATCCATGAAAGATAAAGGAAGCCAGATTCAAACTAGTCTACGCTGAAAATCCTTTGGAATTAAAAAGCACTTCATTGACTAAAAACCTTAAAGGGGTTGTCCAGGGTTAGGAAAAGGGGTCTGTTTACTTGAATGTGTCTGCGCTGCAATACTAAACAAAACCTAAGTGCAGCGAGCCAATGCAGAGGATGGGAGTGGTAGTGGGCCTTATGAAGTGTTGTGTCACGATCTACTCTCTTAAGTGTGTTGCTCCTTAGAGATCGGTGCAATGGAAATGTACTGTAGTGTTGAAGAATGAGGCCAGAATTAATCATATAAAAGTCTTTTTTACTGTGAAGAACTTCAAATACATTCAAAAGCAATGGATTTCAAGTGCAATTTTCTCTCTGGCACCAGTAAGGAATATGGAGGCAGGTTGAATGGCTGCAGTTTAGCACTAGTATAGTACTGGCCTATAGTGTTTTGGGTGATGGGTGTCTTAGCCATAGTCCCTCACCTCACAGCAGTGTCTCAAATGCTGGTTGTAGATGTTCACTCTGCTGTTTGTCTTCTCAAGGGTTTACTTGAGGCTTGGAGTTAGTTGATCTCTATGGAGAACCTCTTTCAAGAGCAGGAGCTCTGCAGTGTGCTTCCTTTCTCCTCTATGTCTGCACAGGAACTTGCCCTCCCGGCAGGAAGCAGGACCAGCCCTCTCCTACCAAGAGGGGAGCAACACGGTGGCTAGCCCTGTTCCTTGCCAACCATAGCCATCCATTCCCTGCTGGTAGTAACGGCCATAACATACAAAAATACATAACAATACGTAACACAAAACAGACTATACCAAATCTCTTGTACAGAGATTTGCACTCATTAAAGGGGTTCACCGGGAATAATTTAAATGGCCCCCAGCTACCTGTCCTAGAATGTGAGCAGGACGGGTTGCCTCCACTTGAAGAGCTGCCTATGGGAGTGAGGGAGCAGTGCCTTACTTTATACTATACTGCTCTATAATAAATGGTATTGATGCAATCCTGCCTACGATTTGCCATCATAGCTGAGCAGCCTGACAGGAACACTCACAATGTGTAGTATATGCAAATGCCAGAGCTGTAGTGTGTAGTGAGACCAGGGCTGGGGGACGACAGGTGGGTGAGGGTAGGTGCCTGCCTAGGGTACTACCTAGCTACCCATAAGAGGAGGTGCAAACATGACATCTGCAGAACACGGATACGGGCCGTGTGCATTCCGAATTTTGCGTAATGGAAGGGCTGGCCCCTAATAGGACAGTCCTATCCTTGTCTGTAATGTGGACAAGAATAGGACATGTTCTATTTTTTTGGCGTAATGGTCATGCGGACATACGGACTTGGAATGTCCATGGAGTCATTTCCGTTTCTTTTGCAGCCCCATTGAAGTGAATGGTTCCGCATATGGACCGCCAACAAAATGGAACGGATACGGGAAAAAAATAAGTTTGTGCGCATGGGCCCCTATTGTGAGCCAAAACCAGTAGTGAAGCCTACTCAGAGATCAGGTGTAATGATATCATTTGCACGTATTCTGTGTTTTTGACCCTCACCTGGTTTTGGCTCACAATAACTGACCAAATAACAAGTGTGAACTCAGCCTAAGTCACTAGATCTGCCCCTGACTGCTTCTTTTAAATGTGTTTTAATTTCTTTATTAGGAGGTATTCTCACTTAAAATTTTTGATTGGTGGGGGGCTGAACAACCTTGTCCCGGCCCTGAGTGAGGTCTCACCCCAGACAGCTCTGCAGCTGGAGGCAACCAGTCCCAGTGCTCATGTTTTAGGACAGACATTTTAAATCATTCCCAGAGATGCCCTTTAACTTGGGCTAAAGTACCATCTGAATTGTCCTGCTGCCAGCCCTCTATATCCGCAGTATTATGTCTGTTTCGGCCAGCACACATCGTCGCCTACAATAGGAATTTTCTTTTCCTTACAATAAAATTTGAAAACTGTGCGCTTATTTATCTCTTCTTGGTAAATTGTTCACTGTGCATTTCCTGACCCAAGATTACGCAATCTGCATTTTTTGTAATTTAATCATCTATGCAAGCAATTTTTAAATGTGTTTCCTTTGCAATAGATCATGAGGTAATGAAGCATAGAACGAGAGAGAAGTATTAAGGATAAACAATTCAAAGGGGGCCGTAAATTCTCTCGGCTCTGCAGAGATCGCATGGCTGCGACAACGTTTTGCAATGTAATTTCTACTAATAATGTTCGGAGATGAAACCATTGTTTATTCCTGCGAAATGACAAGGCCAATCGACATTAATAATCAGTATTCCATTCATTTAAATTAAAACATCAGGGCGCGGAGTGGCGAGCCTTCGGCCATTTGGGATAATTGGCTCATTTATTAGCATTAGTTATGCATTTGTCAATACTAAACTTCCTACGGTTTGGTTATGATAAATTAAAAATCGCACGTCTCAGAATTTCATATTACTTTTCTGTGTGGGATCAACATTTGGCAGCAATATTCTTGTAATTTTCTTGATGAGCAGTTTCCTGTGTAGTAATTTAATTAGTAGAAGAGAATCTGAATGCAGTCACAGGTTTGTCTTTTTCATTTTATCATAAACCTAAGTTATTTCTAGTTTCATGACACACATGATGGGTCCAGACTGCTCAGGGAATGTGTCACCAAACTTTTAAAATCAATATGTTTTTATTAGTTTTCAGACATCAAGTACAGACATACGGTAGATGTCATAAAAGTATAGATAATCACATATAATAAAAGCAAAACAAGAGAAACAATAACATACATAAGGAGACAACAACATAATTGTTCCTCAGCAAGTATACACAGAGCCAAGGATCAGGCCGAAGAAGCCATACTGTATACTTAGAGGCCTTCCATGTGTGCCACATCCTCTCAAATTTGGGGTAGGAGTGTTTAGCTAGGGCCATTGTTCGTTCGTAGAGGAATGTTAAATTCACTTTGACTATAACATCAGCAAGTAAGGGAACGGTAGCACTCTTCCAGTTAGAAGTGATAGCCATTTTGGTGGAAAGGAAAACATGACCGATAATCAACCGACCTCTGAAGGGTATACCATCTATACCAATAAACAGGAGGGCTAATGCGGGAGAGGGCAGCAGGGTACTACCTAATAATTCTGAGGCTAGAGAGAACATCTCCGTCCACAGTGATCTGAGAAGCAGGCAATCTCACGTAATGTGGAAGAGCATACCCCTTTGGCCACAAGCTCTCCAACATAAATGCGTGACACCAGGAAACATGAAACTTAGCCTCTCTGGGGTATAATACCATCTCAATGTCGTTTTCACAAAAGATTCATAGTGGGTCACACATGTTATATTCTTTGACATAAATCGTAGAGCACTTTGCCACTGAGTTGTTGAGAATGTGGTGCTTAGTTCTCTTTCCCATGTGAGGAAGGGAGTAGATTTGACAAATGTGTTTTTGTTGTTTAGCATGATGTACACTGGGCGAAGGGGAGTTGGAGAGACAGTAGGTTTGGACCACAGTTCAAATAACTGTTTATTAGCTCTGATCTGTAGGGGCAAGGTGGAAAGAAGATGCCTGACCTGAAGATATTTATAAAAGTCTGAGTTTGGGATGTGGAAGGCATCATGGAGGTATTCAAAGGAGTGTAGTTCCTTCCCTTGAAGCAATTTGTGTACTAAGTCTACTCCATATTCTTTCCATTTTCCCACACAGAGGTCAGGGCTGAGGTAATCCAGAGTGGTCAAAGGAGCAATATCCGCTATTGGATAAATTGTATGTGAACATAACCCATGGAAATGAGACCAGTTGGTAATGGCAGTTGTTAAAAAAATAAGGCAAATCAGGGCATCTAAACGAAGGAGCTAAAGAGGCCAACAAAAGGGTTGTTGGAAATCACCGCAGTGCAGTCTATGTGCACCCAATGCTTGGTGAGATCTCGTCTACACCAGCTTTCCAATTGGGCGACTTGAGTCGCCAGATAATAGATAATAGTCATATATATTTGGAAGACCAAGCCCCCCACATGTCTTCTAATCTGGAGCAATTTAGTCATTATCCGTGGCTTCCCTTTCCTCCATAAAAATGAGTTCAACAGCTTGGTACAATTGTCGAAAAAGGATTTGGGAGGAATGATGGGGAGTATTCTGATTAAATAAAGGAGCTTGGGGAGGGTGAACATTTGGAAGGAGGCCAAACAGCCTAACCACGATATCTCGAATTTGGCTAAATTGTCACGCTCCTTTTCCAAAGATGCCAGGTGGGGTAGGTAATTTGCCTTATACAGGAGAGTGACCTAAGTATTTAACTTGCAAGGGTTGCCAGTCTAAGGCAAGCTTATCAGTTAGGATCTCAACTAGGTTGATAGGCAAAGCCTGGGATTTTGTAGTGTTTAGCTTGTAATAATGTAATAAGACAATTGACTGAAGTCTGACATGGTGTCTAAAGCGGTACATAAGGAGTTCTCTGGGTCAGTGAGTGTAAGAATCACATCATCAGCATAAAGACTTATGGAATGTGTACGATCACCAATATTAACACCTTGTATTCTATCATTTAGTCTAATGGCCTGGGCAAGGTGTTCTATCAATAAAATGAACATTAGGGGTGAATAAGGGCAGCCCTGTCTGGTTCCATTTGTTATCAGGAACGGTTCTGATTATGCTCCATTAACCCATACTCTTGCGGACAGGCTGGAGTATAGGGCTTTGGTTGAAGATAGGATTGGACCTGAGAAACCCATTCGGGAAAGGACGGAGAAGGCGAATGACCAATTATTGCGGTCAAACGCCTTCTCCGCATCTAATGTAACGAACACAGCTGGATCTCTCGTTTTTGGAGGTGGTATAGTATGTTAAGGACCCTTCTAGAGTTTTCCTGTATTTATCAACCCTTGACAAAACCTACCTGGTCTTTGTTAACTAATAGGGGGATCAATGGGGCTAGTCTGTTTGCTAAGGCTTTGGCGAATATTTTAATGTTGGTGTTTAAAAGGGATATCGGACGGTAAATTTTAGAGTCATCTGTGGGCTTATCTGGTTTGGGAATTGTACCAATAGTTGCTTCTAACATCTCCCGTGGGAGATCTCCAGTAGTCATCGCGGACTAAAAAGTCCGGATTAGGTGAGACAAAAGTTGAGGAAGGAAAGCCTTATAATAAATGTTAGACAGGCCATCTGGGCCAGGGGACTTATGAGGGTTTTCAGGGGGTCTGAGGGTTTTCAATGTTTCTAAATGTGTGATTTCAGGGGGGCTGAGGGTTTTCAATCTTTCTAAATGTGTGATTTAATGATGGATTCAATTTCCCGTACTGTAAAAGGGGAATCGATATCTTGCAATTGGGATTCAGAGATACTGGCTAGACCTAAGGTGTTTAGAAAGTTGGAGATGGCTTCTTGTGAGGAAGGGGGGGGGGGGGGGGTTACTATATTTTGGGGTGCCAAATTGTATAATGAAGCATATAATTCACCAAAAGAATTGGCTATATCTTGTTGGGACATCATTTTGGAGCCAGAGTGTGGGTCAGTAAGATGTGGAATTTTCGCCTTTGCTGCATGGTGTTTCAAGCGTTGTGCTAATACCCGCCCCGCTTTATTGCCCTGGGAGTAGAAGTTTGCTTTAACAGCTTTCAAGCGGAGTTCATGTTTTGCAGTAAACATTCCCTAAGTTGAAGTCTGAGGGTTTTCAATCTTTCTAAATGTGTCTGAGAAATGGAGTTTTTATTTAGGGATTCCAGAGCTCTTATTTCCTTCAATATATCATCTATTCTCTTATTTCTCTCTTTTTTGCTTCTGCACCCCAGTTTAATAAATATGTCTCTCATAAAGGCTTTGTGGGCACACCAGAGCGAAAAGGGGTCAGAAACAGACCCCTCATTCATCTGGAAGTATTCTGTCAGGGCGGAGGACAATTCTGAGGAATACTTAGGGGGATCTATCAAGAATGTGTTATTGCGCCAAGGTGTGTACAGGGAGTGCAGAATTATTAGGCAAGTTGTATTTTTGAGGATTAATTTTATTATTGAACAACAACCATGTTCTCAATGAACCCAAAAAACTCATTAATATCGAAGCTGAATATTTTTGGAAGTAGTTTTTAGTTTGTTTTTAGTTTTAGCTATTTTAGGGGGATATCTGTGTGTGCAGGTGACTATTACTGTGCATAATTATTAGGCAACTTAACAAAAAACAAATATATACCCATTTCAATTATTTATTTTTACCAGTGAAACAAATATAACATCTCAACATTCACAAATATACATTTCTGACATTCAAAAACAAAACAAAAACAAATCAGTGACCAATATAGCCACCTTTCTTTGCAAGGACACTCAAAAGCCTGCCATCCATGGATTCTGTCAGTGTTTTGATCTGTTCACCATCAACATTGCGTGCAGCAGCAACCACAGCCTCCCAGACACTATTCAGAGAGGTGTACTGTTTTCCCTCCTTGTAAATCTCACATTTGATGATGGACCACAGGTTCTCAATGGGGTTCAGATCAGGTGAACAAGGAGGCCATGTCATTAGATTTTCTTCTTTTATACCCTTTCTTGCCAGCCACGCTGTGGAGTACTTGGACGCGTGTGATAGAGCATTGTCCTGCATGAAAATCATGTTTTTCTTGAAGGATGCAGATTTCTTCCTGTAACACTGCTTGAAGAAGGTGTCTTCCAGAAACTGGCAGTAGGACTGGGAGTTGAGCTTGACTCCATCCTCAACCCGAAAAGGCCCCACAAGCTCATCTTTGATGATACCAGCCCAAACCAGTACTCCACCTCCACCTTGCTGGCGTCTGAGTCGGACTGGAGCTCTCTGCCCTTTACCAATCCAGCCACGGGCCCATCCATCTGGCCCATCAAGACTCACTCTCATTTCATCAGTCCATAAAACCTTAGAAAAATCAGTCTTGAGATATTTCTTGGCCCAGTCTTGACGTTTCAGCTTGTGTGTCTTGTTCAGTGGTGGTCGTCTTTCAGCCTTTCTTACCTTGGCCATGTCTCTGAGTATTGCACACCTTGTGCTTTTGGGCACTCCAGTGATGTTGCAGCTCTGAAATATGGCCAAACTGGTGGCAAGTGGCATCTTGGCAGCTGCACGCTTGACTTTTCTCAGTTCATGGGCAGTTATTTTGCGCCTTGGTTTTTCCACACGCTTCTTGCGACCCTGTTGACTATTTTGAATGAAACGCTTGATTGTTCGATGATCACGCTTCAGAAGCTTTGCAATTTTAAGAGTGCTGCATCCCTCTGCAAGATATCTCACTATTTTTGACTTTTCTGAGCCTGTCAAGTCCTTCTTTTGACCCATTTTGCCAAAGGAAAGGAAGTTGCCTAATAATTATGCACACCTGATATAGGGTGTTGATGTCATTAGACCACACCCCTTCTCATTACAGAGATGCACATCACCTAATATGCTTAATTGGTAGTAGGCTTTCGAGCCTTTACAGCTTGGAGTAAGACAACATGCATAAAGAGGATGATGTGGTCAAAATACTCATTTGCCTAATAATTCTGCACGCAGTGTATGGCCAGCATACATGTGCCTCGGCAGGTTCAAAGTGATTGGGGCATGGTCGGACCAGGTGATAATCCCTATGGAAGATGATAGGGTGTTACCTATCACTGATCTGCTGACTAAGAACAGATCAATCCTAGAGTAGGTTTTGCGGGCTGCAGAAAAGTCCCTTTAACCACTATGTTGGAGCCTCCACATATCATGCAGGTCTTCCTGCAGAATTAGGGAAGAGAGGGCTGGGTGGCACTCCCTTGAGGGTTCAGTGGTATCAGTGGAAGGGTCCAAGATAGAGTTGAAATCACCTCCCCGAATAACATGGCCAGTCTTCACTTTGTTTACTTTAGGCGCCAGTTTGCATAAAAAGGACACCTGGTGTCTTTGAGGGGCATAAATAAAGACCATAGTGTAGTCGACATTGTTCGCTGAGCCTACAATGATGATGATGATGAATCTGCCACCGGGGTCCACAACCGAGGTCTTCAAAGAAAAGGCCACTGTTTTTTACAGCCACCAACACTCCTCTCTGCTTCTTTGAGTAGTGAGATTGAAGGATAAGAGGGAACTGGGGGTGGCTAACTCTATGGCTATCCGCCTTCAAGAGATGCGTTTCAGTGGCACAAAAGATATCGCATTTTAACGCTTTAACTTCCTTCCACATCATCGATCTCTTAAAGGGACTATTTAGTCCCTTAACATTCAAGGGAGCTATTGTAAGAACCATTGTAAGGGATAAGGAAGGTTTAGAACATCATACCTTAAATGACAGGAGGGGGGGGGGGGGGGGGAACTATTCCCACAGACCCATGGCCAATTGAACGACCCCAGTAGCAGATCCACCTTGTTTCCCTGAGGAAACCGACATAACCTATACAGAGATAACAACAATAGAGAAACAAAAAGTCAAACAAAGAGAAAATAGCCTGTCTGGCTGGCAGGCTACTCAGAACGGGCATAATGAGCGGTTTAGGACCTAGGGTAGGCAGCATTGCGCCCGTATTTCTGAAATTAGCATAACTGGAGCACAAATCCTCAACGGTTGGATTTACGCTTCGATATCACCACCTGCCACTCGGAAAAGACATGTTGAGGCGGAGAGTTGGTGGTCGCGCAGGGGTCCGGCATAGAGATGTTCCAGGATTGGAGAAGGCGCTTTCCAGCTTCTAAGGAGCAAATAGCATGTAAAATACCTTGATGATGAATGATGAATGATGATGATGATGAATGAGTACTTTCATCGGAAACCCCCAGCAGTAGGGTATGTTATGATCCCTCAATGCGGTGGTAAAGGGGGGTCATTGAACGGCGCTGTTGCAGGGTTGAAGCTGAGAGCTCAGAAAACATTTTAACCCCATCATAGGGGCAGGAAGGGCGCCTCTCTTTCTAGCTGTCATCATCAGTAATTCCTTAAAATGGAAAAAGTGCACCCTTTAGCTTTGTCGCTGAAAAAGTATGTGAACCCTTTGGAATGATATGGATTTCTGCACAAATTGGTCATAACATGTGATCTGATCTTCATGTAAGTCACAACAATAGACAATCACAGTCTGCTTAAACTAATAACACACAAATAATTAAATGTTACCATGTTTTTATTGAACACACCATGTAAACATTCACAGTGCAGGTGAAAAAAGTATGTGAACCCCTAGACTAATGACCTCTCCAAGAGCTAATTGGAGTGAGGTGTCAGCCAACTGGAGTCCAATCAATGAGATGAGATTGGAGGTGTTGGTTACAGCTGCCCTGCCATATAAAAAACACTCACCAGTTCTGGGTTTGCTTTTCACAAGAAGCAATGCCTGAAGTGAATGATGCCTCGCAGAAAAGAGCTCTCAGAAGACCTACGATTAAGAATTGTTGACTTGCATAAAGCTGGAAAGGGTTATAAAAGTATCTCCAAAAGCCTTGCTGTTCATTAGTCCACGGTAAGACAAATTGTCTATAAATGTAGAAAGTTCAGCACTGCTGCTACTCTGTAGATTCTGAGAGGTGTTTGGGGCGCGCCACTCTATGGACTCTATCTATAATAAGGTAATGTTCTGAGATATCAGGAATGAGGAGTTTCATGAGGCCTTGAATCTTTGGGGTGGATGTCCTTCGTGATTCTCCTGAACTTTACATTATTTCAGCGGGACAGATCCTCCAGGTCCACCACTTTGGATTTCAGGTGCTCTATTTCTGAGGCCAGGTCATTATGGGCATCTATGCGCTGGTTATGGGACTCAGCAAAGTCCCCCATTTTTGTCTCAACATGTGACAGCCGTTTGTCGTCTTCAGTAATGGAAGACTGCAGGGGAGTTATCAATGCTGTGAGCTCCCAGTGCATACAGTGGCTAAAGAGGACCAGCATTTCCTTGATAAGGTTACTGGATGTAGGTTGGTCCATGGTAGGAAAGTCATATAGGAAGAGAACATTATGGTCTCTCACCTCCGCTGCAGGGCTCGCAGACGGGGAACCGCCTGGCGATGAATCATGGTGGCCTGGTGCTGGTGGGGATCCGCGTGGTGTAGGCGGAGAGGCGGAGGGCTTCCTGAGAGGAAGGGTTCACATACTTTTTCTTGCAACTGTATCTGCTAGTTAAAACCAGATAGTGACACATATCCTGTTTTTCTAATCTGTTTTTATTTTCTGATTGTAGATTTTTAAATTCTATTTCCTGAACATGATTATGGGGGGCGGCCATCTTGCCTGAGCTGTTCTTAACAGCATTTAGAGATCTGCTTTACAGCAGCCTGCATGAGCTGTAGACACAATGGACAAGAGCTGACTCGCTGACTTCTGTGGGAGAGTTTTCTAGGCATGATATTTGTCCTGTGCAGAGGTCAGGAGAGAATAGATAAGCTGTGATACCGCCTATTGTGAACGGTGAGTCCTGTGTTGTCTATACATAAGTGATATCTGTCATTCTAATCCTGCCTGTAATGATAAGCAGATAACTGCAATAAAGTGATCTGTACAGACAAGAAGTGACGCCTATTATTAGGCCTAGTGGTCCGTGTGAAAACTGCAGAATTTTTGGATTTAAAAAAAAATAGATATTCATATGGAAAATTAAAAATAACCACCAAAAATCTTTAAAATAATGTCTACCATAAAACATAAATTAAGCAATATGTCATTTTCAGATGACACATACCATTTAAAGAGGACCTGTCACCCCTCCTGATATGTCTGTTTTAGTAACTACTTGCATTCCCCGTGTAATAACAGTTCTAGAGCATCTATTCTTATGAATATATGTTGTGCCATTCCATGATACCTTGCAGTTTGCAGTGCAGGTCCAGCCAGGTGTTACCAGTTGGGGGGTGTCCCTTCACAGATTGACTCTATCCAGTCAGTGCTGCCAGTGTCAGACTGTGCAGGGACACCCCCCAACTGGTAACACCCAGCTGGACCTTGAGTCCAAACTGCTAGCAATTTATCCATAACTTTTAGCAGGAATAATAATCAAGTGGCACAACAAAAAGTCGTAAGAATAGATGATCCAGAAAAGTTAATACACAGGGAATGCAAGTAGTCAATAAAACAGACATGTCAGGAGAGCTCATGTCTCCCCTTAAAGATTCCCATGCACTTTAGACAGAGGTGTGATAATTATTCCTTATGACCCATACTTATCAATACATGTTGGTCAATTGTGGGGCATTTAAGCCCTATCCTAGACATACATAAGTCAAGGCCATTTATGGGCTAGGACAAACCAAATTTGCTTTGATTTTTTCTAAAAACTAAGTGAAGAAGGGGGGTGGAAGTAAACCGCTGCCAGACACCTCTGGCTAAAGGACCAGGCATGTTGAAATCCAACAGCTCAATCTTTATTTCTCCTAACATGTACCATTGGGGGAGAGTCCCGACTAGGCCCACACCTCCAATTAGGGGAGGTGAGGCGAACGAGGCCCTGGTGACAAGTGGGGGGCGGCAGGGCACAGGGAGATGAGTGCGATACAGATGGATGCTGCGGGGCAGGGGAGAGGCATCTTCCTTCCCCGTTCCTCTGATGGGCTGCAGGCGCTAGGCCTATCAGAGGCTGGTGCAGGCGGTGTGATGACGTCAGAGATAAGTTGTAAGGCAAGTATGTCAGTTAATTTTTTTTAATATGGTACAGAAGCGCTGTGGGGGCACTTGTTACTGGCACATGATTGGGGGGGCACTTGTTACTGGCACATTATTGGGGGGCATCTATGGGGGGCACTTCTTACTGGCACATTATTGGTGGGCATCTATGGGGGCACTTCTTACTGGCACATTATGGGGGGGGCACTATGGGGGCATTTTTTACTGGCAAATTTTTGGGTGGCAATATGTGGGCATCTACTGAGGTCACAATGAAGGGGTATTTTATAATGGGGGGCACTATGGGAGAAGGGGGGGAGGAACACTATGGGGTCATCTACTGAGGCCTCAAAGAAGGGGTATTTTATATGGGGGGCTCTGTATAGGGGCATTTTATACTGGGACACATTATGGTGGGTACTATGGGGACAGTGTTGGACTGGGGTACCTAGGGCCCACTAGTCAAATTTATTTTGGGGGCCCACCGTACGGATGCATTCAAATATAATAATATAATAATTTTAGTTTTTTTATATGAACATAGGCTGGTTGAGGTGCTGTACATTAAATATATGTATGTAGTACAGTAAGTCTACTGTGTTATGTGCCACTTGTGCAGGGGGTGGGAGACTAGGGGCCCACCTAGCCCAGGGGCCCACCAGGGGATTCCCCTGAACCCCTGTGGGCCAGTCCGAGCCTGTATGGGGAAGGGGGGAGAGGAGTACTATGGGGTCATCTTTGGGGCGCACTAAGAAGGGGTATTTTATACTTGCAAATTATGGGGGACACTGAGGACATCTACTGGAGCATTATATATGGGGCATTTTGTACTGGTAAATTATGGGGGGCACTAGGAGGAAGGGGGGAGAGGATCACTATGGGGGCATTTACTGGGGGCACTATATAGGGGTATTTTATACTGGCACATTATGGGGGCACTATGGGGACATTAGCTTAACTGGGGGCATTAAAAGGGGGTATTTTGTGCACTGGCACACATTATAAGGGGGCATTTTTTGTACTGTCACATTATAAGGAGAATTATTACTACTGGGGGCATTATGGTGGGCTTTATTACTACTGGGGGGCTATGGGGAACATGATTACTAGTATGGGCACTATGGGAGCATTATTACTTCTGGGGCACAGTGGGGACATGTTGGGGGCACTGTTGGAGCACTATTACTACCATGTGTGCTCTAGCAGAGAATTATTACTATTGGTGGGACTTTCGGGAGCACTATTACAGTGGGGGCACCCTGGCACAGTATCAGCTTACTACAAATATTTTTGGGGGACGTTATGTTTACACTATTGGTGTCAGGGACACTATTTGCTGGGCGCAGTTATTTTAGGACACTGTGTGCCAATAATTATTAAAGGGCACTATCTGTGTGGTACTAGTATCAGGGGGTTTATCTGTTTCTGCAGTATAATATTGGGGTGGTAGGATGATTTGTCCAGAAGATGGGGGGATGATGGAAAAGTAGTACACTAAGATATATTTTTTTGTCAAACTGCAGAGACAAGAAATTTCCTCACGCTTCGTGGTAACGAATCACATTTTTCCTAAAATGGCTGCTGCACGTGTTAAGACATGGAGCAAGGAACTCTGGGAACGAGGGATCACCCACAATGCCATGCATGCAGCCAATCAGCCCTGTGATGTCACAGCCCTATAAATAGCCTCAGCCATCTTGGATTCAGCCATTTTCCAGTGTACTTAGTGCAGGGAGAGACGTCAGCAGGCGCTAGGGACAGTGGTAATAAAGACTTTAAAACTTTTATTTTGCTGTAAAGAAGTTCAGGGAAAGGATAGGGAGGAATCATTCCACAGTATTGAAGCAGAACAGAGTTCAGTAGCAGAGTTTACAGCCTGGGTAATAGGAACAATCCTTTTACACCTTGCTGCACTGACTGGGGACCCAAATTGCCATTATACTTTCATATATTTTAGATTCATTACACACAACTGAAGTAGTTCAAGCCTTTTCTTGTTTTAATATTGATGATTTTGGCATACAGCTCATGAAAACCCCAAATTCCTATCTCCAAAAATTAGCATATCATGAAAAGGTTCTCTAAATGAGCTATTAACCTAATCATCTGAATCAACTAATTAACTCTAAACACCTGCAAAAGATTCCTGAGGCTTTTAAAAACTCCCAGCCTGGTTCATTACTCAAAACCACAATCATGGGTAAGACTGCCAACCTGACTGCTGTCCAGAAGGCCATCATTGACACCCTCAAGCAAGAGGGTAAGACACAGAAAGAAATTTCTGAACGAATAGGCTGTTCCCAGAGTGCTGTATCAAGGCACCTCAGTGGGAAGTCTGTGGGAAGGAAAAAGTGTGGCAGAAAACGCTGCACAACGAGAAGAGGTGACCGGACCCTGAGGAAGATTGTGGAGAAGGACCAATTCTAGACCTTGGGGGACCTGCGGAAGCAGTGGACTGAGTCTGGAGTAGAAACATCCAGAGCCACCGTGTACAGGCGTGTGCAGGAAATGGGCTACAGGTGCCGCATTCCCCAGGTCAAGCCACTTTTGAACCAGAAACAGCGGCAGAAGCGCCTGACCAGAAGCAGCACTGGACTGTTGCTCAGTGGTCCAAAGTACTTTTTTCGGATGAAAGCAAATTTTGCATGTCATTCGGAAATCAAGGTGCCAGAGTCTGGAGGAAGACTGGGGAGAGGGAAATGCCAAAATGCCTGAAGTCCAGTGTCAAGTACCCACAGTCAGTGATGGTCTGGGGTGCCATGTCAGCTGCTGGTGTTGGTCCACTGTGTTTTATCAAGGGCAGGGTCAATGCAGCTAGCTATCAGGAGATTTTGGAGCACTTCATGCTTCCATCTGCTGAAAAGCTTTATGGAGATGAAGATTTCATTTTTCAGCGCGACCTGGCACCTGCTCACAGTGCCAAAACCACTGGTAAATGGTTTACTGGCCATGGTATTACTGTGCTCAATTGGCCTGCCAACTCTCCTGACCTGAACCCCATAGAGAATCTGTGGGATATTGGGAAGAGAAAGTTGAGAGATGCAAGACCTAACACTCTGGATGAGCTTAAGGCCGCTATCGAAGCATCCTGGGCCTCCATAACACCTCAGCAGTGCCACAGGCTGATTGCCTCCATGCCACGCCGCATTGAAGCAGTCATTTCTGCAAAAGGATTCCCGACCAAGTATTGAGTGCATAACTGAACTTAATTATTTGAAGGTTGACTTTTTTTGTATTAAAAACACTTTTCTTTTATTGGTCGGATGAAATATGCTATTTTTTGGAGATAGGAATTTTGGGTTTTCATGAGCTGTATGCCAAAATCATCAATATTAAAACAAGAAAAGGCTTGAACTACTTCAGTTGTGAGTAGCAGTAAATTATCTGTGGATCACTTCAGCTGGACAAGATGGAGTAGGTGCTCTTGGTCTAAGTGGCCCACCCAGCCACAAACAAGTAGTAAATTATAAAATGGATAGACCAGGCACTCAGTATATGTTACTAAAATGAGATATTTATTTCACACAATGATAAAAAGGTAAAATTGATAAAGTTAGTCCATCTGGACAGAAAATGTGACAATATAATGTATCAACAACAATAACAAATATAGCAGCAATAATAATGCAACAGTGTAGCACAAGTGGCAAAAGAAAAAAAGGTGATAAATCGCAATCAATAACGATATTTGGATCCAAAATATGTGACTATGGAATTAGGTTGATCGCAAAAATAGCAGCATAGATAGTTCCTTATAGAGAAATAGCAGCATAGATAGTTCCTTATAGAGAATCGTAAGGTGGTCTCCCAATCCAGGAAATTTAGGTAAAGACAGTTCCGCTCCTACCTCGTAAAGCTGTAGAAAAAGTTAATAGTTCGCCGATCCTTTCGGTTTTTGCAAACTGACCCCAGGTACGAAACAGTAAGCGCTCGTGGTGGCGTCCCACTCACTTGCGCAATATTACCTTGGTCTAGTCGCTTTGTTTCTCTAGGCTATGACATCTGGATTAATCAGATAAACTATGGCACGATCATAGATCCTTTGTATACATGGTTATATTATGGGTTCGATATGCATTGAGAACATTCATTAGAATTCATTTTAGCATAAATTGAAGTATAATCGATATTTTTACCATTTATTCTATTTAAATTTCACATTTTATATTATTGATTGTCTTATGAATTGTTTTTAAGCAGTGTTTGCACAAAAAACGCATTTTTAGAATATAAACCGTATGGGAAATGCATAAGAAATCGCAGCTAAGCAAATCCGGGTTTTTGTATTTACCAAGGTATCATTGTTATTCCGGTCCAGCCTTTGAAATTCTCTAGGATTGCACTATAAAAGGAGGGGAAATGACACAAGGTCACCACTGAGGAAGGGGCACACCCCAAAACGCGTATGGGACGAACCTTGTACCGGCATGCTGGAAAAATTTTCCCTGGATCTGAACAGACCTCTGAAGTAAAGCTCTGCAAACACCTCACCCGACTCCACCAAGTACGCTGACGATACTGGATTCAGAGTCAGCTGTTACGGACTTGTTCACCGATCGGGGAGTCAATATCCTAGAGAAACAAAGCGACTAGAGTGGGACGCCACCACGAGCGCTTACTGTTTCGTACCTGGGGTCAGTTTGCAAAAACCGAAAGGATCGGCGAACTATTAACTTTTTCTACAGCTTTACGAGGTAGGAGCGGAACTGTCTTTACCTAAATTTCCTGGATTGGGAGACCACCTTACGATTCTCTATAAGGAACTATCTAAGCTGCTATTTCTCTATAAGGAACTATCTATGCTGCTATTTCTCTATAAGGAACTATCGATGCTGCTATTTTTGCGATCAACCTAATTCCATAGTCACATATTTTGGATCCAAATATCGTTATTGATTGCGATTTATCACCTTTTTTTCTTTTGCCACTTGTGCTACACTGTTGCATTATTATTGATGCTATATTTGTTATTGTTGTTGATACATTATATTGTCACATTTTCTGTCCAGATGGACTAACTTTATTAATTTTACCTTTTTATCATTGTGTGAAATAAATATCTCATTTTAGTAACATATACTGAGTGCCTGGTCTATCCATTTTATAATTTACTTCAGTTGTGTGTAATGAATCTAAAATATATGAAAGTCTAATGTTTATCAGTACATTACAGAAAATAATGAACTTTATCACAATATGCTAATTTTTTGAGAAGGACCTGTATGTTCTAAAGCATTTTTTGGCTTGTATTAGTGGGAAAAAAGGCCTTATTAGCCGTTGTGTGGTGAAGTGAGAAAATTACAGCACTTTTTGGCGTGTATTAGTGACAAAAAAATATATTTGCCGTTCAGCGGTGCAGTTATATGTTGTAAAGCCCTTTTTGGCGTGTATTAGTGGCAAAAAAATATATTTTATTTGCCGTTCAGTGGTGCAGTTATATGTTCTGAAACTTTTTTTGCGTGTATTAGTGGCACAAAAAAAGTATTTGCCGTTGTGTGGTGAAGTGAGAAAATTACAGTACTTTTTGGTGTGTATTAGTGACAAAAAAATATATTTGCCGTTCAGCGGTGCAGTTATATGTTCTAAAGTCCCTTTTGGCATGTATTAGTGGCTAAAAAATATATATTATTTTCTGTTCAGCGGTGCAGTTAATATGTTCTAAAGCCCTTTTTGGCGTGTATTGGTGGCCAAAAAATATATATTATTTGCCGTTCAGCAGTGTAGTTATATGTTCTAAAGCCTTTTGTGGCGTGTATAGGTGGAAAAAATAAGGGCCTATTTGCTGTTCAGCGGTGCAGTTATATGTTCTAAAGCCCTTTTTGGTGTGTATTAGTGGCAAAAAAATACAGTATTTTTCCCCCTATAAGACACACTGGCCCATAAGACGCACCTAGGTTTTAGAGAAGGACAATAAGAAAAAAAATATTTTTCATTAGACCTCTGGTCAGACCCCCAATAAAACCCCTAATGTTAATAAGACCTCTGATCAGACCCCCAATCAGACCCTAATGTGAATGACCCCCAATCAGACCTCAGATAAGAGCCCCATGCTTCTCATCAGCCCCCATATGCCTCATATCAGCTCTCATGCCTCTCATCAGCCCCCCCATATGCCTCTCACCAGCCCCCAGCAGCCTCTCTTCAGCCCCCATTGCCTCTCATTAGCCCCATATCAGCCCCCATTGCCTCTTACCAGCCCCCAGCAGCCTTATATCAGCCCCCATTGCCTCTCACCAGCCCCTTAGCAGCGTTATATCAGCCCCTATTGCCTGTCACCAGCCCCCAGCCATGTTACATCAGCCACTAGAAGCCTTATATTAGCTGCCATCAGCCTCATATGGAATAAAATAAAGAAGCACTTACCTTTCCCGCTCCTGACGTCACCGCTCCTCTCCTCCAGCGAAATCCTCTTCATCCTGCCACCGGCTGTGCTGTGAATTGGCAAGCACAGCGTGAGGTCATAGAGCACCCTCACGCTGTGCGCAGCCACTGCACAGCCGACAGCCACGGACCAGGAAGTGGTGAGTACAGAGCCTTCACCGTTTCCTGGTCCTCTTCCATAATGGAAGCGCTCATTAGTATTTGCCTCATAAGACTCAGGGGCATTTTTTCCCCCTGTATATATTATTTGCCCTTCAGCAGTGCAGTTATATGTTCTAAAGCCCTTTTTGGCGTGTATTAGTGGGGGAAAAAATTATTTGCCGTTCAGCGGTGCAGTTATATGTTCTAAAGCCCTTTTTGGCGTGTATTAGTGGCAAAAAAATATATTTGCCATTCAGCGGTGCAGTTATATGTTCTAAAGCCCTTTTTGGTGTGTATTAGTAGCAAAAAATATATATTTGCAGTTTAGCGGTGCAATTACATGTTCTAAAGCCTTTTGTGGCATGTATAAGTGGAAAAAATAAAGGCCTATTTACCTTTCAGCGCTGCAGTTATATGTACTAAAGCCCTTTTTGGCGTGTATTAGTGCTTATTAGCCGTTGTGTGGTGAAGTGAGAAAATTACAGACTTTTTGGGTTGTTTTAATTTCCTTTTTATTTATTTGATCTAATAGTATGTCAGACAGAGAAGTGCCAGGCCCTGCACAGGGGAGTGGCAGAGGCCTAAATATTTCTGGCGTAGGCACAGGTCACAGCAGAGTAAGGGGACTCGGTCATCCACTTCATGCCCAGTGACATCAGACACCCCCAGCCAAGAGTCGGTGGGTTCGTCAGACACAAGCCTTAGTTGGCATGGCCCAGGAGCAGGCCCTGTGCCCTCACCTGTCCTCAACCTGCCTCTGTCTTTTTCTGTTCACTCAGCCAGAGAAGTATTATATGCTATGGGCTCAGCTCCACTATACAGCGAGGACGATCTACTAGAGGACAGTCAGCAGCTACTGGCCAGCCTAGATATGGAGGAGACATCCTCTGCTTCCTCCGGTAGGCGGGCAAGTAGTGATGAGGAGAGTGGCGTGGGAGCTGGTGTTGCGGGCAGTCAGGCTCCTGACCCAGAGACCGTTGAGGAGGACATCAGTGACGTGCAGACAGTACTCGATGATGATGATGTAGCTGATCACACTTGGGAGCCGGGTGAATTAGGGACTTCATCATCATCAGGAGAAGAGGGTGGCAGCTTGCCCGTGAGGCAGCGGCGGAGCCAGCAAGTCGCTAGTGTGGCCGGGAGTCAGCAGGGTGGAAGCAGTTGAAGGCCTGGAGCCAAACGTGCCCGGGGTAGACCACCCGCTTCGCCGGAAAGTAGTGGTGCAGGGGTTCACGGAAGCAGTGACAGTAGCAGTCAGTCAGTGCGGAGTGTTGGGGGTAAAATCACCTACTCAGATGTCTGGCAGTTTTTTGTTAAGCTGCCGGAGGAGGTGAACATGGCCATTTGTAGAATCTGTGGGCAGAAGGTGAAGTGTGGCCACGGTGCCATTGTTGGCACCATGGCCCTGCGTCAGCATATGCAGCGTCACCATAAAGTGGCCTGGGAGAAGCGTGGCCTCGATATGGTGGTCCAGCCTGCCGCAGCAACCGCTGCATCACCCAGTGGCACGCACCCGATTTCAGGCAGTCAATGCTTCACCACCTCGGACGAAGGGAGCTGTCTGTCCTTCCCATCATCTGCTGGTCCTGATGCTCCTCGTCCTCCTACTCCTCGTCAGTCATTCCGTCAGCAATCGATCACCAAAGCGATTGCCAAGAGACAACAGTATGCGTGCACTCATCCAACGGCGCAGAAGCTGAATGTGCTCCTGGCCAAGTTGCTGGTGCTGCAGTCCCTCCCTTTCCAAGTGGTGGACTCTGCACCTTTCAGAGAACTGATGGCTTGTGCCGAGCCGAGGTGGAGAGTCCCAAGCCATCATTTCTTTGCAAAAAAGGAGGTACCAGCCCTGCACACGTATGTAGAACAGAAGGTGGGCCAGTCCTTGAGCCTGTCGGTGTCTGCCAAAGTACACGGCAGTGCCAACATGTGCAGCTGTAACTACGGTCAGGGACAATACATGTCCTTTGCGGCCCACTGAGTGAATGTGGTTCCTGCACAGCCACACCAGCAACTTGGCCAGGTGACGCTGTCTCCGCCTCCACGTTGTCACGCTGTTGGTCCTGCGACAATGTCCGCCTCTGCCTCCTCATCCTCTACCGTGTCCTCAGCCTCGACTGCAGGGACAATTCACAGTGCCCCTCCAACATACCACATGTGCAGGGCACAGCAGTGTCACTCTGTTCTGCACCTCGTTTGTCTGGGCGAACGGAGTCACACAGAGGAGGAACTGCTCAGTGTCCTTCATCATGAAATCGAATCCTGGCTTTCTCTGCGACAACTCAAAATCGGAACCATGGTGACTGACAACGGGAAGAACATTGTGTCGGTGCTGCGTCAAGGAGGGCTAAACCATGCACCTTGCATGGCACACGTGTTCAATCTGGTTGTCAAGCTGTTCCTGAAGTCTTCCACCCATCTGCAAGACATCCCAAAAATGGCCAGAAAACTTTGCATGCACTTCAGCCACTTGTACACCGCAAAGCACACTCTCCTTGAGCTGCAGCGGCAGAACGGCATCCCCCAACATAGACTGATATGCGACGTTTCCACCTGTTGGAATTCCACCCTCCATATGTTGGACCGACTATACGAACAGAGAAAGGCCATAAACGATTTCTTGATGATCCGAGCGGACAGGAGTACTCCCCTGTGTAACTTCGATGTCAGCCAGTGGCAGCTCATGCGTGACACCTGCCGTTTGCTCAGGCCCTTTGAGGAGGACGCGTTATTTGTCAGTCGCCAGGACTACGGGATGAACAATGTCATTCCACTTCTTCATGTCCTGGAACAGATGCTGGTAAATCTGGCTGGTCAGGGGACTGGAGACGTGGCACCTAGATCTCACGGCCACATGAGCCCTGTGGGGGCTGACCCGGAGGGGGGGGGGCATTGGAGCATAAGCAGTGTGTAGCGAAATGGGTGTTTTTTCTAAGGTGACAGGAGAGGAGAAGCAGGAGCAGCTAGAGGAGCTACAAGGCGATGAGGAAGATGAGGAAGAGGACCCAGACACACCGTGGCAGTATGCAGTGGAGATGGAGGCACGGAGTCCCTCCGAGTTACTTGCACAAATGGCCCGCATGCTCACTTGCTTGCATAGTGACAGCCGAATTGTCAGCATTCGGCAGAGGGATGACTTCTGGCTCTCCACCTTGTTGGACACTCGCTACCGTTCCAAAATGGGGCCTTTTTTACACCCGTTGAGAGTGAGGACAAACTGAACTACTATAGAGACATACTATGTAATCAGTTGGCCGCTGCCTATCTGCGCCATCGCCCATCCTCTCTCAGGTCTGACCGGGGGGGCCCTCTGCTCACGTTCCTCTGCCATGGTATCAAGGACGTTACCGCGACAGGTGCCTTACTTCAGTGATTAATTGATTAATGAGCTAAATTACCCCTAGTTCTGTGATCACACTTCCTATAAATATAGGCACAGTCTAAGGGGAAGCACTCGCAGGGGTCAGCAGGAGCCAAAAGCACCATCTCTGCCAAAGCGCCATTTTGCCTAAGCGCTTGGCAGTTAATCATGGCAGTTGGGCAGGAGACGGAGATGCTGTGTGTACTACTCAAACAAAGTTACACACAGCACAGGTATGCTACAATATTGTTTCACTCAGGCTCTGGCTGCTCTTCTCATCACTATGGCTGTCTACTTTCAAATTCAACCACACCTTCCACCCTCTGTCCCTTCTCTCCACATCAGTCCCTCCCTCCTTCCCTCATCCTTGTTCAGTTCCCATACACTTTATACCCTCATACAATACACTGACCCATCTTCCTCCACGGTGCAGCATAAAAAAACACCAATATAAATCTTTCAATCACTTGCTGTCTCTTTCTGTTTTCCTGCTACTAGCTGCAGGGGATATTTCACCAAATCCTGGCCCTCCCTGTGGCTAACTTCTCCTCTGCCACGCACAGAAACTCCAAAAATCGTATTAATGTTCACTGCACATCCTCTCCAGTCTCTTTTAACTGCGCGCTCTGGAACGCACGGTCGGTTCAAAACAAACTACCCACAATCCACGATTTCTTCCTCTCACACTCTCTAAACTTGCAAGCCCTTACAGAAACCTGGCTTCAACCCTCTGACACTGCTTCCCCTGTTGTCCTATCCTATGGTGGACTTCACTGCTGCTGTTGCACCTCCACACTGTCATTGTGCCTCCCTGCGGCCTCCCCCTGAGGCTGCTGCTGCCGCCACCTCCACACTCTGTTATTGTGCCACTCTGTGACCTCCTGATGCTGCTTCCACCTCCACACTGTCATTGTGCCACTCTGTGGCCTCCTTCTGATGCTGCTGCCATTTCCAGACTCTGTCATTGGGCCACTCTGTGGTCTCCTTATGCTGCTTCCACCTCACCACTATGTCATAGGGCCACTCTGTGGACTTCTCTTGCTGTTTCCACCCTCCCCACTTCATGACTGGGCCACTATTTTGCCTTTCGGCCTGGCTGACATCATTGATTCCTATGGTCCAGCGCTTTCCTAGAACTACTACTCACCTGATCGGCAGCTTGGCTTATGCCCAAGGTTATCGGACAAGTTTGGTTGCACCAACCAGTAACGTTCTTCAGTTGGCCTTCATTGTGGTTGCGCCCAATTTGGTGCAACAAAAATAGGTGAGCAAACCATCTCCCTTTAGTGAGGGCATTGTTAATTGACGTACTCACCCTATGAGCGCCTCTCTCTCCTTCTTTGCCATTATTTGCTGATCTGTCAGAAGGAAGGAAAAATGAGACGCACAACAGATCCTGTCTATGTAACAGCTGTAAGGCCTGCATGACTTGGTCTCTATTTTGCATCAGAATTGGCTTATGATTTGGTAGCCAAAAACAGGAGTGGGTACAAAACACAGAAGACATGCAAATATTCCATTCACGTGTCATCTCTGTTTTGGATCCACTCCTGTTTTTAGGCTTAGCGTGACCTGGGGGTGGGTTTTAAAGTCCATCTTTAAGTCCGGAGTGCTGTGACCTCAACAGCACTCCACTCCCTTAACAGTGTCCTCCCTGCCCCTTTAAAGCTGACCTACAGCAGTAAAGATAAATGGCTGGGTTGTTATGGAAACCTGGTGTAAAACTGTGTGTATGTGGAGACTAAGGGCCTGCGAGCTTCTATTATAAGGGACATGTGACCGTGTGTATGGCAGTTGGGATATGAAGAGCAGGTTTCTATTGGCTAATGTAGATCATGTGATGTGCCATATTTGCATTTTTTTGGGAAATATCTCAGGAACGGTATGTACTAGAGAGCTGAGACCCGGTCTAAAACCTTCCCGGACACCTGATGTACCTGTGTGCCAAAGTTCATGATTGTAAATGCGATGGTGCTGATTCCTTTAGCGGACATACATACATACACACACATACATACATAAACTCAGCTTTATATATTAGATATATAAAAAAAGCTGGGTGAGAACTGATATGGCTTCCATCTGCTCCGACAGACTGTCCTGTCAGGTCACGTGGCTGCATCTGATTAGTGCTGTGGGAAGTTACATCCCAATTCAAGCAATGTCAATACTGCATCCTAGTGCCATCTCTTCCCCAGGTAAGCTACACGTGCACCCGGGCATGTGATATAAAAGAAAATGTGATCCATCGGGCCTGGCTACCTTCTTTCATTGCTTTGTGGTCCAGTTCTGATTCTCACGTCCCCATTGTAAGCACTTTTGGCAGTGGACAGGGGCCAGCATGGGCGATCTGACCCATTTGCAGCTACTCAGGTCTATACAGAACAAGTGGTAATACAAGTGCATCCATGACCCTTGGGTGCACTTGACCTTGGACCACTTTTAGTGTGTATAACCATTGCATACTGGGAATACTCCCACAAGGCCATCAGTTTTGGAGATGCTTTGCCCCAGTTCAGGGGCGTACATAGAAATCACTGGGCCCCATAGGAAGAATATGAATTACCCACCCCTGGCCTATCCCACCTCCTGTCCTGGCTCCTCCCCTGCCACCCCCCCCCCCTGTGAGGAGTAGGAGGAAAGCACACTGGAGCACATTGTCCTCCTGAATCCTTTATGAGCCTACAGACCCCCCCCCCCCCCCCCCCCAAAAAAAAAAGAATACCCTTATGATTAGGGGCGGACTGGGCCGGGGGGCAATTGCCTTACTGTCCCGGCCGGCTGGGCCCGGAATCAGACTGTCACTAAGGGCACTGCCTCCGCCGCCGCCGCTGTTACTAATACTACTTACCTGCGGCTGCGGACTGCGGAGGGAGATGGGGAGGCATGCTGCCGGCAGCCTGTCAGAGAGGTCGCCGGACCGGCGCAGGCGGCGCGATGGCCTGACTGAGCCGCTGCGCTGCCGTAAAGACATCAGCAGCGCTGGAGGCGGGACGGGAGTGATTCAGTGAAGGTGCTCGAGGAGGTAAGTATAAGTCTGACTGACTTTTATTTTTTTATTTTTTTCCATTTCTGTAACTGATAGGGGGCCCTATCTGGCTACTGGCACATTATAGGGGGGGGGCCCTATCTGGCTACTGGCACATTATAGGGGGCCCCTTTCTGGCTACTGGCACATTATAGTGGGGGCCTATGGCTACTGGCACATTATAGGGGGGCCCTATCTGGCTACTGGCACATTATAGGGGGGCCCTATCTGGCTACTGGCACATTATAGTGGGGGGCCTATGGCTACTGGCACATTATAGGGGGGCCCTATCTGGCTACTGGCACATTATAGTGGGGGGCCTATGGCTACTGGCACATTATATGGGGGGGCTAAGGCTACTGGCACATTATAGGGGGGGCCTATGACTACTGGAACATTATAGGGGGCCTATGGCTACTGGCACATTATAGGGGGGCCTATGACTACTGGAACATTATAGGGGGGCCTATGGCTACTGGCACATTATAGGGGGGGCCTATAGCTACTGGCACATTATAGGGGGGCCTATTGGCTTCTGGCACATTATAGGGGGGCCTATTGGCTACTGGCACATTGTAGGGGGGCCTATTGGCTACTGGCACATTATAGGGGGGCCTATTGGCTACTGGCACATTATAGGGAGGCCTATGGCTACTGGCACATTATAGTAGGGCCTATGGCTACTGGCACATTATAGGGGGGCCTATGGCTACTGGCACATTATAGGGGGGGCCTATGGCTACTGGCACATTATAGGGGGGGCCTATTGGCTACTGGCACATTATAGGGGGGCCTATTGGGTACTGGCACATTATAGGGGGGCCTATTGGTTACTGGCACATTAAAGGGGGCCCTCTCTGGCTACTGGCACATTATAGTGGGGGGCCTATGGCTACTGGCATATTATAGGGGGGCCCTATCTGGCTACTGGCACATTATAGGGGGGCCTATGGCTACTGGCACATTATAGGGGGGCCTATGGCTACTGGCACATTATAGGGGGGGCCTATGGCTACTGGCACATTATAGGGGGGCCTATTGGCTACTGGCACATTATAGGGGGCACTATGGGGACATTAGCTCAACTGGGGACATTACAAGGGGGCATTTTTTGCACTGTCACATTATAAGGAGAATTATTACTACTGGATAGGGGGCATTATGGTGGGCTTTATTACTCCCCCATGGTCTGAGCCCCCTAGTAGCAGCACCATCCTCTCTCTGCTCTGCTATCCCTCTGCCTCTTCTCCAAATCCTTATTATGAAATTTTTCTCATTAGGATAAAACACATCAGCTCCACCGAGCCCCCGGCCAAAGTGTGGAGGTGTCCGAGATCCCCAAGGGTCAAGCCAAGTAATTGTAAGTTTTCATATGAAATATGTTTATGTTATACACATATAGCATATACCGTGCCCCACTATATACAGTTTCTTCTGCAAAAGTCATCAAGTGTCATGGGGGGGGGGGGGGGGGGACACAGAGCAGCGCCCAGCGGGGAGAAGAGAATACATGGATGCAACACTTTATCAGCCAGAAAATGACACTTTGGGCATTATACCAAAAATGCCATTTTCGGCTGATATGTTTCGGCGGCCGATATATCGGAGCATCCCTAGTTTATTTTGTTTTCCTGTGTTGTAATTTACATGGCTGACGAAAGTGGCAAGGGGTGTCCAGGAGGAGGCAGGGGAAATGGGAAAGCAGGAGGGGGGCTCAGTGGGCCTCTGGGTGTTACTTGCCCCCTGGGCCAAAAGTTGCCAGTCAGCCCCTGCTTATGATCCACGCACATTGTCCTCCTGACTAAGTCATCTCTATGAGCCTACAGGGCCCCCCTCCCCCTCTTACTGTGGCATTGGCACTGGCACACTAGACAACAGTGTGTTTATGTACACTGTTCACTGTGTAAGACCGTGAACCGGGGAGGGAACTCCAGGATACAGCGAAGTCACGGAACAGGGAAAACGACACAGACACCAGCTTTTTATGCAAAAACAGAAACTTTACTATAACAGTAGTTTAACTGCAACAATACAAACATGCACAGAAAATGCTATATTCCAGACCCACAGTCACTGTCCCTGCCCACTGGACAGGCCTAGCCGATGGCGGACACAGCGGAGCCTGCAAAGTCAATACTGTGCCGCAAAATAGAACAAACCTAGCCGATGGCGGACACAGCAGAGCCTGCAAAGTCAATACTGTGCCGCAGGACAGTTCTGTACAGCCTGGCAATCACACAACCCTATCTATCCAATTTCAGGCCTAGGCTTAGTCTCTGTTGCTTCAGGCGCCACTAGTAAGTAAACGGGTGTACTGACCTGCGTCCGTTCTGGGCCCGAGGATGCCGTTTACCCGGGATGGCCACCAAGCTCTCAGCAACCATGCGGCCTTGCTTGATGATAAGGCTTCTTGTCCACACACTAGAAATGGTCTTCCTGGGACAACCTCTCTTTCAAAGAGCTGGATCCAGCAGCTACTCTCCTTCCTTTGAGTGTCCATTCACTGCTGGACATCCGCAAGCCAGGATGGAATTGGATTCAGTCCCTCACAGCACAATCCTTCCACCATGTCATATCAGCTCAGACTTCCTGGTTTTTCAGAAGCAGCTTGCAAGAGTCATCATCTGCTTTGCATATGCAGATCCCAGAGTGTGCTGACTGTGCTGAAAAACAGTGGCCTCTAGTGCCCAGAATGCCAAATGACAGCTCCAATACAATTTAGGCATAAACATTATACAGGCAGAGCTTTTTCACAATCTCACAACTGTCCGGACGGAGCGGTCCTTCAGTCTGGGCAGGGGGGGGGGGGGGCTGCAGTTGCACTCACTGTAATGATGAATTGAGGCGGACATGAGCGCAGCAGAAGGATACTACTCCGGGTGCGCGCCTCTGTCTGTGCTTCAGCGGCGAATGTTCCTGCTACCTGCCAGGCGATACACTGGCCAATCAGCAGCAGGATCTTTGCGCTGCTAAACGCTGATTGGCCAGTGCAAAATGCAGGGAACGAGGGAGCCCGGATCATGAGGTTAGACAGGCAGCGGTTCCGGGGGGGTCTGGACGGCCGGACCCAAGGTAGAACTTAATTAACTATGTGAATAAACTGTGCAAAGTAGACATAGGGGGCGGCGCCGGGCCCCCCTGTGCCGCGGGCCCAATAGCAACAGCGTGGTCTGCCTATATTGGCGGTACGCCACTGGCCCAGTTGTCTAGCAATCCCAATTTACCCTTGTCAGCTTCATTTACACAATATTTCCTCCTTCGAACACATTAGCTACAAGAACTGACTGTTCACTTGCTGCCTTGTTTATTCCATCTCCTGACAGTTGCCATTTTAATTAGATAATCAATGTTCCAGTGGTTAGTAACAGAAATGGCACCGTATATCTTTGTAGGAGGTCAGGATCCAAATCCCTTGATTCCCTTTGCAGACTTACAGTATTAAAGACGGCCTGTCAGCTCTCCTAGTCCTAACTACTTGTATTTTCCAAAAAATAACAATTCTGGAGTTTTTTTTTCCCTTTTAAAACTCTGCATTATGATGTTCCTCTCTCATTTTTTTACTGGAAGTATATGAATAAAATGACAACTCCTTTAACCTTACCCTTAACCCCTTAGTGACCAGCCTGTTTTTGACCTTACTGACCAAGCGCTTTTCTTCCTTTTTTCATCGTCGCATTCCAAGAGCTATAACTTTTTTATTTTTCCATCTATATAGCTATATGAGAGCTTGTTTTTTGTGGGAAAAGTTGTATTGGTGCCATTTTGGGGTTTCTGATTAACTTGTATTAACTCATTCTGGGAGGGAGATGGGAAAAACAGCAATTCTGCCACTGCATTTTTATGTTATAAATGTTATGGCATTTATTTTTTTGTGTAAATAACATAATATCTTTATTCTCTGGGTCAGTATGATTACAGTGATACCAAATACATATATTTGTTTTATGTTTTTTGCAATAAAACCCCCCTTTTTTTTTTAAAGGAAAAATATGTTTTTGCATAGCTCCTTCCCAAGACCCATAACGTTTTTTTTTTTTTTTTCCATGGAGTTGTGTGAGGGCTTGATTTTTGCGGGACGACTTGTATTTTTCATTGGTATCATTTTGAAGTAATTGACACCTTATGATTGCTTATTATTATATTATATTAAGTTTTTGGGTGGCAACTAAGAATAAATAAGAAATTCTGTAATTTATTTTTTATTTTTTTTACAGCGTTTTTTTACGGAAAATAATAGCATTCTTAAAGGGGTTGTCGGGGTTCTGAGCTGAACTAGGACATACCCTTATTTTAACCCAGGCAGCCCCCCTGAGGCTAGCATCGGAGAATCTCATGCTTCGATGCGCTCCCTTGCACTGCGCTAAATTGTGCGGGGCAAGGTCTCTTGTTTTCAATAACACACTGCCAGGCGGAAACTTCCACCCGGCAGTGTGTTGGATGACGTCGCCAGCTCTGATGGGCAGGCTTTAGTGCTGCCCCAGCCGTTTTAGTGGCTAGGGCAGCGCTAAATCCCGCCCATCACTGCCGGTGACATCACCGAGCTTCCTGGCAGCCCCATGGAGAGCCCCGGTACGTCACCGGATCTCCAAAAAAAATGCCTTTGCCCTGTGGAATTTAGCAGAGGGCAAAGGAGAGCATCGGAGCATGAACTGCTCCGATGCTCATGTCAGGGGGGCTGCCGGGGTGAAAATGGAGGTATGTCCGGGTTCAGCTCTGAACCTGGACAACCCCTTTAAGACAGAATGCTAAATAAAAGGGCCATGGAGGGGTTAAAAATAATTTAAAAAAAACTCACCTCATCCACTTGATCGCGCACAGGTCTTCTTTCTTCAGGTCCTGCTGATTATTATTTTTAACCCTTCCATAACCATTTTATTTAGCATTCTGTCATAAGAATGCTATTATTTTCTGTTATAACCATGTTATAACGGAAAATAATAAAATCACCCGAACACCGAATCCGAACTTCAGTGAAAAAGTCTGGGCCCGGGTACCTGAACTCGCAAAGTTCGGTACGAAGCCGAACTTTGCAGTTCCAGTTCGCTCAACCCTAGTTACCACCCATATGTGTTTTTACAGCAGTCATTAAGGGGCCTTAGGCTGGACCGTCGCTTTTTTACGGGTGCCCAGTCTAAGCGCTGCACGAATCCCCCGTGCAGCATGGAGCAGGGGCCCTACTCTAACAGCCCGGACGGGCAGGAGTGCTGATCCAGGCTGTTTAACACTTTATATGCCGCGGCAAATGAGATCGAGGGGTGCCTATGTGTGTGAAGGCTGTTTGGGGTCTCATGTAGGTACCGAACCCGAACTTTGACCTGAAGTTCGGCCGAACCCGAACTTCCACAGGTTCGCTCATCCCTAGTGGTCACTAAGGGTTTATGCATGTGGCCCTGACACTAACAACATGGATTGGACACTGTCAGAATGTGCAGGCACTTGCCCCATTGACAAGAGTAGTTGCTAATTTATTTACATTTCTAGGGAGAATAATAGAGGAAGGCACAATACAGAGTTTTAAGAAAAGCTTTGTTAGACTTATTATTCATTTACAAAATGTTATTGTTATTTAATTTACTACAGACATGTCAGCAGAGCTCACAGCTCTTCTATGAAGCATACATACACTTTCAGATTTCCTTTTAGAATATGCTGTCCTGCATGTTTACATGAGTAATAGCACTATTTGTGGCCATTATATGCTTTATATCCTGCATTTTTTAGGAGATTTTTGCTCAGCAGGCACTATATATAATTCACAGTTCTCACTGAGCTAGTGTATGGATACTAGTTGCTATAATGTCTTCGATCAGTGCACATGGAGAAAACAGAAGTTTCTGCTTTCTTTTACTCGCTCAGAATTACTAAGCAACACCAAATAGGACATTACGTAGTGGTACTGAACCGTAATGATGTGAATAAAGCAAGTTGGGTGAAATATAACATTTACTCTTAGCTGCTGCAACTTCTGTGTCTCAACTCACTCCTCTTCCCTCACTTTCAGAGACTTTTATGAGTAGGTGTAATTTCATCCTTCAGTGACTGTTAGTTTAAGAAAGAGGTAGGAGGAAAAGAGTTGATACAAGAAAAAGAGGCATTTTCTCTGATAAGAAATACTACGAAGTTTCATATATTTGCTATTACTATTAATTTATGCAAAGTTCTGTGAAAAGTTAGTAACCATTTAAAACTAAAACTACCTACAGCCCCCAGTAGAGGGAGCTCACTGGATATAGATTATACCGCTCCCACAGAATTTAATAATAGATGTATAAATCTGTATGCAGCGAGCACCTTCAAGAAATTGCTGCAGGCAGCCGAAGTTCAACATTTGACTGGCATGAAGCCATATGCCGTCCAATTTGTTAAAGTTATATAGTTTCCAATAGTCAGGGCTTGCCCACATAGGGGGTGCTGCAGTGTATGGAATTGCAGGAGCACACAGCATACAAATCATGGAGGTGTGCGCATCATGAGATTGTTTTAGGAAGCAATGCTGTTTTCTGACTGTAAGGGGCCTCTTGGAATAGCTCATTAGGCCTATATAAACAGCATTATATATAATTATAGAAACACTCCATCATAAGGCATTCAGTATAATTAGACCACAGATGAAAAGCTCTTTGTGACCGGTATTTGTTCGCAGTGCACTGTATATACCGCTGACATTCAGATTCCCCGAAGTAAACTTGGAATGGTGGAGGGCAGAATTCAGATCAATACCAATACAAAAGCTTTCCTTATTGTAGAATATCCAGAACACGGGTGATAATTGACCATAGCAGCATCTGTTAAATACATCATCTTATTGTCTCTCAGGACACACGGAAAGGCTGCTATATATGCAATATATAGTGCTTATCGCCGGTTGCTGGTTTGCGCACTAAATATGTCTGATCATATCACAAAGTCAGGCATAGACAGAATTATCTAGCATGAAAACACTCAGTAGGTCCTTGAAGGAAAAAATAAATGTTACTTAAAGGGGTTGTGCAGGTAGTTTATATTGATGACCTATCCTCAGGACAGGTCACCAATATCTCACCAGGGAGGGTCCGACACCAGGCACCCCCGCCAATCAGCTGTTTGAAGAGGAGGCGGCGCTCAATGTCAGCGCAGTTTACATTACACTGCCCGTCGTCTCGTAAGATGGATGTCTGGTAGCACTGACATTGGTGGGTTTATCCAACGCTATTATAATGTGTAGGAGAACCTTTAAAGAAATGAGGATAGCCAGGGGCATAGGTATGCTTTTTTTCAATATAGCTATAAATTACCCAGGTGGGGGTCACTCGCCACAAAGTAATAAATGCATTGCATACCTGGAATTTCAGTTCAGGTGCCATCACATACCTTCTGTTGTGGAAATTTTATTATGCGGACATTTTACTTTAGGATGTGTGTGTGTTTTTATAGTTTGTCATCTGTCTCCCTGTGTCTGATTTAGCCAAGGAGCGCTCTAGCAGAGGGTACTTGGGTTGAATCGGGACCAGTGGCAAAACCGTCAGTATGAAAACCTTCTCATTTGGCTTGGAGACATATCTGCCTTTAAGACATGCATATCTACCTTGTCGGTATACTAGTACCGTATACTGACAATAGCCGCAGCAATGCCTCGCAGATAATTTCAAACCTATGGGAACCAGTAGAATGATCTTTATTAGACACTGATCACCTTTGAGCAGTGTTGAATGAGGTCCATGCTGACAGTGATGGGGGGTGGGCGGCCACCTGGCTGATCGGACAATGGACATGACTCATCCTTCCTTATACAGGGATGGGGCGTGTGCATTGTCTGCCCAGCCACATTGATTGCCCCGCCCTGTCCTTTGACATCACTTCCTGCATGTTATAACTTCCTGTATCCTTGTATTGGGCCAGCCCCTTTTACACCTTTTGTTAGTAAATAAAGGTGAGCAGACTGAGAAGGGCGGGAGGAGTCTCTCAGGATTTTCAACCAAGATGGTAACAGATGTGTCGCTCTCTGACTAGGGTTGAGGGAAGGGGGACTCACCTTTTTCCTTACACAAACTTTGATGCGAGCTGATTGCAACTATTAATATTTACCACAACACTTCCAACTCTCATGAAATGTTTGAGACACTCCCAGAAAAAGAATCTTGGAAGAGGCAGCAAATCTTCTGTGTTTCCCACATACTCACCTCACTTTTCCTGCACTTTCCTTCATTTCTAGGTGGCACCCAGGAGTGGAGGGTAATGAAGGACTCGGGCAGAGGTCAGGATCTAAATGTGTGATCTGAGGTCTATAAATGGGGCGGAGGTTTGGCATCTGTAAAGGGGTTCTGGTCTGTGTATGTAAAAAGGGTGGGTCTGGTCTGGGGTCTGCAAATGCAATGTTTGGGTTAAGCTGGGTCCCCATCGAGGTGTCACCACGTGTTGCTGCTTTCCAGAAGGGTTGATAAGAGTCAGGGCCAGCGGTAAACCAGTGTGCTTCATTAGTGGAGAAACTCAAGTGCAAAACAATACAGGCGAGGGAATAAGCTGGCTTCTCCAGTTTCCTCCCTGGCAGAAGAAGGTTTCGTGCTGAGGAAAGATCAGAGCTAGCTGTCTCTTAGTTTATTAGAAGGCTGGTATCCTGGCCAAAGAGCTTGTGGCATAGGGTCTATGGCTCAGTCATGCAGATGGCTCCCTGGACAGACTGAATGTTTGACAGGGCCAGGCATGATGATGTTTTCACTGCCTGGCCCTGTCAAAGTGCAGAGGGAGCAGTTGCAGAGAGAGCTGAGCCTCTAGGAGTAACGACAACGCCCCCGTTGCTCCTAGAAGCTCATTTGCATACATTAAAACATTTTTCTCAGCAATGCAGGCACATATGAACATGGGACCAACACAGATGTCTTCAGCTGCCAAGCGCACATGTAACAGGTTAGCTAGTTTCATAGGGACAAATCTGCTGACAGATGCCCACAGTGCTGTGGACGTCACTATTTATACTAAAATCATATTTGCAATCATCTGCTTAAGGGCTTATTCAGACGATCATATTTATTTATGTGTCCACATCCATTCTGCAATTTTGCGGAACGCATGCGGATCCATTAATTTCAATTGGGCTGCAAAAGATGCGGAAAGCACACTGTGTGCTGTCCACATCCATACTTCAACTCCGCGGCCCTGCAAAAAGATAGAGCATGTCCTATTCTTGTCTGGAATTGCAGACAAGAATAGGCATTTCTATCATAGGGCTGGCCATGTGTGTTCTGCAAAATGCAGAATGCACACGGCCGGTATCCGTGTTTTCGGGATCCGCAATTTGTGGATCACAAAACACATACGATTGTTTGATTGAGCCCTAAAAATGTCTTAGGATATGCACCTCAAATAAATTCAAGACTTTAATTGCTGCAGCCCTTTACTTTCTCCCTGTTGCAGGAGCAGATAGATGGATAGACAAATATACTGTAGCTTAAATAATGGTCTAAACCTAAAGTTTTGCAGATAAGCTGTTATCTGAATGGTAGAAAACTGTCTATTTAATGCCACCTATAACTAGCTATTTTGTAAGTTGGCCACTGTATTGCATCAAGCAGGTTGTGGTTATGTACTGTAACACCCCCAAGTGGTGTTCCCACTCCTACACACTGCTACTGGAATGGTCTAACCTCATGTCATCTTATGCATTTATTCCAGGTCCTCCACACTGTGCATTTCTAATGTTATGTAACTGATCATGTAATGTGCCTGGTTCACCAGCAGGTGGCAGAAAACATGGCAGAGATCTACTTAGATAGAATGGAGATTACCATTCCATTCTAACCCCCCTCTGAAGGGGAGTGGGCCAGCTCTACTTCCTGCAGGAAGGGCGGGGACCAGTTAGTTCCAGTCTAGCTTACCCCCAGCTAGGGGAAAGGTGTGCAGTGGCATGTCTCAGCTGGACGTGCCCACGCCAGCCAGAGCACCTTAAGCTCTTCTGGCCATGGAGGCCAAAGCTTGAAGCCTCAGAAGCCAGGAGGAAAGTTCCCTGGCATAACCTAATCAGACTACAAAGTGAAGTGCAGCATACAGAAAAAGCGGAGTTATACAGCCAGCCTGTCAGTACAGCAGAGTCAGAGAGAAACAGAGATATAGCAGAGTTGAGTTTGCCTGCCAGTTTAATGCTAAAGCCTGCTGGAACCAAGACAAAGCCTTAAACTGTTTGAAAAAATGTTTATTCAAGTAAAACTGCCATTGAACTTCATCTCAAGGTCTGGATTCAAGTTATTTCTTCAAATCCCTCAATTATTCCCCCTATTTATTGCTTCGGAGCCAAAGCCTGGGGTCCAGCCATATCCATGTTGGAGCACCGTGACACACATAAAGAGACATTTTAGGCCGCAACATACCACTCAGCATTTCCTACACCTGGGACGCGCGTTATATAGAGCGCCCTAGGGGGAGGCCACCTGTTGCAGTACCAACAGGGGATGGGGGAGGAAGGAGAAGTGGCAAGTGTAAAGTGAGCCAGGAGACCTGTAGAAAGAGTGGCCATGACCGGCCTGCAGCTCCATTGTCTCTGTAACATAGAACACAATGCCAATAACTTCTGGTTAGTGAATAAGGAAGAAGGACAAACCTAATGTGCAAACTGCTGAGCTTCAAAGGATGAGGCTTCACTAAGGAGGAGCATGCATTGATCTAAGAGCACTATGAAGTTTTAATTTTTCAACAGAGGCAAGCTTTAGGCTAGGGCTACATGGCGACAGGTGTCGCATAAAAGCAGTGCGACAATTTTTATAATGATAGTCTATGGTGTCGCACTGCGACTTGTGACATGCTGCGACTGCTACATTGTCTTAGTATGAGCAAACAATTCTAACTTGACATTAACGAACTGTGAGTAAGTACAAAGTGGAGGCCGGGACTAGTATTTCGCCAGGATATTACACTTTAATAAATAACCTCCTGCATCTCTATATATAATCACAGTAACTTGTTTCTAGAACCTAATTTATTGTTTGCCCATTTTACAAATTCTATTAAGAAGACTGAAACCCCTTCTCCTCCTGGAGTTTGTGAAAAGATGAATCTCGCCCATGTAAGTGGTATTAAGAAGAGAGGAGCCCGTGCGGCTGGATTTACAACGAGCGTCAATAACTGAACACAAGCTGACAACACTTTGTACCTCGGTCTCCCATTATGACTTCAGCCATACGGCTTATTATCAGCTTGTAAATATTCTGTCTGCACAAAATATATGTTCTGCCCTTTGTAAATAAATGGCGGCCAATTGGATTCCGTGTGATTTACTACTCCTATAGCAGCTATTTTCATGGGAACAGTGAAGAGCGTTCTCCACAATGTTATCATCGCAGAGCATGCAGCATCTAAATTTGTGAAGTCAGCCTCCGGTGTGCCTGTATCTGGCATGCTGAGGAGTATTTTCCTGGCAGACAAGAGTTGTGCAAAGTAGTAACTATAGGGCAAGCAAAGGTTGCAGTTTGCACCCAAGGCTATAGAGCCTGAAGGGACCTGATGGGTCTGCTGGCACATGAGCAGACATCAGTATTATAAATGACTGTACATGGGATAGTGAGGGTCTTGTTCCAGATTCTGTACTGGGGCCCTGGCGTCATGGCTGGATGCTTGGGAGCTTATAGTCAATGAATGAAAACTAATAGTACTAGCAAAATTGCAATGTGAATGTATTTAAAGGAGTTTTCAAGTTCTAAAGAGTTATAAGCAGTTTTCACCTATCCGCTGCTAGATGACCACTGGGATCCTCACTGATTGCCAGAATGAGGGTCTTGGGTCCTTCGCTTGAATAGAGAGGTGGTTGAGCATGTGTCTCCCCTGGGGAGGATCGTCAAACCCTCAGGTCCAGATGAGCAGGAGCTGAGCAGACAGGTGGCCGTGGTGAAGCAGGGCAGAAGCACAGATGCAACATTGGCAGGAATGTAGCAGATCTAAAGACGTAGCTGAGCTGTAGCTGTGCACCGAAGAGGCAGATATGAGGCATACTTGGAAGTGCAAAGCTGTAAAAATGCTGTGCAATGCTGAGTTGTGGACATGCAGCAACAAAGTATAGTAAAAACACGTGGAGCAGCAGAGCTGTAGTAGTGCAGTAGAATGTAGAGCTATGGACGTGCGGCAGTGAAGCAGAGTTAAAACAGATGTAGTGCAGCAGAGCAGCAGTAGTGCTGTAGAAAGCCGAGCTGTGGATGTTCCGTGATGAATCATAGCTGCAATGCACTTGTGGTAATATAGCTGTAGTGCTGTACAAGGCTGAGCTGTGGAGTGCAGTGATGAAGCAGAGTTAAAATACACTTGGTGTAACAGATCTGCGGTAGCAAGTCCAATGTAAGGCTCCATTCACACGTCCGCAAAATGGGTCCGCATCCTTTCCGCAATTTTGCGGAAAGGGTGCGGACCCATTCATTCTCTATGGGGACGGAATGTGCTGTCCGCATCCACATTTGCGGATCCGCACTTCCGCATCCGTGCTTCCGTTTCCGCAAAAAAATAGAACATGTCCTATTCTTGTCCGCAATTGCGGACAAGAACAGGCATATTCTATTAGTGTCGGCAATGTGCGGTCCGCAAAATGCGGAACGCACATTGCCGCTTTCTGTGTTTTGCGGATCCGTGGCTCCGTGTATCCGCAAAACAGGTTGCGGACGTGTGAATGGAGCCTAGCAGAACAGCAAAAGGAAGAAGTCCAAATGAGCAAACGATGGACAGCAGGAAGGCTCAGTCACCTGATTAATCAGCTGGGGTCCCATTGTCAGAGGCCGGTTTAAATATCCTGCTTTTGTGCCAATACTGTTGGGCATCAGTTGCCATGCTAACCCAACACAGAGCAGAATCAGAGCGAGGAGGAAAGCAGGGCAGCGCACATTGCTGGATCCAGGACAGGTGAGTAAAAATGAGCCCTACTGCAACGGGCGCCTCCCCCCAGAGCCCTCCCATAACGCGTCCCAGGTGTAGGAATGCCGAGTGGTTTGGTGCGGCCTATATGTCTCTTTTTGTGTATCACGGTGCTCCTAACTGGATACCGCTGGACCCCAGGCTTCAGCTCTGAAGCAATAAAGAGGGGGATTAATTGAGGGATTGGAAAGAACTTGAATCCAGACCTTGAGATGAAGTTCAGCAGCAGCTTTACTTTGAATAAACATTTCTTCCAACAGTTTCAGGCTTTGTCTTGGTTCCAGCAGACTTTAGCATTAAACTGGCAGGCAAACTCAACTCTGCCCTATCCTTCTCTCACTCTGCTGTACTGACAAGCTGACTTGATAACTTGGCTTCTTCTTTATGCTGCACTTCATAGGTTAGAATCCTGGCACCTCCAACAAGGAGTCTCAACCAGCACAAACCAGAACTGCCCCACCTCCTTCTGGTAGCAAGCAGGCCTGGCCCACTTCTGACATAAGAGGGGGAGAATGGAATGGTGAGTTCCATTCTATCTAACTATAGCTCTGCCATATTTGCTGCCAACTGCTGGTAAACCAGGCATATTATATGTATAACAGTTGCATAACAATATTATAGATGCACATTGTAGAGGACCTGGACAAAAATGCATAAGATTACACTTTATTAGCCCATTGAAGACAGTAGCAGGGTGCACTCTGGGGTGTTACACTACCACTTTATTTGAAGTCTTTGGGACTGATGGAGATACCCAGCACAGTGCTCAGCTATGTCCATTAGTCATCATAGACTTTAAATGGAGCAGTAATGCGCATCATTGACCCCCACTCCTTTAACATGGGGTGACACTGTGTTCTGGTGATTGGTGGGGATCTCAGGGTTCAGAATCTCATCAACATCCAGTGGACAGGTGAAATTTGCTTAAAGGGGTTATCCTGGAAAAGACAATGATGACTTATCCTCAGGATAGGTCACCACTATCACATCAGCGGGGGTCCAAGTCCTGGCACCAGCTGTTTCAGAGAGCTGCTGCACTCACCGAAGCTCTGGTGAGTGATGCATGCTCCCAGCAGCTTTCCAAGGGCAGCGCCATACATCATATTGTGGCAGTGCATGGTATTGTAGCTCAGCCCCATTGACATAAATGGGGTTGAGCTGCAACTAGGCCATGTGACCGATGTACAGTGATGTCACCGGCCTAGGAAGAGGCTGTGGCGCTCAAGGTGATCCGAGGGGGTCCCCGGTGTCACACCCCTGCAGATCTAATACTGATGGCCTGTCCTGAGGATAAGTCATAAATATATTTTCCTGAATAACCCATTTAAAGCTCTTTATGACCAGAATACCAATTTGTAATAAGTTATAATATGTTGCAGCACCTCCTCATCTGTATTTGGTATGACATACCCTCCATCAGAGGTATACAAATGGAAATCCTACCAATGTATATATCTAAGGGCTCGAACGCAGCGTGCATAGACCCTGTCTTTAACTTTTACACACCCTAGAGCTCATTTTCAGCCATTATCAGATATTAAAGAATCAGGCGTCTATTGTATGCAAAGCAGAGCGATGAATGTGACCTCAGGGGAGGGTAGGCTCTGTACACACAGCATGGACATGATTTAGGCTTCACTGGCTCACTCTCATAAAGGCACAATGAAAGCTCCAGCAGAGACTCGAAACCACCTGTGAGCCGTGATAAGCAGTTTTGGGGATTCTTGCAATTCTGCTCTGATGGTCTACCCTGCAATGCTACGCTGTGCACCAGACATACCAGACGACTGTGCGAACCTGAGCTTCAATTTAGGCATTCAATCCAGGTGAGGCTCATTCATCACTTAGCTCTATGAGAACAGGTCATTTCTTTCTTTCGGGTCTCCATTAACAATAAAAGTGCTTAATTCAATGTAACCATCTTTGTACCGGCGAAGCCATATTGTGTTGCTGGCACAAATGCAGCAGAGCTAATAACGCGATAACTGATGTAACTATTATCTTTTTAGAAAAAAAATTATGTTTCTACTAACATTGATTGTGACAAAATGTAAACTTTAATATGACCTCTTATATCTTTGCAAAATATTGCATTCTGGTAATAAGCTAGTAATATTTGGGCTGGACATATACCAGACCGTCTAGTGCAGGGGTCAGCAATCTCTGGCACTCCAGCGGTTGTCAAATTATGTACAATTCTCTGCATGCCCCATTTGCTGAGCGAGGGTGCATGCTGGGAGATGTAGTTTCACAACAGCTGGCCCCTGCTTTAGTGTGTTACATAATACTGTTTCTTAATTACCTTATTAATCTTAAACTCATTCATAGTATTTGGGTCAATGAAAGAAACAATTTAAAAACGTCAAATTAACTTGATGTGTAAATGAAATGGCCCGTTGTGGAAGCCATTTTTAATTTCAACCCATAAGCATGAACATTTTTAGTAAAGTTACAATTATTAAAATAATGTGTACAATGAAGCGGACACCACCAAAGACGTGCTAGCCTACAGGCTATATAACCAATAGCTGTATACCTACCACAAAAAGAAAGCATATACATGTGGGGGCTTCATTCCCCACATAAAACCACAGGTTTGCCGAGCTTGCTATATTCCTACTTGACATTGCTTTATTCATATTTTATATACATTTTCCCTGTGTGATTTATTGGCCATTTTCTAGCTCTTTCTATGGTCTGAATATATTGTTGCATCATGTGGGGTGTAGCTACCGAACATATTTGAGGGTGTGGGTTTTTTGGGTCTTGATTATTTTTTTTAAAGTGGTTTTAAAGGAGTTTTCCGGTAATATTGATTTTTGAGCAAGTGCCTGCAGCCTGAAACAACAATTCTAAACAAATAATGTTACAAATATGCTACATTGTTACTGCTCATTAGGAAGTTTTTAAGGTTGTAAATAGAACGACCGTCCACCCCCAGTACTGAAATGTGGACCTTCAATAGGTATTTTTTTTTTACTAAATATTCATCTCATTTGGTCTAAACGGTTACTCTCTCCATCACTACATATGGTGTTACTTGGGGGCCCTAAGGTTTGGAGCCCCCACTGATCATACATTAATGCTGTGTATTAAGGGTAAATCACTATAAATGGTTTTTGTTTCTCCAATAGACCTTTAAAGGGAAGCTGTTTTTTTGGAGTTGCAGGCACCATGTTATAGAGCAGGAGGAGCTGAGCAGATTGATGTATAGTTGTGTGGGGAAAGATTCAGTATGATGTGTATATCATTCATTTAAATCCCTGCTCTGTGTCTGATTTGGAGTCCAGTGGGTGGTCCTACTTTGTGATCAACAGCCTTACATGTATGAACGTGTATACAGATGTCGCTGTCAGTCACTGAGTAAGCCCTCCCACTGGACTCCTAATCAGAGAAAGAGTCAATGTGTGCTCCTCCTCATGGTTTCACAGCTATCACAGTCACACAAGGAAGGATATCACTGATAAGATCGCCCTCTGGACTCCTAAGCCTAGAAAGATCAGAGGTTTAATATGAATACATTTCAAGTTATAATGGATGTTTTTCTACAATTCTATCTATCAATCTGCTCAGCTCCTCCTGCTCTATAACATGGTGCCTACCAGATTGCACTGCATTTTCAATGTAACAGATTCCCTTTAAGGTTTTAAATAAATCTCCAGCAGAGGAACCCGCAGCACAGCCCACCGATTCCTGTGATTTTTTTTCCAATGTTATCCACAATTCAGTCATTTGTCCCAAGTGCCTTTTTCTTCCTGACAGACCAGATCCGAAATGCTGGAGTTGTGTATGAATATTGTATGGGCACCGGCAATGGTCTTTATTTAATAGGAGTAAAATTACTGAAGTCAGAAGTTACCTGGGCTCATTGCTGGTAGGTAACAAGGAGTAGTGATGTCGCGAACATAAAATTTTCAGTTCGCGAACAGCGAACGAGAACTTCCGCAAATGTTCGCGAACTGGCGAACCGGGCGAACCGCCATAGACTTCAATAGACAGGCGAATTTTAAAACCCACAGGGACTCTTTCTGGCCACAATAGTGATGAGAAAGTTGTTTCAAGGGGTCTAACACCTGGACTGTGGCATGCCGGAGGGGGATCTATGGCAAAACTCCCATGGAAAATTACGTAGTGGACGCAGAGTCGGGTTTTAATCCATAAAGGGCATAAATCAACTAACATTCCTAAATTGTTTGGAATAACGTGCTTTAAAACATCCAGTGTGTGTATACGATCAGGTATGATGTTGTATCGATCAGGTAGTGTAAGGGTTACGCCCGCATCACAGACATTGACAGACCAAACTCCCCTTTTAATGCACCGCAAACAGTTCATTTGCACAACCGCAAACTCCCCATTTGCACAAGGTTGGATACCAAGCTAGCCACGTCCCGGTGATGTCATTGAAGGTTTCTTCCTCCACCCAGCCACGTACAACACCAAGGGTCCCCGAAAGGTCAATTGAATTGATTTTTCGAACGGGGAGATGGTTAAAAAAACGCTGGCTCCCTCCCCTTTGTTTTTATCCACGGTGACTGCGTCTGCGCCGTGCAATTTACTGTCACACCCGATATGAGTGGTATTTTCTGTAGTACTATTCTCATCAGTTTAATCCCTCTAACGTCCCCAATCTGGGTGCCATTTATTGAATAGATTTTTCGAACGGGGAGATGGTATCAGTGGTTGGCACTGGCAGTGGGCACACTACAGTCAGTAGAAGCGGGCCTGACACACACTGGCAGCAGGCAAGCAACTGAAATTACACTAAAGTGTAAAAATTAAATGCCTTATTTATCGGCAAGCTACTGTGCCACCCGGTATGAGTGGTTGGCACTGGCAGTGGGCACACTACAGTCAGTGGAAGAGGGCCTGACACACACTGGCAGCAGGCAAGCAACTGAATTTAGACTACTGTCTAAAAATTAAATGCCTTATTTATCGGCAAGCTACTGTGCCACCCGGTATCAGTGGTTGGCACTGGCAGTGGGCACACTACAGTCAGTGGAAGCGGGCCTGACACACACTGGCAGCAGGCAAGCAACTGAATTTAGACTACTGTCTAAAAATTAAATGCCTTATTTATCGGCAAGCTACTGTGCCACCCGGTATCAGTGGTTGGCACTGGCAGTGGGCACACTACAGTCAGTTGAAGTCGGCCTGACACACACTAGCAGCAGGCAAGCAGCTGAAATTACACTAAAGTGTAAAAATTAAATGCCTTTTTTATGCAAAGTCCTGTGCCAGCCGGTATGAGTGGTGGGCACTGGCAGTGGGCACACTACAGTCAGTGGAAGTCAGCCTGACACACACTGGCAGGCAACTAACCTTAGATTAAAGTGTAAAAATTAAGTGCCTATTTTTTAAGCAAAGTCCTGTGCCACTCGGTATGACAGGGGTGGGCACTGGCAGTGGGCACACTACAGTCAGTTGAAGTCGGCCTGACACACACTAGCAGCAGGCAAGCAGCTGAAATTACATTAAAGTGTAAAAATTAAATGCCTTTTTTAAGCAAAGTCCTGTGCCAGCCGGTATGAGTGGTGGGCACTGGCAGTGGGCACACTACAGTCAGTGGAAGTCAGCCTGACACACACTGGCAGGCAACTAACCTTAGATTAAAGTGTAAAAATTAAGTGCCTATTTTTTAAGCAAAGTCCTGTGCCACTCGGTATGACAGGGGTGGGCACTGGCAGTGGGCACACTACAGTCAGTGGAAGTCAGCCTGACACACACTGGCAGGCAACTAACCTTAGATTAAAGTGTAAAAATTAAGTGCCTATTTTTTAAGCAAAGTCCTGTGCCACTCGGTATGACAGGGGTGGGCACTGGCAGTGGGCACACTACAGTCAGTGGAAGTCAGCCTGACACACACTGGCAGGCAACTAACCTTAGATTAAAGTGTAAAAATTAAGTGCCTATTTTTTAAGCAAAGTCCTGTGCCACCCGGTATGACAGGGGTGGGCACTGGCAGTGGGCACACTACAGTCAGTTGAAGTCGGCCTGACACACACTAGCAGCAGGCAAGCAGCTGAAATTACATTAAAGTGTAAAAATTAAATGCCTTTTTTAAGCAAAGTCCTGTGCCAGCCGGTATGAGTGGTGGGCACTGGCAGTGGGCACACTACAGTCAGTGGAAGTCAGCCTGACACACACTGGCAGGCAACTAACCTTAGATTAAAGTGTAAAAATTAAGTGCCTATTTTTTAAGCAAAGTCCTGTGCCACTCGGGATGACAGGGGTGGGCACTGGCAGTGGGCACACTACAGTCAGTTGAAGTCGGCCTGACACACACTGGCAGGCAACTAACCTTAGATTAAAGTGTAAAAATGAAGTGCCTTTTTTTTAAGCAAAGTCCTGTGCCACACGGGATGACAGGGGTGGGCACTGGCAGTGGGCACACTACAGTCAGTTGAAGTCGGCCTGACACACACTAGCAGCAGGCAAGCAGCTGAAATTACACTAAAGTGTAAAAATTAAATGCCTTTTTTATGCAAAGTCCTGTGCCAGCCGGTATGAGTGGTGGGCACTGGCAGTGGGCACACTACAGTCAGTGGAAGTCAGCCTGACACACACTGGCAGGCAACTAACCTTAGATTAAAGTGTAAAAATTAAGTGCCTATTTTTTAAGCAAAGTCCTGTGCCACTCGGTATGACAGGGGTGGGCACTGGCAGTGGGCACACTACAGTCAGTTGAAGTCGGCCTGACACACACTAGCAGCAGGCAAGCAGCTGAAATTACATTAAAGTGTAAAAATTAAATGCCTTTTTTAAGCAAAGTCCTGTGCCAGCCGGTATGAGTGGTGGGCACTGGCAGTGGGCACACTACAGTCAGTGGAAGTCAGCCTGACACACACTGGCAGGCAACTAACCTTAGATTAAAGTGTAAAAATTAAGTGCCTATTTTTTAAGCAAAGTCCTGTGCCACTCGGTATGACAGGGGTGGGCACTGGCAGTGGGCACACTACAGTCAGTGGAAGTCAGCCTGACACACACTGGCAGGCAACTAACCTTAGATTAAAGTGTAAAAATTAAGTGCCTATTTTTTAAGCAAAGTCCTGTGCCACTCGGTATGACAGGGGTGGGCACTGGCAGTGGGCACACTACAGTCAGTTGAAGTCGGCCTGACACACACTAGCAGCAGGCAAGCAGCTGAAATTACATTAAAGTGTAAAAATTAAATGCCTTTTTTAAGCAAAGTCCTGTGCCAGCCGGTATGAGTGGTGGGCACTGGCAGTGGGCACACTACAGTCAGTGGAAGTCAGCCTGACACACACTGGCAGGCAACTAACCTTAGATTAAAGTGTAAAAATTAAGTGCCTATTTTTTAAGCAAAGTCCTGTGCCACTCGGGATGACAGGGGTGGGCACTGGCAGTGGGCACACTACAGTCAGTTGAAGTCGGCCTGACACACACTGGCAGGCAACTAACCTTAGATTAAAGTGTAAAAATGAAGTGCCTTTTTTTTAAGCAAAGTCCTGTGCCACACGGGATGACAGGGGTGGGCACTGGCAGTGGGCACACTACAGTCAGTTGAAGTCGGCCTGACACACACTAGCAGCAGGCAAGCAGCTGAAATTACACTAAAGTGTAAAAATTAAATGCCTTTTTTATGCAAAGTCCTGTGCCAGCCGGTATGAGTGGTGGGCACTGGCAGTGGGCACACTACAGTCAGTGGAAGTCAGCCTGACACACACTGGCAGGCAACTAACCTTAGATTAAAGTGTAAAAATTAAGTGCCTATTTTTTAAGCAAAGTCCTGTGCCACTCGGGATGACAGGGGTGGGCACTGGCAGTGGGCACACTACAGTCAGTTGAAGTCGGCCTGACACACACTGGCAGGCAACTAACCTTAGATTAAAGTGTAAAAATGAAGTGCCTTTTTTTTAAGCAAAGTCCTGTGCCAGCCGGTATGAGTGGTGGGCACTGGCAGTGGGCACACTACAGTCAGTGGAAGTCAGCCTGACACACACTGGCAGGCAACTAACCTTAGATTAAAGTGTAAAAATTAAGTGCCTATTTTTTAAGCAAAGTCCTGTGCCACTCGGGATGACAGGGGTGGGCACTGGCAGTGGGCACACTACAGTCAGTTGAAGTCGGCCTGACACACACTGGCAGGCAACTAACCTTAGATTAAAGTGTAAAAATGAAGTGCCTTTTTTTTAAGCAAAGTCCTGTGCCACACGGGATGACAGGGGTGGGCACTGGCAGTGGGCACACTACAGTCAGTTGAAGTCGGCCTGACACACACTAGCAGCAGGCAAGCAGCTGAAATTACATTAAAGTGTAAAAATTAAATGCCTTTTTTATGCAAAGTCCTGTGCCAGCCGGTATGAGTGGTGGGCACTGGCAGTGGGCACACTACAGTCAGTGGAAGTCAGCCTGACACACACTGGCAGGCAACTAACCTTAGATTAAAGTGTAAAAATTAAGTGCCTTTTTTTAAGCAAAGTCCTGTGCCACACGGAATGACAGGGGTGAGCACTGGCAGTGGGCACACTACAGTCTGTGGGCCTGCAGCTCCTCACACACAGGCAGGCCAGGCAACTGCAATATGTATATAAAGGAAAAAAAAAAAGCAGACTAATGTTGCAGCCCTAAAAAGGGCTTTTTGGGGTGCTGTCAGGACGCTGTCCTTACAGCAGAGATCAGATGAGTCTTTCAGGACTGGAGTGGACACTGAATTCACTAGCCTAGCTATCGATTTCCCAATTAAATCAGCAGCAGTTACAGTCTCCCTCCTCTCACTAAGACTGCAGCTTCAGAATGAATCTAAAATGGATGCTGTGCAGGAGGTGGGAGGGTCTGGGAGGGAGGGTATGCTGCTGATTGGCTGGAATGTGTCTGCTGACTGTGAGGTACAGGGTCAAAGTTTGCTCAATGATGATGTATAGGGGGCGGACCGAACATCGCATGTGTTCGCCCGGCAGAGGCGAACGCGAACAAGCTATGTTCGCCGGGAACTGTTCGCCGTCGGATAGTTTGGGCCATCTCTAACAAGGAGCCTGTACCTATGCACGCCTGCTCTGTGGGGCTCATGAATGCAAATTAGGGATGAGCGATTCGATTCATGTGAATTAATTCATCTGCACAAATTCTGTCTGTGAGGCAGCGTTCCTCTAAAGACAAATGGCTAACTTGCCAGCCGATGAACATGGCCATGATACTCCTGCACATGCGCCGTTACTGCGAGTATCTCCGTATGTCCAAATGATCTGGCTAGTCAAACGAATCAAGGATTGTGCATGCACCGTAAGATGTGTGCATGCAGTGCTTGAAAATTCATTGAATTGATACTCGCAGTAACAGCTCATGCGCAAGATTACTAAAGGCACAGGAGATGTGATTATCTGACATCTTCAACCGGTCGCTTGCCCAGGCAGTAGTACCAGCGTGCTTCAAGACCACCTCTATTGTGTCAGTGCCAAAACACTCATCACCAATGTGTCTGAACGACTATCGCCCTGTAGCACTCACGCCTATAGTTATGAAGTGCTTTGAGCGACTGGTCCTGGCACACCTCAAGTTATGCTGGCCCTCCACACTGGATCCTCACCAATTTGTCCTATCGAAGTAATAGGAGTACAGAGGATGCTGTATCTACAGCTCTTTCACTGTGTACTCTCACCCCTGGATAATAAGAATACTTATGTAAGAATGCTGTTTGTTGATTTCAGCTCAGCATTCAATACAGTCATTCCCTCCAAGTTGATCACTAAACTTGTGGATCTTGGAAACAGCAATCCTATCTGTAACTGGATCATGAACTTTTTTTTTTTTTTTTTATCATCTGTGTTTTTATTAATTTGAATAGCTAAAGAAAGCCATTTAACAATGTCATGACAGATTACAAACATTCCCAAACGGGATCCAAGTAACAATAGTTTACATGACACAATCTCAGTACAATGTATGAGTAGTTTTACATCAACTATAGATTGCATATTCTGATGACATCTTATCGAGCATCAACTTTATTTATATCTATCCACTAGATAAGAAGTTGATGTACCCTTCATGTAGAATATGCATAGTATAACAAATATAAAAATAAAAATATAATGTAAGAGAGGGGGGGGGGGGGGGAAGGAGAGGTGGTATGGGAGGAGGTGGGTGGTAAGTGTGTTTCATCAGATTATTTCTACAAGCTGAAGCTCATGCATTAGGCGGGACAGTTGGTCGTGTTTCTCCACAATATGAAGAATTCAGCCAAGCATCCCAAATTTTGAGAAACTTATGATGTGTGCGACATGACCTACTGGACATCTCTTCAAATCTGCATATTTGATGTACTTTTTCAATCCATTCACTAACAGAAGGAGGAGTAATACTTAACCATTTCAAGGGGATTAGAGATTTGGCTGCTGCAAGAAAATGGTTAATTAAAACTAAGGGCTGTTGACTTCTGTCTGATAAAGGGAGCCCAAGTAAAACCAGGGTCGGGGTCAATGTTAGCTTTATGCCCAAGATGTCTTTTAATTTACCTTCAATCTCAGACCAAAAGGGGCGTATGAGCACACACTCCCACCATATATGTGCATGCGTACCAACCTGAGAGTTACACCTCCAGCATAAGTTTGATGGAGATAAACAGTGAGCATACAGAAACTCAGGCGTTTTATACCATCGAGCTAAAATCTTGTAATGTGTTTCTTGTAAACGTACACATCTAGAATGGCCATGTGACTTCTGGAGTATTTGACGCTTATCATTTTCAGAAAAGGATAGACCTAGTTCCTTTTCCCAGGACGCAATATACCCAGGATCAAGCAAACTTTTGGTTTCCCTCACTACAGATATCATCCTAGAAAGCTTACCAAACTCCGGTCTCACAGAATAAAGGTTCCTTTCAAACTCAGTAAGTTCTCTGAAGGGGTAGTTGTTTTGTAGAAAGATCTCACAACATCTGTTAAAGTGTGAAGCATGCAAAAAAGTGAGAGCAAAGTTTGGAAGTAGCTCCCCTAACTCTGTGAGGTCTGGAATCCCTCCGCTCGGGAATAGTTTTGAGACTGTCACATGTCCCAGCTGCTCCCACATGGGTTTAAAGGTCAAAGATTCCCTACCAACGACCACAGGTATTAAGCTGGAAGGTAATAACGGTGAAATCTTAGGGGCTAGAGAAGGTGACAAACAAGTCCAGGTTACTACAGCACCTTTGAAAAGTAAGTTATTATCTGATGGGTCAAACTTCCTACCTGTTTTGGCTGGAATCCACAGATCTCTCAGTAAGTCACCTTTGTAAGCTCTCTTAGACCATCTGAACATATTCTGCTGGTCAGAGAAGCCAGCTAAACTAATCCATCTTCTCAATTGAATTGCTTTATATAGTGTATGCATATCTGGTAAGCCTATACCTCCCTTCTCTCTAGTTTTAACCAGAAGTTCATGTGCCAGTCTGGGACGTTTCTGTTTCCATATGTAACTCGAGAACAGTGTTCTTAATTTGGTGAAAAATGTTTGTGGTAAAGCAATCGGTAACATTTGCATTTTATATAGGATCTTGGGGAGTATATACGTTTGGATGACATTTTTCCTACCGAACCATGAGATTAGAGGTAGGTCATATTCTGAGAGTATTTTTTGAATTTCAGTAAGGAGCGGGCGAAAGTTGATGTCATATATTTTGTGAATAGCCGAAGGAATGTGCACCCCTAAGTATTTAAGTGAAGAGGAGGCCCATATGAAGGGGGAGATATCTTTAACTTTATTATATTTTTGTTTAGTGAGGGAAATATTTAACAGTTCCGATTTTGTAACGTTCACTTTGAAATTTGAGATTACTCCAAAAGCCTCAAACGGATCCACCAGGCAGGGCAACCCAACCTCCGGTTCGGGCAACAAAAATAGTAGATCATCTGCAAAAGCTAATGTCTTTAATTCCCCTTCAGGAGTAGGGAATCCTTTAATGTGCGGGTGTTGTCTTACCCTCTGAAGCAATGTCTCCATAACCAGAACAAACAAAGTTGGAGAGAGAGGGCAACCCTGCCTGGTGCCATTCGCTATCTCAAAGGGAGATGATAAATAATCATTTACCAGCAGAGAAGCTGAAGGTTGAGAATATAGCGAAAATATAGCTTCTATGAAGCTTTCTGGGAAACCAAACTTTATGAGAGTGGAGCGCATAAAAATCCAACTCACCCTATCAAAGGCCTTCTCGGCATCTACTCCGAGAAGGACCAATGATCTATTTTCTGCATGTGCCTGGTGAATTGCGGTAAGAAGCTTAATCGTGTTGGTCCTCCCCTCCCTCCCCGGGACAAAACCCGACTGTTCCTCACCTATCAAATGAGGTAAAAGTTTCTTTATTCTTAAGGATAAAAGCTTAGCCCATATTTTTAAGTCTAAATTTAGAAGTGAGATAGGTCTATAGCTCCCACATTCTTCTAGATTTTTTCCCTCTTTTGCTATAAGGGTAATATGAGCTTCTTGAGTTTGTCTAGGTAGTGGTGTACCCTCAAATAATGAAGAGCAGAGATCCACAAGATGAGGCATGATTACATCTTGCAATTTTTTGTAATAGAGCAAAGGCAGACCATCCGGTCCTGGGCTTTTTCCCGGGGGGAAGGAGGCGAGGACCACAGAAACTTCCTTCTGTGTTATAGGAGTAAGAAGGGAGTTTGTCATTGCTTGGTCTAATTTTGGTAAGGAATGGATCATGAACTTTTTGACCAACAGACCGCAGCATATTGGGTCAGGAAATAACTGTTCCACCACAATCATACTTAACACTGGCACTCCACAGGGCTGTGTGCTGAGCCCGTTCCTCTACTCCACAGGGCTATGTGCTGAGCCCGTTCCTCTACTCCACAGGGCTGTGTGCTGAGCCCGTTCCTCTACTCCACAGGGCTATGTGCTGAGCCCGTTCCTCTACTCCACAGGGCTGTGTGCTGAGCCCGTTCCTCTACTCCACAGGGCTGTGTGCTTAGCCCGTTCCTCTACTCCACAGGGCTGTGTGCTGAGCCCGTTCCTCTACTCCACAGGGCTGTGTGCTGAGCCTGTTCCTCTACTCCACAGGGCTGTGTGCTGAGACTGTTCCTCTACTCCACAGGGCTAAGTGCTGAGCCTGTTACTCTACTCCACAGGGCTGTGTGCTGAGCCCGTTCCTCTACTCCACAGGGCTGTGTGCTGAGCCTGTTCCTCTACTCCACAGGGCTGTGTGCTGAGCCTGTTCCTCTACTCCACAGGGCTGTGTGCTGAGCCCGTTCCTCTACTCCACAGGGCTGTGTGCTGAGCCTGTTCCTCTACTCCACAGGGCTGTGTGCTGAGCCTGTTCCTCTACTCCACAGGGCTATGTGCTGAGCCTGTTCCTCTACTCCACAGGGCTGTGTGCTGAGCCCGTTCCTCTACTCCACAGGGCTGTGTGCTGAGCCTGTTCCTCTACTCCACAGGGCTGTGTGCTGAGCCTGTTCCTCTACTCCACTGGGCTGTGTGCTGAGCCTGTTCCTCTACTCCACAGGGCTGTGTGCTGAGCCCGTTCCTCTACTCCACAGGGCTGTGTGCTGAGCCCGTTCCTCTCCTCCACAGGGCTGTGTGCTGAGCCCGTTCCTCTACTCCACAGGGCTGTGTGCTGAGCCCGTTCCTCTACTCCACAGGGCTGTGTGCTGAGCCCGTTCCTCTACTCCACAGGGCTGTGTGCTTAGCCCGTTCCTCTACTCCACAGGGCTGTGTGCTGAGCCCGTTCCTCTACTCCACAGGGCTGTGTGCTGAGCCTGTTCCTCTACTCCACAGGGCTGTGTGCTGAGCCTGTTCCTCTACTCCACAGGGCTATGTGCTGAGCCTGTTCCTCTACTCCACAGGGCTGTGTGCTGAGCCTGTTCCTCTACTCCACAGGGCTGTGTGCTGAGCCTGTTCCTCTACTCCACAGGGCTGTGTGCTGAGCCCGTTCCTCTACTCCCTTTTCACCTATGACTGCAGGCCTAGGAATGGATCCAAATCCATCATGAAGTTTGCAGATGACACCACGGTGATTGGTCTCATCACTGACAACGATGAGTCTGACTATAGGGAAGAGTTAAAGCACCTAGCTGTGTGGTGCGCTGACAATAACCTGATAGAGAGACACCCATGACCCCATCCACATAAATGGCACGGCTGCTGAACGGGTTTCCAGGTTTAAGTTCCTGGGACCTACATCTCTGAGAATCTGTCCTGGTCAACCAACATCTCCAGCCTGGTGAAGAAGGCACATCAGCGCCTCTTTTTTTTGAGGACACTGAAGAAAAACCACCTGTCTGCTGACATACTGGGTAAATTCTATCACTGTGCGATAGAGAGCATCCTGACCAACTGTGTTACAGTCTGGTATGGGAATTGCTCTGTTGCTGACCGTAAGGCACTGTAACGGGTGGTGAAAACTGCCCAACGCATCACAGGGACTCCACTTCCTGCTATTGAGGATGTTCACAAGAAGAGATGTCTACGTCGGGCACACATCATTCTTAGGGACTCCTCTCATCCTGCCAATAAACTCTTCCAGCTCCTTCCTTCCAGAAGGCGCTACAGGACCCTTCAGGCTAAAACCAGCAGGTTTAGGAACAGCTTCTTCCCCACAGCTGTCACCCTACTGAACTCAGTCCCCCGCTGAACCCTTTCATCCATACTTACTTAACCCTCTACACTCCTCCTCCCCTGCATTCTTCCGAATGATCATGATCATGACTGTCATTCATTCTCAACATTAACGGTATGTTCACATTGGTTATTGCTATAGCTGGTACGTACACTTACACTGTTCACTATTATAGTCTGTTCATAGCGCTACTCTTCCACTTCTAAAGCTATGTTCATAGCATTCTGCAGATCTGTTTGCTATACATCTGTAAATTTGTATATACGTAGCACATCTGTATACTTGTTCATAGTACATCTGTATACAGGTGAAATTTGAAAAATTTGAATATCGTGCAGGTGAAACTGACATAGGAGATAGACTCATTACATGCAAAGCGAGATATTTCAAGCCTTTATTTGTTATAATTTGGATGATTATGGCTTACAGCTTATGAAAACCCCAAAGTCTCAATTTTGAGGTACCCTTTGCTCAGGGGGTATGGATTAATTAGCTGACAGGAGTGTGACACTTTGAGCCTAGAATATTGAACCTTTTTTACAAAATTCTAATTTTAATCTGCATTAATGCAATTCCTTTTAAGTTGCATTACTGAAATAAATGAACTTTTGCACGATGTTCTAATTTTTCGAGTTTCACCTGTATTTGCCATCTGTATAGCAATATAGAAACAGTTCATCTGTATATATGTATACATCAGCACATCTGTATATTTGTCCATAGTACAGCTGTATATTTTCTCTCTATATAGCAATATAAACACCTGTATACTTAATTTATCTGTACATAATCTGTACATAACTATTCCTACTTTCTACACTATCCTGATATAACTTGTTTTTATGGCATTTGCTGCTCTTTGCACTTTTGATTGGATGCAAACTGTATTTCGTTACCCTGTATTTTACATGTGTAATGACAATAAAGTTGAATCAAAATCAAAATGTGCAGCAATGTTAATCTGCCAGCAGAGGGAACTTAAGCTGTGGGGATGCGCCTTAAAAAGTGAAAATTCCTACAGATGAACGAATCAATTCATACAAATCGATTAATTCATCCCTAATACAAACTTATTATGACTAAGTGCAGGAGTCTTAAATTTAGAGACAAAAGACCGGATTGGATTTTCTCCTCTGAGATCTGGAAAATCTTTCTCAAACTATAGGATACGATGGATGAGGGGTTATCTCATGATTCATATAGTACATGACAATCTCTTTCTAACAAAGCTAGAACCAGCCCTGTACCTCACATGGATCCAGAGATCTCCCCCTTCATTGCTCTGCTAGATTTATATCAAGCTGAGAGCTCAAGGGGGAGGGTCTATTCTCCTGCAGCTCAGGGGGCGTGTCTCAGCTCTCCCTATCACAGCTCAGGGGGCGTGTCTCAGCTCTCCCTATCACAGCTCAGGGGGTGTGTCCTTTCTGCCGCAGCTCTCTCCCTATCACAGCCCATAAAACGGAGTATGTGCGGCTATCTCAGTGAGACAAAGAAATAAGCAAAAAACAAACAGCAGGTGGCGCTCTACAGATACATTGTATTGAATAACTCAGTGGCTATAATAAATTTTTCATTACATGCAGTTACAAAGTTATTCAAATCCAGGTGCTGGTTTGAAAGCTGTAAAATATTTGTGAGACAACCCCTTTAATGTACAGTTTTGAAATGTTCTGGTCAAATTTTTGCTCAGGTTGACTGAGTGCCTTTAGTTTGTATTAGTGGAGGGGACTAAGATACTTAGGGGGTCATTTACTAAAGACTGATGTTTCACACTCCATTCCTAGTAAAAACCCTGCTAGAGGAAGATATGACAAATTTTTTGCACCCAGGCGCACAGTCAATTTGTCTCATCTTCTGCTGTCCATGTTCTAGAAACTGAAATCTACTCCAGATAGGAGGAGTCGGAGTGGATCCCAGTTATAATTTACTCTAGCTTTTTTCTGTAAATTATAGGAAATGTGTTGGGCCAAGGTGGTTCTGCCCCCTTTCTGTAAGCCCTACCCACTTTTTGAAAAAGTGGCAAGAGCAGCAGAAAATACTAAAAGTTGTACAATTTTGACTCAAAATGCCCTTAGGTCCAAATTTTGCAACTTTTTTTTTTACCGTAAAAAACCTAGTGTAAAGCTTTAGTAAATAACCCCCATTGTCTGCTGGACGTGTATAATAGAACTGTCCATTGATATTAGCAGGCGGTAGATCATGTAGTGGTGCTTTGCTCCATCTAATGGAGGTTGGCTCTCCCACTATGATGTCAGTCTGTCCTAATAGGGGATGTCCACAGCATACAACTATATCGTGTTTGCAAGGCATATATTACACGTGAACACAATTTTGTCAATATTAACCACCTCCGGACCGCCTAACGCAGGATCGCGTTCCGGAGGTGGCAGCCCTGCGCAGAGTCACGCATATATGCGTCATCTCGCGATGGCCGAGATTTCCTGTGAACGCGCGCACACAGGCGCGCGCGCTCACAGGAACGGAAGGTAAGAGAGTTGATCTCCAGCCTGCCAGCGGCGATCGTTCGCTGGCAGGCTGGAGATGTGTTTTTTTTAACCCCTAACAGGTATATTAGACGCTGTTTTGATAACAGCGTCTAATATACCTGCTACCTGCTCCTCTGGTGGTCCCCTTTGTTTGGATCGACCACCAGAGGACACAGGTAGCTCAGTAAAGTACCACCAAGCACCACTACACTACACTACACCCCCCCCCCGTCACTTATTAACCCCTTATTAGCCCCTGATCACCCCATATAGACTCCCTGATCACCCCCCTGTCATTGATTACCCCCCTGTCATTGATCACCCCCCTGTAAAGCTCCATTCAGATGTCCGCATGATTTTTACGGATCCACTGATAGATGGATCGGATCCGCAAAACGCATACGGACGTCTGAATGAAGCCTTACAGGGGCATGATCAATGACTGTGGTTATCACCCCATATAGACTCCCTGATCACCCCCCTGTCATTGATTACCCCCCTGTCATTGATTACCCCCCTGTAAAGCTCCATTCAGACGTCCGCATGATTTTTACGGATCCACTGATAGATGGATCGGATCCGCAAAACGCATCCGGACGTCTGAATGAAGCCTTACAGGGGCATGATCAATGACTGTGGTGATCACCCCATATAGACTCCCTGATCACCCCCCTGTAAAGCTCCATTCAGATGTCCGCATGATTTTTACGGATGCACTGATAGATGGATCCGATCCGCAAAACGCATCCGGGACGTCTGAATGAAGCCTTACAGGGGCATGATCAATGACTGTGGTGATCACCCCATATAGACTCCCTGATCACCCCCCTGTAAAGCTCCATTCAGATGTCCGCATGATTTGTACGGATGCACTGATAGATGGATCCGATCCGCAAAACGCATCCGGACGTCTGAATGAAGCCTTACAGGGGCATGATCAATGACTGTGGTGATCACCCCATATAGACTCCCTGATCACCCCCCTGTAAAGCTCCATTCAGATGTCCGCATGATTTTTACAGATGCACTGATAGATGGATCGGATCCGCAAAACGCATCCGGACGTCTGAATGAAGCCTTACAGGGGCGTGATCAATGACTGTGGTGATCAACCCATATAGACTCCCTGATCACCCCCCTGTCATTGATTACCCCCCTGTCATTGATTACCCCCCTGTAAAGCTCCATTCAGATGTCCGCATGATTTGTACGGATGCACTGATAGATGGATCCGATCCGCAAAACGCATCCGGACGTCTGAATGAAGCCTTACAGGGGCATGATCAATGACTGTGGTGATCACCCCATATAGACTCCCTGATCACCCCCCTGTAAAGCTCCATTCAGATGTCCGCATGATTTTTACGGATGCACTGATAGATGGATCGGATCCGCAAAACGCATCCGGACGTCTGAATGAAGCCTTACAGGGGTGTGATCAATGACTGTGGTGATCAACCCATATAGACTCCCTGATCACCCCCCTGTCATTGATTACCCCCCTGTCATTGATTACCCCCCTGTAAAGCTCCATTCAGATGTCCGCATGATTTTTACGGATGCACTGATAGATGGATCGGATCCGCAAAACGCATACGGACGTCTGAATGAAGCCTTACAGGGGCATGATCAATGACTGTGGTGATCACCGCATGTAGACTCCCTGATCACCCCCCTGTCATTGATTACCCCCCTGTCATTGATTACCCCCCTGTAAAGCTCCATTCAGACGTCCGCATGATTTTTACGGATCCACTGATAGATGGATCGGATCCGCAAAACGCATACGGACGTCTGAATGAAGCCTTACACGGGCGTGATCAATGACTGTGGTTATCACCCCATATAGACTCCCTGATCACCCCCCTGTCATTGATCACACCCCTGTCATTGATCACACCCCTGTCATTGATCACACCCCTGTCATTGATCACCCCCCCTGTCATTGATCACCCCTCTGTAAGGCTCCATTCAGACATTTTTTTGGCCCAAGTTAGCGGAATTTTTTTATTTTTTTCTTACAAAGTCTCATATTCCACTAACTTGTGTCAAAAAATAAAATCTCACATGAACTCACCATACCCCTCACGGAAACCAAATGCGTAAAATTTTTTAGACATTTATATTCCAGACTTCTTCTCACGCTTTAGGGCCCCTAGAATGCCAGGGCAGTATAAATACCCCACATGTGACCCCATTTCGGAAAGAAGACACCCCCAGGTATTCCGTGAGGGGCATATTGAGTCCATGAAAGATTGAAATTTTTGTCCCAAGTTAGCGGAACGGGAGACTTTGTGAGAAAAAAATTAAAAATATCAATTTCCGCTAACTTGTGCCAAAAAAAAAAAATTTCTATGAACTCGCCATGCCCCTCATTGAATACCTTGGGGTGTCTTCTTTCCAAAATGGGGTCACATGTGGGGTATTTATACTGCCCTGGCATTCTAGGGGCCCCAAAGCGTGAGAAGAAGTCTGGTATCCAAATGTCTAAAAATGCCCTCCTAAAAGGAATTTGGGCACCTTTGCGCATCTAGGCTGCAAAAAAGTGTCACACATCTGGTATCGCCGTACTCAGGAGAAGGTGGGGAATGTGTTTTGGGGTGTCATTTTACATATACCCATGCTGGGTGAGAGAAATATCTTGGTCAAATGCCAACTTTGTATAAAAAAATGGGAAAAGTTGTCTTTTGCCAAGATATTTCTCTCACCCAGCAAGGGTATATGTAAAATGACACCCCAAAACACATTCCCCACCTTCTCCTGAGTACGGCGATACCACATGTGTGACACTTTTTTGCAGCCTAGGTGGGCAAAGGGGCCCATATTCCAAAGAGTACCTTTAGGATTTCACAGGTCATTTACCTACTTACCACACATTAGGGCCCCTGGAAAATGCCAGGGCAGTATAACTACCCCACAAGTGACCCCATTTTGGAAAGAAGACACCCCAAGGTATTCCGTGAGGGGCATGGCAAGTTCCTAGAATTTTTTATTTTTTGTCACAAGTTAGTGGAAAATGATGATTTTTTTTTTTTTTTTTTTTTCATACAAAGTCTCATATTCCACTAACTTGTGACAAAAAATAAAAATTTTCATGAACTCACTATGCCCATCAGCGAATACCTTGGGGTCTCTTCTTTCCAAAATGGGGTCACTTGTGGGGTAGTTATACTGCCCTGGCATTCTAGGGGCCCAAATGTGTGGTAAGGAGTTTGAAATCAAATTCTGTAAAAAATGACGAGTGAAATCCGAAAGGTGCTCTTTGGAATATGGGCCCCTTTGCCCACCTAGGCTGCAAAAAAGTGTCACACATCTGGTATCTCCGTAATCGGGAGAAGTTGGGGAATGTGTTTTGGGGTGTCATTTTACATATACCCATGCTGGGTGAGAGAAATATCTTGGCAAAAGACAACTTTTCCCATTTTTTTATACAAAGTTGGCATTTGACCAAGATATTTATCTCACCCAGCATGGGTATATGTAAAAAGACACCCCAAAACACATTCCTCAACTTCTCCTGAGTACGGGGATACCAGATGTGTGACACTTTTTTGCAGCCTAGGTGGGCAAAGGGGCCCATATTCCAAAGAGTACCTTTAGGATTTCACAGGTCATTTACCTACTTACCACACATTAGGGCCCCTGGAAAATGCCAGGGCAGTATAACTACCCCACAAGTGACCCCATTTTGGAAAGAAGACACCCCAAGGTATTCCGTGAGGGGCATGGCAAGTTCCTAGAATTTTTTATTTTTTGTCACAAGTTAGTGGAAAATGATGATTTTTTTTTTTTTTTTTTTTTTCATACAAAGTCTCATATTCCACTAACTTGTGACAAAAAATAAAAATTTTCATGAACTCACTATGCCCATCAGCGAATACCTTGGGGTCTCTTCTTTCCAAAATGGGGTCACTTGTGGGGTAGTTATACTGCCCTGGCATTCTAGGGGCCCAAATGTGTGGTAAGGAGTTTGAAATCAAATTCTGTAAAAAATGACGAGTGAAATCCGAAAGGTGCTCTTTGGAATATGGGCCCCTTTGCCCACCTAGGCTGCAAAAAAGTGTCACACATCTGGTATCTCCGTAATCGGGAGAAGTTGGGGAATGTGTTTTGGGGTGTCATTTTACATATACCCATGCTGGGTGAGAGAAATATCTTGGCAAAAGACAACTTTTCCCATTTTTTTATACAAAGTTGGCATTTGACCAAGATATTTATCTCACCCAGCATGGGTATATGTAAAAAGACACCCCAAAACACATTCCTCAACTTCTCCTGAGTACGGGGATACCAGATGTGTGACACTTTTTTGCAGCCTAGGTGGGCAAAGGGGCCCACATTCCAAAGAGCACCTTTCGGATTTCACTCGTCATTTTTTACAGAATTTGATTTCAAACTCCTTACCACACATTTGGGCCCCTAGAATGCCAGGGCAGTATAACTACCCCACAAGTGACCCCATTTTGGAAAGAAGAGACCCCAAGGTATTCGCTGATGGGCATAGTGAGTTCATGGAAGTTTTTATTTTTTGTCACAAGTTAGTGGAATATGAGACTTTGTATGAAAAAAAAAAAAAAAAAAAAAATCATCATTTTCCACTAACTTGTGACAAAAAATAAAAAATTCTAGGAACTCGCCATGCCCCTCACGGAATACCTTTGGGTCTCTTCTTTCCAAAATGGGGTCACTTGTGGGGTAGTTATACTGCCCTGGCATTCTAGGGGCCCAAATGTGTGGTAAGGAGTTTGAAATCAAATTCTGAAAAAAATGACCTGTCAAATCCGAAAGGTGCTCTTTGGAATATGGGCCCCTTTGCCCACCTAGGCTGCAAAAAAGTGTCACACATCTGGTATCTCCGTACTCAGGAGAAGGTGGGGAATGTGTTTTGGGGTGTCATTTTTTATATACCCATGCTGGGTGAGATAAATATCTTGGTCAAATGCCAACTTTGTATAAAAAAATGGGAAAAGTTGTCTTTTGCCAAGATATTTCTCTCACCCAGCAAGGGTATATGTAAAATGACACCCCAAAACACATTCCCCACCTTCTCCTGAGTACGGAGATACCAGATGTGTGACACTTTTTTGCAGCCTAGGTGGGCAAAGGGGCCCATATTCCAAAGAGCACCTTTCGGATTTGACAGGTCATTTTTTTCAGAATTTGATTTCAAACTCCTTACCACACATTTGGGCCCCTAGAATGCCAGGGCAGTATAACTACCCCACAAGTGACCCCATTTTGGAAAGAAGAGACCCAAAGGTATTCCGTGAGGGGCATGGCGAGTTCCTAGAATTTTTTATTTTTTGTCACAAGTTAGTGGAATATGAGACTTTGTAAGAAAAAAAAAAAAAAAAAAAAAATCATCATTTTCCGCTAACTTGTGACAAAAAATAAAAAGTTCTATGAACTCACTATGCCCATCAGCGAATACCTTAGGGTGTGTACTTTCCGAAATGGGGTCATTTGTGGGGTGTTTGTACTGTCTGGCCATTGTAGAACCTCAGGAAACATGACAGGTGCTCAGAAAGTCAGAGCTGCTTCAAAAAGCGGAAATTCACATTTTTGTACCATAGTTTGTAAACGCTATAACTTTTACCCAAACCATTTTTTTTCTACCCAAACATTTTTTTTTTATCAAAGACATGTAGAACTATAAATTTAGAGCAAAATTTCTATATGGATGTCGTTTTTTTTGCAAAATTTTACAACTGAAAGTGAAAAATGTCATTTTTTTGCAAAAAAAATCGTTAAATTTCGATTAATAACAAAAAAAGTAAAAATGTCAGCAGCAATGAAATACCACCAAATGAAAGCTCTATTAGTGAGAAGAAAAGGAGGTAAAATTCATTTGGGTGGTAAGTTGCATGACCGAGCAATAAACGGTGAAAGTAGTGTAGGTCAGAAGTGTAAAAAGTGGCCTGGTCTTTCAGGGTGTTTAAGCACTGGGGGCTGAGGTGGTTAAAGTCATTTTCCCATTAAATATCATTCTGATCAGAGTTTTAGCTTTGTTCATGAATAGTCATCTGCTGGCACAGAAGTCCATTGGCATTTGTCTGTGAAAGTGAATATTACTCTGACCTTCTAACCGTGGTCCAATTAGCGGAATTACCTTCACGCCTATGGACACCAAGTACTTGAGCTGTGATTCGGACAGATGTGCTGGGATCTGTTCATTTAATGATCTGTACAAAGTGTGTAACTGTGAGAGGGAATTGTACCATCTACTATTGTATGTGGCCTTCATCAGTCCTATGTAATCGGTGTAATTCTGGTCTGGTATATGGGAGCTGTCCAGTGCTGAACCAGTATGTCATACACAGGCACCGTCCATAGAAAGAAATGGCAGTGCTGGAAACAGTCAGCTATGTTTATAACATTCGCATTATTTTCCATGTAGAGTGGCTACACGAGTGCGACGAGCACAAAGGTCAGGGACCTGGGGCCTATCGGTTCCAGAAATGGCGGGGTTTTCAGAGGCTAACCCCCAAGCTGATATTCTTTTATCAAATGCTTTATAGCGGCGCACACTGTGTGATCATTTTGGTATATTTTGCTACTTAGACATTTCTCACTTCTTTATGCCACCTCTTGGTTGGATTACCTTAGGCTTAGACCAATATTTTGCAACAAAATGATGGTGTATGTCTATAAGGGTCCATTCACACTGTCCGCAGTTGTGGACATAAGAATAGGACATGTTCTATTTTTTTTTGGGAACAGAATTGCGGATCCGGAAGTGCGGACAGCACATAGCATCCGTTCCAGCCCCATTGAAAATGAATGGGTCCGCAGAATCCGGGACGCATCCGGAAAAACATTGCGGAAGTGTAAATGGACCCTTAAGGTTTTTTTTTGATGGCCTATCCTCAGGATAGGTCATTGATATCTGATCGGTGGGGGTCAGCTGTATGAGGAGGCTGTGGCACTCCAAGTGAATGGGGCTGAGCTGTAATACCAAGCACAGCCACTATCCAGTGGATGGCACTGTGCTTGGTAAGCTGCTTCCTCATACAGTGTTGGACCCCTGCCGATCTCATATGGATTACCTACCCTGAGGTCATCAATATAAATCCCAGAAACCCTTTAATATATATGGTGCCTTTTAAAGGCTGATTTCCATCTAGACATTTATGGCATAGCCACATCACTGGGACTCACACCTGTCTAAAGATTGGGAGACCCCCTTCCCACCTCTTGCGGCTTCTGTGTACTGAAAGTTGCCCGCAGCAGCGTGGGTCTCTCCATTCACTTCTATGGAATTTCTGAGCTCGCTTGTTTGGCTATCTTCAGAACCTGCAAGAAAGTGAATGGAAAGAGCCAACCACAAGACATGGGTTGGAGAACCTGATTCTCGGGATAGAGGAGGGACCCACACATCGGAATACCTCCTTAAGACTCTTCTTGGCCACACACCCTTTTCTAGACACATTTTAAAACTGTCCAGTGAGGCGCAAAAAGTGTCCAAGACACACAAAGCTTGCACTTCATCCAGAAGTCTGGTTCAGCATGCTTAGTAAATGTCCCTAAAGGCTCCTAAGTCGATTAAGTCGATTCGTGAAATGACAATAATATCCAACTTCTACAGTCAAATTAACAGCCCCAAATCTAGATGAATGCATTCTGTGACCGGCTCCTTGCTTCAGTCTATGGGGTTTGGTGTGATGACCGGCTTTCTCTCCGATATCATCGCTTAGGTTACCCTTGCAGTAAAGCCGGGGAGGTTATCAGGAACCTGAAGATGCTTGTATAATCTTCCTAATGTGTGGTTCTAGGTGTCTGATTAAGGATTTCGAAAAGAGGCCGTCGGTCATACATCTGCTGGAGCATCCATTCATCAAGCAGGCCCATGGTAAAGAAATGGCCTTCCAGAGACAGCTGGCCGATCTCGTCTACACTCAGCAGCAGTCTGGATCTATTGCTAGAACAAGGTAGGACGACCTTCTACCCTACTTCACACATAGATATAGCAGTATATGTCCAGTCCTGTCCAGAGCTGCAGTCAGAATTCTGCAGGTTTCTGAGCTAACATCCTGACGTAGTACCTGCTGGCTCAGTGTCTTTACCGATGGTGCTATCGTTATTTGCATACATCATAGCCTTTACTGTATAGTATTCCTATGCAGAAAAAGGTATGTATTAAAGGGTTTGTCCAGCCTAGGACCAGTGACATGCTCTTCTAGCACATGTAACCACTGAGGCCAGTAATTGGCTGCAGCGGTCATAGAACAAAGTAATGTCTGGTTTGGTGGGGCAGCATGGGAACGGCAAAGCTGTGGGCATTTCATCAGTTCCATCTATTGTGGTTGTCATCTCCTAGGCTGGACAACCCCTTTAAGGATGTAGTGCACCTGAACTGAGCTCAACTTTGATGGGCATATGTGCCAAGATAGCTACAACGGATGCCAGCAGCAATCAGCAAAATTGTAAATTCAGCTCTAGACTATAATATAGGCTGAAGGAATCAGCAGAAGATAAGAAATGTAATATTTATATAAAGTAAAGGTTCTTTTATGGGGCTTGTTTAAAGGGGTTGTGCCACCATTAAATATTATTTTAATATAATTCAGCCTGAAAAATTAATTGCTTTTGAAATTTACTTTCTGTTACAAAAATGCTCCATAATTGTGAAATGATTGCCTTTACTTCACTATAATGGCGCCCTCTTGTTAATCTGCATAGTAATGTGCACATCCACCTACCGAGGAGGTCGCACACGCTCATTTCCATCCTTCAGTTGCCACCAGCCGTTTCTACTGTGAAAAGCAGTAATAGTTACAGGGAGAGAGAGCTGCAGCAGAAGTCCTGATAAAGGACACATCCCCTGAGCGGTGAAAGGGAGACAGCTGCAGTAGAAAGGACACGCCCCTAAGGGAAGCACACGCTCCCTGAGCTGTCAGTTTAAAGGGAATCTAGCAGAGCAATTGTAACAATGAATGGGGAGATCTCTGGATCCATGTGAGGTACAGGGCCGGTTCCAGCTTTGTACTATATGATGTCTGATTTAGAAGCTTAGGGGGTCAGTTATGAAGACTGGCGTTTTGGACACCGGTCTTAATAATCCCTACATCTGCAGAGGCATCGGGCTCTACATAACTTCAGCGCATCCAGCGCCAGTCTAAATGTAAGTCAGAGCTTTCTTGCTGGCTTAAATTTAGACCATTTTCTACGCCGGACCGTCCCCTTTCCCTGCCCACTTTTTTAGACCTGGCGGGAGAGGGGAAAAGCTGCAGATTGCAGCAGCAAATAACCTCGCTTCTATCAGGGGTTGAAAGGGGCCACTTAAGACACGGCCTCGCGGTCAGGCTTCCTGATGCAGTTTTGGAAGCCACAATCAGGAGTGGATCATAAAAGGAAAGTATTAAATGGGGTTTTCTGGGATTTTTATATTGATGGCCTGTCCTCAGGATAGGTCATCAATATCTGATTGGTGGGGATCCGACTCCTTGCATCGTTGCCAATCAGTTGTTGGAGGAGGCCTCAGAGCTCTTCCTAGGCCAATGACATCAAGTTTACAGGTCACATGACCTAGACACCGCTCAGTCCCATTCAAGTGAAAGGGTCCTGAGCTGCAATACCAAGCGCTGTACTTGGTTAGCTGTAATGAGGCGGCCGCAGCACTCACCGGAGCACTGCAGCCCCTTCTGGCCATCTGTATCAAAGTCATGGAAAACCCCTTTAAGGACAGATACTACTTCTCTTCTGAATTATATCCCTGGTTTTGGCTTCCAAGCCTGACTGTGTGGCCATACCCTTAGGCCCCTTTCACACGAGAGAGTATTCCGCGCGGATGCGATGCGGGAGGTGAACGCATTGCACCCGCACTGAATACCGACCCATTCATTTCTATGGGGCTGTTCACATGAGCGGTGATTTTCACGCATCACTTGTGCGTTGCGTGAAAATCGCAGCATGCTCCTCTTTGTGCGTTTTTCACATAACGCAGGCCCCATAGAAATAATGGAGTTGCGTGAAAATCGCAAGCATCCGCAAGCAAGTGCGGATGCGGTGCGATTTTCACGCACGGTTGCTAGAAGACGATTGGGATGGAGACCCGATCATTATTATTTTCCCTTATAACATGGTTATAAGGGAAAATAATAGCATTCTGAATACAGAATGCATAGTACAATAGCGCTGGAGGGGTTAAAAAAAAATAATAATAATTTAACTCACCTTAGTCCACTTGATCGCGTAGCCGGCATCTCTTCTGTCTCCTTTGTTGAATAGGACCTGTGGTGAGCATTAAATACAGGAACAGGACCTTTGATGATGTCACTTCGGTCATTACATGGTACGTCACATGATCTTTTACCATGGTGAATCACCATGGTAAAAGATCATGTGACGTACCATTTGATGACCGGAGTGACGTCATCAAAGGTCCTGTTCCTGTATTTAATGCTCACCACAGGTCCTATTCAACAAAGGAGACAGAAGAAATGCCGGCTACGCGATCAAGTGGACTAAGGTGAGTTAAATTATTATTATTATTTTTTTAACCCCTCCAGCGATGTTTTACTATGCATTCTGTATTCAGAATGCTATTATTTTCCCTTATAACCATGTTATAAGGGAAAATAATACAATCTACAGAACACCGATCCCAAGCCCGAACTTCTGTGAAGAAGTTCGGGTTTGGGTACCAAACATGCGCGATTTTTCTCACGCGAGTGCAAAACGCATTACAATGTTTTGCACTCGCGCGGAAAAATCGCGGGTGTTCCCGCAACGCACCTGCACATTTTCCCGCAACGCCCGTGTGAAAGGGGCCTTATAGTCCATGAGATGCATGAGGCTTCTAAGTCACACTGTGGACACCTTGGGTCTGAAGTCATCTTACATTTAAATAAATGAAGACATATATACGAAGCTCTTTAGTTCTGAAGTGTTTCATTTAGGCCCCTTGCAGACGAGCGTGAGCGGATTAGGTCCGGATGCAATCAGTGAAAAATGCGCGATTTTGCAAGCAAGGTCATTCAGTTTTGTATGCGACCGCGTTCAGTTTTTATTGCGTAGGTGCAATGAGTTTTGATGCGTTTTTCACGTGCATGAGAAAAAACGGAAGGTTTACAAACAGCATCTCTTAGCGACCATCCGTGAAATACGCATCGCATCCGCACTTGCTTGCGGATGCGATTTGCACGCAACCCCGTTCACTTCTATGGGGCCAGCGATGCGGGAAAAAAGCAGAATATAGAACACGCTGTGATTTTCACGCAACGCACAAGTGATGCATGAAAACCAACGCTCATGTACACAGACCCATTGAAATGAATAGGTCCGGATTCCGTGCGTTCGCATCACGCATTTCACCCGCGCGGAATACTCGCTCGTGTGAAAGGGGCCTTTCTTAAGATTATTGAAATTGATTGGAAGAAACCAAAATTGCGGCACAAGTCACTCCACAGACTTAGCCGGCATGTGTTGTGTCTTCATATGTTTCCTTACGATGCAAATGCATGAAGAGTGCAGCCATGTGTAGAAGACTTGGTGTGTGCCCTGCAGCCATCTGTGGTCGCCTGGCGCTGCTGAAGCCACAGCATCTCATTGTCATTACTTCATCATTGCTCTCAGGATTGTTCACGCTGTGTTCACCTCCAGGTCAGCAGAGCCCAAGCCTCACGGACGCCTTTACCAGAAACCACGGGGCTGCCATCAGCAATAGGTCACGGTCCATTCATTGGGAATGGGTGAACCTGTCCGGCCGGAGATTTATGGATTTAGTGCAAATAAAACTATTTTACCAATTTTAACATATTATGGGGATCTGTATATCTCTTGCCAGTCGAATGCTTAAGGACAACAAAGTTAATGGTTATGTATAGGAGGAGCGTGTTCACTTTTTTTTACCAGATAAAGGCCATGTATTGTGTAATGAAAAGTTATACAGTTTTCCAATATGCTCTGTTTCGAGATCTGTGCTTGCAGTCAGCCAATAGGAACCTTCGTCATCCACTTCCAGTGGATAACAATCTAGTCAAGTGATGGACACGTAATTTCCCTACAGTTATTATACAGTTATCATATCTGGTACTGTCCCACGCATCTCTGTGATCTTCCATGACCAGGACAGATACTTATCCACTGGTGGTAGTCAGCTGATTTCCCTGAGTAAACAAAAACGTAATTGTCTCCCACTATCAATACCATTCACTGAAGGGACGCTATGAATAAAACTAACCTTTATTGAAATATACCTTAAAATCAAAAAGAAGACAAAGAAAAAAGAAACCCCCCCCCCCTTCAATTTTGGCAGGTGGTAGTGAGCGATAAAGATTCCAATTCAATAACAGCAAACAGAGATCTTGAATACTGGGTGGGTGTTTCATTTTAGAATTAATATCTTCTATTTGCTGTTGCCCCATGAGAAATATTCTACATTTTTCAAACCAGCACCTGGATCTGAATACTATTGTAATTGCATGTAATTAAAAATGTAGTATAGTCAGTGAGCTGTTCACTGAAATCTATCTGTATAGCGCCACCTGCTGTTTGCTCTTTTTTTAAATTCTCTGTCCTGCTCACTGAGGTTGACATATATTCTCAGTTCCATCCTTCAACTGCCACCAGCTGCAGCACAAAGGACGCGCCCCTGACCACAGGGCTACAGGTGAATCCCCTGGTGGGCCCCTGAGCAAGGTGGGCCCCTAGTCTTCCACCCCCTGCAAAAGTGGCACATAACACAGTAGACTTACTGCACCGCATACATATATTCAATGTACAGCACCTCCACCAGCCAATGTTCATATAAAACTTGATAGATTATTAAAGAATCTCCCCAGTTCATTATTATAGACACGATCAGAGCTGAGATGACTTCTAGGTATAAAGGAAAGCTACCAGTGTCCTCTTCTCCCCAGGACCTACCCTCTCGAAGTTGCTGCAGGGACCCCCATATTCAGTCATCTGGTAGCATCTTGCTGCTGTGTGAGCAGGTAATATTTCAATGTATCCGTGCGGTGGGCCCCCAAAATACATTTTATTGGTGGGCCCTAGGCACCCCAGTCCGACATTGCCCCAGACAATGTGCACCCCCCCCCCCACTCTAAATCTAGCAAAGCAAATGGAGCAATGAATGTGGAGATCTCTGGATCCATGTGAGGTACAGAGCTGGTTCTAGGTTTGTTAGAAAGAGATTGTCATGTACCATATGGTGTCTGATTTTCATTTTTTTGCGTTACTTATGGGATAACCCCTTTAATTTTTCATGTTTTATAACACCAGTATAGCCAATATCATCTGTATAGTAATGTCATCTGAAAGTGAAGGTTTCATTTCCATGCTGCTGGGGTGAGATGCAAACATATTCACTACTAGCTTATGCCAGTTTTTCTACTTGCACAAATTTTCCACCTTTCTAATTTTATACGGATTTTGCATCATCGTTCATATCAGTGCATTACATTGAAAGTTTTTGAATATAATCTCATACAATTGCAATGAAAATTCTAATACTTTTATTATCTTGAAAAAATGTCAAAGGAATGTAACATAGCTGCAGTTCTCCTTTTGTCCAGAAGGTGGCAGAGTTTCACTTCCAAACAGAAATGATGCAGCTGATTCAGAATTTGGCCTTTAATAGGGCAGGAGGCCACTAACAGCCACTGTAAAGCTTCATTCACACGTCAGTGTTTGGCCTCATGCACACGACCGTGACGTTTTTTGCGGTCCGCAAACCACGCATCCGCGAAAAACGGAAGGCGCCTGTGCGGAACGGAACGGGCGCCGGCAATATAAATGCCTATTCTTGTCCGCAAAGCACGGACAAGAATAGGACATGTTATCTTTTTTTAGCGGGCCGCGGAACGGAGCCGCGGACAGCACACGGAGTGCTGTTCGCATCTTTTGCGGCCCCATTAAAATTAATTTAATGGGGCCGCAAAAGATGCGGACAGCACTCCGTGTGCTGTCCGCGGCTCCGTTCCGCGGCCCGCTAAAAAAAGATAACATGTCCTATTCTTGTCCCAAACAACGGCCGTGTGCATGAGGCCTTTTGGTCAGTGATTTCCATCAGTGATTTGTAAGTCAAAACCAGGATTGGAGCAATCCATATAACCTGTAATACATATGTACATTGCTTATATGTTCTGTTGTACCTGTTATACCTTGTTAAATTGAAAATAAAATATAATTGTTGTCTCACAGACATAAGGTATAAGGGAAAGATCTGCACCTCTTCTGTGTTTAGAGCCGCACCTGGTTTTGGCTCAAAATTACTGATGGAAATCACTGACCGAACACTGACGTGTAAATGCGGCATTAGGAAACCCATAGCTGACGTGGGCGCAATTAGCCTCCCGTCCAGTGACTCATAACTGCGTGCGACTTGCGTTAGTCATCCAGGACATTAGCATTTTCCATAATTTGCTTGTCTGCATTTCTACATACATTTATATGATGTGCAGCATGAATATACATGGAGATGCAGAGTTCTGTTCTTTGCTTGATCCGTTGTGACTAATATTGCCTCCCGGATGATATGAGCAAGTGAAAGATTTTTTCGTATCGGTGGTTTTACAAGAGGCTGCAAGTGAATGAGTAGATGAAACACTGCGGAAGGGCAAGGGCGGAACCAAATGTGCCAATAAGGCCTCATGCACACGACCGTAAATCGCGGATCCGCAAAACACGGATGGCGTCCGTGTGCGTTCTGCAATTTGTGGAACGGCACAGACAGCCTTTACTATAGCTGCCTATTCTCGTCCGCAAAGCGCGGACAAGAATAGGACAGGTTATATTTTTTTTGCGGACCACGGAACAGAGCAACGGATGCGGATCCGCAATACACTCGGCCGGCACCCCCCATAGAACTTCCTATTCTTGTCCGCAATTGCGGACAAGAATAGGACATGTTCTATTTTTTTGCGGAGCTGCGGCCCGGAAGTTCAGGGACGCGGCACGGAAATGTGGATGCGGAGAGCACACTGTGCGCTGTCCGCATCTTTTCTGTCCCCATAGAGAATGAATGGGTCCGCAACCGTTCCGCAAAATTGCGGAATGGATGCGGACCTATTTGCGGATGTGTGAATGGAGCCTAAAGGGGACGTCTCACTTGAGCAAATGGCAAGCACTTTTACCTTTTGTGTCACCCCTTTTCACTCATAGATTGTAAGCTCTTGTGAGCAGGGCCCTCATTCCTCTTGTTGTAATTATAGACTTGTCTGTTGCTGTTTTATGACTGTTTGTACATGAACTAGGGTGAGCCGACGTCCGGTTTTAGGCCGGACAGTACGGTTTTCTGGCTCCCTGTCCTCCGTCCGGCTTGGGGCCTGGACAGACACAGGGATGTCCACCCTTTCAGTAGCTCACGCTCAGACAGGCTTCTCTCACCCCCAGTCAGTCACTATAGCCGCAGACATGGCTCCCTGTGGCTGACTGAGGGGGAGAGAAGCTCCCCATCTGCCCCCAGCTCACCTTCCCCTCAGAAAGTTCTTCCCTCTCCTCCCCTTGTTTTTTCCCCCGGCCGGAGATAGGGGGCGTGGCTTCACATAGGCAGGGGTGTGGCTTCACAGAGGCATGGGCGTGGTTTATCGGTTTGGGGGCATAGTCGGTGAGGTCTGGCTTTCTGGGGTGAAGCCAGTGGCCATCCTAACATGAACCCCTGAACTGTAAAGCGCTGCGGAATATGTAAAGCGCCGCTATATAAATAAAGATTATTATTATTTATCATGTAGAGAAAGTTAATACAAGGCGATTACTAATGTATTGTGATTCTCCATATTACCTACTGTGCTGGCTGGATTCATTTTTCCATCACATTATACACTGCTCGTTTCCATGGTTACGACCACCCTGCAATCCGGCAAGCGGCCGTACTTGCACACTAGGAAAAAGCGCCGGTCAATGTTCGCTCCCACAGTCCCGGCCACTTCGTATCTGCACTGCAGCGGTGGTCATAACCCCTGGATGGACAATCACAATACATTAGTAAGTGCCTTGTATTAACAATATCTACATAGTAACTGCCATTTGCTGAAGTGATACAACCCCTTTATAAACTGAGCTAAAATGGTATTAGGTGACTTTTGCAGCGATGACAGGTGAAGGGTTAATGGCCCTAGCTTCATTTTCAATATACAGTGGGATGCGAAAGTTTGGGCAACCTTGTTAATCGTCATGATTTTCCTGTATAAATCGTTGGTTGTTACGCTAAAAAATGTCAGTTAATTATATCATATAGGAGACACACAGTGATATTTGAGAAGTGAAATGAAGTTTATTGGATTTACAGAAAGTGTGCTATAATTGTTTAAACAAAATTAGGCAGGTGCATAAATTTGGGCACTGTTGTCATTTTATTGATTCCAAAACCTTTAGAACTAATTATTGGAACTTAAATTGGCTTGGTAAGCTCAGTGACCCCTGACCTACATACACAGGTGAATCTAATTATGAGAAAGAGTATTTAAGGGGGTCAATTGTAAGTTTCCCTCCTCTTTTCATTTTCTCTGAAGAGTAGCAACATGGGGGTCTCAAAACAACTCTCAAATGACCTGAAGACAAAGATTGTTCACCATCATGGTTTAGGGGAAGGATACAGAAAGCTGTCTCAGAGATTTCAGCTGTCTGTTTCCACAGTTAGGAACATATTGAGGAAATGGAAGACCACAGGCTCAGTTCAAGTTAAGGCTCGAAGTGGCAGACCAAGAAAAATCTCGGATAGACAGAAGCGACGAATGGTGAGAACAGTCAGAGTCAACCCACAGACCAGCACCAAAGACCTACATCATCTTGCTGCAGATGGAGTCACTGTGCATCGTTCAACCATTCGGCACACTTTACACAAGGAGATGCTGTATGGAGAGTGATACAGAGGAAGCCTTTTCTCTGCCCACAGCACAAAAAGTGCCGCTTGAGGTGGGCTAAAGCACATTTGGACAAGCCAGCTTCATTTTGGAATAAGGTGCTGAGGACTGATGAATCTAAAATTGAGTTATTTGGCCATAATAAGGGGCGTTATGCATGGAGGAAAAAGAACACCGCATTCCAAGAAAAACACCTGCTACCTACAGTAAAATATAGTGGTGGTTCCATCATGCTGTGGGGCTGTGTGGCCAGTGCAGGGACTGGGAATCTTGTCAAAGTTGAGGGACGCATGGATTCCACTCAGTATCAGCAGATTCTGGAGACCAATGTCCAGGAATCAGTGACAAATCTGAAGCTGCACCGGGGCTGGATCTTTCAACAAGAGAACGACCCTAAACACTGCTCAAAATCCACTAAGGCATTTATGCAGAGGAACAAATACAGCGTTCTGGAATGGCCATCTCAGTCCCCAGACCTGAATATAATTGAAAATCTGTGGTGTGACTTAAAGAGAGCTGTCCATGCTCGGAAGCCATCAAACCTGATTGAACTAAAGATGTTTTGTAAAGAGGAATGGTCCAAAATACCTTCAACCAGAATCCAGACTCTCATTGGAACCTACAGGAAGCGTTTAGAGGCTGTAATTTCTGCAAAAGGAGGATCTACTAAATATTGATTTAATTTCTTTTTTGTGGTGCCCAAATTTATGCACCTGCCTAATTTTGTTTAAACAATTATAGCACACTTTCTGTAAATCCAATAAACTTCATTTCACTTCTCAAATATCACTGTGTGTGTCTCCTATATGATATATTTAACTGACATTTTTTTATCGTCACAACCAACGATTTATATAGGAAAATCATGACGATTAACAAGGTTGCCCAAACTTTCGCATCCCACTGTACAAAGCCATAGTAAAAATTGACAAGTTTATCCCATGACTAATGTAAAAAATAAGAATCAGACATATAGTACATGACAACCTCTTTGTAACAAAGCTAGAACCAGCCCTGAACCTCACATGGATCCAGAGATCTCCACATTCATTGCTCCAATTGCTCTGCTAGATTTATTTAAAGCTGGCAGTGCAGGGTGTGTCCTTTCAGGGGTCCTTTTCCCAGGTTGTGTGTCCTTTCTGCGGCTTCTGTCTCTCTCTGTAACTGTCACAGTTTCTAACAGTAGATACAGCTGGTGGCAGTTAAGGACAGAACTGAACATGTGCGACCGCCTCAGCGAGGTGGACCGAGATGTAAAAAAAAGGACAAACTGCAGGTGGCGCTATAACAACTCCAAGGCTAGTCTAAATTTTCAATCATTTGTAATTACAAAAGTATTCATATCCAGGTGCTGCCTTGAAAAATGCAGAATATTATTTTTGGGACAGCCTCTTCAAATAACAGAATTCTGTCTGGCTGCAGCTGCCACCAGGGGGAGCACACTGCATGTAAGATGTATTCAGGTCTCATTGGACTTAAAAGGAGTTGTACTCCGATCCCAATTATTTTTTTCTAAACATACTAAACACAGACTAACTGCATTCACCCACCTTCTCTGTGTCCCCATGTCCTAAATCGGCACCAGTGTGACTCTAGGAGAGCTTACTTGTGAAGCAATGGACATTCCTGCAGCTGCACTATGCCTGCCCACCCCATGCAGTGACCAATAATGCGTATGCACCATCTCGGGGACAACCTGTTCATGCTCGTCCTCTAGTAGAAAGAATTACAGGAGGATGTACACAGTCCAATTTTTACCAATTACTGGAAAATGGATAGTGTATCGGCAGGATGAGATCTTACATATTGCTCCATTTTTGACAATTATATTGGCAAATATTCTATTTTTTGGTCATGTAGTACATTGGCCTTGATTGTAATCCTGGTACTTTCAGGTAGCCAGAATTTTGCAGGTGTTTCCCCACCATACAAAGTCACGACAGCAGTGGTAAAGCAGTGGTCTGCGGTCACTGCTGCTCTGCTCAACATATGCAGCGGTCAGCGCTCAGCTGCCGTGATTGCTCTATCTCTCCACCCAGGCTGAGGCCTGCTTGCGGGCAAGGCATCTTCTCCTCTGCCTGTAGGGCATGCACACTTCCTTCGGCTCTTATAAGGCCAGCGTGAGCACCTTAATCTTCACCAGCCAATGGCAGGCTACCCTGAGGTACTTTAGCCACTTTACCCTGTGAGGGGGTGCCTGAGCTATAGGTTCTTTAGCATGCTAGTATCTTGCAAAGGTGTCTGTTCTGTTGTTTGGCCGTGTATCATTTACTAGATTCTGACCCTTTGCTGCCTGACCTGACCTGTTCGTGACGTATTGACCCTTTGCTGCCTAATTTGACCTCAAACGGTTTACCATATAGCATGTACTCCAGCTGCCCTGACCTTGGCCTATCCCTGACCCCTTGATGCTCTTCACCATATCACCAAAGCCATGGGTCAACTGTCAATCATACAGAGAATACTGCAGGAGGTAGCAGCCTGGTGGTTTACCTGCAGCAAAGTCCAGATTCCTGTACAGGGATTAAAGGGTGAAAACCAGGGGACTGACAGGATACTGTCCTTAATAGTAGCCCAAAGTCGAAGAAAGGGACTTTCCAAATATAGGCAATAATACAAATTGACTGTATGTATTGTGGTTTGATTTGTTGCATATTTTTATGCATTAAGAATATAAGTACACATGTAGCACAACGTGAGGTCTCTGCTTACCTTCTGGACACATTTGATTCTAGATTTAATATTGGACAGAAATGTTATTATCATGTCTAGATGGAACCCCAGGAATCCCCAGTCTTTGGGTGATAGGGTAGCACTGGTTATCTTATAATGTAAGGATCGCGCTGGGAGAATCCAAGAAAAACAGATTTTATGTGCTAGTTATGTTTCCATTTTGTTTAATAGTCTAATTAACAAGGCTTATAGGGAAATGAATACATTAAAAATAAACTAAATCAGATTTTTGCCTAAAGCTTTTTTTTCTGCATAGGAGGTATTATTGACTGCCTTCTGAGATGGTTAAACATATCCTTAACAAAGCTCAGAGACAAAATAAATAAGGGAATTAGATTTCCTCAAGACGCAGACACTTACATAAATGTTACATTTCCACAATTAATCGCTCTCTTTTTTCGATTTTAATGAACATGAAAATTTGCCTTTTTTGACTGCACAAGGCAGGGGGTTTGTAGATGAATGTCTTCAGTATTTGTGGCATATTGCAATGGAAGAACTAAACTGAAGGGAAAAAATAAGTAAAAATTATCTATGGTTATTGCCCAGAGGACAGTTACTTTGTAGATCAAACTGTATAAAAAAGTCATTCATCACTTTTAATGCTGTTGTAAAAGCCCCCTTAAAGGGGTTGTCTCATTTCAGTAAATAGCATTTATCATGTAGAGAAAGTTAATACAAGGCACTTCCTAATGTATTGCGATTGTCCATATTGCCTCCTTTGCTGGCTGGATTCATTTTTCCATCACATTATACACTGCTCGTTTCCATGGTTACGAAAACCCTGCAATCCATCAGCGGTGGCCGTGCTTGCATGCTATAAGAAAAAGCACTAGCCTATGTGCACTCTCACGGTCCCGGTCACCAGAGAGGCTGGCCCTTTTACTATAGTGTGCAAGCACGACCACCGCAGGGTGGTCATAACCATGGAAACAAGCAGTGTTTTCTGTGATGGAAAAATGAATCCAGCCAGCAAAGGAGGCAATATGGACAATCACAATACATTAGTAAGTGACTTGTATTAACTTTCTCTACATAATAAAATTCAACTTGCTGAAGTGGCACAACCCTTTTAAGGCCCCCATACATATTAGTGTCGCCAGAACCCACTGAGAACGGCGGGTACGGCCAACAGTTTAATGTACAGTACAGACCAAAGGTTTAGACACACCTTCTCATTCAAAGAGTTTTCTTTATTTTCATGACTATGAAAATTGTAGATTCACACTGAAGGCATCAAAACTATGAATTAACACATGTGGAATTATATACATAACAAACAAATGTAAAACAACTGAAAATATGTCATATTCTAGGTTCTTCAAAGTAGCCACCTTTTGCTTTGATTACTGCTTTGCACACTCTTGGCATTCTCTTGATGAGATTCAAGAGGTAGTCCCCTGAAATGGTCTTCCAACAGTCTTGAAGAAGTTCCCAGAGATGCTTAGCACTTGTTGGCCCTTTTGCCTTCACTCTGTGGTCCAGCTCACCCCAAACCATCTCGATTGGGTTCAGGTCCGGTGACTGTGGAGGCCAGGTCATCTGGCGCAGCACCCCATCACTCTCCTTCATGGTCAAATAGCCCTTACTTTCAAAGTTTTCCCAATTTTTCGGCTGACTGACTGACCTTCATTTTTTAAAGTAATGATGGCCACTCGTTTTTCTTTACTTAGCTGCTTTTTTCTTGCCATAATACAAATTCTAACAGTATATTCAGTAGGACTATCAGCTGTGTATCCACCTGACTTCTCCTCAACGCAACTGATGGTCCCAACCTCATTTATAAGGCAAGAAATCCCACTTATTAAACCTGACAGGGCACACCTGTGAAGTGAAAACCATTTCAGGGGACTACCTCTTGAAGCTCATCAAGAGAATGCCAAGAGTGTGCAAAGCAGTAATCAGAGCAAAAGGTGGCTACAGACGCGTCCTGGAGGTGGTTGATTCATTCCTCCTGGACGCGCCGGCGCGTCCTCTCGCGAGACGCGAGATTTCCTGTGAACGCGCGCACACAGGCGCCCGCGCTCACAGGAACGGAAGGTAAGAAAGTGGATCTCCAGCCTGCCAGCGGCGATCGTTCGCTGGCAGGCTGGAGATGTGTTTTTTTTAACCCCTAACAGGTATATTAGAAGCTGTTTTGATAACAGCGTCTAATATACCTGCTACCTGGTCCTCTGGTGGTCCCCTTTGTTTGGATCGACCACCAGAGGACACAGGTAGCTCAGTAATATGTTGCACCAAGCACCACACTACACTACACCCCCCCCCGTCACTTATTAACCCCTTATTCACCCTTGTTCACCCCTGATCACCCCATATAGACTCCCTGATTACCCCCCTGTCATTGATTACCCCCCTGTCATTGATCAACCCCCTGTAAAGCTCCATTCAGACGTCCGCATGATTTTTACGGATCCACTGATAGATGGATCGGATCCGCAAAACGCACACGGACGTCTGAATGGAGCCTTACAGGGGCATGATCAATGACTGTGGTGATCACCCCATATAGACTCCCTGATCACCCCCCTGTCATTGATTACCCCCCTGTCATTGATCAACCCCCTGTAAAGCTCCATTCAGACGTCCGCATGATTTTTACGGATCCACTGATAGATGGATCGGATCCGCAAAACGCACACGGACGTCTGAATGGAGCCTTACAGGGGCATGATCAATGACTGTGGTGATCACCCCATATAGACTCCCTGATCACCCCACTGTCATTGATTACCCCCCTGTCATTGATCAACCCCCTGTAAAGCTCCATTCAGACGTCCGCATGATTTTTACGGATCCACTGATAGATGGATCGGATCCGCAAAACGCACACGGACGTCTGAATGGAGCCTTACAGGGGCATGATCAATGACTGTGGTGATCACCCCATATAGACTCCCTGATCACCCCCCTGTCATTGATTACCCCCCTGTCATTGATCAACCCCCTGTAAAGCTCCATTCAGACGTCCGCATGATTTTTACGGATCCACTGATAGATGGATCGGATCCGCAAAACGCACACGGACGTCTGAATGGAGCCTTACAGGGGCATGATCAATGACTGTGGTGATCACCCCATATAGACTCCCTGATCACCCCCCTGTCATTGATTACCCCCCTGTCATTGATCAACCCCCTGTAAAGCTCCATTCAGACGTCCGCATGATTTTTACAGATCCACTGATAGATGGATCGGATCCGCAAAACGCACACGAACGTCTGAATGGAGCCTTACAGGGGCATGATCAATGACTGTGGTGATCACCCCATATAGACTCCCTGATCACCCCCCTGTCATTGATCACCCCCCTGTCATTGATCACACCCCTGTAAAGCTCCATTCAGATGTCCGCATGATTTTTACGGATCCACTGATAGATGGATCGGATCCTCAAAACGCACACGGACGTCTGAATGGAGCCTTACAGGGGCGTGATCAATGACTGTGGTGATCACCCCATATAGACTCCCTGATCACCCCCCTGTCATTGATCACCCCCTTGTCATTGATCACCCCCCTGTCATTGATCACCCCTCTGTAAGGCTCCATTCAGACATTTTTTGGGCCCAAGTTAGCGGAATTTTTTTTTTTTTTCTTACAAAGTCTCATCTTCCACTAACTTGTGTCAAAAAATTTAATCTCACATGAACTCACCATACCCCTCACGGAATCCAAATGCGTAAAATTTTTTAGACATTTATATTCCAGACTTCTTCTCACGCTTTAGGGCCCCTAGAATGCCAGGGCAGTATAAATACACCACATGTGACCCCATTTTGGAAAGAAGGCACCCCCAGGTATTCCGTGAGGGGCATATTGAGTCCATGAAAGTTTGAAATTTTTGTCCCAAGTTAGCGGAAAAGGGAGACTTTGTGAGAAAAAAATAAATAAAATCAATTTCCGCTAACTTGTGGCAAAAAAAAAAAAATTCTATGAACTCGCCATGCCCCTCATTGAATACCTTGGGGTGTCTTCTTTCCAAAATGGGGTCACATGTGGGGTATTTATACTGCCCTGGCATTCTAGGGGCCCTAAAGCGTGAGAAGAAGTCTGGGATCCAAATGTCTAAAAAAGCCCTCATAAAAGGAATGTGGGCCCCTTTGCGCATTTAGGCTGCAAAAAAGTGTCACACATGTGGTATCGCCGTACTCAGGAGAAGTTGGGGAATGTGTTTTGGGGTGTCATTTTACATATACCCATGCTGGGTGAGAGAAATATCTTGGCAAAAGACAACTTTTCCCATTTGTTTTATACATAGTTGGCATTTGACCAAGATATTTATCTCACCCAGCATGGGTATATGTAAAAAGACACCCCAAAACACATTCCTCAACTTCTCCTGAATACAGAGATACCACATGTGTGACACTTTTTTGCAGCCTAGGTGGGCAAAGGGGCCCATATTCCAAAGAGCACCTTTCGGATTTCACTGGTCATTTTTTACAGAATTTGATTTCAAACTCCTTACCACACATTTGGGCCCCTAGAATGCCAGGTCAGTATAACTACCCCACAAGTGACCCCATTTTGGAAAGAAGAGACCCCAAAGTATTTCGTGATGGGCATAGTGAGTTCATAGAACTTTTTATTTTTTGTCACAAGTTAGTGGAATATGAGACTTTGTAAGAAAAAAAAAAAAAAAAAAGAAAATCATCATTTTCTGCTAACTTGTGACAAAAAATAAAAAGTTCTATGAACTCACTATGCCCATCAGCGAATACCTTAGGGTGTCTACTTTCCGAAATGGGGTCATTTGTGAGGTGTTTGTACTGTCTGGACATTGTAGAACCTCAGGAAACATGACAGGTGCTCAGAAAGTCAGAGCCGCTTCAAAAAGCGGAAATTCACATTTTTGTACCATAGTTTGTAAACGCTATAACTTTTACCCAAACCATTTTTTTTTTACCCAAACATTTTTTTTTTATCAAAGACATGTAGAACAATAAATTTAGAGCAAAATTTATATATGGATCTCGTTTTTTTTGCAAAATTTTACAACTGAAAGTGAAAAATGTCATTTTTTTGCAAAAAAAATCGTTAAATTTCGATTAATAACAAAAAAAGTAAAAATGTCAGCAGCAATGAAATACCACCAAATGAAAACTCTATTAGTGAGAAGAAAAGGAGGTAAAATTCATTTGGGTGGTAAGTTGCATGACCGAGCAATAAACGGTGAAAGTAGTGTAGGTCAGAAGTGTAAAAAGTGGCCTGGTCTTTCAGGGTGTTTAAGCACTGGGGGCTGAGGTGGTTAATGGCCGAGGATACCAGAGGTTCAACCTCACTGATGAGAATGTTAAGACCTAAATTTAAATACCCATTTAAGGGGAGATCCTGGTGAATTAGGCACCATCACATTCACGTGTTGGACTTGGAATATGATTGAACAGGAATTCTCATGTATCCAACGATGATGGAATATTGTAAGAGAGCCATTCATAGGAGTTCCCAAGTTTTTGGGTGTCCCTTATCATGTGGACAGAGCTTGGTCATCTATTTTGGCCCTTGAAGATAATGACAGAAATAGGGAAACAATTTAGAGGAGGTTCTGGAGGAGGAAGAAAGTAGGGACACATTAGTCAACTTATGGTAATATTGGTGGCATGCAGACAGCTGAAGGTCAAGAGGTGTTATGGTAAGGATGGGTTGTGTGTGCAGGTTCCCATAGTCTACATAGCTGCCGTAATGCTCAGGCAAGATGGCGGCCCCCATAATCATGTACAGAAAATAGAATAATAAAGAGATCTTGAGATCTACAATGGAGGTTTAGGATTTCTATGTATGTACCAACTAGGTATACCCGGTGGGAACTTGTGTCTGAACCAGGCAAAATCTGAAAATTCATTTCCACCAGATTGATGATTTTAAATGGGAAAAAGTTAAAAAATAGAATTCTGAGTGGACATTCCTGAAGATTGCAGTGCATATTAAATACATTGCTCTGTGTCATCCATCCCATATAAATGCATATCCCATAACGTAACCTATTATTTTTTCCTTTCGTACATTGTAAAGACAAAGATAGGAAGATTGTTCTCCTGGAGCAATGCTGTATCCGTTCAGGGGGAATGGCTCTCGTTTACGTCTTTGCTCGCTATTCATGCATTGTGAGCCGTATACTGCAGGATTTAGCTGCGGGGAGATTTCATCGTCTGAAAACTGACGTAAATGCTTCCGGTTATTTCTAATATAAACATTGTTTAGAGAGGAGTGAGCATCTGTAAAGAGATCGTGCCTCCATAAAATGTTATTTAAAATAATTCAGCATTAAAAACTAGTTAGTCTTGTACTTTACTTTCTGCTACAGAAATGCTCCAGTTGTGAATTATTCTCTTTACTGCATTCTAATGGCGCTGATGTTTAATATGTAGCGTAATGTGCACATCCAGCTACTGAGGTGGTCACAAATGCTCAGTGCCATCTCCAGGTGGGATGATATCAGTTAACTGCCACTAGTCATATCTACTGTTAGAAGCTGTGAAAATTACATGGAGAGACAGCTGTAGCAGAAAGGACACATCCCCTGAGCTGTGATAGGGAGAGAGCTGCAGCAGATAGGACACACCCCCTGTGCAGTGGTAGGGAGAGAGCTTCAGCAGATAGGACACACCACCTGTGCAGTGATAGGGAGAGAGCTGCAGCAGAAAAGAGACACCCACTGAGTTGTGATAGGGAGAGAGCTTCAGCAGAAAGAACATGCTCCTGAGCTGTAATAGGGATATAGTTGCAGCAGACAGGACATGCCCCTCTGGGCTGCCAGCCTTAAAGGGAGTCTGTCACCTCGTTTTCGGTTATAGAGCTGCAGACATGCACGGCTAGATCGCCGCTAGCATGTCCGCAATATACCTGTCCCATAAAGCCGTGTGCTTTTATTTTGTTTAAAAAATGATTTTAGAGATATGTAAATGAGTCTTGTAAGGTGCCCAAGGGGCTGTACGTATCTTCCTGGTGCCCAGCCACGCCCCCCCTGTGAAGGAGCCCAGCACCGCCTATGTCCTCCGAATCTCCTCCTTTCAACACAGTTAGAGCGCCGTAATCTCGCGATGTGCGAGCTCGTGCATGCGCAGTTCCTTCCCTGAGGCTGATGCCAGCACAGGGAAGGAACACTATACCGTCACTGCGCATGCGCGAGCTCGCGCATCGCGAGATTACGGCAATCTAACTGTGTCGAAAGGAGGAGATTCGGAGGACATAGGGGGTGCTGGGCTCCTTCACAGGGGTCGTGGCTGGGCACCAGGAAGGTTCGTACAGCCCCTTGGGCTTCTTACCAGGGTCATTTACATATCTCTAAAATCATTTTTTAAACAATATAAAAAGAACAGAGCCCTATAGGACCGGTATATTGCGGACATGCTAGCGGCGATCTAGCCGTGCATGTCCCCAGCTCTATAACCGAAAACGAGGTGACAGAATCCCTTTAAGAGAATCTGGGAGAGAAATGAATAGGGGATCTCTGGATCCATGTGAGGTACAAGGCTGGTTCTAGCTCCGTTAGAGATTGCTATGTACTATATTAAGTCTGACCCCTTTAACGATACCTGGAAGAAATTAGCATGAAACACACTCATTGTGATATAAAATCCCAACATTTCCATTCCTTTCCGCAAAATAAATGCCCCCTCTAAAGTTCCTCATGTGTGCATTAGAGGAGGACATATGATGAGTAGAATTTTTTTTTCACTTGTCAAGGTTAGGCCTCTTGCACACGACCGTATGCCCTCCGAGATATACGGTCCGTGAGCAGCATTGATCGTGCGCACACAGCATCATAGATTACAATGATGCTGTGCACGTCAGGCCGCCCGCGGGATCATATGATCATATGAGTTTCGGACAATAGCCCCGCGGGCGGCCTGACGTGCACAGCATCGTTGTAATCTATGATGCTGTGTGCTCCCGTGCGCACGATCAATGCTGCTCACGGACCGTATATCTCGGAGGTCATACGGTCGTGTGCAAGAGGCCTTATTGTGGCGTTTACCTCAAGGGCATATGTACCATTGAAACAGCCCACGTGGCTGCTGTGAGGCCCCAAGGGAGACAGGGCCCATTTTAGTTTGGTCTTGTCCCTATTTTTAGGATGGGTAAGAAGCGGCTAATGGCATATGTTCTACATAAGTGCTGCAATGCCATTAAAGAATGTGGAAAAATATACTTGAGTCATGGTGACACAAGAACCTCCTATCTCAGGTGGGGTCAGTCAGCCCCTGAAAAAGTCACAGAAAATAATGCACTATAGCAATAGATGCAAACACAACATATGGACTAAGCCCTCACTGATAAAATCTGAGACTCAGCCAATATATTTTGATCAAAACACACGTGTGCCCACCTACCCAGCGCCAAGTAGAGATGTCGGGTTCTTGAACGAATCGTTCTTTTGAATCGATTCCTTTCACTGAACTGGAGGAGTCGATTCATCTGACTGAAGCTGGTCAGAGTGAGGTAGCAGAGACTCTACCAGGTCTTGTGTGAAGGCTGGGCCCTCCCAACCGACTTGGTTTGCAACCATTTTAATTATATTAATTACCCCTCCCCTCCAGTCCTGAGTTTTCCCCACCCCCAGGATGCTTGTTTTTATTTTTTTTAACTCCTGAGCTTTGGTTCACTTGCTTGTCAGCCGACTCAGCAAGTGAATCGAAGATTTGATTCATGAATCTGTTCTTTTGAATGAACTGATTCATTTAAAAGATTCGAACTTCCCATCACTAGCGCCAAGGTGGTCTCAGTCAGGCAGGTCCTACTCTTTACCTACCTATGCAGTTGTGCATCTATGTTCTGGAGAGCAGATCCTGCACATATATCTTTTTTTCTGTGATTTTTTTTTAATTTCTCTTGAAGGAGTGGCACCCTTCTGGTGTGAATGTGCTTCTATCCCGGGAGTTGCATTCACGTGCACTTTTGCCCCACCTATCTAATAGGCGATCTTGATTAACCCCTTCAGGACCCTGCCATTTTTCACCTTAAGGACCAGGCTATTTTATTTTTTGCAAATCAGAGATGTGTCACTTTATGTGGTGATAACTTTAAAACGCTTTTACTTATCCAAGCCATTCTGAGATTGTTTTCTCGTCACATATTGTACTTCATGACAGTGGTAAAATTAAGTAAAAATATTACATTTTTAGTTATAAATAAATACCAAATTTACCAAAAATTTGGAATAATTCGCAATTTTCAAAATTTCTATTTCTCTGCTTTTAAAACAGATGGTGATACCTCCTAAAATAGTTTATTACTTTACATTTCCCATATGTCTACTTCATGTTTGGATCATTTTGTAAATGACATTTTCTTTTTTTGGGACATTAGAAGGCTTAGAAGTTTAAAAGCAAATCTTAAAATGTTTAAGAAAATTTCCAAAACCCACTTTTTAAGGACTAATTCAGGTCTGAAGTCACTTTGCGAGGCTTACATAATAGAAACCACCCATAAATGGCCCCATTTTAGAAACTACACCCCTCAAGGTATTCAAAATGTATTTTACAAACTTTGCTAACCCTCTAGGTGTTCCACAAGAATTAAAGGAAAATGTAGATGAAATTTCAGAATTTGACTTTTTTGGCAGATTTTCCATTTCAATCCATTTTTTTTCTGCTAACAAAGCAAGGGTTAACAGCCAAACAAACTCAATATTTATTAGGCCTCATGCACATGGCCGTGGCCATATTGCGGCCCGCAAACAGCAGGTCCGCAATATGCAGGCACCGGCCGAGTATTCCCCGCATCACGGATCAATTGAATGGGTCCGCAATCCGCAGCTGGGGTGCTTCCGTGGTGTTTCTGTCTGTGCCTCCGCACAGCAAAAAAATAGAACATGTTCTATTTTTTTGTTGTGCGGACGGATCACGGACCCATTCAAGTTCAATGGGTCTCGATCCGTCCCGGCCGCCACACGGATGTTGCCTGTGCATTGGGGACTGCAAATTGCGGTCCCCAATGTAGGGAACTGCCGCACAATGGCCGTGTGCATGAGGCGTTACCCTGATTCTGTAATTTACAGAAACACCCCATATGTGGTCGTAAACTGCTGTACGGGCACATGGCAGGGCGCAGAAGAAAATGAACGCAATATGGTTTTTGGAAGGCAGATTTCACTGGGATAATTTTAAGTTGCCATGCCACATTTGAAGACCCCCTGATGGACCCCTAGAGTAGAAACTCCTAAAAAAGTGACCCCATTTTGGAAACTGCGGGATAAGGTGGCAGTTTTGTTGGTACTATTTTAGGGTACATATGATTTTTGGATGCTCTATATTACACTTTTTGTGAGGCAAGATAACAAAAAATAGCTGTTTTGGCACTGTTTTTATTTTTTGTTTTTTTGCAATGTTCATCTGACAGATTAGATCATGTGCTATTTTATAGAGCAGGTTGTTACGGACGCGACAATACCAAATACCATTTTTTTTTAGTGTCTCCATATTCTGAAAGCCATAGTTTTTTTTATTTTTTGGGCGACTGTCTTATCTAGGGGCTCATTTTTTTCGGTATGAGATGACGGTTTGTTTGGTACTATTTTAGGGTGCATATGACTTTTTGATCGCTTGGTATTACACTTTTTGTGATGTAAGGTGACAAAAAATGGCTTTCTTTTACACAGTTTTTTTTTTTTACGGTGTTTACCTGAGGAGTTAGTTCATGTGATATTTTTATACAGCAAGTTGTTACAGACACGGCAATACCTAATATGTATACTTTTTTTATTTATTTAAGTTTTACACAATAAAATCATTTTTCAAACAAAAAAAAATCATTATTCAGTGTCTCCATAGTCTGAGAGCCATATTTTTTTTTTTTTTTCTGGCGATTGTCTTAAAGGGAACCTGTCACCAAAAAATTGCTTATTAAGCTGTTCAGAGTACCTTATAGTGCTACATAGTAGTGTCCTATAGCACTTTTTTGTCGTTTCCCAGCATTTAGCCTCATTGAGAAATTGATGTTTTATTCAGCTGCTGCCCCGTGTTTCAAGTCAGGCTTGAAGTCAAGGGGGCAGCGGCCTAAGCATCTCCAATCCTGCTCTCCCCGCTTCCCGCCGCCTTGATTGACACGCCGCATCTCAGTGCCGGGACCGCACACTCAGTCCGCATGCGCAGTAAAGGGCTGCTGTAGCGCGATCCCGGCTTCAGTCTCGCTACAGCGCATGCGCCCACCAGCCTTACATACTCGCGCCCGCGCCCGGCATCTTCTCTACCTGCGCATACAGAGCGGGCGCATGCGCTGTAGCGAGACTGAAGCCGGCTGAGTGTACGAGCCGGAGCCGGGATCGCGCTACAGCAGCCCTTTACTGCGCATGCGGGCTGAGAGCGCGGACCCGGCACTGAGATGCGGCGTGTCATTCAAGGACCAGCGCCGTACAGACCAGCGCCGTACATGTACGGCAGACTGGGCGGGTGCAGGAGCTGCGCCCAATCAGCGGTAGGGTCTTATTTTTTGCGGGATGAGGTGACGGTTTAATTGGTACTATTTTGGGGGGCATACGCCTTTTTGATTGCTTGGTGTTGCACTTTTTGTGATGTAAGGTGACAAAAAAATGTTTTAGCACAGTTTTTATTTTATTTTTTCTACAGTGTTCAGGTGAGGGGATGCATCATGTGATATTTTTGTAGAGCCAGTCGTTACGGATGCGGCAATACCCAATATGTCTGGTTTTCTTTTTTTTCTTTTTTTTTTTTTTTTACAATTTTATGTGTTTTATTTTGGTATCTTTTTTTTTTTTTACTTGAAACTTAATTTTTTTTATTATGAAAAACACTTAACATTTAACTTTTTATTTTTGTCCCACTCTGGGACTTCAACTTCTGGGGTCTGATCCCCTCTGCAATGCATTGCAATACTACCTGTATTGTAATGCATTGGCTGTCAGCTTTTATGGGCTGGATCTCATAGGCTTCCGTAGAAGACAAGTTCCCGATGGGGAAGTGGAGGGCACCCGTACCCTCCGCGAACCTTCTGCATGGCATGGTCAGCTTTGACCGCGGCATACAAGGGGTTAACACGCCGGCATCTTTATTTTCACCGATGCCGGCGTATGCAGCAGGGGCCTGGCTGTCAGTGACTGCCGGGTCCGTGCCGCTGATTGGGCGCAGCTCCTGGGCCCGCCCAGTCTGCCGTACATGTACGGCGCTGGTCCTTAAGTCACGTCCATGGGTCCTTAAGGGGTTAAGGTGGTACATATAGCTGTGTGCACTCCTCCTCTCATTGGTTGCTGATGCACACAGAGGTAACCAGGAGCAGCACACTATATGTGCAGGGTCTGCTCTCCTAAATATAGATGCCCATACGGCAAAGGTAGGTATAGAGTAGGACCTGCCTACACCTGAGAACACCTTGGCGCTGGGTAGGTGGGCACAGATGTGTTTTGATCAAAATATATTGTCTAAGAGTCTCAGATTTTATCATGAGAGTGAGGGCTTAGTCTATATGTTGTGTTTGCATCTATTGCTATAGTGCATTAGTTTGTGTGACTTTAAAAATGTAGCCATATACATCTGCATATATACTGTCATATAGTGCAGGATGTATCTTTTTTTCTGCCCCTGAAAAAGGCCTATGTTTGCCACACTGAAGTCAATGGGACTCCTTTCCATATGCTTAATCAGTAAGAATGTGGGGTACTTCTGATTTTATACCAAGTGCTCTTTCCTACAATGTACTTGAACCAGAGGAAGACACCATGATAAGAAGTACATTTCTTGTGTCTTGATGTTTGTGACCTTGGAAATGTTGTGTAACGATCAGATGTTTGCACACTAAAGTGACCTCCCCTTGTATCATTGCTGATAGTTTGAGGATTTGTGTGACTCCCATCTCACAAGCAGGAGGTCCACCCATGCATTTAGTTCTCAGAGCTCTGGGATTTGTCTCATCACGTGACAGCGTGGCCTCTATGAAGGAAAATGTCTGTCAGAAGCCCTCATCGCGGATCACTGCTAAGTGTTTCACAGCAGGAGGCTCCTTTGCTGTAAACCAGAAATTGTTCTTTCCTTAAGTTTATAAATTAAAGACAACATCATGTAGATCACATAGAAAGCTTGTTTCCTGTCCTCGGCAGGGGACTCCTTCATAATCCCAGTGTCATGTTTCATTATTAGTCCATTTTAATTTAATAGTTGACTAGTTTCAAGATTTTGGTTCTAATCAGATTACCTAGAGTTAGCAGATAAAAAAGTCTTTGCTTCTAATTCCGTAACATAAAGACCAAGATTACATCTCAGACCAGGAGCTTGACCATTTGTGTGGTTAAAGGGACTCTTGTTTCAGAAAGATGCTCTGTTAGAAGAGACACTCTGTAGTGTAGACAGGTAAGGCCACAATGGGGTCTGGTTGACTTTATCAAAATTGTTAAAATTTCTGATTAATTACAACTGTTGTCAATTAGAACGGACACGGTGTTTATCTCCAGGGGGGCATTAAAACTGCACACAACACTGAAGGATGTAAATCCACCTTAACTGGAGACCAATTTCATTAACCTCTGTGAGATAACACCATTGTTCTATATCCCAGATAATGGGTTTTGGAGATTCAACTTTAAGGATATCTGCAGGAAGAACCTCATTGTGTTAGCATCAATTGGAGGTGCTACCAACTTCTGAGTAGATGTTCTTCTAGGTTGCGGCTGATATTGTTGCCACATGACCAGGTTTGGGTTTAGAGCTGCCATTACATTTGTTTTATGTCTTATATGGTACAGGTATGAAAGGATGCATACCAGGAGGCCTTATGTGCTGCACACCAAGGAGAACACCTGTCTGGATGATGACCTGGTCAACCTGGAGGTTCTAGATGAGGTAAATGACTGCTTGAATTTTATGCTGCTGTGCATCTTATCTTCGTGCATTTATTATATGCTATCCTATGTGCTGAGACTCCAGTCAATGAGCAGGTGATATTTGGTAAGTATGTCCCTTTTAAAGGGATCATCCATTCATGACCTCAAAATGATATGTAAGTAAATCTCAACAGAGCATGATTACCTGCTATTTATATCCCCCAGTAATTGCTACTCGGCTGTTTTTTAGCTCAACTCCATTAGGACAGAACTGGGATCTGTGACTACAGGTTAGCTACAGGGTCTACGGGGAGCATGAGGTAGTCACACCTGCTGTCTCATCATTGGTTGAGGGTGATGTGGTCTCCCTCCCTCTGCAGCTCTGCCTCCTCTGATTGGCTGCTGTGTATAAACACAAGTCTATCACGGGCTCAGCAAGAAGTCATTGCATGGAGAGATGATTCCCATTAGGGCAGAACTAGTATAAAGTGCATATTACTAACCACAAGTAAGAAACAGATTATAATGTAACTGCTGCTCATATACTACTGAGGGGAAGGAGTCTTAGTAAGAGGGGCTTAGAGGATTGCTTTTAAGGGGTCATCTGTAAGATGTTTTTTTATGCAAAATGGGCTTTCCATGACTCATATTGATGGCCTATCCTCAGCACCCCGGCCAATCAGCTGTTTGAAGAGGCTGCGGCACTCCAGTGACCGCCACGGTCTCTTCCTAGGCCATGTGACATCACATTCATTGGTCTCATGGCCTGGCATTTAGTTTAGCAAAAAAACAGCTCACCTTCTCCCTGGCTGTGACGGCGTCACAGCCAAGGAGAAGGAGACGCCCTTTGAGAAACCAAATGTCTTCTCTCTGTACCGATGGTCTAAATGAACATATCAGGCACCAAAAACAGCTGGGGGCACAGCAGCAGAACAAAGGGGTATTTTTGAAAAAAAGAAAAGAAAGGTGCTTGCATCTGTAGGGGCCGCACTATCTAGTAAGCATACCAATTTGTAACACACAATTCCATGAACGGACCTCTTTAAGCTCTTACTTTCAGATTTTAAAGACAGAAATGTTGAGGGTGTGATGCCACACCCCTTTCGATAGAACTACGCCCCCTCATCGGGTGTGCCACCAGATGCAACATTTTGTGCTAAAATGAAGAAAATTGGGGCACAGAGTCAATAGTGAATCTGGTCCATTGTGTAGCAAATTTAAGAACATGCTGTTACTATGGGGTCCTTGGAGAATGGGGGCCTAGTCCTGCTTCATCCCATGCCCCTTTGCTATCGGGTATTAAGAAACTGTGCGCCACGCCATACATGTTTAGCAAACAATGGGTAAGGTGCCTGTTTGATCTGAGCAGTGGAACTCCCTTTCTTCTAAGCATGACAGTCAGCGAGAGGACAGGGCAGCGGTGTGCGCTGCAGTTGGATTTAGCTCACAGAAGGTTGCCTAGAAAGTACACAATTGTTGAAAACTCTCAGGGCATGGACCTCTGGATGAAAGCAAGAATGCTTCTATTCACTGACAACAAGCAATGACCCAGCTTCATAAATTTTTTTTAACACTTGGAACAAATTTGTATCGGTTGGAAATTACAGTTTTACCACCATGAATGCAGGAATTGTTGCTTTTCGGGTCCATGGAGACTTTTTAGTCTTCATGGAATTTTCTTATTAGCACAATGATAAGTGATAGTTAAGGAGAATTTATTTTCTGATATTTTAATTTTTATTAATATTAATTGCTAATTGAGAAACGTAGTAAAGTGATTTGCGAATTGTCACGTCTCTCATGTTTTTTTGTTCAGGAAACCATAATTCACCAGTTACAAACCCGGTTTGCAGATTTACAGATATACACCTACGTTGGCGATATTTTGATCGCTTTAAATCCTTTCCAGAACCTCAGCATTTATTCTCCACAGGTAAAAAAAACTTCTTTTTTTTATGTTCTTTATGATTATAATAATAATAATAACTGCATGATACGTGGAGTATGACCAACCACATAGAAAACAACATTGCTACAAAGTTTTACTGTACATCAAGGCCTCATGCACTCGGCTATATTGTACAACCTTCAAGTAGTATGGAGCCATAATCCAGCAGACATACATTAAGGTGAGCCCTACTGTACTCCTGTAGGACACCAACTTTATATGATGCTGTCCAGAGGAGTTTTTTATGACTGCACACAGAACCTGTGTGTGCATAGTAATACAGTCAAACCTTCTCAAAAAACTGCTGAGATAGAGGGAAGACACTTTGAGGCGTGCAGACCTAGACCCCCTCCTCATAGGCATATGCAAGACGTGGATGTCTCTAAAAGACACTTTGGCGACCTATCCATCCCCTCTTATGCCAGCATCACTATTACCTAACATTGTCACCACCCTAGATTCACCGTACTCTGACTTCTGGAACAAACTTAAGGACCTCACTATAGCTGATCTTTTTTCATCTAACATGGAGCCAACACAAGACGAACTCCTAAGCTTATTAAACACCACCACCATTAACTCACTTCATATGGCTCACTTTCGCAAAGTCTCTGAAGGTTTCCTAAAGGCCTACTCATCCAAACGTCAACTCACTCAGTATGAAACCACACACACACTCAGCCAACAGGCGCCAAGAAAAGTGGGAAACATATATTCTCTACTACTGAAGCCCCTGACACCTACAAGACCATCCTTTATTTCCTCCTGGGAGAGGGACCTGAACATCTCTCTCACGGATATAGAAGTACAATCCATACTAAACTCCTCACATGGTTTCTCTACATGTGTTAGACTTCAAGAGAATCACTACAAACTCCTAACCAGATGGTATAGGACAGTAATGGGCAAACTGTGGCTCTCCAGCTGTTGTAAAACTACAAATCCCATCATGCCCTGCTGTAGGCTGATAGCTGTATGCAGACTGGGCATACTGGGAGTTGTAGTTTTACAACAGCTGGAGAGCCGCAGTTTGCCCATCCCTGGTATAGGACACCTGAATACCTATTCACGCATAACCTTTCTGAATCAAACATCTGTTGGAGGTGTGAATCTGGCATTGGCTTCCTCTTGCATATATGGTTTACTTGCACAGCCATTACCATGTGTATTGGAAACAAATTGAACTAACCATTAACCAAGTATGCCGAACCTCCTTTACCTTGAAAAGCAAACACATTACAATAGCAAGAGCAGACCCGTCATTTTCGCCCTCCAAAAACAGCTTGATTACACACCTACTCGCAGCAGCCAAGGCCTTAGTGCCAGCTCGCTGGCTCAGTAGGGACCCGCCCACCCACAGTGAATGGGTTCAAAAAGTTGACGAAATTTGCAGATTTGAGGAGATTTCGAGTCTTAACAACAGAACCTGAGAGAAATACCTTAAGATATCTTCCCATTCGAGGCTCTTCAAATCCCAGAGGGGAATATTATAGCTAGACCCCCCCCCCCCCCCCCCCCCCCACCTTTTTCTTTTGTCCACTTGTCATAAACATTTGATCTTGGTGGAATCAGCCATGACCCGGAGATTTAGCTAGATGACCTAGAGCTAAACAACAACAACATCATTTTTAGAGATGAGCGAATCGAATCCCACGAAGTGGAATTCGTTCCGAATTTCAGGATAAATTCGATTCGCCTAGAAGCTGAATTTCCACGTGCTTCGTGTCAGCGAATCGATTTAACCTGAAATAGTATAAAAAAAAAGAAAAGAAATTCAGACTTACTGTACCTCCTCCATTTGCTCGCGACGGGCCCCCAGCCTCAATCTTGCTTGAAGATCTCGGCCGAAATCCTGTGTGGTGCGAAATACATCATCACGCCAGCCGGCGTTATAACGTAATCTCGCGCTGCACAGGATTTCGGCCAAGATCTTCAAGCGGCCAGCCCGTCGCGATCAAACAGAGGCGGTAAGTTTGATAAAAAAAAAAAAGTATTGTTAATTTTACACTCAGATGCCGCGATCATGTCTGAACGCGCCATCTGAGGGGTACAATGACGGGGGCGGCGCTATCGCAGCTCCCTGTCATTGCACCTGCTACTTACTAAAAAATGCGCTTCGTGACAAAGTAATTAGTCACAAAGTGAATTTGTTTGTGAAATTTGGCAAATCAGCCAAATCAAACTTTTAAGAAATTTGCTCATCTCTAATCATTTTTTCACCTGTTTTAGGTGTAGAAAATGGTCTAGATCTATGCCAGCAAGGGAGCTGGTGTAGATTTAGAAGCGGTGGTGGATCCGCTGAAGTTATGTACAGGCCGTCTCCTCTAAATAACTTTGGTGGATCCACTGCCAGCGCATGGGGCTTAAGATCGGCGTCTAAAACGCCCCAAAGTATCTGACATGGGTGAAATCTTATGTTGTGGACGGATGTTAATTCCTGGGAAAGGGAGGATGTATGGACCTTGTTTACTGTATCGTTGAGCACAATAAGTATTAAAATAGGAAAATTAGACACTTTCTGTATTATTGCTGCTAATTGCATATGGCAAACAAAAAGTGCAAATGCAGTGTGAATTCAGATCAGCAGCATCAAGTACATTTTGCTATATATGGCTAAGTTAGCCCTTCTATGAATCATAAGAATAAGTCAACAAGGAGCTCTGTGACCCGATGCATTAATATAGGTTACTCCAAGGAGTTTGCGTTTAGTAAATTTGTGTGCACTCTGGCTGCTGCAGAATCTCTTTTTGAGGTGCAAGGGGGTGACTTCTTCTTAAAGGGGTTTTTCCAGGTTCCTGATAGTGATGGTCATTAATATCCGAGCAGTCGGGGTCCAACGCCCTGCAGCCCTGCTTCTGGGACTGGAGCTAGCACTTTTAATGAAGCAGAAAGCACAGTTCCATCCAAAGTGTAGAGGCCACCCCTGGTTACTGCAGCTCATCTGCCACTGCAGTAACCCAGTACGGCCTCTACAGTTTAAAGCTGTGTTTCCTGCTGCATTCAAGTGCTAGTTCCAGCGCAGGAGGCTGCCGGGAACAGCTGATCGGTGAGGTTTCAGGGTTTTGGACTAGGGTTGCCACCTTTTCTTAAAGCCAAACCCGAACAGAAGGGAGGGAGGGTGGGCGTCTCTGAGGTCAGCGCCGCCCTGGGCTAGTATCGCATCACTCCCAGCTGAACGCTGTGTCCGGGTCTGAGAAAGGCTTGTACCCGGGCACAGGATTACAAACCTGGACTGTCCGGGTCATTCCCGTTCGGGTGGCAACCCTATTTTGGACCCTCATTGATCGGATATTAAAGGGGTTCTCCGGGCTTTTAATATTGATAACCTTTCCTCAGGATACGTCATCAATATCAGATTGGCAAGGGTCGGACACCCAGCACCCCCGCCGATCAGCTGTATGAAGGGAAGGTGCGTCTCTTCCTGTCGGACCCCCACCAATCTGATATTAGTGACCGATCCTGAGGATAGGTCATCAATATTAAAAGCATGGAGAACCCCTTTAATGACCTATCCCAAGGACGGGTCACCAATATCAGGAGCCTCGAAAACCCCTTTAATCTCAGCTATTCAATGGTTGTTTTTTATAAGAACTTCCAGCAAAAGCTATATGCGACAGATCATTTCTGCAGGAAGAGATGAGCAGTGCCTATTTCTTTAGTGCCGCTCATCTCTGTATGATTATCTGGTTCCGATACCAAAATGTGGTCGGCCCTCCAGCAATCAGACCCCTATCATCTATCCTGTGGATAAATAATACATAATAAATGTGGATGGTGGGAAATCTGCTTTAATTTTCTATATTCTGCAGGTGGACTTGCATACTGTATGTTAAACATACTCAGTAATACCGAATGTACTGTTTATTCACTTCAATATGTATTGGAGCATAGTTATCTGTATCTAACAATATTCTTCAATTTATTTAGTTCTCCAAGCTGTATCATGGAGTAAAACGTGCCTCAAACCCCCCTCATATATTTGCCACTGCAGACGCAGCATATCAGGGAATGGTGACTTTCAGCAAAGATCAGGTATGCCAAGAACAGAGTCCTTTATGTAATGTTTTCTGTGCAGGTAAGTGCGGGCAGCTTGTCAGAGATCTGCCGCCTTTACATTGTCTGACAATGGCCGAAATGTTCTAGCGTTAGCGATTACATTTTCAGCCAACAAGAGTCTGCCGTCGGCCATCATAAATTATCAGTTGCCCTAGTTTTTTAAACGACAATAGGTCTAACTGGCCAAAATCAGCCATTCCAGCCAGTCCCATGTGTATGGTCAGCTTTAAGGGACCTTTACACAAGTAGATTATCGGTACGATTGAGTACGTTTTTATCGGTACTTTACACAAGTAGATTATCGGTACGTTTTTCGGTGTAGTGAATGTTTCAATAATGACCCTTTACACACAGCGATTATCGTTTACAAAATCGTAATTTCGATCACATATTCCATCGTTTGTAAAGCAGATTTTTGCATTTACACAAAGCAAAATTTGAGTGTGGTGCTTAAACACACCCACGGTGTAATCGTCTGTAATCATGCGTGCAGTGAACGTTTCTTGTTTACACGTATGAAAGTATTAAAGGGGTTCTCCGGGAATTAAGAAAATGAAAATACTTAAATATTACTTTATGATAAATATATTCCCAAATACCTTTCATTAGTTATAATGGCTCGATTTGTCTAGGGAGCAATCATTAGGAGAAATAAAATGGCCCCTGTCCTATTAGTACACACAAAACCTGTCCTAATCCCATAGAACAAGTCACTTCTGAACTCTGAGCAGAAGAGCTGCCTCATCCTCCTCTCTGCTCTGCTTGTCAGGGATTATGATCCTGAATACAGATGATATGATCTTCAGTTGAATTTCTGTAGGAATGGAGTTCATAAGGAGACATGAAGTACAGAGAGGAAGTGGGGATGTGTCTAATGAGCAGTAGCTCTTGTAAGCATTCTCCATTACCACACAATTGGGTGCATCACATGCAGTTGATAGCAAACACAATACTAATTAGACTTTATGGATTTTACTAAATCTGTGGCGCAACCAAAAGAACAAGTGGATACTCCATGTGGGATTTTAAACTGGCCACAGCTTTATTGAATAATAACACATAACTCTGAAAACGATATGCCTGCCGCAGCGAGCCGCTGCGGGCACTATATTATAACCCAACTTCCAAGAGTCTCAAACCGAGAGATGAACCCGTGGGGTACCACGTCTCAATATTAACTCCTCAAATTCCATAAGTTCTGGCCTCACAACCCCGCCAAAATAAAGTTGTGACAAAACAGTACAATATAGAAATAGTATCAGTATATTTATTTTTTCTATTCGTAATTATTTTTTATTTAATTTCTCTCTCTCTATCTCTATTGATATATATATATATATATATATATATATATATATATATCTTTTTATTTTTAAATAACAAAATGAGATTCTGAAAACATAAAACAACGGATAAAAACATGGAGCGGGTGGGAGGGCTTGTCACCCTAAAAGACTGAAGCTGCAATGCACTTTGTGCTGAAGAACTAACACTGAAGGTAGGAGCTAAACCCCTCCCTCCCAAGGGGGGTGACCAAAAAGGAGAGGGAAATCAAAACTAGGCTTTGACTGGAATATGTGACCCAGACATGACCCCTGCCTTGCTGGATGCTAGGGCTAGTCATGACCTCTCTCCATACAGAGGCCCCAAAAGTCAGTCTGTCCTGTCCATCCTCTCTATCGATCATTTTTCCTCATGAACTCCATGCCTACAGAAATACAGCTGAGGATCTTATCTGTATTCAAGATTATAATCCCTGACAAGCAGAGCAGAGAGGAGGATGAGGCAGCTCTTTAGCTCAGTGCTGTGAAGTAACTTGTCCTGCTGTGTGATTAGGACAGGTTTTGTGTGTACTTATAGGACGACAGCCATTTTATTTCTCCTAATGATTGCTCCCCCAGACAAAATGAGGCATTATAACTAATGAAAGGTATTTGGGAATATATTTATAACAAAGTAATATTTAAGTATTTTCATTTTTTTAGTTCCCGGAGAACCCCTTTAACGTCCAACGATGATTTTTGTGCCCACACAAATGATCGAACCAACGAGAAATCTACAGATTGTAGCTCTATCCTTTATTGCTTTTACACTGCTCGATAATCGTGCAGTTTCGTTCGGTTTAACGATTATTTACACATTAATCGGCTCATGTAAATGTACCTTTAGCATATATAGGGACAGAAATGGAAGACTGGACATAAGTTACAAAGTAACATATGCTCTTATCATATGAGGTTTACATTATGCCCTCAGACATGGTTATTTACTCTTGAAGGGCCTGTTCACATGGTGGAAATTGGTGGAGACAACTCTCTAAAATTCCGCTGGTGGCTGTGTGGTCTCTGCCTCCAGTTGTTTTTCCCATTGTGAGGCCCATCGTGGCCTCTAAAATGAATAACCACGGCAGAAACCACAGCAGTTTCTGCCACGGAATACGTGGCGGATTTGTCAAAATCCACCATGTGAATGGCCCTAGGTCATTTTGCTTTCTAGTGTATCTAGGACTAGATCAATGTTGGTGGAGGCCCCTGGGCTGGGTCGGCGTCAGCACCCGGCATACCCGGGCAAGTGCCGGGCCCACTTTTCCTTAGGGGCTAATTTCTGTGGTCCCTTTAAACATTTTAACGTACTTTAATGCTGCTGCGCTGCTGACATCTCACAGGATCTCCAGGCCTGCGAGACAGATCGAAGGAGGACTGGAGGAACGTGATCACAGCAGGGGCAGAGCGGGGGTGGAGCTGATCAGCAGCGCAGCTACAGACAGCATAGCAGCCGAGCGCCGAAGAAACCAGGAGCAGGGCAGGAGTAGGAGAGGACAGTGTGAGTCTGTGACGTGTGACCAGTAACATGAGGGGGTGGCCGCGGGGCTAATGCATGGTGTGGTGTTTTTGGGGAGGGATCCCTGCCGCCAGCCTCCACTAATAGGAGAATAATGAATTGAGCAACAAACCTCTTTGTGGGGGAATCCCTTAGACCCCCCCCCGCCCCAAGCAGGGGCGTTGCTAGGGTCTCAAAAGATCAGGGGCCCAAGCCCCAATTCTGTAAGTCAACCAATCGACCCCTAAGCCAGATATAGCACGATATAGCACGTACCTCTAACATCCAGTTCCTCCCAGGTGATGTCTCCTCTCATGCAGATCTTCTCTGTCATCATCTTCTCCATTCCGGCCAGACAACTTCTCTCAGCCGCACCTCGTCTCTACAGAGTGTGACACACACTCATTTTTCTGTACCCCCAAATACTATCCTGAAGAAAAATGAGTGCCCCCCCATAGTAACAGTGTTCCTCATAGTCCCACCAATAGTAATTCCCTTTTAGAGTCTGAATTTAGAAAACTGGGGTAAGAGTTAATTTAGGGGTTCTGGTCTAAGTTCCGAATTTAGGAGTCTAGTTTGGGCCTCTGATTTTATTTAGGATCTAGTCTGGGGCCTAAACTAATTTAGGGGTCTAATCTGGGGTCTGAATATAAGGGTCTGAATTTAGGGGTCTAATTTGGTGTTTCCATTTATTTAGGAAGTCTGCAGGCAGAATTTATTTTCTGTAGAGGGTGGGGGCAACTACAGAATATAGATAAATTATTTGGACCCCAGACCAGATAAATATAAATTATTAGGACCCCAGACCAGACTCATACAGGAGTTCGCATGGTGTGTGTGTGTGTGCTACCAAATACCACGTACTAATGCTACATGGTGTGGTGTTTTTGGGGAGGGATCCCCCCAGCCTCCACTAAAAGGAGAATAATGAGCAACAAACCTCTTTGTGGTGGAATTCCTTAGACCCCGAGGGCCCACTGAGGCTTTATCGCTGAAGGGCCCAGATGAACCTGGAGACGGCCCTGCCCCTGGGTAAGACATTAGGTAGGAGTTTCTCTCCTTTTTCTAGCAAAGACCTTGACTTTTCTAAAATCTTTTGATACCTAAACTTTTAAAAATATATTTCTCTATGTTAGTGAACAGAGATCCCCTCTAAGTTATATCCCCCAACTTACACCCCTTTTAGGGTCTTTTCAAAATGCTTTTTGTCAGAGTTCCTGTTTATATCAGGAGTAATGACCAACCTATAAGAAAAAACTCAAAATGGATGTATAGATAACACTGGGGTCTAGTATACTATACTGAGCCAACAAACAAAACAAACCAATAACCCCATAAAGATAGGAAACACACATATAAAATATATGTAATTTTATTGAAACATAATCAAATGACAAGGAATATATAACACAAGGCACAAGGGTAAAGGAGGGTGGGGGGCCCCGTGTAGCGGGGTCATAAACAACCTCCCTCACAAATACCCAACTGACAGGGAAAAAGGGTCACAGCCCTGGGTATGAGGCTGCATTGATATGGGAAAACTGTAAGTTCACCCAAAGTAACATATAACACTATGTATGCTGCATGTATAAAAGGTAAGTATGGTCACACATAGCGGACTTGCCCACCCGAGATAACTGGGATGGCCGCATTGAAAATGCTAGTAGCCAAATAACTGAAGGTACAGGCAGGTACAGCTAAGTGCAAGCAGTGACCTAAAATAACAAACTAGCCTAACATGACAACAAAACATAAATTACCCATGGTATGCTGGAACCCAGAGTCTGTGACCGGAGCTGCACCTCGACGCACGTTTCGCCTGGAGAGGCTTCGTCAGGAGAGTAATTCCTGATGTATACCTCTGTCGGCTATAGGTTTCCAGTGTAAAAAAATAAAAAATAAATGGTTGTGTATGGATTTTAGTGGATGTATTTGTCTGGAAGGGTGCAGGAGATTGTGCCATGCAGCAAAAAAAGATATACAGGCGTACACCAGGCTGATAGAGAACAAAAGGACGCTGTTCTGACCTCTGTTGGGCTAATGGGGTTTTATGGATCTTCATTAGATCCGTGCACCAGGCCAATAACTCAGGACTTTCCTGCAGAGAATGGGTCGCCTGTAAATGCAGAAACACACACTGAAGTCTATTCATGGACTTTCTGAGACTTTTATACTTGAAATTAATTTGTCCTTCCATCCACAGAGATTTTCTTGATATATGAAACTATTTTTACATTGAATTCATTATGTTTAACATGAACCAGTGAATGTGAAGGGAACACATTGCAGCCACAGTTGTCTCTGTTCTGTAAATCTGTGCGTTCAGTTCAATGATTTCTCACACCCCATTATTTCTGATCCATCAGTGCATTATCATCAGCGGAGAGAGCGGTGCCGGGAAGACAGAAAGTGCTCATTTGATTGTGCAACATTTAACCTTCCTGGGAAAGGTACGGTCCTACAGATAACATCTCTACGTCCTTCTCATACACCGACACACAACATGCTATTACTGCACTTTTTAAGAAAGTGTTTCTATGTACTTTAAGACCCAATGATGGACCAGTACCTAACTTAAAGAGGACTTGTCACTGCTCATGTTTTAGTAACTACTTGCCTTCCCCATGTAACAACATTTCTAAAGCTTCTATTCGTATGACTCTATGTTGTGGCATTCCCTTAATATTCCTGCTACAAGTTATAAATTAATTACTAGCAGTTTGTGATCAAGGTCCAGATGGATGCTACCAGTTGAAGGTTTGTTCCTCTATAGTCTGACACTGGCAGCACTGATTGGATAATGTCAGACTGTTCAGGGACACACCCCGACTGGTAACACCCATCTGGACCTTCACTGCAAAATCCTAATAATTCATTTATAACTTCTAGAAAGAATAATAAAGAAATGGCACATCATAGAGTCATAGGAATAGATGCTCCAGAAATGTTATTACATGGGGAATGCAGGAGAGGTGACAGGTCCTCTTTAAAGTTTTTTTTCTTACTCATTTTATATTGATGACCTATCCGCAGGATAGTCTATCAATATACAGTAAATGGACCAGAAGCCCCCTTTAATGGCCATTCAAAGCCTTTAATGTTGATCCGTCTTTTTGATTGTTTTATGCATTAGATAGCTCCCATATGTGATGTGGAAGGGCCAGGGGCCTAAAAGGCTTTAAAAAGGAGGTTCAGCTTTGTGAGCCTTTACTTCTATATTAGGGAATTGCATTTCCAGCAGGGTACGCTTGGGGTAATAGGTGATGGAAGTGCAGGGAATTCAGATGCAGCAGATTGTAAAATTACTTTTCTGTGCGTCATCTCCATTTCTCCATAGGAGCAGCAATGGTTTGATAAACTAATGCACATAGAAGACTGATGACAGGAAGGAGACTCATAGCAATGTATCAGTCCATGCACTTCACTACTGGGAGTGGGCAGATCTAGCTTGTCCACCACGATGTACAGCGCTAAAATGCAATATGTCAGAGACAGACAGCTATTTCATCCCATTAAGATTAATGGAGGCTAAATGTTCCCTCTGACAAGATGACAGTGATCAGGCGCGGGGCTGCCCGGCTAATAACTGTACATTAGCAGATACAGAGGAGGAAGTCACTTCCGACATTGGTACTAGGACCAGAAGACCACATTGCACATTGCCCAGGTTAGTGGCAAGGGTGTATTTCAGGAGGCTTAAAGGGGGTGTCTCACTTCAGCAAATGGCATTTATCATGTAGAGAAAGTTAATACAAGGAACTTACTAATGTATTGTGATTATCCATATTGCCTCCTTTGTTGGCTGGATTTATTTTTCCATCATATTATATACACTGCCTGTTTCCATGGTTATGACCATTGTGGGGATTTGCTCTGGTAGACAGGCTCGCGGACGCAGTATAGAGGCAATCACAAAGTCTTGAACTTAAACAGTTCGGTGTTTATTCACACATAAGGAAAAACAAAATGACCGTTCAAAGTCTTGGTATTTGTTCACACCATGCAATGTCCATAGAGCAAAATCGTCACCTGGTTAGCAGTTTTCCACCGGCCTGTTTCCCGGCATGCGGCTCTCAGCCCTTTAGCACGGCACAAATTCACAGGTCCCAAAACACAGAGCCTCCCCAGCTTCTCTGTCAGGTGGAGGATAAACCACGCACCCAGCTGAGACTGCTGGCTGGGTTTTATATAGGACAAAAAAGACCCGGCCTGGAGCGTGGGGAGCAGCCACCCACCCAGCACTGGCTACTCCCAGTAAGAGCCGGATCGGCTTTACAGCCATACTAACAACAAACAGTGTCAGTCAGCACTAGCTGCCGCTGACACTTGAAACTACCGGCTCTTACCTCACTGAGGCCAGGAATCTCGGTGACACATACCTTCCAACAATGACGGCCCCTTGCGCCTTCCTACACCACCCTGCAGTCAATCAGTGGTGGCCGTGCTTTCACACTATAGCCTTTGTGCACTCCCACAGTTCCGGTCACCAGAGAGGCTGACATTTTTTCCTACAGTGCTCAAGCACGGCCACCACTGATGAATTGCAAGGTGGTCGTAACCATGGAAACGGGCAGTGTATAATGTGATTAATCCAGTCAGCAAAGGAAGCAATATGGAGAATCACAATACATTAGTAAGTGGCTTGTATTAACTTTCTGTACATGATAAATGCCACTTGCTGAAGTTAGACAATCCCTTTAAATATTGTTTTTCTATCACTTGTTTTTCTGTCACCTATGTGTTTCAATATTGTTAAATCAATCAAGAAGAGGGATCAACATTAAAGGGAGTCTGTCACCTCTTTTTCACCACTAGCGTTATTCTTTTCCGGTATTGAAATCCGGTAAAGGGTCTCAATACCGGAAAAAAACGCTTCCGTTTTGTCTCAATGCATTCTGAATGGAAAGCAATCCGTTCAGTTTGCATCAGGATCTCTTCTGTTGCATCCCTTCCTTGTACGGTAATTGACCGGACAAAATACTGCAGCTTGCTGCTGTATTTTTTCCGGACAAAATTCCGGAACACTACCGCACTTGCCGGATCTGGCATTAATTTCCATTGAAATGAATTAATATCGGATCCGGTACCAAGTGTTCTGGAAATTGCCGCATTGCCAGATCCGGTTCTTTCTAGCTTTGAAAAAATTAAATACCGGATCCGTTTTTCCGGATGATACTGGAAAGACGGATCTGGTATTTCAATGAATAAGTCTAACAGATCCGTATCCGGAAAAAAAAGATATCCATTTGCATACAGATTTCCTGATCCGGCAGGCAGTTCCAGCAACGGAACTGCCTGCCGGATTCTAACAACGCTAGTGTGAAAGTACCCTAAGAGCAGTGCCCCACAGAAGATAGCAGACACATTCCAAGCATACCTGTGTGTACTTTGTGTCTGTATTCCATGTCCAGGAAAAGCACTTTTATTCTGCTGGAAAACAGCATTATATCCACTACATCAGAAGATATAGTAATGGCTGGACTGGGGGGCAGTAGCCTTTAGGCGAGGCTATCATGACGGGGTTGGTTTAAGGGAGACCCCGGGGGTGGTGATTGGGTAATTCAATTTAGGGGCGGGAATTAGGGGGTTAAATAGCTGTAGTTGGAGCAGAAAGGGGCCATTTTGCTTAAAAACGTGAGCTTACTGTGATGGAGGTGGAGGCTATGTTAGGAGAGCTGAGGGCAACAGCGGTACGTGGAGCCGGCTGGCTGCAGGATCAGATTCAACTGTTGCTGAGGGGGGAGGCTGAGGCATCTACCTCGCCTCCGCCACATTCATTACGGCTGCGGCGGGCGCGCCTCAGCCCAGAGTTGTCCCCCCCTCGGGCTCGCGCCGCAGATGGAACCCTTCGCAGGACCCTTCGCCCCTGCAGGCCACGGGTACAGCTTCAGCCCATGCGCCCAGGCGTGGAAGGAATCCGGTCAGTAGGCGGAGCCCACGCGCAGGCCATGTCAGGTCTTCCCGGCCAGTCGAGAGTGCCGCCAGGGGATCAGGAGCAGGAACGGCGGGCCCCCTCCAGGAACATGGTGAGGAAGGGGCCCCTCGGCGCAACCAAAATGATGGAGGGAATGGGGCTGCTGCAGGCCATGCGGCAGCAGGCCCTCAGCGTCTTTACAGCAGGAGAGGACAGGCTCCGCCTCCTCTGAGGCTGTGAGTGAAGACCCGGGTTTCCACGTCCCTGGTTTCCTCCCAGCCAGGGGACATCCATTGGATTTCGCTTCGCATGGATCGGCGCAGAGGACCGGACATCAGGAGACAGGATCTATGGCTGCTATGGGGACCTTTAGTTCTGTTGGTGGCTAGTTCGACTAGTGGAGGGCCCCAGACGGATGTAAGTAGGGGACTGGGGCAGTTGTTGGGGGGTTTAGCTGGATTGTTGGCGAATTGGAGCATGGTGGGGCGACCCCGTCACCAGTGTGGGGAGTAGGGGGAAGCCCTTGTGGGTCCAGGGGTTCAGGGTCGGCCATTTTAGGTTTACGGCGTTGGTTCAAACGCAGGCGGGGGGGGGGTTTGGTAGAGGAGGAAGCGATACTGGTAGATGTTAAAGTAAAGGGAGAAGTCTATGTTTGTTTTGAGGGTCCGTTGGGGGGGGCACTTAAAACAGGAGGTGAGGGAGCGGATTTGGAAAGGGGAGTATGTGGATATATTTTCCCTTCTCCCCTTGGAAAAGGTAAACCTGGACAGAGCAAGGAAGGATGAAGGGAAGAAAGAAGACAAAGAAAAGCGTAGGCACAGCTTAATACCGTGTACGTTCCCGAATTGGTTACAGGCATTCGCAATATTAGCAAGCGTGATAGGGGAAAAATCGCCAGAGTGTTGCTTGGCGCTTTTTTGTTACTTAGATGCCATTGGCGAGGCTTACCGGGTGTATGGGGGACTAACATGGCTGCGGTATGATGAGCAGTTTAGACAGTGGAAGGCAGTTCGCCCAAATATTAGATGGGATCGCAAAGACATCGCTTTGTGGTTGAAGGTCAGTCCTTTCGGGGTGAATCAGGAGGCGGGGGGCAATCTGGTTTTGCGGCAGCATCCGCAAAGGGATTGTGCTTCTTATTTAATGAAGGGTGGTGTAAATTTGGAGGCAAGTGCAAGTTTGAACATGAGTGCTCCACTTGTGGTGGGTCCCATGGAGCCACGCAGTGTTTCAGGGGAAGCAGGCAGCGAGGGGGCGAGGGTAACAGCAAAGAGGGAGACACCGGTCCATCTGGAAAGGATGAGACCGTTCCTCGATAGATACCCGGATGAGAAGGCCGCGGATTTGTTACGGGAGGGGTTTTCGGATTCCGTTTCACCTTATTCATCATCTGTCTTTTCCGAAGGGATCTTCGGTCAATGATGGTGTTGTTCCGGCCTTATGTTCGTTGGTCTATACCTCATTTGATGCGGCAGTGGAGTGGGTTAGGAAGTTTGGGGAAGGGGCGTTAATGGCAAAGACGGATATTGAGCCAGCGTTCAGGTTATTGCCAGTGAATCCGGATAGTTTGCATTTATTGGGGTGTTTCTGGAACGTTTTTTTTTTACGTGGATCGTTGTTTGCCGATGGGTTGTTCCTTCCTGCGCGTATTTTCAGACGTTCAGCTCATTTTTGGAATGGGCGGTAGTGGACTCGTCTGGATGTGAATCTATCATTCACTATTTGGATGATTTCCTGTGTATTGGCCCCCTGGATTTGCGCGTTTGTTCTTTGTTGCTGCAAACGCTGGGCGTGCTGTTTGATTCGTTTGGAGTTCCTCTGACGGAGGAAAAGATGGTGGGAGCAACAACGGAATTTAGTTTTCTAGGAATAGTAATTGACTCGGTGCGGATGGAATGCAGGCTTCCCCTGGATAAGCTGGAGGATTTAAAAGGGGAGGTGACAAGGGCGCGTCGGTTGCGGAAGATTAAGTTGCGCAAGCTCCAGTCACTTCTGGGAAAACTTAATTTTGCGTGTCGGATTATGTCCATGGGAAGGATTTTTAGTAGGAGGTTGGCGGGGGCGACGGCGGGTATAGCGGCACCGCATCATTATATTAGGTTAAGAATTGAGGGGGGATTTGCAGGTTTGGGGTGCATTTTTTAGAGTTATAATGGTCGTTCGCTGTTTATGGGGGATGTAGTTGATTCGTTCGATTTCGAGCTTTGTTTACTGCGGGGGTCAATGGTGTGCGGGTGGTTGGCCTGAGAGCTGGGTAAGAAAAGGTTGGGTAAAGAACTTGGCCTTATTGGAACTCTTCCCGATTGTAGTGGCTGTAATGTTGTGGGGGGAGATTTTTAGAAATAAGAAGGTTAGTTTCCACTGTGACAATTTGGGTGTGGTTCAGGCAATCAATTGGTTGTCTGCCTTGTCACCATTAGTGGTGCGGCTGTTACAGAGGCTGGTATTGGAGTGTCTGTCACTCAATGCATGGGTGGTAGCGGTGCATGTACCCGGGGTTGACAACTGTGTTGCTGATGCTCTCTTTTGTTCACAGTGGGAGCGTTTCCGGCAGCTGGCTTCAGAGGCAGAGGAGGTTGGGCTGGACTGCCCGAGTTGCCTATGGGAACTTCTGGAGGCACTGTAGCGGGGCTTATCCGGTCATCATTGGCTCCCGGTACGTGAGAGATATATTTAAAATCTTGGCGGTGTTGGGAATAGTGGAGGTTTAGGATGGGGGTTGAAAATGATGACTTGGAGATCCTGTTGTTGTTGTTTATAGGTCACTGTAGGGAGGAGGGTTGGTCTGTCTCAAAAACGAATAGTTGTATTTCGGGGTTGGCGTTTGGTTTTAGGCTGAGAAAATTGACGATTGTCACAAAGTCTTTTTTAGGGTTGGCGTCGTTTGCGGGCGGGGGTAGACGATAGGAGGCCGGTTTAGTTTGCCTTGCTTCTGCGGTTGGGGGAACAGTTGGACAGGGTTTGTAGTTCAGTGTGGGAGATAAGGTTGTTTCGGCTAGCTTTCGGGTTGCTCAATGTGTCCGGTTCATTGAATGCGGGAGTATGGAGTGGAGGAATGTGGGGAAAGTCGCTCCTTTGTTAGTACATACGGATGGTTCTTTCCTTTCTCGGTTTTAGTTTCCAGCGGTTTTCAGGAGGTGTTTGGTTCAGTTGGGCGTATGGTAAGCGGGTTACTCTAGTCATTCCTTTAGAATTGGGGCTGCGACGGAGGCAGCTTGGTGGGTGTTGGGGGATGACGTGATAAAAAGAATCGGGAGATGGGAATCTATTCGGTTTAGGTCATATATCCGTCCGGAGCAGATGTGAAAGCTGGATTATATATACAGTACAGACCAAAAGTTTGGACACACCTTCTCATTCAAAGAGTTTTCTTTATTTTCATGACTATGAAGGCATCAAAACTATGAATTAACACATGTGGAATTATATACATAACAAACAAGTGTGAAACAACAGAAAATATGTCATATTCTAGGTTCTTTAAAGTAGCCACCTTTTGCTTTGATTACTGCTTTGCACACTCTTGCCATTCTCTTGATGAGCTTCAAGAGGTAGTCCCCTGAAATGGTCTTCCAACAGTCTTGAAGGTGTTCCCAGAGATGCTTAGCACTTGTTGGCCCTTTTGCCTTCACTCTGCGGTCCAGCTCACCCCAAACCATCTCGATTGGGTTCAGGTCCGGTGACTGTGGAGGCCAGGTCATCTGGCGCAGCACCCCATCACTCTCCTTCATGGTCAAATAGCCCTTACTTTCAAAGTTTTCCCAATTTTTCGGCTGACTGACCTTCATTTCTTAAAGTAATGATGGCCACTCGTTTTTCTTTACTTAGCTGCTTTTTTCTTGCCATAATACAAATTCTAACAGTCTATTCAGTAGGACTATGAGCTGTGTATCCACCTGACTTCTCCTCAATGCAACTGATGGTCCCAACCCCATTTATAAGGCAAGAAATCCCACTTATTAAACCTGACAGGGCACACCTGTGAAGGGAAAACCATTTCAGGGGACTACCTCTTGAAGCTCATCAAGAGAATGCCAAGAGCAAAAGGTGGCTACTTTGAAGAACCTAGAATATGACATATTTTCAGTTGTTTCACACTTGTTTGTTATGTATATAATTCCACATGTGTTAATTAATAGTTTTGATGCCTTCAGTGTGAATCTACAATTTTCATAGTCATGAAAATAAAGAAAACTCTTTGAATGAGAAGGTGTGTCCAAACTTTTGGTCTGTACTGTATATATATATATGTATATATATAAAGAAAAATTGGACTGCACTCCTGTAGACTTTCCAAATAGTCAGTGAAGAAACTTTATTCACCCATAAAGTGGCACAGAGCGACGTTTCGGCTCATACATGAGCCTTTCTGGGCTTGAGAAAGGCTCATGTATGAGCCGAAACGTCGCTCTGTGACACTTTATGGGTGAATAAAGTTTCTTCACTGACTATTAGGAAAGTCTATAGGAGTGCAGTCCAATTTTTCTTTCTATACCAGTGGGTAAGCACCTATTGCCATACTTGGGCTCTGCACCCGTTCCCTTCTCTTTTTGTCTTGGATGGTGCTGCTGGTGGTTTTTTCTTTTATATATATATATATATATATATATATATATATATATATATATATATATAATGTTGTATCTCCAGCAGGGTTGCTTCTTAGGGTTTTTGTTTCAAGTTGCAGGTTCGGATTCAGAATTAGTTTGGATTTTCGGGCATTCATATGTCTTCTGGGGAACCATTCGGCAGCAGTTTGGCCAGATGGTCAGCAGTTGGGGTTTCCTCATTCGGTAGCGGTGGTAAGATGGCTGGGTCATAGGGGAATGGTGTGGGGCGGGATAATGCCTGAGGTCCACAGGTTCATCAAGTAGGACAGGGCTCCGGACGTGTTGGTCCTGCATGTAGGTGGGAACGTTTGGGGGCGCGCTGTTTCCGAGGCTCGTGACTATGTGGTCAGATATAGTTCTGAGGAAGGTGTGGAGGGGTGAGCGTTCGGTGGAGAGTGTTAACAAGGCTCGGGTGAAGGTTAATCGGGCAATTGGGCATTTTATGGCTAGGAATGGGGCAGTAGCAGTGAGGTATGTGGAACTTGAGAAAGGTGTTGGTGGTTTCTGGCCTGGTGATGGTGTTCACCTGAACGCGGTGGGGTTGGATATGTGGTGTCTGGCCTTACAAGAGGGCATTGAGACTGCTTTACGGGTGTGGAAGGACGCACAGGCTTAACAGGTTAAGTCTGTGCGTTGGTGGCGGTGAGAGGTCCTTGAAGTTGGAGAGATTCTCAGGTTGGGAGGATGGGAGGGCTCCACAGTTGGGGCTGGACTCCCATGGTTGGCAGTTGGTTGTGACTGAATTTTGGGGGGCCGTCAGTGGTGACTCTGAGCTGGCGCTCAACGGCTGGAGGCGAGACAGCTCAACACGGCGGGGTAACTTATTTCGTTTGGGGCTTCAAGGACCTCCCCCTTTTTGGATTGATTAGTATATGTTATACATATGTTATGGTTATGGTATTCAAAGGGTTATTAAGTGTTCTTGCATGGCAAGACCACTTACTGTTATTTTACATATATATTATTCTTATTATAGCCAAATTTACCACCCTAACTCCTCCCACAGTTTTAATACTACATAGACAATAATATACCGAAACGTGCGGATTGTTCCCGATTAGTGTGTTATAACTTTGTGGAACATTTCGCCGAATGGTTCACAAAATATTGGCGTTTTTGTGGCGAAATTTGTCCCATAGGAATGAATGGCGTAATGTTCAAAACTAGAGTGGGAGCTGACAAAAGCTAGCGTGTGAGCTGAAAAATCATAACATGATTTCTAAACTGCCACCACTCACTCATTTTCAAGCCCACCTACACAAATTGAAACGTCAAAACGTTCAGCTATTCCTGCTGCCACTAAAAATGTCAACGGCTAAGCCATAGTCCTGATAGTTTTCACAATATGACCATTTGTTTGCAACTCACGCCGCCCATTGATATTCATTGAAACTCCACTCTAGCCACCTCAAATTTGAAGGGCAATTTCTAAACTGCGACTGTGCCTTCATTTTTAATATTTCAGAGACATACTATGCATCAAAATGTAGGTCTGATTCTCACAATATAAAGCTCTTTACTGTAGGAGCAGTTTGTTTTTAACCGCTCTTCTCTGCCCTTGCTGTAGAGTGAGTTGCCATAGGAACCAGGTGTGTGAGAAGCCAGCAGAGTGACAAAGGCTAGAGTGTGAGCTGAAAAATCAGGACATAATTTCTAAACTGCCACCACTCCCTCATTTTCAAGCCCACCTACACAAATCGGCTGCTAATGTTTTTATAAATGTATGTTTTAATGTAACTGTGAAGCACTTTGGGCAACAACATTGCAATTAAATGTTCTATATACCGTAAATAAATAAAAGTTGAAATGCATTTCTCACTCGATCAAGCTTGCCATGTGCACTTTTTTAATTTGATCAATCAATTGGTTAGTGTAATGTTTACTATCTTTACTCACTCCAAACACTCCACACAGTTACTCTGCCCACTCCATAAAGTAACTCTGCCCATTCCAACCTTTCCACAGTTACTCCAGCCACACAACAGTTACTCAAGCCACTCCTCCCAGTTACTCCGCCCACTCCAGTTGTAGACTACTGGTGGTGGCAAGAACACTTAACACAATTTCCCCAGAAATTTTAGCTTTTCTAGTTTATATGTATGTTATGTTAATAAAACAGCTGCTGTGGCCGATTTAATTCAATATTGTGTCTGTGTCTTATTGGGTTAGTTAAGTCCGGGTGGGGCTTGGGGGGACGCATGGGCCAGTTAAGAAGCTGAAGGGGTAGAGTGGAAAATAACCAATACCTCCGTCAAGTAATGGCCGGACTGGTGGGCTGTAGCCTTTAGGAGAGGCTATCATGACAGGGGGTTGGTTTAAGGGAGACCCCGGGGGTGGTGATTGGGTAATTCAATTTAAGGGGTGGGAATTAGGGGATTAAATAGCTGTAGTTGGAGCAGAAAGGGGCCATTTTGCTTAAACACGTGAGCTCCCACCCACCCACCCTGGTTTAGGAAGGCTTCTTGCTAACTGTTGGAGGCAAGGAGGGGTCTCAGTTAAGAAGTAGTAGTGGGTTTGCGGGGCAGGGTGGCAGTAGGTAGGCAATTTGTCACGGTGGCTGGGGAGGTAGGAGGTCCTTAAAGTTGGAGATAATGCAAGATAATGCACCTGGGGCGTAAAAACCCAAGAGCAGAATATAAAATCTGTGATACAGTCCTAACCTCAGTATCTGAGGAAAGGGATTTAGGGGTCATTATTTCAGAAGACTTAAAGGTAGGCAGACAATGTCATAGAGCAGCAGCAAATGCTAGCAGAATGATTGGGTGTATAGGGAGAAGCATTACCAGTAGAAAGAGGGAGGTGCTCATGCCGCTCTACAGAGCACTAGTGAGACCTCATTTGGAGTATTGTGCTCAGTACTGGAGATCATATCTCCAGAAGGATATTGATACTTTGGAGAGAGTTCAGAGAAGAGCTACTAAACTGGCTCATGGATTGCAGGATAAAACTTACCAGGAAAGATTAAAGTATAGCTTGGAAGACAGACGAGACAGAGGGGATATGATAGAAACTTTTAATTACATAAAGGGAATCAACAAGGTAAAAGAGTAGAGAATATTTAAAAGAAGAAAAACTGCTACAGGAGGACATAGTTTTAAATTAGAGGGGCAAAGGTTTAAAAGTAATATCAGGAAGTATTACTTTACTGAGAGAGTAGTGGATGCATGGAATAGCCTTCCTGCAGAAGTGGTAGCTGCAAATACAGTGAAGGAGTTTAAGCATGCATGGGATAGGCTTAAGGCCATCCTTCATATAAGATAGGGCCAAGGGCTATTCATAGTATTCAGTATATTGGGCAGACTAGATGGGCCGAATGGTTCTTATCTGCCGACACATTCTATGTTTCTATGAGATAATCTCAGGTGGGGAGGATGGGAGGGCTCCACGGTTGGGGCTGGACTCCCATGGTTGGCGGTCGGTTCTGACTGAATCTTGGGGGGCTGGCAGTGGTGCCTCCGAGCTGGCGCTCAACAGCTGGAGGCAAGACGGCTCAACACGGCGGGGTAACTCATTTCGTTTGGGGCTTCAAGGACCTCCCCCTTTTTGGATTGATGAGTATATGTTATACATATGTTATGGTTATGGTATACAAAAGGTTATTTAAAAGCACTATTCTGTTGGAAAAACGCTCCCAAGAGCTTTTACTCCTGACTCGGCTTGACGGAGGTATTGGTTATTTTCCGCTCGACCACTTCAACTTATTAACTGGCCCATGCCTCCCCCAAAGCCCAACCACCCGGACTTAACTAACCCAATAAGACACAGACACCGTATTGGATTTAATCGGCCACAGCAGCCGTTTTTATTAACACAACATACAGTCATGTGAAAAAATAAGGACACCCTTTGAAAGCATGTGGTTTTTTGTAACATTTTTAATAAATGGTTATTTCATCTCCGTTTCAACAATACAGAGAGATTAAAGTAATCCAACTAAACAAAGAAAACTGAAGAAAAGTCTTTTCAAGATCTTCTGTAAATGTCATTCTACAAAAATGCCTATTCTAACTGAGGAAAAAGATAGGACACCCTCACATGTATTCCCTCTTAAATTGGCTCAGATCTCACACAGGTATATCACACCAGGTGCACATAATTAGTAGATCGTTACTCTGCATGTTGAATGAGGCTTGCCCTATTTAAACCTCAGACATTTAGTTTGGTGTGCTCCTGACTGTTGAAGTGAGAGTGAGCACCATGGTGAGAGCAAAAGAGCTGTCAGAGGACTTCAGAAAAAAGATTGTAGCAGCCTATGAGTCTGGGAAGGGATTTAAAAAGATCTCAAAAGATTTTGAAATCAGCCATTCCACTGTCCGGAAGATAGTCTACAAGTGGAGGGCTTTCAAAACAACTGCCAACATGCCCAGGACTGGTCGCCCCAGCAAGTTCACCCCAAGAGCAGACCGCAAGATGCTAAAAGAGGTATCCAAAAACCCTAAAGTGTCATCTCGAGAACTACAGCAGGCTCTGGCTACTGTTGATGTAGAAGTACATGCCTCTACAATCAGAAAGAGACTGTACAAGTTTAACTTGCATGGGAGGTGTGCAAGGAGGAAACCTTTGCTTTCCAAGAGAAACATCGAGGCCAGACTGACATTTGCCAGCGATAAAGTTGACAAAGACCAGGACTTCTGGAATAATGTTCTTTGGACAGATGAGTCCAAAATTGAATTATTTGGACACAACAGCAGAGGACATGTTTGGCGTAAACCAAACACAGCATTCCAAGAAAAGAACCTCATACCAACTGTGAAGCATGGAGGTGGAAGTGTCATGGTTTGGGGCTGCTTTGCTGCAGCAGGACCTGGTCAGCTCACCATCATAGAATCCACGATGAATTCTACTGTGTATCAGAAGGTGCTTGAAGAACATGTGAGACCATCAGTTAGAAAATTAAAGCTGAAGCGGAACTGGACCATGCAACATGACAATGACCCAAAACATACTAGTAAATCAACCAAAGATTGGCTGAAAAAGAAGAAATGGAGAGTCCTGGAATGGCCAAGTCAAAGTCCAGATTTGAATCCCATTGAGATGCTGTGGGGTGACTTGAAAAGGGCTGTACGTGCAAGAAACCCCTCAAACATCTCACAGCTGAAAAAGTTCTGCATTGAGGAGTGGGGTAAAATTTCCTCAGACCGATGTCGAAGACTGGTAGATGGCTACAAGAACCGTCTCACTGCAGTTATTTCAGCCAAAGGAGGTAACACTCGCTATTAGGGGCAAGGGTGTCCTATCTTTTTCCTCAGTTAGAATAGGCATTTTTGTAGAATGACATTTACAGAAGATCTTGAAAAGACTTTTCTTCAGTTTTCTTTGTTTAGTCGGATTACTTTAATCTCTCTGTATTGTTGAAACGGAGATGAAATAACCATTTATTAAAAATGTTACAAAAAACCACATGCTTTCAAAGGGTGTCCTAATTTTTTCACAAGACTGTATGTTGTGTTAATAAAAACGGCTGCTGTGGCCGATTAAATCCAATACGGTGTCTGTGTCTTATTGGGTTAGTTAAGTCCGGGTGGTTGGGCTTTGGGGGAGGCATGGGCCAGTTAATAAGTTGAAGTGGTCGAGCGGAAAATAACCAATACCTCCGTCAAGCCGAGTCAGGAGTAAAAGCTCTTGGGAGCGTTTTTCCAACAGAATAGTGCTTTTCCTGGACATGGAATACAGACACAAAGTGCACACAGGTATGTCTGGAATGTGTCTGCAATCTTCTGTGGGGCAGTGCTCTTAGTTATATTGGTGAAAATTAGGTGACAGACTCCCTTTAAAGACCTTGAATGTGATAGAAAAATATTTAAAGTGATAGAAAAACAATATAGAAGTGATAAAAAAAATGTAAGTATATTATCTGGGGCCAGGATATGGGGGTCTCTATGTAACTGTCTATGTAACCAGCTAGGTGGGAGAAGCTATAAACCAGCTGGGTATTGTTAGGGGCGGTGCTGGAGGTGTGGCAAAGAAAGGAGAAGTGCATCATGGGTTTGGTTGGTTCAAGCAACAGGAAGTGCTACATACAGGATGTAACCAGAGTGATTGGTTTGTATGGTAAAAATGAGTCAGGAGAGTCCAAAGTGAAAAAAAAAAAGAGGAGAATATGAACATGAGGGAAGCAATAATAACCCCTTAAAGTCTCCACTGGGGGTACAAATCTGAACCTCTGTGCCATGTAATTTGAGACTTAGCTACTCATACTCGGTTTCCCTTGTCAGTCTCTATTGTTACATGTGGGATTCTTGCAAAGTCAGACTATTGCCATGCCATTTTTTTCAGGCTAATAATAGGGCCCTGAGAGAAAAGATCCTACAAGTTAACCCTTTGGTTGAAGCCTTTGGAAACGCCTGCACTGTGATCAATGACAACTCCAGTCGGTTTGGAAAATATCTAGAAATGATGTTCACACCCACGGGGGCCGTCATGGGTGCAAAGATCTCGGAATACCTGTTAGAAAAATCCCGGGTCATTAAACAGGCTATGTAAGTAAAGTATCATAAAACATGGTTGTATCTCTTCCTATTTTCCTGTGGTCATTGCTAAAATGTGTGTTAAAATAGTATAGTAAAATCTGGTGTTGATGGGCATAATAAAACAAAATTATATGATATGCGAGTATAGAAGCACTCTAGATTCCCGCGAGAACCATGACCTACAGCGGTGGGTCTCGCGGGAGCATGCGCTGCAGGACGGGATTGTGCACCAAAGTGACTGAACTAATGCCCGCGCAGCACTCAAGTAGCGGAACAAGTACAAGGGGGGTGGGGCCAGCATAACATTCGGGGCACTGGACAAAACATCCGGTGCTCAAGCCCCGAATGTTTTGACCTAACGACGCCCCTGGTGCACATCCGTCATGGATCTGCACAAACGCATCTGTTCAGATAATACAACCGCATGCATCCGTTTAGAACGGATCCGTTTGTATTATCTTTAACATAGCCAAAACGGATTCGTCCTGACAGACAATGTAAGTCAATAGGGACAGATCTGTTTCCACTGACACAATCTGGCACAATAGAAAACGGATCCGTCCCCCATTGACTTTCAATGGTGTTCAAGACGGATCCGTTTTGGCTATGTTAAAGATAATGCAAAGGGATCCGTTCTGAACGGATGCATGCGGTTGTATTATGTGAACGGTTGCGTTTGTGCAGATCCATGACGGATCCTAATTCATTCAGAATGCATTAAGGGCAAAACTGATCCGTTTTGGACCGCTTGTGAGAGCCCTGAACGGATCTCACAAATGGAAACCAAAACGCCAGTGTGAAAGTAGCCTTACAGTGACTGTCACAGTACCCCGCTCCCTTAACAGTGACCTCCACAGCAGCCTCCCCTTTAACAGTGACCTCCACAGCAACCGCCCCTTTATTAGTGACCTCCACAGTACCCCATCTGCTTAACAGTGATTTCAACAATAACCCCCCCTAAGTGTCCCCCATAATGTGCCAGTATAAATGCCCCCAGTGTCCCCGATGATGTGCCAGTAATGCCCCTATAGTTTCCCCCATGATGTGCCAGTAATGCACCTATAGTGTTCCCCATGATGTGCCAGTAGATGCCCCCATAGTGTCCCCCATGAAGTGTCAGTATAAATACCCCCATATTGTCACCCATTATGTGCCAGTATAACTGCCCCCAGTAGGTGTCCCCATAATGTGCCAGTATAAATTCCCCCGAGTAGATAGCCCAGATGTGCCAGTATAAATGCCCCCAGTAGATTCCCCCATGATGTGCCACTGTAAATGCCCCCATAGTCCCCCATTATGTGCCAGTATAATTGCCCCCATGATGTGCCACTATAAATGCCACCATAGTGTCCCCCATGAAGTGCCAGTATAAATGCCCCCAGTGTCCCCGATGATGTGCCAGTAATGCCCCTATAGTGTCCCCCATGATGTGCCAGTAGATGCCCCCATAGTGTCCCCCATGATGTGCAACTTGCAAGTAATGCCCCCATAGGTTCCCCCATGATGTGCCAGTAATGCTCCCATAGTGTCCACCATGATGTGCCAGTAATGCCCCCATAGTGTCCCTCATCATGTGCCAGTAATTCCCCCAGTTGATGCCCCCATAGCGCGCAGTACAAATCTCGGTTCAGACAGACGCGATTATGTCATCGCTCCGCCTGCGCCAGCCTCTGATTGGCTGCCGGAGCAACAAGCCAGAAGCAGCTGACTGCCGAGCCGCACTGGTAATTACATTCGTTTCTCGGGGGGGCATGTGCAGAGAGGGGACTTGAGCTGGTCATTCATTTGCTGCGTGCGGGGGATTGATTTATGCTACAGGACCGGGTCGGGATTCCCCTGCTGTAATTTTAACAAACGGTTTGGCAGAACCGGAGAGAAGCGGCTGGACCCCATGCCTGCTGTAAGGCTACTTTCACATCAGCTCTTTTGCTGGATCCGTCATGATAATACAACCGGCTGCATCAATTATGAACGGATCCGGTTGTATTATCTCTAAAATAGCAATGACGGATCCGACACTAAAACTATTGTAAATCAATGGGCGTCGGATCCGTTTTCTTTCATGTCCGAGAAAAGGCATCCGGCATCATTGATTTACATTGTGTTTCATGCTAGATCTGACTTGCCTCGTATCCCGTGAGGCACTCAAAAGCGCTGCTTGCAATGTTTTTCTGTCTGGCATGGGATCGCAACCAAACGGAACGGAATGCATTCTGGCGCACATCGCTCCGTTCAGTTCAGTTTTGTCCCCATTGACAATGAATGGGGACAAAACTGAAGCGTTTTCCACCGGTACTGAGATCCTATGACGGAACTCAATACCGGAAAAGAAAAGCACAGTCTGACACTGGCAGAAGAGAGGGATCCTGGGCAGGACCCCCTTCTATGGTATAGGTGTACCATCAGAAAACTCCTTTTTAAATAATTTATTTTCGGTCAAGCAAAGTTTACAGTGCATAGTTCCCCAAGAAATCCCAGCAATTTTGACCCCATAGGTCAAGACCTATTAACCTTTTCTATAACAACATTATTATTCTGCTGACAAAAATATCATTTACACAACTCCATATAATGCCGGAGGAAAACTAAAAATAGCGGTTTTGTATTTAGTTACAACACAGAACATAAGCACCAACTGGTTTTCTTGAGATCACTATCTCAAGAAAACCAGTCGGTGCTTATGTTCTGTGTTGTAACTAAATACAAAACCGCTATTTTTAGTTTTCCTCCGGCATTATATGGAGTTGTGTAAATGATATTTCTGGCAGCAGAATAATAATGTTGTTATAGAAAAGGTTAATGAACCACAGCTAATGAAATAATGAGCCTGAAATAAAACAGTATCTGGGTTAATTTTGCATCATTTTAAAGTTTTACTGCGGCAACATAAAGTACAAGTTATTACACTGTTATAAATGCTAATAAAGTAGATTAGCGGAGCTCAGTAGGACGGGGTGATCATAAAACAATAATAATAATCTACATATACCGCAGACGGTGCATGTACAAAATAGGACATTACTTTAGTTCAAACGAATTAACAAATCCCAGCCCTGCCCACAAGAGCTTACAATCTACAAAATATTCATTTACTGAAAATTAGAGATCTGATGTTTTTAAAGGGGTTGTCCCACAAAATATATTTTACAGTTTCAAAACCAGCACCTGTATCTGAATACTTTTTTAATTGCATGTAATTAAAAATTTTGCATAGCCACTGAGTTACTCAATAAAATGTGTCTGTAGAGCGCCACCTGGTGTTTTCTCTTTTTCTAATTTCTCTGTCCAGCACACAGGACATGACCCCTTAAAAATGTACATGCCCCTGAGCTGCCAGTTGAAATAAATCTAGCAGAGCAATGAATGGGGAGATCTCTGGATCCATGTGAGGTACAGGGCTGGTTCTAGCTTTGTTACAAAGAGATTGTCATGTACTATATGATGTCTGGAGGCTGCCAGGCTGGATTCCTATAACACCTCAGGCAACAACTATGTGAATGGAGGAGGCTATGGCACTTGTGGGGCACTGTGGCTGTCACTTATGGCACAACTATGGATATGGTGGAAACTTATAGAGGGCTTTGGCTGAGCTTTATAGGACATTTATCTGTTATGGGGGAACCGTTACTGGCATCTGTAGGGAGGAGTGGCTGGCACTTGTGTAGGAAATACGAAACTATGGCAAGCAGTTATGGAGGCAGTGGATGAAATGTTTTGGGGCAGTGATTGGCACTAATATGGCACTGTCTCTTGTGGTAGCACTGTGGTTACTGTGTTAGATGGGCATTGTGGTTAGCACCTATAGAGGCACTGTGGATGGCATTTTGTAGGGGAACCATGGTTGTCATCTTTGGCATCAGTATGGATAGCTCCTATGTTACCAATATTGCTGGGAGTTGTAGTGACAGCGTGGATTTCACTTATGGAGACTGAGTGGCTGGCAGTTTGGGGGCACAGTGATTTTCAGTTATGGGGGTACAGTGGCTGGCCATTGTGAGGGCACTGGGGCTATCACCCCTGGCATCACTGTGGATAACACCTATGGGGTCAAAATTGCTGGGATTTCTTGGGGAACTATGGCTCCCAGTTACGGAAACAGCAGATGAAACTTATGGGGGCATTAAGTGGTACTTATATGGCGCTGTCGCTCACCATCTCTTGTGGATAGCACAAGGGGCCCACAATTGTAGGATCTGTAAGGGTAATGTGGCTAGCACTAACTATGGTTGGCAGTCATGAGGACAATCACAGAAACTTGACTAAATGTATGAGGGCTCAGTCTGGCACTTATGGTAATGGGGCACAATGAGGGCACTGGGACTGCGACTTGCGGTGTTATTGCTGTACTGGGATGATACAGATATGTGAAAAATATGTTCCAATATACAGTACAGACCAAAAGTTTGGGCACACCTTCTCATTCAAAGAGTTTTCTTTATTTTCATGACTATGAAAATTGTAGATTCACACTGAAGGCATCAAAACTATGAATTAACACATGTGGAATTATATACATAACAAACAAGTGTGAAACAACTGAAAATATGTCATATTCTAGATTCTTCAAAGTAGCCACCTTTTGCTTTGATTACTGCTTTGCACACTCTTGGCATTCTCTTGATGAGCTTCAAGAGGTAGTCCCCTGAAATGGTTTTCACTTCACAGGTGTGCCCTGTCAGGTTTAATAAGTGGGATTTCTTGCCTTATAAATGGGGTTGGGGCCATCAGTTGCGTTGAGGAGAAGTCAGGTGGATACACAGCTGATAGTCCTACTGAATAGACTGTTAGAATTTGTATTATGGCAAGAAAAAAGCAGCTAAGTAAAGAAAAACTAGTGGCCATCATTACTTTAAGAAATGAAGGTCAGTCAGTCAGCCGAAAAATTGGGAAAACTTTGAAAGTAAGGGCTATTTGACCATGAAGGAGAGTGATGGGGTGCTGCGCCAGATGACCTGGCCTCCACAGTCACCGGACCTGAACCCAATCGAGATGGTTTGGGGTGAGCTGGACCGCAGAGTGAAGGCAAAAGGGCCAACAAGTGCTAAGCATCTCTGGGAACTCCTTCAAGACTGTTGGAAGACCATTTCAGGGGACTACCTCTTGAAGCTCATCAAGAGAATGCCAAGAGTGTGCAAAACAGTAATCAAAGCAAAAGGTGGCTACTTTGAAGAACCTAGAATATGACATATTTTCAGTTGTTTCACACTTGTTTGTTATGTATATAATTCCACATGTGTTAATTCATAGTTTTGATGCCTTCATAGTCATGAAAATAAAGAAAACTCTTTGAATGAGAAGGTGTGTCCAAACTTTTGGTCTGTACTGCACATCTTAGGATCCAATATCATAACCGTATATTTATGTCTGCTTCCATTCCGCATGATTCATTTCAATTCAAAAAGATGCGGACAGCACACCATGTGCAGTCCACATCCATACTTCCATTCTGTGGATCTGCAAAAAAGATATAGCATGTCCTACTCTTGTCTGCAATTGCAGACAAGAATAGGCATTTCTATCATAGGGCTGGCTGTGTGATTTCTGCAAAATGCGGAACGCACACGGCCAGTATCCGTGTTTTGTGGATCTGCAATCTGCTGAATGAGCCATTAGACCTCATTTACCAAGGACTGTCCTTGTTGCTCCTAGCAACCAATCAGAGCTCAGCTTTCATTTTGTTAGGCCTGGGCCTTCTTCCATACCACCCGCTGTCTCACCTGTCATATCCCCAGCATCTCCTGCCTCACTGCTATTTCGGGTCCAAAGTGGTGAATGTACATTAGGCCGCGCTTGTGCTGCTTGTTCTCCATTCTCTGCGATGAGACTTCAGAAAACAGCCGAGCACGCTCACTATTTTTGGAACTCCCATAGCAATGAATGGAGAGGAGCACAATGTGCTCCTGTTCTGGAGATATGAGCAGGTCCCAGAGGTGGGCACCCCACCTATCGGACATTTATGGCACATCCTATCGATATATGCTGTATATGTCCCAGATGGGAATACCGCTTTAACCTCCTCCCTGAGAAAATCATGCATACAACCCTGATACCAAAAAACACAAATTAAAGACACAGAATTGGGGGATAAATGGCCAAATTGTTTATTTAAAATATAAAAAAATGGCAAACCCCCGACTCACGGAGAGTCACCCTCCAGCACTCAGGAGAGGAAAACCCCCTGTGGAGGAAACCTCTAGGGAACCATGGCTGGAGGGCTGCCCTTCCCTTGGGCTTAGAGGGTAATGCCACTATGTGGCTGCCACATAAATAATAGGGGGGGTGCAGCAGCCGGGCTGATCTGGTTGGCTAGGCGGATGTCCCTTTCCTCCCATTGGGCGATCGGCTTCCTGATAGAACCTCCAAATTTCTTCAAGGTGCGGTGGGAGGGGGTGGTCAAGCTCAAGGTCCTCAGTCCATCAAGTACGGCACAAAATATGGCCGCTCATCCGCTTTTTACAAGGGTTCTTCTCTTATGACACACGTGCTTGTGATGTCACAGGTATCTATGACTAATGTTGGTGGCAGTATTCTGAAGGGTTAACCCTTTAGTGACTGGCAATGTGCCTTACAACAGAGGCCATTAACCCTTTCCTGACTGCACTTTGTCAATATACTCCAGTTTGGATAACCGCCATATGTTAATAGTTCCCCCTGACGATCACAGGGTTTTCTGCTTCAATCTGTTCTGTTACTGACACCCACTGGTTCAGGTGCCAACACGGAGTACCTGGACCAGTGGTTCTTATTTAACCCCTTCCATGCCTCACGGTGTAAATGAACAGACTAACAGCATAGTACGGTCAGTTTTATACCCCCTCCCTTCCTCTAATATCCCATAATAACAGCCTGGACATGCTGGGAGTTCTAGTCCTCTCTTGTGATACCGCCTCCCTGTAATGTCTGCTGACACTGTTATACAGATTATACTTTCCATTCTGTGTGGTATATCGTCACCCACTGTCCTGGGTAGGGTGTCCTTCTTTTGGGGGTTATGAAAACAGTCACCTGAACCTATTATATAATGTACGCACTACATAGGCCAGTGGTTAACCAGGCAGGGGTTAACCCTAGTGGGGACCCCACCGATTCGCTGTTTTCGACAGACTGTAATCAAAACAGTGGATGGAGCCAAAAGCAAAAGGCTCCATCCACTGTGCGGTTGCCTTGAAGTTGCCACCACACTGCAGCTTGTAAAGGGGTGGTGCTGCCCCTTTAAATTATTTCATCAATGCTTTGAGTGTAAGAGCCGCTGTCCCTGAGAGTGCAGAGGACGCCCCCCAGTCATGTGTGATGTCTGTCCTCTGTCTTCTTGCGTCTGATGTGTAAAGGAGACCAGCACCAATCAGGGATGTGGCTGACGACCAGATGTCTCGGCTCAGTCCAGGAGAGAAGACAGAAAGAGACAGTTGGGGGGAAGATCACTGTTGGGAGGAGGGAAGAGAGTGTCTAATGGACTCCATAGCGTGGCCCTGACAAAGAGAGCCCTGATCCATGTGCTCCTCCACATCTTGTTAGCGTGAGTTGTCAGAAACTGCAACAGAGATCTGTAACTATAGGGCCGTGTGCCTCAGTGAAAGACTGACACCATCAAGCTGTTTACCTGATGTTCAGTTGCCCATAGCAACCACCAAGATTATAATAACAATGTAACCATCAGGCTTTGTACCCAATGGTGACTGTAACCGCTAAACACTGCGCCTCCTGCTTGAGTAAAGTCAAGATGCAAGTGTCTGTTTCATGGCTGCGCCGTCCTCAAGTGCGGTCCCAGGATAGGGTCAAGGGTCACATATAAGACTGAACAGACCATGCTATTTGTCTGTTCATTTACATGGTGCGGCCTGGAAGGGGTTAAATAAGAGCCACTGGTCCAGGTACTCGGTGTTGTCAGTAACAGAACAAACCTGCTTCCCCAAAGCAGAAAACCCTGTGATCGTCAGGGGACCATAAATGTATATGGCGGTTATCCAAACTGGAGTATATTGACACAGTGTGGTCAGGAAGGGGTTAAAGGCACATTGACAGTCACTAAAGGGTTAACCCTTCAGAACACTGCCACCAACATTAGTCATAGATACCTGTGACATCACAAGCATATGTGTCATAAGGGAAGAACCCTTATGAAAGCGGATGAGCGGCCATATTTAGTGCCGTACTTGATGGACTGAGGACCTTGAGCTTGACCACCCCCGCCCACCGCACCTTGACGGAATTTGGAGGTTCTATCAGGAAGTCCATCGCCCAGTGGGAGAAAAGGGACATCCGCCGAGCCAACCAGATCAGCCCGGCTGCTGCTTCCCCCCCTACTATTTATGTGGCAGCCACATAGTGGCATTACCCTCTAAGCCCAAGGGAAGGGCAGCCCTCCAGCCATGGTTCCTTAGAGGTTTCCTCCACAGGGGGTTTTCCTCTCCTGAGTGCTGGAGGGTGACTCTCCGTGAGTCGGGGGTTTGCCATTTTTTTATATTTTAAATAAACAATTTGTCCATTTATCCCTCAATTAACGTGTTCTGTGTCTTTATTCTGTTTCTTTATTTTGCGTTCTTTGGTTTCAGGGGTGTATGGATGATGTTCTCAGGGAGGAGGTTAAAGCGGTATTCCCATCTGGGACGTATACGGCATATATCGATAGGATGTTCCATAAATGTCCTATAGGTGGTGGTCCCACCTCCGGGACCAGCTCATATCTTTAGAACAGGGGTCTGAATTAGGGTACTTTCACACTAGCGTTAAAGTTTTCTGGTATTGAGTTCCGTCACAGGGGCTCAATACCGAAAAAAATCGCTTCAGTTTTATCCTAATGCATTCTGAATGGAAAGCATTCCGTTCAGTATGCATCAGGATGTCTTCAGTTGAGTCACTTTTACGGTATTTGGCCGGAGAAAATACCGCAGCATGCGCAGACCTTTAAAAATGCGAAAAAAATAAATACCGGATCCATTTTTCTGGATGAAACTGGAGAGACTGATCCGGTATTTCAATGCATTTGTCAGACGGATCCGCATCTGGAAGCAAATGCTATCCGCTTGCAGGCAGTTCCGGCAACAGACCTCCCTGCCGGGAATCCTCTAACGCTATTGTGAAAGTACCTTTAAATGGAGAGCACATTGCGCATGCAGGGGGTCATCTCCATTCATTGCTATGGGAGTTCCAAAAGTAGCGAGCACGCTTGGCTGTTTTCGGAAGTCCCATAGCAGCAAATAGAGAACAAGCAGCACCAGCGCGGCCACCTCTCCATTCGCCACTAGGGGACTCTTGAAAATAGCCAAACCAGCGCTTAGCTATTTTCTGAAGTTCCATAGCGGTGAATAAAGGGTGGCCGCACATGGGGGACTTGCTGTACACTTCGGGGGCCCCATCCTATGGATATGCCATAAATGTCCCAGATGGGAAAATCCCTTAAAATGAAATTCATTATGAAATAACCAAGTCAGCAGAGCGCTGCTAGGACTCAGAGCAGTGTTAGGAGTCCCAGCACTTTTGCACCGAATGAGAACAGCCGCTGGTAACGCCGAGGGTCAACGACTGTTCAGGTGAACGCTGTGGGGCGAATGAAACAATCTTCTACACCAGTTTTATGACGTCAGAAAGTTGCAAATTTAGAAGCATGTCCCATTTTGTGTCTAAATTGGAACACAGCCTGGCCTAAATATACAAATGTGTATCATATATAATATTAGGGGATTACATACAATAAATAATATTATAGGATCACCTCCCCTTTGAGGAATGGATTCTCATTTATCAGTGCTATCTACCAGTAAGACTGTCATTGCCCATAGCAACCAATCAGAGAGCAGCTTTCATTTTTCCAGAGCAGTTAAATGACAAAGGCAGTCCTTGGTAAATGAGGCCCAAGGCCTCCTGCACACGAACGTGTGCTGCCTGTTGCCATATTGCGGACCGCATTGTTTAAACTATCCAGTGATCCTCGTTTTAGGGTATAACCTTCTGTGCTAAACAGTCACCTTATTATCAAGATTATATTTACAATACAAGATAACACCTCTGTTATAAGGCCGCAGGCAGATAACAAAGGATCCACCAGAGACAATCTGATGGGGAAAGCTCCCCCCCCCCCCCCTGTGTCTGAACATGTCATAGAGCATGCCCACTAAACTCTCCCGAAGAAGTCAGTAATGTAGATAAAAAGCAGAGAGAAGAGATTCCTGGGGCGCTGCACTGGAAGTTGGCTTATCAAAAACAAATAAAAACGGCTAATACAACGTGTTTCAGCCACGGGCCGTCGACTTCTTCAGGAATCCAGAAGTCAATAAGTCGTCCTCTGACTGAGGTTTCTAGTGTCCACTATCCTGCAATAAAGCAAATCTTGGGGCTCATAAAAGCAACTCAGACAAGATGTCTGCCCCAGCGTAATGTAAAAAATATAAGAATAAGAAATACAATCTGAAAAACAAAATAGATTAGAAAAAAATATTCTTCTTCAAATTAGTAAAAAAAATCTAAATCACAATTTTTTATATTTTTTGTATAAAATCCTTAATCTGCATGTTTGGTCCTTTAACTTGTTCATTTGCCATTTACAATTTATATTTTCCTTCAGGGGTGAGAAGAATTTTCACATATTTTATTACATATATGCTGGTCTCTATCACCATAAAAAGCTTTCAGAATACAGTCTCCCAGAGAAAAAGCCTCCAAGGTAAAAAAACAAAAAAAAACAAAACAATTTGCTCCGTATTCTGGTTTTGTTACAGTTAATTTTGGTGTATTTGCTATTTTTATTGCTAATCTTTTTATTTTCCTTTTATTCCTAATAGATACATTGACAATGAAACAGGTTCAGTCATGCAAGATATTACCTCCAAGGAATCGTACAGAAGACAATTTGCTGCAATTCAACATTGTTTTAGGATTATAGGATTTAGTAATGACGTGAGTAAAAATCAGGATTCAGGAGGACATTTTTACACCCATTTACCCTTTTCTTACTTTGAATTACATAAAAGATGTTACGATAGATTTATTTTATTTTTTTCATTTTCGTTTTTCGATATACTCTGTAAATATAGGAAGATACTGTAGTGATAGGATGCTGCTAAGAATACGAAAGCTACAGTAATTATCGTACATACACAAGTGACCACCCAGTAACTCAGAGGGGTTATCCAATATTACAAAAAGGATCCAAAATTACAAATGACCTGTTCGCCACTCTTATCCATGGCCTCTGTCTGGGATAACAGCTCATCTGGTTCCATGGTTAGAAAAGCAACGCTATACGCTTTTTGCAATCCTAGAGAACCCCATTAACTAGAAAATTATCAACAGGCCCTTCCAATTTTAGTAGCATGCCATGATAATCTAATGTCCTTAGGACAAGGTCTACCGTTCAGGGAAACATGGATCGGACAGAATGGTTTACACTGCACTGATGAATATTTTTAAATATCTGAAGTTGGCTTATAATCCTTTTTAGGGGAGGGGTTGGACTATTCTCTCCCCCCTCTCCTCCCCATTTGGGTAGGATATTTGCAGAGAGTAGTTTTGCCAGTATTAGAGTGTATCCATCGTTATAATTTTTCTAAAAGCCACCCCCTCCAAGAAAAATATTCTACCGTTTTCAAACCAGCACCTGGGTCTGAATACTTTTGCAATTGCATGTATAGCCAATGAGTGCATGTGCACGTACTAAAAATAGGAAAAATGCCCCTGGTCAGGAAGGGGGTAAATGGCCCGGTCTTGAACTTGTTAAAAAAAAAAAAAAAAAACAGTAAATAGATGACCGGGAGGAGTGGAAGGAGAGAGATGCAAGTGTGCAACCCTGTGTTTTAGGTAAAGCACATGAGAAGAAGAGGGGAAGAGAACAGCGTAGGGACCTACACATGCCCGCCGTGAGTCTTCTGTATTCCACCTGTTAGGCTGAAAATTAATTTCCAGAGCATCTCCTACCAATGGTCCTTGAGAATCACCGGCAGAACATGGATGCCATTTGTGTTGGGTCAGTGGTTTTCACAGACTCTGAAGACTTCAATGGTTCGCATGTCTCCATGGTTTTCTCTTGATGTGTGAATAAACACTTTGAAATGTATAGGTATGAGTACTGTCTGTGGAGAATATGGACAGCACACGTCTGTGATTCACTGAAGTGTGAAAGAAGCCTTAGGGCTCATGCACACAAACGTTTTTTGCGTTCAGTATACTGGCCGTTTTTTTAGTTCAGTATGCGTTACTTATACTCAACCATTCATTTCAATGGGTCAGCAAAAAAAAAATGGTGTTTCCGTGTGCATTCTGTTTCTGTATTTCCGTTTTTCCGTTCTGTTTAAAGATTGAACATGTCCTATTATTGCCCGCAAATCACGTTCCGTGGCTCCATTCAAGTCAATGGGTCCACAAAAAAAAAGGAACACATGCGGAATGTACTCCGTATGTCTTCCGTATCTGTTCCGTTTTTGCAGAACCATCTATTGGAAATTTTATGCCCAGCCCAAATTTTTCTATGTAATTACTGTATACTGTATATGCCATACGGAAAAACGGAACGGAACCGGAAACACTACTGAAACAAAAAACTGAAAAACGGATCCGTTAAAAACGGCCTGCAAAACACTGAAAAAGCCATATGGTCGTGTGCATGAGCCCTTACAGTGATATAAATCTCACCTTTTGTAATGCTCCAGATAGATCATCAGTATCTGATTATTTGGGGTCTGACACCCGGGACCCCCGCCAATCAGCTGTTTGAGAAGGTACTGGCGCTCCCAGTAGCGCCACGGCCTTCTCGCTGCTTTCCCTAGGCCAGTGATGTCATGTTCCTCGGTAACATGGCCTAGGGGCAGCTCTGCTCCATTGAAGTGAATAGGGCTGAGCTGCAATGCCAGGCACAGCCACAATACAATGTACGGAGCTGTGCCTGGTGAGCTGATAGACGGCTGAGAGAGCTGGTACCTTCTGAAGCAGCTGATCGGTAGGGGTCTTGAGTGTTCGACCCTCACTGATCAGACTTCAATGACTTATCCGGAGGATAGGTCATCAGTTACAAAATCCCAGATAACACCTTTAAGGCATTATGCACATGCACTGATCTAGAGGGAATCTGTCATGGTAATAGATTACTTTAAAAGGGGTATTCTGATCTAATAGGGGATAACTATTAGATCAGTGGGGCTCCTACCACTGGGACCCCCCACGATCACAAGAGAGGGGACCCTGTACCCCATGGTAGTCCCACAAAATGAAGGAGGTAGCCGGTCAGACATGTGCGTGGCCTTTACATTAATTTCTATGGTAGTCCCAAAGGTAGTCAAGTATAGCTCTCGCCTATCTCTGGTACTCCCATAGAAGTGAATGCCCAACCGGCCACTCTGATCATTTCAGGGGGACGGGGGGCATCCTCTTGGGTATGGGACCCCGTTCTAGTGATCCAAGTGGTAGGACCCCCGCCGATCTAATAGTTATCCCCTAACCTGCGAAATACCTCTTTGAAGAGTAACTAAACCTTTCTAACAATTTTTTATATTATGTCCCTAATTAAACTATTTCTAATGTACTTTATTTTTACTTTTACTTCCCTAAAGTGCACCATTCACTGTGCGCTTAAAACTCAGTTCTCCGTGCACTGCTGACAGCTCAGCGGTGTACGGAGTGCGGAGTGAGAAATTTATGAATGGGCAGCAGTGCTGTGAGCAATATGCTCTCCTGCCTATGCCCCCTGAGGATTACTAACTCCTGGCATAGCACATGGCTACCCTGTACCCATGTGCTATGCCAGGAGTAGCCGAGTGGCTCCTGCTTCGCTAGGCTAAGAGAACTGCATGTCATCTCTTAGCCTAGCGGAGCAGGCTGAAGCAAGAGCCGCTCAGCTAATCCTAGCATTGCACATGGGTGCAGGGTACCCATGCGCTATGCCAGGAGTTAATAATCCTCCGGGGGGCACGGGCAGGAGCAGCAATAGGCGCTTCTACCTGTACTCACAGCGGTGCTGATGCCCATTCATAAATTTCTCACTCCGTACTCCGTACACCGTGAGCTGTCAGCAGTTCACCGAGAACTGAGTTTTAAGCACACAATGAATGGTGCGCTTTAGGGAAGTAAAAGTATAAGAAAAATACTAAATTGATTAATAAAGTACATTGGAGTCTCTAAAGGTAATTTGGATACATCATGGACAGGCTTACAGCAAAAGATATTTTGTGTATTAAGTATATTTTTTGTTCTGCATCCTCGGGAAAACATGTAACAATTTTTACTCTTTAGTTGAGAGCGTATTTGTGTTGAGAGCATACTGAAAGTTATCTTAAGATTCCCATTAAGCATTCTCTGCATAGAGAAAACATATGTTTGCTTGACTCTGAGCGATTACCTTTGAGATGCAGTTCATCAGGTGTACGATATTTGTCTTTTTGTTGTTCATTTGTAGAATTAATGTCTGCCGTGTTACCTTCACTTCTAATTAACAGGAAGTCCATTCGGTGTACAGAATTCTGGCCGGAATACTGAACACAGGGAACATTGAGTTTACTGCCATATCTTCAAAACACCAAACTGATAAGAGTGAAGTTCCTAATGGAGAAGCCTTAGAAAACGGTATAATAAAGCAGCTCATAGGACCGGCAAATGACAGATATGAAACTATTCCAACAAATTACTTTCATGACATGTACTGCATGACTGTATGAGTGTGCTGTCAGTAAGCCTGAAGGCCATAGCAGGGCTTTTCCTCAAACCAGGGCAATTATTCATGAAGCTGTCTAGGCTTCTGTCAAAATTCCATGGCCAAGGTAAAGTGACTTTGTGTCCTGCCCCCTGCTCAACACAGCACCCAAAACCCAACACCAAAGTGAGTGTGTTTTCTTTCCTACTTTTCTTGGTTGTGCAAACCCCACGAAGTGCCATAGCATTCTTCTAATTTTTACAAATGTCCTAAATATATGCAACATTGGTCCAAAACCAAACAGAAAAAAAGTTAGGTTTGACTATAGTAAATCAAAATAATGTTTAGTCCTTTCACATCAACATTTTATAAGGGACCATCAAACCTTTTTTCTAATCATTTTTTGCTACCCGTGAAATTTTGCTACCCTCGTCACTTCCTGTTGTGACGTAGCGGCACCGGAAGGTTTGGAAGGAGGTGTGTCTCGCTGCTCGTCACCAGAGTGGCTGAAAAGGAGGTGTGTCGGCGCAGGTGCACAACGATGGGGTAGGCAAATTTCACACTTAGAGTTGCTGTAAACTGCGCAGTGGCCCGTAATTTTTCCCTACCCTCAGCGCGCATGTGCAGTGGCCCGTAATTTTTTCCTACCCTTGGCGGGCATGTGCAGTGGCCCGTAATTTTTTCCTACCCTTGGCACGCATGCGCAGTGTGCCGTAATTTTTTCCTACCCTCGGCGCGCTCACAGCAAATCTAAGTGTGAAATTTGCGTACCCTGTCATTGTGCGCCTGCGCTGACACACCTCCTTTTCAGCCACTCTGGTGACGAGCAGCGAGACACACCTCCTTCAAAACCTTCCGGTGCCGTTACGTCACAACAGGAAGTGACGAGGGTAGCAAAATTTCAAGGGTAGCAAAAAATAATGGAACACCGGCCCGCCGTCCTCTGGTGCAGCTCGTGACTTTCGCCGGCTGGAGACAGAGGAGGTAATAGGACAGAAGGGCGGGCCAGAGGACTGAAAGAGGTGTGTTTTTCTGGGCACATCGCCCAGTAACGCCGCCTCTGGGCACCTTCAGAAGCTCATTTGCATACGAGGGACACAGAAAACAAAGGTACCATTGTAATGAGGGTCAAAGAGTCTATAACCTGATCTGAGCGGTCTAAAACGCTCAGATTAGGTGAAAGACTCCCTTTAAGCTATGGTTTCCAGAATAGTTCCCCATTGGTGACGTAGCACTGATGGAAAAGTAGAGTAGTCAAGAACAAAACCTAAGAGTTGTCACCAGGAGGTGGGTCAAGATTCACCAGGCCAGAGGACAAGACAGGAGTGTTGTCAGGAGACAGCCAATTCTGCACCAGGAGAAAAACAACAAATGCCAGTTGAACTAACCCAGTTGCAAAATGCAGGAACAAGGATCAGATTGAGGTCAGGGTCAATTTGGAGTCAACATCGGGATCAGCAACACATAAATTAGACCTAGGCAAGGGTTAAAACATCAATCTGCAGGTAAGGCTCCTATGCCGATTCATCTTGAAATAGGTCGTCAGGCCCAGTGTCATGAATGAGTGCCAGATGCCCTAGCAACCTGACACAACCAGCCTTGGTGATGAAGAGAGCCACATCTGGAACCAGCAAGGAAAGCTGATGTTGGGACCAGGGGAAGTGGTAGATGGTGGCCCCAGCCATCGGCTGAGCCACTTACTGGGACTTGATGATAGAATCAAGGTAGCAGGGTTAGACTGGAGCTATTGGCCGGACTTGCTTCCCAACTCTCTTTTGAACATGCATGCTTGAATTGCCTCAGTGTCCATGTTTATTTGAATCGGAAGAAAGAGATAAGCTTTGGCAGGTTTCTGTCTTGCTTTCTAATTATAATTCAGGTTTCAGGTTGTGTTCTTTCTTTGCTGAAATGCATCATTTGGTATATTCTTTCAGCTGCTGCCCTTCTCAGTATTGGTGCCGAAGAGCTTCAGGAGGCGCTGACCTCACACTGTGTAGTAACAAGAGGGGAGACAATTATCCGCACCAACACTGTGGATAAGGCAGCTGATGTCCGAGATGCCATGTCCAAGGCTTTGTATGGGAGGCTTTTCAGCTGGATTGTGAACCGCATTAACACCCTTCTCCAGCCTGACAAAAATATATGGCAAGTAACTTGGGTCAATATGGGATCTCAATACCTAAAAAGTTTATTGATCTGGATACTTAAAGGGGTTTTCCAGGGTTTCATCCCTTTTGTAGTTATGCCACGTAGGGTGTTTGAACTAATGAAAGAATCATACTCACCTGCCCACTGATGCTCAAGTCCTGCACCCTTGCTCTTATTCAATGATCTTCTGGTCCCTGCTATTACTTCCAGCTGGGGTACAGATGGGGTCATATGAAGCCAATGGCTGGCCTTAGCGATGATGTGTCCCTAAGTGGCACATGACTCAGCAGTGACATGCCGCTTGGGGACACATCACTGCCGTAATTTGCTGCGGCAGCGCATACAACTCCGTCCATACTCCGGGCACAAGTGTAAAAGCTGGGGACTGCATGCAGTGTTGGACTGAAGTTCCTTGGGCCCACTAGAAAGGTCCCACCCTCTGTGCATATAGGACCTTAAAGGCCCTGTTTATTAGTGCTTCATTATTGTCAGAGCATGGGCCCACCGGTGGATCCTCTGGTACTCTGGTGGGCCAATCCGACCTTGACCGGATGACTGCCAATTGGGAGCAAGGGTACAGGACCAGAGTAGTGCAGATCAGGTGAGTATAATTCTTTCAGTAACTCAAACATGCTATTGGGCCTGGCTAAAAAGCAAGGAGATCCCTGAAAACCCCTTTAAGCTGACTCTTTAAAAAGTTTTTGCTAATTATATTCAATCATGCAAGTATAATTATGATCAAGAAATAAATCAAATAATTCTATAGCATATGCAAATCCCAGGCAGGTTAAAGTTATTATCCTAAGCTTAAGATTAACATTAAATTAAATTATCTGTAATAAATGTACCCTCCTTTTTGTTTCTCCCCAGCAATGCTGAGAGTGGTATGAACGTGGGCATTCTAGATATTTTTGGATTTGAAAACTTCAAACGAAATTCTTTCGAACAGCTTTGCATTAACATTGCCAATGAGCAGATCCAGTTTTATTTTAATCAGCATATATTTGCTTTGGAGCAGGTAAGTTGGCAACTTTTGTTAAACTGTACATATAACCGTGCTGTGAAAAATGATCTGTCCCAAATCACCATCCAGTCCAGGTCTCCAAGTGCTGCTATTGAAGGAAGTCGGGATGTGAACATTGATGTGGACCGTGATATGGATTCACAATGTCCATATGACAGATTTTGATCTGGCTAGATTGTAGGAGTGCCGCACCTACGGCTTTGAGCACTGTAACCTATCCTGAAGATAGGCCTCACTTAAAAAACGGCTGGACAACCCTTATAAATGAGTCCATTTTTTCTCCAACAGATGGAATATCAGAGTGAAGGAATAGATGCTGCACTGGTGAAGTATGAGGACAACCGGCCTCTATTAGATACCTTTCTTCAGAAACCCATGGGGCTTTTGTCTCTGCTGGATGAAGAAAGCAGATTCCCACAAGCAACAGACCAGACTTTAGTTGGTATATGAAAAAAACATTGCAATTTTATTATACTGCTTTTCTCTATGTAAAATAGTATAGAGTGAACGGAATGAAATAACACACACCAATGACTATTAGATTTGGCTGATGACACTTTCACGACAGATATCCACCTATCAGGTCCGATCCATCGTCGGATGCAGCATGTCCAGGGGCAGTGTGTCCCTCTATATGGTATATGCCATGGGTAATATGATGCTTGTAGTTTGGAAGGGGCCGTTTATTATCTGTACCCCTGTGTTGGCAGTTATGGTGTCCTCCTATTGTAGATGTACATTACATACAGTATCACTGTATACAGCTTTTGCAAGCATATACACAATATATGTGGGTTATGTGACTGGACATTTTGTATCATTTTCTGTAGCAGGTTATTTATTTACTTATCTGAGATCAGATACATTTGTGAAATTAAGTAACACTGTGTGCTTGATCTCTGCCGGGGTGCCATATACTGCATATAATACAATACGTATTCTGTATACATCTGTAGATGTGCATTGTCAGACAAGTCATTAGGTAAGAGTCAGGCTATCTGTATTTTACTATTGATGCAGCATTTTTGATTGATTATTAGGACAGATGGATTTGCTTGATGGTTCCCTGATGAACTTGGCATACACAGGGAATACAAGTTGAAATCCATGAATTATAAAGTCCTTATTTTGGAACCTGTGACTAATATAGCCTTCATCTCTGTATCATTGGCTAATGAGGAAAGATATGTGTGTTTTTGGGATGTTTTGTATTGATCATGATTGTGTGGTATGTAGAAATATAGGAAATTCTAAAGGGTTCTTAAACTTTTATACCCTATTATCCTCCCACTCTTGCACTTGATCCAGCAATAGGGTCTTACTGGGGTCAGATTGTAGTTCAGGGTCACCCCTTTTGGAGCAGGTGATCTTCCTAAACAGTGGTGACTCCAGGAATGTCTGCAGAATACTATGTTTTCTTTGACTTTTATGACTGTTGCTGGTTTTATGTGGATTTATTAAAAGTTATGTTTTAAGTAAGTTATCGCCTTTCTGTGAGAAAAAAATGCATTCCACCAGGTTGGGTGCGGCCCAGCTGTAATGCCTGCAGTATTGTACAGGTGAAACTCGAAAAAATTAGAATATTGTGCAAAGTTCATTTATTTCAGTAATGCAACTTAAAAGGTGAAACTAATATAGGAGATAGACTCATTACATGCAAAGCGAGATATTTCAAGCCTTTATTGTTATAATTTGGATGATTATGGCTTACAGCTTATGAAACCCCAAAGTCACAATGTTGAGGTATCCTTTGCTCAGGGGGTATGGATTAGTTAGCTGACTAGAGTGTGACACTTTGAGCCTAGAACATTGAACCTTTTCACAAAATTCTAATTTTGAGCTGCATTAATGCAATTCCTTTTAATTTGCATTACTGAAATAAATGGACTTTTGGACGCTGTTCTAATTTTTCGAGTTTCACCTGTAGGTTTTGTAGTTTCTCCAGGCTCTGTGCCATCGTTGCTCATTGCTTATGTCACTAGAGGGAATTTCACTTTAGTTGCAGCCACATTGGATCATGCCTACTGTATTTAGAGCTGTGTAATGTTTTTGCTCTTGGTCATAGTCTGATGAAATGTAAAAATTCTACTGTAACAAGTAACCGTCTTTTGTTTAATAACATAAGTAATATCAGTGCTCTGATTTTGTATATTTTTGGTACTGAACATGTAAGAAACTGCATGTAATATAACTGCATGAAATACAATATTGTCTTTACAGATAAATTTGAGGACAATCTTAGATGCAAATACTTTTGGAGGCCGAAATGCGTGGAGCTTTGTTTTGGCATTCAGCATTATGCTGGAAAGGTGAACTTAATCCTTTACATTATTTCACTGAAATCCTTAGGGTAATGGTGAACATAGTAGAGAAAGGGTCCCATAACAAAAACAAAGCTGAGCCTCCTATTATAGGGGCAGATTTCATCACTAAAGATAAAAAGGCCCAGTGTTTTTTTCCCCTGCCCATTGGGCCAATACTATATCCCCTTTATTTGCTAACAGTGTAGTTCCACTCTAGAAAGTTGTGCTCACAGTAACTTACTACCCAATAGCAAAGGAGATGGGACCAACCAGGTCTTGGCACCCCTTTTTTAAGGGTCCCATTTCAACTGGCTCTATAATTATGTAGACACTTGTCCTGGGTATACTGTATATAACTGTGCAGTGTTCACATAAAGCTTGAGTGTTCTCAGCATTAAAGGACTTTTCTGGGGGAGATTAAAAAAAATATAAAAAAAAGGTTCAGAAAAGGTTAAAAAATAAGCATTCCTCACCTTAAAATCCCCTGACTCTCCCATTCTGGCACTGCTCCAGTCCCCACTGATCTCCATTCCTGCTCCTGGCTCAAAACACAGGAAACGGCTGGAAATGCCTGCTTAGCCAATCACAGGCTGAGTTGGCTCACTGCTGTGGTCAATGATTGGCTGAACATTTCCAATCATTTCCTGTTTGTCAAGCCAGAACCAGGAAGCAAAACACAATAGAGCTAGATGCAGTGTTGGAATGGAGTAGTAATGCTTATTTTTTTCAGTTTTTTGTGTCAGTTGTGTCATATTTTGGGGTATAATGTTTTTGAAAAGAGGTGAAATATGTTGATAAATGTACTGGGTCCATTTGCATATATAAGTGGATGATGATGTCATAACTTATGTGTGTGCATGTATATTATGCTTGAGAAAGGATCTGTTATGGTTCGAAATGTCATTGATGTTTGGTGAATAAAGGCTACACGTTTGGCAATAAGAGGGTTGTGGTTCATCTATACGGAATGTGAACAAAGACTTGGAGGTTAGAGTCTGGGGCCACGGGCCCTTGTTAAGTATGTACAGTTGCAAGAAAAAGTACCATTTAGAATGATATGGATTTCTGCACAAATTGGTCATAAAATGTGATCTGATCTTCATCTAAGTCACCACAATAGACAATCACAGTCTGCTTAAACTAATAACACACAAAGAATTAAATGTTACCATGTTTTTATTGAACACACCATGTAAACATTCACAGTGCAAGTGAAAAAAGTATGTGAACCCCTAGACTAATGAAATCTCCAATAGCTAATTGGGGTGAGGTGTCAGCCAACTGGAGTCCAATCAATGAGATGAGATTGGAGGTGTTGGTTACAGCTGCCCTGCCCTATACAAAACACACACCAGTTCTGGGTTTGCTTTTCACAAGAAGCATTGCCTGATGTGAATGATGCCTCGCACAAAAGAGCTCTCAGAAGACCTACGATTAAGAATTGTTGACTTGCATAAAGCTCGAAACGGTTATAAAAGTATCTCTAAAAGCCTTGGTGTTCATCAGTCCACGGTAAGACAAATTGTCTATAAATGGAGAAAGTTCAGCACTGCTGCTCCCTAGGAGTGGCCGTCCTGTAAAGATGACTGCAAGAGCACAGCGCAGACTGCTCAATGAGGTGAAGAAGAATCCTTGAGTGTCAGCTAAAGACTTACAAAAGTCTCTGGCATATGCTAACATCCCTGTTAGCGAATCTACGATACGTAAAACACTAAACAAGAATGGATTTCATGGGAGGATACCACAGAAGAAGCCACTGCTGTCCAAAAAAAACATTGCTGCACGTTTACAGTTTGCACAAGAGCACCAGGATGTTCCACAGCAGTACTGGCAAAATATTCTGTGGACAGATGAAACCAAAGTTGAGTTGTTTGGAAGAAACACACAACACTATGTGTGGAGAAAAAGAGGCACAGCACACCAACATCAAAACCTCATCCCAACTGTGAAGTATGATGGTGGGGGCATCATGGTTTGGGGCTGCTTTGCTGCGTCAGGGACTGGACGGATTGCTATCATCGAAGAAAAAATGAATTTCCAAGTTTATCAAGACATTTTGCAGGAGAACTTAAGGCCATCTGTCCACCAGCTAAAGCTCAACAGAAGATGGGTGTTGCAACAGGACAATGACCCAAAGCATAGAAGTAAATCAACAACAGAATGGCTTAAACAGAAGAAAATACGCCTTCTGGAGTGGCCCAGTCAGAGTCCTGACCTCAACCCGATTGAGATGCTGTGGCATGACCTCAAGAAAGCGATTCACACCAGACATCCCAAGAATATTGCTGAACTGAAACAGTTCTGTAAAGAGGAATGGTCAAGAATTACTCCTGACCGTTGTGCACGTCTGATCTGCAACTACAGGAAACATTTGGTTGAAGTTATTGCTGCCAAAGGAGGTTCAACCAGTTATTAAATCCAAGGGTTCACATACTTTTTCCACCTGCACTGTGAATGTTTACATGATGTGTTCAATAAAAACATGGTAACATTTCATTCTTTGTGTGTTATTAGTTTAAGCAGACTGTGATTGTCTATTGTTGTGACTTAGATGAAGATCAGATCACATTTTATGACCAATTCGTGCAGAAATCCATATCATTCCAAAGGGTTCACATACTTTTTCTTGCAACTATATTTTGATAAGTAGAAGACACTTGCTTTGTGCTCTGTTGTCAATCTGTCAAATCTCCCCCAGAAAACCCCATTTAACACATAAAACAGTAGCATAAATACCACGAGCTTCACCAAGAACAAAGGGCCTGAATCTTGGTCAATGTATGGATTCTTATGAATTAGGGTACTTTCACACTTGCATTAAAGTTTTCCGGTATTGAGTTCCGTCCTAGGGGCTCAATACCGGAAAAAAACTGATCAGTTTTATCCTAAAGCATTCTGAATGGAGAGCATGCTGCGGTATTTTCTCCGTCCAAAATTCCGGAACACTTGCCGGAATGCCAGATCCGGCATTATTTTTCATTCAAATGCATTAATGCCGGATCAAGTGTTCTGGAAAAATGGATCAATTTTTCCGGTCTGCATCCATCTACAAATGCTATCCGTTTGCATACGGATTTCCGGATCCGGCAGGCAGTTCCAGCGACGGAACTGCCTGCCGGAATCCAACAACGAAAGGTGCACATCATGCAAAGCTCCATAAGTCAATTTTTATTGATGCCCCTTTTAGAAAAACTTTTACAGTCAACTTAGCCAAGGATCTTCTACAATTTTTCTTACCTGAATCCATTTTTGCGTATCTGGTTTGCAGGTCCTCTATGATGCTTGTGGTTTCCTCGAGAAGAACAGAGACACACTACCAGCTGATATTGTTGTCCTGTTGAGAACATCAGAAAACAAACTTCTTCAGCAGCTGTTCTCGAGTCCGTTGACTAAAACAGGTATTAATGATGATTGTTGAGAAGATGTTAAAACCTGTCATAAAAGAGGTTCAGTGTTCTCGTTACTCCCAAGGCAGCCACTTCTGGATGGTAATGATCCATAGAGAGAATGGAGATACTGCCTGGAAGAATCTAATGGAGCACTCTTGGCTGTTTCTTCTTATTTTTACAGACTTTTTTTAAATCATAGAACTGACCTTATCCTAAATTATTAGAACGCTTTCTTTCTTTTTTTCTCTCTTGCAGTTTTTTTTATTTGCATTTGTTCTTTTTAATTTATTTGGTGATTAGGAGGTATGTCTAGAAAAATGCTTATATTCCTGACACTTAGGTTTGTGCCCATCCATGATTAAGGCCCCAGAGGGGTCACAAACACATCAGACTGGTGATTTTATATGGACACGGTGGAACTACTTTTTAACATGATGGAATAAAAGTTTGTTTTTATCTTACTCTGCACAAAAATCCAGCAAGTAAATGATCGACTAAAACTGGTACTTTGAGTTGTTTCCTGTAGGTGGCGATATTGTCCTCTTAGCATATTGTAAATATTATGTGTTGGGAACAGAAATCGGTTTTGCAAATCACATTTTAAAGTGTCTTTCTTCAGTGTGTAACGAAACATTTCACCTTGACTGTTACAGATCATCTATATACGACTTACATATTGGAGCTGTAATCTCATTTATATCCATAAGTAGCTGTCACCATTAGTAGATGACATAGATATAAATGCTGTACACAATATAGTGGTGGAGAGGGACAGCTGTCATCATAGGGGGACAAATAGGGGCTAGAAATATCATTCCCCCGGGAAAAGAATTTGTGTAGGTCCTCCCCTGCCATGTACATACAAACTCACAAAAAAATTAAAGGGAATTTATCACTTATAATTTTTTTGCCAGGTAAAACAGATTGTGACACATCTCATATTTTTTTGTAATCTGTTTTTATTTGGTGATTATAGATTTTGTTTCTGTTTCTTGAACATGATTATTTGGGCGGCCATCTTGCCTGAGCTGTTCTTAACAGCATATAACGATATGCTTTACACCAACCACCATGGGCCATAGACAGAATGGAGAGTTTTCTAGGCATGCTCTGTGACCTGTGCAGAGGTCAGGAGGGAGTAGATAAGCTGTGATATCACCTATTGTCAATGTTGGATCCTGTGTTATCTATATATAGCTGATATCTAATTGTAACCCTGCTTGTTTTGATAATGAGATGACTGCTGAAAAGCTATCTGTACAGACCAGGAGGTGGTGCCTTTACATGGGCCATGAATCCCCCAGATAACCGCTAAGAGCGTTCATAGGAATGGTGGTGTAAATGTGCCGCCGATTACCCAATGAACGAGTGAAATGCTCCTTTATTGGTTAATAGATCATTCATGCAGTCACAAAAATTATCGTTTGCCGGAAGGAGATCATGCTGTGTAAACAGCACTCGGCTGCCGGCAAACAATGGCTGTGTATGGGGAGGAGTGCCGGTATTAGCGATCAGTGCTCCCCATACTCTGGAGGTGATCGCTGCATGTAAATCCTCCACTCCTCTGGTGGCAACAGTTAACATTAAACCTTCTGTTATACATTATATATACATAAGAGTGGTGTTCAAGTTAAGTTATCTACCTGAATATGAAAACAAAAAATATATAATGACCCCCAGAATGCCCGGGCCCCTCCTCTAGAGCATACTTACCTGCTCCCTGGCACCCGCGTTCCTCCGGATCCCTGGCACGGCTGCCGCTGCATCTCCGTCACCCGTGATGGTAGGGAGGCTGGTCACTGTCGCAGCCTGCTATTGCCTACTTCCCCCGTCGCCAGATGTTTTGATCCGTGCAATGGGGAGATGCAACGGCGGCCGTGTAGGGATCCAGAGGGACGCAGGTGCCAGGGAGCAGGTAAGTATGCTCTAGAGGAGTGGCCCGGGCATTCTGGGGGTCACTATAGCGATTGGATAACCCCTTTAATCTCCATGAAGCCACATCCCCTGATAGCAGCTTGTGATTTGCGAGACTTGTGAGCTGGCACATTATTGTGACCCAGCAACACCTGCTGACTACTTGCATTTCTCTCTGATTGTCTCACATAATGCCTTTATTGTTGAAGCATAGGTGTCTCCAGTAATTGTTGTCTTGTGTGGCATGAATTCCAGTCAAAAAAAGCCTTCTGCATTCCAAAACACTGTTGCCATGATCTTTCCAGCTGACTGATGCAAACAGAATTTCTTTTGAGTTGATGACCCCTTGTGCGTCCATTGCATAGACTCGTTTGGTCTCAGGACCATGATGGTAGACCCATGTTTCATGACCTGTAATAATTTCTAGAAAAGAAGTCTCCTGGATTTTCTCTAAGCATGTCTAAATTCTCTTGGCTAAATTGCTGGCTACAAGTTATTTGCTCAGGCGTCAATGTTTGTGGCACCCACCGAGAACTGACCTTTGCCATCATCAGAACATCATGAATGACACTGGACGCTGTGCCATGTGAAATGCCTAATTCATGAGCTGTAACAATGACTTTGACCCATCTTCCAAAATCATGGCCTCACTTTACGGCACATTTCCTCTGAAGATGCTTCGACAGGTTGCCCTGAACATAGGGGGTCATCTTCAATTGATTCCCTACCCCATTTAAACTGCTTAGCCTAAAACTTTACTTGGCATCGTCACCATATACAGTAATCATCCTTTCATGGATTTCTTTAGGCTTCTTTTCTTTGATTGTAAGGAATTTAATCATGGAATGAAGCTCCACATCCCTCACTTTCTTTGTAGACCCGCACTGTACTGCACTTGCCATCCTGTCACTTCCAGTGCTTTCATCACACTGAACTGCTACTGTGTGTGCTGCATGTCCAGACATGTCTCAACCTGCACAGACAAGCTCAGCTCTCTAACACTGACAGAACATGCTGGGGTAGATAACTTATTGAACACCCCTTGTACAGTATTTAGCTTTAAATATAACATCGTATTATGGCTTTACTAGACAGATTCCAGTGATTTAACTAATTTTCTCTGTAATTTTCATAATTTACATAAACGCTTTTGTAGCCGCCTTTGTCTAGATTTAATGGACGGGCCTGTAAACCCACAGCTGAAGCCAGCAAAAACTGTGTGCAAATATTAGTGTGTGTTTGGGTCTGTTTCATCTCCTCGCAGTATGGCGACAGTAGGCACAATGTGTGGAAGTACATTGCCAGTTTTTTTTTGCCAACCACAAGTGATGATCTTGTAGAGCTATGGAACATTGCTTTTCATGCTCAAATTCCCCGCTTTTCTTATACTGCCGGCCATAAAACAACACCCTGCCGTCTGACCATCTGCAGCTCTTTTATTGTGTGGGAATTTAACCAAGTGGCAGCATAAAGATAAGCCGGCAACATGCACAAGTCTGAACTGCTACTTCTTACTACATGGATTTATGTGGCTTCATAGAATTTAATGAATATATCTGCCTTATCCTTGTTATTTCTTGACTAAAATAAATCCCGTAGACTTTTATCAATAACTGTTGTCAATGGCAGGAGGGAATGTTTCCTATAAAGAGGACTTGTAGGTTCTTCTGACATGTCAGTGTTAGGCTCCATTCACACGTCCGCAAATGGGTCCGCATCCGTTCCGCAATTTAGCGGAACGGGTGCGGACCCATTCATTTTCTATGGGGACGGAATGGATGCGGACAGCACACAGTGTGCTGTCCGCATCCGCATTTGCGGAGCGCGGCCCCGATCTTCGGGTCCGCAGCTCCGCAAAAGATAGAACATGTCCTATTCTTGTCCGCAGCTTGTGGACAAGAATAGGCATTTCTATAGGGGTGCCGGGCGGGTGTGTTGCGGGTCCGCAACACACCACGGATGTGTGAATGGAGCCTTATGGAGCCACGGAACGTGATTTGCGGCCAAATATAGGACATGTTCTATCTTTGCACGGAACGGAGATACGGAAACACGGAAACGGAATACATACGGAGTACATTCCGTTTTTTTTGCGGAACCATTGAAATGAATGGTTCCGTATACGGACCATATACGGACCGCAAAAAAAACGGCCCGCAAAACGAAAAAAAAAATCGGTAGTGTGAAAGAGGCCTTAGGCTACATGCACACGACCGTATGTATTTTGCGGTCCGCAAGATGCAGATCCGCAAAAAATACGGATGACGTCCGTGTGACATCCGTTTTGCATCCGTTTTTTTTTTTGCGGATCCATTGTAACAATGCCTATCCTTGTCCGCAAGGGCTATGGAACGGACATATGGATGCGGACAGCACACGGTGTGCTGTCCGCATTTTTTGCGGACCCATTGAAATCAATGGGTCCACATCCTATCTGCAAAAAAAAAAACGGAATGGACACGGAGACAAAATATGTTTGTGTGCATGAGGCCTTATTCAGTATTTGCATTCCTTGTGAAATAACCATGCTGGAGCATCATTTATTTAGAGCCGTGTATTGTGCCATTCCCCTGTTATTCCTCCTGAAAAAGTGTGAATAATTTGACCATTAGGTGTTACTGTTCTCCTTGTCTAAGGGACGTGTCCATTCATCATCTGATACTTCCGGTCAGTGCAGACAGTACCTGTTGGGATACATTCTGTAAAGAAGGAAAATGGTAATTGTCAATTTACATTTCCTGCAGTAACAACAAAGGAACTGGACAATGCAGAATTCTAAGAGCAGGTGCTCTAACATTGTTAGGCTAGGTCTACACGACGACATTTGTCGCGCAACATTTTGTTGCACCAATGTTGGGTGACAATTTTTATAATGTTAGTCTATGGTGTCGCACTGCGACATTCGAAATGTTGCGACTGCGACGCGACAGTCGAAAAAAATCCATTCGAGATGGATATTTCTGTGACTGTCGCGTCGCAGTCGCAGCATGTCGCATGTCGCAGTGCGACACCATAGACTAACATTATAAAAATTGTTGGTGCAACAAAATGTCGCGTGACAAATGTTGCAGTGTAGTTGTGCCCTATCTGTCACGCGACAAATGTCGTCGTGTAGACCTAGCCTTAAGGTCCGTTTACATGAGGCGATGATCAGCTGAATGATCATTCATATGAACATTATTCCTTATCCTTTCCCCTTGGAAACACGTCCAGCGACAAACTAGCCAAAGATCACATCTTTAAAAATCATTGTTAGTCGGCAGCACATCTCCTCAACAGGATGTTGGTGCCCACTTTAAATGAAACCGTGGGGAAGAATGATCGTAATGATCGTAATAACTTGCCATCATCGATTAGCGATCATAATGGGCTGCTTATCTGCCTGTGTAAGGCTAGTTTCACACTAGCGCTAGACATCTTGAAATTTGTACTCCTTTACGCACAGTATATACAAATGAGCAGTAGTTTTAAAGGGGTTTTCCGAGTATTTTATACTGATGATCTATCCTCATGATAGGTCTTCAGTATCTGATCGTGGGGACCTGACGCCCAGCACGCCCGCTGATCAGCTGTTTGAAGAGGCAGCGGCGCACTGTTTCCTCCTCGTGGCTTCCCAAGCACAGGGCCGTCCATGGGATAGCGGCTATGCTTGGAGTCACAGCCCAGCCCCATTCACTTGAGTGGAACATTGCTGGGCCCAGGACATGTGATGGATGAACGCGGTGTCACTGGCCTAGGAATAGGCTGATCGGCTGGGTTACCGGAAGTTGGCCCCCACTGATCAGATACTGATGACCTATCCTGAGGACAGGTCATCAATATTCTACTCCAAGAAAACCCCTTTAAGATGAATATAAAAGCTTAGACTTTTACATGTGGTACAGGTAAAGAGAGAACGCGCAGAGCTCCAAGTCATGGAGGACAATCGTTGATTATTAAAGAGGTTGTATCATCTCAGAGATTGGGAAAATATCGCTAGGACATGCCCCCAATTTCTGATAGGTGCAGCTCCTACCTCTGAGACCCACACCTATCTTTAGAATGGAATCCGCAAAGGACGGCGCACCATGTATGCGCGGCTGCCCTCCACTCACAACTGCTGAAAATAGCCGAGCGCTGGCTTGGCTGTTTCCGCCAGCCCAATAGAAGTGAATGGAACGGTGGCCACACTTGTGTGGTGCGCTCTCCATTAATTTCAATGGGACTGCTGCTCGGCTATGTTTGGTCCTCCCATAGGAATGCATGGAGGGTGGCTGCACAAGCGCAACCACTTCTATGGGGCTGACAGCGGTATGTCCATCTTCACTTTGCGGGCTCTGCTCTAAAGATAGGTGTGGGTCCCAAAGGTAGAACCTGCACCTATCAGACATTGGAGACATATCCTAGCAATATGCCCCCCAATGTCTGAGATGATACAACCCCTTTAACTCAATGATTGTCCTCCATGACTTGGAACTCTGCACTTTCTCTCTTTACCTGTGCTACATGTAACTGTCTAAGCTTTTATATCCTTTAACTCAAGCAATTCTCCATGACCTCTTATCTTTAATAAACCTTCAGATTATGCTAAATTGACGTCTTGATTTTCAGAACATGACTATAAGATTTCCATTTTGTAATATAAAGTTCTGTAACATAAGAGGATGAATGACGTCAGGATAGGTCATTAATATCCAACCAGTGAGGGTCCAACATCCCGCACCCCTACCCCTGATGTTCCCTGCAACTTCCACCATTGCGACTAGCACCTTGACTAGAACAGGAAGCACAGCTCTGTTCAGTGTGGTGGTCGTGCCGGGTACTGCAGCTTAGCTCCCATTCACTTCTATGGGAGATGAGCTGCAGTAACCCAGCACGGCCAGTACACTTTGAACAGAGCTGTGCTTCCTGCTCCATTCACGGTGTTAGTTCCAGCCCCGGAAGCTGCACGGAACAGCAGATTGATGGGGGTGCTGGGTGTTGGACCCTCACCAATAAGATATTAATCACCTATCCTGAGTATAGGACATCAATATCAGGAACTCGGAAAACCCCTCTAAGATAAAACAATATATTTTTTGATCCAAATACAAACTAAGGAAAAGTCCTTAGTAGACAAGCTACATTTCTGGAACTTCTCATCCTTGTGTACATATTGGCATGATTTTACATTTTATACATAGGATAGCTGTGGGCCAAACACCATATTTTCCAGCTCCCCTATGAACATGCATCTTGGCTGAGGATCAGCATCTGACTCCTCTGGCTCTGCTCATCTTTTGAGAAAAAGTAAAAATCCAGACAGTCTGATTCTTAATTCCCCCAATGGACAGTAGTGATACCCCTATACACGTTAGATTGGATCGACTGAAATAGGAAGTTAGGGTACTTTAACACTTGCGGCAGAGGATTCCGGCAGGCAGGTCCGTCGCCGGAACTGCCTGCCGGATCCGGAAATCCGGACGCAAACGGATGGCATTTGTCAGACGGATCCGAATGCATTGAAATTCCAGATCCGTCTGTCCGGTGTCATCCGGAAAAACGGATCCGGTATTTATTTTTTTCACAGATTTAAAGGTCTGCGCATGCGCGGACCAGAAGAACGGATACATCAATGCGGCAATTTTAATGCCGGATCTCGCACTAATACATTTCAATGGAAATTAATGACAGATCCGGCATTCCGGCAAGTGTTCAGGATTTTTGGCCGGAGACAAAAATGCAGCATTCTGCTGTATTTTCTCCGGCCGGCCAAAAAACGTAAGAGAGACTGAACTGATGCATACTGAACGGATTGCTCTCCATTCAGAATGCATTAGGATAAAACTGATCAGGTTTTTTCCGGTATAGAGCCCCTAGGACGGAACTCAATACCGGAAAAGAAAAACGCTAGTGTGAAAGTACGTATCAGTATGTTTTTGGCGGGCTTTACCTAAACTGAAGCTAAGTGGAAATGTTACAAGCAATGCCTCCATTGTAACAGATGCCAGATTGATTCTTGCTACTTTGTATTTCTCTCCCACATAAGGTGACCATGTACATTAGATATCTGTTGGCAGATCCAGCCAGTGGTGGTGGATAATCTTATGTTTTTGTAATTGGTTGTATCGGGACCTAAGCCATTTAAGTGGTTAAAGATCCTACAAGAGCCAACAAAAATATAGTCGTCAGTTTTTCTAGTCTCCAGGGTGTAAGCTATATGGGCTGCAGAGGTAGAAGTCACACTTGGGCCCACATGGTGGGTGGAAGCCCCGTTGCATTATTTGCTTTGAGGCTCAGGAGCTTCAAATTGCACCTCTGAGTCTGACATCTTCTAACAAGACTCGATCTGTCATCTTCCCTAAACTCTGATTTCCTGTTCAGTTTTTGGACCATGTTTTCCATTATCTAGCGATTCAAGAGGAAGCACAGATGGTCAAGCAGTAACCTGCTGATCTTCAGGAGTCCCAGATCCTCAGATGGTGGACAGTTGGACAATTCTACACTGTAGCAGAAGATTAAATTTTGCTTCTCCACCTCCAGCAGTCAGAGGTGATAGAAGCAGTCAGGGCAGACATTTTCAGTGTTTTATTTTCTCGGAAAGCGCTTCTCTTGCACTTCTTCGCTCAGCCGCTCATTGTCATCCACAAACTCCTTAGAAATGCGGGAAATCATTAGCTGCTTTCAGTTGGGCATCAGGCACAGTGAGCTGTAAAAATCGCTTCTTAGACAGAAAAGCCACATATATATTCAGGAATCCGGTCACACATTATGCTTTCCTAAAGATCCAAAGTTTGTGTTTAACTTTTTGCTTGCCAAATGTGTGAGTATGCAGTGAATTAGTAGGTCCTATATTACGGAGTCAATTTCTTGAATTATTGGGTTGATGCAGTGACCCAGTGGATCACTGCTAAAGGGCTAAAGTTGCAAAGGATCACTGCTAAAGAGTTAATCCTATGCGTGCCCCGATGGAAGAAAGCCCAGGGAGCACGCACAGCCCAGGGAGCACTAGAGGGGGAGGAATCAGCCACCATGTGGACTACAAACACCCTCATTGCCATCAACACCACTCCCATTCACTTCAGTCTCAGTCATCACTACGCCTCCCCAACTGGTATCTTCCATCTGTACCTGTATCCATAAACTTCTAGCAAATATAGCAGAAGAATGGCACATGGTATTCCCATCTCAGACAATGGGGGCTTATCGCCACCACTGAGACCTGCATCCATCTCATAAACGCAGCCAAAAACGAAGCCAGCGAAGTGGTGGCCGGCAGAGTCCGGTCCGGCCACCACCAAGCATTCCTATTGGCCCGCCAAAAATTGCCAAGCAGTACGCTCAGCTATTTTCGGAATCCCCATAGAAATGAATGGGAGTGCACTGCGCTTGCGCAGCCACGACTTCCCTTCACTTCTATGTCACCGACGGAAATAGTCGAGCCAGTGGTAGGCTATTTTCGGTGGTCCCATAAAAAAGAATGGAGGGCGGCTGCGCATGCGCGGTGCACCCTGGCTCACTTTGCTGGCTTCGTTTACGAGATAGTTTCCTAGTGATATACCACCATTGTAGGATGGGAAGACCCCTTTAAGTGTCCTATTGGCTTAATGGGACAGCCTCTTTAAATGTTATAGGAACGTTTCACTAATGCACAATGGAGACTTGTTCTTGCCATAACCATGATCACAAAGGAAAAACACCCACTGGACAAAATTTAGAAATCTAGGGCCAATTTTCCTCCTGTGTATACTTGTCCCACCAGAAAATATGAAGTGTTCACCCTCTGCATAGAGATGAGGTGTGCGGTCGGTTTGGGCAAGGTGTACTGTACATCTGCATAGGTCTATTGTTTATTCATAACTTTAAATCCTTTTGAAATGTGCTAAAAAAAATGCTTCCGACTCATTATAAAAATCCTGCCACCCAAGAATTAGGACTTTGATGTCACCAATCCGGCTTCAAAGGCTTCTTACAATGCTATTAATCAGTGGAGCCTCTGAAGATATAGCCAGAGAAAACATTTGGACATCTTGTGTTAAACTTTAGGATATACTTGAATGTCTAGCAGATGAATTCTGCACATCACTGCTGCCTCTATTGATGTAAATATGGCCAGACCTATTCAACTACTGCTCTTATTATACATACTGTAAATCTGTGGGTGTTTGGGGGCCACATTATATAACTGTGATATGCAGATGCAGCAGAGCTGAGAGTGCGTCAGCTGTGGCAGACTTGAGTTTTCCATCTGTCACAACTCACTAGGTGTTATCTGTATCCACACACTATAGTCTTTTATCACAATGAACATTGTACATTTTTTAATTTCCCATGTCTATATATTTAAAAACACAAAAATGAAATCTTGCTCTTTTCACATTGGCCACTGAACCTCATATTAGGCTCACGCTTTCTGTTCTGTAGAGATCATTTCTCAGCAGTCATCTCATTATAACTACAAGCATGATTACAATTAAAGGTAACACCTCTATATAGATATCACAGGATCCACAATTCACAAAAGGTGATGAACACAGCTTACTTCCTCCTTCTCCCTGCACAATGACCTCTGCACAGGTCACAGACCATCCAATAAAGGTAACTCTTAAGACTACATTTTCCTATTGTCCATGTGACTTCAGGTTCCCGTCCAGGTGACAGCTTTAAAGCATATCTCTGAAGGCTGACAAAGCAGAACTTTAGCGCTTAGTAGGCGGAGCTGATTTAACGGAACGCTTGCCGCGTATGTGGATGTAGTCTTGGGCTTGTGGGTCCTGAACTGAAGCGGTGCTACAATAGAAATCATGTATATTCAGCAGGAAAAAAAGCAAGTGAAGATGAATAAAATTGCATGTGTGAGACAGATTGTTAGGCAAGGTTCACATCAGGCAAACTACGTTTCATATGGTACAGTTCATATGCTGCCATTTTCTATATCTTATTCCTAATTTATCGGATAGGTTAGTACTAGATATTCAATCTTGGTTTAGATCTTTCTGTTATAGAGCGTATTTGTAGTATGTTCCTAAAAAATGTCCTGCGCTTTTTTTTTTATATCAAACTTAAGTGCAATTGTATATGGTATAGTGCACTCAAAACCCTATGAGTGGGCTTAGCTGGAATGTCCTGCGTTATTGCACTTTATGGCAAAGGTCCGGTGATTATATTGTGTTCATAGAAGATGTCCTGCGCTATTTGCGCTCTTTACCAGAATCCAATGCAGCTACATATGGAGTGAAGCACACAACTCCCTATAAGGGAATTTGGCTCGAATAGTTTAGGAAAGCTTGTGCTATTATACTTTTATGCAGGGCTCCGGTACTGGCTTGTGTGAAACAGCACGTGTATAGGCCCTGTATAAAGGGTTAATCTCTTTGTTACATATTCACATACAATGTTGTGCGCTGTTGCGCTTCTTACCGGTCACCGGTGTTGCCGTCTGTGGGATAATACATACGCAGGTCCGGAGTTTATGTTGTGTGCTGTTTGTCCGCTGACGGTCTCACAAGCAGTCTCTGGTTAGGTAGAGATTTCCGAATGCCAAATAGTAACTTTTGTTTCTTTTATGTCGCTCTGTAATCAGAATAGGATTCTCAAGAAAATGCAGCTCCTGCAGGGGCGTTGCTAGAGTCTGCAGAGATCCGGGGCACAAGCCCACCTGAAGTCACGCCCCACCCCATGAAGCCATGCCCTCATCACCACCCCAGGAGGGGGCCTTCACAGTAGTAATTAACCCCTTTCAGCAGTCCCCCCTTCAGTGAATGGGGGACTGCTGAATGGGGTTAATAACTACAGTGAAGGGCCTAACCGCCTGGTCAACCCCACAGATCATCCATAACAATGTCATCCACAGATCCCCCATAAGTGTCATCCACAGATCCCCCATAAGTGTCATCCACAGATCCCCCATAAGTGTCATCCACAGATCCCCCATAAGTGTCATCCACAGATCCCCCATAAGTGTCATCCACAGATCCCCCATAAGTGTCATCCACAGATCCCCCATAAGTGTCATCCACAGATCCCCCATAAGTGTCATCCACAGATCCCCCATAAGTGTCATCCACAGATCCCCCATAAGTGTCATCCACAGATCCCCCATAAGTGTCATCCACAGATCCCCCATAAGTGTCATCCACAGATCCCCCATAAGTGTCATCCACAGATCCCCCATAAGTGTCATCCACAGATCCCCCATAAGTGTCATCCACAGATCCCCCATAAGTGTCATCCACAGATCCCCCTTAAGTGTCATCCACAGATTCCCTCCCGCCCAGCGCCGCTTCCTAGCTAATTTATTAACTTCACTTGCCTCTGTGTAATCTCGCACAGGCGCACTGGCAGAGGCATCGTCTAACGAGGTGCGCTGAAAGATGGCGCATGCGCACTTTGCTCGACAATGCCTCTGCCAGTGCGCCTGTGCGAGATTACACAGAGGCAAGTGAAGTGAATAAATAAGCTAGGAGGTGGCGCCGCCGGCCCTGCATTTGGGGCACTGGACCAAACATCCGGGGCTCCAGCCCCGAATGTTTTGACCTATCGATGCTCTGAGCTCCTGTATTCGATGTGGTATATACAGGAGCTGCATTTTCTTGAGAATCCTATTCTGATTACAGAGCGACATAAAAGAAACAAAAGTAACTATTTGACGTTCGGAAATCTCTACCACGCATGCGCTAAGTGCCTAAGTGCCGGCACGAACGCAGAGACTGCTTGTGAGACCGTCAGCAGACAAACAGCACACAACATAAACTCCGGACCTATGTATGTATTATCCCACAGACGGCAACACCGGTGACCAGTGTAGGAAGGCGCAAGGGTTCATCATTGACGGAAGGTATGTGTAACCAAGGTTCCTGGCCTCGGTGAGATAAGAGCTGGTAGTTTCGAGTGTCAGCGGCAGCTAGTGCTGACTGGCACTGTTTGCTGTTAGTATGGCTGTAAAGCCGATCCAGGCCGTCTCTTACTAGGAGTGGCCAAAGTGCTGGGTGGGTGGCTGCTCCCCACGTTCCAGGCCGGGTCTTTACTGGCCTATATTAAACCCGGCCAGCAGTCTCAGCTGGGTGTGGTTTTCTCCTCTCTGACAGTGGGGCGCTGTCAGTCTCTGTGTGTTTGGGAACTGAGAACTTTTCTGGGAGTGAAAAGAAGCCACATCTCACTGAGAGACGCCTGCTGGGAAACAGGCCCTAAAGCCTGCTGTGGACTGCGGGTGGAAAAACTGCTGACCAGGTGAAGGCTTTTGTTCTGTGAACTTTTTATGGTGTGAACAAACACCAAGACTGCAAACCGTTACTTTTTGTTTTTCCTTTTGTGTGAATAAAACACTGAACTGTTTAAGTTCAAGACTTTGTGGTTGCCTCTTTACTGCGTCCGCTAGCCTGTCCACCTGAGCAAATCCCCACTCCGATAAGAAGCGCAACAGCGCACAACATTGTATGTGAATGTGCAACAAAGAGGTTAAGCCTTTATACAGGGCCTATACACGTGCTGTTTCACACAAGCCAGTACCGGAGCCCTGCATAAAAGTATAATAGCACAAGCTTTCCTAAACTATTCGAGCCAAATTCACTTATAGGGAGTTGTGTGCTTCACTCCATATGTAGCTGCATTGGATTCTGGTAAAGAGCGCAAATAGCGCAGGACATCTTCTATGAACACAATATAATCACTAGAACTTTGCCATAAAGTGCAATAACGCAGGACATTCCAGCTAAGCCCACTCATAGGGTTTTGAGTGCACTATACCATATACAATTGCACTTAAGTTTGATATAAAAAAAAAAGCGCAAATAGCGCAGGACATTTTTTAGGAACATACTACAAATACGCTCTATAACAGAAAGATCTAAACCAAGATTGAATATCTAGTACTTACCTATCCGATAAAGTAGGAATATGATATAGAAAATTGCAGCATATGAACTGTACCATATGAAACGTAGTTTGCCTGAGCTCCGCAACTTATAATATATGAGGGACCGTGACTCATTTTATCTGCACATTTTTTACCATTATTATTTTCATTTTCATTTTTTGGATTATAATTGTGTTTTTATTTATGCAAATTTAGTGTTAATAATAAATACCTAATTGATTACTTGTGAGCCGACCACTAGTGTATTTAGCAAATGTATTAGCTATTGGGTGGTAGCAGGTCGGGCTCTATTCTGGTGAGCTCCCCATTTTTCATTTTTTATTGCAAGGTTCACATCACTCACATGTGGTGGATGTCCAGCTCCCAAGAGAATAGCTTGTAGAATCAAAGCTCAGATCCTAAGGTGTGTCCACACCCTGGAGACACTTGGAAGAAAAGGAGTTGGATCCAGCCAGTAAAATCACATCTTCTTTATTGAAAACTGTTCACACTAAAAGACGCACATCCTGGTGTGGTCTGACGCGTTTCAGCTGTAACAACAGTCTTACTCATAGACATAAATGAATAAAATACAAGCATGGAATATAGATGCAACTTGTCAGCTGTTATCCATGATTACAGCAAATTACAGAAAGTGCATCCGGTGTAGCATGCAGACACAGGGAGTGGCATTGCAATTTACTTTGAATATTCTTCCTATGTCTGCCTGCCACATCTGATGCACTTTCTGTAATTTGTTGTAATCATGGATTACTGATAACGGCTGTCAGGTTGCCTGTACTGTATATTCCATGCCTGTATTCTATTCATTTATGTCAGTCCAGACAAGGGGCGTTGCTAGGGTCTGAAAACTTCCGGGGCACAAGCCCACTGTATCACGCCCAGTGAAGCCACGCCCCCACCCCATGAAGCCACGCCCCATCACCTGGGGGGGGGGGGGCCTTCACAGTAGTTATTAACCCCTTTTAGCAGTCCCCTCTTCAGTGAATGGAGGACTGCTGAAAGGGATTAATAACTACTGTGAAGGGCCTAGCCATCTGGGCAACCCCACAGATCATCCCCTCAGTAATCTGTATCCTGCAGTAACTTAACTTTAAATCAGCGCTCATCCAGGGGTCAAGTCCTGGGAAAAAAGTGTGGGAACTCACCCAAGAACTCACTCAACCACTGTACCTCATAATTTCCAGCACAGTGACCCGATAAATGCCAGCACAGTGACCCCATAAATGTCAACCACTGTACCTTTATAATTGCCAGCACAGTAACCCCCTACATGTCAACCATTTTACACCATAAACGCTAGCACCATCCAGTAGCATTGCTACCCTTTCCCACACTTCCGCACAGTGTGACATACTGAACTGAAAAAAAAGAGGTAACAGTACCAGATTTAAAATGCACAGACTAGTCCAAATAGGTAACATTTTGTACCTTCTGAATAAGTGAAGGGTCTGGTAAAAACCATACCATAACTAGAAGACTAGTCATGGTTGTGTATTGGTTTACCACAGTTTGACTTATAACACAAATTTTGCTATTTGAATAAACATGAATAGCTGCAGACTCCACCTAAAAGATATCCGTTTATACCACAGGTAATCTGGCTCAGTCAAGAGCACGAGTGACAGCGGCTTCTCGATCTCTGCCTCCTCAGCTCAATGCAGGACGTATTAAGGTCAGGATTGGTGGAACGGTACCCCAAAAAGGGGTGCAGGGGCCTCTTCAACTAATTTTTTAAATAGTATATATTGATTAATCCACCCACTGCCTTTCATTTTTGTCACTACTTTTCACTTACTGCTACTACTATTGCTACTGTTACTACTACTACCATTACTACTACTTCTGCTTCTACTACTTCTAATGCTACTGCTACCACTGCTGCTACTACCACTACTACTCTACTACTTCTGGTACTACTACTACCACCACTATTGCTACTTCCGCTACTACTCCTGCAACTACTACTACCACTACTGTCACTTTTACTATGTCTGCTACTACTTCTGCTACTACTACTTCTGCTGCTATTACTATCACTGCTACTACTACCACCACTACTACTTCTGCTTCTACTACTTCTAATGCTACTGCTACCACTGCTGCTACTACCACTACTACTCTACTACTTCTGGTACTACTACTACCACCACTATTGCTACTTCTGCTACTACTCCTGCAACTACTACTACCACTACTGTCACTTTTACTATGTCTGCTACTACTTCTGCTACTACTACTTCTGCTGCTATTACTATCACTGCTACTACTACCACCACTACTACTTCCACTACTGCTACTACTACTACTTTTGCTACTATTACTACTGTTACTATTATTACTACTACTTCTGCTACTACTAATACCAATACTACTACTTCTGCTACTACTACTATTATCACTATTACTACTAGCTGCTGCTGCTACTACTACTACCACTAATGCCACTGCTACCACTACTACTACTACCACTACTACTCTACTACTTCTGGTACTACTACTACTACCACTACCACTATTGCTACTTTCGCTGCTACTACTACTGCAACTACTACTACCGCCACTTCTACTACTTCTGCTACTACTACCACTACTTCTGCTACTACCACTACTACCACTATTACTATTTCTGCTAATACTTCTGCTGCTATTACAATCACTGCTATTACAGCTACTGCTACTACCACTACTACTACTAATATGTCTGCTTCTACTGCTACTATTACTACTACTACTAATACCACTACTACTACTTCTGCTGCTACTACTACCACTGCTTCTACTACTACTACTATCACTACTACTATTATCACTATTACTACCAGCTGTTACCACTACTACTACTGCCACTGCTATTACGTCTGCTTTTACTGCTACTATTACTACTACTAATAATACCACCACTACTGCTACTTCTGATTCTACTACTACAACTACTACTAGTGCTTCTGCCACTACTACAACCACTACTACTATGATCACTATTACTACTAGCTGCTACTACTGCTACCACTACTTCCACTGTTATTACGTCTGCTTCTACCACTACTATTACTACTACTAATACCACTACTACTACTTCTGCTACTACTACTACCATTGCTACTACTGCTTCTACTACTACTATTATCACTATTACCACTAGCTGCTACTACTGATACCACTACTGCCACTGCTACCACTATTTTTGCAACTTCTACTACTTCTGCTAATACTATTACCACCACTATTTCTATTATCACTACTACTACCACCACTTCTGCCACTACCATTACTGCCACTACTACTACTGCCTCTCTTACTACTACTACCACTTTTGCCACTACCATTACTGCCACTACTACTACTTCTACTACTACTATTGCCTCTATCATTACTACTGATACCACTACTGCTATTGCTACCACTACTTTTGCAACTTCTACTACTTCTGCTAATACTACTACTACCACTATTTCTACTATCACTACTACTACTACCACAAATTCTGCCACTACCATTACTGTCACTTCTACTATTATTGCCACTATTACTACTACTACTACTACCACTACTACTGCCACTATCACACATACACCTCTAATGTAACTGATGCATTTACTCTTGTTGTGGAGTTTGTCTTCAGTGGCCCAGGTCTGCATTGCTGTAATTATCTGGCAGTATAAGCAGTTCAGTCCAGCGACTAGTACTAGCTGCTACTACTGCTACCACTACTGCCACTGCTACCACTACTTTTGCAACTTCTACTACTTCTGCTAATACTACTACTACCACCATTTCTACTATCACTACTACTACTACCACTTCTGCCACTACAATTACTGCCACTACTACTACTTCTACTACTACTATTGCCCCTATTACTACTACTACCACCACCACTTTTGCCACTACCATTACTGCCGCTACTACTACTACTTTTACTACTACTATTGCCTCTATCACTACTACTGCTACCACTACTGCCACTACTTTTGCAACTTCTACTACTTTTGCTAATACTACTACCACTATTTCTACTATCACTACTACTACTACCACCACCACCACGTCTGCCACTACCATTACTGCCACTACTACTACTTCTACTACTACTATTGCCTCTATTACTACTACTACGACCACCACCACAAATTCTGCCATCTTTCTACTTTCTACTATCACTACTACTACCACTTCTGCCACTACAATTACTGCCACTACTACTACTTCTACTAGTACTACTACTATTATTGCCACTATTACTACTACTACCACTACTGCCACTATCACACATACACCTCTAATGTAACTGATGCATTTACTCTTGTGGTGGAGTTTGTCTTCAGTGGCCCTGGTCTGCATTGCAGCAATTATCTGGCAGTAGAAGCAGTTCAGTCCAGCGATGTTGCTGTATACAGATATCAAATATATCTTTGTCATAAATGAGGATTTACAAAATTCTGTTTTTCACTCTGCTGTGCTTAGGCCGTTTCACTGGATAAGGCCTCATGCACACGACCGTATGTGTTTTGCGGTACGCAAAAAAAAACGGATGACGTCCGTATGGCATCCGTTATTTTTGCAGATCCATTGTAATAATGCCTATCCTAGAAAAAAAATAGTACATGCTGGGCTACGGAACGGACATACTGATGCGGACAGCATTTTTTGCGGACCCACTGAAATGAATGGGTCCTCATCCTATCAGCAAAAATAAATTAACGGACAAGGAAACAAAATACGGTCGTGTGCATGAGGCCTAATACAGAGCACCCATCTCATATTTAGGTAACAAGCCCAAGCCAAGCACTAGGAGGGCTGCTTTTAATGATGGCACTTATGTTCTCATTTGATCCATATGAATTCATAGTAAATTACTGAGAATGAATGAATGAATGGACAACCTCCTCATATTAATATTCTTTATTTTTTGCAATCAGATAGATACAATGGAAATGATGAGGCATCCGGACGAAACAACTAATATGAAAAGACAGACTGTGGCTTCTTATTTTAGGGTAGGTAGCCTGAAATAATTGTAGTAATTCCATGTATTTTTCATATATAATGTCCAATACCAGGCTGGTGAATTATTTCTATTAATCTGCTAAATGAGGAAACCAACCGCCCATATTATATAAGGCACATATAAAATCTGAAGATCATGTCCATGAAGCCTTAATCCGTGTCATCAAAATAATTCAAATTTAAATAATTCAAGTCAAAATAACTAATAATTTTTATTCTGTGCCCTCTTTTGCATAGTATTCCCTTATGGACTTGTTATCCAAAATGGTGGTTGGGCAGCCTCATTTTGTCCGCTGCATTAAGCCAAATGATGACCGGGAGGCAATGAAGTTTTGCCGGGAGAGAGTACTCATGCAACTGCGCTACACAGGGATTCTAGAAACTGTCAATATCCGAAGACAGGGATATTCACATCGTATTTTATTTGAGGAGTTCCTCAAAAGGTAAGAAAATACATGACAACTCTTTACTGTAATGTCAGTTGTCTCTTAGATGCAACATTGTATCAATAATGTTTTCCAATCATCAAAAATAATCTCAAAACTGCGGCAATCGAGGTAGAACACATGAGGTTTTTAAGATGCATTTTTGTCATTTTTGTTACCCCTACAAAAATTCAACATGCAAAGCCAGCTTGGGGGCAATGTCTTATTGCTGTCTTACATTTAGACATCTTATAAACAAGACCAGGAAGGCTGAAGATGCACCAAATTTCATCACATTGGCACACGCTGTATGATAGCTTTGGGGCATCTTGCAAGTCAGGTTGGACACTTCGGGGGTAATGTATCAAGCGTGCTGCATCAGAAAAATGGAGTGACCGTGTCAGTTTTCTCTGTAGAGTAGGCAACAGCGGCAAATTTATGACGTATTTGTTCCATTTTTTGGGTGGTTTGCACTATGCCTGGTAGTTTGCATTTACTAAGGGGCAGCCAGATGTTTTATGAGCAGAGCTACATTTTCAGCCATATTTATCATTGTGACTTTTTGCAAAAAGTCACAACAAGTGTGCTCCAGTCCACCTAGAGGCATACCAACTGATGGAACCTGAGAAAAGTTTGGACAGAAAAATCCATAGGTATTTCATGTGACAAATTTTATTACAAAAAGCTGAATTTTTTTTTTTTTTTTAAGTTGCATTTTGATACATGTTGTTTTCTTTCTTACACCAATATTTTGTTCCAAAAACGAGAGTGCACACCAGTAATAAATCTGGTGCATTTGAAGTCTCCATTTAGCCACGTCCCTTTTTTCTAATCTAATTTTTCTAATCACTTTTCAAAACTGTCTATTGAGGCACAAAAATGGTCTAAAACTCATAAATCCAGCTTATGGCATCTATGTCAGTTTTTGTTGCCCACTAAGCCAAATCTGTGGCACATTTTTCTCAGTCAATCTCCCCCACTGTTTGCAAGCAGCAAGTGGAGCTGTGGTACATCCTTCTGAAATTGTCAACATATACAGTGTGAAAAGGGCCTAACATTGGTACATTGCTGACACATTTCATCACACACTTATATACAAGAAGACGAACAAAGAAGATTTCAACTAAAAAGTTAAATTCACACTTCTATATTTAGGTCAGTATTTATAAGTGAAAACCAAGAATGGGTCCAAAATATGGAAGAGGTCCAAATCTTTCCATTACTTTTTTCTGCTATGCTCCACTCCTGGGTTTGGTTTACAAAAACTGATGCGAAATACTGACCATGTGGATGTGGCCTTAAAGGGATTGTCCAGGTTTTTTGAATTTTTTTGGCTGTCAACCCCAGCCTGTTATACCTGCTGAAAAAAATCATACCCACCTGCTTCCTTGGTCCCTGGCTCCCTACCATGGTCTGTAAACTTCAGGATGAATGGGATCACGTATGCTGCTTCAGCCAATGATTGGCCTCAGCAGTAACATGTCAACAAGCGGCACATCACTGCTGGGTCACGTGCTGCTTGGGACATTCACCACTGAAGCCAGTCAGTGTCTGCAGTGGTGCACATGAACCCACTGTGCTTCCTAGGCCCTTTCGACACATATTATGTGACCTATCGCCGGTCACAGCAGTCACCAGGGATGCGTCAGCACCAGGGGTTCGATGATGTATTACATTTTGGAATCCGTTGTGATTTTTTTTTTAAAACAGGATAAATAAAACACCTTCCAGACAAGCCCTTTAAGATTTTGCAGCATCTACATTGTATGCACTTACTGAACAGTACACAAGGTATAGATGGTTTTAGGTGGATAACAACCATGAAACAACCACCTGGAAGTAATAACATACGAGACACAAGCCGGACGGCTGATTGAAATAATACCCAATGTTTTTTTCCTTCTCCTTTTTTCTGCACTAATAGTTTATAAAATGCAATTGTCATATAAACATGGTCTGCAGTATCAGGAGGAAAGCTGCTAACTCATCTATTTTGTTTGTACAGGACTAAAAAGGATCAAAGTAGCAATTAAGTTTCGGGCTTAAGGATCTTTCATATCCTCAGATTTACCATAAGGCTCTGACTCTTGTTCATTCTTGCCTAATGGGTTTTTTGAATATGAACAAAGAAGTGTCAATCTGTTTAGCATTTGATCTGCTGCTCTGAATATTTGAGGAATTTCATGGATCACCGGCTAATGTATTTATCTATTCCCAATATTTCACTTAAAGAAACCATTTCAAAGCTTTAATTATGGCTCTCAACACAGAAAATAATGTGTGCAAATTCAGCAGAGGGCTTGTCAATGTCTTTGGATGTAGAAACTGAAGTCAGTGAGAGACTGTGATCATTTTAAGATTTTTTCTTAGAATGAATTGTTAAAAGCTCCATAGCCAAGTCGTTTGTAGTTATTATTAAAAATTCAAGTCATAAGTAAAAGTTCTTCTTTCCATTGTAATATAAATGCTACCTGAGCATGCACGACTTTTACGGAGCCTCCAACACAGATGTGAACTTGCCCTTAGCTTACTAGTGAATGTAATATACAGTACCTGCAAGGCCAAGGTTAGAAATTGGATGAGTAATGAGCAAAGTTATTCTGTTCTAAGAATTCATCTAAGCCTTTTTTTAAAACGTCCACTGTTCATGCAGTTACCATGTCCTGGGGTAGACGATTGCACAGATTTAGGGCTCATGCACACGAGTGTGTTTGCTCTGTGCTGCGGAATGTAAACGACCGGTCCACAATATACGGGCATTGACCATGTGCACTCCATATCACGGATGAGGACCGATTGACTTGAACGGGTCTGCATCCGCCAGATACAACCGAAGATAGGACTTCACCTATCTTTTTTTGATGCTGAGGAGGCACGGTTCGGAAGCCCACGAAGCACTTCCATGAGCTTCTGATCCGTGCCTCTGCACTGCAAAAAGAAAGAAAATGTTCTATCTTTTGCCATATGTTGTGGATCACAGACCTATTCAAGTCAATGGGTCCACATCTGCAAGTGGAGTGCACATGGCCAGTGTCCGTGAATTGCGGACCACAGTTTGCAGTCCGCAGCATGGGCACTGAGCCAGTATGCTCGTGTGCATGAGCCCTCACAGCTCTAATTGTGAATAGCCCTTGATACCTCTGCAGACCATACATTTTCTTTCCCAGACAGAGACCGTGCACCTTACCTTACTATACCATATATTTTGTGTGTCCCATTTACATATTTATATAAGTTAATCATGTTCCCCCTTAGACACCTCTTCTCAATCCACCCTCATAAGAAAGACCCTCCATGCCCCTTATCAGTTTAGTCGCTCATCTTTGTACTTTTTCCAGCTCCAGCGCATCCTTTCTATGAACTGTCTGGTGACCAAAAGTGAACTGTTTATTCCAGATGACGCCATACCAAAGCTTTGTAAAGTGGTAATATTACATCCCTGTCCTGCAAGTCCATGCCTCGTTTAAAACCCGACTGATCTTAGAAGCAGCTGATTGACATTACTTGCTCATTGAGAGAATTAAGAATGCCAACATGTACTGTGATATACTGAAGCAGAGCATGATCCCCCACAGGGCAGTATTCTAACATGATAATGACCCCAAACACACCTCCGAGACGACCACTGCCGGAGGGTAAAGGTGCTGGATTTGGCTAAGCATGTCTCCAGACCTAAACCCTATTGAGCATCTGTGGGGCATCCTGAAACAGAAGGTGGTGGAGCACTAGGTCTCTAACATCCACCAGCTCCGTGATGTCATCATGGAGGAGAGGAAGAGGATTCCAGTGGCAACCTGTGAAGCTCTAGTGAACTCCATGCCCAAGAGAGTTAAGGCAGTGCTGGAAAATAATGGTGGCCACACGAAATATTGACACTTTGGGCACAATTTGGCCATTTTCACTTAGGGGTGTACTCACTTTTGTTGCCAGCGGTTTAGACATTAATGGCTGTGTGATGAGTTATTTTGAGGACACACCAAATTTACACTGTTCTACAAGCTGTACACTGACTACTGTACATTGAATCAAAGTGTCAGATCTTCAGTGTTGTCCCACGAAAAGATATAATAAGATATTTACAAAAATGTGAGGGGTGTACACACTTTTGTGAGATACTGTATAGTCTACGATCTACAAGTACACCCAAATCCTTCTCTACAAGTGACTTTCCCAGTGTTACTCTCTCTAGGACATATGATGCATGTAGATAATTAGTGCCCAGATGCAGAACTTTACATTTATCTACATTGACCATTGAATCTCATTTGCCAAATGGATGCTCAAGCACTCCTAATGTCCAAGTCAGCTTGTACCGGTGAAACTCGAAAAAATTGGAATATCGTTCAAAAGTCTATTTATTTCAGTAATGTAAATGAAAAGGAATTGCATTAATGCAGCTTAAAATTAGAATTTTGTGAAAAGGTTTAATATTCTAGGCTCAAAGTGTCGCACTCTAGTCAGCTAACTAATCCATACCCCCTGAGCAAAGGGGACCTCAAAATTGTGACTTTGGGGTTTCATAAGCTGTAATCCATAATCTTCCAAATTATAACAAATAAAGGCTTGAAATATCTCGCTTTGCATGTAATGAGTCTCATATGTCAGTTTCACCTTTTAAGTTGCATTACTGAAATAAATGAACTTTGCACGATATTCTAATTTTTCGAGTTTCACCTGTAGTTTATGATCTTGCATCTACTAATTTCGAAGTTGCACATGTAAAATAATATAGACATACAAAGTCTAAATTATATCTCCATTTAATTGCTTAATAATACTGCCATATAGTGGCCACATGCAAAACATTGGCAACACAACGCTCCCATTTAATGCCCAGATAAAACTGCCATTCCTTGTACTAATAATAAGGTAAAAGTTTTACTCCCGTGCAGTGTCCACATAATATTGTATACACAACTGACATAATACCGCCATATGGATCGGTGCAGAGGAGGGGGCTGAAAGGACAGTTGTAATGTGACTCTCAGACACACAGTTTTCTCTGTTGTCAGGCACAAATGAGCACTCTATAAGCTAAGCTACTGGAACTGACAAGTGGTCCATTCTCAGGGGTCCTTTATAAATGACCCCGGACAAGGTCTCACTTTGTAGCAAGTAAAGAAAGTCAAATCAGTGACATTTGCATCTGTGTAGATAGAATTAGAGTGAGCGGCTTGCTTACTTGCTCTGCAGATATTCTGTATAATACAAGTTGTCCATTCAAACTTGATCCACTTTCCAGTCACTTCTATGAATATCAAGTCCCAACTGTTTCTGTGTAAATGTGGATGGAGACCTCCAGTGGTGGCCTCATCCATTCTGGAGATGGCTTCGGGTCCAAGAGTTGGGCCCCCCATCTACCAGACATTTATGACATGTCCTGTGCACAGGTTTATGGCATCTAGAAGGCACTCTCCTTTCTTCCACCACTATTTGTGCCGTATGTACGGGAACGCGCGACAAGACGCCCCAAAGAAGCTCCTGTGTACTTCTTGGGGCGTCGGGCGTTTTACAGCGCGATCGTACGCGCTGTAAAACGCTCAGGTGAGAACCATTCCCATAGGGAATCATTGGTTCTTGCCTGTTGAGCATAGAAGTAGGAACGCGCTGTAAAACGCTCAGGTGCGAACCAAATCTTAGGGGAGACATCCTTTACAAGGAGGGGTTCAGCTCAGCAGCTTTCCAAGCAATAGTTGTTCCAACATCAGTGGTGTATATTTTCCCATCACAGCCCCGATAGAAACAGGTCAAAGCTATACAAAGTAAGGGTACTTTCACACTAGCGGCAGCCTTCTCCGGCAGCCTGCCAGATCCGTGCTGCAGCTAGTGCACGCGTGCCGCCGGAGGTCCGCTCCGGCCCCATTGACTATATTGGGACGTAGGCCTGAGTTCCGGCGGCAGCACGGCATGTAATGCTGTTGCCTTTCATATGTATCCCTTGAATTGGTATTAAAGCGATTGTCTCACTTCGGCAAATGGCATTTATCATGTAGTGAAACTTAATACAAGGCACTTACTACTGTATTGTGATTGTCCATATCGCCTCCTTTGCAGACTGGATTCATATTTTCATCACATTATACACTGCTCGTTTCCATGGTTACAGACCACCCTGCAATTCAGCATCGGTGGCCGTGTTTGCACATTATAGGAAAAAGCACCAGAAAGGCCGGCACTTTTTCCTATAGTGTGCAAGCACGGCCACCGCTGATGGATTGCAGGGTAGTCGTAACCATGGAAACGAGCTGTGTATAATGTTATAGAGATAAGGAATCCAGCCAGCAAAGGAGGCAATATGGGTAATAACGATATATTAGTAAGTGGCTTGTATTAATTTTCTCTACATGATAAACTTGCTGAAGTGACACAACTGCTTTAATTATATGTGTGTGTGTGTGTGTGTGTGTGTGTGTGTGTGTGTATATATAATAAAGAGTTACCTGCACTATTTTTGTTTGTTATTTTGTTTATACTGTATATTCGTTAACACTAATATATTTGATAGGGTTCCTCTGCTGCATAGTGGAATCTAGGAAATGTGACATTTTAATGTTCCTTTGTAACAGGGTATTTTATTTCTATTACTTTGCAACTCTTTATTATTCTTATCATCTTCTAGGTATTATTACCTTGCATTCAAAGCTCATCAGAATCCTCCACCGACGAAAGAAAGTTGTAGTGCAATTCTAGAAAAAGCTAAACTTGAAAAGTGGGTTCTTGGAAGAACTAAGGTAAATCTGCAGCTATTATTCTGTGACATTAAGAGCCCCCTAACAAAACATGTGTGTTTTCTTTTACCAGTGCTTTAATATGGCAATAGGGCATCCTATGCAGAATTTTCTGAATCCACACAAGGTCTAAAATAGAGACGTCAGATTTTGAGAACTTTTCTACAATACTTTTACTGTTTCGCTAAAATAAGTAAATTATAAAAGACAGCATGGATCAATCCTATCACATTTCACGGACTGTCAATTAAGCATTAGGTCAGATGGCATTAACATCATTGTACGGATTAACATAATGACAAGATGTAACCACAGCTTTCATGCAATTAACCACTTGCCATGAATTCTTAACAGGTCAGCTGAAGGCAACTAGTCAAAAAACTAAATCCCACCCGACTCCACACCAGCCAACAGACTCCCAGAAGGCGTGAAATTACAGATTTTATTTGCTCACAAAATACCTCCTAGCTTTGTCTTAAAGGGGTATTCCAGGATTTTACTATTGATGGATTAAGGATACCAATATCTGATTGGCGAGGGTCTGACACCCCTCACCCAAGCCGATCAGTTGTTTCCAAGTAGCTTCAGCACCGGAACTTCCCCGTTCTGTCTGTTGTGTGTGTAGTGGATGGAGCTGGTAACTGCAATGGGAGCAACACTGCGGTAACAAACTCCATCCACCGGACAATGTGTAAAAATTTTTTATGGAAAGTAGTCCATTTACACCCATTCTATTTAGGACAAGGGTGCTGGTCGGCAGACCCTAGAGCTCATAGACCATTCCTATCTCCTAGTACACCCCCCCCCCCCCCCCCCCCCCCCACACACACACACACACACATTATTTTAGTAAAAAATTGGTGGTTAGAGATTTAAAAAAATATAAAAAACATATTTAAAAAGTGATTTAAACCTGTCATGTTGATCCTGGTTTTTCTGCATGTTATCGAGCAGGAGGAGCTGAGCAGATTGATATACTGTATAAGTATGATTTAATATCAGGAAGTATTACTTTACTGAGAGAGTAGTGGATGCATGGAATAGCCTTCCTGCAGAAGTGGCAGCTGCAAATACAGTGGAGGAATTTAAGCATGCATGGGATAGGCATAAGGCCATCCTTCATATAAGATAGGGCCAGGGGCTATCCATAGTATTCAGTATATTGGGCAGACTAGATGGGCCAAATGGTTCTTATCTACAGACACATTCTATGTTTCTATGTTTCTATGTACAGTTTCGTGGCAAAACAATTAGTATAACATATTTTTGTCTAATTTAAATTCCTGCTCATTCTGGGTTTTAAAGTCCAGGGGGCGGTGCTCTCAGTGATTGACAGCTCTCTCTGTATACACTGTCATAGAAGGAAGGCTGTCAATCACTGATAGGACCGCCTCCTGGACTTCACAGCTCAGAATGAGCAGGAATATAAATGACAAACAATATATAAATCTTGAATATATTAAGTCTTTTCCCACAAAACTATATAGCAATCTGCTCAGCTCCTCCTGCTCTATAACATGCTGCCTGCAGCTCAAATACCATGATTAGTGTTGAGTGAATCCGAATTTCAGGGAAAATTCGATTCGCCATAAAGCTGAACTTCCTGGTGCTTCGTGGTAGTGAATTGATTTTCCCTGAATGGCGGTACAAAATAAAAAAAAAAGATCATACTTATCTCATCCATTTGATCGCAACGAGCCGGCCAACGCCATCTTGATTGAAGATCTCGCACAAAATACTGTGTGCAGTGACTTATGACGTCACCACGCTGGCCGATGTGATGACGTCATCACAGGCCGTGTGAGATTTTGCGATAGATCTTCAATCAAGACGGCGGTGGCCGGCTTGTTGCGATCAAATGGAAGAGGTAAGTATGATTTTATTTTTTATTTTTTACACTGTGTTATAACTGTCAGATGCGATGATCAGCTATGAACGCGGCATCTGAGGGGTACAATGATGGAGAGCTGTGCAATAGCCGCTCCCTGTCATTGCACCCACTACTTCCAAAGCAATGAACTTCGTTACGAAGTAATTCATGACAAAGAAAATTGTTTTGTAAAATTCGGCGAAGCAGATGAATTGAATTTCACAATACTTCGCTCATCTCTAACCATGATCTATGTGACAGGTTCCCTTTAAACCAAAACCTCTCATCAAAGGCAGTGCAATACAACTATTACATATCCACAAGCATTGGTCAGCCTTACTCCAGTCACCTCCAGAGCAGCGAGCGACAAGCTGCTCCATCTTACATGGACGCTGGGGTAGCATACATTAATCAGCTGTAGGGTCTATCATCTTATGTCATGTGTTTTACCAGTGTGATATTAATAAGCAGTATATTTGCCGTTTAGCAGGCAGTCCTTCAGATGAGTCTGCATGTGAGGGGTGAACACGAAAACCTTGCCCTTCACAACTGTCTTTCTGTTGAAGGTTTTCCTGAAATACTACCACGTGGAACAGCTAAACCTCTTACTGCGGGAAGTCATCGGACGGGTAGTCGTGATGCAGGCCTATACCAAAGGATGGCTCGGTGCAAGGAGATATAAGAAAGTTAAAGAGAGGAGAGAAAAGAGTGCGACCTGTATCCAGGCTGGTAAATAGGACTGCAGGGTGTACCTATAATGGGTGGCTGTAGGACCTGTGTGGTCACATATCATCTCGATGACTTGGAAGCATTGATGTTGCTTCAGTTCAAATCCTATATAGTGCGATCTATACACATATGGATGGGGAAAAAACTAAAGTAGCAGCATAATTACATAGCATAATTGAAAATAGACATATGTCCATCAGGTTCAACCAAGCATATGATGAATCATGTAATACAAGTTGCATTTTTTCATTTTTATGTTGCTCTCACCAATTTTGGAAAGCAGATGAGATTTACTAAAATTTACATCATAAACTGGAGTACATTATAGCGCAAGTCTAAGCCAGCTCAAAGCTGGTATAGATTTACTTTTCTGGAGCAAGGACTTCCTGAAGGTGCGCTGAGTTTATTAAAGGGCATCTGTCAGCAGATTTGTACCTATGACACTGGCTGACCTGGTACATGTGCGCCTGGCGGCTGAAGACATCTGTGTTGGTCCCATGTTCATATGTGTCCGCATTGCTGAGAAAAAAATTAAGTTTTAATATATGTAAATGAGGCTCTAGGAGCAACAAGGGCGTTGTCGTCATTACACCTAGAGGCTCTGCTCTCTCTGCAGCTGCCGTGCCCTCTGCACTTTGATTGGCCAGGCAGTGAAAACGGCATCATGCCTGCCTTGTCCCGTCAATCAAAGTGCAGAAGGCGCAGCAGTTGCAGAGAGAGCAGAGCCTTCAGGAGTAATGGCAATGCCCCCATTGCTCCTAGAGGTTCATTAGCATATATTAAAACATGCATGTGGGCACATATGAACATGGTAGACAACAATGGCTGGCTCACATGAATTTGCACATAATTACACTATTTAATATTCTAATTCATGAAAAATACACCTATAAAATATAAACACATAATTCCACAAAACACATGATTCAGAAACACGTAAAAATACAATTCATCTCATCTATTTCATGATCAAGTCCCTTGGATGCGGAGCTCACGCATGTATTCCAATATAAAAGTCAAAGTAAAAATAGGAATAAAAAAATGTGATTAATATGAGACACAGTTTCCTCATTAGTTGCTACGCTCCAGACGTGTGATTAGTAGTTTTAGTTGTTGTTTAATAATATAGTCACATCCACGCAGTTCGCTAGGTTGGATAATGCTCTGTATACTTCGTATATATCAATTCTAGCGTGAACCACGTACTGCCCCGTGTTAAATGGCTCGTTTCTCATATAGATATAAAGTCATAATGTGAAGCTTTTAACTCAGTTTGTTTATCCGGCATGTGGTATAACTGTTACTCACGTATCCACAATATCGCCGTTGTTGTGCTCTCACCCGGTCTCTGGTTATGTTGTTCTCAATTGTATCGCTCCTTCACTGAGCGTCTCTTCGCGCATGCGCATTGAGTTCACCGGGACGCCAAGTTGTTCTCCGACCGTGCGCTGTGTTCTGGATGGATATTCATTCACACTGTCCAAAGCGGTAATGCCACCAGACGCGTTTCGGAACATGTAGTTCCTTCTTCAGTGGTAAAAAGGCAATAGATGGCTGCTGGGACCGAACAGCCTGCTTTTAAACCATTTGTAGTACATGTTAATCTATGGACTGGATCATGCTGAATCTATCTGATTCATTTATTAACTGTCACTGGATACTATCATTTCATGAATTGTCTATATCGATACTCATATAAAATTAAGATGGAAATAGGAAATAGAAAATAGAATGAAGGTAATCATATTAGCATACGTTAAATGAATATCACCTCCTTTCATCATGGACGTATGTAGCCATGTGTGTTTCTCATAACCCTTTTTGATATTGTTTATATGTTCACTAATCCTTGTTTTAAGGGTTCTCTTTGTTCATCCCACATATTATTTTTGACACGGGCATTGAATTAAGTAAATAACCGATTTGCTGTTGTATGTTAGGGTTTCCTTTATGTACCACTTAACCCTTTCTACCCCGGCCAGTTTTCACCTTCCTGCCCAGGCCATTTTTTGCAAATCTGATATGTGTCACTTTATGTGGTAATAACTTTAACCCCTTAAGGACACAGCCTTTTTACACCTTAGGACCAGGCCATTTTTTGAAAATCTGACCAGAGTCCCTTTAAGTGCTGATAACTTTAAAACGGTTTGACTTATCCAGGCCGTTCTGAGATTGTTTTTTCGTCACATATTGTACTTCATGACACTGGTAAAATGGACTCAAAAAAAAAATTTTTTTTGCACCAAAAAATACCTAATTTAACAAAAATTTGAAAAAATTGTGCAAATTTCAAAGTATCAGTTTCTCTACTTCTGTAATACATAGTAATACCCCCAAAAATTGTGATGACTTTACATTCCCCATATGTCTACTTCATGTTTGAATTGTTTTGGGAATGATATTTTATTTTTTGGGGATGTTATAAGGCTTAGAAGTTTAGAAGCAAATCTTGAAATTTTTCCGAAATTTACAAAAACTCAATTTCTAGGGACCAGTTCAGGTCTCAAGTCACTTTGCGAGGCTTACATTATAGAAACCACCCAAAAATGACCCCATCTAAGAAACTACACCCCTCAAGGTATTCAAAACTGATTTTGCATACGTTGTTAACCCTTTAGGTGTTGCACAAGAGTTATTGGCAAATAGGGAGGAAATTTGAGAATTTCATTTTTTTGTCTAATTTTTCATTTTAACCCATTTTTTCCACTAACAAACCAAGGGTTAACAGCCAAACAAGACTGTATCTTTATTGCCCTGACTCTGCCATTTACAGAAACACCCAATATGTGGCCGTAAACTACTGTACGGCCACACAGCGGGGCGTAGAGTGAAAGGTGCGCCGTTTGGTTTTTGGAAGGCTGATTTTTATGGACTGGTTTATTTACACCATGTCCCATTTGAAGCCCCCTGATGCACCCCTAGAGGAGAAACTCCATAAAAGTGACCCCATCTAAGAAACTACACCCCTCAAGGTATTCAAAACTGATTTTACATACGTCGTTAACCTTTTAGGTGTTGCACAAGAGTTATTGGCAAATGGCGATGAAATTTGAGAATTTCATTTTTTTGCCTAATTTTCCATTTTAACCCATTTTTTCCACTAACAAAGCAAGGGTTAACAGCCAAACAAGACTGTATCTTTATTGCCCTGACTCTGCTGTTTACAGAAACACCCCATATGTGGCCGTAAACTACTGTACGGGCACACAGCGGGGCGTAGAGTGAAAGGTGCGCCGTTTGGTTTTTGGAGGGCTGATTTTGCTGGACTGTTTTTTTGGCACCATGTCCCATTTGAAGCCCCCCTGATGCACCCCTAGATTATAAACTCCATAAAAGTGACCCCATCTAAGAAACTACACCCCTCAAGGTATTCAAAACTGATTTTACAAACTTTGTTAACCCTTTAGGTGTTGCACAAGATTTAATGGAAAATAGAGATACAATTTCAAAATCTCACTTTTTTGGCAGATTTTCCATTTTAATATTTTTTTTCCAGTTACAAAGCAAGGGTTAACAGCCAAACAAAACTCATTATTTATGACCCTAATTCTGTAGTTTACAGAAACACCCCATATGTGGTCGTAAACAGCTGTACGGGCACACGGCAGGGCGCAGAAGGAAAGGAACACCATATGGTTTTTGGAAGGCATATTTTGCTGGACTGTTTTTTTTGACACCATGTCCCATTTGAAGCCCCCCTGATGCACCCCTAGAGTAGAAACTCCAAAAAAGTGACCCCATTTTAGAAACTACGGGATAGGGTGGCAGTTTTGTTGGTACTAGTTTAGGGTACATATGATTTTCGGTTGCTCTATATTACACTTTTTGTGCGGCAAGGTAACAAGAAATAGCTTTTTTGGCACCGTTTTTTTTTTTGTTATTTACAACATTCATCTGACAGGTTAGATCATGTGGTAATTTTATAGAGCAGGTTGTCACGGACGCGGAGGTACCTAATATGTATACAATTTTTTTTATTTATGTAAGTTTTACACAATGATTTCATTTTTAAAACCAAAAAAATGTTTTAGTGTCTCCATAGTCTAAGAGCCATAGTTTTTTCAGTTTTTGGGCGATTATCTTAAGTAGGGTCTCATTTTTTGCGGGATGAGATGACGGTTTGATTGGCATCTATTTTGGGGTGCATATGACTTTTTGATTGCTTGCTATTACACTTTTTGTGACGTAAGATGACAAAAAATGGCTTTTTTTACACCGTTTTTATTTTTATTTTTTTACGGTGGTCATCTGAGGGGTTATATCATGTGATATTTTTATAGAGCCGGGCGATACGGACGCGGCGATACCTAATATGTATACTTTTTTTTTATTTATGTAAGTTTTACACAATGATTTCATTTTTGAAACAAAAAAAATCATGTTTTAGTGTTTCCATAGTCTAAGACCCATAGTTTTTTCAGTTTTTGGGCGATTATCTTGGGTAGGGTATGATTTTTGCGGGATGAGATGACGGTTTTATTGTTACAATTTTGGCGTACATGCGACTTTTTTGATCACTTTTATTACCTTTTTTGGGAAGTAAGGTGGGCAAAATTTCAATTTCATCATAGTTTTTTATTTTTTATTTTTATGGTGTTCACCGTTCGGGTAAAGTAACATGACCGTTTTATAGATCAGGTCGTTACGGACGCGGCGATACCAAACATGTGTAGGGAATTTTATTTTTTTCATTTTTTATCAGTGATAAATGTGTTTTTTGATTTTTACTTTTTTTTCACTTTTATTCACTTTTTTTTGACCCAGACCCACTTGGTTCTTGAAGATCCAGTGGGTCTGATGTCTGTATAATACAGTACAGTACAATATATATTGTTCTGTACTGTATTTTACTTACACTGAACAGATCTATGCCTTTCAGCACAGATCTGTTCAGCACCATGGACAGCAGGACGCCTGAGAGGCGTCCTGTTGCCATGGGAACCTTCCCCGTCTGCTCAGTACTGCTCAGAACTTCGCAGACGGGGAAGGGTAAGGAGGGGATCTCTCGGGGGGCTCTCTGGGGGCTCTCTCCCTCCCCATCGGGGGGCTGCAAAGGCACAGCAGCCCCCCGATGGGAGAGGGAGGGAGCTCCCTGCGCTGTTAACCTTTTCCATACAGCGGTCCGTACGGACCGCTGTATGGAAAGGGTTAAACGGCTGACATCGCATCGCAGATGTCAGCCGTTTATACCAGGGTGCCAGCAATGTGCTGGCACCCTGGTATCCCCACTAGACACCAACGATTATACAAGGGGAGGCGGGCGGGGGATCGCGATCCCGCCTGCCGCACCGCCCGCCTCCCGCACCGCCCACACCGCCCGCAACCCTCGCCCTGCACCTCCCGCCACCATAAAAATCATTCGGGGGTGCAGGGGGGGGTGAATAAAACTTTTTTTTTAGGCATATAAAGTTTCTGATCCCCGCGGTCAGGGACCGCGGGGACCAGAAACTTCAGAAATCGCAGCAAACCGCAGGTCTGAATTGACCTGCGGTTTGCCGCGATCGCCGACATGGGGGGGTCACGGGACCCCCCCGCGCATTTAGCCTAGGTGCCTGCTCAATGATTTGAGCAGGCACCGGGTTCCGATCACCGCCAGCCGCACGGCAGTGATCGAAAATACACAGGGCGTACATGTACGCCCTGTGTCCTTAAGTACCAGGGCACAAGGGCGTACCTGTACGCCCTATGTCCTTAAGAGGTTAAATTGAGTCAAAATATTTCATTTTTATTTTTAAAAAAATTCCAAATTTCAATTTCTCTACTTTTATAATAGATAGTAATAACTTCAAAAATAGTTATTACTTTACATTCTCCATATGTCTACTTTATGTTTGGGTCATTTTGTGAATGCCATTTTATTTTTTGGGGACGTTAGAAGGCTTCGAATTCAGAAGCAAATCTTGAAATTCTTCTGAAAATTTCCAAAACCCACTTTTTAAAGACCAGTTCAGGTCTGAAGTCACTTTGTGAAGCTTACATAATAGAAACCACCCAAAAATTACCCCATTTTAGAAACTATACCCCTCAAGGTATTCAAAACTGATTTTACAAACTTTGTTAACCCTTTAGGTGTTTGTCACGGAAGGTGTACAGGAAACAAGACAATGCAAAAGAATCTATGACTCACTGGATCCAAAACTAAGGAAAAAAAGGGAGACCCCTGCATGAGACCTGGCACTCTCCCTGACTGCTCAGCCTATGCGAACACCCCAAAGGTGGATGATCGCATATCCCCGTACCTCGACTATATAATACCTGAACACCCTACAATAGTGAGGGGACACGACCACCGGCTCCCTACACTAGACACGGAGGGAGTCAGGGTCATCTGGGATCCAGCAAACAGAAAATCACAAATGAATGTACAGTACTTATCTTGTAGAAGACTGGGAAATAGGAACAGCATGCACACACACTCCAGGAAGTTGTATAAGCCGCACACTAATGCATTATGGGGAGGAATTTAAAGGGAAGCAATCAGTCCAACTACATGACAGCTGAGAGAGACTAACGAGATGAGGAACTGAAAACCAAAACAAAGAAAACTCAAGGAGGAGGTTCTGAAAGGCTTCTGTCAGAGCTTCTCAGCTGTCTGGTTGTGACAGTACCCCTCCCTCTACGAGTGGACTCCGGACACTCAGAGCCCACCTTCTCAGGATGGGACCTATGGAAAGCCCTGATGAGACGAGTGGCCTTAATGTCCGTCACTGGGACCCACATCCTCTCCTCAGGACCATAACCCTCCCAATGAACGAGGTACTGGAGAGAACCGCGGACAAGAATCCACAATCCTAGAGACATGAAATTCAAGATTCCCATCAACCATAATCGGAGGAGGAGGCAAAGGCGAGGGTACAATGGGTTGAACATAAGGTTTCAATAAGGACTTATGAAAAACATTATGGATCTTCCAAGTCTGTGGAAGATCAAGACGGTAGGCAACAGGATTGATGACAGACAGGATCTTGTAAGGCCCAATAAACCTAGGACCCAACTTCCAGGAGGGAACCTTCAATTTGATATTCTTGGTAGACAACCACACCAGATCACCAACATTCAGGTCCGGACCAGGCACACATCTCTTATCTGCCACACGCTTATATCTCTCACTCATGCTCTTTAGATTATCCTGAATCTTTTGCCAAATAGATGACAAAGACGAGGAGAATCTGTCCTCATCAGGTAAACCAGAAGACCCCTCTCCCGAGAAAGTCCCAAACTGCGGATGAAACCCATATGCACCAAAAAATGGTGACTTATCAGAGGACTCCTGACGACGGTTATTTAAAGCAAACTCAGCAAGGGACAAAAAAGAACACCAATCCTCCTGATTCTCCGCCACAAAACAGTGCAGATATGTCTCCAGGTTCTGATTGACGCGCTCTGTCTGGCCATTCGACTGCGGGTGGAAAGCAGAAGAGAATGACAACCGAACCCCCAAGCGAGAACAGAAAGCCTTCCAGAATCTGGAAACAAACTGCGTGCCCCTATCAGAGACTATGTCTGAAGGAATACCATGCAATTTGACAATGTGATCAATAAATGCCTGCGCCAGCGTCTTAGCATTGGGCAAACCAGGAAAAGGGATGAAATGCACCATTTTGCTAAAACAGTCCACCACCACCAGAATCACAGTCTTCCCCGAGGAACGAGGCAGGTCTGTTATGAAGTCCATGGACAGATGTGTCCAAGGACGGGAAGGAATGGGTAAGGGAAGGAGAGGACCTGATGGCCGTGAATGAGGGACTTTGGCACGAGCGCAAGTTTCGCAGGCTGCCACAAAACCCTCGAACGACTTACGAAGCGCAGGCCACCAGAATCTCCGAGCGATGAGATCCAGTGTGGCTCTTGCCCCCGGGTGCCCAGCAAGGACCGTATCGTGGTGTTCCTTAAAAATCTTGTGTCTTAAAGCGAGAGGCACAAACAACCTCCCAGGAGGACAAAGATCAGGAGCCTCTGACTGGGCTGCCTGCACCTCTGCCTCCAATTCAGGAAAAAGAGCAGAGACCACCACACCTTCAGCCAAAATGGGACCCGGTTCTTCAAAATTCCCACCTCCCGGAAAACAACGTGACAGGGCATCTGCCTTCACATTCTTAACCCCAGGGCGGAACGTGACAACAAGATTAAACCTTGAAAAGAACAAAGACCATCTGGCCTGTCTCGGGTTCAGACGCTTGGCTGACTCCAAGTAGGCCAGATTTTTATGGTCAGTAAACACGGTGATAGGGTGTCTGGCTCCCTCTAGCCAATGGCGCCATTCCTCAAAAGCCAACTTGATGGCCAACAATTCCCTATCTCCCACATCGTAATTTCTCTCTGCGGAGGAGAGTTTCTTCGAGAAAAAGGCACACGGTCGCCATTTGGCAGGAGAGGAACCCTGAGACAAGACCGCACCCACACCCACCTCAGAAGCATCAACCTCAACTATGAAGGGTAAAGAAATATCAGGTTGTACCAGGATGGGAGCGGAAGCAAAACTCTCCTTGATATTAGAAAAGGCCTTACGCGCCTCTACCGACCAGGAAGAAAAATCTACCCCCTTTCTGGTCATATCAGTGAGTGGTTTAACAACAGAGGAATAATTCAAAATAAACTTCCTGTAATAATTGGCAAAGCCCAAAAAATGCATCAGCGCCTTCTGATTCTCAGGAAGCTCCCACTCAAGCACAGCGCGGACCTTCTCGGGGTCCATGCGAAAACCAGAAGCGGAGAGAAGAAACCCCAGAAATTGAATTTCTGGAACCGCAAACACACATTTTTCCAGTTTCGCGTATAATTTATTCTCCCGCAGGATGAGCAAGACCTGACGTAAGTGTTCCTTATGAGTTTTGAAATCAGGAGAAAAAATCAAAATGTCATCCAAATACACTAATACAAATTTTCCCATTAAATGATAAAAAATGCTGTTCACGAAATGCTGAAAAACGGCTGGGGCATTCATCAAACCAAAAGGCATAACCAAATTCTCAAAATGGCCCTCAGGGGTATTGAAGGCCGTCTTCCATTCGTCTCCTTCTCTGACCCTGACCAGGTTGTATGCCCCTCTTAGGTCTAATTTGGAAAAGACTTTAGCCACAACAACCTGGTTAAACAGGTCCGGGATCAGAGGAAGCGGATAAGGGTCACGAATAGTGATACTGTTCAGCTCCCTGAAATCCAGACAAGGTCTTAAAGAACCATCTTTTTTCTTAACAAAGAAATAACCAGCGGCAACAGGTGACTTCGAGGGTCGTATGTGTCCTTTTCTCAGACTCTCAGAGATATAAGCACGCATAGCGACCCTCTCAGGTTGGGAAAGATTGTATAAACGAGATTTAGGCAGCTTGGCGGCTGGGATGAGATTAATAGGGCAATCGTACTCCCTGTGCGGGGGCAAACCCTGAACTCCACTCTCAGAGAAGACATCCGAAAATTCAGAGAGGAAAGGTGGTACAGTCTTAGTAGAAACCTCAGAAACAGATGTCGTGAGGCAATTCTCTCTGCAAAAGTCACTCCAACCATTTATTTGCCTCGCTTGCCAATCAATGGTGGGGTTATGTTTAGTGAGCCAGGGTAGCCCCAACACTAGTGGAGTAGGCAACCCGTTTAGGACGAAACATGACACATCCTCAACATGAGTATCACTCACAATCAAACGGATATTGTGAACTATGCCCTTTAACGATTTCTGAGAAAGTGGAGCGGAATCAATAGCAAAAACAGGAATATCCTTTCCCAAAGTGCATACCTGGAAACCATGAGTTATTGCAAATTGATTATCAATGAGATTGACAGCTGCTCCACTATCCACAAAAATCTCACAAAAAATGCTCTTGCTCTCTAGCGCCACCCTAGCAGGCAGGACAAAACTGGAACTACAAGCAAACGGAAAACCTTCAATTTCCGCCTCAACCCTGCCAATAGTAACAGACGAAACATTTTTAAAAGATTTTTTCCTTTTTGTTACTTTATTACTCCCAGAAAACTGCCTGAATCTCCTAGAGGGACAAACATTTGCCAAATGATTTATACCTCCACAACAAAAACAAACCCTCCCATGCGGGCTGAATCTTCTATTGTCAGAGGCAATCAACCCCAGCTGCATGGGCTCCTGCTCAGAAGGGGCTGACAGCGACTGAGACCCCTGCGCACAGAATTAGACCGCTGCACTGTCCCGGGACTGAGTATGACAGGAAGGAGAGATCTCTCCTCTCTCTCTAAGACGCCTGTCAATACGAACGGCCTGAGACATAGCAGAGTCCAAGGAGATAGGCCTCTCATGAAAGGCAAATGCATCTTTCAATCCCTCTGAAAGACCATGGCAAAATTGACTTCGGAGTGCAGCATCATTCCAACCAGTATCAGCTGCCCATCTCCGAAATTCTGAGCAGTATATCTCTGCAGATTGTTTACCCTGGCATAACAGATGTAGTCTAGACTCAGCCAGAGCAATACGATCCGGATCATCATATATCTGACCCAGGGCTAAAAAGAATTCATCCACTGAACGGAGGGGCCGTGCCCCCTCCGGCAGCGAAAAGGCCCAGGACTGAGCGTTACCCCTGAGCAGCGATATAATGATCCCCACCCTCCGTTCCTCATCACCAGAGGAATGGGGAAGAAGGCGAAAATTGAGTTTGCAAGCCTCTCTAAAACGCACAAAATTCTCACTACCCCCGGAGAACGTATCCGGGAGCGAGATCTTAGCCTCAGAACAAACTCCATGAACGCAAGCTGAACCGGTCACTTGAAACTGAGAAAAAGTCTTACGGAGATCAGCTACCTCCAATGAAAGACCCTGGAAGCGTTCAGCCGGCTTATAATGTCATGGAAGGTGTACAGGAAACAAGACAATGCAAAAGAATCTATGACTCACTGGAACCAAAACTAAGGAACAAAAGGGAGACCCCTGCATGAGACCTTGCACTCTCCCTGACTGCTCAGCCTATGCGAACACCCCAAAGGTGGATGATCGCATATCCCCGTACCTCGACTATATAATACCTGAACACCCTACAATAGTGAGGGGACACGACCACCGGCTCCCTACACTAGACACGGAGGGAGTCAGGGTCATCTGGGATCCAGCAAACAGAAAATCACAAATGAATGTACAGCACTTATCTTGTAGAAGACTGGGAAATAGGAACAGCATGCACACACACTCCAGGAAGTTGTATAAGCCGCACACTAATGCATTATGGGAAGGAATTTAAAGGGATGCAATCAGTCCAACTACATGACAGCTGAGAGAGACTAACGAGATGAGGAACTGAAAACCAAAACAAAGAAAACTCAAGGAGGAGGTTCTGAAAGGCTTCTGTCAGAGCTTCTCAGCTGTCTGGTTGTGACAGTGTTCCACAAGAATTAATGGAAAATGGAGATGAAATTTCAGAATTTTAACTTTTTGGCAGATTTTCCATTTAAATCAATTTTTTTCCACTATCAAAGCAAGGGTTACCAGCCAAACAAAACTTAATATTTATTGCCCTGATTCTGTAGTTTACAGAAACACCCCATATGTGGTCGTAAACTGCTGTACGGGCACACAGCATTGCGCAGAAGGAAAGGAACGCCATATAGTTTTTGGAAAGCAGATTTCACTGGGATAATTTTAAGCTGCCATGTCACATTTGAAAACACCCTGATGCACCCCTAGAGTAGAAACTCCAAAAAGTGACCCCATTTTAGAAACTATTCCCCTCAAGGTATTCAAAACAGATTTTACAAACTCTGTTAACCCTTTAGGTGTTCCACAAGAATTAATGGAAAATGGAGATGAAATTTCAGAATTTCACTTTTGGCAGATTTTCCATTTTAATAATTTTTTTTCTACTAACAAAGCAAGGGTTAACAGCCAAACAAAACTCTATATTTATTGCCCTGATTCTGTAGTTTACAGAAACACCCCATATGTGATCGTAAACTGCTGTACGGGCACATGGCATTGCGCAGAAGGAAAGGAACGCCATATGGTTTTTGGAAAGCAGATTTCACTGGGATAATTTTAAGCTGCCATGTCACATTTGAAGACCCCCTGATGCACCCCTAGAGTAGAAACTCCCAAAAAAATACCCCATTTTGGAAACTACAGGATAAGGTGGCAGTTTTGTTGGTACTATTTTAGGGTATATATGATTTTTGGTTGCTCTATATTACGCTTTTTGTGAGGCAAGGTAACAAACAAATAGCTGTTTTGGCACCGTTTTTATTTTTTGTTATTTACAATGTTCATCTGACAGGTTAGATCATGTGTTATTTTTATAGAGCAGGTAGTTACGGACGCGACATTACCAAATATCACTACTTTTTTTGGTAGTTTCTTTCAGTTTTACATAATAAAGCATTTTGGAATATTTTTTTTTTTGTGTTTCCATATTCTGAAAGCCATAGTTTTTATTTATTTTTTGGGCAACTGTCTTATGTAGGGGCTTTTTTTTTTCGGTATGAGATGACGGTTTGATTGGTACTATTTTAGGGTGCAAATGACTTTTTGATCGCTTGGTATTACACTTTTTGTGATGTAAGATGACAAAAAATTGCTTTTTTGACACACTTTTGTAATAATTTTTTTTTACGGTGTTCCCCTGAGGGATTAGGTCATGTGATATTTTATAGAGCAGGTTCTTATAGAAGCGGCGATACCTAATATGTATACTTTTTTTATTTATTTAAGTTTTACCCAATAGCATTTTTGAATTAAAAAAAAAATCATGTTTCAGTGTCCCCATATTCTGAGAGCCCTAGTCTTTAAATTTTTTGGGCGATTGTCTTAGGTAGGGTCTCATTTTTTGCAGGATGACATGATGGTTTGATTGATACTATTTTGGGGTGCGTATGACTTTTTTATCGCTTGGTATTACACTTTTTGTGACCAAAAAAATTGCTTTTATGACACCGTTTTTTTTTTTACGGTGTTCACCTGAGGGGTTAGGTCATGTTCTAGTGTCTCCATAGTCTGAGAGACATATTTTTTTATTTTTTGGGCGATTGTCTTAGGTAGGGGCTAATTTTTTGCGGGATGAGGTGACGGTTAGAGTGGTACTATTTTGGGGGGCATACACCTTTTTTGGTCGCTTGGTGTTTATTTATTTATTTTTAAGTACTTTATTTTGGGAGAAGGACACTTTTTTTTTTTTTACTTTAGATTTTTTTTTTCTAGCTTTTTTTTCTCACTTTTTTTTTGTCTCATAGAAACATAGAATGTGTCGGCAGATAAGAACCATTTGGCCCATCTAGTCTGCCCAATATATCTGAATCCTATGAATAGTCCCTGGCCCTATCTTATATGAAGGATAGCCTTATGCCTATCCCATGCATGCTTAAACCCCTTCACTGTATTTGCAGCTACCACTTCTGCAGGAAGGCTATTCCATGCATCCACTACTCTCTCAGTAAAGTAATACTTCCTTATATTACTTTTAAACCTTTGCCCCTCTAATTTAAAACTGTGTCCTCTTGTGGTAGTTTTTCTTCTTTTAAATATGCTCTCCTCCTTTACCGAGTTGATTCCCTTTATGTATTTAAAAGTTTCTATCATATCCCCTCTGTCTCTTCTTTCTTCCAAGCTATACATATTAAGGTCCTTTAACCTTTCCTGGTAAGTTTTATCCTGCAATCCATGTACTAGTTTAGTAGCTCTTCTCTGAACTCTCTCTAGAGTATCTATATCCTTCTGGAGATATGGCCTCCAGTACTGCGCACAATACTCCAAGTGAGGTCTCACCAGTGTTCTGTACAGCGGCATAAGCACTTCACTCTTTCTACTGCTTATACCTCTCCCTATACATCCAAGCATTCTGCTGGCATTTCGTGCTGCTCTATTACATTGTCTTCCCACCTTTAAGTCTTCTGAAATAATTACTCCTAAATCCCTTTCCTCAGATACTGAGGTCAGGACTGTGTCAAATATTCTATATTCTGCCCTTGGGTTTTTACGCCCCAGGTGCACTCTGGGACTTCAGCTTTTGTGGGTCTGATCCCCTTTACAATGCATTAACATTCTTCTGTATTGTGATGCATTGGCTGTAAGTGTATTACACACTGTAATACACTTACAGCCTGCTTGCCTGTGAGATCTAGGGGGCTGGATCTCACAGGTTGGCATGGAAGGCAGCCACGATGCCTAAGTAATTCCCTGCCATCGGGTCCCCATCACAGCAGCGCGGGGATCCGATGGCTGCTCCCTCCCCATACATCGCACGTGCTGCAGTCAGCGCGGACCGCGGCACATCAAAGGTTAATGCACTGGCATCAGTGTTTTAACTGATGGCGGCGCATACAGCAGGGGTCTGGCTACCAGTCAATGCCGGACCCCTGCCGCTGATCGGGCGGGTGCAGTTCCAGCACCCGCACGATCAGCCCGCCATAATAATACGGTGCTGGGCGGCAAGTCACATCCCGCTGCGCTATGCTATTACAGCGCTGGTCGGGAAGGGGTTAAACTGTTTTTTTGTTGATTGTATTGTTATTGTTTTTCTTTGAAAATTTGTCTGTTTGCAATTTTGACACAAACCACACCGGTAGAAACCCTTTAGGTTTAACCAATTTACCATGGTTGGGCGCTTATTATTATATTTGAAGGTCGGTGCTATTTGTAAGCCCAGATTAGGCGCTCGACTGTACACTATTGGGGGCTGAGTAGGAATTATACTTTATCAATATTTTATCTTCTTTTAGAAGATGCCAGTGTTTTTGAATGATTTTAGTCACTTTTTTATGCTTAGTGTTAAATGGCAATATTATCTTACAAGAGTCTGTCACAATTAGTTATTTTTTACATTCGTTTTGGTTCAAAAATCATTTTTCTGTCGAGTCCAATGATTTATCAAGTAATTCTAATGGATATAATTTTTCCAAAAACTGGGTTTTTAGTGTTTCAGCTTCTTTCTCAAATTGCTGTGTTTGAGTACAGTTCCTATTTAAACGTTGGAATTGGCTTTTTGGAACAATGAAATTGTTCTTAGCTACTTCCTTTTGGTATGTAGCACAAACAAATGATTTGTCTTGCATTTCTATTTTTAAATCTAGAAATTCTGCTATCCTAGAATTGATGTTAGGGGTGAACTTCAAATTTAATTGATTATTATTAATCCCATTTAGGAATTCTATTAATGCTCGATGTGAATCGCTCCATATAATCAAGATGTCATCTATATACCTTCGCCAGAGCACCAGGCTCGTCCCCAGCTTGAGATTGATAAAATCTTGCTCCCATGCTGTCATAAACAAATTGGCATAGCTGGGGGCGAACCTGGTGCCCATGGCTGTACCTGGTATCTGCAAATAATAATTGGAATCAAAATAAAAATAATTGTGATAAAGGACAAAATGAATCCTTTCTAATATAAATTCAATCTACTCCTGTTTTAATTTTCCTGCTTGGACCAAAATTTTAGATATGGCATCTATTCCCTGTTTGTGGCCAATGCATGTATATAGTGAACTAATATATCCAAATTCGCCAGAATCCAATGAGGTTGACAAACCATTTTTTCCAACACATTATCTTTGTAGTATCCTTCAAATGTGATGGAGTGTCCCCAACATAGGGCTGCAATATTCGATCCAAATACTGGGACAAATTTGAAGTATCGGACCCTATGCCGGAGACAATCGGCCTACCCGATTACCTGGCCTACCCGATGTACATATGAACCTGGGACCAACACAGATGTCTTCAGCAGCCAAGCGCACATGTAACAGGTCAGCCAGTGTCATAGGTACAAATCTGCTGACAGATGTCCCGTAAGAGGCTTAGTTCCCTTAATAAATTTGCACTTACTCCAGCACACATATGAAACGCCAATCTTAATACATTCTTCCTCTATGTTCTGGCTGATAATCAAGCACTTAAAAGACCAGTCATCTCTCCTGACATGTCTGCTTTAGTAGTGGTGATGCCATCAATATGCAAAGACATTATATGCATTTTTTTTTTATTCCAGCATGGAGAGGATATGATAGTCGAAAGAAATTCCAAGAACTAAGAACCAGAAGAAATGAAGCTGCAGTTGTTATTCAAGCAGGTAATTGTAGACAACATCAAACGGGTTAATCTGTAGTTTATTGTCATAATAGAAGTTATGTCCACACATATCTAATATATAAAGTTCTATGTGTGTATGTCCGCTAAAAGAATCCGCACTGTCTCATTTACAATCATGAAATTTGGACCGTTTCTCAGCTCTCTAGCACGTACCGTTCCTGAAATATTCCCAAAAAATGCATTGGCCAATAGAAGCCCGGTCACATGACCTTTATCAGCCAATAGAAGCTCGCAGGCCCTTAGTCTCCACATACACACAGTTTTAGACCAGGTTTCCATAACAACCCAGCCATTTTTCTTCACTGCTGTAGGTCAGCTTTAAAGGGGAAGGGCATTGTGGATGACACTGTTAAGGGAGCGGAGTGCTATGGAGGTCACAGTTAAGGGGGCAGGTAGACAGACTTAAAAACCCCCGCCCCCAGGTCCTGTTAAGTTATGCCCCTGACCCGGTTAGGCCATGCCCCCTCCCACTCCGCAGCCGACGGGGATTGAAAAAATGAAGGTAAAAATCAACTTCTGTCAGCTGCAGGGGTGGAAGGGACGGTGAATTTCTCCCTGCAGCTCACGCTCAGACAGCACAGTGCTGCTGTCTGAGAGTGAGCTGTTCAAAAGGACTTTCGTACAAATATCTGTGCATATTTGAGGGAATGGCTGAGTTTACTTTAAATTAAGGGCACTTATAAGATGTTATATCATCTTATCATCTTCAAGAGCCAACTAGATGTGTCAACATCCCTCGAAACGTCATTCAGGATCATCTTAAGAACTGTGTTACCGATTCTTGCTTCAAAGTATTCAGAACTGCAGAAAACATGCCATATGGCCCTTCTTGGTACTCAATAGCTTTTTATTTTAGATCTCCAATTTAGAGACTTTTTGAATGGGTATTCCAGCACTAAACTAAAGCTCTCCCATGGCCTCCAAGTATATAAAAAAATTTAAGGCGATTGACCCTGCTGATTCCGTGCCGCTGCCATTCCGATGGAGCCCGGGTCCCCGCTCACTCCACTTCTTGAAATGCCACTTAGCCAGTCATTAGCTGAGGATGGTCATTGCTGCAGCCTTTACTGCCTCGTCGAACAGCAGCAGGAAGTGGAGTTCATCGGGGACCCCTGCACAGTCAGAACGGTGAGTACAAACTCTTTTATTTTTTTAACCATTTGCAGGCCATGGGAGAGCTTTTGTATTGTGATAAAATACCACTTTTAATGGATGCAATTTAACCCTCTTGTTAAGTTTTATCAGCACATACAGTATGTGCAATGTCAAGATTTGTAGAGGACCTACAATCTGACCATGTGGGCCATTCATCAGCAATGAATATGAACGTACGGATGTTGGTGCATCAAGAATGCTGTCCTTGGAATAATTCACAAAATGCATTGCTTTACACAGGGAGGTTTGACATTATCACAATGGCTTGAATTGTCAGACATACATGGTTCATCTCCTCAAGCGTACAGCGCTGTAAAATCTGCATGCATGGTTTCCTCTAGCAGCGGGAACGTTCTCAGGAATACGTAACGCAGTGTATGAGTCACTGAGGAGAAGGCTTCATTTCCATATCATTTATTGCCTGAGAACCAGAATGTTTCCATGAGTCTTTCTTGTTAAGGAAATGGATTTATGTATATCGGAAACAGCGCTACAGTTTAGCCCAAAGCAAAGTGCTGTAAATGACGGTATCTTAAGAGGCACTGAAATGTTTGTGGAGGAATATTCATGTAAAGCAAGTGCATCATGCGGGGATAGATGCATACATAATCCTAGGGCTGAACATACATGAATAACCTCTAGTGAAGACGTAGCTCTTACACCTTCAGAAGACTGGGCCAATTATCACGAACCAGCCTTAAAATGAATGCTCGTTGCATTGGCCTATGTAAATGTGCCACCAACCTGACAAATGAGCAAGTGCATGTTTGCCAGGTCATCACGTCTATCCTGTGGCACCAAACCGTCATATGTCATCAGCACATCGTCCTGTGTGAAAAGGAAATGTAAAAAATTAAAGGGCATCTGTCAGCAGATTTGTACCTATGACTCTGTCTGACCTGTTACATGAGCGCTTGGCAGCTGAAGGCATCTGTGTTGGTCCCATGTTCATATGTGCCCGCATTGCTGAGAAAAATTATGTTTTAATATATGCAAAAGAGCCTCTAGGAGCAACCGGGGCGTTACCATTACACCTAGAGGCTCTGCTCTCTCTGCAGCTGCCACACTCTCTCCCCTTTCAGTGTAAACATCATCACACCTGGTACTGTCAAAGAGAGAGCAGAGTCTCTAGGTGTAATGGTAACGCCCCCGTTGCTCCTAGAGGCTCATTTGCATATATTAAAATATTATTTTTCTCAGCAATGCGGGCACATATGAACATGGGACCAACACAGATGCCTTCAGCTGCCAAGCATAGATGCAACAGGTCAGTAAGTTTCATAGGTATAAAACTGCTGACATATATCCTTTAAAGGGGGAAGAATGATCGTAATGATGATTATTATTCATTCCTCATTCACTTAACATTGCACCGTGTGAAAAGGCCCTTTAAACGAGCACCGATCATCTTGTATATCATCGTTTGGTGCTTGTTCAGGCCAGTGCTGTAATTTTATAATCTAATAAGCACATCTTCCTATGTAAACAGGGAATGTGCTGCCGACGTAATGTAAAAGTATGGGGGGGGTGAACAGTTGTAGTAAAGATGATCCCCCAGACACTTTCCATTGACCTGGGTAAAAGGCCTTTTAAACAAGTGCTGATCAACTTTTTTTTTTATCCTCAATGGTATTTTTTGTGGCACAGAATCAGGTCATGTACAAGGAGGACACTTAGGGAACCAAAATAAATTGCCAGCATATCTCTCTCCTCTTCTATTTGGATGGTTTGTTACAATGTATCACTGTAGGGAAAAGTCTACAACCTACAGTTCAGGCTTTTTGGCGAGCAGAGGATTGGCTATAGTTGATACAATTGTAGCAATTGTAGATTTTAGAACACTATAGGTTGCATGGCTGTAGAAATAAATGTTTCCATTCATTGACAGGAGACAAAGATCTGGAAAATGTTGATGTACTGATTTACAAAGAATAATCTAAAATTGTAACGCAACTTTTTATACGGAATCCATCGGGGAACTGCTCTGTCGGCTGGATATGCAGCCCTTATCTCTTAACTCCTGACAGCTCATAAACACTCTTTTAAGCCATATTCTTATCAAACTGATAAAACTTTAGCTATCATGAGTGTTTATGAGCTGGTATGAAAGTACAGATAAGGGCTATAGATCCAGCCATGAGATCAGCTTCCTTATAGCCTCAGTGAGGGACATTTCCTAAAAATGTTTACACCACTATCGTGGCATAAAAAAGCCGCAAATGATGGCCCATGATATAATTTTGCAATAATTTGCGACTTTTGACTTGTCTCATTACGTTTTTAAAGTGGTGAGAAAAGTGGGCAGGGCTTAACGGGGCGTGGCCTCCCACGGCCAACCAGATTTACTGTGGTTTACGCCACAAACTGGCATCAATAATAGATCAAACCTTTGCCAGCTAATAGCTGGCATAGATTTGATAATCTGGAGCACGAACTGCCTGAAAATACAGCAAATTTATTAAGAGGTCTGTATCTCTTAAGAAATTTGGCGCATTTTGCACTGATGGACTTTATACTAAGAGTAGCATTTGTAACATTGGTCTTAGTATATCCCCCCCCTGGTGTGTAACAGAGAGCAAGCTAGTCTGCAAATGCACTAAAAGCAAAAGCTGCAGAAGAAAAAGTGTTGAACGTTTTTAATCACAAACAAATAAAAAATGATTTTTTAGCCCAAAACGAGTTCCTAGCCTACTAATGAAACAAAATTGAAATATATGAGACATTTTCCATTAAATAACACACCTTACTCCCAGTGTTTTAAATATGTCCCATAGCTTGAAGATTGTAAAAAAAAAATCCAAAAAGTGAAATTTTACATTTTACATTAAAAGTTTCCGTTTTATTTATTTCTATTTTTGCTCTCAGTTGGACTGGCTGAACACCATGCACATCCAGGACCATTCTCAGAATGTAGAAAACATTTGGCTTGCATGTTTCTGCAGTCCCGCTCATATTGAAATTTGTTTCCCTTTCATCTCTTTCCCAGTAAAATCAGCAGTGGGGGCTTATCCTGTTAGCTTCCTTAGAACTTCCTTTTTAGAATTCCCAATCTATTGCAGCACATTCACGTACCGGGAACAAGATGCCTTTTCATGCTGTCAACTTTTTTTCATATTTTTTTTTTTCATCCGAAATGTAAATTAATTCTTGCTAGTACGCCTTGAGAGAGATCAAAGTAGGGGTATTAACCTTGATGGGCCTCCTCTCCACCGGAATCTGCTGCTGAGGCGGGGAGGTTAGTGTTGGGGGGGCAATCTCAATTGTTATCTGTGGCAATTCTCCAAGCGGTGGTCCAACTAGAAGTCAGCATTTCAAAGCTCGTTTTATTTTTATTTTTTACAGTGATTTTATCATTTTACTAAACTTTGAAAGAAAAAAAAGAAAAAAAAGTTTGCCCTGATCTTATTTCATTTAAGAGAGTCTCAGCCTGGTTGTGCAATATTATCTAAGTGGTTTTGACAGCGATTGATCTTAGTCTGGTATGAAGCAGGAAAGCAGCCCCCTGATGGAAATCTCTTAACTTAAGAGATTGTTCTTTTTTTTTTTTTTTTAGGCACAGTCTTTGGGGGTAAGAGAATTTGCATTTTAAAAATAAACAGGCGCCTTTCAAATACATGAGCTGGTGGTCGAGAGATCTCAGTAGGCTTATGTACTGCACAACCCATTGATCAAGTGCAGGAGACAAGAAAGGCTTGAAAAAAAAAAAAAGAATCTAGTTGAAGTTACATTCCCGATGGGTATGGAAATATACATACAAATAGTGATGTCTGATGTATGGCGCTGCCAGACGGAATTTAATCAAATGGGAGTTGACAGTGGATGCTGCTGGGGCGTAATAGCATTTCCATAGAGAAGGCCCACCTACACACCTGCTGATGGAGCAGGGAAGTAGATTGCCGAAACCGTATGTCAAATCAGTGCACATGCCATCAAGTCTTATTTTTTTATTTATTGCGGTATGGACCACCATGGACTTCTTTAGGAAGTTGTAACTGTCCCTTATTTTGCGATAGTTGCGATTTAGTTTTATACCATACAGCTAATGAAAGTCCTTGTAACAATAAAGTTCATGGTACAAATCGGAAACGATCAAATGGAACCAGTCGAGTTGTTAGGGAAACCTTTAGGCACTCTATCAGGACATTACCTTGCTTCTAGTATGTACTGGCTGATTTATTTATTTTGTTCAGTTATATAGCGCTGACAGTGGAGCTCACATTCTAAATTCCCGATCAGTATGTCTTTGGAGTGTGGGAGGAAACCGGAGAAGCCGGAGGAAACCCACGCAAACACGGGGAGAACATACAAACTCCATGCAGATGTTGTCCTTGGTCAGATTCGAACCTTGGACCCCAGCGCTGCCCAGCCGTACAAGCCACAGCAGGCTACAATTAAACTAATTAGGACCGTGCTGTTTAGCCGGTCTGTATTGTTAATGGCCATGCAGTATTGTGGATGCAACATACAGACCGATAAAACAGTGCGACCCTCATTGGCTTCATTTGAACCCGCAGCGGCTCACAAAGCAGCGCAGTTTTGCACGTTACCGCATGGCCATTAACAATGAACTCCGAATATACAATATGTTCGATAATGATAATCAAGTCGTGCACACACGGCTGCAAGGTACTCGGCCTCATGTCTTTAGAGTGAAGGTAAAGCAAATAAAGATTCTGTGAAGATACCACCAGAATTTTTACTTTCTGTTAGGGCTCATGCACATGGCCGTTGCCTTGCCGTTCCATGCATTGGGGGCCGCAATTTGCGGTCCCTAATTCACGGGCACATCTGCCACAGATGGATCCCGACCCATTCAACTTGAATGGGTCCATGATCCGTTCGCACTGCAAAAAAATAGAACATTTGCGGATTGCAGACCCACTCAAGTGAATGGGCTCGCATTTGTGATGCAGTGCAAAAATGGTCGGAGCCGTTCGTGTGCATGAGCCCTCAGGGTGTGAATGGCCAATAAAAGGATTTACAGCATTATTTATTGTTGCATTGTACTCTTTTGAGCTAAAAATCATTTTTTCAATGGGTCTTTATAAAAAAAAAAAATAATCAGCCCCTTCCTCTGTACAGGGTATCTTCTGATACCAGGCTCTGTGTTTATTCCGTCTCGTGTCAAGCAACTCAGCTGACGGCATATGAAGCTTATTTCACATTATAGCTCAATTCTAATCTTACTAATAAGAATGTGGCTTAAATAAGTGTTTATGAGCTGTTAGGAGTTCAGAGATAAAGGTTATCAGATGACGGCGAAAATTTCAAGTGAAAGGAAGATGCCGACAGCTAGGCTAAACCGTAACCATTTATGACAAAATTTGCTGAAAAATATATGTTTTAGAACTGTAGTTGTCACCTGCCCTGCCTTTCTAAAAATGATACTCACAGGCCCTGGTGGGCATGTGTTACTCTTATCTTAATGGGCTTTGCACTGCCAGAGTAGGCACTTAATTTATGACGAGACGCAGACCTCATCATAAATTAGGTCTGTTTATTTACACTCCTGCCCCCTGGCCCCATTGACTATAAAGGGGTCCGGTGGAGATCTGGACGCTACCCGGCAAATATTCCAGCATTTGTCCGGACAAAAAACGCTGCACACATTATAGTAAATGGGGACAGTGGGCATTCCGGTGACATCCGGCAATGCCGGATCCAGATAGCTCCTGCAAGCTGTTCTCTGCCAGAACAACCTGCCTTAGTCCCCTTTTCACACGAGCGAGTTTTCCCGCGCACGTGGAATGGTTGAAGTGAACACATAGAATCCGCACTGAATCCTGATCCATTAATTTCAATGTGTCTGTGTAAACGAGCGTTTTTTCCCGCATCAGTTCTGCGTTGCATGAAAATCACAGCATCTTCTATATTCTGTGTTTTTCACGCAGCCCTAGCCCCATAGAAGTGAATGGGGCTTCAGTAAAAAACGCATCGCATCCGGATGGGATGCGTTTTTCACTGATGGTTGTTTGTAAACCTTCAGGTTTTTTTTCACGCGCGTGAAAAACACATCAAAACGGATTGCACCCACGCGGAAAAAACTGAGCAACTGAATGCAATGGCAGACAAAACTGACTGTACTTGCTTGCAAAATTGTGCAAGTTTTACTGAACGCACCCTGAACGCATCCGGAGCCAATCCGTATAGTTCGTGTGAAGAAGGCCTAAGGGCAGTGTGTAACAGGCCTTACGTGCCTGCTAGGGCACCAGACTGAAATCTACTGTAGCTTGTAGATTGTATAGATTCCAGTCATTATTTATGCCAGTTTCTGGCATAAATAATAATAAATATGTCGTGGATGATGTCCCCGCCCGCACTCTGCCACCCTTTCTTGAACTGGCGAGGGTGACTTTAATGCCAAATCCATGGCTCGGGTAGATGACAATTCTCCCCTCTAGTTCACATTGTATAGTACTATACAGAGTGATCTCGGAGCACTTCATTTCTCTCTTCCTCCCTCTGATTCTAATTTCCTACTACGACCATCAATAAGATCGGAACCTCCTGCTCCTTAGGCCTCATGCACACGACCGCTGTTGTGTTCCGTTCTGCAAAATGGGGTTCCGTTGTTCCGTGGTCCGTTTCCGTTTTTGTTTCCGTGTGTCTTCCTTTTAATTTTGGAGGATCACCAGACATGAAAGAAAGTAAAAAAAAATCTAAGACAGGTTTGCCATGGACGCGGATGACAATCTTGTGTGCCTCCGTGTTTTTTAGCAGTCCCATTGACTTGAATGGGTTCGCGAACCGTTTTCCGCGAAAATAATAGGACTGGCTATATTTTTTTGACGGATGACAAACGGTGCATTAGCCGAAATTTCAACGGACCCATTGAAAGTCAATGGGTCCGCAGAAAATCACGAAAAACGGCACAACGGACACGGAATAAAACAACGGTCGTGTTCATGAGGCCTTATAGTAAGATCCTCTACAACAATATATGGAACCATTTCATTGTGTATCTGTTAAAGCTCCGCACTTCTGGTTCTGAGCACAGCATTATAATTAATTTCAAGGCACGGAGATTAGGTTTATCATCCCCAGCCTTCAGTCTGTACACAGTATTGAGCTTCCTATACTGTATGCGAGGCTATTCAGAGAATAATCCTCCTCAGAGTCCTGAGCCAGCCCGAGATGATATACCGGATGCTGCAATAATGGCTATTTGACTGATTTCTTCATTTAATAATAACTAAATTCTGCATATGACGGGCGCCCGCCATAAATCATTCTCATATCTAACCGATCATTTCTGCGACTCGATGAATGTAACCTGTTAATTTCACACTGAGTGAGCTAAATGTGCAATTTATACGGCATAAAACAGCCAAAAGCAGCTTGTCCTCCATAACTGGAGAGGAAATTATTGTTCTTTATGATCTTTATTTTTGGAAATACTGTCCTTTTTCCCCATTGCTAAACCTGTTGTCAGCTACAATTAAAGGAATAGTAACCTAGAAAAAAATGGGGGGTACAACTGAACGCAAACTCCCCGTAATGATTTTCAGCAAGCCTCAAAAACCACAACTTTTGTTTTAATCTGGCATACAAAGCAGGCATCGGTGCTTCTGAACACAGTGGGGGGAAAAGCTTAGAGGGATTGTCCAGAATTAGAAATACACATCTGCCTTCTTCCATAAACAGTGTCACACCTGCCCTCGAGCGATATCTGGTATTGCAACTGAACTCTGTAGAAGTTAATTGGACTAAACTGCAATACCACACACAAGCTGTGGACAGGAGTGGTGCGGTTTGTGGAAGAAACCAGCTATGTGTTTCTAATCCTGGACAACCCCTTTAAGTGGGAGTGGCTTGATCTCCCATTGCAGAGCTGTGGCCATCTCCACTGTAATCTATGGGAGTTACAGGAACAACTGAGCCAAATAATCCCATAGGTTTCGAAGGAAAGAGCCACAAACATGCAATTATGGCCATCAGAGGATTCCTGTTTTCCTAACGGTATGGCCACACGGTCAGGTTTCCTGATGCAGTTTTAGACGCTAAATTCAGGAGTAGATCATAAAAGTAGATAAAGTATAAAGGATGCCCATTTTTTTTATTCGCTCCTGGTTTCAGCTTCCAAAACTTTATCAGGATACCTGACCGTGTGGCCATACCCTAAGGCCTGTTTCAGACTCTGTGTGTGAGTGTGATTCTCTGTTATGGACACTGCTCTTTTTGCAGGAGCGCATGGCATTATACTGATTTATAATGCTATGTGTCTCTGCATGATCTTACTTCTACAGAATTATGCTGACATAATGCTGTAAGTATAATTCAGTAGATGCAGTATAATGCTGTGGACATCTGCTAAAAGAGCAGTGTCCATAATGGAAAATCAGACTCACACACGGAGCGTGATTTCAGCACTGGACACACTCGTCTGAAACAGCCCTAAGGGAAGGTTCACACAGAGTTTTTTTGGAGGAATTTTTGAAGCAGAGGTGGATCCAGCAGGAAGGAGAAGTATAAGTTGTTCCTTTATTTATATATATGATCCCGCTGGAATCCTCTTCTGGTTTTGGCTGAAAAGCATGCCTCAAAACCTCCTCCTAAAATCTCAGTGTGAACCTACCTTATGAGGTGTTGAAGTTCCAGAAGTGAGTATAAGGACTCATGCACACCAACATATTTTCCGCATCCAATTCGCATTTTGTGCAGGTCGGATGAGGACCCATTCACTTCAATGTGTTCACCTGTGTGCTGTCCGCATCTGTATGTATATTCCGCGGCCACACAAAAAAATAGAACATGTCCTATACTTGTCTGTTTTAGGAACAAGGATAGGACTGTTCTATAGAGGGCAGGACGTTCTGTTCCTCAAAATGCGGAACACACAAGGCTGGTATCCTTGTGGATCCGCAAAAACAGCAATGGCTGTGTGCATGAGCCCTTTTCCATATAAATAATGACTACCAGGGGTGAAAATACAAAATGTTAAGCTCCAAAGCAACCTTGGTTACTAAGTTGGTGGAGGCCCCTAGGTATATGCCCTTAAAGGGGCTCTACACTTTGTTTAAACTGATGATCTATCCTCTGGATAGATCATCAGCTTCTGATAGGCTGGGGTCCGACACCCGGGACCCCCACGATCAGCTGTTTGAGAAGGCAGCGGCGCTCCAGGAGCGCCGCAGACTTCTCACTGTTTACGGCAGGCCAAATGACGTCACGACTAGTATCAACTGGACTGGGCAGGGCTAAGCTCTGTTCATTTAAATGACAACAATAGCGCTCATTGTGTGCAGGTGGCCTTAATATGCCCTTATTGCTCAGAAATAAACTTAAAGGGAACCTTTCATCAACTTTATGCTGACCTCACTGAGGGCAGCATAAAGTAGTGACAGAAATGCAGATTTCCGCGGTGTGTCACTCATGAGCTAAAAGTACAGTTGCAAGAAAAAGTATGTGAACCCTTTGGAATTATATGGATTTCTGCACAAATTGGTCATAAAATGTTATCTGATCTTCATCTTAGTCACAACAATAGACAATCACAGTCTGCTTAAACTAATAACACACAAAGAATTAAATGTTACCATGTTTTTATTGAACACACCATGTAAACATTCACAGTGCAGGTGGAAAAAGTATGTGAACCCTTGGCTAATGACATCTCTAAGAGCTAATTGGAGTGAAGTGTCAGCCAACTGGGGTCCAATCAAAGAGATGAGATTGGAGGTGTTGGTTACAGCTGCCCTATAAAAAACACACACCAGTTCTGGGTTTGCTTTTCACAAGAAGAATTGCCTGATGTGAATGATGCCTCGCACAAAAGAGCTCTCAGAAGACCTACGATTAAGAATTGTTGACTTGCATAAAGCTGGAAAGGGTTATAAAAGTATCTCCAAAAGCCTTGCTGTTTATCAGTCCATGGTAAGACAAATTGTCTATAAATGGAGAAAGTTCAGCACTGCTGCTACTCTCCCTAGGAGTGGCCATCTTGTAAAGATGACTGCAAGAGCACAGCGCAGACTGCTCAATGAGGTGAAGAAGAATCCTAGAGTGTCAGCTAAAGACTTACAAAAGTCTCTGGCATATGCTACCATCCCTGTTAGCGAATCTACGATATGTAAAACACTAAAGAAGAATGAATTTCATGGGAGGATACCACAGAGGAAGCCACTGCTGTCCAAAGAAAACATTGCTGCACGTTAACAGTTTGCACAAGAGCACCTGGATGTTCCACAGCAGTACTGGCAAAATATTCTGTGGACAGATGAAACCAAAGTTGAGTTGTTTGGAAGAAACACACATCACTATGTGTGGAGAAAAAGAGGCACAGCACACCAACATCAAAACCTCATCCCAACTGTGAAGTGTGGTGGTGGGGGCATCATGGTTTGGGGCTCCTTTGCTGCGTCAGGGCCTGGACGGATTGCTATCATCAAAGGAAAAATGAATTCCAAAGTTTATGAAGACATTTTGCAGGAGAACTTAAGGCCATCTGTCCACCAGCTGAAGCTCAACAGAAGATGGGTGTTGCAACAGGACAACGACCCAAAGCATAGAAGTAAATCAACAACAGAATGGCTTAGGCTACTTTCACACTTGCGTTGTTCTTTTCCGGCATAGAGTTCCGTCACAGGGGCTCTATACCGGAAAAGAACTGATCAGGTATATCCCCATGCATTCTGAATGGAGAGTAATCCGTTCAGTTTGCATCAGGATGTCTTCAGTTCAGTCGTTTTGACTGATCAGGCAAAAGAGAAAACCGTAGCATGCTACGGTTTTATCTCCGGCTAAAAAGACTGAAGACTTGCCTGAATGCCGGATCCGGCATTTTTTCCCATAGGAATGTATTAGTGCCGGATCCGGCATTCAGAATACCTGAATGCCGGACCCGTCCTTCCGGTGTGCGCATGCGCAGACTGAAAAAAAGGTGAAAAAATAAATGCCGGATCCGTTTTTGCCGGATGACACCGGAAAGACGGATCCGGCATTTCAATGCATTTTTTCGACTGATCAGGCATTTTTAAGACTGATCAGGATCCTGATCAGTCCTAATGCCATCAGTTAGCATACATTTTGCCTGATCCGGCAGGCAGTTCCGGCGACGGAACTGCTTGCCGGATCTCTCTGCCGCAAGTGTGAAAGTAGCCTAAAACAGAAGAAAATACGCCTTCTGGAGTGGCCCAGTCAGAGTCCTGACCTCAACCCGATTGAGATGCTGTGGCATGACCTCAAGAAAGCGATTCACACCAGACATCCCAAGAATATTGCTGAACGGAAACAGTTCTGTAAAGAGGAATGGTGAAGAATTACTCCTGACCGTTGTGCACATCTGATCTGCAACTACAGGAAACGTTTGGTTGAAGTTATTGCTGCCAAAGGAGGTTCAACCAGCTATTAAATCCAAGGGTTCACATACTGTTTCCACCTGCACTGTGAATGTTTACATGGTGTGTTCAATAAAACATGGTAACATTTAATTCTTTGTGTGTTATTAGCTTAAGCAGACTGTGATTATCTATTGTTATGATTTAGATGAAGATCAGATCACATTTTATGACCAATTTGTGCAGAAATCCATATCATTCCAAAGGTTTCACATACTTTTTCTTGCAACTGTAAGTGGTTGCCGAGAACCAGCATCATAATCATTAGAGCCCAGGCCTTGAAAATAGTCAAATCTACCTGAGAAGAGTCCTGGTTATTCATAATCTCCTGCTCTCTCCCCCATCTGCTGATGATTGTCAGTTCTCTCCTAGAGAGAAAGGGAGAAAACTAGGTAGAAGACTGTCAGCCATCAGCAGGTGGGCGGGAGAGCAGGAATTCATGAATAACCAGGACTCTTCTCAGGTGGCCGTGACTCTTTTCCAGGCCCAGTCTGCAATGATTGTGATGTTGGTTCACAGCAACCACTTACTTAACAACTCACTTGTCTCTACTTTATTCTGCCTTTAGTATGGGCAGCACAAAGTTGATGACAGGTTCCCTTTAATATGTTGAAATCTTGGATGCTGGAGCTCCTCCGTGTCTCTCACCTCTTGATAATAGATGAAGAGCCTGTCTGTCACTCCGGCAGTCCAAATCAAGACTGAGGCGCTTATTTATCAAACTGGTTTTGTCTTTATTTTGGAGTAAATTGCAACTTTTTTGTTGTTTTACTTGTAAGACAAATTATCTGCTACAGGCGAAAGATATTTTTGCACCTGCTATGTCAGTTTCAGAAATCCAGCAGTTTTGTGGCCGTTCCTGTGGAGTACCTTGGTTTGTGGCCTTATTTAACACTGGGAAAGCACTCCAGTCCTGACCTTCCGTAGCTGAGACAGGTGAAAATAAGTCTGAATGTGATAAATTCCCGTGTCTGTGCTAAATTCAACAAGAGCTGTGCGTCACTTTCAGAATTTTAGCTCATTACCTTTAAACAAATAGACGAAAGTGGAGACAAACTTCACATTATCCCCTGTTGATAAATCAGGGCCTCTGACCACTTTCACCTGGTCGGCATTAGGTCAGTATTTTGCATCAGTCAGTATTTGTAAGCCAAAATCAGGAGCAGATGAAAAGTGTAATGGGAAGACCTGTACATCTTTAATGTTCTGGACCCATTCCTGGTTCTGGTTTACAAATACTGAGGAAAAATACTGACTGTGTGAAAGTAGCCTATGGAAATGGCTTCTGTATATTTTTACAAAATGATCACATATTGGCTAGAAAGATTAGTCTATTTCCAAAATAAGAAATGTTAAGAATTCTAATTTAAATCCTCGTTTAACATCCCTATTTTAATTTTTGTCAGTATTTACTTGTCTGTCTCTTTATAGCTTTTAAGGGGTATGTAGCCAGAAAGAATTATATCGTCATAAAAAGCAGCAAACCGGTTCCACTCAAAGATAAATCTCCAGAAGGGACAGCTGCCATTTACAGCAGTGGAAAATGGTAAGTAAATATCGGAAATAGGAATAATAGTAATGTGGCGCACTGGAGCAACAAATGACCATGCGAGGTGCTCACAGTAGAGTAGGCTCACCCTGTCTACTCAAAAAGATTCCAATTAAAAACAGAAAGAACTTGGCACTCTCAGATACTAGAACCAACAATTCATTTATTAAAACCAATGAATAAACATCACCTATACCTGCCCCATGCATGGAGTAAATTCATAAAACCACAATGAGCAATTGGAAGGTAAAATCATAAATAAAAGGCCATAGCTGATACTATGCGCCAGCAATATTGTATCTGGCAGCAAAATAGAGAGCGCAATTTGGAGTCCCAGCAAATAGATAAAGTGCACCTAGTGCGGAATTGCCTGTCTTGTCTTGGTATGATCACCAATAGAAACAATGTCTCTTTCTCCAATGAATAAATTAATAAATCTTACTCCAATACATAGTTCTTTTAAGTGCAGTCATTCAAATAACCGCTCATTCCAATATGGGCTTATTAATAGATACACTCACTCCAAACAGAAGCACGTTGGTATACCCGTGCTTATCACTTCTCCACCGTAGATACCATAAACAGCGGCGTCCCGCTATGGTGAAGTGTCAGCGGCGTCCCGCTGAAGCACAGTTCACTGCGTGCTTTCACAGTGCTTTTTCTCTTGCCGACATATATTTGGAATGTTCTTACCATATATTGATGTCTGTGCCCAAATGCCACCCTAGACGCTGGTCATATAGTGAAAAGGACCGGTGTCTTGCGAGTTGTGTCCGTCTGAACTCCCACGCCAGTGGCTTGTATTCACGTGGACCTTAGATCTTGCTTACGGTCTTTATTGCAACTTCGTTCATGCCAACTCTCGCGCGGCAGACGATACTTAGATAGGCACTTCAACGCAAACTTTTGGCTCCATCACAACTTGAAGGTGGTCCTTTGGGGGATTTAACCAGACGCGTTTCGGGGCAATAAGTGACCCCTTCCTCAGTCTGGATGGAGCCAAAAGTTTGCGTTGAAGTGCCTAAGTATCGTCTGCCGCGCGAGAGTTGGCATGATCGAAGTTGCAATAAAGACCGTAAGCAAGATCTAAGGTCCACGTGCATACAAGCCACTGGCGTGGGAGTTTAGACGGGAACAGCTCGCAAGACACCGGTCCTTTTCACTATATGACCAGCGTCTAGGGCGGCATTTGGGCACAGACATCAATATATGGTAAGAACATTCCAAATATATGTCGGCAAGAGAAAAAGCACTGTGAAAGCACGCAGTGAACTGTGCTTCAGCGGGACGCCGCTGACACTTCACCATAGCGGGACGCCGCTGTTTATGGTATCTACGGTGGAGAAGTGATAAGCACAAGTATTCCAATGTGCTTCTGTTTGGAGTGAGTGTATCTATTAATAAGCCCATATTGGAATGAGCGGTTATTTGAATGACTGCACTTAAAAGGACTATGTATTGGAGTAAGATTTATTAATTTATTCATTGGAGAAAGAGACATTGTTTCTATTGGTGATCATACCAAGACAAGACAGGCAATTACGCACTAGGTGCACTTTATCTATTTGCTGGGACTCCAAATTGCGCTCTCTATTTTGCTGCCAGATACAATATTGCTGGCGCATAGTAGCAGCTATGGCCTTTTATTTATGATTTTACCTTCCAATTGCTTATTGTGGTTTTATGAATTTACTACATGCATGGGGCAGGTATAGGTGATGTTTATTCATTGGTTTTAATAAATTAATTGTTGGTTCTAGTATCTGAGAGTGCCCAGTTCTTTCTGTTTTAAATATCGGAAATAACTTCTGAGCGTATGCACAGAAAATCCAGCCTATTTTACAACAAATATTCTCCTGGAGTTCAGTTCAGCTGGCATTCTCCATGTTTTTTCATTTGTGCCACCTCTCTTCTTACGCCAATATTTCCTGTCCAGATCTCCTGCACAGATAGAAATGGGCGTTCAGCCGTCAGCTATATCATGTCTATGACCACTGATCAGCAGTACACTGCCAATTTTACTATTTGAAGTATTTGACAGCAGAACAATTTCCAATCTAAATAAAAGAGCAAGTGCTGTCAGCGACATCTAGTCAAAGTAATGTGTTAAACTTTTTGAAAGAGAAAATAAAGTAAATAGGAGATGGATATTTGTTTGTCTTGTTTGGAGCCATGTAAAATTATATATTGGGGAATTGCATGAATAGCAATTTGCTAATATAACGTTACATTTGGAATGCTCGTTATCTGGTGGATTACAGTATACTGTTTAACTCTTATATAAAACTCTAATATATGATCTAAAACCAAAGCTTCACTTCTCCTCTACTGTATTTTTTGATTTATAAGACACACTTGATGATAAGACGCACCTAGGTTTTAGAGGAGGAAAATTCATCAGAACTCAGATGAGACCCCCATATTAGAACCTCCAATTAGACTCTCATATCAGATCTTCAGATCAGAACTCCAAATAAAATCCTCAGATCAAGACCTCAAATCAGACCCCCATATCAGATCCTCAGATCAGACCCCATAATATCTCCATGTTAAACCCCGATATCAGACTTCATATCAAAGCCCCTTTAGACCTGCATGTCAGACCCCCATCAGAACTAAAAATAAATAAACTAACTTACTTACCGCTACTCTGTGGGTCCAGTGGTCTCATTGTGCATGTGCTGCATCCTAACACTGTACACAGTCAGGACAGTGCAGAGCAGTGCCTGGAGAAGACCAGGGAGTGAAGCCAATCACTCACCGCTTGAAACGCATCACTCACGGCTCCCAGCGACTCCAGCATACTAGTGAGCACCTCCATAATGGAAGTACTCACTAGTATTCACTTTATAAGACGCACTGCCATTTCCCCCCCACTTTTGGGGGGAAAAAGTGCACCTTAAAAAGCAAAAAATACTTTAATTCCTGCTGCACACATGAAATAATTGTTTTCCCACTATATAACTTGTCCTATCTGCTGAATTTTGTATTAAAGCAGACTATGGGGTTGTGTGACCCTTCTACTATCTCTAATGGGCTAATATAATGTCATCTTATGTGTGTCTTTCCAGGTCCTTCACAATGTGCATTCATAATCTTGTTATGTAACTGTTTATTACATGTAATGTGCCTGGTTCACCAGCAGGTAAAATGGCAGAGCTATCCTTAGAGAGAATCGAATTCGAAATTACCATTCCATCCTTTGGTCAGAAGTGGGCCAGTCCTGCTTGCTACCAGAAGGAGGTGGGGCAGTTCTGGTTTGTTCTGGTTGAGACTCCATGTTGGAGCTGCCAGGATTCTAACCTACATTTTGGCTGAACATAAGCCCGACTACAAGAGTAAAGTGCAGCATAAAGAGGAAACAAAGACACCAAGTTAGCTTGTCAGTACAGCAGAGTGAGAGAAATATATAGCAGAGTTGAGTTTGCCTGCCAGTTTAATGCTAAAGCCTGCTGGAACCAAGACAAAGCCTGAAACTGTTTGGAAAAAACGTGTATTCAAGTAAAGCCACCATTGAACTTCATCTCAAGGTCTGGACTCAAGTTATTTCTTCAAATCCCTCAATTATTCCCCCTATTTATTGCTTCGAAGCCAAAGCCTGGGGTCCAGCCGTATCCAGGGAGGAGCACTGTTACACACATAAAGAGACATTTAGGCCGCACTACACCACTCGGCATTCCTACCAAACCTGGGACCCGATATAAAGGGCCCTGGGGGGAGGCCGCCCGTTGCAATTTTGGCGTCACGAAACAGGGTCTACTTTTGCATCTGGAAGACCCCCTCTATCTGTAAAAACCCCTACAAGAGACTTTATAGCATCTACTTACTGCTGGAGAGTGCATCAGTTGCAGCACTGTGGCAAAACAGGGGTTAATCTGCCATTTTGGATTTGGGCATCCTGTGTTGAGAGGAAGACATCCACCCAGCAGAGGGGAGGGAACCAAACAGCCTGCCTCCACAGAGGAACCATTCTTACAGCAGAATGAACTAAAGTGCTCAGTACAAGTTCCCAGGAGGACAGAGAAACGAACTGTACCCCTAACAGGAAGTAGAAGTGTGGCCATTTTGGAAAAGGGAAAATACAGTTCCTTCTTCCCTGGATCCTGAGAAGCAATGTCCAGAGGTCTGAGTGAGTACTGCTGGGGAAAATAACCTTGCTAGAGACTGTTAGGGACTATAATCTGCCTGCCAGAGCATCATACTCCCCAAAATTCAGCAGTTGCAGTGACTCTTAAAGGAGCCACACACCAATTCTGCTGCTGTTACCCATAGCAGCGTGCACTTAAATGGCATTTTAGCTTACACTGACACCTCTAGTCTGGTACAGGGTATCAAAAGTCATGTCTGACAGCGAAGATAGCACCTACTTGGACCACAGTGATCCATCATCAGCAGCCACATGCATCATGCCTCTTACTATGCCATACTAGTTTGGGGCGCCTTTGCTCCCACGTTATTCAGGAGAACCTCATTCACTCAGGGAATTCTATGATAAAATGTTGGCTACGTTTAAGCTATATTTAGTATCTCAGGACCAGAGAGTGGAAATCCTGATTGACCAGTTACAGGGAGCTGCACTCCAGAGGTCAAGTCCTGGCTTCGGCCAGAGCGAAAAACAGCTGAGCAGATACTCGACCCACTCAATACCACCTTTGAAACTAGGACTGCCTCTGAGCTTAAGATGCGCTTCTTTGGCAAGCGACATCAGTCAAAGGAGATTTTGAGAGACTTTGCCCTGTCCCTGCAAGAAGCCCTGAGGACTGTTATCCACATAGATCCCCATGAAGCTCAGTGACAAGATCAAACCCTCAGAGAGCAGTTTATTGAAGGTGTCCTCAACGAATCCCTCAAATGTCAGCTGAAGATGCTGTCAGCTCAGCACCCAGATACCCCTTTCTTGGATTTTAAGGAGCTTGCTATCGGCATCCTGGGGGAGAGTCACCAATCTGAACCTCCCAAAAACAAGAAGGCATGGCCCGTGCTACGGCCTGCTGTCCCGCGGCCAGATAGCTGAGCATGGGGCTCAGGCTCCCTTCTCAGATGCCATCGCAGCCCTGACTGCTCAAGTCTCCCTCCTAGCTGAGAATATGGAGAGGATAAGGAAGCAGCTAGAGCAACTGGAACAGCAGCCCAAGGCTGAGAAAGGGACTTTTGCACCAAAATACCTTCCTACACCTGGTCCACAAGAAGATCAGCGCTGACCGATCAGACCGGTAGGTTGCCAAACCCCAGGTATCGAGACACCAGGAAACACATATGCCTGCATTGTCAGAAGCATGGACATACTGAAAAGAACTGCTGGCAGTTAAACGGGTATCCCCTAAGGTCAAGGACCGCCCCTCGGGAGGAAGAATACTAGGTCCCAAAGATCCAGCCTTTATGCCTAGGTATGTGGGCGCCCGCCTCGTGGTTGAAGTTAGCATCAACGGAGTAATGTTTTCTGCTTTGATTGATACTGGATCTCAAGTGACTACCATCCTTCAATTCACATTCAAAACATGCCGGAACGGAGCCCAGATGACTCAACCCCCCAGAAATACTGGCTCCACATCATAGCTACCAATAGCAAACCAGTGCCTATATTAGGCTATTGGGAACCTACCTTAGAGATTGAAGATACCAAACTCCCACACCAAGGAGTAGTCGTGATCCAGGTCCTGGAAGATGACAATTGCACTGTGGTCCTGGGGATGAATGTACTCGGCAACTGTTACACTGAAGTGCTGGAGGCCTTGAAGAAAACCCTACTGACCGCACTCCGTGTAACTCAACGCGTCATAAACCAGACCATCCAGGTGGTAGCTGCCCAACGAAAATTACGCAACCGACAGAGTGAAATCTGTCGTGTTCGCATCAAGGATGCTCAGCCTATTAGACTTCAGCCTGGAGCAGAGACCCTGATATGGTGCAAGGCTTGCATCGGTGTCTGAGGTCAGGATTACCCGGCCCTCATGGAACCCCTGCATCTACAAGATCATCCCCTTGTACTAGCTGCTAGGAGCTTGGTCACTGTGTCACATGGAAATGTACTCATTTTCTTGGTTAATCTAAGTGGTGAAGCTGTAGAATTAAAAAAGTACTATCCAGTGGCGTATCTAAATCACGTCCATCAGCAGGATATTCTGTATCCCCTGGGGGGTTTCACTCTGGTAGATAGGGTAAACGGACGCAGTACAGAGGCAAAAGACAAGTTCTTAACGCAAAACTTCTGTGTTTTATTCACACTTGAGGCAAATGCACAAAACAATGCTTTACTTTGCAGTCTTGGTGTTTACTTCACACACAATGGAAAGTACATCTTGGTGTTACTTCATACAAATTGGAAAGTTCATATAAAACAAGTCACCTTGATGTCAGTTCTGCCTCCAACAGTCCACGGCAGGCTTTAGGGGGCCTGTTTCCTCGGCCCATTGGCCTCAGCCCTCCAACCTGGCACCAAGCCTCAGATCCCAATACAGATATCCTGCTGCTGAGCCCAGCTGCCTATTTAAGGACAGCCAGGTGCTGCCAAAAACACAGAGTGGCAATTAAAATTCAGTCCGGTATTTGACCCCACCTGGCTGCAAATTGACCCAGCAGCACACGCTGGGAGGAAAATACCTGTTTTTACAGACCATTGCTTTCACTGTGTCACACCCCCTACTGATGCGGCCCAACAATCGCTCCAAACAGCGGATGCAGCCAAAGACCCGCCTGAGCAGCCCTGGTGGGCCGAACTACATATTGGAGATGCCACAATCTCTGCCAAACAGATCAAAGGTGTGTTGGACTTAGCCAAGGAACACCACCAAGTCTTCACCAAACACCCCCTGGACTATGGTCAAACTAGCCTAATAAAGCAAACTATTCCAACCGGCACTCATCCTCCTATCAAAGAGAGATATAGACCAGTGCCTCCAGCCCTATACCAGCAGGTGAAGAAGCTGTTTCAGCATATGAATACCGCTAATGTCATCTAGGATAGTCACAGCCCCTGGCTGCCGCTCTGGTCCTGGTAAAAAAGAAGAATGGAACCATCCGTTTCTGTGTGCATTATTGCAAGATCAACATTACGCACAAGGATGCGTACCCCCTGCCACAAATTGAGTAGTCTCTAGCAGCCCTGGGATCTGCTGCTTATTACTCAACCCTAGATCTAACCAGTGGCTATTGGCAAGTCCCCATGGCACCGGAAGATAAAGAGAAAACAGCTTTCACCACCCCAATGGATCTGTTCGAATTCAACTACATGCCATTCGGGCTGTGCAATGCCCCTGGGACATTTCAGAGACTCATGGAGAGATGTCTTGGACACAAAAACTTTGAAACTGTATTGCTGTACTTGGATGATGTGATAGTCTACTCCAAGACCTACGAAGAGCATTTACAGCACTTGGCGGAGGTGTTCCAAATGGAAGCCACCATCAGGCGGTGTTTTTACTGGATTGGCATGAGAACTGATATCATCCAATATTCAGTAGGAGTCCTCTGGAAATCGTAGCTATCGACCACGTGAAGCTAGAACCCAGCAGATCCAGATACACCTATGCTATGACAATCATAGACCACTACACCAAGTTCATCGTAACTTTACCTGTAAAGGACTTAACTGATAAAACTACAGCAGTTGCTATGTGGAAGAGCTTCATTCTGCCGTATTGGTGTTCTGACAAGATACTCACTGATCAAGGATCCGCATTCGAGTCTCAGTTGTTCTATGAACTTTGTGCCCTGTACAACTGCAAAAAACTGAGGACCACCGCATATTACCCTCAGGGGAATGGACTGTGCTCAAGGCTGTGCCACCCCACAAGAGGGCCAAGTGGCCTTTGCTTCTTCCTGAATTAGTGTACCTGTACAATAACACAACTCATTGCTCCACCGGGTACATACTACCTCATGTTTGGAAGACAGGGCCGCTTACCTGCAGACCTTGCCCTTTATGTCCCTGTATCGGACTCTTAACCACTCCTTCCCCAATCTAAGTGGGTCAAAAAGCATCAGAGGCGCCAAGAGGATGCCAGAGAAATAGTGGATTCCAAAATAGAGAAGGCCCAGCAAAAACAAAAACAGGACTTTTATCTACATGCGCATTCTGAGCCCTTACAACCAGGAGACAAGGTCTGGCTCAGAAACAATCACCCAGTGAGCAAGCTGTTTAGTCACTGGGACCGCGAGCCATATACAATAGTGGCTGTCCCCTCATCGGAGGTTTATGAGATCCAGAGAGAAGATAAAGGTACTCAGTGAGTACAGTGCAACTGGCTCAAGAAATGCCTGCATGAACCTGTTCAGGAGCAGCCAAGAGAAGTGGATAAGTCACCCGAACTGCCATTGTCTTTAGAAAGTGAGACTCCAACAGAGTTGCCTTCCATGCTTGACCTCCTTCAGTGGTTCTTTCAGCCTCTAATCTGAGTCCCGATGCCAGTTGCTGAGACCACTGCGTCTACAGAACCAAGTTTGATGGCTGATTCTCCTTCACAAGTCCTAGACTCTACCTCAGCCCCCGGAGACTCTGAACTGTCCTTGAGTAGATCCCAACGGACCAACAAGGTGAAGCCATCTGCCCGTTATCGGGAATTCTTAGAGTGAATATTCAGCTGCAGAGACTATAGGAGCCAAGCCATGGACACATTTTGACTAGTGAGAAATGTTGCCCTCTGTTTTGTGGTTATATTTTGGCCTTTTTCATCCACCCTTGTTGTGCCTGGACTTTAAAGACTCCAACCATCAGCCAATAACTATGTCTAGGTGGCACACGTTGGCTTCCTACCTCATGTGAATTACAGTTGATTTTTATTTTTGCACTATGTGTTCCATTTTTGCAACATTACAAGCCAGTACCCAAAGAATGGACTCAAACATTTACCTGAGCTCTTTGTGACCTCTACTGTGACATTTTTACACCAATGTTTTAAAGTTTTTGCAACGTTTAAGTATTTTGCCTATTGTATGGACTCTTTTATGGGTACTACAATGTGACCTCGTTTGCACCTTAAATGGACTTTATGCTGCTAGTCAGATATTTAGTATCCTTACTCCATTGCTCATATGGACTGCCTCTGAGGACTCAAAAGTATTAATGGTCCCACTTTGCCTTGTGTTAGTTTAGAAAGCCTAGTTATTACATTGCCTGATTTACATATGCCCTTAACCTTTTTTTCTCCACAGACTTGGGAGGGGAAGGAGCCAGTATGTCCTGTCTCTTTGGCTTCATGTGCTGTTGCTACACAGGGAGGACCAAGTGGTAGAGTCACAAGCAATCTCAACATTTTTAAAGGGTAACCCCGATGATAAAAAAAATATATATGTTCCTAAGTGCCTTAAGGTACTGTGCACTGTCTTCGGAAAAATGTGTGAAAAGCTACCAGTTCAGACATCAAGGTGACAAAGCATAAAGCATGATTAGGCCTTGTTTGGAAAGGGAATACAGGATAAAGGCTATTTGCAGGCTTTCATTGCATAGTGGTGGGATTACAGAGTGAAGACACCCCTGTGCTTTCTTTGGTACTAGCATCCAGTACACACAAAAGAAAGTCAGGAATGATCGCTTGGTGCAAACTCTTTGGTTCTCTGGTTTATACCGAGAGGGAAACAGTAAATAGACACCCTACTCATACGGGCAGAGACCTAGTGGTAGCCGTTGCTATATCAGTCAGTAATAGTATATAGTCTAAAGAAGCACTCTAACTTTCCTTGGGCACCCATACAGCATACCCTAAGCACAAGCCGAGGGTGGCTTGGTTTTAAGTAAGGGGGTATGTAACAACTCAGAGTGGTGTTACCACTACTGCACCCAGCTACTATCTCTAATGGGCTAATATAATGTAATCTTATGTATGTCTTTCCAGGTCCTACACAATGTGCATTCATAATCTTGTTATGTAACTGTTTATTACATGTAATGTGCCTGGTTCACCAGCAGGTGGCAGCGTTATCCTTAGAGAGAATGGAACTTACCATTCCATTCTCCCCCCTTTGGGTTTGTTCTGGTTGAGACTCCATGTTGGAGCTGCCAGGATTCTAACCTACTTTTTGGATGAACATAAGTCTGACTACAAGAGTGAAGTTCAGCATAAAGAGGAAACAAAGACACCAAGTTAGCTTGTCAGTACAGCAGAGTGAGAGAAAGATATAGCACAGTTGAGTTTGCCTACCAGTTTAATGCTAAAGTCTGCTGGAACTAAGACAAAGCCTGAAACTGTTTGGAGAAACATTTATTCAAGTAAAGCCGCCATTGAACTTCATCTCAAGGTCTGGACTCAAGTTATTTTTTCAAATCCCTCAATTATTCCACCTATTTATTGCTTCCGAGCCAAAGCCTGGGGTCCAGCCGTATCCAGGTAGGAGCACTGTGACACCCATAAAGAGACATTTAGGCCTTCCTACCAAACCTGGGACGCCATATAGAGGGCCCTGGGGGGAGGCCGCCCGTTGCAGTTGGAATGTCAATTCGGACAGAGCTTAAGCTGGAACAAATATCCAGGAACAGCCTCTTCCTCCTGATCCAGCAGATTCCAGAATCAAGCACCACCTAAATATTAAATTTAAAAAACTATATTTTTATGTTTAGGAGAAAGACAAGTGCACATAGTGCAATCAACTCCTAACTAGTTAAAAGGCTTTGTGTAGGTGATTATTACTCACAAATGGCAATAAAATTCATAAAAGGAAGTCCTTTCTAAACTCAGCCTTTGAGTTTCGCCTTTAGCCCAGCTTCCTCTGGGTCATAATCTCTGAGGGAACAGACTACTCTATTGATGAGGACCAAGAACCTAGAAATATTACTGTTGAAACTGTGATAAGTGTCTTCTATATTTTGGCTCCAGTTGCATCAGAGATAATACCCTGAAAGTAGCCAGACTAAAGGCTAGACCTGAGTTGGGGCGATGGATGCTGAGTTTACAATTTGATTGTTACATACATTTTATTGCTGTTTGTATGAATAAACACCTTTACAAAACATGTTAATTAGTTGGGAGTTGCTGACTATGACTGGGTGTTTGTCTTTGTCTAAAACAGAAATGATGGAGTGCTCACCCAGCACTGCTCACAAATATCTGATGTCAATGGACAGTTTAAAATGATGGTAGTAATACTCAACTGGTGATTCAAAGGCCAGGCATGGCTTCTTGCACCTAAAGTTGAGAAGTTGAGACTTTGGGGGAAGGCAGGTTCGTGTGGAGTAGCTGTCATCCTTAGAATAATTACCAATTATTTCTGTTGTGCTGCAATATGGTATCTTTGTTATTTCCAAAAGTTATATTCAGCTTACTTATATATGCAGTGGTCAGGCTTGGGGTGGACCCAACTCTACGCTGGGCCCCCTGGACACCACATGTCGCTGCTCTTTGGGGGGATGAGGATGTGTTCTGCACCCCAATGCGAAATAAGTCCAAAGAGACAGTTTGCAGTAAACCAGTGTGCTTCTTTACTAGAGGTACTGAAGTGCAAAATGATAAAGGTGAGGCATGTGGATTTTCCATTCTCCTCTCTAACAGAAGAAGGTTCTGTGCTGACAAAAGGCCTGAGCTAGCTATCTCTCTGTCTATCTCAAAAGACTGGTACACTGGCCCAAGGGCTGGTGGTCCAGGGTCTGGGGTTAAGTCATCCGGCTAGCCCTCTGTTCAACTGACTGGTGACCCAGGGTTAGTGGCAGAGTATCTGCATATCAGCGTCTTCTTCTGGTCACTTGTTCAGTCTGGCAGAGTCTCTTATGCTAAACACTAGTCCCTATTTGCAGACCGCCAGGGTCTCTTCTACTAAATACTAGTCACTATCTGCAGACAACTAGGAGATCTGACTTCTCTACTTATGTATAGTTTCTAATTGAACTAGAACCTTCTAGTGGAAGAAGTGGAGTGAAGAAGCACAACCTAAACAGAAACAATGTTGCAATTTCAGTCTGTCACAGGCTTGTATAGCATTTCAATACAAGTTTATGGAAATGACTAAGCAGTTTTTCCAGATGTAAACAAGTCTTCAGATGAAAACAACTAGAGCTAAACCAAACAAACAGTCAGTGTCTTTTTTTCCCCTCAAAAACTTTGCATAGTCCTTTATAGTAGTTGTGGAAAATTTCTAACTTCTCAGTGCATAGATAGACAGTCCCAAAGTCTCTCAGTGTTAGCTGGCCGTGCATTAATCCTTTCCACGGTGCAGTGCAGATGTAGTGCAATAAACTTGCAAATGAACAGGATAAATTACAATAACCATATAAAATGCAGTAGACTTTGTATAACTTTTGTACATTCAGTATTGTAAAGCATAGTGTGCCAAACTTAACCTGTCTAATGCATAACTGCATGTACACTATATACATAAATATAAACATATGTACAGGTTAGTAAAGAATGAGGGCACACAGATTTAGTCCATAAAATGTATTTCCTGTACTTTGGTAAAAAAGAAAAGTGAATATATGGAGTAATTGTATTTCCTGGTCAATAAATTACTTTATTTCTGTTTTCCCAGGCAAGAGAATTGTGACACTACTCATTTCACAGAGCCAGACAGCCTGGACCAGCAGTTGGAGAAGGTAATCTTACGTGGAGGCTCTGAACACCGCATTGTTTCTGCATTCCTCCGTCTACTGTTCATAGTTGTGTTCACGGCTATTTGGCTGAACCATGTGAACATGAAACCGTTAGTTATGTTTTGAAGTCTCTGAGACAAAAGCCTAGCTTGCTAAGAACTTGAGTTCTGTGGAAAGACAGGGAGGTACAGTGAAAAGAGAGTATCAAAAGGCTGAAAATTTGCCGCGGAGAATAAAACGCGAGCTGCTCCCTGAGGTGGTGTGTCTGTGCACTCCGCTTAGCTACAGATGTTACAGCCTCTATTTTAGTAAAGACCTCAGGTTCTTTGGTAGCACTTTGATATCCTGCTTGAATTCAATATGTGAAATGGAGGAGTCTTTCTGTGACTTGGAGCACAGTACAAGCTTTGAAGTTTGATCCAATTTTTGCTGCTTACCATTTGATGTTGAAAGGATGAAATGAAGAAAATGTACAGTTTTTTGCCAGTAACTCTGTAGAGCATATGTAAGATAAAAAAAAATATCAAAATCCGTTGGATGATGTACTTAGAAATGTTAAGCAGATTAATACCTTCCTATAGCTTTTTTGCTGATACAAATGAAACACGAGGGGGAAGGGAGAGGGAGTGCATAAAGTACTGGTTTTAAAGGAGCAAGTTCTCAAAAATACCCTGTCATATCAGCTTTTTTGATCACTGGGTGCTAGAGATGAGTGAATTTCTTGAAATTTGATTTGGGGTCGATTCGATTCAGGTCGAATTTATCCAGAAAGTGTTCTGATTGCCTGGAAATGTCTACTTCTCTGTCTTTCTCTTCCTTTCTCTCTCCCTCTCTCGTCTTGCTTATCCCGAATTAAATGTCACAAAACTCAGGTTTGAGAGAATCTCAGAACTTTTTAAAAAATTCAGCTCGAATTTCCAAATTTTTGAATTGATTCGCCCATCCCATACTTGTATAATAGTAATAGCATACTTATATTTTGTTGTGTAGCACCCGTTATAAACTAAGGGTGGAATTTATCATGAGGGTAATATTTGAAGTCAGTTTTGGTGTGCACCAAATTTGTCAAATATCGCTGCTGTTCCTTAAATTTGGTACATGTTTAAACCTGATACTTTTGTCTAGAAATGCTGCTCCTGTTGTTTTTACCCCACTTCCCTATGGGAGCAAGTTTGTGACTTTTTTTTAACTTTTAAAAAATTCAGTGATAAATCTGGAGTGAAACTAATTAACATAGCTAACCACGCTCACTTTACCACCCACATTTCAAAACTGGAGTGTTGTTAAAATACAAAAAGTCACAAAATAGTTTTGCAGTTGGAGACAGAATTCTGGAGTGTAGGGTAGGATAAATCCGCCACCCCCATGGTCTCTGAGCTGTTTGAGTACTTTATTGACAATGAAATATTCTGAAAAGTGAGAGTTTTGGCTTTAATTGTAGTAAATTCCCTCCTTATGTTCCCTCAATGCTGGCAAATTCCGAATTTATCATGCCATGCACTCCAAAATTCTAGCTTCAAAAAGTTGACTTTTTGGAGCTTACTTGAACAAAAATGTTGCTAATTTTTACACCACTCACTCCAGTTTTGAAAACTGGGCTTTAATATTTCTAAATAGTAATGTCATTAACCAAGTATAACAGTCATTATGCCTTGTGCCAGCTCTCAATTTTTCACTTGGCCTGAACTGGCCACTACTTTTTATTGACTCTCCTTTGAATGCTCCAGTGTAGCTCTCTATCTGATAATCCATGTTTTAGCTCACAAACACAAAAGATGGAGCAGCTGTAACAGGGAGCTGGCGACGCGCTTCCCCTCTGCAGCGCCGCCGGCATCCCGCTAGTGAAGAGAAGCAAGAACGCGGCCGGCGTCCTCATCTCCATAGCAACCAGAGGGCGGCGAGGACCCGGCCGCACACGCCTCCTCTGCGTGGCCGGCGTCCTCCATCCCCTAGGCAACGAACAGATGGGGAACTGGGCGCCGATATTGATGAGTCGGCGCTCAGCTGTTCTGAGTTGCGGGGGATGGGTCATGTGACGCTGGCCATGTCACATGACCCATCAGGAGGACCTATTTAAACAGGTAACCTGCTGGCCACAGGTTGCCTGTGATTGATCTTGCTACCCTCACCAGCAGTGATGGTCAGTTCGCAGTGTTCGCCAGCGAACACATGCGGGCTGCCATCTTGACTCAGTAAGCCTTTACCTGTGCCGGGAGCCGGTCTGAAATCAAATGCGGTCACCGGGAGCAGGCAGTTCCAAGAACAGCCGCCGGGGGCCTTCATCGGGCTGTTCTCTGAACTGCCTGCTCCCGGTGACTGCATTTGATTTTATACCGGCTCCCGACACATGCACAGGTAAGGGCTTACCTGTGCATCACCGGACAGGTGAGTCAAGATGGCAGCCTGCATGTGTTCGCTGGCGAACATTGCGAACTGACCATCATTGCTCACCAGCATTTTGTATTGCGCCTTTCTGTGTGTATTTGGACCTCAGCTCTGTTTTTGACCTCGACCTTGTGACCTCTCTGGAATTGACGTGACCTCTTGGCTTATGACTCTGGATTGTGTTTTGACCTCGTTATTGTATTGCTCCCTGTGTACCTGCGTGACCTTGACTTTCCTGACTCTGTTGCGGTACTTCTTTATCTTCTTAGGCCCCTGCACGTGTCTAGGAGAGGGACTGCCGCCAAGTTGTACGCCGTCGGTTAGGACGGTCCGTGCAAGTAGGCAGGGACCGAGGTGGGGTGGAGTTTAGGGCTGCACCGTCGATCACCACAGGCTGCACGGCCCTGAATCTAAGTGGGGGTGACGGTGGCAGTAGGAGATGAGCGCTTCCATTGTGGAAGCGATCATCTCCATATTCATCTGTATCACCGTCCTCAGGACTGCGATACAGATGGCTGTGCTGCGGCGGGGCTGGGGAGGGAGAGGCGTCTCCCTTCCCTGTTCTTCTGATAGGCTGCAGGCACTGGTGCCTGCAGCCGATCGGAGGCCGACTTTGGCGATGCGATGACGTCATTATCATCACGCCACCAGACAGCATACAGCGCGGGACACAGGCCAGAAGAGGCCTGCATCGCATTGCTGACAGCCGCATAGAGGTAAGTATTAGTGTTTTTTTTTTAAAATACATGGCAGTTGGCACAATGTAGTAAGAACCATGGGGGCATCTAGGGGCATTTTTTTGACTGGCACATTATAAGGAGCACCTGGTGGCCCTAAGGCGGCATTTCTTACTGGCTCATTTGTGGGGGGTGGATCTGGGGGCATTTCTTACTGGCCCACTTTGGGGGGGCACTATGGGGGCATCTGGGGGCATTTCTTACTGGCACATTATGGGGGGCACTATTAGGGCATCTGGGGGCATTTCTTACTTGCCCATTTTGGGGGGACACTATGGGGGCATTTTTTACTGGCCCATTTTTGGGGGGCACTCTGGGGGCATTTCTTACTGGCACATTACGGGGGCACTATGGGGGAGAGGAGCACTATGGGGGCATCTGGGGTCTCTAAAGGGGCATTTTTTTTACTGGCACATTATGGGGGGCACTATGACATCTGGTGGCACTAAGGGGGCATTTTTTACTGGCACATTATTGGAGGCATTATAGGGGAGAGCAGGACTATGGGGCATCTGGTGTCCCTATAGGGGCATTATTAGTGGGCACTATGGGGGAGAGAAGCACTATGGGGGCATCTGGTGGCACTAAGAAGGGGCATTTTTTACTGGCACATTATGGGGGCACTATGGGGGAGACGAGAACTATGGGGGCATCTGGTGGCACTAATAATGGGCATTTTTACTGGCACATCATGGGGGCATCGAGGGGCACTAAGAAGAGGGACTTTTTACTGTCACATTATGGGGGAGAGGAGCACTATAGGGTCATCTGATTGGGGCACTAAGATGGGGTATTTTATACTGGCACATTATGGGGATTTCTTGTACTGTCATATTATAAGGATAATTATTACTACTAGGGGGCATTATGGTGAGCTTTACTACTACTGGGGGCTATGGAGAACATGATTACTAGTATGAGCACTATGGGGGCATTATTACTACTAAGTGTGCTCTGGCAGAGAATTATTTCTATTGGTGGCATTTTAGGGAGCAGTGTTACTTTGGTGGGCATCCTGGCACAGTATTAGCTTAGCACAATTATTTTTGGGGGACATTATGTTTATACTATTAGTGTCCGGGACACTATCTACTGGGCGCAGTTATTTTATTTAAAGCACTGTGTGCCAATAACTGTTGAAGGGGGCACTATCTGTCTGGTGCTAGTATTTTCAGGGGGATAATTTCTGCAGTATAGTATTGGGGAGCACAGTATTAGGGGTGGCAGGAAAGGGTGTTCAGAAGATGTGAAGATGATGAAAAAGTGGAAAACTAATGTCTGTTTGTCAATCTCTGCAGAGATGAGAGATGGCTGAAAAATCATCATGGCGGTCTGGTCTGAATGGAGAAGATGAGGAAAGAGAATGTCTACATGAAAGGGGACATCACTGTATGTAAGAGGTATGGGGCGCTATGTAGGAGAGGAAATGCTCTGGCTCCTCCCCCTGCCACTTGCAGAAGGAGGATTCAGAGCTGGGCAGCTATAAGCATGGTGGCGGCTGCAAATGGGGCAGGGTGCTTCAGCCTGGTGAGGATGGCCGAGGAGGGCAGCAGGCCACTGGCAGATGGCGGATGGTGGGGGGAACCACAGGCCTCGAGCAGGATCCGGGGAGGGAGGAGAGGGGAGGAGATTCTTGGCTGTAGCCTGCTGTTGTCTATTGTATAATGTGAGGCAGGCAGTGCAGCCAGGACAGGCCCTCCCCTCTCTCTTTATGATGTGTAGAGCCGGGCTCCTTCACCCGGACCTACACACCTAAATATCGCGCAGCTCCTCCTCCACTCCTCTTTTGGCGCCTTCAGGACTAGAAGAGAGGGAGGAAGTGAAACTGCAATAGCTCCTGCCACGGAGTTGCGTGGTGGGCAGTGTGTGAAAGAGAACTTGGTGGTGATTCCAGTCACAGGGAGGGACAAAGAAGAGTTTGAGTACAGGAGCTTTATGTCGGGGCCCTGAGTATTCAATGTATCTATGTAGGATGAGGGTGAGACTCTTATCTTCATCCTCAACAATATAATTTAAGCTGAACTTGTGTTTGTTGGGAGCGGCCTACTATAAGCAGGAGGGGCTTATAACAATGGGCGGGGCCAAAACTTTTGTGCAGCGCTCTCTACGCGCCACATTTATATATATGGGCGAGGCTTAGAATAAGTTATATTTATTGATGACATATCCTCAGGAGAGGTCATCAATATCAGATCGGCACCCCCACCGATCAGCTGTTTGAAAAGAAGGTGCGCGCCGTGCTGCCTCCTCTTCATTGTTTCCCTGCTCGCCGTTGCATCTGCAGCAGTGAGCAGGTGTAATTACACCTAAGCCGTCCCATTCATTTCAATCGATCGCTCCAATACAAGTGGATACAATATGTACTAATATTGATGTAGGATAGAAAACCAAGGGGATATGACAGTAATATCCCAATGTTCTTTCCCAGAATAAATAATCTCTAGTTTAATAAATGAAAGGAAATACACTGAGATAAAATATCAATCTTTATAACATCATAGGGCCAATTTCATTCTTTTAAAAAGTTGCATTTTTTGTTGAGCCGTTTAATGTTCTTAAAGAAAGTAATAAATGTTGGCCAAAAAAGGTATCAGATAGCCTAAGGCTATTGAACCAGGTAGCATTGATTAAACCTGGGTCCGCATAGGGTCTTTTTTTGGTTCAATTAGCGCGCTATATGCGCCACCTTTTTGTTCTCCTCAGACACCCCCCTTCCCCAGACAAAATTCCTGGGTGCTCCCCTGATTGGTAACTCAATTTAGATAGTTATCTTTTAATATAATCACTTCCATTGCTTTCCATCCATGAAATTGCAGAAATTAGCAGACCTACCTATACATGGTAATACATTAAAAGTCATTATTTTTTCACTCTGGGTTCTTCACAATATAATTACTTTCTCTATGGCTTATTTAATGCTGATAAGCTTAAATGTTAGGCAAAAGAATGCTTTAAAATCAGCTCTGATGATATTTTATCTCATATGGATATAGATATTAATCCTTTCTATAATAGATAGTCATAAATGAAGGCAGTGCAGGAATACCATACAGCAATTGTTGCCCCCCTGGACAGCGGCAGCCTGGGATGGTGATCTACTGGGGAGCAAAAGTGCAAAAGAACATTGATCTCTTAATTGAATTAAATCCTGAGCTGTATGCACTAAACCCATAGGTAATTTTACCTGTTTAAGGGCTCAAGCACACGACCGTATGGATACGGATGACGTCCGTGTGGATTCCGTATTTTGCGGAATGGAACAGCTGGTCCCTAATAGAACAGCACTATCCTTGTCTTAATGCGGACAATAATAGGACATGTTCTATTTTTTTGCGGAATGGAAATACGGACATAGGGCTCATGCACACAAACTTATTTTCTTTCTGTGTCCGTTCCCTTTTTTTTTTTGCGGACTGTATGCAGAACCATTCATTTCAATAGGCAAAAAAAATTGAAGTTACTCCGTGTGCGTTCCATTTCCGTATGTCCGCATTTCCGTTCCACAAAAAAATAGAACATGTCCTATTATTGTCCGCATTACGGACAAGGATAGTACAGTTCTATTAGGGGCCAGCTGTTCCGTTACACGAAATAAGGATTGCACACGGACGTCATCCGTATTTTTTGCGGATTCGTTTTTTGCGGACCGCAAAATACATACGGTCGTGTGCATGAGCCCATACAGAAACTGAATGCGCACGGAGTAACTTCTGTTTTTTTTGCGGACCCATTGAAATGAATGGTTCCGCATACGGACCACAAAAAAACGGAACGGACGCGGAAAGAAAATAAGTTTGAGTGCATGAGCCCTAAAGAGAACCTCCTCCTGCTCTATAACCTGCTGCCCGCAGACTGCACTGCATTTCCCAGGTGACAGGTTCTCTTTAAGGTAATATTGCTGCATCACACGTAGGCTGGGTATGTAGAGGGGTGCTCCGTTTTTAATTGATCTGCTTAACTATTTATTTATTTTTTTTGAAAGAAGACCTGTCACTTCTCCTGATATGTCTGTTTTAGTAATTATTTGAATTCCCCATGTAGAACCCTTCTGGAGCATCTATTCTTAAGACCCTATGTTGTGCCATTCCTCTATTATTCCTGCTAGATGTTTATGAATAAAGGAAAAACTGGGTAACATAGTAACATAGTAACATAGTAACATAGTACATAAAGCCGAAAAAAGACATTTGTCCATCCAGTTCGGGCCTGTTATCCTGCAAGTTGATCCAGAGGAAGGCAAAAAAACCCTGTGAGGTAGAAGCCAATTTTCCTCACTTTAGGGGAATAAAAAATTCCTTCCCATCTCCAATCAGGCAATCAGAAGAATAACTCCCTGGATCAACGACCCCTCTCTAGTAGCTATAGCCTGTAATATTATTACACTCCAGAAATACGTCCAGGCCCCTCTTGAATTCCTTTATTGTACTCACCATCACCACCTCCTCAGGCAGAGAGTTCCATAGTCTCACTGCTCTTACCATAAAGAATCCTCTTCTATGTTTGTGTACAAACCTTCTTTCCTCCAGACGCAGAGGATGTCCCCTCGTCACAGTCACAGTCCTGGGGATAAATAGCTGATGGGATAGATCTCTGTACTGAACCCTGATATATTTATACATATTAATTAGATCTCCCCTCAGTCGTCTTTTTTCTAAAGTGAATAACCCTAATTTTGATAATCTTTCAGGGTACTGTAGTTGCCCCATTCCAGTTATTACTTTAGTTGCCCTCCTCTGGACCCTCTCCAGCTCTGCTATGTCTGCCTTGTTCACTGGAGCCCAGAACTGTACACAGTACTCCATGTGTGGTCTGACTAGTGATTTGTAAAGTAGTAGGACTATGTTCTCATCACGGGCATCTATGCCCCTTTTGATGCAACCCATTATCTTATTGGCCTTGGCAGCAGCTGCCTGACACTGTTTTTTGCAGCTTAGTTTGCTGTTTATTAAAATTCCTAGATCCTTTTCCATGTCAGTGTTACCGAGTGTTTTACCATTTAGTATGTACGGGTGACTTGCATTATTTCTTCCCATGTGCATAACCTTACATTTATCAGTGTTAAACCTCATCTGCCACTTCTCTGCCCAAGCCTCCAATCTATCCAGATCCCTCTGTAGCAGTATCCTGTCCTCTTCAGTGTTAATTACTTTACACAGTTTAGTGTCATCTGCGAAAATTGATACTTTACTATGCAAGCCTTCTACAAGATCATTAATAAATATATTGAAGAGAATAGGGCCCAATACTGACCCCTGAGGTACTCCACGAGTGATAGTGACCCAATCTGAGTATGTACCGTTAATAACCACCCTCTGTTTTCTATTACTGAGCCAGTTACTTACCCACATACAGACGTTTTCTCCCAGTCCGAGCATTCTCATTTTATATACTAACCTTTTATGCTGTACAGTGTGAAATGCTTTGGAGAAGTCCAGGTATACAACATCAATTGAATTGCCGCTGTCAAGTCTAGAACTTACCTCCTCATAGAAACTGATTAAATTAGTTTGACATGACCGATCCCTCACAAAGCCATGCTGATATGGCGTTATTTGCTTATTTCCGTTAAGATGCTCTAAGATAGCATCTCTCAGAAAACCTTCAAACAGTTTACCCACAACAGATGTTAAACTTACCGGCCTATAGTTTCTGGGCTCTGTTTTTGGACCCTTTTTGAATATTGGCACCACATTTGCCATGCGCCAATCCTGTGTGACATTCCCTGTCAGTATAGAGTCCGCAAATATCAGAAATAAGGGTCTGGCTATGACATTACTTAATTCCCTTAGGATACGGGGGTGTATGCCATCCGGTCCTGGCGATTTGTCTATTTTGATCTTTTTAAGTCGCTGTTGTACTTCTTCCTGGGTCAGACAGGACACTTTTAATGGGGAATTTATTTCAACATTCAGCATTTCATCTGACAGTTTACATTCCTCAGTGAATACATTGGAGAAAAAAATAGTTAACAGCTTTGCTTTCTCCTCGTCGCTCTCTGCGAATCCCCCCTCATTACTCTTTAAAAGGCCGACACCTTCAGATTTATACTTTTTAACATTTATATAATTGAAGAACATTTTAGGGTTAGTTTTACTCTCTCTGGCAATTAATCTCTTGGTCTCTAGTTTGGCCGCTTTTATTTGTTTTTTACATGTTCTGTTTTTTTCCTTATAGTTTTTCAGTGCTTCCGTGCTACCCTCCTGTTTTAGTGTTTTATATGCTTTCTTTTTGTCATTTATTGCTTTCTTTACAGTTCTGTTTATCCACATTGGTTTCTTTTTGTTCTTTAACCTTTTATTCCCATACGGTATGTACCTCTCACAATGAGATTTTAGGATGTTTTTAAAGATATCCCATTTTGTGGCTGTATTTTTATTTTTGAGGACTTTGTCCCAGTTAGTTAGGCCTATGGCCTCTCTTAGTTGGCTAAATTTAGCTTTTTTGAAGTTTGGTATTTTTGTTCCTCCCTGTAGAAACGCTCTTTTGAATGATAATTGGAAGGTTATTACTTTATGGTCACTATTTCCCAGGTGTCCCCCAACCTGCACGTCTGTTGTTCTGTTGGTTAATACTAAGTCCAGTATGGCCGTCCCTCTAGTCGGGTCCTGAACCAGTTAGGAGAGGTAATTGTCTTTGGTTATTGCCAAGAACCTGTTTTCCTTATGAGATATACAAGATTCAGTTTCCCAGTCTATATCTGGGTAGTTGAAGTCCCCCATAATAAGCACCTCATTATGATTTGCCGCCTTGTCTATCTCGTTTAGTAGTAGATTTTCTGTGGACTCTGGTATATTAGGTGGTTTATAGTAAACTCCTATTAGTAATTTATTGTTGTTTTTAGCTCCATGTATCTCTACCCACAGTGACTCCACATGTTCATGTCCCTCACTTATATATTCCTGGAGTGTAGGCTTTAGACAGGACTTTACATAAAGGCAGACCCCTCCCCCTCTCCGGTTTTGACGATCCTTTCTAAACCGACTGTAACCTTGTACATTAACCGCCCAGTCATAGCTATCATCCAGCCATGTCTCAGTTATTCCCACTATGCCATAGTCCTCCTCACACATCACTAATTCCAGTTCCCCAGTTTTATTAGTAAGGCTTCTGGCATTAGTATACATACATTTGAGAGGTTTATGTATATTTTTTACCCTACACCTTTCCTTCTGAACTGTTCTAGTCCCTCCTTCCATTCCTCCCCCAGTCCCATTACCTTGCCCCTGGTCTCTATCTGCACTATCTTCCCATCCTGTAACGTAATTACCCTCCCCCCAGTCCCACTACCTTGCCCCCGGTCTCTATCTGCACTATCTTCCCCTTCTATAACGTAATTACCCTCCCCCCCCAGTCCCTAGTTTAAACACTCCTCCAACCTTCTAGGCATCTTCTTCCCCAACACAGCTGCCCCTTCCCCATTGAGGTGCAGCCCGTCCCTACGATAGAACCTGTAGCCGACAGAGAAGTCGGCCCAGTTCTCCAGGAACCCAAACCCCTCCATCCTACACCAGTTCTTGAGCCACTTGTTAATTTCCCTAATCTCCCGCTGCCTTTCTTGTGTGACTCGTGGTACAGGCAGTATTTCAGAAAATGCTACTTTTGAGGTCCTTGCCCTAAGCTTTTGACCTAAATCCCTGAAATCATTTTTAAGGACTCTCCACCTACCCCTAACTTTGTCATTGGTTCCGATATGGACCATGACCGCTGGATCTTCTCCAGCCCCTCCCAGTAATCTGTCAACCCAATCCGCGATGTGTCGAACTCTAGCGCCAGGAAGACGACACACTGTTCGACGATCACGGTCTTTGTGACAGATTTCCCTATCTGTTCCCCTAATAAATGACTCTCCACTACCAGCACCTGTCTGGCCTGCCCTGCTCTCCTGGTTCCCTGCTTACTGGAGCTGACATTCCCCTGACTGGCAGAGGAAGTGTCCGGCTGCGGCAGTGCCGTCCCTGGACTGATATGCCCCTCATCTGCCAAACGTGCAAACTTGTTGGGGTGTGTCAGATCAGGGCTAGCCTCCCTGGCACTCTTCCCTCTACCCCCCTTTCTAAATGTTATCCAGCTAGCTACCTCACTTTCCTCAGCCTCCTCTCTGTCACCCTCCCCCTCATCTACCCCAAAGAGTGCTTGCTCGGTGAGAAGCAAACTCTTTTGCAAATTGTCAATGCCTCTCAGTGTTGCAACTTGCCCGTTTAGAGACTCGATTAGCGATTCCAAACGGGTAATTTGCTCACATCTTGAACAAAGAAATACGCCCTGGAACGGCTGTTCCAGGACTGCATACATCATGTGCACTGGACTGCGTTGTCAATTGTGCAACTCATACTAAATGGGGATTACACCACAAAAGCAAAAAATACAATACAATGTAGTACTAAGAAACTGGCTAATTGCAGTCCCCCACTGAAGTCCCTGAGCTGTGACCCTGCACAGTTTCACACTGACAGCCCTGATTGGATAATGTTAGGATGTGCAAGGACACACCCCAAACTGGTAACACCCATAACTTTATTCATAAGCTTCTAGCAGGAATAACAGAGGAATGGCAGAACATACAGTTATAAGAAAAGATGCTCCAGAATAATTTTTACATGGGGAAGGCAAGTAGTTACAGGTCTTCTTTAACTTACAGGGGTTCTGCAGTTTTTTTAAACTAATGATCTATCCTCTGGATAGATCATCAGCATCTGATCGGCGGGGGTCCGACACCCGGGACCCCCGCCGATCATCTGTTTCAGAAGGCAGCAGTCCTGGCAGTAGCGCCACGGCCTTCTCGCTGTTTACCGCAGTCCCAGTGATGTCACGACTAGTATCAATGGCCTGGGCACGGCAGCTCTGTTCACTTGAATGGAGCTTAGCCCCACCCAGGCCATTGATACTAGTCGTGACGTCACTGGGTCTGCGGCAAACAGTGAGAAGGCCGCATCACTACTGCCAGTGCTGCTGCCTTATCAAACAGCTGATCGGCGGGGGTCCCGGGTGTCGGACCCCCGCCGATCAGATGCTGAGGATTTATCCAGAGGATAGATCATCAGTTTAAAAAAACTGCAGAACCCTACAGAACTACTGAAAGGTTAGCTTAATGTAGGAAAAGAAAAGCATTTCTTAATGGGAACTTGTGGCTAAATTCGGGATATGCACGTAAAATAAAAATGAAATGGCAATAAACCCTAATGTGCATGGGCAACTAAATCCTCCATGCCCAATAGTGTATGGTCCGTCAAACCCACCAATTGTGTAAGGTCAGCTGGCTAAGTAGATGATGATGTTGGGGCAAAGTAGTTTTAATTTAAAGGGGTTTTCCCATCACAGACAATGGATAGGATATGCCTCCATTATCTGATAGGTGCAGGTCCCACCTCTGGGACCCGCAACTACGCCGAGAACGGAATGGGGAAAGGTGGTGGAGGGTGCACTGCGCATGCGCAGCCTCTCTCCATTCATTTCTATTGGGCCGCCAAAAATAGCCGAGCGCTGGCTCAGCTATTTCCGTTGGCCCTATAGAAATTAATGTTAGTGGTGGCCGCACAAGCGCGTTACGCTCCCTTTCACTTATATGGGGAGAGCGCTTGGCGGTGGCCGGACCCACGGAAACCTGAGGTCCTCCAGCCACTGCTCTTCCCGCTCCGTTCTTGTAAGTGATGGGAATACCCCTTTAAGTGGCCAATCCTTTTTCTCTGGAAGTAGCGCATGCATGCTCGGAACTCCCATAGAGGTGAATAGAGAGGTGGCCACGCTTGTCTGGTGTGCTCTTCATTCTCTTCTATGGGAGTTCTGGAAATAGCTGAGCGTGTTCGCTTGGCCCTTTTTGGAACTCCCATAGAAGTGAATGTAGAGCACGCCGCGCATGAGCAGTGCGCTCTCCTTCGCTTCGGGGGGCCCTGTTCCAGAGACAGAGTCACTGGTGCCCTCTCCTTCACTTTAAGAGCCTTGTTCTAGAGATAGGTGCTGGACAGGTCCCAGAGGTGGGACCTGCACTTATCAGACATTGGTGGCATATCCTAGCGATATGCCACCCAAGTGGGAGATGGGCCAGGTTTTTGAGAACCTGAGAGGTCTGTCAGACATGACACAACTGAAGCGTGTAGAGAGCAGACACAGCAAAGTGAAGCTTATCTTAGGAGGGTGGTTGATTTCCATGCCCGACTGATACATCGTTTTATAAAATATAAAGATGTCAGTAATGCATTGTGCGCACGAATTTGTGGAGCTCATTGGATTTATCCATTTTTATTTGCTACTGTACATCTGCGGCCAGCTTCAGATACAATGCAGAAGAAGTTCAATAAGACCAAGCTCCATCTGTCTGACAGACATGAAAAGAGCACGGATCCTGGGAGCTGGAGGAGTTTTGTGAGAAATTCTGTAACAATTGTAATATCATTTTTCTGTTTCCTATTAAGGATTACGATGTCTTAAACATGCAGGATGCAGGGACCATGCGCACAGACAGAGGTCGACAGAATTTCAATATCCTTGGACCTCGCAAAGTTACAGGTAAATTATATATTCATCCTCAGTTTTAATGTAATAATAGCAAAACCTTATGGCAGCTTGAAATGGAAAGGAATTTACGGTAATACTAGAAGACTCAAAGTTGACTTTTACTGTGCAGTTCCTGCCTTAAAGGGACTCTGTCTTCGGGCTAAACTAACAGTTACAGAGTACTGAGGGCACTGTGAAATCGGAGTCTAGCATATTGAAGGGTTGTGGGCTCTTCCTGAAGCTGTTTGACAGATTACCCTTATTAAGCCTCATTCACACATCAGTGTTTCACGGACGTGTGCTGTCCATGTTCTCCACGGACAGCACACGTCCCCATTCATTTTAATGTGTGCATTCACACATCAGTGTTTTAGCGCGGTCCATGGGTCAGTTTTTTTAGCACGGATGCATGCTCTATTTTGTCCGTGTTCACGGGTCCATCACGTCCATTATAGTCTATGGGTCCGTGAAAACCACGGATGCCATCCGTGTTGCATCCGTGTTTCACGGATCATTAAGAAGAGATTCTTTGAAAATTATTTTTCAGCTGTTGAGTGTCAGTGAAACACTGATGGCACACGGACAGCAAAAAACGGACACACGGACCCAACACGGATCCTTCACGGACAGCTTCACTTATGTATCACGGACCACCTGCTCACAGATCTGAGCACGTGTGAATGAAGCTTTACTGTGTATAGGGAGAAATCTGTCAATCAGAGATAGGAGGATGGAGGAATGGGAACTTCGATTCAGTACATCAGCCCAGCCCAGAGGCGTAACTAGAAATTACTGGGCCCCATGTCTAATTTCTGAATGTCACTCCCCTTCCCCCCGGCCCCAGCAACTTCCCCGCAACCCCAGCAGGACCCTACTGCATATGGCATGGGATTACCTTGTGAGCAGACCCACAGTGGTGATCATACTTACCAGATCCCTGCCCCTGGATACCGGCTCCACTGCTGGCCCTGTAGGTCCCATGTTTCCCTACATCAACATCCATTTTGACGTCAGGCTCACATGCCACATGGGTGACTTCCAGCACTTCTAGGATGTTTGTGGCGATAGAGGGAACTACAACTCCCAGCATGTCCAGACTGTTATTATAGGGCATCAGTAGACATTATAGGAAGGGGTATATAGAGAGAGAACTAGAATGCATAATACCTAGTACAATCACTCAGGTCCTTCACCACCACTTCTCTATCTCCAGTGCTGTTCTATGTTGCCAATAAAATTGAACTATCCCTTCCCCTGCACAGCGCTTGGGCACAGGACAGTGTCTGTCTACTGAGCCAATGTCACTGTAGGGTATACATTCTGGGCCCCATGCTGCTGCAGGTGGCCGGCCTTGAAAGTCACTCCCCTGGCCCAGCCACCATACAGCACAGTGCCATGCATAAGAGCCCTGCTAGATCTCAAAGGAACAGGTATATAGCTATGGGCTGAACCAGTCAATTTTGGTGGAACTAGCCAACCATCTAATGTGTGTGGTGGTGGCTCAACTTTCCTCCAATGACTGATGTTAGGAGAAAGAAGGATCAGGCTGTTGGACTTCAACTTGCCCGATCCTATCCTACTTTTTGGTTACACTACTTCCATGTTCAGTTCACCCATGTTTGATATGACCTACAAATAGGAATGATTCTCCTGTAGGAAAATCTATAGTGAAGCAAATATTTGCTTGTGTCAAGACCACATATGTGGCAATTTCACAGATCAGATATTTAAAGAGGTTACCTCTCCTGACATGTCTGTATTATTCTGCACTAAAGGTACTGCTGGGTGTTACAAGTATCTGGTGTATCCGACCGACTCTGTCCAATCAGTGCTGCTGGTGCTAGACTGTGTAGGAACACCCCCCAGCTGGTAACACCCATTTGTACCTTTACTGCAAGCTGATGGCAATTCATTCATAAACTTCTAGTAGAAATAACAGAGGATTGGCACAACATAGAGTCATAAGAATATATGCTCCAGAATTGTTATTACAAGGAGAATGCAAATAGTTACTAAAACAGACATGTCAGGAGAGGTAACAGGTTCTCTTTAATATAGTGGCCCAGGAATGACTATTAGGTAATGATGGTATCCAAAGTGATCTTTATCAGAATACACTGAGAAGCCGATCATTACGGGCACGGTGAAAATGCATTCTGAAGATGAGCTCCCAAAGCCTTTGGCTTTTTGCTTGTATATATTGCTAATGAACTTGTTTTAATGTTGCTTCCGATATGTTTTAGCCTCCAGCAGTAATCATATGTAATATTAAGCTTTGAATAGGACAGCTCCGCTGCTTAACCAAATTTAAGGAATGAAGATCAAAAGTAATGAGAACATAATTCAAATTGCATACTATGGATAAATAAGAATATTAATATGATATCAACATATAATTAACATGGGCTCTCATCTAATTTATTAGGAAAACATGGAAGGTTTTCTGAGAAAGTACAGTATAAAGGTTTAGTATAGACCTTGATAGCCACACCCAGAGCCAGTGTCAGCACCCGGCATACCCAGGCAAGTGACGGGGCCCACTGCATAGTGGCGTGCTGGGCCGGCTGCTATGAGCGCTTCCATCAATACAGATGGAAGCGCTCATTGCTGGAGCGCAGGGGAGCCGGCGGTCCTTTCATTCACTAACTGCAGCTCCTTCTTTCCTCCAGGCCCGGCCCAGCGGTGATGTTGTGCTGCAGCGGGCCAAAGGAGAGAAGGAGCGCAGGGGAAATGAAAGAACTTCCGACTCTGCTGCGCTCCAGCAATGATAGGTATGTGAGGGGGCCACTGGAAGGTCATTATAGTGTGTGAAGGCCCCTTACACATTATAATGACCCCCAGTGCCCCCCCCCCCACACACAATATAATGACCCCCAAAGCCCCCCATTTAGTATAATGATCCTCAATGACCCTACGTTCAGTATAATAATGCCCAGAGCCTCCATTCAGTCTAATGACCCCCATACAGTATAATGACCCCCAGTGCCCCCTCCATACAGTATGACCCCAGTGAGAGGGCCACTGAGGGTCATTATACTGAATGATGGTCCACTGGGGGTCAGTATTATAAATGGAGAGCCACTGGGGGGTCATTATACTGTGTGGGGGCCACTAGGGGTCATTATTCTGAATGATGGTCCACTGGGGGTCATTATTATAAATGGAGAGCCACTGGGGGGTCATTATACTGTGTGAGGGACCACTGGGGGGGTCATTATACTGTGGGGGGGGGCACGGCGGGTCATTTTACAGTGTGGGAGCCACAGGGGGACATGTAAATGTAAAATAAATGCCACAAGGGGGCCCACTGAGATTTATTGCCCAAGGGCCCACATGAACCTGGAGCTGGCCCTGGCCACACGTATTACCTTGAGAGCCTAAGGCCTCTTTCACACGGGTGTCTCGTGTGAGGGCCGGATAGGAAGCGGGTGCGTCGCGGGAAAATGTGCGATTTTTCAGCGCGAGTGCAAAGCATTTTAATGCGTTTTGCACACGCGTGAGAAAAATCGTCACGTTTGGTACCCAGACCCGAACCCGGACTTCTTCACAGAAGTTTGGGTTTGGGTTAGGTGTTGTGTAGATTTTATTATTTTCCCTTATAACATGGTTATAAGGGAAAATAATAGCATTCTTAATACAGAATGCTTAGTAAAATAGGAATGGAGGGGTTAAAAAAATATAATAATAATTTAACTCACCTCATCCACTTGTTCGCGCAGCCCGGCTTCTCTTCTGTCTTCTTCTTTTAAGACCTGGGAGGAAAAGGACCTGTGGTGACGTCACTGCGCTCATCACATGGTCCATCACATGATCCATTACTATGGTGATGGACCATGTGATGAGCGCAGTGACGTCACCAAAGGTCCTTTTCCTCAAAGAAGAAGACAGAAGAAAAGCCGGGATGAGCGAACAAGTGGATGAGGTGAGTTTAATTATTTTTTAACCCCTCCATCCTTATTTTACTAAGCATTCTGTATTAAGAATGCTATTATTTTCCCTTAAACCATGTTATAATGGAAAATATTAATGATCGGGTCCCCATCCCGATCATCTCCTAGCAACCATGCGTGAAAATCGTACCGCATCCGCACTTGCTTGCGGATGCTTGCGATTTTCACGCAGTCCCATTCACTTCTATGGGGCCTGCATTGCGTGAAAAACGCACAAAATAGAACATGCTGCCATTTTCACGACAACGCACAAGTGATAAGTGAAAATCACCGCTCATGTGAACAGCCCCATAGAAATGAATGGGTCCGGATTCAGTGCGGGGGCATTGCGTTCACCTCACTCATTGCACCCACGCGGAAAACTCGCCCGTGTGAAAGAGGCCTAAATCATAGGAGTAAAGGTATGCCTCCCAACTTTTTGGACAGTCAAAGAGGGACACTTATGGTTCATTGTGTGAAAGATCAATTTTTCCTGAATATCTATACATTGCAATAGTTTTCTTAGCGCACAATAGCTTGAAAATGATCTGAATATAGACATTTCTAAAATCCAAATTGCATCAAATAATGAAAAACTATACAAGGCGGGCTCTAATATACAGAGAGGAACCAGACAAACACTTTCTGGATCAATATTGTAAATGTAATAATGCAAATCTTTACCTCAGATCAAAAAGAGAGAGATTTAAGGATCAAAGAGAGACAGATGAACTTGGGTCAAAAAATAAGAACTGTCCCTCCAAAAGATGGACACTTGGGATGTCTAGTAAAGGACATTTCCTTGGATAAAAATATACTTCCCTTTAGGGTAAGGCCTCACAGGGCAGATTGTTCACAGCAGATTTCTTGCAGATTTTGTGCTGTGGATTTAATTTTCACAGCAGATTTTATTTTTTCACAACATGTGAATGAGTTTTTTTTAAAAAACTGTTAACCGGCTCTGCAGCATTTATGTCCTCGGTGGACATATTCTTATAAACTATAGGTCTTTTCTCACCACTGATGTTATGTCTCCCATTGAATATTTTGGAACTGCAACTTTACAGCTGTCAAGTACTGAGACGAAAAGCTAAAACACCAGAAAGGTTAGAACATGTCTTGACTGTGAAAAAATTCTACTGAAATGTCAGCACTGGGAAAAAGAAAAAGAAAACAGATTTTTCAAGGCTCTTATAGAAATTGATGGACACGTGGCCCATTGCTGGATCATCAATGGATAGAATACCGGTCAGGCACAAATAAGGCGATGAGGGCTGTGGGCTGTCATTAACAATGAATGAACTAGTTGGAACTCTTCCTGTGTCAGAGGAAATGAGAATTGAATTTCAAAATAGTGGTTCAAGAGTTTGGTGGCATTCAAGAAGACCATGGTTTTGCAATACACTCTTTTTTCATGTGTCTAAATACTAAAGCACGGCTGGCCCCAAAAAAAGTTTTACAGACATCAAGCCAGTGCAGACCTAGTCCTGTTCTTAGCTGAGAAGTGGATGCAGTGGTATCTGGTCTGGACAGTGCTCTGCAAGCAAAGCAAAGAGGAGTCCGGACTGATACATTGTAGCAAACTATTAGAGGGATTTGAATTTCTACAGATATATATTGTCTAGACTGGATACAATTCCATCCACTTCTCACATCCCTATGTTTATTGTTCCTGTTCTCTGACATTACCTTTGTTCTGTGACATCTCTGTGAGCAATATTGGGGTCATTTATTAAGACTGGCCCCTACATAACTTGGGTGTGTCCACCGCCGGCTTAAATCTACGCCAGCTCCGCAAATTTAGATAATTTTCTACACCTAAAACAGGCATAGAAAATAATAAATGAGATGGCCGGCTGGCCCACCCCCGAACTTATGCCCCTGAACATAGAAAGGCATACTTTCCTGCCCGCAGCCCTAATACTGCTCTATTCACGGATGCATCCTGTCCCCATGGGTCCCATGCCCGCTACATCCAATCACAGACCTCAGTGCTCACATCAGCTTGAAGATTACATCTCAAATATGAGGTACCATTATGACTGCTGAGGCCTGTGATTGGCCACAGTGGTCACATAACCCAGAAGCTTCCTGGTCCCACAAGCTGAAAGCGGCCAGGTGAGCTTGCTTTTTTATGTTCAGGGACACAGGTCCAGACAATCAGGGTTTATCGGTCCTAAGGCCGGACAACTCCTTTAATGTTATTATTACCCCTGTATGGTGACATTACTGTGTGTATTATATCTGTGCTGTGATATCACTTATATGTATTATCCAAGCTCTGTTATATACTGTAACTGTTACCATAAGAATATTTCCAGTGTGATGTGACATCACTGTGTGCCTTTTCAGAGGCACCTGATAACTCATGCCTGATGTGGTCCTGCCACATAAGAGGATACCAGTAGTGTAAATTGCACATAATTGTGGCTGTGGGGGTCCTTCTTACAAATTTTTGCATCATGATGTCATCAGGCCAAATATAGTAAACATTTATTATCAGCAAATTTCACCATCGTCAGAAGCAAAATACACAGCTTGTGTCATGCAGCCGCCCTTGGCATTAAAGGGACACTACCGTCTTTTATTTTATCACATATTAACGACCTAGATGTGAAAATTCTATGTAATTTTTATTTTATTTTGGGGGGGGGGGGGGTTAAAAAATCTGGTGGATGGCTTCCTGGATGTAATTTTTAAGTCACTCAAGGACAAAAAGATGTTATGTCATGAGTTAAACAGCTTTGGATCTCCCACAGAATTGTAGTGCTTAACCAATGTGATAGGTACTATGATTCCAGAGTCACACTATCATATCTGTACTGAATGAAAGCTCTTATCTTTGTAATTGGATGTTAATGACATTATAGATGCTTTCCCAAAGTCTCTTTCATCTTAAAATCATAGTTTGCACCTTGTTATCAGAAAATGAAATGCTTTAGTAACGCATTAGTGTCTAATCTTCCAGCTATAAATGATGTTGTTTATGGTGGAGGATCATGAAATCCTTTACAAAGAATAGTAACAAGAGTCTTAAGGCGGCCATACACCTTAGATGGCTGTTCCTTTCAACACATGCACCCTTAGCTTCTTTACCCTGACACCGTGGGATAATCAGGACACCCCCATAGACCACACATGATCATCATGCTAGAATGGCCAGATTCTGACAAGATGAATCTAGTGTTTATGGCCACCTTCATCATAATTTCTTCATAGTGGAGAGGAGACATTGGGGCAGATTTACTATTGCCGTCTAGTTTTTAGACGTTGTAAACGTGGACTACACAGTCTAAAATTGTGGCAGTTTATCACAGTGGCTTATAGATGATAGTGTAATGAAAAGGAAGCAGTGCTTGCATGGAGCGCTGCCTTCTTTTGAAACAGCTGATCGGCAGGGGTGTCCCAGGTGTTGGACCCCCACCGGTCATCAATATATACCGCCTGCACAACGCCTTTAAGCCTCGCCCCTTTTCAATAATTTGTTCCCCTTTTTCTTTTTACAAAACCACACTCCCTTGTTCAACGAGTCAAAAAAGCACTTCTAGATTATTGAATCTCTCACATTTATTTCTTTGCTGACAAAGAATTTCTGTAATTCTGGCTTCTGGCAGTGCATATGGTGGATGAGTAACCACCTGCAGGGTTGGTAGTGGTATCTTGTGCAGAACTTATAGTGTACTGTATAGTGTTTAAATAATACAGTCATACAATGTGCAAATATCCCCTACTCAAAAGTAGCTGCTGGGCTATGATCATACACCCTGTAGGCCCATTGAACGGGCACTATGAGCACATTGTGAGTCCCCTCTAGAAACATGGCGCTTACACCCTGTGGTGCACATACACCAGTTTAAAACATAGGACCTAGATAACATTCAACTTTTAAATGTATAAACATGGTAATGAAGCTACATCATATGCAGCTGTCTTTTCTTAGGTTCAGGGCCCCAGGTATGGAATTGGAGATGTATCCTTTAGGTCTAGTAGTGCCCCCAGTGTACCATCTTGGTTTTATGACTGGAGGGCACTGTTGGACAGTGCAAGTCATTAGATAGTATACTTACCTTGTCATAATTTTGTGATGTCAAATAATTCATTCTCTCATTATAGGCTCAGAACAATACTTTGAAAAAAAGTTGAGGACAACAAGACGTGGTCAACAGCCCAAAACATTGAACAGCCCAGAGGACAGCCTCTACTACAACCAAATTAATGTGAGTGTAAGGGGCTATTACTGAGACAGTATAAGGCAAGCGAGGCTCGGACTCAGTGGATAAAACATTGAGATTCAATACTCTGTTCTAAATATGTCATACACTGTTTCACACAAAAGCCATATCCCTAAGAACTCAAGAAAGGTGCCCACATTTAACCAGTTATGGAGTAGATCAATATTAATAGATCCTAACATTGACATTCGTCACTAGATCCTGATAATGACATTAGTCAGTAGATTGTGACATTGCCATTAGTCAGTAGATTTTGACATTGACATTAGTCAGTAGGTCCTGACTTTGACACTAGTCAGAAGATCCTGACATTGCTATTAGTTAGTAGATCCTGACATTGACACTAGTCAGTAGATCTTGACATTGACATTAGTTAGTAGATCTTGACATGGACATTAGTTAGTAGATCTTGACATGGACATTAGTCAGTAGATCCTGACATTGACATTAGCCAGTAGATCTTGGAACTAATAAAGTTAAATGCCAAAGTACCTCCTAAAAATAAATTTGTAAAATCTCTGTATTAGAGAACCTCCAGTATGGCCATCTAGTCTAGGTAAAGGGGTGTTCTTCTCAAAGAGGACCAGAGAGGTGAGACTTTTTTCAAAGGTCTAACTGCATATGTTCCGCTGGTTATGGGTCTGCCAGGGAGCTTTACTTAATTTACTAAGATCTGCTGAACTTACAGGGCTGCATTGAAAGTGAGGAAACTGGTAAAGCTAGGCATATAAGCTGACCGTCACCTCTACCATCCCCTTCCCCCCTCCGTAACATACATGCTCAGAATGCCCAAGCATGGATGAATATTTTACTGAGAAGAGAACTGCCAGGCGCCACTGACAAGAGAAAGAGCCCTGAGCAACAAAGGATTGGGCATGTGGAATCCAGTATGTGCAATCCATTTTTCCCCTTGAAAAATTAGGCTCAATGTCAGACTGGGGTTACTTGGGACCACCATAGGAAATGATTCACTGTTCCCAACCCTTATTTCATCAATACAGTGTAATATATTTTCAATCAAAGAAATAGACTCTTGTAGCAAATGATTGGCTGCTAAGTCAGCTCCAAATATATATATTTTTTCTCCTGGACCTTTGAGGACCACATTGGTATCAGAGCCTAGTTCCACCTGATGATCATCTGGTACTCTGGTGGGACATTCTGACCCTGGTTAGGATAGATACACATGTCCAGAGTCAGTATTCAGGACATGTGTCCACAACCCGAACTCAAAGCATTGTAAGGATCTATCATGCTGTGAGTTTGGGTCATTAAACTCACAGTTGGGCTGGGAAACACGCAATCCAAACATGTGAGTCCATCCTTAAGGTGGCCCCATACAGATCATTAGCCAGCTCCAACAGTCTCAGCCAACTTTCATCTAATGTAAAAGGCTTATGTGGGTGAGGGGTTATGCCAAACTGAAGGTTAACTGAATTTTAGGTTTTCCCAATGTGTCTTTTTAAAGGGAACCTGTCATTAGTTTTCAACCCCAAGTTTCATCGGTATCCTGAGATAGGTCTCCCCCACCCTAATAATCCTAGGTGTTTTTTTTTTTTTTAAACACCGCTAAGTACTTATTTTACAGTCCACTTTCGCTTTCTTAAACTTATGTAAATTAACTGCTTACCTCATCACTTCCCATTCCTAACCCCACCTCCCGTTACATGATTGACAGAATCTAAAGATCCTACCCTTCTCCCGAACTCACGACCCAAATCCCGCGCATGTGTCATCTCGCTCCTCATCCTACACTGATCATGTGACCCAGCACGGAACATTCAAAGCGGCCTTTAAAAGATAGACGTCAAATCACTGATAATTACCTCCCTTATCGGGTGCTCCAAATCTCCTAATAAACACAGCTGGTGATGAGTACTTCTCTATGCTGCAAGCTCTTGATCGGCGCGCAGGAAGTGACGTGCATTAAACTAGAGTAGCGGGAAAAAACAGGAAACAGGGATAGAGTAGCTGCGAGATTTAGAATAGAAGGGGTGGAGATGAGGGTGTATCTTATTTATTTGTGGGCGTGGCTGGGCTCCGAGAGTCAAGGAACGCTGGACTCATCTCTGAATCATGGCGGACGCAGGACTCATGTAAGGCTCATTTACATATATTTACATATATTTATTTAGGTTTATCTCTAAAATGATAGTTAGTTCAGAATTGATTTGAATATCATTATTAATGTATTAAAACGTATTTATAGGAAAGTGAGTTGATAGATAGGGCTAGAAAGTGATGACAGGTTTCCTTTAAGTGAAAGTATTTCTGTTCAACAGTCAAATAAAGGAAATAAAGTATAAAGAAAGGGTTTAGGAAGAAAAAAGCTATAATAAGACAGAATATTATTTCAAATAGTGCCTACAGAACAGCTAAAATTTCATCACCCCCAAAAGATAAAGTCAAATTTCAAAATGCATTTTCCTACTTTCTTTATATTTTACCTTTAGAATTCCCTAAGATAACATTCATCAGTTGCTTAGTCCTTCCTTTTGATAGTATTATTGCAGTAAAATACCTATTTTGCCCCAATCACCAGGTATCCTGGGATGTTCATAAAGCCTCCTCATTTAATCAAATAGATATGGCGTCCACTCGATTAATTGATGGTGTTAAGGGTCGCTGCTTGCTCCTTTCAATATATATTCAACCGTTCCCTCCTTCCTCTATTGTAACAGCCCATCTTTCCATCCCCTCTCTCAGCACTGTGCTGGCTGAACATGTGCCTATGCCCTTTATCTCTTGCTTTCATATCAGGCTGTCTCCTTTCACGGTGAATAATTGATGTGGTTTATCAAAGAAAACCAACATGCATGCTTCATCAGGCTCACTTGAACCCTTTGATCAAAAAAATTATGCTTTGACTTGTGATATTATCAGCATCTGCTCGCATTCAACACAAAATCACTTTGAATTAAAAATTTACGACTCCCTGCTTAGCTTCTGAAAGCGTGTTCTTGGTCCTTCCCGCAGGGAACTCTGGAATATCAAGGGACCAAGCGGAAGCCGAGGAAACTTGGGTAAATATCTATGCTTATTTTAACAACTGTCAACAGAAGTCCTTTTGTAAAATTGAACATTTTTAAACATTGAAATTGCCTAATATTGGCCCCTGGATGTGTATCTGCCTTAACTAACGCATGCAGAGTCACCCACCTATAAAAGTGAGCTACGTATTTTCTACATGTAGCTGAGATGCTAAAAGGAGCAAGTGCTGTTTTCGTCAGAATGAGCTAGATGCTGAATACAGGATCTGCCGTAGTAACAATATGCATCCAGATTAAAGGGAAGTTCTGGGGAGGTTAGGGGCAATCTTGTATCAGCAAAATTTTACAAATCTGTGGACTTGCACAAGATTGAGAAAAGCTCTGTTGGTGCCATTACCATTCTGAAGTCTAGGAAATTTGGGTAGTAATTCCCATGGCAATCAAACTATTTGCCTACCAAAAAAAACTATAATTAAATTGTAATTACGTTAGGGAAGAAGACAACCCTTAAAGGGAACCCATCACATTTAACATGGGAAAAGATTCAGTATAACAGGTATTAGGCCTGTTTCACATCTGCGTTTGGCAGATCCGGCAGGCTGTTCTGGCTGGGAGCAGCCTGCCGGATCTGTCACCGCTGGGCGCTGTCGGAATTCCGTCCAGCCCCATTAATTATAATAGGGATTGACGGAGGTCCGGCCGCTACCCGGAAAATATGCTGAGAATCAGCTGGACAAAAACTGCTGCACACAGCGGTTTTCGTCCAGCTGACTCTCGGCATGTATGCCAGGTTGCGGCTGGATCTCCACCAGTCCCCATTAAAGTTAATGGGGCCAGCGGGTATCAGGTAGCGCCTGGCAGTCCCGGATCAAGACATCTCCAGCAGGCTATTTTAGCAGGGAGCAGCCTGCCGGAGATGTCTGGATCCGGCACTGCAGGACGCTACCTGAGTTGACTAAAGCAGATGTGAAACAAGCCTTAAAGGGTTTCTCTAATCTCAGACAATGGGGGAATATCATTAGGATATGCCCCCATTGTATTATAGGTGTGGGTCCCACCCCTGGGACCTGCACCTATCTCCTAAGGACTCCTGTCTGGCCACCACCAAGTACTCTCCCCATAGAAGTGAATGGGAGCGCACCTAGCAAGAAAGGCCACCGCTCCCATTCACTTCTATGGGCCCGACGTAAGTAGCCTAGCCAGATCTCGGCAGCCCCATAGAAATGAATGGAGGGAAGCTGCAAAATCATTCAAAGAAGATTGTCAATAACTGAATAGGACCACCCACTGGACTCCTAAACAGAGATTTAAATTAATGGAATAAAGGTTATTCTTAATGTTTTCCACTAAACTACATATCAATCTGCTCAGCTTCTCCTGCTCTATAGCAGCCTGCCTGCAGATTAAAGGGAACCTGTCATGTGGATATTTGATTATAATCTAACTAATTATATACAATCATTAACTACTAAAAAGTACCTTAGATGTATTCACTTACTGGTGTGACAGATGGTTACCTCATAATATACACACAAAGATGCCGCATGCCGTATGCTAATGAGCTGATTTGAGTCCAGCGTGATGTCATTGAGTCCAGTGTTTATTTAATTCAGAGCTATAGCCACTCCCCTGCCCACCTGCTGCTGATTCATATGGAAAATAACTGTCATTCATCAGCAGGTGGGCTGGGAGAGTCAGGAGCTCATGAATATTCATGACTCATCATTATCAGATGGAGCTTTTCAATACAAGATGTTGGCAGATTGACTGGGTCAATTAAAGAAAGTGACCCAGCATTTTGCTAAGAGAATCCGTCACTTATTTATGTTGCCCTTAGTTAGGACACCATAAAACTGGTGACAGGTTCCCTTTAAGAATGGCATCAAAATAGTCTTGTATTATAATATTATAATATTATTATAACAATTTAAGCATTGGTTGTGCTCTTATAAAGCTGCAGACAAAAAGTGAAGACTGTACTTGCCAAGTTCTTTCAAAGTGAGCTTTTCTTTCTTTATATGCTAGACAACCGTGAGTGTTAAAGGGTCTGTCCCCCAAAAAATATTCTACAGTTTTTACACCATCCCCTGGATCTGAATACTTTTCTAATTGCATTTAATTTTGCATAGTCAGTGAGCTATTCAATAAAATGTATCTGTATAGCGCCACCTGCTGTTTTTTTTTTTCCTTATTTCTTTGTCCTGCTCACTGAGAAGGTCGCACATGCTCAGTTTCATCCTTCAACTGCCTCCTGAGCTGTGATAGGGAGAGCTGAGACACGCCCCCTGAGCTGCAGCCGAATAGAAACTGCCCTGAGCTCTCAGCTTGATATAAATCTAGCAGAGCAATGAATATGGAGATCTCTGGATCCATGTGAGGTACAGGGCTGGTTCTAGCTTTCTTAGAAAGAGATTATCATGTCCTGTATGATGTTTGATTTTCATTTTTTACATTAGTCATGGGATAACCCCTTTAATAGCTGATGGCTATCAAATGTAAACAGGTAAAAAGGGTAGGCTCAATTTTCATTGCTCAAATCCATATTAATGTCATCCCGATAGCTGCTGTTCAAAAGTGCAATATGATTTTCTTTTTATCAAACTAATTAAAGGGCATCTGTCAGCAGATTTGTACCTATGAAACTGCCTGACCTGTTACATGTGCGCTTGGCAGCTGAAGGCATCTGTGTTGGCCCCATGTTCATATGTGTCCACCTTGCTGAGAGCAATAAAGTTTTAATATATGCAAATGAGCCTCTAGGAAAAATGGGAGAGCAGGGCCTTTACACCTAGAAGCTCTGCTCTCTCTGCCACTGCCGCACCCTCTGCACTTCGATTGACAGAGCAAGGCAGTGTAAACATTATCACATCTGTCTGGTCCTGTCAAAGTGCAGAGGGTGCAGCAGTTGCAGAGAGAGCAGAGCCTCTAGGTGTAATGGCATCGCTCTCCCATGACAACCCATTTTCTGCATTTATGAGCCAACACTCCTGTTGTTCATGATGGAAGAAGCCAAGGTAGTACACTCGGCTGTTTCCCCTGCTCCCATTCATCTCTATGGAGATCAATCTGCATGAATCCTCTTGTTTTCCGCAGCTAGGAGAGTCACAGAGGTTGGACCTCCACCGTGCCTTTGTCATACCCCTTAGTTCTTGCAAATAATTAGTGGTAATTTGGTTCTAGAGAAAATTTAAGTTAGGGATAAAAAGACAATGATGAAACTTAGGTAGGGAGCTGTCCAGCACGATGCGCTGAATGATAAGATCTGCTGATTACAACGTTTGTGTATCTTGTATGTATCATGACAATGTATACTCATGTCTATGACAACTATGCACAGGATAAGTGATTAATATATGATGGGTGAATTGCTGACTGCTGGGACCTCCACCAATCATGAAACTGGGGGGTCCTTGAGTCCTAGAGTGAATGGAGCAATGATCACACAAGTGATCTCTACAACTGGAGCAGTCCTGCAGAAATGAATGGAGCAGTAGTGCACATGTATGACCATCACTCCATCCATGCTGGTGACTCAGGGACCCCATTTCTCATGATCAGTGGGGGTCCCAGTGGTTGGATAGATACTTGTCACCGATCCTGTGGATATGTTTTTATGATGGAGCAAACATTTTAATTAAAAAAAAATAAAGTTCTTAAAGAGATATTTGCCATCTTATTATTTAATTTGTCAATACGCTTATCATGCCATTGTAGAATGTGGTCAGATTTGTAGTACAGACAGACTGTAATAATAATAAATCATCACCCATAATCCACCCCACCTAAATGTAAAGGAGCACTCTGAAAATAAGTTGCTGTATGTACCAGATGTATCCTAGATCACACCTTGGTCTATTGGGATAGACCAACTGGGATTGTTGTGACCGAATGCTTGTATATTTCACACTTTACAACTTAAAAGGGTTGTAGGGGATTGGAAAAAAAAGCTCTGCCTTTTTCTTAAAATTTCACCATTCTTATGCATTGGCTTTCACCGGTATTGCATCTGAGACCAATTCTTTTAATGAAACCGAGTGGCATTATCAGATGCAGGCCATGGACAAAAGGAGCAAGGTCCCTGAAAAAAAACACAAAGTTCATAGTGGAAACTTTACCATAAGAACACCTCTTAAAGGGGTTGGCCACTTTCTGGCTACTTGTGACCAATGTGTATGTAAGATGAGTATATGACACTTACTAATATAGCCATTGTTGATAGTCTGTGCCGTTTGCTACATTTCATAAGCCATGTCCCCTTGTTAGGCAAATCTTCTGTGCTGTCTACACAGACATCCTGTCCATAAGATAGCCGCTGATGGGGGGGGTCATGTGACCACGCAAATCACTTCCATGTCATGTTTCCTGCCTTGTAAAGCCAAGCCGGCCAGATGATTGTCGACCAGATCATTGGTAACGAGCATTCGCAGGATCGCTCGTTAGCGATGGTCTGGCAGTCTAATACTGCCGCTGATTACCCAAGCTCGTTCATCGGGCAATCCAGATTTTTAAGCAAGCTTAAAAATCATCACTTGCAGGCGGCAGATCGTGGTCACGGACTTTCCCATGACAGGTGGCAGAAGATCAGTGAGACTGGCGACACATGGTTTGATCTGACAGTTTTCCTGTGGATCAATAGGCGTCTGTGTTGTTTCTGGTATGGTCACACCCCTTGCCCCAGGTGTTGCTAATGTGGTCACTTACCTTCCTTATTTATAGCTGCTTCTCCCACTATGCTGTGCGGTTTAAAGCTTCACTTTCAGTTTTGGATTGCTGGTGTGTGGATCTCGGTGGAGTTCCTGGTGCTTCCATTGCTTCTTTGAAGTTAAGTCTTTCCTTTCCCTTTTGTATTTTGTTTTGGTTCTGTGAGTTGCATTTCCCTATTGTTTGTATTAGGCCTGAGGGAGACTCCTGTTCGTCCTTTCTTTTGGAGGAACAGGTAGTCTCATCCCTGCAATTAGTACCAGGGTCCTATAGGGCTAGATAGGACTCTAGGTATTCCTGTGTATGAACACACCTACCTCTGGGGTCTGTTCATACGGATAGTCAGTCAAGATTTTGGTTAGGGTTTTAATAGGAGGTGTCCATGTTCCTTCCTTAGTTCTCAGGCCTGATTCCCTGTTCCCCCTCTTCCCTCTCAATGTTCGGTGTTGTGTTTCCCTCCCACACCGAAGCGTAACAATCGTGCTGTGTAATTACAATCTGCTGCTGCAAAAAACTAGTCAGTATGGGGAAGAGCAATTGTATTAGTGATCGCTCCTCCCCATACTGAGGAGTAGATCGCTGCATGTAATAGCAGCAGTCTCCTCCACTAACAAGCAGGTGATTGCCAGGAAGGAATGATTCCAACATGACAATTCTCTGCCTGATTGCCTAATGTAATACAGCACTAACACACTGCACCTCCACTAAACTCCCAACAGTGCAAGGATAAATGGCAGGTGCAGTGTGTTTGAACAGAGGAGACATCACATGGAGGTGATCTGCCTGGTCTTATGGACAGGACCTCACTGTGGACAGCACAAAAGACTTGGCAAACAAGGGGGCATGCCTTATGAAATATAGAAAATGGTGCAGAATTTCAGCAAAGGCTATATCAGTAAGTGCCCTATAATCATCTTACTAACACAACAATAACCAGAAAGTAGCCAACCCCCTTTAAAGTCCGTACTTTTTTCTATTGATGACCTATCCTCAGGATAGGTGATCAATATCAGATCGGTGGGGGTCCGACACCCGGCACCCCTGCCGATCAGCTGTATAAAGGGAAGGCACGCACAGTGCGCACGTGCCGTCTCTTGTCTCTCTTTCTGCTCGCTGCTGCTATGTCTATGGCAAAGCAGCAGCAAGAAGGGAGACGGCATGTGCACACTGCGCGCCTTCCCGTCATACAGCTGATCAGCGAAGGCGCCGGGTTTTGGACCCCAGCCGATCTGATATTGATGACCTATCCTGAAGCCCGAACAACCCCTTTAAGGTCGTTTTAAGAAATGCCCCTGCTCCCTGAAAAATGTTGAAACCTCTACACAATAATTTATGATGTCATTTACTATTACTTGGTTATACCCCCTTGTCTCATTTAGCCAAATCAAAGTTTTAGATGGAGAGGATGAATATTACAGACTGTTATCAGCTGTCGACTCGATACCCGAGGAGGATCTATCAGTCTGCAGCCCTTTGACCAAGGAGCAAGAAGCATTTTTTGCCTCTAGTTCTGTACATTAATCCGGACTAACTTGAAAAAGGTAAGAATATTTACTGCCGGGTTAACAGGATTCTTATAATGATTAGATTTGAGCAAGTGTAACATCCGCCTCCACCAACCATTGCTGTAACCCCAGCCTGTCAAAGACCCACTACTAATCAAATATAAAAAGTAAGTGATGGTGGAGGCGAATGTTAACTCCATTTTATGAAAAACAAGCTAGAATTCTAGAATTTGCAAAAGTATGTTTATGTATACAGTACAGACCAAAAGTTTGGACACACTTTCTCATTCAAAGAGTTTTCTTTATTTTCATGACTATGAAGGCATCAAAACTATGAATTAACACATGTGGAATTATATACATAACAAACAAGTGTGAAACAACTGAAAATATGTCATATTCTAGGTTCTTCAAAGTAGCCACCTTTTGCTTTGATTACTGCTTTGCACACTCTTGGCATTCTCTTGATGAGCTTCAAGAGGTAGTCCCCTGAAATGTTCTTCCAACAGTCTTGAAGGAGTTCCCAGAGATGCTTAGCACTTGTTGGCCCTTTTGCCTTCACTCTGCGGTCCAGCTCACCCCAAACCATCTCGATTGGGTTCAGGTCCCGGACTGTGGAGGCCAGGTCATCAGGCGCAGCACCCCATCACTCTCCTTCATGGTCAAATAGCCCTTACTTTCAAAGTTTTCCCAATTTTTCTGCTGACTTACTGGCCTTCATTTCTTAAAGTAATGATGGCCACTCGTTTTTCTTTACTTAGCTGCTTTTTTCTTGCCATAATACAAATTCTAACAGTCTATTCAGTAGGACTATCAGCTGTGTATCCACCTGACTTCTCCTCAATGCAACTGATGGTCCCAACCCCATTTATAAGGCAAGAAATCCCACTTATTAAACCTGACAGGGCACACCTGTGAAGTGAAAACCATTTCAGGGGACTACCTCTTGAAGCTCATCAAGAGAATGCCAAGAGTGTGCAAAGCAGTAATCAAAGCAAAAGGTGGCTACTTTGAAGAACCTAGAATATGACATATTTTCAGTTGTTTCACACTTGTTTGTTATGTATATAATTCCACATGTGTTAATTCATAGTTTTGATGCCTTCAGTGTGAATCTACAATTTTCATAATCATGAAAATAAAGAAAACTCTTTGAATGAGAAAGTGTGTCCAAACTTTTGGTCTGCACTGTACACTGCGTGCAGAATTATTAGGCAAATGAGTATTTTGACCACATCATCCTCTTTATGCATGTTGTCTTACTCCAAGCTGTATAGGCTCGAAAGCCTACTACCAATTAAGCATATTAGGTGATGTGCATCTCTGGAATGAGAAGGGGTGTGGTCTAATGACATCAACACCCTATATTAGGTGTGCATAATTATTAGGCAACTTCCTTTCCTTTGGCAAAATGGGTCAAAAGAAGGACTTGACAGGTTCAGAAAAGTCAAAAATAGTGAGATATCTTGCAGAGGGATGCAGCACTCTTAAAATTGCAAAGCTTCTGAAGCGTGATCATCGAACAATCAAGCGTTTCATTCAAAATAGTCAACAGGGTCGCAAGAAGCGTGTGGAAAAACCAAGGCGCAAAATAACTGCCCATGAACTGAGAAAAGTCAAGCGTGCAGCTGCCAAGATTCCACTTGCCACCAGTTTGGCCATATTTCAGAGCTGCAACATCACTGGAGTGCCCAAAAGCACAAGGTGTGCAATACTCAGAGACATGGCCAAGGTAAGAAAGGCTGAAAGACGACCACCACTGAACAAGACACACAAGCTGAAACGTCAAGACTGGGCCAAGAAATATCTCAAGACTGATTTTTCTAAGGTTTTATGGACTGATGAAATGAGAGTGAGTCTTGATGGGCCAGATGGATGGGCCCGTGGCTGGATTGGTAAAGGGCAGAGAGCTCCAGTCCGACTCAGACGCCAGCAAGGTGGAGGTGGAGTACTGGTTTGGGCTGGTATCATCAAAGATGAGCTTGTGGGGCCTTTTCGGGTTGAGGATGGAGTCAAGCTCAACTCCCAGTCCTACTGCCAGTTTCTGGAAGACACCTTCTTCAAGCAGTGGTACAGGAAGAAGTCTGCATCCTTCAAGAAAAACATGATTTTCATGCAGGACAATGCTCCATCACACGCGTCCAAGTACTCCACAGCGTGGCTGGCAAGAAAGGGTATAAAAGAAGAAAATCTAATGACATGGCCTCCTTGTTCACCTGATCTGAACCCCATTGAGAACCTGTGGTCCATCATCAAATGTGAGATTTACAAGGAGGGAAAACAGTACACCTCTCTGAACAGTGTCTGGGAGGCTGTGGTTGCTGCTGCACGCAATGTTGATGGTGAACAGATCAAAACACTGACAGAATCCATGGATGGCAGGCTTTTGAGTGTCCTTGCAAAGAAAGGTGGCTATATTGTTCACTGATTTGTTTTTGTTTTGTTTTTGAATGTCAGAAATGTATATTTGTGAATGTTGAGATGTTATATTGGTTTCACTGGTAAAAATAAATAATTTAAATGGGTATATATTTGGTTTTTGTTAAGTTGCCTAATAATTATGCACAGTAATAGTCACCTGCACACACAGATATCCCCCTAAAATAGCTAAAACTAAAAACAAACTAAAAACTACTTCCAAAAATATTCAGCTTTGATATTAATGAGTTTTTTGGTTCATTGAGAACATGGTTGTTGTTCAATAATAAAATTAATCCTCAAAAATACAACTTGCCTAATAATTCTGCACTACCTGTATATATAAAATAAAATTCTCACATATTAAAAGTGGATAATTCTAAAATCATGGAAATAAGGTATTGTTCATGTCAGCACTGGATACTCTGGTGTGAGCCTACACTGCAGAATATGGAAGCTTTGGGAGGAATAAAATTACTTCATGCAGTATTATTCTTTCGGTCAAAACAGTGGAAACCATGACAAAAACCAGCGGGCTGCATTATGTCTGTGGGGTTTGTAGTGCATGGGTTTTCCCTGCCATGTAACTGATCCAGCAGTGCATTGTGGGATGCATTGCAAAAAGAAACATAGTCTTCACTTCAGCAAATGGCATTTATCATGTACATAAAGTTAATACAAGGCACTCACTAATGTAATATGATTGTCCATATTGCCTCCTTTGCTGGCTGGATTCATTTTTCCATCACATTATACACGGCTCATATCCAGTAGTTACAACCACCGCTGCAGCGCAGACACGAGGTGGCCAGGTTGGGAGCTTTTTCCTATAGTGTGCAAGCACGGGCACCACTGCTGGATTGCAGAATGGTCGTAACTATGGAAACGAGCAGTGTATAATGTGATAGAAAAAGGAGTCAAGCCAGCAAAGGAGGCAATATGGACAAGCACAATACATTAGTAAGTGCTTTGTAGTAACTTTCTCCACTTAATAAGTGACATTTTCTGAAGTGAGACAACCCCTTTAAGGTGCAAAACATGCAGCGGTATTTGTCTGGAAAGCAGTTGGATCCTCATTGTATCCCATTATAGTCAATGGGGATCCAGAAGTGTGTGGCAGTATCCAGCTATGTTGGATGACACTTACTTCGGTAGTCTGTGTCAGCAGAGGAACAGAGTAGGTTGCCACAGATGCCCCCCTACCCTAAGGGGTTAATTTTGTATACATAAATATTAGTGAATGAGCGAAGTTATCAAAAATTAATTTCAGCTGCTTCGCCGAATTTCACAAAGAAATTAGATTTGTCACAAATCGCATTCCATTGTATGTAGCGGGCACAATGACGGGGGACAGCGATTGCAATGCCCCCATTATTGAACCCCTCAGATGCTACATTAATCGCTGATCGCGGCATCTGACATTAAAATTGAGGCCTTTTAGAGGTTAATCCGGGTATAAAGGAAAAATAAAACATGCTCACCTTATCCATTTGTTCGCGTGCCGGCCATCTCTATCGAAGAAACCACGTGAAATTGCGCGCAGTGAAGTGATGACGTCATCATGCTGGACAGTCACATGTCACTGCGCTCGAGGTTTTGCATGGTTTCTTCAATCAAGATGGCCGAGACGGCCTGTCCACGAGCAAATGGACGAAGTTTTTTTTTTTATTACTGCCATGTCATAAAAAATTTATTTGTTTCCACGAAGTGCAAGGAATTTCGGCTTCGTTATCAATAGAATTTTTCCTGACATTCGGATCGGTCAATTAGTTTGACTTCGATTCGCTTATCTCTAATAAATATATATAAAATAAATAAATATATATATATATTAAAAAAAATACTGTATATATAAAATATATTTTGTACAGATAAATAAAAAGAAAAAAGCATAAGAACAGGACCACGTGTTCCAAAACTTTTGCAAAAACTGATCCCTGCCTTCTGTCCTGAGATCTACAACTGCAGATATGACTTTTGGGCTGGACTCATATCTCAGTACTTACACCATATTATAATGCTGTACTGTAATCATTAAAATCATGGGGTCTTTTCTGTATTCCTAGCAATCCTTAAAAAATCTGCCCTGCAGCAGTGGCTGGATCAAGAGATCAAAGTGCCCCTCCATGTCGAATGTTTCTTCTTTCTTTCTCCCTGCTCTTTCATCCGAGTTTCCTATGTCCCATTCATGATCTTCCAATAATCACTTCAACAAGGGGGGGAAATCTTGAGATTTCAGCCTCTGCTTCCGGCCCCTTTTGTGACACAGCTGTATGTTGTAGAAGTTTTAATCCTTTGTTTTCAGCTTTGCTGTGATGAAGTCATGGCCTTCGTTTTATTAAAAAGTAATCACATCCAGACAGCTTTAGTGCCGGATCAACAAAACATCTCCATTTACTCCTCCATGATAGCGCTGAACGGTTTTTATTGAAGACACATTTAGGGCGACATCAAAACTACTGAGGCAGCGTTATTCTGCGCGGCCTTTTATTACTTCAAAAGAACGTAAAGGTTTGTGTTTCTCATGGATTGTTCTCCGGGTTAAGAATAAGTTGTTGCAGCCGTGCACAAGTAGCTATCAATTCCCATTGTTCTAAATGTGCGGGATTAACGAGTTCGAGTCAAGCGCCATATGGAGGGATGCGTCTCACGATATGCAGAACAGGATGCAACCTGCCATGGCACAGCACCTGTCAGACAGGCAGACAGCGCTCCGGGGAAAGAAGGAACAACTTTTCACACTGCAGGTGTTGCCAGATTGAATTTCCCATGATGCAAAGTTAGCTGTGCATCATGGGATATGTTCGGGGAAAACAGATGGACTTCTAAAGATAGTCCACTAAACAAGCCACTGTGGCATTATGGAAATGTATATTGCTTCGGCTGGAAGAGATTCTTTGCAAACCGGTAAAATTATATTTAAAGGGCATCCGTCAGCAGATCTGTGCCTATGACACTGGCTGACCTGTTACATGTGCGCTTGGCAGCTGAAGACATCTGTGTCGGTCCCATGTTCATATGTGTCCGCATTGCTGAGAAAAATGATGTTTTAATACATGCAAATGAGCCTCTAGGAGCAACGGGGGCGTTACCATTACACCTAGAGGCTCTGCTCTCTCTGCAACTACCGCACCCTCTGCACTTTGATTGACAGGACCAGGTGTGATGATGTTTTCACTGCCTCCTGGCCCTGTCAATCAAAGGGCAGAGGGCCTGGTAAGGCAAGGCATCATGTCGATACTGCCTGCAGCAGATTGCATAAGGAAAATAGAGCAATATTGTTATAATCTGGGCTAGGTGGGGTGAATGGGTTTCATGTGTTTTCTGAAATCTACTTTAAAGGGGTTTTCCTGAGACTAAAAAATGCCCCCCATATGCAAGGCCCCTCACGCTGATTCTACTTACCTAGCTCCCCTCTCCGCTTCTGGTCCCTGCAACGCCACTCCTGCTTCTCACTGTTAGCATATGAAAACATCCGGTGTTGGGGGGAGCAGCCAATGGCAGGCGGTGACGGGGATGAACCTCCCTAGCGTCAACCGCAATGCTAGGGAGGTTCATCCCCGTCACCACCTGGCATTGTCTGCTCCCCCCGACACCGGATGTTTTCATCCGCGCACAGGGAGAAGCAGCTTCGGTGGTGCAGGGACCAGAAGAGGAGAGGGGAGCTAGGTAAGTAGAATCAGCATGAGGGGCCCGGGCATATAGGGGATAACCCCATTAACCATAGAATATTGCAACTTAGGGGGTCATTTATTAAGGCCGGTGTTTTAGACGCCGGTCTTAATAACCCCTATATCTGGCGGTGGATCAACCAAAGTTATGAAGAGGTGTAGGCCATCCAGCGCCAGTCTAAATGTAAACCAGCTTCCTAGCTGGCTTACATTCAGACCATTTTCTACGCCATTTATTACAGACTCACTGGACAAAGATACACCCAGTATACAGAAGGCAGACATGGCTGCAAAATGGGTTTTTAGTAATTTGACTAACCAAAATTGTGTAGTCATTTTGCTTTGACTGTGTGAACCCATGGCCGGCCTTAAAGCTGTGCGGCTGCACGGGGCGCATCACACCAGTGCCGACAAATGAACATTATAGGACTGGACGTACTAGGAAAGTATATATCCTGAAGTCAGACATCAGACATCAATCCAGTTTCCAGTCCTGTGTGGGGTCGTCTCCTCCTCTGTTGCTAAACCTATTCTATGCACTGATCTTTGCAGCCACAATTTGCTCACGTGTTTAAGTGCAAACATCAATAGTCATATGCTTGAAATTTTTTTGCAAATCGATGTCCAGGATTTAAAAAATACACTGCTGCGGTGCGCTTTCTTGAAAACAAATGCAAATTTCTGATCTTGAGCAACCTCTTTAAATCTGCAATCAGTAAAACTATAAAGTAAACTAAATTAAAATTAAAATGTACATGAAACTGAATAATAAACAAAAAAAAACTGCAAACTCGCCATTTATTTAAGATACAGGTCTCATCTGCACCAAAACCTGATTTACCTAGGGTCCTCTAATGTAGAGATTTTTGGGGCAAAGTTTTCATATTTCCTCCCATTCGCTCATCAGCTCATCTTTTGCATAATACGTGAAGCTTCTGAGCCATGATGCCAATGTGTAACAGGACCTCTGTTCACCTTGTGAAATGTATAATACTGCCATCTTCTTATGTAGCAGTGGGGCCCTTTGGCTCCCCTCATGCACCGAGCCCAGACACCCAGCTTCCCCTTTACATCCTCTATCGCTACCACTTGACTACAACTGCTACATATACCAGACCCGGCTGAAGAGTTCTGCATTTATAGGATGGAGAGGATAGTGACACTGCCTCATGCAGGCACTGAGAATGGACCTGGTCTGGAAAGGAAGGCAGCGAAAATTTCCAAACTCTCGTGTCTTGTGTCAAGCAATTTCAAAATTCAAGACAGCAATTAGTAATTTCATTTGGCCACAGCCACAAGTGAATGCATCAAATACAGCGGACAATACAAATATTTTAGGGTACTTTCACACTTGCGGCAGAGGATTCCAGTAGGCAGTTCTGTCGTCGGGCACAAACGGATGCATATGTTAGATGGATCCGGATGCGGATCAGTCTCAAAAATGCATTGCAATACCGGATCCGTCTTTCCGGTTGTCATCCGGAAAAATGGATCCGGTATTTATTTTCCCTCATTCTTAAAGGTCTGCGCATGCGCACACCGCAAAACCAGTTCTGTTTTGCTGGAACACTTGGGGCCGGATAGGCATTAATGCATTTCAATGGAAATTAATGCTGGATTCGGCATTCTGGCAAGTGTTCAGGATTTTTGGCCGGAGAGAAAACTGCAGAATGCTGCGGTATTTTCTCTGGCCACAAAACACGTAAGAGGGACTGAACTGATTCATCCTGATGCATCCTGAACGGATTGCTCTCTATTCAGAATGCATTAGGATAAAACTGATCAGTTTTTTTCCGGTATTGAGCCCCGAGGATGGAACTCAATAACGGAAAACTTTAACGCAAGTGTGAAAGTACCCTAATAGATGGAAATGCGCCCTTCTTCGGGCAGTTGTGGTGTGAATGTTGGTAGACAGGACCATCTACTTTATTGCCTGTACCGAATAGCCTAATAAGCCATTCTGTACAGACGCATCCTGCAAAAAGCATAAACCAGAATTAGAACTTTTTAACATTTGCTTCCCCTCCAGATCTACGTCATACTTACCTGTTTCTTGCTGCTTGGTGCCACTGCATTGGTCCACTGCTGTGTTTGCCGTGCATTAGTCCTCACTTGTAAACTTCCAGCATAGATGGTGGCACTTGAGCCATTGACATGCTGCTTGGGAGACACATCACCGCTGCAGCCAGTCATTGGCTTCAGCAGCACACGTGAACCCTGTCAGTATCAGAAGTTTAGAGGCATGGACCATAGGAGCTGAGTAGTGGGAAATAGGTAAGTATGGTTCCCTTCACAGGTCCGGCAGGGAGGGGAGTGAAAATTTTGAAAGCTGGAGAACCCCTTTACAGGGTAGGATTGCGTACCATTGGTTTATTATGCTGTAATGATTGAATTAGGTTCATTTTGTTATTTATATTTCATATATTTTTGTGAAAAGTTTAACATTACTTCTGTCTCCAGCTACCAGAACCTATCAGTGTAAATAATGAAGCATTTAGTCTCTCTTTATCGCATTAGGTTATAGAGTTGAAATAGTATCTGCCATAGGGAGGGAGGTGCGGGGTCCACGGCTCATGCATCTCTTCTGTCTGAGCCTCTGTGCATTGTTAATCATTTTGATGGGCTCTATTTAAGTGCAATTTATGTAACATTTTTTTAAAGCCTTCCTTTCAGAGTGATTTTTAATATACTGCGTTTGATCTACTGTTGTTGCCACGTGGAGATAAGAATGAAAGCTTAGGCGTTCGAAAATTGGCTTCAAACCAAAGCCATCAAATGACTAAGAAGTTGACTGCACACAAACTAATAGAGAGGTCTGATTGAGGCATAACACGTCTCAGTGTCTGAAACCAAAATGAATTGATGTGCTCAGAAGTGCCACTTGTGGGGACCTACTTGTATGGTGACTCAGAGGTTGCTATATAATCTGAGTCAAGGTCATTTGCAAAAAGTCTGAACCAGGCTTCAGCTGAAAGTGCCCCATATTAGCTGGGCTGAATATTCTATTCTCTGTAAAGTAACGCTCCTACAAATATGCGGGATGTCGGAAAAATCCTTTTCTCTTGCTGCAGTCCCTGGGTTTATGCTGCATGTGTGTTTGTCTCTTAGGCCTAGTTCACACGAACGTATGGCTTTTATAGTTTTTTGCGGTCCATTTTTCACGGATCCGTTGTTCCGTTTTTGAGTTCCGTTGTGTTTCCGTTTCCTTTCCGTTTTTCCGTTCCGTTTTTCCGTATGGCATATACAGTATACAGTAATTACATATAAAAAATTGGGCTAGGTATAACATTTTCTATAGATGGTTCAACAAAAACGGAACGGATACGGAAGACATACGGATGCATTTCCGTATGTGTTCCGTTTTTTTTTTGCGGACCCATTGACTTGAATAGAGCCACGGAACGTGATTTGCGGGCAATAATAGGACATGTTCTATCTTTCAACGGAACGGAAAAACGGAAATACGGAAACGGAATGCATGCGGAGTACATTCCGTTTTTTTTTGCGGAACCATTGAAAAGAATGGTTCCGTATACGGACCGTATACGGAACACAAAAAAAACGGCCCGTACACTCGCAAAAAAAATGTTTGTGTGAACTAGGCCTTAATCACATAAAAGGGCTCACAGCAATGTATGTAGCCGTCTCTTCCTGTACATTCACAGTCTAGAAAAGTAAATTGTGCACAAGTGATTTATGCTTGGTTGGAAGAAGAATGATAATCAAGGACAGTGCCAGATATTCCCAAATATCTCACTAAATTACCTGGAGCTTGGGGTGACCCTAAAGGTTAGGAGTGATAGTTGGGGCCCTGTTATGGTTCCACCAGGAGCTACAACTTATACCGGAGCCACAAGAAAAAGACCCATTGCTCCCCTGGCCAACACTGTGGCTACCCCTAGCACAGAGCAATTGCCATTCCATGCAACATATAGAAATACAGTTCAGTATCCATCCAATGCAGTAAGTACCATTCTGGGAATCCCAATATCACTGTGCAATCTAATATCCACTGTCACAGTTTACATAATGAGATGTTTGAATATAGTTCTCTTAGAAACCCGTCTAGTATTTGTCCGTCTAGTTGGTTTCCATATATAGTGGCATGTTAATTTTAAAAAGTACCTAAACCTATAATTTTAGTAAAAGAGAGTCTGTCAACGATTTTTTGCTAGTATAACCAACAGTAATGGCAGTTAGAACATTGGATAAGCATCAGGGGCATAGCTACCATGGAAGCAGGGGAATCAGCTTCTACAGGGTCTGAACTCAGGAAGGGGTCAAGGAGGAGGACAAATGGATTTATTTTCAGAGTGCAGGGAGCGGTGAGTATAGTGCTTCTAGTCCTAGCACTAGTATTACTCACCGCTTCAGCTTCAAGACAGGACGTAGTATGTGTAGGAGCGCCCTATGACCTGATGCTGTGCAATGTCAGGTCACAGTGTGGCACGTGTCTAGACACAGCGCTGCATGAAGAGCAGAGGCACCTGCATTAGGAGAAGAATGGTCCAGTCTGAGGTCTGCATTAAGGAGACAGAGAGAAGGGGGGCCCATTCCAAAAATTTGCTGAGGGGCCCAGTCAGTTCTAGTTACGCCACTGATAGGCATTGTTAACATACCTGCACAAGGCGCCTACGTGAGATATGCAGCTGCATCGCCTGACGTCCGGGGAGCGGGAGGAAGCATTGGGAGGCTATGGGAAGGAGCGGACATCGGCTAGTTTTGGGCACTTTGAACAGGCTAGCCCACCTACCTGGGCACTCCAAAGGAATAAAACAGCTTTTTCTGAAGATTGCATAGCACACAAATTACATACAGGTATGGTGAATGCTTATCCAACAATCTGATGGCTATTACCGATAGTTATATTAGTAAAACTTAGGTGACAGGCTCCCTTTAAGACTGTTAGGAAGTCTTGTATCTGTTATCATTGCAACACCTCAGGTAAGGTTGCCCGTACATGATCAGATTATGATCAGGTTTTCAGATGCAGTTTTTGAAGCTAAAACCAGGTGTGGATTCAAAAATGAGGAGCGGTGGAATCTTTTTCCCTTTATACTTTCTCTTCCTTTATGATCCACACCTGGTTTTAGCTTCAAAACTGCATCTGAAAACCTGATCAAAACCTGAACGTGTACGGGCAGCCTAAAGCTTTGATGAATAAGAGCCATGTGTGACTAATATAAAATCTTTCAAAACATTTTACAGCCTAGTAATTCAGTGATGAAGTAATCCATCATCCTAACAAGTTCGGCTGAGGTTAGATGAATACGTGTGGGGATTAATGTATGCTGATATTTAAAATAAGATCCCATTTACACACGTGGTATTCGCTTTACGCCAGGAATAAAAAGGCAGGAAAGGCATTATTGTCTTTTCTTATGGCTAAGTGCATTTTCTTCAAAGCATAAACGAGTAAATGAGGAGGTCATAGATCAGGTCAGAGATCTTGAAAAAAGTTGAGGATGTGAAACAGAAGGAATATTGGAAATTTGCAAAAACATTTTTACTATGGAATAGACATAAAATTGATAAACCCCTTTAAGTTAGTACACATAAGTTGGATCTTCCTGGAAGCCATTTGTGATATTTTTACAGAGTCCATGTGCGTTCTTAGAATAAAGGGGTGTGGCTTAGAATGTGCCCATAGATGGGTGGAGTCTAAAGTATTTGGCTTTCTGTGCTCATAGTCTTCTGACAAGTAAACTGTTAATAAACATACCAATTTGGGGACAACCATACACAAGTTTCCTGATCTGGAATTTCAGAAGTGAATACAAAAAACAGAGCAATAGCTGCCCTTAAAGGGGTTGTGCATGTTTGGGGGGGGGGGGGGGTGGCACATGTCCTGGGCAGACCTGCAAAGGGAAATATACCTGTTCCTGATGCTGGCTCCCTGCTCCTTTCACTTTCGGTGCTCCGCCGATCACTGGCTGAAGTGGTGACCTGCAACCCTTGCATCACATGACCCAAAGAAAACAGGTCACTGCTGCAGCAGTTGGCTGCAGCGGCATCAAACTAGACATCCAGGGTCCGAACGGAGCATTGGAGACTAGTGTTGATCACGAATATTCGAATTGCAAATTTTTATTGCGAATATAGGTACTTCAAAAATTAGCAAATATTTAGAATATAGTGATATATATTCGTAATTTCGAATATTTAAGATTTTTTTTTAATCAGTACACATGATCCCTCCCTGATTATTCCAATGACTCATTGGCCCACAAGCAAGAAGCAGGGAGGAATCATGACTTTAGATGGGAAAAATGATGAATATTCTAAAAAACAAATATATACAGTAGCACTAGATCGAATATATATTAGTTTTTTCGAATATTCGTGATATTCTAAAACAAGAATATATAGCAATATAGCGAATATTTGAAAACAAACTAATATAGAGCAATTTAGCTAATATAGTGCTATAATCTTTTTTTTAATACAACTATTAGCCAAAGAAGAGTATGGCACTATATTAGCTAAATTTCTCTATATTTGTTTTTTCAAATATTCGCTATATTGCTACGGTATATATTCTTGTTTTAGAACATTACGAATATTCGAAAAAACTAATATATTCGATATAGTGCTATGACTCATTGGCCCACAAGCAAGAAGCAGGGAGGAATCGTGTTTTTACTCGGCAATTGAAAAATTAGCGAGAAAAAGTCGCATTACGAAAAAAATTTGCATATTACGCGATCATTACCTTGCCAATTTTTCGAGTGAAAAAAATTGTAGAATATAACGAATATTCGAATTCGCGAATATTCGATGAATATTCTACAAAATATTCACGAAATATCGCGAATTCGAATATGACCCCTGCCGCTCATCACTATTGGAGACTGGAGAGAGAGAGAGTGCAAGAACCGGGAGCCAGTGTCGGGAAGCAGATAAGTATGCTTCTCTTTATAGGTCTACACAGGAGGGGCTCCAGTATGAACAACCCCCCTTTAATACTTTCTCTACTTTTATGATCCACTTGTGATTTTGGCTTCCAAAACGGCATCAGGCAACCTGACAGTGTGACTGTACCTTTAGAGTGAAGTAGACACCATAACATTTCTGTAAGATCAAGATCCAAAGCGAAAAAAAAAGTCATACCTCCATAGTGGGAAATGTTCTCACCAGTGTCCAGCTGGTAACATTGCTCCAAAAACACAGTGTCAACTCATTTAGGAAGACATGACACATCAAGAAAGAACATAAGCAGAACTAAAGACCCGTCTTGCCCTTTCTAAGCTCACTATCTCTGACACTAGAGTATGAAAGAAATTGGCCAAAAATGGTAAAATACCAAGGAAAAATAAACTGACAGGAACATCAGTGCTCATTTCTCAGTATCATGATAACCTACAAATATGATGATGTGATCTTAGTGTGGGTCTTCTTTGGGATTTTAACATGCCCACATACACCTTCAATAACTGTCAGCCGAACACTTGTTCAGCGCAGAGCTATCTGTCATGACTACCCCAAACACATATGCGTTCAGTTCTGCCGAGTATGTTAGTGTTTTCAATGGGGAGAGAGGAGAAAGCTGCTGCCGAATGGCTTTGGTGGTGGCTTGCCTCCTGGAAGAACAAAAGGATTGGGTGAAAATATTCATCTGTTGGGGGAAAGTTGGGCACTCCTCATACACATTAGACTATTGGCCAGCCCAGATGAAAATGGTAGGTTCTGCTAACAATACACTAATGTGTATGGGGCCCTTAGGACCTGTAAAGCTTAAAATTATTGAAAGAACCTGCTCTAAAATAAGCAGATGGGTCTCCTACTGCTGGGATCCTCAGGGGTCACCTGGAATCTGTTTAAAAAAAATGAAAGTATTCATTCCCGTGCAGTGCCATTACAGGGTAAAATGAAGGACTGCATGGTGGCTATTGAAAGGTTGTTCCGAACCCTCCACAGACAGAGAGAACATAAAAGTGGTCTCTTGGTTTTGATATGATAATTTGAAACTGCCTATTTTTCTGAATTAAAGCAGATTGGTCTAACATTCACCAACAGCAATATGGAAGACTAATATTTCATTACTGTTCCAGGTATATTATGTAGGGCAGTTAGTTTTTCACATGAAAGATATAGGTGTTCAATAATCTGCAATAAGATTATTTTCATATCGCTATTTATATCATCAAATATAGAAATTGAATTCTCATTTGCTGTATACCTATTTCGTCATATCGTGTGGAAGATCTTCAGGAAATTCAAACACTACACTCAATAAAAACCTCTCAAAATAGGATGTTATGGTCAGAAAGTTTTCAAGGGGGCTCTCGGAGATTTAAAGGGGTTTTCCGATATTTTAATACTGGTGGTCTATCGTCAGGATAGGTTATCAGTATCTGATCGGTGGGGATCTGATACCCGGGACCCTTGACTATCAGCAGTTTGAGAAGGCACCAATGCTTCTGTGAGCGCCGCGGCCTTCTTTCTGCTTTTCCTAGGCCAGAGATGTCACGTTCACCATTCACATGGCCTAGGAGCAGTTCAGCCCTATTCAAGTGAATGGTGTTGAGCGCGATACCAAGCACAGGCACTATACAATGTGCGGCGCTGTAATTGGTGAGCACGGAGAAGGCTGCTGTGCTTACAGGAGCTCCGGTGCCTTCTCACAACAGCTCATTGGCGTGGATCTCGGGTGTCGGACCCCCACGATCAGATACTGATGACCTATCCTGAGGATAGGTCATCAATATTAAAATGTCTGAAAATCCTTTTAACCATTGATGACCTAGCCATACAACAGGTCATTAATATTACATGTGCGGGGATCTGACTCCTAACAATGGGAGTGGGACCTCTGCCGTTCTGCTATCCTATCCTAAGGATTAGTCATCAATAGTTAAAGGGGCATTCCAGTTTTAATTGTTTTAATTTAATTGTTTATATAATAGAAAATTATAACATTTTCTAATATACATGTATTTAAAATTCTACATGCATACCTTTCTTATATCAGGCAGTTAACCCCTATATCCAGTAGAACAGTATAGCCCATGTATCATTCCTGTGTAGTGGTCTAACTGAAACATGGCATCAGTCATGTGACAATCTTCACATCATATAATCCCTGACATTCAATGACATACATGTGCTGGGTCAGCACAGAGGACACATCCATGTGATCAATAAATAGGACTCGTGTTGGAATAATGATTTTTATTGTGGTTATTACAGTAACTACATTTCTGTGCGTATTTAAATGCCAGCCTGTCTCTAGATGTTTTAAAATGCCTGTCTGTAGGTGATGTCATGTTGTTAATAAAGTTCAGTTTAAAAAAAACAACACACACAGATCTACCACAGATCTACTTCTACATAGACACTGACAAACATGATGAGATACTGCTGCAGGTAGTAATACTGTGTATACTGTATATGTTCTGTTCCTCAGTACACTACTATTCACCTGTTAGATGCCAGGGCAGTTAACTTAAATCTAGGTCACATGGATGCATTTTACAGGACTAAAATGGTCCATACCATTTTTTGTAAAGGGAGAGGCTACTATATGGATATAATAATGGTTTGCAAGCAAAATTTTAATTAGATGTATCCTATTCTCTAAATAAGTAACATAGTACATAAGGCCGAAAAAATACATTTGTCCATCCAGTTCGGCCTGTCATCCTGCAAGTTGATCCAGAGGAAGGCAAAAAAAAAAAACCCTGTGAGGTAGAAGCCAATTTTCCCCACTTTAGGGGGATAAAAAAATCCTTCCAGACTTCAATCAGGCAATCAGAATAACTCCCTGGATCAACGACCCCTCTGTAGTAGCTATAGCCTGTAATATTATTACGCTCCAGAAATACATCCAGGCCCCTACTGAACTCTTTTATTGTACTCACCATCACCACCTCCTCAGGCGGAGAGTTCCATAGTCTCACTGCTCTTACCGTAAAGAATCCTCTTCTATGTTTGTGTACAAACCGTCTTTCCTCCAGACGCAGAGGATGTCCCCTCGTCACAGTCACAGTCCTGGGGATAAATAGATGATGGGAGAGATCTCTGTACTGACCCCTGATATATTTATACATAGTAATTAGATTTCCCCTCAGTCGTCTTTTTTTTAAAGTGAATAACCCTAATTTTGATAATCTTTCAGGGTACTGTAGTTGCCCCATTCCAGTTATTACTTTAGTTGCCCTCCTCTGGACCCTCTCCAGCTCTGCTATGTCTGCCTTGTTCACTGGAGCCCAGAACTGTACACAGTACTCCATGTGTGGTCTGACTAATGATTTGTAAAGTGGTAGGACTATGTTCTCATCACGGGCATCTATGCCCCTTTTGATGCAACCCATTATCTTATTGGCCTTGGCAGCAGCCGCCTGACACTGTTTTTTGCAGCTTAGTTTGCTGTTTATTAAAATTCCTAGATCCTTTTCCATGTCAGTGTTACCGAGTGTTTTACCATTTAGTATGTACGGGTGACTTGCATTATTCCTTCCCATGTGCATAACCTTACATTTGTCAGTGTTAAACCTCATCTGCCACTTATCTGCCCAAGCCTCCAATCTATCCAGATCCCTCTGTAGTAGTATACTGTCCTCTTCAGTGTTAATTACTTTACACAGTTTAGTGTCATCTGCGAAAAATTGATACTTTACTATGCAAGCCTTCTACAAGATCATTAATAAATATATTGAAGACAATAGGGCCCAATACTGACCCCTGAGGTACTCCGCTAGTGACAGTCACCCAATCTGAGTGTGTACCACTAATAACCACCCTCTGTTTTCTATCATTGAGCCAGTTACTTACCCACATACAGACGTTTTCTCCCAGTCTGAGCGTTCTCATTTTATATACTAAACTTTTATGTGGTACAGTGTCAAAAGTGTAACCATTAAACCCAGAATACCTTTTTAAATCTCTGAGAATCCCTTTAATGTTGCCATACATGGACAAGTCCCTCAGTATGCTTATACCTGGAATTCCTATTTGCTATAGGTACCCACTGAGCTACCAAAGGAAGGTCATATATTCCCTAAACAGGGGTAGTGGCTCTGGCTTGTTACAGTCAATCACAGTGGCTTTCCTAACACCATTGCTCCCTATAGCTGTGCAGTGAAAGGAGGACGCATCCTTTCTTTCCCGGGGCACACCCTGATGTTAGGCCTTTTGCCTGATGGTAGTCAGGGTGCCCGTGATGTTTGTATGGGTGCAAGGCAGGGCATGTAGATTACAACGGCTGGCATACGGTGCCGTAGTCAGTAACCATGCCAGATGCAGCAGAAGAATCTCTCTTTACTTCAGTGCAAAATCGGAGTTGTAGTACATCCAACAGTAACAAAACACAGTTCTAACTGTACACAGTGCTATTCTTCCCATATAACGATGCACGGATTTAGGCAAGGATGGGAGTTATGGTCCTCTTCCCTCTCTATCTGTCTCAAGTCTCTTCCTGCAGAATTGATAGCAGACAATAGTACTTATGTAATGGTGTCCAGTGCAGGATAAGAGGTTTTATATGACTGGCCAGGTGTAAAGGTTGTCTTAACAGTGTCCCTCACTGCAGTAAAGTCTTAACAGGTAGCAGGTTACCTTACTGACTCCGATGCTTGGCCATGCAGACTCTAGGTTCTCTAGTAGTGATGATTGAGCACCAAAGTATTCGGGTGTTCGGCCCAAACACATTGTTATATTCGTGTGCTCGGCCGAGCACCCGAGTGTAATGGAAGTCAATAGGAGACAACCAGGCACCCCCTGCTCTGAAGAGGGGAGGGTGCCTGGTCGATTGGAAAAGGTCAGAAAGTGACAGAAACACCACCCACCGAAATGGATCGGGAACAGGCAGCATGGGGGCGATGTCTGGATGCATCTTGGACTCCCAGGTCGCTGCTGGGAACCATGTTGTTCGAGTTGTACGCCACTTTTACAGACTGGCAAAAATACGCACAAAACCCCCCAAAAAATGAATTTTACAGGAAAAATTGTTAGAAAACATTCTTTCCTGTATATTCAATTGTATATAAAGTGCAAGTGCTGCAAAAAATTACAAGGAACTGGCACTCCAATACACCCTTTATTACACATAAAGGAGGGCATCATACACACCCTTGAAAAATTATGATTGATAGCCTGCTGGTGACCCTCAAAAACATTTGGAGCAAGAGCCTACTGATCTGACCATCTAAAACATTAGGGGCAAGGGCCTGCTGCCGCATTGGTGACTCTAGATAACCTCTGGGCGATTGCACGTTCCATTTGGATGTCTGCCCTATCAACTTGCGATGTTCTTTTCTGCATCTACCATGGTGATCAGGGGTAACGGGGAATCTGTGTTCGATGCCGGAGAGGGAGCCTGAGAAACAGCTAACACATCCAAGGAAAGCAAGCGGGTGTCGCTCAAATCACACACTCCCGACTCGTGGAGGTAGTGACAATAAATAACAATACAGGACTCTTAAGATGCCCTGTTATTGGAATGAGTAATAAAAAATTACAGGGAATGTCACTGCAGTATTTTGGATGAGGAAACGTTATACAGGAGAGGCCCTGCTGCCGCTATGTTGACTCTAGATAACTTCTGCCTGATCGCACATCCCCGTGACGTCCACGATCCATTTGGATATCTTCCCTATCAACTTTCGATGTTCTTTTATGCGCCTAACATGGTAACCACCGGTAACTGGGAATCATTGTTCAATTTCGGAGAGGGAGCCTGATAAAAGGCTACGGCTACTACTTCAAAGCAAGGCAGCATGAGTTGCGGGCCTGCAGGTGAGCTGACCTTGTAAAGATTTGAGTTGCGGGCCTGCATGTGAGCTGACCCTGTAAAAGATTTGAGTTGCGGGCCTGCTGGTGAGCTGACCCAGTAAAAGATTTTAGGTGCGGGCCTGCTGGTGAGCTGAGGTGAAACCGACAAACCCAACTTGATTTTGATGGCTGCATTAATCTGCAGGTGACCGTCATACAGCTCTACAGATTTGTTTACACCTGCATCTTTCTCAACAATCTGTGGCCTTAGTCTTTTATCCAGACTCAGTCATTGTGCCACTCTGCGGCCTCCTCATGCTACCATCTCCACACCATGTCACCTAGCCACTCCTTTTTATCACCATGCTGCTGCTGATGCAGCTTAAAACGGCTTAAAGTGATCACCAGGCCCACAATCTAATTATGGTTTTATAATCGATAAACCCAACTTGCTTTTGTGGGCTGCATCAGTGGAGTAGCTAGAAATGACTGGGCCCCACAGCAAATGTTTGAATGGGGCTCCATCCCACAGTAATTTTTTAGCGACCCCTTCCTTTCATGCCGCCCATAGTTCTGTGACTAGTAAAGATCGCTCTCTCAGACCAGGGCCAGCAGCTGTTCCATCTGTTTTATACACTGTCTATACTGTCACTATAATTTCATTGTGTAATACTGTTGAGGGGGCCCTGACCAAATCCTTTAGTCCTCCTCCTCCTAGATGGGTCCCTTCTGGGTCAGGGCCCCAAAGCTGCAGCTTCCCCTGCTTCTCCTATAGCTACGGCCCTGGTTTGCATTAATCTGCAGGTGACTGTGATACAGCTCCACTGATTCTTTACATCTGCATCTTTCTAAACAATCTGTGGCCTTAGTCTTTTATCCAGACTCATTGTGCCACTATGTGGCCTCCTTATGTTGCCATCTCCACACCATGTCACCTTGCCACTCATTTTTATCACCATGCTGCTGCTGGTGCAGCTTAAAAGGGCTTAAAGTGATCACCAGGCCCACAACTAATTAAGGTTTTACGCACAAAACCAAAGTAAAAAATCTATTTTATAGGAAAAATTGATTGAAAACATTCTTTCCTGTATATTTACTTGTATATATAGTGCAAGTGCTGCCAAAAATTACAAGGTGCAGGTGAGCTGATCCTGTAAAACAGGCATGCTCAACCTGTGGCCCTCCGGCTGTTGCAAAACTACAACTCCCAGCATGCCCGAACAGCCTACAGCTAACAGCCTACAGCAGGGCATTGTGGGAGTTGTAGTTTTGCAACAGCTGAAGGGCCACAGGTTGAGCATGCCTGCTGTAAAAGATTTGAGTTGAGGGCCTGCTGGTGAGCGGAGCCTCTAAAAAAATTAGATGTGGTGGGTGGAGGTCGACAGAGAGCTTGCAGAGGACTACTTGGGCAACTGCTCTAGATGCCCTGGCACGCTGAGAGGAGTAAAGTGCCGAGTCCAGACTCTCAGGCCCGGTCTACACAGCAGCATGGGAGACTTGGCTCCAATTCCGAACCTCTTTACGCTTCTCGGCTTGGTTAAGAGACGGCTCTCTTTCCTGATCCTTTGGGCTTCTTGGACGTTATCATCTTTGATATGGCGTATCTTGTCTCCCCGTATCTCCCCCCCCCCCCCCCCCCCCGGTACCCCTGTTTCTTACCTAGTGTCTCAGTCCTGTCTCCCCCTCTGTTCTTCCTGTTTTCTTACTTCTCTTTTTTTAGTTCTTATTATAATTATATTTTCAGATGTTTCATATACGGATACTAGATGATGTCACACGTGTCTTGTTTCTTTTGTTATGCTGCATGTGTTTTTCACAATTACCTCTTACAATATTTGGTAATTATTACCATCCTTTGATTGTTACTCTGTTTGGGTAAAACAATAAAAATTGATTGAACCATAAAAAATTAGATGTGAGGGCCTGCTGGTGAGCAGACCCTCTAAATATTTAGATGTGAGGGCCTGTTGGTGAGCAGACCCTCTAAAAAATTTGATCTGAGGGCCTGCTGGTGAGCGGACCCTCTAAAAAATTATATTCAAAGGCCATATATATGTGTGGGAATTATATGTGACGACTAAGAAATGCATGTTAATATGACGGAAGAGGAGGAGGATGAGAAAAGGAAGATTCAACCATATACCCTTGTTTGTGGTGGAAGGGGTGCATGGCAATACAGTCTATTAAATTATACAATTAATTTAATTAATAGTAATTATTACTATTATTATTAATTTAATTAATAATAATCTATTAAATTATACAGTCTATTAAATTACACTATATTAAAAACAACACATGTAAAGTGCCTTTATGTTCATCAGCATTCCTTTGGTGGAGTTGAGAAGTCATGGTCAATCCAGGCTTTGTTCATTTCTATATGAGTCAACCTGTCAGCATTTTCAGTTGACATGCTTATCTGTTATAATGCCACCAGCAGCACTAAATACACGCTCAGACAAAACGCTGGCGGCAGGGCAGGCCAGCACCTCCAAAGCGTAGAGCGCAAGTTCGTTGCCACGTGTCCAGCTTGGACATCCAGTAGTTCTAAGGCACTGAGGGATCATTGAGGACGCTGACACGGTCTGCTATGTACTCCTTCACCATCTTCCAAAATTTTTCTCTCCTTGTAGCAGTAGGCCGCACATCAGGGTGAGGGTGCTGGCGGGGTGTCATGAAACTGTCCCAGGCTTTAGAGAGTGTTGCCCTGCCTCTGTTGGAACTGCTGTATGTTCCCCTTGTCTCCTCTCCTCGGTTGTCAGATGGAAAATTCTGGAGCAATTTTCCAACAAGGACCTTCTGGTATTGCGCTATTTTTCTCGTCCTCTCCACCAGAGGAATGAGAGATGAGAAGTTCTCTTTGTAGCGGGGGTCGAGAAAGGTGAACACCCAGTAATCCGTGTTATCTAAAATGCGTATAACGCGAAGGTCGCTGAAAAGGCAGCATAACATGAAGTCAGTCATGTGTGCCAGAGTACCAACAACCAAGACGTCGATGTCGACATCAGGATGACTCTCCATCTCCTCATCCTCATCCTCCTCTTCTGCCCATCCACGCTGAACAGATGGAATTAAAGTTTCATGTGTACTACCCTCTGTAGCAGAGGCAACTGTCTACAGCTCCTCCTCCTCTTCATGGTTCAATTCGTGCTGAGAAGACGAACTAAGGGTGGGCTGGCTATCACCCTGTGTAATGTCCTCCACCATTCCTCGTCTGCCACATTCAGAGCGTCGTCCTTAATTGTGAGCAGCGATCGTTTGAGTAGACACAGCAGTGGGATAGTTACACTGATAATAGCGTTATCGCCACTAACCATCTGTGTGGATTCATCAAAGTTTTTTAAAACCTCACAGAGGTCTGACATCAATGCCCACTCCTTGCTTGTGAATAGTGGCAGTTGACTTGAAAGGCGACAACCATGTTGCAGCTGGTATTCCACAACTGCCCTCTGCTGCTCACAAAGCCTGGCCAACATGTGGAATGCAGAGTTCTAGCGCATGCTCATGTTGCACAACAGTCGGTGAGCTGGAAGCCGCAAGCGCTGCTGCAGCATTGACAGGCCGGCTGAAGCTGTGGACAACTTGCGGAAATGGGCGCCTTCACTAGTAGCTCTGGCAAATTGGGATAGGTTTTGATAAACCGCTGAACCACTAAATTTAAGACGTGGGCTAGGCATGGGATGTGTGTCAGGTTGCCGAGCTCCAAAGCCGCCACCAAGTTATGGCCATTGTCAGACACAACCATGCCTGGTTGTAGGTTGAGTGGCGAGAGCCACAGCTTGGTCTGGTCCCTTATACCCTGCCACAGCTCTGCGGCGGTGTGCTGTTTGTCCCCTAAGCAGATCAACTTCAGCACGGCCTGTTGACGCTTACCCACAGCAGTGCTACACTGCTTCCAGCTAGCGACTGATGGCTGACTGCTGCTGGAGGTGGAAGTGGAGGAGGAGGCAGCGGAGGAGGAGAAGTGGAGGTTGGCGCGAGTAACATAGCTGCTGGCAGAGACCCTGATGGACGTAGGGCCCGCAATCCTGGGCTTAGGTAGCACCTGTGCTATCCCAGGCTACGACTCACTCCCAGCCTCCACAATATTCACCCAGTGTGCGGTCAGGGAAATGTAGCGTCTCTGGCCACCAGTACTTATCCATGTGTCAGTGGTTAAGTGGACCTTCCTAGTAACTGCGTTGGTCAGGGCACGGGTGATGTTCTGGGACACATGCTGGTGTAAGGCGGGCACAGCACACCGTGAAAAATAATGGCGGCTGGGGACTGGTGGTGGTGAGGTTGCTAAGGTTCACGCCCCGGCTCATTTTGGTATAGCACAGGTTTCTAACTACCACTCTTCCTCAAAAAATCGCCATACTGCGGAACACCTACCCCTTGGCAAGGTAGATTTACGCATGGGGGTGCTCGGTGTAACAGTTGCGAGCCTGTTTGTTGTGGGCCAACTGTGTGTCCCTTCCTCAGCACGGATGTCCCTGAGACTGATCAATTTAGCGCAGGTAAAAATATATTTTTGCTCTAAAACACACACACACAGTTGTCCTTAAAAGGACTTTTGGGTCTTTGAAAAGCTTTCTGCGAATAATAATTGAGAATTTCGCTCCCTATACTGCCTTTCCCTTCCTACCCTCTGCTCTCCCTGACTATGACTGATCCGAGTACATGTCACCGGCCAGCCAATCACTGTAATGCCAGCAGCCAACATGGCTACTGGTATTACAGTGATGGCAGTACTTACCTGCACATTTATTGGCTGCTTAGCAGTCGCGAAACGTGCGGGAAGGAGACTCGAGCATGGCGCTCGAGCACATGCGGTACTCGGCCGAGTACCGCCATGTGCCGAGCATAGCGATGCTCGAGCCGAACTGGTATTCGGCCGAGCATGCTCGCTCATCACTATTCCCTAGTTCTCCTTTCTGTAGATCATGCAGAGATCGGTGAATCTCTGTAGCTTTTTGGGCCTAAGAAGAGGGAGCACAGGTCACAGCTTCCTCTCCCTTCCAAATTCTAGTCTAGACTACTGCCAGGGGTGGAGCCAGTCCACGCCTAACTCTTACAAGGGCTAAGACAGGATTGTTAAACCCGACTGTGCCATCCATGTATGGGTATGCTGGGTGCATGACATAATATTACATTACATAACAAGAAGAAATGAACAATTTGAAGATATCCCCTTGCTCTTAGATACTGCAATAGCACAAGTCACTTCTTAACATTTTAAGTAATTGGCATTTATTGAACCTTTGTGTTGCTGATGATATAATTATCCAGATTCCTTGACCTATTTAAAGTCATTAGGAACCTGGAGACTTTGGAAAGCTCTACCTAAGAACAAGCCATTTCCATGCGCCTTTAAAAGAAGAGTGGAAATACCCAGGATGAATGAATCTTAAATGTAAAAAAAAAAGAAAAAGAAAAAGCTGAAAGATAAAAGACAGCCTAGAGTATGAACATCAAAGAGTTGTTAATGATGAGAAATACCATTAGGCTTTTCAAGCCTTTTGTTTTAAACCCCCCTCCCCTTTGCACCTGCAAAGTGTTACAAGGCTTTGTTCACAAATTAGATTTTTCTTTTTTTTCTGTTAACATCAACAGCAAATGACGGCAAAGAGAAATGTGAAATATACCTTTTCAGCTGTATTCTCGTCTAAAAATAAGATATTGACTCTGCACTATCGCTCCCTAAAGGTATGCGCCATAGAGTCGGCAGCAGATCCTGCTCTGAATTCTGTTGATTGCAAATGAGCTGGGGCTTGAAAGGAAGGGATATCTTTTGTTACTAGAGAAAAAGAAGGTAATCAGCAACTATGAAAGACTTGCATAAGAAGCTCAGGCTCTGGCAGAAGTAAGAAAACCGCCTGGCGAAATCAGAGCGTGAAATTCAGATTAGTCCTCCACAGGCTCTGATAGGAAGGGGGTAGCTGGAGACTTGGCATGGCCGAAAGGTATAACCTATATTATTTTGGGCCTTGAAATATTGTAAAACAGATGGAGGGACCAGCTGCCTTTTTCATCCTTTTTAATAAAATGAGTGGTAGCAGTGTGAAAAAGTAATAGGGGTTTAGAGGTGAAGCCAAAGGGGATGAGGAAATCTGTGCTTCATTAATGTTTGGTTAAATGGTTAATATTACATATAAATGAACCCTCTCAAATAGGGGTGGGCGATATGGCCTAAAATCTATATTGCAATATAATTTTAAGCATGTGCGATATGCGATATATATCGCGATATATTGTTCTCTATATTTGGGGGGAGGGTGTTTAAACTTTTTTTTTTTTTACTTTTTATTTAATAACTATTAGCCTCCCTAAGGGCTAGAACCCTTGTCATATTCACCCTAATAGATCTCTACTAGGGTGAATAGGACTTTACACTCTCCCTGCTGCTCTGTGCTTTGTGCACACAACAGCAGGGAGCTGACCATGGCAGCCAGCCTCTCATGTGCCCCCCAGCCTCTCATGTGCCCCCCAGCCTCTGATCCGTCCCCCAGCCCCTCATGTGCCCCCCAGCCTCTCATGTGCCCCCCAGCCTCTGATCCGCCCCCCAGCCCCTCATGTGCCCCCCAGCCTCTCATGTGCCCCCCAGCCTCTCATGTGCCCCCCCAGCCTCTCATGTGCCCCCCAGCCTCTCATGTGCCCCCCCAGCCTCTCATGTGCCCCCCAGACTCTGATCCGCCCCCTAGACTCTGATCCGCCCCCCAGCCTTTCATGTGCCCCCCAGCCTCTCATGTGCCCCCAGCCTCTCATGTGCCCCCAGCCCCTGATCCGCCCCCCAGCCTCTCATGTGCCCCCCAGCCCCTGATCCGCCCCCCAGCCTCTCCCTCTTATCAGCCCCCTCTGGTAACTCAAACCCACACCTCCCTCCCCAGTATTAATCATTGGTGGCAGTGGCCACAGGGTCCCCCTCCTCCCCCCCCATCATTGGTGGCAGTGGCCACAGGGTCCCCCTCCTCCCCCCCATCATTGGCGGCAGTGGGCAGTTCCGATCGGAGTCCCAGCAGTGTAATGCTGGGGCTCCGATCGCTTACCATGGCAGCCAGGAGTCACGCTACTGAAGTCCTGGCTGCCATGGTATGTTAGTGAGCAGCATTATACTCACGTGCGCCGTGGCCGCCGGACGCTCCTTCTTCTCATAGGTCTGTGCGGCGCATTGCTAATGCTATAAGCATTAGCAATGTGCCGCACAGACAGAAGAAGGAGCGACCGGCGGCCACGGCGCACGTGAGTATAATACTGCAGACACGTTAACTTAATGAAGCCAGTGGTGTGAATAATGAAACTGTGATGAGCAGGGGAATGGATTGCTACTTTCGTTCCTTGTGAAAGCTCACAGAAAATTTTGGCAAGTTGAACTGTGAATTGATAACCCGTATACCATTGTTACAATGAGGAGAACTGGCATCTGCTTGAGAAACTGATTGCGGTTTAGATTTGTCATAATTCACAGATGAAGGCTACAGGTGGAGGGCATGCCTTATGACTTGTTCAGAGGTCAGCCACAGTCCCTCCCCTCCTCCTCCTACTCTGTTCTCATTGGTGGTCAGCGGCAGCCGCGCACAGTGGTAAGGGAGGGACTCCCTCCTTCTCCACTGTGCCGGCTCAGGAGAACATGGTGCATCTGGTGCAGATGGTGCAGATCATGCATCTGCACCAACAGATATTGTTACAATTATCTCTTGGCTGATTGCTGTAGTCTCTAAGCTCTCTCTTAAAGAGGTTGTCCAGGTTCAGAGCTGAACCCGGACATATTTATTTGATTTATTTTACGTACTTATATAGCGCTACTATATTCCGCAGCGCTTTACATACATTAGCCTCATGCTGTCCCCAATGGGGCTCACAATCTAAGTTCCCTATCACTATGTCTTTGGAGTATAGGAGGAAATCGGAGAACCCGGAGGAAACCCACGTAAACACGGGGAGAACATACAAACTCCATGCAGATGTTGGATGATTATGATGTTTTGGATTCAAACCTAGGAACCCAACATTGCAAAGCTTCAATGCTAACCACTGAGCCACCGTGCTGCCCACATATCCACATTTTCACCCAGGCACCCCCCCCCCCCCCCACAATATGAGCATCGGGTCATTTCATGGGCAAGGAAGATCAGTGAAAATGGGGGTATGTCTATGTTCAGCTCTGAACCCGCTGAGCGCTCACATAGGCTGGTGCTTTTTTCTATAGTGTGCAAGCACGACCACCGCTGATGGATTGCAGGGTGGTTCTAACCATGGAAATGAACAGTGTATAATGTGATGGAAAAATGAATACAGTCAGCAAAGGAGGCAATATGGACAATCACAATACATTAGTAATTGGCTTATATTAACTTCCTCTTCATGATAAATGCCATTTGCTGAAGTGAAACAACCCCTTTAAAGCCTCTTTACACTGGTAGATTTATCAGACGATTGTTGGGAAGGAAGCGTTCCTTCCCATAAAGCGCCTGCTCGTCAGTGGAGGAGACTACAGCATTTATATGTCGTAATCTCCTCCACAGTATGAAGCTATCACTCGTCCCCATACAGAATCATTGTTTGACAGCAGCAGCGTGCTAATTATACGGCACAATCTGCTGTCGGATTTAGGTGACCGCACAAACGATCACACCTGATGGACAAGTGTTTTGCTTGCTTATTGTGTAATCAGCAGCACTTTTACACTGACAGCGTGTGTCACGCCGGACAGGATACAAAATACCACAGAAAACCACAAACAAGTGTCTAGGCCAGGAGCTGGGGATAAAAGGTCACCTCCTTACAAATCCCTACCATCTCTCCCTAGACTACTGTGCCCACGTTCAGACCCTGAAGGTGGGAATAAACGTGCCCCCGTGCCTAAGGCTGAAGATACCCTAAAATCCCTAAGATGGTGACAGGGGAAAAGAGACAGCCTGCTCCCTCAGGACCTGGAGGAGGCAGGCATCTCCCTAACAGCCTAGACAGAACACACAAAAGAAAACCAAAATCAACTTATCTTGTCACAGAGCAGAAATGGCAAATCCTTCCTTCCTTCCACAGAGCAAGATTGAAGCTATAACCCGCACGGAACACTGGGAAGAGGCGTGATTTAAACTCCTACAAACGACCCCACCCAGAACACCTGAAGGGAGGCGGATACAGCTTAACTCCAAAACAAAAACAAAAAACTACACACGTGCTGCTAACCTGGCAGACCTCCTCACATAATCTGAGCTGGGCATGACAGCGTGCCTACGAACGCTTGTTAGCGATTATCTGGCCGATGCTCGGCCTGTCTAAAGGGACCTTTACACCGTAAATTGGTTGTGAATTAAAACTAATACCTACCCAGGGATAGATAGAAATCTGTGACCCTACCTTTCACAATAATGGGGCTCAAGAGTCCACTCTGTGAATGGAGTGGAATTCATACGTGATGACTACTCCATAGCCGGATGCCGTACTCCATAACAGAAGTGAATGCATGATCAAACATGTACACTACCACTCGATTCATATTTATCACCTATCCTGTGGTTAGAGAATAAATGTCGCTTAGAGAAAAACTCCTGCTAGGCTAGCTTCACACTAGCACTAGCGATCCTGCAGGCTGTTCATGCAGGGAACAGACTTCCGAATCTCTTTGCATTCCGGCATTGCCAGAAGCAGGAAAGTCTCAGTTTGGCCCCATTAACTATAATGGGGAACAGCAGAGATCTGTCCGCAACCCGGCAAATATGCCGCAAATTATCCAGAAGAAAACCACTGCACACTTCTCTGCCGGAACAGCCTGGCAGATCGTTAGTCTGAAACTAGCCTAAGCTAGGCTGAGCATTTATGTATTCTTAATGGGGTTTTCATCAGGATAGGTCATCAATATTAGATTGATGGGAGTCCGACACATGGCACCCCCTCCGATCAGCTGTATGAGGAGACGATGCGCACATGCCATCTCCCTTCTCTCTTCCTGCTCACCACTTTGCCATAGACAGCAGCAGCGAGCAGGAAGAGAGAAGGGAGATGGCACATGCGCTCTGCACGCTCCGTCTCCTCATACAGTTGATCGGCGGGGGTGCCGGGTGTTGGACCACCGCCAATCTGATATTGATGACCTATCATCAATATTGAAAGCCCGTACAACCCCTTTAATTAGGAGAGGAGTGTAGTATATCTCCATAGACTGCTGTGGGCCCATTAGAAAAAACGGTGGTACATGGAGTGCCTGCTGTTCTGTAACAGTATACTGGGAGGACCTCCAGTGTGAAGGAGGCTACTGATAAAAGATAACAATTAACAGTTTGAGTATTCATGGGACTAATCAGTTCTGAACATTGGAAATCTGTTCACTGTGTGATTGTAGTACTGTGAAACCTCTTCAAAATGCCACCCATTATCCTGTCCAGATTTTATGTGACAACTTTTCAGTTCCATCATCTATGAGGTACACTGGTCATCATCTCTTGAGTGGTCATCTTAACGAGGTCTCACTGCGTTTAATCATGCAACCAAATACATTGAAAATCAATCCAGTATTTGTAGATATCTTGCAACGTATGCCCTAAAATCCAGAATCCTAAAAGTAAAATGTACTAGAACTATAGTTGAATTAGAGGCAAATAATGTATGTACGGGGGCCCAAAAGTTTAGATACTTAACCCATGCATACAGGCAACGTATGAATGGTTTTCTGGATCTATCCAAATTGCTCTTTGCATGAAGAGATTGGCAAAGGACACTGGAAATCTACAGTTAAAATACTTTCTCCTGTGGCAAGGTTATTTCCAATATACAAGAAGAGTCAAAGGCACTGCCACATCATTGTTTCAGTTAAATTTGCTTCAGATCTATTGGACTTGTATGATGAATCTTGGTGGAACCAACCTCTAGGTTTGGATGCCTCAACCATACCTGGTGCACATGATATGTATTTAGACAAGCTATTTCCAACTATTGCAGAACTACAACTGAGCAGGCCCAACACATATGGAATACTTACTAACCCCTTATATAGCACTGACATATTCTGCAGCACTGTGCATTGACATAGGGTCCTATGGGGCACACGTTCTAAATCTTCTGTCTCATTCATTCACATACACTATAAGCCATGCCTGCTGCCTTCAGGAGAATTACCCCATTACATCCAGTTCTGCCTCTATTTGTGGTTTAGCGACAGTGAAAGGTTTTAGATCAGGGAGAACAACTTTAAATTAGGAGCCTTTTTTGTGAAGGTTGGGCAAACTGGGAGGCACAAACATGGATCTTTAGGAAGCCTGTCAATCACAGTTAGTCAAACGAAGGGAGATGAAAGATACGCAGAGACGCCCAGGGCTGGAGGTTGGGTTGTTGGGGTTTACAGGAAGGAAACAGTCAGTTAAGGTGAACAAGGACTTATTGCCTAAGGAAACACAATAGATAATAACCACAGGGACTCAATGGGGATTTAATAGGACTCATTTGCTTGTCACTGTCATTCTGTGTCACTGAACACTTTTGTTGCAGGCGAAATGTCTGACAGGCATCTTTTATGCAGGAATTGCTGTAAGTTTACGCATGTTTATTAAACATTTACTGGAATAATAGCACAAATGATAATGACTAATTGAACAATAATAAAAAATTATATCCAAAAAAAGAAAAAAAACATTAATCTACAAGGTCTGGTAATGTGGCACTTATTTCCAACTATTAACTGCCATATAAAGTGGAATTTCAGCCAGCGGGAACAGATTACACTACAAAAATCCTCTTTGCATTAACAAAAAATTTAGGAGTATTTTTTATACTTTTCTACGGCTGTCCAATACTTGAGCATATCTAATAATACTGCACCTATTAGGACCCATTGATACAAGATTCAAATTATTATAATACCTTAAACGGGTTCTGTCATCAGTTGAACATATGGCCTTGGTCCCATCTTCTTAGGTGCACCCATTCTTGAGAAGATTGAAGTTTAATAATATGCAACTGAGCCCCTAGGAGCAACAAGGGCGATGCCTGAAGTCTTGAGGGAGCTCGATTGGACATGCACTTCATCCCTGTACAGCCCGGGTACTTACTGAGCTCCCACAAGACTTCAGGTCCAGGCATGACTGGTCCTGTCAGTCACTGGTGCAGAAGCGGCATGAAGGGTAGTGAGTGGAGCCTCCGGGAGCAATCAGGCATCCTCGTTGCTCCTAGGGTCTCATTTGCATACTATAAAACATAAATTTTCTCAAGAATGTGGGCACCTAAGAAGATGGGACCAAGGCCATGATGTTCAGCTGTCAACCGCACATCAGGTGAGACGGTTTAATTGCAACATATCTGATGACATAACCTCTTTATCGTATAGATATATAAATAGATAGTTGTGTTTTGGGGTAATAAAGCGGTGCACCACCCTTTTTCCCACATTGTAGCGCTGCCTCATTTTTTCAAGTTGAATCTCTGAACGATCAACCAAAGGTCTTGGAGGGATTGTACCCAGCATCAGTATCTGATTGTGATAGTGCTGCTGTAGTTTATTTTTGTAGATAGATAGATAGATAGATAGATAGATACTCAATTTATCAAAATAATGTTTTTAAGGTTTTAGGCTAGTTGTGATTTGACTACTGTCCAGTTGTACATTATTAATCAAGAAAATTGGTGAATTTAAAGGAGTATTCCATGTTGTATAAATAAAGGTTATTTGTTGTATATGTAAAAGTTGTAAAATTTTCCAAAATACTTTTTGTACTAGTCCCTCATGATCCTGAAGATCTCTGTGTGCCGTCATTCTGTAGGTACCTTCATAGTTTACTTCCATCTGGTCAGGTAATGGACACAAAAGTATACATCTTATTAGATTTACAGTAAAGTAATTTCAGATTGTAAAAAGCTGTGTAACAAACTGTACAATGGAGCTTTCATCTGTCATTGATTGGCTATTGATATTGAGTTGACTCTGCTGATTCTTCCCCATTCTATACAGCAAAACTGAAAAGTGAGCTGCAGATAACAAGAAATTCAGCCTAAATCGTTTTTGCTCCTGTAGCAGTGGCTAGGACCACTAAAGTAAAGCATGGAGTAAAGATTTGCTCTCAACCCAACCATACACATCAGCTGTAGACCAAAACCTCTTGCAGTAGCTCATCTGCCAGCAGAAAGGGAGTTGTCACGAGAAGGGAAGGTGGAAGGAAGTGCACCCCCTAGACTGCCACCCTCAACCCTGTCCCTGCCTACTTACACCACCCGCCCTAGGTGATGGGGCGCAACTGGGCGACGGTCCCTAACCTCCGTTATTGCCGGTTAGGGGAGGAAAGAACAGAGAGGGTACCGGACAGCTAGGCAGAGAATGGTACGCGAGATGCAGGCAGACAAATGGACAAGGAAGTGGACAAGAGAGAGGTACCCTGTGAAGGAGAAGGCAAAGGCGGGTCAGCTAGCCGAGGTCAGTCCGGGAGGGAAGAGGCAGGTGGCAAATCCGAGAACGAGCCGAGGTCAGAATCCGAGATGTAGCGTCAAAACCAAGGGAGCAGGCAAAGGGAGGTCAGGAAACGGTCAAGGTCAAATTTCAAAGGTCAATCAATAGAGTAGCTAACAATACACACAGCCTAAGAGACTAAAATCATAGGCAACCTGTAGCCAGCAGGCCGCCTGTATTTATAGTGGGGAGTGAGGGTCATGTGATGTGGCCAGCATCACATGACCGACAGACAAACAAGTCGAGCACTGAGTGATCATCTCGGCGCTCAAGGCAGACCTAGGAGCAGGGAGCCTCCCAGCTAGCCAAGCCGCCCTGGGAACGAGGCCAAATACAGATCCTCGCTCCCGAAGCTAAGCAGCAGGTCTGCGGCTGATGGGAGACCGAGTGCGCCTTCGGCGCCCCGTTACAGGAGTAAGTATGTTAAAATCCAACATATCCAGTCCTTCTTTCCTCTGACAGCACATACCAGGGACTGTCCGCTGCCCCACATTGGATTGTTAACCAATCCCATCAATTGGCTGTTTCTGGTGGTTTGATCAGAAGAACCTAGTATCTATCCGGTGCTGGATATATATTGATGTCCTCATGTTTTAGTCGTTGGGATTAGACAGACATTGTACTTCAGCTGTATGAATGGTATGTTGGCTTTTCAGTGGTAATGTTCTGTGGGTTGTTAAGTCGGTAACCACTCTGGAGCAGTTCCACTAGTTATGCCGCACATGTATTCTTTGGCTGTTGTGCCTGGTTAGGTGTGTAAATCTTTCAGGTATTGAAATAACTATTTTAGCATCAGCAGTTTAAAGCACAATCATTCTGCAGAGACACTCTGTAAAGTAATGGGAGATCAATGAAGTGATTGTTCAGGCAGCACCATGATAACTTCTTAGGTGAGCAGCCATGAAATCAGAAGTCGTAACTCATACTAGCAACGTTTCCACTTGTTGGCTGCTCAGAGTAGATATAGAAAAGTGAGTCTGTGATTTTTGGGTTATTAAAGGCCCCCATATGCATAAGAGGAAAGTCATCAAGACCTGCCCAGCAGACTTATATGCATAAGCCTTCTTATTCTCCCCCGACAGATCAGGATAGGCATATTGACATGCACAAGGGAGGCAGGAGGAATAGCTGTCGGCCAAACGAGTGTTTGACCGACTACTATTACACCGGATAGCACACTTTTTATAGGCCAGAGGATGACACTTTTTAAAATGAGCTTTTACTAAAAAGCTATATCATAAGTGGATATGTACCCATCTTGGTATGTGCTTCTTGTAATAAACTTCAAGAGAACCTATAAACCTGGTGCTCAGAGATCTTCTCTTAGGGACTTAGGGCCCGTTCACACAATGTTTTTTGGCACTGTAATTTGCACGTTTTCCACTCTCAATCTGCCCCAAAGAACACCTAAAAAAAACACTCATTTCAATGGGAGTCAGAACTTGCTTTTTTTCCCTAGATTCATTGCTGAACTTCCGATTGAAATGAATTGGAAGATGAAAAGCTTGGATACCGTTTTATTAATATGTTGTGTTTTTGCGCAAGAGGTGTTGAAAAATATGCAGTTTGCAACTTTTTCACACCAGAAAACTAGTGTATACTGCCCTATAGTGCCCTATTACACAGGCAGATAGAATAAGTGATTGTCGGGAGAGAAGCATTCCCTCCCGTCAATCGCCTGCTCGCTAAAGGAGGAGACCGCAGCTATTACATGCTCCTCAGCTTACTAAGCAATCTAGAACCAAATCATATAAATCTACACACGTCACAGAGCTCAGCTTCTCTCCTTCTATCACATCCTGGTCTCAGATAGGACAGCTGAAATCCCCTGACAGGTTTAATATATCCCCTGACAGGTTTAATATTAAACTGGATGTTTTGGGTCTGCTGCTATATCTGATTTAATGGGCATGTGCCCTTGAAGGCATCTGTGTTGGTCCCATGTTCATATGTGCCCGCATTGCTGAAGAAAATGCTATTTTAATATATGCAAATGAGCCTCTGGGAGCAACGGGGGCGTTAACATTACTCCTAGAGGCTCTGCTCTCTCCGCAACTGCTGCACCCTCTCCACTTAGATCGACTTCAAGAGAAGTCCAGGCGTTATAATGTGTTTCACTGCCTGGTCCTATCAATTAAAGTGGAGAGGGTGCGGCAGTTGCAGAGAGAGCAGAACCTCTAGGTGCAACAGCAATGCCCCCATTGCTCCTAGAGGGTCATTTGCATATCTTAATTTTTCTTAGCAATGCGGGCACATATGAACATGGGACCAACACAGATGTCTTCAGCTGCCAAGCGCACGGGTAACAGGTCAGCCAGTGTCATAGGTACAAATCTGCTGACAGATGTCCCTTAACCCCTTAAGGACTTAAAACGTACCGGTACGCCCTGTTTCCCGAGTCCTTAAGGACCCAGGGCGTACCGGTACGTCCTGTATAGTTTTGATCACTGCCGCACGGCCGGCAGTGATCGGAACAGGGTGCCTGTTGAAATCATTCAGCAAGCACCCTGTGACAATGCCTAGGGGGGTCCTGTGACACCCCCCCCCCCATTGCCGATCGCTACAAACCGCAGGTCAATTCAGACCTGCGGTTTTTAGCGCTTATGCAAGTTTCTGATCCCTGCGGTCCGTGAACGCAGGGATCAGAAACCTCAAAGTGCCCATATTTTTGAAAGTTAACCCCCCCTTCCTGCAGCCCTCTGTGTTTTTGTGCCTGCGGGCACAGCAGGGGGAGGATTGCGGGCGGTGCGGGAGGCGGGCGGGAGGCGTGCGGGTGTGTCGGGGTGGGTGCGCGATCTTGCGCCCGCCCCCCATTTATTTTCAGGATGGCCGAGCGGTTGAATCAGAGTGTCAGCTCATTGCTGACACTCCGATTCAAACAGATGACATCTGTGCAGATGTCCGCCGTTTTAACCCCTTCCATGCCGCGGTCCGTAGGGACCGCTGTATGGAAGAGGTGAAGAGGGACGGAGCTCCCTCCCTCTCCCATCGAGGGGCTGCTGTGCCTTTGCAGCCCCCGGACAGGATGGGGTGACAGAGGGAGCCCTCCTCCCTCCTCTTCCCCATCTGCTCAGTTGTGGCAGACGGGGAAGGTTCCCATGGCAACAGGACGCCTTCTCAGGCATCCTGCTGTCCATGGTGCTGAACAGATCTGTGCTAAAGGCAGAGATCTGTTCAGATAAAGTGTGATTGAAATACAGTGCAGTACAATTATACAGACATCAGACCCACTGGATCTTCAAGAACCAAGTGGGTCTGGGTAAAAAAAAAAAATTAAAAAGTGAAAAAAAGTTTAAAAAAAAAAAAAAAAACATTTATCCCTGAGAAAAAAATAAATACCTACACATGTTATATATCACCGCGTCCATAACGACCCGATCTATAAAACTGTCATGTTACATTCCCCGCACGGTGAACGCCATAAAAAAAAAAAAACTATGATGAAATTGAAATTTTGCTCACCTTACTTCCAAAAAAAGGTAATAAAAGTGATCAAAAAAGTCGTATGTATGCCAAAATAGTACCATTCAAACCGTCATCTCATCCCGCAAAAAATTATCCCCTATATGAGACAATGGCCCAAAAAATAAAAAAACTATGGCTCTCAGACTATGGAGACACTAAAACAAGTTTTTTTTGGTTTAAAAAATGATATTATTGTGTAAAACCTTAATAAATAAAAAAAAATGTACACATATTAGGTATTTCCGTGTCCGTGAGAACCTGCTCTATAAAAATATCACATAATCTAACCCCTCAGGTGAACAACGTAAAAATAAAAAATAAAAATGGTGTAAAAAAGTCATAAGTTTGGCACTTTACTTCCAAAAAAAGGTAAGAAAAGTGATAAAAAAAAGTTGTATGTACCTGCAAAAAATAAGACCCTAACTAAGACAATCGCCCAAAAAATAAAAAAAACTATGGCTCTTAGACTATGGAGACACTAAAATGTTTTTTTTTTTTGTTTCAAAAATGATATTATTGTGTAAAACTTAAATAAATTTATAAAAGTAAACATATTAGGTATCCCTGCGTCCGTAACAACCTGCTCTATAAAAAAAGTAAATTATCTAATGAACGTTGTAAATAATAAAAAATAAAAACGGTGCCAAAACAGGTATTTTTTGGCAAATTTTCCATTTTAATCCATTTTTTTCCGTAACAAAGCCAGGGTTAGCAGCCAAACAGAACTCAATATTTATTGCCCTGATTCTTTAGTTTACAGAAACACCCCAAATGTGGTCGTAAACCTCTGTACGGGGACACGGCAGGGCGCAGAAGGAAAGGAATGCCATATGGGTTTTGGAAGGCAGTTTTTGCTGGACTTGTTTTTTGACACCGTGTCCCATTTGAAGCCCCCCTGATGCACCCCTAGAGTAGAAACTCCAAAAAGTGACCCCATTTAAGAAACTACACCCCTCAAGGTATTCAAAACTGATTTTACAAACTTTGTTAACCCTTTAAGTGTTCCACAAGAGTCAATGGCAAATGGAGATGAAATTTCAGAATTTCTATTTTTTGTGACTTTGCTTCACAAAAAGTGTAATATAGAGCAATCATGTGTACCCTAAAATAGTACCAAAAAAACTGCCACCTTATCCCGTGGTTTCCAAAATGGGGTCACCTTTTTGGAGTTTCTACTCTAGGGGTGCATCAGGGGGCTTCAAATGGGACATGGTGTAAATAAACCAGTCCAGCGAAATCCAAAAACCACACGGCGTTCCTTTCCCTCTACGCCCTGACGTGGGGTTGTAGAGTGGTGTACGACCACATATCAGGTGTTTCTGTAAACCGCAGAGTCAGGGCAATAAATATAGAGTTTTGTTTGTCTGTTAATCCTTTCTTTGTTAGTGGAAAAAATTTATTAAAATGGAAAATTTGCCCAAAAATTTTAATTCTGAAATTTCATCTCCATATGCCATCAACTCTTGGAGAACACCTAAATGGTTAATAATGTTTGTAAAATCAGTTTTGAATACCTTGAGGGGTGTAGTTTCTAGAATGGGGTCACTTTTGGGTGGTTTCTATTATGTAAGCCTCACAAAGTGACTTCAGACCTGAACTGGTCCCTAAAAAGTGGGTTTTTGAAAATTTTCAAGATTTGCATCTAAACTTCTAAGCCTTGTAACGTCCCCAAAAAATAAAATGGCATTCCCAAAATGATCCAAACATGAAGTAGACATATGGGGAATGTAAACTAATAGCTATTTTTTAAGGTATTACTATGTATTATAGAAGTAGAGAAATTGAAACTTGGAAATTTGCTAATTTTTCCCAAATTTTTGTATTTTTTTATAAATAAAAAAGATTATTTTTTTTTACTCTATTTTACCAGTGTTATGAAGTACAATATGTGACAAAAAAAAAAAACAATCTCAAAATGGCCTGGATAAGTAAAAGCGTTTTAAAGTTATCACCACATAAAGTGACACTGGTCAGATTTGCAAAAAATGGCCAAGTCCTTAAGGTGAAATAGGTCTGAGTCCTTTAGGGGTTAAAGGGCACTGTATAAAAACAGCAAAACCAATCCAGACCAAGCAATAAAATAATATAAGGGTATTACATATACTCAGCCCTTTCCTACTTAATAAAGTTTTTAGGGACTGGTTTACCCTAGGACTGGTTGTTTTGTATTATTTACTTATTGAAAGCTAGACAATGTATTTGACTACTGTACAGAGAAGATCAGAGAATGTGATACTCCCATCATTCCCTGTGACAGAGAAGATCAGAGAATGTGATACTCCCATCATTCCCTGTGACAGAGAAGATCAGAGAATGTGATACTCCCATCATTCCCTGTGACAGAGAAGATCAGATAATGTGATACTCCTATCATTCCCTGTGCCTAGAGGAGCTCACAATCTAATTTTCCCATCACAGGCTATTAAATATACAGTGTTACAGTGTTGCGTACACTGTTATGGGGCCTTATGGTTATTTGTTACACCCTGCCCTGAACATTGGCATATATTGTACAAAAGAGTCCATAATGTGTAAAATATTCAGAACCCCTTTATATTTCATTCAGTTACTCCTTGATAAACCTGCTGTCTGTACAAGTATACCACTGGGTAGTCGTACAGAACGACAATTACCTCTCTCACTGCCCAAATCCATGTGTTTTCAGAACACATCATAAAATCGGTACAGTGCGTCTCACATTTCACAGACGGATTGAGCCGGGCCACAGAGAATGTTTGCACTGGATTTGCAAATCTTAATAAGCTTTTAGGAGTATCCATGTACTGAAAGCTGCAGACCATATGTGGGGGCTGACACTGGCCTTTGTGTTTCTGACCACACATGTGGATTGTTTGACACAGCTGAGCCTAAATGCAAAGTCATTAAATGTGTTTTGCAGCAATTGGCTGCTTCACACAACTTCCCGTTTAATGGGGGCATAGCTTATGGCTTTTTTGTAGAAGATTCTTTGTTGGCGATTTGTGACTTTTTGAACTAAACTTCACAGTTTGACTCAAGTCAGATAAGGATTGAGGAGTGAACCATATAATCTAAGTGTCTTGTATTGGCTGTAGTCATAAATGGGTCGAGATGTTAGAAGGTAACAGCAAATGTCTGTCTGAACATAGGGAATTCATTTTATGCCCTAGAGCGGGGGATGGAGTTGTTGTGGGGCAGTAGGTACCAGCTCTAAGGCTACGACCACACATGGAGGGTCTGGAGTGGATCTTTCTGAAATCTGCAATATGAAAGAAATCCCAGCTGTAGGGTAATATTCCAAGGCTTTATTCAATCATTTTCTGAAATCTGCTACCTCAAAAAAAAATATAAAATGCACAAAATGGGCTGATTTACAAGGCAGCAATGCTTTCAGAATCGCAGCGGGTCTTCTGCTGCTTTCAACCTTTGCACTTCTTTCTATTTCTCTCCAATGTGTGGATCATGTGAATGATTGTTCATAACTTACAATTGTTCATGCAACCATTCATTTCCCTTTTTATCTCACCAGGAACATTGTAACATAGTAACATACACTCACCTAAAGAATTATTAGGAACACCATACTAATACAGTGTTGGACCCCTTTTGCCTTCAGAACTGCCTTAATTCTACGTGCCATTGATTCAACAAGGTGCTGATAGCATTCTTTAGAAATGTTGGCCCATATTGATAGGATAGCATCTTGCAGTTGATGGAGATTTCATGCACATCCAGGGCACGAAGCTCCCGTTCCACCACATCCCAAAGATGCTCTATTGGGTTGAGATCTGGTGACTGTGGGGGCCATTTTAGTACAGTGAACTCATTGTCATGTTCAAGAAACCAATTTGAAATTATTCGAGCTTTGTGACATGGTGCATTATCCTGCTGGAAGTAGCCATCAGAGGATGGATACATGTTCTCATTCTGTTTACGCCAAATTCAGACTCTACCATTTGAATGTCTCAACAGAAATCGAGACTCATCAGACCAGGCAACATTTTTCCAGTCTTCAACAGTCCAATTTGGTGAGCTCGTGCAAATTGTTGCCTCTTTTTCCTATTTGTAGTGGAGATGAGTGGTACCCAGTGGGGTCTTCTGCTGTTGTAGCCCATCCGCCTCAAGGTTGTGCGTGTTGTGGCTTCACAAATGCTTTGCTGCATACCTCGGTTGTAACAAGTGGTTATTTCAGTCAACGTTGCTCTTCTATCAGCTTGAATCAGTCGGCCCATTCTCCTCTGACCTCTAGCATCCACAAGGCATTTTTGCCCACAGGACTTCCGCATACTGGATGTTTTTCCCTTTTCACACCATTCTTTGTAAACCCTAGAAATGGTTGTGCGTGAAAATCCCAGTAATTGAGCAGATTGTGAAATACTCAGACCGGCCCATATGGCACCAACAACCATGCCATGCTGAAAATTGCTTAAATAACCTTTCTTTCCCATTCTGACATTCAGTTTGGAGTTCAGGAGATTGTCTTGACCAGGACCACACCCCTAAATGCATTGAAGCAACTGCCATGTGATTGGTTGACTAGATAATTGCATTAATGAGAAATAGAACAGGTGTTCCTAATAATTCTTTAGGTGAGTGTAGTTTGTAAGGCTGAAAAAAAAGACATCTGTCTATCCAGTTCGGCCTGTTATCCTGCAAGTTGATCCAGAGGAAGGCAAAAAAAAACTGCGAGGTAGAAGCCAATTTTCCTCATTTTAGGGGGAAAAATTCCTTCCCGACTCCAATCAAGCAGTCAGAACACTCCCTGGATCAACGACCCATCTCCAGAAATCTATTAACTATAACCTGTAATATTATTACACTCCAGAAATACATCCAGGCCCCTCCTGAATTCCTTTATTGTACTCACCATCACCAAGTGGTAGGACTATGTTCTCATCACGGACATCTATGCCTCTTTTGATGCAACTCATTATCTTATTGGCCTTGGCAGCAGCTGCCTGACACTGGTTTCTACAGCTTAGTTCACTGTACACTAAAATTCCTAAGTCCTTTTCCATGTCAGTGTTACCTATTGTCATACTATTTAGTATGTACGAGTGACTTGCATTATTCCTTCCCATGTCCATAACCTTACATTTGTCCATGTTAAACCTGATCTGCCACTTCTCTGCCTAAGCATCCAATCTATCCAGATCCATCTGTAGTAGTATCCTGTCCTCCGTAATATATAAATATATATATATATATACACAGTATACTGTCCACTGTAGTATATATATATATACAGTATACTGTCCTCTTCCGTGTTAATTACTTTACACAGTTTAGTGTCATCTGCAAAAAATGCTATTTAACTGTGCAAGCCTTCTACAAGATCATTAATAAATATATTGAAGAGAATAGGGCCCAATACTGACCCCTGAGGTACTCCGCTAGTGACAGTGACCCAATCTGAGTGTTTACCATTAATAACCACCCTCTGTTTTCTATCACTCAGCCAGTTACTTACCCACATACAGACGTTTTCTCCCAGTCCGAGCATTTTCATTTTATATACTACCCTTTTATGTGGTACAGTGTCAAATGCTTTGGAGAAGTCCAGATATACAACATCCATTGATTCGCCGCTGTCAAGTCTAGAACTTACCTCCTCATAGAAACTGATTAAATTAGTTTGACATGACCGATCCCTCACGAAGCCATGCTGATATGGCGTTATTCGCTTATTTTCATTGAGGTGCTCCAAGATAGCATCTCTTACATATCCTTCAAACATTTTACCCACAACAGATGCTAAACTTAACAGACTATAGTTTCCGGGCTCTGCTTTTGACCCCTTTTTTAATATTGGCACCACATTTGCTAAGCGCCAATCTTGTGGAACACTTCCTGTCAGTATAGAGTCCTTAAATATCAGAAATAAGGGTCTGGCTGTGACATTACTTAATTCTCTTTCTCAATAGCTTTTCTTTCTCCTCATCGCTTTCTGCAACTCCCCCCTCATCACTCTGTAAAGGGCCGCTAGGATATGCCACCAATGTTAGGACCCACACCTATCTTTACAACGGAGCCCCCAAAGAAAATGAGAGCACACCGCTCGTGCGGTGCTGTCCTATGTTAATTTTTTGCTGGCTCGGCTATTTGTGGCCATCTCATAGAAGTGATGTTAAAATCATTTTAGTGATGTGGTGCGCTATTTTGTACATGATTGGGCGGTAGATAAAAGCAAAAATAACTGCCTGTGATGCAACACAACACAGTAGAAATCTACTCCTTGGACAACTGTGATTGACAAGTTAATCTAAATACATGAAATTTATGCCAGGGAAATTGTTACCAAATGTAGATGGCTAATCTGTGAGCAGGTAGCAAAACTGCACTTCTATATGAATGGCTTCAGTACCACGATACCAGATGACTTACATTGAGGCTGACATCTACAAATGATACTCCTACCGACTCCATTCACATTCCAACCCAGCGCTCTCTCTCTTGAGATACATGTGCCAAAAGTGATCATTTAAATGGTTAAGTGGCTTGGTCTTTGGAAGGATTACCACACACAGGCAATCAGGCACATAATGTGTTACCTACTTTACATATATATGCCTTTAGGCTTCAGCGTTTGTAACTCTACCTTCTCCTGACATGAAAACTGCCTGCACAAAATGAAGACGTATCAGGTAGCAGGAACCAAATCCCTTGAAATTGAAAGGGGCAAAGTTTGATCTCTTCCATATTGAGACCTCTGAACAATAGATTCTTTCTACTGCAACACAAGTCCAGAACATCAAAGCCGCGATGAGTGCCTAATCTGAGTACATAACACTATTCTGTTAATCTCTGCGGATATTCACAGATGTCCTTCCCAAACTGCATTTAGCCAATAGACGGAAGCTTTCCATTATTATGATATATTTTTTCTTTTAGGATACATTTGCAAAGCAGGATTTTTTCAGTGCAAAATTTCATGTGCAATTTAATTTAAAGAGGACCTTTCACCGATCCTGACATTGTGAACTAAGTATCATGACATATACAGCGGCGCCCAGGGATCTCACTGCACTTACTATTATCCCTGGGCACCGCTCCGTTCTCCCGTTATGTCCTCCGGTATGTTCGGGGACTTGGTTATAGTAGGCGGAGTCTGCCCTTGTTCTGCTGGGCGTCTCCTTCTCCTAGGCTGTAGCGCTGGCCAATCGCAGCGCACAGCTCACAGCCTGGGAGGTTTTTTTTTCCCAGGCTGTGAGCTCTGTGCTGCGATTGGCCAGCGCTACAGCCTAGGAGAAGGAGACGCCCAGCAGAACAAGGGCAGACTCCGCCTACTATAACCAAGTCCCCGAACATACCGGAGAACGGAGCGGCGCCCAGGGATAATAGTAAGTGCAGTGAGATCCCTGGGCGCCGCTGTATATGTCATGATACTTAGTTCACAATGTCAGGATCGGTGAAAGGTCCTCTTTAAGATTAAAACTGTATTTTATTCACGTGTTTTATTTTTTATTTTGCAGGCTTCGGCTTCAAGGTGAAGAAAAAGGGAATGTTTTTTTTATACGTTTTCTCTTTGTTATTTTTTTGTTTTAAAAGATTTTGATGAAATTCATTTTAAAAAGTGGCGGTAATTTGCTGGATCATTTACAAACACTTCAGTGGTGATCGGGTCACAGTGAATAAACTGGTCTGTGGTAAGGGGTGTAACTATAGTGGGTGCAGAGGTAGCAGATGCACCTTGGTTCTGGTGCCTGAGGAGGGCCTAAAGGATGATCTGCTACATAAAAAGATACTAGTATTAGAAATAGCATTTGGTAGGCTAGGACCCTTTTACAGATTTTGCATTCGGGCTCAGGAGCTTCATGTTATGTCACCTTCTGTGGTTTTAACATTTAATATACAGAATCAACAAGTGGCATATTTTTCAGGGCACACTAAGGTCCATTCATTAGTAATTGCTGTACAATATTTATAAAGTGCCTCTCCAAAACTGAAAATGAGCTGCAGAATACAGAAAATGTCAGTCTAGTGTGTATTCACCAGTGGTTTGTGTGAAAACTGTCATTTTCAGGATTTTCTATATGAAAAGTCACATAAAAAATGAAAACCAGCAAAAATAAATTCACTTTAAAGGGGTAGATAAATTCCTTTTAAAGGGGTATTCCCATTTTAGACATTGGGGGCATATTATACTTAGAACGGAGCCCGCAAAGTCCCAGAGGGCACACCACGTATTCATGGTCACCCATCATTCTTTCCTATTGCATTGCAGAAAATAGCCAAGTGCTGACTCGGCTACTTCCGTAAGCCCATAGAAGTGAATGGACCGGTCACCGCACTTGCACGGTGTGCTTACCATTTATTTCAATGGGACTTCGAAAAATAGCCAAGTGTATTTTCAGCACTCCCATAGGAATGAATAGAGGGTGGGCATGCATGCGTGGTGCGCCCGCCGGGACTTTTCGGGGTCTATTCTAAGTATAGTTAGGGCGGTCCCAGAGGTGGGACCCGCACATATCAAATATTGGGGCATATCCTAGCGATATGCCCACAATGTCCAGGATAGGAATAACCCTTTAATTGTAAGTGGCTTAGGCAGGGTGCTGAATCTTCTTAAAGAAACGAGTCATGTATGGAGACTTACTGGAAGTTCTCCAGGGTAGGGATATTTATTGGCAATGCCCCACGCAAAAAAAAGGTATCTCCCAAGAAAAAGAACCATTTCACCAGTTGCCACCAATTGGAAGGTGCTCCCTTTGAGACAAGATCCAACTTTTCAACAAGCCTTGGGATTTGACAAGGGAATATAGCCAAGCCAGATATCCATCCGATAACAGCTGTTTAGGGGTGTTTTAATGGTAAGAAAGAGGATTGTGGTGCTTGTTTACCCTGTCACTCGACTTTGTACAGACATACAGTAGACACAAGACAGCTTGGACAAATTATAGTTAGGCCAGTTGCTCTCTTCTCTGACATAGACGTACTCACTTAGGTTGGCTATACAGACATGTTATTTCAATAGGGCGAAGGAATCATGACATGAACAACGGGACTGGTCAGGTTCTGCGCTGATTAATTTCCTAATATATCATTCCTCATCCAGATCTAAATTTCTGCCTGCTTGCGGCTACCACTAGGGGGAGTTTAGGAGCTTACTGCATACTGTTTTTCTTATTTAATGTTGTGGAACATGCAGGTACAATTGCATTATTCAAAGTGGTTATCCCACAAAAAGTAGTCCTATGCAATGAATAGGGCATTTCAAATAAAGTATTATTGCAATATACAGGTGAAACTCGAAAAATTTGAATATCGTGCAAAAGTCCATTTATTTCAGTAATGCAACTTAAAATTTGAATATTGTGAAAAGCTTCAATATTCTAGGCTCAAAGTGTAACACTCTAGTCAGCTAATTAATTCATACCCCCTGAGCAAAGGGGACCTGAGTTACTTTGGGGTTTTCATAAGCTGTAAGCCATAATCATCCAAATTATAACAAATAAAGGCTTGAAATATCTCGATTTGCATGTAATGAGTCTCATATGTCATTTTCACCTTTTAAGTTGCATTACTGAAATAAATGAACTTTGCACGATATTCAAATTTTTCAAGTTGCACCTGTACATGCAATAAAAATATTGTAAGGATTTTATGTACATTACCTTTTACTCCCTGGAAGAGCTCCCTGCTGTTTATCCTTCTGCATTCAGTGGTGAACTAACATGCTCAGTAGCTTCCTTGCTCCCTTCTCCTCTCTCAGTGCTGGCATAGTGATCTCATAGTGAAGCAGCCCAGACACTTTTCATTTATTCATCCTACTTCTGAACAGATAAGAAGGAAATCGTGGGGCACTACATACCATATGTATCTCTGGGGCTATATGTGAGGGACTATTTTCTATGCAGGGGAGGAAAGGATGAATAAGAGATAACTGCAATGCATCCTGGGAGATGCAGGTGCTTGATGATCTGCTGCCCACCCACAGAAAGGAAAGTTCCCCAGATATGGGAGTAAAAGAGTTTTAAAAAGAGTTTAAATTCATGGGATAACCCCCTTTTAGGGCTCATTCAGACGACCGCGCTGTGTTTTGCGGTCCGCAAATTGCGGATCCACAAAACACGGATGCCACCCGTGTGTGGGTTTTTGCGAAACAGAACGGGAGGCCCATTATAGAAATGCCTATTCTTGTCCGCCAAACGTGCAAGAATAGGACATGTTCTATCTTTTTTTACGGCGCCTCGGAATGGCGCAACGGATGCGGACAGCATGTGATGTTCTGTCTGCATCTTTTGCGGCCCCATTCCGCGACTTTGCGAAACGGATGCAGACCCATTCATACGGTCGTGTGAAGGAGCCCTAAAGGGAATCTGTGACCATAATCTTGGACTATTACTAGGACTCCAGATCTCTATTTTTTATATACCTATTGATGCTTGCTCCCCCGCTGTCAACACTCAAAGCGCTAAAATACACTGTCTGGACTAACATAATGGAAAAGGTTCATATGTGCCTGGTCAGAAGTTCTGACAATGTGTTCCTGCAGATAGTAGTCCAACATCATGGTGGCAAATTCCCTTAAAAAGGGGTTATCACAAGAATTAAAAATCTTTTTAAAACTCTTTTACTCACATTCATCAAAAATGAATCCTCACATAATCTTAAGATTAGAAGGAATTAGAATACTGGTCAGGGGTGGACATTCACTTTCAGAATAATGCAGTTCTAAGTATTTATGTCACATCGTATTCAGACTTCAGTGCTCTGAAATTGTTTAGAATTTGAGAAATGTATAAATGTGCTAAAACATCATTTCAACATTTTTGGTAACATTATTATTTATGTGATTCTGTTCTTATTTGGTTTCTGTGGCCAAAATAGTTACATGTAACAAGGATTGACTATTGAATATTTTTAAATGTTTACAATTTATGAAATACACTTTTTAGCATTGACATTTTTTTTTACTGCATTTCGAGTTGGTTTACTATAGCATTCACTTCTCTATATTTTCTGTCATTTTGAAATTGCATTTATTTTTTAATCTGTTTTCTCTGTTGTTACTATGAATAAATATAAAAAATATTAAATATAACATGATTATTTATTTCTTCCCTTTTTCTTATTTTTCTGTAAAAAGAAGTTTAAAAAAAATATGAGAACAGCAAAAGACAATTTATGGTCAATTTTCTGATAGTTGAGGAGTGAAAGTGTGATTCTAGGAATATTTTACATAAGTGTTGGTGAAAATTTAAGGGCAATGCCTATATTATTTGCTTGAGGTATGACTAAGACCTAGCTATGTTCCACAACTGTTTGCTATATTTTACCCATCTCCAAAAGTGTTACCATGTGGGCATTGATATCATTCCCCAGCTGTTACCAACTGCATTATATGGACATACCGTATTTTTCACCTTATAAGACGCACCTGCCCATAAGACGCACCTAGGTTTTTGAGGAGAAAAATAAGAAAAAAAAAATATTTTGAACCAAAAGGTGTGCTTTTTGTGGGTTTTGAACTAATGGTGGTCTGTGGATGACACTATTATGGGGGATCTGTGGATGACACTGTTATGGGGGCATCTGTGGATGACACTGTTATGGGGGATCTGTGGATGACACTGTTATGGGGGATCTGTGGATGACACTGTTATGGGGGATCTGTGGATGACACTGTTATGGGGGATCTGTGGATGACACTGTTATGGGGGGGATCTGTGGATAACACTTATGGGGGGATCTGTGTATGACACTGCTATGGAGGGGATCTGTGGATGACACATATATAGCATCTTATGCCATATATGTGTCATCCACAGATCCCCCCCCCCCCCATAACGGTGTTCATGTGTAAATAGTGACCCCCAATACAGGGGGTGGAGGCCAGCAACTGGTGTTGAAATCGCGGCGGGGCCCGGTGCAGTCACTGTACTCTATTACACCGGGCCCCACACACAGCAATATTCATATGTAAAGTGTAGGCAATCCATATGTAAAGTATAGCAATCCTCTGCGGTAGAGCAATCCACGTGGTACTCACTATGAAACGCCCATACTAGCAGGCAGGCTGGCCGGTCACCCACTTTGTGATGCACATGCTCCTCCCACTTTATTAATAAAGCAGGCGGAGCATGCACGTGACGAAGTAGGTGACCGGCCAGCCTGCCTGCTAATACAGGAGTTTCATAGTGAGTACTACGTGGATACTTTACATATGGATTGCCTACACTTTACATATGGATTGCCTACGCTTTACATATGAATACTGCTATCTGCAGGGCCCGGTGTAATAAAGTACAGGGCCCCGCTGCGATTCCAACAGCAGTTGCCAGCCTCCAGCCCCTCTTCCCTCCCCGCTGATACATCGCAGGCCACGCTGTGCAGCATCACGGCCTGCAATGTATCAGTGTTAGCAGAGTAAAAATGGCAGCATTCACCCCGTAAGACGCACTGCCATTTCCCCCACCCACTTTTGGGGGGGGGGGAAGGTGCGAAAATTCTGAAAAATACCTTTTTGGTAGAATAGTCAGACTAGCAGGAGGCAAAGATGACACAAACAACCACACATTTGTTACGAACAGCGGGTATGAAAATACTCTGCCAACCAACAGGTTTGAATTTGGGCTAACTCTAAGAGAATTATCCTGGCAGTTCCCTGGTATTCACCTTTTAACTCCTAAACAGGTATCTGGACTTTGCTGCAGGGGAGTTACCAGGCCGCTACCTCTTGGAGTAGTCCCTGCGTGGTTAACAACTGACCCACGGGGTCACTGAGGGTTCAGGCAAGAGTACTAGCAAATCCGAGAAACAGTCTGAGGTCAGGGCAGGCAGCCAATGGTCAAAACGGTGACTTGGTACAGGTCAGGTCAGGTAACAGAGAATTGGAGTCAGGAATAAGGCAGAGGTCAGTACACAGGCAGATAAATGGAACAGGACACTTTAGCAGGGAATAGGAAGCTAGAAATTACAATTTCTCAGGCACCCTACCTTAGTGGAAGGTGCCTAAAATACCCAGGGATGACCAGCCATAGGCTGGGGAAGAATTAAGGTGTGTGCACTAAACTTTAAGAGCCAGAGGGAGTGTGCACACGCCCTAGAGACAGGATAGAGATGCCTATACAGGCAGAAGGCAAGCTGAAGCTTGTCAGGAAGAGGAGCACGGGACTCCAGCTACCAGGCCCACTATGGGAGGGCAACGGTGGACCAAAATGTCTGGACCACTGGAACTACAGCATCAGAGTGAGTAGAGCAGCACCTATGCCCGTCCTGAGGAGTGAGATGGCTACTGTGCACACAGGCTCACCAAAACCGGCCAACTAAATACTGGAAAAATAATGGCTGTTCTTAGAATTCTTGGATGCACCATGCAATTTTTAGTGCACCATAAAGTATAAAAGGGATTTTGGTATTTTTACTTCATGGCCAGTGGCAGTTATACTCCTGACATAAAGCCCCAAAGCAATGTGAACAGAGCCTTATCTGAAGATACTGGAATATGGTGGAGCTGGAGATTTGTGGTCAAACTTGTGGCAACGACAAAATGCTATCATGCCAGCATCTACTAGAATGTCTAAAGGTGGCCATGCACATTAACAAGAAGCTGGTTAATAGCTGAACAGCAATTGAACAAACAATCTTCTGGTGAATGATTACTTCACAGATACAACCATACACATTTTAGTCCATATTGGCCATAACAGTTGTTCAAGCCTGCCATACATGTTCCATGAAAGTGGGTGATGAACGAAAGATTTTCCAAAATTTCAAACATGGCTAATCACCGCTGTGTCATCAGAAAATGACCTATTGCTTAAATCACGTTTTATATTAAACATTTCTTTGGAATTTTTGGTGTTTTTTTTCCATGTCGTTACCTATATTACAAAAATCTAATATATAAAGCTGAGTGTATGTATGTGTGTGTGTGTCCGCTAAAGGAATCCGCACCGTCGCATTTACAATCACGAAATTTGGAACACAGGTACATCAGGTGTCCGGGAAGGTTTTAGACCAGATCTCAGCTCTCTAGCACGTACCGTTCCTGAGATATTCCCAAAAAATGCATTAGCCAATAGAAACCTGGTCACATGACCCTTATCAGCCAATAGAAGCTCGCAGGCACTTAGTCTCCACATACACACAGTTTTACACCAGGTTTCCATAACAACCCAGCCATTTTTCTTTACTACTGTAGGTTAGCTTTACAGGGGCAGGGCGCTGTGGATGACACTGTTAAGGGAGTGGAGTGCAGTGGAGGTCACAGTTCAGGGGGCAGGTAGGGTGGCTATTCAGGCCACCCTCAAAAGACGGACTTAAAAACCCCGCCCCTAGGTCCCACTAAGCCACGCCCCCTCCCACTCAGGATTGAAAAAAATGAAGGGGAAAATCAACTTCTGTCAGCTGCACGGGTGGGAGGGAGGGTGACTTTCTCCCTGCAGCTCATGCTCAGACAGCACAGTGCTGCTGTCTGAGAGTGAGCTGTTCAAAAGAACATTCCTGTGTCCGTCCAGGCCCTGCGCTGGACGGAGGACAGGGAGTCTGAAAGCCGGACTGTCCGGCCTAAAACCGGGGGCAGGCTGTTCACAGTTAAAGTGTAACCATTATGTTTTCATCAAAAACTTTAGCATATGTTACTGCTGCTGCAGCATTATGCAGTAAAGCAATCTTTAGTTTCTTCACATACCACTGTTTTCCTTGAGTTTTCCCTTAGTTACGGCTGTTTAAACATTTCCAATATGAGGACCTTCAAGATGGCTCCTCTGCCAGTTCTCTGAGGCCAAAACTGCTTTCCCTCACTTCACATAAACACTTGCTGTAGCCAGCAGCTCCCTGTCAGCCAATCAGATTGGATTACTGAGAGACACGCCTCCTCACTCTGAAGCCTAATGCAGGCATGCAGTGTGAAGGACCGCCCCTCCGTCTTCCTGTCTTCTTAGCTGGAGACAGACAAGCTATAGCAACTGTCTTTTAAGGGAGCAGTGGAAAGGGGCAGGGGACATTAATGAAAGCTGTTATTATAAGGTAATTACAGATCATTTGACAATCATTGACAGACTAACGCAGGTATACATGCCTAGATCTAATAAATTAGCAAATAAAAAAAATATGACAATTGCACTTTAAGGGGACAGTCCACTATGGAGGTCAGTGTTAAGGGGCATATTGCTGTAGAGGTCACTGTTAAGAGGACGGGGTGTTGTGGAAAACACTGTTAAGGAGATGGGGTACTGTGTAGGTCACTAATAAAGGGGCGTCCGCTGTGGAGGTCACTGTTAAGGGGGCAGGATGCTGTTGAGGTCGCTGTTAAAGGGGCGGGCTGCTGTGGAGGTCACTGTTAAGGGAGTGGGATGCTGTCGAGCTCACTGTTAAAGGGACGGGCACTGTGGAGGTCTCTGTTAAGGGGACAGGGAACTGTGGAGGTCACAGTTAAGGGGACGGTCCGATATGGAGGTCACTGTTAAGGGGGCGGGTTATTGTGGAAATCACTGTTAAAGATACGGGGTACTGTGGAGGTCACTCATAAAGGGACTGCCGCTGTGGAGGTCACTGTTAAAGGGGAGGGCGCTGTGGATGTTACTGTTAAAGGGGCGGGGTACTGTAGATGTCACTGTTATAGTGGATACTGTCGATATCTTTTAACGACACACACAAACATTAAATGAAATAGATGAAATATACCTGCGCGAAGCTGGGTCCTTCTGCTAATTGTAAATAATCCTGCAATTCTCAAACTGTCCATTAGGACTAAAATATGTTAAGGCTGGGTTCACATCATGTTTATGCGTCTGTTTCACATACACGTTAGAAAAAAAGGATGCAAAAATGTAGCACACCACGTTCTTGTATCCTGCAGAGTCCGGCAAAAAAAAAGTATACGTTTTTGTTTTTTTTAACAGTGGAACTCTATGGTGAATGGATGCCACTATATGACATCCGTTTAACGTATATGTTTTTTGTATACATTAGGCCGAATGCACACGGCCGTGTTACGCGGCCGAGAGCGGTCCGTGGTATGCTGGGCTGGATTCCTGCTCAGAGCAGGAGCGCATGGCGTCATTGGTTGCTATGACGCCGTCCGCTTCATGTCGCCTCTGCACTACAGTAATACACTATACGAGGGTATTACTGTAGTGCAGCGGTGGCATGAACGGCACGGCGTCATAGCAACCAATGACGCTGAGCGCTCCTGCTCTGAACAGGAATCCAGGCCGGCATACCATGGACCGCTCTCGGCCGCGGAACACGGCCGTGTGCATTCGGCCTTAAATGAATGAGAAAAACACAATGTGAACCCAAGACTTCCTGTCTTTTGAGAACAGCTACATGGGCCATAGACACAATGGACAGGAGCAGGTCTCCATTGATTTATATGGGATAGTTTTCTAAGCATGCTATGTGACATGTTCAGAGGACAGGAGGGAGCTGATAAGCTGTGATATCACCTATTGTGAAGGGTGGATTCTGTGTTATCTATGAAGAAGGGTTATGGTGGGTTTACATGGCCAAAGGATCAGCTGAATATCGGGAAGGAAGACAACTGGCTGCTCATTCAGTGGGGATGAAACTCTGCATTTACAATCTACTATGATCGCTCATCCACGTACAGCTACATTGATTCTGGGCAGTAGATCGCTGTTTAGACTCCCTGATCTGCTGAGCAGAAACAATAATTTATTTGCCTACATGAAACCTTAGTTCATCGGATGATCGGCTGTACTTTTAGACAGGCAGATTGTTGGGAACGAGCGTTCGTAGGAACTTTCGTTCCCGATAATCTACCAGACTATCAGGCCCTGTAAACCCATCATTACTTGTCATTGTAGTTTTGCCTATGTTGATAATGAGAGCAACTACTGAAAAGTTACCTGCACAGAACAGGAAATAATTACCTATTATTAGGCCTAGTGGCCAGTTTGAAAATTGCAGGATTATATACATTTTTTTAAAATATGGATACTGACAAGGAAAAATAAAAATACTAATTCTAAAAAAACTTAATTTAAACAATAGGTAATTTTCTGACGACACATTCCCTATAAGGCAGGCATCTCAAACTCGCGGCCCTCCAGCTGTTGTAAAACTACAACTCCCACAATGCCCTGCTGTAGGCTGATACCTGTAGGTTGTCCTGGCATGCTGGGAGTTGTAGTTTTGCAACAGCTGGAGGGCCGCGAGTTTGAGATGCCTGCTATAAGGAATGTTTCCAACACCTTGTTGAATCCATACCATGAAAAAGCCCATCTGTACTGTGAACAGAGTGGCCACTAACTGTGTGCAGAACGATGCTTAGTTTTTTTATTCTTGTGTTCTATATATTTAGAGAAATATGTGGATATTGATTTACTTATGGTATCCAAAAAATTATTCTACAGATATTTTTGTAGACTGCCATCAAATATATTACATTTGTATATGCATCTGTACACGTGCATACTCTTATGGATTTAGGACATGAAATGTAAAGTAAAATATCAAAAATATCCTACAAACACATCCTCCGTATTCTCAAGATCTCATTGTGATGACTGGCGGGCAGCATGCTGCAGACTACAGAGGACAGAGTTTTCTAGAAATGTTTGGCTCCTACACTGATACTGTAAATTACATGATAATGAAACCATGCAAAATATATCATTTCAGAGTCTAGTATTAAAGCATTAATTTTTAAAAAAAAATTCAAGCCTTATTTTATTCTTTTGAAGTTTTTGCACTTGATTTTCTCTAATTACATGACACTCCTATCAAAGGGTCATCTAGGGATTTTTCCTTTTCCAGTGTGCCTACATGCCCTATGCATGTTACTTACTAACAAGTTCAAGGCTCTGTAGAAGTACTATGCATCTATACACCTCTTCAAAAATACAATAAAAAGGATAACAAAGATTACCAGAAGTTTAGTGTCCCAAATACTGCATATTCTAGGAGTGAATTGTCTAATTTCAATTAAACCCTGTAGAGCGTTTTTACAAATTCAACTAGACATCCTTCCAGCTGACCACAGACAATGGATGGCTAGTTGACACAAAGTGACCTCAAATACCTTTTCATGGCTAAGCATCAATATTCATGTTCACTTCTTTTTTTTCAAGGCATAGCGTTGTGCAGTTGGGTTAAAAAAAAAGTTCCACTTTTGTTTCATCTGTCCATAGAATATATGCCCAGAAGCATTGTGGAACATCCAGGTGGTCTTGGGCTAATTAGTAGATAATTTGTCTAACTGTGAATTGACGTACACCTAGGTAATTAGCTTTGATTTGTTTGAAGCCTTTCTTAGCAAGCTTCATGTCTCTCTATAAAGCATATTCTGAAAGTTGTTTGGATCGAGGCATGAGTCACACTAACCAATCTTTCTTGAGCAGAACAGGTTTGTCAGCAACCAGGAGTTGTATACCCTTTTTTTCAATTGCCAAAGTACCTGTGAAGCCCACCCTTCCAATCTCATCTCCTTAACACAATTAGCTTTTGGTGAAGTCATTTACACAGAGGTTCATTTACTTTTTCTCCCTGAATTGCAGATGTCTACTCAATGTGCTCAATAAGAGCCATAGGAGAAGACCTGGCACTTTTGTACCTATAAACGAGCCAATCTAACTCAGATCCCGTGTCTCTAGAAAGTCTTTATGTAGTATGGTATTATGTTTTACTACCAGGAGGCTGGATGTAAGTATTACCTTTAGCAAAGTAAACTCCGTTCAGCTATGATTAGATCATCTGCGGATAAAGAATCAGGCCAGCACCATGTACATACTCTGCAAAACCCCCATCTGACAGCCTATTTCTGTATAGTTCCTGCGTATTTATATGTCCTAAAAAATCTTTAGCTCTTTAATCGTTTTCACTTTTTTAAAATGCAAAGTTTTGATAGTAGACTATTAACAATTATTTATTCAATAGACTATATAATTCAAGTATTAGTATTAGCAATACAATGGGGGCCTGCAAAAAGAAGAAAAAATATAGAGCAGGAGGAGCTGAGCAGATTGATATATGGTCAGTGCCGGACTGGGGTGCCTAGGGCCCACCAGTAAAATTCATTTTGGGGGTCCACCGTATGGATATATTCAAATATTACCTGCTCACACAGCAGCAAGATGCTACCAGATGACTGAATAAAGAGGTCGCCGCAGCAACTTTGCGAAGGTAGGTCCTGGGGAGAAGGGGATACCGGCTAGCAGGGCTGGGACAAGGCCATTTGGTGCCCAGGGCGAAGATGGCAAACTGCGCCCCCCCCCCCCCCCCCCCGTTTTTAAGAAAGAATCAATGTTGTTTCAAAACAAGAATATACTTAAAGCAATAGAACAAAGGACTGTGGGACTTTGAAAGTCACAGACACTATAAAGTTCCCCCCCATCATCATGTGCCAGTATAAAGTCCCACCCATCATCATGTGCCAGTTTTGTAATAAGCCCCCCCAATGTGCCAGTAACACTATTGTAAAAAAAAAAAAAAAAAAAAAACACTTATACTTACCTAAGTGTCAGCGATGCGATGCAGCCTCTTCCTGTGTCCCACGCTGTAATGTAAGGCTCAGGCGGCACGATGACGTCATTGCGCCGGCCTCTGATAGGCTGCCGGCCTAGTGCCTGCAGCCAGGGGCGTACATAAAAATCACTGGGCCCCATAGCAGGAATCTAAATTGGGCCCCCATTCCCCTTTTATAGCCCCTCCCTTTGTTCCATGAACTATTCTTGCTGCTGCGTTTTATAATTTATGCCATCAGGGCCGGAATGGGATTACAAAACAGCCCTGGCACACAAAAGAGGTATAATAGATGCAGATGTATATTATATACAGCAGTGTACAGTTATGTGAGGTACGCGGTATAATAGATGCAGTGTGTACAGGTATATAGTATATTCCCTAGTGTTCTGATATGTGAGGTACAGGGTATAATAGATGCAGTGTGTACAGGTATATAGTATATACAGCAGTGTACTGATATGTGAGGTACGGGGTATAATATATGCAGTGTATACAGTATATACAGTAGTGTAATATGTGAGGTACGAGGTATAATAGATGCAGTGTGTACAGGTATATAGTAAATACAGCAGTGTATTGACACCTCGTACCTCACATATCAGTACACTGCTGTATATACTATATATCTGTACACACTGCATCTATTATACCTCGTACCTCACATATATAGTATATACAGAAGTGTACTGATATCTGTACACACAGCATCTATTATACCTCATACCTCACATATCAGTGCACTGCGGTATATACTATATATCTGTACATATTGCATGTATAATACTGTGTAATATATGCAGTGTGTGTGCATGTATGTGTGTGTATATATATATATATATATATACAGAGCAGTGTATTGATGTGACACATAGAAGGTATAATACTGTAGATGCAGTGTTTATAGAAATATGTGGTCAGTTATGCATTATAGTCACTGTGAGGTACATGAGGTAGTGGTAACTGTCTGAAGTAGTATACATGAGTGAGCAATGAGTAAAAACAGGGCATGGAGGGGGGGGGGGTAAATGATGAAAAGTGGAGGACCTCCTCTTACCTCTCCATTCCAGTCTGTATGGATCAATACAGAGCTGCTTGTGAACTTTTAATACTTGCTGTTAGGGGTTGAAGGACCTGTGATGATGTCATCACAGGTCCTGGCAGATGTACCTTTGAAACCTAGGAACTACACCATTTTTGGTGCAGTTCCTTTGCTAGATTCTGCAGGACCTGTGATGTTGAAGATGATGTCATCACAGGTCCTGGCAGATGCACTGTTCTAACCTGGGAACTACACTTTACACTGTGCAGTTCCCTTACAGGACCTGTGATGACATCATCAAAGGTCCTTTAGCTTTAGAAAGGTAAACAGGAGTAATTAGGGGGCGGGGCCTCTCCTCCACTTCGGTGCCTGCCTGCAGCCTATCAGAGGAAAGGGAAGGGACACGCCTCTCCCTCCCCTGCACCTCCGCTGGCACAGACAGTTTACAATGGAGATGAGCGCAATGGAAGCGCTCATCTCCCTGTGCCCGGCGGCGGCTGCTCACTTGGGGGGGGGGGGTCATTTTAGTTGGGGTGGCACATGGGGGGGCACAGCATGATGTAGGGGGGGCCGTGGCCCCCTCTGGCCCCCCCCTGGCGACGCCACTGCTGCTGGCACTTCACCTGCGCCCCCCTCCTGTCCGCAAATGGTAGCGCCCAGGGCACCCGCTCCTTCGGCCCCTGCCTTGTACCGGCCCTGCCGGCTAGCTTTCCTTTATACCTAGAAGTCTTCTCAGCTCTGATCGTGTCTATAATAATAAACTGGGGAGTTTCTTTAATAATCTATGAAGTTTTTTATATGAACATTGGCTGGTGGAGGTGCTGTACATTGAATATATGTATGGTAGTGCAGTAAGTCCACTGTGTTATGTGCCAGGGGCCCACCAGATTCACCTGTAGCCCTGTAGGCCAGTCTGAGCCTGCATATAGTTATGTGGGAAAAGATTCACTATAACTTGTATTTTCATCATTAATCTTTGCTATTTCTAGCCCTCTCCAGTACACAGTCCTATTCTATCAATGACAGCCCACTGGACTACTAAGAATAAAAAAAACCATGGGATTAAATGAATAAAATAGCATCCTGCTATACTGTACACTGCTTCCCACCAAAAGGACTACATTTTCAATATGACAGGTTGCCTTTAACTACTGTGACATCAAGCGCACCCCCTCAGATGGATTCTAAGGAAGGCAAAAGTGGCAAAGGCACAGGAGCTTCCACCACCAATAGTCCTGTATTACAGCACTCTCCCACTTGCAAGATACACTATATGGACAAAAGTTTTGGGAAACCTAAACATTACACCTACAGGAGCTTTTATAACATCTCATTCTAAATCAATAGGTATTAACATGGAGTTTGTCCTCCCTTTGTAGCTAAAACAGCTTCCACTCTTCTGGAGAAACTTTTTACACAATTTTGGACGTGTCTGCGGGAATTTTTGCCCATTCATCCAAAAGAGCATTTGTGAGGTCAGACACTGATGCTGGAGGAGAGGGCCTGTCTCACAATCTCAGTTTAGTTCATCCCAAAGGTATTGGATGGGGTTGAAATCAGGGCTCTGTGTGGCCAACCAAGTTCCTCTTCACCAAACTTGCCCAGCCATGCCTTTATGGACCTTTCTTTGCACACTGGGAACAGTCATGCTGGAACAGAAAAGGGCCTTTCCCAAACTGTTACCACAAAGTTGGAAGCATAAATTACTTGGTATACCGAAGCATTTAAGATTTCCCTTCACTGGAACTAAGGGGCCTCAGAAAAAGAACTTCATACCATTATCCCTCTTTCACTAAACGTTACAGTTAGGATAATGCAGTCAGGCAGGTGACATTGTGGCATTCACCAAACCCAGACAAATCCATGAGACTGAAAGAGAAGTGTGATTTGTCGTTCCATAGAACACGCTTCCACTGCTCAAGAGTCCAGTGGTGGCATGCTGTATACCATCCCATCCGATAATTGGCATTGTGCATGGTGATGTGAGGTTTGCATGCAGCTGCTCGGCTATGTAAACCCATGCCATGAAGCTTCCAGAAAAGTACAAGATGTTAATTCCAGCGGAGGTTTGGATCTCTGCAGTTATGAAGTCAGCAGAGTGTATGGTGACTTCTATACACTATTATCCTCAACACTTGGTGACCCCCTTCTGTAACTTTACGTGGTCTCCACTTCATGGCTGAGTTACTGTGATTCCTAAATGCTTTCACTTTACAATTATACCACTCACAGTTGATGGTGGAATATCTAGAAGAGAAACATTTCAAAAACTGACTTGTTAGAGTGTTGACATCCTCTTACAGGACTACACTGGAATCCAGTGTGATCTTTAGAACAAGCCATTCTTTTACAAATGTCTGCAAAGGAAGACTTCATGGCGAGGGGCTGAATACACCTGTGGCATAGTATATGTACATTTGAAAAGTCTTAAAGTGCACCTCCAATGTATTAAAATGTTAAGATACAACAGAAGTGGTTATTATACAGATGGTGATTTTATTACTTAGTGTTAGAACTTTGTTTTTTCCCCAAGAGTCAACTTTGGGTATCAAAGGCTCTGCCCTCTACAAATTAGATTGTTTTTTGATCCTCGATTGATAATTATGAAATGTTTATGTCCAGCTAAACTAGGCATGCATTATATGATACTGTTAAGACTCTTGCTCACGCCAATAATTGATCAAAGGCGCATTCATAAGAATGTTCTGCCCGTGTAAACAGGGGATGTGGTGCCAACAATATCAAAGTGCATGAGGAACAATCATACTAACAATCATTCACATCAGCCCTTGTAAAGTACCCATGTAAAAAGACCCAAACTGGGATTGTGATCCCCACCAAATTTTTCTCCCTGGGGCAAAAACCGTGACCTTGACTTGCACAAGGGTATAGCTACCATAGAGGCAGTCATTCAGCTGCTTTGGGTCTATGGACATGGGACATCAGTCAAGACTGGACCACCACCCTATTAAAATATTTGAGTGATTACCGGAAAGTGACCATGAAGATACAATGAGGCAAAATAAGAAACAATACTGGTAAAGCCGCCCATGCACCTAAAGATAATGGTCATTACACACACAGAAATGCTATAGAGCCACTACTAAGGAGACCAATCTCTGCAAAAAAGATGAGGTGCAGTATGTGATAGCTATAGTCAATGGGGTGCACTTCAATTTGACTATGGAGCCCCATGATTATCACTAGGAAAACTTTCTTGCAGATGGACATTCCGATACAGATAAATTCATCTGATCGCAGTCAAATCCAAAATCATTGACATTCTCGAGACGTTCCCCCATAGCCTCATAACAATACTTAAAGAAATAAGAAACTTGAGCAAGGAGTACATTACACTATCCTCCAAATTCACCCAAGCGAGTGTAAAAACCATCTCCATCCTCCAATAACAAAGGGAGATTGTCTCTTTGCTACAAATCCTTAATTACAAAAAGCACAGAGGAGGGGGCTCCAGGCTTGTGGACAAGCAGTGCAGGGTCTTCAGGAGCTGAGGGTCCCTTTGATCAAGAAAATCCAATTATTTGTGTATATACATTTCCCACATAGTGATTAGTTCATTAATTGTCCCGCCTTTATCACCTCCCTTTCCACCCCCTGTAATAATCAGTTCTTTTATCCAGACCAACAAACACTCGGTAGGAGCTTTTGTACATTCAAAGGATTTGCTTTCTCTTGTGAAAGAGCTGCTGTGCTTTGATGATTGGGCAGCTGGGAACTTCAAAGGGACAGAGCCCGGGCTGTGACTGGCTGGCGGCCCAGCAAAGTCCTTATCAAATTCTTGGAGGTGATCCCACTGCAGTCAGTCAAGAGGCTGCTGGAAGGGAGGGGAGGCAGGAGGAGCACCAACCTGCACACAGCCAAGTACCAAACAAACAACCTGGCACTAACTGGGTGGGGAGTCACTGAGTGAAGGGGTTTCCTCCATGCATCTTCAGCAGTGTGCTGCCCATCACAGTGCCCAGCTGCAGGAGCAACACCATGGCTGCAGTAGCTGTACTGAGGAACGACTCACTCCAGGCATTCCTACAGGTCAGTGCGGCTTCACCTTCACAGATAGTGATGCCACTTAGTGAACAACAGGTTGTAGCAAAAGCAACTCTTACCAAAGGAGCCCGAATGACTATGCGAAACATAACTATGATGCCATTTATAAATTTTTGTGTCTTAGATAGAATATTTCTGGATATGATTGGGGAAATGATTTATGCTTAAATGGGATAAAGTGGAAAAAAACTTCCTTTTTGTCATCATTGCATTTACATAGGATGCAAGTAGTGATGGCACTTGGTGAATATGGTGCAAAGATTTCCCCAGATTTACCCAGATGTGCTATCCAATATATAAGTTGATATGATTATTGTGTATAGCTTAGATATTTAAAAAGATGATAGATAATTAGATAGATAGATAGATAGATAGATAGATAGATAGATAGATAGATAGATAGATAGATACCGGTATATGATAGTTATTAGATATATAAATAAATTAGATAGATAGATAGATAGGTTAATATGCAAGAGAGATTGGCAAATACATAAACCTTAAAGAAGTTGATGATCTTGAGATGACCTCATATCAATCAGAGTAAGCAAAAGTTAAGAAAAAGTAAACTACTGGTACTGGATTTACCTAAAGTACAGGTAGTGGCAGTGAACTACAGGCTGAGGCTGCAGGGCACGAGAAACATCATTTACACCAGGACTGTTCTATATATAGGTAAGACTGAATGAATTTTTCTGCTTTATAAGCCTTTATTATATAATCATAATATTCAATATACTCTCTGCCTGCTTTAATATATTATATACTTTTATATGGTTAGTTTTGTTCTTATAACTGAGAAAGACAAATAAAAGTTACATAAATGAGGATGACAATGAGAACAGCGAGCAGAAGCTCTGGTAATGACACAAATGACTAGCATCAGGATAATCTCAAATATTTACAAGGAATACAATTATTCAAGTTCCTAAGAGTGCTGCCCCACGTCGCTGCTGTGCTGCGTTTTTTGTGCGACAGTAAATGCATCAGGAAACCGCATGCGATTTTTGCAATGACATACCTGCGTTTAAGCTGCATTTTCTTCCAGCAAAGGGAAAACACACAGCAGACTTAATTGACCTTAATGTAACTCTATTAATGTAATTCAGTTTTGCTGTGTGTGATTTACTTTTTTCCCCTTTGCTGGAAGAAAAAAACACCAGAAACACAGGTATGTTAGTGTAAAAAGTGCATGTGTTTTTTGCCGCACCAAAAACGCAGCACAGCTGCAACGTTCAGCAGTATCCAATAATTCACATCTTCTATGGTCATTCTTTTATTTATTTAAAGAGCTTCTTAAAATGACAGTTATATGGAAACTATTAAAAATATTATAAACTCTAATGATTTATAGAAATAAAAAAGTTTGCAGTTGAAAAAGGAAAAGAAAAGTTTCCTAATAGACTTGAAAAGAGCTGCTACTTCTAGGTGGGTCCGTCATTGTAATGCACAGTCTATTCTTCTTATGTGTCACCAGTCTCAATATGTCATGCAGAGCTCTTGAAATTTTTGTGTTGAACAGTCATTAACAGCAACCGTTTAAGCTGACAGGAGCACTGAACTTAGGCTGTTGATGGATGTGTTTTAATTGGCTATAAAGCAATAGACAGTCCTTCCCATGCCTAAGGAGATGATTATACAGGTGAATGAGTTGTGGCCGTATAGTCAAAAAGATGTATTTACTTTTAGGCAAACTTTTTGTTAAATCTATCTATCTATCATCTCATATCTATCTATCTATCTGTCTGTCCGTCTGTCTATTCTATCTATCTTAAATCTATCTTTCTATAATGCTATGTATATATTTTTCATGCAAACTAATCATATTTTCCCTTACAGGACAGGACACCCAGTGTCTCACCAGATGTCCCGAAACATTCTCCACTGGCTCTACTGGCGGCTACATGTAGTCGAATAGGTCAACCAGGAAGTGGTGCGGACTTTATTCAGGTTTCTTATGATCCAACCATTGGGTCTCCATCAAGGATTTTCCATCCATGGACTAGTGACATTTCTTCACACTCTCCAGGTGGCATTCAGCCACATAACAACCTAGGGCTTACTGCCCCCAAAAATCAACTCCCATCTCACATCCAGTCTACATTTGTTACTCATGAACTACCACTGACTCCCCCTGCCGACCCTTCCTACCCATACGAATTTTCCCCTGTGAAAATGTTACCTTCCCCTATGGCGGCTTTTCAGTCATCTGCTTGCCAATCGACCTATGTACCTTCTGTTCCTTATCCTCCTGCTGCACCTATCGCTTCTGCAATCCATGGATTTGTACCAGGTCATTCAAGCCTGATACATCAGCAACCAAGGCAACTGTCCCCCAATCCAGCAGAAGATATCCCATGGTGGAGCATTCAACAATCTACCCCAGTCACCCACCCATCTCAAATTTCTCATGCTCATCACCGGTTTCCTATCCAGAGAAGTTTCGTTCTTGGACATTCAGACTTTGCACAATACCAGACTCAAATTGCTGCTCTTCTGCAGACCAAATCCCCACTGGCCACTGCCAGAAGATGTAGAAGATGTAGATGCCCCAACTGCCAAACCTCCAGTGGTCCAGATGAGCCTGGAAAGAAGAAACAGCACATCTGTCACATCCCAGGTTGTGGAAAGGTGTATGGTAAAACCTCCCACCTAAAGGCCCATCTAAGGTGGCACTCAGGAGAGAGACCCTTTATTTGTAACTGGTTGTTCTGTGGCAAAAGTTTCACCAGATCTGATGAACTACAAAGGCACTTACGGACTCATACTGGAGAAAAGAGGTTTGTCTGTTCTGAATGTGGAAAAAGATTCATGAGAAGCGATCATCTGGCCAAACATGTGAAAACCCATCAAAGTAAGAAGATCAAAGGGGTTGAGAGGACAGTTAAACAAGAGCAAAGCAGAGACCACTAGAGGAGGCTTCATGGATTTATCTAAAGTGCAATATACTTGAATACTGATTTATTGGAATATAGGTTGTATCAAAGCACAATACTTGTTCATATTTAGCTTTTTTTTACCAATGGATCTTTCTGAGGAACCCAAGGATTTGTATATTTCTGTTCAAAGTGTAATTAGACTTGGTGTAATCTATGACAACTTGTTCTGAGACCTTCATGCTTTCCCAGAAGACTAATGTGTTTGTAAAACTTCTTCAGTTTTTTTTCCATCCATTGCAGCGTGCATTATTGATTTTGTAAATGGGACACAAAGTTTCACTTACAAATAAACAATGAAGAGTATTGTTCCGGAGTCGCTGCCAAATTGGTTCTGTCTGAATTTCAATTTACGTGTCACAAGTCTCTTTACCAGTTATATGGAAACTTTTTTTCTATTTTACTTATTGCTTAATTATAACTCTCAGCATTTGTTCCTTTGGATGTTAATTCCTCTTCTTTCTCCCGGATTTCCATAATTACTATAGTGTTATATTCCGTATATTGTGTTATTATTGATATGTACCTTCACCAGCGTTCATGAGAATTGGTTCAGTGGATAACTTGCCTATAGCAATATATCTTCTATTAGTGTAATTGTGGCATTATCTTCTTGCAGCTATGTGCAGTGTTAATTTGTGTCTGTTTTTGCCCAAGGTATGTGCTTGCCTGTATAGTTGGAGTGTAAGCATATATTCCATTTTAGACTTTTTGAAACTTTGGAACATGTCTTCTCACATTGCACCACTGAATTAACAAATCATAAGGCACATGCTGTTTCATTTAGGCTCTGTTCACACTCAAGCTGCATAAAGACCCCCATACACGTTAGTGTTTTGTTGGCTGAACCTGCAGAAAATCGTAGAATCGGATGACAATTTAATGTGCATGTGGAGCTATGATGCCCCCCTAACAGATACTGTCGGGGGAGAGAAGGATTGGGTGAACTGAATGTTTCTTCTCGATCCTTTTGTTCTCCCAGGATACTTGCTGCCACCATAAGTGTCTGCAGTGGCTTTTTCCCCGTAGACAACACATAGATGGTCAGCCAAGTCGGACGTGAATGTATTTGGGGGAGTCGGGGAGATAACTGTCGGCCAAACAATTGTTCAAATGTGTATGGCCAACTTAAAGGGATTGTCTCACTTCAGCAAATGGCACTTATGTAAAGAAAGCTAAGACAATGAACTTACTAATGTATTATGATTGTCCATCACATTATACAGTGCTCGTTTCCAGAGGTTACAACCACCCTGCAATCCTGCAGTGGTGGTCGTGTTTGCACACTGTAGGAAAAACCAAAGATCTCTCTGGTGGTAGGGACCACGGATGTGTGCATAGGCTAGCGTTTTTTCCTATCATGTTGATAATGTGATGAAACAATGAATCCAGCCAGCAAAGGAGGCAATGTGGACAATCACAATACATTAGTAAGTGCCTTGTATTAACTTTTTCTACATGATAAATGCCATTTTCTAAATTGAGACAACGCCTTTAAGGGTGATTCACATGTCGCATTTTTAGGGTATGGCCAAACAGCGCAGCCATGCCGCAGTTGGGATGCTGCCACCATGTGGCCGAGTACCGCACAGACATGCACATCAGGATCATATTAACTGATCAGAAATTAATTGCTTATTTGTTCTTCACTGTAAGGGTACGGCCACACGGAGTATCCGTGAGACGGTCGGTTTGCAGTCGTGCTGTGGTCAAGAACTGCAGAGACAATTAGCGCACATCTGCACTGGTTGGCCTTCATTGTTAATGGTCTTCATTGTTAATGGCCTTGTGGCACCTTCAATACCACGTGGCCCCAATACCGCGTGGCCATTAACAATAAAGACCGACTATACAGTGCGGTCTTCATTAGTTAAATGAGGCAGCTGTGGCTAATTGGCCGCGTGGTTCTTGACCACAGCAGGACCACAACCCGACCGTATCACTGCTTCACCGTGTGGCTATACCCTTAATGGCCACGTGGTAACTCTCAAACAACCCGAATAAACAATTCAGTTCTGATTAGTTAATATAATCTTGCTTCGGTCTGCAAGTCCGCACGGTACTGGACCGCACTGTGTGGCCATACCCTATGCAAAAAAAAAAACTGAGTTGGGAATATACTGAAAATGCCAGGTGTGTACCCTAAAACTAAACTGGTACGTCACCTTTTTCTTACTGGAAAATAGCACTGCTTTACCTATTAATGTATACATATGGTTCACAATTTGTTGTTGTTTTTTTAGTATCATTACTATTCAGAAAGACTGTATAACTGAAGTACGCAATGTATGAGTTATGTGATATTTGTGTCCTAATTTCAGTGAACTGAGCCGTAAAGAGGACTGCCCATACACAGCAGATTGCTGTCCAAATACTTTTTTGGCTGACAGCTATTTCTCCTGACCAATACACATGCTAGGCTTGACCGTGCCAGTGTGTTTAAAAAATAATAAAAAATGATCAGGCATATTCAAATCCAACAGCCTGATCCTTCTCTCCCCCAATATCTGTCAAGAGTTGAGAGGCCCTATACACATTAGATGATTACCCGGCTGAAACAAAATTGGTGCGTTTGAGACAAAGTCGGTCTAAGGTTCCTTGGGCCCACCAGAGAAAAATATTCACTAATAAAGTTTAATAGGTTTTGATTTTAAAAAATAGACCCTATTGGCAAATTATTGTCTCCAAAGGCATTTCCAAATGTTTTTCTCTCTGAACGTTTGGGGCCCATTATAGTACCAAAGTCTGGGCCCACTGGCGGATCATTTGGTACTCTGGTGAGCAGGTCCGACGCTGGTTTTAACCAACATACATAGTGGAGTTGCTATTTTTTTAAGTGAGTTTAGTGAGGATATAACCAGGGTCAGCCATGGTCGCATCTGTAGATGAGCCCATATCTTAGCTTCTGGGATGAGAAAGGATAGTTTCACACAAGAGTTTGATATAGATCTTCATAGGCGGACTGGCCATAGACCCCACAGAGAATTTACCCGGTGAGCCGATGCCCATAGGGCCTCCTGAGCCCTCCTCACTGCCGCTGGTCCGGTACATACTACTGGGTGAACTATAGGGGTCATTAAGTCCAGGCAGCATGCTGAAGGTAGGGCTGGCTTGGTGTTGTGCCCCACATCTCACCTCCTAGGCTTTATTCTCCACATTAGAAACAATTGGAGGAAGAGAACAGAACGTGGCAGCTATTGATGGCCACTACAGAGGGACATTTTCTGGAGAGGTATTTGGGCTGCGCTGTGGTATTTAGTTCTGTGGGAAGGTATTCTGTGCTGCACTATGGTATGCCTACTTATAATGGCCCCATCTACTTGTGTTGCCCCACCTTCTATATTCTGGACCAACCTACAACATAGGGGCCACTTTTTATTTCTATTTTTTTAGGGCCAAGTTCCCAATCCGCCCTTGTAGATATTTATGCAGTTTTTTATTTAAAAAAAAAAAAAGCAAATTTTTGCTTCGGATATCTGCTGCGGTTTTTAACCCTTGCAGAGGGTGAAATGTGAGGCAAATCTACAGCCAAATCTGCAGCAAAATGTACATGTAACACATCACAGATTTTCTGCAGCAAAACATGCCATGTATGGCCGAACCCTTACTGAACAGGATTCCAACAATTTATGACGGATTTATAACAGAGTCTACCATGTTTCCCTCAGAGTTTAGGCAGTAATAACACCTCATTAGACGATGTTAGTCATGTCATCAAAAAAATATGAGAACCACTGATGGAAAGATAATAGCACAAATGTGAACAGCGCCTAAAACAGATGTATCAAAAACGGCACTGTATAAATATAGCCTTGTTTCAAATGGGGGGTGGGGGAGAGAAATGCTACTTGGACATCTGGGTTAACTGCAGTCACTTTTATGTTTTAGTAAACTTATGCATTCTCGATGTAATTTTGTCGTTTATTACGTTCATGGACTAGGGAAAAAAAACAAAACTAAAAGATTGTGGCCTACTTAACAAAACACTGGGTCAGATTCCTTAAAACTGTAGATCCAATCACAGTGCAGCTTTCATTTTCCAAGAGCAGAATATGAAATGAAAGCTGCACTTTTTTTCTTTTAGGCCTTTCATAGCTATTCCCTCCTGTTGGATTCTGCACTCTTTTGTTTTTTGTAAAACTACTTGGCTGAAATAATTTGTAAACATTGACCATTGCAATAGTGCATACCAGGGATGCCCAACCTGCGGCTCTCTAGCTGTTGCAAAACTACAATTCCCAGCATGCCTGGGCAGCCTACAGCTACTAGGGCATTCTGGGAGTTGTAGTTTTGAAACAGCTGGAGGGCCGCAGGTTGAGCATCCCTGGTGCATACAATGGATTGTACACCTAAAACTTCAGTAAATCAGATTTTAATTAAATTTGATTAAATGCGTTAGCACAAGCAGGGCTAAAGCCTAGCACAAGCAAAGCATTAAATATTTGTAACTTGTAAGTGTACTATGAGTTGCAGCAGGCTCCAATTATCTATTTAGGACCCCATTGTTTCGTCAGTCTTCACTGTTGAAGGGGTATTCCCCTTTCACCACTAGAATATGCCATTAATGTCAGATAGGTGTGGGTTCCACTTTAGGGACCTGCCCCTATCACATGAACAGGGTCCCCTAAGTGATGAAGAGCACTCTGCGTATGGTCAGCGTGCTCTACATTCACTGCTATAGGAGTTCCCAAAATAACAAAGTGAGCGTGCTCAGCTGATTTCGGAAGTCCCACAGTGCTGAACGGAGGGTGGCCATGCATGCATGGTTGCTCTGGCTTCACTTCGAGGGGTCCGTTTTGAAAATCGGAGCCGGTCCCAAAGGTGGGACCCAAACCTACTTGATACTGATCCCGACCGTGTGCCATCAATGTCTGAGATGGGGATACCCCTTTAACAATAAAGACTGACTAAAAAATGTGGTTCTAATTAGTTAATTGGAGCCTGTTGCGGCTCATAAAACAGCATGGTATTTGCCCATAGGCCACATTGCAGCTCTAGCACAGCCACACGTGGGCTTGTACCCTTAGGCTGGGTTCAGACCTGAGCGTATTTGATATGCGCGTTTAACGCGCGTTTTTGTCGCGCGTTTTTATGCGCGTTTTTTGCAATAGTAAACGCGCGTTTGACGCGCGTTTGTGTGATTGACTGCAATGTCCTATGGCCACAAACGCGCGTCAAAACGCCCCAAAGAAGCTCAAGTATTTGTTTGAGCGTAGGGCGTTTTACAGCGCGTTTTTCAGCGCTGTAAAACGCTCAAGTGAGAACCAGGGCCATAGGGAAGCATTGGTTTTCATGTGTTGAGCGTTTTACAGCGCGTTTGAACGCGCTGTAAAACGCTCAAGTGTGAACCCAGCCTAAAGGCCCCTTTACATGAGCCAAAGATTGAGCAATTATCAGGATGGAGCATTCATAGCAAATGCTCATTCATCAGATGAAAGCATCGCAGATCTGGTCACCTAAATTATCATTTCTGGGCAGCAGAATGTAAAGTGTAAGGGTACTTTCACTGTTCACACTTGCGGTAGAGGATTCCGTCAGGAAGTTCCATCGCCGGAACTGCCTGCCGAATCCGCTAATCTGGATGCAAACTGATGGCATTTATCAGACGGATCCGGATCCGTCTGACAAATCCATTGAAATACCGGATCCGTCTCTCCGGTGTCATCCGGAAAAACGGATCCAGTATTAATTTTTTTTGCATTTTTAAAGGTCTGCGGATGCGCAGATCGGAAAGCCGGATCCGTTTTGCCGGAACACTTAATGCACTTCAATGTAAATCAATGCCGGATCCGGCATTCCAGCAAGTGATCAATATTTTTGGCCGGAGACAAAACTGCAGCATGCTGTGGTATTTCCTCCATCCAAAAAACGTAAGAGGGACTGAACTGATGCATCCTGATGCATACTGAACGGAATGCTCTCCATTTAGAATGCATTAGTATAAAACTCTTTTATTTATAACTTTTTCCGGTATTGAGCTCCTGTGACGGAACTCAATACTGGAAAACAAAAACGCTAGTGTGAAAGTACCCTAATCCGCCATCTGATGTCCAGAAGCAACAATTCTCTATGAGAAGGAGAAATTATATCCCTCATCCACATACACATGCAGCAATTGCTGCATTCTGACAAGCAGGCAATTATCAGGAATGAACGGATTGTTCCCGATAATTGCCTGCTATGTTGCCCCATGTAAAGGAGCCCTTATATGCAGGGCCAGTGATAGGGGGGGGGGGGCAAACTGGGCAATTGCCCAGGAACTCCATGGTCTAAGGGTAAAGGCTAAGGCCCCCTGCTTCAGTGCTAAGGCCCCCTGCTTCAGTGCTGCTGTTGAGCTGAATGTCCCTGTAAGCGGACTTTGCAATGCAGTGTAAGGCCCCCTCCCTGAACACATAACACAAGTCATTACCACAGTGCTGCTCTGCAAACTGACAGCCCCGTACACCAGTAGCACTCTTCTACTGGAGCTGTAGGACCTGCCATGATGTCACGTGCAGGAGGCAGAGCTCAGCAGAGAAGAGGGGGATGAAGGACCTGCCATGACCTCACCATCATGTGACCAGAACAGGAGGTGGAGCTATGCAGTAAAGTAATGAAGAAGTTCAAGACCAGTGATGCATGGGAAGAAGTGAAGGATTCAATGTAAGTGCCAGGGAAGTAACATAGTAACATAGTACATAAGGCCGAAAAAAGACATTTGTCCATCCAGTTCAGCCTGTTATCCTGCAAGTTGATTCAGAGGAAGGCAAAAAAAAAAACTGTGAGGTAGAAGCCAATTTTCCCCACTTAAAGAGGACCTTTAACTAGAATAGAAAATCTAAACTAAGCATACAGACATGGAGAGCGGCACCCAGGGATCTTTTTTTTCTCTCAGGCTATGAGCTGAGCACTGCGATTGGACAGCGCTCCAGCCTGGGAGAAAGAGACGCCGGCAGGCTCCACCCAGTTGAGCCGAACATATGAAGATACCGGAGCCTAACCCGGGAGAACGGAGCGGCGCCCAGGGATAATAGTAAGTGCAGGGAGATCCCTGGGCGCCGCTGTATATGTCTGTATGCTTAGTTTACATTTTTTATTTTAGTGAAAGGTCCTCTTTAAGGGGGAAAAAACTCCTTCTCGACTCCAATCAGGCAATCAGAATAACTCCCTGGATCAACGACCCCTCTCTAGTAGCTATAACCTGTAATATTATTACACTCCAGAAATACATCCAGGCCCCTCCTGAACTCTTTTAGTGAACTCACCATCACCACCTCCTCAGGCAGAGAGTTCCATAGTCTCACTGCTCTTACCGTAAAGAATCCTCTTCTATGTTTGTGTACAAACCTTCTTTCCTCCAGACACAGAGGATGTCACCTCGTCACAGTCCTGGGGATAAATAGATGATGGGATAGATCTCTGTACTGACCCCTGATATATTTATACATAGTAATTAGATCTCCCCTCAGTCGTCTTCTTTCTAAAGTGAATAACCCTAATGTGGATAATCTTCCAGGGTACAGTAGTTGCCCCATTCCAGTTATTACTTTAGTTGCCCTCCTCTGAACCCTCTCCAGCTCTGCTATGTCTGCCTTGTTCACAGGATCCCAGAACTGTACACAGTACTCCATGTGTGACAGTGCTGGGAGTTGTAGTCCTCTCCTCTTATACCTTCTGTTATGTAATATCAGAGTACATTACAAGATGAGGTATGAGGAGAGGACTAAAACTTCCAGCATGTCCAGCTTGTTATGTAATATCAGAGTACATTACAAGAGGAGGTATAACAGGAGAGGACTACAACTCTCAGCATGTCCAGGCCATTATTCTGTAATAGGGTATATTACAACACCCTGGATATGCTGGGAGTTGTAGTCCTCTCCTCTTATACCTCCTCTTATAATGTACTCTGATATTATGTAATAACTGCTTGGATATGCTGGGAGTTGTAGTCCCATCCTCTTATACGTCCCCCTGTAATATGCTCTGATATTAAATAATAATGGCTTAGACATGCTGGGAGTTATAGTCCTCTCCTGTTATACTTCCTGCGGTAATGTGCTCTGCATTAGGGCCGGGACAATGGATAGGGGAGGGTAGTCATCCGTCAAGGGCACCACTTCGCTACCCATAAAGGGGGGCGCACTCATGGTCGTCCAACTTCACAAACCTCAGGCCACTAGGCCTCAAGCCTGTGAGGTATTAGAACAGCGCAAGAAGCGGCAATGCAACCTCCTGCACTGGGTCTCGCGTAATGACGTCATCACGTGAGACCCGGAGCAGGAGTGGTGATGTCATTGGGACCGCAAGCATCAGGATAACACTGTGGTCTGCATCGCAGACAGCGGCGGGGAAAACGGGAGTGAGGTGTTTATTTTATTTTTTTATACTAAATGACCGCACTGCTGGGGGCACCAAGAAAGGGGGGAAGGAGATCGTTATATATACCTGGCATTACTGGGGAGCAGTGGAGGAGCATTATAGACTGGCACTACGGGGTACATTATATATCTACTGGCACTATGGGGGGGAGCATTATATATTGGAAGTAGTGGGGGGCACTACAGGGGACATTATGGTTATATTATTACTACTATGGTACTGTAGGGACACCCAGGACCCCCGCTGATCAGCTGTTTAAGAAGACGGCGTGCGCTGTGCGCACGTGCTGTCTCCCTTCTCTCTTCCTGCTCATCGCTGTATGTCTATGGGACAGCAGCAGTGAACAGCACGCGCCGTCTGCTCTAACAGCTGATCGGCGGGGGTGTCAGGTGTCGGACTGTGTTTTTAGCACATTATTACAAGATTTGAGGCCCCACTTTTGATTTTGCCCAGGGCCACATTTTGTCTAAAACCGGCCCTGCTTATATGTAGTGCTCTTCAAAGAGATTACTGACAGGCAAAATCACTGCCCCCAAGATTACAGCTTTATCTCCATATTTCTAATCCCAAGATGCTTATACACATACCGTATACCGGTAACTGATACTAGCGTCTGTTTTTATAAACGGGGACATGAGACAGATTTCTGGAAAACGGTCTAAAACAAAAAAGATCTTTGTTGCCCTTGGCAACCAATCACAGCACAGCTTTCATTTCAGTTTTTGCTCTTGAAAAATGGAAGCTGCGCTGTGATTGGTTGCTGTGGGCAACAAAAACAATTATTCTTTATGACACTTTTCAGCAATCTCCTCAAGCTCTCCTTTGTTAGATAAGCAATGCACGTTAAAAGGTTGTTCCAGTTTAAAAAAATTAGTTATTCTTTATATAATGAAAATCTACACAGCCTTCTAATAGACAGTACTTTCAGTAAAAGTTCCTCTCAGCTTTCAATAACTCTGTTTGCAGTCATTCAATAGCAACTTCCATTGTTTACTGGGTAAATATCTGTGTTGCCACAGTGACGGTATGTGTATCAGAGCTGTGTCTTCCCTGGAAGTAAACCACGAGGGTTCCCTTATGAGTTTTTCAAAATGTCATCTACACGGTGTGGAAATTTGCCACACAGAAATTGACCTTCGTTGTGGATTTTGGAATCCGCAGCATGTCAACTGTTTGTGCGGATTATCAATGCAGATTTTACCCTTTGCAATGCGAAGGGTGAGATCTGAGGCCAATCCACAAATTAGGGCTCATGCACACGACCGTTGTTGTTTTGCGGTCCGTTTTTCACGGATCCTTTGTTCCGTATCTCAGGTTTTTTTTTCTCTCTGATTTAAGTCTGTTCTGTTTTTCCACAAAACATATCCGTATGGTTTCTGTATGCGATCCGTTTTTTGCGGATCGGAAACGGAAACAGTAACTTATTAATCACCAAACACATGAGCAATATGGGCTGGGCATAGCATTTCTACAGTATGGATCCGCAAAATACGGATGAAATATGGATGACATATGGATGTGTTCCATGTGCGTTTCGTATTTTTTGCGGACCCATTGACTTGAATAGAGCCTCAGACCGTGATTTGCGGACAATAAGGGCTCATTCACATGACCGTTGGTGTCCCGTTCCCATATTGCGGACCGCATTTGCGGATCCGCAATACACGGGCACCGTTCCGTTGTCATTCCGCATCATGGATGCGGACCCATTCATTTCAATAGGTCCACAAATCTGGAGATGCGGAACGGTGCGCAACGGAAGCACAGAACGGAACACTATAAAAAGCACTACGGAGTGCTTTCTGGGGTTCCGTTCCATGCCTCCGCACCACAAAAAGATAGAACATGCTCTACCCTTTTGCGAAACCCAGGGATCGCAGACCCATTCAAGTGAATGGGTCTGCGAACCCCATGCGCCTGCCCCACGGAAGGTGCATGTGTATTGCTGACCGCAATTTGCAGTCCACAGCACGGGCTCGGGCTTCACACGTTGGTGTGAACGAGCCCTAATAGGACATGCACTACTTTTTTGCGGAACGGAAATCCGAATTCGGAATGCACACAAAGTACCTTCCGTTTAAAGTGAATGGTTCAGCATACGGTCCGCAAAAAAAACGGAACGGAAGCTGAAAGAAAATACGATCGTGTGCATGAGCCCTTAGGGCTTGTTCACACGAATGTATGGGTTCCGTTCCATGCATTGGGGCCGCAATTTGCGGTCCGCAATGCACGGAGAACATTCGTGAGGCCTCTGGGATGGATCCGGACCCATTCAAGTTGAGCATCCCTCCATTCCGCAAAAAGATAGGACATGTTGTATCTTTGTGCGTAACGGAACCCTACAGAAACCACTCCGTAGTGCTTCCGTGGGTTTCCGTTACATGCTTCTGTTCCGCACCGCTCCGCATCTCCGGATTTGCGGACCCATTGAAGTGAATGGGTCCGCATCTGTGATGCAGAATGCACACGGAACGGTGTCTGTTTATTGCGGATCCGCATATGCGGTCCGCAATACGGCAACGGACCCCATACGTTCGTGTGAACAAGCCCTTAGGCTGAGTTCACATCACCTTTTGGCCTCATGCACACGGCCGTTGTTTTGGACCGCATCCGAGCCACCGTTTTGGCGGCTCGGATGCGGACCCATTTACTTCAATGGGGCTGCAAAAGATGCGGACAGAACTCTGTGTGCTGTCCGCATCCGTTGCTCCGTTCCGTGGCCCCGCTAAAAAAATATAACATGTCCTATTCTTGTCCGCGCTTTGTGGACAAGAATAGGCATTTATATTAAAGGTTGTCCGTGCAGTTCTGCAAATTGTGGAACGCGCACGGACGCCATCCGTGTTTTGCGGATCCGCGATTTGAGGACCCCCAAACACACCGCGGTCGTGTGCATGAGGCCTTTTTTTCAGTTCTTCTAATCCATCAGAAGAACAGAACACTTTAGGAAAAAAATGGATCCTGTAAAAAACACGGATCCTGTGCATCACTTATGCACATTCGGCATCCGTTAGACCCATTTCCGTCAGAGATCCATTATTTTAGATGTGCAGGACTTTTTTTCCGTCTAAAATAACGGACCTCTGAAGGAAATGGCTCAAACAGATGCCAGAATCAGTTTTTTACTTTATTTTTCTTTTCTGACGGATCAGAAGAACGGAAGAATAACGGTGATGTGAACTCAGGCTAACTTGTGGATAAGGCTACATGCACACGACCGTATGTGTTTTGCGGTCCGTATGCCTTCCTTTTTTTTTTTGGGCGGATCCATTGTAACAATGCCTAAAACGGACAAGAATAGGACATGTTCTACTTTTTTTGCGGGGCTACATAATGGACATACTGATGCGGACAGCACACGGTGTGCTGTCTGCATATTTTGCGGATCCATTGAAATGAATGGGTCCGCATCCTATCCGCAAAAAAAACGGAACATACACGGAAACAAACAACGTTCGTGTGCATGTAGCCTAATTCTTACTTTTTCTAGGCTAGACAGTGATATCTCGAGTTTTAATTGATAACACATTAAGCAAGAATTATAGGTAATGAAGCAAGGTATTAATCACCCCTTTCATTAATTATACATCAATGTTCATTAGAGGCTAGCAAAGAATTCCTGGATCTCTTTTCTAATTATAATGATTCACTGAACATTTCAGCAGACGGAAAACAAATAATCATTACTAAATGACAGCATTTACCCCCGAAAACTAAAAAAATAAACCAATAAAGCTAGAAGTTATCTTCTCCTGTCAAGTTGTTACACATTCAGAAATCACGAAATTGTATCTGTTCCTAATAAAAAAATATCTGCCTTGTACCGCAGCGGTATGGTAGAGGTGGAATGTGTTACTAAATATTTAGGCAGTTATGCCATTAGGAACACCCGCTTTTTTAGACTTACCGTGACCTGGGAAAAGTCGTAGATTAGGCCGCAAATCCCCTTTGCGACAGAATCTGCAACAGAATTGGCATATATCTAATAATAAATGACCCCCTATATTTTTTCCTAAATACATGATGATTTACATTGATTTGTTCAAAACTTTTAAAATACATTACAATGATAGCTGTTTTCGGTCTAGCATGTAGCAAAACACCAACATTCATAGTATGTCGATAGGTGGCAGATACAGCTAAGGGTGGGTTCACACTATCATTAGGGATTCCGTTATGGCTTTCCGTTATAACATGGTTATAACGGAAAATAACGGAATGTCCAGACAGAATGCAAAACTGAAGCCTTTAAAAAGCATTCCGTTTGCGTTCCGTCCTAATAGAAGTCTATGGGAAAGCATAACGGATCCGTCTGGGTCCCGTTATGCAAGACGGAAAACAAAGTCCTGTCGCTTTCTTGAGGTCATGCCACAGCATCTCAATCGGGTTGAGGTCAGGACTCTGACTGGGCCACTCCAGAAGGTGTATTTTCTTATGTTTAAGCCATTATGTTGTTGATTTACTTCTATGCTTTGGGTCGTTGTCCTGTTGCTTAAACAGAAGAAAATACGCCTTCTGGAGTGGCCCAGTCAGAGTCCTGACCTCAACCCGATTGAGATGCTTTGGCATGACCTCAAGAAAGCGATTCACACCAGACATCCCAAGAATATTGCTGAACTGAAACAGTTCTGTAAAGAGGAATGGTGAAGAATTACTCCTGACCGTTGTGCACGTCTGATCTGCAACTACAGGAAACGTTTGGTTGAAGTTATTGCTGCCAAAGGAGGTTCAACCAGTTATTAAATCCAAGGGTTCACATACTTTTTCCACCTGCACTGTGAATGTTTACATGGTGTGTTCAATAAAAACATGGTAACATTTAATTCTTTGTGTGTTACTAGTTTAAGCAGACTGATTGTCTATTGTTGTGACTTAGATGAAGATCAGATCACATTTTATGACCAATTTGTGCAGAAATCCATATCATTCCAAAGGGTTCACATACTTTTTATTCCAACTGTATTTTCTAGCATAAGAAAGGTTTGGAATTGTTGAATCCAAAGTGAACTCCTTCAACCAAGGTAAACCTCATTTTGTCCTCAGAGTTAATGCTCTGTGCCCATACCGGCATCTTGCTCAATTTGACAGAAAACCAGTGAACATATACCTCCAGTCCAGTTCCATCCTTCTGGATAAATCCACACCCAGCTTTCGATTTTTGTTGTATGCAGTGGGAGATGCCCAGAGATCTTCCAAGATCTCCCTCAGATTCTGCTCTATCTGCCCCCTCTCTTGTTCAGCTTTCCTCCTCAGATCCAGGAAAGCTTAGGGCAGTAATCAGGGGCCCTACATGTGCTTTTAATGGCCAGTCGGGGCCTCTCTGTGCCTGGCCGGCGGCGCTACCTGCGAAGTGTTGCGTGCTATAGTAGTAACCTAAGTTTGTTACCTAACCCACCCCCACCCTCTCTGGCGCCATTAGACACTTCGTGTTGTGATGATCCCGCGAGACCCGTGACCTCAGCGTCGGGTCTCGCGGGATCACACGGGATGATGCCGGATGACAGGATTGCGTGAGAAGACCGCCTCATCATTACCTTACCGAACTGAGTCGGTGCAGAATAGGTAAGTATTTTTTTGTATGTGTAATGTGTGCACACCGGCTTCATACTCATCTGCAGAGCAGCACAGTGGCACGCCGCACTTGACAAAACGTAATGGTCGACTACTCACCATCTGAATTCAGAAAGGGGGACCCGTGCCGGCCATATGAGGGTGACGCACTGGCAGCAAATTCTTCATAATTAGGGACCCGGGGCAAAATTATGAAATACAGTGGGATGCGAAAGTTTGGGCAACCTTGTTAATCGTCATGATTTTCCTGTATAAATCGTTGGTTGTTACGATAAAAAATGTCGGTTAAATATATCATATAGGAGACACACACAGTGATATTTGAGAAGTGAAATGAAGTTTATTGGATTTACAGAAAGTGTGCTATAATTGTTTAAACAAAATTAGGCAGGTGCATAAATTTGGGCACTGTTGTCATTTTATTGATTCCAAAACCTTTAGAACTAATTATTGGAACTCAAATTGGCTTGGTAAGCTCAGTGACCCCTGACCTACATACACAGGTGAATCCAATTATGAGAAAGAGTATTTAAGGGGGTCAATTGTAAGTTTCCCTCCTCTTTTAATTTTCTCTGAAGAGTAGCAACATGGGGGTCTCAAAACAACTCTCAAATGACCTGAAGACAAAAATGGTTCACCATCATGGTTTAGGGGAAGGATGCAGATGTCTCAGAGATTTCAGATGTCTGTTTCCACAGTTAGGAACATATTGAGGAAATGGAAGACCACAGGCTCAGTTCAAGTTAAGGCTCGAAGTGGCAGACCAAGAAAAATCTCGGATAGACAGAAGCGACGAATGGTGAGAACAGTCAGAGTCAACCCACAGACCAGCACCAAAGGCCTACAACATCATCTTGCTGCAGATGGAGTCACTGTGCATCGTTCAACCATTCGGTGCACTTTACACAAGGAGATGCTGTATGCGAGAGTGATGCAGAGGAAGCCTTTTCTCCGCCCACAGCACAAAAAGTGCCGCTTGAGGTGGGCTAAAGCACATTTGGACAAACCAGCTTCATTTTGAAATAAGGTGCTGTGGACTGATAATTCTAAAATTGAGTTATTTGGCCATAACAAGGGGCGTTATGCATGGAGGAAAAAGAACACAGCAAGAAAAACACCTGCTACCTACAGTAAAATATGGTGGTGGTTCCATCATGCTGTGGGGCTGTGTGGCCAGTGCAGGGACTGGGAATCTTGTCAAAGTTGAGGGATGCATGGATTCCACTCAGTATCAGCAGATTCTGGAGACCAATGTCCAGGAATCAGTGACAAAGCTGAAGCTGCGCCGGGGCTGGATCTTTCAACAAGACAACGACCCTAAACACTGTTCAAAATCCACTAAGGCATTTATGCAGAGGAACAAGTACAACGTTCTGGAATGGCCATCTCAGTCCCCAGACCTGAATATAATTGAAAATATGTGGTGTGACTTAAAGAGAGCTGTCCATGCTCGGAAGCCATCAAACCTGAATGAACTAAAGATGTTTTGTAAAGAGGAATGGTCCAAAATACCTTCAACCAGAATCCAGACTCTCATTGGAACCTACAGGAAGCGTTTAGAGGCTGTAATTTCTGCAAAAGGAGGATCTACTAAATATTGATTTCATTTCTTTTTTGTGGTGCCCAAATTTATGCATCTGCCTAATTTTGTTTAAACAATTATTGCACACTTTCTGTAAATCCAATAAACTTCATTTCACTTCTCAAATATCACTGTGTGTGTCTCCTATATCATATATTTAACTGACATTTTTTATCGTAACAACCAACGATTTATACAGGAAAATCATGACGATTAACAAGGTTGCCCAAACTTTCGCATCCCACTGTATATAGGGGCAAAAAATGAAATATATACGGAGGTTGCAAAATGGAATTTATGCACAGGGGGCAAAATGGAATATATACAGAGGGGGCAAAATGGATTATATACAGAGGGGGCAAAATGGAATTTATGCAGAGGGGGCAAAATGGAATTTATGCACAGGGGGCAAAATTGAATATATACAGAAGGGGCATAATGGAATATATACAGAAGGGGCAAAATGGAATATATACAGAAGGGGCAAAATAGAATATATACAGAAGGGGCAAAATGGAATATATACAGAAGGGGCAAAATGGAATATATACAGAGGGGGCAAAATGGAATATATACAGAGGGGGCAAAATGGAATATATACAGAGGGGACAAAAAATGGAATATATACAGAGGGGGCAAAAAATGGAATATATACAGAGGGGGCAAAAAATGGAATATATACAGAGGGGGCAAAAAATGGAATATATACAGAGGGGGGCAAAAAATGGAATATATACAGAGGGGGCAAAAAATGGAATATATACAGAGGGGGCAAAAAATGGAATATATACAGAGGGGGCAAAAAATGGAATATATATAGAGGGGCAAAAAATGGAATATATATAGTGGGGCAAAAAATGGAATATATACAGAGGGGGCAAAAAATGGAATATATACAGAGGGGGCAAAATGGAATATATACAGAGGGGGCAAAATGGAATATCTACAGAGGGGCAAAATGGAATATCTACAGAGGGGCAAAATTGAATATATACAGAGGGGGCAAAAAATGGAATATATACAGAGGGGGCAAAAAATGGAATATATACAGAGGGGGCAAAAAATGGAATATATACAGAGGGGGCAAAAAATGGAATGTATACAGAGGGGGCAAAAAATGGAATGTATACAGAGGGGGCAAAAAATGGACCAGGGGGGAGAAAGGGGGCCCAATTCAACGTTTGCCCTGGGGCCCATAAAACTCTAGTTACCGAGTGCCTAAACTGCAACCAAAAACCCACTAATTTATTGCAAAGTGCCAATACGGCACATTTAGCTATAATTGCCTGCCTACATTCAATGCTCTGCCTGTGCCATTCATAGTGCGCCCTGTGGTGATGAATGGCAGGAAAAGTCTAAGGAATATTGGTGCACCATAGACTTTTTAAAGGGTGCGGGTGCCCACAGAGAGGGCTCTGAGTGCTGCCTCTGGCACATGTGCCGTAGGTTCCCCACCACTGGCCAGTGGCCTAGGGTCTTTGCTGGTCATAGAGATTAAATTCCTGTGCTGGGTTAATAGCAGCGCCAACCCTGAGTTTGTCACAGGACGGTGTACTGAGGTCAGATTCAGGCCTCTCTGCCCTTAACTGTGCGCCCTTTGCTTAACAATCAACCACCTTGGGTATGGCAGCAGCAGTGCTCTGTTGTTTCCCATCATATTGGCCATCAGGTTCTCACCTTCAGCGGAGAGTCAGTGACGCTACCCTCCGCCCTGAATGCTATAGCAGCGTCCTCACTTCAGACTGGTTCAGAGGCTTTCTCGGCCGTCAACTTGACTAAGGCCTCCCCCCAGGGTGTTTAGTCAGCTAGGCAAGGACAACCTCTATTGCTGGAGGCATAGTCAGGTCTTTTGCTTTTCCATAGCATACTGCTGCAAATTTTATTAATACTAAACCACACCTCTAACTCCGCCCAATGCATATCTATACACGCTCAATCCTGCCTAGTCCCCTTAGTGCGCCCACACAGAAGTTATATAAACACTGTGCCCCCTTACAGTAGTTATGTCCATAATATGCTCCCACGCAGTAGTTATATAAACACTGTGCCCCCTTACAGTAGTTATGTCCATAATATGCTCCCACGCAGTAGTTATGCCCACATTATTTGCCCCCTTCAGTAGTTATGCCTACATTGTGCAGCCGTCAGTATTTGTGTCCACATTGTGCCCTCCTTTCAGTAGCTATGCCTACAATGTGCCCCCTTTTAGTAGTGCCACCTCTGTCAATAAATTTAAAAAAGAAAATACTTACCTAGGCATTCCCCTGATGATCAGACCAGAGGGTTGGACTGGCTCACCAAAGTACCAGAGAATCCTCTGGTGGGCCCAGTCTCTAAAGCCATAGTGGGCCCCAAAGGTACAGGAGAAAAATTCAATTTGGAGTAGCCTTTGGAGGTGATCACTTGGCATAATGGTCTATTACTTTGATTCAAAACCTATTACACTTTATTAGGCCTCAAGAATATGTTCCTCTGTTGGGCCCAAGGAACTCCAGTCCGAGCACAACTCTGTCAGAGCACATCCTGCTCTCCCCAGTAGGCACTATGTGGTCACATATACACACTGCTGGGCAGTCTAGGACAGGCCTGATTCCCGGGCCTGAACGCTCCTCCTACAGAGCCCAGCAGTGCGATGTGTGACCGCATCATGCTGAGGAGCGTTGGCCGTTAAGTTGAATGGTGAAGCAAGGAGCAGAGAGCTCCCTGCTTCACTATTGCAATCAACTGTCTCTGCATCCTAAGGACAGAGAGACAGTTGAGAGCAGGACATACCTCCGCCCTTCTGGGCCCCCAGGGCAGCCACTAAATCTGGGACTTTGCATAGTTCCTTATAGTAACTGTGAAGATTTCAAATTTCTCAGTGCATAGATAGAAAGTCCCAAAGTCTCTCAGTATTAGCTGGCTGTGCATTAAACCTTTCCACAGTGCAGTGCAGACATAGTACAATAAACAGGATATATTACAGTAAATGGGTTATATTACAATAAACATATTAAATGCAGTTCAACAATATAAAAGTGTATACACAGTATAAGTGTAAACAACAGCATAAATCATAATGCAAGTTAACCCTTCCAAGTGCACTAAAGTACAGAGCTGATGGCTTTGCGTAGTAGCAATAGGGGCTAATGTCCACAAACATCCATAGTCCAAAGTACTATACTCACCTTTCTCCAGCGCCGCTTCCTGCAGATGGTTCCTGATTGTCTCCGCTCCAGATCAAGTGGATTGACTGCATAACAAAAACGATCTATATACATTCCTATGGTGTGTAATTCCTGTGTAACTATTGATTATTGGGAAGAAACAATGTATTAACCATTTACATGCCTTTATTGCATACTGCTGGCAATTCATTTATAAACATCATGCAGGAATAAGAGAGGAATGACACAACATCGTTATTACATGGGGAATGTACTTACTAAAACAGACATGTCAGGGTACGGCCACAGGTTTCCTGATGCAGTATTGGAAGGAGTAGATCATATAGGGAGAGAAAGTATAAAGGACAGATACAGCATTTCCTTTATTTTTTTTAATTCACTCCTGGTTTTGGCTTCCAAAACTGCATTAGGAACCCTGACCACGTGGCCGTATCCTTAGGAGAGGTTACAGGACTTCTTTAGGGTGTGACTACATGGCGACAGTATTGTTGTGTATCACAAAAGCGTCACCCGCGATGCTAGGGAGGCTCGTCCCCGTCACTGCCATTGGCTCAAACGCTGAATGTTTTTATCCGCGCACGGCGAGAAGCAGCGGCAGCCGTGCGGGGACCAAGAGCGACGGGTGCTAGGGAGAGAGGCAAGTACATTGTGTGTGAGGGGCTCCGGCATATGGGGGGGAATTTCAGGGGTCGGATAACCCCTTTTAAAGTAAATGGAGGAAAAGTCGCACACGACTTGTAACACAAAATCCGACATGTCTAGATTTTTGCGACTGCCACTTCACAGTCGCAGCATGTCAAGTGTCACATTGCAACACTATTGACACTGTCATGTCGCCATGTAGCCATGCCCTTAGGGCTCCTGCACATGACCATATCCATTTTTGAGATCTGCAAATTGTGGATCTGCAAAACCTGGATTTTTTTTCTCCTGTAGAAATTTCCAATAGTTGCCTTCAAAACAGACAAGAATAGGACATGATCTATATATTTTTTTTTTGCGGGGCCGTGGAACGGACTTACGGATGCAGACAGCTTGTGGTGTGCTGTCCGCATCTTTTGCAGCCCCATTGAGACAAATGGGTCCGCATCCAAACCGCAAAAAATGCAGACCCAAACGACGGCCATGTGCATGAGCCCTTAGGCTAGGTCTACACGACGACATTTGTCGCGTGACATTTTGTTGCACCAATGTCGCGCGACAATTTTTATAATGGCAGTCTATGGTGTCGCACTGCAACATGCGACATGCTGCGACAGCGACGCAACAGTCGCAGAAAATCCATTAGAGATGGATTTTTCTGCGACTGTTGCGTCGCAGTCGCAGCATGTCGCATGTTGCAGTGCGACACCATAGACTGCCATTATAAAAATTGTCACGCGACATTGGTGCAACAAAATGTTGCGCAACAAATGTTGCGACTTATTGTCGCACGACAAATGTCGTCAGGCTATGAGCTGAGCGCTGCGATTGGCCAGCGCTACAGCATAGGAGAAGAAGACGCCGGCAGGATCAAGTGGGTGGAGCCTAACTACTTACATACCAGAGGCTATAACCGGAGAACGGAGCGGCGCCCCGGGATAACAGTAAGTGCAGCGGGATCCCTGGGCGCCGCTCTACACTTCTGTATAGTCAGTTTAGAGGCTTTCTTCTGGTGAAAGGTCCTCTTTAAAGAAATGAAAGGAGAGTGAAGTTTAACCCTTTAACCCCCATCCCTGTGCAAGCCCTTGATCCCCACCATAGAAGAGATTATCCTTTGAAGCACTACACTGATATTGGATCAGCAGATTTACCTTCATATTCATTGCTTCTTTTTGAAAAGACAAAATATTTTACCGTCTAGGTCTGCGCCACATTCTATAGTCATCATTTTGGCTGATAATTCATAAATGAGGTTAGGTTCCGTGAAGTGATACATATTAAACCATTTGTTTTTATTTGCCTGTTTTCTACACTTTCTTGCGGTCTTTGCTTCCTGAATAGACATTTACTATGTTTTTCTGTGATTCTCTGTAGCTTGCACATGCACTTTACTACCCGCTTAACTTAGGTAAATAGGTATATATATATATACTTAAAGACCCACATTGGAGAGTTGCTATTTTCTCTTCCTGCTTATATTGCAGTTTGCACTTGCACTTTATATTTCATGATATCATCTGCACTCTCATCAATAGTGGATACTCTTTCAATATATATCTTATACGGTAGTTCTGTTTTACTTATAGGTATTTATACTCAGGTCACTTGTCGCTTTACATCGCTGTACTTTACAAATTCTCCCAGGATTGTACTGCACTTTGTGCATTTGTCTGTCATCTCTTTGTATGTTTTTAATTATATATTCAATAAAACAATATTTTTATAGCTTAGTAGTTCTCAGTGTCCTTTTATAGGTTTCCTATTTGTTTCTGAGTTAAGCTCTTGTGAGGGGCTTTACCGTTGCTTTACGCTATTTCTTGTGTAACCTATTTTTGTACTAATCATATTAAACCATACAGCCTAATATTCAGGTGGCAATAAAATGGTTAACCGCTGCGCTGATCTGAAATGCCATAAAAATTTCATTTTTTAAGGGAATTCATTACGAAGACTTTATTTGATATCTTTTGCCCACACGGATTACGGATCGCTCAGATGTATGCTTGGATAAGGCAGCCAACTCCATTTTAGAGATTACTTGGTAAATCAGGGGCTGATTGGAACGTTGTGATGTTGTGCGATCTCTTCGAAGACAAACGGCACCAGATAGAAATCTGCTTTTAATGAGTTCAGCTTTATAGTCGGCATTTGTTTGGTGCAGATGGTATATATGTCATTGGACAACATATAAATCCAATTGTAATGGAAAGAAATTACAACGCTGCAGCTACTGCAGTGGAGAGTTGCAGTAAATTATGAATTCCCCGGTTTTCTCAAAAAGTTGGATTCTGAGCTGGATTTGCAGATTCCATGGTAACTTGTAATATGGAATAGGCTATGTAAGGAAAGCATTGCTAAATGATAGAATTAAAAGATGATCGTGCATTCTTATATACCTCCGACCCCCACAGAATGAAGGCACAGTGCCATTAATGAGTGCAGCTATGACTGATACGGAATCTCAGTGTATACAAGTCAATGGGACTGAGCTTAAAGGGGTTGTGCAAATTTTTCAGTTAACTGATCGCTGGGACCCACACCGATCATGAAAACGGGGGGCCCGTTCCCCTGCTCTGATGGAGTGGCAGGTAACAGGTAATGCATGTGCACTGCTGCTCCTTTCATCCTCTATGGGAGCGCCTGAGATAGCCAAGCGCTGTACTCGGCTATCATTAGAGAATGAAAAGAGAGAGAGAGTGCACATACACAACCTGCCGCTCCATCAGAACGGGGGAACAGGACCCCCATTCTTGTGATCAGTGTGGGCCCCAGTGGGCAAAGTTACAGAAACACCCAAGATAGTTGTGCTACACTGATGAGAATAATGTTTGTTAGGTACTATGGAGATTATATAGTAGTACGCCTTATTGTACACCTGTTATGGTTGTCAAATAAAAATAGTTCTGTTTTTTTTTCAAAGCAATATCTGGATTGGAATATTTTTGTAATTGCATGCAATTAAACATTTAGTATAGACACCGAGTTATTCAATAAATCTATCTAAATAGCGCCACCTGCTGTTTGTTCTTTTCCTTACTTCTCTGTCCACCTTGCTGAGGTGGACAAACATGCTCAGTTCCATCCTTCTGCTGCCATCAGTTAGATCTAGTGTTAGGAGCTGTGATAATTACAGGGAGGGAGCTGCAGCAGGAAGGACACGCACCTATGAAAGGACACATCTCCTGAGCTGTGATAGGGCTGCAGCGGAAAGGACGTGCCCTCTGAGCTGCCATCTTGAAATAAATCTAGCAGAGTAATTGAAACACTGCATGGAGAGATCTCTTGATCCATGAGGTACAGGGATGGTTCTAGCTTTCTTACAAAGAGGTTGTCGTGTTATATGATGTCTGATTTTTATTTTTTACATTAATCATGGGATGACCCCTAAAATAGCAAAATCTACAGTTTCATTTTAAATTCATACTTATTGCCCAATATGTAAAATACCATAAAAATGGTGAGTTAATGGGTCCACATCCACTAAACATCACCAGAGATGCAGAACATTGTGGGCAGAGGTTTATGCAAAAATACTGTACTCTCACAGACGCCCCGTAGGGAACAGATCGATGATATCATTCCCAGCGTTCACTTTATTTCTACTGACTGCAATAGAATAAAACAGACTAAATATACACAGTAATTAGTAACCAAATCTTCCCTTTTCGTTTACAGCTTTAAAAATCATTGCCTTTTAGATCTTGCTGTTAAGTCAAACGACCCAAGGCGATTCAAAACAGATTCACTTCTCAAATGTAATTTCATTTTAATATACAACAATGCAGGCTATTACACAAGGATGAGTGCCCGCTATAATTTCCCTCTACTTCATTTTTAAATACACTTTCAAAAAAGGAACCAGACTGAGCAGTTTAGGAGAAATCTCACACTTCTGTTTGATAGGCCAATAAAACATGAAGTCCTCTAAGCACACAAAAGAAGATACAAGAGGACAAGTGTATTTCTATCCCGATGTCTCCCCTTGGGGGGAAGCAAAGATTTGTTGGATTTTCTTTCTAAGGGTGCTATTACACTGCCTGATGTTCGGGAAGTGCGAGCGCCAATGGATCGGAACACATCCATCGATGCTCGTTTGCACCCGCCGATGCAAACTGCATGCAGGAGGAGGAACGATTCGTTACTCCCTCATTCTGTTCAATTCATTATTGGCAGCACATCCCTGATTACACTGATTACACAGGGATATGCTGCCGAAAATTGGTCATTTTTCATCCTGATGAAAGATGCCCAGCAGCCAATGAACAAGCTTGTTTGTCAGCTGATTGACTGATTATACAAGTCAATTATCAGGAACAAACGTTCCTATGAACATGTTCTGTATTTTTCACTCCATAAGACACACTTTTTCCCCCTCAAATGTGAGGGGAACTGGAAGTGTGTATTATGAAGCAATTGCTAATGAGCCCTTCAATGATGGAAGCCCTCTCTAGTACACAGTAGGACCAGGGAGCAGTGAGTATAGTGCTCCTGGTGCTGGCTGTACTCATCACTCCCTGGTCCTCTCTGCACACTGTGATGTACTGTGTCATGACTGCGTACAGCAACAGGATGTAGTGCTTGTGAGCACACGATATGACCTGACGATGTGCGATACCAGGTCACAGTGCAGCGTGGCGCCAGCAGAAGACCAGGAAGCGTTGCGTGCAAGAAGAGCGCACTGGATCTCCCGAGTGGTGGCAGCGTCCAGAGCAGGAGAGGTACATTCTTTTATTTTATGTCTGATCTGAGGTCTGATGGGGGTCTGATCTGAGGACTGATGAGGAATGAAGACCTGATTTGGAGATCTGATCTGACGTCTGATGAGGATTGAGGGTCTGATGAAGATTGGTGGTCTGATGAAGATTGGGGGTTGATTTGAGGGTCTGATCTGAGGTCTGAAGAAGATTGGAGGTCTAATTTGGGGGTCTAATCTGAGGTTTGAGGAGGATTGTGTTACATCAGGAGAGCAAGTGCCATGGTTGTGTGTCATAAACTGTGCAGAAATCCTATCATCTCTTCCCCTATGCAGAATGAAGGCTGTAACTGTGTCCACCATCCCCTGCGGAGACTCTGCCCGGAAACAACAGATTAACAGCTGTACTTAAAGGATAACTGTCACATTTAGACCTTAATTTCAATTTTCATATATATAGTTACTAATAACATGATATTCCAGAATCAGTTACTATTAGACTGACTTACCCCATATTTAATAAGATTCAGCCCTTAGCAACCAGTCTGCATAAAACTGCAATCTCACTATTCAGTTAAGATGGCCGCCACTGCCCTCACCCTGAGGCTAATCCCGCCTGCCCTCACTACCCACAATGCATTGAGCTCCTCACATACACTAGCCAGTAACAATAGCCCCCTAAAAGTGTCAGTAACCATAGCTCTCCCCCCTAAAGGGTTAATCTCCTGCAGCACAAAGGGGTCCTCTTACCACATGTTGCTTCATTTATACACTGAGCAGACGGCAGATCTCCCTTCCCTGGTGTGCACTGCTCCAACTCTGCATTCTCCAGCTCTGCTGAGTGAGGGAGCGTCTGCCAAGCGCAGGGACAGGGAGAAGTGCACACAGCCCAGGCACTGTTATCAGCTGCTGGGGAGGACCAGGCTTTAATCATTTACTTACAGTCCCTGGCTGTCAGTAATGTGAGCCTGCACGCAGCGTGCTCCGTCTATCAACAGATAGACGGACCGTGCCTAGCAACCCTATTTTAAGCACAGGTAAAAGTAGGCAGTACAGGGAACAAAAATGTGGAATTAAGGGGTAATTGAATACACAGTGAAAAGTTGAAATAGGGCCACCAAGGTGATATTAATCTAATCACCACAATCCAATACTCCAAAAAAATATATATACGACAGTTATCCTTTAAAGGGACACTGACAGGGCCAAAAAGCATATTAAGGTATATATATGACCGTACAGGTCTTATAAAGTGTATAAGAATCATGTAAGTACCCCCCCTGTCCACCTTATAACTACAGTAATGTGAAGTTTTATAACCTGCTGGAATCGGGTTCAATCTGCCCAAGGGGCGGTGTTTCACCTCAGCTTGCGCCCAGCCAGCCTCGCCACAACTGCCGTTTGAAGCGCCGCCCAGCTCATCAATATTCACTTCGCTGGGCGGCTAACTAGTGTCCCCGGCTATCTTCAGCGCATGCGCCCGGCATCCTCACTGGCCGGGATCGCATCGCACCTGCGCACAGTCTCATTCTCAGAGAATCATTCAGAGAATGAGACTGTGCGCAGGCGCGATGCGATCCCGGCCAGTGAGGGTGCCGGGCGCATGCGCTGAAGATAGCCGGGGACACTAGTTAGCCGCCCAGCGCCGCCCAGCGAAGTGAATATTGATGAGCTGGGCGGCGCTTCAAACGGCAGTTGTGGCGAGGCTGGCTGGGCGCAAGCTGAGGTGAAACACCGCCCCTTGGGCAGATTGAACCCGATTCCAGCAGGTTATAAAACTTCACATTACTGTAGTTATAAGGTGGACAGGGGGGATACTTACATGATTCTTATACACTTTATAAGACCTGTACGGTCATATATATACCTTAATATGCTTTTTGGCCCTGTCAGTGTCCCTTTAAGGTTTTTACCTGTAAAGCCTGATAAGGGCAATGGAATGTGATAATGTCATGTGACCTGCCATGAGAGAGGGGGATTCGAAACTGTTGTTATCCCTCACATCTTGGGGAGGGGGATATGAAAACTGTTGTTTTACCTCAATAAATCAGTTTATGTTCTGAGTTCACATGAACCAGAAGTGTGTGGTGTCTTCTCTGAGAAAAAGGGGACATTAGGATCGCATGGTTCTGGATGTCCGAATGGCATGATCTTGGGACAGTACGGAGCTACTCATTTGGGATATAAGGGCCCCGTTACAGATTGGCGCTCTGATATAGATTGGGGGTCTTATCTAAGGTCTGATGAAGATTAGGAGTTTGATCTGAGGTCTGATGAAGATTGAGGGTCTGATCTGAGTTCTGATGAAGATGGGGGGGGTCTAATTTGAGGTCTGAAGAAAATTGAGGGTCTGATGTAAGGTCTTATTAAAAATATTTTTACTTATTTTTCTCCTCTAAATCCTAGGTGCATCTTATGATCAAGTGCGTCCTATAGTCTGAAAAATATGGTAATTTTCCAGATTATCATGCAGTCTAACAAAGGCTTAATCTTTGTTTAATGCAATAGTGGATAGCTCACCACCTCTCTCAAACGGAACTGGTGCTCTAGCCAAAAGACTGATCACCCAATCAGTCAAAGGGTTAAATAATAGAGCAAGTATAAGGCTGGCACTCAAATATGTGGGATCAATAGAGATGACAATTTATTCAAATGTAAAATACAGACATATAATTAAAAACCATATGATCATATGGTTTTTAATTATATGTCTGTATTTTACATTTGAATAAATTGTCATCTCTATTGATCCCACATATTTGAGTGCCAGCCTTATACTTGCTCTATTAATCTTTGTTTTATCATGAGCTAAGCAGTTCATAGGTGTCTAGTAGTCCCAGGAAATGAAATGCTTCTCCTGCCAAGCCGAATGTGGATATTCACGCCCTACATTAACATTACATGGCTTGTAGATTGCAAGTGAGATTTTTTATTTTTTTTGGACTCTGGACCCCCTTCTATGAGCAGTATCAGAAAGCCACTCTGGCAACAGGCAAATATAATACGGATCCTTAAAGGGGTTGTCCCATTTAAAATAGTCAATATTTTTTATACCAGCATCTTGTTCTTAATACTTTTGTATTTGGGTGTAATTAAAAATTACAGTTATTCAATAAAATGTATCTGTATAGGCAAGGGGTAGCAATGGGACAGAACCATCTACCCCCAGAAGTATGGGCATCAAAAAATGTATTAGCACCATGGGCATCACAAGGACTTAATCCATTTTATGGGTGCTCATATAGGACTGGCAGATTAAAAAGTGGTCATTATTGGGGCTGGCAGTACTGCTTGGATACCAGTATGTGACTGGAGGAATGTGTAAAGATTTATGACTAGCACATTTAAAGGGAACCTGTCACCGGGATTTTGTGTATAGAGCTGAGGACATGGGTTGCTAGATGGCTGCTAGCACATCCACAATATCCAGTCCCCATAGCTCTGTGTGCTTTTGTTGTGTCAAAAAAACTATTTGATACATATGCAAATTACCCTGAGATGAGTCCTGTCCCTGAGATGAGTCCAGCGTGAAGGAGCCCAGCACCGCCCAGCGTCCTCTGAATCTTCTCCTTGCTCCCCGACATCAGAAAGCTAGAGCGCTGTAATCTCGCAATGCGCGAGCTAGCGCATGCGCAGTGTCGGCATAGTGTTCCATCCCTGTGCTGGCATCAGCCTCAGGGAACGAACTGCGCATGTGGATTATATCTAAACTAGCTCCCGTGCTGGTGTAACTTTCCATTTTGCCACTTGCACCTGCAAAGATGCACTAAGATTTTTAAAAAGTGCGTGCCTCTTAATTATTGTGGAGCATTTGACTCCAGTAGGGGGTAGACTAAGACCGGTTTGTATTTCGGGTGTGTGAGGGATTGCACCTTCATTCTGTATCCTGGGTTCCATCTTACTTTGCTGGTTTATTTGAGGTCAGAATTGAGAATTGCTGAGCCGTGTGTGTTTGAGACAAACAAAGTTAATTGCTTGTTAGTTCTCAGAAGTATGTGTGCCTGATGTTCTGGGAGTACAACTGGTACGAGGTACTTTTCAAGGACAAATAACTGAGGGCTAAGATTAGGATTTTTGTAATCAAATGTGCTTGACTTGCAAGCATCAAAAAGAAGTTATTATTATTAATCATGTGATGCTTACGTAAAATGACGATATCTGTGTTTGGCTTGAGTTCTAGAAAAAGGGTATAAATATCCGCCCAATAAAGAGGAGAGAGAGATCATTTTAGATACAACCTTGAGCCTGTGTCATTTATCTCTCCCGAGTATACTCGTACTTTTATTTTTATTATTTTGTTTTGCCCTAACAGGTGTCATTTATCAAACTGGTGTAAAGTAGTACTGGTTTAGTTGCCCATAGCAACCAATCAGATTCCACCTTTCATTTTGGACAGCTCCCTTGGAAAATGAAAGGAGGAATCTGATTGGTTGCTATGGGCAACTCAGCTAGTTCTACTTTACACCAGCTTGATAAATGATCCCCTTCATCTTTTTATAAAATGTCTCCATAGTATCTGGGGTTTTCTAATATTCAGATTGTATTTGCTTTTCTGTAACCAGACTGTATAACAATATTGTAAACCATATAACCTATACATCAGATTTTGTGTAATAAATTGAGATTTTTTGATATTTATGATGGGTATGTTTTTCTTGTTCCTGTTTGGGGAACATATTTATAGGTTATATAGTGTGTGCATACATGCCCTTATATAATACTGGGTGAGGCTTGTTTGTTTTGTCTCTAGTATTGTAAACCAGCCAGCTCACGAAAAGGTTAAAAATGGTAAAGAAAAATCTTTTTTTTTTGCTGAGAATAGTTCAGCAGTGATGAGTACTGCAGGAACGCTCACCAAAAGGTGGCGCTAGAGAGCCTTTGATCGCGGAACTCTTTTCTCTCTTCTCTGTTTCTGATCGAGAGGATTTCTCTGTAACACTCTGTGCGTCCGTTACCAAGGCAACGTTCCCCAGCCTGACTTGTTATGCCTAAAGTGTATGGGCTCCTGAGTGGTTCTGCAGCCCGACTTCCCCAGGTGTCTCATGAGGGTTCTGTGTCCACGGCCCGGAAATCCTGACGGCGCCCGCATCCATTTACCTTATCTCTGAAACCGAAGAATGAGCAGGTAATGGCCTCCTCCCCGCTTCTCCTTAGGAACAGGAGCAGCTTGTCATCACATGACATTACCTGGTGCATGGCTTTCCCATGTACCTTCTGTAATACTCTGATCAGAATGATGGAGGATGTGACATACTGACCCCACCATCTATACCACAACCTCCTCTAATGCATCCTCTGCTTCATAATGGTAAAGCACTCATCTTTAATATTTCACACCCCTTTAGTAAGTTATGTGATTTTGGAGTAACCTAAATTCAGCATTTATTAAATTTATTAATGCCGGAGCATTTAACGCCCGTGTAAATTGCGTTTATGTAACATCGGATGCGAAGTACGGTTGCGTATAGGCTCGTAGAAACGTGCCATTGTATTTTTTCGGGTACAGTGTTGTCATATTTTACTTATTTTACTTTTATTTATTTTTTCGCTTCTTATGCATTTTTTTTATTTAGCATTTTACTGATTTATTTTACACTATTGTGAGCAGAAAACATGATCAGCGGGTTCCTGCGTGTTGCCATGTGCAGTCTGAAATGAGGTGCTGATAGCACTAATGGTCCTTCAATGCTAGGTCCACATGGAGAATTTCCCCGTGGATTTCAATGGTTAATCCACATGTTAAATTACATGGTGCTTTTTTTTTACGCTTGTGTTTTTAAAAACCTCACCGTGGGGAAAAAAGAAGTGTCCTGCAGATTCTGATACGCTGAAAATACTCCATGTGAAATGTCCTGTCAACAGGACTTTGTTTTCCGTCCTGCATAATGGAAACCAGACGGATCCGTTATGCTGCCCATAGACTTCTATTATGACGGATCAAAACAGAATGCCTCTTAAAGGCCCCTTGCAGACGAGCGTTCCTCCCGCAGCGAGTCCGCAACGCAGCACCCGGCCTGATCTCCCAGCTCTGCCGGGGGTCACATGCCATTATATTGATTTATGATGCTATGTAACCCTTACAGTTCTGGAATGTATTGGATAACACTGGGATAATGCTGTCAGTGTTATCCACTGCATTCCAGAACTCTAAGGCCCCTTTTACACGGGTGAGATTTCCGCGCGGGTGCAATGCGTGAGGTGAGCGCATTGCACCCGCACTAAATCCAGACCCATTCATTTCTATGGGGCTGTGCACATGAGCGGTGATTTTCATGCATCACTTGTGCGTTGCGTGAAAATTGCAGCATGCTCCTCTTTGTGCACTTTCCACGCAACGCAGGCCCCATAGAAGCGAATGGGGCTGCGTGAAAATCGCAAGCATCCGCAAGCAAGTGCGGATGCGGTGCGATTTTCACGCACGGTTGCTAGGAGACGATTGGAATGGGGACCCGATCTTTATTATTTTACCCTATAACATGGTTATAAGGGAAAATATTAGCATTCTGAATACAGAATGCATAGTACAATAGGGCTGGAGCGGTTAAAAAAAAATAATAAGAATTTAACTCACCTTAATCCACTTGTTCGCGCAGCCCGGCTTCTCTTCTGTCTTCATCTTTGCTGTGCACAGGAAAATGACCTGTGGTGACGTCACTACGCTCATCACATGGTCCGTCACATGATCCACCACCATGGTGATGGATCATGTGATGGACCATGTGATGAGCGCAGTGACGTCATCAAAGGTCCTATTCCTTAAAGAAGAAGACAGAAGAGATGCCGGGCTGCGCGATCAAGTGGATTAAGGTGAGTTAAGTTATTTATTTTTTTTTTTTTTAACCCCTCTGTATTAGGAATGCTATTATTCTCCCTTATAACCATGTTATAAGGGAAAATAATAAAATCTACACAACACCTAACCCAAACCCGAAATTCTGTGAAGAAGTCCAGGTTTGGGTACCAATGTTCTGCACTTGCGCGGAAAAATCACGCATTTTCCCGCAACGCACCCGCATCTTATCCGGGCCAAAAACATGACGTCCATGTGAAAGAGGCCTAATAATATAATGCTATGTGAATCCCGTCATTGCTGGGAGGTCAGACGGGGTGCTGCGTTGCGGACTCGCTGCAGGAGGAACGCTCGTCTGCAAGGGGCCAAAGGCTTCCGTTTTGCATTCCGTCCTGGAATTCTGTTATAAACTGAATGCCCTAAGAAACCTCTGAGGCTTTCACAGAATCGCTGTAGATATACTGAGAATATATTACACACAAGTGGACGTTATTTACTAATTAGGTGACCTCTGAAGGCAGTTTTGGTCACACTTGATTTTATTTAGGGGTATAAGAGTACAGGGGGCTGAATACAAATGCACACCACAATTATCAGGGGGAGAAAACCAGAACTGGATCGCACATCCACAATGCTATGCTTTGATCTAATTAAACTCGCTTCTCAGCGCCATATTGAAGTGTACAGCCCCCCATACTGCATGCTGCACACCTTGATCAAAAGGCTGTTTGACTCCTGGGTCCCGCCGCCTACTAGGGCAGTGCCGCTCTGTCACCGCAGTGCGCTGCGCCTTTTTGTCAGAGTAGGTCCCACTCAAAGAGGCGACCTTGGCGTGGTGAGTTGTGTTCAAAACGTACACCAATGCATCTGGTGCAGCATGCAGTATGGGGGGCTGTACACTTCAATATGGCGCTGAGAAGCGAGTTTAATTAGATCAAAGCATAGCAGTGTGGATGTGCGATCCAGTTCTGGTTTTCTCCCCTTGATATATACAAATGCACACCACACTTTCCAGATTTTTATTTATTAAAAAATTTGAAAACCATGTATCATTTCCTTTTCACTTCACACACACCTGCTGCTTTGTGTTGGTCCATCACATAAAATCCCAATAAAATATATTTATGTTTGTGGGTGTAACGTAAAAAATGTGGAATAGTTCAAGGGTATGAATACTTTTTCAAGGAACTATATGTGTAAGGACCTTTGCTATGTAAACTGGGGGAAAATTTAGCACCATATTCGTTTTGCAGTCCGCAAAATACAGATACCGGCCGCGTGCATCCCACATAATCCCTTCCGTACGTCTATTCTTGTCCACAAAACGGACGGAAATAGGACATGTTGTATTTGCTTTGCGGGGCCATGGAACAGACGTACGAATATGGATGGAACACGGTGTGCTGTCCACATCTTTTGCGAACCCAGTAAAAATGAATGGGTCCGCGGCCAACCTGCAAAAAACGTGGATCAGATGCGGACCAAATATAAGGTCGTGTGCACGAAGCCTTGTGAGTATTTCCTACTTTTGGGGAATTTAATTTTATTTTTCTGGGAGTTACTTTTTATTTTTTAATAAACATTCAAAAAAGCAGTTCTATCATTTACATCCTTGCCTGTATATTCACGGATCTGCTGACGCTGATAGCGGTCACATGACCCAGTTTCTCCTCATCCAGTGAAGTTGTAAATCATCGTGGATAAAAATAATGCTAATAATTACTCAGTTATTTAATGGTCTTGAATATGGTGGTTAAAGGGGTTGTCTCTAGGCATTTGTGTTTTCAAGTTTGGCGTGCAATGATCGGGCTATCTAAGAATTCCGTTATGGATTCCGCTACCACGGACCATAACGGAATTTTTAGATAACCCAAACCTTGCACGCCAAACTTGAAAACACAAGTTCATTCAACACTATTTGTCCTCATGCACACGACCGTTGTTGGGTTCCGTGTCCGTTTGTTCCGTTTTCCGTGATTTTCTGCGGACCCATTGACTTTCAATGGGTCCGTGGAAAACTCAGAAAATGCACCGTTTGTCATCCACGTCCGTGATCCGTGTTTCCAGTCCGTCAAAAAAATAGGACCTGTCCTATTTTTTTCACGGACATCATTCAAGTCAATGGGTCCGTGAAAAAACACAGAGGCACACACGATTGTCATCCGTGTCCGTGATCCGTGTCTGTTTTTTTCCTATCATTTTCAAGGCAAACTTGACTTAGAATTTGTTTTCACTTTTCTTGTCTGGTGATCCTCCAAAAATCAAGGAAGACACACGGAAAAAAAACTGAAACGGATCACAGAACAACGGAACCCCGTTTTGCGGACCGTGAAAAAATACTGTCGTGTGCATGAGGCCTTTGTCTCACTTCAGCAAGTGGCATTTATCATGTAGAGAAAGTTAATACCAGGCACTTACTAATGTATTGTGATTGTCCATATTGCCTCCTTTGCTGGCTGGATTCATTTTCCCATCACATTATGCACAGCTCGTTTCCAGGGGTTACGTCCTGTAATCCAGCAGCGGTGGTCGTGCTCGCACACTTATAGGAAAAAGTGCCGGCCTCTCTGGTGGCTGGGACCGTTGGAGTGCGCACAGGCTGGTGCTTTTTCCCATAGTTTGCAAGCACGGCCCCCACTGCTGGATTGCAGGGTGGTCTGTAACCATGGAAACGAGCAGCGTATAATGTGTTGGAAAATGAATCCAGCCAGCAAAGGAGGCAATATGGACAATCACAATACATTAGTAAGTGCCTTGTATTAACTTTCTCTACATGATCAATGCTATTTACTGAAATGAGACAACAACTTTAAATATGTTGTCCAAATGAAAACTTGTCTTGGTCAACTCTTGTAGATGAGGTAAAAAACAATAGAATCCATACTCACCCCTTTCCTTTTCTCCCCTACTTCTCACAGCATTGAGCCCCGGTTTGTTTTCCTGGCTGCAGCGGTGACATTTCATGTGCTCAGGTCACAGCTGGAGCCAATCAATGGCCTCAGTAATGGCGCCCCCTATAAGTGATTGGCCGCACAGAATATCACCGCTGCAGCCAGGAAGATGATGGCGGTGGGGATGATCAGAGAGGGAGAAAAGGGGTGAGCACTGGTTCTTTTGTTATGTTACCACATTTACAGGGAACGTCCGGGTGTTTGTTTAACTTAGTCAACCCCTTTAAAGGGTCCCAAAAGTACAACTGAAATAACCAAGAAACTGTGTTTACTGGCCAGGGATAATAATAAATATATATCAGATATTAATCTAACAGATATTACTGTGGTGTGTATTTTTCAGAGCTGAAGTCTGTGGAGCAGCTCCCAAAGTCAATCTGTGCAAGGTGAGAAGTTTCCTCCCTGGAGATAAAGTGTGGCCTATTAGATAGAGTAACATCTTCAGCATCTCTACTTAGCAATTGAGTGATGTTTCTGGTTTTTAACAAGGGTGTAGCTTGTAGGGCATGTCCTTCTTTTGCCGGGTGCCAAGCAGGGCACCAAGATCTCACTCTGCCTTTGCCGCAGTATTTAAATAGAGGGCTTGCCCATAAAATCTTTGCCCCAGGTGAAGGAAAGCCTAGCGATGACTCTGTGCCACCATCAGGGGCGGACTGGGAACTTAATATGGCCCTGGAAAAAACAATTAAAAGTGGCCCCATGTTGTAGGGGGCCAACAAAAATAGCGGGGTCAGCAATAACACAGCGCAATATACCATCCCAGCAAAACCATGTACCGCAGACAGCACAATACACTGCCCCAAAAGCTGTGGGGGACCATAGATGACATTTTTTGTCCCTCTTCTCCAGTTGTCTCTTGAAAAGGCCTCTTGCACACGACCGTATGGCTTTTTCAGTATTTTGCTGTTCGTAAAAAATGGATCCGCAAAAAATACGGAGGACGTCTGTGTGCATTCCGTTTTTTGCCGAATGATACACCTGGTTCCTGATAGAACAGTACTATCCTTGTCCGTTATGCGGACAATAATAGGACATGTTCTATCTTCGAACGGAACAGAAATACGGAAAGGGAAGTCAAACAGAGTACCTTCCGTATTTTTTTTGCGGATCCATTGAAATGAATGGTTCCATATACGGAACATAAACGTGTGCAAGAGGCCTAAGATACGGTGCATGGGGCTTAGGAGGTGAGATGTGGGTCATCAGCCCACCAGGAAACTTCCCTGTAAGGTCTATGACCAATCCGCCCCTGGCCACCATTTTGTTTATACACTCTTTAAGGTTTAGCAGATAGAGGGGGGGGGGGGGGAGTCCCCTGTGTAGGATCCCTTCTGTCAGATAAAACCAGGATCTCAGCTATCAAAGATCACTGGACATAAACTAATTATGGCCCTTTAAAGGGAAACCGTCACATAAAACATGGTGTCTGAGCTGCAGGCACTATGTTATAGAGCAGGAGGAGCTGATCAGATTAATATATCGTTTTTTAGGAAAAGATTCAGTAAAACTTGTATATCATTCATTTAAATTCCTGCTCATTCTGGGCTTTGCAGTCCAGGGGGCGGTCCTATCAGTGATTGACAGCTCTCTGTGTATACACAGTCATAGAGGGAAGGCTGTCAATCACTGATAGGACCGCCTCCTGGACTGCAAAGCCCAGAATGAGCAGGAATTTAAATGAATGATATACAAGTTTTACTGAATCTTTTCCTAAAAAACGATATATTAATCTGCTCAGCTCATCCTGCTCTATAACATGTTGCCTGCCTGCAGTGGTGACCCTTTGCTTCATTGATCCCTTACACTAACCCTGATAGCACATCCCAGCTGTGTTTCTGCCGGCAGGGGTACCAGCTTCATCACAGCACAAAGTCATGGTCAAGACAGTGGAGCAAGTATCTCCTTTGGACCTCACTATGGGCTTTACTACATATTGTAGCATGTGAGTTAATGTCTTCACTGCCTGTTGACTTGGCATAATTAGGACTGCTAGCGTAGGACTATAGTGGACTTGTACAGACTGTGCTTCTCACCGCCAATAGGACATCAATGATTAATTTGGTGGAATCGGTTGGATCATGTTTGGTTATTAGGCCTAGAGATAAGCGAAGTTTAGAAAAATTTGATTCGACAACTTTGCTGAAGTTCGCCAGGAAATTTGATTCATTACTAATTAGTTCATTAAAAATGGCTATAAATCAGTTATACCAGGCCACTCTTCTTTAGGGTACGGCCACATGGAGCGGCCATGCTACAGTGAAGAACCATGTGGCCAATAAACCCGCAGCTGCCTTTCATTTAATAATGAAGACCGCACTGGTACGGTGTTAGGTAGGGGTACAATATACATATTATTGCTGTTCTGGTCTGCAATCTCCTGCAGGTTATTTGACAGTAAACACAGAATATTAATCAGCTCGGGCATACCCACTTCTCCAACCCCAGCGCTCTCCTGCCCTACAGGTGGGAGCCCTTCTTCTACCATCTGCTTTTCCTCCTTTTCCACATCATTTAATATCGATGAACAGGTACATCCAGCTCCTCCTCTCTGCATCTGCTGACTTTTCTAGGACATGGAGACTTTGAAGGATGATTTGGAAGAAGTAAATCCAGCAAAAGATGAGGATAGTCATCGCTAAGATCTGGTCCCCCTAAGGGGTGCAGACTGGATGGTATTGCTTGGCACGGTGGTGCTGGAATAATAAAGGCTTCCATCTTATTAGTATTGAATTACATATCTTAGTTTATGGCTGAAGTAGGAATAAGTAAAAGTCTCCCTGCAGTCTCGTCTCCCTCTCCAATATTCTTCTATTAATCATTTTCAGCAACACTGTCCCTAGCACATGAGCGCTTGCCACGTCTCTCCCTATACTCAGCTCACAGGACAATGGCGGACACCACACAGGATAAAGGTTTTATAGGGCTGTGACATCACAGGGATTGAATGGCTGCAATGCATTATGGGTGATCTCGCGTTCCCAAGATCCTTATTTTTACTTGGTAACACGTGCAGCCGCCATTTTAGGAAAAACTGATTCTTTACCACGAACCGCACGGACATTCAGATCCGTTGCAAATTGAAATTTTCCTAAACTTCAGACCGAATTCTGCTTCGCTGAACACTAATTAGGACTATTTCAGGACCTTGCACACTACTGTATAATAATGGTTGCATTCCTTTCTCATTGTGGTTTCTTTTCCAGGCAGTGGGAAAGCTAGAAGTTCTTGGCCCAGAAGGTAAAAATCATGGCATTATTACCTGACCATATCAAGTTCCTCATAAGTAACCTTCAATTTAAAGGGGTTTTCCCACAAGTGATGGCATATTCTTACCGAAGCAATGTGGCTTCTCCCCTGCCTACATTCAGTGGAGTACCATGGACAGTGGGTAGACATCTGCAAGGAATAAACAAAAGGGGTTTTGCTCTCCAGATTGGCAGCCGTCACACTCATCGGACTCCCATGGCATGTACTAGCTGTATATATATTTAACCAACTTCCCAGGGATCATACCACATGACTTTTAAAATTCCCTTACCAAAAAAGGGTCACTACTCCCTAAGCTTCCAATAAATATTTGATATGTCACAGCAAGATATCAAAGGTTTTGATTGGTGGGCTCTTAGTGCTGAGACCCTCCCCTATCAATGGAACGAGGAAAGAGAAGCACTCACGTAGCAGACACTCTCTACTCGCTGCTCCTAATGGGCCTGTCTCCAGCGGCAAGGAGAGTGTGATATGCGCTATCCTCGTTCTAGCAATCGCTGGGGGTCTCAGCACTACGACTCCCACCAATTAACAATTTTTGGAAAGCTTAGTACCATTTAAGGATGGGTTTACCCATGGTGGATCCACTGTGGATTTGCAGTTGCAGATTTTCATGTGGCGAATTCTCAGCTTTGTACAGTACCAGCAAAGTGCATAAAATTTTAAGAAATCTCAATCGTGCTGTAAAAAAACCTGATCATTCAGGTCCACGGTAGTGAGAAAGCCTGTGATCAGCTGATCATTAGAGGCCCTCCTAACACAAAAGGTGTTAAAGTTTTATAGTCTACCGTGCTCCAATTATCCACTTTAGGGGGCACACACGGTAGCCTGGACGCCTGGTTACTTCTGTCTTTGAACACTATCAGTCCTCATTAGTGTAAATGTACTTTATTTTGTCATAATTAAAAGGGGTTGTGCCAGTGGCGTACATAGAGAAGTAAGGGCCCCGTAGCAAGGATCATACCAGGCCCCCCACACAGGACAGAAGGGTTTCTGCCTAAACCCCTTTCAATGATCCTTGGGACATTTTTTCCACTGCCTCATTTGCTAAAAGTTGTTCCTTTAGAGCAGGGGTGCACAACCTGCGGCCCGGGGGCCACATGCGGCCCTTGATACCATTCTGTGCGGCCCCCAACCATCTGTTAACAGACATGTATGTCTATGTCTTGTGGCTGCTCACATGTATTTTTTATGTATTTCTCCCATTAGATTGGAGTCCTGGAAGTGAAACTAGACATTAATGGTATATAATGTGTGTTCAATATGCCATATGTACTAAATTTCAGTTGTTAATACACCTTTAAATTTTAATTTCGGCCCTCGTCATTGGGTTAGTCTGGCAATGTGGCCCCCAACCAGGAAACGTTGTGCACCCCTGCTTTAGAGGGTAGAGTCCTGACCAAGTTTTCAAGTTTCCACCTCCAGTAGAAGAGGAGATGATCCCAACTATGACTGGGCCCCCTCTTGCCCTGGGCCCCATAGCAGTCACATGGTCTACCGCTATGATAGTTGCGCCCCTGGGTTGTGCCCTCTGAATATTGATGTCATACCCACAGGATATACCATAAATGTCCAATAGGTGAAGGACACGTCCCTGTCTCAAGAATGGAACCTTGTTGCAATCTGCAGTGAATAGAGATGGCAATTCACTGCTGTAGGACTTCCGAAAATAGCCGAGTAAGCGCGCTCATCTATTTTCAGAAAGCCCATAACAGTGAAAGGAGAGAACTATGCACGCACAGCCACGTCTCCTTTCATTGCAGGTCTTGAGATAGAAGCGGGTCACATTGGTGAGACCTCCTCCTAACGGACATTTATTGCATATCTTGTGGATATTCCATAACTGTCCAGATGGGACGACCCCTTGAACCGTTTTTCCTGTTTGCATACTTGAATAAAACCCCATAACCAGATTTCATTGCAGCGTTCTTTATTGTAAGTAGGGCCTGAGACGCCCATTTTTTTATACTTTGTTAGGTATAAAACTAATAAAAACTCATTGAACACTGATTAAGATATTTTGCATGTTTCAGAACTGAAATAGATTTTAGTTGTTCAATAGGGTTTATTAAAGGGGTTTTCCGGGATTGGGGACATTGGTGTATGTGTACAATGGACCCCTAGGTATTACATTCATGACTGTCCTTTCCTTACTAGACATTTCTGATCCGTTTTTCTCACAGTCAGTGACGTACCGGGTCCCTTTCTGCAGAGCGAAGCCTTTTCTTCCGCTTCTCAAGGAGCCCGGTGACGTCACCGTCTGCCTCAGTAATTATTCAGAGCGCATGGAGGGGTGGTAACTAGGCGGCAACACACCGTGCTAAGCCACGCCCCTCTGGTCCGGTGATGTCACCGGGCAGGGCGCATTCTTAGCAATGAAGGAGGCAGAGCACTATGCTACTTAGCATAGTAAACGCCTCCGGTGTAAAATGCAGGCAAATGGGGCGGCAGGAGGCGGCATATGAATTAGGGGGGCGGATGCACGGAGGAGCAGACAGACGCTTGAGACAACGCGATGCTGCGCTGCGCTGGGACCCACAAGGCAGTGCGGCAGGAAGTTACCGCACACATAAACATAGAGGTAAACAATTAGTGGGGGACTGTAGGAGCCATGCTGAAGTGTATAAATACATAAAAACATCTGGGGGGACCAAACAGCTAGAAATCGTGATTTAACAGGTTTTTAAAATAATTTTGATCCTGGACACCCCCTTTAACGGAGTTTTGCGGGATCACCATTTTGTGGACATATCTTTAGAGAAGGTCACCAAGATCACATTGGTGGTGGTCCGACTCTCGACGTGTGTGAAGGTACAAGTGATGCATAATTGTCTTCTTCAGTCCATCGATGAGCACATTGTACTTGTAGTAGTGACAGTGCAGGGTATGGCAGAATAGGACGAAGCTGCAGTGCCCCACGCCACCGTGACCAAGTAGATGGCATGCCAGTAGACAGGCCAAGGCTGCATTTGCTTCAGCACAACCTCAAACAGCGGTTCAGCATGCCGAGATTCGGACCCCGCCGGTCGAATACTGATGGCCTATCCTAATGATATCTCCTCGATATCCTCAAGTTCCTGGAGGAATGCAGTCATTAAGTAATATCGTTTTTCATGGTCCTTGTTGTCCATAGCTTTCCATTTCTAGGAGGAATACACTGTATATTTAGTATATTTCAGGGCAGCACATTAACATTTATTGTTTCTTATACGTTCTCCATTTTAGATGATGGTTATCAAAAAGCAAATATATCGGTATCTCCGTAAGTATTGTAAGCGTCAGCCCCTAGAATGGTCAAGTTGCATTTCTAGTGATAATATTTCACACAGAGGAAGCGCGTCTGTGAAACGTACGTCGGGCTTTAGTCCTCCCCGTTTGGTCAGTATCTTATGCCCTCTTATTGTTCGCTCCTTTCCTGTACTACTAGTGCATGTCCTTTAGTGGTGGTTGGGGATTTGATTTTATGAAGTGTGGGACTTGTTTTGTAATAGTTCTAACTTGAGATTAATTATATTCCCATCCCATTATGGTTTACTTCCCCTCCCTCCACTATGGACTACAGGCAATTGTTTAGGGGGTTACATAGGTGTATCCCGCCTCAGTAATTGGTTGCATATTGCGACGATCCTTTATGGTGTTTTTTACACCTTAGTTCTTTGTGGGGCTTATAGGTAATCCCTTGTATAGGCCTAACACCTAGTGTCCCCCACATTATTACATCCTTTTAATCATTGTTAAGATTGGAGCATTACATTTACTTACCTGACTCATTACTCTGGGGGGTTCTTTACATCATAGCACTTCTCGCATGGATATTTTCTTTTTGTTATCTTATTACATTTTGTGTCATGTACAGATGTAGCAGGGTTAACACACAAACTCTTAACTTTTAACTCATCGTGTTATCTTGAAACAAAAGCCATTGAAAACCAATTGAAGGTGTTTGCTTAACGCATTTAGTTTAGATAACACGTCTCATAAAGCATGTGTGTTAACTCTACTACATCTGTATGTCCTTTTTGGACCAATTAATAAAGATCTGCCTTGTGCTTTGAAATGTGTGGCATTGTTTATTTGGGGATTTTGGTTAGGGTTCCACACATGTGTTATATCCTACTATTATATATTATATTTTCTCTGCCTAAAACAGGTGTAGAAAATGATGAATGAGAAGGGCCCGCCGGCCTGGCCCCTTCCTCGCCCACTCCACACCCACTTTTTCTAGACCTGGTTTGAGGGGGAAGAAGTCGCAGACTCCGGCACAAATAACCTTTGCGCCTCAATCTGCGCCAGAAATACGCCTAATATATTCGTATTTCTGGATAATAAATGACCCCCATAGTCGTAAATAACAATGGCAGGAATCTTATAACAGTATTCTTTTGGGGGGGCCCAAAAGTCAAACCCCACCAGTCTCTTCACACTGATCATTCTGCAGTACTTCATTACTGACTCCTAAAATCACATGTAAAGCTTTCAAAATGTTCGCATTTATTTTTTTAACCGTATAGACGATTATTCATCTCTGTTGCACAGGTTTGTTGCATTGATTTATCTGTTTCCTCTCTCTGCAGAGTGTTCAATTCTCAGGGTTCAGAAATCGCAGCAAAGGTGCGTTTTCTTCATAATGTTTTTTAAAGGGGGTTGTCTCATCTTAGACATTGGTGGCCTATTGCTAGGATATGCCACGAATGTCAGATAGGTGTGGGTCCTACCTCTCGGACTCGCACCTATCTCTAGTACGGGACCGGGCATGCGACGCCACCCTTTATTCATTTCTATGGGACTGCTGAAAATACCCAGGCACTGACTCGCAGTCCCATAGGGGTGAATGGAGTGGTCGCCACGTTCTCCATTCATTTCTATGGGACTCCTTCACTTCTGGGGACCCTTTCTGGAGATAGGTGCTGGTCCTTCCTCTGGAACCCGCACCTATCTGACATTTGTGGCATATCCTAGCGATATGCCACCAATATCTAAGATGAGACAATCCGTTTCAGGGTGACCAAGAATACCCCAAAACGTTGGGTTAAAGATATGTACTAGAAAATTCACAATAAATGGGTAGCTTAATTAAAACGTAACATTTAATAATGTCTACGAATAAAATAATGGGCCCAAACACATGTGTTTAGGCCCATTATTTTATTCGTAGACATTATTAAATGTTACGTTTTAATTAAGCTACCGATTTATTGTGAATTTTCTTGGATTTAAAGGGTTTAGCCCAATAGTACCAACAGTAGTTTGACCTACTTCAATTGGTTGTGTTATTTATTTAAAGATATGTACTACACAAATGGTCCATTATGTCTGAGATGAATCTGCACCTTTTCATACCTTTTTGTTTTTAGGTCAACATTTTTTATTATTTGCCTACTTTTGCTTAAACAGCCATAAAAAGGGTTATTCCAGTCCTATAAAATGATGGCATGTCTCTATGATAGGCTGTCTCTTTATGATCCTTGGGGTCCAACCAATTTGGGACCACCACCAATCTTGAGGCAGAAGGGGCAACAACATTGGTATTCTTGTTTCCCCTGCACGGCAGTACCATGGTCACCTGCTTAAAGGTGTTTTCCGGATCTTTAGGTATTGATTGGCTATCCTCAGGAAATGTTATCATTATCAGATCGGTGGGGCTGTAACACCCAGCAGTCCCACTGATCAACCGTTTTTGACAGTGGGCGGAGCTGGAAGCAGAAGGCTCCACCTACCATGCAGGGGCTGTGCTGCCATACTGCTCCTGTTGATAGATAGATAGATCATGTTATATAGTCTTGCTTACAATTAATATTTGTCCTTTCTTGTAGCAACCCGTAAGCATTCAAAATGGGAAACTGCAAGTTCTCGGACCTGAAGGTACATATGGCACCAACCCAAAAATATCAAACTAGGAATAGTGCATGTGGATTTATTTATTTCTACACAGTGTATAGATCTGAATGGTCTTAACAATATTATAATAAGTATAATTGTCTTTTTGCAGAAGAAGTGGTTATTCATCCTTATGAAGCAGCATCCAGGTACTTTATTTTTACTTGTCATATATGCAAATATATTTCCATGTGGATAATCATTGCCACCATCACAAAGATTGTTCATACCCATTGCTGCTTGTAGCACCAGAAACATAAGTATCATATCTTTAATGATCATTGCTCCTATGGCCACCTAGACACGTGGGTGATGCCATTAGGTTGTGTCCACAGGGGACTAAAAAATCCTTTGCACAGGTTGCTGCAAATTCTGTGGCCAAATCCACTGCTAAATCTGCGTGTTTGACGTGTGACTTCCAGCAGACTTACCATGCATTTCACCCTATGCATTGCAGAAGGTTAAGTCCGTAATGAATATTCGCACAAAGAATTGACATTTAAGAATTGAATTTAGCATCCACACCACATCAATATATACACAGATATTCTTCTGCAGCATATGGCTGACGCTCGTTGAAATGTCATTCATCTTACCGCTACTGTAATACGCTGCGGATTTTCGCCCACAATTCTCAACAAAAATCCACTGCATTTTCACTACAGGCAACAATGAAGAGATTTCAGATATTTATGCAGCATCTACAGTACAGACCAAAAGTTTGGACACACCTTCTCATTCAAAGAGTTTTCTTTATTTTCATGACTATGAAGGCATTAAAATTATGAATTAACACATGTGGAATTATATACATAACAAACAAGTGTGAAACAACTGAAAATATGTCATATTCTAGGTTCTTCAAAGTAGCCACCTTTTTGCTTTGATTACTGCTTTGCACACTCTTGGCATTCTCTTGATGAGCTTCAAGAGGTAGTCCCCTGAAATGGTCTTCCAACAGTCTTGAAGGAGTTCCCAGAGATGCTTAGCACTTGTTGGCCCTTTTGCCTTCACTCTGCGGTCCAGCTCACCCCAAACCATCTCGATTGGGTTCAGGTCCGGTGACTGTGGAGGCCAGGTCATCTGGCGCAGCACCCTATCACTCTCCTTCATGGTCAAATGGCCCTTACTTTCAAAGTTTTCCCAATTTTTCGGCTGACTGACTGACCTTCATTTCTTAAAGTAATGATGGCCACTCGTTTTTCTTAGTTGCTTTTTTCTTGCCATAATACAAATTCTAACAGTCTATTCAGTAGAACTATCAGCTGTGTATCCACCTGACTTCTCCTCAACGCCACTGATGGTCCCAAACCCCATTTATAAGGCAAGAAATCCCACTTATTAAACCTGACAGGGCACATCTGTGAAGTGAAAACCATTTCAGGGACTACCTCTTGAAGCTCATCAAGAGAATGCCAAGAGTGTGCAAAGCAGTAATCAAAGCAAAAGGTGGCTACTTTGAAGAACCTAGAATATGACATATTTTCAGTTGTTTCACACTTGTTTGTTATGTATATAATTCCACATGTGTTAATTCATAGTTTTGATGCCTGCACTGATGAAGGGCAATCACCCTGAGACAGCTGTCTGCAGATGAGGTGCTGGCTTATTTATTATCCAAGTCATGTCTCAAGGCCTATTTAAACAGCTACATTATTTTCTGAGCCCCATAGCAATGATTCGAGAGAGATGCTTAGTCACAGTGTTCTCATCATTCCCGGCGGGACCCTGTTCTTGAGATAGGAATGGGTCCCAGAAGTGGGACCCATACCTCTCAGACAGTTATGGCATTTCCTGTGGCTATGCCATAAATGTCCAAATAGGACAACCTCTTTTAAGCAGTAGGAACATTCTGATAAAAGAGCAAAGCTTTTCCTTGCTTCTTGTCATCTCATCAACAAATACTCTGCAATCTGTGTCCCATTCACGGACTGTCCGTGATTTGCTGTGGGGAATCACAGAGTAAGGGTTGAGAACTTGATGATTTATTGCTCAAGTGAGTGGTTACAATGTAGGATTGTCAAACGTCCATAATTCATGGAAGTCCTTAAAAATAGTTTGTTTTTTTTCACAGTAAATGCTGGTATAACAGTAAATTAAGTTATAGCAAACAAACACAACATAAAGCAGCACACCACCTAAAGCACATGCAACCATGGACTATATGAATCTTGACCTGCATTACTGCTATGTATACTATTTTCACGATAATACATATATATTTGAGGTTCTTAATGCACATTTTGATCAAATTGCATGAGCCCACCTGCACCATCAAGGTGACCATACAGGACCATACACTAACACGATTACTTCTCCTGGACCTAGACCTTCAGAATTAACTCAGAGTAAGTAGGTTCTAGCTATACTCTGCTCTAATTGAAACCGGCCTTGGACAGACAAGGTAGAGTGCATGGCCAAAATGGAGGCAGCCACACACCCAAATATACAGTGCAAATAGCAGCTTCATGTTTTGTCTGCGTCAAACTGTTTTACTCTGAAGATATTACAATGGCCAATAAACTAGAATTGTAATCCATGGGCTGTCGTCTGCTTTATTTTAGTGAGGGCGGGGGGGACGGGCACTGAGTCCATCAACAAAAATAAGTTTTATATTGTACTGGGTGTTCAGGCATATTTCTTTCAGGTCTGCTAAAGAAATATGTGCACACCATCTAGCAGACATTGAATTGAGCTTTATTCTTCCTTAGACCAAGCAGTGCAGCAGGAAGACAAGGATCAGCCGGTAGAAGAAGTCATATCCCTACAAAGCAGATCCCACTCTGTACGGTAAAGCCCTTGGCACACAGGTACAGTATGTGGGGAATGGGTGGATGGGTAGGGTCACATCTGCGTTCAGGTATAGAATTGTATGCGGCCATATCCACCATGGGCGCATGCTTGTTGGGGAATAATGTGCCAGCTATATGTAGATCATACAAATGCAGATACAGACATTTACCCTTCAATATTTTGAGTATTGCTCTTGTGAGTAATAAGCTGGTTTAGGACAATTCCACTGAGCAAGCGTAGTTGGCCATTTTTTGTCAGGATATGGACTAATAATTTAAATGCTTTTATTCTGTTTGCAGCAGTAATATTGCAGATTACAGTGCTGCACCAAGCATGCAAACGAACAAGCCAGAAAATGGTAAAATGCAGAAGACATCATCTACGCCAGGAAACATTGGTAATGATGACCATGATGTTCTATGTTTTCTATTATTCAGATTTTATCAGTGAATTAATTGACCTCCCTAAATGAAATGACACCACATACATGCTCCAGTAGTTAAATATTCCAAAATATATTTAGTGGTATCGTCCAGAGTGGAGAACAGGCCAATTGCCTTGTCTACAGGCTTTGCATATCCGTGTGCTTGTAATGGTGGGTGTGAAGACATGTCATAGCTGAAGCTATTGGCTTTTGTCACTTGTGATGAGTGATGGTATGAAAATTTCAATTCGGCAGCTTTGCCCAATGTCACAAAAAAATTCAATTTCTTCGTCATGAAGCGCATTCCTGTATGTAGCGGGAGCAATGACGTGGAACGGCGATTGCGCTGTCCCCCATCATTGAACCCCTTAGATGCTGCGTTCATCACTGATCACAGCACCTGAGATTAAAATTTAAGAGGACCTTTCATCAGTTTAGCTCTAGTCTAATTATGGTCTTACCTTATAGGGCGGCCCCCACTGATGCCATGGCACTTTTTCTTTTTTTTCCCCAAAGACCCCCATCCCCCCGCTCTTGGCGCCGTTGATTTCGGTGCCTTATAATATAATGAGCCGACTCTGTTATACTAGGCGGTTATACTAGGCGGAGACTCACAGTTTCGCTGGGGGCGGTTCTCTTCTCCCTGGCTGTGAGCGCATCCAATCAGAGCGCACCGCTCTTAGCCAGGGAGAATGAGCGCCTCCTTGGCTAAGAGCGGTGCACTCTATTTGGATGCGCTTCTCCCTGGCTAAGAGCGGTGCGCTCTGATTGGATGCACTCACAGCTAGGGAGAAGAGAACCGCCTTCAGCGAAACTGCGAGTCTCCGCCTAGTATAACCGAGTCAGCTCATTATAATTTAAGGTGGCGAAATCAAAGGGGCCAAGAGCGGACGAACGGGGGGATCTTTGGAATAAAAAAAAAGTGCCATGGCATCAGTGGGGGCCGCCCTATAAGGTAAGAGCATAATTAGACTAGGGCTAAACTGATGAAAGGTCCTTTTTTAAGGCCTTTCAGGGGTTAATCTGGTTTAAAAAAAATACATACTCGCCTCATCCATTTGCTAACGGTGAGGCTGTTGTGGTCATCTTGATTGAAGACACCGCACGGAATCTTGATTTCGCGTGGTAACTTCAATCAAGATGGCTACGACAGCCTCTCCGTGAGCAAATAGATGAGGTGAGTATGTTTGTTTGTGTTTTTTTGCCGCAATTTCAGGAAAAATAGATTTGTTACCACGAAATGCGAGGAAATTCGGCTTTGCGGCGAATCAAATTTTTCCTGAAATTTGGATCGAAGTCAATTCATTTGGTTTCGATTCGCTCAACACTACTTGTCACTAAGGGCTCAGCCAGCCATAATTGTGTCCATTGAAAGTAAAAGCCCAACTTTGATTGACAGTTAATTTGTCTCTCTAAAGGGTTTGGCGCCTAACAACATTTATCACATATCCACAGGATAGGTGTAGGACAGGCAGGTGAGCACTCTGACACCCACCAGTCACAATAATATGTTAAAGTTGTCGTCTTACTTCAGCAAATGGCATTTATCATGTAGAGAAAGTTAATACAAGGCACTTACTAATGTATTGTGATTGTCCATATTGCCTCCTTTGCTGGCTTGATTCATTTTTCCATCACATTATACACTGCTCATACCCAGGGGTTATGACCACCCTGTAATTCAGCAGCAGTGGTCGTGGTTGCACGCTATAGGAAAAAGTGCCGGCCTTTCTGTTGGCAGTGACCGTGGAAGCCGGCATAGACACACATGCGCAGCAGATCTCGTCCCAACCACCTTGTATCTGCGCTGCAGCGGTGGTCGTAATTCCTGGATACAAGCAGTGTATAATGCAATGGAAAAATGAATCCAGCCATCAAAGGAGGCAACATGGACAGTCACAATACATTAGTAAGTGCCTTTTTGTCTACATGATAAATGCCATTTGCTGAAGTGAGACAACCCTGTTAATGGATCAGTTGTGCACATACAGTACAGACCAAAAGTCTGGACACACCTTCTCATTCAAAGAGTTTTCTTTATTTTCATGACTATGAAGGCATCAAAACTATGAATTAACACATGTGGAATTATATACATAACAAACAAGTGTGAAACAACTGAAAATATGTCATATTCTAGGTTCTCCAAAGTAGCCACCTTTTGCTTTGATTACTGCTTTGCACACTCTTGGCATTCTCTTGAAGAGCTTCAAGAGGTAGTCCCCTGAAATGGTTTTCACTTCACAGGTGTGCCCTGTCAGGTTTAATAAGTGGGATTTCTTGCCTTATAAATGGGGTTGGGACCATCAGTTGTGTTGAGGAGAAGTCAGATGGATACACAGCTGATAGTCCTACTGAATAGACTGTTAGAATTTGTATTATGGCAAGAAAAAAGCAGCTAAGTAAAGAAAAACGAGTGGCCATCATTACTTTAAGAAATAAAGGTCAGTCAGTCAGCCTGAAAAATTGGCTATTTGACCATGAAGGAGAGTGATGGGGTGCTGCGCCAGATGACCTGGCCTCCACAGTCACCGGACCGGAACCCAATCGAGATGGTTTGGGGTGAGCTGGACCGCAGAGTGAAGGCAAAAGGGCCAACAAGTGCTAAGCATCTCTGGGAACTCCTTCAAGACTGTTGGAAGACCATTTCAGGGGACTACCTCTTGAAGCTCATCAAGAGAATGCCAAGAGTGTGCAAAGCAGTAATCAAAGCAAAAGGTGGCTACTTTGAAGAACCTAGAATATGGCATATTGTCACACACTTGTTTGTTATGTATATAATTCCACATTTGTTAATTCATAGTTTTGATGCCTTCATAGTCATGAAAATAAAGAAAACTCTTTGAATGAGAAGGTGTGTCCAAACTTTTGGTCTGTACTGTACGTGACCACCACTCCATGCACTTCTGTGAAAGTGGCTCGTACATTGTTCAGCTATTTTCATCAGTCCTATAGAAGTGAAAACAGCGGTGGTCACACATGTACACCACATAAGGAACTTGAGGACCTTCATTCTAATGATCAATGGAGCTCCCGTAAGTCGGACCACAGTGATCATATATTTAACCCCAATTCTGCGGAGAGGTAATTAATTTTGTACGTGGCCCAAAACTTTTAACTGGCATGTTCAGTGCAGTGATAAAGCACACACACATGGCTAAGGAGGGACAACCTTGTAAAGTTGAGGTTGGGATGTACCAGAGGCATAACTAAGGTAGAAAGCTGGTGGGGTTTGTGTACCAGGTACTAAGTATTAGGGGACACCAACGTGTTACTTTGCCTTAGCTAGAGTATTTAGGTACAGGGTGAGGGTAGCAAATTGACTCTTTGCCCCATGTGGAAAAACCTTGAAAACTAGTCACCCTGTATGGACCTAAGGCTAGCATATAGTGAGATCTATGTATCTTAAATAATTATAAATTAGGAAAATTCGGTGTAAACTATACAGAGAAACCAAGAATGACCTTATATTGGAGATGCTAAAATAGCACATTACCTACTAAATTGTTCTCTGTACCTGAACTATGTGTTATTTGGGCACCACCCTTCACCTTCCTGGTCCCTATGAGAACCAATTTAACCACACTGTCTTGTATGATTTTCATAACTGTAGATGAAAAAGAACTTGCAGGACCTCAATCATTGGCCCTTCATAACGGAAACATCAAAGAACATCTGGAGGAGTCTGGTGATGAAGATGAGAGCGACGATGAAACCGGCCGTGCTCCCATAGAGCTTCTGGCAGAGGTGATAGGGTTTTGGGTTAACAAGTGTGCACTTTTAAAGAGCCCACGGGGACACTAGCAATAGGCACCATCAGGACATGTTAAACTGTGTGTAGTTTACTGAGATATCTATAATTATTATGGCTGTTCTGTATAATCTGTTTGATTCATATTTTTCAGTTCATCAGTGCTGTAATGGATGAGGATTACCAAGTGGCACAGAAACTGTGTCAGATGAGTATGTAGTTGTTCATATTGCACAGATAACTAAGATCTGTACTTTTACATTACACATCATGTTTTTTAGGGAAAACCCCTGCGATCCATTAACCCCATAAGGATCCGCGGCGTACATGTACTGCGCTGGTGGCCCAGACTTAAGGAACAGCGCCGTACATGTACGGCGGGCTGATCGGGCGGGTGCAGGAGCTGCATCCGCCCGATCAGTGGCAGGGGTCTGGCAGTCACTGATAGCTGGAGCCCTACTGTATGCGCTGGCATCAGTGAAAACCCTTGCACTGACCGCGACACGTGCGGGATCCTGACGGGTGCGGGGTGGCCATCGGGTCCCTGCACTGCTGTGACAGGGACCTGATGCCAGGGTAGGCAGCCCGATGCCTTCCTTAGGCATCGTGGTTGCCTTCCATGTGAGCCTGTGAGATCCAGCGCCCTGGATCTCACAGGAAGCAGGCTGTAAGTGTATTACAGTGAGTAATACACTTACAGCTAACGCATTACAATACAGAAGTATTGTGATGCATTGTAAAGGGGATCAGACCCCCAAAAGTTGAAGTCTCAGAGTGGGACAAAAAATAAAGTGAAAAAAGTAAAAAAAAATAATTTTTTACAAACAGAATTAAAAGTTTCAAGTAAAAAAAAAAAAAAAAAGCGTCCTTTTTTCCAAAATAAAGTTTAAAAAAATTGTAAAAAATAGGTAAAAAAAGAAAAGTAGACATATTAGGTATCGCCGCATCCGTATCGACCGGCTCTATAAAAATATCACATGACCTAACCCCTCAGGTGAACACCGTCAAAAAAATAAAATACAAACTGTGCTAAAAAAAATTTTTTTTTTGTCACCTTACATCACTAAATGTGCAACACCAAGCGATCAAAAAGGCGTATGCCCCCCAAAATAATACCAAACTAACCGTCGCCTCATCCCGCAAAAAATGAGCCCCTACCTAAGACAGTCGCCCAAAACTATGACTCTCAGACTATGGAGACACTAAAACATGATTTTTTTTGGTTTCAAAAATGCTTTTATTGTGTTAAAAATGTAAAAAAAATATAATAAGTATACATATTAGGTATCGCCGCGTTCGTAACAACCTAACACCCTGCTCTATAAAAATAACATATGACCGAACCCCTCGGTGAACACCGTAAAAAAGATAAAATAAAAACAGTGTAAAAAAACAAAAAGTGTAATAGCAAGCGATCAAAAAGTCATATGCACCCCAAAAATGATATCCTACATAAAACAATCGCCCAAAAAAATATGGAGACACTAAAACATGATTTTTTTTGCTTGTTTCAAAAATGATATTATTGTGTAAAACTTAAATATAAAAAATTGGACATATTAGGTATTGCCACGTCCATAAGGACCTGCTCTATAAAAATATCACATGACCTAACCCCTCAGGTGAACACCGTAAGAAAAAAAAAGTGCTATAAAGAAAACATTTTTTTGTCACCTCACATCACTAAAAGTGCAATACCAAGCGATCAAAAAGTCATATGCACCCTAAAATAGTACCAATCAAACAGTCATGTCATACTGAAAAAAATGAGCCCCTACATAAGACAGTCGCCCCAAAAAAAAAAGCTATGGCTTTCAGAATATGGAGACACTAAAAAATAATTTTCTCATCCGTATCATTGGGGGACACAGGCTTGACCATGGGTATAGCTGTTGCCGCTAGGAGGCGGACACTAAGCACAAGAAGTGTAAGCTCCTCCCCTTCAGCTATACCCTTCCTACAGGGACTAAGCTAAATCAGTTTTAGCTTAGTGTCTGTAGGAGGCAGACCTCCCTGCGTTGCAGGTCTGCTGGTTTTTGTTCTTTTTTGTTTTTTCCTTTTTTCTAGCGGGAGTTTCAGGCAGTATTTAAAACTGCCTGCACTCCCACACATGGACCAGGGGGTCCCCCAAGCCCCATGATCCTTCCTGTTCTCCAGAAGCAGAGGAGAGGTTCCTACAAAGCCTCTGTTTCCCGCCAGCGTTCGGATCAGCACAGCTGTCCACCGCAAGTCCCCTTTGTTCCGGTGTAGCGTTCCTCCCCAAGGGGCCGCACACTGAAGGTGGTGATCCGGCTGGAGCCAGGGGGGCAGAAGACGCCGGACAAGTGAGTATATTTAAAAAAAAAAAAAAAAAAAAAAAAAAAAGGAAGAGGAAAGGAATTTGGCCCCAAAGTGCTCCCCCCTTCCAGTACCCTCCCCTCCCCAAGTTACCTGGTCCCCACAAGACTGGGCCCCTCCAGGAGGTCGCTGCTGGAGGGGCGGAGGTATGCAGAGTGATGGAACAGTCCAGTTGCCCTGTAGTATGTGTGATGTACTATGGCATGTACTTGCACTGTTTTGGGGGCATCCGTTTTCCACTGCCGGCATGCAGTGCTCAGTGGCACATCAGCTACTCCTGCTCTGCAGCCGCACACTGCTGCTCATCCTCCTGCTGCTTCTTCTGTTTAAAACATCGCCGTATCGGCGCGTTGGCTCGGTGATGGAGCCACTGTTAATTGAGGCCCCGGCTTCTGTGCAGCCTACTCCTGCAGGGCCCCCCCGCGGCTTATTTTTCCCCGGCCGGCGTCTGGGTTCGGCCGGGGATGCGGGTTTGTGTTCCGGCGAGCGGGGAGGGGGTGCCAAGAGATGGAAGGTGGACGCTGAGGGTCGGCGTCATTTTGGGGGCTGGGCCTGTGTTCTCCCCGCTCCCACGTTGGCAGCTGAACAGAGGGATAGGGCGGGACGCAGACGAGCTGGTCTTGCTGCTTGGAGGGACACAGCTGCGTAAGTGCTGTTTGTCCCTTCTTACAGTGCCTAACCTTCCTATCTTCCTCATTTAGGCAACAGCATTGTCATTAAGTCTGAGCCCAGGTCCCGAAGCAAGCGGTCCCTTCGGTGCGTCATTTTGCCTGTGCGTCGTGTCGCACAAAATTTCCATCCCCTCAGTCAGACTCCCTCTGCTTTGCGTGTGCTGCACCTCCATCAAGTGGCGCGGCCCCGACCCGATGGTTCCTGCTGCCCAGCCTATGGGCGCGTTCCCTGTCTAGGGTGGTACAAGATGTCTCCAATACCAACAAGGCCATTGTGAAAATATTGGGGCGTTTGTCCGCAAGGCAGTCCTCTGACTGGTCCGACTCTGGGGATCATGGGGCGCATGCCCATCGCGGCCGTCCCGCAAAACGGGTCGAACATCCTACCCCAAAAGGGTGTCTGTGTCTCCAGTTTCCTCGGCCTCTCCTCCTCCTGCTAGAGAGTCTCACTCAGACGTGTCCTCAGTGGAAGAGGCATGTTCTGAGGATGGGGGGTCAGATGAGGATGTTGTCTCGCCGGAGGGTTAGTCGTCTTAACTGTCCTCCATGGTGGACAATCATATTACAGCGGTTATCGAGATGTTGCAGGTTGAGACCGTCGTCTGCCAGCTCAGGTTTTTCCTTTAGAAGGTCCCGTTGCTCGCACAAGTGTTTCCCCAACCACCAGGAGTTTGATTCCTCTCTTTCCAAGCAGTGGAATTTCCCTGATAGATGTTTTACCTTGCCAAAACGCTTAAACATCCTTTATCCTTTTCAGGAGGATTTGACTAAAAAATGGTCATCCTTACCTATAGTGGCTAAACATACTACCTTGCCGATGGCGGATGGGGCTTCTTTCTCTGATATCAGAGATAAGAAGCTGGAAGAGTTTGCAAAAAGGCCTTTGAGGCAGTGGGCACAGCGCTGCAGCCGGTGTTTGCCTCTACATGGGTGAGCAAGGCTATGGGGGAGTGGGCAAGTAATTTACGTCAGGGTCTCGACTCGGGAGTCCCAGCGGGGGGAACTTACAGATATGGCCCTGCAGCTCTCTCATGCAAGTGCGTATATTTGTGAAGCATCTTTTGATGCAGCCAGACTTATTGCTAGTTTGTCAGCTCTGTTGGTGGCTATCTGCCAAACCCTATGGCTCTCCTGCTGGGCGGCAGATAATGCTTCAAAGCGGACCCTGATGGCCCTCCCCTTTACCGGCAGCAGACTTTTTTGTAAGCGGCTGGATGTGATCATTTCGGACGCTACAGGTGGTAAGAGTACGCATTTACCACAGAACAGGGGGCAGTCTAATAGGTCAAAAAAGCGGAAGCCTTTTTTTCGCCCCTTTCTGAGTTTTTCCAGGCCAAAGAGGGCATCCGACAAGTCAGCCACGGATCAGAAGTTCAAACCTTCCTTCAAGCCTCGACCTTCCTGGCATTCCCGTCAACAGGGCTCCAAGTCCTTTAACCCTAAGAACTCTGCTGCATGACGGGCGGCTCCCGGCGCCCTCTGGGTTGGTGGCCGGCTTCATTTGTTTCGGCATGTATGGCTGGCTCACATCTTGGACGCGTAGGTGAGGGAGGTCATTGCAGAGGGCTACAAGCTGGATTTTTTGGGGGGTTTTACTCCAATCTCTTTGTGATTCCCAAAAAAGGGATGGTCCGTCCAGTTCTGGACCTCAAGGCACTCATCCGGTTACTTTGCATCTGCAGTTTTCCCGATGGAGACCCTGAGGTCAGTCATTGCGTCCATGGAACCGGGGGACTCGGGGGAGTATCTGTCCTCGATAGACATCAAGGATGCTTATCTTCACATGCCCATATACGTCAGTCATCAGCGATTTCTCCAATTCGCGGTGGGTCCATTTCACTTTCAGTTTGTAGCCCTCCCGTTTGGCCTGGCCACGGATCCCAGGGTCTTTACGAAGATTGTGGTGGCAGTCATGGCCCTGCTCCATGCCAGGGGGATCGTGGCGATCCCTTACTTAGTTGACATCCTGGTGAATGGTCCGTCATTCCGGGCGATGGCGGACAGCCTGAGCATAATTCTGGACACCCTGGAACGCTTCGGATGGATCCTGAACAGGCAGAAGTCTTGTCTTTATCCATCGCAGCGGTTGACTTATCTGGGCATGGTGTTCGACACATTTCAGGCCAAAGTGTTCTTGCCTCCGGTGAAGCTATCCGCTCTCCGTCTTCAGATTCTCCCCTTGTTGCAGCCAAGTCCTGTTCACATTCGTCGCTGCATGCGGGCTCTGGGTCACATGGCCTTCGAAGCAGTTCCCTATACTCAATTTCATACCAGAACGCTTTAGCGGGCCATTCTGTCCAGCTGGGACTATTTCCCAGCCTCCCTAGGTCGGCCCATGCGTCTCCCTGCCCCGGTCCGCCGGGCCCTCAGATGGTGGTTGGTCTCTCCGATGTTGACGTTGGGCCGCTCATTCCTTCCTCTCCGTTGGAAGGTGTTAACAACAGACGCAAGCCTCAGGATTTGGGGGGGGGGAGTGTTGGAAAATCTCTCTGTTCAAGAAGTATGGTCGCGCGAGGAACGTTCCCTTCCAATCAATGTTCTTGAGTTGAGGGCGATTCGGCTCTCTCTGCAGCATTGGCCGACCATCTCAGGGGTTGTCCGGTTGGGGTTCAGTCCGACAACTCCACAGCGGTGGCGTACCTCAATCACCAGGGCGGAGCCCGGCAGCCATGGCAGAGACGGCGCTGGTTCTTAGCTGAGTGGAGAAACATGTTCCGGCACTGTCGGCAGTTCACATCCCCGGCGTTGACAACTGGATCGCCGTCTTCCTCAGCCGGGAGCGTCTTGATCCCGGCGAGTGGGCTCTTCATCCGCAGGTCTTTCTAACCATCTGCGAGAGGTGGGGTCGACCGGATGTGGATCTCATGGCCTCCAGCTTCAAGAACAAGGTCGAGGACCCTATGGCCCTGGCGTGCGACACGCTGGTAATTCCGTTGAGTCTGTTCACGTTGCCTTACGTGTTCCCGCCTTTTCCTCTCATTCTGCGTCTCCTCCAGAATATCAGGTCCAAGGGACTGCCTGTCATTCTCGTGGCCCCCGATTGGCCGTGCCGGGTGTGGCAGGCATCTCTAGTCGCCCTTGTCGCCGACGAACCCTGGCATCTTCCTCTTCGGGAGGACCTCCTGTCACAGGGGCCGATCTTCCACCCGAATTTAGGGTCGCTACATTTAATGGCATGGCTGTTGAAGCCGCCGTACTGAAGGCTTGGGATTTCTCTGATGCGGTCCAAACCATGATTCGGGCAAGGAAGCCACCCTCTTCACGAATCTACCATCGGACCTGGAAGTCCTACTTTAGTTGGTGCGAGCAGCATCAGTTGTCTCCTGTTCAGTTCTCTTTGCCGCGACTCTTGTCTTTAAAAGCTATGGACATCTTCGAGAGTTTTTTTCATGAAGACGCATATATTTTGACTTAAAAATCTCTTTTGTAATTGAGATTTATTAAAAATGTTGAACCATTTAGCGTATACAATCACTGTGCATAGAAGGTGCAGAATTATTTTCAAAGTGAATGACAGCCTGGCCTGTAGACCCTCTCTCTCCTCTTCTAAGCTGTTTTATAATCAAATAAAAATTACATTCTGAGTTCGTCGTAAATCAGATTAGAAGATTGTTCAGGAGAGGAGAGAGAGGGACTGGAGACCAGGTGGACAGATGCACAATATCTCTGACATTTCAGTATGAATAGCATTTTTGCAGTTTGCTTAGTACTGTGATTCATGCAAGCTGCAGAAGCAAACATTTTTAATAAATCCCAATTACAAAAGTTTTTTGTAAAAATACATACATTTCATAAAAAGCCTCCAAAGGTGTCCATAGCTTAAAAGTGGCCCACTTGTTTCATGTTGGTAAAAGTTCTACTCAGTTTTTTTTTTCGTAGTTATATCTTTTTCTGCAAAAAGGTGACAATCAATATGGATGCAATTAGGAAAGAGACATGTATAACATGAAACGGCTCCTTGGATCAATAAGTCATTAACACTTCTAATTTAGTTAAGGGGTTGTCTCACTTCAACAAATGACATTTATCATGTAGACAAAGTTAATACAAGGCACTTACTAATGTATTGTAATTGTCCATATTGCCTCCTTTGCATCACATTATACACTGCTTGTTTCTATAGTTACGACCACCCAGCAATCCTGCAGCGGTGGACGTGCTTGCACATTAAGGGAAAAAGTGCTGGACTATGTGCATTCCCACGGTCTTGGCAGCTGAGAGCCCAGTGCTTTTTCCTATAGTGTGCAGCCGCTGCTGGATTGCAGGGTGGTTGTAACCATGAAAACAAAAAGTGTAATGTCATGGAAAAATGAATCCAGCCGGCAAAGGAGGCAATATGGACAATCACAATACATTAGTAAGTGCTTGTATGAACCTTGTCTACATGATAAATGTCATTTGATGAATTGAGACAACCGCTTCAAGTCAAATATTCATCTATGAAACAACTTTCTGAGGCTGCTCCTGTGGGAAGTGAAATAGGGCCACAATGGTTGCCATCCAGTTTTCTTAGGCTAGTTTCACACTAGCTTTGTAAGATCTGGATCTGACATCTGAAGTGTGAAACTAACCTTAGAAACAGGAAAGGCTGCATTTTTTTACATCATGGCAGAAGAGGACAGCTGAGTGCTTCTTCCATCCCTTCGACTATAAAATGATTTTGACACTTTTAGGTTTTGTTAAACTATAAAAATGTATAGTATGATAGAAACATGTGAAATGGCTTCATAAATGGCGCCTATGAGCCCTGATCTGTTTTTTGAGTGCCAATGTCCTCTAGTTTTAGTTATATCCCATAGACTTATATAGATCTGCTATTCACATGTTCAACAGAACACAATCTGCTCTTGGTGTTTTTCTTTTTTAAATTAATAATGTTTTTCCAAATTTTAGTACTTCTATATGAACCAGAAAATCCAGAGGCCAAACAGTTTTCACCTCTAATTGAGGAAATGCTGCAAATTGGTAAAGACACAGTTATTTCATGTTGATGTTCACTGTTGAATAGCACCAGTTCACCATTTTACAATCCCTTAGCTTTGCATTTATTTCCTGCCGCAATGGATCTTTCCGTGACTACCCTAAAGGGATTGTATCAATTCAACAAGTGGCATTTATCATGTAGACAAAGTTAATACAAGGCACTTACTAATGTATTGTGATTATCCATATTGACTCCTTTGCTGGCTTGATTCATTTTTCCATCACATGATACACGGCTCATTTCTAGCGGTGGTTGTGCTTACACACTATAGGAAAAAGCACTGGCCTCTAGGGTGGCCCAGACCATGGGAGTGTGCATAGTCCAGCACTTTTTCCTATAGTGTGCAAGCACGGCCACCACTGCTGGATTACAGGGTGGTCGTAACTATGAAAATGAGTAGTGGAAAAATGAATCTAGCCAGCAAAGGAGTCAATATGGACAATCACAATACATTAGGAAGTGCCTTGTATTAATTTTCCCTACATGATAAATGCCATTTGCCTAAGTGAGACAACCTCTTTAAAGGTTAGACACCTTTGGAGCCATTTTTCCATCATTGCATTCTGTTCATTTGGGGCTAAAATATTTTTTCAGTTGTCTTTTATTAAAAATGATCGTTCACCAGATTTTTGTTTTTTCATCTACTGTTCAACCATCAACCAACCTCTGTCTAATGTGTATTCTATCTAATCTGTCAGAAAGCTGCTCTGATCTGTAGCCCTTATGTGTACTTTCCTAATAGCTTATAAACACTCTTTTTATAGTTAAGTGCTTATCAGTTTGATAAGAATTTAGCTTGTGTGTTTACGAGCTGTCAGGAGTTCAGAGATAAGGGCTACAGAATGTGCTGCATGTTTTTGGTGGAGTTGGGAGAAGTAGCTGTCAATTGATCTGCAATATCTCATGTGTGCGGTCACAATGTGCGATACAATTATTTATAAGTGTTTACTACATTACAGAACAACAAAGTAGTGAAGATGAAGACAGTGAAGACTCAGAGGAGGAGACGGATGAAGAGACAGATGAAGACACCAGTGATACAGATGATGATGATGATGAGAACCATTGTACTGCCAAACATATTTCATAAACTGTTATATTTATTAAGAATTCTGGTTCAAAACAGATGGACTGTAGCTAATATCAGCATCTTTCGTGTGCGTTAACGACATACATTTTATAGATGTAAAAAAATAAAAAATATAACTATAATAGTATTTATGGTAGTTTTTTGTACATTCCTCTTGCAAACCTTTAAACAAAACATGTTCCATTTTAGAGGGGTTATCCCACAAATGTAAAGGTTATCTATACCTTCAGAAGCATTTTCTTTTTTATGATTGCATTTTGCTCATTTTTAACTAATAATCTTTTTTTTTTTCCAATTGGTCTTTATTAAAAATGTTCAACCGTTTCTGAGATACATGAGTTAAAAAATCTGTCTGTTTGCAAGCTGTCACTTTGTGTTTTCTATTAATCCCGTCATCTGACGGCTCATGTGTAGCTCTTATCTCTGATCTCCTGACCTCATAACTATTTATTTAAAGGGCATCTGTCAGCAGATTTGTACCTATGACTCTGGCTAACCTGTTACATGTGCACTTGGCAGCTGAAGACACCTGTGTTGGTCCCATGTTCTTATGCGCTCACATTGCTGAAAAAAATGAAGTTTTAGTATATGTAAATGAGCCTCTAGGAGCAACGGGGGCGTTACCATTACACCTAGAGGCTCTGCTCTCTCTGCAACTGCTGCTCTCCCTGCACTTTGACAGCGTCAGGTGTGATGATTTTTACACTGCCAGGCTCTGTCCATGAAAGAGGAGAGGGCGCGGAAGTTGCAGAAAGAGCTGAGACTCTAGGTGTAACGGCAACGCCCTCGTTGCTTCTAGAGGCTTATTTGCATATATTAAAACATCATTTTTTTCAGCAATGTGGACACATATGAACATGGGACCAACACAGATGTCTTCAGCTGCCAAGTAACAGGTCAGCCAGTACTATAGGTACCAATCTGCTGACAGATGCTCTATAAGTCATACTCTCATCAGTGACAAAAGTTGAGCTATAATGAGTGTCATTGTGCAGGGATGGGGAGGAGGTGAGCAGTGACCATCACCTTTTTTTCAATGGTGGATCGTGTGTTACCTGCTTCCAGCTTTTATAATAAAGGTTTTACCTTTCATTGTAATCCTGGATAATGACTGCTGAGAAATGATTTCTACAGAACAGGAAGTGTCGACTTATGAGTCTCGGTGATCAGTGAAAACTGCAATATTTTCATACAGTGACTTGAAAAGAAAAAGAAATTACAATTAAAGGGTCACTGAGTTTTGAGAGAACTTTTTGATATGTCAGAGACATATTAAAAATTTTAATTGGTGGGGGACTGAGTGCTGAGACCCCTACCTGTTGCTACAATGAGTAGAGAGAAGCTCTTGCATATTGCGCTATTTCTTCACACTGCAGGAGAGGAAGCAACACTGACTCAATAGAAAGTCTATCAGCCCATCTCAATCCCATCTCCTGCAGCTAAGCGAGTGTGTGCGATATATATGAGCACTTCTCTCTCCTTATTCTAGCGATTGGGTGTTTCAGCACTCAGACTCCCACCAATCAAAACTTTTCACAGGGCACCCCACCTGTCGGCAGATGTGTCCCTATGACACTGGCTGACCTGTTACATGTGCGCTTGGCAGCTGAAGACATCTGTGTTGGTCCCATGTTCCTATGTGCCCGCATTGCCGAGAAAAATGAAGTTTTGACATATGCAAAGGAGCTTCTAGGAGCAACGGGGGCGTTGTCATTACACCTAGAGCAGGGATCAGCAACCTCCGGCACTTCAGCTGTTGTGAAACTACAACGCCCAGCATGTTCCATTCACACCGTAGCAGAGAGAGCAGAGCCTCTAGGTGTAACGGCAACGCCCCCGTTGCTCCTAGAGACTCATTTGCATATATGAAATGGGACCAACACAGATGTCTTCAGCTGCCAAGCGCACATGTAACAGGTCAGCCAGTGTCATAGGGACAAATCTGCTGATAGAGGCCCTTTAATGTCAACGCTTGATTCAAAGTTTCAAGCGTTGTAAATTGTTAATTTGATCAGCACCACATTTCTCTTCTAATCACTAGGTTGTTGAATTTGTCAGATAGCTGGTATATTTTAAGATTTTTTATTTTTGTTATATTGTATCCACATCAGCTTGCCCCCGAGCTGAGCTGGTCACGCCATCACGCTCAAATGATCTCAGATTAGTTGTGTCCAGGGGCTTTCAAACAATGTCCTTTGATGACGTGGTCCTCATGCACTAAAAATGGTGTATCTTCCAGCGATCAGCGTCCTTGTCACAGGACCTTGAAGAATTAACTCTGTGCCTGTCTTGGGATGCCTCCTTGCTGACAGAAGGAAGCGCTCCTGGGCAGAAGACAGTATTAGTATTTAGAGCCAAGTGACAGGGTGCCTCTAACTCAAGTGGGTGAGCTCCAAATAGAAACCTACAAAAGACGTCATGTACTATCCAAAATCCTGCAGAACAGAACAAATCATGCACCTGACACAGAATGTAAAATTAATGGGGGATGATTCAACCCTGGCGATCAAGTAGAAGGTAGTTTTATTTATGACATAACACAGACAATGGACCGGACACAAGTCATTGCCTTATCTCGTCTGGTACCGTTACTCATTGTTTATGTGAGAAATACAAGCCCATAATTCATTATAGCCCCGGACGTGCGCTGCGTCCTCTCATTCTTGGTTATGCTTTATGGAGCAGCTGGTTGACATTTTGCCTGCGGTCTGGGTCGGGGTGTAGTTTTTTGTTTATAGCCATATAGTAAAAGAAAGATTATTTCGCTGAATGTAACTTACCCATCAATAACGTTCCCTTATTTTATCCTGTATCAGCCGCGACAGACATGGAAGTACCACAGCAAGCAAAAATGTCTCATTATTCCATTTGTTTTAGTAGCTGGCAAACATTTGGCTGACAGATTTTAAAGTCTTTGGGGAAAGATCTATCAAAGCAGGTGCAAAGGAAAACTGGCTTAGTTGTCCCTAGCAACCAATCAGATTGATCCTTTTATTTTCCAAAGGGGCTCTGAAAAGTGTAAGTTGGAATCTAATTGGCTGTCTATATCTAGTCTGTTTCCAGTAGTCATATATAGGGTGTGAGGAATATGGATGATCATTTATGTCACGGCTGAGGATGGGGAAAACCCTCAGCCATGCGATGCCACGAGATGTTAGTGGCTGCTCGGCCAGGACCACAGAATTAGGGAGCAAGTCACCTCCTAATGCATCCCTAATCTGACCCTGACTCCTAGCTGCATGAGCCGCCCTTGAAGGTAGGAGGGCTCATGCTCAGGAACCTCGGATCCCTACTAACCCTCCGCCGATCCCTGTACTAGGAGCTGGGTAGACCACCTGTTCCTCCTGGATATGGAGAAACAGGAGTCTAAACTGGCCGGGCTGCAAGGGGAACAGAAACAGACATATGGCAATGGCAGGTAAGTGCAACTAGTACCACACCTACCTGCCACAGACACAGAGCCTGGAACCCAAGTATAAGTGCTGCTGTCCACAACAACACAAGAGACAGAGCACACACCACATAGGAACCCAGGAAACCATACGCTGCAATAAATAAGTATAACACCAACACATCTTCATAACATCATGTATCACAATTTATGACCACAAGGGTGGCCCTCACTGGCAGATGGAATAAGGGACCAGGAGGGTGCCTCCAGCTTACAAACAAGGCTGGAGTACCCCTCAGCTTCAGGTCTCCACTGAGGCTTTATAGCCCAAGTAGCCACACCCACACAGACACACCCAGTGTTCACACACAAGGAAGGGACTTAACCCTTCACCCACCAGGGAAGGGAAGACAGCCACTTAAAGGGAAACGCACACAAACACACTCACCTGTTACCGCCGGCAACGGCATGCGTGGCAACCATGTCCTGAGGAACAGCCAGCACATGCACACAACACCAGACGTTGCCGCGGACAACCACAAGAGAAAGGAGGTGTCACAGTGCATACAAACATAACCTCGTGCACAACAAACAAAGTGCATAGACAAAACTCCACGTTGTCAAAGACAACCGCATGCATATCTGTTGTCCGCGGCAACCGCACTTGAGGCATACAACTAAGTGCCCCCAGCTGCGGTTGACACAACACCCAGACCGCGGGCAACTGCATGCGGCTCCCAAGTGCATACATACACACACACACAACCAGGTGAAACCGCATGCGCTTGACAGTAAGCTGCCTAGCAACAGCTCAGGCTGCTATACTGCCAAGTACCAATCATGTTGCCAGCGGCAACCACACGTGAGACAACCTACCAGCAGCCCTCACCATGTGGTTGACAATAAAACCGAACCGCAGGCAACTGCATGCGGATCCAGAGTCACGACCATGACCATGGGTCGTGACAATTTATGGGCAGCCCTGATTGTCATTTTATTCACCTTTTGGCATGTACACAGTCAGTGTACATGCAAAATAAGTTCTCGCCCCCCAGCCATCTGATGTCAGCTAGCAAGGGAGGAAGCCCCAGGGGTCCAGGCTTCAAGGAGGCCCCAGGTGGATAAAGTCACACCTCAACCAGTCAGGGTGGAGGCAAGCTAATCCTGCAGGAAAACCCTCAGCAGGAGGTCTATGTTGGCACCTACATTTCATAAGGAATTATGAATCGTCCGTCCATTCCAGGCATAATTCGGTTATATTTTTGCGATCCTGGGGCAAAGCCAAACATCCACGTGGTCCTGGCTTGATGCTAGGATGTCCGGGAGGGGAGATATACATATCTCCCCATAGAAACCAAATAACGGTACCATGCTTGGACTCTAGTTGTAGCAGAAACCGAGGCGGATCAATTGGGCCCGGACCCATTCTGGTCTGCGGCACTGAGCCTTAAGGGGTTTTATGGGTCATTTGCTGCCAGCACCAGAGGGGTGGACCCTTCCCAGAGGCGGGGAGGGGAGCGGCCGGCTACAGGTCATAGGCCCATGCAAGCCAGCGGGCGGTGTCTTTTCTGAAGGGGGTCACATCATGCCAATGTGTTTGGAGAGACCGGGAACCAGCTAACATCACTGCCCCCGCGTGACTGCAGCCAAGGACTATTCTACCCTCATAGCCCAAAGGAACTTTCATTTACCCGGTAACTGACTTTTGCTCTGCTTAACCCTGTTGTACCTATATCACTTGTATCTGTATCCTCAGACCACTGTATATATTCTCTGTGTATATTGTGTTATATCTAGTGTGCCCTTAAGGCGATTAAATATATAATTTAATCTTGTGCTATCTTGTATCTCGATCACGAATCCCCACGTCTGTGTTTCGGCCTAGTTATAAGCTATTGCAGGTTGATTTCTCACCCTATATAATCCCGTTAGCAGACCGGGCTTATATCAAACGAAAAGCTGGTGGCAGATTATCCGGGCTGAGACAGCGCTGTTTTCACTGCAGCAGTGAAAAGGCTCTCTCAGCTGGTTGCCTCTCTGTGCCCGCGTGGACAGGAGGTGTATATGTAAACTGTACCAAGCTGACCTTACCTGCTCCTCTGGAGGGCGTAACGTCACGCGTTGGTAACAAGTGACCATACTGCGTCTCGTCAGCTCAACGTAGGTGACGTCAAGTGGGCATGAGGCGTGGTATTGCAGTGTACTCAAGTTAGGGTTAATAGTGTTCCTGGGTGTTGTAGTGCAATCGTGACCACTAACCTGGGACAGCTGACTCTCTGCAAGGGCAGGTAGTGATAGGTAGTGTTCGTGACGCCAGTGCCAATTGAACGGTGGCACGCCGTTTGCTGATAGCAGGAATAACTGAGGAACCACGTGACGATAAAACAGAACTTGAATTTTACTTGATCTTAAGTAGTCATCATACATGGACATAGATGGAAGCGCAGTTCCTTTGAAGACAGTTGGTTTCGGTACAAAAATGCAGGCAATATGTAGCAAGGTGATCTCAGAGGGTTAAACACAGGACTTGCAGTACAGGCGGCTTGCACTCTATTCCTGACTGATCCTGGAACATGGAAACTATTCCCCAAGGCCCAATGCCCTAGCTCTGGCGTATATCCTTGGGTCTGTAATAATCAAGTACCTCCTCTGCTGTCTTTAGTACCTCTTGCTTTCCCAGACATGCCTCTGCCTCTCTCAGTTTCCTCAGGCTGGTTAACCGTGGTGTTCCTGCTTCTGCAAATATGGACTCAGGAGGGGAACCTTCTCCTTGGATCTGGAACCCGGTTACAGGGACTGCAATACCCTCTCCTAGTCTGCAAGCTCCAGGCCTGCTCTGCTTTCACAGGCTCATGGCCTGGACTTAACTCAGACATAGTCTGATCTCTGCCTTCCTTTCCCTGACTGGGCCTTATATAACCTAGGGCTCCCTAGCTCCCTCTATTGACTCAGAGCTGGAATGACACCCCTAGCAGGCCTACACATGCACATTTCACAGTAACAGGGAAGTACATAGCATTACATGACATTATATTTTATGAAGATGACTTATACCAACCTCCCCATAAATAAGGGGAAACGACAGCACACAAGTGACCCTTCTGTAGTGACGGGCATTACAGCTCCCGTACACTACAGTATTCGTCACATAGGGGGTCATTTAGTAACCAGAAATACCCCTATATTAGGCGTATTTATGGCGCAGATTGCGAAGCAAAGGTCTTGTGACTTTTCCCTGCTCACGCCAGGTCTGAAAAAGTGGGCAGGGAAGGGGCTGGCCGGTCTCACTTACCATTTTAAATGCCTAGTTTAGGCGTAGAAAATGGTCTAAATGTAAGACAGCAAGGAAACTGTCTTAGGTCGCTTTCATACGTGCGAGTGTCATGTCCCGGACTCGCAGCGCAGCTCCCATCCTGAACTTCCAGCACTGCCGGGGTCGCATAGCATTATATTGATTTACGATGCTATGGAACCCTTAGAGGCTGTTAGTTTTACCCAATACATTACAGAACTGTAAGGCCTCTTTCACACGGGCGTTGCGGGAAAATGTGCGGGTGCGTTGCGGGAACACCCGCGATTTTTCCGCGCGAGTGCAAAACATTGTAATGCGTTTTGCACTCGCGTGAGAAAAATCGTGCGTGTTTGGTACCCAAACCCGAACTTCTTCACAGAAGTTCGGGATTGGGATCGGTGTTCTGTGGATTGTATTATTTTCCCTTATAACATGGTTATAAGGGAAAATAATAGCATTCTGAATACCATGGTGAATCACCATGGTAAAAGATCATGTGACGTACCATGTGATGACCGGAGTGACGTCATCACAGGTCCTTGAACTATAATTAATGCTCACCACAGGTCCTAGTCAGTAAAAGAGACAGACGGAGATGCCGGGCTGCGCGATCAAGTGGATTAAGGTGAGTTAAATGATTATTTATTCATTTTTTAACCCCTCCAGCGCTGTTTTACTATGCATTCTGTATTCAGAATGCTATTATTTTCCCTTATAACCATGTTATAAGGGAAAATAATAATGATCGGGTCTCCATCCCGATCGTCTCCTAGCAACCGTACGGGAAAATTGCACCGCATCCGCACTTGCTTGCGGATGCTTGCGATTTTCACGCAACCCCATTCATTTCTATGGGGCCTGCGTTACGTGAAAAACGCACAAAGAGGAGCATGCTGTGATTTTCACGCAACGCAAAAGTGATGCGTGAAAATCACCGCTCATGTGCACAGCCCCATAGAAATGAATGGGTCAGTATTCAGTGCGGGTGCAATGCGTTCACCTCCCGCATCGCATCCGCGCGGAATACTCGCTCGTGTGAAAGGGGCCTAAGGGTTACATGGCATCATAAATAAATATAATGCTATGCGACCAGGGCAGTGCTGGAAGTTCAGGGCGGGAGCTGTGCTGTGAGTCCGGGGCGTGACACTTGCTCGTCTGAAAGGGGCCTTACACTTTGAAGAAGTGGTGGATCAGTTGAAGGAACTGAGAGTCTGACGCCAGTCTTAAAAAATTACCCCCATATTCCTTAAAGGGACTTTTCAGGAGTTTGGTATTGATGGCCTATCCTCACTATAGGTCATCAAAAACTCATCAGTGAGGTCCACCTCCCTGCACCCCCGCCGTTCAGATGTTTGAAGGAGCTGCAGCTGTCTAGTAAGTGCAACAGCCTCTTCTTAGGTAAGTGACATGATGTTTATCGGTCACATGGCCTATATGCAGCTCAGTGCTATTCAAGTGAATAGGCCTGGGCTGCAATACCAAGCACAGCCACTATACAATGTATGGCGCTGTGCTTGGTATGCTGTGAGGAAGCCGCGCTGCTCACTGGAGATCCGCAGAAGATCGGTGTCGAACCCCCGGTGATCATATATTGATGACTTTTCCTGAGGATAAGTCAAATTAAAATTTCCTCTTCTTAATAAAAAAAAAAAGCTATAAATTCAGAAATCTGGGGAGTTGCACATTGCGTTCTGCATTGCCTGGGACTGATTGACACACATTTACTGGGAAAGTGGGTGGTGCGGGGGGACCATACTCATTTTAGCTATTGGGCCCTATGAGAACTGTGTGCACCCCTGCTTTTATCACTGGATATTAGAGCCACATGGCACAGGATTTGAATGTAACCAAGAGGCTTTGACTTCCACAGATAAAAGATTTTACTAACAGGCTAAGGCCTCTTTCACACTTGCGTTGTCCGGATCCGGCGTGTACTCCACTTGCCGGAATTACACTCCGGATCCGGAAAAACGCAAGTGTACTGAAAGCATTTGAAGACGGAACCGTCTTCCAAATGCTTTCAGTGTTACTATGGCACCCAGGACGCTATTAAAGTCCTGGTTGCCATAGTAGGAGCGGGGAGCGGGGGAGCGGTATACTTACAGTCCGTGCGGCTCCCGGGGCGCTCCAGAATGACGTCAGAGCGCCCCATGCGCATGGATGACGTGATCCATGCGATCACGTGATCCATGCGCTTGGGGCGCCCTGACGTCACTCTGGAGCGCCCGGGGAGCCGCACGGACGGTAAGTACACTGCTCCCCCGCTCCCCACTACACTTACCATGGCTGTCAGGACTTTAGCGTCCCGGCAGCCATGGTAACCATTCTGAAAAAGCTAAATGTCGGCTCCGGCAATGCGCCGAAACGACGTTTAGCTTAAGGCCGGATCCGGATCAATGCCTTCCAATGGGCATTAATTCCGGATCCGGCCTTGCGGCAAGTGTTCCGGATTTTTGGCCGGAGCAAAAAGCGCAGCATGCTGCGGTATTTTCTCCGGCCAACAAACGTTCCGTACCGGAACTGAAGACATCCTGATGCATCCTGAACGGATTACTCTCCATTCAGAATGCATTAGGATAATCCTGATCAGGATTCTTCCGGCATAGAGCCCCGACGACGGAACTCTATGCCGGAAGACAATAACGCAGGTGTGAAAGAGCCCTAAGCATTTCTTCCATATCTTTGTAACAAAATGTCAAAAGTGTAACAACGTGAATTTGTAAGTGAATTCAAGGAATAAAACTTTATATTTGGCTCCCAGTGTTGCCACTGAACTAACAGAGAGATGAAAGCTGTAAAAGAAATAAAATGTATTAGCAATACAAACTGTGAGAGAAATGAACTTTTCAGAAGGTGCCGGTGCATGAAGCTGACATTTCCGTAGTATGAGTTCTGGTTTGAAATAAAATCTCTAAAATGGGTTTCAGATAAAAGGAAAACTATATACAGTTCGTATACATAATGTCATCAGCACATCTCACTCCTGTGCTTCTCGCTTCCTATCACATTCTGCCTTGTCCTTGCTGCATATTAATAGACTTCTGAGACTCTGTACATCTTGCCATGACAGCTTTGCCCTATCTGTTTTCAATGGATATCTAAATAATCTGTTTCTAAAAAGAAAGCTGAACCTCTGATGCCACCCGATGTAATGTAGTTATCCTATACGCCAATGCTTGACCTCAGGGCCGGGCCGAAACAGAGGCTGGGGAGGCTCCAGCCTCAGGGCGCAGCTTGGGGTGGGCGGAAAAACAAACTTTTTTTTATTTTTTTATCACTTACTTGCCAGCAGCGCTGCCGGGCGCCCTCCCCAGCCAGTGTTCACTCTAAGCTGCGCTTGTGTTAAGCCACAGATAGGAGCAGGAGGCTGCTGATTGGCCAGTATCAGCTAGCTGCCCTGCCATTGGTCCATCCTTTCACACCCCCTTCTCTCTGGAGCTGAACACAGAAGGAGGCAGGCGTTCTCACAGTGGATCATGTGACCATGAAGGAGCATGTGACCAGTGACGTCACAGACCTCCTTCTAACAAATCCATTCTAGCATCTACCCAGCATGTATGGCAGGACTCTGCTGAGCAAAGACCATGTGCCCAGGTGAGGTGACCACAGAAGTGCCCTGGCATCTGTCTGTCTGTAAAAACTAATACCCAAGAGGCTAAACAAAACCCTACTTGTCTGCTTCTGACCCTAATCTTAACACATAACGTTCATTTGATTGCAATTTACTCTAACACTTAGAGGGATTTTTTTTAAAGCCTGCTGTTTCTCTAGATGACCATATGCTGATAGTAGTCTTAATAGAGTCTCAAAGGTCTGTAAAAATAGGGTAACTGCTTTTATAGACCCTTGAGACTCTATTAACACTACTATAAATATAAGGTCACCTAGAGAAAGAGCAAGTTTTTAAAATTATTTTTTTTCCTTTAGGTGTTAAAACATAACTTATTTGATTGCTTGAACACCTAAAGGAAAACAAATTAAAAACCTGCTGTGTCTCTAGATGACCTTATGTTGATAGCAGTGGTAATAGAGTCTGAAAGGTCTATAGAAGCAGTTACCCTATTTTTACAGACCTTTGAGGCTCTATTAACACTACTGTCAACATAAGGTCATCTAGAGACACAGCAGGTTTTTAAAATGATTTTTCCTTTAGGTGTTACAGCAATCAAATGAAAGTTATGTTTTAACACCTAAAGGAAAAACACAATTAAAAAAACCTGCTGTTTCTCTAAATGACCTGATGTTGACAGTGGTGTTAATAGAGTCTCAAAGGTTTGTAAAAATTGTGTACCTGCTTCTATAGACCTTTGAGACTCTATTACCATGACTTTTAGCATAAGATCATCTGGAGAAACATCAGTTTTTTTTAATTATTATTTTTTCTTTTGGTGTTAGAGCAATCAAATGGAGGGGGAGAAATGTGACAGGGGTGAGGATGGGGTTACATGATGGGCCGGAGACAATGTCTGTAGTCTGTCTGTTTCATGGACGGGGAGAAATATGACATGGAGGGCTGATGACTGACATGGGGGTCTGATCTGAGGCATTGGGGCTGTGCCTGTGAGCTGAGGTCTAATTAACATTGGGGGTCTGATGGCTGGTCTGACCTGAGGTGGAATGAAAAATATTGTTTCCTATTATCCTCCTCTAAAACCTAGGTGCGTCTTGGGGTAGGTTGGGGTGGGAGATGATTAATAACAAACATACATATCTAAATGGCGTGGGGGGGGGGGGGGGTTGCTTGAGTCATCTACTGATCAGTGATCATCAGAGCATTAGAGCTGCAGGAATAAATAACATCTAAATGTCTGGTGGGGTAGATGGGGGGGGGGGGGGCGCACTTGGGCAGCTCAGCCTCTGTTGGTGGTGGACCTTGTCCCAGCCCTGCTTGACCTTTTAAACAGGCCTTGAGGTACTACTTGGATATAAGCTAAGCCAGCACCTCATCTGCAGACAGCTGTTTTGGGGAACTTGGCTGTAATCAATTCAGAGCAGAGAGAACTGGCTTAACTTTTGAGAGGCCTTCTTCAGGATTTGAGGAATACTATTTCATCTTATCAAGAGCGCCTAGTAGGTGTAAGGCAGAGATACCCAACCTGCGGACCTCCAGCTGTTGCAAAACTACAATTCCCAGCATGCCTGGACAGCCTACAGATATTAGGGCATGCTGGGAGTTGTAGTTTTGCAACAGCTGGAGGGCCACAAGTTGAGCATCCCTGGTGTGAGGAGTCTTATAGGTCATGCAGTGCTAACTCTTGGAAAAGGGTATGCAAATTACTTCCTTACAAAAAGAAAGGAAAGCTGAACCTCTGATGCCACTAGATATAAGGTAGCTATCCTATAAGTCAATACTCTGCCTTTTAAACAGGCATTGAGACATAACTGGAATAATAGCTATGCCAGTACTTTCGGAGTGATTGCCCCTCATCAGTGCAGATGAGGTAAGGGCTTAGCTATTATCCAAGATGTGACTCAAAGTCTTATTAAACGGTTGATCATTGACTTATAGGATAGCTACCTCACATGTAATGGCATCAGACCAGAACTCGCTACCCCAACATATCAAACTCTCACCTACAGTGGAATCCTTCAAAAGAAACCTGAAAACCCACCTCTTCAGACAAGCCTACAACCAGTGACCCTGCTGCCTCTATACCGCCATGACCAACTTCACCCGCACCTACTGTGTCCTTCTCCCATACCATGTAGATTGTAAGCCCTCACGGGCAGGGCCCTCTCTCCTTCTGTACCAGTCTGTAACTCGTCTTGTTTATGATTAGTGCAATTGTCTGTATTATGTATGTGCACCCCTTATCATATGTATAGCGCTATGGAATGAATGGTGCTTTAATAATAAATTATAATAATCAGAGGTTGGGATTTCATTTCTTTTTGGAAAGAGAGTTAATTTGCATACCCTTTTCCGAGAGGAGCATTGCCTGGCCTATAAGACTCCTTACGCCTGCTAGGAATTTTCCATAAGAAGAAATAGTACCTCCCAATGGATATCTGTGATTTTTTTTATGTATCTCACTAAGGGGGTTTGTCAGGGCTTCAATTTTATTGACTACAAGAAAGCTTGATTAAAGAGGGTGTCTCACATCAGTAAGTGGCATTTATCATGTAGAGAAAGTTAATACAAGGCACTTACTAATGTATTGTGATTGTCCATATTACCTCCTTTGCTGGCTGGATTTATTTTTCCATCACATCATACATTGCTCGTTTCCATGGTTACAGACCACCCTGCAATCCATTAGTGGTGGTCGTGCTTGCAAAATATAGGAAAAAGCACCAGCCTATGTTCTCTCCCATAGTCCCGGCCACTAGAGAGGCTGATGCTTCTTCCTATTGTGTGCAAGCACAACCCCCACTGATGGATTGCAGGGTGGTCTGTAACCAAGGAAACAAGCAGTGTATAATGTGATGGAAAAATGAATCCATCCAGCAATGGAGGCAATATGGATAATCACAATACATTAGTAAGTGCCTTGTATTAACTTTCTCTACATGATAAATGCAACTTACTGAAGTGAGACATTCTCTTTAAATTGTTTCCTTTAAAGGATAACTGTCGTATTTTTTTATTTTTTTTTGGAGTATTGGATTGTGGTGATTAATATCACCTTGGTGGCCCTATTTCAACTTTTCACTGTGTATTCAATTACCCCTTAATTCCACAGTTTTGTCCCCTGTACTGCCTACTTTTACCTGTGCTTAAAATAGGGTTGCTGCGTGCAAGGTCAGATTACTGACAGCCAGGGACTGTAAGTAAATGATTAAAGCCAGGTCCTCCCCAGCAGCTGATAACAGTGCCTGGGCTGTGTGCACTTCTCCCTGTCCCTGCGCTTGGCAGACGCTCCCTCACTCAGCAGAGCTGGAGAATGCAGAGTTGAAGCAGCGCAGACCAGGGAAGGGAGATCTGCCATCTGCTCAGTGTATAAATGAAAGCAACATGTGGTAAGAGGACCCCTTTGTGCTGCAGGAGATTAACCCTTTAGGGGGGAGAGCTCTGGTTACTGACACTTTTGGGGGGCTATTGTTACTGGCTAGTGAGGGCAGGCGGGATTAGCCTCAGGGTGAGGGCAGTTAACTGAATAGTGAAATTGCAGTTTTATGCAGACTGGTTGCTAAGGGCTGAATCTTATTAAATATGGGGTAAGTCAGTCTAATAGTAACTGATTCTGGAATATCATGTTATTAGTAACTACATATATGAAAATTGAAATTAGGGTCTAAGTGTGACAGTTATCCTTTAAGAAAGCTAGCTAAACACAGGATGTTTTATGCTTCAAGAGTTAGAGATATCACAGAGATAGCCTCTTGCACACGACCGTATATATTTTGCAGTGCGCAAAAAACTGATTCGCAAACAAAAGGATGACATCCATGTGCATTCTGTATTTTGCGGAACGGAACAGCTGGCCCTTCATAGAACAGTACTATCCTTGTCCGTAATGTGGACAATAATAGGACATGTTCTATTTTTTTGCGGAACGGAAATACGGATATACGGAAACGGAATGCACACAGAGTAACTTCAGTTTTTTTTGCGGACCCATTTAAGTGAATGGTTCCACAAAAAAAACGGAACGGACATGGAAAGAAAATACGTTCGTGTTCAAGAGGCCCAAGGAGCCAGTTCACACAAACGTGTGCTGCCCGTTGCCGTATTGCGGACTGCATTTGCGGATCTGCAATACACGTGCACCGTTCCGTGGCCATTCCTCATCACGGATGCGGACCCATTTATTTTAATGGGTCCGCAAATCCGGAGATACAGAACGAAAGAACGGAACCGAACACTACAGAAGCTCTACGGAGTGCTTTCTTGGGTTCCGTTCCGTGCTTCAGCATCGCAAAAAGATAGAACTTGCTCTATCTTTTTGCGGAATGGAAGGATCGCGGACCCATTCAAGTGAATGGGTCTGTAATCCCCATGCGCCTGCCCCACGGACGGTGCCCGTGCATTGCAGACCGCAATTTTTGCGGTCCACAGCACGGGCTTCACGCGTTCGTGTGAACGATGCCCTAAATGTGAGATTTTCACCCTCAGTCACATCTGATTTTCAGTCTTCCAATCAAGAAACTGAAATGATTCAGGCCTATTGAGCCAGGCACAATTCTTGGGGTATCTTTGACTGATACACTAATATGGGGGCATCTATCACTTGTATACTGTTGTGTGTGTGTTTATGCAGTGACCAGGAACGGGTTCGCTGACGCCACTTTAATGCAGTGGCAGGGTCAGATGGATAATATATCCTGAATTTGTTTGTGACGCCAATTGCAGTGTGCGCAGGGTACTATCCCAGGGCCCTTCCAAGGTGTTATAACGCACGTCCCAGATTAGGAATGCCAGAGTGGTGTAATGGCCTATAATGTCTCTATAGCTTGATGTTAGTTGTGTCACGGTGTCTCCTACCTGGGGACGGCCGGACTCCTGGCTCCTGGCTCACTTGCAATAAATTTGAGTGTAGTGTTAGTTGGAGTAATAGAGGAACTTTGCAGAATAAATGATGTCCAGACCTTTAGATTAAGTTCAAACATTGATTTACTTGAGGTAACTTTCATCCAAGCAGTATACAGCTTTGGTCTCTTGGTCCCAGCAGGTTTTGGCAATCATTGGCAGGAATGTAAAACGTCTGCTTGGTAGCTCTGAAATTGTGGCAGGGTTAGCTTCTGCACTTCTCTGGTACCTTCTGCTGTATGGGGACAGACTAGATGAGGAGGGATTAGCATCTCCTAGACACTGGACTTATCTCACAGATGGTTTCTGAGGGGATGCTTTCTTCCTGGAACTCAGGAGTTTGTCTGTTGTTTCTGCTTTATTCATCCAGCTGAGCTGAAGGTGCTGAAGCTTGGTATATGGCCAACTCTCATCCGAGACTAGGTCCTTGCTGTCTTCCCTATGCAGGCGAACGCCTGAACGCTATCACACAGCCTTCCCCTAGCAGGGGGGAGGCTACACTGACCCTAACTTCCTTCTCCACCCATGCTGCAGGATGTGGGACCAGCCCACTCTCTCCACAGAGGGGGAGCAAAGCTGAAATAATCCATTCCAGCTCAGATACACTAAACTGTGACTTGTACTTGCCAATGTGTTGCTGCCACCTACTGGTAATAAGGAAAATTACATGAACAATTGCATTTAACATGGTTTTGTATGCACATTTGTGGAGGACATAATATAAATCTCAATGAAAACAAGCAAATAACATCATATCAGCATGGCTTCATGAGGGATCGGTCATGTCAAACTAATTTAATCAGTTTCTATGAGGAGGTAAGTTCTAGACTTGACAGCGGCGAATCAATGGATGTCGTATATCTGGACTTCTTCAAAGCATTTGACACTGTACCACATAAAAGGTTAGTATATAAAATGAGAATGCTCGGACCGGGAGAAAACGTCTGTATGTGGGTAAGTAACTGGCTGAGGGATAGAAAACAGAGGGTGGTTATTAATGGTACACACTCAGATTGGGTCACTGTCACTAGTGGGGTACCTCAGGGGTCAGTATTGGGCCCTATTCTCTTCAATATATTTATTAATGATCTTGTAGAAGGCTTGCACAGTTAAATAGCATTTTTTGCAGATGACACTAAACTGTGTAAAGTAATTAACACTGAAGAGGACAGTATACTGCTACAGAGGGATCTGGATAGATTGTAGGCTTCGGCAGATAAGTGGCAGATGAGGTTTAACACTGACAAATGTAAAGTTATGCACATGGGAAGAAATAATGCAAGTCACCCGTACATACTAAATGATAAAACACATGGAAAAGGACCTAGGAATTTTAATAAACAGACAGCTAAACTATAGAAACCAGTGCCAGGCTTCTGCTGCGAAGGCCAATAAGATAATGGTTTGCATCAAAAGGGGCATAGATGCCCGTGATGAGAACATAGTCCTATCACTTTACAAATCACTGGTCAGACCACACATGGAGTACTGTGTACAGTTCTGGGCTCCTGTGAACAAGGCAGACATAGCAGAGCTGGAGAGGGTTCAGAGGAGGGCAACTAGAGTAATAACTGGAATGGGGGGACTACAGTACCCTGAAAGATTATCAACATTAGGGTTATTCACTTTAGAAAAAAGACGACTGAGGGGAGATCTAATTAATATGTATAAATATATCAGGGGTCAGTACAGAGATCTCTCCCATCATCTATTTATCCCCAGGACTGTGACTGTGACGAGGGGACATCCTCTGCGTCTGGAGGAAAGAAGGTTTGTACACAAACATAGAAGAGGATTCTTTACGGTAAGAGCAGTGAGACTATGGAACTCTCTGCCTGAGGAGGTGGTGATGGTGAGTACAATAAAGGAATTCAAGAGGGGCCTGGATGTATTTCTGGAGTGTAATAATATTACAGGCTATAGCTACTAGAGAGGGGTCGTTGATCCAGGGAGTTATTCTGATTGCCTGATTGGTGTCGGGAAGGAATTTTTTCCCCCTTAAGTGGGAAAAATTGGCTTCTACCTCACAGGGTTGTTTTTTTTTTGCCTTCCTCTGGATCAACTTGCAGGATAACAGGCCGAACTGGATGGACAAATGTCTTTTTTCGGCCTTGTCTACTATGTTACTATGCATGTTACATCCGATGACAGTATAAAGGCTCTTAGAAGATAGTAGAGGGGTAGAGGCGTGTAGTAACACAACTCTGGGGTGTTACATATAGATGACACATTTGTGTGCTGGCATCATACCTGAGATATATGTGGCTGCAATACTGTGGCATATTTGGCTGACACTAATATTGGGGCATATGTGGCTTCTGCATTTCTGGCTGATGGAAATACTGTATGTTCGGATTTGTGGCTTCCATACTGTTATGGGGCATCTTTGCCTGGCACATTAATTATATATATATATATATTTATTAATTATTTATTTATTAATTCATTCTAATCTTTAAGATAATGAGGGGTGCGTTGCAAAAACGGGTATGTTTTCCCCATTGACCTCAGCGAGCACACATACCCGCTTTTGCAATGCACCCCACATTATCACCCTGTGTGAACTGGACCTAACAACTCCCATAAATACATTCAGGTTTTCATCAGAGTGTAAAGGCAGAAACAATTTACACTATGTAATGACTGCTCCTGGAGCGTGAAGAAAAATATAATTTATACATAAGTGGATTAATAAATTAAGAAAAAACACACCACATCCTCTATCCCCTAAACACAGAAGAGATAGGGCAGCAGCAGAATTTCAAATTCACTCTTATGATGATCTCCCCATATGGATTATCCCAGATTAGGCCTCCGAGGATCATTCTAATGCTTTTTACTCACTGGCTTTCTATAATAAAATAGCCAACTGGGATTTGACTTTTAGGATTTGGATAATAGATTTAGCACAGCGAGTCCTGAATCAATCCTGAAATATAACACTTGGAAACGTCCTATCAGTATGAGGACACAAAACCCCAGCAATGGCACAGTGTCTTGAGACGGACCTGTCTTTTCGTACATTTGCTCAACTTGAGTATTTAGTCAGTATAAGGATAGATTCATTGGGTAGTTAGGCCTCATTCACACATCGGCGTCCGTGATCAAATCCACGATAAGATGGTGAGTGATTCATCCATGAAGATTTCCGTGGTTTGGTCCGTGTGTCCGTTTTCTGTTCTCCGCATCTCATTCATGTTCCACGGACAGGGCAGCTGATAATCAATTTTAAGATCATCTCCTATAAATGAATTAGGAAACATGGATGGCGTCCGTCTTGGGTCCATGTTTTTCACGGACCCATAAACCATGATGGCGGTGCAAACGTGGACAAAAATAGGGCATACTTTCGTGCTAAACCCACAGACCACGCTAAAGCACGGATGTATAAATACACACATTAAAATGAATGGGTATGTGTGCTGTCTGAGGAGAACACGGATCGCACGTGTCCGTAACTCACTGACCTGTGAATCAGGCCCTAGCTGAAGCTGCATAAAAGCTCCTAATGAATAATCTTCTGACCCTGCTGTTTTATAAGCACTGATCCCCAAAAAAGTTAGGGTTGTAGCATAGCAAAGCACAACACAGCATGTGTGCAGCAGCAGCACATGCTCCAACAGCGGAAGCAGAGCCTCTGTGTGACTTGTCAGGGCCAGGTGAGATGACCCTCTAAATGAAGAGGCAGGTGGGCACTTCTTCACCTGCGACGGCAGCACCTCACAGGTGAGAACATTTGTTTGTTAGAATCTATTCCCTAGGGGTTGTCCGGGATTGGGGACATTTGTCTATTAGTAATCTAATAACATAAACATTACAAACATGCATGTGGTACCTTTAGAACATATTGCTGAAGCCCTGTTTTCCTCCTTTCAATTCATGCCCGGAAGTGAGTCTTTTCTTATCTTCAGTGACGTACCGGGTCCCTAGCAGGCGAGCATAGCTTCCTCTTCCTCTGCCAGGGAGCCCGGTGACGTCACTGGCAGTCTAGATAATAATGCAGAGAGGTTGGAGGGGCGGTAACTTGTCCGGCCGGCATCGCGCTAAGCCCCGCCCCCAGTCGGTGACGTCACCGCCCCTTCAGCATTACAATGAATGGAGGAGGATTACTATGCTTGTTAGCATAGAAAACTCCTCCCATCAGAATTACTAGCTAATGGGGCAGAAGGCTTTAGAAAGGAGGAATTCCTTTCACCACAGGATGACATGGCCATGCTAATTGCATATATTGCATTTAGACAATGGCATGTTGATTGTGTAAAACAATGGCTCAGTTGAAAGAAAAGGTAATAATAGTGTAATCAGTCTGCTTTTTTTTTTTGTTGATTTGAAATAAACGGATAATCCTATTTATGTAATGAGGCTGCTTTTGTCTAGTTTAAAATCATTTTTTTAGCCCCGTACTTGTGTTTTGGAATGAATCTTTTTAGCACATTCTCCTTTTGGAGTTGCAGTGTGTGCATTTCACTTTCCTGTGGTTAGGCTACTTTCGCATTTGCAGCAGGACGGATCCGACAGGCTGTTCACCATGTCGGATCCGTCCTTCCGCTATTTCGCCGTGCCGCCGCTCTGTCCCCATTGACTATAATGGAGACAGGGGCGGAGCTCCGGCGCAGCACGGCAGTGCACGGCGAAAGGCCGCCGGATTAAAAGTCCTGCATGTCCGACTTTTTAGTCCAGCGTCCTCTCACCGCGAACTGCCGTACTGCGCCGGAGCTCCGCCCCCATTATAGTCAATGGGGAAGGAGTGGCGGCACGGCGAAATAGCGGAAGGACGGATCCGACAGGGTGAACAGCCTGTCGGATCCGTCCTGCCGCAAGTGTGAAAGTAGCCTTATACATCTGTTTTAACTGATTGCCAGGTCAGTATATAAGGTTTACCTTGAAATATATATATATATATATATATATATATATATGGGAGCGTGCCCCTTACAGTGTGACTGTGTCCGGTATGTTTATGGATGCATGTGGGAGCGTGCTCCTTAGGCCTCATGCACACGAACGTTTTTTTTCACGGTCCGCAAAAACGGGGTCCGTAGGTCCGTGATCCGTGACCGTTTTTTCGTCCGTGGGTCTTCCTTGATTTTTGGAGGATCCACGGACATGAAAAAAAAGTCGTTTTGGTGTCCGCCTGGCCGTGCGGAGCCAAACGGATCCGTCCTGAATTACAATGCAAGTCAATGGGGACGGATCCGTTTGACGTTGACACAATATGGTGCCATTTCAAACGGATCCGTCCCCATTGACTTTCAATGTAAAGTCTGGAGTCCCTTTTATACCATCGGATCGGAGTTTTCTCCAATCCGATGGTATATTTTAACTTGAAGCGTCCCCATCACCATGGGAACGCCTCTATGTTAGAATATACTGTCGGATATGAGTTAGATCGTGAAACCTCATTTCCGACAGTATATTCTAACACAGAGGCGTTCCCATGGTGATGGGGACGCTTCTAGTTAGAATACACTACAAACTGTGTACATGACTGCCCCCTGCTGCCTAGCAGCATCCGATCTCTTACAGGGGGCCGTGATCAGCACAATTAACCCCTCAAGTGCCGCACCTGAAGGGGTTAATTGTACTATAATATCCCCCTGTAAGAGATCAGGGCTGCCCGGCAGCAGGGGGCAGACTCCCCCCCCCCCCCTCCCCAGTTTGAATATCATTGGTGGCCAGTGCGGCCCCCCCCCCCCTTTCTCCCTCTATTGTAATAAATCGTTGGTGGCACAGTGTGCGCCCCCCCCCCTTCCTCCCTCTATTGTAATAAATCGTTGGTGGCACAGTGTGCGCCCCCCCCCCCCTTCCTCCCTCTATTGTAATAAATCGTTGGTGGCACAGTGTGCGCCCCCCATCGGCCCCCCCTCCCTCTATAGCATTAACAACATTGGTGGCCAGTGTGCAGACTCCCCCCCCCCCCCCTCCCCAGTTTGAATATCATTGGTGGCCAGTGCGGCCCCCCCCCCCCTTCCTCCCTCTATTGTAATAAATCGTTGGTGGCACAGTGTGCGCCCCCCCCCCCTTCCTCCCTCTATTGTAATAAATCGTTGGTGGCACAGTGTGCGCCCCCCATCGGCCCCCCCTCCTTCTATAGCATTAACAACATTGGTGGCCAGTGTGCGGCCTCCCATCTACCCCCCCCCCCCCCCCCCCCGATCATTGGTGGCAGCGGGTTACTAGCAATAGTACAATAGTAAAAGAATTATACTTACCTGGGAGCTGCGATGTCTGCTTCCGGCCGGTAGCTCCTCCTACTGGTAAGTGACAGTTCATTTAGCAATGCGCCGCACAGACCAGTAGGTGGAGCTCCCGGCCGGACACGAACATCCCAGCAGCCGGTAAGTATGAATCTTCTACTATTGTACTATTGCTAGTAACCCGCTGCCACCAATGATCGGGGGGGGGGATGCTAAGTAACCATGGCAACCAGGACTGTAGTAGCGTCCTGGTTGCCATGGTTACCGATCGGAGCCCCAGCGATTAAACTGGGACTCCGATCGGAACTCCGCTGCCACCAATGATGGGGGGGGGGAGATGGGAGGCCGCACACTGGCCACCAATGTTGTTAATGCTATAGAGGGAGGGGGGGCCGATGGGGGGCGCACACTGTGCCACCAACGAATTATTACAATAGAGGGGGGGGGGCCGCACTGGCCACCAATGATATTCAAACTGGGGAGGGGGGGGTCTGCCCCCTGCTGCCTAGCAGCCCTGATCTCTTTCAGGGGGCCGTGATCAGCACAATTAACCCCTCAAGTGCCGCACCTGAAGGGGTTAATTGTGCTGATCACGGCCCCCTGTAAGAGATCGGGTGCTGCCAGGCAGCAGGGGGCAGTCTTGTACACAGTTTGTAGTGTATTCTAACTAGAAGCGTCCCCATCACCATGGGAACGCTTCTGTGTTAGAATATACTGTCGGTTCTGAGTTTTCACGAAGTGAAAACTCAGCTTTGAAAAAGCTTTTATGCAGACGGATCTTCGGATCCGTCTGTATAAAAACTAACCTACGGCCACGGATCACGGACACGGATGCCAATCTTGTGTGCATCCGTGTTCTTTCACGGACCCATTGACTTGAATGGGTCCGTGAACCGTTGGCCGTGAAAAAAATAGGACAGGTCATATTTTTTTCACGGCCAGGAAACACGGATCACGGATGCGGCTGCAAAACGGTGCATTTTCCGATTTTTCCACGGACCCATTGAAAGTCAATGGGTCCGCGAAAAAAAACGGAAAACGGCACAACGGCCACGGGTGCACACAACGGTCGTGTGCATGAGGCCTTACAGTGTGACTGTGTCCGGTATGTTTATGGATGCATGTGGGAGCGTGCCCCTTACAGTGTGACGGTGTCCGGTATGTTTATGGATGCATGTGGGAGCGTGCCCCTTACAGTGTGACGGTGTCCGGTATGTTTATGGATGCATGTGGGAGCGTGCCCCTTACAGTGTGATGGTGTCCGATTGTCTCTAAGCTCTGCAAACACTGAGCACATGACAGATGCCAGAGATAGAGCAAGGAGAAGTTTATGGGCGTACATATGGGGGAGGAATATAAGCCAGGAGGATGAATATGTATGAGGGGGCGGATCGAAAGGAGGAGTGGAGGCTGTGCAGGATGCATGAATATGTATGAGGGGGCGGGTGCAGGGACATGATGTTAGACAGGAGAAATCAGCAGATGCCGCCCTGCACTGGGACCCACAATGCAGTGCGGCAGGAAGTGAAGGAACAGATAAACAGATATGTAAACAATGTGTTCAGGGCTGTAGGAGCCATGCTCCAGTGTAAAAGATACCTCAAACCACCTTGGGAACATAGACTTGGCTACTAAAGGTGAGTAAGATGTTTTAAAAAAAATAAGTTTGATCCCGGACAACCCCTTTAATTGTAATCACATTACAATAAGCCCTGTTAAAGGGCATCTGTCAGCAGATTTGTACCTATAACACTGGCTGACCTGTTACATGAGCGCTTGGCAGCTGAAGGCGTCTGTGTTTGCTCCATGTTCATATGTGCCCACATTTCTGAGAAAAAGGATGTTTTATTATATGTAAATGAGCCTCTAGGAGCAACGGGGGCGTTGCCGTTACACCTAGAGGCTCTGCTCTCTCTGTAGCTGCTGCGCCCTCTGCACTTTGATTAACAGGACCCAAAATGATGATGTTTTCACTGCCTGGCTTTATCAGAGTGTAGAGGTCACAGCAGTTGCAGAGAGAGCAGAGCCTCTAGGTGTAATGGCAACGCCCCTGTTGCTCCTAGAGGCTCATTTGCATATATTTAAACATCATTTTTCTCAGCAATGCGGGCACATATGAACATGGGACCAACACAGATGTCTTCAGCTGCCAAGCGAACATGTAACCGGTCAGCCAGTGTCATAGGTACAGATCTGCTGACAGATGTCCTTTAAGGGTGTGGAAAAGTGAGCAAGAGAAAAATCTGAGCAAAGGCCAAATTGCAATAACTAGATGACTGGGTCAGAGCATCTCCAAAACAGCAAGTTTTGTAGAGAGTTTCTAGTACTTACCAAAAGTGCTCCAAGGAAGGACAACCGGTGAACCTGCGGCAGGGTTATGGGAGCCCAAGCTTCATTGATGTGAGGAATGAAGGCTATGTCTCATTGCACAGACGAGCGACTCCACCACAAGTTGCTGAAAAAATTAAAGGAGTTTTCCTGGAGTTTAATATTGATGCTGTTTCCTCAGGAAAGGTAATTAATATCTGATCGGTGGGGATCCAGCTGTTTGAAGAGACCACAGTGCTCTGGTGAGCGCTGCAGTCTCTCCCTAGGCTAATGACATCATGTTTATCGGTCACATGGCCAAGGCGCAGCTCAGTCTCATTCTAGTAAATAAGCCTGGCTGCAATACCAAGCACAGCCACTATACAATGTATGGCGCTGTACTTGGTATGCTGTAAGGAGGACAATGGAGAAAAATAGGAAGAAGCAGATCAAGGGGCGCTGCCACTCAGGACAAAAGGTTTATTGAAACTAACTGTGCTGTACTTGACTATCCCATGCAGATGAATGGAGTGGCTGTGCGCATACTTACCTACCACTCCGTTCATACAGAGGCACTTGACCCTAATTCTTGTGATTAGTGGGGTGTTCAGCGAAAAGACCACAACATCCATTGGATAGGGAATAACTGATTCTAACCGGAATACCCAAAGCCTTGTATGGCCTAACGTTAGCATGCCAATCAGGGGTGGACTGTCCATGGACCCTACACAGAAATTTCCTGGCGGACCAATGTCCAGATGGCCACGTGAGGCCTCCTCATGGCCACCTGCTGGGTACATAATGGACTGATGCTTTCAGCATTAGTTAATGTAGGAGCATCAGGTACTTATGCATAGTGATGATCGGCATAGGCAATATTATTTTTTGCGACATTTCGCGAATTTTTCGCATAATATTCGCAATAAATTTGCGAGTTCTAGAATTCGTGATCTCGTCATTATTTTCGCGATTGCGCAAAACGGCACTAATGATGCGCATATTTTTTGCGCAATACATGCAACTTCCCATTGTATCAGGTCTGTAGATATTACTGATTGGTGCAGCAAGTATTGTTGTGACATCACAGCGCTGTGTCTGTAGCATGTATGTATGGACAGCAGAGAAACAGTAATCCCTATCACACTACCTAACACCCTGCACTGGAACCTATCAGCTACATTATATCAGGATATAACCTACACTGACTATCTCCCACTAACTATCTGTATTATATATATGAGCTAACTAACTAACTATCTAATGTAATTGGATAAGGAATAGGATCCAGATGAAAGCACAGAGCACAGCAATGTCACTGCTCTCTATCTCAGAACTGCAAAAAAAAAACAGCAGAAAATGGCTGCTGGGGAGGTTCTTATATAGTAAAGGGGTAGGAAACTTTCCTATTGGTTGCTAGGGATGTTGCTAAGCTCTGACAAATATATTGCAGCCTTCTCATTGGCCCACAAGCAAGAAGGGAGGTTACGGATGATAAGAAAATCTAGAATATTCGCGATAACGAATATATAGCACTATATTCTACATCTTCGTGAATTCTCAAAGTGCCAGTATTCGCCATAAAAATCCGCAATTAGAATCGCGATCAACACTACCTATGCATCTGACTGGTGGCCATGGGTGCCCTTCTGAACTAAAAGGGTTTTCCAGGATAGGTCATCAATATCAGATCGGCTGTATGAAGAGAAGGCACGTCACCATCCTCAGGACGATCATACAGTTGAATACTGTGGCGAGGCGAACAGTGTTTTGTTCTGCGCTGTGGTATTCGGTTCTGCTGAGGCGGTATTTTGTTCTGAACTATAGTATTGTTGGCCCCACCTGCTTCTGTTTTCCCTGCCTATTTATGCTGGCCCTATCTGCACTCTGGACCAGCCTACAACATGGATCCACTTTTTTGTTTTTTTCCACAGCCACTACAAAGACTATGTACACCTTTGGTGGCAATTTTTTGTTATTGCATTGTACTCCTTTTGAGCTAAAAAAAACTAACAAACATTTTTTCAATTGGTCTTTATTAAAAATGATGAGCCATATTTCTGCACAGAAAAGAAGATTGATAAGCAGGCACACTCTGATTTGGGTCAAACTATTAATTTATTTGTATATATGGTAGACGTGGAGTGTATAATATATTTAAAATAATGTTACAATAGGTTGAAAAGTTGTATTCTGCTAAATGTCTTTTTAATAGATAATAGTAATAAAATGTAGAGGTAAGTTGGTGAATAGTTACCCGCTGGTAATAGAAAAGATTGTAATTAAAAATAAAATATAAATGATGCGTTAATAAAAGAATAAAAAGCATGCGCTAGTAAAAAATGAAGAAAGTGAAAAATAGAGGATAATTGTCCTTATTTATATAGTTATATATAGAGCAGTCTTTTCAAAAAATAGTAGCCTCAAGGTAGAGGCTAAATGGAGGATAAAATAGTGCGTCTTTCTCCTTATTTCCTCATATATAGGATAGTCTTTTTTTAAAAAGAGTAATATCCTCTAGATAGGAGATGAATAAGTAAAGAATGCGCCTTATGGCTCCTTCTATATATTCACCGCTATGGAATGGAAGATAGATGATGCGCCTTGTTGCTATATATAAATGTCAGTTTGTTTTCATAAAGCCGCAAGTATGTACATTTGTAGTTTATATGTAGCAATATATTGTTGCTGTACTTTTTATGCTGGGCCGTGGGAAGAAGGGATGCTCTGTGCCTGAGTGCGGCGTCCCGCACTGTCTCTGGCTCCAGAGGTCACTTACCCTTCACCCGGCGCTGCTGTCTTCGGTCCTGTGGCGGTGATCAGCTGGGCGGCTATCTTAAATCCAGTTCAGGAGTCGGCGGCGTGTCTCGTGTTGGCAAGGACGCCGGGGGGGCGTGGTTCGCGCGTCTGGATGGTGACATAAGCTGTCACGTGATCGCGATTTTTCTCCCGGCTTGTTCTAAATGGTCCCGGCCTATTCTGAGTGATCCTCTTGCTCTGTTTCGGATAATGGGTATTCTGACAATCCTCTGCTCCTTAAACGCGTTTCGGGAGTCTCTCCCTTCATCAGTAAGTGGAGGATTGTAGTGAATGCTGGAGTATTTATAGAACAGAGGCAATCAACTCAATTATGAGCTGATTATCTTTTTCAATCAGTGCATATATTTCAATCTGGTTGTCCTGTTCCAATCTAGTATGCCCGATTCTAATTTGGCACATTTAGTTTGTTGCAAGGGTAAAGTTTGTGCAAATTGTAGAAATGTGAAGAAAAACAAATGAAAATATTGGGATATATGGAAGAAAAATAAACGAATGAATCAATAAAAAAAATTATAAAAAAATGTTGAGATATATGGAAAAGTGTGTCTAATTGAGAAAGATTATTCCTTTGATTGATTTTGCTGAGTATTGTGATTATGTCCTTTAGTTCATGGGGTAATAATGATGGTTGTAGGTTCATTGTTTAGGAGCCTACCTATAGACAGTGGGTCAGGTATCTTATTTCCTATATGAGGTAATGATAGCATATTTAATGAGTATGGGTTTTTTTTGGTATGGAGGGATATTTATTCTTTGGATCTTCACAATTAGTAGTGTTTATGGTGTAATAAGGTAATTGTTGTTGTGGTTCTAGGTTTAGTTAGTTATTTTGTATAGATTGAGGATTATTTTATATATTTCGTGGATGTGGATCTTTATCTATCTGCACTGTGTTGTTGAAGGTTCCCTACGGTAATTAGTATATAGTGAGATGTGCCCTATCCTTCACTGGTCCGTAGTATAGAAGACCCAATGAATGTCAGGGTTTGACATCCCTATATATTTCTGCACAGCTTTAAGTTTATCTGCTAGCAGGATCTTTATTTTCGCTCTGCTGACAGGCTCCTTATCTCTGATCTCTGACATTATAAACACTCATTAAAGCTCAATTCTTATATTACTGATGAGAATGTGGTTTAAATAAGTGTTTATGACCTTTTGGTAATTTATAGATAAGGGTTATTAGAGTATGGCCACAAAGTAAAAGTGAAAGTACCATTCACACAGCTAGAAAAACAGTTAACCCTTTGTGACAGAACAGCTCTATATTTTATTAAAGACCAATTGAAAAAAAGATTTTTAACCCAAATGAGTAAAATGCAATCATAATAAAATTGCCCCCAAGGTGTACATAGCCTTTAAGTTCCTAGTCCATTCCTGATGCCAATCAGCACCTCACTGCAGTCAAGGTCATACATACTGTATTATAGAGGTAGACCACACAGCTATGGAGTCCATTAAAAGAGATGGACCAGACATGGTTGGTTTCTTCTGCTTTGCTCCTGAACTTCTGCAGGGCTCCCATCTACAGAGGAATTGCTCTCTAAGCAAGCAAGGGGTAGGGGATAGGCCCCCAATCATGGAAAGGAATGGCAGGGCTAACACCAACCCCTTATGACCTGAAGGGTAAAGCTGCGCATATAGTAGGGGGCCTTTTTTAATCTTTGCATGGGGTTCCCTTATTTTTATGTTGACCTCTGACTGCTGCCCGTGTTAGTGCACAGAGGAAATAAAGGTTGATATGTATAGTGTCTGCATTCTGCTGACAACTGCAGCTCTGCTGTTCATCATTGTCAGATTCCTCTTCTTTGTAAACTGAGCAATGACAATAATACCATCATTTTATTATGTAATTGTTAGTTATGCTGTACCCTATTATAATAAAGAACCAGGAAAAATATTCTACATTTTTCAAGCCAGCACCTGGATCTGAATACTTTTGTAAATGCATGTAATTATTGAATGTTATTCAATAAAATGTATCTATATAGCTCCACCTGATGTTTGTTCTTTTCCTGATTATTAGTGGCTCAAGAACTGGTGTAGGAAGGAGGGGTTTGGGTTCCTGGAGAACTGGGCCGACTTCTCTGTTGGCTACAGGCTCTATCGTAGGGACGGGCTGCACCTCAATGGGGAAGGGGCAGCTGTGTTGGGGGAGAAGATGGCTAGAAGGTTGGAGGAGTGTTTAAACTAGGGACTGGGGGGAGGGTAATTACGTTATAAGATGGTAAGATAGTGCAGATGAAGACTAGGGGCGAGGTAACAGGACTGGGGGAGGAATGGAAGGAGGGACTAGAACAGTTCAGAAGGAAAGGTGTAGGGTAAAAAATATACATAAAACTCTTAATTGTATGTTTGGGCGGTGGGGGAGGGGTCTGCCTTTATGTAAAGTCCTGTCTAAAGCCCACAGTCAGAGAAGATATAAGTGAGGGACATGAACATGTGGAGTCATTGTGGGTAGAAATACATGGAGGCAAAAACAATAATAAAATACTAATAAGAATTTATTATAAACCACCTAATATACCAGAGTCTACAGAAAATCTACTACTAAACGAGATAGACCTGGCGGCAAATCATAATGAGGTGGTTATTATGGGGGACTTAAACTACCCAGAAATAAACTGGGAAACTAAAAGCTGTACATCTCATAAACGAAACAGGTTCTTGGCAATAACCAAAGACAATTACCTTTCCCTACTGGTTCAGGACCCGACTGGAGGGACAGCCATACTGGACTTAGTATTAACCAATAGACCTGACAGAACAACAGATGTGCAGTTTGGGGGACACCTAGGAAATAGTGAGCATAAGGTAATAACCTTCTAATTGTCATTCAAAAGAGTGTTTCTTCAGGGAGGAACAAAAATACCAAACTTCAAAAAAGCTAAATGTAGCCAACTAAGAGAGGCCATAGGCCTAACTCACTGGGACAAAGTCCTCAAAAATACAAATACATCCACAAAATGGGATAATTTTAAAAGCATCCTAAAATCTAATTGTGAGAGGTACATACCTTATGGGAATAAAAGGTTAAGGAAGGAAGCACTGAAAAACTATAAGGAAAAAAGTAAACTATGTAAAAAACAAATAAAAGCAGCCAAACTAGAGACTGAGAGATTAATTGCCAAAGAGAGCAAAACTAACCCTAAAATGTTCTTCAATTATATAAATGGTAAAAAGTATAAATCTGAAGGTGTCGGCCCTCTAACAGAGTAATGAGGGGGGAGTTGCAGAGAGCGATGAGGAGGAAGCAAAGCTATAAAATATTTTTTTCTCCACTGTATTCACTGAGGAAAATAAACTGTCAGATGAAATTCAGAATGTAAAAGTAAATTCTCCAATAAAAGTGCCGTCTGACCCAGGAAGAAGTACAGTGGCGTCTTAAAAAGATTAAAATAGACAAATCACCAGGACCAGATGGCATACACCCCCGTATCCTAAGAGAATTAAGTAATATCATAGCCAGACCCATATTTCTGATATTTAAGGACTCTATACTGACAGGGAGTGTTTCACAGGATTGGCGCATAGCAAATGTGGTGCCAATACTCAAAAAGGGTCCAAAAACAGCCCGGAAACTATAGGCGGGTAAGTTTAACATACGTCGTGGGTAAACTGCTTGAAGGTTTTCTAAGAGATGCTATCTTAGAGTACCTCAATGAAAATAAGCAAAAACTGCCATATCAGCATGGCTTCATGAGGGATCGGTCATGTCAAACTAATTGAATCAGTTTATATGAAGAGGTAAGTTCTAGACTTGACAGCGGCGAATCAATGGATGTCGTATATCTGGACTTCTCCAAAGCATTTCACACTGTACCGCATGAAAGGTCAGTATAAAAAATGAGAATGCTTGGACTGGGAGAAAATGTCTGTATGTGGGTAAGTAACTGGCTGAGGGATAGAAAACAGAGGGTGGTTATTAATGGTACACACTCAGATTGGGTCACTGTCACTAGTGGGGTACCACAGGGGTCAGTATTGGGCCCGGCCCTATTCTCTTCAATATATTTATTAATGATCTTGTAGAAGGCTTGCACAGTAAAATATCAATTTTTGCAGATGACACTAAACTGTGTAAAGTAATTAACACTGAAGAGGTCATGTCTGTGAAGGTACTCATTTATCCAGGTCATGGTATATCTGTAAAGAATAAACCAAGGCAACTGGACTTACTGTAATTACCAGATGTTGATTCAGTTACATATTTATTCCCAGAGAATTCTTGTACAGTCACTCAGAATTGAGAAAGCGCGTTGGAAGAACGAGTGAAACGTTTTCAAGAAATCTACAGTAAGTCCAGTTGCCTTGATTTATTCTTTACAGATATACTGAAGAGGACAGTATACTGCTACAGAGGGTTCTGGATAGATTGGAGGCTTAGGCTGATAACTGGCAGATGAGGTTTAACACTGACAAATGTAAAGTTATGCACATGGGAAGGAATAATGCAAGTCACCCATACATACTAAATGGTAAAACACTGGGTAACACTGACATGGAAAAGGACTACAGTACCCTAAAAGATTATCAAAATTAGGGTTATTCACTTTAGAAAAAAGACAACTGAGGGGAGATCAAATAACTATGTATAAATATATCAGGGGTCAGTACAGAGATCTCTCCCATCATCTATTTATCCCCAGGACTGTGCCTGTGACGAGGGGACATCCTCTGCGTCTGGAGGAAAGAAGGTTTGTACACAAACATAGAAAAGGATTCTTTCCGGTAAGAGCAGTGAGACTATGGAACTCTCTGCCTGAGGAGGTGGTGATGGTGAGTACAATAAAAGAGTTCAAGAGGGGCCTGGATGTATTTCTGGAGTGTAATAATATTACAGGCTATAGCTACTAGAGAGAGGTCGTTGATCCAGGGAGTTATTCTGATTGCTCAATTGGAGTCGGGAAGGAATTTCTTTTTACCCTTAAGTGGGGAAAATTGGTTTCTACCTCACAGTTTTTTTTTTTTCCTTCCTCTGGATCAACTTGCAGGATAACAGGCCGAACTGGATGGACAAATGTCTTTTTTCGGGATTATAAACTATGTTACTATGTATCTGCACCCATTATAAACGGATCCGGTTGTATTATCTGTAACATAGCCAAGAAGGATCCGTCATGAACTCCACTGAAAGTCAATGGGGGACGGATCCGTTTTCTATTGTTTCAGATTGTGCCAGAGAAAACGGATCCGCATCCCATGACGGAAAGAAAACCGCAGCATGCATTTTGGAGCTTTCCGTTCTGTTCAGCTACGTTTTGTCCCCATTGACAATGAATGGCGGATCTCAATACCGGAAAATATTAACGCTAGGGTGAAAGTAGCCTAAGACGAGGAAAAAAAAGTCCTGCGTGCAGTATTTTTTTTCAAGTTTAAAAAACAGATCTCAGATGGAAATGGCTCAAACGGATGACAACTGATGCAACAGGATCTGTTGTCTTTTTTTTTTTTACAGGATCCTGTTTTTTTTCTCTCGTCTTCTGACGGATAAGAAGAACGGAAAGCTAAAGGGTGATGTGAATGCACCCTTAGAAAGAGCTTTTCCAGTACTATAAGATGTCTGATTTTCATTCTTTCACAATAATTATGGGATAATCCCTTGAAAGTTGCTTTGAATCTCGAGCTCCATCTTGCATGAGACTTCTGCCAAGTGTTTAACGCAGGCATCTTGATACTTGACATTACCTAAAGGTGAGCCAGGGCTATGTTTCATACTTGTGACAATCCGCACCAACATAGAACTGATTTATCGGCCATGCAGAGCCTCAGCCATTTACTCCTTTCTATCGAAACAAGTTATGATGTACTAAATAAAATGAATGGAGGCAGGAGTCATGTTCGAAAATCACTGCTGTAGATCTAGGAAGAGAATTATAGTAATTATTCAATGTGTATGGGGGCGGCAGTACAGTGCATGATAGAGAGATACACCATGGAAGTAGTAGACACATCCCTGTTCTGCGTTTAATGGGCAATTAACCAGCATTTTGTCAGTAGTGTGTTCTAAAATGTGAGTAAAATCTCTATTAAATATTAACTAGTTGTGTAAAAGCGATGGTCTCAGGTTGGATATGCAGCATAAACCTGGCTTACGAGTTGGAAAATGCAGGGAATTAGAAAATGAGGTTTCATTTGAGAAATATAAAATTGATGTATACTGCCCTCTTGTGGAGTACAGATTTTATTTTTTAACATAGTATAGTATTGCATTTGCTGTTTTTTTTTTTTTTTTTTGCTTTTTTTTTTTTTTCACGTGTCATTCTCTCTTATAGGATGCAGGTATATAAAACTATATGCCTGCCTGCAGTCCCAAAGTTGGCCATTGGCCCTAATTTGTATTCATTTCTGCACACGTTTCATTGCATGTGGGTGAGGTTTTCTGGGCTGGACCTGCATTCCTGAGAAACTAGTTGACCTCCTACCATCAACTAAGCCACTAGTATCTGGTCAATTTTAAGGCTCGATTCTTACAAATATTAAAGGGGTTGTTCCACTTCAGCAAATGGCATTTATCATGTAGAGGAAGTTAATACCAGGCACTTACTAATGTATTGTGATTCTCCATATTGCCTCCTTTGCTGGCTGGATTCATTTTTCCATCACATTATTTACTGCTTGTTTCCATGGTTACGACCACCCTGCAATCCATCCATCACTGGTGGTCGTGCTTGCACACTATAGGAAAAAGCGCTGGGGCCTATTTTGTGGCCGGGACCGTGGTAGCGCACATAAGCCAGTGCTTTTTTGATAGTGTGCAAGCATGACCATCACTGATGGATTGTAGGGTGGTCATAACCATGGAAACGAGCAGTGTATAATGTGATAAAAAAAAATGAATCCAGCCAGAAAAGGAGGCAATATGGACAATCACAATACATTAGTACGGTAAGTGCCTTATTAACTTGCTCTAAATAATAAATGCTATTTGCTGAAGTGATACAACCCCTTTAAGTAGACTATGCTCTCAATAAAGTTAGATCAATTTCACACAACTGTATTCAGTCCATGTGGCAGAGGAACGCTGCTCCTGTGACACAAACTAATGATTTATAATGCTGTGTGTTGCTGCCTGACCTGTAATGAATTGTATTCACATAATGCCATCAGTACAATTCATTACAGCCGACGTTAGGCAGCAATACACAGCATTATAAACCATAAGGCCTCATGCACACGACCGTATGGCTTTTTCAGTGTTTTGCGGTCCGTTTTTCACGGATCCGTTGTTCCGTTTTTCCGTTCCGTTTTTCCGTATGGCATATACAGTATACAGTAATTACATAAATAAAATTGGGCTGGGCATAACATTTTCAATAGATGGTTCAGCAAAAAACGGAACGGAAACGGAAGACATACGGATGCATTTCCGTATGTGTTCCGTTTTTTTTGCGGACCCATTGACTTGAATGGAGCCAAGCACCGTGATTTGCGGACAAGAATAGGACATGTTCTATCTTTTCACGGTACGGAAATACGGAAATACTGAAACGGAATGCACACGGAGACACTTCAGTTATTTTTTTTGCTGAACCATTGAAATGAATGGTTCAGTATATGTACAGCATACTGAACTACAAAAACGGCCAGTATACTGAACGCAAAATACTGTTATGTGCATGAGCCCTAAGGTTGTATCCCAGGTGCAGCGTTTAGCCCGGGAAATACCTGTCACACGGAGCATATTTCACGGACTGAATACGCTCATGTGAAATTGGCCTTAGTGGTATGGTTGGTCATGTATCTAAAATGGTTGTCATCTGACAACTGTCTTTCCTAAGTATGCATGTCGACCTCATGTTATTTTGATAATTAACAGATATGTAGTTGACACCGGGTTACAGACATGGATGCAGTGGCCAGAAATGGTCAGAACTACGGCTGTTCTACATTATTTCTATGGCTCCCATAAAATTGAATGGGAGTTACAGAAACATTATATCTATGCTGTTACCCTAATACGTGAGGTGCGTAAACAGCAGAGCTCACTGTGCTATTCAATTTCCATAACTCCACTTGCATGGATGCTACAGAAACAGTGCAGCCCTGCCCACTCGGCTGTTTCCATAGCCCTGACCACTTATGGTCATCACATTCAGGCATGGTGGGGTCAGAAGGGCCCAGTTGTAGATACCGGTGAAGATGCCAGAGGTGCAACCTACATCTATCAGACATGGAGTGTAGGGTCCCACTTTAATGTCATAAGTGTCCAAGATGGGAATAAACCCAGGGGCACATCCTGTCAAAATTGGCCAGTTGCAGAAGAGAAAACAATTTAATCCTTGAGAAAAATTGGATCCCTGGTCCCTCCTTCTTCGATTGCATGCATGTTAATTGAGGGATCAGGGTCATAATAACTCATTAGACAATGGTCAGCGGATATATGTACATGCTGACCTAAAACACAGAGTGATAGGGGGCTGTTTGGAGACAGCAAGAAAGCTGTATAAGACCCCTTTCAGACGAGCGAGTGTCACGCTGTGGACTCGCAGCGCAGATCCCGTCCTGAACTTCCAGAACTGCACGGGTCACATAGCATTAATGTAACTCAAAGAACGTGATCCCTAAAAACATGTCTTTATTAAAGCTATTTAAAATTATTAATTATGTGCACAAAAACACACTATAAGGCCTATTGCACACGACCGTATGGCTTTTTCAGTGTTTTGCGGTCCGTTTTTCACGGATCCGTTGTTCCGTTTTTTGTTTCCGTTTCTGTTCCGTTTTTCCGTATGGCATATACAGTATACAGTAATTACATAGATAAAATTGGGCTGGGCATAACATTTTGAATAGATGGTTCTGCAAAAAACAGAAACGGAAGACATACGGATGCATTTCCGTATGTGTTCAGTTTTTTTTGCGGACCCATTGACTTGAATGGAGCCACGGAACGTGATTTGCGGGCAATAATAGGACATGTTCTATGTTAGAACGGAACGGAAAAACGGAAATACGGAAACGGAATGCATACGGGGTACATTCCGTTTTTTTTTTTTTGCGGAACCATTGAAATGAATGGTTCCGTATACGGACCGTATACGGAACGCAAAAAACGGCCAGTAAACGGGGAAAAAAAAATGTCCGTGTGCAGGAGGCCTAAAGAAAATCAACTGAAAAAAATTGTCCAAGATGGTAAAAATGAGGGTGTGGGAAAAGATCAGAGGCATGAATCTTAGGGATGGGAGTATCTTTCCCTGATTAGCCCTAAGTAGGCCCTCAGCCCAGGGTTGCCTCCAGAAGGTAGAGGCTCCCTGTCCTCGTTCCTATCCTAGAATCACCCTAAAAAACCTACATGATACAAATAATAATCATGAAAGAAGAAAATAATAATCCCTGCACCCCAAAGTGTTTCCCCCAAAGCAACGGTTCATCAGTGGGTAATACTGGGAAAAGTACGTTTATATGGCGATATGTAGGGAATAGATAAAAGAGGAGCTCACAGCACCAGCAATTAAATAGATTGATAATAATATAAATGATATAAAGTACTTGCCACCAATACCGACATTTTGGGTATCTGCCAAATGATAATCGGCTAATATGAAGTATTCCTGCAATAAAGTAGATACAAAAGTTGTAGAAAATGACCTAGAACCATGTAAACAGTACCTTGTATATTGGTAGAGTACTTACAGTGGCACATAGCGGGCTAGTGAGCTCCTCTGTTGGTACAGGCAATGTAACAGTGGTCCGGCGCCAGCTGAAAGCTTTAAATACTGGCGCCGCATAGAGTTTCAGCCCATCTGAATGATAACTTTCGGTGCGGTGGAAAGCACTACGCAAAGGTAACTTCTGGTGCCATCGGCTCCGGCATGGAACTCACAGGCCAGGCTGTGCTGAGGGCGGCAGATATAATAGACAGTGGGGGCAATTCATAAATTATATATAGAAAACCCTATAATTATGTGTGCATATACATGATGTATATATATATGATAGAGCTAGAGTCATAAAGACAATATTTATGTAACTTGATAAATGCCCCTACTCTTTCATAATTGACCACTGAAATCCGATAAAATAACATACCAAGCGGACGAGGAGGGTACCATTGTAACGGGGTTCCGAAGGTGCACTTCGGTCCCCCATTGCCCGCAGACCTGTTGCTTAGCTTTGGGAATGAGGATCTGTGTTTGACCTCATTCCCAGGGCGGCTTTACTGCTGGGTGGCTCCCTGCTCCTAAGTCTGCCTTGAGCGCCGAGCTGATCACTCGGTGCTCAACTGGTTGGTCTGTCGGTCATGTGACGCTGGCCACGTCACATGACCCTCACTCCCCACTATAAATACAGGCAGCCTGCTAGCTACAGGTTGCCTGTTAATTTCTAGGTTCCTGGCTATTTGTTGGACTACTGAATACTCACCTGATTCCGTTCCCTGACGATCCTTTTACCTGCTCCTCCTGTACTGCGCATCCGTCCTGGTATTGTGACCTCGGCTCCCACCTGACTACTCTCTTAGGACTCCTCTTGTACTTCTCTACTCTCCTGGTATTTGACCCCGGCTTCTCCTGACCATTCTTTGCTTAACCCTTTGTACTGCGTAGCTCTCTTGGTTCTGACCCAGTCCGTTCATGTTCCGTATTTTGTCTTGTCTGTCTTCCCTGCATGTATCCTAAGTTAGGGACTGTCGTCCAGTTGTCCCCTGTCATCAGGACTCGTGAGGCAAGTAGGCAGGGCCAGGGGTGAGGGTGGAGCGCAGTGGTCACTATCCTTTCCCCTGTGTGTGTGTGGACGTGACCGTTACAACCAAGGCGCCAATGAAAACATAGATACGGTGGCATATTCATAACCAACAAATATTTAGATGTTTCTTGCATCAATGACCAGTTACAGGCAACAAATACACAGGAAACTGAGGTAAGTATAGAAGGATGTATCCAGACAAGTACAAAGTGTTGAAAAAAAGAGATCACTAAATAAAGCAACTAAAGGTTAGTCTCTCATTTAAACCGGTTGGGGACTCGGACGGAAACCGATAGATCCACGCAGAGTCTTTCTGAAGGATCTTACGGTCCCTGTCCCCTTTCTTGGGGGAAAGCGGTATCAAGAGCTGAGAACTTAATAGCACGAGGATCACCATTATGAAAGTCCACTACATGGTTGGCTACTGGAGTGTTGTTTTTCTTAGTGATATCATTAACATGATTGCAAATCCTGCATCTAAGTTCTCTAAAAGTCTTGCCAATGTAATCCTTAGGACAGGTACATTGGCAGATATACACAACACCTTTGCTCCTACAATCGATGAAGTCTCTAATGACATAGCTACAATTTGTCACAGAGCAAGTAATTGCTTTAGAGGTGTGTAGAAAATCACATGCTTTACAGGAACCACCGTGAAACATGCCAGCTGGTTTCCTATCAACCAAGGTACCCTCTCTTTTTGGACCAGTATAATGACTATGGATCAAACGATCTTGTAAACTTCTGCCTTTACGATAAGTGATCATGGGGACAGATGAGACTGCCTTATTGAGGTCAGGAGCCATAGATAATATTGGCCAATAATTGTTGAGGATATCTCTGACCTCTTTATTAGCGATGTCATAAGTAGATATTAACCGAATGTAGTTTTTATCTTTTTGGTCGATAGTCCTAGGGATAAGGAGATCGCTCCTATCTCGTATCTCAGCTTGTTTGAAGGCACTCCTCAATATCAGTTGAGGATAACTCCTCTCTCGGAGTCTACTATATAATTGTTTTGATTCAACATAAAAATTCTTATGGTTGGAACAATTTCTGCGCATATGCAGATACTGTCCTTTGGTATACCTCTTTTTAGAGCAGATGGGTGGTAACTATTCCAATGGAGAATATTGTTATTGTCAGTGGGTTTCCAAAACACAGAAGTAGCTAGTCGGTCATCTTGCTTTTCAATTAAAGCATACAAAAAGGTTATACATTTCATTAGTGTCTCATAAGTAAAAGTTAGACCAATCTTATTGTTGTTAAGGGTATTAACCAGTCGATGGAAATCCTCCTTATTACCATTCCAAATTAGAAAAATATCATCAATATAATGGGTCCAAAAAAAGATCTTATCGTTCCACCATACTGGATGATCAGGGAACACTCTTATATCTTCCCACCAGCCCAAAAAGATATTTGCATACGAAGGGGCACAAGGGCTCCCCATCGCAGTCCCCCAGAGCTGGTGGTAGAAGGACCCAATAAATAGAAAATAATTATGTGTGAGGGTAAAGTTTAGGAGATTCAAGATGAACTGGTTATGTTTGGTAAACTGTGTACCCCTAGTGCTCAAATAGTGAGAGATAGCCAAGAGACCCTTTTCATGTGGAATAGATGTATATAAGGATTCCACCTCAATGTTGGCGAGAATACATGAAGGGTCGACAGATAGAGACTCCATTTTTCGTAGGAAGTCCATTGTGTCTCTTGTAAATGATGGAAGGGATGAGACAAATTCTCTCAATACCCTATCAAGATAGATGCCACATTTATGTGTCAAAGAATCGACACCTGACACAATGGGACGACCTTTTAACGGATGCAGTCCTTTGTGTATTTTTGGTAATCTGTAAAACGTCACAATCTGTGGTGACTTTGGGAGTAAGAAATTAAACTCTGCCTCAATAATTACTGCCCCTTTATATCCTCACTTAGGATAGATTTTAATTCCATCAGAAATTTAGTAGAGGGATCAAAGAGGATTACCTGGTAACTATTATGATCGCAGAGAAGATCAAGACACATTTTTTGATATTTAGCGGGATCCAAAATAACTAAATTACCACCTTTGCCGGACGGTTTTATAATGATTTCGTTATCCTTTTCAAGGCTACTTAAGGCACTTAATTCATCTTTGGATAAATTCTGGCAATGGCCCTTCTTAATTTCTAATTGTTCATCTCTTAGTTTTGTTATGAGAGTTAAAACCTGTGGGTTGGTGTTTATTTTGTATTTGTTTTCACCTTTTTTTAAGGCTTTTAATTTTTCTTTTAGGTTTTTCTGTTTTTCCTTTTTATAATGGGCACCGTATTTTATTAATAGGCCTCTAATATAAGCCTTGTGAGCATTCCAGGGTGTGAATCTATTCATTTCAGGAAGGTCATTCATTTGAAAGTAATCCTGGATGTCTTTTTTTTAAGGAAAGCTGTATTTCTTTATTTGTGATCAGGTAGTTGTTTATGCGCCATATATAATCTGAGTTTTGGATAGCTTTCTCTTTTATTGTGATAATGACAGGTGCATGATCCGTCCATGTTATCTGTCCCATCTGTGCTTTATATATTAGTTGAAGGGAATGTCTGATCGTTAAGCAGTAAACTATTCTTGTGTATGTGTTATAGCATGTTGAAAAAAAAGGTATAGTCTCTTTCATTGGCATTAACACATCTCCATGAATCATATAAGTCATTATTCATTAACACGTAATGTAGCCAATTTTTTGTTGACCTTGTTCAAAACTGATATTTGGGAAGTATTAGGGCAGTATACAGTATGTTGCATATGGTGTAGAGAATGTTGCTTAATTTGCAGACTAGAATGAGAAACCTTCCCCCTTCATCTTTGACCACACTGATCTCTTCAAACGACAGAGTATCTCTAATTGCTATACTAACGCCAGTTTTTTTGGCATTGGCGCATGAGTGATATATGTGAGGATATTGCCTGTGTTTCAGTTTGGCAGCATCCTCACATATCAAGTGTGTCTCTTGGACACAGATAGCATCTGCTTTATTTGTCTTCGCCTCCTTCCAGAGCGAACAATGCTTGTAAGGGTGGTTGAGTCCCTTAACATTTAATTGAGAAAGTATTAAACATCATGACGTGTATGTAGGTGAAGCTTACGGTAGCTTTCTTCCTTTTGGTACTTCAGGTGGTATGGTAGGAAGGTTTCTAGATGTCTGTGTCCAGCATGTTTTAAACATATCCGTCGGAGTCTAGGCTGTAGAGGAGTCTTCTCAGATGTAGTATGGGTTTACTGAAAGGAAGACCTAAGTGTATGTAAAAAAAATATATAACAGAAAAGAGGACAACAAGAGAGAAGAGAACAAGCAAACAAGCCCTACTTATTGTAGGGAAACAGAGATGGATCTGGATGATCGGCAGGTGTGTGGAAGCAAAAAATGGAAGGAAAAAAAAAGATAGAGAGAAAAAAAAACAATTATTAAGGCCTTCAAAAACCATTCCATATGTCATCCGCATTTTGCGGATCCATTGACTTGAATGGGGCTGCGGACCGATCTGTGCGGACAATAGTAGGACAAGCTTCATATTTTTGCGGACTAGAAATGCGGAAACACGGATGCGGACAACATACTGAACATTGTCCGCACATTTTATTCACCCATAGAAATGAATAGATCCGCATCTATTACGCAAAATGCGGAACGGATGCGGATAAAATTATACGGTCGTGTGAATGTACCCTTATTGTGTAACCCTTATTTTTTTTGACATATGCAAATGAACCTGAGATGAGTCCAGCGTGAAGGAGCCCAGCACTGCCCCGCATCCTCCGAATCTCCTCCTTGCTCCCCGACGTCACAAAGCTAGAGCGCCGTCATCTCGCGATGCGCGATCTAGCGCATGCGCTGTGTCTTCATAGTGTTCCTTCCCTGTGCTGGCATCAGCCTCAGGGAACGAACTGGGCATGCACTAGCTCGCGCATCGCGAGATTACGGCGCTCTAGCTTTCTGACGTCGGGGAGCAAGGAGGAGATTCTGAGGATGCGGGGCGGTGCTGCGCTCCTTCACGCTGGACTCATCTCAGGGACAGGACTCATCTCAGGGACAGGACTCATCTCAGGTTAATTTGCATATGTATCAAATCGTTTTTTTTACACAATAAAAGCACACAGAGCTATGGGGACTGGGTATTACGGATGTGCTAGCAGCCATCTAGCAACCCATGTCCTCAGCTCTATACACAAAATCCCGGTGACAGGTTCCCTTTAAGTAGTTTCTGGCCTTGGTCTGTGCTTAGTATGGAGTGAGTCGCTACGTCTCTGTGTATTATTAATTTAGTAGGGAAGCCCCATCTATAAGAAATCTTGTTTTCTCTTAGACAAGAAGTAATTGCTTGAAATTTCTTTCTTTCTTACATAGTTGCTTGTGAAAGATCGATGAATAGGATTATTTGCACATACGGGTCTGTGGGCTCCGTCTATTGTCAGATCTAGTGGAGACACTTCCGGTAGCAGAGTTTGCATCAGATTCTGTAGATATTTGGATAGTTCTCCCGGGGGTACAAATTCTGGGATTCCCCTGAATTTAACATTGTTTCGTCTGGAGCGATCCTTCCGATCTGCTATTTTGCTTTAATGGCTATGATGTCATCTTCTTGGGAGTTATGTGCGTCTACCAATGTATTATGCACACCTGCATATTCCGCCATTTTGTTTTCAATATGGCTTACTCTGTGTCCTAGTTCTTCTAGGTTTGTAGAGAGGGCATTACACATTTGTGTGATATCAGCTTTAATTCAACCTTTCAAGGCCATTAGCATTTCTTTCATTAGATCAACAGTAATGAATTCATTAGATGTAGGTATGTGGGCAAACACCCCCATAGTGTGGGGAGACAGGGAGACAGGTGTTCCTACCTCATGTGGAGTGGTATAATCATTGTCCATCCTTGGTTTTTGCTTTGCTGGACTTCTTGTGTCTGAGGAGTCTGAATATGCTGCGCCATCTTGCTCCTCCAGTATCTACTGTATTTGCTGATAAGATCCAGGGCCAGCCTGGCTTAATCTTGTATTTTTATTGTTCTTGTAGTCTGCTATGGCTGCTGCCCGGGCAGAGGGCTTTGTATTTCTTAGTGTTTGAGTAGGCTTTCTTTGTACCTGACTATCCTCTGTAGGGGCTGACGGGGAGTTGCTGCTGCTGGAGGAGTGCGATGTCTGCTGCGTGGCCTTCTCCTTCCCGCCACTTTCTGCCGTGAGGAAGAAGTCGGTGAGGTGTTTCGGGGTCTCCCTGCTCCACCTGCTTTTCACCATGGTGAGTGCCCAGAGTTGTTGCAGCAATTTGGGGTGTTTTTATGGCTTATTGGAGACCTGAGGCCGCTATATTCCAGTCGCTGTGGTGATGAGGTGAGGAGCTCCTTCCCGCTGCGGCCATCTTAGACGGAGCTCAGCCACGCCCCGATTTCTAATTGTTCAAGATCATAATGACGAGTTGTAAAAAGATGTCAATATGTTCGGAATTAACGGGGGGGAATAGGGTAGTCTAACCGGACGTAAGTCTGTGAAAGGGCCTTCACCCGGGGTTCTGGATCCCGCTTCCCACGGATCCATCAGGATCTGTAAGTCAGGAAAATAATTTGTATTGACTCCTAATTGTTCGCATATTTGCTTATTGGAATTCTGAAACATCTTATGCCATTTCAGTCTCCTACAGAAGAGATGTAAATCTTTCACCCATGTAAATAGATTAAATCTGGTAGTGGGTACAAATGAGAGTCCTTTCTGAAGGAGACTAATTTCTGTTTCATTCAGAGTCCCTGAAGACAGATTCCACCCCTTTCGTGCTGTCCCTCAATTGATAAAGTACCTGATTGTTGCTTAAAAAAGACTGTGAATTGTTGACTGATGTAACCAATGAGGAGGAGGAACTGGGAAGACCCCCTGTATTTCCTCAGTGTCTGTTCTATCTCTGCCATTTTCTTCCTGATTTTCTTGGTTGCAAACTAGTTTTTCCATAACCAGCAGTTTTACGAGGTTGAGTCTGAGTAATCTACTAGTAATCGACCTCTGAGTCTGAGTAATCTACTAGTAATCGACCTCTGAGTCTGAGTGATCTACTAGTAATCGACCTCTGAGTCTGAGTAATCTGAGTAATCTACTTCAGATGATGAAACTTCCGACTCAGTTTGATCACTCAAGATTGTAAGCCTTATTATCTTTAAATTCTCCTAAATCCCTTATAAACTGTCTATGTTTCTTTGATGAGAATCTGGAATTTCTCAACCGATGTTTGAAGAGACGCTTCCCTTTTATTAAACTCTGGATGGGTTTTAAATGTTAAAGTTAGATCTATCAACTCCTTCAAATTACTTGATGTTTTCTCGAATATCTTTTTTTCTTCTTCAAGAAGGAGTGTCAATTACTTTAATGAACTGTGTGTGAGTTCTTGTTCCCACTTCTGAATCAATTGAGGGGAGCTTATGCGAACTGCTGGTCTAATTGGAATACGGAGGCCTTTGGGTACTATTTGATGTTCAATATAGCTTTCTAGGGATTTGACCTCCCACCAGAATTTGATATTTTCTTTATATCCTGAAAACTAGTTTACAAGTGGCAGAGGTGGATAGTCCAGGTATATCTTTCTCAGAAAAAAATTCTTTGGCCTCTTGTATTAGAGCATCCGTAAAAAGGGTGCCTGACAAAAAACTAGCCATATCAAAAGGAATGGTCAAAACAAGGGGGGAAAAAGAAATGCTGGGATGTAATCCAAATATCACGCTAAATTAATAATGTAACTCAAACGTGAAAGGTGTCGAACTGGTGTTGCTTGGGCCAAACTGAGAAACCTTCACTTAGGGCCCAACCTCTATATCATCAATAAAGTTTAATAGGTTTAGAATTAAAGAATCAAAGGAAAAAAAGTTGTAGTCAAGTGATTAGCTCCAAAGGCGGCTCCAAATGGGATTTTTTTTTTCCTGGACCTTTAGGGCCCACTATCAAAAAAGAGGCAGCAGTTGAGGCTCACCTGGTCACTGTCTGAGATGGAGGCACGGATAATCGCCAGGAACTCAGCGATAATGGAAAATGCAAGAAAAAGGGAAATCCAGCTCCCAGACGACCATATGAATGCTTTAATGAAAAAACGTGGTAAAATCCGGACATGTACACCAGGTCTACGCGTTTCAGATCAACAAATTCAGATCCTTACTCATGACAACATGATGGTGTGAGACACTGGGCTTAAATAAGGGGCAGGTCAAGCATATTAGGTGGACACAATCAACACATAGCTCCACCTCTAACACATAAAAACATGCTAAAATAGAAAGAAAAAGAGGAAAAACAAGGGATACAAAGAAAGTATACCATAATCAATAATGCAATAATAGATCATGCCTACGATTAAGGCCTGTTGGTACGCAGGTACCCATAGTAAAGATCCAATAAGATTCTCTGTTTAAGAGAACTCTCCTATGGTCACCTCCACGTTTAGAAAATTTAACCCTTTCCACTCCCTGCACCACAAGGCTACTGGTATCACCTGCATGACAAGCCACATAGTGTGAACTGACCGCAGAAACATTTCGGGTTAGCGCATGTGGAATGTCAGAAATATGTCGGCGAATTCTAGTTTTGAGGCTGTTAGAGGTACAGCCTATATACTGTAGGCGGCATGCCATGCAGGTGATACAGTAGACCACAAAGCTGGTATTGCAGTTGATATATTGTTTCAAAGTAAAAGTTTTTTGATTAGCTACAGAGACAACAGTTTGGCCAATTGAAAGGTGCTTGCAACAAGTGCAGATACGATGTCCGCACTTATAGTTGCCTTTAAAACGTAGCCAGCTCTGCTGTGTCTGCAAATCATCCATGAACAAGCTAGGGCTGATACGGTGGCCCAGAGTTGGAGCTCGGCGAGCAATGCATTTAATTTTTGAGCTGAGAACATCAGACCACTGCTCGTCCATACGAAGTAGGGACAGGTTTTTTCTAATAATATGATCTTATTAAATTCTGCACTATAGCTCGTAGAAAAATTCTTTAGAACTTCACTGTCAAAATTGGGACGACTGCCAGCCCTGTTTTGTGGAAACAGTAAATCAATCCGAGATTTGGACTTAACTTGAGCCGCGGCCTGGGTCAGACTGCTGTTCCTGTAACTAGGCTGAGCTCCTCCCTGAGTCCTGTGTCACTGGAGCAATTCCGTATGTGGCGTGTGAATTCGCCTCTAGGGATATTGCGTACAACATGAGCAGGATGACATATGGACGCGAATAAAGTGCTGTTGCCCGCCGTTTCCTTGCGGTAGGTGCGGGTGACTATATTCGAGTCAGTAATATTACCCTTCAAAGTCAAGTCCAAAAACGCAATAGATGTACAATTAGAATTAAGAGTGAATGTCAGATTCAAAGTGTTGTTATTTAGGTACTCCTCAAACAGTGGTATGGCAGTATGGTCACCTGACCAGATGAACAACAAGTCATCAATATAACGGCCATACCACCGTATTGAGGGGGCCCAAATATTGTCATCTGAAAAGAGATAACAGGATTCCCACCACGCCATGTAGATGTTAGCCATGGAGGGCGAGAATTTTGCCCCCATGGAAACACCAGTGCGTTGGAGGAAAAAGCGGTGGTTAAACATGAATCCATTGTGTTTAAGTAGAAAAGAGACAACATTACATATGTAGTCTTGAAATTCTAAGCTGAAATCAACATAAGTATTCAGGAACCATCGTAGAGAGACTATAGCTGCATGGTGGGGAATGACAGAATAAAGGGATGTAACATCCGCAGTTATCCAGACATACTCCGGCTTCCAAGAGAATTGATGAAAGGACTGAAGTACAGTTCTAGTGTCTAGAAGGAAGCCAGGGATAGTCTGGACAAGTGGCTGCAACAAACTGTCAACCCACGCAGACAACCGCTCCGTAAATGAGCCTATCCCGGCTACAATAGGTCGCATGGGTGGGGGGAAGCCTGGTTTGTGGATCTTGGGTAAAGAGTGGAAAATAGGAATAATAGGATGTAAAACATATATGAAATCAGCTTGTTTTTGATCCATAAAGCCACTCTTAACCCCCAAGGACAACAAAGAAAGCAGATCCTTTTGGAATTGGGGAGTGGGGTCATGTGACAACTCCAGATATGTGTCAGAGTCTCCCAACATTAAAAGATTTTGGGACGCATATATGGAGCGGTCCATGACCACAACCGACCCCCCTTTGTCCGCCTGTTTAAAGACGACATCTTTCATATTTTCAAGCTCTTTCAAAGCCGTTTTTTCAGCAGTAGACAAATTACAGTTACTATTAAATTTAGGTCGGGACTGACGATTGTCCCTCAATGCAACCAGATCTTGCTCTACTGATTCCTGAAAATGATCAAGAGCCAGAGAGCGAGACTGTATGGGATAAAAATCACGATTGTGAGTTGCAAAATTATGAGAGAAATCAGACATAGACAAAGAACTGGAAACGTCCCGACACTGCTCTAAATGGGAAATGTGGACAAGTTCCTGGAAGGACATATTCATCTGACTTGAAGAAATTGTAGCAGATGGAGTAGAAACAGGTACAGAGGTAGCAGGGGGGGATTCACCTGTATCATTACAAGCAAAATGTTTCTTTAAAGTAAGGTCCCGAGCTAATCTGTTCACATCCAACAGGGTCTTGTAAATGTCAAAATGACACGTAGGTGAAAAAGATAGTCCTTTAGATAGAACTTGAATCTGTGGTTAAGAGAGTACCATAGAGGAAATATTGATCACTTGAGAATAAACTAGGTTTTTCTCTGACGCAAGGGGTAGCGCCCACCTTTTCTTGTGTCTACGCCCTGATTTTCCAGGGCAGGTGGTTTCCTCTGAGGTGACGTGAGGTGTAGATGAAGCGCTGGGACGTGCGGTTTCTGACGCTGAATTGGAGGAGTCGATGTCTGTAGAACTGAAGCTGACTTTGGAAAACCTGGACTTCTTTCCTCTGTATATCCTCCTCGTGATAGAGCGAGAAGTATTGGTTTTAGCAGCAGACCAGTTATAGACATTCTGGGTTTTATAATCTTGCATGTCTCTGCCGAATTTATCCTGCTTGATAGCAATCAGACTGTGCTCCATTTTATTTAAATTCAGTTGGAGTTTCTCATCCAGATCTGAGAAAATGGACGAGTCCGCCAGAGGTGCAATGGAATTTTTTGTAACTCTGATTTCTTCCCGGAGATTAACCAGGGTCTCTTCCTCATGAGAGATAATCAGTCCCATTAACTTGATGGAACAATCTGACAAAATACAAACCGGATTCCAAAAAAGTTGGGACACTATACAAATCGTGAATAAAAACTGAATGCAATGATGTGGAGGTGCCAACTTCTAATATTTTATTCAGAATAGAACATAAATCACGGAACAAAAGTTTAAACTGAGAAAATTTACCATTCTAAGGGAAAAATATGTTGAATCAGAATTTCATGGTGTCAACAAAACCCCAAAAAGTTGGGACAAGGCCATTTTCACCACTGTGTGGCATCTCCCCTTCTTCTTACAACACTCAACAGACGTCTGGCGACCGAGGAGACCAGTTTCTCGAGTTTAGAAATAGGAATGCTCTCCCATTCTTGTCTAATACAGGCCTCTAACTGTTCAATCGTCTTGGGCCTTCTTTGTTGCACCTTCCTCTTTATGATGCGCCAAATGTTCTCTATAGGTGAAAGATCTGGACTGCAGACTGGCCATTTCAGTACCCGGATCCTTCTCCTACGCAGCCATGATGTTGTGATTGATACAGAATGTGGTCTGGCATTATCTTGTTGAAAAATGCAGGGTCTTCCCTGAAAGAGATGACGTCTGGATGGGAGCATATGTTGTTCTAGAACCTGAATATATTTTTCTGCATTGATGGTGCCTTTCCAGACATGCAAGCTGCCCATGCCACACACACTCATGCAACCCCATACCATCAGAGATGCAGGCTTCTGAACTGAGCGTTGATAACAACTTGGGTTGTCCTTGTCCTCTTTGGTCCGGATGACATGGCGTCCCAGATTTCCAAAAAGAACTTCGAATCGTGACTCGTCTGACCACAGAACAGTCTTCCATTTTGCCACACTCCATTTTAAATGATCCCTGGCCCAGTGAAAACGCCTGAGCTTGTGGATCTTGCTTAGAAATGGCTTCTTCTTTGCACTGTAGAGTTTCAGCTGGCAACGGCGGATGGCACGGTGGATTGTGTTGACTGACAATGGTTTCTGGAAGTATTCCTGAGCCCATTCTGTGATTTCCTTTACAGTAGCATTCCTGTTTGTGGTGCAGTGTCGTTTAAGGGCCCGGAGATCACGGGCATCCAGTATGGTTTTACGGCCTTGACCCTTACGCACAGAGATTGTTCCAGATTCTCTGAATCTTCGGATGATGTTATGCACAGTTGATGATGATAGATGCAAAGTCTTTGCAATTTTTCGCTGGGTAACACCTTTCTGATATTGTAATTACAATATGGTGGCTCACTTCAAGCGGATTATGGAATCAGGTGCTACTAACCCAAATTAGAGGGACACCCACCCTCTGGTCAGGTATAGCTAATAAATAAGAGAATAATGGGTGAGCACTCTGGCACTTGGACTTAATAAAATTTATTAAATCAATTTATTAGTACATGTGCAATTGTAAAATCAATTAAGATAAGTAAAAACATGAAATGCCGTTGCCAATGAAAAGACAATGTGCTGGAATCTCACACTTCACATATATACAATCCTCGCAATGTCCAAACAATGTAGGCTATCAAGATGGTGGTATTTAGACGCAAATCCACAAATTAAAGTGTCGAATCTCTGGTATGGATATAAGTTCTTATCCCATATATATAAATCCGCGTCAAACGCAAGTGGATATCCAAGACATAGTTATGATGATAGTGATAGTCTCTTCCACAGAGTTTTCAAAACAATAAGTCTCTGACGTAATCTCAAGCTTAATAGCCGTAGGTATTATTTATAACCTCATGAATAGGTCAGTGCTTTGAGAAAGAGTAGTTCTTACCTTCCTTCCTATCCAAACGAGTGTCGAGCGGTGCGGGTTAGTACCGGCGTCACGCTTCCAGCTTCTCTCGCCGGCTATCCCGAACTATCGCGGGAGTTGGGGCGGGACTTGGTTGGTCCGTGCCTGTTGCTCTTCCGGCTGGAACAAAGAAGCTGCCTCTTCGGTCTGTGTTTACTTGTTCCAATAGTGATTACTGCAACTGCAATACTCGTTGCGTGGCCACGCTAATAGTCGCGGAGGTACTTCTCACAGGTGTCCGGCCCAGACGCGTTTCGGGAATTAACCTTCCCTTCTGATATTGCTCCACTATCTTTCTGCGCAACATTGTGGGAATTGGTGATCCTCTACCCATCTTGGCTTCTGAGAGACACTGCCACTCTGAGAAGCTCTTTTTATACCCAATCATGTTGCCAATTGACCTAATTAGTGTTAATTAGTCTTCCAGCTCTTGGTTATGCTCAAATTTACTTTTTCCAACCTCTTATTGCTACTTGTCCCAACTTTTTGGGGATTTGTTGACACTGTGAAATTTTGAATCAACGTATTTTTCCTTTAAAATGATACATTTACTCGGATTAAACGTTTGATCTGTCATCTACGTTCTATTACAAATAAAATATTGACATTTGCCATCTCCACATCATTGCATTCAGTTTTTATTCACAATTTGTTTAGTGTCCCAACTTTTTTGGAATCCGGTTTGTAGTTTGCCATTTGGAGATAAAATCCTCAGAATAAGTGGTTGTGGGTTTCTTGTGCAGCCTTAGGCCGCGAGGAATCATTCCTCTATCCACATACTTCTTTAATGAGGTTAGGTCCCACCAGGTGCGCATTTCACGTGTGAGCAATTTTTCAAGAGAACTCTGAATTTTAAGATCTAGAACATTGCGTGAATCCTCATCTTCTATATTGAATATAGCATTGATTTTTTTTGAGTCTTTCATCACAATTATCAATGACTCTTAGTGAGGTATGAGACATGTTGGTGGTGTCCAAGAAAATATATATATATCCAGCACTAAATATAAAGAGCAGAGACCAGGAGCACTACAAAACAGTTCCTGAGTGGGGACAATCAAAAAAGAGGCAGCAGTCAAGGCTCACCTGGTCACGGTCTGAGATGGAAGCACGGATAATCGGCAGGAACTCAGCGATAATGGAAAATGCAAGAAAAAAGGAAATCCAGCTCCCAGACGACCTTATGAATGCTTTAATGAAAAAACGTGGTAAAATCCGGACATGTACACCAGGTCTACGCGTTTCAGATCAACAAATTCAGATCCTTACTCATGACAACATGATGGTGTGAGACACTGGGCTTAAATAAGGGGCAGGTCAAGCATACCAGGTGGACACAATCAACACATAGCTCCACCTCTAACACATAAAAACATGCTAAAATAGAAAGAAAAAGAGGAAAAACAAGGGATACAAAGAAAGTATACCATAATCAATAATGCAATAATAGATCATGCCTACGATTAAGGCCTGTTGGTACGCAGGTACCCATAGTAAAGATCCAATAAGATTCTCTGTTTAAGAGAACTCTCCTATGGTCACCATCACGTTTAGGAAATTTAACCCTTTCCACTCCCTGCACCACAAGGCTACTGGTATCACCTGCATGACAAGCCGCATAGTGTGAACTGACCGCAGAAACATTTCAGGTCAGCGCATGTGGAATGTCAGAAATTTTTATGTGTTAGAGGTGGAGCTATGTGTTGATTGTGTCCACCTGATGTGCTTGACCTGCCCCTTATTTAAGGCCAGTGTCTCACACTATCATGTTGTCATGAGTAAGGATCGGAATTCGTTGACGTCACCACAGGTCCTTTTCCTGCAATCAGCAAAGAAGGAGACAGAACAGATGCCGGCTGCGCGATCAAGTGGACTAACGTGAGTTTAATTAAATAAAAATGTAACCCCTCCAGCGCTAGTTTACTAAGCATTCTGTATTCCGAATGCTATTATTTTCCCTTTTAACCATGTTATAAGGGAAAATAATACAATCTACAGAACACCGATCCCAAGCCCGAACTTCTGTGAAGAAGTTCGGGTTTGGGTACCAAACATGCGCGATTTTCCTCACGCGAGTGCAAAACGCATTACAATGTTTTGCACTCGCGCGGAAAAATCGCACATGTTCCCGCTACGCACCCGCACATTTTCCAGCAACGCCCGTGTGAAACCAGCCTAACAAGTCAGGTAAGTATCGTTCAGCATAATATTGCAACACTAGGATTTGGTTTCTTGCTTTAGGCTAAATGTCTTAGACAGACAATTAACTTCTTCTGTTCCATTATCTTCTAGGAATCATTCTAGGAGTTCTCTTCTAGACATGATTAGATGACAGGGGCTAGAGCGTTTAATAATAATAATTTAAAAAAACTCACCTTTCTTATGGGAGGTTTTCTAGCACTAAGCCTAGCACATACCTGTTGCTGTGGTCTATGGATAATCTATTACACTGTACATTATGTGCTGCATAATATAAACATATCACCTGCTAATAATACATAATATAAATGTATCAGGCTACCTTCACACTAGTGTTTTTGCCTGATCCGGCAGAGATCAGCAAAAACGCTTCCGTTACTGATAATACAACCATCTGCATCCGTTATGAACGGATCCGGTTGTATGATCTTTAACGTAGCAATGACGGATCCGTCATGAACACCACTGAAAGTCAACGGGGAACGGATCAGTTTTCTATGGTGTCTGAGAAAACGGATCCGACCCCATTGACTTGCATTGTGGGTCATGTCAGATCCATTTTGCTCCGCATCCCATGACGGTATGAGAACGCAACCAAACGGAACAGAATGCATTCTGTTGCACTCCATTCTGTTCAGTTCCGTTTTGTTCCCATCGACAATGAATGGGGACAAAACGGAAGCGTTTTTTTCCGGTATTGAGACCCTATGATGGATCTGAAAACCAGAAAATGTAAACGCAAGTGTGCAAGTAGCCTCACCTATAATAATACATAATAGAAATGTATCACCTGCTAATATTATACAATATAAACCTATTACCTGCTAATATTACATAATAAAAAATGTATCACCTGATGATATTACATAATATAAGCCTATCACCTGCTAATATTTTAATATATAAATGTATCACTTGCTAATATTACATAGTATAAATGTAACACCTGCTAATAATATCTCTCTTGCAGCAAACCAATCCAAATTAGTATTCCTTAAAGGGGTTGTCCGAGTTTTTTTTTTTTTCTTTCTATGTTCCTAACTAAGCAAATGTAACAGCTTTCCAATTAACTCACTTTATCTCCAGTGGCTGGTTTCTCAGATTTGACTGAGGGTCACATGACCTGTGATGTCAGCTTCTCTCCCTGCTCTGATAAAGGTCGTTTACAAGCCTGTAAACGAGACGTCACTGTGCTGGCCACGCCCCCCCCCCCCCCCCCCCTTCACTGCCGTCTACTTTCTGCTAGGATTCTTAACCCCTTCATTCAGCTGCACACACTGGCTAGCTCTGCAGGCAGTGAGGAGACAATGCTGGGCACTGGAGCTGACATACTAGAGAGAGCATTGCACAAGAAGGTAGGGGGAAGATCCTATGTGTATTAGCAGTATCATTATACAAGTGGGATTTGTAGTTCTACACTTACAAGTTGCTGTTGATTCTCCCAGCACTCATGGCAGCTCTTTTATCCACTCCCTTAGCAGTGTCATTATACAGCTGGGACTTGTAGTCCTACACATACAACATGCTGCAGAGTCTCCCAGCAGGCAGACATGTCACTCAGGGCAGCTCTTGTATTCACTCCCTTAGCAGAGCAGGGGGAGGGGCACAGATTGTTTTTATTGCATGTAAACAAAGGGCCAGAAAAGAACCAGGGAAATGAGAAAAATAAAATATATATTTTTTTTTGCATAAAACTTGCTTAGCTCAGTTATATATCAGATTTTCAGTGCTATATTATTTTTTTTCATAACTCGGACAACCCCTTTAAGTAGTGAAAAGGAAACATTCCAGCACACAGGTAAATTCACATGGTTGTTCGTCTTTATTGGTCTTCAAAATAAAATCAAAAACAACATGTATCTACACCCACCACCGTGGACGGTTAACATGTTTCGGACCTTACATTGTCCTTAATCATAACCTGTTCAGAGTGAGTGTCCACAGGAGTATATATCTCCCCCCCCCCCCTCAAGTACTCACACTGCACTCCACGACATGGCCTTTGTCGTATATGGAGCGTGGGGGGTGTCATGTACTGTAATCCCTCCACATTCTTTGATACGCCCGCAAACAGAAGGGTGGCTTTATCCTGTAATCCCTTCCAAGCACCATGGTCTATATATAGCTTTTCGCACGGTCACCTTGATGACTAAACATGTAGCTACAAGCAATTTTCCTTAAGGCAGTGCACAAGGCCTTAGGACTCAAATAACCTTGGCTAAACACTAGGCTCTCCAACATATACACTAGGAGGATGAGGCTAGGCACTCCAATCTCTCCATACATAATAGCAGCGGGTTACCCTCCACGATGTTAGACCTGCTTGTGATGTTGACCACTTGGTTTCTCTGGTGTTGCAATAGGCTATGTAACTCAGGGACCACTATGACGTTACTATCCTCAGAGGCGGTCCATAATGAGCAATGGCGATGTTAGATCTGCTTGTGACATACCAGCCGTCCTCAGAGGCAGTCCATAATAACTAAGCAATACATAAGATGCTGACTATCTGGTGACCTGAATAAAGTGCAAAATCCATACAAAATGCATATAGAATCACATTGCTGTACCTGAAAGAGAACACACACAATGGGCACAATATTCTTGAACGTTGCTGTAAATGACAAAACATTAGTGCAGATATTTAATAAAGGCACATTTTTAATGTAGTAATATAATGCAATAATACATTCACATTAGAGTCCCTTTTCTTCAATGCTGGTAAGTAAAGTGCAACGGACTGGAACTTTAGGTGCAATAAAGTCTCTTAAGGGCAAAAGAGTCCTTTGTAATCCATAGGAACAAAATAACGTCAATAGTTGTAATCCATATGAGGCAAAAATTTGTAATCCATTGGAAATGTCATTGTGATCCAAATGAGGTAGCAAGTCATTTGTAATCCACATAAGGTAATAATGTAAATTGTAATCCACATGGGTAGCAATATAAAATAGCAGCACAGGTTATGAGAACCGTTAGGCAAAGAGGCTCCCAAATAACCTAAAAAGGGGAAAAAAAGGGATTTTGGGCACTGTCACGTCCAACAGGGAGGCAAATGCTGATGGGGGGAGTCCTTACTCCATCCGAGTGAGGGCTAAAAACAAGGCAACCTGCAACAGAAAAACATGTAAAGCATGCCAACAGGCCCTCACCCTTCAGGTCCAGTCCACGAAGTGGCTCCCAGTAGTCTTTACTTTAGATGAAGATGGTGAGGCTCCTTATGGGAAGGGCCTCATGTCCTCCTCGCTACTGGAGTTGCTTGAAAAGGACATCAGGGGCCTGTCCTGCCTCCTGTAATCCATTATGGCTCTAGTGGTGGAGCGCCACTGCCCTCCTGTGGTGGAATTAGGTATCGCCCAGGTAGTAACACTTCATCTGCTCAGCAACCTTCTGCTTTACTGGAGCCAACGCTCCTGCCAGATCGAATGGGTCCCATACTTCTGGCTGTAGGGGTGTTGGTAGATAGTCCTCCACTTGAGGTGGCCGGATCGACAACTCTTGGGGATCCCTTTTTCTTAGCTGTGGCTGGGCCTTCCAGGGGAGCTGATAGGCTACAATGGTCGGGCTGTAGACTAAAGCTGTTTGAGCCATGCTGCCCATCTGCCGACCAATGGTTGGGGGTGCGGGCAGTACAGGTATCAGAGGTTCCGGTTCTGGTTTGGGCCTCTTCTGGTACCGCAGCATACTATCTTCCGCTTTTTGCAGACTACCATTACACTCCCGGGCAGTTGGATCTTCCTGCCAGTGTTCCGGTGTGGACACTGGGACCAGCGGTTTGTGTATCAGGCTCACCCCGGTAGCAAATGGGCCTTTAGGGGACCGCATGGGGGTGTATTCTACCTGTTCCCCTTTATAGAGACTATGGCGGGGCTGCGGCAGGTACCGACGTTTCACAGACCGTCTATTCAAAAAAAGCTCCGTCCCCAACCGGTCATCTTGAATAAGCCCAGTATCTCTCTCCACGTTTAACCACAGGACAGTTCCGGTCCGCTTCTCCAGCACCTGGTCGTGGGGCAGAGGTCAATCGATGATCCGGAGGACCCAGTCCTCAATGGCCTTTCGGTACTCCCAGGCATTAGCGGCATGGGCTGTCACTCTCCAGGGCACCATGGGGTTGAGCGCGTCAACAGGCTTGTTCTGGCTGGGTGATTGACTTTCTCTGCGCGGCTCGTTCCTGCTGGGCGGCCGAGTGAGATCTCCGGCCGCCTCCGCTGCTCCAGCTGGCGCAGGGTATGCGGGCTTCTCCTTGGACGAGCTGCAATATTCTGATCTCTTCCACCGCTTCTTTCAAGTCGGAGAAGTAATCTCCGCTGAGTGTCTCCTCCCAACTGGACTTTGGGGCAGTCTCCTCCTGGTGTGGCTCAGTCGCCATCTTGTCTCGCTCTCCTCTGGCTGAGATTGCTGGAGAAGAAGGAGGGGCACACAGATTGGTACTGGCCAAATCCTGTTTGTGAAGCTGAATGCAGCAAGACGACGACGAGGCAACTACTGGGGTCCCTTAAAGGGAAAGTTTTTGTCGTGACGCCAGTTGCATTTCAGCAATGAGGGACTGGGTCACCCTAAGCAAATCATGTTGGTGGTGGGTACCCAGGATAGGAATGCCAGAGTGGTGTAAGGGTGAGGGTGGCCTAATGTCCCTTAGTAGTGTAGCATGTGTCACGGTGCTCCTACCTGGATACACTGGAACCACAGGCAGTGTCGTCCAATAAACTTGCATGAGAAACAATCTTCAACCTTTATCTTGGCCATCAGCAGGTTTTGGCATAAATTCTGGCAGGCAAACACATTCATCTCTGCTACATCTGTCGCTTTCTTTAGCTCTGCTGTGCTGACAGGATTCAATAGAAACTTTTCCTTTCTGCTGAACTTTACTTTCTGTAGTCTGATTCAGTCTTTATCCTTATCTGTGTCTTAACTTTTATCCAGGGAACCTTTCTTCCTGGCTTCTCTGAGGCTCTTTACTCTTTTCTCTTGTTCCAGCAGAGCTGATGGTGCTCTGCTGGCCTAGGAAGGGCTCGCCCAGAAGGGACGAGCTCCCCTGCTGCACAACCTCCCTCTTGCAGGGGGTCCTCTAGACTGACCTTCACTAACTAAACTCCTCCCTCTCTAGCAAGCGAGGGCTGGAATGGACAAAAAGGTTCCATTCCAGACAAACTAGCTCTGCCATTATTGCCGCCATCTGCTGGTGAACCAGGCACATTACATATTAACACAACAGTTGCATGGAAATAAATATACATTTTTGCAGGATCAGGAAGTAAATGCATAAGATGACATTGGGTCAACCATAGGAGATAGTAGAGGGGCACAAAGAGGTGGTAATACCACTCTGGGGTATTACACATGGGACCAACACAGATGTCTTCACCTGCCAAGCGCACATGTAACAGCTCAGCCAGTGTCATAGGTACAAATCTGATGACAGATGCCCTTTAAAGTATTCCCACCATATTGAAAAATAGAAGTAAATGTAAAATTTATGTGGCCCTCTTAACTCCTTGCAGATGGAGCCAGTAAATGACTTTTCATATCACTGTTGAAACCCTAAAAAGGTTAATGCGACCTATGAAGAATAACAAGTCAGGTAAGTATCGTTCAGCATAATATTGCAACACTAGGATTTGGTTTCATGCTTTAGTCTAAATGTCTTAGACAGACAATTAACTTCTTCTGTTACATTATCTTCTAGGAATCATTCTAGGAGTTGTCTTCTAGACATGATTAGATGACAGGGGCTAGAGCGTTTATTAATAATAAAAACCCTCACCTTTCTTATGGGAGGTTTTCTAGCACTAAGCCTAGCACATACCTGTTGCTGTGGTCTATGGATAATCTATTACACTATACCAGGCATGACCAACCTGCGGCTCTCCAGCTGTTGTAAAACTACAACTCCCACCATGCCCTGCTGTAGGATAATAGATGTAGGCAGTCTGGGCATGCTGGGAGTTGTAGTTTGGCAACAGCTGGAGAGCCTCAGGTTGGCCATCCCTGCACTATACATTATGTGCTGCATAATATAAATGTATCACCTGCTAATATTATACAATATAAACATATCAGCTGCTAATAATACATAATATAAATCTATCAGGCTACTTTCACACTAGTGTTTTTGCTGGATCCGGCAGCGATCAGCAAAGACGCTTCCGTTGCTGATAATACAACCATCTGCATCCGTTATGAACGGATCCGGTTGTGTTATCTTTAACGTAGCAATGACGGATCCGTCATGAACACCACTGAAAGTCAACGGGGAACGGATCAGTTTTCTATGGTGTCTGAGAAAACGGATTCGTCCCCATTGACTTGCATTGTGGGTCATGTCGGATACATTTTTCTCTGCATCCCATGACGGAAAGAAACCTGCAGCTTGCTGCGGTTTTCTCTCTCCGGTATGAGAACGCAACCAAACGGAACAGAATGCATTCTGTTGCACTCCGTTCTGTTCAGTTCCGTTTTGTCCCCATTGACAATGAATGTTTTTTTTTTTGGTATTGAGACCCTTTGATGGATCTCAAAACCAGAAATTGTAAACGGAAGTGTGCAAGTAGCCTCACCTGATAATATTGCATAATAGAAATGGATCACCTGTAATAATACATAATATAAATGTATCACCTGCTAATATTATACAATATAAACCTATTAACTGCTAATATTACATAATACAAAATGTATCACCTGATGAAATTATAATATATAAATGTATTTACTTACTAATATTACATAGTATAAATTTAACACCTGCTAATAATATATAATATAAATCTATCACCTGCTAATATTATACTATATAAATGTATCACTTGCTAATACTATACAATATAAACCCATCACCTGCTAATATTGCATCATATAACTGTATCACCTTTTAATATTATACAATACAAATATATCACATGCTGAGATTACATTACATAAATGTATCACCTGCTAATTACGTAGTATACAGTAAGACGATGGGATTACAGAGGTTATCGTTATATTACGGCAAATAATTGTAAATTTCTCCTAAAGTCTCTTGCCTTGGGCAAATGCATCACGGGCCTATTCATTAAAGCAGCATTCTTGTCAAGTGAGATTATATCACCCTGCGTACTGTTGTTATTATAGGGCCCATTCATCACAGTGTCTAACATTACTGTCTGATTGATGAATCAGTCCTACAGCACACCCCACCATGATGTGATATTATCTTCTATGTGATAATATCAGCCATTTGATAAATAAACTCCATCAATGGTGTGCTATTTGACTGACAGGTCCAAGGAGCAGCATTTTAATGATTAAATGTTTTTTTCTTTAGTTTTATCATTAATGAGTATGTAATAACTGTGTGCATGATGATAGTGGTGGTTTAAGCATTTCTCAACAAAATGATTTTCTTTTTTTTTTTCTTTTTTTTAAAGGTATGTCTGCCTTTGCAACCAAATGTTTTTTTCCTTCAGTGCATTTAAAAAATAAAACAAATCAATTTTGCAGATCGCCTTAATTGAAAATATTCTACCATTTTCTGCCTCGGGCTCCAACGCAGACTTATGGATCTCCATGGTAACAGACTACAAACCCTATGTAGTGCCATGATATTTAATATTTCATCAAATGTTGTGCCCATTCACAAGAAAGGTAGTAGGGGAGAATCGGGCAACTATAGGCCAGTAAGCCTGACATCAATAGTGGGGAAATTAATGGAAACCATACTTAAGGAGAGGATTGTGGAACATCTAAAATCCCATGGATTGAAAGATGAAAAACAGCATGGGTTTACTTCAGGGAGTGTCACGGAACCATGAACCAGACGTACAACAAGAGATAAGTGAAAATAAGAAGGCTTTATTGAAAATAAAGCTGTAAAGCAAAAGTCCAAACGGATGGTGAAACCGAGCAGAGTCTTTGCGAAGCCAGAGGTCAGGAACCAGAAGGGTAGTCAGACGAAGCTAGGATCAGGAACCAGCAGGGTAGTCAGACGAAGCCAGGATCAGGAACCAGCAGGGTAGTCAGACGAAGCCAGGATCAGGAACCAGAAGCAGCAGCAGTCTTAGAAGCATGTGAACACAAGAGGACCAAGCAAGGAACTGAAGCCACAGACCTCCTATATATATGAGCTAGGCATCCAGCTCCTCCCAGTGGGAAGGAGGAGCCGCAGGGTGGAAGGCTACAAGAAACCCAGAAACCAAGATGGCCGCCAGCACATGTCAAACGAAGGAGAACAGCAAGAAGGTAAGACCATGACAGTACCTCCCCCTCAAGGGCCCCTCCTCCGCGGAGCACAAAACGGTTTCTGAGGGAAGCGTGCGTGGAAGGCTCGGAGCAAGGCAGGAGCATGGACATCTGCGGAGGGAACCCAGGAACGCTCCTCTGGACCATAACCACGCCAATGGACCAAAAACTGCAACCGACCGCGGACCAGGCGTGAGTCCAGGATATTGCTCACCTCATATTCCTCACGATTGCCCACTTGGACCGGACGAGGCCGAGGAACCGAGGAAGTGAAACGATTACACACCAGTGGCTTCAACAGGGAGACATGAAACACGTTGGAGATCCGCATGCCAGGAGGAAGCGCAAGGGCATAGGCTACCGGGTTTACCCTGCGAAGCACTCGGAAGGGACCAACAAAGCGAGGCGCCAGCTTGGGAGTGGGCACTCGAAGGTTGAGGTTGCGGGTGGACAACCATACACGGTCTCCGACCTGGTAGGAAGGAGCAGGCGCTCGTCTGCGATCAGCCTGGAGTCTCTGGCGCTGCGCAGAGACCTCAAGGGACTTCTGGATCTGTACCCAAGAAGCACGTAGGACGGAAAGGTGATCCTCCACAGCCGGAATATCCTGGGGAGAGAATACCTCCGGTAACACGGCAGGTTGGAACCCATAATTGGCCATGAAGGGAGATGTCCCAGAGGAAGAGTTCACCGCCGTGTTCCTGGCAAACTCAGCCCAAGGCAGGAGGTCAACCCAATTGTCTTGGTGATCGGAGACATAGCAACGAAGGAATTGCTCCAAGGCCTGATTGGATCGTTCTGCGGCCCCATTGGACTGAGGGTGGTAGGCCGAGGAGAAGGAGAGATGAATCCCCAACTGGGAGCAAAAGGCGCGCCAGAACCTGGACACAAACTGACTCCCCCGATCCGACACAATCTCCTTGGGCAAACCGTGCAACCGGAAGACCTCCCTGGCAAAAATCGTGGCCAACTCTTGTGCAGAGGGTAACTTCTTGAGAGGAACACAGTGGCACATTTTGGAAAACCGATCCACAATCATGAGAATGACCGTATGGCCTCGGGATGCAGGGAGGTCCACAATGAAATCCATCCCCAGGTGTGACCATGGGCGCTCCCCGGTGGCTATGGGTTGCAGAAGGCCCAACGGAAGGTGCCGAGGGGACTTACTCTGGGCACAAACGGAGCATGCCGCTACATATGCGGCGATGTCGGAACGTAGGGAAGGCCACCAGAACAGACGTGAAACAGCCCAGGACAGCTGATTCTTTCCAGGATGCCCCGCGGTCTTGGAGTTATGGTAGGTTCGCAACAACCGAGTGCGCAACTCCTCAGGCACAAAACATCTGCCGTTGGGTCTTCCAGAGGGAGCACCAGATTGAGCCGCCAAAATCTGCTCACCCAGGGGAGAGGTCAGGCTGGTGCGAATGGCGGCCAGGATCTGATTCGGAGGTATGACCGAAGTCGGAATCGACTCCTCCCTGGACAGCTCGGAGTACTGCCGTGATAAGGCATCCGCCCTGATGTTCTTGGAACCGGGTAGGTAGGAGACCACGTAATTAAAACGTGACAAGAACAGAGCCCATCTGGCCTGACGTGGTGTCAATCTCTTGGCCTCAGAAAGGTAGGTCAGATTCTTGTGGTCCGTCAGGATGAGAACCGGAACCACCGAACCCTCGAGCAAGTGCCTCCATTCTTTAAGGGCCTGCACGATGGCCAATAACTCCCTGTCACCAATCTGATAGTTGCACTCCGCGGAAGACAGTTTCCGGGAGTAAAACCCACAAGGAAGCAGAGGACCCTCTGGTGTTCTACGCTGAGACAGAAGGGCGCCTACTCCCGTCTCAGACGCGTCCACCTCGAGGACAAAGGGCAACCCAGGGTTGGGATGCGACAGAATCGGAGCCGACACAAAGGCGGACTTTAGGGCCTCAAAAGCTCGGATGGCCTCGAGCGGCCAGACCTGGGAATTACTGCCTTTCCTGGTCAGATCCGTGAGAGGCTTGGCCAGCATGGAAAAGTCCCTGATGAACTTCCGATAATAATTGGCGAAGCCCAAAAAGCGCTGCAGGGAATTCCTGAAAGACTGCGGGCGCATTGCACAACCCAAAGGGCATAACCAAGGATTCGTAATGACCGGTCCTGGTGTTAAACGCGGTCTTCCACTCATCGCCCGCCTTGATCCTTACCAGGTTATATGCCGCCCTCAGGTCGAGTTTGGTAAAGACCGTGGCCCCTTTAAGGCGATCGAACAGCTCGGAAATCAAGGGTATCGGGTAAGCGTTCTTGATCGTGATGCGATTGAGACCCCTGTAATCGATGCAAGGCCTCAACTCACCGCCCTTCTTTTTCACAAAGAAAAATCCAGCCCCTGCCGGGGACGAAGATTTGCGAATGTGTCCGCGTGAAAGCGCCTCCCTCACATACTCCTCCATGGCCTCATTCTCCGCTACCGACAGTGGATAGACTTTGCCACGAGGAGGAACGGCACCAGATTGTAACTCTATGGCACAATCGTATGGGCGGTGCGGAGGTAGGGCAACCGCGCGCACCTTATCGAATACATCCCGGTACTCCTCGTATTCAGGAGGCAACAGAGAGTCCGAGGAAGTACACAGCAACTTGACAGACCCATGGATGCAACTAGCCCCACACTGCGGTGACCACGAGAGGATCTCGACCGATCTCCAATCGAAAGTCGGATTATGCTTCTGGAGCCAGGGGTACCCCAAGACCACCGAGTATTGTGGAGACGAAATAACCTGGAGGCAGACCGACTCTCTGTGAACGGCACCAATGGCTATCCCCACTGGAAGGGTCTCATGAGTCACGTGTGGCGGCAGAAGGGGTCTGCCGTCTATCGCCTCAAGAGCCAGTGGGGAACCTCGAGCCTGCAGAGGAATGGAATTGGCGGCAGCGAACACACTATCAATGAACAAACCACCAGCACCAGAGTCCACCAACGCCTGGGTCGTCACCGAGCCCCCGACCCAGGAGAGGACAACAGTGATCAGTGGTTTGTCAACACGGGAAACCGGGGACGAGGAGACTCCACCCAAGATCTGCCCCCGACAGGATCTCAGGTACGAGCGTTTTCCCGGACGGTTCGGACATGCCAACCGAAAATGCCCACCGAGACCACAGTACATGCATCGGCCCTCGCGTCTCCGGAGTGCCCTCTCCCCCTCGGACAGGCGAGCAAACCCCAGCTGCATGGGTTCACCCCCAGACAAGTCATCCCTAGGAGGCGTGGGAGGAGAGGGAGGCACGGGTGGGACAGCAAACGTAGGCACCAATCTGTTAGAAGACCTCCGCAGGTTCTCCTTAAAGGAAGGTCTCTCCCTGAGTCTGGTGTCAATCAAAATCAGGAAAGAAATAAGAGACTCGAGCTCAACTGGTAGGTCCTTAGCTGCAACCTCATCCTTCAAGGCATCCGAGAGACCATGAGAGAAAGCAGCGACCAGAGCCTCATTATTCCAGCCCACCTCTGCTGCCAGGGTACGAAACTCAATGGCGTATTCAGCTACGGATCGTGAACCCTGTCTGATGGACATAAGGAGCTTCGCAGCAGAGGCAGCACGAGCCGGCACATCGAATACCTTCCGAAGAGAAGCAACAAAACCGGAAAACTCGGCAACCACTGGATTGTTGTTCTCCCATAAAGGGCTGGCCCAGGCCAAGGCCTTGTCCGAGAGCAGCGAGATCAAGAAGCCCACCTTTGATCTCTCAGTGGGAAAGGCATGTGGCAGCAACTCGAAATAAATGCCCACCTGGTTAAGGAAACCTCGGCACTGAGTTGGCTCTCCCCCAAAGCGCTGTGGAAGAGGGGCAGAACCGGTCATACCCCGAAACACCGCAGGCGCAACAACAGGTGTCGGGGTAGACTCTGGCGCAACAACCGGAGCGGCAGTAGGAGCGAGCCCAGGAGCGACAACCGACCCATCGGCAACGGGAGCGAAATGAGCCGTGCGTTCAAGCAGGGTTTGCAACGCCACAGCGAACCGACCCAACAGGTGATCCTGCTGATCAAGTCTGGCAACCAGCGTGGGTAGCGAGGATGGCCCTGTACCGTCAGAATTCATGGCTTGGTCCTAATGTCACGGAACCATGAACCAGACGTACAACAAGAGATAAGTGAAAATAAGAAGGCTTTATTGAAAATAAAGCTGTAAAGCAAAAGTCCAAACGGATGGTGAAACCGAGCAGAGTCTTTGCGAAGCCAGAGGTCAGGAACCAGAAGGGTAGTCAGACGAAGCCAGGATCAGGAACCAGCAGGGTAGTCAGACGAAGCCAGGATCAGGAACCAGCAGGGTAGTCAGACGAAGCCAGGATCAGGAACCAGAAGCAGCAGCAGTCTTAGAAGCATGTGAACACAAGAGGACCAAGCAAGGAACTGAAGCCACAGACCTCCTATATATATGAGCTAGGCATCCAGCTCCTCCCAGTGGGAAGGAGGAGCCGCAGGGTGGAAGGCTACAAGAAACCCAGAAACCAAGATGGCCGCCAGCACATGTCAAACGAAGGAGAACAGCAAGAAGATAAGACCATGACAGGGAGATCATGTCAAACTAATCTTATTGATTTTTTTGATTGGGTGACTAAAATAATAGATGGAGGAGGTGCAGTAGACATAGCTTATCTAGACTTTAGTAAGGCTTTTGATACTGTCCCACATAGAAGGCTTATCAATACATTGCAGTCTTTGGGCTTGGACTCCTATATTGTTGAATGGATTAGGCAGTGGCTGAGGGACAGACAACAGAGGGTTGTAGTCAATGGAGTATATTCAGACCATGGTATTGTTACCAGCGGGGTACCTCAGGGATCTGTTCTGGGACCATATTGTTTAATATCTTTATCAGCGAAATTGCAGAAGGCCTCGATGGTAAGGTGTGTCTTTTTGCTGATGACACAAAGATTTGTAACAGGGTTGATGTTCCTGGAAGGATACACCAAATGGAAAAGGATTTAGGAAAACTAGAGGAATGGTCAAAAATCTGGCAACTAAAATTTAATGTTGATAAGTGCAAGATAATGCACTTGGGGCGTAAAAACCCAAGAGCAGAATATAGAATCAGTGATACAGTCCTAACCTCAGTATCTGGGGAAAGGTATTTAGGGGTCATTATTTCAGAAGACTTAAAGGTAGGCAGACAATGTCATAGAGCAGCAGGAAATGCTAGCAGAATGCTTGGGTGTATAGGGAGAGGCATTACCAGTAGAAAGAGGAAGGTGCTCATGCCGCTCTACAGAGCACTAGTGAGACCTCATTTGGAGTATTGTGCTCAGTACTGGAGACCATATCTCCAGAAGGATATTGATACTTTGGAGAGAGTTCAGAGAAGAGCTACTAAACTGGTACATGGATTGCAGGATAAAACTTACCAGGAAAGGTTAAAGGACCTTAACATGTATAGCTTGGAAGATAGACGAGACAGAGGGGATATGATAGAAACTTTTAAATACATAAATGCAATCAACAAGGTAAAAGAGGAGAGAATATTTAAAGGGAACCTGTCACCGGGATTTTGTGTATAGAGCTGAGGACATGGGTTGCTAGATGGCCGCTAGCACATCCGCAATACCCAGTCCCCATAGCTCTGTGTGCTTTTATTGTGTAAAAAAACTGATTTGATCCTTATCATCTCAGGGACAGAACTCATCTCAGGTTAATTTGCATATGGATAAAATCTGTTATTTTACACAATAAAAGCACACAGAGCTATGGGGACTGGGTATTGCGGATGTGCTAGCAGCCATCTAGCAACCCATGTCCTCAGCTCTGTACACAAAATCCCGGTGACAGGTTCCCTTTAAGAGAAGAAAAACTGCTACAAGAGGACATAGTTTTAAATTAGAGGGGCAAAGGTTTAAAAGTAATATCAGGAAGTATTACTTTACTGAGAGAGTAGTGGATGCATGGAATAGCCTTCCTGCAGAAGTGGTAGCTGCAAATACAGTGAAGGAGTTTAAGCATGCATGGGATACGCATAAGGCCATCCTTCATATAAGATAGGCCAGGGGCTATACATAGTATTCAGTATGTTGGGCAGACTAGATGGGCCAAATGGTTCTTATGTTTCTATGTTTCTATTTTGGTTTAATGGGGACCAGAATTATGGAGTGCTGATCCGACAGTCATAATCCTTTCCATATGCCCCTTAAATTTTGATAATCTACCAAATGTATGAATGAAGTAGGAAAAAGAAATGTGACTGCAGGAGCAGTAGTCTGCAACAAGTAAAACACATAGATTTACATAGGAGCTGTAGACACCACTGTTGGTTTCCATGGTTATGACCACCCAGCAATCCGTCAGTGGTGGTCATGCTTGCACAGTATAGAAAAAAAGCACCAGCCTTTGTGTGCTCCCACAGTCCTGGCCACCAGAGAGGCGGGCACTTTTTCCTGTAGTATGAAAACATGTCCACCACTGCTGGACTACAGGGTGGTCGTAATCATGGAAAAATGCAGTGTATAATGTGATGGAAAAATGAATCCAGCCAGCAAAGGAGGCAACATGGAGAATCACAATACATTAGTGAGTGCCTTGTATTAACTTTCTCTACATGATGAATGTCATTTGTTCAAGTGAGACAATCCCTTTAACTCCTCAAGGACCTCCGCCGTATATATACAGCGGAGGTCCGGTCCCCAAACATGGAGCTCGCTCTCACGTGCAGCGGGTGCCATTGCCGCCGGGATTCTGCTATTTTAAAAAGAGACCCACGGCACATGTATGCGATCAGCCATAAGGCTGATCACATACATTTTATCCTTCAGATGCCGTGGTCAAATGCGACCACGGCATCTGATCAGACCGGAAGCGGAAGTCGCGCACTTCCGGTCCGGTACCAGCGTTCCCTGACTGAGATCGGGGGAACCCGTTACATCGCCTCAAGCAGGCTTCGGTGCCTATTTTAGGAATATATATATATATATATATATATATATAAACACGCCACAGTGTTTGGGGTTTTTGATCATTTCCTCCCATTTAGGCCACTTTATTTCAGTTATTTTTCTTGATATGTTTAGGATGTGCCATTGCGTACTGCTGGTAGCATTCTGTTGCACCTGGCGGCCTGTGTCACATGGCCTGTTATAGGCGGGGCTTACAGCCTTATCATCTCTCCCACTGCCTGAGTGATGTCTCCTTCTCTGTAGCGCTGTCCAATCGCAGCGCAGAGCTCACAGCCTGGTAGAAAAAAAAACTCCCAGGCTGGGAGAAGGAGACACCCAGGAGAAAAACGGCAGGCTCCTCCCAGTGTTACCAAGTCAGGGAAAATACCGGGGGACATAGCGGGAGAAAGGAGCGGCGCCCCGGAATAATAGTAAGTGCAGCGAGATCCCGGGGCGCCGCTCTACATAGCCTGATAGTTATCTTACAATGTTTGGACTGATGAAAGGTCCTCTTTAAGTAAAAAAAAGTTTTTACAAATATAAAAAAAATAAATAATTCAAATCACGCCCTTTCCTTAAAATAAAAATACTTAACCAATAAAAAATAAATAAACATCATGGGCATCACCGCGTGTGAAAATGCCCATACAATTAAAATATAACAATATTAATGGCATACGGCAAGTAGCGTAACGGGGGAAAAAAGAAAAACAGCCAATTTGCTATTTTTTATCACTTCAACTACCCAATATTTTTTTTATAAAAAGGGATCAAAAAGTTGCAAACACTTCAAATTGGTATCACTGAAAAGAACAGAACGTCCTGCAAAAAATGAGCCCTCACACAACCCTGCACACATAACTACAAAAAAGTTATAGGGGTCAGAATATGGATATAAAACATTTTTGTTTCCTCAAAGGTTTAAAAAAAAAATCAGTATTAAAACGCAAGAAAAATTATACAAGTGTAGTATCATTGTATCATTGAAAAATAAAAAAGTTAGGACTATGGGAAGGCGGGGAGTGAAAAACAAAAAAAGGAAAATCCCAGGGTCCTCAAGGGGTTAACATTTGTAAGAATCAAGCCTTAAAATTGACCACATACTAGTGGCTTAGTTGATGGTAGGAGGTCAACTTTAGGGCTCGTTCACACGACCGTTGGTGTCCCATGCCCGTGCTGTGAACCGCAATGCACGGGCACCTTCCGTGGGGCAGGCGCATGGGGATCACAGACACATTCACTTGAATGGGTACGCGATCCCTCCGTTCCGCAAGAAGAAAGAGCATTTTCTGTCTTTTTGCGGTGCGGAGGCACGGAACGGAGCCCCAGAAAGCACTCCGCAGTGTTCCGTTCCGTTCTACCGCTCCGCATCTTCGGATTTGCGGACCCATTGAAATTAATGGGTCCGCATCCATGATGCGAAATGACAACGGAACGGTCCCCGTGTATTGCGGATCCGCAAATGCGGTCCACAATACGGGAACGGGCAGCACATGTTCGTGTGAACGAGCCCTTAGAAATTAGATTCTCAGGAATGCAGGTCCAGCCCAGAAAACCTCACCCACATGCAATGAAACGCGTGCAGCAATGAATATTCAACAAGCAAGGGCTTGTTGTCGGATAGAAGACTTCACTGAGAAGTGCAATAACTTTTCTAAAATTGTCAGCATGCTTTGTTTTCTTTGCAACATTTGAGGTAAGTAGCAGGTCTCTTTATACATTTGAAAAGTAGTTCCATCTTGATGTCACGTTGAGAAATATGTATATGGCAAGTCCCATATAAAAGTTTGGCTATTGCTCCCCTTTAGCCTGTAGCAGAATTGGCAGCTAATTCCCCACTGCCTTGGATCAAAATGCAAGGACTGGTGCAGGGTTAGGCCTCATGCACACGACCGTTGTTGTGTTCCGTTCCGCAAAATGAGGTTCCGTTGTTCCGTGATCTGTTTCCGTTTTTGTTTCCGTGTGTCTTCCTTGATTTTTGGAGGATCACCAGACATGAAGGAAAGTAAAAAAAAGTCTAAGTCAAGTTTGCCATGCAAATGATAGGAAAAAAACGGACGCGGATGACAATCTTGTGTGCCTCCGCGTTTTTTCACGGTCCCATTGACTTGAATGGGTCCGCGAACCGTTTTCCGTGAAAATAATAGGACAGGTTGTATTTTTTTGACGGACTGGAACTACGGATCACGGACGACAAACGGTGCATTAGCCGAGTTTTCAACGGACCTATTGAAAGTCAATGGGTCCGCAGAAAATCACAAAAAACGGAACAACGGACACGGAATAAAACAACGGTCGTGTGCATGAGGCCTTAGGGTGAGCATTACATCAGCAAATTGATATTTAGTAGATTGATGTTAATGCAGTTCCTGTATGGCCCCAATGGCTTTGTGTGTGACATCAGGGAATGAACGGGATCATAATTTGTGTTGATTCCCACAGGGTGGCATGGATATCTCCTTCTTCAGACTAGTACCAGCCATGGGTTCCCGAAAATATCTTTCCTTGTTAACTCAAATGGACATCATACAAACGGGGTTCCCTATTCTGGCCCCATTTTGAGCCAGGGCAGACAGCTTCTCAAAGCGAGTGGCTGCAGCTCCTGAAGACCCAGCCCATCCATGTATTATATGGTCAGCTATTAAGTTGAATGGGCAGCATGCACAACTACATCTCCTCTCACAGGATCAGTGTAACATAATAAGATACTGTGCTATTCATTTTCCCAGACTTACCGTATAATTAATATTATCATTTATTTATTTTAAAATGCCATTAACCCCTTCTACCCCAGGCCAGTTTTCACCTTCCTGCCCAGGCCATTTTTTGCAAATCTGACATTGTGTCACTTTATGTCTTAATAACTTTGGAACGCTTTTACTTATTCAAGCCATTCTAGGATTGTTTTCTCGTGACACATTGTAATTCCTGAGAGTCAGAAATTTGAGTCAATATAGTTCACCTTTTATTTATGAAAAAATCCCAAATTTAGCAAAAATTTGGAAAAATTCGCAATTTTCTAAAAAAAAAATTTCTACTTTTAAAACAGAAAGTGATAACTCATTAAATATTTATTACTTAACATTTCCCATATGTCTACTTTATGTTTGCATCATTTTGGAAATGTCATTTTATTTTTTGGGGACGTTAGAAGGCTTAGAATTTTAGAAGCAATTCTAACCATTTTAAAGAAAATTTCCAAAACCCACTTTTTAAGGACGAGTTCAGGCCTGAAGTCACTTTGTGGGGCCTACATAGTGGATACCCCCATAAATGACCCCATTGTAGAAACTACACCCCTCAAGTTACTCAAAACTGATTTTACAAACTTTGTTAACCCTTAGGTGTTCCACAAGAATTAAAGGAAAATATGAAGATACCGGAGCCTATACCGGGAGAACGGAGCGGCGCCCAGGGATAATAGTAAGTGCAGGGAGATCCCTGGGCGCCGCTCTCCATGTCTGTATACTTAGTTTAGATTTTTTATTGTAGTGAAAGGTCCTCTTTAAGTTTTACACAATAATAGCATTTTTGATGTTTTAGTGTCTCCATAGTCTGAGAGCCATAGCTTTTTTTTTTTTTTACCAATTGTCTTAGGTAGGGGCTCATTTTTTGCGGGATGAGATGATGGTTTGATTGTTTCTATTTTGGGGGATATACACCTTTTTGATAGCTTGGTGTTGTACTTTAAATGATGTTAGGTGACAAAAATGGCTTTTTTGGCACAGTTTTTATTTTTTTACGGTGTTCACCTGAGGAGTTAGGTCAGGGGATATTTTTATATAGCAGGTTGTTACAGACACGGCGATATCTATCATATCTACTTTTTTTTTTAATTTCACAATAATAGCATTTTTGAAGCAAAAAAAATCACATTTTAGTGTCTCCATTGTCTGAGAGTCATAGTTTTTTTTTATTTTTTGGGCGATTGTCTTAGGTAGGATCAAATTTTTTGCAGGATGAGGTGACGGCTTGATTAGTTCTATTTTGGTGCCTTTTTGATCGCTTGGTGTTGCAATTTTTGTGATGTAAGGTGACAAAAAATTGCTTTTTTTGGCACAGTTTTGTTTTTTATGTGTTCACCTGAGGGGTTAATTTATGTGATATTTTTATAGAGCTTGTTGTTATGGACGCGACGATACCTAATATGTATACTTTTTTTTATTTATTTCACTTTAATACAATAATTGCATTTTTGAAACCAAAAAAATGATGTTTTAGTGTCTCCATGTTCTGAGAGCTATATTTATTTTAATTTTTTGGGCGATTGTCTTAGGTAGGGTCTCATTTTTTGTGGGATGAGGTGACGGTTTGATTTGTATCATTTTGGGGGGCATACGCCTTTTTGATCGCTTGGTGTTGCACTTTTTGTGATGTAAGGGGACAAAAATTGCTTTTTTTCAAACAGTTTTTATATTTAATTTTTTTTACGGTGTTTATCGTACGGGGTGGATCATGTGATATATTTATTGAGCCAGTCGTTATGGACGCGGCAAAACCTAATATGTGTGTGTTTTCTTTTTTCTTTCTATTTTTTATATAAAATTAGGGGAAAGGGGCGTTTTTTTCTTTTTTAACTTGAAACTTTTTTTTTTTTTATTGAAAACTCTTTTTTAGACTTTTTTTTTTAAACTTTATTTCTGTCCCACTCTGGGACTTTACTTTTGGGGGTCTGATCCCCTCTGCAATGCATTACAATACATCTGTATTGTAATGCATTGCCTGTTAGTGTATGACTCAGTGTAATACACTAACAGGTTGCCTAGGAGACCGGGCCTGAGGCTGGATCTCCTGGGCCCCCGTAGAAGGCAGGTCACGATGCCGTGCAAAGCATTGGGCAGCCTCTGAACGGCATCGGGCTGCCTTCTCACCCATCGGGTCCCTGCCACAGCAGCGCGGGGACTCGATGGGCTCCCTCACCCGCCTCAAATCCCTTCTATGTCGTGGTCAGCGCTGATCGCGGCATAAGAAGGGGTTAATCCGCCGGCATCGGCTTGTACAGCGAGAACTGTTGTTTTGTGTTTTTCAAATATAAAGTGCTCTCTCTCTCTCTCTCTCTATATATATATATATATATATATATATATATATATATATATATATATATTCTTTTTTTTTCACCATGATCTATCTATTAAAAGGGAAGTTGTTTTCAGTGCATTGTGACCTAAGGGCCTGACAAGAAGCAAGTTATACCTGCCAGACAGGAAGGAGACTGAACCATGGTGCTGATACAGTTTTACCCTATGAATTTTACAGCGTACAGTGCATAGTACCCATTGTATTATACATAGCCTTAAAGACCCTTAATAAACATCTGACTGTATGAACGTATACTAGTGAGGGGAAGACCACAGACCACTTTATGCACAGCTGTATTTGCTGCATATATGACGATGGATAATGAAAGCTGGAATACGGCTCCATAATAGAAAAATTGGAGAGGTGCTTGTGAAACGCTTAAGGCTACTTTCACACTAGCAGCAGGACGGATCCGACACGCTGTTCACCCTGTCGGATCCGTCCTGCCGCTATTTCGCCGTGCCGCCACACTGCCGCTCCGTCCCCATTGACTATAATGGGGACGGGGGCGTAGCTCCGGCGCAGCACTGCAGTGCACGGCGAGAGGCCGCCGGACTAAAAGTACTGCATGTCCGACTTTTAAGTCCGGCGCCTCTCACCGCGCACTGCCGTGCTGCGCCGGAGCTCCGCCTCTGTCCCCATTATAGTCAATGGGGACGGAGCGGCAGTCTGGCGGCACGGCGAAATAGCGGCAGGACGGATCTGACAGGGTGAACAGCCGGTCGGATCCGTCCTGCCGCTAGTGTGAAAGTACCCTAAGTATGCATGGGAAATTGCAGCTATGAGATATGACGTTGGATCCCCCATTCATTGTTCCAATTGTTCTGCTAGATTTATTTCACGCTGGCAGCTCAGGGGGCGTGTCCTTTCTCAGAGGGGGTGTCCTTTCTGCTGCAGCTCTTTCCATGTAACTACCCCAACATCTAACAGTAGATATGGTTGATTACAGCTGAAGATTTAAATGGAGTGTGTGACTGCTCAGGTGGATGGAGAAATAAGGAAAAGAACAAACAGTTCTACACTAAATTTGTAATTACATGCAATTATGGCACAACCCGTATAAGGAATGTTATGCAAGCGGGTGTGGACCCACTGCGTCACTGACTGGCTATACTCTGGAAGGGCGTGACTAAGCAACTACCTGGTTTTCACTAGAGGCTCTGATGGTGAGGATAGGCTTGGGCCGTTAGGGTAGTTGCCAGGTGCCAGAGCAGTCCCTGAGTCAGTGGCAGCTGACCAGGGAGTCAGAGATACCGGTGCAAGCACCGAGGGGAAGTACGTGGTCAGGGCAGTCAGAGATCAAGCAAGGTCCGTAAATGAAGTCTGAGGTCAGAGGCAGGCGGCAAACAGGCAAAATCTGATAATTCCAAAAGCAGGGTCCGGTACACAGCAAAGCAAAACTTGAAAAACACCTTCACACTTGGAACTAGACAAGATAGTGACCATGAAGACCATCTTCTTGGGGTAGGAAGCCTTTAAATCCTTCCTGCAATCCAGCCATAGGCTGGTGAGACAGAGGCGAGGAGAGACACACCAGTGCAAGCCCTAACAACAGTGCAGGTCTCCAGCAGGAAGGAAACTCTGGCATAGAGCTTGTCAGCACGGCGCAAGGCAGCAGGAGGGAAAGCCCGTGCCCATGGGTAGGGGCAACAGCGCCGGCACGGACCGCTGGGCTAATGCGGCACGCAAGTCCTGCAGGGTATAGCGAAGCGAGGTCACGGTTACAGGCATGCGGCAGTGAAGGAGAGGTAGACACAGTTCCTCTGGGGCACACTCGGTATGTAGGGACCAGGCCTGATGGTGGATGAGGTGCCCTGGATGTTACTGGTATTTTGTGTGCCCGGGGCAAGGTCCCTTTTGGATTCGTGACGCCAGTGCCTGTAACGGTGGCACACCGATTTATAGTTGGAATAAGTGAGGTACACAGGTGGTATAGTGAACCAAACGTTACTTTACTTAAACAGTCCAACTTTGTACAGCAAGATAGTTATACAGTCCTTTATATCACAAGCTTCACAAGCAGGCTTATTTCACAAGATGGCAGGTATTGATCATGCAAGATACTCAGAGGGTAAATCCACAACACACTCAGAATCAGGTTGTACCTTTCCTCAGAAATAGCGTACACTGTCCTTTTAGAACTCCTGTCTGGTTTCAATCCCAAGGCCCGGATGCCTAAATAGTGGCTTAAATCCTTGGTAAAATATATATCTTCCTCCCGTATTAATCCTTGCTTTGCTTTATAGTTCCTCTGCCTATTAGTGTTACTTATCTTGGCTGGAAATATCCTTGCTTGACTTGTGAATGACTGCAGGTTTCTCCCAGGAGGTCCTGTCCTTCTACTGGGGTGACTTCTGAGCTAACTAAGGCTCTCTTGATCTTCAGGCAGGCTAGGGTTCCTCACTAGCCTCCTGGTCATAGCTAGCAGCCAGGGCTATCAAGCTGCATGTCAGGAGGAGGCCCTCAGCATATCTCTGGCTGGTGCCTTCTGACTTCTGTCTCCACAGACTCCTGACTCTGAACTCCCTCTCCCTGTCTGGGCCTGAACATTTATACTAGGGGCTCCCTATCTCCCTCTAGTGTGTAGGATGTTTAACTACACCCAACTAGGCCTGCTAAGCATTTACACAGGGGAACATTGCATATAAAAACACATTAGCAAATACATTAAATGCATAGTTAAACATAACATTTCTGTCCCTCGTGAGTAGAAGTAACACGCACACCAATTGACCCTTGTGTAATGCCCACGCCTATCTAGTGGGACACTACACTAACAAGGAACTGTTTTATTGGTGCCCACTTCCAGCACCAAGCATGCTGGGTACATACCTACCGCTTATCTTTAGTACCTTTGGGGGGTAATTATGAAGTTTTGTAGAGCTTGTCATTAAAGGGGATGTCTAAGACTAGAAAAAGATGGCTACTATCTTCCCAAAACAGCACCACACCTGTCCACAGGATGTATGTGGGATCACAGCTCATTCCCATATCATTCCCATTCCCAAAGCAACTGAGCTGCAATACCAGACACAACCCATGGACAGGTGTGAAGATATATTTTTTTACAGAACGCAACCTTGTTTTTCTAATTCTGGATAACCCCTTTAAAGGTTCTGCCGTCTGCTCCTTCACTAGGAGTTACTGATGGCCGTGTATTCATATCTGCAGCCAAGATAGAAAAAAAATCTACATCATAAATTATTATTTCCCCTAATCTATAGCCTTGACATAGATATACATATGGTATAGCACATACATGGATAGGTCTTATAAATGACTTCTTGGAAATATCCCTGAGACAGTGCAGAATATTAAGGGTTAAATGCTGTCTTCGGCCTACATGCATAAAAATAAATCAGATAAATTCCTTCGTATTTTGGACTGTTGAGCAGGAAATAAAGCAGAACAGCTGCCAAAGGACTGATCGCTGTCCATAGTGCTGAACCTGCTCCCTTCTAGAGCGCCATCCACATCTCATACCGCTGATTCCTGTTATAGCACATCTTGCTAATATTTACCTATTCTGTCTTACTTTTTATTATATGTGTTTTCATTAAAGGGGTTGTCCAGGCTTTTAATACTTATGACCTATCCTCAGGATAGGTTATCAATATCAGATTGGCGGGTGTCCGACACCCGACATCCCCGCCGATCAGCTGTTTGAAGGACAGGCGCGCGCTGTGTGCACGTGCCGTCTCCTGTCTCACTTCCTGCTGCTATGTCTATGGCAAATCAGCAGCGAGCAGGAAGAGAGACAGGAGACGGCACGTGCACACAGCGCGCGCCTGTCCTTCAAACAGCTGATCGGCGGGGATGTCGGGTGTCGGACACCCGCCGATCTGATATTGATAACCTATCCTGAGGATAGGTCATAAGTATTAAAAGCCTGGACAACCCCTTTAAGGCCCACTTCACATGTGTCCGGTGATCCAGCGGTTCAGTTCTCCTCCGGCATGGTGCAGAAAATGCTCTCTTCCTCTCGCTGGCCCTGCCTGCAGCCTCAAATCCCGCGCCTGCGCCGTACCGAACGTCATTCGGCGCAGGCGCTCTGAGAGAAGGACGGCCACTCCTTCCTCAGTGCGCCTGCACCGATGATGTCAGCCCTACACCCGGAACAAAAGACCTCTCTTCCGGGTGTAGGGCTGACGTCATCGGCGCAGGTGCACTGAGGAAGGAGCGGCCAAGCGAGCGCCCTTCTCTCAGAGCGCCTGCGCCGAATGACGACCGGTACGGCGCAGGCGCGGGATTTGAGGCTGCAGGCAGGGCCAGCGAGAGGAGGAGAGCTCTCACTGGCCCTGTCAATCAAGTGGAGGAGGGGGCGTTTTTTCAAACAGAGGATGCGGCGGCTACCAGCAAGTCCGCCCAACTTGCTGGTAGTGAAGAAATTTACATATAATAAAAGTACGTTTTTTTACTGTAATTACTGCACTGCCCGAGGTAAGAGGGGCTTATATGGAATCTGCTTACATTAACAAATATAATAAGTCAAAAACTGATAATTGGGGGTTGGGGGGTGACAGAAGCCCTTTAAGCAGGCCTTAGAGATATTATTTGAATATACAAAGCAATAATAACAAAGGAGATGCACCTAAGATAATTCAATAAGAATGATGACTAAAGATTATTTGTAAGGGTACTTTCACACTTGTGGCAGAGTGATCCGGCAAGTAGTTCCGTCTCCGGAACTGCCTGCCGGATCCGGCAAAAAATGATTATTTGTATCCTGATCAGTCTGAAAAATGCCTGATCAGTCAGAAAAATGCATTGAAATGCCGGATCCGTCTTTCCGATGTCATCTGGAAAAAAGGAACCGGCATTTTTTTTCTTCACCTTTTTTTCGGTATTTTGAATGCCGGATCCGGCACTAATACATTCCTATAGGTAAAAATGCCGGATCCGGCATTCAGGCAAGTCCTTCGATTTTTTGGCTGGAGATAAAACCGTAGCGTGCTGTGGTTTTATCTTTTTCCTGATCAGTCAAAAAGACCTGAACTGAAGACATCCTGATGCCTCCTGAACAGATTGCTCTCCATTCAAAATGCATGGGGATAAGACTGATCAGTTCTTTTCCGGTATAGAGCCCGTAGGACGGAACTCAGTGCCGGAAAGGAAAAACGCAAGGGTGACATCAGCATTGGAAAATTCTTAGAGCTAGAGATATAAATTAACTAGTCCATACATTTCTAAGAAATTTCTAAAGAATACTATGGAACAAGACTAGAGGCTACTGGGGTTTTCTTCTCTCCCACCAAAAATAGCTAGATTGCTTGTCTTCCATATAGAAGAAAATGAAATAATGTGATTAATTATCCTAAATTGCTAGGTCTCATTCATTGGTGAGGCACAGCTCCCTATAAGAGCCTCAGTCTTTTTATTAGTGGGATTCTGGCGCCCTCTGGTGTCCATTGATGACATTGTCAGCTTTCTCTGCCCTGAGTGACATTTATAGACAGGTGAAACACCAAGACCATTTGCTAAAATTGAACAAACCTGTTGAAAGAGGGGAACAAATCTTCTCTCCTGTGTCATTGTTACTCCCTTTCTATAGGACTCGCTAGTGTGTGGAGAAGAGTGCAAACAGTCTTTAGATATTCGAATAATTCTGGCTTAGAAAAAATGTCTGTGGCTTCTGTAGGGTTAATGGTGTTGAATGTGACCAACATCCTAAAATCCAGATTCTGTTTAGAGGTGGATTCCACTAACCCCTTTTACACCACCAACACCCCCACCCCCTTCCAAAAGCATCCCCTATGGAGAGAAATCATTCAAGGCTATGAGCTGAGCTGCAGATTTTAGGCAGCCCAGGGTGTCATTTCTCCATCTGGGGGAGGTTAGAATTCCTAAAACACCCACACATCCCCTAGAGGCAACAAGGACCCTGCATCCAAGTCATTTGGATTGAGTGTGGCCAGCTAATAGCTTCCAGCAGCAGAAGCAAGTGATGTAGTCCATACACTCACACTGGACTAGGGGAGGCGTTGCACTGAGTCATGTCTGTGCTCAGGCATTAACTGCTTGCCTGGCTTGAAAATAGAATAGCCAAGTACTTGTGAAGAAGAAGACAGGGGCATCCCCAATCCATACCTGCATCCTATTGACGTCCACTCATCCAGTCCTCTCTGGAGTTCTTCTAAAGATACCTCTATTTGGGAATCAAGACTGCAAGATTTAAGATCTGGATGAACTCCTAGCAGATACCTGCAGGTGGACAATCCTTAGGTGAGCATCATTTCCTTCTCTGTCTGATATAAGATGTGTTGTTTTTTTTTTTTTTTGTGTGGTTAGATCATAGGATCGTGTCCAGCTGTAGCTTTATTCTAACCCAATACAAAGAAATTGGAAGGAGAAATCCAGGTAACCTGTTACTCCCTGCTCCTCTGATTCCAGCCATGGGATTTAGCTTAACCTTTCAGTAGACTGGAGATCTAATGAAAACGAATAGATGTTGTGATGGTAGGAGAACGAATATATTCATATAAAGGTATACTTCATACGTCATGGTCAAGAAAGGAAACGGTTAATGGATCATCTCATGGTCTGAAGATGCCTCATAAAATAGATGATTCTTATTGGAATTGGGTCATGCTGGAATTCTGTCTTAATTCGATTTTAGTGAAATGCTAAATTAACATTATTTGGAGTAGGTTTGCACTAAACCTTTGATATAATAATAGTGTGAGTATTGACTGTAATAAGTTTGCATTACACACATTTTGATGGTTTCCCTTTTGTAGGGTATGTCATGTTCTCCATCATTTCACCCTTTTCCCCATATCTGGGATGGACCTGACACAAATCATTATTGGAGAAGCTCAGTGTCCACTGATTTAATTCCAGGAGACTGCATGGTCTGCCGAGCCAGGACAGGTATCCTAGGGACAGACTAGAAATAGATCTGACTTTAGGCTAGCCCCTTGTTACCAGCCCTAGCATAGCCTTGGTGCTCTGCCATAGCCTTCAAGCCGGTGTCCTCCTCCACTTCACATGAAATGACAATCCTTCCTAGGTTGGAGTTAGATCATTGTCAACAGGAACTGAGATTTCCAAGGTCATCTCAGTCCAGGTGGATCTCCTTTTAACCCATTTCACCCTAATAAAGTGCATTTCTTCTTCCTTTGAGGTGGATCTCCACAGCTTTCCTGGACAACTAGAAAAGGAGCTATTGACATCAACTAAAGTCAACTAAACAAAGGACTTTGTCACTAGAGAAATGGCTTCTTCTTCTCCTCCTTCTTCCAGTGCCAACCAGGACTCCAATCCATCTAACCTGCGACCTACAAGTAGGAGACTCATTTTATTTCATGTGTGGTTGGTTCATTAATGGTTGAGACGAATGTAGCTATGGAAAGGTTTCATGTAACGGGGCACCACTATATGGATGACATTGAATATATAGGAGCCATCTGAAACAATGAAACATGCTCAGGCTTGATTAGAGCAAATGTACTGTTATTAGCATTTCAATGAGGTCCTCTTCTTGCTCCGTCTAGGCTTTTAGTGCATCCTATAATCAACTGCATCTGGTAATAATTGCAGGTTTTTGTGGGGCAAATTGTCCTGCGTTTAAGGGATTATATTGTCCTGTAGTTGGAGGAGTGGTGAGGAGCTTGTTGCATCCAGTCACACTGGTTAATTTAGTAAAAGCCAGAGATAGATAGATAGATAGATAGATAGATAGATAGATAGATAGATGCACACAATGTGTGTCATATAGATTGATTACATAGGTAGACAGATGATAGATAGACCATATATATATATATACATACATATACACACACAATGTGTGTCATATATATATATATATATATATATAGATTAGATACATAGGTAGACAGATAGATAGACATTATATATATATATATATATATATATATATATATACACACACACACACACACACACACACACACAATGTGTGTCATATATATATAGATTAGATACATAGGTAGATAGATAGACATTATATATATACACATACATACACACACACACACACACAATGTGTGTCACCTATATATAATGTGACATAATGATAGGAGACAAAGAGGAGCAGGACAAGACACACAGCGCTGCCAGCCACTCCATAGCCTGACAGGGCTGCAGAAGCTGTGAGGCATGAACACAGGGTCATTATCCTGATTATTAGGGAACCAAAGAGGATGGAGGCAAAGTGCACAGAGAAATGTTTTCTCCTGAAAAACATTTTCATCGGAGGATTTTTCAATAATGGACAAAACCTGCCACTTATTATTTCCTAAATAATAAATCTAGAAATATTCTTCGTTTTTACAGATTGTGTGATATGATTTAATAGTTTTATTTTTATTTTTGTATTTAAAAGTAACAAAAATAAATAACTAATATTGATGAATTACAGTGTATGGGAGTGGGTGTGCGCAGGAAAGAACAGGCAGGTAGACGTGTGTATGTAGCTGGTGTCCATGTATGTATGATATATGTCGGTGTATGTAACACGGTATAACATATCTGTATATTGAAGTATATGTCTGTAATATGTGCCTGTGGTTGCATAAAAGTGTATGTATGTAAAATGTGTGTGCTTGTAAGGTTTGGAATGGTTTTGTTTTCTACATGTATTTTATGCATGTACTATGTGTTGGTAATGTGTGCTTGTACATATGTAATATAGGTTAATAATTGAACATGTATTAAATGTCTGTATTTTGTAATATGGTGTGTAGTATGCACGTATATGTGTCTGTCCAGTATATGGCAGTATATGTGTCTGTCCAGTATATGGCAGTATATGTGTCTGTCCAGTATATGGCAGTATATGTGTCTGTCCAGTATATGGCAGTATATGTGTCTGTCCAGTATATGGCAGTATATGTGTCTGTCCAGTATATGGCAGTATATGTGTCTGTCCAGTATATGGCAGTATATGTGTCTGTCCAGTATATGGCAGTATATGTGTCTGTCCAGTATATGGCAGTATATGTGTCTGTCCAGTATATGGCAGTATATGTGTCTGTCCAGTATATGGCAGTATATGTGTCTGTCCAGTATATGGCAGTATATGTGTCTGTCCAGTATATGGCAGTATATGTGTCTGTCCAGTATATGGCAGTATATGTGTCTGTCCAGTATATGGCAGTATATGTGTCTGTCCAGTATATGGCAGTATATGTGTCTGTCCAGTATATGTGTCTGTCCAGTATATGGCAGTATATGTGTCTGTCCAGTATATGGCAGTATATGTGTCTGTCCAGTATATGGCAGTATATGTGTCTGTCCAGTATATGGCAGTATATGTGTTCCTGGCTGCTGGGACTGAGAGGACACGCTCTGTTTCTCTCTGTATAGAGTCATATATTTCTCCCTGATGCCTCCTTCCATTTACTGCTCATGTGAGGCTCACAACTACTTTCCCCAAAGCAAACCCTTCTCCCTCCCTCCTCATGTCGCCCCTACCCCTCCCTGTACACCTGCATGTTCACCCCCCACCAGAGCCACCAAAAAGAGCACTTCTAGAAGGAGCTCCAACCCATTCTCCAGCACCTTCTCCATGTGGAGGCATCATTATATCATCACATCTTCCATCGCGTTTTACCTCTTTTATGTGTTGCTGTTGTTAATTGCGGCAGGCTCACATATTCATTACAAAGACCTTTATGGATAATCATTTATTGCACTAATTATTTATGTTCGAATTATTTATCTGACGTCGTTATAAAATGACGTCATTGGCGTGCATATATGTATTCTCATTGACCCAAAACATTGCTTTTATCAGTGATCAGACCGAATCTATATTGTATCAACATGTATCTATCTAATATCTATCTATCTTTTATCTTCTATCTATCTATCTATCTATCTATCTATCTATCTATATCTATCTTTTATCTTCTATCTATCTAATATCTATCTAATGTGTCCATTAGCTATCCATCATCACATATATTGTATAAAGAAAGGAAAAGGTGAATAAAAATGAAATACAAGGCTTTGTGACTAAGCTCCGTTTTTGTGGCTCTCTTTTCTAGACATCTAACGCATGTTCTCACGTCATTCTCAGCCAGTGCGATTTTCATGCGCTTTCACGCACTTTTATCTCGCATCTTTAGAAAAGCATAAATAAAAGACTAGATCCGGCTTTTCAAATCCATATTTATTAGTAACATTTATTTTTCCTGTCTCTCTACTATTTTCCTTTTGGTAATTAACGAAATGTAATAATTGCACTAATGGGGGTGCACAGTATAGATACAGATACATTGTTTCCTTCACCTCCGCTATTATAATAAGGAGCTGCTACTAGATGAAGACATCTAGACTAGGAATAAGGAAAACAGTTACATGACAAAGTCTGCTCTGCTACACCTGTTCTTTATGGATGTAATTTAGCTGTCCATTCACACCTTGTTAATTCACTGATATGGAAGGTGTAGTGTAGTCCTGTAGCATATAGGCATATATGGCATAAATATATATATATACACACAAACCAGTCAGAAAGTGGGAGAGTTTTGATACAATGAAGACTGAGGACACAGGAGTGTAAATTGAAAAGATAATGAAGAGCAGTGAAGGCAGCAGGATCGATTCAATAGGGTCGTTTAGATAATCTATTGTCTTGTACTTCTCACAGACATGAGGCCAAAACCTCCACCACCCGAGGTCTGTGAACAATAGCAATAGTAGTCAATACTGAGATATCTACTATGGATGGATGGATGGATATGGGATATAAAGATATTAGGTAGATAGATATTAGATAGATAGATAGATAGAGAGATAGATACTAGAGAGACAGATAGATAGATAGATAGATAGATATTATATAGATAGATAGATACTAGAGAGATAGATAGATATTAGATAGATAGATAGATAGATAGATAGATACTAGAGAGACAGATAGATAGATAGATAGATATTATATAGATAGATAGATAGATAGAGATAGATAGATAGATATTATATAGATAGATAGATAGATAGATAGATAGATATTAGATAGAGAAATAGATAGATGGATAGATAGATATTATATAGATAGATAGATACTAGAGAGACAGATAGATAGATAGATAGATAGATAGATATTATATAGATAGATAGATACTAGAGAGATAGATAGATATTAGATAGATAGATAGATAGATAGATAGATAGATAGATAGACAGATAAATAGATAAATATATACTGAGGAAACGAAAGAAACTTCTAAAACGCCCGGAGTCTGAATTGACACCTATACTTATCGCCCAGTTCTTCTGTAGGTGGGGGCAGGGCACATTACAGCCAGGCTACATCGAATCTTCTCTATATAAAACAATCAGTAAGAACAGGGACTGTCACAAATATCCAAGTTTCCATTAGGAGAACAAACGAAAAACTGAAACCCGCCCGTCCATATGGAGAGAGCTGGACTTAACCCTTCATGATACATTTTCTGAAAGCATTCTATTAGTCCCTGGTAGCAGCCATTTCATGCTGACTGTGTAAATATCCTTTACAAGCAACATTTAGTCCATGGCTATCTATTATCTATCTATCTATCTATCTATCTATCTATCTATCTATCTATCCATCTATATGTAATATTTATCTACCTAATTTAAGTCTATCTAATTTATATCTATCTACCTATCTATATCTATCTATCTAGTTATAGTTAGTGCTCCTTTAATTTGGGGTTGCTGGGGTGTTGTGCAGAACCTCCCCCTCACCCTCTGTAAGCAGTCAGCCTGATCAGCCAGTCAAATACTATTTTTCAGCCAATTAATTCCTGCTCTGTTCCCTGACCCCCATTTCATGGCTGTTTACTTGACTGCAGCTGAAGCAGAGGATGCCAACTGCCCAGGACACAGACGAGGAGCCCTGATGGAGCAGGTCTCCTCCATTGTCAGGGGCACTCTCTGATCTGCATTGTGTCTGCACACAGTCCATGGTGCACAGGACCGGATCCGGCTTCCCCTTCAGTGCACTGACTTGTACAAGTATAAATAAATACATAAATACATTTAGAATTCGGGTTAATATAAGAGGCCGGATACTTATGTAATATAGAAATACCTACAATTGTTAGTTTGTATCTAGTTAATGAAATAATACAGTTGTCTATAGGGAGTGTGGCTGCGGGGTATTTACACAGGACAAGCTTGCGATGTTATAAAACCGCAACATGTAATGTTTTTGCAAGCGCGGTTTAGTAAGGCTGCGGCTCTGTGCCCCCTGTGTGAATAGGAATGCTGTGCTGGTACATCATCCACTTGTGTTTTCTGCCACCATACTGATACAGTCTTTGCATGGTGCTGATATTCTGTATTCCATTTGCAGCCTATGACACCTGGTGTGGGGTGGCACAAGGATGCTCAAAAAAGCTGGGACTAAAGATATGTGGTAGGTGGCAGATCCTTTGTTTCTTGATGTGAACAGTTTATACAATATATGTACAGATGTAGCAGAGTTGAGTATGTATTATGCAATCTGCTTCTTTCGCCACACCTTGATAACCCAATTGCAGCAGTCCCATGCAAAACTAAAATAACACATTAGTAGCCCCTGTGTCAATGAGCAAACTCAGCTCTGCTGCATCTGTGTTTGGATCTCTCTCTCTCTCTCTCTCTCTCTCTCTCTCTCTCTCTCTCTCTCTGTCTCTTTATATCTATCTAGTGTTATCCCTATTAAAGAGGGAAATATGGTGTAAGGTAGCAGTGCGGTGCTGAAATATCGAGACACAAAAGAAAATGTCTGTTCACGTTAATATTGTCATTAATCTCATTTATTGAAATAAATCAAGTCCACAAGATCCATCATTCCTCCTCCAACTCCCTGACAGCCTGTACCAGAGCTCCCCCTAGCGGCTGTATACAGAATAGCTGAACTCATTTATCAGGACACAGTGATAGAGAAACAAGCCCATCATGATGTATGTGTTTGTAGGTAAGGATTCAGTGGCAGAAATAGTAAAAAATTTTCTTTTTTCTTTTTAATTGACCAAGAAGTGCCTCAAAATAACCATGTGCCCCCTATATAAAACAATGCGTCAAAGTGATGCCGTATTGATCACCTAATATAAATGCGTTGCAGGGAATTTTGGCCGCACCTTGTCAGATACATGACAAAATTACATGATAACAATTCATCATCCACCTAAATTTGAGAACACGTCCAATGCATTGCCCTAAGGGTTTGGCCACATGGCAATTTTGGGTGTGACACACTTTGCACGTCCAAGTATTTCAGTGTAGCAGAGCAGCCATAGAAATGAATTGGGTCACACATTTGCCGCAACCCCAAAATCGCCAAGAATCCATCACTGCAGAATTTTTTGAGATTCTGGGGCGGCCGTCTTAGCAACCGTGGCCCTACTGCGATTCAGGCGAATATAGAGAGATGGCACTTCCACAATGGAAGCACTCATTTCTCATGGCCCTGCCCCCGCTTGTCTCTAGGTCTCGCCGCCTCACCTGGCCTCATTGGAGGTGCACCCCTGACTGTGGTGCCATTCATTTCTATGGCTTCCCTGTAATACTTGGCACGTGTCACGCCCCAAAATCACCATGTAGCCCAAACCTTAGACTTCAAAGGATGTCACTCATCATATGATATTGGTTTGGTACCATGGAAGCAAAGATTATCATTCCGTAGGAGGATAGTTTTTGGGTCTATCCATTTGATAGCTTCATCCTTACACCTAGCGTTATCTAAGGTGCTAAGAATAAGTGACAACAGTAAAGATATTTGGACGACCCAACACAGAAGACTCCGATAATCCCAACTGCCCCTTTAATAATGGCCTTCTAGTATTTCACTGAATAATTAACCAAACAACCCTCTCTGCACCATTCACACTGACCGTCTGAATAAGGCCTTCAAGTCTATAAAATGACACATTTGCAGCATAAATAGAACAAAAAGTAACAAAAACTAAAACTCAATGGTCAATAACATGGAGCATAGCCGGGCCCATGATATGTATGTGATATGTGAACTGTTGGTGTGATTACTCCAATGTATATTTCTATGGCGCTTGGGGCAGATTTGTTATGTATTTTTAGAAACTTTTTGCGCCTTCCTTGACAGGGTCAAAAAGTGTATATAAAAGAGGCATGCCTATGAGCCATTGTGAAGGGCCCCCGATTGATCATTAGGGCTCATGCCCACAACCACTGGATGTTGTGCGGTCAGCAAATTGCAAATCTGCAAAACACGGATACCGGCCGTGTGCATTCTGCAGAGCAGACCGTCCATCCCATAATAGAACAGTCCTATCCTTGTCCGTAATGCGGACAATAATAGGACATGTTCTACGCAAACATACGAAAATGGAATGCACATGGAGTCAATTCCGTTTTTTTTTGCTGCTGCATTGAGGCGAATGGTTCTGCATATGGGCAAAAAAAAAAAAAACCCGGAACGGATAGGAAAAAAAAACACGTTTGTGCGCATGAGCCCGTAGGGTACAGCTAGACAGTGATTTTGGGCATGACACATATCGTCCCCAAATAACACAGTGAGGCAGGGCAGCCATAGGAATGAATGGGGTTGAAGCAGGACTTGCAATTTTTGTCGCAGTCACAGCAAACATGCAAGTCGGGCCTCAACCCCATTCATTCCTATGGTGCCCAAAATCTCAGTTTGACAGCACCCTTAGAGATATACACTTATTTTTGGGGCAAAATACTGGCGTACATACACAGCACCAATGTGGTGGTGTAAGGAAGAGAAATGTGTTTAAGGCGCTGTTCACATCCTTGCGGATTTATGCGTTTCTGCAGCATATGTGCACCAAAATCCGCAATTTCTAATTGTAGGTTCTGGTGTGGATTTGATCCGGTTTTGCCGCAGATCTCACCTTTCCATTGAAAAGGGAAAAATCGGCAGCTAAAACCGCAAACATAATTGACATGCTATTTATTTTGAAATCCGCACGGCAGGTCAATTTCTGCACAGAATAAATCTGCAAAGTGTAGATCAGATTATTGTAATCCCATACACTTTGCTGGTACCGTAATACGCTGCGGTGTTTCCGCACAGGGATCCTCGCTGAAAAACCACACATATTCCACAGCCTGCATGCATTGCAGATTACAAGCAGTTTTTATGCATGGATTTTCGTTTTATCAAAGTAAGGCCTCATGCACACGACCGTTGTTTTAGTCCGTGTCCGTTGTTCCGTTTTTAGTGATTTTCTGCGGACCCATTGACTTTCAGTGAGTCTGTTGAAAACTCGGCTAATGCACCGTTTGTCATCCGCGTCCGTGGTTCCAGTCCGTCAAAAAAATATAACCTGTCCTGTTTTTTTCGCAGAAAACGGTTCGCGGACCCATTCAAGTCAATGGGACCGCTAAAAAACACAGAGGCACACAAGATTGTCATCCGCGTCCGTTTTTTTCCTCTCATTTGCATGGCAAACCTGTCTTCGATTTTTTTTTTTACTTTCATTCATGTCTGGTGATCCTCCAAAAATAAAGGAAGACACACGGAAACGGATCAAATGGAAACTGATCACGAAACAACGGAACCCCATTTTGCAGAACGGAACACAACAACGGTCGTGTGCATGAGGCCTAAGTGAGTGAGATTTGTCAAATCTCATGATCGCTTTGCATATTTTTTTATGTGCAGGTTTTGAATTCCGCAGCACGTCAATTGTTATTGTGGATTTTAAGTCCGGATTTCACCCTTTTGCAAATCAAAGGTTGCGATAGGGAAAAAACGTTATCAAAATCCGCAACAAAATCCACAAGTAAAAAATGTTTTGTCTGGATTTGAAAACCCATGCGGAAAATCTCTTTGTAAGGGCTCGATCGCGTGCTGCCCGTTGCCGTATTGTGGACTGCATTTGCGGATCCGCAATACACGGGCACTGTTCCGTGGCCATTCCGCATCACGGATGCGGACCCATTCATTTCAATGCTTTATCTTTTTGCGGAACTGAAGGATCGCGGACCCATTCAAGTGAATGGGTCTGCAATCCTCATGCGCCTGCCCCACGGACGGTGCCCGTGCATTGCGGACTGCAATTTGCGGTCCACAGCACGGGCACGGGCTTCACACGTTCGTGTCAACGAGCCCTAAGGCTACATGACCGTATGTGTTTTGCGGTCCGCAAAAAAAAAAAAAAACAGATGACATCCGTATGTCATCCGTTTTTTTTTTTGTGGATCCATTGTAACAATGCCTAAAACGGACAAGAATAGGACATGTTCTATTTTTTTTTTTTGCGGGGCTACGGAATGGACATACTGATGCGGACAGCACGCGGTGTGCTGTCCGCATTTTTTGAAGACCCATTGAAATGAATGGGTCTGCATCCTATCCGCAAAAAAAAACGGAGCAGATACGGAAACAAAATACGTTTGTGTGCATGAGGCCTAAACCACATGCAGGACATTCCACGTTAGGTGCAGCAAATTGCACATGTGCGGTGCAATTTTTATTAAAAAAAAATATCTGGTAAATCTGATATTTTCCTATAATATATTTCTGGAGGCCATCGCACCATCTTCTGCCACGGAGAGTTTGACACGTGAGCTTCACTTTTCTTCTATTCCACGTCCAAGGAACATCTGCAGGAGACATTTTCCTTTCCTGGTGTCTTCTTCTTGGAAGGACTTTGAGCAGTGATTGAATTCAGCGATTATGATCCAGCAGCCACTTCATTACGGGCACTTAATGATCTGACGTTAATCAGTTCGATAATACAAGGCTGCTCGGGTACGCCGAGCGCTGGCATGGGTTAATGTTGTAAATGATTTGGAGATCCCTGAGGGGATCTGGTAATGATGGAAGCAATGGGATCATAGAGTGTTGAAAATCTCTCAAGCTTATCTTCCAACAAAACGCTGGTCCCCTGGGAGGAAAGATGAATGGGAGGCCCATCAGACGGGCAGCAGTCAGACCTGTTTGGGAGAGATAGGCCTTCCCTGGGACCCCTAGTCATCCCTCCCAGCAATGGGGGTTATATTATATTGTACTTTATATCAGGGTGTTTTATATTCTGTAGTGACAATCCATTCTTTGTTATCTCGGAGGCAAATCACCGCGAGGTCCTTCCTGCCCTCATCAAATATATCCTGGAAATATTATCTCAGGAAGACAGAATTAGTGTGTCGTGCTGCTATCAGCACACATGTCCTCCTGGTCTTGAAGGAAGAGTACATTCAGCATATTAAGGACAAGGCAGGGTCGCTGGAAGAGAGGGGAGAGATTCTTCTTAAAGTGAATTTCGGTCTATAAATAGCAGCTGGTGCGGATTTAATGGAGCATTTCGCTAGCAGCTCGTGCAGTGTCTGGAGAAGGGGGGCTCCTGCCATCATCTTTTTAATTTAGTAAGGCAAGCAGAGCTGATACAGTAACGCACCAGTGAACCTGTCTGCCAGATACACCAACACAGGCTTTGTGTAAAAGCCCCCCCCCCCCTCCTGAATCAGGTGCAATAGGGGGGTGCAACATAGTCATCCATTAGGTGTATGCAATAGGAGAAAAGCAAAAATGTTCCTAGTAATCTCCAATTCCAACACTTGTCCTACAGACCCGTCAGCAGTCAGACCCCACTGCCATGACTAATTATATATATATGTTAGGTTTAGGCCTCATGCACACGACTGTTCCGTTTTTTGCAGTCCGCAAACCGCAGATCCGCAAAAAACGGAAGCCACCCATGTGCCTTCCGCAATTTACGGAACGGGCGGCCCATTGTAGAAATGCCTATTCTTGTCAAGAATAGGACATGCTATATTTTTTTTTGTGGGGCCACGGAACGGAGCAACGGATGCGGACAGCACACGGAGTGCTGTCCGCGTCTTTTGCGGACCCATTGAAATGAATGGTTCCGTATATGGAATCAAAATATTCCGTATACGGAACGCAAAAAACGTTCGTGTGCATGAGCCCTTTAAGTAAAATGCTTCAAAATTGTTGTTGTTTTTTTTAAATGAGGAAATCAGACAGTTCCTCTTAAAATACTATTCTTAAGCCACAGAGCTGACAAAGGCGGCGGATGCCTTTTTAGAGGCATTTCTAGATACTAGATATATACCAGGGATCGGCAATCTTTGGGACTCCAGATGTGGTGAAACTACAACTCCCAGCATGCCCACTTGCTTGACTGTTCTCAGAACTCCCATAAAAGTGAATGGAGCATGCTGGGAGTTGTAGTGTCGCCACCACAGCTGGAGAGCCGGAGAAAGCTTAGAAAGCTCTTGGCCAAATGCTTGTACAGCCAGCACCTATTTCTCTTGACCCCAAACACACATGCATACTCAGTTCGGTTAGGCATGCGTGTGTTCTCGGTCAAGAAACCAGGCAGCTCTGGAGGTGGCTTACCTCCTGTAAGAACAAAGGCCTGGGCACGAGGAGAACCACCATGCCGTTCCTTCTTTTCACCAACATCCATCTTCATGGAAGATGGTACAGACACCCTAAACATGTTAGATGGTCGGTTAATCCTGCTGTGTCCAATGTGAATCTCCAAGTTAAAAGGGTTGTCTGGGTTAAACAAAAAAAACTGTCAACCCCATAACGACATAATAAGAAAAGAAGCTCCTCTGCAGCTTGTAGCAATGCGCTCTGATCCTCCATACTACTGACGTCATCTTCCTGGCTGCAGGTGACGTCACTGTGCCACCAATTACTGACCTCAGCAGTACACAGAACGTCACAACTGCAGCCAATTAGAGGTCTCAGCAGTATATGGGACATCTCCGCTGAGGCCAGTGATTGGCTGCAGGGTGACGTCCGTGCACACAGATAACTGTGCCAGCAATTACTGACCTCAGCAGTACACAGGAGGTCACCACTGCAGCCAATTAGAGGTCACAGCAGTATATGGGACATCTCCTCTGAGGCTAGTGATTGGCTGCAACGGGGACTTGGTGTGCAGGGTAGGACCGGAGCACAGTGCTCGAAGAGACAGGGGAGAAAAGGGGCGAGGGTCACTTCTTTTGTTATTTTAGCACATTTAGGCTGGGTTCATATTCATATTTTTCCTATCATTTTAACGTATACAAAAAACGTATATGTTTGACGGATGCCTCAGACTGATGCCATACAGTGGCATTTGTTCACCATAGAGTTCCATCGTAAAAAAACACAAAAAACATATACTTTTTTTTTTACCGGACTGTGCAGGATACAAGAACGTGGTGTGCTGCGTTTCTGTATACTCTTTTTTGTAACGTATATGTCAAACAGAGGCATAAAACGTGATGTGAACCCAGCCTTACAGGGGCTGCCCAAATTTTTACTTAACTTGGACGACCCTTTTTAAAGACTTTTTTTTTAAATGATGGCCTATCCGCAAGTACAGTGATTCTGGGTACAAGATATGTCTGTGATATTGTGGATGTCGTATTGTAGCAAGTGCTGGGTTCCTAACTCAGGGCTCCTATGGACATGGAGGGGTTGCAAATCATATGTGTGGCTCCTAAGCCCCTGGTTGGGGGGGGGGGGGGGAAACGACGACACTGGTTTACCGTATAGTGCCGAAACTACACGCCTAGGCAACAGGGACCCAGCATAAGACTCCTGGACTTGAGGGCCTAGGATATAATAAAGGTATCGGTTAGTGGACGTATCAAGGCCCAAAACGGTTTGTCATTGCAATCTGAGCACTTGACATTGCATAGGTTTGGGATCAGAGATGCAAGTTCTGGATGCCCGGGCTATGGGGGTCAGTAGATTAGGTGCCCTGTGCAACCACTTACCCCGAGGCCAGCCATGACTTCTGGAGAACGCCTGGAGGAGGCCTGTCTCTTGTGTATTCCAAATGGCAGTTCAGGCCAAGATATACGGTATCTCCCTGTAAACGAAGAGTTATTGAGATGTAAATGACTGCTTTACCGTGTTGTGTACGCTCCAGTTTAATGCGAATATCTCGCTCTCTCTATTATTATCATACTCCACATCTGCCAGCAGGTATTAAAATGTCTGGTTATCAAGACAAATACGCAGGTTCTCTCTTTGGCATCAGAATTTGTGCCAAGTCCTTGATGTGACATCTCAGATAAGGAATTAGAAAACAGATCTGTATTTGAAACAAAAATTCACACTTATCATGCTTATCCGGGAGAGAGATGGCAGAGAACAGCCCTTCGGATAAAATCTTGTCTGCCGCCAGCGTAGGTTGACATCTGAGTTAGCAGGCCCCGTGCGCACATCGTATCCTTTAATTTAGAGGAGATGAAATCATGTGTAGTTTTGTTTTTTTGGTCTTTTCTACAACATGCAGCTGTCAGAGAAATGGATCACGACACAAAAACAGAACCATAAAGATTATAATACAATGTCTTACTCTAACTAGTAGAACACCCTGCAGATATCTCCCCAACCTTGTGCCTCACATGAACCCTACATAATCCCTATGCTTCCTGCTAACGCAAATCCAGAACTGCAACCATGCATGGACTGTTACCTGGTAGTAAGCATCAGATCACCGCAAGAAGTGGAGGCTACACATTAAATGGTTTGGGGCATCCGCCTAGAAAATCTATTAAAGGACATCTGTCAGCAGATTTGTCCCTATGACACTGGCTGACCTGTTACATGAGCACTGGGCAGCTGAAGGCATCTGTGTTGGTCCCATGTTCATATGTGGCCGCATTACTGAGAAAAACTAAGTTTTAATATATGCAAATGAGCCTCTAGGAGCAACGGGGGCGTTACCATTACACCTAGAGGCTCTGCTCTCTCTGCAACTGCTGCGCCCTCTGCACTGACAGGACCAGCTATCAGGATGTTTTAAATGTCTGGTCTTGTCAATCAAAGAACAGAGGGTGCGGCAGTTGCAGAGAGAGCTGAGCCTCTAGGAGTAATGACAACGCCCCCGTTGCTCCTAGAGGCTCATTTGCATATATTAAAACATCATTTTTCTCAGCAATGCGGGCACATATGAACATGGGACCAACACAGATGCCTTCAGCTGCCCAGCGCACATGGAACAAATCTGCTGACAGATGTCCTTTAAAGGGGTCCTCTCACTTCAGCAAATGACATTCATCATGTAGAGGAAGTTAATACAAGGCACTTACTAATGTATTGTGATTTTCCATATTGCCTCCTTTGCTGGATGGATTCATTTTTCCATCACATTATACACTGCTCGTTTCCATTGTTTATGACCACCCTGCAATCCAGCAGTGGTGGTTGTGCTTGCGCACTATAAGAAAAAGTGCCAGCCCCTCTGGTGGCCGGGACCGTTGGAGCACACATAGGCACGCATGCGCAGCAGCTCCTGTCGTGGCCACCTCGTATCTGCGCTGCAGAGGTGGCTGTAACCCCTGGACACGAGCTGTTTATAATGTGATGGAAATATGAATCCAGCCAGCAAAGGAGGCAAGATGGAGAATCACAATACATTAGTAAGTGCCTTGTATTAACTTTCTCAACATGATAAATGCCACTTACTGATGTGAGACAACCCCTTTAATGACCCTTCCAACTCGTGCTTAACCTGACCATCCCGACCCCTATTGGGTCATACAACACTCCCTTCCATGTACCAGGATAGAGAGAGTGCATGCATTACATGGACAGCCGGTACAGGGAGGAATGTGTCCCTAGATATGGCTTCCTGATGAGAGCAGCTGATCAATAGATAGGACTAAGAGTGCCTTGCCGGACTTGTGAGAAAAGATGGCAGCTCGCATATGTTTGCGGGCGAACAATGCGAACTGGCCATCACTGCTTGAGAGCCTAGGATGTAACAAACGTATAGGTTAATAGACGTATCAAGGCCCAAAAAGGTTTGTCTGGATCTGCAGATTGTGAATGATAGATACAGAAAGGTTGGTAGGGCAGAGGTTATTGTCTCCCACCCAAACTTTGTTCTACAGGGTGGGCCATTTATATGGATACACCTTAATAAAATGGGAATGGTTGGTGATAATAACTTCCTGTTTGTGGCACATTAGTATATGTGAGGGGGGAAACTTTTCAAGATGGGTGGTGACCATGGCGGCCATTTTGAAGTTGGCCATTTTGAATCCAACTTTTGTTTTTTTTAATAGGAAGAGGGTCATTTGACACATCAAACTTATCTTCACAGCATAGACAATTGCCTTCAGATGATACGAGATGTGCAGCACCTGAAACTACGGATACTGGAAGCCTGTGCTAGCATTTCTCCTGCGGTGTTGCTATCAGTGTGTGAAGAGTGGGAGAAGAGGGTTGCATTGACAATCCAACACAATGGGCAGCACATTGAACACATTTTATAAGTGGTCAGAAACTTGTAAATAACTCATGGAAGAACAAAGTTACGTTAAAACCAAGCACACCATTATTTTTCTAGTGAAATTCCCAATAAGTTTGATGTGTCACATGACCCTCTTCCTATTGAAAAAACAAAAGTTGGATTCAAAATGGCCGACTTCAAAATGGCCGCCATGGTCACCACCCATCTTGAAAAGTTTCCCCCCTCACATATACTAATGTGCCACAAACAGGAAGTTAATATAACCAACCATTCCCATTTTATTAAGGTGTATCCATATAAATGGCCCACCCTGTAGTCTCTACATGCTAGTCGTGCAGGTTTATGGTAAAGCGAGTAATCAGGCCCTGAGCCGCCCCTTTATGTCTGGTAAGCACCTGATATCTCAACCTCGTAGAGTTATTTCTCCAGACACATCGTCTTGCAAGGTTCCGAGGCGAGAACATGGAAGTGTAAGGTTTAAAAGGGTTTCCAGCATTGTCCCATCCATGGGCTGTGTCTGGTATTACAGCTCCGCTCCATTCCAATGAATAGGGCTGAGCCATATTATCACGCACAACCTGTGCTGCTTTTTTTTTGTACTGGACCCTTTAATAGGTCTAATTTTTGGACATTGATATTAGAATTGTGCAGTGCTTCAAAACGAACAGTAGGTCAATCCTTGGGGCTGTAAAATTAATCAGATTCCGTCTTTTATTTTTGTAGACAGGCTAAAAGCTGTGTCTTGACAATACAATTGCTTTAGGCCTCCTGCACAAAACCGTATTTTTTTCTGTTTCAGTTTCATTTTTTTGCAGTCCGTATGCGGAACCATTCACTTCAATGGGCCCGCAAAAACAATGGAAGGCACTCCGTAGGCATTCTGTTTCCGTATTTCCGTTCAAAGATACAACATGTCCTATAATTGCCCCCAAATCACGTTCAGTGGCTCCATTCAAGTCAATGGTCCCGCAAAAAAAACGTAATGCATACAGAATGCATCCATATGTCTTCCGTATCCGTTCCTTTTTTACGGAACCATCTATTGAAATTTTTATGCCCAGCCCAATTTTTTTATGTACTCTCTGTTTAAACATTATTGTATGCTTCTGTTTCCGATCCGCAAAAAACGGATCACAAACGGAAACCGAACGGCAAAACGGAACAGAAGCGGAACGGAAATGGAAACACTACTGAAAAAAAAAAGGATCAGTTTCAAACGGACTGCAAAACCTAAGGCCTTAGGGCTCATGCACACAACCGTTGCCTGGCCGTGACCATATTGTGGGCCGCACACGGCGGTTCCGCAATACACGTCCACCGGCCGTGTGCATCTCGCATCACAGATCGCGGACCCCTTCACTTAAATGGGTCCGCAATCTGGGAGATGCAGAACAGAGTCACGGATCGGAAGCCCACGGAAGCACTACGGAGTGAATGCACTACTTTTTTGCTGTGCGGACCGTCGGATGCGGACCCCATTCAATGGGTGCGCGATCCACATGCGGCTGCCCCGCGGTCGGTGCTCGTGTCTTGCAGACAGCAATTTGCTATCAGCAGCACGCGCTCGGCCAGCACACGGTGCATGAGCCCTTAAGCAAAGTAGAAAAGTTCAAGGGCACAGCTGTAGTACTGTCGGTGGTCATGGTGCGTCCAGTGTCATCACATATAACATCATGAGGAACATGTGGCGTAAAAAGAATTCAAATTATGGTGCACACCATACTTGAGCAAAAATTTGCAACTTTTCACTTCGTGGGTGGGGCTTCTATCATTTACTCCGGAAATTGGTGTAACTGATAGTTCGAATATACGCCAGCTCATAGCTGGTGTACATTTGAAAGTCTGGTGCACGGACTGCCTAAAACTGGGCCAAATGCATTAAGAGGGCTGTGCCTCTTAATAAATTAGGCAAAAATCTGTGCCAAAGGACTTTATACTAAGGGCTCATGCACACGACTGTTGGACATTTTGCAGTCCGCATAGGGCTTATTTTTGGTCCAACCAAACTGAAAAAAATGGCGTGGTGTTAAACAGGCAGGAAGTGCTCAAACCCACATGCAGTTGTGCATATACAGTCAGGTCCATAAATATTGGGACATCGACACAATTCTAACATTTTTGGCTCTATACACCACCACAATGGATTTGAAATGAAACTAACAAGATGTGCTTTAACTGCAGACTGACAGCTTTAATTTGAGGTTATTTACATCCAAATCAGGTGAACGGTGTAGGAATTACAACAGTTTGCATATGTGCCTCCCACTTGTTAAGGGACCAAAAGTAATGGGACAATTGTCTTCTCAGCTGTTCCATGGCCAGGTGTGTGTTATTCCCTCATTATCCCAAGTACAATGAGCAGATAAAAGGTCCAGAGTTCATTTCAAGTGTGCTATTTGCATTTGGAATCTGTTGCTGTCAGCTCTCAAGAGGAGATCCAAAGAGCTGTCACCATCAGTGAAGCAAGCCATCATTAGGCTGAAAAAAACAAAACAAACCCATCAGAGAGATAGCAAAAACATTAGGTGTGGCCAAAACAACTGTTTGGAACATTCTTAAAAAGAAGGAACACACCGGTGAGCTCAGCAACACCAAAAGACCTGGAAGACCACGGGAAACAACTGTGGTGGAGGACCAAAGAATTATTTCCCTGGTGAAGAAAACACCCTTCAAAACAGTTAGCCAGATCAAGAACACTCCCCAGGAGCTAGGTGTATGTGTGTCAAAGTCAACAATCAAGAGAAGACTTCACCAGAGTGAATACAGAGGGTTCACCACAAGATGTAAACCAATGGTGAGCCTCAAAAACAGGAAGGCCAGATTAGAATTTGCCAAATGACATCTAAAAAAGCCTTCACAGTTCTGAAACAACATCCTATGGACAGATGAGACCAAGATCAACTTGTACCAGAGTGATGGGAAGAGAAGAGTATGGAGAAGCATACCACCTTATCGGTGAAGCATGGTGGTGGTAGTGTCATGGCGTGGGCATGTATGGCTGCCAATGGAACTGGTTCTCTTGTATTTATTGATGATGTGACTGCTGACAAAAGTAGCAGGATGAATTCTGAAGTGTTTCGGGCAATATTATCTGCTCATATTCAGCCAAATGCTTAGAACTCATTGGACGGCGCTTCACAGTGCAGATGGACAATTACCCAAAGCATACTGCAAAAGCAACCAAAGAGTTTTTTAAGGGAAAGAAGTGGAATGTTATGCAATGGCCAAGTCAATCACCGGACTTGAATCCGATTGAGCATGCATTTCACTTGCTGAAGACAAAACTGAAGGGAAAATGCCCCAAGAACAAGCAGGAACTGAAGACAGTTGCAGTAGAGGCCTGGCAGAGCATCACCAGGGATGAAACCCACCGTCTGGTGATGTCTATGCGTTCCAGACTTCAGGCTGTAATTGACTGCAAAGGATTTGCAACCAAGTATTAAAAAGTGAAAGTTTGATTTATGATTATTATTCTGTCCCATTACTTTTGGTCCCTTAACAAGTGGGAGGCACATATGCAATCTGTTGTAATTCCTACACCGTTCACCTGATTTGGATGTAAATACCCTCAAATTAAAGCTGACAGTCTGCAGGTAAAGCAAATCTTGTTTGTTTCATTTCAAATCTATTGTGGTGGTGTATAGAGCCAAAAATGTTAGAATTGTGTCAATGTCCCAATATTTATAGACCTGACTGTATATACAGGGGAGCCTGCACTTGTGGCCTGTTGCTAATGGCGATCCCTAGCGAAAATGCATACAGTGGAGGATGCCCGCAGCGAACCACAAGTACCACAATAAACATCCTACACAAGATAGCAATTATGTGGATGTGATAATCAATATAACAATATAATAATAGCAAAGACAGGTGCACTCTGCGGTCTTACTAAGCCCTCAAACTAATGTTAAAATTGAGAGATTAGCCAACATTTCCTACTATGGAGGACATGTCTGAGCCCGAGCACCGCGCCAAGGTTTCTCAAGTAGCTCGGGACCTAACACTCACCTACCTTAGGCTACTTTCACACTAGCGTTCAGGGCTCCGCTTGTGAGCTCCGTTTGAAGGGTCTCACAAGCGGCCCCGAACGCATCCGTACTGCCCCAATGCATTCTGAGTGGATGCTGCGGATCCGCTCAGAATGCATCAGTCTGGCAGCGTTCAGCCTCCGCTCCGCTCAGCAAGCGGACACCTGAACGCTGCTTGCAGCGTTCGGGTGTCCGCCTGGCCGTGCGGAGGCAAACGGATCCGTCCAGACTTACAATGTAAGTCAATGGGGACGGATCCGTTTGAAGATGACACAATATGGCTCAATTTTCAAACGGATCCGTCCCCCATTGACTTTCAATGTAAAGTCTGGACGGATCCGTCTGAACAACTTTCAGACTTAGAATTTTTTTTAAACTATAATGCAGACGGATCCGTTCTGAACGGATCCAAACGTCTGCATTATAGGAGAGGATCCGTCTGTGCAGACACCAGACGGACCCGCTCTGAACGCAAGTGTGAAAGTAGCCTTACCCGTATGGGCAATACCAGCGGCCAGTGGGTGAATTACAGGAGCGTAAGGTCCGACTCACAGACAACTCACCAGTTACCTCCAGCATGTAGCCATGCTAGCAGAGGGAGGAGTCTGCGAGTCCCACTCAAGACTGGCTGATAAGGCCCAGGCCTCACAGGTGCACCTAAATGTAGCCTGTGAATGGAAAACAGGCACATTTAACCCCTTGGCTACCGGAGGTTTTTTTCATTTTTGCGTTTTTATTTTTCTTCCCTATTTTCTGTGAGCCATAACTTTTTTATATTTCCGATCACATAGCTGTATGAGGGCTTATTTTTTGCGGGACAAGTTCTACTTTCTAATGCTATCATTAATTATGGGAAGCGGGAAAAAAAATCCAAATGGGGTGGAATTGGAAAAAAAAAACGCAATCCCTCCACCGTTTTATGTGTTTTGTTCCCACTGCGTTTCGCTTATGGCAAAACTGACCCATGCCCTTCATTCTCTGGGTCAGTACGATTACAGCGATACCCCATATGTATAGGTTTTTTATGTATAAGTACTGTAAAAATAAATGTAAACTTTGATAAAGAAATATTTTTTATATCACAGTATTCTGACCCCCATAACTTTTTTAGACTTATGTCTACTGAGCTGTTTAGGGGCTCATTTTTTGCAGAACAATCTTAACTTTTTATTGATACTATTTTGGAGTGTGCGTGACTTTTTAAACACATTTTATTAATTTTTTTTGAGTAAGAGTAGCAATGAAAAAATGGCAAATCAGACATTTTGACCCTTTTTTCCGTTACGCCATTCGCCGTATTGGAATTTAATAATATGGGCGTTTTCGGTCGCGGTGATACCCATGATGTTTATATTTATTGTTATCTAGGTATTTATTCTTTAATTATACGGAAAGGGGGGTGATTTAAACTTTTTTTAAATATATTTTTTAACATTTTAATTTTATTTTTTGAGATCATTTTGTGAGTCATATATGAGCCTATTAATTTAGTTTTTTAATTTTTAATTTTGTTCTTTCAGGGATTTTATATTTGCCATTGAAAGTTCATTTTGCTAATTTCTTCTCCTGGCCTGCCATCTGGTGGCCAAAATAATAATTGCAGCCTGAACACTTTAAGCCTCATCAGCGAGGCTGAAGGTGTTCAGCGCAAATACCGATGCCCCATTTGGCCACACGGGGCATCAATAGGAAGCCCAGAAGCATGAGTTTCCGAGTTTATCCACATTTATATGCTGTGACCAAGTGAAGCATTTCATTACCGCGATCGGCATTATTGCCGGTCATGGTAATTAGCCGCAGGTCTCTGCTGCATGAAACAGCAGAGATGTGCTGGCCATGATGCCCGCTGCATGTGCGAGCGGGCGCCATGTTCGCAACATGTACGGTGCTGGTAGAGAAATGGTTAAATTGGAGTTTATACCCCTCCAGGCATCTCTATATACAAACAAACTGAAAAAAAATGGTGTGGTGTTAAACAGGCAGGAGGTGCTCAAACCCACATGCAGTTGTGCATATACACTCACCTAAAGAATTATTAGGAACACCATACTAATACGGTGTTGGACCCCCTTTTGCCTTCAGAACTGCCTTAATTCTACGTGGCATTGATTCAACAAGGTGCTGATAGCATTCTTTAGAAATGTTGGCCCATATTGATAGGATAGCATCTTGCAGTTGATGGAGATTTGAGGGATGCACATCCAGGGCACGAAGCTCCCGTTCCACCACATCCCAAAGATGCTCTATTGGGTTGAGATCTGGTGACTGTGGGGCCATTTTAGTACAGTGAACTCATTGTCATGTTCAAGAAACCAATTTGAAATGATTCGAGCTTTGTGACATGGTGCATTATCCTGCTGGAAGTAGCCATCAGGGGATGGATACATGTTCTCATTCTGTTTACGCCAAATTCGGACTCTACCATTTGAATGTCTCAACAGAAATCGAGACTCATCAGACCAGGCAACATTTTTCCAGTCTTCAACAGTCCAATTTTGGTGAGCTCGTGCAAATTGTAGCCTCTTTTTCCTATTTGTAGTGGAGATGAGTGGTACCTGGTGGGGTCTTCTGCTGTTGTAGCCCATCCGCCTCAAGGTTGTGCGTGTTGTGCCTTCACAAATGCTTTGCTGCATACCTCGGTTGTAACGAGTGGTTATTTCAGTCAACGTTGCTCTTCTATCAGCTTGAATCAGTCGGCCCATTCTCCTCTGACCTCTAGCATCCACAAGGCATTTTTGCCCACAGGACTGCCGCATACTGGATGTTTTTCCCTTTTCACACCATTCTTTGTAAACCCTAGAAATGGTTGTGCGTGAAAATCCCAGTAACTGAGCAGATTGTGAAATACTCAGACCGGCCCGTCTGGCACCAACAACAATGCCACGCTCAAAATTGCTTAAATCACCTTTCTTTCCCATTCTGACATTCAGTTTGGAGTTCAGGAGATTGTCTTGACCAGGACCACACCCCTAAATGCATTGAAGCAACTGCCATGTGATTGGTTGACTAGATAATTGCATTAATGAGAAATAGAACAGGTGTTCCTAATAATTCTTTAGGTGACTGTATATACAGGGGAGCAAATCCTGCAATTGTGGCCCGTTGCTAATGGCGATCCCCAGCAAAAATGCATACAGTGGAGGATGCCAGCAGCGAACCACAAGTACCACAATAAACATCCTACACAAGATAGCAATTATATGGATGTGATAACCAGTATAACAATATAATAATATTTGCAAAGTCAGGTGCACTCTGCGGTCTTACTAAACCCTCAAACTGATGTTAAAATTGAGAGATTAGCCAACATATCCTACTTTGGAGGACCTGTCTGAGCCCGAGCACCGCAGAGTGCACCTGTCTTTGCAAATATTATCTTATTTTTGGTCTACATCCAATCCGCATTTTTTGTTAGTCGGATGAGGACCCATTCACTTCACTGGGGCCACAAAAGATGTGGAAAGCACACCGTGTGCTGTCTGCATCTGTATGTCAGTTCCGCAGCCCAGTGAAAAAATAGAACATGTCATGTTCTTGTCCGTCTTACTATAGAGGGCAGGACATATATGGAACACACAAGGTTGGTATCCATGTTTTGCAGATCCACAATTTGCGGACCGCAAAAACGGCCTCAGCCGTGTGCATGAGCCCTAAGGCTAAGCCTTAATCAGACATACCTGCCCCTATGAGTCACATTTCTGGTGTAAATCCCACCAAACAGTGTAACTGAACTTTGCACAGCACTTTTGAGTCATGCCTGACTGTCTTGGTGCTAAAGGCAATTTGTCTAACAACTGCAATTATATTTTTCTAGGTTGTCATGATCCAAATCACTCAGTCAGCCTTTCTCTGATCCTCACATGGATCTAGAAATCTGCCCATTCATTGCTCCAAATGTTTTATATCAAGCTGGCAACTCAGTGAGTGTGTCCTTTCTGCTGCAGCTCTCTCCCTATCACAGCTCAGGAGGCAGTTAAAGTATGGAGCTGAGCATGTGCGGCCATCTCAGCGAGGTGGACAGAGAAATAAGAAAAAAGAACCAGCAGCAGGTGGTGCTGTACAGATACATTTAGGTGGCTATAAAAATACATGCTGTATGTATACGTCTACATTTGGCTCCCCCTAGTGGCAGGTTTGTGCTTCAGAAACTGAGAGCAATCCAATATAGACAAAGTGCATTCAACAAATGGTTCAATGTTTTCTAATTCTGGGATATATAGTTACAGGTCTAGCTTCGAAATGTAATAATGCTTGTGAATATTGATGTCGCTAAATAGACGTCCAATGCAATATAGCATATAAGGTATAGTAGTATCCTACTGTAAAAATAAGAACCAAAAGAACCAAGCTTTAGCTTTTGCTTATCCGCTGGCACAATGCATAGTAAATGAACTTATGGTTTTAATGTGCGGTTGAGCTAATTTTGTTAATGCAAATTACCCTGTCTCTGTGTGTAGCTTTAATATGCAAAAAGGAAAAAAAAATCCAGTTGCCTGGCAACAGATCCAGTCCCAGTATGTGGATGGTGTTGAAGAGCAATAGGCGGTAATAAATGAATGCCCTTGCTGGAGATGTGACTAAATCTGAGGCAATGAAAGGATGCAATTACTTGTCCAAAGGGGGAAGAAAACCAACAATGTCAAATTACGGTACAGTAGGACTGAATGACTTCACGCGGTCCGCAATAATGGCAGCAAATTACATACAGAGATTTTGAACATGGAAAGGTCAGCTTGTTTTTGGCATTTTCATTAGTTAAAAAGTTGCAAAATCGACATAAACTGACCAAGAATTTAGCATTAATACAGACAGCCACAGGTAAACTGGTGCAGGCCAAGGGGCAACTGAAATGCAATACAAGCCCTAAAAAGCCTGAATTTAGTTCCATGTAGCATCTGTGCCCAAACAGCTAGGAAAATGGATATTTATGTATAGACAAAGCACTATGTCTCTGAGGGCAAAGTTGCCAGTCAGTTACAGACACTCATTGGCCAAATGATGTACAGATTCAGCATTTTAGAGAGTTATTGAAAATTTGGAACACAACCAGGCGGTCATTCTAATTGACTATCAAACTTCAAAATCCATCATGTCTTTGCGCTTCACACTTGTATATCAGTTTGGGATGTGATCTGCTTATGAGAAAGAAAATGAACTGTTTGTTGAGAGCACATGCAATAAAAAGTTCAGAAAAGGTACATACATAGATGACAAGGGCCATGGAGCAAATGGAACCATCTGGCGTTAGTTCTTGCCACCACTATACCGATGCATGAAGGGCCAGCACTTGTTTTCATCACCTGTATTTCTGTTTTACCTTGAATTCAAAGATTTGAGAATAAATAGGCTTACACAGGCTAAGTGCTAAAAATATTTACTAAGTGTGACTAAATATATAAAAGAGACAAATCACATACAGAATAGTAAAGGTAAATAATAATCACCTATTACCATACCATGCTACTCATGTACCACATGGGCAATGCTCCCTGATAATACAAGAGAGAGAGAGATTGACCTACAACATCCTACCTGGATGATGTTCACATTGGCGCTGAGTTTTTTGTCTTTGTACACAGAGGTTTATACCTTTCAGCACCTCCTCAAAAAAATGTCTAGTGTACAGTACGCATGTCTTGTGAGTTAACCACTCTAGAATGTGGCCTGGTGGTCATCTGACACAGAACAATGGCTATATATATGGTAATTAACTATCCCTAATTCACTACATTACAAAGAATATAGAAGGTAATATTGTAATTAAAGGGGAAAGAACTAATCAGTACTTTATTTTTTTTTGCATATCTTTATTAGAATAAGACATATACAGACTATTTTTAATACAAAATTAAAATTTGAAATTAATATACCTTATTTCCCCCATAAAAAACCTAGCCCCCCCCCCCCCACCCTTGCAATGTGTCTCAAATCCTTCTATCACTCAGAAAAAAGCAAGAAAGAGGAAAAGGAAAAGCTAAGATGTTAAGAACAAAAAAAAGAAAAGTCAAAATGAGTCAAAGATAAAAATGAGGGGCCTCCCATATCTTCATCCACTTCTCTTGAGCATTTCTTTGCTTATAAAGAATATTTTCATAATTTTTTACCTTATTAACAAAGTTTATCCATGTGTTCAGCTTTAGAACATATCGTGAAAACCAGGCCCAAGTAATCAGGAGTTTAGCCAGAAACAATATTCTTCCTAAAAGAATCTTCTTATATTTGTAGGTACTTAACTTAGAAAGATCACTCAGTATCCAACATTCTACCATAAAAGGGATCTGCAGTCTCAATTTATGAATTTAAAAAATGATTAATAGCACTCCAGTATTCTTTTAGTTTTGGACAAGACCAAAGCATATGCAGATTATCTGGACCAGGTAGATCACACCGTGGACACTTAGAGCTATCTCTTAACCTACATTTATTAAGCCATAAGGGGGTAACATATAATCTATGCAAAATATTGAATTGTACCAAAACATGATTAAAATTGTGAGATATTAAACTTAAATTCACAAAAATATTTCCCCATCCCTCTAATTGAATACCTGGACACTCAACTCCCCAAGCCCTTTGTCCTGGTAATTGTATTTTAATATATAGTGCCTTAAGTAGTAGTTTGTAAATATGTGCAATCTTAACTCTCTATTCTAAATTCACAATCATTTAAAGTGTCACTGCCGTTTCATTTTTTATTCCCTAATGGTATAGTACACCCTGCTGTATAAGTGCTTTTGTGATTTAAAGGGTTTCTACCACCAGAAATACTGTTATGTAGCTGACTGATATAGCGATGCGCTGATGTCAGCACTACATAACCACGTGTTATTTACATTTCTCCCTGCAGCTGTAAAATAAGCACTTGTATAATATGCTAATGAGCCTCTAGGTGCTATGTGGGCGTAAAATCAGCACCTAGAGGCTCCGTCTACTCACCCTTTATCCCGCCCAGGTCCACTGTTCTGCCCGCCCAGCTCCTCTTGATTGATGTGACGGTTCGCAGCATCGTTGATGAAATCCTGCGCCTGCACCGCTCACTTCTGTCTTCAGCGCAGGCGCAGTGAGTGAAGGCTGCTCTCCTGATGCCGGCTTCCTCACTGTGTGACATAGTCAGTGCAGGCGCAGTATGTAATCCGGCACCAGTAGCGCATCATTCACTCACTGCGCTTGCGCCGAATACAGAAGTGAACGGCGCAGGCGAGGGATTTCGTCAACGATGCTGCGAACCGTCACATCAATCAAGAGGAGCGAGGCGGGCAGAACAGAGGACCTGGGCGGGATAAAGGGTGAGTAGACGGAGCCTCTAGGTGCTTATTTTAGGCCCACATAGCACCTAGAGGCTCATTAGCATATTATACAAGTGCTTATTTTACCAAAACAGCTGCAGGGAGAAATGTCAAAAACATACTGTTATGTAGTGCTGACATTAGCGATGTGCTAATGTCAGTCAGCTACATAACGTTATTTCTGGTGGTAGAAACCCTTTAAACTTTGATCCTTTTCAGTTTTACCTGCTAATAACTCCCACAGATGCATGCTACTTTCCTATTCAGCAGCTCTCATCTCACAGCGTTGCCATGTGCAGTCCGTCTTCTCAGTATTATACCAAAAGAGACGGATGAGCTCTGGGAGGAGGAGATCAGTTCTGACAGCCTGGAGTTGGGCTGAGGCAGAAAGTGGAGAGGGGAGGGCTGCTTTAGATGGTAATATGTTCTCAATGGTAGCAGCTAGAAATATGCAACAGTCCAGGCTTTCATACAAGACCAGAATGACAGCTATAGTCCAAGCAACAGAGGGGAAATCACTGTTAGAAATAGAGTCGGGAATAATCGCAAGTAAAATCTGCTTTTACTTTCAGCTTTATTCACAGCATCCCAATTTCTATCATTGATATCCTCCCCTGTACTGAACAGACTTATGTCATTCTGGTATTGAAAAGCTTGGAATGTCAGCTTTCAGACAATACAAAGCCCATATTTCTAGCTGGTACCAAATTAGAGTTATAAGCAGCTAAAGCAGCCCCCCCCCCCCCCCCTGTCAGTCTGGAAGAGAATGAGGGACAACTGGCTTTTAAGAGGTTAAAAGAAATGCTTACTGATTTAATTTAATTGCAGGGCTTGTCTCTGGTTAGCTGTATGTGAGGATACACACTGCTCTGGGTACTGTGGGAAGTTATCTGCGTTCTGATTGGTCCTGCTAGTTCTTGTGAGGAATGCAAGGGCTTATGGGAAGTGAGGGAAATACAGGATGGCCTCAAGGAAGGGTAAAGATCATCACAGGAAGAGCAGCAGAGGCCATCTTAGGAAGTTGCTGAAATAGAGGCACAGAGAAATATGGTTGCTAAGGGCTGAATACAGACATCAGAATGGTTAAATTAGCTGAAAAATGCAGCTTCATGAATATCTTCCGTTCAGCATCACATATGTTAGGAATTTCATATTTGGTAGTGAAATGGCAGTTAAACTTTAAAAACTTGGAAGTATCTATTTCCAAGTGATTTATCCTTTACACTAGAAAGTGCAGATCGCAACTGAAAGTATCTAAACTACGACAAATTATCCAAAGTCTCCCTTTGTGCTAACTCTGAAAATGACAGTATCACTCTATTCTTCACCACCTGTGTGACATATAGAATGCTATTTTTTTGCCAAAACTGATCTCCGGATATTCCATCTAAAACCTGTAGATGGAGATTATACCAAACAGGGGTGCATTGGAGCGATCCTTGAATGTCCCAAGAATTGGATAATAATTTTCTAGCCCCTCTGTACTCCTGTTCCACATTAATCAGTTGTCCAGATTCTAGTAAGGCAAATATATTGTTATATGGGGATCTCCTCACCAGTCATACAAATGCACTTTTCTCCCATTCACGATATAACCATAACTGCCCAGCTATAAAATAGCCCTTGAAGTAGGAAAGATTCAAACCCCCCTGTTCCAGCGGCTTATATAAATATTCCAATTTAAGCCTTACCCAATTTCTTCCCCACAACAAGTCATTAATCATTCTCTCCATAAGTTTGAAAAACGTATCCTCTATCCATATGGGTGAATTCCTAAGGATATAGAGGAGTTGGGGTAGGATCACCATCTTAACCAGGGATACTCTGTCAGCTCTAGATAAAGGAAGTTGCAGCCAAACCCCAATTTTAAACCTCAATTTAGTTAACAGTGGGATCAGGTTAAGCTGTAAAAAAAATCTTCAATCTTGGGGGATATAATCATACCGAAATATTGAAAGGTATCAACTTGCTCAAGAGTCCCTCACTGGAGAGTACAAAGGTATCCACTGGCATAAGAGAAGTTTTTGACCAATTTATAGCTAGGTCTGAGACCTTGCCAAAGGAGTTAACTATTCGGATGAGTCTTGGAAGAGTTGTATTAGTATGATTTATAAAAAATAGGACATCATCCGCATATAAAGTAATACAATGCTCTGTCCCTAAAGTTCCAAATCCTTTAATTTTAGTATCCTGCCTAACAGCCAAGGCTATGGGTTCAATATAGATATCAAATAACAATGGGGATAATGGGCAACCTTGGCGAGTACCCCTATTCAAGGTAAAACTAGATGTCAAACTCCTTGTCAGTCTCGCCAAAGGAGATCTACAGGGTATATAGCAATTTAATCTTATCTATAAATCTATCTCCAAATCCCATCCTGCCCAAAACCTTCCAGAGGAATCTCCACTTTACCCTGTCCAAGGCCTTGGAGTACTCAATACAGTGGTCCCTCAAGATACAATATTAATTGGTTCCAGGACGACCATTGTATGTTGAAACCATTGTAAGTTGAGTAATCGGTTCCAAAGCCCCAAAATATCATCCAAGATAAGAGAAAATGAAGATTTAAGAAAAATAAGCAGATAACTAAGGCAGATACAAGTCCTTACATATAACATTCTGGAATAGCAGTTAACTAGCAACTATTTTACCAGAGAAGTGGCCTTCGTTGGTTGGATTTGAGTCTGAGGCATTGTATGTTGAGTCTAGTTTCAACTTACGATAGGTCAGAAAAGGCCATTGTATGTTGAAAATATTGTATCCTGAGAGCATTGTATCTTGAGGGATGACTGTACTCAGTATCAGTACTCAGTAATCATTACTTAAGTATACAAAATGCCAGTTATTTCTTGCAATATACACTTACAACATAACCAGACATGAAGCTTTGCACCTGTAAACTACATGGAATGGTTTACGATTTCACAAAAATGTCTAATTTACAACTTCACAGCAATGGTTGAAGCTGCTGGAGGGTTCAGTAAAGAAATCAAAGTTATTTGAAGGTGCATGTGTTAATGCAGTATTTGAATGGATGGCTGTAGATTTTATTTAAACAGATGTTACTTTGGACTACTGAAATCACGGGCGGACTGGCCATAAACCCTACAGGGAAATTTCCTGTTGGGCCGATGCCCAAGAGGCTGCCCAAGCCCTCCTCACTTCCGCCTGTCAGGTGCATAGCAATCTGACGCGCTCAGCATTAATTAATGCTAAGAGCCTCTAGTACTTATGCCCCTGGCTGGCAGAAGAAAGTGCCCTCCTGCTTTCAACTGTATTGCTGTCATAAGGACAGTGATAGAGTTGAATGTTGTGGAGGGGGTGGCAGTATTTTGTGCTGCACTGTGTATTCGGTTGTGCTGGGGCAGTACTTTGTGCTGCACCACAATATTGATGGCCCTGAGAAGTCAAGCCTGGTTGGATATTGGAACCTGTAAAGGATTTCCTTCTCCATAGGCACTACAAAGGCTGAGGGGAATCGGTACAAGGGTACTGGAAAGGAGATGGGAATGAAAAACCAAAACTAGGCTCATCTGTCCTGGTTGGTCCTAATTTGATGAACGCCATGTGGTCCCTTTCCTTTTGAAAGTTAATGCAATGATAAAATATGATATATGATATGATACTGATATTTTATCTGACCACTTTCTCCAAGTCAGTATATATTGGTCTTCAAAACCTAAAGAGAGGCAATGTGTTGTAAAGTTAGAAACAGGACAGGAAGGTATAATACATCACGTCCGTGGAGCCTAAAAGCTGTAATTCATTCACTAAAATTGATGCTCACAATAGTGTTTCCAACTGAAATAATGGCATTCTCCCCCATCAACCAGATAACACAAGGCACTGCAATTAATTACATGTCATTTACCATTGCTGTGTCCTTTAATACCAGTATCGACCGGAAAATGTATGACCCACAACCTCCATGAGGATTCCAATTCCACTATGTCCCTAATCATGTCACAAATATTAATTTGCCCTTCTAGAATGCTAGGTTATATAACAAATGAGTGCCTGTTATGGGGGCAGTTATGGGAGAAGATAAGGATTTTATTGTCCTTTCTTCAGGAACCAGCAACAGGAGAATGAGTGAAAGTGGCCTGGCTATTAATCACACATCGCTGCCCCCTCTATCTGTCTGCTCAGTCCATAAACCTGGCCTGCAGGCTGTAATAGCATTGACTCATCCTGAACCGCTTCCCAGTGGCTGATTAGTGAAGTGGAATCTGTCTGATCAACTTAATAAGAATTTACCTCTGCATCAAATGATGGAGATTCATTTGTCCTTTGCATGACTGGATTTCTTTTTTTTTTTTATGTCGGTTGATTTCATTTGTAGATCAGCCCCCACATAGTTTTATAATCCAATAAATAGCCCTTTCCGCGTGCCTGGTTAGGAGTTTGCATGATAACCTCGCATTTGATCTTCTGTTCCAAAGCTAGAACCTGTGCCCATTGTCACCACCATGCTGAGGGACGACAAGAGCCTGCCCATGACTTGTTCTCTTTGTAATAATGTAGGCTTTCTGCAGAGGAACAACAGCTTGGAGGACAAGAGCAGAATTGTGAGTTCCTTCAAAGAGAGACAATCGTCCAAAAATCTTCTGGTCTGTGAGAACAGTGAGAAAGAATCCAGGTTTAGACGTACCGAGACTGACTTCTCCAACCTGTATGCCAGAGGTGAGACTCGAACTCTTCTTTCACTCGTTGGCTGGTAAAGCTCCATATTCATGATGGTCAACTTTTTGAATTATCAAAAAATTTTATTTCCTGAAGAATATTTTTTTATTAGAAGTTTATATTGAGTGACTAATTTGTTATAATTTGATCCTTTGGGTTCTGAATTCTAGTTTCCCATATTTTGCATTATTTACCTTAACATTTAGACAGTTTACATTTTAATATTTTCATGTATTTATAAAGGGTTTTGAAATTTTTAAAAGTTTTGGGCTTTTGTCATCCAGTTTTGCAAATCCTTTATTATTTTTGTGCTAATTATTATTACAATCAATGCATGTTATATTCTAGACCAGGGATCAGCAACCTTAAGCACTCCAGCTGCTGTGAAACTACAACTCCCAGCATGCACTCTTACTCATCTATTCTTGTAACTCTCATAGAAGTGAAAGGAGTTATAGTTTTAGAACAGCTGGAGTGCTGGAGGTTGCTGATCCCTGTTCTAGACTGTTCAGATCTTCGTTATAAAACACCTGAAAATTTCATTTATGTATGATGACAGTATTTATCCGATTCTATACACTTAAAGGGGTATTTCAGCAAATAAACCATGGCTTCGCTGGAAGTAAACAATAATGGCAGAGATTTTGGAAATTTTGAGGAATTGATACAAAAAGAAACAATGTATAACTTTTCATTATACAAAGGATAACCTTTATTTGCAGAACCTGTAGGGTTTCTGTTTACTAGCAACTTCCTTATATTTACTTACACATTATTCCTTGTACTAACCATATTTCATACTGTTTTTTGCTACTTGACATTACCTGCTAGGTATGACGGGTAGATTTGACTTCTTATAGGCTCATAGTACTGATATCTAATGCTATAGGGTATGCAATATATTCTTTTAATTTCTGTTGCAAAATATTATAACCCGGAGTATTCAGTATGGGTTTGCCTTGAAGCCCATCTGAAGTAAATTGCATTGCTGCCTACAAGAAAAATATCTGCTACTTTGTAAACCCAAATTTTTGTATAATGCCTTAATGCTTAATCACAGAGATGACTGGTCGTGAGAGGAGATTAGACCGAGAAATATGGCTAATTCCAAATGAGAAACGGCTACGACTGTCAGGGTGATGTGTGATAGCGCTCTTAGTATTGTGCTCAGACAATTTGTATTCTCCTAGCCCAAGTCATATATAAAGATCCCAGCACTTAGCTGACAGCCGCCACTTGGTGATCCATCTTCTGCTTCTTCAGATTTAAAGGCCGGCCTGCTAATAGCTTGTTTGTTCTACAGATTTACTGCCTGCCAAGAATGGAGAAGAACCCACCATGCAGTTTCTTCTAGAGGTGGTTGACATTCTCATGAACTACGTAAAGAAAACCTTTGATAGATCCACCAAAGTCCTAGACTTCCACCATCCACACCAGCTTCTGGAAGGAATTGAGGGCTTCAATCTGGAGCTGTCGGACAACCCTGAAGCGCTTGAGCAGATCCTGGTGGACTGCAGGGATACTCTAAAGTATGGAGTCAGGACAGGTATGGTATCTCAATGGACTGTCAGAAATAAGTAAATGTATGACCACCATTGAACATAATGAGGAATAGTTACAAAAAGTGGAATAAAATGTCACTTTTATATTGAGTACTGCAATATAGATTTTGCACTGGCACTATACAACTATGACCCTATACAGGAGATGGACCAAGAAACTCCTGGCAGCAACCCCCCCCCCTCCCCCCAGATCTTTACAGTGGTGACCCTTGTACCATAGGGGCCTGCCAAAAAGCTTGTCAGATAACAATACAACATGATAACCTATGGCCACCTCTTTTGCATATGTCAACTATAATTGCAACCAGAATGCAAAAAATGTTTTGGCCTTTAGGGGCGCAGGGTGGCCTTTTGAATCAACACCCTGGAGCATTTTCTGAGTCTTTGGTTCTACAGGAAGCAGCAGGTCTCTCCTTTAGTAACGTTTTACTAAAAAGAGTGTTATTTTCATACAAAAAAAAAAAACACCCAAACTTAAGATATGCCAAGGGAATCATCTCATTAGGTTTAACAGCTGCGCGTGTGAAAGGATTGCACTTCCTGTACACTAGGGGCCTGGATATATAGACCCTCTGTGGGACGTGAAGCGTAGACTCTCAGACAGCTCTGCATTCATTATCCTCTTTATGGATAATCAGATGAAGCTGTTCACGTAATGTGCCGTCTAAATCTTAACGAGAAGCGTTTTAATACGCCAAGTTCAAAATGACAAATCATTGCATGGTTAACGTTCCTTAAAGGAATCAAAATGGCCGTAAAATCGGGTGGGGTTTAAAACAGGATGCATTTCCTGATGTGTTTTGGATGGATAAGACATAGTTATTATAATTGCCTTAGGTTTCTTGGTCTAAAGCTGATTGACTATAGAGATAAGTATGCATTTGTCAGAGAAAAATGAAAAAAACATTCCTATTTTTAAGGCTGGGCGGTTTCATAGGACACTGTAATTTTCTGAAGGATTGCCCATAGTTGGCTTGAAATGATGTTACATTCAATCATATTATAATAATATGTAGATGGGTCGGGTCAGCCAAAGATTGAGCCACTTGGCCGTTCTCCCCTCTGGGTTCCCTAGTGGAGACTTGCGACTAGGGAACCCCCCTCCGCCCCTATGATGTCTATATGACCCATTGTGAGACAACCCCTTCACCATAGACATTTATGGGACATGTACAGGATATGGCATGAATGCCTGATAATTGTAGGCCCCACTTATGGAACCCACACCTATCTCCAAACAGGGTTTCAACAACATCCATCCATCCTGGCGGGGCCGCCACCTACCACATCTAAATCTGGAAAAAAAACACGGCACTCCAAGTTCTGTTATATGAATTTCTTATTTATTTTGTTTTGTTTTCAATCCATCCGGATAAGGTTAAATTTCAGCCACTGGCCAACGTTTCGGTCTAAACCTAGACCTTGTTCACAGCTTTAGTCGGATGGCGCCATCTTGCATACTAATCGCTACCATGATTAAGGCCGTGAACAAGGTCTAGGTTTAGACCAAAATGTTGGCCAGTGGCTAAAATATAACCTTATCCGGATGGATTGAAAACAAAACTAAATAAATAAGAAATTCATATAACAGAACTTGGAGTGCCGTGTTTTTTTTTCCAGATTTATATGTATCCATTTTACCACTGAGCACCGTCTTCATCTTAGAGGTGTGCCGTTCAACTCTCTTCCTTAAACTATCTACCACATCCACATGGGGAATGAATTGAAAGAAGGCTGTCAGATTATCTATGGTGACACATCCTCTGTCATATCCAACTTTCTTTGTCCCGGTTGCAGCAGCAGGTGGCTGTAACAGATCGGCCGAGTATGAACCAAATGTTTTATTGGTTTTATTGGATCTGCAGACAACAGAGCGAAACATTAAAGGCCATTGCTGAGTATGTGCAAGAATGATATGACTCAGCCAACTCCTAACTAGGTGCGGTTGTATAGGAGACAATGGAGGGCGTGCAGCTGCTGCAAGTAAACACTGATCCCAGGCAGATGTACCGATTGTAAGCATGACCGCTGTCGTCCAGGTGTGTTTACTGATGGGCAGGGACACAATCTCACTGGTACCATATCTTTATGATGTCTGTCGGTGCCTATATATATATATATATATATATATATATATATACTTGAATCTGCTGAATTTTTGTCTCTTCACATCATTAACTGTAATCAGAAAGTGCAGCTAATTAAAGCAGCTCACTCCAAGCTAATGGCAGCCCTTCTAGTACATGCTCCTAAAGTAATCTTCTCTGTCATTAGCATTAATAACCCCCAAGGTTTTCAAAGCCGGAGCCGGAGTTTATTTTTTAGAGGCAGGCATGTCAGTGATGGCAGATTAGGAGGCTGCTAATATTGCACAAGCTGTTCATGACCCAGCCATCTGATTTATGGAGCAGTATATGGCCTGTACAGGTTTTCTTTTAGTGCATCGCATTTCATGCAATATTTTTTTTTTTCGTTTGCCAAATACATTTTATAGGCACAGATGTCAGGTCTTCCCATTAGATTAGAGCGTGCGCTCCCCAGTAGTCCTTGTATGACCTGTGGTCCTGTGGAAGAAGAACTAGCCAGAAGAGTCATCTCTGTTTGATTGCTCCTGTGTTCTGCAGAATAACAGGGGTGTATGGGCCGTAGAGGTAGATGATATGGCTGCTATGGAGCCCTTGGAGACAGCGTGGGGGTCAAACCTGGTCCCATCCCCTCTGATCAGGTCCTTATGTGCTGGCCAGTGAAACCGTGCACGTTATTTGAGTTGGGGGGGGGGGCGGGAAATCACAGAAAAAAAAGTAATGCACTTAATAAAATAGATGCAAGCATTATATATGGACCAAGCCCTCACTCTGATGTGATAAAAATCTGAGACACTTAGCCAATATATTTTGATCAAAACACATCTGTGCCCGCCTACCAAGCGCCAAGGTGGTCTCAGGTCAGGCGGGTCCTACGCTAAACCTACCTAAGCCGTTGAGCTTCTATGTTCAGGAGCGCAGACGCCGCACATATGGTGGTACATATGGGTGTGCTTGCTCCTCCTCCCATCGGTTGCTTGATGCACATGGAGGTGACTAGGAGCAGCACACCGTATGTGTGGGTGGCGTCTGCGCTCCTGAACATAGAAGCCCAACGGCTTAGGTAGGTTTAGCGTAGGACCCGCCTGACCTGAGATCACCTTGGAGCTTGGTAGGCGGGCACAGTTGTGTTTTGATCAAAATATATTGGCTAAGTGTCTCAGATATTATTATATCAGAGTGAGGACTTGGTCCATATATAATGCTTGCAACTATTTTGCTAGTGCATTATTATCTTTTTTCTGTGATTTTTATTTTTTTCCATGAATGTGGCCAGGGACATCCGCACATTTATTTATCATACTGTGCAGGATGTTTTTATCTTTGTTTTTTTCTGTGATTTTTTTTGTTTATGTAGTATATGCTTGAGGGAGTGGCACCTTCAAGTGTGAATGCGCACCTATTTTATCTTGGGAGTAGCATTCCTTTGCACTTTTTGCCCTTCCTATCTAATAGCCATGAACCCATTGAAAACAATGGATCGGCAAATAAAAGGCATATGGCATACGGAGCACATCCGTATTTTGTGGATTTGCGATTTGCAGACTGCAAAACTGATACGGTCGTGTGCATGGGGCTCTAGGCATAAAAATAAACTGATTGTTCCAACTGCAGTTTCCCACCCATAAGGGCAGGATGTCACCTGAGGACAAATCCTGACTCATGGACAGGGTCCCCTTTATATTTCACAGCAATGGGTACATAATATGAATAAATATAAGCATACGCAGTAAAGTACAATGCATTATGTTATCTTGGATCACACATGCAGGAGTGCATCAGCCCTATTGACTTTCACCAGATACAGTGCCCCCATCATTTGTATGTCGTGCCTGGTATCACAGTCCATCCTATGAGAGTGTATGGGGCTGAGCTGCAGTATCAGACACAACGCACATACTGTGTCTAGGAGAAGCTGAAGGGGCTGTAGCACCTCCGCGAGCACAGTGCCCTCTGCATTACTATGATCCGTGAGGGTAACATTGGTCAGGACCACACTAATCACATATTGATGGCAATAAGTACAGAACCCCTATAAGACGTTTAAGGAGTCATTCTAAGTAATTTTGTAACACTTAGTGACAATATCAACTTCTACTTCATAGGTCATCCCAGATTTTTCAATCAGCTGTCAACCGGATTGGATATGATTGGTCTGGCTGGGGAGTGGTTGACTTCAACGGCAAATACAAACATGTAAGTTTCATCAATGCCCTTTTTGTTTTAATGTGAACAGGTCCAACCATCTGTTCTACTTAACTTCTTCATATAGTTGTATAGAGATTGAAGCTGAATTTCTCTGTTACAGAGCACCAAATCTTCTGCAAGGACTTTGCACTAAATAACAGCATTTTGTCTTCCTGCAGCCACCACTAGGTGGAGCTTACCGCACACTGTTTACACATTAACCCCTCCCCGACCAGCACCATAATAGTAGGGTGCTGTCTGGGTCTTTAAAGATGGCGCCCACTCCTGAGCCGCCTGCTTCTTATAGCAAACACCCGCGGCTCATGTCCGCAACCGGCAGTAATGCCGATCGTGTACATTTAACCCCTCAGATGCCGTGGTCAATCCTGACAACGGCATCTGAGCGCGCTGAAAACCAAAAGCGCGCACTTCCGGTGGTGCTCCGGCTCCCCGTGCGGCGATCGGAGGAGCTGGAGCTTGTGTATAGGAGCCCCTGTCTTTGTGAATGACAAGAGGCTGCTGCATAGTATTTCCTATGGAGCCCTTGCCTGTAATAGGGCTCCATAGGAAACAAGCAATTTTCTCATAGACTCCAATGCTAGTGCATAGAATAGCAATTGAATGAGTGCATATTATAGTTCCCTATGGGGAAAAAACTAACAAAAAAAACCTAAAAATAAATAAAAATTCAAATCACCCCCCCCCCCTTTCCCAAAATAAAAATAAAAGAATTAAAAAAAAATTAAAAATACACTTCATGGGTGTAGTATAAAAATATTAAAACATATTCCCCATATGTCAAACAAAAAAGCGTCCAAATGGCCGATTCGCCGTTTTTGTTCGCTTCATTTTCTACAAAAATTTTATAAAAAGTGATCAAAAAGTCATACACACCTCAGAATGGTATTAATGAAAAGTTCAGATCACACTAAAAAAGTGAGCCCCCATACAGCTCCATAAACATACAAAAAAGTTATAGGGGTCAAAATATGGCGACAAAAAAATAAAACTGATTTTTTTCCCACCCGGAATAACAGGATGGTGGTGGACATAGAGCACTGCCATGACATTACCCACCTTCCCCCATGCCCTCTCTCCTTTCAACTGAAGGTTTGCAGAAATTCCTATAGAAGAGCAGGGGCAGCAATATTCTCCAAAAAAAATGCCTTGGATTGCTGTGCAGTGACCCGCATCTATCATGTTTTTACCTGGAATAAAGCTACTATTGGTATAGGAATTGGTTAGTGCCGCTTTTCTTCTATCATCTCGTTTTTTTATGATTGAACCGCGTGAGCAGCCGTGGCAAGTGTGAATCCGGTCAGATGTTCAAAAACCGCACGGTGCAGTGCCTACTGTGTTTCTTCTCCCTTGAGATCAAAATTAAATAGTGCACTGGTAAAGGAAACCACAGGACAGTTTGGAATCTCCATAACAGCATGGGGGCAACAACAGACGAAAACCACAACCTCCAGCAGGCAAGACTTGAGGCAGAAGTGGAGCTGCAGCTGAGGCAATGGGCAAAGCGTTCATGCGGGTGGACATGTGGTGCATAGAATCCAGCAATCTCTCATGGAGGTCATGCTGTTCAGCCAGCTCCTGACATACCTCAGGTAAACTCATCTGAGGTCGGTCAGCAGGATTTATGGCCCGAGCAAACTGGACAATGGTTGTGGAACCGCTGTGCCAGCCAACGGATTTAGCTATGGGCTACACCTCCTGGCGGCCTATGCTGTTTATCCTTTAACCCCTATACAGGGATCTGGTCTTCGCTGCAGGGACACACAAGACTGCTCTTGGAGTAGAGTTTGTCTGGTTGGCTGCTGACCCATGAGTGTCAGAGATATTGTTGCATGGCACCAAAAGGTCAGGACAGGCAACACAGCGTCAGAATGCGGGAATCAGACAGAAGTCGGTACAAAAGCAGACAAATTAATTACACCACCTTTACAGGATCTAGTGAGCTAGAAAGACCTATTGCTCAGGCTAAATGCCCACAGAAATCGGGCCATTGGCTGGTATAGATTGTTTGCTGGGAGCATGGGAGCATGCAGCCTATGGAACACAGGAAGAGGCCTAGTAACCAGGCTGCTGCCTGCAGTGTGGCATAGGTGGGCCAGCGTGACCCAGCTGCCTAGAAGAAGCTAAGTGAGTGATGTGGTGCCCATGCCTGCCCCGAATAGTGGGCACAGAACTCCACCATGAAAAAGCTGTCTTTTTGTCAGTCTGTTATTCTATTGTATCTTCTATGTGTCTATGGAATATCTGTCTATTTTTCCTCTATGTAATATCTGTGGAATGTCTATCTATATCATATCTATTTATCTTATATCTGTGGAATATCTATCAATAAGCTATCCATTTGTCTATCTACCTACATATCTATCTATTTATCTATCTATCTATCCTACCATCCCATATCCATATATCTTCTATCTATGAAATATCTACCAATAAGCTGTTTGTTGTTCTATTGATCTACTATCAATATATTTTCCATCTATTTATGGAATATCTATCTGTGGAATGTCTACGTAATTAGTCTATATATCTTCTATCTGCCTGTCTGTCTGTCTATCTATCTATCTACCCACCATGCTGTCTGATATACAGTATATCTATGGAATATCTATCAACAAGCTGTTTTTAGTGTATTTTTTGATCAACTATATATGTATCTTCTATCTGTTGAATATCTATCTGTTTTACTCTGTCTATATAATAGCTATCTAGCTAATCTATGGAATATCTATCAATAAGCTATCCATTGGTCTGTCTAATATCTATCTACCTACATATATTCTATCTATCTATCTATTGTTATCATCTAGCAAATGAACATTGTGTTAATTTAGATGTATAGGAAAGCGTATTAAGGGACCGGAAAAGTGCAACTTCTGTGACAAAAGGCATTCATTAATGTATAGCGTATAGAAAAACACAAGATAGCTGCAGACAGCTGTAGACAGCTATCTTGTGTTTTTCTATGCGCTATACATTAATGAATGCCTTTTGTCACAAAGTTGCACTTTTCCGGTCCCTTAATACGCTTTCCTATACATCTAAATTAACACAATGTTGATTTGCATTGATTCTTCACCTTAGTATTAATGAAGGGTTGTAAATGTAATGTAGAGCTCGATCATGTTAGATCCATGAGACCCCTCTATCACTAGAAAGTGGTACATGACAAGCGGCTGCACGCTACACACTGCCCCCCTCTCCATTAGACGGACATTTCAGCTGGTTGAACATCTTTTTGTTTTTGTCATGGCTAATTAAAAAAAGTCATCATCTATAATTACTCCAGACAGATATCGACTCCACTCTATTGTAGAAACCAAGTTGTCCTTGGGGGTTGCGGGGCGGTGGGTACGACGTAAATAATTATATTTGGATTTTTAAAACTGCATTCAATATTTTTTAATTAGGTTTGTGCTGTTTGTGTTAATGTAAAGCTTAACCCTTCACCTATCTATATTGGCTGTGGGTATAAAGCCACGTTACTTTTTTTTTTTTTTTTTGCATACAGAACCAAATATTCCACTTTCCCAGAACCAATTTAGTTTGCCTCTACAAACCATTTCTATTAAATGATATAGATCTCGCTTTGCCTGATACATATATATTTGCTTTATGAAGGTTTACATATGAAATTGCACCGGTTTTTGTCCTGATGGAACAAATAACACTCCGGAAAATGAGGGAAATAATTGGTTGGAATGGAAAGGATGGAGATGGCATTTTTTCACCTGGTAAGTTTCCCAAGCGACTTTACTGCTTTCAAAGTAATAGGGAGTTTATTATCAATCTGTACGGCGCACAAGAATTCTCTCGGGCAGAGAATGTACTGGTAATAAAATATAGGCTAAAAGCCATGATTTCAGCCTAACGCTAAAACGGCAAAATAAATAATGGCAAGATAACGCGGCCTGACTACTACAGACATGGGAAATGGATCATTTAAAGTTCAAAGGGGTAAGAGACAGACAAATGTGAGTTCAGCGTAGGTTATGTCGATGTTCATTAGAATATTTATTGTATATATATATATATGTGCATGTGTTTGAATTCCCTATTATCGATTTAATTTATTGGATTACCCTTAATTAAATAAACCATACAAGTGTCAAAGAGAATACAGCTAAAAGATATTCCATATTGTATGCAAATTAGCTCACTACCAGAAGAAAGAAACTGCCTTCCTAGAGCCACCTATACGTAGCTACCTTGTAAGCCAGGTCTACATTGAAAATCAACAATATATCAAAAATAAAAATGGCAATACACACACACACACCACCACCACCACCACCAGTTGGATACTAGTTCATCAGCATTCCTGGCCAGGGGCATTCATAGAAACTAGAAAGTTTCACTCCCCAGCTCGTTTTCTGGATCTATGTTGCTACCACTAGGGGGAGTTTTTCTGCATACAGATTTATATCTACTATTGAACTCATGTATAAGTCTGTATGCAGTGAGCTCCACCTGGTGACAGCTGCAGGTAGCTGTTATGGCAGTCAGGGAATCAGTTCACGATCTGACCTTGTACCTCAGTAGACCCCAGAATAGTCATGGCCACATCTTTATGAGAATGGGTATGGTCCTTGTTCCTCTTTTCAGGCACTTGTAGGATAGCAGTGCTGCTGGACCATTGGGCCAAGATGTCTCTCTCTTTTTTTTGGTAATACTGTACGTTTGTAGAGAGATGTAGATTGTGAAAGATGTAGATTGTTAAAAATACAAGGGGGAGCCTGGAACTGGTTCTCTCCTCTACATGGGCCTCACAGGACCTACAGTTGCTGCCATTCCATACATATTTGACCACACTGTCTAAATAAACCCTAGGTCACTGTTAAAGGGGTTGTTCAGCTTTTCACAAGTGATGGCCTATCCTCAGGATATCTAGCTTGAACAAAAGTTCTGCCTCATAAAGCAGATCCTTTAGTACATTTTCTCAAACACATAGTACAGTACAGTGTGAACAGGAGCCCATTGGGAGCTCGAAACTCTTAAGCGGAATGTACTGTACTATATTTTTTATGAATATACAATAAAGGACTATGTTTTATGAAGCATGGGGAAATTTAATTCATGTTGGATATTGCTGCCGCTGGCCCACGGCTTCCGTGTGCTGAAAGATTGGAGCTACTGGACAAATGATGTGGAGCTAAAGTGGTGAGCACCTGTAACTTTCGGACATTATTATTCTCAGGATAGGCTATCACTATCTGATCGGTGGGTCGGGTGTCTGACAGCCTGTACCCCTGAAAATCAACTTATTCAGTGTTTCGGCATCAGAACTACACAACTCCATCCATTCTGTACTGGACGGAGCTGGTTACTGCAGCATTGTTCCCATTCACTTCAGAGGGGGCAGTGCTGCAGTAAACAGCTCAGTCCACTACACAGTGGACAGAGCTCTATAGTTCTGGTGCCGCCTTCTGGTGCTGAAGCTATACCGTAACAGCTGATCAACCCACACTGATTCTGAGGATAGACCATCACTTGTAAAAGTCTAGACAACCCCTTAAAGGCCCCAATATACATTAGTATACTGTCAGCTGAACTTGCCGTTTTCAGCAGGACTGGTCAACAATCTAAATTGTACGTGGTGCTTCTGACATTTGTTTGACATCATCTGAAATTGATCAGAATTTTTTTAGCCTAATTCTTTTGTTCACTTGGGAAATAAGTCATCATCAGAGGTATATTGGCAGCTATCGGCTGAAGGCTATTGAAGGTATATGGGCCCCTGTAGTGACCCTCCATGACCCTAAGATCATCAGACAACCAATGGAATTGACAAAAATTTCACGTAAATCAATTTCATGTCAATAAGTTATATTATTGTATTCTGCTATTAGGAGGAGCGATATCCAACATGTACAGTATCATGGCTGCTCGATACAAGTATTTCCCTGATGTGAAAACCAAAGGAATGGCTGCTGTCCCCAAACTAATAATCTATACCTCAGAACATGTAAGTTAAATCAATCCGTGTTGGATGTGTGACGTGCATGGATTCACTTTTAAAATGGTGCTGGAAACTACAAATTTCAGAGAATTGTAGAAAAATGATGAACAAATTCCTCCTACGCAAAACACAATAACCATGTTCACATAGGACATACACAGCAGTATTACACAAGCCATAGGACAGTACGCAATTACGTACATATAGATAAAAACAGTAGTAATTAGTCAGAGCAACCAGACTTTTTTTCTTGAAGACGTTGGTTTCACTAGTCATCCTGCTGGATTTCTTAATTATAATGGCTTGTACCATCATTCTTCCACATTAAATACTGGTGGCTCATGCTTCAGTCATGGTGACAGTGATTTGGGTTGAGCAAATAGGGTTCAGATTGCTGTATCCGAACGTCATTAATAATATGGGCTCCTTCTTATTGTAAAATGTATGTCCTCTACAGGGGGGCTTTCTGAAGGTTCTGCAAACATTGCGAGACTTACTTAATCTCGCCTTTATCACGTCAGTATTGGCATTACTTTATCAAAATACTAAGCCAAACTCGTCTTTGTGCCTCATTATCGAAGTCAAGTTCAGCTTCATATTTTGATACAGTGATTTATGTGAATAAACGAACTGACGTGATAGAGGCGAGACAAAGTAAGTCTCACGATATTTGCAGAACCTTCGGCAAGACCTCCGTGGAGGACATACATTTTATAGTAAGACGGAGCCCATATTATTAAGGTAGTTTTTAAAATAATCTGTTTCGGATATAGCAACCCTAACAGTGGCATACCTTCAATGTGGGAAGACCACGCAACTGCTATGGGACCCATGGGGAAGGAGGCCCAAAGCAGAACTGCTTCGTCCTCTTCACAATGCAAAAACACTGCATTTTCAGGCGGCCACCACTAGGGGGAGCTCAATCCAAAGAGATTATTCAATCTCCCAGTAAATTGTAACTGCATAAATTCCTGTGCACTGAGCTCCCCCTAGTGGTGGTTACAGGCAGCAGGCCAGCCTTATAATAGAAGGAAAGCAGGAGACTTATCAATGTATTTTCCTATTTGCCTGAAGTCGTATAAAGTGGGAAAGGTGGACGGAGGCTTTTTTTAATCACAAAGAAATTTAAATACATTTGTCACAAATCATGTGTTGCCTGGGGGTGATTGTTGTGCACGTATTGCTAAGTTTTGTTATGAGGCCCTATAAGATCTTGGTACGCCCCTGCATGGAGGTAAGATATTGATTGCATTTGCATGACTGAAGCTATTAGGTGTGATTAAACTGCCTTTGGAGAGGTGTTAGAGTCGAGCTGTAAGTTTAATCACACCTAATAGCTTCAGTCATGCAAATGCAATCAACACTTTACCTCCATGACTGAAGCACGAGTCACCAGTATTTAATGCTGGAGATTTCTGATACAAGTCACTCTGATTGAGAAAGCCAGTCGGATGACTAGTGAAATGTGTTCAAGAAAAAATACAAGTGCAGGTACTCTGACTTATTACTACTGTCATACTATGACCTGGATACATGAGAACCTGCACAGACATATAGAAAAACAGAAGTTCTACGTCTAAATGTACTTTTACTGAAAAATTAGTAACCCCAGTAAAGCTACAGAGAATCTGATTTAAAGTATGTATATAAATAGATAAATAGATAAAATGCAAAAAGGCAGCACTCTCAGTAAAATAAAGTAGAAAAGTGTAAAATGTATTCACCCATTTGGATACCATGGGTTCATAAATTGTATACTTTTCTACTTTATTTTGCTGAGAGTGCTGCCTTTTTGCATTTTTGTATATTGGGCAATGGTCTAGTCCCCTTGGGCTTGCACCTTGTTTATTTTTGCTACCAATTTGTTTCTATTTGGTGCTGCCTCCCTTGCTTTGCGATAGATAGATAGATAGATAGATAGATAGATAGATAGATAGATAGATAGATAGATAGATATGAGATAGATAGATAGATAGATATGAGATAGATAGATATAAGATAGATAGATATAAGATAGATAGATAGATAGATAGATAGATAGATAGATGGAGGAATAGATAGATAGATAGATAGATAGATAGATGGAGGAATAGATAGATAGATAGATAGATAGATAGATAGATGAATTGATAGATAGATAGATAGATATGAGATAGATAGATGATAGATAGATAGATAGATAGATAGATATAAGATAGACAGATATATATATATAGATAGATAGATTATATGGAAGCTAGAAAGGAAGGAAGGAAACAAGGAAGATATACATATATATATATATGTCTGTGTGTTTTTCTAACAAAGAATTTACATCTGAATACATACTGAATTTTTCAGAGTCATTATTCAATGAAGAAGACTGGAGCAGCGCTGGGATTTGGTTCAGAGAACGTGATCCTGGTCAAATGTAATGAGAGGTAAGTGATACCTCTATTCTAGGTGTAAAGGCTTTACGCGGCCGGCGGTCACCTGTTCCGTATGGGGGATGAGCTATTTCTACTGCCATCACTCGTCTTCACAGGGAATACGTTTCTGGTCAGCAGATCCCAGTTTACATAGGATGATTTGTTGCCCAAAAACAATGCTTTTCCCGATCAATGTACATCGGGTAGCAGCTTTACACAGGGCAATTATCAGGAACAAGTATTACTAGGAACACTCCTTCCCTCTAATTTCCCTGATCGCTGGCCTTAATGTATATGTTTAGACTGGGGAGGGGGGTTTTCATCACTCGTTGTCATCGCAGGATCAGTCCATTTTATTACCCACTTAACAATGACTGTATTAATTCCAGAGGAAAGATCATTCCTGCAGACCTGGAGGCCAAAATCATTGAATCCAAACAGAAGGTAGGTAAAGACCTCTGCAATCTTTGAATGGAGCTAAACTTTACTGTGTGACTTTAGACAAGAATTAAAGGCTACCTGTCGTTTTCACAAACTTCTGACATGTCTAGTGAGTGTGAAGTTTTGAATGTTGCGGGGCCAAGTGGTGAGAACCCTAATTGCTAAATTGAGGAGGCAGAAATGCCCTGCTGAGTGCTGGGCCCCGTTCATTTCAGTTGGGCTTGGCTTGGAGGGAGAGGAACAAGTGGTGGATGGATTCTGTGGCCTTTCTATGAATCCGTACACCACTCGTTGAGAGAACAAAGCAACGTCAGACAGAAAGGAAGCAGCCCAGCGCTCAGTAGGGCACCTCTGACCCTTCGTCTGAGAGATCGGGGGAATCTTCCCCGCTGCTCAAAATGTCTGGTATCTCACTATGGCATGTCAGATTTTCTTTTTAAATGACCGGTACCCTTTAACTATAAAACATTTTCATATAAGAAGATAAGGGTCTGCTTTAATCCTAAAAACGGCACAGCTCATTTAAAAGGGTTTTCCGACTTTTTCAACCCTATGGATCATCCTGAGCCCCACTGAGGCCTCCTCTCAGCACACCAAGCACAGTGCCGTATACAGGGGTGTAACGACCAGGCCCGGCGGGGGGGTCAGGGGAAGGTCCGCAGCCCCGCAACTTGCCGCAAGTGATTTTAATGGCCAGTCCGGGCCCTTTGCCTGGCCGGCGGCGCCACACCCCAACCCATACCTTCTTTGGCGCTGTGCCTCTTGCTGAGATGATCCTGCGAGACCCGTGACCTCAGCGCCGGGTCTCGCAGGATGAGGCAGCGCATGCTGGATGACGGGGGAGCAGAGCAGAGTAGATAAGTATTTTTCTTGTATGTGTAATGTCACACAGTGCGGCACAGTGGCACGCCGCACTTGATGGTCAACATAAGTCACGACAGCTCACCGCCATGCCCCGCCGGCCATATGAGGGCGGGGCACGGGCACAGTCTGGCAGCAAATCCCTCATACTGGGGGGGCCCGGCCCCGGGGTCAAAATCATGAAATATACTGGGCAAAAAAATGAAATATATACAGAGGGGGCAGAAAATGGATTATATATACAGAGGGGGCAGAAAATGGATTATATATACAGAGGGGGCAAAATGGATATATATACAGAGGGGGCAAAATGGATATATATACAGAGGGGGCAAAATGGATATATATACAGAGGGGGCAAAATGGATATATATACAGAGGGGGCAAAATGGATATATATACAGAGGGGGCAAAATGGATATATATACAGAGGGGGCAAAATGGATATATATACAGAGGGGGCAAAATGGATATATATACAGAGGGGGCAAAATGGATATATATACAGAGGGGGCAAAATGGATATATATACAGAGGGGGCAAAATGGATATATATACAGAGGGGGCAAAATGGATATATATACAGAGGGGGCAAAATGGATATATATACAGAGGGGGCAAAATGGATATATATACAGAGGGGGCAAAATGGATATATATACAGAGGGGGCAAAATGGATATATATACAGAGGGGGCAAAATGGATATATATACAGAGGGGGCAAAATGGATATATATACAGAGGGGGCAAAATGGATATATATACAGAGGGGGCAAAATGGATATATATACAGAGGGGGCAAAATGGATATATATACATAGGGGGCAAAATGGATATATATACAGAGGGGGCAAAATGGATATATATACAGAGGGGGCAAAATGGATATATATACAGAGGGGGCAAAATGGATATATATACAGAGGGGGCAAAATGGATATATATACAGAGGGGGCAAAATGGATATATATACAGAGGGGGCAAAATGGATATATATACAGAGGGGGCAAAATGGATATATATAAAGAGGGGCAAAATGGATATATATACAGAGGGGGCAAAATGGATATATATACAGAGGGGGCAAAATGGATATATATACAGAGGGGGCAAAATGGATATATATACAGAGGGGGCAAAATGGATATATATAAAGAGGGGCAAAATGGATATATATACAGAGGGGTAAAAATTGAATATTTATGAAGAGGGGGCAAAATGGATATACAGTTGCAAGAAAAAGTATGTGAACCCTTTGGAATGATATGGATTTCTGCACAAATTGGTCATAAAATGTGATCTAATCTTCATCTAAGTCACAACAATAGACAATCACAGTCTGCTTAAACTAATAACACACAAATAATTAAATGTTACCATGTTTTTATTGAACACACCATGTAAACATTCACAGTGCAGGTGGAAAAAGTATGTGAACCCCTAGACTAATGACATCTCCAAAAGCTAATTGGAGTGAGGTGTCAGCCAACTGGAGTCCAATCAATGAGATGAGATTGGAGGTGTTGGTTACAGCTGCCCTGCCCTATAAAAAACACACACCAGGTCTGGGTTTGCTATACACAAGAAGCATTGCCTGATGTGAATGATGCCTCGCACAAAAGAGCTCTCAGAAGACCTGCGATTAAGAATTGTTGACTTGCATAAAGCTGGAAAGGGTTATAAAAGTATCTCCAAAAGCCTTGCTGTTCATCAGTCCACGGTAAGACAAATTGTCTATAAATGGAGAAGGTTCAGCACTGCTGCTACTCTCCCTAGGAGTGGCCGTCCTGTAAAGATGACTGCAAGAGCACAACGCAGACTGCTGAATGAGGTGAAGAAGAATCCTAGAGTGTCAGCTAAAGACTTACGAAAGTCTCTGGCTTATGCTACCATCCCTGTTAGCGAATCTACGATACGTAAAACACTAAACAAGAATGGATTTCATGGGAGGATACCACTATGTGTGGAGAAAAAGAGGCACAGCACACCAACATCAAAACCTCATCCCAACTGTGAAGTATGGTGGTGGGGGCATCATGGTTTGGGGCTGCTTTGCTGCGTCAGGGCCTGGACGGATTGCTATCATCGAAGGAAAAATGAATTTCCAAGTTTATCAAGACATTTTGCAGGAGAACTTAAGGCCATCTGTCCACCAGCTGAAGCTCAACAGAAGATGGGTGTTGCAACAGGACAACGACCCAAAGCATAGAAGTAAATCAACAACAGAATTGCCTAAACAGAAGAAAATACGCCTTCTGGAGTGGCCCAGTCAGAGTCCTGACCTCAACCCAATTGAGATGCTGTGGCATGACCTCAAGAAAGCGATTCACACCAGACATCCCAAGAATATTGCTCAACTGAAACAGTTCTGTAAAGAGGAATGGTGACGAATTACTCCTGACCGTTGTGCACGTCTGATCTGCAACTACAGGAAACGTTTGGTTGAAGTTATTGCTGCCAAAAGGAGGTTCAACCAGTTATTAAATCCAAGGGTTCACATACTTTTTCCACCTGCACTGTGAATGTTTACATGGTGTGTTCAATAAAAACATGGTAACATTTAATTCTTTGTGTGTTATTAGTTTAAGCAGACTGTGATTGTCTATTGTTGTGACTTAGATGAAGATCAGATCACATTTTATGACCAATTTGTGCAGAAATCCATATCATGCCAAAGGGTTCACATACTTTTTCTTGCAACTGTATATACAGAGCGGGCAAAATAGATATATATATACAGAGCAGGCTAAATGGATATATATACAGAGGTTAATAACAAAAATTAAACACCTACCTCTTCTATTTAATATTCTACTACAATGCATTCTAACTTATAGTGGGTGGGGGTTCTGGGGGGGGGGGTGCAATTCAAAGATTGCCCTGGGGCCCATAGCACTCTAGTTACGCCACTGGCCATACATTATATAGCTGCTTTGCTTAGTATCACAGATCAGCCCCATTCATTTCAATGAGACTGAGCTGTGCCTTGGCCATGTGACCGATGAATGTGACGTCACTGGCCTAAGCTAAGCTACGAGAAGACCGTGGCAATCCTGTGAAAGCCTCAGTCTTCTAAAACAGCTGATCGGCCGGAGTCCCGAGTGACCCCCACCGATCAGATACTGATGACCTATACAGAGGACAGGGCATCAGTTAAAAAAGAGTTTGAAAGCCCCTTTATATGAAACCAAGCTGCAATACCAGGCACAATTTCCGTACCATTTACGTCTTATTGGACTTGAGAATCCCTTTAACCCTATACTGAGCTAGCTCTTATGGTGTGGTGGTTTCATAGGTTTTGTGTTAGATTTTAAAAGTTGTACATGGGCATTTACTGTCTACCTGGAGTCCATAAATGTGCTGCAAATACCCACAACATTCTCGTATACCTTGCAGGGCCACTTTCCACTGTACGTGAATGCTACTGCTGGGACCACAGTTTACGGAGCGTTTGATCCCATTGACGAAATAGCAGATATATGTGAAAAGTACAACATTTGGCTACATGTGGATGTAAGTAGTGGTCACCTTGTATACCGCCCATGGTAAAGATAGTAACCCAGTCTTACTGAGTCCGTATCATGCGACTGACGCTATTTTTCTTGGACCAGGCTGCGTGGGGAGGTGGACTTCTCATGTCCAGGAAGCATCGTCATAAGATGAACGGGATAGAAAGGCAAGTAAATAGGAAATAACGGATGATGTTACTACTGTACACCATTTATAGAAAGAGATCGGGGATACGTGTTTTGCAGTCGTAGTGGTCCTACAGCACCAGTCATGGTGGCTCTACAACCATCAGTGAATCGTGCTGTGAGGATCCATGGTGACGCGTCATGGCTTAGATGTATAGTGGATTCTATGTGGAGTTTTTATGGTAGTTTTATGCTTTTTCGGATTTCCTTTCACAGCAAGTTTTTTCTGGACAACTTGTCTCAAAATCATGGGCTTCTAACATTTTTTTTATGGACAAATTTGAAAACCATAATGAATGGTAAAGATTAAGTGATACATGTCTATAGGTCAGAATCCTGATAGGAACTCATCACCATCATTTACTGTGAGCTGTAACATGATGATAATTACCACCAAAATAATCTAGTCAAGAACCATCAGCCTCAAAAAATCACAGACATATCTATTTTTCTCACGGACACAGGAAAAAAGACACCTATTTTTACGGACTGTGCAAAAATTTATGGATGGTTGGCAACCCTTGTCCCAACAGATACATTAAAGGGCTTCTGTCGCCAGATTTATGGCGATAAAACAGGCTGACCTAAAACATGCGCACTGGTCAGCAGAAGCTATCTGTGTTGGTCCCATGCTTAGGGTTCATGCACACAAATGTATTTTCTTTCCGTGTCCATTCCGTATTTTTTTGGCAGACCGTATGCAGAACTATTCATTTCAATGGGTCCGCAAAAAAAACGGAAGTTACTCCGTAGGCATTCCGTTTCCGTATGTCCATATGTCCTTTCTGCAAAAAAATAGAACATGTCCTATTATTGTCCTCATTACGGACAAGGATGGGACTGTTCTATTAGGGGCCAGCAGTTCTGTTTTGCAAAATATGGAATGCACACGGATATCATCCGTATTTTTTGCGGATCCGTGTTTAGCGGACCGCAAAATACATACGGTCGTGTGCACAAGCCCTTATCTGTGCCCTCACTTAGGAGAAAAATGAAGTTTTAATAAATGCAAATGAAGATTTTCTCCACTTTTTATGCCCTCGCCATACCCAAACAGCGTTATTTGCCAGTTATGAAAAGGCCTTTATTTAAAGGGGTATCCCAGTTATAATAAGCTATCCCCTGTCTACAGGATAGGGGATAACTATCAGACTTATGTATGTTTACCCCTTTTCATATGTACAGCGCTATGGAATGAATGGCGCTTTAATAATAAATAATAATAATTGGTGGGTGTCCTACCGCCGGAACCCCCACTGATCTAGAGAACAGGGGTTCTGTACCTTGTGGACGGAGCACGCCGGAGATAGATGGCATCGCTGGACATAAATGAGTACAGCGCTCAGCTATTTCCTGCACTGCCATAGAAATAAATGGAGCGGTGGCGCCCATCATAGATGACCTTTTAAATGGCATTGGAAGTGAGAAAAAGTCAAGTTGTGCATCCTCTGTAGATCTAACAAGCACACCGTGCAGACATTGCAGTACTGCATCTTTGTCATCATGAGATACAAAGTGACATGGCTGGTATCACCGTTCTCATCAGCATGTATTGATCAGACAGTAGCTGACACGTCAAAATTACTGCCTTGGTTTTTTTTTCTTTCCATTGCCTGGGGAAAATCAACTGCGACATGACCTCTTTATTTGCCCCACTGAAACTTGACAAAAAATGTCAGTAAGAATAAGGTTGCTGAGATTAGAAATGAGACACAATCTATTGCTATAAACATCAAGGGGTCCTTTCTATGAGGGCAGAAGCGCTGTCGGCAAGGGACCCGCTGCTGCGTGTTACATAAGGGATGCACATGGTGCGCCTATTTACAATGCTTTTTTTTTTCAGTTATGGAAGCCTCAGGCCATAGAAAAAAAGGAATTGAAGATGTAGGAAAGCTTAGTGCAATGTTATATGTGAAGGTTATAGCTAAAATTGTGGCTTTGGGTTACTTACATTTTCTATAACCCAAATGTTTTGCCTACATAGAATAGTAATGTTTAGGGGGATTAAGTGTGTTAACCTATTGATCCAGCAAGCAGATCACATTGTAGAAGATACAGGGCTAAATGCCACCTTTTCCTAGTTGTAAGATGCAATATGCATGAGCATAGACTACTTAATGCAACTCTCTTTGCGATAATAGATGGATGCTACGACGGTGGCCCATGCCCGTTGCTTCCCCACTACTACAGGCGGTAACAGACGCTGCTCCACTCACCCTGTGTCTGGACCCACTGGCCCTCCTCTGCACCCCCTCAGTGGGCACCTGTTTCCTGTGTGTCTATTCAAAAAAATGTATTCTGATTTAAACCTCAACTCATTCTGCAGTACTGTAAGGGTTAAACCCGCCTTTGGTTCTGTGTGCAGCTACTAGGCTGTTTCTAATGTGTTAATCAGCTTCTGCTATATATACCATGCTGTTTGTCTCATTCACTGCCTGAGCAATAGGTTTACTGGATTGCTAGATCCTGCAAAGGTGTGCTGTAATCAAGGTCTGCCTGTGTGCCGACTTCTGCCTGATTTCCTGTCTCTGACTCTCTGCCACCTGACCTGACATGACCTTTGTAATTGTTTTACGGATTTGCATGTAGATTGCCTGCCCTGACCTCAGCCTGTTACTGACTTTGAGTTTGTCTCAACCCTCAGTGCCCCCAACATCCGCATCCAACCATACCAAGACTATTTCAAGAGGTAGAGGCCCTGGTGCAGCAAAGACCAGTGGTTAAAGGATGAAAACCAGGGAGCCGTCCTTAGGTTTAGCCCAAAGCCAAATTGTTGGTTGCCACAAATGTTCCACAACCGCTGTCCATAACAATGGATAATGTTCTGGAAGAGCCATTGAAAGGAAATTAAAGTTCCCTTTAGACCTTTTAATTTTTTATTATAGTTTTGCCAGAAAAGATTCAGCAAACCTTGCAATTTATTCATTCAAATCCCTGCTCTTTTTGAGCTGTGTTGTACATGGGGCCATCTTATCAGAGATCGATAGCATTCTCTGTGCAAGTGTGTATACAGAGGTAGCTGCAAGTCATTGATAAGACAGCCCCAAACTGAACTCAGAAAGAGCAGAGATTTCAATGTATAAATTGCAAATTTTACTTAATCATTTCCCACAAAACTATATCAATCTGCTCAGCTCCTCCTGCTCTATATAAATGCTGACAAGTTCTCTTTAAGTCCTGTAAGTTGTGAGGTGAGGCCTCCATGGGTCAGACTTGCTCTTCTAGCACATCCCACAGATGCTCGAGTGGACTGAGGTCTAGGAAATCTGGAGACCAAGTCAACTCTCTGTCATATTCCTTAAGCCATACTTGAACAATTTTTGCAATGTTTTAGTTGAGAATTATCCCAAAAGGCAATTTCCATTAGGTAAAACTGTTGTCATGAAAGGGTTTACTGGGTCTATAACTAGCCTTTGTTCTCTATGCACATCAGTGAGCCTTGTGTGCCCATGACCTTATTGTCGTTTCACTGGTGTCCTTCCTTGGATTTTTTTTGGTAAGTTCTAACCACTAAACACCCCACAAGACCTGTTGTTTTGGAGTTGCTTTGCCGCAGTCATCTAGTTGTAAAGTCACTCAGATCCTTACCCCTGTCCCCAGTTTTCCTGCTTCAACACATCCAGGGTCGGGCTGGGAATTTAAAGTGGCCCTAGAAAAAAACTAGAGATGGCCCCATGTTGTATGAGGTAGGGAAACATAAGTAGGCCGGGACAACAGAAGTATGCTGGGCCAGCAATACTGTACTACAGCACAAAATACCACCAAAAAACCACCAGTGCAGCACAAAATACCACCCTAGCAGGACCAAATACCACAGTGCAGTGCAAAATACTTCTGCCCCAGCTGCAATATTCGAATCAAATGTATTACCCTCCTGAAGATGGCGATACATTTGAATTCAGGAGGGCTCTCTGGAAATCAGTGGTGATGTGGACTCCTCCCATGTATGACATCTGAAGATAATTTTAACTTGGTTTCCCCATTTCAATACAAGCTTTTAGTTTCATCTAGAACGTAACAAATGCCTTCATATTTTTTTTCATAGAGCTGACTCCGTGACCTGGAATCCCCACAAGATGATGGGTGTTTTACTCCAATGTTCTGCAATTCTCCTAAAGGAAAAGGTAATTTATAAAAAAAAAGACAAAAAAAAATGAAATGAGTAGTCTTTTCAGTGCTTACTACTGAGCCTTTAAGGGCCCTTTCAGTCACAAAAAGTTTTAGTGGGGGTAATATACACTGCTCAAAAAAATAAAGGGAACACAAAAATAACACATCCTAGATCTGAATTAATTAAATATTCTTCTGAAATACTTTGTTCTTTACATAGTTGAATGTGCTGACAACAAAATCACACAAAAATAAAAAAATGGAAATCCAATTTTTCAACCCATGGAGGTCTGGATTTGGAGTCACACTCAAAATTAAAGTGGAAAAACACACTACAGGCTGATCCAACTTTGATTTAATGTCCTTAAAACAAGTCAAAATGAGGCTCAGTAGTGTGTGTGGCCTCCACGTGCCTGTATGACCTCCCTACAACGCCTGTGCATGCTCCTGATGAGGTGGCGGACGGTCTCCTGAGGGGTCTCCTCCCAGACCTGGACTAAAGCATCTGCCAACTCCTGAACAGTCTGTGGTGCAACGTGACGTTGGTGGATAGAGCGAGACATGATGTCCCAGATGTGCTCAATTGGATTCAGGTCTGGGGAACGGGCGGGCCAGTCCATAGCATCAATGCCTTCGTCTTGCAGGAACTGCTGACACACTCCAGCCACATGAGGTCTAGCATTGTCTTGCATTAGGAGGAACCCAGGGCCAACCGCACCAGCATATGGTCTCACAAGGGGTCTGAGGATCTCATCTCGGTACCTAATGGCAGCCAGGCTACCTCTGGCGAGCACATGGAGGGCTGTGCGGCCCTCCAAAGAAATGCCACCCTACACCATTACTGACCCAATGCCAAACCGGTCATGCTGGAGGATGTTGCAGGCAGCAGAACGTTCTCCACGGCGTCTCCAGACTCTGTCACGTCTGTCACATGTGCTCAGTGTGAACCTGCTTTCATCTGTGAAGAGCACAGGGTGCCAGTGGCGAATTTGCCAATCTTGGTGTTCTCTGGCAAATGCCAAACGTCCTGCACGGTGTTGGGCTGTAAGCACAACCCCCACCTGTGGACGTCGGGCCCTCATATCACCCTCATGGAGTCTGTTTCTGACCATTTGAGCAGACACATGCACATTTGTGACCTGCTGGAGGTCATTTTGCAGGACTCTGGCAGTGCTCCTCCTGTTCCTCCTTGCACAAAGGCGGAGGTAGCGGTCCTGCTGCTGGGTTGTTGCCCTCCTACGGCCTCCTCCACGTCTCCTGATGTACTGGCCTGTCTCCTGGTAGCGCCTCCATGCTCTGGACACTACGCTGACAGACACAGCAAACCTTCTTGCCACAGCTCGCATTGATGTGCCATCCTGGATAAGCTGCACTACCTGAGCCACTTGTGTGGGTTGTAGACTCCGTCTCATGCTACTACTAGAGTGAAAGCACCGCCAGCATTCAAAAGTGACCAAAACATCAGCCAGGAAACATAGGAACTGAGAAGTGGTCTGTGGTTACCACCTGCAGAACCACTCCTTTATTGGGGGTGTCTTGCTAATTGCCTATAATTTCCACCTGTTGTCTATCCCATTTGCACAACAGCATGTGAAATTGATTGTCACTCAGTGTTGCTTCCTAAGTGGACAGTTTGATTTCACAGAAGTGTGATTGACTTGGAGTTACATTGTGTTGTTTAAGTGTTCCCTTTATTTTTTTGAGCAGTGTATTTTACTCCCCTACACAGATAGGGGACTTGTGTTGTCTGTACACCAGAAATAAAACAGAAGGAATGGTTCACGGACTACAAAGATGAAGGGAATTAGGATTATTATACATACGTTAGTATTTTCTTTGTATTCACCAGGGTATACTTCAGGGATGCAATCAGATGTGTGCAGGATACCTCTTCCAGCAAGACAAGCAATATGACATATCATACGACACCGGAGACAAAGCAATACAATGTGGCCGCCATGTGGATATATTCAAATTCTGGTTGATGTGGAAAGCAAAGGTAGAAATACTGATGACGTCAGTCACATTTTATTCTTAAAAGGACAATACTTTTTGCTTATATCAGTAGACCGGTTAATTCTCAAAGTGGCCCAATAAATGAAAAGTGCCAGTGAAGATGGATCCAAGGATAAACCGGTATGTGAACATGTACATATGCTTAGTTGTCAAATATACTATGTTTTCTTCCAAAACAGGGCACTGTAGGGTTCGAACAACAGATCAACAAATGTTTGGAGCTCTCCGAATATTTATATTCCAAGATCTGCAATCGGGAAGATTTTGAGATGGTCTTCAGAGGAGAGGTTAGTCTTCACAGATTAGAAGAGGGTATTAAAACTGTGCTCCTGCGCACTGAAAATCAGTGCTGCTCAGCAAGCAAGCGCCATGTTTGATCACATCTGTGCAGGCGCATAAAACTCAGCTCTAGACGTGGGGGAGGGGGGTGTTTTGAGGTCTAGAGGCGTATGTAGTCAGCACTAGGGACGTCTCTGTAGTGGTGCTCAAACCACTACAGCCCGCCTCTTGGTGCTCCAAATCCTAATTTGCATAACAATGAATGCAAGATTTTCTGCACAACACTGGCACCTACCAACAGCATGATCAACCCTACCAGGTTAATAGGGTTGATCATGATGGCAGAGCCTCTTTAACATAAGAAATTGAGCTATGCTGTCAACTATTAGATTACTGAATCAGACCTTATTTTCTAGCCTGAGCACACAAATGTCTGCTTCTGGTACATCCCCCCAAGCCTCAGAGGTATGCCCCCAAGCCAGGAGAGGCAAGAAAAACTGCACAAGGTGAGGCTTCTGTGGTTTGTCATTTAATTATATCAATCATCCTAAGATTATACTTTATTTTTGTTGCAATTTGTTGGATTCTGGACAAGACTCTGGACTCTTTTTATGGGGGGGGGGGGGGAAATCTGACAAAAATTCCTCCGGAGCTAAAAACATTGGCCAATAAAGACATCACAATGTCTACAAGGTGTAACTCATCACAGGTTAGTATAATATGACGCAAAAGTTCCTGACGGTCAAACTCTTTTTGCGTCATATTATACGAACCCATTGCATAAAGAGTGAATTACACCTTATAGACATTGTGATGTTTATATTGCCCAATCTTTGTAGCCTCAGAGGAATTTTTATGTGAATTGTGGGAACTTTGAGACTTGTTCCTTTTGTGGCTCAATTAGAAAACACATTTTTGCCTTCTAGATCCTTATGTACTGTACTTTGGTTCAAAGGTGCTAGTGAGAGTTTCATTCTCACTCACGTGCTGCAGGTTGTAGCAAGGCTAGGATCACGTTCACAATGTGCAGCAAGTGCCAGGAGGATATCATTGGACCAGGGATACAGTACTGGCCCAGTAATCAACTTTTAATAAGTACCAATGAAAAAGTTGTTACTTTAATCAAGAAGGGGATGGGGGATAAAATAAATAAATGTAATATTTGGTATCCAGTCACAGGATATAGAGCTGTGACACATCGAGTCAACTGGACAGAGATCCACCTGATATTAGCGCACTAACAGATATATTGTACCAAATAAGTCTTTTATACATCCTTTAGTTAAAATGTACATTTCTATATATGAAGACGATACTGTAGTATATTTATGATGTTTGCCTGTCTTCAGTGAAGATCATAATCTAATTTCCCTATTTTATAAGAAGACAGTATAGATAAACTGGAATGCCTGGAAGAAACCACTTGAATATGAGAATTTATTCCCTTAAAGGGGTTATCCTGGAAAACAACCTCAGGATAGGTCATCGTTATCACATCGGCGGGGGTCTGATTCCCAGCACCCCTGGTGTTCAGCTGTTTCAGGAAGTTGTGGCCTCTCGGGAGCTCACCAAGCACAGCGCCGTACATTGTATAGTGGCAGTGCTTGGTATTGCAGGTCAGTCCCAGTGACTTGAATGGGGCTGAGCTGCAACTAGACCATGGGACTGATGTACGGTGATGTCACTGGTCTAGGCAGAGGCTGCTGTGCTCACGGAGCACCTGGACTCTACTAACGGATGATCGGCGGGGGTCCCGGGTGGGTCATCAATATCTTTTCCCCGATAACCCTTTTAAACTCAAAGCTGCAAAAGCAGCTATACTAACTACTACAGGGCTATCCTTACAATAGGCTAACCAAATGTCAAGTTCAGTTATATGCATTATATAGTGGTGCTGATCCAGATGCTGTTGTTTGTTACATGATTGGCATATTGCACAAAGGTGTGACGAGATGCAAAATTCTTGGCACTGAATTCTTGCAGGAAATGTTCCTTTCATCCAATGGTCAAATTGTTCAGCCAAACTCCTGACATTTGACCATTTGACAGAATAAACATTTCCTGCAAGTAGTGAGTTTCTTTTTATAAAAACTGCAATAATACGTGTATACATTATTGTACTGATCTGCTGGGCAACTTGATGCGCACTAGGAACAGCATTAAAAAGGTTGTCCAACTTTGGAAGTCTTTTTAACCAGACACCCACGTCACCGGATCTGCGGAGGAAAGCACACTTACATACTCCCCACTGCTGGGTTCTGGCTCCTTTAGTCTTCGTACACGCTACGGTCTCCACTCAAAGGTGGACAACTCCTTTAAGGCCCTTTACCATTGGCTGATGTTCAGGCAATTATCAGGAACAAACCAAAAATGTGCAATAATTTCCTGAGCGTGAGTGGAGGTGATAGCCGCATTAAAATGCAGCAATTATCTTCTCTGCATTATCATCTTATCGTTACTGCGATTGCTCATCTCTGTACCAATTAAATTGCCGGCAGCACATCCCAGGTTGATGTGCAGCATAAAAGACGTTATTACTTGATGAATGGGCGTTTGCGTGTTCATTGGAAGATCAGCAGCACATTCACTGTACATCTGGCAACTATCGGGAATGAGCGTTCATACAATTGCTCATCCCTTATAATTGCTCTTGTCCTTGACCTGTGTAAAAGGGCCTTTAGTGGTGACCATATACTGTACATTAGTCTAAAGTCGATTAAAATGAATGTTTTCAACCAAAATGAACGTTTGTTGGGTGAAAACAAACGTTTTAGCTAACAGATGATAGACCATTAATGTTTGAAAAGAAGTCGACCGTGTTTAATATTTTTGTGAACGAAAATCTTTCTTTGAAAGAACGTTCCCAGATAAATCTTTGGTCCATCGCCCGCTTTCATTGATCATATATGGGCAGTTTGAGCAACCGTAACAAACCAATATGGACTAAAATGAACGTTCACCATATGATTGCTTGTTCAACCATCGACCAACTTCTATCTAATGTGTATGGCCACCGTTAAAAACACCAGACCTTTCCCAGCAGATCCTACAGCCAGTCACAAATGTTTAAACTTGAGTCTGTTTTCTTCAAGGTGGCTCCAAAGATAAAAGCTCTAATGATGGAATCTGGAACAACAATGGTGGGCTATCAACCCCAGGGAGACAAGGCAAACTTCTTCCGAATGGTCATCTCAAACCCTGCAGCCACCAAATCAGATATTGACTTCTTGGTGGAAGAAATTGAGAGATTGGGTCAAGATTTGTAATAAATGTGCCAAATACACTGAACCCTCGATATTGGAGAAATCTTCTCCCAATCAGTTGAATAGTATTTTTGTTTTTTGGTGAAAGCAAAAGAAACCCTCCCTGAGTACAGCTCCTCTCTGGCATCTTAACAAACATAGGTTGCTGAAGTGTATATGTAGAGAAAATATTATCTAACCCGTGTACAGTGACAACTGGCATAAATGTGTTTGTTAAGGTTGTCAGATATGTCCAAAATCCAAAATAATAGTGTTGTAATATGTATTCACTTGTATGTCTGTGTGAATATTTATGTACAGGGCCGGCCCTTGACATATGTAGTGTAGGCCTTTGCTTAGGACAGTAAATATTGATAGGACAGGATTCTCGATGAGTTATGAAGGGAAAGGCTAAACCTGATAACCATGAAATATGTAATGTTCATCAAAGCCAAGGAGCTCGGGATGGTTTGTTTCACTTGTACTGCAAATTGAAATTTTTCCCAATATGTAATAAGACATTAACACTTTGTGTATAGATTCCTTCACTCACTAGTGTAATGTTGCATCCACCCAGCGAGGTAGGTTGTATAGGAAACTACTTTTACAACACACCTACCATTTTCATCATAATCTCATGGTATATTAAGGTCCTATTACATGGGATGAGGATCGGGCCAATTATCAGGAATAAATGTTCATATGAATGCTTGTTGCCGTTACTTGTCCCGTGTAAAGGGGTCCCATCACAAAGCAAATCTTTCATGCAGCACCTATACAACCATCCTGCTAACAAAATGCAAACTGGCCATGTGAGAGAACCCTTAATGGTATAAAAATATGAAAGGAAATGAATGGTGTTTCTCAAGATGAAGCTTATGTTCTCTTATACATGTTGTCAATTGCTAGGAGATAGGCCACTACCAAAAATTCCCTTGCAAACACTTCATAGAGGCTTTTGTGAAATGTGTTTTAGCATTTATGGTGGCCTGTTACTTTTAATACTCAAACATAATCCTCTAAATAATGACAATGTAACTCCACATGTTGTAATTACTATTCCATACCTTTCCTGAATCTGTATTTCTAAATGTCTGTTCTTGGAGGCATCCTCTCTTACGGCATTGTGCAGGCTTGCCTAGTGAGCCCTTGACTTCCTTTCCACTTAAAGGGGTTTTCCAGGAGTTAAATTCTCAGGTTAAGTCATCCATATCAGATAGGTGGAGGTCCGACTCCCAGCACCCCTGCTGATTAGCTGTTTGAAGAGGTCATGGTGCTTCAGTGGGCGCCACAACCTCTTCCTAGGCCACTGACGTCATGTTCATCGGTCAACTGAATGGGGCTGAGCTGCAAAACCAAGCACAGCTACTATACAATGGACAGCGCTGTGCTTGGTTTGCTGTGAGGATGCGGCAGTGCTCACCTGCCTTTTCAAACGGCTGATCGGGGGGGGGGGGGGCATGCTGGGAGTTGGACCCCCACCAATTACATATTGATGACTAATTCTGAGGATAAGCCATCAGTATTATAGCCCCTGAAAGTCCCTTTAATGGAGTGGGCACAGGAAGTGCCATCTTCCATGCATTAGACCCTCCATGCTACACATGCTTCTACTGGGTCTATCCCTCTCAGGCAACATAAAGCATGAAAATGGTGCACTTGTGTCATCCTTCTTCCGTCATCGAAACAATAAAGACAATATGTGGAGACATATGTGATACCTGGAGAAAAAAGAAGAAGTTCTAGAGCGTTCATAAAGAATGCATACTTATATGTCACTGTTGGTAAACAGTTTAAAATCTCAATTTGCGGGACAAGAAATCCTTAGGCTTATGGGACAGAATCCTGCGTTCAGTATAGATTGGCTTTTCTCCATAACATAACTAGTCGGAAAAGCATTAACCAGTAAATAGTTGTGCGTCCCCGTCTTAGTGTTTTGGGGGTTATAGTAGCACAGTCGTTGTAACAGGTATACTCTTGCTGTATTTCTAGGGATTATTTTGTGTAGATTGTGTACATTATTGTCAAAAAAAAACTTAAAAAAAACTTTGTGAACTGGGATTAAATGTCATAGTTTTACAGCAGTTTAACTGTTAAAACATAGGTATATGAAAATACTGGCTTATTTATATGCAGAGATTTACCATGTTAAAGAGGTGTCTTGTATTTTCCTCCATTTGTATTGTATTCTATTTATATATATATAAATATATATAGTATATATTATTGAGCTAAGTTCTAAATAATGTTTATTGTAATTTAGTGTCTTTGTGAACCAAAGAAATCAAAAAAATATATAGTGGAACTTGTATCTATACTATAGTGCCCTCAGATGTAGTTCAGAAGTATAAACTATATGTCTAGGTTTATCAAGGGGCACTAAGATTTAGCTTCTATCAATGCTCATTTGCATGAAGGGGGTATAATAAGTAATGTTAAACCATGTCCCCCTTTGAAAAATCTAGTATGTAGTCTCATAAAAATGACAGTTCTAGCACTTTAAATTCATCAGCATTAAATTTCTAAAATGCATTTATTCCAACATGCCGGACCAACACGACAAGTTTTAGTTTACAGTTTATTATGTCCATTTTAGATATGATATTATGAACCCACTGAGCTTCCCCCTTGTTGGTCAACGCTCCGTTGGCAATGTCAATCCTTCTTTGTTTAAAGCTGTAGATCTAAAATAAAAGAATGGCTAATGAAACCAGGCTGAATGATTAGTAATGACTTAACTTAATGAATGGTCTGGCAAGTGGACTACATGATAAAAAGTGACTCTAAGTTTAAAGGGCATCTATCAGCAGTTTTGTACCTATGACACTGTCTGACCTGTTACATGTGCGCTTTCGCAGCTAAAGGTATCTGTGTCGGTCCCATGTTCATATGTGTCTGTATTGCTGAGAAAAATTATGTTTTCATACATGGAAATGAGCCTCTAGGGGCAACAGGGGCGTTGCAGTTACTCCTAGAGGCTCAGCTCTCTCTGCAACTGCTCCGCCCTCTGCACTTTGACAGGGCCAGGCTGTAAAAACATCATAGCACCTGGTTCTGTCAATGAAAATGGAGAGGGTGCGGCAGAGCCTCTAGGTATAATGACGAGCTCCTAGAGGCTCATTTGCATATATTAAAACATCACTTTTCTCAGCAATGTGGACACATATGAACATGGGACCAACACAGATGTCTTCAGCTGCCAAGCGCACATATAACAGGTCAGCCAGTGTCATGGGTACAAAACTGCTGACAGATGCCGTTTAAAGCAGATCAGTCAAATCTCTCTCTGAGGGCAGGAAAGGATAGAGTGCTGGATGCTGAGATTATATATATATATATATATATATATATATATATAGAACAGAAAAAAACAGCACACATTAAACGCGGGTGCAAGTCCTTATGGGGGCCTGAGACCAAGGTCCCAAGTACAAAAAAGGCAGCACTCCAAATTTGTGAAAAAAGTGGATGGTTTATTCACCCATCTAGCAGCTGCTAGATGGGTGAATAAACCATCCACTTTTTTTTACAAATTTGGAGTGCTGCCTTTTTTCTTCTATATATATATTTAGTTTTCTATGGTTTCATTCGGTATTTTTATATAAAAAGATGTATCAATGCTGTCAGGAGAAGGCCTCTGAGTCCTGCTTTTGCCCACCCACTTTGCAGGGATTGATATCTCTACAGATAAACAGGAACAGCTGCCAATCACTGTGTGTGGGCGGAGGAAGCAGGACTCCTACACTTTCTCTATGAGTCCTGGCAACATTCAAACAGCTAAATCATAGAAAGCTATATATCTTCAAACTCGGGATGTCCTCCTCAGTCCTATACAGCCATCAGACAAGAGACCTGACAGATTCACTGAAATAGTGTTTTATATACAAGATCTGTAATCAAACATGGCAATAATGTTAGCAGTCTTTTTTCTTTGGTATATTATCTGTCCTAACTACTTGTTGTGCCATTAAGGCATGTCGTCCTGTGCGGCATGAGGTTCATCTGATATCTGAGGTTGTATCTACTATGGCCCTGCCTAACATATGGCTATAAGTGATTAAAGTCCATCATCTCTCAAAGTACTATGAAACCACTAGAATTAGGAATATGTAGACCACGCCATTGAGAGACAAGGGCCTCCATGTTATAGGCAGCTCCTTGGTAGAGACAGATGTAGCCGCGATGTCCACCAGTTCCCATAAGCCCCCATATTAGCTATGTCCTTTTTAGACCAATGTGAGCCTGTAGAGATCATAATTACTAACACAGAACACATTCAATCACAGTAGCTATAAGAGCACCATTAACCAGCTTTGGGTTTGGTGGAAGGTCCACTTAGTCATCAATGACGTTTCTAATGGATTTTCCCACCTTCATTTTATATCTGTATAACGTGGTCACCTTAGTTAACCCAATTGTTCGCAGATAAGCTCTTATCTAGAAGGAAGAAAACGGTTTGTCTTGTGCCACCTATAGATAGCAAGCCTGTAGGTGAATGCAACCTGGAAACAGAACTAGAGAATTCAGCCAAACCAAGCACCACCACACACCAACTGTAGACGACTGCGTTGGGGTTCTTGCCCTTTCTCAGTACGGAGTGGCCTGGTGAGATGCCTTTGATCCAAGCTTTTGGAAACTACTCATTCCCCTCGTTGAGATCCAGCTGGTGTAGGGAGTCTTAGGAGCAACAGGTGGCACTAGAGAGCTGGAGAAGAGCTCATTTGTATACTTTTTTCCCAGTGAACATTGCCTGTAAGACATCCTAGACTAGTTAGGTCTCCACAAGGAGACTCAGTATTCCTCACAAGCTTAATCCATATTTAAAGACATCAAAGACATCAAAATAGATTACTGGCCAGTGTTATGTTTTTTTTTTTTTCCCTACATAACATATATTAATGCAAATTCTGACAGCCATAACTTATACTGTCTAAAAGAATAGATTTATAAATCCGTGCTCATCTCCAATGATGTTGTGTGCTGTAAATTAATATGTCTCCTGAAGTTTAACTGGTTGTGACAATCTTGTGTTTACCCTGTAGTGTCTGTCAAAAGTCTTACTGTCATACCATGTTGAGTTTCCTCATCCTATTCGGTTAAAGCACACAGTGATGTCATACGTGATTCATTACTTATAAGATTAAGTGCCAATGTACGGAAACCACAGCAGGACTCATTTTTGGTGCCGTGGAGTAATCAGTCTGGAATATGCGAATAAAGTAAATATAGATACTATTGCTTGAATAACTTTGAATAGCTTTGTTGAGACAGACTGGTTGCCAGGGATGCATTGCCTAGCAACAACAAAGGTTGTCAGGCAGTTTATTACCTGGCAACCAGTATGTCTCAGATTATATGCTCAAGGACAAACTGGCACTGAGTTTACTGCAGAGAAGAGGCAATAAGGGCTTGGTTGTATCCGACTTTCTCTCTCTTACTGCTATTTTAGTCAGAATTATATCTATTTAAAGGGGTTGTCAATGAAAATAATTAAAGAAGTACTCCCACAAAAATTTGTAATGGTAATCTCCTAACCAGTGACTGTATTTGTGAGTTATTTCCTCACCTCTGATCCTCAGCTGTGTCATGTGACCAATTCTCTGACCTCCAACTGACACAGAAGAGAAAGTTAGTTACTTCCCTATTTATTCCTATGAGACTGACATTGAGGCTCCCATAGGAATACAGAGAGAAACTGGCTTCCTGACCACACATAAGATGCTATGTTATTTGGAGAGTCAGAGTGCTGGTCAAATGACAAAGCTGAGGATCAGAAGGGAGGGAATAACTCACAAATACAGTCACTGGTAAGAAAATTATCTTCACTACAATTTACATCATGTATCTTTTTAACAGATCATAGAATAACATTTTTGTCGGAGTACTTCTTTAAAAAAATGAAAAAGGTTATGCTTGTTTTTAAAGGAACGGTACCATAGGTCTGTGACTGGTATTACAATTCTGCTCCATTCATATGATTGGGGATAGGTTGCAATACCAGACACAGCTCAAGGACAAGAGTAGTGCCATTTCTTAAAAGGCAGACTTTTTTTTTTTTGTCATCCTTCCCCTTTAATTTCTCTCACAGTTTCTTCGTCTGGCCCTAATTAATAATTTAGGAAATTTAAGCTGGGAAACACAACTTTAAACCTTTCCGTAACAAAAGTAATAGTAGAAAAATGTTGGGCACAATTTTATGGATTAGTAAATCTGTATTTTGTCCCATACAACAACTTTATTCTTTCCAGACTGATACAAGAGAGGACTCCATGTTGTCTCAGGAGGATTGTCAGGGATTGTAGCAATAGTCACACTGCCATACTTGGATTTGTCAGGGCACAGTATGTGTGAAAGTGTGAGAATTGCCGTGGTGTGATCAATGGACTCTTGCTATCCTGTGACTTATAAGAGATGTCTAACTATTAAAGATGATATGCAATGCAGTTTTAATTTTTCAATAAAAGTCTAACTTAAAACTGCCTTTTGTGTTGTTCTGCTTTGGCCCTTACTGACAAGCATATCAGAATTATAAAAGGAGTAAGACCTTTCTATACATTTTTGATGATGCTGCGCTCGTGAGCGGGTGCCATATTTAAAGACCCGAACTGTGCCGTAAATATACGGCACTGGATGGGAAGGGGTTAAAGAACAAACTATTCGCAGATGCCCCCTATACTGGGTTACTGCACACACCCTTATTGAAAGTCAAGCCGTCCTTGGATTGGTGCTCGGATCCATCTGTGGCAGTAAGGTGCATAGTCCCATAGACACAGGTCTTAGCTGGCTCCCTCCCTTCCCTATTCTACAGCTGTAGAGAGAAAGAGGCTTAAGGGCTTATACACAACATCAACAACGACTAGGCCTTACCTGACTACCACAGTGGCAAAAACTTAAAGGGATTCTGTCACCAGGTTTCACCCCCTCCAGATAAAAATATGGTTATGTTCAGGGAGCTTTCACGATTCCTAATGTGGTCGTATAAATGTAATCTGTAGGCTCATTTTGCTAAAAAAACGCTATTACTAACCTGTCATTCAACAAAATAAGGTGCCCAAGGGGATGTAAATGGATCCAAGCTGCCGCCCGCACCCGCCGCCGTTCGTGCCCAGCTCCGCCTTTCCCGACCTCAGCGCCGCCTCATAATCCTGTGTGACGCCTCCGGCTCTCCCTCCCTCCCCCCTCCTTCTGCTCTAACATCTCGCGCGTGCGCACAGGGCTCTGCCAGTGTGCAGGTCATCGAGAGGTTGAGCGAAGTGCTGGCGCATGCGCACTTCGCTCTATGAAGCCGAACGGAGAAGTCCGCACGGGCGCATCAGGCAGAGCCCTGTGCGCACGCGCGAGATGTTAGAGCAGAAGGAGGGGGGAGGGAGGGAGAGCCGGAGGCGTCACACAGGATTATGAGGCGGCGCTGAGGTCGGGAAAGGCGGAGCTGGGCACAAACGGCGGCGGGTGCGGGCGGCAGCTTGGATCCATTTACATCCCCTTGGGCACCTTATTTTGTTGAATGACAGGTTAGTAATAGCGTTTTTTTTTAGCAAAATGAGCCTACAGATTACATTTATAAGACCACATTAGGAATCGTGAAAGCTCCGTGAACAAAACCATATTTTTATCTGGAGGGGGTGAAACCTGGTGACAGAATCCCTTTAAGTGCTTAAGTAACAGTCCATATGGTAGGTTACTACTTAGCTAAAATGCAAATAACAAGTCCTGGTATTGCAGCTCTGGTAACGCTAGAGTCCATAGAAACACAAATCCAGGACACATTGTTGCTTAAGTGCATTAGAGTTCTTGCCAATAGATATGGTGCTTGAAATATTACAGATGGACAGGTCACAAAGAGTTCCAGAAGTATCAGAGTCTCGCTTTGGGTACATGACTTAGAACTTTGCTTAAAACAATAACCTGAAAATCGACGGGGAAAGGTGCAACATGCACAACTTGTTCTAGGGTGGACTAGGTACAACCAACTTCACACTAATGGAACAGAAATAAAAGTTAATAGTCTCACCCTTAGATGTCTTCTTGACTCCAATATTCTTCAGATCATGGAGAAGTCCACTTCCTCCTCCAGAGGGGGCCTTCTTGTGATGACTCCAAAACAGTGGTCCTTGTAGCTGGATAGCTGAAGCATTGGTGAATTCCAGGGGTCAAAGTTGGAAATGCAGGATCCCCAGCTTTGGAATGTGAGCACCCCTGAGGCCCAGAGGTGACAGCTGGAGCACAGGCGCTTGTTGCTCCAGTGGCAGCTTCCATGGAAGTACAGGGGTAGGTGGCGGCACAAAGTTGACAATCATTACTGGATTAACAGTAACCATGTTAGCAGCAGGTACTGTAGCAGCCATCAATGGTTTTGGCAACCCCAGGTTAGGGATTTTGCTGTCGGCTGTAGCAAAGGCCCATAGTGGAGAGTCCCATGAGCAGACTTTTTCAGACCTTGTGGTGCAAAGGGCCCCTCCTGCTCTTCGGGCCATAAGACTGTACACTGACTAGTAGCAGCAGCATTTACACCAACTGACTGGCAGCAGTTTTTTACTATACTGAGGACTAAAGGATAGCAGCATTTACACTAGACTGTGGACTGACTGGCGGCAGCATTTACACCAGACTACGGGCTGACTGATGGCAGCATTTACACTGAACTGAGGACTGACCAGCAGCAGTGTTTACAGTATACTGACGACTGACTGAGGGCAGTATTTACTGTACACTAGACTGTAAATTGACTGTCAGCGTTTACACCAGACTTTAGAATGACTGTTATCAGCATTTACACTAGACTGAGGACTAGACACTAGACTAGTCAGCGTTTATACTTTGCTGAGGACTGACTAATCGCAGCGTCTTCTCTACCGAAACAGCCTGCCGGAATTTACAGCGGAAGTGTGAAAGTAGCCTAACCCCTTAAGGTGGATTTACATGGCCTGATTGTCGGGCAGATTATCGAGAACGGATGTTCCTGCAAAGGCTTGTTCATGACAATCTGCCCATCTAAATGTACGACCGATCACCCGATGAACGAGCGAAATGCTTATTCTTAGGGTAATCCTAGGCTGAGGGAAGAGGTGGCTCACCTAGTGTTGCAATATGAGAGGTGCTCTAGGTCTAAACTGACTCACCCAGTCAGAAGGAATAGAATGCAAATGAAAGTATAGACCGGCACTCAGATATGGGCATAAAAGCAGGTATTTAACCATATGAGATCAATGCACGGTGCTTGATGAGCAGTGGAATAACCAATAAAAAATCGATATGTATAAAAAAGAGTAGTAAGTACTGGAAAGATATTAAAAGAATAAGCGAAAAAATGAGTTGCTGAATACTGTAGGTATTAAGTGATATCAAATGGATGCGTTGGTGTGCACATCAAAGTAACCCTGTATGGAGAGTGGCAGCGCTGTAGCAGGTGGCATAAGGCTGTCTAGAATAGATACATTATGCTACCATATATGGAGCTGTTTAGTGTGAATAGATACACTGTTTTTAGAATTAATAAATTCCTGCTTTTATCCCCATATCTGAGTGCTGGTCTATACTTTTATTTGCATTCTTAAGGTAATCCTGTCGTTCGTGCAGGCACACCAACTATTGTTTCAGGGCAGCAGATTGTACTTTAGAGATATGTAGAGAAAAGTCCAGCTCACTCAATCAACCTGGATCACCCGCGTGCACGGAACAGGCAGGTGAGCCTCTGTAGCATAAGTTATAAAACAAAGTTCCAGCACTCACGTTTTCTTTGGTAGCTAAAATCCTCGTCTTTATTCAGGCAGTAGAGACAATGTACAGGACATGCACCCACTAGTGTAGCAACATTGACGCGTTTCGAACAAAGTTCTTATTCTTAACTGTGAGCAGTGTCTTTTCTAGGGATTAAATACTCCAGTCAAGTATTTAATCCCTGGAAAAGACACTGCTCACAGTTAAGAATAAGAACTTCGTTCGAAACGCGTCAATGTTGCTACACTAGTGGGTGCATGTCCTGTACATTGTCTCTACTGCCTGAATAAAGACGAGGATTTTAGCTACCAAAGAAAACGTGAGTGCTGGAACTTTGTTTTATAACTCCAGCAGATTGTACTGTCTAAACAGTGATCTGCTAAACAATGCAGCTATATAAGGATGTGCGATGGCAATAGCGATGCCTCGTCCTCGTACCGTGAAGGAGATCGCTGCATGTAAATGCAGGACTTCACCTCCACTGAACGAACAGCCGACTGTCGGGAAGGAACGCACAGAACTTGTTCTTCTCTTCTCCATGTGAAAATACTGCAATTTCACACAGCAATGCAAATAGATTATTACAGCTTCCATGGAAATTGTATTAGTTCCTATTCACTGAGCTCTACCTAGTGGTGGCAGGCAGGCAGCTAGCTTTTCAACAGAAGAGAAGCAGGAGATTTATCAATGTATTTTTGCCAGTTTTCTGGTACACATACATTGAGAAATATGGTGTTCAGACTGATCGCCATATATGTCAAGCACCTGTTCCACTTTTTCAGGCATAAAACTCAGACAAAGTGGGTGAGGCCCAAGCAAATTTATTTATTACAGGGGTTGACCTATCTTCATCAATAGAAAAAATAAATAAAAAATTCTTCAGAAATCTGGGGCGTTCTGCATTGCCTGTGATTGACTGACGCACATGCTGTAGAGAAATAAGGCGCAGTAGGCCCCTACTAGTGTATATTGCCTACTAAGGTAGGCCTGGACCCAAAAAGTGAGAGAGATCCTGATAGGGTACTAACTTGGTTAGTTATTTGTTATCAGTGATCAATGATGTATCTAAAAGCGCTGATCTCTTTAAAGAAAGTCAATACTGAATTATGATAAGCAACCAATAACTGCAGCAGGTAAAAGAAATGGTATCATTCTGGCTCTTGTCTCTATTTTTGTGCGATAATTAAAGCCTATTGACAATCTTTCATGGGTTAAGTGAAGCGATGAAGAAAGGATGGAAATTTCTATAAGGTACTCAATCAATTTCATACCTCCCTGCTTCATTACAAGGACATTAACAAAACAGATGTGTCTGCTTCAACAAGACCTTCTCACCATATTTGTTCTTACCTGATCAATTGCACAATTTTTTATGTGAAGCAATGTATGAGATGTGTAATGTGAGAATATTGATCTTGGTTAATGCCCACATCCCTCGAGGTGCAGTATATGGATACAAGCGGGGGTGTAACTATAATTCATAGGGCCCCATAGCAAAATAAGGTGGGGCCCCCACCACCTAGTATAAAAAAATTAAAACAATAGCATAAGTAGAAATAATTAAAGAAGACATCAGAAAACCCACATTATAGCAAAAAATTGCCATCCCCACAAAAATTCACAACGTTCTTGCATCTCTGGGGCCCATAGCAAGTATGGACATAGTTATGGAGGCAATGATGTATTTTCACCCCTTCTAGATGTCCTCTATTAAGGCATAATTCCTACACTTTTTAACAGGTGCTGTTTTTGGCAAAATTTCTGGAAATGTTTTTGCTTAATTGGTGTTTAAAAAGTCGCAAACAGACTGCAACTTTTTCACGTAAAAAAACTGGCAAAAAATAACGATAAATCAGACCCACAGATTTTTTCTCTAATGCCAACAGCCTGTTTTTGTAAATAAAAGAGACATACTTACCTGCTCCCCACCACTCTGGTCCTCCGGTCCCCCCACATGTCAATGTTTGGGTCCCTGGACTGTTTACATCCAGCGGTAACTGGACATGGACACATGCTCCACTGAAGCAAATAACTGGCTTCAAGTATATTTGGAGTCAAGTATACCTAGGGATGTAGTCTGTGGACTTCTAAGTTATTTAGACACTGCAGCACTCCTCAAGACCACCATGGAGAAGAAGGAGATGCTCTTTGAAGGTGTAAAAATCCTCTTATTTCAGGACTTAGCGCTATCAACACTTAACAAGTGGCAGGCGCTGCGCCCCTTGACGGATCTCCTCAAATCCAGCTAGATAGGTTTTAAATGGCTATTTTCTTGTCACAAATGGCAAACGATGCACAGTCTGTATGCCTGGTGACCTCTCTGTGGCGTGGTCATTGTTGCGGACCCCTCCTGTGGAAATCCCCTCTTGGATGCTGGGGACGATGCTCAACATGCCATTGCCAGAACTGCTGGACCTGGACCGTTGGGAGAAAGTAGGGCAGAAGAGAACGCCAAACTCCAAGACTCAGGACACTGGATATCTAAGTATCACACAGTTTATTACACATGGAGGGAGTTACATGGGTGGGAATAGCATTTACACCTACATATGAGGCCAGGGAGAGTCCACACCAGAGGACCTTGGTGGACCCTACCCACATACTGATGATCGCCTATTAGGGACTTTCTCAACATAGAACACTTTAGGTTTGGATTTCTCATCAAGCCCCAGAGGCATGTTTAACCTCTTTGAACGTTCTTTACTAATGTTTTACTAATGTTTTGCAATTCTTAAGGTCGACACACAGATGCCCTCACCTGAGGCCCCAGCTATGACGCATAATATCCCATCGGCCTGATGGAATGGTGAAGTGGTGCCATTGATGTTACTTGATATATGTTTGTATCTGCAGATTGTGCTGCTACATGTTAGGCCGTACATTACCATCTAATTTTCCCCCCTCCAGGAGATGGGAAGTCTATGGCCATCTCCTGGTGCAGAGATCTCTTCTCATGCTGCTTTTGTGCATTATAATGTCTGCATACAAAGATGAAGAGTTTTGTTCATTTTTGTTCCTAATTTTTACTTACCTGTATTGTTTTATATATCCTCTTCTGTCCCTCCTTCCCTCTCCAGATGGCACATATCATTTAAGCATTGGGCACAACGGAGTACCTACTTTATTATGATGGCTTCTATTAAGTGTATTACATTCAATGTTAGGGGCTTAAACACCCCACAGAAAAGGTCCCAAATCATTTGCCTCCTGAAGAAGGCTCGAGCTGATATCTGTTTCCTCCAGGAGACACACTTCAAAGCAGGACGTGTGCCTTCTTTACTTCGTGCTCATTTTAAGTCACGGTATCACAGCCCTTATGTAAAAGCATCTCGCGGGGTGGGGATCGCAGTCGCCAAGCGCGTACCTTTTATACATTTGCTCACCGAGGCAGATCCTAAAGGTCGTTATATTTTTGTGAAGGGGAAAATAGGGGGAGACACGGTAAAGCTAGCCAGTTTGTATGGCCCCAATAGAGGCCAACAACAATGGCTTAAGAGTACCTTGAGATGCCTAAATCAATTTGCTGAAGGCGTCAGGCTAGTAGGAGGAGACCTTAATATGGTGCTGTCCCCTACTCTAGGTACATCTGGAGGCTCCTCAGTACATTCACAAGCTTCCTTGGGGCGCATTAATAAAACACGCTCTGATTCCTGCTTAGTGGATGCTTGGCGGCTGCTTAACCCGACCGCGTGGGACTACATTTTCTTTTCCATTCCACACAATTCTTTTCAACGTTTGGATTATGTTTTTATATCAGACAAGCATATAGACATGTTGCAGCATGTAACTATCGAACCTATCACAGTGTCTGACCATGCTCCCGTCTCGGCCTCAGTGACCTTTGCTAATCTACCATCCAAACAATGGATGTGGTGATTAAATGAAACACTGTTAGATAAAGAGGCTAATTTAAGATCTCTTCAACAGAGACTACGGCTGTTCTTTCAGGAAAACACCCCTGTAGATACATCAGTAGCAACAGTGTGGGAAGACTATAAGGCAGTGATGAGGGGAGAACTTATTGCTCTAGGGAGCAGAATCAAGAAGGACAGACAAAAATTACTCCACTCCCTGCTTTCCCAGATAGCTACTTTAGAATCTGAGCATTAACAAACTAAAGCTCTACATGCCCATGCGGAGTTGCTACGGCTGAGACGGGAAATGAAAGACCATCTTAATGTATGCAATGCAAAGGCATATCAATATTCTAAATACCGCTTCTATGCACATGGGGGCAAAGGCACCAAACTTATGTCCAAACTCATAAAACAAAGGCGAGACTCCACATAGATTGCTTCTTTTAAGCAAAACAAATGGTAAACTAGTCTCAAAGACAAAAGATATAGCTGATGCATTTCAAGGGAATCTGGAGAGCTGTCCGGGCCGGGCTCTTGTTCAGATATGGATAAATTCTTGAGCAAACTACGATTAAATTGTCTATCCATAGAGGATGCAGAGACCCTTCTCAGACCAATAACAGAAGAGGAAGTTGGGAAGATTATTCAATCAATGCCATTGGGGAAGAGCCCTGGTCTGGATGGTTTCCCTGTGGGATATTACAAGAAGTTTTTGCCCATTCTATTACCACAGATTACTGACTGGTGTAGATCCATTTTTTGGATGGTTCCCACCATCACAAACAATCCCTAGAAGCAATAGTCACCATTCTACCTAAGGAAGGGAAGGACCTGCAACACTGCGGGAGCTACAGACCCATCTCACTCCTAAATGAGGATGTGAAAAATTTGGGCAAAGCTACTGGCCAAGAGGCTTAGTACCTTTTTACCCAAACTCATACACTTTGATCAGGCAGGTTTTGTTCCAGGTAGAGAGGGAAATCACAACTCCTGCAGGCTTATCACAGCCATTCAAATAGCCAGGAAGACAGGTCAACCACTGGTGCTACTAGGAATAGATGCGGAAAAGGCCTTCAACAGGGTCAGTTGGGATTTCCTGCAGAAGCCATTACTGCGTTTTGGAATACCAGAAAGATTTCTTCAAGCAATTATGACCTTATATTTTTGTTATGGAGACTCTTCTCCAGGCCATCAGAGACCTTCTGGGTATTCAAGGTATTCAGGTGGCGGACAATAAGCCTAGGTACACTAATGCAGCCTTTGCAGATAACCTGCTCATCATGGTCACAAACCCTGTCGGGGCCTTCCCGCACCTACTAGAGTTATTTAACCAATATGGAAACCTCTCTAATTTCAAGGTCAATCACTCCAAACCCGAAGCCCTGAATGTTTTAGCCCGCTCCCTTCCCGGTGATAGTGTCAACCCTAAAGACATCCACACCCTTTAAGTGGCAGACATCCCATATTACTTATTTAGAGGTTAAAATTCCCTCCCAGCTTGGAAGGCTATTCTATTTGAACTATGTCCCTTTGCTTAAGGATATCCAAACACACTTAAAGTCCCTCAGGATCCCCTATGTCTCGTGGATGGGCTGCAAAAACCTGCTAAAGACCTTTATCATGCCCAAACTTTTATATGCCCTACAAATGCTTCCTTTTTCTAGTAAGAAAGATCGTCAAAAAAATTCCTATAGAATGGGAAGAGGCCCAGAGTGGCTCACCATAGATTGGTATTGAGGAAACAACATGGCGGTTTTGGTCTTCCAGATGCCCTCACCTACTATAGAGCGATTCACTTGAAAAGATGGCTCCCGATTCAGGTTCCCAATTATAGGGCCCTGGGAAATGAAGTAGAACAAACACATCTTACAAATAGAGCGGGATTGTGGTGTCTCTCTGCTGCCTCCATAGGAGATAGTCTTCTTCTTAGAGGAACAGTATCAGCGATACGAAACATAAACAAAGTCACCCGTACATACTAAATGGTAAAACACTGGGTAACACTGACATGGAAAAGGACCTAGGAATTTTAGTGAACAGCAAACTAAGCTGCAAAAACCAGTGCCATGCAGCTGCTGCCAAGGTCAATAAGATAATGGGTTGCATCAAAATCGACATAGATGCCCGTGATGAGAACATAATCCTACCACTTTACAAATCACTGGTCAGACCACACATGGAGTACTGTGTACAGTTCTGGGCTCCTTTAAACAAGGCAGACATAGCAGAGCTGGAGAGGGTCCAGAGGAGGGCAACTAAAGTAATAACTGGAATGGGGGGACTACAGTACCCTGAAAGATTATCAAAATTAGGGTTATTCACTTTAGAAAAAAGACGACTGAAGGGAGATCTAATAACTATGTATAAATATATCAGGGGTCAGTACAGCGATCACTCCCATCATCTATTTATCCCCAGGACTGTGACTGTGACGAGGGGACATCCTCTGCGTCTGGAGGAAAGAAGGTTTGTACACAAACATAGAAGAGGATTCTTTACGGTAAGAGCAGTGAGACTATGGAACTCTCTGCCTGAGTAGGTGGTGATGGTGAGTTCACTAAAAGAGTTCAGGAGGGGCCTGGATGTATTTCTGGAGTGTAATAATATTACAGGTTATAGCTACTAGAGATGGATTGTTGACCCAGGGAGTTATTCTGATTGCCTGATTGGAGTCGGGAAGGAATTTTTTTCCCCTTAAGTTGGGAAAATTGTCTTCTACCTCACAGTTTTTTTTTTTTTTCTTCCTCTGGATGAACTTGCATGATAACAGGCCGAACTGGATGGACAGATGTCTTTTTTCGGCCTTATAAACTATGTTACTATGTTACTATGTATGTTACCTTCTTAGTAGCCCATTTCTTGCAATGCAAGAAGACCTTACCCCCTTTTTGGTGAGACCAGGGGTGACTGATCTTGCTCCTGTATGGGACAAATTCTCAGACTGCACATTAGACAATTTCCTTAGGAAATGCCTGATGCAGAAGGAGACCCCCAATCTGCCTTCTTCGCCTCTACACAGGGTAATTTTCTAGATACCTCTGAACTCCATACTACTTGCAGGTTACTATGTAAACAATTGGGAGAGGATAGAGATAAGACAGGGTTTGAAAAGTTAATGCATAAGAGGACTGTACCACCCAAATTGATCTCACTTTTGTACCACTCCCTGTTGACACCAAGGAATAAAGTGACTCCTCAATATATACAGACCTGGGCTATAGAACTGGGAATTGATTTTTCTGAAATAGACACCCTGCGTATGCATTCTCATTCCCATGGGTTTTCGAGATGTATACGGGTTCAGGAACACTCTTATAAAGTATTGACACAATGGTAGAAAACTCCCAAACAGATGTACTTAAGAAGCCTACAAGATTCAATCAAATGCTGGAGATGTGGGACTGGGGAAGGATCACTGAGCCACATTTTCTGGTTCTGCCCAAAGATACTAACCTTTTGGACAGAAATCTCACGCTCAATTAATGACATATCACCCTGCCCTATTACCTTGACCCCAGAAGCTGTCCTTCTTTGGTTGCCCACATCCTCTTGGCAACCTTCCAAAGTGGACTTAACTCCCCACTTGATTCAGGCAGCGAGACTTTTAATCCCATTGAAATGGTTGAGTGGGGACCCACCCACTAGGGAACAGTGGAGAGACAAAGTAGATCAGATGTTACACTTAGAGCAGCTGGCGAGTTGGGAGGACAGAAACACGAAAAAAATCCTAAAAATGTGGAGCCCCTGGAGGACTTACAGGCTTAACAATCCCCTAGACCCTAATGCCTAGGGAATCATGAGCCCACATAAAGCAGGCAATACCCTGACAACTCGAGCACTGACAACAACTTGTGACTGCAGGTCACTCTGTCACGGTCCCTCCCATGACAGAGGTGAGACGATCGGAAAGACTGGCGGTACGTGAAGGTATCTGACAGTCTCTGAGTTTTTTCCTTTCAGTGTTGTGTTTAGTAATGACCACACCTCTTGTCAGGTGCAGTCATTACTGAGGCCCTATTTAGTTCTGACTCACACTGCTTACCGTGCGTTTGATATTTCCTGTTGGAGTTGGTTGAGCTGGTGTGTTCTTCCTTTGGATCTCCTGCTCCTCCATTCTACTTTAAGCTAAGTGCATTTTGTCTTGCATTTTGTTGTTCGCTTGTGTGTGTTGTTGTCTAGGCCTCAGGGAGACGCTGGTTCCTTCACCTGGGGAGGAACCAGTAGTCTAATTCCCTGCCACCATTCCTAGGACATTCCAGGGTCTTCAGGGCCTAGTTTCCGGTGTATGAGTATTTCCACCTTCAGGGTCTACTCATACTGGCAGGAGTCAGGGAGAGGTATAGGGATCCCTGGGAGGTCACCATCCCTCTCCCTTAGCTTTGAGGCCTAGACTCCGGTCTATTCCTTCTGTGTGTCATTTGGTGTTATCCCCTCCCCATTACTCGTGACATTATCAACCGCCCAAAGAAACGTCATTTTGTTTGTGTCAGTGCAGCGATGGATACTGCATCTGTTTCTGCACTGGTCAATCGTATGCAGGGATTGTCTTTAAAGGTGGCTGACCTCTGCACGGCCGTCTCGCAGTTTCAGAGACCACAGGCGGCGGCTTCCAGCAGCGGCTTCGATGACCCAGATCGGGTTTCCCTGGCCGAGACTTTTTATGGCTTATGGCAGGGAGAGTGTTCTGCGGAGATCTATTGCTCTGAATTTAGGAGATGGGCAACTGATACTGAGTGGAATGACCCTGCCCTCCGTAGTCAATTCTGTCAACGGTTATCCGAGAACCTGAAGGGCGCATTGGCATTTCACGAATATCCAGAGTCATTGGAGGCGGCCATGTCTCTGGCTGTACGTATTGATAGACGCCGGAGGGAGAGATCTAAGGTTCCTCTCGCTCGGGATGCACTATTATATGGGGAAGCGGCCTCTTCTGACACTTTGGGTAGGGAGGCACTTATGCTCATGTCTGATGATGAGCCAATGCAGTTGGTAATAAAAACGTTAGGGTTAGGAAAAGACTCTGCTTTTTCTGTGGTAAATGGGGACATTTTGTTAACGGATGTCCTTATGTTAAACATCAAGGTGAAAAAGAGAGAAAGAGAACGAATGTGTTTAGTCCTCTTCTCACTCTTGGTAGTGTGGGTGGGGAATCTGAGAATGTACTTTTGTCATTTACCGGTAGTACCCGATTTCTCCTGCCTGCCAAGGTGGCGCTAGACTCCAAAACTGTGGGAATTGAAGTATTTATTGACAGTGGAACAGGGGTTAACCTAGTGGATGGCCAATTCGTCCATATGCATGGTTTGACAACAAGCGCATTAGACAAAAATATTTCGCTGTTTGCACTTGATTCCGCTCCACTCTCACAAAAAAATGTGTCACAAATTGTGCAGGACATTTGCCTAAAGGTTGGAGATTCTCATCAAGAATCCATTTCATGTTTTTGTCACGGAGGGTGAGGGAAGGGAAGCGAACCAAGCACAACAAAATTAAACAAAAGAGCAGGCTAGGCCCCACAGCTAGGGAACGGGGAAAGGTCACCTCCTGACAATCCCTGAGCCTTTCCCTGACTGCTACCAACACGAAAAAATCTTGATGGTAGAAGTGTTCATGCACACCAACCTAAGCCCTGCTGCAACTGACACAAACCCTCAGCTAGGGAGCTGGCAAAAAGACAACCGGTTCCTTGCACAAGATGAAGGAACCAGCGTCTACCTAAGGCCTAGCCAGTACAAACAACAGAAGGGAAGGAAGGAGAACTTAACTGAAGACGAACTGGGAGCAGGAGATCCACCAAACACCAGCAGAGATCTCCAGGAGAAACTATAAACTGCAAGGGCTATAGTGAGAGGCAAGTGTAAGGGTCAGCCCCTAGAATACTGTTTTTCACAGATATCTGCGATATTGTGCTACATAGACTGTTATGACTTATTTCAGCCACTAGAGGCCGCTGTGGCTCTGAGTAAGAGGAAGCTGAACTGTTTCTGAAATGCACAAGAGGTAGCAGGAGCCAGAAGTTCCCGGGGTTGGAGTCCTGGCTGGAGGTGTGTGTGTGCCCTGGGTGATGATGGCTGCCATGTTAGGAGCCAAGTAAAGGCTAGTGATGGGACATGGAGCCTGACTGATGGAGTCCTGAGAAGCTGGCTGTGTTGGAGACAGGCCAAGATAGACTCTGAACTGAAGTGCTGTAGCTGTGACCCAGAGAAAGAGACTGCACAGTGTGTTACAGAGGAGAGGAGTGGGACGTGTGTCAGAGACCAGTACAAGCCGGATCCTTCCTGCCAGAGCTGAAGAAGATCTGCATCTGCTGTAACCAGAGAGAGAAAGACAGACAAGCAAGCGACCGGACCTAGAGCCAGACTGCTTCTTATTGGATCAAGGAGAATCTGCAGAACTGTGAGTGGCACCGGTGCTTATCTGTGATAGGTGATAGAGTCAGGGACTTAGTCAGTTCGCTGTAGAAGCGTCCACTGGGTAGCAGGGCTAGATAGGAGTATATTAACTGAGTGTAGCCTGGACTCTGATGTGTTTGCTGTGGAACTATAATGGGGACGGGGGTGGAGCTCCGGCGCAGCACGGCGGTGCACGGCGAAAGCCGCTGGACTAAAAAGTCGGACATGCAGGTCCGGCGGCACGGCGAAATAGCGGAAGGATGGATCCGACATGGTGAACAGCATGTCGGATCCGTCCTGCCGCAAGTGTGAAAGTACCCTAACTAATGAGCAGAACCTGTGAGGGGGTGGGATCCTGCCCAAAGCCACAACAAAGCAATCTGTCAGATAGTTTCACGTGCAGCAAGTCTGACAGATCTTCTCAGATCAGTCACAGGGCAGGGCGTGACAGTTTTGTGCTGGAGGGTCTGCCTGCTCCTCTGGTGCTAGGTTTACTGTGGTTATCCAAACATAACTCTACCATGGATTGAGCAAGCGAGACAGATTCTTGATTGGAGTGATTTTTGCATAGACAACTGTCTTAGCACGTTGCTTTCTGTTGTAACCACTAAAATTGTACCTTCTTTTATTTCAGATTTTTCTGATGTATTCTCTGAAAGTGGAGACCAGGAGTTACCTTCACATCGGGAGTATGATTGCCCCGTCAACCTTATTCCCGGAGCTAGATTGCCCATGTCTCGGTTGTATAATCTTTCTGAACCCGAAAGAGCAGCCATGCGAGAATATATCACGAGAGCTTGGCTAAAGGTCATATTAGACCATCCAAATCACCAGTGGCTGCAGGGTTCTTCTTTGTAAAAAAGAAGGACGTAACCCTTAGGCCATGTTTGGACTTCCGTGAGCTTAATAGCATTACTATAATTACAAATTGGAGGACGCTCACCAGCTAACTGGTGCCTGGCCTGCTGACCACCCCTCAGCGAAAAAAAAAACTTAAAGAGGACCTTTCATCAGCATCAAGTATGTAAACTGAATATACATACATGGAGAGCGGCGCCCAGGGATCCCCCTGCACTTACTATTATCCCCGGGCGCCGCTCCGTTCTCTGGTTACAGGCTCCGGTAAAGTCATAGTTAGGCTCCACCTATTTGAGCCTGCCGGCGTCTCTTTCTCCTATGTTGTAGCGCTGGCCAATCGCAGCGCTCAGCTCATAGGAGCTGAGGACTTACCAGTCGAGGAGTCTACAGCTGAGGAGACTGAGGACTTACCAGTCGAGGAGTCTACAGCTGGATCCATCACCATGTTGAAGTCTCCTACTAAGATGATTGGAGAGCCTTCTGCGAATTTGGCTAATCTTCTCATGATTTTAGATCCGAAGGTCGTCTGCCCCTGATTAGTAAAATAAACATTAGTGTCACAGGCAGAGGGTGTGATAATGGATTGATCAGCTGAGATCTTGAGAAAGATAAACCGGCCTCCTGGGTCAATGTCTGAGGACAGAACCGTGGGGTGGAAATTCTTATGAAATGCTATTGAGACTCCACCTGCCTTTTTGGTTGAATTTGGACAATGGAACCAGGTCGGATAGTATGTGCTCTCACATTTGGGTGTGGAAGTAACCTAAAATGCGTTTCTTGAAACATAGCCAACATGACTCTTTTCTTATGAAAACAATATAGAATCTGGCTATGCTTCTCGGGTTTGTTAAGGCCTCTGGTGTTTATAAGTGCAAAATGAGAGGGGTGTCATCATGGTGGATTTGGAAAAAGCCAAACTTGGTCAGAGTGGTCTGGTCTCTTACCTTGAGAATAAACATTGAGGGAGGGGAGGACACATGGAAGGGAAAAACCTACACAAAGTTGAGAATATGAAAACATATTATAAGTAGGATAAAAGAGGGTAAGCCGACTAGGTCAGCTCAGTGGAATACTAAACAGTGACCTTGGTCACAATCAGCACTAAGTGCTGTAGTCCCTAAGTGAGGGAAGGAGAAGACAAGGACTAAGCAGCCGCCTTACTAGTCTCCAGCGACAGTAAATATATAACTCTATTTATAACAGGACATAGGAATCATTTGGTGTATCCTGAGGTAATCTGCTGTAAAGTGCGTAAACCATAGGCAGCCCAACGTGGGCTGGTGAGCATGGAGAGTGGAATAACCAATAACAAAAATAACGATTTTAGCCTTCGATTGAGAAGTCAGTCTGCTGTTGTTTGAGGTCGTCTGGAAGGCCTCTTCTGTTTAGGCGTCGATTTCTTCCATCCGTCCCGCTGTGGGATGGAGTAGATCTCACGTGGTGTTGGCCAATCCGGAAGCTCCAGGATTTGAGGGGGGCATATAATCTGGTAAGGATCAAGGAGGGGGACGAATGGAAGACGGCCTTTAATACCCCTGAAGGTCATTATAAGAATTTGATCATGCCTTTTGGATTGACCAATGCTTCTGCTGTTTTTCAACATTTCATTAATGACATCTTTCATCATCTGGTAGGCAGGTTTGTGGTGGTGTATCTGGATGATATTTTAATTTATTCCCCCGACACGGAGAAGCATCAGGTCTTACAGATCCTAAGGGAGAATAAATTGTATGCTAAGATGGAGAAGTGTGTATTTGCGGTTCCGGAAGTGCAATCCGGGAGCTCCAGGAATGGTAGATCGAAGGTTTCCAGCAGTCTTGGTAAATCAGCCAGAGATTTAAAAACTGCAGTTTTCCCATCTTTCTTGGCAATCAATTGGAAAGGAAATCCCCATCTATAGATAATGGCGTTGTCCCTGAGTGTTGTCAGGAGAGGTTTTAGGGCTTTGCGCAGCAGTAAGATGCGTCTCGCAAGGTCTGGCAGGATGAGGAGCTCCTTATTTTCAAAGAAGGTTGCTTCTCAATTTCTGGATGCCTTGAGAATGGCTTTTTTGTTTTTGTAAAAATGAATTCTGCATATGATATTGCGTGGGCGGGAAGGAGCTCCCATTTTTGGGGCTAAAGCTCTGTGGATTCGGTCAATTTCAATGTAATTTCAGAAGTAATCATGTGCCCAGGCTTCTAGGTCTTGGGGGGGTATTGCTTCAGGGAGCCCCCTGATGCGAAGGTTATTTCTTCGGTTTCTGTTTTTGATATCATCCAGATGGGTTAAAATATCCTGTATTTGGTCTGTGTGATCACATATAACCTTGTGGTGTGACTCCAATGTTGTGAGGACTTGCTCTTGCATCTCTTCTATCTCCTCTACTCTCTGTCCAACATGCTTGAGATCTTGATGTAGGACCGCCATATCCTGCTTATGGGATAATAATAGTAATAATAATAATGATGATAATAAAATGTATTTATATAGCGCCACCATATTCTGCAGCACTTTACAAATTCATAGGGTTCATGCACGAAACAAAACTGGCTAATATGCAACAGAAACACTAGGAGTCAGGGCCCTGCTCGCAAGAGCTTACAATCTATGAGGAATTGGGGGTGACACATAAGGCAGGAGACGATGGGGTTGCAGATCTAGGGCTCACTGCCTCTGCATAGGAGCTCGGGGATCCAGTGTTTTTAGCCCCTTGATGTTTTGGGGTTCCATATTTCTGAATGCCTGTGTGCTGGCTGTGTGTGTGTGGGAGATGCTGCCCCGCTCTGTGTCTCTGCCATCTTGGATGCCACGTTATCCTCGGCGATCTCAGCAGGCTGGCCAGACAAGCTAAAAAAGCGGGAGATAGGTCCTGAAGATCGATTCACAGGAGCGGGTGTTGAAGAGGTTCTCTTCATCCAGCCCTTCATGGGTGTTTGGCTGCCGACAGAGTCCTGTGTAAGGTATATGAGCTGGAGATGTTCAGGAGCCTGAGGTTCAAGCGACTCACTCCGCTATTGGCAAGCTCTGCCCTCCTTAGTTATACTGTTAGTTGGCGCTTAAGGTGTTAATAAAACAAGTAAATAAAGTTTTATTAACACCTTAAGCGCCAACTAACAGTATAACTAAAGTTATAACAGTACAACAAGTCCGCTAATGTGTTAAAGACTATCAAACAACACAAAACAAAGTAAGTTAGCAGATAAAGTGAAAATAAAGTGCTTTCAAGTTATACCCTATTGAGAACTGTATGTGATCAAAATAATCCGACATCAATTAGCTATAAGATCTAACCAACATAGCAATAACCGCATTTTGTACCATTTTTGTATATTTTTTAATCCTATATGCGTGAGCTCCGCATTTACAGGACTGGGATCGCCAAATTGAAGATATAAATTCTATTTTTTATTGAATGATTTTATGAATTGTATGAAATATTATTGTATTTACATATTTTATTAATTGTGAATAAGTAAAGACACATGTGAGCCGGCCTATTTGTCTCTTTATCTTTAATCGCATTACTGTCCGTGATCCCTATCCCCTTCCTTTGGTCTCAGATTTGTTCAATCAGATTGTCGGTGCCAACGTGTTCTCTAAGTTGGATTTGAGGGGGGCATATAATCTGGTAAGGATCAAGGAGGGGGACGAATGGAAGACGGCCTTTAATACCCCTGAAGGTCATTATGAGAATTTGATCATGCCTTTTGGATTGACCAATGCTTCTGCTGTTTTTCAACATTTCATTAATGACATCTTTCATCATCTGGTAGGCAGGTTTGTGGTGGTGTATCTGGATGATATTATAATTTATTCCCCCGACACGGAGAAGCATCAGGTCTTACAGATCCTAAGGGAGAATAAATTGTATGCTAAGATGGAGAAGTGTGTATTTGCGGTTCCGGAAGTGCAATTCCTGGGTTACCTACTCTCATCTTCAGGTTTTCGTATGGATCCGTAAAAAGTCTGTGCTGTGTTGGACTGGGATCGACCCGAAAATCTGAATGGGCTCATGCGATTTTTGGGGTTCACCAACTACTACCGTAAATTTATCTTGAATTACTCAACTGTTGTTAAACCATTAACAGATATGACTAAGAAAGGTGTGGATTTCTCAGTCTGGTCTGATGAGGCATTACAAGCTTTTTCAGCTGTGAAGGAATATTTTGCTTCTGCTCCTATACTGGTGCAACCTGCTGTGTCACAGCCATTCATTGTGGAAGTTGACGCATCAGTGGTAGGGTTGCAGGGTCCTTCTCCTAGCAAATGGCACCCATGTGTTTTCTTCTCTAATAAAGTCTCGGCTGCTGAAAGAAATTATGATGTAGGTAATAGAGAGTTGCTGGCCATTAAGTTGGCTTTTGAGGAATGGGGTCATTGGTTGGAAGGAGGGATTCATCCCATTACGGTAATTACTGATCACAACAATCTGGCCTATCTGGAGTCGGCTAAATGTCTGAACCCAAGGCAGGCCAGATGGTCGTTGTTTTTTTACCAGATTTAATTAAGTTGTCACCTATTGCCTTGGGGCTAAGAACGTCAAAGCGGATGCTTTGCTGCATAGCTTTCCTGGGGGGCGGGGGTGATTCAGAGGACCCTGGCCCGATATTAGCTGATGGGGTGGTTGTATCTGCCCTTTATCCTGAACTTGAGGCAGAGGTGTTGGAGGCCCAGGGAGATGCACCTGATTCTTGTCCTCCAGGGAAGTTGTTTGTTCCTTCGGAACTACGGCACAAGGTGTTTCAAGAACATCACAGTACTGTCTTACAGGACACCCTGGTAGCAGATCCACGGTTGATCTCATTTCCCGGAGATTCTGGTGGCCAGGATTGCGTAAATATGTTGAGGGCTATGTGTCAGCTTGTGAGACTTGTGCGTGTGCCAAGGTAACACATACTCAGCCTTCAGGATCTCTACTTCCCTTGACTATCCTGTCCCGACCAAGGACTCACTTGTCCATGGACTTTATCACAGATTTGCCGAATTCCTCAGGGAAACTGTGATTCTGGTGGTTGTTGATCGCTTCAGCAAGATGTCGCACTTTAAAACATTATCAGGTCTACCTAATGCTAAAACTCTCACACAAGTGTTTGTCGATAACATCGTGAAACTACACAATATTCCCTCTGATGTGGTGTCTGATAGGTGGACTCAGTTTGTTTCCAGATTCTGGAAGGCGTTCTGTACTCGCCTGGGTGTACAATTGTCCTTCTCTTCCTCAGTCGAATGGACAGACTGTGCGCACTAACCAGAATCTGGAGACTTATTTGAGATGTTTTGTCTCGGAGAATCAGTAGGAGTGGTCTTCATTTTTGTCGTTGGCTGAGTTTGCCATAAATAACCATAGGCAGGAGTCCACTGATAAGTCGCCGTTTTTTTGGAGAATATGGGTTCCATCCGCAGTTTGGCACATTTTCTGGTACTGAGACTTCAGGTATACCGGAAGAGGAAAGATTTTCCTCTTCGTTGCCATCTATTTGGTGGAAAATTCAAAACAATAAAAAAAATGGGCAAAAAGTATAAACGTATGGCTGACAAGAGATGTATGAGTGGACCTGAGATTGGGTGATTCTGTGTGGCTGTCCACAAGAAACATTAAGTTGAAGGTACCTTCTTGGAAGGTTTATTAGGCCATATAAGATCTCTTCCATTATTTTCGTCTTGAACTTCCGCAGGCTTTAAAAATTCATAATATTTTTCACAAATCATTACTGAAAAGATATGTCGAATCTACTGAACAGTCCTCCTTACCTCCGGCTCCGGTCTTGTTGGACGGTAATCTTGAATTTCACATTGCCAGGATAGTGAACTTACGATTTCTCCGTCGATCTCTTCTTCAGTGTATCGTGCACTGGAAAGGTTACGGTCCAGAGGAAAGAATGTGGGTTCCTGCGACCGACATTAGTGCCAGTCGACCTTTCACAGGGAGCATCCTGATAAAGTCAGCCCAGGGTGTCCGGAGGTCACCCGTAGAGTAGGGGGGGGGGGTCTGTCACGGTCCCTCCCATGACAGAGGTGAGAAGATCGGAGAGACTGGCTGCACGTGAGGGTATCTGACAGTCTCTCTGTTTTTTCCTTTCAGTGTTGTGTTTGGTAATGACCACACCTCTTGTCAGTTGCAGCTTGTAGTCATCACTGAGGCCCTATTTAGTTCTGACTCACAGTGCTTACCATGTGATTCATATTTCCTGCTGGAGTTGGTTGAGCTGGTTTGTTGTTCCTTTGGATCTCCTGCTCCTCCATTCTGCTTTAAGCTAAGTGCATTTTGTCTTGCATTTTGTTGTTTGATTGTGTGTGTTGTTGTCTAGGCCTCAGGGAGACGCTGGTTCCTTCATCTGGGAAGGAAGCAGTAGTCTTATTCCCTGCCATCATTCCTTGGGACTTCCAGGGTCTTCAGGGCCTAGGTTCCAGTGTATGAGTATTTCCACCTTCAGGGTCTACTCATACTGGCAGGAGTCAGGGAGAGGTCTAGGGATTCCTAGGAGGTCACATCCCTTTCCCTTAGCTTTGAGGCCTAGACTCCGGTCTATTTCTTCTGTGTGTAATTTGGTGTTATCCCCTCCCCATTACTCGTGACACACTCCCAATATACTTGTAATAGGTCTAACACCAAAACATGCACTTTTTATGAACAGGAGCCCATGAATATCTGAATGCTTGGAGGACTATAATGTGCCTACCAGGGGAGGACAAGTCCCTTTCCTCTGCCCCCCCCCCCTCCCCCCCCCCATCATACCCTTTCTCCCTTCTTATCCCTATTACCCAACACATACTACATCTAGAGTCTGGTGTGGTGTCCCATTCACATCTATCACCTCATTGGAAATTTGATGTTATGATCCGTACCATGCTTGTTTGTTTAATGGCTATGTAAACTCTGAACCTTAAAGGGGTTGTCCGAGTTTTGGAAAGAAAAAATATAGCACTGTAAATCTGATGGTCAGCGATATATAACTAAGCTAAGCAAGTTTTAGGCAAAAAAAAATCTATTTCCTCATTTCCCTGGTTCTCTTCTGGCCCTTTGTTTACTTGCAATAAAAACAATGTCTGCCCCTCCCCCTTCTCTGCTAAGGGAGTGAATACAAGTGCTGCCCTGAGTGACATGTCCGCCTGCTGGGAGACTCAGCAGCATGTTGTATGTGTATAACTACAAGTCCCAGCTGTATAATGACAATGCTAAAGGAGTGAATACAAGTGCTGCCCTGAGTGACATGTCCGCCTGCTGGGAGACTCAGCAGCATGTTGTATGTGTAGAACTACAAGTCCTAGCTGTACAATGACACTGCTAATACACACAGGATCTTTCCCCCTACCTGCAATGCTCTGCAGAACTTCTCTTTCAGCTCCTGTGCCCAGCATTTGTCTCCTCACTGCCTGCAGCTACACAGTAAACACTTCAGCCCTGAGTCTGTGCAGCTGAAGGGGTTAAGAATCCTGGGTGAGAGCAATAAGCAGCAGCCGGCAGTGCAGGGGGGCGTGGCCAGCACAGTGACGTCTCCTGTACAGATCTCTCAGGCTTGTGCATGAATATTATCAGAGCAGGGAGAGAAGCTGACAACACAGGTCATGTGACCCTCAGTAAAATCTGAGAAACCAGCCTCTGGAGATAAAGTGAGTTAATTGGAAAGCTGTTACATTTGCCTAGTTAGAAACATAGAAATAATAAAAAAAAAATTACTTGGACAACCCCATTAAGCCTTTGTACTATCTGTATGAGCCATGTATGCTCCATTTCTACCTTATTCAATAAATAAAAATTGAAAGAAAAAAAAGGTAATGTCAGGTCTTGATTTGCTAGGCTCTGAAAGTATGTGGGCTGGTTAAGCTCTCATCCAGTGTGTCTTAATTTGGGGGCTACTGCAGTGACTGATGATACAGTTGACTGTATATAACTATCCAATCTAGGACAACACCACACATATTTTGGATGAAAAGCCTCCAGGAGGAAGACACGGTCCCCCATCAATATATATATACAATGGCAAATGAATGAGATACAGGAACTGCATGTTGTTGATCAATAAGAAACAGATAATGCAGTCGAGACACTGGAGCACCAAAAGTGTTGGCTGGCATACAGCATTATGGTGCTCCAGTCTTAATAAATGTGTACAACTGCATCATGTGTATGTTTCCAGTGTCTTTTATTGATCATGATTGGAGACATAACAAAATTGGCCCAGGTGTCAGATCCTAAAGATGGCGTAAGATGTACCAATTATTGGTTGTCTTACTTTGAGACAGATTTTTACCCTGAATTGTGGTGCAATTTTGGCGCAAAATAGCGCATTTTAGAACCTGCCCCTTTCCCATGAACCTCTGCATCTTTATGCTACGCCCCACGCTCTTTTCGAGCATGTTGTATAAAAATGCAGTGTCCCACTGCTACACAGTAGAGTGCCACTGCAAATGGGTTTTCTGTGTATTTCCTGTATTTATCCTGTTAAAAGGTAAAAAAAATTGATTTGTTGTATATCAATGCATTCTGTATGTAACCTGCTCTAAGAGTTAACAGGCGTTAGCAACCAGTTGTTAGGGGGGCTGTGTACCTCTTCCCATAGAGAGTAGGAGCTTAGTTTTGTTGACACATCAGTCAGTATCGAAACACTGGCTGCCTAGACAATGATAAATGCAGATTCTGAGAACCAAGTCTAGAGAGAAAACCAGCCAGAGAAACAAAGATGTAGAGAAAAGAGAAAAATTTATATTGGAAAAGCATTCCAGTGTTGAGAGGAGGTGCGAGTAGAAGCCCTGTGGAGATAAACTTCATAACAGACCTTGTTAAAGACTCCATAGAAGACCTTGTCCAAAAAAAAAAAAAAGGCTTCCGACCATGTACAAACCTAAAAGGCAGAATCCAGATATGCCCACTATACTATATCCCGCAGTGGAAACCTGTAGTAACTTTAACTGTACAGAGTACAGAGCTTAGTTTGCCCCATGGTTGCATAGTGATAAAGTATTGTACCTCTATTTTTGGATGCTTATGTAAAGGTCAGCTAAAGAACTGAAGTGTCAGTAGGACTGCTTTAAAGATACATTTTGGCCTGTTAACTGCTACTGCTGCCGTGTAACCTGTCAGAACTATGGAAATCTCACATTGTGCAAGAACTGCAAGTCCATGCATGCGATGAACTGTAACTAATGTACCTAAACAGTAAAGAACTGTTCTACTGCAAAACTGCCTCATCTTTACTTCCTCCGACACTGCAGGGAACCCTGCCTTGCACGCCACAATTCATCATCATCTTCATCAAGGGCATACCAAACCACCATCAGGCAGGTGAAACCCCAGAACCAGTTGCTAATGCCATGCGCCGTAGTGTATAAACCACAATTAACAGAATAATAAGCATTTACGAGTAGTGAACCTGAGTATTGTAACATTAACCCTTTAGCAGTAACGGAGCAGTGCACCACAAGTTCTAGATGTCCTCATGTTTTCCACAATCTACGTGTTCTCCATCATAAGTCACAGTCTGCTGGCCCTCAAAGCTAAATGTCTTGATCATATGTGCTCGCATTGCGGAGAGAATTGAAGTTTTAATATGTGCAAATTAGCCTCTAGGAGCAATGGGGGAGCTGCCATTACACCTAGAGGCTTCGCTGATGAAATCGTCATCATGTCTGGCCCTTTCAATCAAAGTGCAGAGGGTGTGGCAGTTGCAGAGAGAGCCAAGGTACAAATCTGCTGACTTATCCTGCTTTCCATGTGCCCATAAAGACAGCAGGCACAAGTCTCCAGGGCTGTAACATTGTAAGTGAATGGGAGATAGGAATACGTTACAGAACTAAATGGAGTTTATAGGTACATAGGCTTGCGCTAGACTATTAGACTATGAGGGCTATGCAGGCTGGCTCTTCTCTATGAGCTGTAGACAGGACCACAGGGAGACCATATTTTTGTTGTTACAGACTGTATCCATTTCTCATAACTTTTATTATCTGTGTATGTTTTTATATCTGTCATGTGATCCTATATATTTTCATGCCATTCTGTGATTGTACAGGGTGGGCCATTTATATGGATACACCTTAAAAAAATGGGAATGGTTGGTGATATTAATTACTGGGGGCACATAACTGGACATATTACTGGGGACACATAACAGGGCATATTACTGGGGACACATCTGGGCATATTACTGGGAGCATATTACTGGGAGCACATAACAGGGCATATTACTGTGGGAACAGCTGGGCATAATTCTGTGAGGGGCACAATGTGGGCAAACATACTATTCGGTGGCATGAAGGGGGAATAATTACTATGTAGGGGCATTAAGAGGACTGGCATACCTCCCAAGTGTCCCTCTTTTTGATCCAAGTCCCTCTGTTTCTCTTTGATCCTTAAATGTCTCTCTTTTTGACCTGGTGAATTAATGCATAAATGTGCATTAATAAATTTACTAAATTACTCCTTACTAAACTATCTTTATGGTTTCTACCTGTATATTAGACCATAACTTCATTATTTGGTGCAATTTGGACCTTAAAATATCTATAATCTGATGATAATCTGATGATTTATGTGCTAATATTTATCTGGACATTGAAGCGCAAGAAAAAAAAATGCTGCAGGGGCTCCAGTAATTATGCTTTGGGCGGAGTTAGAGCAGTGGCCTAGTATAAAAAAAATTGCCGTGATCCGCGCCGCACATATTGTCCCTCCTTGAAATTTTAAAAAGTTGGGAGGTATGGTCTGTTGGGATTAGGTGCATAGGTATGTTTTGGGCTGAGTTAGAGGCATGGCCTAGTGCAGAAAAAAAATTCGATTTTTGTACTCACCGTAAAATCAGTTTTTCATTCAATTCATTGGGGGACACAGCACCATGGGTATATGCCCAGCTACCACTAGGAGGTGACACTAGATATCAAAAAGGTTGGCTCCGCCCAGGTGAGCTATTCCCTCTCAAACAGACACTAGGCTAATCAGTTTGTACCAATAGCAGTAGGAGAGAGAAACAAAAGCAAAGAACCAACATGTCCTGGACCGGGGAAGGAAGAAGAGTAGCAGCCTGGTGACAGGAAGAGAATGAAAACAAAGGGTTGGTATCTGTGTCCCCCAATGAATTGAATGAGAAACGGATTTTACAGTGAGTACAAAAATCCAATTTTATCGTTAATGTCATTGGGGGACACAGCACCATGGGACGTCCCAAAGCAGTCCCCGAGGGTGGGAAGGAAATCTTGTGCAAAAAGTTGGGCGCACAGGTGCAGGATAACCATGTGACCCAACAGGACCAGGAGAGGCCATAGCATGAAATGGTAGATAGAAAACTAAGGAAGTGTGCCAAGAGGCTCCAGGACCAGGAAGAGTCCAAAGAAAAAAATTATGTGAGAACGCCAGGATCCCAAGGACAGGTGTCTGGGGAAAAAAGGACATATGCAATAAGGGAACAAGGGGAAACACCCAGCTCCACCCAAGGTGGGAAAAATAAGAAGCTAGAGAATAGGGAGCAGGGCTAGATGTCCTGCGCAAGAACCAAGAGTTGAACAAGTGCGCACTAGAGAGCCCGAGGAAGGATCTGGAAGAGCCAGGGCTCCCCCTGAAGAAACAGGAGAGCAGCACAACCGGAAGGCGTCTGTTGGTAATGACCTAGCACTCTGCATATAGAAGGATGCTCCAGGAGGAGGATCTATAAGAGGACAGACCCAACAAGAAAAATGTGACTATGAGGGGACCAGGCAGGAGAGAAAATGTCTGAGAAAAGGACAGGAGCAGTCCTGAACCAAGGAAAAAACTTCCTGGAGACAAGCTAAAGGAAGACCCTGTGGACCACACCTCCACAAAAGGAAGGCGATTTCATAAGGCCTGGAAGCAAAGGAACCCGACCAGTAAAAGGACCCAGCAAGGAAAAAAATCAAAATTGTCTCAGACCAAAAACATGGCCTGTCCGTGGAAACACCATGTAAAAGGCCAGTGAAAGCACTGGAGGCTGAACAATTGAGAGAAAGAATAGCAAAGACTCACCATGGGAAGGGAGCAAGCCTCCTTCCACTGCAAGGCAGGTGGGAAAAGAGAAACACCCTAGGAGAAGATGGAAACCCCATCCTGCCAGAGAAAGCAGCCAACCTTTGGGGGAGGAGGGGTTCCTCGGTAATGGCCAGGAGAAGGGAACGTAAAGACATGCGTCCCATACAAAGGATGCGAGAATCGAGCCTCAGAAAAACTGGAACAAAACATCACTGTGAAATGTAAGACCAGAGAATCCCTGGCCACATGAAGTCTCAGGAAAAAAGGAACCAGTCGCAGGCCCTGGTGATACAAGTGGAGACACACTCGTCTGAAAGATATTGGAGTAGAAGAGAGAGGACTCCAAACAGCCTAAGGAGGAACAGTTCTCAAATCGAGGGAAAGCTCCATCCCAGAAGTGGCCAAAACAAATGTAAATTGCAAACAGGAGCAACAACTTCGAGGTACCAGGACCTGAACCTGGGAAACAAGCCTATGGGGACCCAGGAGGGAAAAGAACCAAACCGGGCCTAAATAAGCAGCTGTCATACAGAACATGTGCTGTCAGAGATGCCATGAGTAGCTTCCCCAGAGGGAACCGGCCAGTGAAGGTCAGGGTAGCTAGATGGTCTAAGAACCATTGGGGCAGGGACTCCAAGCAGGATTACCCAGTCAGAGGCTCAAGTAGGGTCCACAGAACTAGACCACATGAGGACAATAATAGCCAGATTATCGAAGGGAAAATGAAATGTAGCAACCACAAGGAAAAAAATATCAGCCCTGGTTAACCAACCATCCCAAGTGTAGTGAATAGCATACTGTATAACACTGCCCCGGAAGGGGCAAGTACAGCACCCTGGATTTTGTAAAAGAATCGCCAGACATCCATATGTCAGAAAAGGATGCAGAATTCGCCTGGGGAAGCCGGGAGAGACTACACTGACATGTAGAAACCAGCTACCAGCAGAGCACAATGAAACCCCCAAGGAAGGGGGGAGAAACTGACAGGTGCAGACAATGACAAGGCCCAAGCAAATGGCACTGCTGTCATGTAGCACACTAATCAGAGAACATAAGGGAGTACCAAGAACACCCGCACCATGGAAAAACTACAGGACCATGTCCGATACCAGAGTGAGCAGCAGAAAATTCCACCGACCAAGTAGGTGTGTGGCGCTCACTAGTCCTGTCACAGCAATATCAGAGAGGAGGTCTGGTGATGACTCGAAAACTGCAGTAGCGGCTGGTGTTCACAATGCTTCATATCCCTGCAGGATAAAGTATCAAGTGGTGATCCAGGTACTCTGCCAGGACTGGGCCATGTACCTCTGTGAAAACAAAGCAGAGAGGCAGTAACAACAACGCGCCATCTATGAAATGGGGTAACACGGCAGCGCAGAATACAGTAGTACTTTATAGGGTTGACAAAGAACAAACCTAGCATGATACCTAACAACCTGCCCATGGCGGAGGGAGTGTGGTTGTCTGGTGCATAACAGGACTGAGAAGTCTTGTTAAATAGTGCGTCAAGCAATAAGTAAAAATCATGCCTAGTACAGGGGCAATGAGAAGACTTGGTGCACTCAGGACGCACTGCACCGGGTGTCAGATCTGAACAGGCCAGCCATATACTGGATCTAAACAATTGCAACTCTACTCCGCCCAAGAAGGGGGGAACATATGGTTACCAGTTACATACTACCACCAGGATGGTTTGTCGGATACAGCCCCTTGAGATAGTACAAGTACACCGCCGAGGACGACGGTAATGGGTGCCAGATGCATACTAGAACCAGAACAGAGTGATGAATACAGCGTCTGGGGATAGCACCATCACTCCGCATGAAGAGGGGCCATATGATTGTCTAGCACACATTAGAGCCAGGAAAGGGCAATGCAGGAGCCGTATGGGTCACAGATTGTACCAATAGGGCACAGCACTTGGAGATACTACAAATACTCCACCTGAGAATAGGAGTAATCTGGCTGCATGATGCACACTATAATGAGAGCGGAGACATGGCTACAGCATCTGGAAATGGTATAGGTACTCCGCTTGATAAAGGAGTTATATGACTGCATGATGCACACTAGAACCAGACAGGTGTGATAGTTACAGCATTTGGAGATGGTATAGCTACTCTACCTAATAAGGGAGTAATACGGCTGTGTAGTGCAGACTAAAGCCAGACAGGTGTAATGGCTACAGCATCTGGAGATGGTACAGGTACTCCACCTCTTTATGGTGCACACTAGAACCAGAGAGGTCTAATGGCTACAGCCTCTGGAGATGGTACAGGTACTCCACCCAATATGGAGTAATGTGGCTACATGGTGCACACTAGAACCAGTCAGGCATAATGGCTACAGCCTCTGGAGATGGTACAGGTACTCCACCCAATAATGGAGTAATGTGGCTACATGGTGCACACTAGAACCAGACAGGTGTAAAGGCTACAGCCTCTGGAGATGGTACAGATACTCCACCCAATAATGGAGTAATGTGGCTACATGGTGCACACTAGAACCAGTCAGGTATAATGGCTACAGCCTCTGGAGATGGTACAGGTACTCCACCCAATAATGGTGTAATGTGGCTACATGGTGCACACTAGAACCAGTCAGGTATAATGGCTACAGCCTCTGGAGATGGTACAGGTACTCCACCCAATAATGGAGTAATGTGGCTACATGGTGAACACTAGTACCAGACAAGTGAAATGACTATAGCGTCTGAAGATGGTACGGGTACTCCACCCAATAATGGAGTAATATAGTGCATGGAGCGCATTAAAACCAGACAGGTGAAATGGCTATAGCATCTAAATATGGTACAGGTACTCCGCTAAATAAGGGAGTAATATGGTTGCATGGTTCACACTAGCACCAGGGTGGTGTATTGGCTACAGCGTTTGGAGAAGTAAAACGGTGGCCTGGAACACTCTCCAACTAGGAGGGTGTGTTGAATATAGCCCCTGGTAATAGTGAAATTACTCCAGCTGAAAAGGAGATACATTGGAACAAGGAAAGTCTGCCGGATACAGCATTTGGCAGTGGTACGAGTACCCCCTTGTAAAGGGGAATGAGGACATACCTGGGACACCACATGCTAAACACGGCGGCGGGTAAAGCACCACCTACAGGAGAGGCAGCAAGCTGACTTATCTGTGTGGATAATTACCTGTACAACCAGGGGAGTGCCATCTGAAAAGCCACTAAAGGGGATACCAACCCTGGAGAGGAGGTTCCTCAGTGGATATTTGCCTTTGACCACCTAGAGAGATTCTGTATGGTGGAAGACCGCCTGATGCTCTGTTCAGAGTCAGACTGGGTGCAGAGAGGTCCCCCGATAAGGCAGGAAAAACCTGAGGCGTTTCCCTCAGTGCTAGACCCGTCCTGGGAGGAAACCAGGATGTAGGGGGTGAGCGGGACCTATGAGGGGAGACCCTAGGCCGCTATTGGACTCTGCCCCCTGATATGGACCGAGGCAGGAAGCAAAGGACTCCTGAGGGGACCCTATGCTGCCACATGAGGGCAGGGATTTCTGTCCTGGGAGTGACCCGAGGACACAGAGGAGGAGCAGGACCTAGTTGAGACAACCCAAGGTCAATTACAGGACCTGGTGTCTGAGTGTGAGCGTACCCCGTTAGCTGAGGGGGCAGAGGCGGCCGCAGGCAAGCGGTCCAATAACTCCACCATGGATTGGGAGAGTAGCGCTAGATTCCCTATGGCCTGGGACAGGGAAGGGACCCATTCAGGAGGGGCCTACGAAGAAAGGGGGGGGGGGGCAGGGAGCCCTGAGGGAGCCTGGAGAGTTTGTGCCAAGCACTGCACACAAACAGGGACAGGCTGACCACATGGCGACTTTCTACAGCAACGGGCGCACAAAAAATAAGTGGCAACCCCGAAGGTGGGCTGGGAATGGGGGACTTCTCAGCACTGCCAGCCTGGAAGCCGTAAAAAAAGAAAAACAGTCAGCCGGAGGCTGTCCTACCGGACCACAGGTGCTGTGTCCCCGAAGGGGTGCTGCAGCAGTCACAGAAGCGTGCAAGAAGGCTGTATGGGATGATCCTTGATGCTGGAAAAATGGAGGGCCTGAAGCCGGAGTGAAAACTCTGCCCATGGGACTAAAGCCCGCGCTTGAATGAGATGGCGGGGAAGACCCCTGCCAAAAGCCGATAAGAGCGGAGAGGGGCCAGAAAAAAAGCCCGGGAAGCCAGAAGGGGACGGGAGAGGATGCCGGGCCTCAATTAATGAAGTGGCTGGAAAAAGTGAGCGTCAGCGGGATGGAACCGTGGGAAGCCAAGGGCCCTCCGGAAAGAAAAAACATGCGTGGGGGGCTACTGAGGAGCGACGCTCAGGGAAGGGAAAAACAGGGCAAAAGGTGCACCTGGGACACGAGGACAGGCCAGAGAAGATGCGGCCTAGTCCCAGCAGAAGCCAGGGACTAAGGTAGAAGAGAAGGCCGGGGAGGGGCATGAGTGGCCAGGAGAAGAAGGGTTTCCCAGGCCCCCCGAATAAAGTGAAACCCACTCCCTGGCCAAAGGAGGGGAAATAACCCAAGACCCCATGGGACAGGGACGCAGGAGGTAATACTTACCGTCCGGCGTCTTCAGGCGCCGTAGGGTCACCCCTTCGGCAAACTCACACTTATGTGGGATTACCGGCATGCCACTGCGGATGCAGTAATGGGGGACTGGGTGACCAGCGAGGTACTCAAAGTACGTGTCCGCAGGGGGTGCAACTAAAGTGGTTATCCACGATGGAGCCCTATCCTGCAGCAGGCAGAGACCTGCAGACGAAAAGAAAAAGGAATAAAATAAAATAGAAGAATAAAAATAAAAAAGCAGCAAGACCTGCAAAAAAAAAAAAAAAAAGGTGGGTCATGTCTAGACTAAAACTGATTAGCCTAGTCTAGTGCCTGTGGAGAGGGTATAGTCACCTGGGCGGAGCCAACCTTTGGGATATCTAGTGTCGCCTCCTAGTGGAAGCTGGGCGTATACCCATGGTGCTGTGTCCCCCAATGACATTAACGAGAAACTTGCCGTGGCGTACTTTGCGCGCCGCACTATGTGTCCTTCTTTGTTCATTTTGAAAGTTGGGAGGTATGCAACACTGATCCCTTCTTCACATCTGAATGGAGAATTAGCTGCCTGTAGTGTTGCATTTCTCTGCATATACAACTGCCATGAAAAATAAATAAAAGGCTAGAATTTAGAAATGACAAGACCTAAACACAGCACATACTACAGCCTCCGCCTTTACGCCCATCCGGGCAATACCGGAGGTGCCCACCAGATGTCGCTCTAGCGAACCCGACAGGCTTGCTGCACCGCGCTCCCAGCAACCACCGGGGCTCCCAGTGTGCCACGTAACAGGCTGTCGCTGCTACAGTGCGTCTGTCACCGGCACCGCCAGCGTCCAGTCCGGGGGTTTGCCGCCTGTGGGGGCTGCAGCATGGGGGGCGCGCAGAGCGTTGAAATCCCTGGTGGAGGGACAGAAGGCTACCACGTCCTGCGGGTATGTAAGCGCCGTGTCGGGGCCGGGCTGCGCTCAGGCCTTTGTGTATAAAGTCTCAGGGCTGGCATTGTAATTCTCTATGGTTTCTTGGCACCACACCGGGTACTGTAGTCACTGGATGTGAATCAGTAGCCTTAGGCAATGGCTTATGTCTGGAGGTGTGATATTTATGTAGAAAGATGGGACGTGGAAACCGTCAGCAATGCTCATTATAGAAAACCTCCACAGGGAGGCATTAGCCTGCTGTCTGGTCACCCCCTGTAACCTGCACCCCAGTACTAGTATCAGAGGGTGGTATACGCCAAGGTGGCATCTCCTCGGGTGCCCAGGCTGTTGCTTGGCAACTGTGGATACTTAACTAGGCAGAGATCATCCATTAGTCAGCGGGGTCTCCCTTTATTATTACTCTCTGGGGGTTGTGAGACTGTTAGGCTTGCTATAAGGCAACGTGGCCAGTACTTAAAGGGATTGTTCACCCCGGGGACCTTTTATACAGACCCCCTCAGTGTGGCCAGAGCCGTGCAGGTCCTGGGTCTCCCCTTGTCAATATCCGACCTGACGCCTGGCCGCAGCAGTGACTTGTCACTCGTGTTATGTCCCTCGGTCACGTGACACGTTGACGCTGCGGCCGTCAAATGATCCAGCGTCAAACTGGATGTTGCCATTGGGAGCTGGAACCCAGCGGTGGGGGGGATCAGGTAAGTATGATTACCAGCATTCCTTTAAAGGGGTATTCCGATTTCATGAAATCGATGAGTTGTCGTCAGTTTCTGATCGGCAGGGATGCCGGGAGTCACGCCTGCACCAATCTGAAATTATCAATATATCTGTACTATTCCTGAGGACAGGCCATTCATTTCTTGAAACCGGAATATCTCTTTAATAAATATATCTAAAACAAGATGGAATATTTTGCGCAAAATATGCACCGGAATTCATAGGCGGCCCCAATAGTAGCTGTGTGTTGCTGCGAAAATAAGCAACGTCGCTCAGGCCTTCAAGGTAAGGCCACGTTCACATCTCCTGGTCACCAGATCTGACATTGCCAGATTCTACTGATCACCGCCAGATCCCTATTGACTAGAATGAGATTCAGGATCCCATTACAGAAATTAATGGATATCTTGTCGGCTTTGTGTCGGTGTTCGGAAAGCCGCTGTGTGACATGAGGGTAAACTAGTTTATCCAGATCTAGGGAATTGTACTAAGGAATTCTAGCAATGATGGGGTTAATCCTCTACCTCCGTCGATGCAGGAAAAACAATGAGTTTCTGCTGCCAGCGTGTCTGTTTCCAGGTCGGTGCAGAGACTGGACTGTGGGACCGCGCCGGTGTCCTGCATCTTCTGTACGTTGTAGGGGCCATAACATAATGATTTTTACTTTGACCTATTGTGCTAATAGTTATACTGGTCAGTGTAATACACCCCAACTGGTAGCATTGCTGGAATATAGCCAACCATCTGTGTCGTCTCCCACCCGCACCTGAAATAATCGCCTGCTTACACGTGGCCTTCCTGACCTTTTTTGCTCGTATTCAGATATCCCAGTATTAATGGCAGTAGATGACCACCGCTCAAATTGTGTTACCCTGTTGCAGTGCACTGGTCTAGTGGTCTGTGAAGATTTCCACCATCTAGATATAAAGTAAAGTTCCTGAGCCCCCCAAAAGTGAGCGGCTAGACGTATGAGAAGGTTTACTGTAACCCCTGTGTTTTAGTTACTGTATGTATGCAGAATACGTCTCTGCACCTATAACACTTGTAGTACATTGTATTATATGGCTGCATACATGTTGTATGAAGAATATCGCACATTGCTCCAGCGGCATACAGGAGACAACACGGGGCTTCCTAAATGGAATTACTCCAGGATGTAGAGTAGAAGGCACCACGTTCATTATTCAGCAGGGCTGCTCTAGGAGACTGCTGGTTTCATATATATATATATATATATATATATATATCTGTAGCTTAGGAATTCTGAAAGCCATAAAACCGTTATTCTAATAATGAAAGGAATGTACGAAATTAGGAAAATATAGCAAAAAAAATGCTGAAAACAGCGAGCAAAAATTCACCTTTACAACCTGCACTTTATGCAGTGACTGAGCATGCCCCTAAAATGTACATCTCGCCATAGTTTCTCGGAGCGCTGATGACCTGACGGTTTCTGTTCTCAATAGGTACAAGAAAATTCCCCTGGACACAGAGCTGGACTGGAGCCATTCTTTGATTTCATCGTTTCTATAAACGGGCTGAGATTGGTAAGTACTACGTGTGCCATGGTCGACTTTGGCACCGCACACAGACATTTTGACATGGGTTTGGTGTGTTGTAGGTGAGATGTGCCAATATCTTGGATACATCTATGAATATGAAACGGAGGTTGCAGGGTTCACACCCATATCAGGTGTTGTAAGCATGGTTAAAGGCATAGACGGTTATGGCATATCCACAGGAATGTCTGATAGATGCGGGGCCCACCTTTTGGACCTGCATCTCCAGGACAGGTGGACCCCCGACCCCGTCCCGCCACAGCCAGGCTGTGAGAAGTGGCCGAACGTTGGATAACCCCTTATTAGAGGACTTGTGGACCTGCAAACAGCACATCTCTGTGGGATAGTGAGCTGGGCTAGATGGATAGCCCCTTCGGGGTCTTAGCTGCTCTTGTTGATTCACCTTTTTTTAAATATTTTTTTTCCTTCCTTAGAATAAGGACAATGACACACTTAAGGATCTGCTTAAGGCCAGTGTTGAGAAGCCCGTGAAAATGGTAGTGTACAGCAGCAAGACGCTGGAACTGAGGGAGACAACGGTTACCCCCAGCAATATGTGGGGAGGACAAGGCTTGCTGGGAGTCAGCATCAGATTCTGTAGCTTTGATGGAGCCAATGAGAATGTGTGGCATGTGCTGGTGAGTACCGCAGGGGTGGTAAAAGTGACGAGACCTCTTGAGATACGTGTTTATATCTTCAAGATTTCTGTGTAAATTACTGGATGCGATTCGTAAGGTTTTTGGTAACTGCATGCATCAGCTTCCTTCACAGAAGATTTATATATTTATTTTTTGCTTGCTTTTTCTAGGAAGTAGAGCCAAATTCTCCTGCGGCATTAGCTGGTTTGAGACCCCACACAGACTACATAATTGGAGCAGACACTGTAATGAATGAGGTAATATGGCTTGTCGTGTGTGCACATTGTGGTACAAGTGGATAATATATGCGTCCACATGATGTTGTAATAGATAAAGGACCACTAGGGAAATCTGAAAAGATCTGCTATTATTAAAGGGGTTCTCCAGGCTTTTAACATTGATGATCTATCCTCAGGATAGGTCATCAATATCAGATCAGCGGGGGTCCGACACCCGGAGACGGTGCGTGCAGTGTGCATGTGCCGTCTCCTGTATCTCTTCCTGCTCACCGCTGCTGTCTATTGCAAAGCAGCGGTGAGCAGGAAGAGACAGGAGACAGCACGTGCTCACTGCTCGCGGCGTCTCCTCATACAGCTGATCGGCGGAGGCGCCGGGTGTCAGACCCCTGCCGATAGGATATTGATGAACTATCCTGAGGATAGGTCATCAATAGTAAAAGCCCAGAGAACCCCTATAACCCTATATACATTATTATGGAAATATGAGAGGAAGCGGCTGCTCACAAAGACGGTAAATTGTGTTCTTCTACACATCAAGCATAGTGAAGACCTTAGGTTTACTTTCCCTGCAAGGTCTGTATGAAAAATCAGGCTGCTAAAGTGTCCTAGTACAAATGGGAATAAGGCATTGGCTATAAGCGTGGTTCTACAAATGGATAAACACACTGTGACTATACTCTGAAATACATGAAAGTATTCAGTAAAGCCACAGACTAATGTGCCTGGGAGTCTGTATGTGTCTTTCTGAATGTAAGATTTGTGCCTTTCAGTCAGAAGATCTGTTCTCTCTCATTGAGACCCATGAAGGAAAGCCTTTAAAACTGTATGTGTATAACACGGACACAGACAACTGTAGAGAGGTGGTCATTACCCCAAACTCGGCCTGGGGTGGAGAGGGCAGGTAAGAGAGTCTGATGATGCTTCAGCAGTTTGTTGCTTCCATAACATCATATATTGTTATGTATTATATTGTAATATACTTCCTGTAATATTATGTTACATTAAAGGGCTTATCTGAAGTCTAAAAAATCCCCCGAATGCCCAGGACCCTCGTATACATTATACTTACCTGCTCCCTGGCACTCGCGTCTAGGGCTGTATCAAACGATTATTTTAGCAATCGAGTATTCTACCGATAATTATTCCGAATAATCGAATACTAATAAGAAAAAATGAATTAATAGATTGTTTGCCATCAGCTCCGTTCCCCCAGTGCCTTCAGCTCTCCCCCACCATAGTGCCTTCAGATCCACTCCCATCAGCCCCTCCATTGCCATGTGATGTCCCCCACTGCCATCAGATCAGCCCCTCCATGCCATGTCCCCCACTCCCCTAGTGTCATCAGCCCCGCCATGCTATCCATTGCCATGTCCCCCAGTTCCTCCATGCTATCCATTGCCAATTGCCATGTCTCCCATTCCCCCAGTGCCATCAGATCAGCCCCTCTATTGGCATGTCCCCCTCCCCCAGTGCCTCCATGCCATCCATTGCCATGTCCCCCCTCCCCCAGTGCCTCCATGCCAGCCACTGCCATGTCCCGCCTCCCCCAGTGCCTCCATGCCATCCACTGCCATGTCCCCCAGTGCCATCAGATCAGCCCCTCCATGCCATGTCCCCCAGCGCCATCAGCCCTTCTATGCCATCATTGTCCCGTCCACCACTCCCCCAGCGCCATCAGCCCCTTCACCCCCCTCAATGTTCACAGTAGCCCCAGAACTGGAACAATACAGCTTCATCCATTGTGTAGTGGACGGCACTGGTTACTGCAGTGCAGCAGCTACCAGCTCCATTCATTGCTCAGTGGACAGTTGTGTAGTTCCGATGCTGGAGCTACTGCAGGGCAGCTGATCATCAGGGGTGTGGAGTGTTGGACCCACGACAATCGTATATAGATGTCCTAAGGATAAAATCCTTGACAATTATTTTTAAATGATGGTTGCAGTTTCACTTGTCCTGTGTCTACATTACATTACTTTTTCCTTTATTCATCAGTTTTGCTTTGTTGGTCAGCTGAATTTTTCTTCCTTCTTCTACAGCTTAGGATGTGGAATAGGTTATGGTTACCTTCACCGGATACCTACTCGACCATTTGAAGAAGGAAAGAAAATCTCTCTGCCAGGACAGTCACCGGGGGCCCCGGTGAGTCCTTTAAAAGACGGCTTTACAGAGGTTTGTATGTCTTACCGTGGTACAGTTTTTCCAGCACTGTTTGTCCATTTAACCTGTTATGTAGAGCCATACAGACGAGCTATCCATTCTCTCACAGTCCCTAACTCCATGTAGCTTAGAGAGTCAAACTAAGGTCTCTGTATATGAAAGCCGTACAAGGCTGTGCTACTAGAGGACTGGAGCACTTTCTTGGCTCTCTGAGCATTAAATAAAACATTGGGGCAAATAAAATACCTCTCCTATTTCTCCCATGGCTCCTCTTTCGAGTCATTGGTTCAGACTGGAGAAGTCAGGGCCTGGATGTTCTATACAAAGTCACTGTCACGTTATTGTGTCTTTAATTGTATGATGCAGTCAACATATGCCAGATTTATGGCTGGTTTGAAATTTGAAGCAAATATTTTTTTGGTCAGAAATGAGTTGATAAATTAAAGGATTTGTCCCATCTGGAAGTCTCTTCTTAGAATTTTCCCCTGATACTCTTTCCCTCAGTTATCAGATGAGGTCATCGGAGTTGCCGCCTGTGGTCACTTAATTGAACAGGCAACCGTGTGAACGAGCATTGCTGGCAGCTCTCTGCTGTTTCAGAGCTTGGATCACCCTCTGAAATGTCTGCATGCCATTACTGTCCCCTCTGTATGAACCCTTTCACTATGGGAGGAAAGATTGTAAGTGACATTATAATAGTGGATTGTTTCCCCTCTGTATGTAGCCTATTGTATGGTGAATGCTAAGAGAGGCCAATGTATATCTCGGCTTCATCATTTCTTTTATTCTAGGTCCAGCTGTCATCTGTAAATTCCCTTCCAACATTGCCTGTTGCAACCACAGGAATTGAAGGAAGTCTGTCCGGACTGTCACTTAATGCTAACTCGCCTGCTGTCACCAGTGCTCTTAACTCAGGTATACATCGGCAGATATTTACTGGCTAAGTGCACTAGAAATCTGGCCTAGTTTGTGGTGAAAAACTGGTGTACATGCCTTTCACCAGATTTGAGGTTTAGATATTTAGTGCACCTCATTAGCACATGCCAAACAGGCGGCAATAAGGAGGAGAAAAGTGTCAAAAATGTCTAGCAAGATTTACCATACAGCATACACCACATATGCTTGTGTATCTCTGTACGCTGAGCACCATCGCGGTTGCGGTGCTGCAGGACACCAACTCCGTTTTTACCCAGATGCACCAACCTGGGACTTTAGCTATACTATATGAGCGTGCACCACTGTGATACTTGGCTGCATCCTCTGCCTGGTGTAGTTTTAAGCTGCCTCACTATGTTTTGTGGAATCTGATAACATGAAGCCTGGATCATTACGGATACACTGATGCAGAAATACGTATTTTATTTTTATAACTTCCTTTATTTTTTCCTCTTTCGCAGGTTTACCAACAGTACCTGTATTAACGCCACAAATCAACCACACCCTCACCACTGTTCCTCTAAATCCAGCTGTTTCACTACCAGGTAAATTCAAGCACTACTTAGGGGTAGGTCAGACTTAAAAGCGTTGTTATACTAATCTGATGTGGAGCTGGTAAACTAATAAAATAACTCCCCTTCACAAGCCCCTCCAATTTAGCACTGCTGCTCCTTGTTCTGCCATTGACATACTGTTGTGGCTGCAACTATAAGGTCCTATATACCGATGCAGCCAGTCATGCAGTGGTCTCAGGCAGCTAACTGATGAGGCCAGCGATTAGCTGCAGCTGTATATGGGATGTCACCACTGCAGCCGCAAGAGTACGTCAATGGCTGCAGCTTATGGAAGAGGAAGCAGAAGTGGTGCTGGATGAAGTGGGTGCTGTAGAAGGTGAGGTATGTTATTTATTATTTTACCAACACTACATTAGATTAGTATAAGGAAGTTTTTAACTTTGACAGCCCCTTGAAGATTGGTGTTTCATATGGCAGTCCTAATAAGAACTGCCTTATGAAACACTGGACTAAAAAGCGCCAAATTTATTAAGACGTGCAAGCCTCTTAATAAATGTGGTTTATCTTCTGGCATGTGTTAGAAAATCAAATCTACGCTACCTATGTGCTGTTTTAGATGTGAGCTATAATGTACCCCAGTTATTGGTGTAATGTACAGTAAATTTGTTAACACAAGGGAGGGAGTCTCCTCCCATTGTCCTCACAAATTGTTGAGAACGTTTTTAAAAAATGGCACTTTCTAAAAAATAAAAATAAAATTAGCGACTTGTATGTCAGAACAACAAAATTGAGCCACTTACTATTTTTTTTATTTTTTTGGGGCAGATCTTTCCTGTCTGTAAGGCTAGTTTCACATCTGTGTTTACCTGATCCTCTGCCAAAACAGCCTGCTGGAGTTCACTGTATTCGATATAGCTGGATACTGCTGTTTACCACTGGAGCCCATTGCACCATTTTGTGTCTGGCTGGATCCCATTATAGTCTATGGGGTCCAGCAGTGAACTGCAGTATTTGGCTATGCTTAAAATTAGCTTTTGGGCTCATGCACACGACTGTGGTTTGGTTCCGCATGTTTTTGAGGGTTGGATGCAGACCCATTAACTTCAGTGGGGTCGTAAAAGATGCGGACAGCACTCTGTGTGACGTCCGCAAAATTATAGAAAATGTCTTATTCTTGTCCGCATTTTGGACAAGGATAGGAGTGTTCTGTTAGGGTCCGGCCTTTCCATTCTGCAAAAATACGGAATGCACACGACCGGTATCCATGTTTTGCGGATCTGTAATTTGCTGAATGCAAAACAGCCAATTGGCCTGTGCATGAGCCTTTAGCCTGCAAAAATGATGTATTGACGATGGTAGATAAATTTTAATGAATTTAACATCCAGAAGCTCCGGCTGTGTTACTGACACAAAGTTAAAGCATACCTTGATGACATATGTTGGATAATTAAACCATCTATGCACTGTACATGACTGACTTATCCTTACTCTTTCTTTAGGTCTCATGCCATTATCCACTGGGCTCCCCACATTACAGAATTTACCCAATTTACCCAATTTACCCAATCTTAACATACCTGCACCCAGCCTAATTCCCAGACCCGGCTTCCCAGACTTGACACACAATGGTATGTTCAACATGCAAGAATGAAGTTCTTAAAACTGAAATCTGTTGAGAGCTTCATCCTGCAGCAGATAATGATCAGATCATTGCATCACACGGCTATCAGTAACATCTAATCTCGTCAATCTTTGGCATGCCAGATGCTGTGAAACTACACCTCCCAGCATGCACGCTTTCTCGGCTATTCTGGTAACTCCCATAGAAGTGAAATGAGGATTCTGGAAGTTGTCGTTTCAGAACAGCTGGAGGTTGCTGATCTAATCCCTCAGCAAGAAATCGGCTGCTTTGGCAGTCTTATTTTAAAGGGGTTTTCTGAGATATTTTTTTTTTTAACTGATGATCTATCCTCTGGCACCTGTGCTCGCAGTGGAGCCACGGCCCTCTCTCAGCTTTCCCAAGGCCATGTGACGTCACGTTCATCGTTGCAGCTCATTGAAGTGAATGAAGCTAAGTTTTGTGGTACCAAGCACAGCTGCTATAGAATGGATGGTCCTGTGCTTAGTGGGCTGAGAGAAGGCTGTGGCGCTACTGCAAGCAACGGTGTGCCTTCTCAAACAGCTGATCAGCGGGGGTCCCTGATGTTGACCCCTCTCCCCGATCAGATACTTAAGATCTATCCAGAGGATTGTTCATCAGTTAAAAAAAACAACAACATCTCGTAAACCCCTTTAAACACGACTTACTTATTCAAGGAGCTAGTGATGCCTCTGTGTAATAGACTAGATCTGTCTGTCTAATCACATCAGAATGAACTAATTTCCCCAATGAAATGCCTGCCCAGCCAATCGCTGGCCCCACAGGTGGCAATCGCTGGCCCCACAGGTGGCAATCGCTGGCCCCACAGGTGGCTCGCCTCAGCCAGTGATTGGTGGAGCAGGCATTTCCTGTATGTCGAGAGGGACCTTATTAACCAAGACTAAATTTAGAATGACTGGATCATTTAAACTGGGACCTGGGGATCCAAACAGATCTAATCGTATCAACCTCTCCATATTGTGTATTCCTGTTTCTTTGACCACTTTGCTATATAAAAGTCTCTCCATGTAAATATACAATACCCATATTCATTTCTGAAAAATAGATTATAAGTGGTATTTCTGATTTATATTTGGATGCAATTTCTCTAATTCTTCTATTAAAATGCTCTTCATTGCAGTGTCAGCCTTGCCACCAATTGGCCCCTTACCAACACTGAACCTGGCAGGACTCCCTCCCCTTACAGTGAATCCTCAGTTCCCCACATTTCCTCTGGCAAGCAACCCAATTCCTTCACTGCTGGACCAGATCCCTGCACCCTCAGTGGAAAATGGCACATCTACAGTGGCGGACACAAGCAGCGCGGACCTTCCTGCCAAACAGAAAGTTACCGTCAGCAGCACAGAAGCAGCAGTGGCTGAATCCTCATAACGTGGATCCATCCGGCTTCTTGTATTTATTTAGCCACAAGAATGTGTTCCAAGATGCAAACCATCATTAATCTCATACTAGTGTGTACTTGTATAGGAGATCTGTAAATACAGAGAAATCTAGTTATGGAGAAGAAATGAGGTTATCGAAGATAGAGAAGACACACGGGGAGACGTCAACCTCTTACTCGGAGATGTAAATTATTTTAGCAGAAATTAATTTCCAGCCAAATTGTGTTTAATAAAAGGTTACAGCACGTGCACTCTTACTATGTGTATGGTTTCTGTCTCGCCCACTCCTGCGGTAGGCGCCTGCTCTGTTGTTCTAGGTCAGTACCATAGAACAGAAGCTTTATTCTCGAGCGTTCTACACGTGGCCTTCGGGGATATGAAGAGAATGTTAATGTTTTAAATGAAACAATTTTAAGATTTGCGATTTACATACAGCAATAAATTACTGGCGTTTTACACTATTATTTGTGTTACTTTTGTGTTTTTTTTTTTTTTCAGTTCCTCATAAGGGCTAAAGGGGTTCGACTTAATTCTGCACACTTTGGATCCTGTCTGCACAGATTCTATAATGTACATGGTCCTGCAGATAGAAAGGCACTTGGTGAACAGAACATGGAAAGCTTGGCCACCTGCAGTCAAGTGCGGAAAGGCATAATCAGTATTAGGTCCCATGCACATAACCCCATTCATTTTAATGGGTCTTCAAAAAATACGGACAGCAGACCATGTGCTGTCTCCATCCGTATGTCTGTTCTGTGGCCCTGTAAAAAAAAAATTAAACATGTCCTATACTTGTCTGTTTTGCGGACAAGGATTTGACTTCTCTACATGGGAATAAATAAATGACATGCACACAGTAGGGATCTGTGTTTTGCACACAATTGCCTTAATTTAACCCTTTGGATACCGGAGGTTTTTTCGTTTTTATTTTTCTTCCCTAAAATTCCAAATGGGGTGGAATTGTAAAAAACAAACGCAATCCCTCCACCGTTTTACGGGTTTTGTTTACGGCAAAACTGACCCATGCCCTTTATTCTTTGGATAGAAAGGACCAGCACTCGCTTTAGTAGTAATTTCAAATGGATTTAATGGTCACATACAAGTGGTAAGTGACGCGTTTCGGCTACTGTGAGCCTTTGTCAAACACATTCCCGGGACGCGCGCACCGCATCGCATCGCTGAAAGCAGAAGTGCCACTTGTATCTTCTCTCGGATCTTCATTCTTTGGGTCAGTACGATTACAACGATACCCCATATGTATAGGTTCTTTATGTCTAAGGCCTCATTCACACATCAGTGTTCGGTCAGTGATTTTCAACCAAAACGAGGTGCAGATCTTTCCCTTATACCAGGGCTGGCCAATCTGCGGCTCTCCTGCTGTTGTAAAACTACAACTCCCACCATTCCCTGCTTGTAGGCTGATAGCTGTAGGCAGACTGGGCATGCTGGGAGTTGTAGTTTTGCAACAGCTGGAGAACCGCAGGTTGGCCAGCCCTGCCTTATACCATATGTCTGTGGAGGCTCCAATCCTGGTTTTGGCTCACAATCACTGATGGAAGTCACTAACCAAAACACTGACATGTGAATGAGGCTTAAATAGTGTAAAAATAAATTTAAACTTTGAGAAATTTTTTTGTTTTTTTATATCGCCATATTCTGACCCCCATAACTTTTTTTTTATACTTATGTCTACTGAGCTGTTTAGGGGCTCATTTTTTGCGGAACAATCTGTACTTTTAATTGATACCATTTTGGAGTATGCGTGAAGAGAAGCAATGAAAAAATGGTAAATCGGCCATTTTGACCCTTTTTTCCTTTACGCCATTCGCCGTATTGGAATTTTTTTTATTTTAATAGTATGGCCATTTTTGGTCGCGGTGATACCCATGATGTTTTATATTTATTGTTATTTAGGTATTTATTTTTTAATTATATGGAAAGGGGGGTGATTTAAACTTTTTTTATATATTTTTTTTACTTTTTGTGATCATTATGTGCCCCCACATATGAGCTTATTACATTTTTTTTATTTTTATTTTGGTTCATCAGGAATTTATTATTACCAGTAGCTTATTTTGCTTACTTTTGCTCATTTCTTATCCTGGCCTGCCATCTGGTGGCCAAAATAAGAATTGCAGTTTGAATACTGTTAGCTTACTCAGTAAAGCTACCGGTATTCAGCGCAACTACCTATGCCCGGAGTGGACACACGGGGCATAGGTAGGAAGCGGCTTTTCCGCATTTAGGTGCCGTGATCTCACTTGATCACGGCATCTAAAGCATTTAATTACCGCGATCTGCATTATTGCCGGTCACGGTAATTAGCCGCACGTCTCTGCTGTATGAAACAGCAGAGATCTGCCGGCCATGACGCCCGCTGCATGTGCGAGCGGGCGTCATGTTTACACATCGCACCAGTGCCGTACATGTATGGCGCTGGTAGCCTAAGGGTTAAATGGGGCTGCAAAAATGATTAGGCCCAATGCACACAATTTCCAAGAAATGCGGAAAGCACACTTTGCTTTCCGATCCTTGGCCCCGCCCAAAAATTTGAACATTTCCTATACGTTTTGCAGACCACGATGGGACTTTTCTATAGACGGGGAAAAAACCAATGGCACGGTTGCATGCATGAGGCCTTAGAAATCCAGTGGGCTGCCTCCAGGGCACTGGTTCCCCAAAGCATACTAAGGCCTCATGCACACAACCGTTGTTTGGGTCCGCATCCGAGCCGCCGTTTTTGCGGCTCGGATGCGGACCCATTCACTTCAATGGGGCCGCAAAGGATGCGGATAGCACTCCGTGTGCTGTCCGCATTCGTTGCACCGTTCCGTGGTCTCGCAAAAAAAATATAGCATGTCCTATTCTTGTCCGTTTTGCGGACAAGAATAGGTATGTCTACAATGTTTTTTGCGGATCTGCGGTTTGCGGACCGCAATAAACAGCACAGTCGTGTGCATGAGGCCTAAGGCAGCAGCAAGGGCTTTTCTGCTGTACCATAGAGATGACAAACCTCATGCTTGCTCAAAGATGCTAAGCAAAACGGTCTACACCTCAAAGTAAAAATATAACCCTGGTCAATAATGGTATGCTTTACCTGCACCTTAACTGTGCTTTATGAAGTAGGAATAGTAGAAGGGATTTACCCAAAATGGAAAAATTGTTCAGGGCATGGCCAATGGTAATTAGGTTGGAAATTGATGCTCTCTCTTACAGCGGGTTTGCACGTGTCAGGGTATTCCGTTATAGGTTCCGTTTATAATGGAATTCGTAAGATGGAATGCAAAGCGGAAGCCTTTGAGAGGCAGTCCGTGTTGATCCGTCATAATAGAAGTCTATGGGCAAGCATAACGGATCCATCTGGTTTCCATTATGCAGGACGGAAAACAAAGTCCTGGCGACAGGATGCACCTTAAAAGAAAATCTATCTGGTATTTTTATTTTTTTTATGTGCAGTATGAAACTAGTAATGGACCTTTTTAATAGAGGTAATTTTTAAAGTTGAGCGGACACCTGGATGTTCGGGTTCGGCCGAACTTCACAAAAAAGTTCGAGTTTGGGACCCGAACTTGACCCCATTGAAGTCAATGGGAACCCGAACTTTGGAGCACTAAAATGGCTGTAAAAAAAAGTCATGGAAAGGGCTAGAGGGCTGCAAATGGCAGCAAAATGTGGTTGAGAGCATGGCAAGTGCTCTGCAAACAAATGTGGTTAGGGAAATTACTCAAAATAACATAAAATACGTAAAAAAAATCATCTTGATCTAGGAGGAGGCGGTGGATGTGGCGGTGTAGGTGGAGGAGGTATCCAACACTGGTTTTTGGTTATGTTTATTTTATTTTATTGTTTAAATTTGGGTAGACCCCAAAACATTGGTAAATATAACCTGTGATAACCCCCCCTCCAGCCGTGCTAAATCAACTTTCGATGTTCTTTTCTGCGCCTACCATGGTGATCACGGGTAGCGGGGAATCAGGGTTCCAGGCTGGAGAGGTAGCCTGAGAAAAGGATACCACGTCCAAGGGAGGTCAATGGATGAAATTAAATGTGATTGAGCGACAAATTATTGAAGCAGAAGCTTCCAAGTAAAGGAGGGGGCGCGCGGCAATTACCCACTCCTGACTCGTGGAGGTAGTGACAATAAATAATACAGGACTCTTAAGATGCCCTGTTATTTGAATGATTAATAAAAAATTACAGGAAATGTCACTGGGGTATTTTGGATTTGAAAACGTTAGACAGGAGAGGCCCTGCTGCCGCTTTGGTGACGCAAGATAACTTCTGCCTGATCGCACGTCCCTGTGACGTCCACGATCCAATTGGATATCTTCTCTATCAACTTTCGATGTTCTTTTCTGCACCTACCATGTTGATCATGGTTAGCGGAGAATCAGGGTTCCACGCCAGACAGGGAGCGCGAGAAAGGGATACCACATCCAAGGGAGGTCAATAGCTGCAATGTGATTGAGCTGAAATGTGGGACAAGTTATTAAAGCGGAATGATCGAATGAAAGGAGGGGGCGCACGTCAATTAAAGACGAATTTTTGAATTTTAAGTCCCTGTCACCCATGCAGAGCAGGGGTTTTTCATCGGCAAAAATGGGTTAATGTCACCCACCAATGGAACAGACGATTTTGTTAAATTTTGGTCCCTGTCATCTATGCAGAGCAGGGGTTTATTCACGGCAAAACTGTGTTCATGTCACCCACCAATTGAACAGACGATTTTACAAAAATTAGGTCCCTGTCACCTATGCAGAGCAGGGGTTTGTATACGGCAAAATTGGTAAAATGTCACCTGACAATGTAACAGACGATTTTTTTGAAATTTAGGTCCCTGTCACGGCAATTCATGGCAAAAATGTCACCCAAGAATGTAACAGACGCTTTTGCACCCTGCTCCCTCTTTTGCTTTGCTGGTGCCTCAGTGTGACCACCGCCTCTTCCTCCGAACTAGACAGGTCACTCCCATGACCTTGATTCCATGTGGGGTTTAATATCTCATCATCCTCCACATCATCTTCCACCCACTCTTTACCCCTGCCCTCCTTGTCGGTCTGCAGACTGCAGAAAGCTGCAGCAGTTGGCACCTGTGTTTTGTCATCATTAGAGACGTGCTGCGGTGGTCTTCCAATGTCCTCATCCTGAAACATAAGTGATTGGGCATCAGTGCACACAATCTCTTCCACTTCTGGTGCAGGGCTATGTGGATGGCCCACGGAAACCCTGCCAGCAGAGTCATCAAAAAGCATAACAGACTGCTGCATGACTTGGGGCTCAGACTGCTTGCCTGATTTGAAAGGGGGTGAGTTGAAAGACAGATGGCTATCGGCTGTAGGTGCTAACTCTGATCTTTCAGCAGGGGACTGGGTGGGAGACAATGCGAAGGAACTTTAGGCACTGTAAGCCCCCCAATCTACTATAGTCTGTACTTGTTCTGGCCTCACCATTCATACTGTCCTAAATGCAGTGTAGGCCGCAAATGTACTTTCTAGCGCCAAAGATGAGCATTTGTCACCCAACAATGTAACAGGCAAATTAGTGAAATGTATTTCCCTATCCACTAGGTAGAGCAGGGGTATATCACAGCCAAAAATTGGTGAATTTGAATTTCACCCGACAATGTAACAGACAAATTAGTGAAATGTATTTCCCTATCCACTAGGTAGAGCAGGGGTATATCACAGCCAAAAATTGGTGAATTTCACCCGACAATGTAACAGACAAATTAGTGAAATGTATTTCCCTGTCTACTAGGTAGAGCAGGGGTATATCACAGCCAAAAATTTAGGATATGTAACCCACTAATGTATCCGACAAATTAGTGAAATTACTTAAAATAAAATACGTAAAAATTTAAAATAATAATCTTGATCTATGAGGTGGAGGTCCATATGGAGTAGGAGGTTGAGGAGGCGGTGGATGTAGCGGTATAGGTGGAAGTGGAGGATCAGGAGGTAGCCAACACTGGTGTTTGGTTTTAATTTTTGTTTGTTCAAATTAGGGTACACCTCAAAAGAGTGTGAAATATCAAAAATACAACAATGAGAAATTGCGTTGGAGTATAACAATGGCTGGGTAAGGCCGGTATACATGTCTATTCTGCACAAGGTATGGACAAGTCCTGTGGGATCCATGCCTGGTTCATTTTAATGAACGTGAGCTTGTCCACATTGGCTGTGGACAGGCGGCTGCACTTGTCTGTGATAACGCCCCCTGCCATGTTAAACACATGTTCAGATAATACACTGGCTGCAGGGCAGGCCAGCACCTCCAAGGCGTAAAGGGCAAGCTCAGGCCATGTGCCCAATTTAGAGACCCAGAAGTTGAAGGGGCAGACCCATCATTCAGTACGTGTAGGCGTATGCACACATACTGCTCCACCATGTTGCTGAAATGCTGCCTCCTGCTAAGACGTTCCATATCAGCTGGTGGTGCTGGCCACCCAGTAATCAGCACAAGTTAGAATGTGGCCAACTCGGCGGTTGTTGCGGAGACACTTTAACATGTAATCGCTCATGTGTGCCAGCTGCCCAGAGGCAATGACAAGCTGTCCTCTGTGGGAGGTGTATCGTCTGTGTCCTCTGTATCCCCCCAGCCACGCACTAGTGATGGCCACGAGCTGGCTTGGGTGCCACCCTGCTGTGAACACGGTTCCTCCTCATCCTCCAGAACTGTGCCCTGGCTGGACAATTGTGTACCTGGCGTATGTGGGTGCAGGAGCCCACCCTCGGAGCCACTTGTGAATGACTGGCCTGAAACCCTTGTAAATGATCCCTCTTCCTTCTGTGCCACATCCTCTTCCATCATCGCCCGAAGCGTTTTTTCAAGGAGGCATAGAAGTGGGATAGTAATGCTGAGAACGGCGTCATCCGCACTGGCCATGTTGGTGGAGTACTCGAAACAGCGCAACAAGGCACACAGGTCTCGCATGGAGGCCCACTCATTGGTGGTGAAGTGGTGCTGTTCCGCAGAGCGACTCACCCGTGTGTGCTGCAGCTGAAACTCCACTATTGCCTGCCACCTTGTGGTCACGCATGAGGCGGTGAGCGGGAAGGCCGAAGTTACGCTGCAGGGCTGACAGGCAAGCAGCAGGGTGAGAATGCCGAAAGCGCGCACAGACGGCCCGCACTTTCTGCAGCAGCTCTGACATATTGGGGTAATTTTTAAGGAATTTCTGCACCACCAAATTTAGAACATGTACCAGGCAAGGGATGTGCGTCAAACCGGCTAGGCCCAGAGCTGCTAAGAGATTTCCCCCATTATCGCACACCACCAGGCCAGGCTTGAGGCTCACTGGCACAAACCACTCATCGGTCTGTTGTTCCATGCCCGTACACAGCTCCTGCGCGGTGTGGGGTTTGACCTGCAAACAGATACGTTTTAAAACTGCCTGCTGTCGTTTACCCCTGGCTGTGCTGAAGTTGGTGGTGAAGGTGTTACGCTGACCAGATGAGGAACCGGAGTTGGAGGAGGAAGCAACAGGAGGCAAAGAGAAGCGCCCTGCAATCCTCGGTGGTAGAAGGACATGCGCCAAACTGCTATCCGCCTCAGGCCCAGCCGCCACTGCATTTAACCAGTGTGCTGTTAGGGAGATATAACGGCCCTGACCGTGCTTACTGGTCCACGTATCCGTAGTTAGGTGGACCTTGCCACAGATGGCGTTGTGCAGTGCACACCTGATTTTGTCCCCCACTTGGTTGTGAAGGGAAGGGATGGCTCGCCTGGAAAAGTAGTGGTGGCTGGGCACGACGTACTGTGGGACAGCCACCGGCATAAGGCTTTTAAAACTCTCCATCTCCACCAGACGGAATGACAGCATTTCAAAGGCCAGTCATTTGGAAATGCTGGCATTCAGGGCCAGGGATCACGGGTTTGAGAGATGGAGAGTTGAACACTTCCATAGGACATTGTGGAGATGCTTGGTGACTGTTGAGGGAAGTGTTATATTTAAATATATATGTATATATGCCCTGACATATATACATGTATATTGGCCCTTGGCTGTGGGCCCGTCCAGGTGGGACCGGTGGATATACATGGAGATGTATGTAGGCCCCCTTGACAGGCATACATCTCTATGTATATATATATATGGATGGGCTTATGGTCACTTATGTGTGTGTATGTGTGCATATTTATGGATGTGCCCCAAACATCCATGGATATGCATACACTTATAAATATATCTATATGTGTATATATATGTGTATGGATGTGCCCCAAGCATCCATACACATATAATATAAGAACAAGATGTGCCCCCCCCTCCCCCTCCTGCAGGGGATGAGAAGGTCACCAGATGGCTGGACAATTATGTCCAGCCTCTGGTGACCTCAAAAGGCATAGGATCAATAGAGATCCGATGCCTTTTGGTATTTAACTATCCCCAGCCGTTGGGGATAGTTAACATAACAGAGAGAGGGAAACAAACGTCCCTCCCTCTGTTATCTGCACACCTCCCGCGCGATAATTATTGCACCGCATGGTATGCAGATGCGCTACAGGCGGAGGATCAAAGGAACCCTCCGCCTGGAAGCGCGCTCCGGGATGCGCGGGCCGGTGCGGTGACGTCATATCACCGCGCCGGCCCACGTGTTCTGGCCGGCGGCGCGCACGTGCACCTCTGGACGCGCTGCCTCGGGAGCGAGCGCCGCCAAACTTAAATAGTCCGGCGGCGCTACGCTGAGGCACCTTTTGAAACAAGCCCCAGCCGGAGAGGTTCATCCCTGGACAAACGAGCCCCCCTGGACAACAAGCATAATACCCTAAGTATCATTATAATATTTAACCCTTGCTCCCCCCCATACCATATTAACCCTTATTATCTGCTACCCTATTTCCCCCCCCCCATACAATATTCCCTCTACCACCAACGAACCCTTCCTGTTAACCCTTGCTACCACCAACGTACCCCCCCACTGGACCCTTGATACACCCCTTATCCCCTTGGTTACCCCTAATCCCTCTATACCCTTACATACATATACCTTCACCCCCTGATCCCTTGGTTACCCTTACCTTCTCCTGCCCTGAGTCCAGCTTTTCTCCTAATATCCCTTGTGTTCCCCCAGGACATCCCTCATATATCCGTAATAACCCCTTGTCATTCCCCGTAGGGATAGTATATTGTCAGGATTGGGTGGGCTGCTGGTAAAGTGTATGTATGTGTATTATTGCCATTGTAGTTAGATTTTGGGGAGGACTTGGGGCTGCGTTAGTGTAGTCAGAACTGTATTAGTGTGTTGTTATAGTGTGTATACTCATATTGCTGTGTGCCGCTATAACTATATATGTCTATTCCTTTGATATAGATATATATAGCTATAAACATTTATATTCCTTTGTATTAGTAAGTCGCCACAGCAATTGTTGTAGTTTACTGTGGTACTGTATTATCAGTGTATTACATGTGTTATGTTCTGTAAGAATTAATAAATACGGTGTTATTTATACCTATTGTGTAACTTGTGGTTACTAGCGGTAGTTAGTAAGGCGCAAGCAGCTAGTTTAGTGAGTAGCGTAGGGCAATCAGTAGTGTTTTGTTGTTAAGTAAGGCATAAATAGGCGGAGCTATCATAAGACGACTCACGCCTATTTATGAATATTAATTATTGAGATTTGCATAAATATCAATAATTAATACCCCCTTTAACAGTGACCCAGGTGGTGGCGTTGCTGGCAGATCCTCTGTTTGCGGGGAGGCAGGTGCCACTGTCACTCCAGAGGTGGATGAAGAGGCCGGGACTGCAGCAGAAGAGGAAGCAGGAGGAGCCAGAGACCTTTCTTGGTTTTTGGTGTCTACTCCACTGCAGCTCATGCTTTGGACTTAGATGCCTGGTCATGCAGGTTTTGCTCAGGTTGAGAACGTTTATGCCTCGCTTCAGGCTCTGATTGCACAGCGTGCAAACCACTCGTCTTGTCGTCAGCATTGTCTGAAAAAACTGCCACGCCAGGGAACTCCTTGGAGCTGGCTTTGGTGTGCTTGGTTCCTTGCTGGGGTGGGCAGTAGCAGGCGTACTGTCTAGGGGATGGCCGCTCCACTTTTGCACCCTACTCCCTCTTCTGCTGTGCTGGTGGCTCTGTGCGACCACCGCCTATTCCTCCGAACTACACAGGTCACTCGCATGACCTTGATTCCATGTGGGGTCGAGGACCTCATCGTCCTCCACATCATCTTCCAACCATAGATCACCCCTGCCCTCGTCGATCTGCACACTGCAGAAAGCCACAGCAGTTGGCACCTGTGTTTCGTCATCATCCGAGACGTGCTGCGGTGGTCCTCCCATGTACTCATCCTGAAACATAAGAGGTTGAGCATCAGTGCACTCAATCTCTTCCACTTCTGGGGCAGGGCTATGTGGATGGCCCTGGGAAACCCAGCTAGCAGAGTCTTTAAAAAGCAGAAGAGACTGCTTCATGACTTGGGGCTCAGACTGCTTGGCTGATTTGCAAGGGGTGAGGTGAAGGACTGATGGATATGGGCTGCAGGTGCCAACTCTGATCTTTCAGCAGGAGACTGGGTGGGAGACAATGTGAAGGAACTGGAGGCACTGTCAGCCACCCAATCTACAGTACTATCGCCTGTACTTGTTCTGTCCTCACCATTCGTAAAGCTGCATTCGGCACTACCCAATAACGCTTAAGGTTCTGTCGCCTCCTCGCACCTGAGGAAGGTGTTTCACTTGTGCGTGTAGCTGGCACAGATCGACCACGTCCTCTCCCTGCAACAGGAGCTCAACCAGCAGCACCACGACCGGGGCCACATCCCTTATTTGACGCTCTCCTCATTCTTTGCGTTCACCTACCAAACTAACAGATGGTTTATGTCAGGCGACAACCGCCCATAGTCAACAATTAAGTTCACTGAGGGTAAGGTGTCATAAAGATGAAAAATTTCTTGAGGTCACATAACAGTGTGACAGGCGAATTTTATACAATTACTTCACGGTCACAAAAAATGTTAATTTGTCAACCAACAATGTAACTGGAGTATTGACTGGTTGTATTTGACTGTGACAACTGCAGCAAAGGCCCCAAATGTAGTGTCTTGCCCAAAATGGGTGTTTTTTTTAAAACCAGAATATAACAGCAGTATTTAAAGCTTGTATTTCACTGTGACAAATGCAACAAAGGCCCCAGATGTAGGGTCTTTCAAAAAATGCGTGTTTTTTTTAAACCAGAATATAACCGCAGTATCTAACGCTTGTATTGGACTGTCAGAAATACAGCAAATGCCGCAAATGTATTATTTTGCCCAAAATGGGTGTTTTAAAAAACAAAACAAAAACATAATTGCATTATTTAAAGCTTGTATTTCACTGTGACAAATGCAACAAAGGACCCAGATGTAGGGTCTTGCAAAAAATGGGTGTTTTTTTCAACTAAGTATATAATTGCAGTATTTAAAGCTTGTATTTCACTGTGACAAATTCAACAAAAGCCCCAGATGTAGGGTCCTGCAAAAAATGTTTTTTTTTTAACCCAGTATATAATTGCAGTATTTATAGCTTGTATTTCAATGTCACAAATGCAACAAAGGCCGCAAATGTATTATCTTGCCCAAAATGTTTTAGTTTTCTTTAAACCAGAATATGACAGCAGTATCTAAACGCTTGTATTGGACTGTCAGAAATGCAGCAAAGGCCGCAAATTTATTATTTTGCCTAAAATGGGTGTTTTTTTCAACCAAGTATATAATTGCAGTAATTTAAGCTTGTATTTCACTGTGACAAATGCAACAAAGGACCCAGATGTAGGGTCTTGCAAAAAATGGGTGTTTTTTTCAACCCAGTATATAATTGCAGTATCTAACGCTTGTATTTCACTGTCACAAATGCAGCAAAAGCCGCAAATGTATTATTTTGCCCAAAATGTTTTTTTTTTTTAAACAAAATATAATTGCAGTATTTAAAGCTTGTATTTCACTGTAACAAATGCAGCAAAGCCCCCAGATGAAGTTTTTTTTTTTTTTAAACCAGAATATAACAGCAGTATCTAACGCTTGTACTGGACTGTCAGAAATGCAGCAAAGGCCGCAAATGTATTATTTTGCCCAAAGTGGGTGTTTTTTTTTAAAACCAGAATATAACAGCAGTATCGAACGCTTGTATTTCACTGTCAGAAATGCAGAAAAGGCCGCAAATGTATTATTTTGCCCAAAATGGGTGTTTTTTTTTTTAACCAAAATATAATTGCAGTATTTAAAGCTTGTACAGGTGAAACTCGGAAAATGAGAATATCGTGCAAAGTTCATTTATTTCAGTAATGCAGCTTAAAAGGTGAAACTAACATATGAGATAGACTCATTACATGCAAAGCGAGATATGTCAAGCCATTATTTGTTATAATTTGGATAATTATGGCTTACAGCTTATGAAACCCCAAAGTCTCAATTTTGAGGTCCCCTTTGCTTAGGGGATATGGATTAATTAGCGGATAAGAGTGTGACACTTTGAGCCTAGAATATTGAACCTTTTCACAAAATTCGAATTTTAAGCTGCATTAATGCAATTCCTTTTAACCACCTCAGCCCCCATAGCTTAAACACCCTTAATGACCAGGCCACTTTTTACACTTCTGACCTACACTACTTTCACCGTTTATTGCTCGGTCATGCAACTTACCACCCAAATGAATTTTACCTCCTTTTCTTCTCACTAAAAGAGCTTTCATTTGGTGGTATTTCATTGCTGCTGACATTTTTACTTTTTTTGTTATTAATCGAAATTTAACGATTTTTTTGCAAAAAAATGTCATTTTTCACTTTCAGTTGTAAAATTTTGCAAAAAAAACGACATCCATATATAAATTTTGCTCTAAATTTATTGTTCTACATGTCTTTGATAAAAAAAAAAATGTTTGGGTAAAAAAAAAAATGGTTTGGGTAAAAGTTATAGCGTTTACAAACTATGGTACAAAAATGTGAATTTCCGCTTTTTGAAGCAGCTCTGACTTTCTGAGCACCTGTCATGTTTCCTGAGGTTCTACAATGGCCATGATGATTTTTTTCTTTTATTTTTTTTCTTACAAAGTCTCATATTCCACTAACTTGTGACAAAAAATAAAAACTTCCATGAACTCACTATGCCCATCAGCAAATACCTTGGGGTGTCTTCTTTCCAAAATGGGGTCACTTGTGGGGTAGTTATACTGCCCTGGCATTCTAGGGGCCCAAATGTGTGGTAAGGAGTTTGAAATCAAATTCTGTAAAAAATGGCCGGTGAAATCCGAAAGGTGCTCTTTGGAATGTGGGCCCCTTTGCCCACCTAGGCTGCAAAAAAGTGTCACACTGACAAAAAATAAAAAATTCTAGGAACTCGCCATGCCCCTCACGGAATACCTTGGGATGTCTTCTTTCCAAAATGGGGTCACTTGTGGGGTAGTTATACTGCCCTGGCATTCTAGGGGCCCAAATGTGTGGTAAGGAGTTTGAAATCAAATTCTGTAAAAAATGGCCGGTGAAATCCGAAAGGTGCTCTTTGGAATGTGGGCCCCTTTGCCCACCTAGGCTGCAAAAAAGTGTCACACATGTGGTATCTCCGTATTCAGGAGAAGTTGGGGAATGTGTTTTGGGGTGTCATTTTACATATACCCATGCTGGGTGAGAGAAATATCTTGGCAAAAGACAACTTTTCCCATTTTTTTATACAAAGTTGTCTTTTGCCAAGATATTTCTCTCACCCAGCATGGGTATATGTAAAATGACACCCCAAAACACATTCCCCAACTTCTCCTGAATACGGAGATACCACATGTGTGACACTTTTTTGCAGCCTAGGTGGGCAAAGGGGCCCAAATTCCTTTTACGAGGGCATTTTTAGACATTTGGATACCAGACTTCATCTCACGCTTTGGGGCCCCTAAAATGCCAGGGCAGTATAAATACCCCACATGTGACCCCATTTTGGAAAGAAGACACCCCAAGGTATTCAATGAGGGGCATGGCGAGTTCATAGAAAAAAAAAAAATTTGCCACAAGTTAGCGGAAATTGATTTTTTAAATTTTTTTTCTCACAAAGTCTCCCTTTCCGCTAACTTGGGACAAAAATTTCAATCTTTCATGGACTCAATATGCCCCTCAGCGAATACCTTGGGGTGTCTTCTTTCCAAAATGGTGTTATTTGTGGGGTGTTTGTACTGCCCTGGCATTTGAGGGTCTCCGCAATCATTACATGTATGCCCAGCATTAGGAGTTTCTGCTATTCTCCTTATATTGAGCATACGGGTAATGAGATTTTTTTTTTCCGTTCAGCCTCTGGTCTGAAAGAAAAAAATGAACGGCACAGATTTCTTTATTCGCATCGATCAATGTGGATGAAAAAATCTCTGCCAAAAAAAGAAAAAGGAGGGGAAAGGCGTCTGCCAGGACATAGGAGCTCCGCCCAACATCCATACCCACTTAGCTCGTATGCCCTGGCAAACCAGATTTCTCCATTCACATCAATCAATTTTTTTTTTTATATATACAAAGTGTTTGCCAAAGTATATGAACACCGCCACCTCCTCAGCTCATATGCCTCGGCAAACGTATCTTTTACTGCAGAGGAGAAATCTCGTCTTGCAGCGCCGCATACACCGACTTGCGTGTAATCTGACAGCAGTGCAATGCTTCTGTCAGAATGCACATCAGTGCTGCAGCTAGTCGATCGGTTGGTCCACCTGGAAGGTAAAAAAAACAAAAAAGAAAAAACCAGGCCGCAACGCAATAAATTTATTAACTTTTGAACAGAACATATAAACTTTTTTTTTACTTTTTTAACTGAACGTTAACTTTTTTACTTACCGGTATTTTTTTTTTTGTTTAGTTTTTTTTACCTTTATAGAACAAACCTCTCCTTCCCCATGGGACAATGTGCAAAGCGCAAATCGCCCAAAGATGTGGCGAAGTACGTTATGCACTTTATCCCAGGTGAAAGGAGAGGTTTGCAGCAGCTGTGAGTAAAAGGGCCCTAATAGCCCTGTGTGCTTGTCCTGTGAGATGCAATCCCTATGCTAGGCGTACCTGTGTGTGGTACTTCCGGAAACACTCTCCAAAGCATAGGGCAGGGTGGTCAGGACAGTCATAGCGGGTGTCACGCCTTATTCCACTCCTGCTACAGACACAACATTTTTTTCGGGGTGACGGTTGGGTTGAGGTACCAGGAACGACACTGGGGAAATGTCGCTCGTGTAGACGGCTAACTACACTGGTGGATGGGGCCACGGAACCTTCTGGATACAGGAGGTTCTCGATGATCTCTTCCTGGAATTTGAGGAAGGATCCTGTTCTCCCAGCCTTACTGTAGAGAACAAAACTATTGTACAGAGCCAATTGAATTAAATATACAGACACCTTCTTATACCAGCGTCTGGTGCGTCGGGAAACTAAATACGGAGACAACATCTGGTCATTGAAGTCCACCCCTCCCATGAGCAAATTATAGTCGTGGACTGAGAGGGGCTTTTCAATGACACGGGTTGCTCGCTCAATTTGTATTGTCGTGTCTGCGTGAATGGAGGAGAGCATGTAAACGTCACGCTTGTCTCTCCATTTCACCGCGAGCAGTTCTTCGTTACACAAGGCAGCCCTCTCTTCCCTTGCAAGACGGGTGGTAACGAGCCGTTGGGGGAAGCCCACGCGACTAGTTCGCGCGGTGCCACAGGCGCAAATCCGTTCTAGAAACAAATGCCTAAAGAGGGCCACACTTGTGTAGAAATTGTCCACATAAAGATGGTACCCCTTGCCAAATAAGGGTGACACAAAGTCCCAGACTGTCTTCCCACTGCTCCCCAGGTAGTCAAGGCAACCGACCGGATCCAGGGTCTGATCTTTTCCCTCATAGATCCGAAATTTGTGGTTATAGCCTGTGGCCCTTTCACAGAGCTTATACAATTTGACCCCATACCGGGCACGCTTGCTTGGGATGTATTGTTTGAAGCCAAGGCGCCCGGTAAAATGTATTAGGGACTCGTCTACGCAGATGTTTTGCTCGGGGGTATACAAATCTGCAAATTTCTGGTTGAAGTGGTCTATGAGGGGCCGAATTTTGTGGAGCCGGTCAAAAGCTGGGTGGCCTCTGGGACGGGAGGTGGTGTTGTCGCTAAAATGCAGGAAACGGAGGATGGTCTCAAATCGTGCCCTGGACATAGCAGCAGAGAACATAGGCGAATCAGTGACTGCGGTGCGGTGCGGTGGGCTGGGCGCTAACTCACGCTAAACTACCTAACCAAGGGGCCTAAACTATCCCTAAAACCTAACAGCCAATACTAGTGAAAAAAAAAAAGTGACAGTTTACACTGATCACTTTTTTTCCTTTCACTAGTGATTGACAGGGGCGATCAAAGGGGTGATCAAAGGGTTAATTGGGGTGCAGGGGGGTGATCTGGGGCTAAGGTGTAGTGTTTGGTGTACTCACAGTTCAGTCTGCTCCTCTGCTGGATCCAACCGACGAAAAGGACCAGCAGAGGAGCAGACAAGCCATATAACAGATCATATTTACTAATATGATCTGTTATATGGCTTGTGATTTGTTTTTTTTAAAATCGCCAGCCTGCCAGCCAATGATCGTTGCTGACAGGCTGGTGACGAAATTGTTCTTTAACTTTTGCCGGCCCGCGATGCGCATGCGCGGGCCGGCTTTGAGCAAAATCTCGCGTCTCGCGAGATGACGCGTATATGCGTGACTCTGCGCAGCGCTGCCGCCTCCGGAATGCGATCCTGCGTTAGGCGGTCCGGAGGCGGTTAATTTGCATTACTGAAATAAATGGACTTTTGCACGATATTCTAATTTTTCGAGTTTCACCTGTATTTCACTGTGACAAATGCAACAAAGGCCCCAGATGTAGGGTCTTGCAAAAAATGGGTGTGTTTTTTTCAACTCAGTATATAACAGCAGTATTTAAAGCTTGTATTTCACTGTCACAAATGCAACAAAGGCCGCAAATGTATTATCTTGCCCAAAATGGGTGTTTTTTTAAAACCAGAATATAACAGCAGTATCTAACGCTTGTAGTCGACTGTCAGAAATGCAGCAAAGGCCGCAAATGTATTATTTTGCCCAAAATGGGTGTTTTTATAACAGCAGTATCTAATGCACAAATGCAACAAAGGCTGCAAATGTATTATTTTGCCCAAAATGGGTGTTTTTTGAAAACCAGAATATAACAGCAGTATCTAACGCTTGTAGTCGACTGTCAGAAATGCAGCAAAGGCCGCAAATGTATTATTTTGCCCAAAATGGGTGTTTTTATAACAGCAGTATTTTTATAACAGCAGTATCTAACGCTTGTAGTCGACTGTCAGAAATGCAGCAAAGGCCGCAAATGTATTATTTTGCCCAAAATGGTTTTTTTTTTAAAACCAGAATATAACAGCAGTATCTAACGCTTGTAGTCGACTGTCAGAAATGCAGCAAAGGCCGCAAATGTATTATTTTGCCCAAAATGGGTGTTTTTATAACAGCAGTATTTTTATAACAGCAGTATCTAACGCTTGTAGTCGACTGTCAGAAATGCAGCAAAGGCCGCAAATGTATTATTTTGCCCAAAATGGGTGTTTTTATAACAGCAGTATTTTTATAACAGCAGTATCTAACGCTTGTAGTCGACTGTCAGAAATGCAGCAAAGGCCGCAAATGTATTATTTTGCCCAAAATGGTTTTTTTTCTTAAAACCAGAATATAACAGCAGTATTTAACGCTTGTAGTCGACTGTCAGAAATGCAGCAAAGGCCGCAAATGTATTATTTTGCCCAAAATGGGTGTTTTTATAACAGCAGTATTTTTATAACAGCAGTATCTAACGCTTGTAGTCGACTGTCAGAAATGCAGCAAAGGCCGCAAATGTATTATTTTGCCCAAAATGGGTGTTTTTATAACAGCAGTATTTTTATAACAGCAGTATCTAACGCTTGTAGTCGACTGTCAGAAATGCAGCAAAGGCCGCAAATGTATTATCTTGCCCAAAATGGGTGTTTTTTTAAAACCAGAATATAACAGCAGTATCTAACGCTTGTAGTCGACTGTCAGAAATGCAGCAAAGGCCGCAAATGTATTATTTTGCCCAAAATGGGTGTTTTTTTTTAAACCAAAATATAATTGCAGTATTAAAAGCTTGTATTTCACTGTGACAAATGCAACAAAAGCCCCAGATGTAGGGTCTTGCAAAAAATTTGTGTTTTTTTCAACCCAGTATATAATTACAGTATTTAAAGGGACACTGACAGGCCTTCTGAGCATAATTAGCTCTTTATATGCCCCCCTAGGTCTTATAATAAGTTCCCAATTCATATAAGTATTATCCCTGTGCGCATTATAAAACGTTAAAAATAATCTTTATAATCACCTCTCCTTTCTGCCCAAGGGGCGTTCTTTGTGGCGCATTTGTGCCCAGTCGCGTCCCAACTGCCGGGTCCTTAGACACGCCCATCTCATTAGTATTTACTTGGCGCAATGTGATCCCGGCGAGCGAGGGTGCCGGGCGCATGCGCATGATCTCCGAATGTCGGGGACTGAGAAATACCGCCCAGCGAAGTGAATACTAATGAGATGGGCGTGTCTAAGGACCCGGCAGTTGGGACGCGGCTGGGCACAAATGCGCCGCAAAGAACGCCCCTTGGGCAGAAAGGAGAGGTGATTATAAAGATTATTTTTAACGTTTTATAATGCGCACAGGGATAATACTTATATGAATTGGGAACTTATTATAAGACCTAGGGGGGCATATAAAGAGCTAATTATGCTCAGAAGGCCTGTCAGTGTCCCTTTAAAGCTTGTATTTCACTGTGACAAATGCAGCAAAGGCCCCAGATGTAGGGTCTTGCAAAAAATAGGTGTTTTTTTAAAACCAGAATATAACAGCAGCATCTAACGCTTGTATTGGACTGTCAGAAATGCAGCAAAAGCCGCAAATGTATTAACTTGCCCAAAATGGGTGTTTTTTTTAAAACCCAGTATATAAATGCAGTATTTAAAGCTTGTATTTCACTGTGAGAAATGCAGCAAAGGCCCCAGATGTAGGGTCTTGCAAAAAATGGGTGTTTTTTTTAAACACTGAATATAACTGCAGTATTTAACCCTTTGAGGACCGACCAAGGGACGTATTTGTCCCAGGTTTTTAATTGCCTGTATCTGATTAAGAACTTAAAATACTTTTATTTTTTTCAAAATATTAATTCTTATCAACAAATGGATCTAGCTTTATTTATTGTTCAAATACATTCTTAAAGGGAAAAAAATATAATTATTTTTATATTGATGACGGTAATCTTATGGTCATCAAAGGGTTAAACCTTGTATTTGACTGTCACAAATGCACATATGCGGTGCTGGTGCACTGAACTTGCACGAAATGGCCGCCGACGCCCACCTAATAGACGGATAAAAGTTATTTTTCTGTGTCACTGGGCTGAGTTAACAAGCACTGATAACAGAATCTGATAACAGATTCTTTCTTTCTATCCCTACACTAATCAGAGCAGAGTGACGTGCAGCGCTACAGGACTCCAGCTTATATAGAGGCTGGGACACATGCTGTATTGGCCAATCACAGCCATGCCATTAGTAGGCATGGCTGTTATGGCTTCTAAGGGCACACGAGTTAAACACTTGTTGATTGGCTGCTCTGCAGCCTTTCAACAGCGCTATTAAGTCGCCGAACACCGAACTCGAAAAGTTTGGGTTCGGGGTCCAAAAATCCTAAAGTTCGGGTTCGCTCAACCCTAGTCATTTTACCTAGCAGGGAGACTTATTGATAACCAAATTTTGGCATGTGTGGGAAAGAAGCTGACAGTGACAGAATTTTTCATTTTTTTTCCTACATGACATTCTTTCCTGCTAATTTTTGTAAACCAAGAATAGTTACTTATGGTTAGTTTCATATAACTGTAATGCAAATAATGGCCCCAACAACCAGACCCTCATTAGTTTTACGTACCATAACATGTCACTGTATAGCCCTATGGTGGTCTACATTTGGTTTAGTAGTACCATACAGTTTGGTTTTGCATCCATGATGTGGACCATAAAATGTGGCCGTATTACAGCAGTGTAAGGCCATCCTTGGGATGCAGCTTGCAACTGAATACTCCGACAGCTTTTGAAGTTGACATGTTGCCCTTACATTGTAGGCATGACCCTTGTTGTGGCATCTGTTCTTGTGAGATCCTGCTTGTACAAATAAGTGCCTAGCGCCGTCATTCAGGTTACAGTGCCCCGAAAAGCAAAGTGTGGAGTGAACAAACATCTGCTCCAATACTGACCCTTATGCCAAGCGAGCTGTCTATCATATTCAGAAGCACGGCTGCACCTAGCTACATGATTTAGCCGACATGTCAGTAACAGCGTGCGCAGGTCTAATTCTTTTACGTTTCATTTAAAATGCAATGTGTTTCTGCCCCTCAGGCAGTGAAAAGGTCACTCACAATGTACAAACTTTCAATGCAATTTTTATGTTACATCTGATGTTTGCCTCCTTGACATTTTCCTAAGATTTTTCCCTTCTTACAAGACAGTTTTAAATTAATATGTGGAGTGGATGACTGCGGGGACATTGGGTCCACCCTTCAACTGTATAGATCAAGCACATGTCCACCTTAAATTGCGTTGTAATTTCCATAGACAGGTCATATTATGAAAGACTGATTATCAATTGAGATGAGTGGATTGTTTTGGCTGACTATAGAGTACAATGGGCAAAGCTGCCTCTGCCATTTCTGTGGAGTCATATTCAACACACTTCGCAACCTTTCAGTTGTAGCCCCCTCTATGAGCCAGAACTGATAGCTATTTGAATGCCCAGGATTTAAAGGGGTTTTCCAGGCTTATGATATTGAGACCTACCCTCAGGATAGGTCATTAATATCTGATCAGTGAGGATCACCCACCGATCAGCTGATCCCTGCAGCCACCACCATTGGATTTAGCACTTTGAATAGAACAGGAAGTACAGTGCCATTCAAAGTATAGTGGCCGTGCTAGGTTACTGCAGCCCAGCTCCCGCTACCTCCACATGGTGGAGATCCTAGGTCCCTCAAATTCTGCATAACTGAATTGATACACCAATCACTGAGGGAGGGAGACCTGAATAAAAGGATTTTACAAAAAGAGGCCGAGTGGATTTCCAGGTTAAAAACTTGCGATCCCCCTTAAATTCGTTAATGATAAGGTCTCCATTAGCTAGATTAGTCTGCTCCAAGGATTGTGATTGGGTACTCAGACGCAAAAGAGAACTCCTTAAAACTGGCTTTGAAGGGAACGACATTCAAATATACCCTGATTTTTGTTGCGAGACACAAAATAAAAGACGTTCTTTCTATGACGTCAAAAAAAGATAAATTTCCGCACACATAAAGTATGCGATGTTGTATCCGGCTAAACTCAGGGTTGTTTATAACGAGTCTGCGCAATTTTTTTCTACACCTACAGAGGCTGCACAGTGGCTTGATTTGGCCGGTCTGTAGCCCCAACTGGGATCTCATAACTCTCTAGATGGGGTCTGTATCTCTACGCGTTGACTACACGGTGGGGTGGAGTGAGGAGTGGGGGTTGAGTGGGAGTAGGGTTGGTGAAGTGGAAGAGGTTGATGGGGATAACATTCTCTGTGAGCCAAATGGTGGGTTTGGGTAGTGGTTATGGGTGGGGGGTGCGTCTTTGGGAAAGGGAAGGGGTGAGGGGGGTTAGCTGCTGTCGCTTGGCCTAGGGGACCTCTTTCCCCCCTCCTGCCGGTCTGTGTGTGGTTTCGTCTTGTGATAGCTTATAATGACGCGTAGGGTTCTGTGTTGGAATGTGCGAGGGCTGGGGGATAGAATTAAAAGGACAGTGGTGGCTGATGTTATTGCTCGGCATCTCCCGGCAATAGTGGCCTTATTGGAGACGCATGCAACGGTTGAGAAGCTCCCCCAATTAAAGAGGCGATGGGCAAAATTGGAATACCACTCATGCCTCTCATCATATTCGAGAGGTTTGAGTGTGTATATCCATCATGGGGTTGATTTTCATCCGATGGATGTTAGGGTGGATAGGGCGGGTTGATTTGTCTTCCTCCACGGTCAGTGGAGTGTGCAGGAGACTATTCTAGCTTTTGTGTATGTGCCTCCCCCATTTGCGTCCACTGTTCTATCTTTGCTCTCTACGTTTACTTGTAGCAAACCCCCCTGTCCGCTCTTCCTGGTAGGTGATTTTAACGCGGTCTTGGATCTGGAACTGGATAGGGTATCTTTCTCCTTTGAGCAGAGGAAGACTCGATCTCTTCTGGGCACTCTTACTTAGGAGTTGGCATGGGTCGACGTTTGGCGCTATTTGTATGGAGAAAAAAAGAGCGTACTCATGCTTTGGCCAGACAGTAAGGTCAATGTCAAGAATCGACTTAGCGTTCACAAATGGGGCTATGTCTGATCAAGTTGTGAAGATGAAATATGAACTGCACGGAATTTCTGACCATTCTCCGGTTCTGCTTCTGCTCAGGGGAGTGGGGTCAAATATGGGTCCTAATAGAGCCTTTAGACAACCTCCAACCAATATGGATTCTATCAGTGAGCGGGATCTTATCAATGAAGAGATTCTTGAATTTTGGCATCGTAACGAGGGCTCAACCCATATCCATTTTGTATGGGACACTTTGAAGGCCTACATTAGGGGCCTTTATTGTGGTAAAATAAAAAGACAACGAGCGGAGTTCCATAAGCAGGAAATTGCAATGAAGGAGACAGTTAGGAGGTTGCAGGGCGAGCTGATGAAATACGGTACGGACTCTCTTCGCATACAATTGAAAGCCGCTAATCTACAGTATAGGACTCTTATGGTAAATAAGGCCCAACATAAACTTTTTTTTCAAGGACAGAGACGCTTTAGTGAGGAGGGAAAAACAGGGAAACTGTTAGCTGCATTGGTCGCCAATCAAAGGGGTGGGACAAAAATTAGGCATATTAGGAATACTCGGGGCCAGATAGTTAACGATCCAGATCAGATAGGAATTTGTCAAGTACTATTCCACTATATATAGATCTGAAATGATATGTAGTCCTTCTGAAATTGATGACTATTTGGACCAATTAGAAATGCCTTTCCTCTCGCCTCAGGAAACCGGAATGCTTGATCACACTATACAACAGGCAGATTTGGAGGATGCCCTTCGATCCGTTAAATATAATTCTTCCCCTGGGGCGGATGGCTTGCCATTTGAACTTTATAGATACCACGCTAAAGTACTCCTCCCTATTCTGTTGCAGGTTTTAAATGAATCATGTAGTTATGGCTCTCTCCCCCGATCTTTTAGGGAGGCAATTATTACTTTAATCTTAAAAAAACAGAAGGATGGTAGTGAGGTTGGGTCTTATAGGCCCATATCTCTCCTTAATACAGACTATAAGATCTTCGCAAAATCTTTAGCAAACCGTCTTAAACGGGTAATTGCAGCCCTGGTTCATTCTAACCAAACAGGATTTATACCTGGGAGACAGATTCAGGCGAATCTATATGGGGTGTATTTGAACCTGTCGGTGGGGGGGCCCGGACCACTCCATCCTGTCTTTAGACGCTGCTAAGGCGTTCGATAGGGTGGAGTGGTCCTTCTTGTGGCGGACCATGGCACATTTTCGATTGGGGAATGCTTTTATTGCAATGACTCAATTGTTATACACTCAACCAATTGCCCGAGTTAATATTGATGGGATTAATTCCTCTATGATTGAGCTTCAACATGGCACGAGACAGGGACGTCCCCTCTCCCCCTAATAATTTGCGCTATTTCTGGAGCCGCTGGTGTGTAGGATTCACTTGGATGGTCAGATTCGGGGGTTCGAGGTAGCGGGAGAGAGTGACAAAATCAGGCTCTATGCCGATGATATTATACTTTTTTTGGATCAGGGCTGGAATGCTGTCAGTTATGTTATGCAGGTGATAGAGGAGTTTAGTCAATTGTCTGGTTATTCAAATCAATTGGGCTAAGTCCTCACTCCTCTCGCTAAATCGAAATGTCCCCGACAGTGGCTCCCGGAACCGGATACTATCGTTGGATGACTCTCTGGATTATCTGGGGATAAAGTTAGGTGTCCCTATAAGTAGATTCCATGAATTAAATCTTTCCCCGGTAATGGCCAAAGTAAAGGGGAAAATTAGAGACTGGCAAAAATTGCTAATATCGCAATCTGATCGACTGGCACTAGTAAAAATGATCATACTACCTCCGATCTGCGCCTCCCCCATCTGGATAGAGGACGCTTTTTTTTATAGATTGGAAGCTTTAATAAATTATCTAATTTGGGGGAGGAAGAGGGTCCGAATAAAGTAGAGGTATCTATGGCTGGCTGAATCAGAAGGCGGACTGTCATTACCTTTTTTTTTCAAGGGTACTTTTTTTCTGCGCAGGTACAAAGATGTTATTCTGGAGAGAATGCACTAGGGCAATATTTAACTAGGGTAACAGGTAGGTCAATTGAGAATATTTTTATGTATTTAGAAACGGCACAATTTGGTGTTTTAGACACTAGATGTTTAATCCCTAGAACTCTACAGAGGGTCTGGGATACATTGAAAACGATTTTGCAGGTGTCACATGCTTTTCATTTCACCCCGTTGTGGGACAATCGGAATTTATTGGAATTTTTGAAAATCACTGACTACACTTATTGGAGTTGTAGGGGTATTACTAGAGTGGCACATTTGTTTGTTGCAGATCGCTTTAAAGTTTTAGGGGACTTTAATTTCACAAACACTTTTTTAGACAGATTTATGTGCGCACTTTTAAAACATGCACACGAAGCCACACTTAATAAAACATACATGATCAGTCAACAACATTCATTCTTTGATTATTGCTTCCTTCACTTAGGGAAAAAGATTAAAATGGCACAGATTTATTCGAAAATGCGAGAATCACTGCCCACTGTGTTCCCTTTTAAAAGCATACATAAATGGGAGCAGGAACTGAAAACCTCCCCCCTCCCCCTGGCCACAGATCTTCAAAAACATCAAAAGGGTAGTATCTGCATCCAGCTATAGATTGATTCAGTTTAAGATCTTACACATGCAGGCTAAGTTCGCTAACAACAGAGGTCGTGAATTTTTCTGTCAAAAGTGCGGTAGCCCCAATGTTGGATACACTCATCTTTTATGGGAATGTAGTGTGATAAAGCGCTTTTGGGAGCAAGTATTTACAGCATTGCAGGGGGATTTTCCCCAATTATGTGCACCGGATATGATCTCCGTAATTCTGGGTGTCTTTATACCAGAAAATCCTAACTCTTCCACACATCAATTTTGCTGGCTGAAGAACTGCCTGATCGCTAAATCTTTGATAGTTAAGAGATGGGGATCCCCCATTTCTCCGGTATTTGAGGAGTGGAGACGGATTATATCCTAAATAAAGATCTATGAGGAGGTTGAGAGGCGGAGAAGGTTGGGCATGCGACTCTTTTCCGTTTTGTAGAGGCGAGATTGACTGACTGTCGGACCATCGGGACAGGTACGGGGGGGGGGGGGGGGGGGGTATGGGCTACCAGCGACAGCAACTAAGGGAAGGGGGGGGGGGGGGGGGAATGGATGTGCTCAAAGGTATTAGGTTTTAGTCTATAGAGATAGATTTAATGCTATTGTTTGTAATGATGTTGAAACTATAGTAATATGTTTTTTTGTAATAACCATTGAAGAAAATAAAATATTTAATAATATTTTTTAAAAAAAGTATATAGTGGCCGTGCTGGGTTACTGCAGCTCCCGCTACCTCCACATGGTGGAGATCCTAGGTCCCTCAAATTCTGCATAACTGAATTGATACACCAATCACTGAGGGAGGGAGACCTGAATAAAAGGATTTTACAAAAAGAGGCAGAGTGGATTTCCAGGTTAAAAACTTGTGATCCCCCTTAAATTCGTTAATGATAAAGGTCTCACTGAAGCGGTTTACAACCCTTTCTGCTTAGATCTGTGATGGCAATGACAGTAAAAAACGATACTAGTGACTCATGAGTGCCTTGGTGCCAGCTGACCATATATAGCAGGGATCCGACTCTTTCTTGGCAGCTAGAAGTACTTGTATTGGGCTAGTAATTTCCTTTCTTACTCTTATATGCATATAGATCAGTGCTGTATTAATTTTATAGCATACAATGTGGGTTTGTGGGTTTCAGCCCTGGAATAAAAATCTGTACTAGTGCAATGGGTTTCTGCACAAAATCACTATGAACATGAACTATGAAAGTTTTCCAGCAGTAAAATGCCCCGAGCAAGCACAGTAATGAAATTAGTTCTGCGCATGCCTGGTGACATATTGTGCATGGAAGATAAGTAGATGAGCCAAAGTAAGCCTGGAGTCTGTGCAGGAATAGAATCACTCCGCACATGCCTGGCGACATATTTAGCTGCCGCATACGGACCCGATCCCAGCGCATGCGTGATAGGATTTTGAACACGCAAAGTATATCGTAAACATGACCTAGAATTGGTGTGGATCTGTTGGCCACTTCATATAAAAACACCTTTATGGTCTTTTGCGCTATTATTCAGCAATTTCTTTTAGTCCGCTGATGAACTTATGTTATGACCTCATAAAGGAAACGTGTTGGAACGTTAGGTAGAGATATAAAGTTTCAGGGAAAGTCACCAAACAGTGGGGCCACCCTTTTTGGGGTGATTACTCAGCTTGTATGCAGAGTGTCTTATTAGAAATAGGGTAAGTGTCCCCATATATCTTACTGCCCAAGACATCAAGTACATGACTGTATTTTTGGTCCGAGTCAGATCCACATTTTTTGTGCATTGCACGTGGGCCCAATCAATTCCATGGGGCTGCAAAAACGTGGGCAGCACACACATTTGATCATCCATATCCGTACCGCAAATAGAACATGTCCTATTCTTGTCTGTTTTGCAGACCAGGAAAGGCTTTTGATAATGGGGTCCGTGAAAATGCAGGATGCACACGGTTGGACTGCAGACAGATACGACTGTGTGCATGAAGCCTAAAAGTCAAATGTGGAATTCACTTCCTGATTCATTGATCTCCAGGATTATAGAGGGGAAAAAAAGATAAACTGTCCAACATCTTTGATATCTGAGCATTTATAATGAGTTGTTATTGTGTATATTAAAAGTTATATTTTAAAAAGGTAGGAAGTTTTAGTAGTGAATACAAATTGCCTCACACCTTAAGGCTAAATGCACACGATCAGGATTGCGCGCGGAAAATCCGCACTGTAGGTCATGTACATTTTATTCTATGAGAATTTGAAATTCTCAGTGAACACGATGCAGATTTTTTCCGCACAGGTTTTTGACCTGCGGTGCGGATTTTAAAATCCGCAGCATGTCAATTTATTTTACTTTTCCTGACCGGATTTTCTTCATTCACTTAGTAAAATCCGCACCGAAACCACACCAAATCCGCATGCAAATCTGCACCAATGGATGCGGATTGACCGCACAGATTTGCCTGCGAACACCTGCGGATTTCAGTGCGGATGCTCCGCACATGAATCCTGAACGTGTGCATGTACCCTAAAGGGCATCTGTCAGCAGATTTGTACCTATGACACTGGCTGTCCTGTTACATGTGCCCTTGGCAGCTGAAGACATCTGTGTTGGTCCCATGTTCATACAGTTGTGTTCAAAATAATAGCAGTGAATAAAGCTCAAAATCCTTCTAATAGCTTTTATTTCCATATACACAAATGCATTGGGAACACTACACATTCTATTCCAAATCAAAACATGAAGAAAAAGATATCAAATTAGTTTAGTTTTGTTCCTCAAATTTTTTTTAAATAATAGACTGTTTAAAAAAAAAATTTCAGTGTTTGTATTCTTCTTTACAAACTCAAACATTCCCTATATAAGGCTACTTTCACACCTGCGTTAGGTGCGGATCCGTCTGGTATCTGCACAGACGGATCGCACCTATAATGCAAACGCTTGTATGTGTTCAGAATGGATCCGTTTGCATTATTCTTTAAAAAAAAAAAAAAGTAAAGTCTAAGTCAAAACAGATCCATCCTGACTTACATTGAAAGTCAATGGGGGACGGATCCGTTTTCAATTGCACCATATTGTGTCAGTGAAAACGGATCCTTCCCCATTGACTTACATTGTAAGTCAGGACGGATCCATTTGGCTCCGCATCGCCAGGCGGACACCAAAACGCTGCAAGCAGAATGGAGAGCAGAGCAGAATGGAGGCGGAACGGAGCCAAACTGATGCATTCTGAACGGACCCGCATCCATTCAGAATGCATTGGGGCTGAACTGATCCGTTTGTGAGATCCCTGAAACGGATCTCACAAACCAAATTCAAAACGCCAGTGTGAAAGTAGCCTAAACTGAAAAATGTTTGAAGATTTTGCTTTCCTTTGAATCACTTAACTAATATTTAGTTGTAGTAGAGGGGTGGTAGCGCACATTCTTTTTGCATCAAATAAAGTGATTGCCCGCGAATGGAAAAGTTCACAGTCTCCACTAATCAGTGAAGTCTTTAAACTGGTAAACTACCATATGCAGTGTGAACTTACTTTCGCCACCACGATGAAAGATAGAATAACAATGCATAACTCATGGTTAATATGGCTGTCCAGTTCGTATGCGGACCCACTTCCATCTTGTCTTTTATAAGCCTAATGGCACAAGTACTCAGCTAATCTGTGTGGCATAAGTCCACTGTAAAGTGTAGGTTGAAATTGCTTAGTACACAATGCTTAATGCCTAATGTCATTGTAAGACCTTCAAATTGACGAGATTCTTGTATTCATGTATGGAACCCTTTTATTATTTATTATTTGATGCTTTTTCTTGTGTTTTTCATGTCTAATTGTTAATGGATGTAAGTACAAACTCTCATTCAATAAAAATTTATTGATTAAAAAAACAACAACTAATATTTAGTTGTATAACCGCTGTTTCTGAGAACTGCTGGACGTCTGTGCTGCATGGAGTCACCACCTTCTGGCCCCTGTAAACAGGTATTCCAGCCCAGGAGGATTGGACTACATTCCACAGTTCTTCTCTATTTCTTGGTTTTGCCTCAGAAACTGCATTTTTGATGTCACCCCACAAGTTTTCTATTGGATTAAGATCCGGGGATTGGGCTGGCCACTCCATAACGTCAATCTTGTTGGTCTGGGACCAAGATGTTGCACGTTTACTGGTGTGTTTGGGGTCGTTGTCTTGTTGGAAAACCCATTTCAAGGGCATTTCCTCTTCAGCATAAGGCAGCATGACCTCTTCAAGTATTCAGATGTATTCAAACTGATCCATGATCCCTGGTATGTGATGAATAGGCCCAACACCTTATTATGAGAAACATCCCCATATCATGATGCTTGCGCCACCATGCTTCACTGTCTTCACAGTGTACTGTGGCCTGAATTCAGTGTTTGGGGGTCGGCTGACAAACTGTCTCCGGCCACTAGACCCAAAAAGAACAATCTTACCTTCATCAGTCCACAAAATGTTGCGCCATTTCTCTTTAGGCCGTCAATGTGCTCTTTGGCAAATTGTAACCTCTTCGGCACATGTATTTTTTTCAACATTGGGACTTTGCGGGGGCTTCTTGCAGATAGAAGATGCCTATGTGAAGCCAAGCTAATTGTAACAGTACTCACAGGTAACTTTAGACCTTCTTTGATCTTCCTGGAGCTGATTGTTGGCTGAGTCCTTGCCATTTTGGCTATTCTTCTATCTTCTTCCATGTCTTTCAGGTTTTGGTTGCCATTTTAAAGCATTTGCGATCATTTTAGCTGAGCAGCCTATCATTTTCTGAACTTCTTTATATGTTTTCCCCTCTCCAATCAACTTTTTAATCAAGGTACGCTGTTCTTCTGAACATTGTCTGGAATGACTCATTTTCCTCAGAATTTCAGAGAGAAATGCACTGTAACCAGCATGTACAACATTTTCTGCCTTCCTTCCTTAAATAAGGGCAATAATTGCCACCTGTTTTTCAAAGAATGAATGACCACACTCATTGAACTCCACACTGCTATTTTGAACATGCCCCTTTCAATAAGTGATTGAATTACAGAGAATCAGCAGCATGCATGTCATGACTGTTGGATTTCTATTACTCTACTACACCTGCTAGTAAATTATTTGAATGAGTCTCTAGGAGCAATGGAGGCGTCACTGTTACACCTAGAGGCTCCGCTCTCTTTGCAACTGCTGCGCACTCTTGACTTTGATTGACAGGGCCAGGCAGTGAAAACATCATCATGCAGGCACATGTGAACATGGGACCAACATAGATTCCTTCAGATACCAAGCACACATGCAACCGGTCAGCCAGTTTCATGGTTACAAATCTGTTGACAGACGCTTTAAGAAATCAGAGGCCTGCAGAGCTAAAGTATTATGGATCTATACGATATGAAACAGGTATGGTCTTGTAAGTTATAGAGAAATGAAAAATCCTCCATATATAGCCAACTACCAAGAATTACAATTGCACCATCTAGTGGTTATTCAACAAAATGCAGCTAAATTGGTTCACTAAACAGAATAGGCTACATAATTGTGCTGCGATACGCCCTTGTGCATGAGGCCTAATAAACATACCACAGAACACAAATGTGAAATTTCAACTTTCATTATTTATTACTGTTTTGGCTACATTCTCTACAATTTCAGCAGCATCTTAAAGAGACAGTTAATGTATTTTTATGTACAATGAAAAATGAAATTGCTTGCAACATTTCAAACGAGAGCCACAGTTAACTGTACAATATTAAATGGTACTCTGTGTTAATAACGCCTCCTTTTATGTAACATGAACGTGACCGAGGACTTCCTCCCTTGAATACGGCAGAGGCTGTTGTCTTGCTCTGCCATTAAGGGGGTCTTTCTAGCAGTTGTGCAGTAAAGAAAGACAGCATCCTAGAAAAAGAGATTCTAGCGTATTACATAAGAAAAAGATCTGCCGTGTCTTTAACACCAGTTTAAGCCAAGAGAAGTTGTTCTGTGTGAATGTATTTTCTCGTCCTCCTCAGGAGCATTTCGAGAAGTAAAGCGGCCGGAGAGTTCCTCCTCAATATGTCGTCAACATGCCACGGTTGAGAAAGCGTAAGCAGGCTTACAGTACTGTATATGTTTTACAGATGTGATACACATGCTTGTTAATGAACTGTCCTGGTTCCTAAGCAGTCGGATTAGCCCCCTTTTTCACAGAAGCCATTTCTATGGTCTTGCAAAAATGAGAAGTTATTTTTTAGCAGCAAATGAAAAGCGCCATCGAGGAGACTTCGAAATAAAACTTAAAAATCAATAGAAAAAGCAATAGTTCTTAAACATTTGTACAAGTAAGGAGGAGGGGAAGGGCGAAAGCTGCTGAAAATACATGAAAAGAAAAAGAAAATAAAGAAAAGAAAAGAAAAAAAAATATGACATCTGTACAACAATATACATCGGCGATAGAAGGGAATTTCTCATTGTCCTGCATAGAAAATTTCATGTAAAGTTTTGAGAGCATTTGGTACCTACGGTGTGTGGTTTATGTACATAATGGCCCAAAAAAAAAAAAAAAAAGTGGAATGATGAAAAACAAAGATTCAACCTCAGAACGTATACGTGCAACTCAAAACTTTATCTTGAAAATGTGAACAGGAAGAAATAGAATAATACACACACATTGTGACTACCTCACTCGCTCTTTTAGCTTTGGTTTCAATACACAGGTGCTTGAGACTCCGGGCCGATGCGTGTTCCCTACGCGTCTGTCAAATCGAATAACTCATTTTCTGTTGTAAAGAATGAAAAATGCCCTTCCAGCGAAAAACTCTCCAGTATCAACCAATTGTGTTTTAGTATTACAAAGAATATTTACAAAGTCCCCTCTAATGGAGGGAGGAAAAAAAAAAAGCATGACCTTCTCTCTTCCGAGAGCATGAACCTGGCTTCACGTGCACACTCGTGTCAGGCATCTCAGCCCATGGCCAAGGGCAGAAGACGAGCGCAGCCCAGGTCATCCCCTGTAGCTTGAAAATGGCTTAAACAGCACATTGAGGCCAATGTAAAATATTACAGTCAGGGAGAATATATTCACAGTCATCTTCGCTCGTCATACAAATAACACTAAGGAGGTCATTTCCTCCAATACACACAAATGTCTTTAAACACATCCTTGGTTAAGGGAGGGGGGAGAAATAAAATAAAATCTACTCAAATCTTTATTTTATCTTTAAACTAAAATCTGCACTTGAAAGCTAATGAACACATAATCATGCTGGCCTGGACTGGAGGATCAGTATGAAATGATGCTTGATGTAGGCGTGGTGGGAGAGGCCACTAGGCCGGACATGTGCAGGTTTCCTGAAGAGTTGGATCTTCTCATGTGAGGGAGAAGGTACGGCTCACTGGCCAGCTGGTGGACGTCAAACCGGTCTTCTTTGCGGTAAGCTAAACACCGTCTTATAAATGCCTAGAAGATAATAATCACCGCTATAAGTAAATGTACAATGACTTACAGTTAGGCTAGAGGAGGTCTACACAACCAGTAGAGCAGAGGAGACCATCTGTTTAACTCAGGTTTCAGTAAATGGGTGGAATACAACTAGAAGATGCAGATTAAAAGGTGATAAGTGGAGGAAGAGAGATGGCAGTTTATAGCCTAGTAGTGATATGTATCATTTTAGGGAACATTAGCATTTTCACTGTGGTCCTCTAATGCAGGGAAGTCCCATCAGCTTTCTCGCTTTAACCTGCAAATTCATAAGGGGCTATCTGAATCTGAAAACCCTGTTAACAGGAGGAAGCAATTAATGGTTGACAATCTGCATGATAATTCCCATTTCTAGGACTTTAAGGGTTAATTCCAATCGTAAAATGATTGAGTCTAATCAAACATTGCACCACCACCAGTAAGATATGCCACAACTGTAACTACAACGTACTGGTCAGTGCTCCAGACAAAAAAATAAAAAATACCTAGTAGCCATTGGCTCCTGAACTGAAATTTTTATTCACCAAATCGAAACCGAATCAAAATTTGGTATCGTGATAATGCTACGCCGATCAGATCGGCGTAGGGTTGTTTCGATACCAAAATTTTGATTTGCTTTCGTCACCATAAAAAAGTACTGCGATACTCAATACCACGCGGAACAAAACCCTGAGATTTTTGTATAACTTACCAGTAAAATCTCTTTCTCGCTCTTCCTTGGGGGACACAGGAGACCTTGGGTATAGCTCAGCTCCCTAGGAGGCATGACACAAGTGAAAACGGTTAAGCCCCTCCTCCAGCAGCTATACTATCAGCATGGAGAGAGAGACTACCAGTTGCGTCTCCAAGTAGTGAGAAAAAAAGGCAATGACCAACAAAGTGGAACCAAACAAGTAAACTACCCGACAGGGGCAACCAAACCGTAACCTGTAGAACAAATAATGGTGGGTGCTGTGTCCCCCAAGGAAAAGCGAGAAAAGAGTATTACACTCACCGGTAATCCGGTTTCCTGGAAGTCTCCATGACACCAAGTCCTGAGATTGACTTCCTTCTGATTGGACAGGAAAAACACAGAGAGGTTAAAACCCCCACCCCCTCCTCACATCACCAGTGTATTTTAACGAAGAACCCCAGGATGAAAGGATAATAGCTAATAGCAGAAAAAAAGGGTGGGATATATGTGGTGTCATGGAGACTTCCAGGAAACCGGATTACCGGTGAGTGTAATACTCTTTTCCCCAGTCGTCTCCATGACACCAAGTCCTGAGACAATATCAAAGATACAATTAGGGGGGGACAACTGCCGACAGGACCTTACGTCCAAATCTTAGGTCGTCATTAGCAGCTACATCTAGTCTGTAGTGCTTAGTGAAAGTATGAACTCTTTTCCATGTTGCTGCCCTGCAAATCTGTTGTAAGGAGGCAGAGGCTTTTTCCGCCCAGGAGGCAGCCATGCCTCTCGTAGAATGTGCTTTTAGGGAAGCAGGGACGTCTTTTCCCTGAGCTTTATATGCTTCGGAGATTGCCATCTTAATCCATCTGGAGATGGAACTTTTTGCCGCTTTCTTCCCTTTGTTAGGACCTGAAAATTGGACAAACAGATTTTTGTCTTTTCTCCAAAGGCTGGTAGCTTCCAGGTACTTTAAGACCGCTCTCCGGACATCTAATGTGTGGTAAGTGATTTCTTGATCGTTTTTCGGATCGTCACAGAACGAGGGGAGAACAATGTCCTGAGACCTATGGAAGGTCGAGACTACCTTGGGGAGGAAAGTCGGATCTAATTTGAAAATTAATTTGTCCTCAAATATTGCAAGGAATGGTTCTTGGATGGACAAGGCCTGCAGCTCACAGACCCTTCTGGCTGAGGTTATTGCCACCAGAAAAATCGTTTTAATGGTAAGCCATCTGATGTGGATAGAGTCCAGAGGTTCGAATGGATCGGAGGTTAGACCCCCTAGTACTGTATTAAGGTTCCATGGTGGCACCATGTTTCTAATTGTAGGTCTGATCCTATCTGCCGCCTTAAGGAATCTGGATATCCAGGGATGTTCCGTTAGCTTGGTATTATATAGTGCTCCTAAAGCCGATACCTGGACCCTAAGGGTATTGGGGGATAGACCTAAATCTAGCCCTTCTTGAAGAAAATCCAGGATTAGTGAGATGTTGGCTCTAAACTGGTTGAAGGAGGTCCCAGACCAATCAGCAAATTTCTTCCATATTTTTTGGTACTTGTCGTTGGTACTCTGTTTCCTGCTAAGGAGTAAGGTGTTCACTACTTTTTTTGATAGACCAAAGTTTAATAAGTTGGATTCTTCAGAATCCAGGCTGTTAACTTTAGTATTTTCAGGTCTGGGTGAGAAATAGGTCCCTGATTTAGAAGGTCCGGCCTTTGAGGTAGAAGGAGAGGAGCTTCCACGCTGAGGGCTTTCAAGAGGGAGAACCAACTTCTCTTGGGCCAGAAGGGGGTTATCAGGATTAGTGTACACTTTTCTTTTAGGAACTTCTGTAATACTCTGGGGATAAGCGGAAATGGGGGGAAGGCGTAGACTAAGTTTGTTGTCCAACTCTGGTTGAGGGCGTCTACTGCCCGAGGATGATCCCTGGGGTTGAGGGAGAAGAACTGGTTTAGCTGATGATTTCTCCTGGATGCAAACAGGTCTATCGTCGGCCTGCCCCATTTCTTCGTGATTAAATGGAAGGCTTCTGGGGCTAACATCCATTCCCCTGGGTCTAGTCTGTGCCGGCTTAGGTAATCGGCCTGAATGTTTAAAACTCCCTTCAAATGAACCGCTGAAAGAGATTGAATGTTGCCTTCTGCCCAGGAAAAGATTTTGTTTGCCAGGTTCTGTAGCGGGCGATGCCTTGTGCCTCCCTGGTGTTGGATAAAGGCCACGGCTGTAGCGTTGTCCGAGTAGACTAGGACGTGACGACCCTTTGCCAGCTGACTTGTGTGTTTCAGTGCTTCCCACACTGCCCTCAGCTCCTTGAAATTTGAGGATTGCTGGCTCACGTAATTCCCCCATGTTCCCTGGTAGGAGTTCCCCTGGACGACCGCTCCCCACCCGTGGAGGCTGGCATCTGTTGTGATGACTAGAGGGAGATCTTGTGCCCAGAAAATCCCGTTTTCTAGGTTCGAATTGCTGAGCCACCAAGTTAGTGATTTTTTGGTCTCTGCATCTAAGAATATTTTCCTCTCTAGGGTTAATTGCGATCTGTTCCATTTGTCTAAGATGAATTTCTGGAGTGGTCTTAGATGGAACTGTGCCCAGGCAACTGCTGGAATGCAAGCGGACAGACTCCCTAGTACCTTCATGGCCTGTCTTATTGAACAGAATTTCTCCTTCTTGAACTTCCTCAAAGCTGTCTGAAGTTTTACTATCTTTTGAGGTGGTAGAAAGGATCTTTGGGAGACTGTGTCTAGAGTAATGCCCAGAAAAACTTTCCGTTTGGATGGGATTAAATCCGATTTTTTCCAATTGATGAGCCAACCTAGGCTCTGTAGATGATCCAGGACTAACCCGAGATGGATTCCCATGGTCTCTATGTTGTCCGCCACTACCAGTAGGTCGTCCAGATAGGGGATCACACAAATTGCCTTTTCTCTCAAGGTTGTCAAGGCTTCCGCCATTATTTTGGTAAAAACCCTTGGGGCAGAAGAGATCCCGAAGGGGAGACACCTGAACTGGAAATGCTGAATGTTTCCCTCCAATTCTATTGCGAACCTTAGGAATTCCCTTGATGACCTGTGAATTGGGACGTGATAATAGGCGTCGCTTAAATCTATTGTGGCCATCACTGCATCCTTTTTTAAGAGTTTCACTGCTGACTTCAGGGTCTCCATTTTGAATTTTTGATATCTTACGTATTTGTTTAGATGTTTCAGATTTATAATTACCCTGGATTTCCCGTTTGGTTTCTTTATAATGAAGAGGCGGGAATAGAATCCCAGTCCTGTCTGATTTTTCGGGACGGGCTCTATGGCGTCCAAGGTTAATAGGTTTTTTATGTCGTTTTTTAAGGTCGCAGTTTGAGATGGGGGAAGGGTAGTGATCACATATTTCTGTGGAGGGGAAGAGAGAAGATCTATCAGATAACCCTCTTGTATAATACTTAAGATCCACCGGCTGTTTGTTACATGCTCCCAAGATCTTAGAAAGGAGCCGAGTCTTCCCCCCACTGGTATGTTTGTTGTTGGATGAGGAGGCTTCGGCCCGATTTGGGTTGAAGAGGAAGCTTCTCCCCCTGCCTCCCTTCGCATAGCTCCACCTCCCAGTCTTCCCTTTATCTTTTTTATTTTCGGGTTGAAAAAATCGGTCACGAAAGGGCTGCCTTTTTTGTTTATATCTTTCCTCTGGAAACCCTCTTTTTTTATTTGTCGCGTTGTCTAGGATTTTATCTAGATCTTCTCCGAAAACGTACTGACCGTGGAAGGGGAGTGCGATTAATTTATTTTTAGATGTGATATCTCCTGACCACGCTTTAAGCCATAGTGCCCTTCTCGCTGTATTTGAGAGAACAGCTGTACGGGCGGACAGTTTAACTGATTCAGCAGCTGCGTCTGCTAGAAAGGAGGTTGCCATCTTTAATAGAGGCAAGCTCTCTAGAATTTGATCCCGTGGTGTCTTATTGACCAGATGTATCTCTAGCTGGTCTAGCCAAAGGTTCAGTGTTCTGGCCACACATGTGGAGGCAACGCCCGGTTTGAGAAGGGCCGCCGTAGTCTCCCAGGTCTTTCGCAAGAGACTTTCCGCTTTCCTGTCTAGAGGATCTTTCAATTGTGCTGAGTCTTCAAACGGTAGGGCCGTATGTTTTGCTACCTTGGCCACTGGCGCGTCTACTTTGGGAATGGTCTCCCAATCCGTACAGTCCTCTTGGCTAAAGGGGTAGCGCCTCTTAATTCCTCTTGGGATAAAGGATCCTTTATCCGGTTTTTCCCATTCAGACCTAATTAATTTTTTGGACACTATCAGGGACTGGAAAAACGGCCTTCTTCCTTTCACCTAGACCCCCAAAAATTTCTTGCTGGGTAGACCTAGGGGTTTTAGGCATCTCCATCTGAATGGTGGCCCTGATGGCCCTGATAAGTTCATCAATATCTTCAGGATTGAACAGGAAGCGCTTATATTCGCCCTCTTCATCTGAAGATGCCGGGTGTTTTTGGACAGATTCGGAGTCTGAGACCGCCAGCCCCTCAGAGTCGGAATCCAGGATAAGTGATTTAACACTACGGGCGTCCTGAGTGGGGGGAACTTTGGGAGGAGTAGGTTCTCTGGTAGTTAAGGCTAGCTGAACCTCTTCTTTTACCACTTTTCTAATGTCTTCAATTAGACTAGAAGACTCAGACTTGATGACACTGGCAGTACATTCTTTACACAGGGGCTTGGATCCAGTGTTAGACAATCTTTTGCAGCAAATACCACATTTTCTAGTTTTTTTGGCTGCAGAAGCCGAATCCTTTTCTCCCTGAAATGGTAAGGGAGGAAAGGATGAGCAGACTGAACCCACCATACAAGGCATGTACCTGAGAACAGGTTACTCACTGTCCCAGGGTTTGATGCAGGCTCGGTTCCAGAGCCCGGCGTGAGGGGGGTGCTCATCTTGACTCCCGACCGCTTCAGAGATGCTTCACCAAAATATGTGAGCCGCGCTATGCAGGGCGCCGTTACACAGGTCCTGAGCGTTTTTATAGTGTCTCCATGTGCTTCTCATGCTGCAGGACCTGTGGCGCATGTTGATGACGTCAGCGCGCTTAGCTCCGCCCCCGGCGTCTGACGTCATCCGCCTGCCGGCCGGAAGGGACACATCACAGTGCCGATCCGCCGTGTTCCTCCTTCCCTCTGCATCAAGCCCTCCGGGACCGCCGCAGAGGGAATCTTCGCAGGGGCACTACCTATGTGCCCGAGCCCAGGCCTAACCAAACGGAGGAGGGAGAGCTGCACTGCAGATCCGACCTCGGCCCAGATGAAAAAAAAAAAAAAAACTCCAGGTGAGCCCAAACGAGCTCCGTGCACCTCTCCTGCTTCCTATCCTGATGGGACAGGAAAAACACTGGTGATGTGAGGAGGGGGTGGGGGTTTTAACCTCTCTGTGTTTTTCCTGTCCAATCAGAAGGAAGTCAATCTCAGGACTTGGTGTCATGGAGACGACTGGGGAAAGAGATTTTACTGGCAAGTTATACAAAAATCTTGTTTTCGCGCCCATTTCCTTGGGGGACACAGGAGACCTTGGGACGTCCGAGAGCAGTCCAAGAAGGGAGGGACCACAGCCCAAGGCGAAGCCACCGTAGGCATCATGAAACCGCCGCCTGCAAGACCAGGCGACCCAAAGCAGCATCCGCCGATGCATGAGTGTGCACCCTGTAAAACTTGGTAAAGGTGTGCAAGGAAGACCAAGTGGCTGCCTTGCACAATTGTTCAGCCGAAGCCCGATGTCTCTGGGCCCAAGAGGCACCGACCGCTCTGGTGGAATGAGCGGTGACACCGAAAGGCAGAACCCTGCCCTTGGCGAAGTAAGCCTCAGCAATAGCTAATTTGATGAACCAGGCGATAGCCACCTTGGAGGCCGCCAACCCCTTGCGCGGACCCTCCGGAACTACAAAGAGAGTCCGTGCGACGAAAGGAGCCGGTGATCTCCAAGTAAATCTTCAAGGCACTAACAACGTCCAAGCGGTGAAGTTCCCGGGGAATGGGCACAGAGAGGGGAGGACGATGTCCTCATTGAGATGAAAGGCGGAGACCACCTTCGGAAGGAAGGAAGGAAGGGACGGGACGGAGAACAGCTTTATCTTGGTGAAAGACCAGAACAAGAAAGGGCCGCCAATTCAGACACTTGTCTGAAAGACGTGATGGCCACAAGGAACATGATGTTACAAGACAAAAAAGTCGTAGGGAGATCTTCCGTAACGGCTCGAAGGGGGAAGCTTGCAGCGCCTAGAGCAAAATATTCAGGTCCCAGGGCGGAATCTGGGAACGGTATGGAGGAACTGAGTGAGCCACACCTTGGATGAAGGTCTTGACAGGGCCGAGAGGAGCCAGGGGACGCTGGAAGAGGATGGACAGCGCCGATACCTAACCCCTAAAGGAACAGAGACCCAGCCCCAGGTCCAGGCCGGACTGGCGGAAGGACAGAACCATGGGGAGAGAGAAACGGAGAGGGGGAACACCCCGATTCTCACAGAATATCAAATAAGACCTCCAAATCAGATAATAGATCTTGGACGAGGCGGGCTTCTGGGCACGGATCATGGTGCGAACCACATTCGCGGAAAACCCCCGTTGCATCAAAACTGCGGTCTCAACAGCCACGCCGTCAAACGTAGCGACCTGAAATGCTGGTGGAAGATCGGCCCTTGAGAGGAGATCTTCAGGAGCAGCATCAGATCGGCGTACCAAGACCGGCGAGGCCAATCTGGAGCGACCAGGATCATGGGAATGCCTTCTGCCGCGATCTTCCGGAGAACCCGAGGCAGTAGTGGAATGGGAGGAAACACATACAGAAGGGAAAATTCTTGCCACGGAAGAACGAGGGCGTCGGCGCCGTACGCCCTCGGGTCCCTTGCCCTGGCCAGGAAGGTGGGAAGCTTGTGGTTGAACCTGGAGGCCATGAGGTCCACATCCGGACGACCCCAACGAAGGCAAATGGACTCGAACACGTCCGGGTGTAGCGACCACTCGCCCAGGTCGATGGTGGCCCGGCTGAGGAAGTCCGCCGTTCAGTTCTCCACCCCTGGAATATAAATCGCTGACAGGGCCGGAACGTGAGCTTCCGCCCAGAGGAGAATGCAGGTAACCTCTCGCATCGCTGCGAGTACCCCCCTGGTGGTTTATGTATGCCACGGTCGTGGTATTGTCCGATTGTACACGGACGGTCTTAGCAGGGGAGTCCAGTGTCGGAGCGACAAGAAGATCGCCCTCAATTCCAGGACATTGATCTGAAGCTTGGACTCCGATGGAGACCAAGTGCCCTGGACAGACCAGGGAGGAAACCCCCCCCCAACCCTGCAGACTGGCGTCGGTGGTAACCACCTGCATGTCATTGGAAGGAAGGATTTCCCCGTACACCAGCGAAGGGAGGCCCGAACTTGGGGAGTTAGAAGGAAGGGCCGGTCCAGACTCTCCGGTGATTTGTCCCAGGCAGAGAGGATCGCCCTTTGAAAGGTGTGGGAATGAAACTGTGCGAACGGAATCGCCTCGAAGCAGGCAACCATTTTGTCCCAACACCCGCATGCTGGATCGGAAGGACGGACGGCGGTGGAGAAGATTGCAAAACGACCGGTGGAGGGCCAGACGCTTGTCCGTTGGAAGACGGACCTCCGCCGCCTCCGTATCCAGCAGCATCCCCAGGAAGATCAACCGTCTGGAGGGAATCAGGGAAGACTTGGGAAGGTTGAGAAGCCAACCGAACCGCCCCAGGGTCTTCAGAGTGAGGTCCACGTCTAAGAAAAGGAGGGCGCCTTGATGAGGACGTCGTCCAAGTAAGGCAGCAGAAAAACACCCCTGGAGCGGAGCGGAGCAAAGCCAGGACAGGGGCCAGGACCTTGGTGAACACCCGAGAAGCCGACGCCAGGCCGAAGGGAAGGGCGACAAACTGATAGTGATCGTTCCCCACTGCAAAGCGAAGGAAACTATGGTGACACCGAGCGACCGGAACATGAAGGTCGGCATCCTGAATGTCGATTGATGACATAAAGTCACCCTTCTCCAGGCAAGCCACCGTGGATCGGAGGGACTCGGCCGCACCGAGCCTTCTTTTTTGGGGACCACGAAGAGGTTCGAGTAGAACCCCTTGAATCGGTCCGCCGGAGGCACGGGAACAATGACTCCCTTGTCTAGTAGGGTGTAAATGGCTGCGGAGAAGGCGGCCGCACACTCTGGGTCCGGCGGAGAACGGGACCGAAAGAAATGATCTGGAGGGAGAGAGAGAAGCAAACTCGATTTTGTATCCGGAGGATACAATTTAGAGCGCCCAGGCATCGGAAACATGAGCCCACCAGACGTCCCTGAAAAGGAGAAGGCGGCCCCCCACCCGGGTGGGTGGGGACGCACCTTCAGGCGTGGGGGCTGCTTGGCCGTGGAGGGACGGGCAGCCTGTGACTTGCGCCAGGTGGGCTGTGGCCGAAAAAAGGGCTTCTTGCGCCAATCTTGGGAGGGGCCAGATGAGGAACCGGCTGCCAAACGAGACCTGAAGGTCCTGCGAGAGGACCGAAAACGAGACGAACCAGAGCGACCTCGAGGGGTGCCCTTGGTTCTGGACTGGGGAAGATGGGTGCTCTTGCTACCCGTGGCTTCTGAAATAATTTTGTCGAAACGGGTCCAGAATAAACGGGAGCCAGTGAATGGTAACCCAGTAAGAGAGCGCTTGGAGGCAGCGTCCGCCGCCCAAACCTTCAGCCAAAGTTCCCTCCTGACGGAAACGGCTAAGGCAGATGAGCGTGCTATGAGGGCGCCCGCATCGAGAGAAGCCTCACAGATAATTTTACCTGCCTGAACCATCAGTTGGGCCAAGGATTGGAGGTACTGAATGGGGACGTCCGATCCCAAATCCTGTTCAAGCTGGGAGCCCCATTCGGAGACCGCTTTCCCCAGCCAGGCGGAGGCAAAGACCGGTCTGAGGGCTGAACCAGAGGAAGCAAAGATGGCCTTGGAGAGGGACTCCATACCACGGTCCTCGGTGGAATGAAGCGAGGAACCGTCTGTTACAGGATAGGCCGTGCTCTTAGACAGACGGGCCACGGGAGGGTCAACCTTAGGCGGGGACGCCCACGTGGCAACGCAATCCGCTGGAAATGGGTAACATATGTCCGGCTTTTTGGGGGAAGTAAAGCGGGCATCAGGGCGAGCCCAAGCTTTAGAGACCACTGAAGAGAAGTCGGCGTGGAGAGGAAAAACCTTGGACGCCTGTTTGGAGCGGAAAAAAGACACGCCGGCCTGGTCAGTGCTGGGAGGCCTAAACCCAGGCTGGGGCCACTGGCGCTGGGAAAGGGTTAACAGTCCTACCAGGAGCCAGAAAACTGAGGAGCAGTAGCAGCAGTAGTTGAGTGCAGCTCTGGACGACTGGAGGCAGCAGCGTTAGCCAGCAGGTTCCTTATGCTCATGCGGACAGTCATGCCGTCATGGGTGAAAGGTGCGGATGAAGCAGAGCGGCAGGAAGAGAGCAGAGCGCGGGAAGATAGGCCCCACCCCCCGCTGCTGAGAAGTGACGCGCGCGGCCAAAATTAACCCCTGAGGCGCCGCGCTGGCGCCCCTTGCTGGGAGGTGCCGGACAAGCGGTGCCGAAGATAAAAGAAAAATGGCAGCCTGCCGTGAGTTCCGGCGGAGTTGAGGGAGGGGGTGCTCGTCTACCACGCCCAGGGGAGGAAAGAAGTATGTCACGACCGCAGACGCGGTCCAGGACACCGGCCGGGGGAAAAGGAAGTGCTGCAGCCACCCGCAGCGCCGGTGTTTCCAGAAATTTGCGGCAAGTAGTGAAACTGTGCGAACGGGGGGACATATTCCACCGCGCCCTGATCGTCGGCCCTTCTGGAAGCAGGCCCCAGGAATGAAATATGAAGAGGGGAACCGCAGGCCCTAGACTAAAATCGCCCTCTTATTTGCAGACCCCAAAAACAGCTCAGCCAAAGTTCTTGGGGGAGGGGGGGGGGGGGGGGGGGGGGGGGGGGGGGGGGGGGGGGGGGGGGGGGTGGGGGGGGGGGGGGGGGGGGGGGGGAGGGGAGTTGGGCTGGAGCCACCTCTCACCGTCCTGCAGTCATCACCCTCGGTCCATTCCAGCAGGGTCGCCCCTTCAGCTTCTGGCACCGTAGTGGCAGGACGCTGGAAGAGGGACTTGGCGTGCAGGCGACCCTTACGCTGGCGGGATGCAGGGGAGCTAGGCTGCCCTGGTCCACCTTGTCTTCTGTGGGGGAGGCAGCAGTGCGGGTGACCGTCACTGGCGCAACTCGACCCCGGGAGAAACAGAGAGGTCCAGGCGTCTCTGTTGTCCCTGAAAAAATAAAAATAAAAGGAGAAAAAACATCCCTGCAGAGCAGGGAGTGTCTTGCCTCTTTGGACACTAAGCAAAAACTGGCAGTCTCTCTCCCCTCCAGGCTGAGGGTATAGCTGTGGCGGAGGGGCTTAACAGTTTTCACTTAGTGTCACGCCTCCTAGGGAGCTGAGCTATACCAAGGTCTTCTGTGTCCCCCAAGGAAATGGGCGAGGAAAAAAAAAACACCAAAAGAAAAAAAAAAAGCTGCGTGCATTCCACATTTTGTGAAACGTTCGGCCCATAATAGAACAGGACTATTTTTTGGGGTGACAAGGTGACAAAAAAATGGCGAATCGCATGGTTTTTATTTATTTATTTCTGTTACGGCGCTCACCGCATAGGAGATATTTTTTAATAATTTAATAGTTTGGACTTTTCGGACGCAGCGCTATGTAATATGTTTATTTATATATTTTATATGTAAAATTGGGGGGATTTAAACTTAATATTTTAGTGTTTGTGTTTTATTTTATTTTTTACTATTAGCATCCTTAGGGGCTGGAACCCTTGTCCTATTCATCCTTATAGAGCTCTATTGGGGTGAATAGGACCCCACACTCTCCCTGCTGCCCTGGGGTTTGTGCACTCAGCAGCAGGGAGCTTACTATAGCAGCCAGTGCTTCAGGAGCGTCCTGGCTGCCATGGTAACCGATCGGGGGTTGTGGGTGGATTTTTGGTCAACCCACTTGTGAAGGGAAGCGTACTTACCCGCTTCTCAATGCTGGCTCCCTGCTCCTTCTCTTCCCCGCCTGCAATGCTTCTCTGAGCTCCCTCGCTGTAAATATTCGGTTTGAACTCGCAGCAGCCAATCACTGGCCGCAGAGGTTACTGGATCCTCTTGTGCCATGGCACATGGTCATGTCAAACTGGATATTTATAGTGAGGGAGCCCAGTGGAGCACTGCAGGCCAGGAGGAAAAGGAGCGGGACACAGCACCGGGAAGCAGGTAAATAAACTTCACTTTACAGGTCCAGTACAACCCCCTTCAAGGTGTTTTTAAAGTCTAAATTATATACTTATCTTAATGAGTGACTCTCAAAGAATACAAGCAAAGACTTAGAAATGTCAAAAAGTGCGTGAGTAGACCGAAAAAAATACTAGGTCACTAGTATCAACACTGGAGAATACTGACCCAAGGATCTGGATGACTGCCAGAAGGGGGTCATACAGACATTTTGATAATCAACTGTAGGTTGTGTCTGTTTCCTACCCACCAGCAATGTAAATATGTAGTACAATGACTAAACCTGATGAGACTGTGCCGTATATGAATCAATTGTGTGAAATCTACAGACATAATGGGCGCACACAAAAATTGGATGAAAGGACAGATGAGCCCCTGGATTGTAGTTCAGAAAATTCATGAGCAATGGTTCTCACAACTAGAAATCAGTTCTATATATTATGATGCGGATCATATTATACCTTGGCTTCATTGCTTACAACAGGCTTCACAGGAAACTGAACATCCGTAGCTTTTAATATGGTATTTTCTTGTAATATGTCTTGCTGGGATTGGTTATGTCCAAAGGGCTGGAAGGTAAATGGATTATTCTGAGATACATGTGGCAATAGTTGGTGATGACAATAAGATAAAGTACCATTGTTTCTTACCTTCCTACCATACAGACACTGGAAAAAGATGACTCCGACTGACCATACATCCACTTTATTTGAGATCTTTGGAGGTTCCTTGCCCACCACAAAACACTCGGGTGGTAAATACCTGCAAGGGTGTAAAAGAACATGGATATTACAACTCAAAGGGGTTCTCCAAATTTTACAGAAAATCAGGCAAACTGTGTGACCTACAATAAGAAATGGATGGATACTCACCTGCCTTCTTCCTTGTTTCTTCAAGTGAGGCGCTCCGGTCCTCCCGCTGCCGGCGTCATGTTCTTGGCTGCAGCAGTGACATTCCATGCACAGGTCAACGTCAGCCAAGCCCTGGCCTCATCCATGCACAAGAGGTTTCTGCTGAGGCCAGTGATTGGTGCAGTGTTGACCTGTGTGCACAGAATGTGACTACTGCAGCCAAAAAACAAAGAGCAGCGGTGCTGTTATTAACGTTTCCGGAGCCCAGCCACGCCCACTGTGAAGGAGTCCAGCACCACCCCGCATGGTCCGAATCTCCTCCTTGCTCCCTGACGTCACAAAGCTAGAGCACTGTAATCTCGCGATGCGTGAGCTAACGCATGCGCAGTGTCGGCATAGTATTCCTTCCCTGTGCTGGCATCAGCCTCAGGGAACGAACTGCGCATGCGCTAGCTCGCGCATGGCGAGATTACAGCGCTCTAGCTTTGTGACGTCAGGGAGCAAGAAGGAGATTCAGAGGATGCGGATCGGTGCAGGGCTCCTTCACAGTGGGCGTGGCTGGGCTCAGAGTCAGAGAACGCTGGACTCATCTCTCAAGCATGGAGGAGACAGGACTCATCTAAGGTTCATTTACATATCTATAAAATATTTTTTTTTACACAATAAAGGCACACAGAGCTGTGGGGATTGGATATTGCGGATGTGCAAGCAGCCCATGTCCTCAGCTCTATACCCAAAATCCAGGTGACAGGTTCCCTTTAATATTCCAATTTAAAATTGTTCATTGTCATTTAGTGGGATATATAATTTATGCGTGGGTACAGTCATAATTATGCAAATGTAATCTTTCATGTCAAGCTCTGTACCGAACATTAAATTCAGAAAAAAACAATCAGGGAACTGAAATTCTGCTTTAGGGCTCATGCACGCGACCAATGGCGTTTTGCAGTCCGCAAAACATGGATGCTGGTCGTCTTCATTCTGTATTTTGCTGAACAGAAGGCCCCTAATAGAACAGTCCTATCCTTGTCTGTAGTGTGGATAATAATAGGACATGTTCTATTTATTTGCAGAACGAACAAGCGGACACATACTGCACATAGAGTAGTTTCCATTTTTTTTGTGGGAAATAAAACAAAAAACGCAACAGACAAAAATTAAGTTCGTGTGTATGAGTCCTTAAACAGAGTTGCCTAGAATTTGGATATTGATGACCTTGCCCTCAGAATAGGCCATCAGCATCAAATCGACGGGGGTTCCCTTGCAACTCAGCCACTGGAACTATAGATATCCATCTATTGTGTAGCGGATGGAGCTGCTAACTACAGCACTGCTGCCACTGACGTGAATGGGAGCAGTGCTGCATTTACCAGCTCCTCTGTTCACTGCACAATGCATGGAGCTGTGCAGTCCTGATGCCGGAGCTACAAGGTAACAGTTGATTGCTTTAGCTGCTCATATCTCTGGTTTGGTACCAGCTAGATATGGGCTTTGTATTGTTTGAAAGCTGGCATTCCAAGCTTTCAAACAATGCCAGCACTATCAGTACATGGGAAGATATCACTGTTAGAAATTGGGACGCAGTGAATGCAGCTGAAAGCGAAAGTAAAGGCAGGTTTTACCCACGATTATTCCTGAATTGATTTCTAACAGTGATATCTCCTGTTTAGCTTAGACTAATTAGGCTGTAATTTTGGTCTTGTATGAAAGCATGGAATGCCAGCTTTCAAACAAGACCGGTTGCAGGCTTCTAGTTGCTACCATTGAGAGATATCAGCATCTAAAGCAGTCCTTCCCATTCCACTTCTGCTCGAGCTCAGCACATGAGAGTTACAACATAAGTTTTCTCTGGGTAAGGCCTCTTGCACACGGCAGTTATGCTCCCGTGGCCGTATTGCGGGCTGCATACTGTGGTTCCGCAATACACGGGGCACCGGCCGTGTGCATTCTGCATCACAAACGCAGACCAATTCACTTGAATGGGTCCACAAATCCGGTGACGCGGTGCGTCGGACTAGAAGTGCTTCCGTGGGGTTCCAATCCGTGCTTCCGTTCCGCAAAAAAAAATAAAAAATAGAACTTGTTCTATCTTTTTGCGAAATGGACGGATCATTCAAGTTGAATGGGTCTGGATCCGTCCCGCCCACCGCACGGACGTTGCCCGTGCATTAATGCATGGAGCGGAAACACAACGGCCGTGTGCAAGAGGCCTAATGCTCAGGATCTCTGATAATTATAGGTTCCCCTCCGCCTATATGACCCAATATTTGTCCCCAATGGCAGTATTCGATACCATGAAGTCCCTATTTACCAGTATGTTCCTGCCCCTTGTGAGGTTAGATCCATTCCATCCACACCATAGCTGTCGTCGTCCATTATTTTTGATAAGCCAAAATCTGTGATTTTAATTTCTCCGCATGCTGTCCCATCGACAAGAAGTATATTTCCTATAAGAATAAACTCCCATTAATGCATCTCCACTATAGAACCACAGCAGCTCATGCACAATACCCCCCTTGCTGCCGACATCCATCTAACCTATGGGAAGTCACAACTAGACAAATGAATATCTCTTTCTGAAATCTTAGATCTAGATGCAAAACTAGACTGGGAGGCTTTACTATAAGAAGTATTATGAAGGGCTTTTGGTAGACACAGGCCACCCATGTTCACTTACAAAATCTGGCAATACCCATTCAAAACCAAGCGAACTTACATGCTGTACTTTCCAACCCACCTGGCTTCAGATCATAATGGATAATGGGAGGTTTGATCTCGTTCAGATAACGTAGTGCATTGACTATCTGCATTACAATGGATCGGGCTTCTTTTTCAGTCATCAACTTGTGCTGTTTTAGGTAGAAGTCAAGGTCGTTGCCTTCACAGTATTCTAGAACTGTACAAAATCTGAAAATAAGAAAATATACCATGTTTACAGGTGCAGAACGGAGCCGGAACACCAATGTCTGTGTGTAATCCATTTTGGAAAATTAAATCCACGCATGTGCCAGATAGATACCTAAAACGAAGAGGGGCATTTAGAAATTCTCTGGAATCCAATGGTAGCAAATTTTACAAGCCACGCTTGTGTAAAAATTTGCTCATTTTTTGAGGACTCATCGCTCTGCCCAGCGAGGCAGGACCACGAATGGTTGTCCAGGAATATTTTTTATATTTTACACCAGGACACTGGAATAATAATGCCTGAAATCTACACCAGCTTCCTGCTGGCGTAGATTTCAGTTTGGGAGTATGGACGTGCACAGAGGCGCCTCTATTGTAGTGTGTCAGACTGCACTGGGCGATAAATTAAAGGGGTTATCTGGAAAATGATAACCTATCCTATCCACTATCACAATGGCGGGCATCAGAGTCCTCGCACCACCACCGATCAGCTGTTTCAGGTATAGATGTAGCAGGGTTAGCACTCCAGCTCTTAATTCAAATTTCTTAACTCATCGTGCAGCTCAGACCTATTGACCTGTAACTAGGCCATGTGATGGATGTATAATGAGGTCACTGGCCTAGGAAGACCCGTGCCCCTTCTAACAGCTGACCGGGGGGTTGGACCCCCGCCGATGTGACATTGATACCCTATCAAGGTCATCAATATCTTTTCCCAGATGACCTTATAAGACCGGCGTGTAAAATGCTGGTCTTCGTAAATCTCCTCCTATATAGCTGCATAGTCCCATCTTATTAGATCTTGACGGCCAGGTCCCTTATGCTGCCCTCTCTGAAGGAAACATAGTGTAGGGACATACAGATCTTTCTATGGAATATCACTTACAAGGGTAGGTGGTTTTTAAGAACTTACATATTATAAAGCAGGGATCAGCAAACCTTTGGCACTCCAACTGTTATGAAACTATAACTCCCAGCATGCGCCTTTCACTTCTGTGGGAGTTCAGAAAACAGCCAAGCAAGTGTGCATGATGGGAAATGTAGTTTTACAACAACTGGAGTGCCGGCGGTTGCCGACCCCTGCTATCAGGGGTCCACTACATTAAGTAGTCTGATGATATCCATGAGATATGGGCCCCCACACCCGTCCCACGATGATCAACAGAGCTTCCAAATTACGCTCATAACAAAGAAACTTGTTGCTCCATGGCTGAAGGGTGAATGGAGGGGGGTATGCATCTCATGGACATCAGACTCCTTGCTGGCTTCACTGCAGAGTATAACATGTCAGCTCCTAAAAATTAAAAATCACTAAATAAATCCACGTAAGTGACGTACTACTAAAAACAGCCCGTCACTGCACTATGCTGCCTACTTCACCAAAGGACAACTCTTCTCAGGTGGGTCCTAGATCTCCCACCTTACATCTCTATCCGCCATCCATCCATGTCCAGTTGGTTTATACTGGTTACATACACCCTGCTTGAGACCGTCACAGGTCAGATTTAAAGTGGCGTCATGCATTTCAGTTTAGGGTCTAGTTTTAATGTTATAGCTCAAATATACATAATAGTCATGGGTTTAATAGAGAATAAGCTGAGCTGCCACCAGAGAAAGCCTGACAGACTTAATACAACTTACAACAGAAATCCATAGCAAGTGTAGATTAGATTTTTCTGGAGAACGGACTACCTATAAAATGTTTAAAATTTATTATGAGGTCTGCTCCTCTTAAATTTGGCTTTTTTTCTTCTTCTTGATTAAACCTGGTGTATGAAAAGCCAGTCTTAAAGGGAATCTGTCACCCCGATTTTGGACTGTTATCTACAGTAATACATGAGTAGTACGGCAGACATGAAGTCCAGATCATTATTTTTTATTTTCCTACTGCCCCCTGTACTCCCACTGACAGCGCCCAAAGCTGCCTGGAAATACACAGTCCGGACTGCTGTGCAGTGGTAACATAATGGAGGGGACTCCTGTGCAAATGCACGGCAGTTCGGACAACGTTCTTCAATGCAGCTCTGTGAGCTGACAGCAGGGGAACAGGGGCAGTAGAAAAATAAAAATAGTGATCTGGACCCCATATCTGCAGTACTAAGATATTACTGGGCCAAAATCAGATTCCCTATCAGTATGTCTGGACTGTGGGAAGAAACCCATGCAAGGACGATGAGAACATACAAACTCCATGCAGATGTTGTCCTTGGTCAAATTCGCTTTTAATAAAAACGCGGGCATCCCATGTACCTATGGTAAAATAACAAAAGAATCAATACTTGCCCCTTTTCAGTACTGAGTTCCAGTTCTCCCTCTTGCCGTTTGTTTTCCTGGCTGCAGCGGTGACGTCCCATGTACTGCTTGGCTTCAGTGGCGACTGTGTGCATGGAACGTCACCTCTGCAGCCAGGAAGATGATGGTTGCAGTGAGGACTGGAGCTGAGCGCTGAAAGTAGCGGGGAGAAAAGGGGTGAGCATCAACTCTCTTGTGATTTTACCACATTTACAGGGGTTGTCCGACTTTTTGTTTTTCTTGGACGACAACTTAAAAAAAAAAAAAGTAAAGCCTGCAGCTTACTAAAACAAGGAATTAACAGCGGTGACTTTACTTACGTGTCTGTATCCAAGGAGAAGTAATCGTAAAGTTTAACTATCCGAGGGTGATCAAGTTCTTTGTGTATTCTATACTCTCTGCAGGCATGCCTAAAAGAAAGAGGCAGGTTAACATGGCCGCAGCGGTGAGTGGCAGGTTTTATTGTGAAAGGGCACAAAAAGTATTTACTTGTGGTAATTTTCCTTCTTCTCGTCTCTCCAGCTCTTGTTGAGTTGGTGAATTTTCACAGCGGCGTATCTTTGTTCATAAAGATCAAAAGCCTGAAATAAACATTTAAAACCTCAACGACTGATCTCAAAATCACCAGTCATCTCAAGGAATCGAAAGATGATGCATCAGATACAGGCACAAAGGCCTTACAAGTATTGCAGCCAGTGGCATATGCATGGAAGCAGACTACACAACTGTTATGGGGCCCTGGAAGTGGAAGGGTTTGGTGCTGAACTACTGCTCTACTGTTCCTGACATGAATTCACTACATTTCCAGCAGCCACCACTAGGGGGAGCTCAGTGCAAAGAAATTACTTACAGCTTCCACTGCTATCAATGTATAAATCCTTATGTACTGAGCTCCCCCTAGTGGTGGCTGCAGACAGACAGTTTTATAATATACTGTTTGAAAGGACAGATAATTAAATGTATGTATATAAAAAAAAAGAAGAAATTTTATAATATTATTATTAATAATATATATTATTATTATTAAATATATATATATATATATATATATATATATATATATATATATATATATATATATATATATATAAAAAACTCTCGCACTACGGTTGCCGAATTGTTTAACTTTATTTGGAAATGTGGCTGTACAAATCACGTGTGACGTTTCGGCCACATACGACCTTTTTCAAACTGGTGCCGCTGGAGAAATGGAGGAATAGAAGATGGAACATGCGCTCAGGATAGTGTGCAATTACAGTCAGGTATGCGCATAGTGCCATTTTTCTATGGGGTCGTACAGGATTTGTGTATGTCCCCGATTTCAGCTTTTATAAACCTCCAAAATTTAAGTATACAGCCTGAATGAGGCGGCGACCCTGCTCCATTCACAAAGAATTTCTGGGACCACCAGCGCCAATAAATTTATCACATATTCTCTGCATAAATTATGTTTATGGGAAAACCTCTTTAACTCCTTCACTACCGAGCCACTTTTCACCTTAAATCCCAGGCTGATTTTTGCAAATCTGACGTGTCACTTTATGTGGTGATAACTTTAAAACGTTTTTACTTATCCAAGACATTCTGAGACTGTTTTCTCATCACATATTGTACTTAATGACAGTGGTAAATTTGAGTCAAAATATTTAATTTTTATTTATAATTTTTTTTTTTAAATTACCCAAAAATGTAAAAAAATTCGCAATTTTCAAAATTTTTAATTCTCTGCTTTTAAAACAGATAGTGATACCTTTTAGAAACTACACCCCTCAAGGTATTCAAAACTGATTTTACAAACTTTCCTAACCCTTTAGGTGTTCCACAAGAATTAAAGGAAAATGTAGATGACATTTCTGAATTTCACTTTTTTGGCAGATTTTCAATTTTAATCAATTTTTTTCCGCTAACAAAGCAAGGGTTAACAGCCAAACAAAACTCCATATTTATTGCCATGATTCTGTAGTTTACAGAAACACCCCATATGTGGTTGTAAACTGCTGTACGGGCACACAGCAGGGCGCAGAAGGAACAGAACGCCATATGGTTTTTGGAGGGCAGATTTCCCTGGGATAATTTTAAGCTGCCATGTCACATTTGAAGACCCCTTGATGCACCCCTAGAGTAGAAACTCCAAAAAAATTAGCCCATTTTGGAAACTATAGGATAAGGTGGCAGTTTTGTTGGTACTATTTCAGGGTACATATGATTTTTGGTTGCTCTATATTACACTTTTTATGAGGCCATTTTAGATTTAGTATTCACAAATGGGAATTTGGTATATGATATTACTGTAGGGGAAAGCTTGGGATCTAGTGATCACCAGTCAGTGTGGTTTACTATAAGTACAGTGACTGAGTCACACCACACAAAAACAAAAGTTTTAGATTTTAGAAAAACTGACTTTTCTAAAATTAGATTAGTGGTATACGAGTCCCTATCAGATTGGAACAGTTTCATTAGAGTCCAGGAAAAATGGGACTACTTAAAAGTGGCACTATTGAAGGCAACAGAAAATTGCATTAGGCTTGTCAGTAAAAGCAAAAAAAGGAAGAGACCACTATGGTACTCAGCAGAAGTGGACAAAATCATTAAAAACAAAAAGATAGCATTTAGGAATTATAAAAAAAAAACAAAAAACGAGGATGACAGGCAAATTTATAAGATTAGGCAGAGAGAGGCCAAACAAGTTATAAGAGCTTCTAAAGCACAGGCAGAAGAGAAATTAGCTCAGTCAGGGAAAAAAGGCGATAAGACATTCTTCAGATACATAAATGAAAAAAGGAAACTAAAACAAGGAATTAACAAATTAAAAACAAAAGAAGGAAGGTATATGGAAGAAGATAAAGAACTAGCTGACTGCCTCAATGAATACTTCTGTTCAGTTTTTACAAAGGAAAATGAAGGAGAAGGACCTCAGGAAAGAAGACTAATGATTCTTTTGATGCATGTGTCTTTACAGAGGAAGAGGTTCTAAGTCAGCTGTCTAAAATTAATACAAATAAGTCACAGGGGCCTGATGGGATACACCCAAAGCTATTAAAAGAGCTCAGCGGTGAACTAGCAAAACCATTAACAGACTTATTTAACCAATCACTGGTAACAGGAGTCGTCCCAGAAGATTGGAAATTAGCAAAGGTTATACCCATTCACAAGAAAGGTAGTAGGGAGGAATCGGGCAACTATAGGCCAGTAAGCCTGACATCAATAGTGGGGAAATTAATGGAAACCATACTTAATGAGAGGATTGTGGAACATCTAAAATCCCATAGATTGAAAAATGAAAAACAGCATGGGTTTACTTCAGGGAGATCATGTCAAACTAATCTTATTGATTTTTTTGATTGGGTGACTAAAATTAGATGGCGGAGGTGCAGTAGACATCGCTTATCTAGACTTTAGTAAGGCTTTTGATACTGTCCCACATAGAAGGCTTATCAATAAATTGCAGTCTTTGTGCTTGGACTCCCATATTGTTGAATGGATTAGGCAGTGGCTGAGGGACAGACAACAGAGGGTTGTAGTCAATGGAGTATATTCAGACCATGGTATTGTTACCAGTGGGGTACCTCAGGGATCTGTTCTGGGACCCATATTGTTTAATATCTTTATCAGCGAAATTGCAGAAGGCCTCGATGGTAAGGTGTGTCTTTTTGCTGATGACACAAAGATTTGTAACAGGGTTGATGTTCGTGGAGGGATACACCAAATGGAAAAGGATTTATGGAAACTAGAGGAATGGTCAAAAATCTGGCAACTAAAATTTAATGTTGATAAGTGCAAGATAATGCACCTGGGGCGTAAAAACCCAAGAGCAGAATATAAAATCAGTGATACAATCCTAATCTCAGTATCTGAGGAAAGGGATTTAGGGGTCATTATTTCAGAAGACTTAAAGGTAGGCAGACAATGTCATAGAGCAGCAGGAAATGCTAGCAGAATGCTTGGGTGTATAGGGAGAGGCATTACCAGTAGAAAGAGGGAGGCGCTCATGCCGCTCTACAGAGCACTAGTGAGACCTCATTTGGAGTATTGTGCTCAGTACTGGAGACCATATCTCCAGAAGGATATTGATACTTTGGAGAGAGTTCAGAGAAGAGCTACTAAACTGGTACATGGATTGCAGGATAAAACTTACCAGGAAAGATTAAAGGACCTTAACATGTATAGCTTGGAAGAAAGACGAGACAGAGGGGATATGATAGAAACTTTTAAATACATAAAGGGAATCAACAAGGTAAAAGAGGAGAGAATATTTAAAAGAAGAAAAACTGATACAAGAGGACATAGTTTTAAATTAGAGGGGCAAAGGTTTAAAAGTAATATCAGGAAATATTACTTTACTGAGAGAGTAGTGGATGCATGGAATAGCCTTCCTGCAGAAGTGGTAGCTGCAAATACAGTGAAGGAGTTTAAGCATGCATGGGATAGGCATAAGGCCATCCTTCATATAAGATAGGGCCAGGGGCTATCCATAGTATTCAGTATATTGGGCAGACTAGATGGGCCAAATGGTTCTTATCTGCCGACACATTCTATGTTTCTAAGTTAACAAAAAAAATACCTGTTTTGGCACCGTTTTTATTTTTTGTTATTTACAATGTTCATCTGACAGGTTATATCATGTGGTATTTTTATAGAGCAGGTTGTTACGAACGCGACAATACCAATATTTTTGGGTTGTTTGTTTCAGTTTTACATAATGAAGCATTTTTGAAAAAAAAGATTTTATAGTGTCTCCATATTCTGAAAGCCATATTTTTTTTTTTTTGGGCAACTGTTTTATGTAGGGGCTCATTTTTTCGGTATGAGATGACGGTTTGATTGGTACTATTTTTGAGTGCATATGACTTTTTGATCGCTTGGTATTACACTTTTTGTGGTGTAAGGTGACAAAAATGGCTTTTTTGAAACCTTTTTTTTACGGTGTTCACCTGAGGGGTGAGGTCATGTGATATTTTTATACAGCAGGTTCTTATGGACGCGGCAATACCTAATATGTATACTTTTTTTATTTTAAGTTTTACACAACAGCATTTTTGAAACAAGAGCCATATTTTTTTTTGTATTTTTTGGGGCGACTGTCTTATTTAGGGGCTAATTTTTTTCGGTATGAGATGACGGCTTGATTGGTACGATTTTGGGGTGCGTATGACTTTTTGATCGCTTGGTATTACACTTTGTGATGTAAGGCAACAAAAAAAAAGACTTTTTTGACACAGTTTTTATTTTATTTTATTTACGGTTTTCACCTGAGGGGTTAGGTCATGTGATATTTTTATAGAGCCATTCGATACGGACGTGGCAATACCTAATATGTATACTTTTTTTTTATATTTAACACAATAAAAGCATTTTTGAAACACAAAAAAATTATGTTTTAGTGTCTCCGTAGTCTGAGAGCCATAGTTTTTATTATTTTTTGGGCGATTGTTTTAGGTAGGGGCTCATTTTTTGCGAGATGAGGCAACGGTTACATTTGTTCTATTTTGGGGGGCATACGCTTTTTGATCGCTTGGTGTTGCACTTTTAGTGATGTACACAGTTTTTATTTTAGGTCATGTGAGGGGTAAGGGATTAGGTCATGTGAAATTTTTAAAGAGCCGGCCGATACGGACTCGGTGATACCAAATATGTCTAGTTTTCTTCCCTTTTTTTTTCGATTTTCTTTTACTTTATTTTGGGAAAAGGACTTTTACTTGAAACTTTTTCTTTTTGTAAAACCTTTTTTTATTTTTACTTTTTTTTCCACTTAATTTTTTGTCCCACTCTGGGACTTCAACTTTTGGGGGTCTGATCCCCTTTACAATGCAATACAATACTTCTGTATTGTAATGCATTGGCTGTAAGTGTATTACACACTGTAATACACTTAGAGATTCCTGCCTGTGAGACCCAGGGGGTTAGATCTCACAGGCGGTCACGGAAGGCATCGGCCTGCCATCAGGTCCCCATCACAGCAGTGCGGAGACCCTATGGCCACCCCACACCCGGCAGGATCCCGCGGTCAGCGCTGACCTGAGAACACCCATGCCGGCGCATACAGCAGGGGTCTGGCTATCGGTGACTGTTGGACACCTGCCGCTGATCAGGCGGGCGCAGCTCCTGCACATGCCCGATCAGCCCGCCGTACATGTACGGCGTTGGTATTTGTGTCCCGCATTTCTGTGCCGTACATGTACGGCGCTGGTATCCTACGGGTTAACGGAAGTATTAAGATTAAATGACCATTAACTCTTTTGCTGCCACAACAAGTTCCACAATTCTGACACAAATAAAACCTGAACTGTAAATTAAAAAAAATAAACATTATCCCACCTATACATTTTCTGACAGCTGACACCTGGCACATTGTGAAAATGCAGTCAGCATTTTAATCATGGGTGCCTTCATGCAATTTTGCATAAAAAATAAATTTAAAAAATCAACGCAATGTCATTGATCAGATTTCAATCGTACTAAGGCCTCATGCACACGACCGTTGTTTTATTCTGTGTCCGTTGTTCCGTTTTTCGTGATTTTCTGCGGACCTATTGACTTTCAATGGGTCCGTTGAAAACTCGGCTAATGCACCGTTTGTCATCCGCGTCCGTGGTTCCAGTCCGTCAAAAAAATATAACCTGTCCTATTTTTTTCTTCACTGAAAAAGGTTCGCGGACCCATTCAAGTCAATGGGACCGTGAAAAAATGCGGAGGCAAACAAGATTGTCATCTGCGTCCGCGTCCGTTTTTTCCCTATCATTTGCATGGCAAACTTGACTTAGACTTTTTTTTACTTTCCTTCATGTCTGGTGATCCTCCAAAAATAAAGGAAGACACACGGAAACAAAAACGGAAACTGATCACGGAGCAACGGAACCCCATTTTGCGGAACGGAACAACAACGGTCGCGTGCATGAGGCCTAAAGGTTTCAGAACTTAACATTACTGACAGGGTGACTAGAACAAGCAGTTTTGTGCCGCAACACTTCAAAGTGATCTGTTGCCTGTTCACTGGTTGCAGTACGTACAGTAAATTAAAAAAGTGTTTTTTTTTTTTTAATTCAATTTGATATACCCAAACTACAAAAGATACTAAAAAACTTGAAGGGGTTGTCCAGCCTTTTCTAAGTGAGGTCCTATCCTCCGGCAACTTACATCTCTACTGATCAGCTGTTTTGTGTAGATCCAATGCTGGAACTACACTGCACTGCCAACATTCTAGTAGACAGAGCTCGTCAATGGAGTAGCACTGTCCATTACAAAACTCTGTAGCTCCGGCGCAGACTCTCCGTGACAAAGCTACACAGAACAGCTGATCGCAGGGGTGCGGGGTCCTGGATCCCGACAATCAGCTAGTGATGGCCTATCCTAACAATAAGCCATCAGTAAAAAAAAGGCTGGACAACCCCTATAGACTTCCCAAGCCCTCTTTGATCCAGCATTGCTGTTCCCTCAGCTCGGCTGCAGCCATGACGTGCCTGTATACCACACATAACCACTGCAGCCATTATTGGCCTCAGGAGTCTTGTGCTGCACACTGCTGAAGTCAGTAATAACTGCTGCAGCAACAAAAACACGTCACAGCTGCAGCCTTACAGAGAGGACAGAGCGACAGCACTAGATCAGGGTGGGCTAAGAGGGTAAGTTTAATGTTTTTTTATTTTATTATTTTAACAGTCTCCCTGCAATTTGCTCACATGCAAATTTAACACATACAACCCCTTTAACTTTGATAGCTCCCCAACACTTGTGTCTTCAAGTTCGGCGTACAAGGTTCAGGTTCTATAACTTATGGTCCGTGGTTGCGGAATCCACAAAGGAATTTTTAAATAACCCGAACCTTGTACACCGAACTTGAAAACACAAGTTCGCTCAACACTACTAGTAGCACAACTACTAAAATGCCTGACCTAATGATAAAGACCCAATGGTTTAGTGTCAGAGACTGAAGACACACACAAACATTACCTTGTATACTTCACTAAAACCTCCTCGTCCTAGTAGATGAAGTAATAAATAACGCTCATTCAATGTAGGGTGATCTTTAAACCTGAAAAGATTGTGAAAAAAACAAAAATGCATGAAATATGGGGTGTACAGTCTCAATACCACTGACAGAAGAATAACCAGGCTCTGCCCCTCAGCAGATAAGGACACGTTCACTCATTGTGGGTTAGGAATATGTGTACTCACTGTGAATTATCTTCATTGTTAATTCTTTTCAGTTCTCGAATGTGAAGATTTCGAACTCTTTCCAAACGCTCCAACTCTGCCTGGATTTCAGCTTCTTCCTGCAAAATAACAAAATGGCAAGGTTATACCGCTATAGATGCCCATTTCATCTCCAAACAAGTAGTTAATATAGTGAATTTCACTGCTTGCCCCTACCCTGGTATTTCTTAAAGTAGATTTCAAACCATTTCTAACAATATCTACAGATATACCATTAATGTCCGAGAGGTGGCGGACCCATTACCAGGAGACCAACAAGGTCAGGTAGCCGACAGCATCCCCATCCGGGTGATGTTCCCACATGTGCGCTTCTCCATCTATTGATTATGGGAGAGCTTGCTTGGCTACCCCTAACTACCTATGGAGGGAATATCTCTTAAAGGGATTCTGTCATCAGAATTTAGGCCTAGAACCTAAACATATGGCGAGGTCCCTACTAATACGCAGAATCCTAAAGTAACCTTATCAAATGCGCCTGTGGCTCTATAATCATATAAAACAGGTTTATATAACCTGTCACTCACGTCAAAATGTGTCCAAGGGGGACGTCTCACGACGCAGGGTGCCCGGCTGCAGCCATCTCCTTTCGGTGCCCAGCGCCGCCTTCTGAATTGAAATCTCCGCCCTCCCTTCCATTAGAGCCGCCTACCTCAGTTCATCGTTCACTCCTGGCAGCGGCCTCATTATGCGAAGTGTGCATGCGCCGGCCGGCGCACTTCGCTAGAACCTGCCTTGGCCCCCCGATTACAGGCTGTGTAACTCAAGTGAATGGGGCTGAGCTGCAATACCAAGCACAGCCGCCATCAAATAGACAGCGCTGAGCATCAGAGCTCCAGTAAGTGTCATGGCTTCCTCAAACAGCAGAGTCTGACCCCCGCCAATCTCATATGGATGACCTATTCTGAGGATAGGCCATCAATATGAAAATCCCGCAAAACCCCTTTAACTGCAATCATACATAAATTTTCATGTTTTGAGAGGAGTTAAAGTAGTTGTCCCGTCAAAGACAATGGGGGCATATCGCTAGGATATGCCCCCATTGTCTGATAGGTGCGGGTCCCATCTCTGGGACCTGCACCTACACCAAGAATGGAGTGGGGAAAGGTGGTGAAGGGCGCAGTGTGCATTTCCGTTGGCCCCATAGAAATGAATGGGAGCGGTGGCCGCGCAAGCGTGGTGCACTCGCATTTACTTGAATGAGGAGAGCGATTGGCGGTGGCCGGAACATGGGAAACCCGGGGTCATCTAGCCACCATTCTCCCCCCAGGTACTGTCCAGGTATCGAACAGGTGAATAGTATTGCATTAGGGAACAGAACATTTACAGTATATACAGTATTACTACCTGCAGCAGTATTTCATTATGTCTGTCAGTGTCAACAGATATAGTAGAGTTAACACATGTTTTATGAGACGTGTTATCTAAACTAAATGCGTTAAGCAAACAACCTTCAATTGCTTTTCAATGGCTTTTGTTTCAAGATAACTCAACTTTCTTAACTCATCGTGTTAAGAGTTTGAGTGCTAACCCTGCTACATCTGTATGTAGAAGCAGATCTGTTTTTTTTTTTTTTTTTTAACACTAAAGTTTATTAACATGACAACATCACCTAGAAACAGGCAGCCATTTTACAACATCCCCTAAAGACAGGCGGCCATGTAAATATACACAGTAATGTAGTTACTGTAATAACCACAATAAAATCATTATTCCGACAACGTTTACTTATGACATCAATGTGTCCGGTGCTTATGTCCCCATTGTCTGATAGGTGCGGGTCCCAGCGGTGGACAGTTAAATGAAAGCCAGGTCACATGATACTTGTGAGGGTCAGATGACTGACACCATGTTTAGGCACATCCAGCTCTCCTATGGATGCATTTTACAGGACTAAAATGAGCCATACCATTTTTTTTTTCTTTAGGGAAAGGCTACTATATGGATATAATAAAAGGTCTGTAAGCAAACATTTAATTAGATGTATATTAGAAAATTGTTCAACATTCTGTTCTCAAGATAAATAAATGTAATCATTAAAGGGGTTATCTTATTTCTCAAACAGCCCCCCCTATGTGCTGGGCCCCTCCGTGTACAAGGAGAAGCAGCAGCGGTGCGGGGACCAGGAGCGGAGCGGGGAAAGTATATTACCTGTCAGGAGCCCGGAACATGGGTGGGGTGGCTGTTTGAGAAATTGGATAACACCTTTAAAATCGGAATACCTCTTTAACCCTATATAGTTTGTCAGTGCTGTAAGGCTGGACTTTCAATAATGGCATATAATCATTTACAGAGCAGATACGCCTCAGAGCAAAGCAGTAACATTTCCTTGGAAAATTAGTTAACAAGCTCTATAGTCTACAAGGAAACAGCCCCCTCAGGAACCCAAAGCAATTGGCTGAAATGTATGTGAGAACGCAGAAGACAATATTCCACAGACGGCAGCAGGAAACCAAATCAGCAGCCATTGTTCCAGCACGCTGCAGAGAAGAGGTGCCCTGAATACTATTTGTGAATTTTCCGTAATGTGCAAATGCGGCCATATTCACTGCAGAACATGGGTATGAGCACAAATGTTACACTTTAAAAGAGCAAAGAAAATACAAATATCCATCATACACTGGATTATTATAGAAAACATAATGACCAAGATGCAGTACCTTTTTCAAATGGCCGAGTCGAAGCTTGAAAATCTCTTCCTGCTCGTGATATTCAGCAGGGGTTAACCTAAAATAAAAAATAAGCCTGTTAATATCTGCAAAATCCAAGATGTAGTCTACAGTAGTCAAAGCACAGGATCCTAGCATTCCAGGCATAGCTTACTCATGACATTTCATCTTTTAAGTATATTGTTCCTACAAAGGAATAAAATGACCTCACTTCAGCTAGCCCCTCCACCAGCTCGAGGAAAATTGGAACTAGCTGTTGAGGACAATGAAGAAGTGTGTGTGGGGGGGGGAGAACTAAATGTCTCTCCACACTGGAAATAAAGTAGAAATCAACCTAAGAAATCAAATGCAAAATGTCCCCCCCCCCTTGCTCGGACACAGGCCTCTTACCCAGTTAAAGGGCTTCTGTTACCCCCAAAACACTTTTTTTTTTTTTGGGCTTGTTAAAATTCCTATTTAACTACTATTCCCTTAATAGGGATCTTACCTTTGTCTGTGGCTTCTTTTCCTTAAAAAACGATCTTTTAAAATATGCAAATCACTTCACTACCAGCAAGTAGGGCGTCTTCTCTTTTGGTGACGTCATTGGCGCAGGCGCACTGAGGGAGTGCTGAGGAGGCGAGCCTCCTTCTCTCAGAGCGCCTGCGCCAGATGAAGACAGGCGCGGGATTTGAAATGATGACAGGGCCAGCCGGAGGAGGAGAGCGCTCCCTGGCCCTGTCAATCAACAGGAGGAGGGGGCGCTTTTTTGCGGCGGCTACCAGCAAGTAGACGCCCTACTTGCTGGTAGTGAAGTTATTCGCATATTTTAAAAGATAGTTTTTTAAGGAAAAGAAGCCAGAGACAAAAGGTAAGAGCCCTATGTAGGGAATAGTAGTTAAATAAGGATTTTAACAAGCCCAAAAAAATAAATAATGTGTTTTGGGGGTGACAGAAGCCCTTTAAGCCAGTACACTCTGCTCTGCACTGATGAGGGGCAATCACCCCAAAACAGCTGTCTGCAGATGAGGTGCTGGCTTATTTAATATCCAAGTCATGTCTCAAGGCTCATTTTAAGAGCTGAACATTGACTTATAGGATAGCTGCCTTACATCTGGTGGCATTAAAGGCGGAGCTTGTTAAGAGCTCATTTGCATTTCTCCCCTCCCAGAATTCCACAGGAGCGTGTATGTCCTATAAGTCTCCTCACACCGATTAAGGCGCTCTCCCTCCACTGCAGAATACCTTTGACCCCCCAACCAGCAAAAACTTACAATTGGGGTAAACTAGGTTTCAAAAAGGGGTCATTTTCTGCTCCATTGACAGCTTTATTTTTCCTCTGCTTTGGTTCTGAATTCGAGGATGGGGACTGGGCGCTATTTGAAGATGGCGGTTTTCTCTTGGCCAGCTGCTTTCTCTGTCGTTCGATGTCTTCCCTCTGCTGATTTACCCACTCCTGTTGCCTGAAAAACAGAAGAAATGGACATTAAAACATATACATGCCTATAAAATATAAATTCATATTCCACCAAGACATCTGCAAAGAAACAGTGTTCTGGTGAGAAATGTGTTCAGGGATGGCCTCTGCTTAGAGAGTAGCCCTTGCAAGATTATCCGGGCCCCCACTTCTTGTATAGCCACCACAGAAGAAAAAAAAAATCAAAGGCTATGTCTAATACACCTCGACTGCAACAAGTAGACTAGTAAACTGTGACTACTCTTATCCCACAGTTATACTCTCCTCCCTAAAATCGCCCTCGTCTTGGTAGCAGACCATACGAGGACTGTCTCTCCACCTTAAAGATCACCATTTCTCCCCCTAACCATTATTTTCTAATGAGAATTTCCCCTCCTTCAAATTGTCTCTACCTCGCCCAGGTATCATTTCCAACTTCAGAGGTATCACCCCCTCTTTCAAAGAGGTCATCTCACCCCAGTCAGTCTCAGGTATCATCTACCTCACCTCACAGGTATCACCCCCCCCCCCCCCCCCCTTATGCATCTTCTCTCCCGCCTCCCCTAAGATATTGTACTCCTAAGGGTATTTTCCCACGTGACATAAAATCTGTGGTGTTTAAAATCTCAACTTCATGCTGTGGAGAGTGTCCGCACTAGAATGGTCATAGACCTGGACATGTGGTGAGGATTGCGATATGTCGATTTCTATATTTATATCATCTGGATATCTGCACTGGACTTCACCTGTAATACACAGGGTAAACTCTGCAGCAAATTAGCAGCATCTCCGAAATTAAAGCTGCACAAAAATCGGCACAATGTTTCAGCCAGATCCCCCCGCTATCACTTCTACCCCGCACCCCAATCATCTCTTCCAGTATTCTTTCCTCATCAGTATTATCTTTCTTCCCACAGAATTACCTTTCTATCAAGTATCACCTTCCCCCTCCAGTATCATCTCAATGCCCAATATCTTGTGTAATTTCTCCTCCACAGTATTATCTCTCCCCTTTCCTCTTATTCACCCAAGATTATCTATCCCCCAATATCATCTCATCCCCTCTCACTACCATCTCCCCACAAGTGGCAGCTGCCGGGTCGGCAGCAGTTCCTCTCACCACGCTTGCAGCATAAGCAGTTCTCCTTGCAGCAGGAGCTATCAGCAGCCCTCACCCGCAGCTCCTGCGCTTTCTAACATGGGAGGAAACCTTTCTCCCGGCACGTTACAAAGCACTGGAGATGTGAGAATAATGGGTAAAAGCTGCTGACAGCGCCTGCTGCAAGGAGACCAGCATATCCTGCAAGTGTTGTGAGAACAAGTGGTGGACCAAACAACTGGAATATCAACGTGTGCAACTACAGCAGCACCCTGACCTACCTGTACATCAAGATGCAGGAGGGATTAATACCCAGGAGAAAAAAAATTAAAATAATAAATTATCTACTGTACCTCCACTTTATAAAAAGAAAAGGAAGATAGGAGCAATCCCTCCAGCAGTCATTTTGATCGTCTTTTCACAAAAGTTTTAACAAGACATACCGTATTTTTTGCTTAATAAGACACTTTTGCCCGCCCCCAAAAAAAGTGTGTATGAGGGGGACTAGAAGAAAACGTAAGGCAGCTCTCACCTGCAGTAGTAGAAACACCTGAGGAGCACGGATGCCGCTCCTGGGTGCGGTGAAATCCAATATAAGAAGGAGAAAAGAATCCGTCTCTCTCCAGGTGAAAAAATGAATAACTTTATTCCAGCGAATTAAAATCCGTACAGGTGTACATGTACACCTGTACGGATTTTAATTCGCTGGAATAAAGTTATTCATTTTTTCACCTGGAGAGAGACGGATTCTTTTCTCCTTCTTATGAGGGGGACTGGCAGTGGGTCTTATAAAGCAAATACTAATGAGCGTTTTCATTAAGGAACCGCTCATAAGTATGAGGGGAGCGGTGGTGTACAGTTAGCTGTACTCACTGCTCCATGGTCTTCTCTGGGCCCGAGCAGCATGGTCTTGACTGCGTACAGCGTCAGGATGTAGTGTGTCCACAATGACCTGACTCTGTGCAACATCTGGTCACAGTGCAGCATGGGCCCGGAGAAGACCAGAAAGCGGTGAGTGCAGAGCTCCATCCTGCCAGGCAAGTCTATTTAGTTATTTTGGGTCTGATCTGAGGTCTAATATGGGAATCTGATCTGGGGTTTAACCCCTTAAGGACCGGGCTCATTTTCACCTTAAGGACCAGGCCATTTTTTGCAAATCTGACCAGTGTCACTTTAAGTGCTCATAACTTTAAAACGCTTTGACTTATCCAGGCCATTCTGAGATTGTTTTTTCGTCACATATTGTACTTCATGACACTGGTAAAATGAAGTCAAAAAAATTATTTTTTTTGCACAAAAAAATACCTAATTTACCAAAAATTTGAAAAAAATTAGCAAATTTCAAAGTTTCAGTTTCTCTACTTCTGTAATACATAGTAATACCCCAAAAAATTGTGATGACTTTACATTCCCCATATGTCTACTTCATGTTTGAATTGTTTTGGGAATGATATTTTATTTTTTGGGGATGTTATAAGGCTTAGAAGTTTAGAAGCAAATCTTGAAATTTTTCAGAAATTTACAAAAACTCAATTTTTAGCGACCAGTTCAGGTCTGAAGTCACTTTGCGAGGCTTACATAATAGAAACCACCCAAAAATGACCCCATCTAAGAAACTACACCCCTCAAGGTATTCAAAACTGATTTTGCATACATTGTTAACCCTTTAGGTGTTGCACAAGAGTTATTGGCAAATGGGGAGGAAATTTGAGAATTTCATATTTTTGTCAAATTTTTCATTTTAACCCATTTTTTCCACTAACAAAGCAAGGGTTAACAGCCAAACAAGATTGTATCTTTATTGCCCTGACTCTGCCGTTTACAGAAACACCCAATATGTGGCCGTAAAATACTGTACGGCCACACAGCGGGGCGTAGAGTGAAAGGTGCACCATATGGTTTTTGGAAGGCTGATTTTTATGGACTGGTTTTTTGACACCATGTCCCATTTGAAGCCCCCTGATGCACCCCAAGAGGAGAAACTCCCTAAAAGTGACCCCATCTAAGAAACTACACCCCTCAAGGTATTCAAAACTGATTTTACATACGTCGTTAACCCTTTAGGTGTTGCACAAGAGTTATTGGCAAATGGGGATGAAATTTGAGAATTTCATTTTTTTGCCTAATTTTCAATTTTAACCCATTTTTTCCACTAACAAAGCAAGGGTTAACAGCCAAACAAGATTGTATCTTTATTGCCCTGACTCTGCCGTTTACAGAAACACCCCATATGAGGCGGTAAACTACTGTACGGGCACACAGTAGGGCGTAGAGTGAAAGGTGCGCGGTTTGGTTTTTGGAAGCCAGATTTTGCTGGACTGGTTTTTTGACACCATGTCCCATTTGAAGCCCCCCTGATGCACCCCTAGAGTAGAAACTCCATAAAAGTGACCCCATCTAAGAAACTACACCCCTCAAGCTATTCAAAACTGATTTTACAAACTTTGTTAACCCCTTTAGGTGTTGCACAAGATTTAATGGAAAATAGAGACACAATTTCAAAATTTCACATTTTTGGCAGATTTTCCATTTTAATATTTTTTTTCCAGTTACAAAGCAAGGGTTAACAGCCAAACACAACTCATTATTTATGGCCCTAATTCTGTAGTTTACAGAAACACCCCATATGTGGTCGTAAACCGCTGTACGGGCACACGGCAGGGCGCAGAAGGAAAGGAATTCCATACGGTTTTTGGAAGGCAGGTTTTGCTGGACTGTTTTTTTTGACACCATGTCCCATTTGAAGCCCCCCTGATGCACCCCTAGAGTAGAAACTCCAAAAAAGTGACCCCATTTTAGAAACTACGGGATAGGGTGGCAGTTTTGTTGGTACTAGTTTAGGGTACATATGATTTTTGGTTGCTCTATATTACACTTTTTGTGCAGCAAGGTAACAAGAAATAGCTTTTTTGGCACGTTTTTTTTTTTTGTTATTTACAACATTCATCTGACAGGTTAGATCATGTGGTCATTTTATAGAGCAGGTTGTCGCGGACGCGGCGATACCTAATATGTATACATTTTTTTTTATTTATATAAGTTTTATACAATAACTTCATTTTTAAAACCAAAAAAATGTTTTAGTGTCTCCATATTCTAAGAGCCATAGTTTTTTCAGTTTTTGGGCGATTATCTTGAGTAGGGTCTCATTTTTTGCGGGATGAGATGACAGTTTGATTGGCACTATTTTGGGGTGCATATGATTTTTTGATCGCTTGCTATTACACTTTTTGTGACGTAAGATGGCAAAAAATGGCTTTTTTTACACTGTTTTTATTTTTATTTTTTTACGGTGGTCATCTGAGGGGTTAGGTCATGTGATATTTTTATAGAGCCGGTCGATACGGACGCGGCGATACCTAATATGTATACTTTTTTTTTATTTATGTAAGTTTTACAGAATGAGTTCATTTTTGAAAAAAAAAAAATCATGTTTTAGTGTCTCCATAGTCTAAGAGCCATAGTTTTTTCAGCTTTTGGGCGATTATCTTGAGTAGGGTCTCATTTTTTGCGGGATGAGATGACGGTTTGATTGGTACTATTTTGGCGTACATGCGACTTTTTTGATCACTTTTATTACCTTTTTTGGGAAGTAAGGTGGGCAAAATTTCAATTTTCTCATAGTATTTATTTTTTTATTTTTATGGCGTTCACCGTGCGGGGAAAGTAACATGACCATTTTATAGATCAGGTCGTTACGGACGCGGCGATACCTAATATGTGTAGTTTATTTTATTTTTTTAATTTTTATTCAGTGATAAATGTTTTTTTTTTTATCTTAACTTTTTTCACTTTTTTTTTACATTTTTGTGACCCAGACCCACTTGGTTCTTGAAGATCCAGTGGGTCTGGTGTCTGTATAATACAGTACAGAACAATATATATTGTTCTGTACTGTATTTTACTTACACTGAACAGATCTGTGCTTTTAGCACAGATCTGTTCAGCACCATGGACAGCAGGACGCCTGAGCAGGCGTCCTGTTGCCATGGGAACCCTCCCCGTCTGCTCAGAACTTCGCAGACGGGGAAGGGTAAGGACGGGGCTGAGGGGGGCTCTCTGGGGGCTCTCTCCCTCTCCATCGGGGGGCTGCAAAGCCACAGCAGCCCCTCCGATGGAGAGGGAGGGAGCTCCCTGACCAATGACAGTTAACTTTTTCCATACAGCGGTCCGTACGGACCGCGGTATGGAAAGGGTTAAACGGCTGACATCTTCACAGATGTCAGCCGTTTATACCAGGGTGCCAGCAATGTGCTGGCACCCTGGTATACCCACTAGAAGCCAACGATCGTTCATGGGGAGGCGGGCGGGGGATCGCGATCCCGCCTGCCGCACCGCCCGCCTCCCGCAACGCCCCCACCGCCTGCGACACCCCCCCCGCACCACCCTCCGGCATAAAATCGTGCAGGGGTGCAGGGGGGGGTGAAAAATAATGATTTTAGCCACTCTAAAGTTTCTGATCCCCGCGGTCAGGGACCGCGGCGATCAGAAACTGCAAAAAGCGCAGCAAACCGCAGGTCTGAATTGACCTGCGGTTTGCTGCGATCGCCGATACGGGGGGGTCAAATGACCCCCCCCTGCGTTGTTACGGGATGCCGGCTGAATGATTTCAGCCGGCGTCCCGTTCCGATTAACCCCTGCGGCGCCGGAATTCCGAATTTAAGTCAGGACGTACCTGTACGCCCTTGGTCCTTAAGGACTCGGGAAATAGGGCGTACCGGTACGCCCTGCGTCCTTAAGGGGTTAATATGGGAATCTGATCTGGGGTTTAATATGGGAATCTGATCTGGGGTTTAATATGGGAATCTGATCTGGGGTTTAATATGGGAATCTGATCTGGGGTTTAATATGGGAAACTGATCTGGGGTATGATGAAGATTGGGTGTCTAATGAGAATGCTTTCTGATTCTCCTCCTCTAAAAACTAAGTGCATCTTATAAAGCAAAAAATACAGTCTATGTTACATATTTCTCCAACTAATATTTATGCTGATCGAATAGAAAAAGCAACCAGATACTCATAGGTTAAGATAGAAGGTTATCCAGTCAAACTGAACTGTACTATGAGGACTTTTCCATGAATGACCTCTGAACACAGGCTTTCCTGAATTTTCCTTAAACTAGTTTACTATGCCACGTTGAGTATTTCTTTGCTAAAAGCCCCAGATAGAACTTTCCTCAGCTGATCTTTTCCGCCAGTAAAAAAAACAATGACCTCATCTGGCTCACGACTGATAATTCGAGAAATTCCATAACAATTGACTAACTTGACAAGGTTTTGAAAAGCAAATCCATCTGTCCACTGCTCAGTAAAGGAGGCCCCGTGCCGGACCGTGGTGAAGTGTCCCAGGCGCAGTCGGTCCTGCATGCTCTTCTCTCTGCTCGCCAGCTTCTCCTGAGTGCTCTGTACGAAACAAGCAGGACATCCATTAGCTTTCACACAATACTCACTGGGCTGTCCAGTTACATTGTAACCCTGTATGCAGAACGGAGGGACGGGTCTTCAAACATGACAAGAAATTATTTATATAAGTAGTCTCTGGGAAGGGGTGATTTATAGTGCGCTATCCATTTAAAATCAGCTCCAGGGTCTTCAGTGGTCATCACTAAGCAGATAGGATGAAGTTGACCAGTATGGTTTCCGTCCACAAATATTCCTAGCTGTGTGTAGCAGACAGCAAAGCGTCCATATGGAAATATAGAAGTACAGCAGTTACCATCGGAAACAAGGCACAACACAGTCAATGCCAGGACAGAAGCCATCGTTTCTACAACTTAGCAGTAGCATACCGTTAGATCCGCAAAAACTGGAGCAAGCGTAGACTAAGGCCACTTTCACACTGGCGTTTTGGCATTCCGTTTGAGAGATCTGTTCAGTCTCTCACAAGCGGTCCAAAATGGATCAGTTTTGCCCTAATGCATTCTGAATGGATAAGGATCCGCTCAGAATGCATCAGTTTGCCTCCGTTCAGTCACCATTCCGCTCTGGAGGCGGACACCAAAACGCTGCCTGCAGCGTTTTGGTGTTCGTCTGATGAAACCGAGCCAAACGTATCTGTCCTGGCACACAATGTAAGTCAATGGCGACAGATCCGTTTTCTCTGACACAATCGAAAAAGGATCCGTCTCCCATTGACTTCCAATGGAGTTCATGACGGATCCGTCTTGGCTATGTTACAGATAATACAAACGGATCCGTTCATGACGGGTGCATGCGGTTGTATTATTGTAACGGATCCGTTTTTGCAGATCCATGACGGATCCGCCCAAAACGCGAGTGTGAAAGTAGCCTAAGGAGAAATGGAAGGTGCCCTAATTTGTTTTCATGATGGCAAATACATTTTAAAATGATTTTAAAACTTAAATCAACCTTTTAAAATAGAAGAATTAAAGAGCATCTGTCTGTAGATTTGTCCCTATGACACCGGCTGACCTGTTCCATGTGCGCTGGGCAGCTGAAGACATCTGTGTTGGTCCCATGTTCATATGTGTCCGCATTGCTGAGAAAAATTGTTTTATTATATGCAAATGAGTCTCTAGGAGCAATGTTTTCACTGCCTGGTCCTGTCAATCAAAGTGCAGAGACTAGGTGTAACAGTAACGCCCCCGTTGCTCCTAGAGGCTTATTTGCAAATATTAAAACATAATTTTTCTCAGTAATGCGGACACATATGAACATGGGACCAACACAGATGCCTTCAGCTGCCAAGCGCTCATGTAACAGCTCAGCCAGTCTCATAGGGACAAATCTGCTGACAGATGCCCTTTAAAAAGGAATATTCCTACAAAGAACAATTATCAACTATACACAGGCGGCCACATCGCTGGGCCCCTGACGATTATTAGAAGTGGTTGTGCAGTGATGAGGAGTTTGAACGTAAAAGCAAATGTTGGGTATATAAGTGACATGAACATCGCCATTCATAGTCCTTCTCATATTGAGAGAAAGAAGAGCTTAAGACCCCTATCCTAGTGATAGTGGCAGTACCAAAGGAGGGACCCCCCCTAGTGATCAAAAATGTATAACCTTGTTGGTGGATAGGTAAAACAAGTCCTAGGGTTTTTTTTTTCAATGCACCCTTCTCAGTCTATGGCCTTATTCAGATGGTTGTAATGCAGCCACATTTTAGCTTCCATATTACGGCCTGGATGGTAGTGCGGTTAATGTCAACCAGATTTTGACTGCCATAGGGTTCCATGGTAATCTCAGTCTGGGTCACTTGAACATCGGAGAGTCCTGGTCTTGAGGCCATAGTATGGAGGCTAAAATGCAGATGCCGTACAGCAGTCTCAATGCAAGGTTCTTTGCCGTGTCCCAACTCACCTTTTCAATAAGAAGTTTTTTGCTCATTGAAATACATTTATTTAACCTTTCTTTGTACTTTTCGAGAATTTTTTGCTGTTCATCTATTTGTCGTCGAAGATCACAGTTTGTCTGGAGGATGAAAAGAAAAAAATAAATAAACGAATTATAAAAATGCTACAAAACGACAGGTCAATTTTCCTCCAATTTAAAGTATTAACGTAGATTATGATATTTATATAGGATGTATAATGAGTCTAATAATCAGAATAATAAAGCCATGAACGTACGTATAAGGGTACTTTCACACTTGCGTTGTTTGATTCCGGCAGGCAGTTCCGTTGCCTGAACTGCCTGCCTGATCAGGCAAACTGTATGCAAACGCATGTCATTTTTTCTGACTGATCAGGCATTTTCCAGACTGATCAGGATCAAAAATGCCTGATCAGTCTGAAAAATGCATTGCAATACCAGATCCGTTTTTTTCGGTGTCATCAGGCAAAACGGATCAGGTATTTATTTTTTTCTCAATTTTTAAAGGTCTGCGCATGCTCAGACCGGAAGGACGGATCCGGCATTTTGAAGAACGGATCCGGCACTAATACATTCCTATGGAAAAAAATGCCGGATCCATCATTCAGGCAACTCTTCAGTTTTTTTCGCCAGAGATAAAACCGTAGCATGCTGCGGTTTTATCTTTTGCCTGATCAGTCAAAATGACTGAACTGAAGACATCCTGAACGGATTACTCTCCATTCAGAATGCATGGGGATATGTCTGATCATTTCTTTTCCAGTATAGAGCCCCTAGGACGGAACTCTATGCCGGAAAAGAAAAACGCTAATGTGAAAGTAGCCCAAGACCCTTAAAACTATAATTTTTTATAAATCAATCTAAAACCTATTGCCCAAACTATGGTTGGAAAAGAATACCAGTCAATAACCCTAATGATACAGAAAATAACACAAATCAATAATAAAGCGCATGCGGATTGAACATGTCCTATTCTTATCCGTTCCGCAGACAAGCATAGGCATTTTGACAATGAGGCCCACAAAACGTTTGAGAGGCACACAGCATTTATCCAGGGTTTGTGAACTGTCAAACACATAGTGTCGTGTGAATGGGGCCTTTAGCTAGCATGATGAAAAGAACTTCTGCTAAAGCAGTGTTTCGCTGATGAGGTTTTGGGTTGAAAAAAAATAAATAAAAAAAAAACTCAAATTTTTTAAAAATATTTATTCATTACTCAGGTATTGTGCATTGATGACCAAATGACCCTGCCTGGTTATCTACGGTAGATTGGAACCCGTGTGTTGTGGACCGCAAGAAGCAGGTCCTCAAAACACGGGCAACGGCTGTGTGAACATCGCACCATGGTGCTGACCCATTGCCTTCAATGGATCCACAAGACGTAAGATAAAGCGAAAGATAGGACATGGCACAGACCCGGAAGCCCGCTGAAACACACAGAAGCCCTTCTGTAGGTTTCCGGGTCCGTGCCTCCACTCCACAAAAGATAGAACATGTCCTATCTTTCGCCTTATCTTGCGAATCGTGGACCCATTGAAGGCAATGGGTCCGCACGGCGATGCAGAATTCACACAGCTGTTACTCGTGTTTTGCAGACTCATGGTTTCCGGTCAACAACACTGGGACCTGTGTAAATGGGCCCTAAGGTTGGATGACAACCCAATAGCCAGACAGATGCAGAGTTTCCCTTTATGCCCATCAATAATCCCTTTTTTTTTTTTGTCACTGCGCTTTTAAAAAACTTTTGATAGGTCACAGAGATCCGCGGAGGTCTGAGTGGAGCGACTCCCACCGATCGCTAGAATGAGGAGAGAGAAGCGCTCACTAAGCTCGCTCTCTCTCACTGCAAGAGACAGACTCAATAGAAAGTCTATGGGCTGTCTTGATTTCACCTTCTGTAGCAAGGAGAGAGAGAGCGCGCTCTAAGTGGGCTCGTGGGGGTCTCAGCACTCAGACCACATCAATCAAAACCTTTGAAATGTTTCTATGACATATCAAAAGTTTTGCGAAAGCTCAGCGACCCTTTGACATTTAGCGTTTATTGGCTGAGATACTCTGTATATCTGATGCTGGGCTGCAGCCCACGTGGGTAACAGCGTACAACCCCAGAGATCATTATAGGACCCTATGACACTTTTTGCATTTTTGTGTTGAGATTTCCTAGAAAACGGACCATTAATAAAGACCAAACACTGCTAAAGAAAAGCTGGATTCAAAGCCGGAAGCGATTTAGCAAAAGGAATTTTCCATGTATGTAGGTTCTTTTGTGTCTAGCGGAGACCATTACCATTCATCTGCGCACTCGGATTGTGCTACCAGCAGCCAGAATAAACCAGCCTGCTCCTGGAGACATCCTCTGAATCTAAACTAATTCCTTGCTTTGCAATAGTTATTCATAGGAGATGCACTGCTGGTTATTTATAGGACAATTCTACGAGATGTATAGCAGCCCCGGATTAGCGGCACAGACTCCATCCAGCATCCAAGAAGTGAAGTCACTAGAACATGGCTGAAACCATCAAGGACATTACAAGGACTCTGCTCTGACCCAATATAAAACCGTGCAGGGATCATGTGCACATCTAAATCCGGTAACAAGACACGGGTAGAAGATGCTGCCACGAAGATGTAGTGCATGCAGAGTTTACTGGATGCAAGTGCCATTTAAAGGGAATCTGTCACCTGTGCAAGCGCAGTAGTACAGTGCTAAAGCTGGCTGGGAGAATGGAACCCGTAGAGCTTGTGCCCCCAATCACAGAGATGCACACGCAGCTGCAAGCACAGTGTGCTGTCAGCATCCGCATTTGCGGAGCGCGGCCCCGATCTTCAGGTCCGCAGCTCCGCAAAAGATAGAACATGTCCTATTCTTGTCCGCAGCTTGCGGACAAGAATAGGCATTTCTATGGGGGTGCCGGGCGGGTGTGTTGCGTATCCGCATTTTGCGGGTCCGCAACACACCACGGACGTGTGAATGGAGCCTTAAACACTCTAGCCTTTTTTATTATTGCATTTTACTCATTTTGGGGTAAAAAGCATTTTATTAGAAATGCTCAGGCGTTTTTAAGATACAAGAGTTAAAAAATAAATAAAATCAGTCCGTTTGCAGAGTATGGCTGGTTTCACACGGGCGTTGCGGATTGGGGCCGGTGCGTTCAGTGAAACTCGCACTATTTTGCAACCAAGTTCAGTCAGTTTTGTCTGCGGTTGCGTTTAGTTGTTCAGTTTTTTCTGCGCGGGTGCAATGCGTTTTGATGCGTTTTTCACGCGCGTGATAAAAAACTGAAGGTTTACAAACAACATCTCTTAGCAACCATCAGTGAAAAACGCATTGCACCTGCACTTGCTAGCGGATGCAATGCGTTTTTCACGCAGCCCCAATTACTTCTATGGGGCCAGTGCTGCATGAAAAACGCTGAATATAGAACATGCTGCGATTTTCACGCAACGCAGAACTGATGCATGAAAAACAACGCTCATGTACAAAGCACCATAGAAATGAATTGGTCAGGATTCAGTGCAGGTGCTATACGTTCACGTCACGCATTGCACCCGCGCAGAAAACTCGCTCGCGTGAAAGGGACCTATCACTTCTAAGTCCCGTCAGCCGATGGCTTATGTGAAGCTTTATCTCTGATCTCCTGAATACATAAACACTCATTTCAGCCATATGATTATCAGTTCAGCTATAATGATTGTTTACGAGTTCAGGAGATCAGCGATAAGGCTTCACATGAGCCGTCTGCTGACGGGACTGATCAGTAATATTCTGCAAATTTTTAACCCCCTGTATTTCAAAAATGACTGAACATTTTTAATAAAGACAAATTGAAAAATAATTTGTTTTAGCTTAAAAATGAGTAAAAAGCAATCTTAAAAAATGCCCCAAAAGGTGTCCATAACCCTTAAGGAAAAGCAAGATTATAAGGGAAAGAACAACAAGTCAAACCTATTAAAACGTGTTTTTCCAAGATGAACATACTGATGGCTTGTTCCTTAGCATAGGCCATCAATATCAGACCAGTGGGTGTCCGAATTTCCACACGCCTGATGATCAACTGCTTGAAAGGGCTGTGCGCTTATGCCGGAGCTACAGCCTCTTAATTTATTACCTCGGTCCATCTACCTGTATCGGCAGGAGGCTGAAATACTCTGTTCTGCTGCTACTAAGTAGACGCTGTGCAGACAAATGCAGGTAAACATTTCAGAGATGGCTGCAGTTGTGCCAAAAGTGGGATCCCCATCAATCTGATATGAATGGTCTATCCTAAGGAGAGGCCATCCATATGCTGATCCCAGAAAATAAGAAATACCAGTTTTCTGTTCCCGACACTATTACTGGCATCTATTCAGCTTTTCCACTTTGTGTATGGATGCTGATTGCACACAGCTATTAGTATGCACAATTGTGCAGACACCTGAACTTCTCATTCATACATGATCAACATCTTATTCCCTAACCTTAGATTCAGAGCATTTCTTGGCATTAATTCTGGCAATCAATCCACGTGGGCACTGCATTCACATGGCGTACAAGCTAGCATCACCAGTGAGGCCAGTGATTGGAGGCAGCAGGCACGGGCATGTACTGTATGATATTGCACCAGAATAATTACAATAGGAGCGACGGAGACCACTTAAAGGGGTATTCCCTTTACATACAATGGGGGCATTGTCTGATAGGTACAGGTCCCAACTCTGGGACCCGCACCTACACCAAGAACAGAGCGGGAAAGGTGGCGGAGGGTGCACTGCGCACAGCCGCCCTCCATTCATTTCTATGGGGCTGGCTGAGTTATTTTTGCCGGCCCTATAGAAACTAATGGGAGCGGTGGACGCAATAGCGGTCTGCCCCCATTCACTTGTATGGGGAGAGCGCTTGGCGGTGGCTGGACCCCAGCCACCACTCTCCCCGCTCCGTTCTCGGTGTAGGTGCAAGTCCCAGAGGTGGGACCCGCACCTATCATACCATGGGGTTATATCCTAGCGATATGCCCCCATTATCTGTGATTGGAATACCCCTTTAAGTATCAGTGCTGGGGTGGAAGGGGAGCAATGTTTAATCTTATAGCTTTTCATAGTCCCAGACTCAAGTTATTAAACTACAAGACAAAACCCCCCAAAAATGTCTAAAACTTAATATATCAGAAAAGACAATGATTTAAATGCAAAGTACATTTCTACAGTATCGCTAGTGGAAGCGTAAGAATGTATTTGCTGTTCTGCCTCCCTCCCCTCTTGCCAGTATAAAGGCTGCCATCTTGATTTTTCTTTAAGAGAGATGAGGAAACATCTATAGTTAATCCGGATAAGTCAAAGGCATGCTGCCTGCTCTAGAGAGCTTTGCTATAGAAGGATTATCCATAACAGCTGAATCAAGAAGTTTCTCCATCTTATCTAGGCACAGGGTGCTTGTGTGTCTGTATACAGAAAATGTTTACCCACTCCATACAGCAGCTTTTATTCGGAATAATAAATAATGTTAAACGGTTGTCACATCACAGATGCTGGCGGCATGTTATCAGGCTATCCCACCAATCTCGCTAGGGGACCAATGGCTGTGCCACCAATATCTTGATGAGAAAACAGCCTTAAAGGGGTTGTCCTGTCATATACAGTGCTGCCCATAATTATTCATACCCCTGGCAAATTTTGACTTAGTTACTTTTATTCAACCAGCAAGTAATTTTTTGACGGGAAATGACAAAAAAATGTCTCCCAAAAGATAATAAGACGATGTACAAGAGGCATTATTGTGGAAAAAAAACAATTTCTCAGCTTTTTTTTTTTACATTTGAGCAAAAAAAGTGTCCAGTCCAAAATTATTCATACCCTTCTCAATAATCAATAGAAAAGCCTTTATTGGCTATTACAGCAATCAAACGCTTCCTATAATTGCAGACCAGCTTTTTGCAGGTCTCCACAGGTATTTTTGCCCATTCATCTTTAGCAATGAGCTCCAAATCTTTCAGGTTGGAGGGTCTTGTTGCCATCACCCTGATATTTATCTCCCTCCACAGATTCTCAATTGGATCCAAGTCTGGACTCCGGCTGGGCCGCTCCAAAACGTTAATGTTCCTGTCTGCTAACCATTTCTTCACCACTTTTGCTGTGTGTTTTGGGTCATTGTCATGCTGAAATGTCCACTGGTGCCCAAGGCCAAGTTTCTCTGCAGACTGCCTGATGTTGTTGTATTGCTCTTTTTTCATGGAGCCGTTTACTGTGATTAGGTTCCCTGGTCCATTGGCTGAAAAACACCCCCAAAGCATTAGGTTCCCACCACCATGTTTGACAGTGGGGATGGTGTTCTGTGGGTTGAAGGCTTCTCCTTATTAACGCCTAATGAAGGAAACATCATTGTGACCAAACAATTCAATTTTTGTTTCATCTGACCATAACACAGAAGACCAGAAGTCTTCTTCTTCGTCCAGATGAGCTTTTGCAAAATAGAGAGCTTTTGTGTGCCTTATCTGGAGAAGTGGCGTCCTCCTTGGTCTGCATTGTGCAGTGTCCGTTGGATTGTCTGCCTTGAGACATTGCCACCAGCAGAGCCCAGATTCACCAGGATGGCCTTGGTGGTGATCCTTGGATTCTTTTTCACCTCTCTAACTATCCTCCTGGCCAGCACAGGTGTCACTTTTGGCTTCCGACCACGTCCTCTGAGATTTTCCACAGTGCGGAACAACATCTTGTATTTTTTGCTTAAATGTAAATAAAAGCTGAGAAATGGGTTTTTTTCCACAATAATGCCTCTTGTACATCGTCTTATTATCTTTTGGGAGACACCTATGTCATTTCCCGTCAAAAAATTACTTGCTGGTTGAATAAAAGTAACTAAGTCAGAAATTTGCCAGGGGTATGAATAATTATGGGCAGCACTGTATATTGATGACCGATCCTCAGGATAGGTCATCAATATCTATTCAATGTTGTTCCGACACCAGGCACCCCCCTCCCCCGATCAGCTGTTTGAAGTGGAGGTGGCGCTCCATGTGAGTGCTGCTTCCTGTTCATTACACTGCCCGTCGTCTCAGAAGCGCAGTGTAATGACGAGTACTTGTAATTACACTACGTCACTGCTCCACAGGAGACAACTCATAGTGTAATGTCAAGGACCTCCTCTTCAAACAGCTGATCGGCGGGGGTCCCGGGTGTCAGACCCCCACAATAGATATTGATGACTATCCTGAGGATATGTCATCAATATACACTGAACAAAAATATAAAACGCAACACTTTGGGTTTTGCTCCCATTTTGCATGAGCTGAACTCAAAGATCTGAAACATTTTCTACATACACAAAAGACCCATTACTCTCAAATATTGTTCACAAATCTGTCTAACTCTGTGTTAGTGAGCACTTCTCCTTTGCCGAGATAATCCATCCCACCTCACAGGTGTGGCATATCAAGGTGCTGATTAGACAGACATATTGCACAGGTGTGCCTTAGACTGCCCACAATAAATGGCCACTCTGAAATGCGCAGTTTGATCACAGAGCAAAATGCCAGATGTTGAGACGTTTGAGGGAGCGTGCAATTGGCATGCTGACTGCAGGAATGTCTACCAGTTTCCTGTGCAATGAATGTTCATTTCTCTACCATAAGCTGTCTCCAAAGGCATTTCAGAGAATTTGGCAGTACATCCAACAGGCCTCACAACCGCAGACCATGTGTAACCACACCAGCCCAGGACTTCCACATCCAGCATGTTCACCTCCATGATCGTCTGAGACCAGCCACCCGGACAGCTGCAGCAACAATCGGTTTGCATAACCAAAGAATGTCTGCACAAACTGTCAGAAACCGTCTCAGGGAAGCTCATCTGCATGCCTGTCGTCCTCATCGGGGTCTGGACCTGACTGCAGTTAGTTATCATAACCGACTTGAGTGGGCAAATGCTCACATTCAATGGCGTCTGGCACCTTGGAGAGTCGTTCTGTTCACGAATCAGTCCCGGTTTTCACTGTTCAGGGCAGATAGCAGACAGCGTGTGTGGCGTCGTGTGGGTGAGCGGTTTGCTGACGTCAACGTTGTGGTTCGAGTGGCCCATGGGTGGCGGTGTGGGCAGGCGTATGTTATGGACAACGAACACAGATGCATTTTATTGATGCCATTTTGAATGCACAGAGATTCCCTGACGAGATCCTGAGGCCCATTGTTGTGCCATTCATCCACGACCATCACCTCATGTTGCAGCATGATAATGCACGGCCCCATATTGCAAGGATCTGTACACAATTCCTGGAAGCTGAAAACATCCCAGTTCTTGCATGGCCAGCATACTCACCGGACATGTCACCCATTGAACATGTTTGGGATGCTCTGGATCGGCGTATACGACAGCGTGTTCCAGTTCCTGCCAATATTCTGCAACTTCGCACAGCTATTGAAGAGGAGTGGGCCAACATTCCACAGGCCACAATCAACAACCTGATCAACTCGATGCGACGGAGATGTGCTGCACTGCGTGAGGCAAGTAGTGGCCACACCAGATACTGACTGGTTTTCTGACCCCCCCAGTAAGGCAAAACTGTGCACATTTCAAAGTGGCCTTTAATTGTGGGAAGTCTAAGGCACACCTGTGCAATATTCATGCTGTCTAATCAGCACCTAGATATGCCACACCTGTGAGGTGGGATGGATTATCTCGGCAAAAGAGAAGTGCTCACTAACACAGATTTAGACAGATTTGTGAACAATATTTCAGAGTAATGGGTCTTTTGTGTATGTAGAAAATGTTTCAGATCTTTGAGTTCAGCTCATGCAAAATGGGAGCAAAACCAAAAGTGTTGCGTTTATATTTTTGTTCAGTGTAAATAGCTGCACAACCCCTTTAGGTCAGCCACAGATATCCGCATTGACACCTCCAATAACACACAGATCCATGAAAGTGTTATATTTACAGAGATATGAGGGGTGAGCAGCTGTCAGACTGCCGCCCCAGGGGGAACTAATGAGGATGTGTATACCATGATTTATAGCACTCCATTATACAAGTGTAGAAGTCACACAAGTCCACGTATACCTGCACAAACATTAGTAGCAGTAACGCCATAGAGTCATTGTATTACTTTCAGAAAGTTAATTACTCACCCTGAGCAGATCATCAATTCTGCCTTCTTTTTTTTCCAGATCCTGATTTTTATTACTTTCTAGGGCAGCAAGCTTCAGCATGGTGAGATCAGTCTGCAAGACACAGATAGAAAGGTGACTTCACAGACACAACTTATTTGGTAGACTATGTGTGTGTGTGTGTGTGTGTGTGTGTGTGTGTGTGTGTGTGTGTGTGTGTGTGTGTGTGTGTGTGTGTGGTATATATATATATATATATATATATATATATATATATATATATATATATATATATATATAAGACATTAAGCCCGTTACAATAACGGGCGCTAGAACAGTAGTGCATTAACATTAGTAGGAACAGTCTATATTAAATGGCAAGGGAACTTGACCACACTGTCTCGTGACTGGATGACACTGCTGGCACTGTGACTGGATGACACTGCTGGCACTGTGACTGGATGACACTGCTGGCACTGTGACTGGATGACACTGCTGGCACTGTGACTGGATGACACTGCTGGCACTGTGACTGGATGACACTGCTGGCACTGTGACTGGATGACACTGCTGGCACTGTGACTGGATGACACTGCTGGCACTGTGACTGGATGACACTGCTGGCACTGTGACTGGTGGCTGTCGCTGTACGACTGGCACTGACTGCTGGTAGCGACTGGTAGGTCAGACTGCTGACAGGGGCTCCTCTCCATATGGCTGATAGTGCTATGAGTGACAAACAGAAATGGCGGCGCTCCGACCCCGGATGCCATGGTAACCATCGGGACGCTGCCACAACGCAGCAGCATGATGGGGGAGGGAGCTCCCTCCCTCAGTTTACCCTTCAACCCGATGGTTAGCCCCTCCATACAGCGGTCCCTAAGGACCACGGCATAGGAGGGGTTAAACGGCCGACATCGGTGCCAGCACCGATGTTGGCTGTTTCAAGCAGAGTGTTAGCTGTACATTACAGCTAACACTCTACCCCGCTGCCTCTCTGCCATCCTGAAAGTCAGGAGTTTCCATGTATTAGGCCTCTTTCACACAACCTTTTTTTTTTCCCCCCGTTTACGGGCCGTTTTTTGGGGTTCCATATACGGAACAATTCATTTCAATGGTTCCGCAAAAAAAAACGGAATGTAGTCCATATGCATTCCGTTTCCGTATTTCTGTTCCGTTGACAAATAGAACATGTCCTATTATTGCCCGCAAATCACATTCCGTGGCTCCATTCAAGTGAATAGGTCCGCAAAAAAAAAACGGAACACATAAGGAAATGCATCCGTATGTCTTCGTATCCGTTACGTTTTTGCGGAACCATTTATTGAAAAATGTTATGCCCAGCCCAATTTTTCTAATTACTGTATACTGTATATGCCATACGTAAAAACAGAACAGAAACGGAAACGCAACAGAAACAAAAAACTGAACGGATCCCTGAAAAAGCCATACGGTCGTGTGAAAGAGGCCTTAGAGTGTCGGTGGGTTCGGGCCAACAAAAGCCTAATGTGCATGGCCAGCTCAAAGGTGTTCTCCGGGAATTAGGAAATTGAAAATACCTAAATAATACTTTATTATAAATATATTCCCAAATACCTTTCATTAATTATAACGACTCGTTTTGTCTGGGGAAATAAAATGGCCGCTGTCCTATTAGCACACACACAAAACCTGTCCTAATCACACAGAACAAGTCACTTCTGAACTCTGAGCCAAAGAGCTGCCTCATCTTCCTCTCTGCTTGTCAGGGATTATGATCCTTAATACAGATAAGATCTATAGTTGAATCTCTGTAGGAATGGAATTCATGAGGAGACATGAAGTACAGAGAAGACAGACAGGACAGACTGTGGTAATGTAGGCTGCATGCAAGCGCTGCTGCTCATCAGCCTCATCTCCGCCTCCTCTCTGTACTTCAGGTCTCCTCATGAACTCAATTCCTAAAGATCTTACCAGCTGTATTCAGGATCATAACCTCTGACTAGCAGAGCAGAGAGGAGGATGAGGTAGCTCTTTAGCTCAGTGCTCAGAAGTAACTTGTCCTGCTGTGTGATTAGGACAGGTTTTGTGTGTACTAATAGGACAGTGGCCATTTTATTTCCACTGATGACTGCTCCCTAGACAAAAGCCATTATAACTAATGAAAGGTAACTGGGAACATATTTAGAATAAATAGATATTTAAATATTTTAATTTTCTTAATTCCTAGAGATCCCCTTTAAGACATCTATACCCAATCTTGAGAATATGTGTTTTCCTATGGGAAACCCCTTTAAGGATAATGTGAAATAGACCAAAGAGCTAATAAACTGTAAAGCAGAACAGAACAGATCAGCATCAAAAGGAGAATACTCACTTGTATCAGTTTATATGATAACTGCTTTGTAGGTGTCATAAGATGGTCCCCAAACGCTAATGCCGTAGGTGAAGGACTGTTCTGTCGAACCTTTGACAAAATGTAAACTAAGTAAACACATGTAGGCTCAAGGGGACAGGAGCATAAAGGAAAAAAAAGAAAAAAGCATATAGATCATGTGCAACAAGTAGGGTTTATGACTACTCCACATTTGTATGTTTGACACCATAGCCCTTAAAGGGAACCTGTCATGTGGATATTTGATTATAATCTAACTAATTATATACAATCATTAACTACTAAAAAGTACCTTAGATGTATTCACTTACTGGTGTGACAGATGGTTACCTCATAATATACACACAAAGATGCCGCATGCTAATGAGCCGATTTGAGTCCAGCGTGATGTTATTGAGTCCAGCGTATATTCAATTCAGAGCTATAGCCACTCGCCTGCCCACCTCGTGCTGATTCATATGGAAAAAAACTGTCATTCAGCAGCAGGTGGGCGGGGAGAGTCAGGAGCTCATGAATATTCAGGACTCATCATTATCAGCTGGAGCTTTTCAATACAAGATGTTGGCAGATTGACTGGGTCAATTAAAGAAAGTGACCCAGCATTTTGCTAAGAGAATCAATCACTTATTTATGTTGCCCTTAGTTAGGACACCATAAAACTGGTGACAGGTTCCCTTTAAAGAGGAGCTGTCCCCTCTCCTGACAGGTCTCTTTTATTAAGTAATTGTGTTCCACATCATTGTTATCTTGCAGGTAGTTACTAAAACGGTCATGTCAGGAGAGGCGACGGGTCCTCTTTAAAGTCTATGCACGCTTTTGGCTAACCTATTAAATGCAGCACAAAGTAGGGAACACATGGAAGAAAGTATGCATTAACCAGAATTTGTCTGTTACCATGGAGACATTTAGTCTGCATAGGAGCTGAAGAAAGAAAATGAGATCTATCACAAAGTTGTTTCATTTCAGATGTGGTCAGAAAATGAAAAAATAAATTAGTTACAAAGATGTATGAGGAGATCCATGGGAGGTACAGGGCTGCTTCTAAATTTGTTAGAAAGAGAGTATCATGTACTATATATCTGATTTTCATTGCTTACATTATTTATGGGATAGAACATTTAAAGGGTTAATTTGGGCCCCCATTAAAGGGCATCTGTCAGCAGATTTGTACCTATGACACTGGCTGAGCTGTTACATGTGCGCTTGGCAGCTGAAGACATCTGTGTTGGTCCCATGTTTATATGTGTCCACATTGCTGAGAAAAATTATGTTTTACTATATGCAAATGAGCCTCTAGGAGCAACGGGGGTGTTACCATTACACCTAGAGACTCTGCTCTCTCTGCAGCTGCCGCACCCTCTGCACTTTGATTCATAGGGCCAGGTGTGACTATGTTTTCTCTGTCTGGCCGTTTCAATAAGTGCAGAGGGTGCGGCAGTTGCAGAGAGGACAGAGCCTCTAGGTTTAAGGGTAACGCCCCCGTTGCTCCTAGAGGTTCATTTGCATATATTAAAAAAAATATATATCTCAGCAATGCGGGCACATATGAACATAGGACTAACACAGATGTCTTCAGCTGCCAAGCGCACATGTAACAGGTCAGCCAGTGTCATAGGTACAGATCTGCTGACAGATGCCCTTTAAGAGCACATCAAGGACAAGAATGGAGAAACGTCTGACCTGATATTATACTCTGATTTTCCAGCACATGTGAACAAAGTCGCTGCAGTCACATGACTCCTAATGTGGACAGCACTGGTGGCAATGGCGGACAGGTGACTACGGGATAAGAGTGACATGGGGGCAGCACCAGACCTGAATTTACATGGGGCTACGATTTTTAAATAAAGTAAATTAATAAGGCATGTGTATTTCTACGCCCGCAGTGTGGTTCTAGATTACCACATCAGGTGCCGTGCAGATCATCTTTACGAATATGGAGCCACACAATAAAAATACTATAAAGATATACATCTGCTAATACATACAGCGCTAAGACTCACAGAAGATGAAGGTGTGGAATGTGAGTGGGAGTTCTGCGGAGACCGGATTGAAGGAGGTAGGCCTCTAACAGGACTGGAACCATTCCCAGCTTGATACTGAAAGACATGTACCAATAACAAGGTAATTTGCAAAATAAATAGGAGGCTTAAAGGGGTTGTCCAGGCTACAGGTATTGATAATCTATCCTCAGGGTAGGCCATCAATATTAGATTGGTAGGGGGCTGACACCCGACAACCCCACTGATCAACTATTTCAGGCCCACTGGAAACTATACGATGTATGAAACAAAAGCAGAAGGCTCCGTACACTGTGTAATTACCGGCATCTGTGTACTGCAGCTCAGCGCCGCTGAGCTGCAGTACCCTGGCACGGCCACTACACAGTGTAAGGAGAAGTCTGTTCCCAGGACCATGGTTGCTTGAAACAGGTAAATCAGCGGGTGCCAGGTGTCATATCCCCCCACCCGAGGATAGGTCATCAATATCTGTAGAGAGAACAACCCCTTAAACCACCTAACAGTTTTGCCCAAGCAGTGCTCAGCCTTTAAAATAAAGCACTTAACAGTTCAACCCAAGCCGAGCTCGGGCGGAAGGGTATGGCTGCTTTAACTTCTCATATCGTCGGCTGGATAGAAGCTGGGTACAAGACCAGAATCACAGCAGGATTTCCTCTACATTGGAAGATAAAGCTGTTGAAAATCAGGTCAGGAGTGATAGCAGCTGAAGGTGAAAGCAAGTTTTAGCTGCTTTTACTCCCCACCCAATTTCTAAGGCCTTGTTCACATTTCCGTGTCAGTTTGACGTCCGTGAAAAAAATTTGTCCGGGTTTCATCCGTGAAGGACTCATGTTTGGTCAATGTGTCTGTTTTTTGCCCTCCAATACTGCTTAGCTGAAATGTTAATTTCCAGAGCATCTCCTACCAGTGGTCAGTATAAAAAAAACAAAAAAAAACTGACCAAACATGGATGCCATCAGTGTTGTGACAGTGATTTTTTTTTAAGAACCCATAGACTTCAAAGGGCATTTTTGGTTTGCATTATGGACCAAAGTAGTGCGTGTCTCCATGGATTTTTCACTTACCCACGGTCAGTAAAAAATACTGATGTGTGAACAAACACATTAAGATCAAAGTGTTTGTGTGCTATTCTGAGAAAATGCAGACAATACACATCAATGAAAAGCGGAAATGTTGACAAAGCCTTACAGCGGTATCTTCCGATGTAGAGAAGCTAATGCCATGATTCTGGTCTTATTTTAAAACTTAGATTGTCAGCTTTCAAACTGGATCACATCTCTAGCTACTACAGAGCCTGAGATATGAAGAGTTAAATCAGCCTTCCCCGCTTCAGCTGGTGTGATCTAAGCGAGCCAGGAAGAGGAGGGCATTGGAGGAGCCGACAGCCTCCAATACAAGATATTAATCGTAATTACCCACAGAATAATGTTATGTTATTTACACCACACTTTAAAAATAAAGCTCACAAAACATAGTTAAAATTGCTGTTTTTTAGCCCCCCCCCCCCCCCAAAAAAAAAAAGTTATTTAATACAGTATATAAAGCCCAAAATGGTTCCTAAAAAAACTAGAATTCATCCTGCAAAGTTCAAAAGCTAAACTGAAAAAATAAAATAAAAATTATAATAAAATAGTTATGACCGCGGGAACATAAAATGTTGCTGGGCCTTAAAAGGAATCTGTCACCAGTTTTATGGTGTCCTAAAATCAGGACTCACTGTCATGTGCTGGAGCTGTTGGGACCTAGCAGGATAAGGCTACATTCACACGAATGTATGTTGTTTCTGTGTCCGTTCATTTTTTTTTCCGGGCAGGATGCGGACCCTTTCATTTCAATGGGTCTGCGAAAAATGTAGACAGCACACCGTGCTGTCCGCATCCGTATGTCCATTCCGAAGCCCCGCAAAAAAGATAGAACATGTCCTATTCTTGTCTGTTTTTGCTGACAAAGATAGGCATTGTTACAATGGATCCGCAAAAATAACTGATTCCATACGAAACGTCATCCGTTTTTTTGTAGATCCGCAATTTGCGGCCCGTAAAACACATACGGTCGTGTGAATGTAGCCTAAAACTGGTGAGACACTCCCTTTAAGGCCATGCTAATCTTCTCTGTACCGTTCCAAGTTTAGTATATCTGCAGTGCTGCCGAAGAAAGCACTAACATTACTTATCTCACTTAGGGGTTAAAAATGCACTTGAGCCCCCTGAACTGTGCTCCAGCTATATTTACTTCAGACATAAATTAAAATTCTACAATAAAAAAGTGACATTTTCTAGAGCGATTTGTCCAATTTTAATGTGACTATTTTTAACGCCTTTCAAAGTGTTAGTTCCAGTGCCGGCAGCTGCAGGGACAGCTAATCAGCGGGGATGCCAGGTGCCGAACCCCTTAGATCTGATATTGATAACCGATCCTAAGGATAGGTGATGAACATCTGTAGACCCCCCAAAAAACCCTTAAAACAACACATTTCCCATATATATGGTTTAACTTACATCGAAATAGTCACTAATCTTGTGACTTCGGTTACCACTGTTCTTTCCTATAGTAGAGAAAACAAGAAAACATTAGTGCAAATCTCAAGCACAGCCGAAGCAAAACCAAAAAGCTAAGTAATTTGTAAGAAATATGCTCATCCTTAAAAGGTACGGGTCCATACATTATAACAGGCAGCTGCTGGTCCAAGTATTTGTCTTACCTATTCAATGCATTTGTGAAAAGGTTAAATGTACTTAAAAGGGGTTGTCCGAGTTATGTAAGGACTTTTCAATTCACTTACTTCATCTCCAGTTGGTGCTTTCCCAGATTTCACTGAGGGTCACATGACCTGTGATGTCAGCTTCTCTCCCTGCTCTGATGATGTGGGTGCACAAGCCAGAGAGAGCAGATGTGCTGGCCACGCCCTCCTGCACTGCGGGCTGCTGCTTATTGCTCTCTCTGGATTCTTGAGGAAAAACATTAACCCCTTCAGCTGCACAGACTCAGGGCTGAAGGCGTAAATGAGTAGCTGCAGGCAGTGAGGAGACAAATGCTGGGCACAGGAGCCGACAGAGGAGTTCTGCAGAGCATTGCACAAGAACAGGTAGGGGGAAGATCCTGTGTGCATCAGCAGTGCCATTGTACAGCTGGAACTTGTAGTCCTACAAATACAACGTGCTGCTGAGTCTCCCAGCAGGCAGACATGTCACTCAGGGCAGCACTTGTATTCACTCCCTTGGCAGAGCAGGGGGAGGGGCAGAGATTGTTGTTATTGCAGGTAAACAAAGGGCCAGAAGAGAACCAGGGAAATGAGGAAATATAGATTTTTTTTTTGCCTAAAACTTGCTTAGCTCAGTTATATATTGCTGCCCATCAGATTTACAGTGCTATATATTTTTTTTTAATAACTTGGACAACCCCTTTAACGGTCTCCTTGTCCTTAAAGGAGTTTTTTCATCTCGTCGTTACCGTTTCAGAGATAGGGAAACAGCTTGCTATGCTACATTGTTCCCATTGCTCCAATGCACTGCAATAGGAGCTACTGAAACAGCATAGCACTGGCCTGCTCCGCTGTTACCCGGCCAACTAGTGGCCGGGCTAGTCCCTTTAATAACAAGTGGCAATATGGCTTCAGAAGGCTTGTTAGCAATTGTACTTAAAAGGGTTGCAAAAGATGTAAAATAAAATATGATGCTGTACTTCTTTCCCCGGCACTATCCTCTGTGCTGCCAGTCCAGTCCCCCTGCTTGTTTACAGACTGCAGCGGTGACAGGCATATGTACAGCACGACCACTGCTGCCAATCACTGTCCTCAGTGCTCATGTGCTGCACGTCCATGCTTCAGTCTATAAACACGCGGAGGACAGGACCGGCAGAGAAGACAGCAGCGCTGGAGAAAGAGCTAAGTATAGCATCATTTTTTAATTTACACTAAACTCTTTAATTATCTCAGACAACGACTTTAATGTTGGTAATCTGGTTATAAAAGGTTATCCCCTATCCACTGGACAGGAGTCCGACTACTGGGATCTTCACCAATCACAACAACAGGGAATGGAGCAGCGGTCAAGCATGTGCAATGATGCTACCATTAAACTCTAAGAGCCCATTCACACGACCGTAGGTTTGAGACCGTCCATTACGCAATTTTGTTATTCATTTCAACGGGGACACAAAAGATGTAGACAGCACACCGTGTGCTGTCCTCATCTGTACTTCCATTCCGCGGCACCGCTAAAAAAATAGAACATGTCCTATTCTTGTCTGCAATGGCGGACACGAACAAGCTTTTTTATCATGGGGCTGACCATTCAACAAAAACGGATACGGTCCTGTGAACGAGTCTGCATCTGTTCCGCAATTTTGCAGAACGGGTGCAGACCCATTCATTTCAATGGGGCCGCAAAAGATGTGAACAGCACACCGTGTGCTGTCCGCATCCGTGGTTCCATTCCGCGGTCAAGATAGAACATGTCCTATAATAGGCATTTTCTATTGTGGTTGCGGCCCGCGAATTTCAGAACAAAAATGCCCGGTATCCGTGTTTTGTGGACCCGCAAAGCACTACAGCCGTCTAAATGGGCCCTAAGACTGAGGGAGATACACAAGAACTAGTCTTCTCCAACAGTCCCATAAAGATGAATAGAGTGGCAGGGCACATGCTTTATAAAATTGCGGCTATCTGCAGTTACCACTAGGGGGAGCTTAGAGGTTTTATGAAGACATTTCCAATGAAATTAATAAGAAGACTATGTCCACTGGTCAAGTTTCGCATATAAGCTGATGAAATCCTAGGGAACGTGCACTGAACGCAAATCGCTTTCCAGGCGTCAGGTCGATAGACTGCTATGGCTACTATCAGCATGTATGCCTCTGCATACACCACAACTAAAGCCCCTGTAAAATAAATTTAAGCTAAGACTACCATAAAAAATGTGCTAATAGAAAATTCTGTACTTCTTTAGATGAAAGGAAAAAAAATAATGTGCATAGTAGCTGATATCGTAAGGGTCCATTCACACGTCTGTATGAATGGGTCCACAAAAGACGCGGACAGCACACTGCATCTGTAGTTCTGTTCCGCAGGTCCCGCAAAAAAGATAGAGCATGTCCTATTCTTGTCCGCAGCCACGGACAGGAATAGGCATTTCTATAACAGGGCTGGCAATGTGCACGTGGCCGGTGTCCGTGTTCTGCGGAATGCGGGCGTGTGAATGGACCCTAAAGATCTTTAAGCATCTAATGTGTATGGGAAGGAGGGGGGGTGTCCCGACTCAGAGTAGATTTCAAGGGGAAAAAAAGGATTGGGCATGCCCGAACAGCCTACAGGTGTCAGCCTACAGCAGGGCATTGTGGGAGTTGTAGTTTTACAACAGCTGGAGGGCTGCAGTTTGAGGATGCCTGATCTAAGGTATATGGTCACCTTAAGGCAAGTTCTTATACTGGTATTAAATACCGCAGTTTCTTCAATACCTGCCGCAGTGTCAGTGCGTTGCTTGAGGTACACGTGGGAATAAAACCTGCTACTAAGTTATAATACAAAAGATTCTCAGTACTGGTCAATGGAGGCAAGACAAAGATGCCAGCAGCTACTGGATGATTAGACAGACTATCACCTACATCATGTCACCGTGATCAGACACGAGCAGAAATGCTGCAGGCAGCTGAATTAAATAACGAGCACAGACCTGAAGAGCGTTGGTAAAATAAATTGGATCGACATCTATTTTTAATGCTGTTAAATGGCGTCCAAACCAGAGATGCTCAAAACCTACATTCAATCCATCATCTGTGTATTACCGTGCCAATTTAATGAATCAATTTGAACGTGAACTCAAAGCATTTCAGGCCTCATCTGAAGGTGGAGAATTACCTTCACCCATGGGTGGGCACCCCAATTCAGTTACATAACTATATGTAGAAGATTGCCTCTGGTTTAGAGGCATTCTGCATAAGGCCCCCTGCTCACGGCCGTTGCTCCGCAAATTCCGGTCCACAATGCGTGGGCACTATCCGTGCGGCTGCTGCGATGCATCCAGACCCATTCAACTTGAATGGGTCCGTGATCCGTCCACACAGCAAAAAAATAGAACAAGAGAGAAACCCCACGAAAGCACTCTATGATGCTTCCGTGGCGTTCCATGCCTCCGTTCCGCACCACACCTTCTGGATTGCGGACCCATTAAAGCGAATGGGTCCACATCCGTGATGTGGGGTGCACAAGGCCAGTGCCCGCATATTGAGGACCCGCTGTTTGCAAGCCGCAATAAGTGCCACGGCCAGCAACGGCCGTGTGCATGAGGCCTAGCAGTGATAAAAGGAATCATGTTAAACTGCTATAGAGTGATCACACCATACAGCAGGGCGATGAGGGGCACTTAGCTTGTCTACCACCCAATCAGCAGAATAAAGGCTGTTCCATGCGCTCACAGTCACATCTCATTTGCAGCCTATTGACTGAGGGCTGATTCACACAACTGTGGTCGGCCCGGTGAACATGGTCCAGGTGTTGACCGCATTTCCCAGAAGAGGACCTAAACAAGTTGATGACGAACCCTTGGGAAATGTATGCTGAAAGAGGTTGTCCCACTGTATTTGCAGTATGCTATCATGGTAGGGAGGAGCGAATCGACTTCAGATGAAACATTCGAAGTCGATTTGCATAAAAAACTTTGTTCCAATACTGTACGGAGCAGGAGCGTGCTTCACTTAAAGTGACCAATAGGGATGAGCGAATAGACTTCGGATGAAACATCCAAAGTCGATTTGCATACGGAGCAGGAGCTCCGTACAGTAGTAGAATGTATTGGCTCCGATGAGCCTAAGTTATTGCTTCGCGAAGTCTCACGAGACTTCGGGTAATAACTTCATAAATTAATTTGCACTATAAAAATCAATTTCCAGAACTCTGGTTCGGTTCCAAGTGGTACCTTGGAACCGAACCCAAGTTCGGGAAATGGTTTTTTAAAGTACAAAATAATTTTTTGAAGTTATTACCCAAAGTCTTGCGAGACTTCCCGAAGCAATAACTTAGGCTCATCGGAGCCAATACATTCTACTACTGTACGGAGCTCCTGCTCCGTATGCAAATCGACTTTGGATGTTTCATCCGAAGTCTATTCGCTCATCCCTATTGGCCACTTTAAGTGAAGCACGCATGAAATATATTGTGCTATATAATTAAATCCATTACAATACCGAATTTAAATATTTGCAGTACCTTGACTGCTTTCATTCTGAGTCTCGGCTTTCCGCTTCCTCCCCCTTGAAGAGTCTGGCTGTTTCTTCTCTGGAGTCTGAAACACATAATCAAATAAAAAGAATCTTTTTTTTTTTTTTTTTTACAATTAATTGAACTAAACTGGAAACTTAATATATGCTCGCTAACTTCTGGAAATGCAGAAAATGTCACCAGGATAGGCTGCTCTAGATTAGCTGTCCTATGACACCTGAACAAGTCAGCACAAGCTGCGGTTGTGTGTCCAGTCAGGTCATCCAAACGGATCTGTCATTGGCAACAATGTAAGTCAATGGTGATGGATCCGTTTTTTAGGAGCCTAAAAAAAAAAACTGATCCGCCACCCATTGACTTTCAATGTATTTAGTGACAGATCCATATTGATTTCACACAACTGGATCCTAACGGAACGGATGCATCCTGATGAGCAAAATCAAAACGGATCAGCTTAATTCCAGTATTGAGACCCTCTGCCGGCTCTGAATACCTTTTAAAACTTTTTTCTAAGGTATGCAGGCCTATACTGGGGACTACTAGTTAAACATTTGGAATGGTATTTCCATTGCACAGAATAGGTGACAAATATATGATCTGTGTCCAACCGGTGGGACCACCACCAATTATGCAAATGGGTGTCCCTGAATCCCCGAGTGGATGCAGCAATGGTCCCCTCACTGCTGCCCCATTTATTCTTTATGGGACTGCCAAAAGAGAAGCTAAATATAACGCTTGGCTACTGACAGCAGTCCCGGCAAAGTGACCTTTGTTGCCCTCACTTGGGGGGGGGACACAGGGGCCCCCTGTTCGCATAATCAATGGGGATCACAGCAGTCTGATCAGATGCATGTAACCTATCGTATGGATAGGTGATAAAGTCGTTATGGTGGGAAAGCCCTTTAAAAGGAGTTATCCAACCCCTATAATGACCCCCCCGATGCCTGGGCCCATCATATAGATTATACTTACCCCGCTCCCCGGCACCCACATCACTCCTGATGCCTGCACAGCCACTTGATGCTAAAGAGGCAAGTATAATCTATATGAGGGGCCGGGGTCATTATAGGAGTTGGATAACCCCTTTAACCCATGCAGGTTACTTAAAGAGGTTCTGCAGTTTGTTTTAACTGATGATCTATCCTCTGGACCCCCGCTAATCGGCTGTTTGAGAAGGCAGCGGCGCTGCGGCCTTCTCACTGTTTACCGCTGGCCCAGTGATGTCGCGACTTGTATCAACTGGCCTGGGCGTGGCTAAGCTCCATTCAAGTGAACGGAGCTTAGCCCCGCCCAGGCCATTGATACTAGTCGTGATGTCACTAGTATCTAGTCGTGATGTCACTAGTCACTGCTGCCTTCTCAAACAGCTGATCGGCGGGGGTCCCGGGTGTCAGACGCCCGCCAATCAGATGCTGATGATCTATCCAGAGGATGGATCATCAGTTAAAACAAACTGCAGAACCCCTTTAAAGCGTGTAATAATAAAGACTCACAATTACACATACATATCATTTTTCTTAAGTCAATTAGTTTTCTCTAGAGAAACACCTGTCTGTATTCCACTGTCCATAGTGAAAACATTGTTTTTAGGGTGTGCCCCGACAAATAAAGATATTGCTTGGTAGGATATGGGAAAATGTCATGTTCCTCTAGAGAAAACTAATTGACTTAAGAAAAATGATATGTATGTGTATTTGTGAGTCTTTATTATTACACGCTTTAAAGGGGTTCTGCAGTTTGTTTTAACTGATGATCTATCCTCTGGATAGATCATCAGCATCTGATTGGCGGGGGTCCGACAACCGGGACCCCCGCCGATCAGCTGTTAAACGCCATGTGCCTTTATATGGGTGTCCTAGGATTAGAAAGGGCTGGCTCTTTAAAACGCCCACTCGTTCTGAAATCTGATGCGTGAATGGCAGCCTTCACAGACGTGATTAGAATCTATAAATATTCAGAATAAAAAAATTTGAAAATGACAAAATTGCGTTCTGAGCACTTACTAACATTCTCCAAATGCCAGGAACAAGGAAGATGAACAAAAGCTAAGTATAACAGTATAGTAGGCAGAATCCCCCACACACGGTAAACATACCTCTGACTCTTTGTCGCTTAAAGAACCCAGGCTCCCAAAGCTGTGGTTGGAGCTTTCATTGTTTGTCGAGGCCTGTTGAGCATACACAGGTAGGACAAAATCAACAAGGTCAGCAATGTACACAACAGCCTTAAAAAAAAAAAAAAAAAGCAGCATGACGACAGAAAAAAGCATAAATCCTCATAATAACTAAAAGTATAAAACAGGTATTCTATGATTGTGGTAGCAGCGCGCACCTTCTTCCTAGTCGCTATGCAAGGCTCCCACATCCGCTACTCGGAATTCACCGGTAAATACTAAAGAATAAATGCAAATAATGGACTTTCAACTCCAAAAATTCAATAAGCAGCCATTAACGTAGTTAATCAGAAAGTGTCCCCCAAAAATTTGGCCGAGATTATTTTGCCTTTTTGACAGACAAGAGTCACGCGTCAGATTTGCTGCAGAAATTTCTGGGACAGTCCCATTCATCTGAATGGGGCTTGCAGTGATCCACGCACGCGCTGCAGAAACATCTCCATTCACATGTACAGAGCCGATCATCAGTTGTAGAAACGTCTGCTTTTCGTCATCTCTAGTCCCTTTGCTCTGAGGACTACCGTAACTCTTGTCCCCTATATTTTGCGGACAAAAACTTCAGGTCCATGGAGCTGATTAAATGTGTATTCGGCTCGTGTCAAAAATAGTTTCCTTTTCTGGTGCTTTTGAGGGGTATGCAGTTTTTGGTGGCTGGCATATTTTGCAGCATTTTTAGGCCAAAAAACAAAACAAAACAGCAGCTCCGGATGTTGCATGGAAATCTATGGGAAATATTACAGGGACCAAGTAGAGGTCATCAACATCTGGGCAGTGGAGGTCCAGCTGCCAGCACCGTCGCCGATCAGCTGTTTGAAGAGGACGCGGTGCTCCGGTGAGCGCTGCAGCCTCTTCCTAGGCCAGTGACGTCAAGTTCATCGGTCACATGGCAAAGTTGAGGCTCAGTGCCATTACAATGAATGGAGCTGAGCTGCGATACCAAGCACAGCCACTTTACAATGTATGGTGCTGTGCTTGGTGAGCTGTGAGAAGGCCTCAGCGATCAGCGGAGCGTTGCGGCCCCTACAAAACAGAAGATCGCTGGGGGTGCCCGACTCCCAGCCATCAGATATTAATGACCTATCCAAAGGGTAGTCCCTGAAAAATGCTGAAAAATCTGGCTTTTTATGGCAGTGGTTGTTTTTAAAGCCTAAAAGGGGTGTTTTTTTGGGGTCAATGTATTTTTTTTATTTATTTTTTTATAGCAGAATGCTGCGAGTGTGGTGTTATTATCTCCAGCTATTTCCCATAGACTCCTCTAAAATAAAAAAAAAGTCTGACTTAAAAACAACACCCTTAAAAAAAAAAGCTTAGAAAAAAAACTCCAGAATTTCCTGGTGTTTTGTTTTTCCACAAGAAAATAAAAAATTAAAAAAATAAATAAATACAATAAAATAAATCCTGCCTGGCAGCTCTGGTTTTTAATGAGAAACTGTGTAATACTTCCTTTAACCTGGGGTGGCACTGCTGGGAAACTAAACACTTGCTGCTGGGATTCTCCAGAGATTACAGGTGGAGATCTAAGCAACAACACACCCACACATCAAAAAGCAGACAAGCACTATAACCAAGCAGAGCACGAAATGCGCCAATTATCTCTAAACACCTAAGAGTTCAAGGAAAAAAAGCCGACAGCTAAGGATGCTGTTCCCCTTTAAGAAGTAGTGTGGTTTGCCCTTTCCCAAGGAAACCACAAAAACTCCCAGACTGCTAATGGGCGCCTCTTCCAGGCCGCATTCATAGGGATCAGCGCTCCACAATTACTTGTTTTGTGTTCATTACAACATGAAACCCCCAGTGACACCTAAACCCTGGCAACATCCACTGTTTACCACTTGCAAAGACGGAAGCGACGCGTCTTCCAGGGACACCCGTCACTAATGAGGCAGCAGACTGTTCCAGTTCAACCATCTTGTGGTTTTACATGCCTCTGCTCTCCATGTATCTCGCACTGTCTACATCCCAAATTAATTAGAGCGCGCTGACGGATTAATCAGGCAGGGGTGGAAGAAGCACAAGGAGAAAGGGTTAATCACGGCCTAAAGAGATTCAAGAAACTTGTGCTCAGAGCAAAACACTGGAGTGAAACGCTTGTGACTTTCCCTGCCGCATGATATAAATTACCATGAAAGTGTAACAAAGGATCTGGAGACGGCGCTCTCCCCCGACCAGAGAGAGGAACGGAGATGACCAGTTGGGGCCTTCTTTTATACTGTGATTTATTATAAGTGACCTGAGGAACACAGCTCTACGACCCGGCTGCAATATCCAGGACTACAATAAACCCAGCACGCAGTCACTTCTCGCCATCACCTGCGCCCTCTCACCTCTTTAATTTTATAATTTAAACACAAGTAAAAAATAATAATAATAATAATAATAATAATAATAATAATATCAACCAAAAATAATAAAATAAAATTACAGATCTATATGTATTTTTTTTTTATGGAAACTGGCCATTTTTTTTCTACAGACTGTACATGACTGTATTTTTGCGGATTGGATGCAGAGCCATCCATTTTAATGTGGCCACAAAAGATGCGGGCAGCACACTGTATGCTGTCCACAAACGTATGTCCGTTCCGTAGTCCGTTTTATGGACACGAATAGGCATTGCTAAAATGGGTCTGAAAAACAGATGCAACACAGACGTCATCTGTATTTTAGCGGATCTGCGTTTTGCAGACCACAAAATACATACATCGTATGAATTCCCCCTAAATGTACGGAGCGTTGGCAACTCTGTTGAAAATTTTCAGTTTACTGCTTGTCTGCATAAAAGGGGTTAAAGCGGTCCCACCGCTGCTCCGTTCCTGGCCCCTGCAGGACCAGTAAGTGTCCACTGCAGCCAATTACAGGCCTCAGCAGTCACTGTGGCTTCCATTCTACGTCACAGTGCTGATGTACCGTTCAAGCCACTGTGATAGAGGAGGCCTGTGAATTGGCTGCAGCAGTCACGGTACCTGGTCCTGTGGGAACCAGAAGCCGCCATGAGCAGTGGTAAGACCCCAGACAGGTGTGCTATTTATTTTTTTATATTCAGGGGAACAGGGAAGGACCCCAAGGTTGTCAGCATTAAATACGAAAATGGTGACAAAGTAGCTTTAAGAAACTCCAGTCGCTTATGTTCTGGTTGGATAGGTATATAAAGCGCAAGATCGTAAATGTGTTCTACAGATATGGGTCAAGGTCCAGGCAGTTCCCCCACGGGTTTATGAAAAGAAAAATAAAAGTTTTTTTTTTTTCATATATACATTAATATATATATATATATATATATATATATATATATATATGTATAATGTATTGAGAGCACTGTGTTCACTAGCTTGACAAAGGCTCCATTGAGAGGGCTGAAATGCTGCATTGCGTTTGGGTGTGAATAAAACATCACCTATTTTCTACCACAAGACCGGAGTGCTGCTCATTTTTCTATTATACACTGCTCAAAAAAATAAAGGGAACACTTAAACAACACAATGTAACTCCAAGTCAATCACACTTCTGTGAAATCAAACTGTCCACTTAGGAAGCAACACTGAGTGACAATCAATTTCACATGCTGTTGTGCAAATGGGATAGACAACAGGTGGAAATGATTAGCAATTAGCAAGACACCCCCAATAATGGAGTGGTTCTGCAGGTGGTGACCACAGATCACTTCTCAGTTCCTATGCTTCCTGGCTGATGTTTTGGTCACTTTTGAATGCTGGCGGTGCTTTCACTCTAGTGGTAGCATGAGACGGAGTCTACAACCCACACAAGTGGCTCAGGTAGTGCAGCTTATCCAGGATGGCACATCAATGCGAGCTGTGGCAAGAAGGTTTGCTGTGTCTGTCAGCGTAGTGTCCAGAGCATGGAGGCGCTACCAGGAGACAGGCCAGTACATCAGGAGATGTGGAGGAGGCCGTAGGAGGGCAACAACCCAGCAGCAGGACCGCTACCTCCGCCTTTGTGCAAGGAGGAACAGGAGGAGCACTGCAAGAGCCCTACAAAATGACCTCCAGCAGGCCACAGATGTGCATGTGTCTGCTCAAACGGTCAGAAACAGACTCCATGAGGGTGATATGAGGGCCCGACGTCCACAGGTGGGGGTTGTGCTTACAGCCCAACACCTTGCAGGTCGTTTGGCATTTGCAAGAGAACACCAATATTGGCAAATTCGCCACTGGCGCCCTGTGCTCTTCACAGATGAAAGCAGGTTCACACTGAGCACATGTGACAGACGTGACAGAGTCTGGAGACGCCGTGGAGAACGTTCTGCTGCCTGCAACATCCTCCAGCATGACCGGTTTGGCATTGGGTCAGTAATGGTGTGGGGTGACATTTCTTTGGAGGGCCACACAGCCCTCCATGTACTCGCCAGAGGTAGCCTGACTGCCATTAGGTACCGAGATGAGATCCTCAGACCCCTTGTGAGACCATATGCTGGTGAGGTTGGCCCTGGGTTCCTCCTAATGCAAGACAATGCTAGACCTCATGTGGCTGGAGTGTGTCAGCAGTTCCTGCAAGACAAAGGCATTGATGCTATGGACTGGCCCGCCCGTTCCCCAGACCTGAATCCAATTGAGCACATCTGGGACATCATGTCTCGCTCTATCCACCAACGTCACGTTGCACCACAGACTGTCCAGGAGTTGGCAGATGCTTTAGTCCAGGTCTGGGAAGAGATCCCTCAGGAGACCGTCCGCCACCTCATCAGGAGCATGCACAGGCATTGTAGGGAGGTCATACAGGCACGTGGAGGCCACACACACTACTTAGCCTCATTTTGACTTGTTTTAAGGACATTACATCAAAGTTGGATCAGCCTGTAGTGTGTTTTTCCACTTTAATTTTGAGGGTGACTCCAAATCCAGACCTCCATGGGTTGAAAAATTTGATTTCCATTTTTTTATTTTTGTGTGATTTTGTTGTCAGCACATTCAACTATGTAAAGAACAAAGTATTTCAGAAGAATATTTAATTAATTCAGATCTAGGATGTGTTATTTTTGTGTTCCCTTTATTTTTTTGAGCAGTGTATATATATTTTAAGACTAGGGACAACTTGAATATCCCAAGTAAATTTTCATAAAGGCTTCTTTCAGACTGTGCAATACAGTGATCCCGAGCCCTGGCTTCCTTGAAATCTGATTAGGCAGTTCCCTGGAATAGAGAAACAGCACGAGCGGTCACTTGTAGCGTAGGTCCATACGCTGTTGAGGTTTCCGACCATCCACACGACCGTAATTTTGGTCTGCACCCGCTCCGCATTTTTTGCGTATCAGATGTGGACCCATTCCTTTCAATAGAGCCACAAAACTGTGTGCGGACTGCATCTGTATGTCAGTTCCGTGGCCCTGCAAAAAAAAAAAAAAAAAAAGAACATGTCCTATTCTTCTATGTCCGTTTTGAGGACAAGAATAGGAATTTATAACAAAAAGTGGGACCTGCTGATCTGAAAAACAGATATGGTCGTGTAAATGGGAGTTTTCACCCCTTACTACCTCTAAAGAGGTGAAATCCACGTTAAAAATACATATTATAAATTAATAAACTGCAGATTTGAAATGGAACGCTATGGTGTTGGATACCACAGTATGACATCTGTCTGAGGCATCCATTAACATACTGTTTTTTTTTTGTATACGTTAAACATATGACAAAAATCCAACACTTCCATTATTTTCATTGTTCTGCTCATCTAACGGAGCAGAACAACAGAAATAAATAGTGGTGGTGTGAACGGGGCCTAAGAGGTGGGTATGCAGGGAACCATTACTGGTCTAAATAACATGAAGCAATTATGGCGAAGTGAGTCCAATGTGGCGGATCTTCCCTGTACTTTATAACTTGGCTATAATAGCCAGCTGTGCATTTACTACACACTGCAGCACATACGTCACACACCCTGCACTACATACATCAGTTGTGTGTGTGCAGTGCAGTGTGCAATGCGTGCGGTGTGTGCGTGCGGTGCAGTGTGCGATGTGTGCAAGCGGTGCAGTGTGCGTGCGGTGCAGTGTGCGAGCGGTGCAGTGTGCGTGCGGTGCAGTGTGCGATGTGTGTGTGTGTGCAGTGCAGTGTGTGTGTGTGTGTGCGGTGCAGTGTGCGGTGTGTGTGCGGTGCAGTGTGCGTGCGGTGCAGTGTGCGATGTGTGTGTGTGTGTGTGCGGTGCAGTGTGTGCGTGCGGTGCAGTGTGCGATGTGTGCGTGCGGTGCAGTGTGCGATGTGTGTGTGTGTGTGCGGTGCAGTGTGCGATGTGTGTGTGTGTGCGGTGCAGTGTGCTGTGTGTGGGTGCAGTGTGCGGTGTGTGTGTGTGTGTGCGGTGCAGTGTGCGATGTGTGTGCGGTGCAGTGTGCTGTGTGTGGGTGCAGTGTGCGGTGTGTGTGTGTGCGGTGCAGTGTGCTGTGTGTGGGTGCAGTGTGCGTGTGTGTGCGGTGCAGTGTGCGATGTGTGTGCGGTGCAGTGTGCGATGTGTGTGCGGTGCAGTGTGCTGTGTGTGTGTGTGTGTGTGTGTGTGTGTGTGCGGTGCAGTGTGCGATGTGTGCGTGCGGTGCAGTGTGCGATGTGTTGGTGGCGGTGCAGTGTGCGATGTGTGCGTGCGGTGCAGTGTGCGATGTGTGTGTGTGTGTGCGGTGCAGTGTGCTGTGTGTGGGTGCAGTGTGCGGTGTGTGTGTGTGTGTGCGTGTGCGGTGCAGTGTGCGGTGTGTGTGTGCGGTGCAGTGTGTGGTGTGTGTGTCCGGGCTTCCCTGCAGTTGTCCAGCACTCCATTCCTCTTCAGCTCCACGCCATGTTTGCCGGCACAATGCTGCCCCTGCAAATAGCAAAGCTCCTTCCTGTATGGCGCTTAGCTATTGGTTATTTCAGGCACAGGCAGCATCGGTGCGCTGCCTGTGCCGTTCCCTGTGCTGCTGAATGTAGGGGAAAAGTCTAAGGCGTATTGGTACTTAGACTTTTTTCAGAGAGTAAAGCAGCCTGTGACGCTTGTACAGGCGTTATTGCGACCTCTGACTGGGACCCTAACTATCATCATAGTAAGGGGTCCCACGCCAACCAGTTCCTCAAAATAGGAAGCAAGCATGCGAGCAGCCACTCGTGGCTGACTGCTTGCTCAGCTCCTAGGCCACGCGTGTCAATGACACTGTCCTCCTCTTATGTGCTACATGGGCCTTCGGACCTCCTTAGGCTACTTTCACATTAGCGTTTTTTGCGGATCCGTCATGGATCTGCAAAAATGCTTCCGTTAACATAATACAACCGCATGCATCAGTCATGAACGGATCCTGTTGTATTAGGTCTTCTATAGCCAAGACGGATCCGTCATGAACACCATGGAAAGTCAATGTGAGACGGATCAGTTTTCTATTGTGTCAGAGATAACGGATCCGTCCCCATTGACTTACATGTCTTGCTCCGCACCACATCGCTGTAGGATGTGTTTTGGTGTCCGCCTCCAGAGCAGAATGGAACGGAGGCAAACTGATGCCTTCTGAACGGATCCTTTTCCATTCAGAATGTACTAGGGCAGGCGTGCTCAACCTGCGGCCAAAACTACAACTCCTACAGCTATCATCCTACAGCAGGGCATTGTGGGAGTTGTAGTTTTACAACAGCTGGAGGGCCAAAGGTTGAGCATGACTGTACTAGGGCAAAAGTTTTGGACCGCTTGTGAGAGCCCATGACTGATTTAAGAAATGGAAAGCCAAAACATGGGTGTGACTGCTACCTCCGCATACCCCTGCTCTTATTTTTGTACTGTTGGCAGGACTTAGATGTGAAAATCTCCACTGAATGGAGGGCTTGCACTTTCCACACAGTTGGCAGCTGTTTTAGTTACAGGCTTTTATCGTCTGGTTGAGTGATTAAGGGGAGCCTCTGAAAGTTACTCTCCTTGTTTGGTGCTACTGGCTTGGCACATCTTTAATTTCAGATATAAATCAATTAGGGCCTCTCTCAGTCTAAAGACATAGAAGCAACAGCAATGACCGTCCAGCAAAGGATGATGGATACCTAGAGAAGACCAGCGCCGGTATACGGCTCCGTGCACACAATGTAAAAGCCTTCTGTTTGACATATACGCTGGGAGAGGTTCTTGGAGCTTACATCAAACACATACAGTACAGACCAAAAGTTTGGACACAACTTCTCATTCAAAGAGTTTTCTTTATTTTCATGACTATGAAGACATCAAACCAGTGCTAAGCATCTCTGGGAACTCCTTCAAGACTGTTGGAAGACCATTTCAGGGGACTACCTCTTGAAGCTCATCAAGAGAATGCCAAGAGTGTGCAAAGCAGTAATCAAAGCAAAAGGTGGCTACTTTGAAGAACCTAGAATATGACATATTTTCAGTTGTTTCACACTTGTTTGTTATGTATATAATTCCACATGTGTTAATTCATAGTTTTGATGCCTTCAGTGTGAATTTCATAGTCATGAAAATAAAGAAAACTCTTTGAATGAGAAGGTGTGTCCAAACTTTTGGTCTGTACTGTACATCGTAATTCTCAAAGCTAGAATTATTTTCTGGTCACCTCGACTGTCCCCCTTAAAAGCTAAATAAAACAATCAAAAAGGTCGCATCTACTCCAAAATGGAACACACAAAGTACAGCCCATCCCGCAGTAAGAAAAAAAAAAAAGGAATTCTGTCAATGGAAGAAGTGTGATTTATTTATTTTTTTACATTGAACTCCAACATACCCCCATTTTCACCCCTCCGGCCCCTCTGATATGAGCATATGCTCTCCCTTGCCTTGCGCTGAATCGTGCAGGGCACAGGCACTGCTTCTGCCTAGCAGGGAGACCCGGTGACGTCACCAACACTAATAGGCGGGCTTTAGCGCTGCCCTAGCCTGTAAAATAGCTAGGGCAGCACTAAAGCCCGCCCATCGGAGCCAGTGACTTAATCGGGAAGACTACTGGGCGGAAGTGATATACAGCGTAGGGAGAGCATCGGGGTATAAAGTGCTCCGATGCTCATATCAGGACAGAGGGGTAAAGATGGGGGTATGGCAAAATTGCATTTTTCATTTCCAACCACATTTTTTTTTTAGCTTCTCAATACAGTGTATGGAGCATTAAAGGGGTTGTCATTTTGATACTGATGGCCTCTCCTCATCAGTGGGGGTTCGACTCCTAGGCTGTCTAAGCTCAACAAGCACAGCGCTGTACATGGTGTAGCGTAGTGGCTGTGCTTCGGATTTACTTGAATGGGACTGAGCTGCGCCTAGGCCACTTGACCGATTTACGTGACGTCACCGGCCTTGGAGGAGGCTGCGAAACTCACCGGAGCCTCTTCAAAGAGCTGATTGGAGGGCGTCCCAAGAGTCTGAACCCTGTGATCAGATATTCATGACCTATCCTGAGGATCGGTCACCAAAACAAAATCTTGGACAACCCATTTAAATGCTGCCATTAAAAAAACACAACTTATCCAGCATAAAACAAGCCCTCATACGGATGTGTCCATTAAAAAAATCCTTGAGAAGTAACTATACTTCACAAAAACGTTTGACAGGTAATTCAACTAATGTTTTAATCACCTAATGATTTAATCAGTGAGGGTCCAAAAGCTGAGACCAGTCAATAGCTAAAACGCCATCTCTTCTCACTGCTGAAGGAGGAACTAAAAAAAAGCCTCAATAAAAAAAGTCTATGAGCAGTGCTCAGCTGAGAGACTCAACGTCCTCGTTTTTTATCAGCTGGGGTCTCAGTGCTCGGACCCCCAACGATCAAAACCTTTGATAGGTCACTAGGAAGCATCAAAGGTTCTGTAAAACGTAGCAAGTTTTTAACGGGGTTAATACTGAGTTCAAGGGATAAGTAGTATGAAGAAACCTCCTAAGCTCCCCCTAGTGGTGGTTACAGGCAGCAAGAATGTTATCTTCTCAATCGATATGCAGAGGAATTAGGTGCTTTGCAATAGTTTTGGTCAGCGGAAATAAAGAGGCAGAAAAGCTTGGGTACAATGCTTGCCTGTAGCCATCCATCCAAAACGGACACTTAAATCGATGGCAGGGTGCACGTGTGACCCCCCCCCCACACTCAATCCAAACTTCATCTTACAGGTGTTTGGAACCACCTTTTGTCCCGCACTCATAGATTTATCCTCTATCCTGTGGATAGGTCTGTCTGCGGCAGGCTAGCCCCTCACTTATCCTGCACACGTGCCAAGTAAGAGACATAGGGAATCTGATCAGAGATCACAGGGGATTCCATTTCCTATTAGGTAAACAATTACATCTGAGCAAAGTTTTTTTTAGATATGGCACTCCTAGGTATATACAAATGTACTAAAAGTGATCACAGCAAAATGTTGTAAAACAGAAGGCTAGAAGAACCTTCAAAACCTGGATAAAAAACATTTTTAGGCCTGATGCACGCGACCTTATGTATTTTACGATCCGCATATAGCAGCTCTGCGAAATATGGATACTGTCTATGTTGCATTTTTTCCTGATCCAGTGACTTCAATGGTTCCGTGATCTGCAATTTACCGCCAAGCACAGGACATGGGCAATCCTTCTGCGGAAAGCACATGGATCATCAGTGTGCTTTCCGCAAAATGATAGAATATGTCTGCAAAATGCGGACCACCGACCATTTGAAGTTGATGGGTCAGGAAAAAAAATGCAGCCCGCACACAGACCACATATACGGTTTGTGGACTGCAAAACGGACACGGTCGGGTGCATGAGGCCTCTCTGTGATATGCCTGGACTTTTTGACCGCACACAATTATTGCTGTGCTAGCACCATAATAAGGGCCAGAATAAGGGCTCTTTCACACCTGCGTTATTGTCTTCCGGCATAGAGTTCCGTCGTCGGGGCTCTATGCCGGAAGAATCCTGATCAGGATTATCCTAATGCATTCTGAATGGAGAGTAATCCGTTCAGGATGCATCAGGATGTCTTCAGTTCCGGTACGGAACGTTTGTTGGCCGGAGAAAATACCGCAGCATGCTGCGCTTTTTGCTCCGGCCAAAAATCCGGAACACTTGCCGCAAGGCCGGATCCGGAATTAATGCCCATTGGAAGGCATTGATCCGGATCCGGCCTTAAGCTAAACGTCGTTTCGGCGCATTGCCGGAGCCGACATTTAGCTTTTTCAGAGTGGTTACCATGGCTGCCGGGACGCTAAAGTCCTGACAGCCATGGTAAGTGTAGTGGGGAGCGGGGGAGCAGTGTACTCACCGTCCGTGCGGCTCCCCGGGCGCTCCAGAGTGACGTCAGGGCGCCCCAAGCTCATGGATCACGTGATCACATGGATCACGTCATCCATGCGCATGGGGCGCTCTGACGTCATTCTGGAGCGCCCCGGGAGCCGCACGGACTGTAAGTATACCGCTCCCCCGCTCCTACTATGGCAACCAGGACTTTAATAGCGTCCTGGGTGCCATAGTAACACTGAAAGCATTTGGAAGACGGTTCCGTCTTCAAATGCTTTCAGTACACTTGCGTTTTTCCGGATCCGGCAGGCACCTCCGGCAACGGAAGTGCATGCCGGATCCCAACAACGCAAGTGTGAAAGAGGCCTAAGAGATGATGATTCCTATAAAAAATAACTCTAAGGGTCCAGTCACACGTCCTATAATTTCGTTCCGCATTTTGCGGAACGGAATTGCGGACCCATTCATTTCTATGGGGGTGCATGATGTGCAGCCCTGATCCGGAATTGCGAATCCGCACTTCCGGGTCCGCAATTCCGTTCCCGAAAAAAATAGAACATGTCCTATTCTTGTGCGAAATTGCAGACAAGAATAGGCATTTTCTATTAAGTGCCGGCGATGTGCGGTCTGCAAAATGCGGAACGCACATCGCCGATGTCCGTGTTTTGCGGATCTGCAAAACACACACGGACGTGTGAATGAACCCTACGGGGGTTGTCCGAGAAACTTGGGCAGCAGCAGTAAAGGTCATTAAATAATAATGGGGAAAAATAAAAAATAATAAGTCTTACCCAGTTTCTCCTCTGCCACTTCCAGAGTTGCGCCCTGAACCTTCAGCAGTGACGTTCCATACATACCATAACACCGATGCAGCCAATCACGGGCCTCAGCAGTGACGTCCCATATATTGCTGGGGCCAGTGGCTGACTGCAGTGACCTGCTGTGCACGAAATGTCACCGCTGCAGGCCCAGGCAACGCTGGAAGCGGCAGGGGAGGAAAAGTATAATTTTGTTATTTTATGACATTTACTGCTGCTGCCCTTATTATTAATTTATTTATTTTGGACAACCCCTTTAAGGGTATGTCCATATAGGATGTAAAAAGCAGCAGGAAAATCCACAGCGAGTTTTGCTGCATATCCAGTTAGATGCCGATTTTTTTTTTGCAGACTTCACCCTGTTCATCATCCACAGTGGAATTCCGTAGTAGTGACGAGCTGCGGATCTAAAACGTGCACCAGATGTCAATTTCCATACACAGTCCACAGGGATTTGATTTTTACGAGGGTGAATGAAATCTGCCATTATAAAATGCTTCCGATTTTCTATCTGCTATTGATGTGGTGGAAAATCTAACGCTGTCTAGCACATCATGGGTCAAATCACTAATCCAGGGGTCAGCAACCTCCGGCACTCCAGCTGCTGTGAAACTACAACTCCCAGGATGCACACTTGCTCGGCTGGAGTTGTAACTCCCACAGAAGTGAAAGGAGGATTCTGGGAGTTGTAGTGCGAGAACGGCTGGAGTGCCGGAGGTTGCTGATCCCTGCACTAGTCAGGATTTTTATTTTATTTTTGAATTTAGCAGCAAAGTCCGATACCGGCAGAAGAGTCCCATAGAATAGCAGATTCTACCATGACCTGCAGTTATCTGTGGCCAATGATGGGACAATAAACCGCACATTAAAAACCATTGGTGTTGCTGCCAGAACAAATTGAAGAATTTTAATACACATTATGGGGGTCCGTACGACTGTGTAGGACAGGGACCTGGCAATTGTCTCCAGGTCCATATCCAATATGGTGCAACTGAAAACGGATCCGCCTCCCATTGACTTTCAGTGTAAGTCAAAACGGATCAGTTTGCATTATCATGAAAAAAATAAAAAATGCAAACGGATCCGTTCTGAACGGATACAAGCGTTTGCATTATAGGGGCGGATCTGTCTGTGCAGATACCAGACAGATCCGCACCAAACGCAGGTGTGAAAGTAGCCTAACTTCAGCAAGTGGCATTTATCATGTAGACAGAGTTATTACAAGGCACTTACTAATATATTGTGATTGTCCATATTGCCTCCTTTGCTGGCTGGATTAATTTTTCCATCACATTATACACTGCTCGTATCCAGGGTTATGACCACCCTGCAATCCATCAGTGGTGGTCGTGTTTGCATACTTGCAAACTGCCAGACTTTTTGGTGGCCGGGACCGTGGGAGAGCACATAGGCTAATGCTTTTTCCCATAGTGTGCAAGCACGACCACCACTGATGGATTGCAGGGTGGTCGTGATCTCTGGATACGACCTGTGTAAAATGTGATTGAAAAATGAATCCAGCCATCAAAGGAGGCAATATGGACAATCACAATACATTAGTAAGTGTCTTGTATAAACTTTCTCTACATGATAAATGCCACTTGCTGAAGTGAGACGACCCCTTTAAAGTCACTTGCCCACAAATAACATTGATCACCTATCTATCTATAGGATAAGTGATTACCATATTATCGACAGGGGTCTGACCACGGGACCCAAACCGATCAGGAGAATGGGGGTTTACAAGTTCCTTCACTGGCTATTGGGCTGCCAAATACAGTGCTCAGTTATCTACGGCAGTCCAATAGAAGTGGCAGTGCACATGCCTGACCACCGCTCCATTCCCGCGGGGGACTCTGGGACCCCATTCTCCGGACTGTAGAAGTCCCAGCGATCAGACATTTACCACTTATCGTGTGCATAGGAGATGAAAACTCTTTGTAGCCCATCCTCTCTTAACAGTTTTATTCCAAATGTGATACTTAAAAATATACAAAAAATGTTGTAACACTACATTTTCTGGTGGGGCATTTCATACGTGCTACTTAGAAATCTTACTAAGTGATAGATACAGCATCGTCCGTGTGTCAAGGTAAAATCATGACAGTCACAAGGTTCGCCCTGACACAAATGGCTTGAAAAACACTCTAAGACCCACAAAGCTACTCTTACATACTATGCAGATCATTATTCCCTTGCTGTATATATATACCTACAGCCTTGTCCGATTACCGGTGTGTCTGCAACGCAAATGCAGCTCCGACCATTTCCAGCACTGGTGGAGCGGCACAGGATTTAAAGAGGTTCTTTGAGACCGGGACCCCCTTTTCATATGGCCAGGCGGGGTGCCGGGGTTAATAAAAAATAAATAAAAAAATAATAGCCTCACTGTCAGCACCGAGCTCCATTCTCCTTGCATGTGTACTGTGCTGTCTACACGCATGTCAGTGCCGATATCCAATTACGTCACCTCTTGATTCGCCGGCTGGGGTCGCGTGTGAATAGACGGCACATCGCACTTCTGGCCTACTGGGCACCAAAAGCAGAAGAGAAGGGAGCTCAAAGCTGGAACCGAGGCACAGGTAACACAACACTTCACCGCTGCAGCGATCATGTGTTGTGCAGTTGTTGTTTTTTTTCCGCAGAAGGATCCCATATGTTGTCCGGTTTCTTCCTGAGGCGTCTGTAGAAAGCAGACGTTGGGAAACCTACCGGAAGCATATACCGCTAATGAAGGGCTCAAATGCCGCATGCACAAAGACTAATTCAGGATGTTGTTTTCTTGTTGTGCCCAGTGCATGATCAGCCCCGGCTTGATTTAGTAGATGCCCTAGTTAAAGTTATATTCCAAAAGGAAAAGGGTGCATTTCTGACAGGTAGACATGTCCTTTACGGGTACCCGCACACGTTGCTGAATTCGCACAGTTTAAGGCCTCATGCACACGACCGTGTTCCGCGGCCGAGAGCGGACCGTGTTCCGCGGCCGAGAGCGGTCCGTGGTAACACGGTTTGGATTCCTGCTGAGAGCAGGAGCGCACAGCGTCATTGGTTGCCATGACGCCGTGCGCTTCATGCCGCCGCTGCACTACAGTAATACACTCGTATAGTGTATTACTGTAGTGCAGCGGCGGCACGAAGCACACGGCGTCACAGCAACCAATGACGCTCCTGCTCTCAACAGGAATCCAGGCCGTGTTACCACGGACCGCTCTCGGCCGTGTGCATGAGGCCTAACCGTACAGATTCCAGGGTGGAAAAACTGCAGTGTACTACAGCACCGGCAAAATGTATGACATTAAAGAAATGACCCTGCCGTATGGATTTCCAAATACACAGAGCGTCAATTACGTTTGTGGTTTTATCTGCAGATTTCACCTTTTTCAAATAAAGAATGAGATCTTCGGCAAAAATCGCATCTAACCCTCACTTTAAAAAAAAACAAAAAAAAAAAACGCTTTTAGTTGTGGTTTTTGGTGCAGAAACAATCAACAATCTGCAGAGAAATTGTGGACCCTCTGCGTGTTCACCTGCACCCGTGTGTGGGCTGATGTACAGTCATTTCCCTAAATACTTGATCCACTGGCTGGACATTTACCTATAGAAAATGCAAACACACAGAGGCCAGGCAACGAAAGGATGGAGGCAATTCCCTAAAGTCACTACCTGGACCGCTCAGTAACCATAATTATTAGGGCTGTAAAAAATGTCATCGATGTATTGGGGGTGCGAGCGCCAATGGAAGATAACACATCCATCGGCGGTCGTCTGCACTGGCTTGATTACATAGGCCGCAGCAAGTGAAATGCGGGAGGAACGAATCGTTATATTCATTATTAACATCACATCCCGGACTACACAAGGAGACGCGGTGTCGATAATCGGGCGTCTTTCAACCTGATGAAAGATGCCCAACAGCCAATGGACGAGCGTTCCTATTTGCCGATAGTCGTGCGGTCCAATGGGCCCTTCGAGGAAGCAATTCAAAGATCCACTGAATAGTCCCATCACTAAGGGTACAAGGTGCATATTACACGCAGATTTCTGTGCAGAAAAAACACAGCGCAATACAGTACCAGCGAAGTAGATGAGATCTCAACTACACGGTTCCGAAATCAACCTGCGGTGCAGATACTGCAATCCGCAGCATGTCGATTGTTTGTGCAGATTTCACCCATTGCAACGCAAAGGGCGAGATCTGGGCCAAATCTGCGTAAAATCCACAAGTGCGGATCTGATGTGGAAACGCAGTGAGGAAAAGGCTACATGCACACGACCGTATGTGTTTTGCAGTCCGCAAATAGAAAAAACGGATGACATCCGTATGCCATTCGTTTGTTTTTTTTGGCGGATCCATTGTAACAATACCTAGAACGGACAAGAATAGGACATGTTATATTTTTTTTGCAGGGCTACAGAACAGACATACCGATGCGGATAGCACACGGACTCATTGAAATGAATGGGTCTGCATCCTATCTGCAAAAACAAAACAAACAAAAAAAACGGAACGGACATGGAAACAAACAACATTCGTGTGCATGTAGCCAAATCGGGATAAGCTGCACTGCCGCGTGCATGTATCCTACGGCTGTAATTACACATGCAGTTTTTTTTAGCCAAATGTCAGAAGTGGCTCCAGTAGGAAAAAGAAGCAGACGTCCTTCCTTTATATTTCTCATTCCCTTTGGATCCACTTTGGGCATTTGTTCAAACAACTGCATGAAAACTACACGTTGCTGTATTTATTCCTCTTACCTTTGCCCCAACGCTACAACTGCCGGTGCTTCCAGTGCTGCCACTGACACCTCCAGTGAATCGGGCCTCCAGCAATTCCTGCCGCCTTGGGTCCAAGCTGTGGAGTTCATCCATGACACCTGCATCGCAAGAAACACGACTGACTTAATATCCAAAATCAAGATAAATATTTGCAAAGCGTACAAACCAATATGTAAAGACTACTACCCCCAAGTGGAAACCTTTGCAATCCACAACAGGTGATCATCCCGGAAAACATTCCAATTAATCACGCCCTTTTTTTTATTTCTTTTTTGCAAGTTGCAAGTTTCAGGATAAAAGAAAAAAAATATTAAAGTTCAAAATAAGAAATAAACTTCTATCTAAAACTGGTAACCTGCGCTGAATCCAAAGCAAAATATTCATCGTGGGACAGGAGTTTTTTTACCGTAAATTTGCAACTAATTTCACCAGCTACATCACGGGTCAATTTGTACATGCAAAATTTCGGAAGCGTGCGGGGGAGATTTGATCCACTTCACCGCTACTGTACTTTGCTGCGGATTTTCCCCGCAAATTTGGATGGAAAATCCACAGCATTTGTCCAGTATGGATGCACCCTAAGGCCACATGCACACATGTGCGTATCAGATGCAGATTTTCATGTGGTTACATTTACAGCGCACTACAGTACCAGCTAAGCGGATGAGGAGTATCAAAATCTCATCCACACGATGCGGAAATTTTCTGCGCAGAAATTGACCTCCGTGCGAATTTTGAAATCCATTAGCATGTCGATTGTTTGCGCGGATTCTCAGTTCAGATTTCACCCTTTGCCATAAAAACAGGGGGGCAAATCCACGTCAAAACCCGCCAAATAACACAGATTTTGTTGCAAAAAAAAAGCAAAAATTGCACAAAAACCTGTATAAACTACGCCGCCGCGTGCATGAACCCTAAGGGTACCTGCATACGGTGGGCGGGCTGTCTAATTTCTAAGGAATTCCAAACCAATTTCTGTACGGATTTCTGTGCGCTCCCAGACCAAATCAGCACCAAAAACTGCACGTGTTACTTGCGGTTTTTTGGTGTGGATTTGCTGCAGATCTCATTGCAAAGGGTGACATTCACAGAAAAAAATTTAATAAATAGCGCAAACCCTTGACTTGCTGTGGATTTGAAATCCGCAAGGCAGGACAATTTCAACATGGAGAGAAAAAAAAGCAAAAAAAAAAAAGCAAAGTGCACATGAGATTTGTCAAATCTCATTCCCTTTGCTTGTACTGTATTAAGATGCGGTCTTACTGCATGAAAATCTGTGAGGGGGGAAAAAAAAAGGCACATAATCCGCAATGTGCGCGGGCAACCTAAGAGGGAGAAAAAGTAGAGATTAGGACACAGTACAAGAGGCATAAGGTTCCGGCTAAACGGCGACATGTCTTGCGCTGCACTGATATAATGCATTTCAATGGCGTGGAGACTGCGGCCGTTGGAGAAAAATCCGACTTGGATGGATTCTTTGCGTTGCACGTCACACTGCGACGCCTTTAAAATGCATTATGTGAAATGTTGCCAGCCGGACCCCAAGACTTCTGGTCGAGGGCTGGCTCTGTCCCCCATAAGCTTCTAGATGAGCGGCACCTAATGTAACAATTTCTATCCATCAAGAAGCCAAACAGAGAACGGTCCGTTTAGAAACGATCACATCCCCCACAGAAAAAATAAATAAATAGATAAATGCATGCAAAATATTTTTGCAAACATCTTAATCTTTCAGGAACGATTACATTCATAATTGAGATTGCAAAAAAATAACAAATAAAACATTCTGGGTAGAAAGGGAGTCTTCTGAAAATACATTCCTGTTCTCGAAATTCATTGCATCCTTTGCATGGCGGTGGTCCAGTCGCTAAGGACGCCCTCGTAGGCGCACAGGTAAACAGGCAGATCCTGCGACTACAGGGGGTGCAGTCCTCTGGTCACTGGCTAGCTGCCCTTTAATCATGGCCTACACTGCTGCTCTGGGTGCAGGTCACAGCCAATGTTAGAGATGTGCCCCTCCAGTGCTCGCTGGGCCCCAGCCTGGGGCCTCTATTTACTGCACGAAGCATTGCCATCTTGCAAAAAGTGTCAAATGCAAACTTCAGACTTCCCCACTAGTCAGTTACACAGTAGATCACATCACCCACCGTTCAGGTCGCTGTCTGCCATCCACAAGACCATATGGGCGCCCAATACTACATACAAACAGCGCTTATTCTCTGCCGGTACTCAACGGGTACTGAAGTACCGGCACCTTTTTTTTTTTTCTTTTTTTTTTTTTTTTTTTGAGAGGGGAGGGGGGAATTACACACTCACCATTGGGGACAGCGCATGCGTCCAAAAAAGTCTCGCGTCGCCACCAATTCCTGGCGACGCGAGAATTCCCCCGCGCATGCGCCGCCCCCTTTTCCCTCCATCACCATCAGTGTTGGTATCTCCTGCAAGGCGTGCGCGTCCTCGCCGCCACAAGTGAGTGAAGGGCGCGTCCACGAGACGTCAATCAAGGCCCCCCCCCCCTCCCCTTCCCCACCTGTACAGTATTCGGCTCGTCTTCAGAAGGTACAATGCAGGAACACACGTGTGTATGTATGTGCAGGAACACAAGTGTGTATGTATGTGCAGGAACATGTATGTATGTATGTATGTATGTATGTGCAGGAACACAAGTGTGTATGTATGTGCAGGAACATGTATGTATGTGCAGGAACATGTATGTATGTGCAGGAACACGTATGTATGTGCAGGAACACAAGTGTGTATGTATGTGCAGGAACACGTATGTATGTATGTATGTATGTGCAGGAACACGTATGTATGTGCAGGAACACGTATGTATGTGCAGGAACACAAGTGTGTATGTATGTGCAGGAACACGTATGTATGTATGTATGTATGTGCAGGAACACGTATGTATGTGCAGGAACACGTATGTATGTGCAGGAACACAAGTGTGTATGTATGTGCAGGAACACGTATGTATGTATGTATGTATGTGCAGGAACACGTATGTATGTGCAGGAACACGTATGTATGTGCAGGAACACAAGTGTGTATGTATGTGCAGGAACATGTATGTATGTGCAGGAACACAAGTGTGTATGTATGTGCAGGAACATGTATGTATGTGCAGGAACACACGTGTGTATGTATGTGCAGGAACACGTATGTATGTGCAGGAACACAAGTGTGTATGTATGTGCAGGAACATGTATGTATGTATGTATGTATGTATGTATGTGCAGGAACACGTATGTATGTATGTGCAGGAATACAGATGGGGAGGATAGATTAAAAAGAGGCCACATTCTATGAGAACTGGTGGGAGATATGGGGATATTAGATAGATAGATATTAGATAGATCAAATAAAAAATAAGAGATTAGATAAATTGATAGAGGATAGATAGGAGATTATATAGCGATAAATAGAAAGTAGGAGATTAGACAGATTAGGCTACTTTCACACTTGCGTTTTTCTTTTCCGGCATAGAGTTCCGTCGCAGGGGCTCTATATCGGAAAAGAACTGATCAGTTTTATCCCCATGCATTCTGAATGGAGAGCAATCCGTTCAGTTTCCATCAGGATGTCTTCAGTTCAGTCGTTTTGACTGATCAGGCAAAAGAGAAAACCGCAGCATGCTACGGTTTTCGCATTTTTTCCCATAGGAATGTATTAGCGCCGGATCCGGCATTCAGAATACCGGAATGCCGGATCCGTCCTTCCGGCCTGCGCAGAACGATAAAAATGTGAAAAAATGTACAAGACGGATCCGTCTGTCCGCATGACAAGCGGAGAGACGGATCCGTCCTTCCAATGCATTTGTGAGACGGATCCGCATCCGGATCCGTCTCATAAATGCTTTCAGTCAGCGGCAGATCCGGCGGGCAGTTCCGACGACGGAACTGCCCGCCGGATCACACTGCCGCAAGTGTGAAAGTAGCCTTAGATAAATAGAAGATTGGATAGATGGATTCGACAGAAGATACTTTCACACTAGTGTTTTTCTTTTCCGGCATAGAGTTTCGTCACAGGGTCTCTATAACGGAAAATAACTGATCAGTTTTATCCTCATGCATTCTGAATAGAGAGTAATCCGGTCAGGATGTCTTCAGTTCAGTCATTTTGAATGATCAGGCAAAAGAGAAAACCGCAGCATGCTACGGTTTTATCTCCGGCGAAAAAGACTGAAGACTTGCCTGAACGCAAGTGCAGGATCCGTCCTTCCGGTCTGCGCATGCGCAGACCTTTAAAAATGAGAAAAAAATATATACTGGATCTGTTTTGTCTGATGATACCGGAAAAAAGGATCCGGTATTGCAATGCATTTTTCTGACTGATCAGGCATTTTTCAGACTGATCAGGATCCTGATCAGTCTGAAAAATGCCTGATCAGTCAGAAAAAAATGACATGCGTTTGCATACAGTTTGCCTGATCAGGCAGGCAGTTCAGGCAACGGAACTGCCTGCCGGAATCAAACAACGCAAGTGTGAAAGTACCTCTCTGTGACCTTTTTACCACAAAATCACAGTGACAACTTTGTCTTACTGTGATTTTGTAGTAAAAAGATCACAGAGGCACAGAGCATTATCAGTCATGTTAATGCTCCGTGTCTCTGCTGTCCGTGACGGGGCTTGGCTGTCTTTCACGCAGCGGATTCCATGCACGGGATCCGCTTGTGTGAAAGAGCCCTTGCTATATGTAAAAATTTGTCAAGCGATTAAGACCTCATGCACACGACCGTACGTGTCTTGCGGTCCACAAAACATACCGTATTTTTCGCCCCATAAGACGCACCCCCCCCCCCCCAAAAGTGGGGGAAAAATGCCCCTGCGTCTTATGGGGCGAATGCTGCCATTTTACATCGCAGTCTGCGATGTATCAGCTGGAGAGAGGAGGGGCCGGTGTTATGCAAATGCGGCGGGGCGGTGCGATCACTGTACTCCGGCCCCGCCGCTCACTCACTGCTTTATTGCTTAAACATTTTATAATAATAGCTTTAATTGACGTTCCGATCCCCAGCCCCATCTGTACTACCGTACTTACTAAATGTCCTGTAGCAGGCAGAGCAGGGCGGGCGGGCGGAACTCACTGATGTCACGTGACGTGCCTGCGCCGCCTACTTTATGAATGAAGTAGGCGACGCAGGCATGTGACGTCAGTGAGTTACGCCCGCCCGCCCTGCTCTGCCTGCTACAGGACATTTAGTAAGTACGGTAGTACAGATGGGGCTGGGGATCGGAACGTCAATTAAAGCTATTATTATAAAATGTTTAAGCAATAAAGCAGTGAGTGAGCGGCGGGGCCGGAGTACAGTGATCGCACCGCCCCGCCGCATTTGCATGACACTGGCCCCTCCCCCCCAGGTTTAGCTATGGTATATTAGGGCATCTGTGGATGCCACTATTATGAGGTGGGGGATATGTGGATGGCACTGTTATGGGGTGGGGTACTGTGGGTGACACATATATAGCAGTGCCATCCACAGATCCACCCCCCATAACTATGCAATGCACAGATCCCCTCCATAACAGTGCGTCATCCACAGATCCCCCATAATAGTGTCATGCACAGACCACCATTAGTTCAAAACCCACCAAAAGCACACCTTTTGGTTAAAAATATTTTTTTTCTTATTTTCCTCCTCAAAAACCTAGGTGCGTCTTATGGGCCGGTGCATACTGCCATTTTTTTTTAAACCTGTAGAAATGTCCTATCTTCATCCGCAAAAATGAGTAGAATAAGACATGTTTTATCCATTTTGTGGCCTCGTGATCCGCAACATAAGGCAAAAGATAGGACATGTCTTTTCTTTTGCGGTGCGGAGGCACGGACCCGAAAGCTCACAGAAGGGTTTCCGTGTGGTTCCGTGCCTCCACTCTGCAAAGGATAGAACATGTCCTATCTTTTGCCGTATGTTGCGGATCACGGACCCGTTCAATTCAGTGGGTCTTCACCGCGATACAGAGTTCACACAGCCGATGCCCGTGTTTTGCAGACCGCAACATCATGGGCACAGCGGCCATACGGTCGTGTGAATGGAGCCTAACCTTAATCACAGGCCATCAATATCTTGATCTTAGACAATCCCTTTAAGGGGAGGCCTGCAGGTCCAGAGGTAGTTCTACAATAGCCATTTCATGTTATCCATTCACATATAGAGTGTCCATGGATGAGGGCCGCACACAAGCAGCCCTGGGTCCACGTACCCTACCCTTGACACAAGGTCTACATAGCTGTGGCCTCTGCACAGTACAACCAGTTTTAAGTGGAATTATCTTCTCTCCCTCAGGGTAATACTAGCTGTAAGGCAGTGCTGCACAAGGCCATGCAGCGGGAGCAAAGGTTGGTTTCCCCCCCCCCCCCCCCCCCCAATAACGTGCATTCAAATTATAGGGCAAATTTAGTTTCCCTGCGCATGGGTGTAGGGTTAGAAACAGAAAATTTGAGCGGATTTCTGTGCGTTTCTGCACCCAAAAAATGTCCCCGTTGTACTTTTCTTCAAAATTGTACATGCAGCGGGTGCACGCTGAATGGCCACAGGAATGCAATGAGGTGAGCAGAAGTGTAGTGTGCACAGGCGAAGCACATTGAAACCGTGGGGGAGATTTATCATCTCCCTTGTGCCTGAAAATTGGCGTTATAAAGTTGCAAATAGTGTTGAGCGAAGCTTCGGATGCTTCGTTTAAAACTTTGGAATAATACTGTAAGTAGATCCAGTATTAGAATGTATGGGCCCAATGAGCCGGAGTCAGTTATTCACAAAGTCGCACGTGACTTCGTTGAATAACCTCGGTAGTTGATTTTTAAAGTGGAAAACCACTTTAAAACCAAACTCGGCTTCGTTTCTGAGTTAACTATTTGGAACCGAAGCAGAGCTCGGTTTCAAGTTTTGAAGTGGTTTTCCATTTTAAAAATCAACTACCGAAGTTATTCAACGAAGTCACGTGCGACTTCGTGAATAACTGATTTCGGCTCATCGAAGCCCATACATTCTAATACTGTGCAGGGACGGATCTCCGTACAGTATTATTCAGAATTTTTTAGTTCGCTTTGTTCAACACTAGTCGCAAACATAGACCCTGATTTATAATGCCTTCACTCCAGAATTCTGGCTTTAAAAAAAAAAAATAGCACAATGGCGTTTTTGCGACTTTTTTGACTCTCTTACGAATTTTTTTTGTGCCTTTTTGAAATATGGGAGGGAAAGTGAGTGCGCTTAGCTATGTTAATGTGAAGTTTCATGCCAGAATTATCACAGACCTTTTTTTTTTTTAAGTTGGGGGGAGGGGGGGGGGGGGGGGGTGGTCACATCTATTAATTATTTTATTAGTATTTCCAGCAAACACGGTCACGGCCAAAGCAATGTGCAGCAGGGGGAGCGCTGGAGTAGATTTCTGTTTAGGCGCACAGACTGCCTGAGCATGCGCCTAATTTATGAAGAGACGTGCACAGCCGCAACCGCATGAGAGACGTGCACAGCCGCAACCGCATGAGAGACGTGCACAGCCGTAACCGCATGAGAGACGTGCACAGATGCAATGCCGCACCTGAGGGGTTAATTGTGCGTATCATAGCCCCCTGTAAGAAATCAGGTGCTGCCAGGCAGGAGGGGGCACACCCCCCTCCCCCCCCCAGTTTTAAATTCATTGGTGGCCAGTGGGGCCCCCCTCCCCTGTATTACTGTACATTCATTGGTGGCCAGTGGGCCCCCCTCCTAATTAACCGCCTCCGGACCGCCTAACGCAGGATCGCGTTACGGAGGCGGCAGTCTCAGGCAGAGTCACGCATATACGCGTCATCTCGCGAGACGCGAGATTTCCTGTGAGCGCGCACACGCGCGTTCACAGGAACTGCAGGTAAGCGAGTGGATCTACAGCCTGCCAGCGGCGATCGTTCGCTGGCAGGCTTTAGATGCGATTTTTTTTAACCCCTAACAAGTATATTAGACGCTGTTTTGATAACAGCGTCTAATATACCTGCTACCTGGTCCTCTGGTGGTCCCTTTTGCTTGGATCGACCACCAGAGGACACAGGCAGCTCTGTAATAAGTAGCACCAACACTACACTACACCCCCCCCTGGTCACTTATTAACCCCTGATCACCCCATATAGACTCCCTGATCACCCCCTGTCATTGATCACCCCCCTGTAAGGCTCCATTCAGACATCCGTATGTATTTTACGGATCCACGGATCGGATCCGCGAAACACATACGGACGTCTGAATGGAGCCTTACAGGGGGGTGATCACCCCATATAGACTCCCTGATCACCCCCCTGTCATTGATCACCCCCCTGTAAGGCTCCATTCAGACGTCCGTATGTGTTTTGCGGATCCGTGGATCAGCAAAACACAGACACCGCGGATCCGCAAAACACATATGGACGTCTGAATGGAGCCTTACAGGGGGGTGATCAATGACAGGGTGGTGATCACCCCATATAGACTCCCTGATCACCCCCCTGTAAGGCTCCATTCAGACATTTTTTTGGCACAAGTTAGTGGAAATAGATTTTTTATTTTTTTAGTTTTTTCTTACAAAGTCTCATATTCCACTAACTGGTGACAAAAAATAAAATCTCACATGAACTCACCATACCCCTCACGGAATCCAAATGCGTAAAAATTTTTAGACATTTATATTCCAGACTTTTTCTCACGCTTTAGGGCTCCTAAAATGCCAGGGCAGTATAAATACCCCACATGTGACCCCATTTCGGAAAGAAGACACCCCAAGGTATTCGCTGAGCGGCATATTGAGTCCATGAAAGATTGAACTTTTTGTCCCAAGTTAGCGGAAAGGGAGACTTTGTGAGAAAAAAAATAAATCAATTTCCGCTAACTTGTGCCAAAAAAAAAAAAAAACTTCTATGAACTCGCCATGCCCCTCATTGAATACCTTTGGGTGTCTTCTTTCCAAAATGGGGTCACATGTGGGGTATTTATACTGCCCTGGCATTTTAGGGGGCCTAAAGCGTGAGAAGAAGTCTGGGATCCAAATGTCTAAAAATGCCCTCCTAAAAGAAATTTGGGCCCCTTTGCGCATCTAGGCTGCAAAAAAGTGTCACACATGTGGTATCGCCGTACTCAGGAGAAGTTGGGCAATGTGTTTTGGGGTGTCATTTTACATATACCCATGCTGGGTGAGATAAATATCTCGGTCAAATGCCAACTTTGTATAAAAAAATGGGAAAAGTTGTCTTTTGCCGAGATATTTCTCTCACCCAGCATGGGTATATGTAAAAAGACACCCCAAAACACATTGCCCAACTTCTCCTGAGTACGGCGATACCACATGTGTGACACTTTTTTGCAGCCTAGGTGCGCAAAGGGGCCCACATTCCAAAGAACACCTTTCCGATTTCACAGGGCATTTTTCACACATTTTGATTTCAAACTACTTCTCACGCATTAGGGCCCCTAAAATGCCAGGGAAGTATAACTACCCGACAAGTGACCCCATTTTGGAAAGAAGACACCCCAAGGTATTTCGTGATGGGCATAGTTAGTGGAATATGAGACTTTGTAAGAAAAAATAAATCATCATTTTCCGCTAACTTGTGACAAAAAATAAAAAGTTCTATGAACTCCCTATGCCCATCAGCGAATAACTTAGGGTGTCTACTTTCCGAAATGGGGTCATTTGAGGGGTGTTTTTACTGTCTGGGCATTGTAGAACCTCAGGAAACATGACAGGTGCTCAGAAAGTCAGAGCTGCTTCAAAATGCGGAAATTCACATTTTTGTACCATAGTTTGTAAACGCTATAACTTTTACCCAAACATTTTTTTTTTATCAAAGACATGTAGAGCAAAAAAATTTAGAGAAAAATTTAGATAGAAATGTATTTTTTTTTAAATTTTACAACAAAGTGAAAAAATGTCATTTTTTTGCCAAAATTTTGGTAAATTTTGATTAATAACAAAAAAAGTAAAAATGTCAGCAGCAATGAAATACCACCAAATGAAAGCTCTATTAGTGAAAAAAAAAGGAGGTAAAATTCATTTGGGTGGTAAGTTGCATGACCGAGCAATAAACGGTGAAAGTAGTGTAGTGCAGAAGTGTAAAAAGTGGTCTGGTCATTAAGGGTGTTTAACCTAGGGGAGCTGAGGTGGTTAAAATCATGGTTGCCATGGTTACTTAGCAATTTTTAGAAGCATTATACTTACCTGCGATGTCTGTGACCGGCCGGGCGCTCCTCCTACTGGTAAGTGGCAGGTCTGTGCTATAAGCAATGCGCCGCACAGACCTTTCACTTACCAGTAGGAGGAGCGCCCGGCCGATCACAGACATCGAAGGTAAGTATAATGCTTCTAAAATTGCTAAGTAACCATGGCAACCAGGACTGCAGTAGCGTCCTGGTTGCCATGGTTACCGATCGGAGTCCCAGCGATTAAACTGGGACTCCGATCGGAACTCTCCGCTGCCACCAATGATGGGGGGGGGGGGGGGGGGGGGGGGAGAAATTTTAATTAGGAGGGGGAGGGACGGGGGGCCCACTGGCCACCAATGAATGTACAGTAATACAGGGGAGGGAGGGGGGCCCACTGGCCACCAATGAATTTAAAACTGGGGAAGGAGGAGGGTGTGCCCCCTCCTGCCTGGCAGCACCTGATCTCTTACAGGGGGCTATGATACGCACAATTAACCCCTCAGGTGCGGCAGGCAGCAGGCCCCTGTAAGAGATCGGGTGCTGCCAGGCAGCAGGGGGCAGTCATGTACACAGTTCGTAGTATATTCTAACTTGAAGCGTCCCCATCACTATGGGAACGCCTCTGTGTTAGAATATACTGTCGGATATGAGTTTTCACGATCTAACTCAAATCCGATGGTATATTCTAACATAGAGGCGTTCCCATGGTGATGGGGACGCTTCAAGTTAAAATATACCATCGGATTGGAGAAAACTCCCATCCGATGGTATAATAGGGACTCCTGACTTTACATTGAAAGTCAATAGGGGACGGATCCGTTTGAAATTGCACCATATTGTGTCAACGTCAAACGGATCCGTCCCCATTGACTTGCATTGTAATTCAGGACGGATCCGTTTGGCTCCGCACGGCCAGGCGGACACCAATAGACTTTTTCCTTCATGTCGGTGGATCCTCCAAAAATCAAGGAAGACCCACGGAAGAAAAAAAGGACACGGATCACGGACCTACGGACCCAGTTTTTGCGGCCCGCAAAAAAAAACGGTCGTGTGCATGAGGCCTAAAGAACATGCTGCGATTCTCACACAGCACAGAAATGATGGGTCAGGATTCAGTGCAGGTGCTATGCGTTCACTTTACGCTTCGCACCCGCACGGAAAACTCGCTCGTGTGCAAGGGGTCTTAGGTATGGATTTTAAAATCTGCAGCATGATGTCAATAGTTGTGTTTTTCTTGTGTAAATTTCACCTTTTTTGTAATGGAAGGGTGAGATCTATGGTAAAAAAAAATAAAAAATCATAAAACCCCCACAAAAACTGCTTCACAAATGCGACAAATAGTGCGGATTTGTGTTTTTGCTACGGAATTCATCCAGATTTTCTGCCCAGAAATCTGGACCGTGTGCAGCCACCCTTACTGTTCTGACGGGCCAAACCTGCCAGCACTGCAAGGGAGAGGAGTCCGATGAGACTCTCTGCCCCCCACCTTCCTGAGCGTCACAGTAAAATCAAATATAAAAAAATATATATCTACCAATACAATGTGCAAGAGTAAAACCCGACTACAGTGCATACAGTACTTCCCACCTGCCATTTAGCAACTATTTTGGTGCCTAAGTGCTTTTAGACTATTTTGACAATTTTTACAGGATAAGTATAAAACCATTTTTAAACAATTTTTCAGAACAGAAGAAAAAAGGTGAAGGCTGGCATCGGCACAATATGTTTCGTTAATAACGCAGCTGTTTCTTTCTTGCAAATAAAAATCCATATACTTTCCACCCTAAAATAGTACTAAAAGAAAAGTCTTGCATCTTGCAGTAAATATCCCTCTAAACAAAAAGCGAGCGGTTTACAATGTGGCGTCTTGTAATCCTTTCAATAGTTTGTTGTAGTCCTTGTTGTGTGCATTATGCCTTGGTTATCTGGAATGGAGAAATTGTGCCTAAATAAAAGTTTTTTTCGAGACTTTTATACTGATGAAATCTGATCGGTTGGGGTCAGACACCCCGGAACCCCGCCGATCAGATACTGATGACCTATCCAGAAAATAGGTCATAAGTGTAAAAGTCTGGGAAAGATGAAGAGATACGACTTCTCTTTGTTGATTTCACTCCTGGTTTTGGCTTCCATGCAGAAATCTGGCCGTGTGGTCATACCCTAAGGCCTCTTGCACACGAGCATGCGTGGCCCGCAAATTGTGTGTCGCAATGCACGAACACCAACCGTGGGGCAGCCGCAGCAGATCACGGACCCATTTACTTTAATGGGTCCACGATCCAGCCGTTCTGCAAAAAAATAGGACATATTCTATCTTTTTGCAGAACGTTAGTACGGGGCGAAACCCCACGGAAGTAATACATGGGCACCATTCCGTGCACCATTCCGCATCGCCAGATTTGCGGACCCGACGAAGTGAATGGGTCCGCATCTGTGATGCGGAATGCACACAGAACGGTGCCCGTGTATTGCGGATCAGCAAATGCGGTCCACAATACGGGGCGCACACGTTTGTATGCAATAAGCCTAAGGCCGCCTGAATAAGAGTGTGGGTGAATGAACTTATGATCCGCACGAATTTCCATATGGATTTTATGTGCATTTCTGCACCATAACCACACCAAAATCCCCAATTTCTAACAGCTGTTTTTGCCGCGGTTTTGCCGCAGATCTCACCTTTTATTGGAAAGGAGTGAAACCGCAAACATAATTGACATGCTGCAGATTTGGAAATCCAAATGGCAGGTCAGTTTCCACACAGAAAAAAAAATCTGTGCATGTAAAAACCGCACGTATTTAACTACGTGTGCAGGTGCCCTAATAATAAGTGTCTCTACTTGGTTTGTACAGATAATTTTCCAGAATCATCATCACAGGCAGGAATACAATGACATATCTCAAACAACAGCTCAGGCAATATGGCTGCCCCCCCCCCCCTCCCCCCTCCCCCATAATCATGTTCAGAAAAAGAATTTAAAAAGTCTACAACCAGAAAATAAAAACAGATTAGAAAAGGATGTGTCACTATCTGGCTTTAAATTAAAATAATTCTAGGTGACACATTCCTTATGATTCAGGCATTTCTTTCAGTCCCATTGTCACAGGAGTATAAAATCCAGCCCCTCGCCATGCAGTCTGCCTTTACACACATTTGTGAAAGAATAAGGATGTCACTGCTGTAATAATAAAGTTTGTGAAATTTCTTCCCTCCTAGATATTCCACCATCACCCGTGAGTGGTATTACAGAAAATTTTAAGCGTTTAGAAATTACAGCAACTCAGCCATGAAGTGGAGACCACGTAAAGTTACAGAGTGGGGTCACCAAGTGCAGACTTACGTAGTGCATAAAAGTTAGGCTACTTTCACACCTGCGTTAGGCGCGGATCCGTCTGGTATCTACACAGACGGATCCGCACCTATAATGCAAACAATGGTATCTGTTCAGAACGGATCCGTTTGCATTATGATGAACAAAGTCAAAACGGATCCGCCCTGACTTACATTGAAAGTCAATAGGGGACGGATCCGTTTTCAATTGCACCATATTGTGTCAGTGAAAACGGATCCACTCCCATTGACTTACATTGTAAGTCAGGACGGATCCGTTTAGCTCCGCATCGCCAGGCGGACATCAAAATGCAAGCAGAGTTTTGGTGTCCGCCTCCAGAACGGAATGGAGGCAGAACGGAGCCAAACTGATGCATTCTGAGCGGATCCTTATCCATTCAGAATGCATTGGGGCTAAACTGATCCGTTTTGAACCGTTTGTGAGATCCCTGAAACGGATCTCACAAACAGAATTCAAAACGCAGGTGTGAAAGTAGCCTTACCAATGTTCTCCTGACTCCATAACTGCAAATTTCCAAACCTCATCTGGCATCAACACCAGCACAAAAGCTGTGCTCCAGGAGCATCACCAAACACACTGCAAGATGGAGTGGTGTAACAGACCATAAAGCAAGCTCCATAAAGACATGGTTGGGGGAGAATGGTGTGGAAGAACCTAAATGGTCGCACAGAGCCCTGATCTCAACCTCATCCAACACCTTTGGGACGAACTAGAATGGAGACTGGGAGCCAGGCCTTCTCCTCCAGCATCAATGTCTGACCTCCAAATGCTCTTCAGGATGAACTGGGCAAAAATTCCCACAGACACACTCCAAAAGCATGTAGAAAGTCTTCCCAATATAAACTCAATATAAATGCCTATAAATCCAGAATGGGATGGCATAAAAGCTCCTGTAGGTGACCCAAAGATATAGTGTAGCTCAGGGATAAGGTATGCCTCCATCACTGCTTTGCCTGGTAACACGCGGGGGGAGCTGGCTATACTTCCTGATCTATCCATTTTTGTCCATATGCAAATGAGCAAATTGGAGTGCCATGAGGTGGGGTTAAATCCTTGGAGGACTGCAATATGTATTAGCTTTCTAAGCTTAAAAAAAAATCTCAATGTGATGAGGCCTTTTATAATTGGTTAAAGAAAAGAGAAAAAAAATATCTAATCGAAAAAAAAAGTCTGAAAGCCTCTCCCAAGACTCAAACCTGGGATCTCTACACGCAAGGCTGACCACTTACCTCCAGGCGACCACGTTAACATATTGAGGACTGCGGTTTTTCTATACTTATAAAGCTAATACATATCAGTGGTTTGTTTATAATCTTATATTGTGCTTGTGAATAAAGCAGTAATATGTATATTAGCATTCTAAACATAGAAATCCACTCATCTTGTTATGGTAAGGCTATAGGGCGTAATGTATGTGATATGTACATGCTAGGACACAGCTCTGCCCTCACCATGCTGATGTCTAGCCCTGTCAATCAAGGGGAGGGGGTGAGTGTTCAAAGTACAGGAGTTATTACAAAAGCAGTGCTCCAAGGATTCAGCCCCGCCCCCTGAACTTGCTAATTTGCTCATGAATAAAATGCAGATGTTTAGCGTACAGATTAAAGAAAGTTATCATTTTAATCAGCATGCTGAGTCCCACTAGGCATTACGCCTGGTTTAATAGGGTTGATCATGCTGATAAAGCCTCTTTACGCCTGTCTTTCGGTTTGTGATCTCTTCTATCTGGCTGTGGCGCTGTCCAATCACAGCAGAGCGCGTCACAGCCATTGAGAAAAAAACAGCTCACCTTCTCCCTGGCTGTGACACGCTCCGCTGTGATTGGACAGCACCGCAGCCAGATAGAAGAGACGCCCACTGAGAAAAGCTGATGTCTCCTCCTCCCTGTTCTGATGCTATTAATTAGCATACAGGGCGCCTAAACAGAACGAGGGGCACGGAGGAGCATATCATGAAAAAAATTTACAATAGGACATCTAGGGAACATGGCTACAGTGTGAGGTATCGCTTTCATAAAGTAAAAACTGGTGAAAGGTCCCCTTTAACTGCGGCGGGAGTCTGTGCATGTGGCTAAAGCCACGAGTGGATCCGTGGGAAGCAAGATGCAAAACCATAGCAGAAATTTGAGAGTCAGTCTTGGATTTCTGCTGGATTTCTCTGGTGGAAAAATCCACCATGTAAACATACTATACATTTTATTTTTAATTTTTTTGTTTTTACATTTAGGGCAGATGTAGACCTTTTGGTATAACTAGGAAAAAATCTGAAGACTGAATATTTGGGATATTAATAATATTCCAACATCCCAAGGGGGCTTCTTGTTAAAGATTTGTCTTCTGTGGCCGTACTGGCAGAAAATAATTATTAGTGAGGGGTGTAGCTATAGTGGGTGCAGAGGTTGTGGTCACACCCTAGTCCCGAAGCCTCGGGGGTCCCTAAGATTCCTCTGCTCTATATGAGGAGACCAATAGTGCAATAGCTGGGGGACGGCATTGTGGCCAAGGACATTCAAGCTCTGATTGATAAGGAAGTGGATTATCATATCTATACCTATCACAGATGGCTGCAGGTTCCACAAGATCTCTGCAGCCAAGAGACAGTGGAACATTGGTTCTTGAAGGAAGTTAGCTTAGCTCCTGTTTATAATGAACATCACTTCTGAGGTTAACAAAGGTGGCTGAAATATTATAATACAGCTTTAAAACTTTCAACAATAGACTTAGATGTGAGGAGCGATGACTTCATCGTTTAGTTACGTTTCACAATGTAAGGGAGTTGAAAGGGGTTGTCTCATCATGGACAATGGGGGCAAATCGCCAGGATATGCTCACATTGTATTATAGGTCCCAGCGGTGGACCCGCACCTATATCGAGAACGGAGCCCCGCAAGGTGGTGGCCGGAGGACTCCGGTCCAGCCACCACCAAACCGGCTCCCCATAGAAGTGAATGGGAGCATATTGCGCATGCGCAGACCCCGCTCCAATGCCGGCCCCATAGCAAATTAATGGAGGGCGGCTGAGCATGCGCAGTGTGCCCTTCTTAATTTGCGGGGCTCCGTTCTCGATATAGGTGCGGGTCCCAGCGGTTTGCATACATTTTTAACAGCCATAAAAAACGGCCATTAAAAACGCATGATTTATATTGGGATTTTAAAGGAAATGTGTCACCAAAACATTTATCTACCAGTTAAAACCAGCTCCTTTTTTTCCTACACTAATCAGTTTTTATTTTCTGATTGCATTTTTTTCTATTCTATTCCCTGAACATTATTATGGGGGCGGCCATCTTGCCTGAGCTGTTCTTAACAGCATTTAAAAAGCATTAAGAAAATTGCTTTACAGCAGCCCCATGGGCCGTAGACACAATGGTCAGGAAAGGACCTCACTGACTTATATTGGGAGAGTTTTCTAGGCATGCTTTGTAACCTGTGCAGACGTCATTGTACAAGGAAAGAATAGATAAACTATGACAATCACCTATTGTGAATGGTGGATGCTGTCTTATCTAGCCTTAGAGCCAGGGGCGGACCGGGAACTTAAAGGGGCCCTGGTAAAAATACTAAAGTGGCCCAAGTTTTGTACTCGGGTCTAAATTGATGGATGGAAGGCAGGGCCAGCAATACCATATTGTGGCACATTATACCACCCCAACAGTGCCAAATACCCCAGTCCATCACAAAATACTTCCCCAAAAACGTCCACTGGCCGGCTGTGAGGAGGGCTCAGGTGGCCCCCTGGGCATTGGCCCACCAGGAATTTTCCCTGTCTCCGCCACTGCTTAGAGCAGAAAAAATTTGGTGATAAATTCCCTTTAAAATGATTTTCTGGGAGATTTATAACCATCCAGAAATAAAGAAGCATTAGCGTAAGGACAAATGGTCTAGACGTGGCATGGTGCAGGAGCCATCGCAACCAGACCATTTTTTCATACCCTTACTAACCTCTACGATCCCCCACTGCTGCCCTTCCAATCTGAAGACAGATTCCCCTTTTAAACAAGAAATAGGTCGTCCCCCCCCCAAAAAAAATAAAAATCACAAACCCCACTTTATAGAACAAAAAAAGTTTTGCGTAAATGTCGCATAAGTTTTAATCTACGTTATGTCAGCATGATCAACCCGATTAAACCATACATACTGCCTGTTCAGGTTACTCATGCTAAGTGAAACACCCCCATCCTGTACTCAATCTTTTGTTCCATCTTTTGAAAAATTTGTCATTGTATTCTTATGCTAATTAGGTGTTTTGGGTAACAAAGTGTTTGTCCCAGCCCCTCTTCAACATCGCTGTTCCACCTTAGGCTACTTAAACACTGGCGCTTTGGCTTTCTGTTTCTGAGATGCAAAAGGATCCGCCCAGAATGCCTCCGTCCAGTCACCATTCCGCTTTGGAGACGGACACCAAAACACTGGTCTGACGAAACTGAGCCAAACAGATCCGTTCTGACACACAATGTAAGTCAATGGGGACGGATCCGTTTTCTATGACACAATCTGGCACAATAGAAAACGGATCCGTCCTCCATTGACTTTCTAATGGTGTTCAAGACGGATCCGTCTTGGCTATGTTAAAGATAACACAAACGGATCCGTTCTGAACGGATGCAGACGGTTGTATTATCTGAACGGATCCGTCTGTGCAGATCCATGACGGACCCGCACCAAACTCGAGTGTGAAAGTAGCCTTAGCTGCTCCCTCCTACAGACTGACAGCCCCAGCCTTCGTCAATGTACGCCTGCCTGGCCTTGAAAATGGCTGCCCGGTCAGTGAGAGGAGGAGATCGTAGTAGGAAGGCACTTAATTGTGAGGCCTACTGGATTCTCAAACAAGATTATAGAACTGGTTTACTGTATGTTTAGTAATGGTTGATACGGCATACTGTATCAACTTACCATTATATTGGCAGAATTTCAAATTAGACATCTCACCATGTATCCAGTATGGGTCTGCTTGGCTTTATAAGCGTTATGGGGGCAAAAATCAGTCTGCTTGGCTTTATAAGCGTTATGGGGGCAACAATCAGTCTGCTTGGCTTTATAAGCGTTATGGGGGACAAAAATCAGTCTGCTTGGCTTTATAAGCGTTATGGGGGCAAAAATCAGTCTGCTTGGCTTTATAAGCGTTATGGGGGCAAAAATCAGTCTGCTTGGCTTTATAAGGGCTTTGCGCTTCTACATAGTTCTGCTGTAATCAAGAGGTCAGAAAGCTAAATGGACTATATTCCACCATGTGTTTTATGAAGGTATAATAAGTCTGCAGTTTATTTTTAATCAAGCGCTGGAAAAATTTTGAAGTGTAGTTGTACCCTGTGTGGCCCCAGCCTTATGGTCCAAAGCGACCCACCAGAGGAAATAATTCGGAGGGCCCACCCTTCATTTCTACAGACCATGTATGCATGTCCACTTTTGACTTACTCACACACAGGGCATATCAGTAATAATCAGGTATGCTAGGTTATTGGTGAATCAAACCATTTACAGGCACCCTCAAAAACAGATCCTAGTTTAAGTGATTAACTTTAATGTCAGCTTCGAAGGCACTGTCTTCTGGTGGACCTTCATTATGGTGGAGCCAATACTGTGCCAGAACCGCGGCCACCAGAGGATCTTCTGGTACACCTACTGCTGGTGCTGGTTGTGTCCCATTCAAAATGTCTGCTATGGCGCTGTATGCTTTCTTTCTATACCGCTGATGGTTGTGAACCCATCAACCCAAGTGAGCATAAAAACTGTAAAAAAGTGCCATGGTTGCAGTGTTGGACTGGGGTTCCTTGGGCCACCAGAGGGAATTTTTCTTGGGGCCCAATATCTATATCATTAACAAAGTCTAATAGGTTTGAATTAAAGAAATAGACCCTTGTAGTGAGTGATTGGTTCCAAAGGAAGCTCCAAATGGACCTTTGGGGCCCACTATGGCTTCAGAGACTGAGCCCACCAGAGGATCCTCTGGTGGGTCAGTCTGACCCTGTCTGGTTGCAAATTTTGAACCCCGAGCCCATTAATATTTTTATTTATACCAGTAAAAATTGCCAGACTGAAAGATACAACATTGTGACACAGTGACTGTATTCACTTTTATATAAATGACCAGAGTGGATTTTAAGCAGTTCTGTGAAGCAGAACATCTACCGTACAGCTTACTCTATCAGATCTATATCTAGCATGATAAATGGTATTTAATTCGGGCACAGAAAGCAAAATATATTTTGGGCACAGATGAAATGCAAATGAATTTTTCATGAAATTACATGCATGCAACTTTGTACTATCAAAAAAGTTGGACCGCAGTCAAAGCCGAACAAAACATGTTCTAATTCCTGTGTGGAGCATCGGATCTTAACAGATGGCAGCTAATCTGTAAACAAGTTATGCGATAATCACAATGCACTTCTAGGTCTATCCATAAATACATATGAGCAGATAGGTTACAGCTCTGACATTGTCAAGGGCACAAATGAGATGAAACCATCAATAAATGCCACGGCGTACCAAACAAATCTGTGAGTGTTTTTCTTCATCGGCTTCACTTTTAATGTTTTAATTAATTTGAGGACTATGTAGAGTGACAAGGCAAATAAAATGTGCATTTTATTTAATTTTTCCCCCCGAATACAACCTAGTTAATGATAGTAATAAAATACATCTAATGCCAAAAGCTGAGCACAAAAATACTAAAATCTAAAAATATGACACTAGAACTGGAATACATTTCATTCTGTTGTGAAGATATAGTAAAGGGAATCAGTCATCCAGATGTACCCATTATAGATGGGGCAATTTACAGATACCCTAAGGCAGTGATGGGGAACCTTTTACAGACCGAGTGCCCAAACTGCAACCTAAAACCTACTTATTTATCGCAAAGTGCCAACACAGCAATGTAACCTGAATACTACAGTCCAATCTGGTATGTCTTCCATGTACTTTATCATTTAGCTATAATAGCCTGCCTGCGCTGATGAATGGCAGGAAAAGTCTAAGGCATAGTCATACACCATAGACCTTTCCCCCAGAGAGGGAGTGCCGCTCTGGCACCCCTGCCATAGGTTCACCACCACTGGCCTAAGGCCTCGCTGCAGTGCAAGTCGGCTGCTTTCACACAGTCAGTGTTTGGTCAGTGATTTCCATCAGTGATTGTGAGCCTAAACCAGAAGTGGAGCCTACACAGAGATAAGGTATAAGGGAAAGATTTGCATCTGCTCTGTTTTACACTGCAGGATTTTTCTGCCAGATAATAGCCAACGACCATTCGCATAAACGATTGTTCGCATATAACTGGCAGTGGAAGGCTAAGGCTACACGACGACATTTGTCGCGTGACAATTCTTATAATGATAGTCTATGGTGTCGCACTGCAACATGCAACACGACAGTCACAAAAAAATCCATTAGAAATGGAACACCATAGACGATCATTATAAAAATTGTCACACGCGCAACACATGTTGCAGTGCAGTTGCGGCTAATACTGAAGCCGATTGCTCGATGAACGAGCAAACCATCGATCATCGGGCAATCCTAATCTTTTGACATGTTAAAAAATGTGTAGTTACTTTTTAATGTTAGACAGGGGGTCGAGCCTGGAGTTTCTCAGCCCCGGGGGTTGTGTTTTTTTTTTTCTGTCTAAATCGTACAAAATCCAACAAAAGAAATCTCTGCACGTGTACAGACAGCAGAGCACATAAATAAATAATATTATATATATATATATATATATATATATATATATATATATATGAGAGAGAGACAGAGACGGCGCTTATTACAGCTCCATACAACCCCCCGGTTGTACAGAGGGGTATTCTGGCTAATCAGGAGTCCGTGTGATGGCCCGCTGCCTTCTCATGTCTATGGCCAGCTCTATATATGAGAATTCACATACTGAGATCTCTTCCACTGCATTTTTTTTAACCCCTGCGTTTGTTTTGTTTTAGACGCCAGTCTTAATAAAGCCATAAGCTTTCGGAGGATCCGCTGAAGTTATGAAGAGGTGCAGGCCTCTCCATAACTTCGGCGCATCCGGTAAGACAGCTTCCTTGCGGTCTTACATTTAGACCATTATCTACGCCTAAAACAGGTGCAGAAAAAAATGAATGAAACGGGGCCTACTGGCCCGGCCCGCCTCCTTCCACGCCCACTATTTTAGACCTGGTGTGAGCGGGGAAAAGTCGCAGATAGCGGTGCAACTAACCGCTGCACCGCTATCTGCGCCTGAAATACACCTATATTTCCGTAGAACTGTGTTGGGTCTGGGTAAAATACAGTGGTGTTACCGCCACTGCCAATTGCCTTTGGTTCAAATACACATCACCTTATTGCAACTTCTGGGTTGTACAGAACCCTAGTAGATCGCTCCCAGACTTCTGTTAGGTCCAACTGTATCTTCCTGGGCCTGAAGGCCCCTTTACACTACCTTAGCATCGGCCAGATAATCACTAACTAGAATTTGTAGGAATGCTCATTAGCGATTACCTGGCGGGTTAAAGGTGACGCTAATTGCCTGATGAACACGCTCGTTCTTCAGGTAACAATCTTTTGCCAGCAGCGGATTTTGCCATCTAAACAGCCTCTGATGCCGGCAATCAATGATCCTATATGGGGATAAGCGATCGTCTGCTAAATCTAGCAGTGTAAAGGAGCCTTTATATGTACGGGGTTTTTTCTTTCTACAGGAATCTGCATCAATCCAACAGAAAAGATATCGGAGCATGCTCCACTGAATGTCTTGCCACCAAGGTATTCACCCCATGTCTCTGCTAAGATCACACATTTCTTTGCATTTTTTCTGCTACTTTGCAAAGTGAAGGGGATTTTTACATATTGCTGCTCAGCAATGATTCAAATAATAGGAGTATATTATATTATACATAATCTAGTACAGGACAACCTCTCTCTAACAAATTGTACCTCACATGGATCCAGAGATCTTCCCGTTCATTGCTCCAATTGCTCTGCTAGATTTATGTCACGCTGGCAGCTTAGGGGGCCTGTCCTTTCTTAGAGGATGTGTCCTTTCTGCTGCAGCTGAAGGATGGAACTGAGCATGTGCGTCCATCTCAGTGAGCAGGACAGAGAAATTTGAAAAAGAGCAAACAGCAGGTGGCGCTATACAGAGAGATTTCAGTGCATAATTCAGTAGCAATACTACATTTTAAATTACATGCAATTACAAAAGAATTCAGATCCAGGTGCCGGTTTGAAAACGGTAGAATATTATTCGTGGGACAACCCCTTTAAGGAATTGCTGTCAGACTTGGAGCCAAGCTGCCAACGGTAGACTATGCCTCAGTCTGCCATGTAACTACATGATAGATTTATTTGTGGAACTTGTTCTCCAACACCTATAAAGCATGAAGTTACCTAAGCCTGCATATTATATGTATATAATAAATACCTTCCATTCTGGCAGAGGCTGACACTTCCGCTCCCACATAAGGTTTCCGTACAATACATAACTTTGCTGAACATACTTTTTTTTTTAGTTATTCCATCTGTAAATAGCTAATGGGGCTGTCCAAGTTTATTTTTTTTTTTGTAAAAAGGCATGGAACCGATAAAATTATTTAAAAAAAATGTTATGCTCACTTTTCTGAACCCTCTCCGTTCCAGCGCCGCCGCTCCAATCATGTTCTCATGTTTTTGGCTGCATCAATGATGTGCCTGTATACCTCTACCTCATGTCACTGCTCCAGCCTTGGCCAAGGTCTTCGGCAGGCGAGGCCAGTTATTGTCTGCAGCGGACATGTGGTATATGGACTTTTCACCGCTGCAGTCATGAAAACAGAGCTCGGTGGGGAGGATCAGAGAGGAGGTGCAAGAATGGAGGGGTCACATGAAGTATATGAGTGGGGACTGGAGCGGAGCACTAGAATAGAGGGGTTACATGTGGTATACCGGTGGGGAGGATTGGAGGAGGTGCTAGAATGGAGGGGTCACATGAAGTATACTAGTGGGGACTGGAGCGGTGCACTAGAATAGAGGGGTTACATGTGGTATACCGGTGGGGAGGATTGGAGGAGGCGCTAGAATGGAGGGGTCACATGAAGTATACCGGTGGGGAGGATTGGAGGAGGTGCTAGAATGGAGGGGTCACATGAAGTATATGAGTGGGGACTGGAGCGGTGCACTAGAATAGAGGGGTTACATGTGGTATACCGGTGGGGAGGATTGGAGGAGGTGCTAGAATGGAGGGGTCACATGAAGTATACCAGTGGGGACTGGAGCGGTGCACTAGAATGGAGGAGTCACATGAAGTATACCGGTGGGGAGGATTGGAGGAGGCGCTAGAATGGAGGGGTCACATGAAGTATATGAGTGGGGACTGGAGCGGTGCACTAGAATAGAGGGGTTACATGTGGTATACCGGTGGGGAGGATTGGAGGAGGCGCTAGAATGGAGGGGTCACATGAAGTATACCGGTGGGGAGGATTGGAGGAGGTGCTAGAATGGAGGGGTCACATGAAGTATATGAGTGGGGACTGGAGCGGTGCACTAGAATAGAGGGGTTACATGTGGTATACCGGTGGGGAGGATTGGAGGAGGCGCTAGAATGGAGGGGTCACATGAAGTATACCAGTGGGGACTGGAGCGGCGCACTAGAATGGAGGCGTCACATGCGGTATATCAGTGGGGAGAACTGGAGAAGCGCACTAAAATGGAGGGGTTTGGAATTATTTTGATAGCTTCCCTGCCTTATCAAATAAAAGATACTAATGGACAACCCCTTTAACATATAATACTGAGCACTTTCCATGCAGCTTTACAGTAAATGGTTTTCACATTCACTCCGTCAGCGTCTAATACATGAAAATCCTTATTTGAAAAAGACCAAACCCAATCTGCCTGAGAACGTAATAAAACCAGCCACTGCCCAATGTGACGTGTGCTTTAAAGTGGATCGCGGCCAACTGGAACTGTTCTGTATAAATTACTGTTCCTGTCACATGGGTTGCAAAACGGTTACAAGGAGCTGCGGCCTTATGTTTGTTTGTTTTTGTAACATCATTAATGCCTGAAGAAAGCTATTATTCACAATCAACACTAAATCCTCGCCACATCATATAGGAGGTAAATGATCGGGATACAGAAATGAAAGTAATCAGGAACATATCGTGATACTCTAATCCTAATCAAATGAAAAAAAGAAATTGTGAAAATGTGTGAGGAAAATAAGAAAAAAATCTGATCAGGTCCCCATATCAGATCCTCACATCACACCCCCATATCAAACCTCAGATGAGAACCCCATCAGACCTTCATGTTAGACACCCCCTATACCAGACCTCCAATCAGACTCCCATTAGAGCAAAAATTAATTTACTTACCTCTCCTGCTCCACCGCTACTCTGCAGGTCTGGCGTTCTCCCCTGCAGGTCTGGCGTTCTCCCCTGCAGTCACGCTCTTGGTCTTCCCCAGCCCGCGTTGCGTTGTGATTTGACTGCATACAACGTCAGGACAAAGTGTGTGCACTACGTCCTGATGGAGTACACAGTCAGGACAGTGCAGCACGGCCCGGACAAAACTGGGCAGAGATACAGTCACCACTCCCCACGACTACTGCATGCTAGTGAGTGCTTCCATAATGGAAGACTCACTCATGTCCCCCATTTCTTTCAGGAAAAAGTGCGTCTTATAAAGGGAAAAATTCAGTACTTATTATAGGGGAGCATTTGCAGGATACTAAAAGACTACATGCTGTATACAATGGTCCCTCAAGTTACAATGTTAAAGGGGTTGTCTAGCTTAGCTACTTAGCAAACAAACACTTTGCTCGGGTTATCTTTGTAATATACCATTCTTTTTTTTTCTAGCTTGGATCATTTTCCAGTCCTCAGAATACAGCCAGCAATTAGAACAATGGGGGTTTTCATTCTGCTTTGAAAGGTTTGCAGGCAGATCCCCGGAAGTGATGTCATTATGAGTGTGATAGTAATGAGGCCATAACCTCAGTATAAAACTAAGGATGCCGATGCATTAGTCTGTAAATTTTTCATGTATTGATACAAACTACAGACCTCACCAATCTTTCAACTCAACTTAAAAAGGGTATAAAAGTAGAAAAAAAAGGGTCTTGGATGGCCATGAAATGGTTAAAACAAATACATTTTTAGGCAAGGGCTACACAGCGACACTGGTCGCGCAACACCTTTCGCGGCCAGGATCGCTGACTAGCGGTGATCCCCACAGAAATGAATGGGATCGCCGCGGCAGTTGCAAGAAATCCAACACAGCTGGATTTCTTGTGACTGCCGCAGCAATCCCATTCATTTCTAAGGGATCACCGCTGCTCGGCGATCCTGGCCGCGAAAGGTGTTGCCGTGTAGCCCTAGCTACTCGCCGATCCCCTGCCATTGCTGTTCCAACACTGCGCTCCACTTCTGAACAGAGACTACTGAAAGAGGTGGCGCGCCTGGTGGTTCCCCTGCAGCAGAGCCCAGATCCTTGTGCAGGATTTAAAGGATGAAGTACAGGGGGGAGACAGGTAACATCCTTAGGAATAACCCCAAGCAAAGTCTTTTCGGTAGGCGCAATGGATCCACATTTGCTTCGTAACAAAATCACAGAAATATAGTGGCAAATATGGGGTAACTGCTCAAACCCCAAACACTGTAGCGTGTTTCTCATTGGGGGAGCAGTCCCACCGCATGTGGACCGCAGCAAACGACCATCCCCAGCAAAAAATGCGTACAATGGAGGATGCCGGCGCGGTCCACATGCACCACAAAGGCATCCTACACAAAACGGAGCATTGTGCGGATGAAAATATAGTTATATAAATCACAGAAAAAAATGCACCAAACGGATATGCCACTGACTATACTAGCTAGTCATATAAGCAGATATTAAAAGCTGAGACTTTTGCCAATATATTCCTGTCAGGAACACATCGGAGCCCCTCATGCACCACGTCACGGTCACTCAGCATGGCAAGGGTCCTACCACTACGCTAACTGTGGTGTGAACATGGTCTGAAGGTGATGACATCCAGCTCACAGCCAAGCTTCCACACAACCATGATGGTGCATGATGGGCTCCGATGTGTTCCTGACAGGAATATATTGGCAAAAGTCCCAGCTTTTAATACCTGCTTGTATGACTAGCCAGTATAGTCAGTGGCATATCCGTTTTTTTTCTGTGATTTATATCCACATTTGCTTCGTAACACTGCAATACCAGACACTACCCATGGACATGAGTGGCACAGCTTCTGGGTATATGTACACATTTTCTGATTACAGTAGAGTTATCCGGGTCTTTTATTATCACATGTCCAACTAATGATTTTCATCCATTAGAAGCAAACAATGAAGGTTCTTACTAAATAACAGCAAGCAGAGGTATTGAAAACTATGAGAAACTGAATCAAAAAGTAAAAATTGTTGTATACATTTTTGGTAAACTTGGGGTACTTTCCCACTAGCGTTATTCTTTTCCGCCACTGAGTTCCGTCCTAGGGGCTCAATACCGGAAAATAACTGATCAGTTTCATTCCCATGCATTCTGAATGGAGAGATCCGTTCAGGATGCATCAGGATGTCTTCAGTTCAGTCACTGAACGGCTTTTTGGACGGAGGAAATACCGCAGCATGCTGTTGTATTATCTCCGTCCAAAATTCCGGATCAGTTGCTGGAATGCCGTAAAAATGTGAAAAAAATATATAACGGATCCGTTTCTTTGGGTGACATGCGGAGAGATGGATCCGTTCTTGCAATGCATTTGTAAGACGGATCAGCATCCGGATCAGTCTACAAATGCTGTCCGTTTGCATGCAGATTGATGGATCCGGCAGGGATTTCCGGCGACGGAACTGCTTACCGGATCACTCTGCCGCAAGTGTGAAAGTAGCCTAAGAATGAGCATCATAAGTTGAAATATCCCTTTGACATCGCTGTAAGTAATCAAGAAAAGTGTGATTTTTGTACTACAAAATCTCTCTGGCCAAAGGATTTGGCTAAAATGGAAATGCATTTTTAATTGTATGGTTATTAAAATATATATATATATACACTGCTCAAAAAAATAAAGGGAACACTTAACACAATGTAACTCCAAGTCAATCACACTTCTGTGAAATCAAACTGTCCACTTAGGAAGCAACACTGAGTGACAATCAATTTCACATGCTGTTATGCAAATGGGATAGACAACAGGTGGAAATTATAGGCAATTAGCAAGACACCCCCAATAAAGGAGTGGTTATGCAGGTGGTGATCACAGACCACTTCTCAGTTACTATGCTTCCTGGCTGATGTTTTGGTCACTTTCGAATGCTGGCGGTGCTTTCACTCTAGTGGTAGCATGAGACGGAGTCTACAACCCACACAAGTGGCTCAGGTAGTGCAGCTTATCCAGGATGGCACATCAATGCGAGCTGTGGCAAGAAGGTTTGCTGTGTCTGTCAGCGTAGTGTCCAGAGCATGGAGGCGCTACCAGGAGACAGGCCAGTACATCAGGAGACGTGGAGGAGGCCGTAGGAGGGCAACAACCCAGCAGCAGGACCGCTACCTCTGCCTTTGTGCAAGGAGGAACAGGAGGAGCACTGCCAGAGCCCTGCAAAATGACCTCCAGCAGGCCACAAATGTGCATGTGTCTGCTCAAACGGTCAGAAACAGACACCATGAGGGTGATATGAGGGCCCGACGTCCACAGGTGGGGGTTGGGCTTACAGCCCAACACCGTGCAGGACGTTTGGCATTTGCCAGAGAACACCAAGATTGGCAAATTCGCCACTGCCGCCCTGTGCTCTTCACAGATGAAAGCAGGTTCACACTGAGCACATGTGACAGAGTCTGGAGACGCTGTGGAGAACGTTCTGATGCCTGCAACATCCTCCAGCATGACCGGTTTGGCATTGGGTCAGTAATGGTGTGGGGTGGCATTTCTTTGGAGGGCCGCACAGTCCTCCATGTGCTCGCCAGAGGTAGCCTGACTGCCATTAGGTACCAAGATGAGATCCTCAGACCCCTTGTGAGACCATATGCTGGTGCGGTTGGCCCTGGGTTCCTCCTAATGCAAGACAATGCTAGACCTCATGTGGCTGGAGTGTGTCAGCAGTTCCTGCAAGACGAAGGCATTGAGGCTATGGACTGGCCCGCCCGTTCCCCAGACCTGAATCCAATTGAGCACATCTGGGACATCATGTCTCGCTCTATCCACCAACGTCACGTTGCACCACAGACTGTCCAGGAGTTGGCAGATGCTTTAGTCCAGGTCTGGGAGGAGATCCCTCAGGAGACCGTCCGCCACCTCATCAGGAGCATACACAGGCGTTGTAGGGAGGTCATACAGGCACGTGGAGGCCACACACACTACTGAGCCTCATTTTGACTTGTTTTAAGGACATTACATCAAAGTTGGATCAGCCTGTAGTGTGTTTTTCCACTTTAATCTTGAGTGTGACTCTAAATCCAGACCTCATGGGTTGAAAAATTTGATTTCTATTTTTGTGTGATTTTGTTGTCAGCACATTCAACTATGTAAAGAACAAAAGTATTTCAGAAGAATATTTAATTAATTCAGATCTAGGATGTGTTATTTTTGTGTTCCCTTTATTTTTTTGAACGTAGTATATATATATATATATATATATATATATATATATATATATAAATCCGTACATTTTTTTTTTTTCTTAACAGAATAGTAACTGCCACAACGGATGCAGATATACAGCGTTGATGTGATGCATCAATGTTACCTGCGTAATCTTTTTTTCCCCAGCCTCACTTGGAACAATAAGTGAATCAACACAAAAAATTCAATCTAAAATAGAGACTATAGAATATGTATCTACCAATCTATCTACCCAAGCTTTAGTGCCGAGCACAAAAAAAAAAAGTGACATGCAAACACTCTTTGCTAAATTGTGAGCAAGTCTATAGCTCATAAATCACCAACAAGCTTTACTCAGCAAAGTATAAGCAAAGCTCCAGGTAATCAGTCCAGTGTAAACATTGATTTTCTGGCCTTTGAATCGCCTTGGAAAAAGAAAAAAATACAATACGGTCTAGAGTGGTTATAGGAAGCATAATGCACGCTAGACCCTCAAAACAACCCTTTCCTACCATGTAAAAATGTACATAAGTATTCCCAAACAGAACACGCCATTCACCTTTTGTTCTGTATTAGCAATCCACAGGTCCCTTGCTAGTATAATAAAAAGTGGTGTTTCTATTCTCCCTGTGCTCACAGATAAAACGACCAGGGTAAAACAATTGTAAATGGCAACAACAAAACACAAGATAGTAAGCAACATCAAAATAAAATAAGAGAAAGACATTAACCTCTTAAAGGGGTTGTCTGGGTTGATGACCTATCCTCAAGATAGGTCATCAATATCAGATCGGCGGGGGGCCAACACCTGGCACCCCCGCTGATCATCTGCATGAGATGCGATGTGCCGTCAGCAGTCTTCTCATCCTGTTCACCGCTGCTGTCCATGGTCTTCCTGAGGATAGGTCATCAAAAGTAAAAGCCCGGACAAGCCCTTTAAAGACCGGGCCTATTTTAATTTTTCCTCCCCACGTTCCAATAGCCATAACCTTTTTTATTTTTCCATTCACATAGCCATATGAGGGCTTATTTTTTTTGCAGGAGAAGATGCAATGCCACCATTTAATTTACCATGTCTTGTATTGGAGAACATAAAAAAATTATTTGTGCACTAAAATTGAAAAAAAATAAAAAATAAAAATTCCTGCAAGGTTTTGACATCACGGCGTTCACTGTGCACTAATAATGACATGATGTCTTTATTCTGCAGCTCAATACGATAACAGCGATACCAAACTTGTATAAAAATATTTAACCTTGGAAAAAATCAAAAATTTCCTTGCATCACCATTTTCTGACAGCTGTAACAGAGCTGTGTGAGGGCTTGTTTTTTGCATAACAAACTGTAGTTTTTATTGGTACCATTGTGGTATGTATGATATTTTGATCACAGTTATTCAATTTTTTTGGGGGACAAGATGATGAAAAAATGGCAAATTGCGTGTTTTTAATTTTTTCCATTACACCATTCATGGCACAGGAATTTATATATATATATATACACACACACACACACCATATTTTAATAGTTCAGATATTTTCGGACGCGGCGATACCTAATATGTTTATTTTTTTATTGTTTATAAATTTTATATGTAAAATTCCCCATCATTACACCATTATGCATTAAGAGGTTAAAAGGTACATCTCATGTATTTAATTGTAATTATTTAGATAGAACCTTGGGTGCAACAAAATGGACACCTTCATAGCATCAAACGCCTAATTTGCATATTATGAAAAAACATTATAAGGCCTCTTGCACACGAACGTTTTTTTTTCTGTTTCCGTTCCGTTTTTTTTTTGTTTTTTTCGGTCCGTATACGGAACCATTCATTTCAATGGACCCGCAAAAATAAAACGGAAGGTATTCCGTATGCCTTCTGTTTCCATACCGTTCAAAGATAGAACATGTCCTATTACTGTCCGCATAACGGACAAGGATAGTACTGTTCTATCAGAGGTCAGCTGTTCTGTTCCGCAAAAAACGGAATGCACACAGACGTCATCCGTATTTTATGCGGACCGCAAAATACTGAAAAAGCCATACGGTCGTGTGCAAGAGGCCTAACTCAGGAACAGAGGCAGAGTATTAATCAGCTGAACCATGGCTGTGTGTCAATGCAAACAGCTTGATAGGGAGGTCGCTGGTGACAGATTCCCTTTCAATGACTGGGAGTCATTTGATAGAGAAATGTCAGATTACTACAGACTCCAGAAAGGCCAGAGAGTAACAGGGGAGACAGATATAGAGCGCTGTGTATAAAGTGTTGCTATCCTGCATATCTAGACCTGCAGCAGAACAAATTTAACTGTCATTAAATCGCTCACTTTCTAATGATAATGCATGACTCTGTTCATGTGCCCCAGTCTATACAGCAAAGCTGATAAATGCACTAACTAAAAAACAGAGTCAGGATATTGTCACTGCTCTAGTGCTGGCAAAAAACAAATCAAAATAACATTTATAATAAAAACAGACTGAAATAATACATAATTGTCTAATGGTACACCATTTTAATATGGGTTTCACAAAAACTAAATAAAGGGTCTGCATTTCCACTTTGTCCATGGGCTGTGTCTGGTCTTGAGTGAATCAGGACAACCTATCAGATAAAAAAATAAAAAAGTGGCACCTAAAAGTGGCCAGGTGTTGGACGATCAGTGCCCTCTGCAATCTCCCCCTTGGACATGGCCGCCAGAGTACTCAGCAGCCTCTGCTTGCCAGTGTCTCTCTGCTATTTCCTAGCAGTAAGGGCCGCCAGGGTAGCGCTACTCCATCCTCCCTACGCAGGATAAGGCCTGCTTCCTGCTGGCTCTCACTGCCCATAGGAAGCGTGCTCTTCCCAGCTCTTAAAACAGGCATCCTCAAACTGCGGCCCTCCAGCTGTTGTAAAACTACAACTCCCACAATGCCCTGCTGTAGGCTGATACCTGTAGGCTGTTCGGGCATTCTGGGAGTTGTAGTTTTGCAACAGCTGGAGGGCCGCAGTTCACACTTCGTTTGTTAGTAAAAGGTGAATTGCGTTATGGACTCCATTACCACGGACCATAAGGCAATTCTATGACAGAAAGCGTAACGGAATGCCTTTAGCGGCATTAGAAGTCTATGGGCTGCAAAACAGATCCGTCCCGTTTCCGTTATGCATTTCGTCATAGAATTACGTTATAGTCCGTGGTAACGGAATCCATAACGCAGTTCACCTTTTACCAACAAAGTGTGAACGAATTTCATAAGCGGAAATTGGCTCATCTCTAATACTAATCTCCACTTGTTTTCTGGATTTGACCCCTGCTTTTTCTGCGTACTGACTCTGTGCTGCACACCTTGACCTCAGATTGTTAACTGGATTGCATGAACTCTGCTTGCTTCAGCCCTTCCTTGACTACAGTTTTGCCTGACCCCTTGGTGTTTGGTACTGGTGTCTCCTGACCCCCGTGGGTCAGCATTCTACTGAACAGAGACCACTTCAGGAGGGAGCAACCTGGTGGTTCCCCTGCAATGGAGCCCAGATCCCTGAAGACCAGGAGAATGACTGTCCAAGGGCCCATTTACACGACTATATACTTTTTGCAGTCCGCAAATCGCAAAATGCAGATACCGGCCGTTTTCCGCATTTTTCGGTCCCGCACAATCCTACACATGTTAGAAATGCCTATAATTGTCTGCAAAATGTACAAGACTATGACATGCTATATTTTTTGAGGGGCTGTGGATTGAACATACAGATGCGGACAACACTGTGTGTGCTGTCCGCATCTTTTGCGGCTCCACTCAAATGAATGGGTCCGCAGCTGCTCTGCAAAATATCCAGACCGAAAATGCGGTCGTGTGAATGGGCCCTAACGCTGTAAGCCAAATCTGTTCGGTAGACACACCAGGCTATATGCAAAAATAGGCAGAAAACAAAATATGCAGATGATCCAGAACATAGCTATTTTCATTATGAATTATCCTCACTAGTCATTAAGAAAACAATTGCGCTGAAGTACATAAAATGTTCACCCACAACAGACTATGTAAAGTTATAATACACAGGAATGAAGAAAACGGGAATGCAATTATTGTGAGGCTAAAAAAACCAACCTTCTCACAGGCTCACATCATTTATACTGTGGCTTAATGAAGTGCTGCCTCGGGGGACGCCGATGCTACAGATGACGAGAGGGCACTTGAGAGAAAGAGGTACTGCAGCTACCACGTAATGTGTTAACGATTTTAATTAATCTTTGTATGGCGGCTCTCTCAAGACATAGGCCCTGTGTATGCACACACAACACATGAGTCTGCACATGCAATACACCAGGCAGACGGAAGAAACATACAGTACACTACATAGGTGGAGCAACTCCACGTTACTAGATCCCTGGAGAAGGGTTGTTGATCCAGGGAGTTATTCTGATTGCCTGACTGAGTCGGAAAGGAGTTTCCCCCCCCCCCTAAAATAAGGAAAATTGGCTTCTACCTCATGGTTGGTTTGTTTTTTGCCTTTTTCTGGATCAACTTGCAGGATAACAGGATGAACTGGATGGACAGATGTCTTTTTTCAGCCATACATATAATGTCGAGCGAACTTGTGTTTTAAGTTCGGCGTCCAAAGTTTGGGTTATCTAAGAATTCAGTTATGGATTCCGCTACCACAAACCATAACTTATGGCCCGTGGTAGCGGAATCCATAACTGAATTCTTACATAACCCGAATCTTGTACGCCGAACCGGAAAACACAAGTTCGCTCAACACTACTTACAAACTACGGCCCTTATTACACTCATTGATTAAAAAGAAAATAACGCGCCAAGAAGTCGTTTTTGGAATGGAATGAAACTCCCACCGATCAGCTGTATGAAGAGAAGGCCCGCGCCACGCGCCTCCCGTCTCTCTTTCTGCTAACTGTAGACACAGCAGCAGCAAGCAAGAAGTGCTGGCCGTCTCCTCATACAGCTGATCGGCGGGGGTGTCAGGTGTCGGACCCCTGTCGATCTGATATTGATGACCTTTCCTGAGGATAGGTCATCAATATTAAAAGCGTGGACAACCCCTTTAAGTATAATAGGATCCGGCGAAGATCCGTACGGATTCTGGCATACAATGTGGAGGATCAGCCGTACACAAACCGCTGGACAGCCCGATAGAATTCACACCGGAGGTCTGAAATTAGCCTAAGTTTATTGGAGGAAACTGTACAAATGAAAGGAGGTCCCCGTACCCTGTGCCGCCTCTAAGGTCACACTTCAGTTAGGGTCCATTCATGGGTCCGCATCCGTTCCGCAATTTTGCGGAACGGGTGCAGACCCATTCATTTTCAGTGGGGCTGGAATGTGCTGTCCGCATCCGCACTTGCGGATCCGTGCTTTCGTTTCCGCAAAAAAATAGAACATGTCCTATTCTTGTCCGCAATTGCGAACAAGATTATGCATTTTCTATTATAGTGCCGGCGATGTGCGGTCCGGAAATTGCGGAATGCACATTGCCAGTATCCGTGTTTTGCGGATCCGCTGAACACTTATGGACATGTGAATGGACCCTTATTTGGTTAGTTATTTCCATCAGTTATTGTGAGCCAAAATCAGTTTTGAAGAGATCAGGTATAATGGAAATATTTGCGCATGTTCTATGTTTTTGACCCACTACTGGTTTTGGCTCACAATAACTGATGGAAATAACTGATCAAATAACTAAAGTGTGAACTCAGCCTAAGGGCTCATGCACACGGTCTGTGATCTGGCCATATGTCCCGGAGCGGCATACATCGCGCGCACAGGAGCGCACAGCATCATAGGTTACTATGATGCTGTACGCATCGGGCCGCCCGCAGGACTATTGTCCCGCACTCATAATATAATATAAGTGCGGGACAATAGTCTTGCGGGCGGCCCAATGAGCACAGCATCATAGTAACCTATGATGCTGTGCGCTCTCATGCGCACGATATATGCCCCTCCGGGACCTATGGACTGTATGACTCGGAGGGCACTTTCACACTTGTGTTGTTAATTCCGGTAGAGGATCTCAATACCGGAATTAAACTCATCCGTTTTGATTTTACACATCAGGATGCATCCGTTGTGTTAGGATCCGGTTGTGTGAAATCAAAACGGAAAAAAACGTTCCGTCATTAAATACATTGAAAGTCAATGGGTGACGGATCAGTTTCTTTAGGCTCCATTGACTTACATTGTTTTCAGTGACAGTGTTACATTGTTTTGAGACCCGCACCCGTCTGCAGGTAGTTTTAAAGGGGTTAGGCTACTTTCACACTAGTGTTAATATTTTCCGGTATTGAGATCCGTCATAGGGTCTCAATACCGGGGAAAAAACGCTTCCGCTTCCCCATTTTTTTTGTCAATGGGGACAAAACGTAACTGAACAGAACGGAATTCTCCAAAATGCATTCTACTTACCTGGCTGCCGCCGCAGCTGCTTCTCCCTGTGTGCAGATGAAAAGATCCGGCGACGGAGGGGAGCAGCCAATGGCACACAGTGATGGGGACAAGCCTCCCAAGCCTCGCGGGTGATGCTAGGGAGGCTCGTCCCCGTCAGCCATTGCCATCCTTGCACGGGGAGAAGCAGCTGCGGTGGTGCGGGGACAAGGAATGGCGCAGGGAGTGGGGAGCCAGGTAAGTATATTCATTGTGAGGGGCCCAGGCACATGGGGGACATTTTTTAGTCTTGGATAACCCCTTTAACGTACGGGGCAAATCCGCAGCACAACACATTGCAAAGCCGATTTATTTTAAAATAAAAATCTTGCTGCATTGAAAGAATGTCGCCATGTTAGTTCAGTCCCCGTCCCTGTACTCAGATGTCTTCCCTTTGCCAGGGCTGATTTGTTGCCGCTCTCCCTGAACATTTTAGCAGGAAACAGCGCCGTTTCTAAAAGGAGTTAATCGTCTGCGGTTCTTCTAGTTTGCCAAACTAAACCAATATTTCATTCAGATTGCAGCTGAAATATTCCCGCCAGCCTTTCACCTCTCAGTGCGTGTAGAAACCAGTACTGTTCTTATGTAATATGGAAGCTCAGCTTCCAGACAATGGGGATTCGCAAGATGGGAAGAAAGGCAGGACATTCACGAGATGGCTGATCAGTAATAAGACGCTGAGAAGCATCCACATCACAGACGGCACGCCGCCAGGTCACAGCATTTACAGAATGGAGATGGCATTCTGCACACACGACAGAAAGTACGGAAGATCTGGAGAGGATTCGGAACTTTCTTCGTAAGCTTAGACTCTAGAGCCGACATATACATTGATTAAAACCTGGTGGAGGGAATAAGGACAACTTCACACCAGGCAGATTTTGTTGCAGATAGTTCCATTCATCTCAATGAGACTTGCAGAAAGCCACGTGCTGCCACCAAATGAACCCCATTCAGATGAAGGGAACTGATTTTCAGTTGCAGAAGCTTCGGCAACTAAATCTGCTGCATGTGAAGGTGGCCTAAGACTCCATTCACATGACCACATTTTTGGTCCACATCTGAGCCACATTTTTTTGCGGATTGGATGTAGACACATTCATTTCGAAGGGACCTCAAAATGCGGACAGCACACTGTGCGCAGTCTGCATCCGTATGTCCACTCCACAGTCCCACAAAGAAGACAGAACCTGTCCTGTTCTTATCCGTTTTGCAGAGAAGAATAGGACTTGTTACAAGGGGTCCGGAAAAAAAAACACGGATGCAAAACAGACATCATTCGTATTTTTTGCCGAGCCAAAATACATACGGTCATGTGAATGCACCCTAACACTGGTTATCTTGTGACAATGACACTTATCAGGGGTGGGATTTATCAGGCGAGACCTTGAATCTATTGAATTAAATAGACATAATGATGTGAGCGTAATTCAATAGATTGCAGGTCTCTCAGGGACCCACAGCATTATAGATCATCGCTCCTGTGTGTCTGGCATTAGACAGCAAGTGAATGGTCAGCTGATGTGGAAGAAGGACAACTGTAAAAATCTGGGCAACCCTGACAAGGGCCAAATTGCCATGGGTCAAAGCATCTCCATAAGGGTGGGCCTTCCAGGGTGTTCCCGGTATGTATGTACAAGAGGTGCTCCGGGGGGAGGACAGTGCAAATCTGTAAGGATAATATGCAGTCTCACAAGTCTCGCATTTTCTATGAGGCCGCGGAACGTAAGTGCATCTTTTGCGGCCACATTGAAATGAGTGGGTCCGCAACCATTCCGCAAAATTGTGGTACAGATGCGGACATGTGAATGGACACTACAGCGGTTGTCTGGGCTTTTAATATCCTGAGGATAGGTCATCAATATTAGATCGGCGGGGGTCTGACAACCGCACCCCCACTAATCAGTGCACATGTGCCGTCTCTCTTCCTTTTCGCGGCTGCTTTGCCATAGACATACAGGAAGAGAGGCAGGAAACGGCACTGCGCACACCGTCACCTCATACAGCTGATCTGGTCCGACACCCGCGCCAAACGAAGATTGATGACTATCCTGAGGAAAGGTGATTAATATTAAAAGCCCAGACAACCCCTTTACAGTGTACCTGTGTCTTGAAAAAACATGTGATATATCATTGTGACATATCAAAGGTTTTGATTAGTGGGGGTCCGAGTGTCGATCAGAACAAGGAGAGAGAAGCGCCATCTCTCTTTGCAGCAGAAGACAAGCGCAATAGTCTATGAGCCCGTCTCGATTCCATCTACCACGACGAGTAGAGAGTGTGCGGTATGTGAACAATTCTTTCTCATTCTAGCGATCGGTGGGGGTCTCAGCACTCAGACCTCCAAGAATTAAAACCCTTAATATGTCGCTATGACTTAGGGGGAAAAAAATTATTTATTTTTCCTGAGGATAGATAATCAGTAGAAAAAAAGTTGGAAAACTCCTAACAACAAAATTTCAATGGAGGGGGCTGTATGGAAGTGTATGGAGATTGTAGGGGCAGGAGTCAGTGAGGGTCTTAAGCATTTATGATATATTGTTTGGATACCCCGATAATAACAACCATCATGTCTTTACTTAGTGTTTCCCCTGAAAATAAGCCCTACCCCGATAATAAGCCCTAGCGCCATTTTGCAGGGTTTTTGGAGTAGGCTTAAAGGATAACTGTCGTATTATTTTTTATTTTTTTTGGAGTATTGGATTGTGGTGATTAATATCTCCTTGGTGGCCCTATTTCAACTTTTCACTGTGTATTCAATTACCCCTTAATTCCACAGTTTTGTTCCCTGTACTGCCTGGTTTTACCTGTGCTCAAAATAGGGTTTCTAAGCATGGTCCGTCCTTAAGGACGGAGGATGCTGCGTGCAAGGTCAGATTACTGACAGCCAGGGACTGTAAGTAAATGATTAAAGCCAGGTCCTCCCCAGCAGCTGATAACAGTCCCTGGGCTGTGTGCACTTCTCCCTGCGCTTGGCAGACGCTCCCTCACTCAGCAGAGCTGGAGAATGCAGAGTTGGAGCACTGCACACCAGGGAAGGGAGATCTGCCGTCTGCTCAGTGTATAAATGAAAGCAACATGTGGTAAGAGGACCCCTTTGTGCTGCAGGAGATTAACCCTTTAGGGGGGGGGCTCTGGTTACTGACACTTTTGGGGGCTATTGTTACTGGCTAGTGAGGGCAGGCGGGATTAGCAGTGGCGGCCATCTTAACTGAATTGTGAAATTGCAGTTTTATGCAGACTGGTTGCTAAGGGCTGAATCTTATTAAATATGGGGTAAGTCAGTCTAATAGTAACTGATTCTGGAATATCATCTTATTAGTAACTACATATATGAAAATTGAAATTGGGGTCTAAATGTGACAGTTATCCTTTAAAATAGAAGCCCTACTCCAAAAATAGATACAGCCGTATTTCTTTATACAAAGGGAAGGTGGGGGAAATGTGCGGGCTGCAGCAGCTCAGGAGCGCTCACTAATGGCTTCTGAGCTGCCATGAAACTGTGGGCGGGCGGGCAGCACAGGCTTCAGTGAATTAGCCTTCAGTGAAGCCGCCAGCCACCGCATACATCGCGGCACTAAGCAGCAGGGCAGGCTGGCGGCTTCACTAAATGCTAAATTATTCCGGCAGCCCGTGCTTCCCTTCACTTTCACTTTTGGCGGGCTGGCGGCTTCTCTGTATGCCCTGTACTGCCGCCAGCCCTCACGTTCTTACTTACATGAAGGAGGATCTCCTTCTCCTCTCTGCTGCCTGGAGGAGCTCCCTACATCTCTCCCGTGCCGTATCTGCTCTCCCTGGTATCGTAGATTGCTGCCTAGGTCCCTTGGGTAAGGACAGCTCAGGGGCAATATACGGTACCAGAATAAAAAATGTGTGGCAAATATGACTATAACCCCCCTCATCCATAGGAATGCACCCATGTACTGCAGTATATGGGTGCATTCCTATGGATGAGGGGAGTTATAGTCATAATTAATATAAACCCTGTCCAGGGACTGTTCTGTAATCGGCATGTGTCTATATGAAATATGTTCATGGAGCCAAAATAAGCCCTACGGCAATAATAAGCCCTAACCCTTTTTTCGGAGAAAAAAAATAATATAAGACCCTGTCTTATTTTCGGGGAAACACGGTACAAAACTCAATTCTAATTGGAAAAAAAACTTTTGACATGGATGATGATTTCCATTCCTAAAAAGTATTTTAATGTATGTGCCCTCTATTACAGGGAACAACTCCATGTATGGCCAGCTTTAGCTGTTACAGGCAATGTATGCCCTCTATGTTCTTCCCACCCATTCCATCATTCACCGTGAATCGTCATTGACCCATTTCTGGCTTTGCCTCAAAAACCGGCATCTAAATTGCAGCAGAAACAACATGTTTGATTCTAGCCTAACACTGCTCGACCCCTTATCATTTTATTCCCATAAGTTCCATAATAGACGTGCTCTCAGCTAATCCTGTAACCTATTATCCAGTTTTAAAAGAAATAAAAAAAATAAATAAAAAAAAACACACAGAAAAGTATTTGCCCTTTATCAGTGGGTCAGAAGTACAAATGTCTTTCCCGTCATCCACACTTTTATTGCAGCTTCTAGATTATGTATTTACTATAGGTTTTCAGGATTCAGTGATCTTGTTCATTTTTATAAAAAAAAAAAAAACATTTTTTCAAAATGAACTTCCTTAGGCCTCATGCACACAGCCGTTGGGCGGCCGTGGCCATATTGAGGCCCGCAAACAGCAGGTCGGCAATCCACGGCCGCCGGCTGTGTGCATTCCGTTCAGTCACGGAACGGAGCACCGTAAGCACTACGGAGTGCTTCCGTGGTGTTTCTTTCCGTGGTTCCGCACCGCAAAAAAATATGACATGTCATATTTTTTTGTGGTGCGGACATACCACAGACCCATTAAATTTGAATAGGTCCGGCCTGCTGTCCCCAATGCACATAACAGCCGTGTGCATGAGGCCTTATACAGTGACATCTCATTGAGATGACCACTTAACATTGCACATATAGGGATTGTCTGGGTTCAGAGCTAAACCCGTACAAATATCCTTCTTCCCTCGCTCAGCCCCTCTGACATTTCATGCTCTGATCGCTGAATCGCGCAGGGCAAGGGCTGTTTGTTTATATTTTTTACACTGCTAAGCGGGGGCTTCTGCCTAGCAGTATTGCCGGTGAACTGTAGCACTGCCCTAGCCATTTTACAGGCTAGGGCAGCACTAAAGCCCGCCCATTAGTGACGGTGACGTCACCAGGCTCACTGCTAGGCGGAAGCCCCCACCTAGCTTACCCATGGAAAGCCCAGTGCATCACTGGATCCCCCCCCAAAAAAGCATAAAATGCTCCGAAGCTCATATGAGAAGGGCTGGGAAAAATGGGGATATGTCCGGGTTCACCTCTGAACCCGGACAACCCCTTTAAAGGGCATCTGTCAACAGATCTGTACCTATAAAACTGGCTGACCTAGTCCTGTCAAATTGCAGAAGGCGTGGCAGCTGCAGAGAGAGCAGAGCCTCTAGGTGTAAGGGCAACACCCCTGTTGCTCCTAGATGCTCATTTGCATATATTAAAACATCTTTTTTCTCAGCAATGCGGGCACATATGAACATAGGACCAACACAGGTGCCTTCAGCTGCCAAGTGCACATGTAACAGGTCAGCCAGTGTCATAGGTACAAAACTGCTGACAGATGCCCTTTAAAACTGGTCATCAAGGAGTGGTCTTTTCAGAGAAAATGGCAGTTTTTCATAATATATAATTGATCTCAAACTCTATCTGGTCTGATTAAGGGGGGGAATAAAATCTCTTTCTCCAGTTAACCTCACCTTATAGAGACAGCCATGTGAATCATTATTTGTTTTAAAGGATAACTGTCATATTTTCACTCAAAATGCAATTTTCATATATGCTGTTGCTGCTGTGGTGATAATCCATAATCACTGATTATTGTGTTCACATACCACTTGTTTAATAAGATTCAGCCCATAGCAACCGCTCCTCACAAGACTTCTTTCTGATAATCTTCTCAAGATGGCCGCCGATGCCCTTACCCTGAGGCTAAGACCTCCCTCCCTAACTACCCAGAATTACTTAGGATCATCTCAGGAACGCGCAGCCTCACCCCAACCAATCAGCTTTTCCCACAGTTAAACACGCCCTCCTCCTCCGGCGAGCGATTGGCGCTTTATTAGTTCCTAGAGCGGGAATTACATCGCTCTAGAAGCAAGTCACTTCAGAGGCCGAATGGGAGCGCGCACGCAGCGTTCAGGACTGCCCACTGCTAAGTTCTCCATCTTCTGTATATACAAGATAGGAGACGGGTGACACCTAGCAACGCTGTTTTAGCCGCACCACTGAAATGCCTGGGGGAGCAAAGAGCAAGCTGCAATTACTAGGTAATTCAATACCTATTGGAAAGTATTGACTAGGGAACTAAGGTGTACTTAGTGAGACCAAGCCAATTACTTAAAGGGTAACTGTCATATTTTTATTTTATTTGCTAGTTTATTACAGCTAGGCATGTATACCTGAGTTATTCTGTCAAAGATTGTCAAAAGATCTGTAATTACCTTATAATAACAGCTTTCATTAATGTCCTCTGTCCCTTTCCACTGCTCCCTTAAAAGACCATTGCTATGGCTCATGTAGGAAGACGGAGGGGCGGTCTTTCACACTGCATGCCTGCATTAGGCTTCAGAGTGAGGAGGCGTGTCTCTTAGTAATCCAATCTGATTGGCTGGCAGGGAGCTGCTGGCTACAGCAAGTGTGTATGGGAAGTGAGGGAAAGCAGTTTTGGCCTCAGAGAACTGGCAGAGGAGCCCTCTGGAGAAGGCCCTTATTGTAAATGTTTAAACAGCCGTAACTAAGGAAAACAGTGGTATGTGAAGAAATTAAAGATTGCTTTATGCATAATGCTGCTGCAGCAGTAACATATGCTAAAAGTGATTTTTTGGATGAAAACATGACAGTTACCCTTTAAAAAAAATATATGACAGTTACCCTTTAAGTAAATAATGTCTGATGAGGACGGTCACATGCACAAGACGTTCATGCAAATGAAGAGGTTTTAATTTAGCTTTTCTGAATATCTTTACAATCTCCTAGCCTGCAGGGTAGCCCCGACTCATCAGTTTTCTTCCTCTTCAAGAAGGCAATTATACTAAATCAAAAGATGAACCTTAACACTTCCCTTTCCTCCCTATTTTTATTTTATTACATATTAACCCTTTCCTTGCCAGGACAATAAAAGAGTCTGGAAGGATATTTTCCTCTAAAATGAGGAAAATTGGCTTCTACCTCATGTTTTTTATTTGCCTTCCTCTGGATCAACTTGCAGGATAACAGGCTCGACTGGACGGACGTCTTTTTTCAGCCTATTAAACTACGTTACGGTTTTCTGATACATTGTGAAAATGTCCCCGTCCTTTATGCTGAATGGGAGAAATGTGCTGTGGCTGAAATTCTGAGCCTGAGACACACAACACCTTCTAAAAATGAAAATGAAAATTTGAGATGTGGTAATTTCCTACAGTACGTGTCACTTTTGCCTAGGTCTGCGTGCACATATGTCCACAAAATAATCAGAAAACAACATGTCCTCTCTCATTAGTAAAATATACATTGAGCAGATCTCCAGAGGAACAGCTGGATTGTTAAAGGGGTTGTGTCAGCTCAGACAATGTGGGAATATCGTTAGGATATGCCCCCATTGTCTGATAGGTGCGGGTCCCAGAGGTGGGACCCGCACCTATCTTGTAAACGGAGCCTTGAAACTCAGACGACTCACCGCGCATGCACAGCCACAGCTCCCAATCATTTCTATGGGTCCGACAGAAACAGCCGAGCCAGTGCTCAGCTATATTCGACGGCCGCATAGAAATGAATGGAGGACGGTTGCGCCATTTCAAGGCTCCGTTTACGAGATAGGTGCAGGTTCCAGAGGTGGGACCTGCATCTATCAGACAATGGGGGTATATCCTAACGATAGTCCCCAATTGTTCGAGATAGGAACACCCCTTTAAAATCGATTATCATACAATTTTCTATTCCTGATTCTAGACTCAAGAGGGAAACAAATATGGGTTATCAGACTGCATGTAACATGGGAAATTTATCATGCATGGATGGATGCCAGCTAATATTATATTAAATGGGTTCTCTCATGATAGATGTAAAAAATGAATATCAGACATCATACACATGACAATCCCTCTATAACCAAGCTAGAACCAGAGCCCCGTACCTCACATGGATCCAGATATTTCCCCATTTATTATTTTAGGCTGGCTGCTCAGGAGTTGTGCCCTTACTCGGGGGCATGTCCTTTCTGCTTCAGCATTCCTCATAACTAACAGCTCTATAGATATGGCTGGTGGTAGCTGAAGGATGGAACTGAGCATGTGCAACCACCTCATTAGGTGGACGTGCAGATTACTATACAGATTAAAAAACCGGAGTCACCATTATAATGAAGCAAAGAGGATCCCTCATAACTGCTGCATTTTTGTAACAAAGTAAATTAGAAAAGTAGCTAGTTTTTCATACAGAATTCTATCAAAGCAAAATTTAATGGTGGCGCAATCTCTTTAAGTATATACATGTACAATTTGACATGGCCATAGGCATAGGTATACATGAGAACGTTCATTAAGGGCTCATGCACACAACCATATGTATTTTGCGGTCCACAAATAATGGATCCACAAAAAATACGTAACGGAACCGCTGGCCCCTAATAGAACAGTCCTATTCTTGTTCATAATGCAAATAATAATAAGACATGTTCTATGTTTTTGCAGAACGGACATACTGAAACGAAATGCACGTGGAGTACCTTCCGTTTTTTTGGGGTTTTTTTGCAGACCCATTGAAATGAACGGTTCGGCATACGGTCCACAAAAAAATGGAACGGACACGGAAAGAAAATACGTTTGTGTGCATGAGTCCTAACCATGATTCTTTGCTGTTATCCGGTATTACACGTCGGCAGAATGTCTGAGGTAAGACAACTGGAGTTTAATGCTTCCTCAGAGTATATCCAGGAATGCATGCTTAACTATAAGCACAGAAGTCTTCTCGCCGTGGACGCAACATTCCAGGCTCATGAAAGATCTGCAATGCAGCAATATTGAAGATAATAATTGCAAGGAATCCAAGGAATGTCCCCTCTTGTTTATAACTCCGGATAATACCTTGTTAGGGAAGGAATGTCTTTGTGATCAAGTACATCATTGGTCGGACGTGATCAATGATTCCGCCATGTTCATGAATCATACCCAGCATATATGAGAGAGATTGGCTGGTACAAATGGCGTCCATTACAATTTTACCGTGTCTGTAGTGTCAAAATTTATTTTAAATTAAAATTGAACATTTACATTGTCTGATGGCCCAGGACCCATAAGAAAACAATTACCGTAAGTAGTGCAAACTAACTGGATATGGGGGGGATGGAGGGGGGAAAATAGGATAAAATGGATGGGGGGACTGGAGGTGGAAGGTAAGGCTACTTTCAAACTCGTGTTTTGTGCGGATCCGTCATGGACGGATCTGTTCAGATAATACAACCGTTCTGAAAGGATCCGGTTGTATTATCTTTAACATAGCCAAGACGGATCCGTCATGAACTCCACTGAAAGTCAACGGAGGACGGATCCATTTTCTATTGTGCCAGATTGTGTCAGAGAAAACGGATCCGTCCCCATTGACTTGCATTGTGTGCCAGGACGGATTCGTTTGGCTCAGTTTCATCACTGCAAGCAGCGTTTTGGTGTCCGTCTACAAACAGCCCTGAACGGATCTCACAAACGGAAAGCCAAAACTCCAGTGTGAAAGTACACTCAGTACAACTAGATAGCACTGTATGATTTCATGGGACGTATATGAAACATGACATTGGTAGGTATTCGATATTGCACATCAGATAGTATAAATGGGATAAGTGGCCAAAAAATATCCATATCTCCTTGATAGGAAAGGCCATCGTGTAGATTCCCTCTCTGTGAGCTTTCTTAAATGAATCCAAGGGGACCATATGCTAAGGATGGGTTCACATCGCCGTTTAAATTCTGATATTTTGATCCAGCGTAAGAACTAGGAAGGAGCAGATGGCAATACAAAGCTAATATTTTTTTCAAAGTTTCTTTATAAAATAAAAAAATAACACAATTTGAGTTTGGTATTGCTGTAATCGTGCTGACCCACGCAATAATGGTAACATGTCCGTTTCGGCACACAACGAACACCTTAAAAACAAAACTCAAACAACAATGGCGGAATGGGGTCTGGTTTTTCAAATTTCACCCCACCCCGGTTACCAGTACTAGATATGATAAATTAAATGATGCCATTAAATAGCACAACTTGACCTGCAAAAAATAAGCTCTCAGAGTTATGGCGCTCCGAAGGTGGAAGGACAAACAAAAAAAATGTTTACATGGCAAGGGGTTAATAACGTTTTTTTCTTCTAGGTTCTGGTTTCACATGGACGGTGTACAAACGCGGACCACCGACCCCCTACTAGTACAAGCTCTCCACAGTGCTGTGCCTGAATTACACAACCATAATAGGTGAGCGTCTAATCGACATTCACTTGATTTATACTTCTGCCTTGAGGTTTCTACACTACAGAGCGTCATCTCCTTTTAGTTTATCTTCTAGTTCAAGAATGTACTTGAGCGGGAAAGAGATGCAATAACAGACACAGCTAAAAGACAGACAAGGCTCAGATTTTTTGGAAAAATAAGCAATTTTTTTCAGATTTTTGCTAATTCCTTTAATTTGTGTTTTTGTCAAAACTTTGAATAAAATTTATACATTAAGTGCATTGCATTAGACGGCTTGTTACTACTTCCGTCCACAAAACACAGATGTATGTAAATCCGTGTGGACGTCCAAATGGTGTCTGGGTGCACCCACTTTATTTATGCACCCGCTCACTTGAATAAGCACTGGAAGCAAAAACGGACAAGAACGGTGCACGCATTTTTTATTTTTTTTTGTAACGGACTGTGCCATAAAACAAATGTGTGAACTGAACAAATTCCTTTAATGCATTAATGTGTACATGTACATCACAGATGGGCTGAGAATGTATGGAGTTGTATTGGGGGTAAACGTACTGGAATTGTTTCACAATACATGCACACGACATAACAGCCATCACACGTCCATTTTAAGACCAATGGCAGTCTATAGGGTTATTCACATGGCAGTTTTTTTTGACAGTCAGAGAAAAACGAACGTAAAAAAAAATATAGAACATTTTCTATCTTGTCCGTTTTTCCCTGACCAACTGCTCCCATACAATTGAATGGGTCCTTTCTCTGAAAATCGTCAGTGAAAAAAAAGTCTGTTAAAAATGTACAATTTATCAGTTTTTAACGAACGTTTTTTGTGTGCATGTAGCCTTATCCTTTTTGATGTATGATATTTTTCTAAATAAAGTTTATGTATGGAGCTGTGCCCACTCCATAAGTGACAGGTGCTGGCTGTGTTATATCGCTGACACCTGCCCACAGTTACCAGGATCAGAGAACTCTTAGGCCTCATGCACACAACCGTTTTTCGGGTCCGCATCCGAGGCGCAGTTTTTGCGGCTCAGGTGCGGACCCATTCGCTTCAATGGGGCCGCAAAAGATGCTCCGTTCCGAGGCCCCGCAAAAAAAATATAGCATGTCCTATTCTTGTCCGTTATGCGGACAAGAATAGGCATGTCTACAATGGGCCGCCCGTTCCGTTAATTGCGGATGGAACACGGGCGGCTTCCATTTCTTGCAGATCCGCGGTTTGCGGACCGCAAAAAATGGAACGGCCGTGTGCATGAGGCCTTAAAGAAGACCTTTCATGTGTTTTTTTTTTTTTTTAGTTTAGATAAATACCTTTACTTGCTGATGCTGCCACCCTGACTGTTTCTTTTAAAAAAAAATATTGCTCCTACGCCCGCTGTGCCCCCCTGCTGTTTTCACGCTCAGTATGTTAATACTGAGCATCGGTACAGGGAGGAGGAGACGCCAGGGTTTCTCTATGGGCGTCTCCTTCTCCCTGGCTGTTCCGCAGTACAATCACAGCGGAAAGCGTAACAGCCAAGGAGAAAAAAAAAAAGGTCACCTTCTCCCTGGCTGTGACGCTCTAAAAAAAATAAAAAACATTAAAGGTCCACTTTAAACGGAAGTATTAAAAGTCTAATAACCCTCATCAATTTTACAAAATAAACATAATTGGTATAGCTGTATCTGAGAATGTCCGAACTGTTCAAAGTAAGAGCATTTATCCTGCACGGAGAATGCTATGGCAGAAAAAATATATAAAAATCTAAATGCTTGATTGTTTTTCAGTCAACTCCCCCCTCCCCTACCCCCACACACACACACACAAAAATAATTATTCTAAGTAATCAAAAGCCATATGTACCCCAATGGCGATGCAAACTTAATTTTTTCTTCCAAAGAGAATATCTCTCATACAGTCCTGATCAAAAGTTTAAGACCACTTGAAAAATGGCAAAAAAACATATTTAGCATGGCTGGATCTTAACAAGGTTCCAAGTAGAGCTCCAACATGCAACAAGAAGAAATGGGAGTGAGACAAAACATTTTTTGAGCATTCAATTTAATGGAAACAATGAATAAACTGAAACAGGCTGTTTTTCAGCTGATCAAAAGTTTAGGACCACATCTCCAAAAAAAAACTAAACCCCCCCAAAACAGAAATCCAACTTCCAAACATGAACTCAGTAATGAGTAGTTCCGCCGTTATTGTTTATCACTTCAATAATTTGTTTCGGCATGCTTGATGCAAGCGTTTCCATGAGGTGAGTGGGAACATTTCTCCAAGTGGTGAAGACGGCCGCACGAAGGCCATCTACTGTCTGGAACTGTTGTCCATTTTTGTAAACTTCCCTTGCCATCCATCCCCAAAGGTTCTCAATTGGATTTAGATCAGGGGAACACTCAGGATGGGCCAAAAGAGTGATGTTACTCTCCTGGAAGAAGTCCCTTGTCCTGCGGGCATTGTGTACTGTAGCGTTGTGCTGTTGAAAAACCCAGTTGTTACCACACAGACGAGGGCCCTCAGTCATGAGGAATGCTCTCTGCAACATCTGGACATAGCCAGCGGCTGTTTTACGCCCCTGCACTTCCTGAAGCTCTATTGTTCCACTGAAGGAAAAAGCACCCCAGACCATTATGGCCTCCACTGTGGCGCATAGAAAACATCTCATGTGGGATCTGCTTGTCATGCCAGTAACGTTGGAAACCATCAGGACCATCAAGGTTACATTTTTTCTCATCAGAGAATAAAACTTTCTTCCACCTTTGAATGTCCCATGTTTGGTGCTCTCTTGCAAAGTCCAAACGAGTAGTTCTGTGGCGTTCAAGGAGACGAGGTCTTTGAAGATGTTTTTTGTTTCTGAAGCCCTTCAGTCTCAGAAGCCGTCTGATGGTTATGGGGCTGCAGTCAGCACCAGTAAGGGCCTTAATTTGGGTCGAGGATCGTACAGTGTCTTGACGGACAGCCAATTGGATCCTCCGGCTCAGTGCTGATGACATTTTTTTGGGTCTTCCACTTGACTTTTTTGTTCCATAACCCTCAGGATCATTTAAGAAATTCCAAATGACTGTCTTACTGCGTCCAACCTCAGCAGTGATGGCGCTCTGTCAGAGACCCTGCTTATGCAGTTCAACAACCCGACCACGTTCAAAAAGGGAGAGTTTTTTTGCCTTTGCCATCACAACGTGTGACTACCTGACAGAAAATGGCAATGAATCCACATCTTTGCACAGATTTGGCCTTTTAAAGCCATGTGGTCCTAAAATTTGAATCAGCTGAAAAACAGCCTGTTTCAGTTTAATCGTTATTTTCAGATAATTGAATGCTCAAAAAATGTTTTGTCTCACTCTCATTTCTTCTTGTTGCATGTTGAAGCTCTACTTGGAACCTTGTTAAGATCCAACAATGTAAAATATGATTTTTTGCCATTTTTCAAGTGGTCTTAAACTTTTGATCAGGACTGTATATATAAAAATGAGTTTCTGTCTGTCTGTCTAGACGTTCTTTATGCGCGACCAAACGACTGGAACGATATTCACCAAATTTGGCACACAGGTACATCAGGTGTCCGGGAAAGTTTTAGACTAATATATATATATATATATATATATATATATATTATATATATTACAAATACGACTTCCCTCATATGCCTATATTAACAGAAAAGTTAAAAAAAAATTGCAAAAAGTAAAAAATAAAAGGGGAAACATTGGCTTCATCCATAAGGGGTTAATAGACCCATGTGCTATGCAGGTGCAGTCTGGATAGCAAAAAGACATTGTGTGAATAGGGCCTAAGGGTCTATCCAAAAGCAAATGCCTGACTCAATGGGACTGAACACCAGTGTGAAAACAGCCAAACAACGTACAACAGTTGCAAACATTTTTTTTTTTTACACTTCCCTTATTAAGCATCACATGTACACTAGATACATGCATTTCCAAACATCTGTCATACTTGAAACACTTCTGTGTGTTAGTGAGTCTTTCACTGGATTGAAATGACTTGTCCCATTCCCAAATGGCTGGCACCACCTTGGGACTCCCCTTCTATCAGCCAGAGCAGAGTTCCACTGGAAGGAGCACAATTATGTATTACATGGTCACCTACTTATAGGAGTGCATTCTGTGTCATACAACGCATGGCCACCCACACCTTCCCCAGCAGCAGATGGGAAAACCCCTTTAATGGTCGATTTTCAGTGAGCGCAGAGTCATATTATCTCACCTCTGCTGTATGTTCCACTTCTGGGAATACAGCATACTTCTGAAAAATGATGCCACATTTCTATAAATATGTCCATGTCGTACTGTACATTGAAGGGTGAGGGGCTGCTTTGTTAAAGTCTAAGAATCTGACAAGAGTTATAGCTTAAAGGGAATGCAGTCTAAAATGTATAGTCAATGAAATCAACTTCTTACAATAAACATTTTAGTTTTATTCTGCATTTAAAAGTCTTATATTTCCATATTTACACTGGCCATAAGAGCAGTCACAATAGGCTGATGCTTCCAGTAAGCAGCAGTTCACTTGTCAGCTTTGCCATATGAACTGGGGGAGTTTGAGCAGAGTCATCTCATTTGCATCAGAAGGTGAGTGAATTATTGCTGGAGACTTCGCTACACTATACAAACACATAGAATTCTGTAAGAATCTCCCCTGTCACTCCATGGTCTCTGGGAGAGAGGGCTGAACTCTGTTACTTCCTAGAAACTAATAATCTATCATAATTCTCTGTCAATTAACTCCCATTCTTTGCAGTTGCCATAAAGCAGACCCACCCTACTGCACTGTCTGTACAAACAATACGGGAAGGAAGTGTGTGCTTCCAATACGGCTGCCCCCAAGTAAGTTTTATACGTAAAAAAAGAAAGCATTAAAAACTTGTCCTACAATACAAACTGATCCTCAAAATAGGGTGTAAGTATCACCGTTTCCACTACTGCTGTTCCGGTCCTCACCTCTGGCTACAGCTGTAATGTACATTAAGATAGCACGTGACCACTGCAGCCAATCATTGGCCTCAACAGTCACATGCCTAAATGGGAATTTACACTGCCCAACTGAGCAGGCAATTATTGGGAAGGAATTGTTCTTTCCCAATAACTGCCTGCTCATCAGTGGAGGTAGAGAGCTGCATTTACAATCACGTCTACATTATGAGGGATGGCTACTGCCATTGCTCGTCCTCATACAAATTTCATTGTTTTTGGGCAGCAGATCCCCTTTTACACTGCACAATCCGCTGCCCAGAAGCAATGATTTAGGTGTTCAAATGAAAGATCATTTCATCTCATCTCATGAACAATCGTTTTGCTCATTTATCGGGTGATCTGCGGCACCTTTACAGAGCCCGATTATCAGAAAGGTGTGTTTGCACTAAAGTTCGTTGCCGATAAACCCACCACTGCGGCCTGTAAACTCAGATCTGAGGGGGGGACCAGAGCAGCAGGGCTGGAAACAGCGGGGATTAAGGGATAGGGATGCTTTGTTTTAGACTTTTAAGGCATTTAGAGGCTCTGGGGAGGTTTTGAAATAAGTCAAACACCCCCTTTAGGAAAAAGACATTATCCCTTCTTCTAGACATCTCGGTCACCTGGTTCATTATGGCTGAACCCTTCTGTGCCATCTTTCTTCTTATATAACCAACGTTATATTTATCCAGAAAGAGAAAAACAAAACCTTCTAATTGTCATGAGAGAGAAGGAAATTAACTCCTCGGGGGCTCAAACACAATTACTTTGCTTTCCTATACTCTTCATGCTCCTTGCTTCTTTAAAAGGAGACCCTCTGCTGACATATCTGTTAAGTAACCACTTGCATTCCTCATGTAATAACTATCCATGGGCATATATTCATATAGCTCTCTGTTGTGCCATTCCTCTATTACTCCTATTAAAAGTGTATAAATAAACTGATCGCAGTCGGCAATGAAGGCCACTTTCTACGGAGTCGGCACTGCCAGTGTCAGACTGTGCAGGGACACGCTTCCAACTGTTATCGCCCAGTTATCGGACCTTTGGCGCAGCCTGCTGCAAGTTCATTCATAATCTTCTATTTCGAATAATAGAGAAATGGCACAACTTAGAGCTATATGAAAAGATGCTTTGAATTATTAAATTGACAATGTAAGCAGTGCAGGAATGGTTACAGGTCCTCTTTAGGTAGGTCCCACACAGATGTAATAATGATCCCCTATCTGGTGGATAGTAGATAAATTACTACAACCAGAACACCTTCATAAGTAAACTGCCTGTGTTCGCTCACTTAGTGGATTGTGGACTCCCATTGATTACACCTATTTGCTCTTCCTAAAATGGGAGAATTTGAGAAATCTGACGGACAAACCTCTTTAAAGGGGTTCTCCAAGCTTTCAATATTGATGACCTATCCTCAGGATAGGCAATCAATATCAGATCGGCGGGGTTCTGACGTCCAGCGATCAGCTGTCTGAAGGGAAGGCACACGTCGTTTGTGCCATCCCCCTTCCTATTCACTGCTACTATGTCTATGGCGAGCAGGAAGAGAGACGGCCGGTGCGCTTCTACCTTCATACAGCTGATCGGTAGGGAGGGGGCCGGGTGTCGGACCCCAGCCGACCTGTTATTGATGACCTATCCTGAGGAAAGGTCATCGATATTAAATGCCGGGAGAACCCCTTTTTTAACCATGCATTAAAGGGGTTGCTCGGTTTCCAATATTGATTACCAGGATAGGTTATCAATATCAGACTGGTGGGGGTCCGACTGACAGCAATTTTAAGAGAACGCAGCACTCCTGCTCACTTGAATGGGAAGGAGCAGTTGTAGTAGAAAAGAACGCCTCGCTCCTATATAACAACCTTCCATTGTTGGAAAGCTCTCCAGTAATAGGTATATGAAAAGGCATGTTTTTTTTATTCTTTTTTTTCAACCATTTTGCACACATGCCGATGCATCAAATTGAGCTTCCACCCTCTGGAGGACATGACAGAGCCGTGTTTCCTTAATCACTGCTTCCCTGGCCTAATACAATCTGACGTCTCTGCTCCCGTTCACAGGCTTCCTCCCTATACTCCATGAACAGAAATGGAAAATCAACCATGTCTCATGGGTCCCAAACTACACAGGTAGAACGTCCAGGGGAGCCGGCTTGTGGGATGCTAAATGTCTAGCCACTTCATTACTGGAGCAACCGGCTGAAACATAACATGTTCACTCCAGGCCGTATCCGCTCAGCTGTTAGCCGGCATTGATGGCAGGGATCCAGTGACTGCGCAGTGATCTGCCTGGGCAGCAAAGAGACAGTCTATCGTACCTTCATCTTGCAGGTCTAACCAGTGATACTCACATACAAGAAAGAAAAAAAAAAAAAAAACACGAGTAATGATGTACAAATCACCTACATACATAAACAGCCTGCGAAGTCCCCAAAGTGAGGCATTACCATAGTAACACTGACGGAAAAATGACACCGAATCTATACAAGAAGAGAAAAGGTGGAGCTCACCTACAACAAAAGACAACATAATAACTGGAGAAAAAAGCATCCAAATGAGAAGATGAAGTTCTAGCCTGAAGCCTCAATAGGGAAATGGACCCCTACCTGACAAACAAAACATAGACACAAAAGAACAGGGGACCTGATGTGACAGGTCAACCAATGGTCAAATGAACAATTACATCCCGGGATTGAGCGGGACGTGAGTACTTGACCAGTAAGCGTGAGCCAGATAGAAAGATAGCAATAATACTAAAGACCGTGGCTTGTGCCGTGGTCTAAAAACATGCCATGGAGGCAGAAATAAGGGTAGGTCTTACCGGTGGATGGGCAAGAGGACCAGCCGGTCCAGTGCCCTTAAGGGAGATGTTCACACGTGTGGATGCGTCCCCCAATGGTGGTCACTTTGTGCAGGTGGGCCACAGGGAAGAAACTGTCCCTGATGTTGCCCTACTTAGCCTAAAGCTGCCCTAAAGTGCCTTCTAATACGGGGTCCAATCCCCGCAAGGGGTGGCCCCGTCCGGAACCTAGCCCTAAGAACAGTGACCCTAGATAGCCCTGTGAGGACAGGGAAGAAGACCCTATGGGGCTCCAATGGCCTGGGTCAGCCAATGAAAAAGAGGGAGGGGGATAAAGTACTAGTGTGGATTGATATATAATATCTCATACACTAGTGTGGATAAATACTCTGTGGCCCTACGCGTTTCGTTGGAGAGTAAAAGGATGCTATATATACCCTATGATAAGGGAACAGACGCTGGCAGACGAGCGGCATCTGTACCTGCTGTGCCGCATCTCATGAGGAGAAGTCACATGACCCCCATGCCAAACAGACTCTGGGTCATCTAGGACTATCTAGTCCCGCCAAGTCTGCGGCACCTTGGTACTCTTGCATTTCTTCCCTCCCCTCCCCCATTTCTGTCATGATCATACAGATAGGTTGTGAGTAGGGGAGGCATATTGTACCCTTTACCCCTGTCCCCGGACGAGTTGTGGGGTTTGCCATCGGCAACTACCTATAGTTCCCTTATCATAGGGTATATATAGCATCCTTTTACTCTCCAACGAAACGCGTAGGGCCACAGAGTATTTATCCACACTAGTGTATGAGATATTATATATCAATCCACACTAGTACTTTATCCCCCTCCCTCTTTTTCATTGGCTGACCCAGGCCATTGGAGCCACATAGGGTCTTCTTCCCTGTCCTCACAGGGCTATCTAGGGTCACTGTTCTTAGGGCTAGGTTCCGGATGGGGCCACCCCTTGCGGGGATTGGACCCCGTATTAGCAGGCACTTTAGGGCAGCTTTAGGCCAAGTAGGGCAACATCAGGGACAGTTTCTTCCCTGTGGCCCACCTGCACAAAGTGACCACCATTGGGGGACGCATCCACACGTGCCCATCCACCGGTAAGACCTACCCTTATTTCTGCCTCCATGGCATGTTTTTAGACCACGGCACAAGCCACGGTCTTTAGTATTATTGCTATCTTGCTATCTGGCTCACGCTTACTGGTCAAGTACTCACGTCCCGCTCAATCCCGGGACGTAATTGTTCATTTGACCATTGGTTGACCTGTCACATCAGGTCCCCTGTTCTTTTGTGTCTATGTTTTGTTTGTCAGGTAGGGGTCCATTTCCCAGTTGGGATTCATAATTATCCTATTAAAAGTTAGGTTTTAAAACGTTATTACCCCTTTTTTTCATTTTTTCTGTCTATTTACGAGTAGTCTATTTGGGGGGTGCCCTTGCACCACCCCCAAGGGACCACCCTTTACTATTTGCCTGAAGCCTCAATAGCAATGGATATGTAATTAGCAGATGTAATATATTTTGTTTACAGGGGTTGTCCAGTTTAGAAAACTCATTATCATATACTAAATTAGGAAATACATAGTTGTCACATAAAGGCCTGATCCACAGCCACCATGGTATAGAGCAGAAGGAGCTGAGCAGATCGATATATAGGTTTATGGGAAAAAGAATCAGAATAACTTTTATTTCATTCATTTAAATTTCTGCTCTTTCTACGTTTAGGAGTCTGGTGGGCAGCCTTACTCGGTGACTGATGGCCACCCCTGTATGACTGCATAAAGAAATAGCTGTCAATCACTTAGTAAGACCACCCACCGGACTCCGAAGCATAAAAAAAAGTATAACAAAGCATGCAAATACACTTGTCTATTTTAGTGAGTTCTGGTATTTCCCAGAACATAATAAACTAGCAGAAGAACCCGGCTTCGCATGGGTATATTTAATTTAATGTTTGTATGTGAGGTTATCCACAGTGTTCTCCATCACAGTGACCTCTACAGCATACTGCCCCTTTTATAGTGGCCTCCACAGTCCCCTGCCCCCTTAACAGTGACCTGCACAGTCGCCGCCCTTTTAACAGTGAGCTCCATAGCGGACTGTCCCCTTAAGGCCCCTTTTCCGCGTGGGTGCAATGAGTGAGGTGAACGCATTGCACCCGCACTGAATCCGGACCCATTCATTTCTATGGGGCTGTTCACATGAGCGTTGATTTTCAAGCATCACTTATGCGTTGCGTGAAAATCGCAGCAAGCTCTATATTGTGCGTTTTCCACGCAACGCAAGCCCCATAGAAGTGAATGGGGCTGCGTGAAAATCGCAAGCATCCGCAAGCAAGTGCGGATGCGGTGCGTTTTTCACGCATGGTTGCTAAGATGACAGTCTATTCACTGTATTATTTTCTCTTATAACATGGTTATAAGGGAAAATAATAGCATTCTTTAATACAGAATGCTTAGTAGAAGGTCAATTGAGGGTTAAAAAAAATAATAATAATTAACTCACCTCCTCCCCTTGATAGCGTAGTTGCCGATTTCTTCTTCTTTAATCATGAGCTGCCGGCTAAAGGACCTGTGGTGATGTCACATCACATGGTCCAATCACATGGTCCATCACCGTGGTGATGGACCATGTGATTGGACCATGTGATGAGCTCAGTGACGTCACCACAGGTCCTTTGACAGGTCCTGAAGAAAGAACAGGAGACCGGCAGCTGCGCAGTCAATTGGAGGAGGTGAGTTAATAATTTTTTTCTTTTTTAAGCCCTCAATTGACCTTGTACTAAGCATTCTGTATTAAGAATGCTATTATTTTCCCTTATAACCATGTTATAAGGAAAAATAATTACATCTACACAACACCGAACCCAAACCTGAACTTCAGTGAAGAAGTTCGGGTCTGGGTACCACATTCAGTTTTTTATCACGCGCGTGCAAAAGGCATTGCACCCGTGCGATAAAAACTGAACAAAAGAACGCAATCGCAGTCAAAACTGACTGAAATTGCGTACCTACTCGCGTGGGTTTGCCGCAATGCACCCGGGACGCATCCGGACACGCTCGTCTGCAAGGGGCCTAACAGTAACATCCACAGCACCTGCCCCTTTAAACAGTGACCTCCACAGCATCTGCACCAATTAATAGTTAACTCCACAGCCCCCTGCCTCCTTAAAGGGAACCTGTCACCTCCTAAATGCATGTAAACCCGGCAGCAGTACCTCAGGGTAGCCCGTAGTGTAATACTAATCATACTTTGCATCCTGGGATTTCAACATTGGATCACGCAGTAAAACATGCGCGAGACTTCGGAAAGCAAAGCCAAATTGCGGGCTGTCACTCAAAGGCAAGAGGGGGCGTGGTTACCTTGACTTGAAGCGAGGAGGTCGCTGCCCCCTTGACTTCAAGCTGACATGAAAGTTGGCGAGGACGGATAAAAGATCGTTTTCTGACCTTATGCAGCATCGGAATGCAGGATGAAAAGTATGATTAGTATCATACTGCGGGCTGCCCTGAGGTACTGCTGGCGGGTTTACATGCATTTAGGAGGCAACAGATTACCTTTAAAAGTAACCTTCACAGAGCCCACCCTCTTAACAATGAGCTCCAAAGTGCTCTGCCCTCTTAACAGTGACCTCCACATTGCCCACCCCTTTAACAATGACCTCCACAGCGACCGCCCCCTTTATAAGTGACCTCCACAGTACCCCATCTCCTTAACAGAATTGCCACAATAACCCACCTGCTTAACAGTGACCTCTACAGCACTCCGTCTCTCAACACCGACCTCCATAGCGGACCGTCCCCTTAACTGTCACCTCCGCAGCACTCCGCTCTAGGGTGGCCAGAGGTCCAGTTTTAGGCCAGACAGTCCAGCTTTCAGACTCCCTGTCCTCTGTCCGATGCAGGGCCTGGACGGACACAGGGATGTTCTTTTGAACAGCTCACTCTCAGACAGCAGCACTGTGCTGTGTGAGTGTGAGCTGCAGGGAGAAAGTCACCGTCCCTTCCACCCCTGTAGCCTGCCTGAGGTTGATTTTACCTTAATTTTTAAAATCTCTGCCGGCTGTGGAGTGGGACGACTGTGGCCTAATCGGGGGCGTGGTTTAAAAGATCATCTTTTGAGAGTGGTCTGAGTGGTCACCCTACTTCGCTCCCTTAACAGTGTCATCCACAGCGCCCTGCCCCTTTTAACGCTGTGAAGGAAAATGGCTGGGTTGTTATGGAAACTGTGTGGATGTGGAGACTAAGGGCCTGCGAGCTTCTATTGGCTGATAAGGGACATGTGACTGTGTGTATGGCAGTTGGTATATGAGGAGAAAGACCTGCAAGCTTCTATTGGCTAATGCATTTTTTGGTAATATCTCAAGAACGGTACATGCTAGAGAGCTGAGACCCGGTCTAAAACCTTCCCGGACACCTGATGTACCTGTGTGCCAAATTTCGTGATTGTAAATGTGACGTTGCGGATTCCTTTAGTGGACATACACACACACACACAAAATCAGCTTTCTATATTAGATTATGGAGGATCTTTCATTAGAACTCTATAATGTGCCATTCCTTTGTCATTTCTCCCAGAAATATATGAATAAGTTAACAACTAGGCACAACCAGTTAGGGGTGTGTCCCGACACACCCCGACATTGTCCAATCAGTACTGTCCAGTGTCGGATTGTGTAGGGACACACCCCTAAACAGTCGTGCCCAGTTGTTAACTTATTCATATAATTCTCGGAGTAAAAACATAGGAATGACACAAAGCAGAGTTATAAGAACACAGGCTCCAGAAATGTGAGTTCATAGGAGATGCATCTATTTACTGACTGGTCCCCTTTAAACACTGATGCACATGTATGTACAAGGGGCGACTGGCCATAGACCCTACAGGGAATTTTCCAGGTGGGATGATGCCCATAGGGTCACCCGAGCCCTCCACACTGCCGCTGGCCGGGTACATACCACTGGGAGAACTATTGGGGTGCAGTCACAGGACCATATTCTATTGGGGTGCAGTATCAGGGTGGATTTGATTTAAATCAAACTGATTAAAATCACGATTTAAATCACTAGTCAGTAAGGCTTGATTTAAATCATAGTTTTCTACATAAAGACTAATTCTTGCTGGTATAACTTATAATATGCAAGTAGATGAAGATTTTTAGAATAACTTTTCATATTAGTTTGATTAGGTTGATTCTGTATTCATAGGTTTGTAGAAGTTAGGATTAAAGGGAGTCTGTCATCAAAGTTTCCTTGTACGGCACCACAGTAATTAATGCGCATGCGCCGGCTTCGCGGCGTTAGCCGGCGCATGCGCGTTAATTACTGTGATGCCGTACAAGGAATGGGCATCGCAGTGCGCATGCGCCGGCCGACGGACTGAGTGCGCAGGCGCGGGATCTCGGCGAAACAAGAAGTAAGTAGATGGGCGGTCAGAGGGAAAGAATGGGCGGGGGGAAGCGACAATAAGGCTGAGCTAGCTGGGCACCTACGAGGGTAATGCCGCCCCTGGGCACTTGCGAGCCCTCATTTGCATATGCTACTAAGTTGTTTTTTGCCGGTTTTATAAGTCCAGGATTGCTCATAAAGGTAACGTTTTTATTAACTGTAAGGCTGCTAGAAAACTATGGGAAGGGTTAAAAAGGTGAAACTTTGATGACAGACTCCCTTTAAGGTATTTTTCTCAACTCTGCTCATGTTATAACATTTTTGCTGTGAAGAAGAGGCTTGTGATCTCTGCTGAGTCAAATTCAGTTTTGAGAACTGCAAAAGTCAACCAAGCATCTGTGATAATATCTTGTAGGCAGAGAAACTGCCCAATAATCTTACAAAAACCTCTGGAAGAGCATGACATTGTGAATGGATTAATGGAATTTATTTACCAAAAAAATAAATATATACAGCCTAAGGTCTCATGCACACGTTGTTTTTCTTGGCCTCCGTTCCGTTTTTTTTGCACATAGGATGGGGACCCATTGAAATGCTGATAGCTCATCCGTTTGTGTTCCGCGTCCGTTGTCAGTGTTTCCCTTCAGCAAAAACAAATAGTGCATGTCCTACTTTTTTCACATTTGCGGACAAGGATAGGCATTTATTACAAGGTATCTGTAGAAAAAAAACGGATCCTCCCAAAAAAAACGGATGCCGCATCAGTTTTTTTTGGCGGACGCACAATTTGCGGACGCAAAAAACAACTATCGTGTGCATGAGGCCTTATTCTACATAATTAAAAAACTAATCTTTATTTCATGATGGAATAACCTTTGGATGGTAATATATTTTCCTAAAAAAGCATTTAATATAAAAAAAAAATCTGATTTAAATAAAAAAAAATCTGATTTTTTTTTTTATTTGATTTTTATCCACCCTGCTCCATATCAGAGACAATTGGAGGAGGAAGAGGATTGTGGCAGCTATTGATGGCCACCACAGAGGGACACTTTCTGGGAAGGTATTTGGTTCTGCACTGTGGTATTGCTGACCCTGCCAACTTGTATTGGCCCCATCTACTTGTGTTGCCCCACCTTCTATAATCTGGATCCACCTCCAACATTGGGGCCACTTTTAGTTTTGTTTTATTTGTTCCAGGGCCAATTTAAGCTCCTGTTCTGGCCCTGAAGACCATGCCAAGCGCTATAATGGGTAGTCACATAGACAGTGAATTGAGCGGTGGTCACACATATGCATTACCTTTCCACTGACACAGGAAACTAGGGGACTCTTATTTACCTGAAAGCTGGGGGTGACGGCGTTTGGACCCTCAGCGTTCACATATTTACTGCCTATCCAGTGGACATGTTGTTCACGGTCACTGCGGCTCATCCATACGCACTGTGAATGGGACCAGCCGCTGTACACTTCGGGTGGTTTTTGTGGCAAATGTTTTTGTCCCGATCCCCAGCAGAGTTTTTTCCTATTACTGAAAATCCAGATCGGACTACCTAGATGTGGAGGTACAGTACCCTCAGATGCAACACTTCATCTGGTATGCACCACATCAGTAAACCAGTTTTATTATGCCCAGACAGGTACCTGTGAAGGATATGTTATAACATGCCAGGACATTTATTAGAGAGCGTCCCGGGTTAGTGCCGCTCTCTGCTGTGATGCTTTGCGTCCTATAACTCACGGGTAATGATTGATGTTTCACTGGTGCACAGCGATATATTGTACTGGTTCCAAATTTAATATTTGCATGTGGAATAGCTCTGCAAATAACACGTAGACGATACAATGCGCTCTGTTTTCGATACATTCCACTGGTTCTACATGCTCTCCCATGTGTCTAGACCCTCCCCCCCACTTAATAATAGTAATAGTCGAGAGGATTAAGGAAATACTTTGCTCTGAGAGTCATACGTGTTTGTATGCAGCTGTGCAAATTTAGAGTTCCTAAAACATGCTGTAGCCAGAAAGTCAGATATTGACTCCATTTGACTAGGGCTTCTTTCACACTCCCATTCGTAATTTTGGCAGAGAACAGGCTGACGCAGCTCTCTGGATCTCTGCATGCAGCGGTTTTTGTCCGGCCGAATCCCGACATATTCGCCGGGTAGCAGCCGCAACCCATTATAGTCAATGGGGTTGGCGGGCTCCGGCAATGCAGGATCTAGAGCGCGCCAGCAGGCTGCTGAAACAACGAACCGAACTAGCCTTAAGGGTACAGGAAAAATTCTGGTTTGTGTTTCACTCCCAAGTTTTTTTGGTTTTGTTTTTTTGGTCACAATAGAGATTCAAGCACAGGAACGTGGAAATCCATTAAGAATTTTCCTTTGGCAAAGATGCTTCATACTTTTCTCTGCTAGTGATGCAAGCACCAATAACACGGGTTTGCAAAAATTCTGAAGCTGGACCGATCACTAACACAAGGATACCCAAAAATAATAGCCAACGATGTGAAAGCGGGTTGAATCATTAAGGAGCATCGTACCATCTATAGCTTGATTGAGGTACAACCAGTAGGCTGGGTTTACACGTTGTGGTCGTGTGCCACGTGGTCAATTACTGTGCCACAAAACCGCACAAAATGGGTTTTGTGATGCGGTTGTCGGCCACATGGTTTTGCCAGGTAAAGCACATGGGGGGAATGTATTAAGACTGACGGTAATAAAGACCAAAACCCACTGGCATACAAGACGATAATTCGGGTGTAGTTACGGGAGGTTCGTGCGTCAGAGAATGAAGTGTACGCCAGCTAGGGACATGGTGTAGATTTCTGGTGCGCAATTTGTTAAATGAGTGGGGTCGTGGAGGTCCTGCCCGCAGCTGCCTCCTAAGTCCAGGCACAATTTTTGGCATAAAACGGCACTTTGTGACTTTTACGCAAAATTATGACTTTTGCTTGTCAAAGTCAATACATTTCCTGACTGTTTTTCTGACACATTTCACCTGTAAAACACATGTGGCCAAAACCTATACTTTAAAAATGCATCAACCCGTGGGAAAACATGCAATTTTGCAAAGCAGTAACGATGGCAAACTCTGCAAGCCAAACGCCCGATTCTGACTACCTTTCCACGCTCCTTTATAAATTACTCGCCTATTTCATGTACAAAGTTTGGACACCCTGGATTGCTCATACACAACCCCCAGGCCTCACCCACTGTCTTGTAGCCTGACCTTCACAATTTTAACCACACGCACTTCCACTTTGGAGCTCATGGGGGTGATTGACTAGAAGACAGCTGGTTTTGAATTTCTTCTTTTATTGTGTTCAATTAATTCTCTCATTTACTTTTTTTTTTGTTGTTTGTTTTTTCATCGTATTCTATATATTTTTTGCTCAATTGCCATGGCCCTTTTTATCTATGTGCTTATAGTTCAGTATTTTGAAACTAAGTATAATAGGTTAGTTATCACTGTGTCGACACACGAGTTTGATAGAACCTAACATATTTATATATTTTCAAAACTTTCCTAAATTCCAATAGTAGTACATGTGAGAAAAGCTAAGCATTTTTGATAAATTCATTAAATATTATATTTAATACTTTCATTTCAAAGCCAGAATTGCAGTCAGAACATGTTTACAGACTCCACGACTTTGGCACTAACTGTCCGTGTGGCACACTACAGTAGCATGTGAACCATAACAAAGCCTTGAAATAATGTTTCCAGGTATGTTACCAAAATGAGTTGACTGAACTAAAACCCTAGAACTTTTTAGGACAACTTCTGATTGTTATAATTGGTCAGAGGCACAATGAACAATTAGGCAATTTGCATGAATGAAATTAATGGCTGAGGCTGGGTTCCCAGGTGCAAATTTTATTTGAACGCCAAAGCTGGATACATTCTCATTCTTTCTTTTATACCGTATCTAGGATCAGTTCCTGGCTTTGGCTTCAAAAATTGCATCAAATAAACCTGGACGTGAACACCCAGCCTTGTGGCTCATTCATTTCATAGACAACTGTCGTGAGACGGGAGGATAAAACAGTAAAAGCATTAATCGATTTAACAAGGGTACTTTCACACTAGCGTTTTTCTTTTCCGGCATAGAGTTCCGTCACAAGGGCTCTATACCGGAAAAGAACTGATCAGGCATATCCCCATGCATTCTGAATGGAGAGCAATCCGTTCAGGATGCATCAGGATGTCTTCAGTTCAGTCGTTTTGACTGATCAGGCAAAAGAGAAAACCGCAGCATGCTACCGTTTTATCTCCGGCGAAAAAAACTGACGACTTGCCGGAATGCCGGATCCGGTATTTTTGCCCACAGGAATGTATTAGTGCAAAATACCGGAATGCTGGATCCGGCCTGCGCATGCGCAGACCGGTAAAAATGTGATAAAAGATACAAGACGGATCCGTCTGTCCGCATGACAAGCGGAGAGACGGATCCGTTCTTGCAATGCATTTGGGAGACGGATCCGCATCCGGATGCGTCTCACAAATGCTTTCAGTCACATGCAGATCGGCAGACAGTTCCGACGACGGAACTGCCCGCCGGATCACACTGCCGCAAGTGTGAAAGTAGCCTAGGAAATCCTCATTTAGGGCAGGTTGGCATCACATTAAAAATATATAAAAAAAAATAAAAAAAACAATCCTGCATTTAAATCATAATGTTATGCACATTTGGCGTCTGTTTAAGCGATTTCCATCCGAGATCCATTATTTTAGACGGAAAATAAAGAAATTTTTTTCCCATCTAAAATAACGGATCTCAGACTTAGGGTCCATTCACACGTCCGTTGTTTCTTTCCTGATTTGTTCCGTTTTTTGCGGAAGAGATCTGGACCAGTTCTGTACCCATTCATTTTCAATGGGTCCTGAAAAAAAAATCTGACATTGAGCTGTCCGATTTTTTTCAGGACCCATTGAAAATGAATGGGTACAGAACTGGTCCAGATCTCTTCCGCAAAAAACGGAACAGATCAGGAAAGAAACAACGGACGTGTGAATGGACCCTTAAAGAGATGCAAAATGTGCAAAACTGAGCAAAACAGTTGCAGGATACATTTCCTTATTTTTCTGTTCTTTTGACGGATCAGAAGAACGGAAAAAAATATGGTTCTATAAACCTGGCACACATGATCCTAGCCAATGTTTATGGGTTGCTCCTGCGCAGTGAGGCAGCCTAGGGTGCAGACAGCTCACCGCTCACGTGGCTGCCTGACTGCACAGGCGCAACCCCCGTACATTGTGGGTTGAAACCAGGCTAGCATCACATGCCCTTTGTACAACACCTGATCCTGGAAGTGCCCGCAACATAATGAGATCGGGGAGCGTGGCACTCGCCCGATAAGGTAAAAAAAAAAAATCATCATAATGCAATTGCTGTAAGGCTCAACACTGTGGGCAAGATGAGAAAAATATAACCGGATAACCCCTTTAACTATGTGGCTGGCCCTGTAGTCGGCACCGTTATAGTAGCACTATAATATTGGAACAATTTAAAGGGAACCTGTCACCTGGATTTTGTGTATAGAGCTGAGGACATGGGTTGCTAGATGGCCGCTAACATATCTGCAATATCCAGTCCCCATAGCTCTGTGTGCTTTTATTGTGTAAAAAAAAACTATTTGATACATATGCAAATTATCCTGAGATGAGTCCTGTCCCTGACTCATCTCACCTACAGGACTCATCTCAGGGTAATTTGCATATGTATCAAATCGGTTTTTTTTACACAATAAAAGCACACAGAGCTATGGGGACTGGGTATTGCGGATGTGCTAGCGGCCATCTAGCAACCCATGTCCTCAGCTCTATACACAAAATCCCGGTGACAGGTTCCCTTTAACACCGAAGGTGCACCAAGCTGCACTTACCCTCCACCTTCCATATATACCCAGACGGCAAGAGCTATATATTAATAATTATGTTGCACACGTCTATTTTTGTTTGCCATCGATAAAATGAATATACAATTTTATTTTATTTTTTTGCAATTGCGAGTGAATTGGAACAAACATTACTATGCACATAGACAACGAGGGCAAAAGTGACAGCCAAAATAGCTAGACAGCCTACACTGAGATGTAAACAACACGCTCGCAGCTCCAGGGAAAGAAAGGAAGCAGCTTCGTAACACCTTCTGTACAGCTTCTAACATTTGTCATCAAGTCAAAATATATTCGGCAGCTTCTCACATACACTCTCACCCGGTGTTACAGATTCTTTGTTCTAGGCTGGCGGAGGATTTTCTGGAGTATTTACATAAAACGCTAGCTGTGAGAAGCAGAAGGCCTGACGTAGCAGTGATAGAGGTCAGGGTTAAGTAAACTCCTAAACTTGCCGAGCTTAGGTGTTTAGCTTTCAGGTGGGATCTCTATTCTTATAATGCAAGAAGCTTGTATGTCTAAGGCTACTTTCACACTAGCGTTTTAATTTTCCGGTATTAAGATCCGTCATAGGGGCTCGATACCGGAAAAACACACTTCAGTTTTGTCCCAATTCATTGTCAATGGGTACAAAACTGAACTGAACCGAACGGAATCCTCCAAAATGCATTCCGTTCCATTTAGTTGCGTTCCCATACCGGAGAGCAAACCGCAACATGTAGTAGTTTGCTTTCTGTCCTGGGATGCGGAACAAGACGGATCCAGCACGACCTCCTAATGCAAGTCAATGGGGATGGATCTGTTTGCTCTGACACAATAGAAAACGGATCCGTCCCCTATTGACTTTCAATGGAGTTCATGACGCATCCGTCTTGGCTATGTTAAAGATAATACAACCGGATCTGTTCATAACGGATGCAGATGGTTGTATTATCAGTAACGGAAGCGTTTTTGCTGGACCCTGCCGGATCCAGTGAAAACGCTAGTGTGAAAGTAGCCTTAGGCTGCTGCCACACGATCAGGTTTTCTAATGCAGTTTTTTAAGCCAAAATCAGGAATGGATTGAAAAGAAGTGGAGAAGTGGTATCTGCCTTTAATACTTTCTCTCCTGATATGATCCACATCTAATTTTGGCTTCAAAAACTGCTACCTGCACGTTTGGCAGCAGGCTTAGGCCTCATGCACACAAGCCATACACGATTTTCGGACCCATTGAAATTAATGGGTCAGCATCCGTTCTGCAAAAAATGCAGATCGGATACGAAGCAAAAATACAGTCGTGTGAATGGGGCCTAAGAAAGATAAAGGATATGCACAATGGGGGCCATCACTCTCTTCTGTCAATCCAGCAACCAGATGTTGACTAGTAGATAAGAGTCCTTAAAGCATGAATAAGGCATGTGCCACGGTATGAATAAAAAAAATAATTAATTTGTTTGGTGAAATCCTTCACTCAATCTGGATCTAGGTAAATCTGCAGAAGTAAGAAGACCCTTCAATACAGCCCTACCAGGGCCTTGCATTCAATGTTGTCACAGGTTGGCAGTTCATACATTGTCAGGTGTGACGAAACCAAATCACAGCAGTTAGTATGCAAGGTCAGCCATAAGGCCTCTTTCGGGCGTTGCGGGAAAATGTGCGGGTGCGTTACGGGAACACCCGCGATTTTTCCGCGCGAGTGCAAAACATTGCAATGCGTTTTGCACTCGCGTGAGAAAAATCGTGCATGTTTGGTAACCAAACCCGAACTTCTTCACAGAAGTTCGGGCTTGGGTTAGGTGTTCTGTAGATTGTATTATTTCCCCTTATAACATAGTTATAAGGGAAAATAATAGCATTCTGAATACAGAATGCATAGTAAAATAGCGCTGGAGGGGTTAAAATAAATAAATAAATAATTTAACTCACCTTAGTCCACTTGATCGCGATGCCCGGCATCTCCTTCTGTCTCCTTTACTGAACAGGACCTGTGGTGAGCATTAATTACAGGTAAAGGACCTTTGGTGACGTCACTCCGGTCATCACATGATCCATCACCATGGTAAAAGATCATGTGATGGATCATGTGATGACCGGAGTGACATCACCACAGGTCCTTGACCTATAATGAATGCTCACCACAGGTCCTGTTCAGTAAAGGAGACAGAAGGAGATGCCGGGCTGCGCGATCAAGTGGACTAAGGTGAGTTAAATTTTTTATTTATTTTTTTTTAACCCCTCCAGCGCTAGTTTACTATGCATTCTGTATTCAGAATGCTATTATTTTCCCTTATAACCATGTTATAAGGGAAAATAATAATGATCGGGTCTCCATCCCGATCGTCTCCTAGCAACCGTGCGTGAAAATCGCACCGCATCCGCACTTGCTTGCGGATGCTTGCGATTTTCACGCAACCCCATTCACTTCTATGGGGTCTGCGTTGCGTGAAAAACGCAGAATATAGAGCATGCTGCGATTTTCACGCAACGCACAAGTGATGCGTGAAAATCGCCGGTCATGTGAACAACCCCATAGAAATGAATAGGTCGGTATTCAGTGCGGGTGCAATGCGTTCAACTCGCGCATCGCATCCGCGCGAAATACTCGCCCGTGTGAAAGGGGCCTAAGGAGCTCTCTATCAGGATCTATAACAAATACACTACTCCCTACCTTAACCCCTACCCGCATGAGCCATTTTTCTATATTTTTTTTCCCATCCTCATTTTTAAAGATCCAAATTTTATTTCAGTCAACATAGCCTTATGGATTGTTTTTTGTGGGAACATTTTTTTTTTTTTTTTTATGGTATATGAAATGTTGGGAACGGTTTAAAATTAGGAGACAGGAAAAGTCTGTACAGCACAGATAAAGATCATTATATAGAAAATGCATAGTTACGGCACATGCATTTAGGAGCACTGGTAGGGGTTGTGCCAAGTATGAAAGTTATCTCCTGTCCACAGCTTAGGGGAAAACTGATGGTGGAGGTCCAACCACTGGGACCCCCACCAATTCAGAGCATAGGGACCTTATGTTCCCGCTTATTGAGTGACCGGCCAAGCGTACAGCTCTTGGCTATTTCCGGAATCCCACAGAGAATGAATGGAGCAGCAGGGCACATGCTCAGTCTGCTTCTTCATCAGGGTGGGAATATGGGTCTGCCATTCTTGGGTTCAATCAGGGTTGCAACGGTCAGATCCCCATCGATCAGTTTCATACAGGGAGTGCAGAATTATTAGGCAAATGAGTATTTTGACCACATCATCCTCTTTATGCATGTTGTCTTACTCCAAGCTGTATAGGCTCGAAAGCCTACTACCAATTAAGCATATTAGGTGATGTGCATCTCTGTAATGAGAAGGGGTGTGGTCTAATGACATCAACACCCTATATTAGGTGTGCATAATTATTAGGCAACTTCCTTTCCTTTGGCAAAATGGGTCAAAAGAAGGACTTGACAGGCTCAGAAAAGTCAAAAATAGTGAGATATCTTGCAGAGGGATGCAGCACTCTTAAAATTGCAAAGCTTCTGAAGCGTGATCATCGAACAATCAAGCGTTTCATTCAAAATAGTCAACAGGGTCGCAAGAAGCGTGTGGAAAAACCAAGGCGCAAAATAACTGCCCATGAACTGAGAAAAGTCAAGCGTGCAGCTGCCAAGATGCCACTTGCCACCAGTTTGGCCATATTTCAGAGCTGCAACATCACTGAAGTGCCCAAAAGCACAAGGTGTGCAATACTCAGAGACATGGCCAAGGTAAGAAAGGCTGAAAGACGACCACCACTGAACAAGACACACAAGCTGAAACGTCAAGACTGGGCCAAGAAATATCTCAAGACTGATTTTTCTAAGGTTTTATGGACTGATGAAATGAGAGTGAGTCTTGATGGGCCAGATGGATGGACCCATGGCTGGATTGGTAAAGGGCAGAGAGCTAGAGTCCGACTCAGACGCCAGCAAGGTGGAGGTGGAGTACTGGTTTGGGCTGGTATCATCAAAGATGAGCTTGTGGGGCCTTTTCGGGTTGAGGAGCTCAACTCCCAGTCCTACTGCCAGTTTCTGGAAGACACCTTCTTCAAGCAGTGGTACAGGAAGAAGTCTGCATCCTTCAAGAAAAACATGATTTTCATGCAGGACAATGCTCCATCACACGCGTCCAAGTACTCCACAGCGTGGCTGGCAAGAAGGGGTATAAAAGAAGAAAATCTAATGACATGGCCTCCTTGTTCACCTGATCTGAACCCCATTGAGAACCTGTGGTCCATCATCAAATGTGAGATTTACAAGGAGGGAAAACAGTACACCTCTCTGAACAGTGTCTGGGAGGCTGTGGTTGCTGCTGCACGCAATGTTGATGGTGAACAGATCAAAACACTGACAGAATCCATGGATGGCAGGCTTTTGAGTGTCCTTGCAAAGAAAGGTGGCTATATTGGTCACTGATTTGTTTTTGTTTTGTTTTTGAATGTCAGAAATGTATATTTGTGAATGTTGAGATGTTATATTGGTTTCACTGGTAAAAATAAATAATTGAAATGGGTATATATTTGTTTTTTGTTAAGTTGCCTAATAATTATGCACAGTAATAGTCACCTGCACACACAGATATCCCCCTAAAATAGCTAAAACTAAAAACAAACTAAAAACTACTTCCAAAAATATTCAGCTTTAATATTAATGAGTTTTTTGGGTTCATTGAGAACATGGTTGTTGTTCAATAATACAATTAATCCTCAAAAATACAACTTGCCTAATAATTCTGCACTCCCTGTATTTGGCACATTTGGCACAACCCCTTTAACCACTTCCCGCAACTGTAACGCCGAAAGGCGTCATTGCGGCGGCTCCCCCAGGCTACGCTAACGCCAATAGGCGTCATCTCGCGTGAGCCGAGATTTCCTGTGAACGCGCGCACACAGGCGCGCGCGCTCACAGGAACGGAAGGTAAGAGAGTTGATCTCCAGCCTGCCAGCGGCGATCGTTCGCTGGCAGGCTGGAGATGTGTTTTTTTTAACCCCTAACAGGTATATTAGACGCTGTTTTGATAACAGCGTCTAATATACCTGCTACCTGGTCCTCTGGTGGTCCCCTTTGTTTGGATCGACCACCAGAGGACACAGGTAGCTCAGTAAAGTAGCACCAAGCACCACTACACTACACTACACCCCCCCCCCCCCCGTCACTTATTAACCCCTTATTAGCCCCTGATCACCCCATATAGACTCCCTGATCACCCCCCTGTCATTGATCACCCCCCTGTCATTGATCACCCCCCTGTAAAGCTCCATTCAGACGTCCGCATGATTTTTACGGATCCACTGATAGATGAATCGGATCCGCAAAACGCATCCGGACGTCTGAATGAAGCCTTACAGGGGCGTGATCAATGACTGTGGTGATCACCCCATATAGACTCCCTGATCACCCCCCTGTCATTGATTACCCCCTGTCATTGATTACCCCCCTGTAAAGCTCCATTCAGACGTCCGCATGATTTTTACGGATCCACTGATAGATGAATCGGATCCGCAAAACGCATCCGGACGTCTGAATGAAGCCTTACAGGGGCATGATCAATGACTGTGGTGATCACCCCATATAGACTCCCTGATCACCCCCTGTAAAGCTCCATTAAGATGTCCGCATGATTTTTACGGATGCACTGATAGATGGATCGGATCCGCAAAACGCATCCGGACGTCTGAATGAAGCCTTACAGGGGCATGATCAATGATTGTGGTGATCACCCCATATAGACTCCCTGATCACCCCCCTGTCATTGATTACACCCCTGTCATTGATCACCCCCCTGTAAAGCTCCATTCAGATGTCCGCATGATTTTTACGGATGCACTGATAGATGGATCGGATCCGCAAAACGCATACGGACGTCTGAATGAAGCCTTACAGGGGCATGATCAATGACTGTGGTGATCACCCCCCTGTCATTGATTACCCCCCTGTAAAGCTCCATTCAGATGTCCGCATGATTTTTACGGATGCACTTATGGATGGATCGGATCCGCAAAACGCATCCGGACGTCTGAATGAAGCCTTACAGGGGCATGATCAATGACTGTGGTGATCACCCCCCTGTCATTGATTACCCCCCTGTAAAGCTCCATTCAGATGTCCGCATGATTTTTACGGATGCACTGATAGATGGATCAGATCCGCAAAACGCATCCGGACGTCTGAATGAAGCCTTACAGGGGCGTGATCAATGACTGTGGTTATCACCCCATATAGACTCCCTGATCACCCCCCTGTCATTGATTACACCCCTGTCATTGATCACCCCCCTGTAAAGCTCCATTCAGATGTCCGCATGATTTTTACGGATCCACTGATAGATGGATCGGATCCGCAAAACGCATCCGGACGTCTGAATGAAGCCTTACAGGGGCGTGATCAATGACTGTGGTGATCACCCCATATAGACTCCCTGATCACCCCCCTGTCATTGATTACCCCCCTGTCATTGATCAACCCCCCTGTCATTGATCAACCCCCCTGTCATTGATTACCCCCCTGTAAAGCTCCATTCAGACGTCCGCATGATTTTTACGGATCCACTGATAGATGGATCGGATCCGCAAAACGCATCCGGACGTCTGAATGAAGCCTTACAGGGGCATGATCAATGACTGTGGTGATCACCCCATATAGACTCCCTGATCACCCCCCTGTCATTGATCAACCCCCCTGTCATTGATCAACCCCCCTGTCATTGATCACCCCCCTGTCATTGATCACCCCTCTGTAAGGCTCCATTCAGACATTTTTTTGGCCCAAGTTAGCGGAATTATTATTATTTTTTTCTTACAAAGTCACATATTCCACTAACTTGTGTCAAAAAATAAAATCTCACATGAACTCACCCTACCCCTCACGGAAACCAAATGCGTAAAAATTTTTAGACATTTATATTCCAGACTTCTTCTCACGCTTTAGGGCCCCTAGAATGCCAGGGCAGTATAAATACCCCACATGTGACCCCATTTCGGAAAGAAGACACCTCCAGGTATTCCGTGAGGGGCATATTGAGTCCATGAAAGATTGAAATTTTTGTCCCAAGTTAGCGGAACGGGAGACTTTGTGAGAAAAAAATTAAAAATATCAATTTCCGCTTACTTGTGCCAAAAAAAAAAAAATTTCTATGAACTCGCCATGCCCCTCATTGAATACCTTGGGGTGTCTTCTTTCCAAAATGGGGTCACATGTGGGGTATTTATACTGCCCTGGCATTCTAGGGGCCCCAAAGCGTGAGAAGAAGTCTGGTATCCAAATGTCTAAAAATGCCCTCCTAAAAGGAATTTGGGCACCTTTGCGCATCTAGGCTGCAATAAAGTGTCACACATCTGGTATCGCCGTACTCAGGAGAAGTTGGGGAATGTGTTTTGGGGTGTCATTTTACATATACCCATGCTGGGTGAGAGAAATATCTTGGTCAAATGCCAACTTTGTATAAAAAAATGGGAAAAGTTGTCTTTTGCCAAGATATTTCTCTCACCCAGCAAGGGTATATGTAAAATGACACCCCAAAACACATTCCCCAACTTCTCCTGAATACGGCGATACCACATGTGTGACACTTTTTTGCAGCCTAGGTGGGCAAAGGGGCCCATATTCCAAAGAGCACCTTTAGGATTTCACAGGTCATTTTTTACAGAATTTGATTTCAAACTCTGCTGGGTGAGAGAAATATCTTGGCAAAAGACAACTTTTCCCATTTTTTTATACAAAGTTGGCATTTGACCAAGATATTTATCTCACCCAGCATGGGTATATGTAAAAAGACACCCCAAAACACATTCCTCAACTTCTCCTGAATACAGAGATACCAGATGTGTGACACTTTTTTGCAGCCTAGGTGGGCAAAGGGGCCCATATTCCAAAGAGCACCTTTCGGATTTCACAGGTCATTTTTTACAGAATTTGATTTCAAACTCCTTACCACACATTCGGGCCCCTAGAATGCCAGGGCAGTATAACTACCCCACAAGTGACCCCATTTTGGAAAGAAGAGACCCCAAGGTATTCGCTGATGGGCATAGTGAGTTCATGGAAGTTTTTATTTTTTGTCACAAGTTAGTGGAATATGAGACTTTGTATGAAAAAAAAAAAAAAAAAAAGAATCATCATTTTCCACTAACTTGTGACAAAAAATAAAAAATTCTAGGAACTTGCCATGCCCCTCACGGAATACCTTGGGGTGTCTTCTTTCCAAAATGGGGTCACTTGTGGGGTAGTTATACTGCCCTGGCATTCTAGGGGCCCGAATGTGTGGTAAGGAGTTTGAAATCAAATTCTGTAAAAAATGACCTGTGAAATCCGAAAGGTGCTCTTTGGAATATGGGCCCCTTTGCCCACCTAGGCTGCAAAAAAGTGTCACACATCTGGTATTGCCGTACTCAGGAGAAGGTGGGGAATGTGTTTTGGGGTGTCATTTTACATATACCCATGCTGGGTGAGAGAAATATCTTGGCAAAAGACAACTTTTCCCATTTTTTTATACAAAGTTGGCATTTGACCAAGATATTTATCTCACCCAGCATGGGTATATGTAAAATGACACCCCAAAACACATTCCTCAACTTCTCCTGAGTACGGAGATACCACATGTGTGACACTTTTTTGCAGCCTAGGTGGGCAAAGGGGCCCACATTCCAAAGAGCACCTTTCGGATTTCACTGGTCATTTTTTACAGAATTTGATTTCAAACTCCTTACCACACATTTGGGCCCCTAGAATGCCAGGGCAGTATAACTACCCCACAAGTGACCCCATTTTGGAAAGAAGAGACCCCAAGGTATTTCGTGATGGGCATAGTGAGTTCATAGAAGTTTTTATTTTTTGTCACAAGTTAGTGGAATATGAGACTTTGTAGGAAAAAAAAAAAAAAAATCATCATTTTCCGCTAACTTGTGACAAAAAATAAAAAGTTCGATGAACTCACTATGCCCATCAGCGAATACCTTAGGGTGTGTACTTTCCGAAATGGGGTCATTTGTGGGGTGTTTGTACTGTCTGGGCATTGTAGAACCTCAGGAAACATGACAGGTGCTCAGAAAGTCAGAGCTGCTTCAAAAAGCGGAAATTCACATTTTTGTACCATAGTTTGTAAACGCTATAACTTTTACCCAAACCATTTTTTTTTACCCAAACATTTTTTTTTTATCAAAGACATGTAGAACTATAAATTTAGAGCAAAATTTCTATATGGATCTCGTTTTTTTTGCAAAATTTTACAACTGAAAGTGAAAAATGTCATTTTTTTGCAAAAAAATCGTTAAATTTCGATTAATAACAAAAAAGTAAAAATGTCAGCAGCAATGAAATACCACCAAATGAAAGCTCTATTAGTGAGAAGAAAAGGAGGTAAAATTCATTTGGGTGGTAAGTTGCATGACCGAGCAATAAACGGTGAAAGTAGTGTAGTGCCGATTTGTAAAAAAGGGCCTGGTCTTTAGGGGGGTATAAACCTGTCGTCCTTAAGTGGTTAAAGAGGACCTGTCCCCGCCCTGACAGGTCTGTTTTAACAGCTTCATGCATTCCCCATGTAATTACAATTCTGGAGCATCTATTCTTATGGCTCTATATTGTGCCATTCCTTTATTATTTCTACCAGAAGTTATGAATGAATTGCTATCAGTCTGCAGTAAGGGTACAGAGGGGAGGTAACCAGTTGGGGGGGTGTCCCTGCACAGTCTGACAATGGCAGCACTGATTGGATAGAGTGAGACTGTTACTGGTTACCTCCCCTCTGTACCCTTACTGCAGACTGCTAGCAATTCATGTCTTCTATTAGAAATAATACAGGAATGGCACAACATAGAGCCATAAGAATTGTTATTACATGGGGAATGCATGTAGCTATTAAAACAGGCCTGTCAGGAGAGGAGACAAGTTCTCTTTAATATAAAACCAAAATGGCCACTACTTATGCAATCATAGATTGTCATGCAATTTATATACAGTACAGACCAAAAGTTTGGACACACCTTCTCATTCAAAGAGTTTTCTTTATTTTCATGACAGGTGTGCCCTGTCAGGTTTAATAAGTGGGATTTTTTGCTTTATAAATGGGGTTGGGACCATCAGTTGCGTTGAGGAGAAGTCAGGTGGATACACAGCTGATAGTCCTACTGAATAGACTGTTAGAATTTGTATTATGGCTTGAAAAAAGCAGCTAAGTAAAGAAAAACGAGTGGCCATCATTACTTTAAGAAATGAAGGTCAGTCAGTCAGCTGAAAAATTGGGAAAACTTTGAAAGTAAGGGCTATTTGACCATGAAGGAGAGTGATGGGGTGCTGCGCCAGATGACCTGGCCTCCACAGTCACCGGACCTGAACCCAATTGAGATGGTTTGGGGTGAGCTGGACCGCAGAGTGAAGGCAAAAGGGCCAACAAGTGCTAAGCATCTCTGGGAACTCCTTCAAGACTGTTGGAAGACCATTTCAGGTGACTACCTCTTGAAGCTCATCAAGAGAATGCCAAGAGTGTGCAAAGCAGTAATCAAAGCAAAAGGTGGCTACTTTGAAGAACCTAGAATATGACATATTTTCAGTTGTTTCACACTTGTTTGTTATGTATATAATTCCACATGTGTTAATTCATAGTTTTGATGCCTTCAGTGTGAATCTACAATTGTCATAGTCATGAAAATAAAGAAAACTCTTTGAATGAGAAGGTGTGTCCAGACTTTTGGTCTGTACTGTATTAGAGCCCAAACGGGCAAATCTATCTACTGCTATATTCGTAACTTAAAGTACATTTGCCATTATGGAGATCGATAAAGTCTTATTTCTTTCACAATGCAAGGACTTGTATCTCAAGATGATTTTAATCTATTAAAATGGAGACACTATTTTAATTATTATTATTTTTAACCCTTATATGTGTTGGTATTTTGGAGGCAATAAGCTCCCTTCCTTTCTTCTCGTTATGTCCCTTTTCTCCTGTATATTGCCCATTTTAACATTCTGTACCCTGTGATTTACCTTGGTATATAAGAATTTGTTTCTAATGGCACCGCTCTCCCTTCTGTACCTTAAACTATACAAAAGCAATGCTCAGAACAGGCAAGAAATTATTTTCGACTTCAAAGACCTGCTGAAGAGAGAGATAATAGAGGCAGAAGAATTAACATTCAGATAAAAGGTCTTCCCAAGTCATATGAGAAGGAAGTTTTGATGACTAGTTTGCAATCAATTATTAATGGAGGTACCAGCTCCCACACAGTCTTCCTTTATAGCCATTTAACATATCTACAGAGCTCAGAGCTGAACGGCCACAACCAAAAATCTGGGAAGACATCATTTGCTGCCGGCAGAGAGCTGGCAAAGAAGAGATCTTTATCAGGTGCTATAAAATAAAGAAGGACACTCTGAATGCTCACCCACTGCTCCCAGGCCTAAAAGGGGTTGTCCAGCCGTTAATATTGATGACCTATCGTCAGGAAAGGTCAATACCTGATCGCCGGGGGTCTGACACCCGGCACCCCTGCCAATTGGCCATGTGAGCACTGCTTCCTCCATTACACTGCATGTAGTCTCGGATGTACAGTGTAAAGTGAATGGAGCGAGTGCTTGTAATTACAATACGCCAAGGCTCCCCAGGAGACGACGCATATTGCAAAAACCAGGAAGCGGGCGCCGCCTCCTCGTCAAACAGCTGATCAGCAGGGGTGTCAAACCCACGCCGATCAGATATTGATGACCTATCCCGACGATAGGTCTTCTTCAATATTAATGGCTGGACAACCCCTTTAAGGTCTTATGCTAACCTTGCAGAACTGGTCACTATTTTGCATCACTATTTTCAAACCAAAAATCAGGAGTGGATGCAAAGTCAAGATGTATAAACCTTTTCATCATCTAGTTTTAGATTCCAAATAATGATGCAAAGTATTTACTAAATCTGCAATGAAAGAATAAGCCTCAAAAGGTAATGAACACATGCTCAAATAACAATTACTTACTTCATAAATGACCCACATTTTTCAGTCTATCAGAAACCCTTTTTTTCCCCCCAAAAGTGGGAGGGAAATGGCAGTGCGTCTTATAGTCTGAATGCTAATAACTGCTTTGATTATGGAAACGGTCATCAGCATGCAGGAGATGCGGACAGCGGTGATGGAAGCGCTGCGCTGGCTCTATTCACCCTCCCTGGTCTTTTTCCAGGCCTGTCCTGACCGCATGCAGAGTCAGGATGTAGTGTACGTAGGCACTCGCACAATGACCTGATGCTATGTGATGTCAGGTCACAGTGCAGCGCGGGCCGGAAGAAAAGCAGGGAGCTGGGAGTCCTCGATCTGGAGTGTGGGAGCGCCACCCGGAGCAAGCATGGTAAGTTTTTTTAATTTTTTTATGTCTGATCTGTGGTCTGATGGAGGTCTGAGCAGAGGCTGGGGGGTCTGATCTGAAGCTGATGGAAGCTGGAAGGTCTGATCTGAGGCAGATTGAGACTGGGGGTCTGATCGTAGAATGGGGAGGGTGAGGTCTGATAAAGAATCGGAGTCTGGTTTGGGGGTCTGATCTGAGGTGGGATGAAAGTTATATATATATATATTTTTTTTTTTTCCTCCTCTAAATCCTAGGGATGTCTTACAGTCAAGTGCGTCTTATAGTCTGAAAAACATGGTACATAACCTAGCCAAACATTCTTTCTTTGTAACATTTTTCCTATACCTGCGTTTTTCAACATTTAGGCTCACATTTCGTTTTGAGCCCATGTTCGAGGTATACATCCAGAGGCTTTCGCAATGTATACCTCCGACATAACCCCCTGTATAACAATACAGTTGGATATGTTGCCCATAGGCTTCCATATGGGGAAAAATAACGTTATTTTACTTTTGTTGTTTTAAAACCTGTCTAGGCAGCATCTTATATTTTATGGGTCTTGGACAACCCCTTTAAATAACAAAAAGCAAAGGGTGTCACTAAATGCAGCAATATCACACATTGTTACTACAGCTATAGCGTGTAATAGCAGACCCCTGGCAAACGTTGAATCTCACACATAGTTTTAGAGGGTGGGACACTGCCATGGCTACATCCAAGTCTTTACTGCAAACTGAACATAGTACATAAAGGAGTCGCATGTTACCATGTTATTTCAAGAAAACAAAAAACATAGGTACTGCATAAAATAATTTAAAATAAATAACCGATACAGGCAGCCATTAGAAACCCCACTTTTCTCAGTAGGACACATTACAAGTTATGACATAATAAGAGCTGTGTCACCTTGCAATAAAGGAGACGTGTATAGGAGGAAGATATGAATAGCACTGACCCAGACATTAGGTTATGCAAGTAATCGAACTGGATTTAACACCCAGTAAAAATAGATCCATCTACTGACATGAGGTTCCCTGAAAATACAAAATGATGGGACTTCAGGGCCTGAAAATGATCCTCAACTGAGATATATATATATAACCAGATTTCCTAGTGGTTAAGCTACATTGCTGCAGACTTTAATAAAGGCCATCTGTCAGCAGATCTGTACCTATGACACTGGCTGACCTGTTCTATGTGGGCTTGGCAGCTGAAGACATCTGTGTTGGTCCCATGTTCATTAGGTGCCCGCATTGCTGAGAAAAACTATGTTTAAATATATGCAAATGAGCCTCTAGGAGCAACAGGTCACAGATGATGCAGAGAAAAATGTATGACTTTGTAAGTAAAAAGGAAGGTGGCCGTGGACCCCAATAGTCAAAAGTATTAACAAGGAGAACATGGCGATTAACAATACTTTTTTTTTTATAGCTAGTGTAGATCTTGGGGGTCACTTTATATGATGACTCCCTTTACCAGTTTGTAGTGTAAAATGGTGCCGGACCCCGCTTTGCGACTTTAAATGCATATGCGCCTAAATTTAGGCTCACACATCGTTTTTATGCTGCCCTCAACACTGGGCCCCGGCGTAAATGGCAACTGAAATCTACTCAAGTCGGGCTGGAATAGATATGAATTTAGGAGCACAGACTGGCGGAGGATGCACCTAATTATGACGAGGTGCAGGTGCATCCCAGAGGATATCAAGGACATTCACTGATAAATGACCACCTTATTTCTTCAATCTTGCACAGCTGAAAATGTGGCACATATGTTGAGGCCTACACCAACGACCTCTTTTACTCAGACTGGCCTAAAAAGTGCCAGCCTTAGTAAATGTGGGCCATAGAGGGTCATTTATTAAGAAATATATGCCACTTTTTGGCGTACTTAAGGCGTAGATTTTGTCGCAAAGGGGCCAGCTGTCTCATTTACTATGCCAGTTTATGGGGAGCTGGCATAGTTTAAACACTGTCGCATGGCCAAGTGACAAAGTTATGTAGAGGCCCGCGTCTCACATAAATCGCCGGTCTTAAAGGGGTTATCCAATGGTATAATTATAAAACATGCCCATGCCCCTCATACAGATTATACTTACCCCGCGCCCCGTCACTCCTGTTCCCCGCAAGACCACCACTGCACTACCTAGCCTCACCCGCGATGTTAGGGCAGCTCGCCCCCGTCCCGACCTGCTACTGGCTGCTCCCCCCCGTCGCCGGATGTTTTGATCCACGCGACGGAGAGAGGCAGTGGCGACCGTGCGGGGATCAGGAGCGACGCGGGTGCCGAGGAGCAGTGTAAGTACAACCTATAACCTTTTCAAAAGGATACACCCAAACAGAAAAAACTTTCGACTGAGTATCTAAAATATGCTTAAAGAAGAAGAAAACTTTAATCCAATCACAATTTTTTTAACACTGTGAATCGTTTTGCGCACAATGGTGATAAAACTGAAGCAGCGAGTATCCTCTAAATAACTGGCTCTTTATATAGTAAGCCATAATCAGCATGTTCTACTTCTCTGGTATTCCCATACTTGACGAATGTTTCCATTTTTAGAGAGCTCATAGTACTAAACCCCCTTCTTTCTCATCAGCCGCAGCTCCTGAATCTGGTCATCGTCGCAAGAAATAAAACAAGCATCTCTCCAACACTTTGCAAGAGAAGGACCTGACACTGACAAAAAAATAATAATAATTGATCTCAGACGTAAATGGCTAAAAACAGATGCAAAATGTGCAACGGATGCAACAGAATCCTGTTTTTTTTTTGTTCTTATGATGGTCAGAAGAATGGAAAATGAAACGCCATAATGAACTATATTCTCTCGTCATATGGATGACGACCCAGCTCCTGATGCCAATACACCCCCTAAGTCCATAGAAAAGCCACTCCGGGGCATAATGCTAAACATAGACCCCAGAAATGGTACCAGACACGTCTGGTGGGAGATGACTACAGAGAGAATAAAAAGCTTAGGTGGAAAAATTCAATTTGCCGAATCCATCTGGTGACAGATTATGTTACGGGAGAGTTGGGAGCTTCCCCTACACATTAGATTGTCAGCCGACCCCACCAAAAATGGCAGGTATGTTTCTAAGCCCTGTGGGGGTATACAAATGGCAAAATTGGAAGCCATTCCAAGAATCCCAGATGTCAACCCACTGGCACGAGCAATCGTATTGCGGAAGCACAAATAGGAGTCAAAGCCTAACTTTCTAACTACGTAGATGCCCGGCCATTGCACCAGCATGTCACCTGCTGCATATGGCGTGTATTCACTCCTGAGTCTGCACCATACATACACAGCAGTTGGAGGGAGCGATTTCCCATCTGCACCGAATATTTATGCTGCAAGGCAGAAATGGGGTTCATTGTAAAACAGATAGTTTTAGGCTCCTTTCACATCACCGTTTCTCCTTTCCGTTCTCCGGCTCCGTTGAGGAGCGGGAAAACGGAAAGGACGCATTCTGCAGATAACTGAGCGTAACGGAGCCTAAAGACCTCATAGACTATAATGGGGTCCGTTCGGTGTCCGCTCAGAATATGATTTTTGAGCGGAGACGAAAGTCCTGCATTCATGAATCTCGTCTCCCTTAAAAAAATCATATTCAGTTATCTGCAGAATCCGTCCTTTTCGTTCTCCTGCTCCTCAACGGAGCCGGAGAACGGAAAGGAGAAACGGTGATGTATAAGGAGCCTTATATCCTCGAAATAATGGTTGCAAATGTAGCAAATATAAGAAAAAGTATAATAAATGTACCTTTTAATTCTAGTTCCCTTACCACAGTGATTAGCTGTTGCAGTCGCGTGACACCATCATCCGTGTAGGACAGAACAATTATTAACCCCTTCGTGTCCACGCGCATTTAAAAAAAAAATAATGCATTCCAAGAGCTAGAACTTTTTTGTTTTTCATCAATGCACTTGTATGAGGTCTTATTTTATGCAGGACAAGTTATAGTTTTTAAATGCACCATTTTAAGTACATGTAATGATTGATTAACCCCTTCCTGACACATGACGTACTATTACATCATGGAAGCCAGTGACTTCCCTCATTTTTGAAGGTGATCGGGCGAGCTCCTGAGCGGTGCGCGCCAGATCACTGCAGGGGCTCGGCAGTCACTGATAGCCGGGCCTATGCTGTATCCGCCAGCATTGCTGTAAAAGCAGATGCCAGCGGATTAACCCCTCAGGGCTCCAGATGGCGACCAAAATGGTCGCCAATGCGACTTAGAATTTACAATTGGCAACATGACTTTTTAGTCTTGTCGCCATTTGCGACTAGACCCGCTGCCGCAGCTCTGCAGTTGAATACAGCGGCGGGGCACAGGAGCTGATAGTTCTCTGCCCCGCCGCCGATGTTCTTCTCAGCAGCACAGTGGAGGAGCTGCCACCAATAAGGAGAGAGACAGGAGGAGGGGGAGGGGAGGGGCTGTGGCCACAGCCACTGGTGCAGTACCTGAGGGGTTAACTGCAGCGGATCGCAGCTCCCTGTCATAGAGGTCGGATGCCAGCTATTTGATTCCGGCACCCGCCTCCTGTATTTGCATTAATAGGTCAGTTATCTTCATTGGTGGCGCAGTGCGCCCCCAACACCCCAGTATAATAAACATTGGTGGCGCAGTGGCCACAGCCCTTCCCCTCCTCCTCCTCCTGCATGGATGTGACGTCACCACATGGATGTGACGTCACCACAGCTCAGTCAAAATGACTGAACTGAAGACATCCTGATGCATCCTGAACGGATTACTCTCCATTCAGAATGCATGGGGATATGCCTGATATACGCCTAAAATATTAAGTTTAAATCCCCCCTTTCCCAATTTTACATATAAAATATATAAACAATAAATAAACATATTACATAGCACTGTGTCCGAAAAGCCCAAACTATTAAAAAATATCTCCTATGCGGTGAGAGCGCCGTAACAGAAATAAACAAATAAAAACCATGCGATAGCAAAATTTTGATTTGGTTTCGATTTGGCGACTAAAAATTTAATTTGTGGGGGATTCAGTCAGCACAACCCTGTATGCAGGTGCACATCGCTATGGCGAAATACACATACAAACGCAAAAACACAAATGCAATAGCACTCTGCAACCAGCACTCTGCCCTGCCTCTATGCTGGATGTTGAATGAGGCATTGGTGTACATTTTGGCCAAAGCGTAATAAGCCACTCACCACGTCAAGGTCGCCTCTATGAGTGGTCCCTAACACTAGTTCCTACCTGTTTATGGGCCATGATAGCCACACAAAGTCCAGGGAGCGCAGGTACAGCATGCACGCCAGGCACACTCTGCTTTTAACCCCGTCCGGTGTCGTGACAGCTTTCATCGGATCCAGGGATGCAAGTACCAACATGCATGCTGAGCCCACTATATTTGTGTATGTTTCTTTGTGTGGCTATCATGGCTCATAAACAGGTAGGAATTAGTGTTATGGACCACTCATAGAGGCGACCTTGACGTGGTGAGTGGCTTATTACGCTTTGGCCAAAATGTACACCAATGCCTCATTCAACATCCAGCATAGAGGCAGGGCAGAGTGCTGGTTGCAGAGTGCTATTAAAAATTGAATTTGGCTCCTAAATTTTTCAGTTCAGGAGCCAATGGCTATTAGGTATTTTTTTTTGTCTGGAGCACTGCCCCTTCTATGCCACGGTCCGAGCTAACCGCAACAAAGGGGTTTGCTGCGGGTGAGGGAGCCCATCGAGTGTGGCGGGGACCGAATGGGTGACAAGGCAGCCCGATGCCATGCAGAGGCTGCCCAATGCCTTTCGCGGCATCGGGACCTGCCTTTTACGGGGGCCAAGGAGATCCAGCTCTGTGTAATACACTAATAGGCAATGCATTACAATACAGATGTAATGTAATTCATTGCAGAAGGGATCAGACCCCCAAAAGTTTAAGTCCCATAGTGGGACAGAAATAAAGAAAAAAAAAGAAAAGAAAAAAATATCAGGTATCGCTGCGTCCGTAACGACCGGCTCTATAAATATATCACATGATCCACCCCGTCCAAAAAGCACCATAAAAAAATAAAAATAAAAATGTCAAAAAAAGCCATTTTTGTCACCTTACATTACAAAAAGTGCAATACCAAGCAATCAAAAAGACATATGTCCCACAAAATGGTACCAATAAAAGTCACCTCATCCTGCAAAAAAAAGAGACCCTACATAAAAAAACGCTAAAAAAAAACAAAATAAAAAACAACTATAGCGCTCAGAACATGGAGACACTAAAACATCATACTTTTTTTGTTTCAAATATGCTATTATTGTGTTAAAGTGAAATAAAAAAAAGGTAGACATATTAGGTATCGCTGCGTCCGTAACAACCAGCTCTAAAAACATATCACATGACCTAACCCCCTCATGTGAACACCGTAAAAAAATGTATTAAATAAAAACTGTGTCAAAAAAAGCCATTTTTTGTCACCTTACATCACAAAAATTGCAACACCAAGCGATCAAAAAGGCGTATGCCCCCCAAAATAGTACCAATCAAACCATCACCTCATCCAGCAAAAAATGAGACCCTACCTAAGACAATCAGTGAAAAAAACAAAAAAAAAAAACGGATTTTCAGACAATGGAGACACTTAAACATCTTTTTTTTTGTTTCAAAAATGCTATTATGTAAAACTTAAATAAAGAAAAAGTAAGAATATTAGGTATCGCCGCATCCGTAACAATCTGCTCTATAAAAATGTCACATGACCTAACCCCTCATATGAACGCTGTAAAAAATAAATAAGAACTGTGCCAAAATTACAAATTTTTTGGTGACCTTGCCCCATAAAGTGTAATAATGAATGATCAAAAAAATCATATGTACCCAAAAATGGCACCAATAAAAAAGTCAACTATTCCTGCAAAAAACGAGCCCCTGCACAAGACGCTCGGCAGAAAAAAATAAAAATAAATAAGGCGTTCAGAAAATGGAGACACAAAAACATAATTTTTTCAAAAATGCTTTATGTAAAACTGAAACAAAGAAAGTAGACATATTTGATATCATTGCATCCGTAACAACCTGCTCCATAAATATAGCACATGATCTAACCTGTCAGATGCACGATGTAAAAAATAAAAACGGTGCCAAAACAGCCATTTTTTGGTTACCTTGCCTCACAAAAAACGTCATATAGAGCAATTCAAAATCATATGTACCCCAAAATAGTACCAATAAAACCGGCACCTTATCCCCTAGTTTCCAAAATGGGGTCACTTTTTGGGAGTTTCTACTGTAAGGTGCATCTAGGGGGGCTTCAAATCGGACAGGGCATCTAAAAACCAGTCCAGCAAAATCTGCCTTCCAAAAACCACATGGCGCTCCTTTTCTTCTGCGCCCTGCCGTGTGCTCTTACATCAGTTTCCGACCACATGTGGGGTGTTTCTGTAAACCGCAGAATCAGGGTAATAAATATTGTTTTGTTTTCTGTTAACCCTCGATGTGTTAAAGAAAAAAATTGATTAAAATGGAAAATCTGCCAAAAAAGTGAAATTTAGAAATTTCATCTCCATTTTTCTTTAATTCTTGTGGAACACCTAAAGGGTTAACACAGTTTGTAAAATCCGTTTGGAGTAAGTTAAGGGGCGTAGTTTCTACAATAGGGTCATTTATGGGTGGTTTCTACTGTGTAAGCCCCACAAAGTCAGAACTGACCTGGTCCTTAAAAAGTGGGTTTTGGAAATTTTCTTAAAAATTTTAAGAATTGCTTCTAAAATTCTAAGGCTACTTTCACACTTACGGCAGAGTGATCCGGAAATTAGTTCAGCCGCCGGACAGCATTTGCAGACTGATCCGGATCAGTCTTACAAATGCATTGCAAGAACGGATCCGTCTCTCCGTATGTCATCCGGAGAAACAAACCGGAAGAATGGATCCGGCATTGCGGTATTTTTGATGCCGGATCCGGCACCAATACATTTCAATGTTAATTAATGCCGGATCTGGCATTCCGGCAAATGATCCGGAATTTTGGACGGAGATAAAACCGCAGCATGCCGCTGTATTTCCTCCATCCAAAACGCAGTTTAGTGACTGTACTGAAGACATCCTGATGCATCCTGAACTGATTTCTCTCCATTCAGAATGCATTAGGATAAAACTGATCAGTTCTTTTCCAGTATTGAGCCCCTAGGACGGAACTCAGTGCCGGAAAAGAAAAACGCTAGTGGGAAAGTACCCTAAGACTTCTAACGTCCTAAAAAATAAAATGACATTAACAAAATGATGCCAATATAAAGTAGACACATGGGGAATGTTAAGTAATATATATTTTATGAGGTATCATTGTTTTAAAAGCAGAGAAATTGAAATATTGAAAATAGCACATTTTTCAAACTTTTGGGTAAATTTGTGATTTTTTTCATAAATAAAGGTGAAATGTATTGACTCAGATTAATGACTGACTGTCATGAAGTACAATGTGTCACGAGAAAACAATCTCAGAATGGCTTGGATAAATATAAGTGTTCCAAAACTATTACCACATAAAGTGACACATGTCAGATTTGCAAAAAATGGCCTGGGCAGAAGGGTGAAAAAGGGCCCGGGGAAGAAGGGGTTAAAGCAAGCTGTTTAGCTAAAAAACCCTTTGTTTACGTCAGTAAAAAGGCGTATTAGTGGTCACTAAGGGGTTAAACGAGGGCAACAGTACAACGCCATGTTTAAAAGTTAAGTAAAATGGATTTAAATGGTATTTCATTCATTTTTTTGTTCTACATATGGACAGGTTTGCAAGAATTTTGAGGGGTTGGATAAAATAATAGGTTATTGAATAAGAGTACGTCGAATGGTCTGATTTCTAGATGCAGGTTTTGGAAGCCAAAACCAGAGGGTGAATAAAAAAAAAAGTTATAATCAGTCCTTTAAACTTTCTTTACGTTTATCATCCATTCCTGATTTTGGCTTCCAAAAATGCATCAGGAAACCTGACCGTGTGGCCGTACCCTTACCTGTATAGCATATTGGTATTGAAGGCACCTCGGCAGTCAGGAACTAGTATCACATGGCCAAAACATGCAATACATGATGATAGCAGGCGACCACTTCTTAAAGAATTACATCTGCCGGCAACAGTCATGATACAAACCAGGACAGTCATGGAGATTTCAGCTGACCGTGCATTCCCTTCTACTTCTCTCAGTAACTGTAATAACTATTCTGCTAAATGTGGCTATATCAGCATAGACTTTGCACTGCACATCATAAATCCTAAATTCTGTACATTTTTCAAGCCGTTGATACTGTGCTTGCTCTATTTCACTTAAAAGAGGTTTTCTGGTTTGCATCAACATCCTTTAAAATAATCATTTATGAAGGTAGCTGTAATCTTGTGATGTATTTCCTATACCTTTACTGCTCCCATTCTGGGCTGTGGTCACATGACCATGTCCATGCAGCTCTTCCTTATTTCCTGTGATGTCACGTCCATGGGCGTGTCTAACAAAGCGGGGCTGGAGCCGTTTTTTTTTTTTTACATGGTGACAACGGGGAACATGGGGAAGATGCAACTTCATGAGCATATCTGTTAAAAACCACAGTAATCCTGGAAAATCCTTTGAAAAGCCCGTCTGCGCTCAGCCCCCCACCCATCTAACAGTTGTGGATAACTTAATATAACCGGAATACTACTTTAACAGTGCACACTATTGTTTGCTGTAAAATACTGGTGTCCAGCAAGACGCACAAAATTTAGATTGCATCATTTTAATAAACGTTGCACAATTTTAGGACATGATGAATTGAAAGACGTCACAGAGAGCACAGGTCTTTTTATATACTGTAACAGAGCGCAGATGCAGAGATTACAGATGTGCAATATACCAAAGCATTGGACCTCCTAAAGTACAAATAGTATCAGAGCCAGGTGTTTCCTGTAGGTAACAGGAGTATTAAATGGGAGGTCAGAGTTATTTTTTGTATGGCAGGTATAAAAATAATCATAATCACTACCCCCAGCCCCTCCATTCCAATAGCATCATCCTGATGCCCCCGCTGCCGCAGCCATGACTTGTTGCACGCTGCACATGACCCACTGCAGCATGAGCGATCGCTGATGCCAGCGACACATGTGGTATATGGGGATGTCACTGCTGCAGTCAGGAAAACAAAGCATTGCAAGGAGGAATACAGGGGCAGTGCTGGAACGGAGGAGGTTCAGAATTGTGAGTATATGTTGCTCATGCCTTTACTGCCAACAAAAATAAATGGCTGTAAAATGTTGTCTAAAATTGCTTAGTGAAAATAATGGACATAATTCAGGGTGAGGAAAGACTAGTTAGAGATGTTAAATCACTTGGTGGTCATTGCCTCCCAGACCTGCAAGATCCAAGCAAAAGCTTTGTATAAACAGTCAATTTTCTCACCGATTAGATAAACTGTACGTAATGAGCGTCGATCCACTATAAGACAAGACTATCGGTGCACAGTACCTTCTTTGTGTTACAAGTATTGTCAGGGGTTTGAAGGAACTAGTATTCCCAGCGATACGCGAGGAGCAGCATTTCTGACATAGGCCCACATACAGGTCCGGGATTTATGAGACTTGTATTTCATCTCTGCAAGTATTGTCTTATATTTATTGATTATGCATTATTATTATTATTATTATTATTATTACTTTGATACTAGATTCGATTGTATATTATCCCAGACTTTACTTTGGTCCTTATTTGTGGACTTTGGTGGGCTGGTTGTCTGTGCCTGGTTTTATTCATACAGGCACATCCCTTATTGTATACAATTTTTAGGTGCTTGTTTGTTTATCCTTTATAATAAAATTGCTTAATAGATTTTATAATTATTGGATGTGCAGGTTTTTGCGGTTTTCTTAGTCTTTTGGTTGCTCATTATTTGCTAATTTTGCCTGAGATTTTGATGTGGATAAGCCCCAAAACTCACCCTTTACATTGCAAGAGGTGAAATCCCCACTGAAAAACCCACACAAACAACTGACAAGCTGTGGATTCCAGAATCAAGTGGAAATGTTCTGCCCTGTGTACATGAAATTTTGAAAATCTCATCTATGTGGCTGGTACTGTTTTCTGCACCAAAATCCAAGCAGAACATGCACCGTGTGTATATGCCTTTTATGTGTCATGGATGCAGTCTGAAGCACTCAGGCTGGTGGTGCGAGTCGGAGTATAGAAAATGGAGATATATATATATATATATATATACACACACACACATATACATATATATATATATATATATATACATACACACACACACACACACACACACATATACATATATATACATACATACATACATACATACACACACACACACACTCACTATCTCCACAGCTCACACCACCATAAAAACGTCTCCCTTGAAGTATGTGGGAGCTACATAAAGCCCACAGGGATAGTGGGGTGGTTCGGTCCGAACCAGTACATGTGTGGTCTGTCCTTTAAAAAACTTTCATCTCCTCTGTAGATTCCGGAGTAAAGGATATGACCCCGTGTGATATTATTTAAATGGACCGCCTCTCCACTAAATTAGCGACTCTGCACTCGTGTTACTCTATTAAAACTGAACATGGAAAGGCGCTCTATATTGCTCGACGCGTTTCCCTGCCGATGTTGATCGGGTTTTCCTCAGGAGCAAATAGCAACTTATCAGAGGGTGTTGTTCAGATATATTACTACATCACTCTGATGGGGAGCGTGTAGTGATGAAGACATACAAGACGCCAGCCTGTGATATTCTTAGGACTGACTACATGTATTCAGTGAAACATACGCTGCAAGTCTCTGATGGCGTGCGTGCAGCAAGGTAGAGCCTCCGGCACTAGGGCCGTAGCGCGGGCGATTCCAGCGTTGTATAAATGGAGAACTCTCCTCCCACTGACCTGCCCCGCCTCCAGAGCAGGAGCCAATGAGGTGCATCTGTACTGGCTGCCACACCTCCTCCCGTCATTCATCTCTCGCTATCGGCGTCAGGGACAATTATGATACTGTGATCCTCGCTTAAAGGGAACCTGTCACCGGGATTTTGTGTATAGAGCCGAGGACATGGGTTGCTAGATCGCTGCTAGCACATCCGCAATACCCAGTCCCCATAGCTCTGTGTGCTTTTATTGTGGGAAAAAAACTATTTGATACATATGCAAATTACCCTGAGATGTGTCCTGTACGCGAGATGAGTCCAGCGTGAAGGAGCGCAGCACCGCCCCGCGTCCTCAGAATCTCCTCCTTGCTCCCCGACGTCAGACAGCCAGAGCGCCGTAATCTCGCGATGCGTGAGCTAGCGCATGCGCTGTTCCTTCCCTGATGCCGATGCAAGCACAGGGAAGGAACACTATGAGGACACTGTGCATGCGCTCTCTCGTGCATCGCGAGATTACGGCGCTCTGGCTGTCTGACGTCGGGGAGCAAGGAGGAGATTCTGAGGATGCGGGGCGGTGCTGGGCTCCTTCACGCTGGACTCATTTACTATATGTTCCCATACTGAGATATGTTCTCCTCAGGAAAGCTGGGTGACAGGCTGTATACCACACAGTTCTCCTAGGAGCTGCCATAAGACTCCTGAATAAATCATCTGATAACTTCTCTATATGTTCCCGTACTGAGATATGTTCTCCTCAGGACTAGGAGACCAGGAAAGCTTGGTGACAACCCATGAGAGAGCTGGAAGGCCCCTCAGTATTCCTAGGGTAATTCCAATGGAAATATTTGCCACAGAGGATTACCTGTTGTGGATTTTTATCAAACTCTGCATGTAGCGTGTGGATTTGCTGTGGAATTCAGCCACGATCAGTTACACGTGTGAAATCATATATTACCACGGTGCGGATTTGAAATGTGCACAGTAGGTTCATTTCCGTGTGGATTTTATGAAGTGTGAGGATTTTTGGTAAAATCTTATCCATTTTGCTGGTATTTGCTGCAATATGCTGTGGATTTCATAGCTGCAGTTCTATGAGATGAATGAGCCCGGACCAAACATCCTGGGGAAGGGATCTCCGTTCTGCCAGCTGCAGCGCAGGGATTATACACACAGTGACGTCACAGCGCAGGGATTATACACACAGTGACGTCACAGCGCAGGGATTATACACACAGTGACGTCACAGCGCAGGGATTATACACACAGTGACGTCACAGCGCAAGGATTATACACACAGTGACGTCACAGCGCAGGGATTATACACACAGTGACGTCACAGCGCAGGGATTATACACACAGTGACGTCACAGCGCAGGGATTATACACACAGTGATGTCACAGCGCAGGGATTATACACACAGTGACGTCACAGCGCAGGGATTATACACACAGTGACGTCACAGCGCAGGGATTATACACACAGTGACGTCACAGCGCAGGGATTATACACACAGTGACGTCACAGCGCAGGGATTATACACACAGTGACGTCACAGCGCAGGGATTATACACACAGTGACGTCACAGCGCAGGGATTATACACACAGTGACGTCACAGCGCAGGGATTATACACACAGTGACGTCACAGCGCAGGGATTATACACACAGTGACGTCACAGCGCAGGGATTATACACACAGTGACGTCACAGCGCAGGGATTATACACACAGTGACGTCACAGCGCAGGGATTATACACACAGTGACATCACAGCGCAGGGATTATACACACAGTGACGTCACAGCGCAAGGATTATACACACAGTGACGTCACAGCGCAGGGATTATACACACAGTGACGTCACAGCGCAGGGATTATACACACAGTGACGTCACAGCGCAGGGATTATACACACAGTGACGTCACAGCGCAGGGATTATACACACAGTGACGTCACAGCGCAGGGATTATACACACAGTGACGTCACAGCGCAGGGATTATACACACAGTGACGTCACAGCGCAGGGATTATACACACAGTGACGTCACAGCGCAGGGATTATACACACAGTGACGTCACAGCGCAAGGATTATACACACAGTGACGTCACAGCGCAGGGATTATACACACAGTGACGTCACAGCGCAGGGTTTATACACACAGTGACGTCACAGTACAATGATAAACACTGAGGAGATGCTGCACACAGTGACGTCACAGTACTCTGATAATAAACAATGCCCATGTTGTTTGGTTCTAGACTTCTTTATATGTTAATTTAAGAGGTGTTATTTTTGTCGCTGAAAATAAGGCTTTATAAGGTAAAAAAAAAAAAAAACGGCTCCTAACTTTTTTAGCTGGCTCCTAGATTCCAAGTAAATTTGTCAAGCCCTGATTATATATATACACACACACACACACACACACACACACACACACACTGGTGAGATATCCTAAAAGGACACTCTTGGCATACATTCGGTCCGTAGAAGCAGCCATCACTAATCAGTCATTAATGGATTTTCTGGCAAACCTACAGCCGACATTTATTATAATAATTTACCTAACTTCATTTCCTTGTCTTGGGAATCAATGTGAATGAGACTACCTACGGCGTATCATTGCTGATAAACTGCAACTAAATCCACACAAAAATAAACTAGAATTCCATACAATAACTTGAGATGAAAGGACTGCGCGTTCCTAGTATAGTCACAGGCAAACCAGAATAGATATAGGACTCCCAGATAAAACTTTTCTTCAGCCAATCTTCACAACGATTGTCTCGTTACAAATATAGGACCACATTTTCTCATTTTCTACATGCACTGCAAAAACTGCTCATCATTATAGTGATCTTACAGTCATTCTCAATGCAAGGGCTTCTGTTCTTCCTAGAATATGATGGCATCAATGTGTGATTGCTGGGGGTCCAACCAGTCCCACCATGGTCTGGTACTGCAGCTCAGACAGGGCACAGCCAAGACCAGCACTGCGTCTAGTAAAGCTGAGATGGGACTATTTGTTTCTATAATGGAGGTCGCAGTGGTTGTTCCCAAATTGATGACATCCTAGAGACCCCTTCTGACACCATGGAAGCAATAGTTTCCATATAGCCTGAACTGATGAGGGGTTACAGAACTGATGAGTGGACAAAGTATGATTTTTTATTTTTGCAAAAAATTTTTTTTATCCTATAGAGAACCACCGAAACTAATGATAGATTTCATGTGATTAATATTAAAGGGGTTTTCCGGGACTTTAATACTGATGACCTATTCTCAGGATAGGTCATCAATATAAGATCGGCAGGGGTTCGACACCGAGCAACCCCGTCAATCAGCTGGTTGGAGGGAATGCCGTGCTCCGTGCTAGCGCAGCCTTCCCATCATTGTTTACCTGCTCGCTGTCGACATTGCAGCGATGAGCGTGTGTAATTACAAGCCATCCTATTCACTTCTATAGGACGGCTCTGTAGCATACACTTAAATTCGAACGAGCCGTCCCATTGAAATGTGTTACACCTCAACATCCCAAGCAGGTAAACAATGAAGGGAAGGCAGCACTCGCACGAAGCACGGCCTTTTCTTCAACCAGCTGAACAGCGGGGGTGCCAGGTGTCAGACCTCGGCCGATCTGATATTGATAACCTGTCCTGAGGATAGGTCATCAGTATTAAAAGCCCGGAGAAACCCTTTAAGGAATTAGGGTTTCCAGTAAAGTATCTCCAGCTGCCGAACTCTTTACCATGAGCAAAAAGGGGGTGCCCCTGCATCACATATTTAAAATCATGTATTTGGCAAATAAATATAAAAGAAGTTTAGAGGTTCTGATCCGTGGTAATGCCTTATGATTAAACAGTATGGATACAGAATAATTATGGATAGGGTTAATTTGGTTTACGAGGTTTCCATTGCTCTAATATTTGGAGAGGGGATTAGAAGTCATTTGTTCTCGAGCCCTGATGTTCAGCATTTTTTTAATGATCAGCCTACTCAGATTTAACGCCTTGAGAACAGAGCAATTTTCCATTTTTTACTCCCGGCTATTCCAAGACAGTAACTTAATTTTTCCATTCACATACAGAACAAGTTGTATTTTCTCATAGCGCCATTTAATATTGCATAAAATGTAGTGGGAAGCTGGGGGGGGGGAATAAAAAACCCAATTCTGCCATACTTTTATGGGTTTTGTTTTTACAATGTTCTCTATGCAGTAAAACTGACCAGTTCACTTCATTCTCTGGGTCAGTACAATTACAGCGATACCACATTTATATTGTTTTTCTTGTGTTTTAACCCGTAGAGAACCAGCACCGTACATGTACGGCGCAGATGTCCGTGACTTAAGGACCATACACCGTACATGTACTGTGACGGGCACCCGATGGCATAAAAAAGGCAGCGTGATGCCTTCCTTAGGCATTGGGGCTGCCTTCCAGGGGGGAGCCTGTGAGATTCAGCCCCCTGGATCTCACAGGCAGGAAGCTGTATGAGTAATACACACTGTATTACACTTACAGCCAATGCATTCCAATACAGAAGTATTGGAATGCATTGTAAAGGGGATCAGAGCCCCAAAAGTTGAAGTCCCAAAGTGGTACAAAAAAATTAAGTGAAAAAAAAGTTTAAAAAAGAAAGTTTTCCCCCCCCAAAAATAAAGAGTTTCAAGTAAAAAAAAGAAAAAAAAAACGTAATTTGCCCCCAATAAAGTTAAAAAAAATTGTAAAAAATAGGGAAAAAAAAGAAAAGTAGACATATTAGGTATTGACGCGTCCATATCGACCGGCTCTATAAACATATCACATAACCTAAGTCCTCAGATGAACACAGTCAAAAAAAATTAAATAAAAAACTGTGCTAAATAAACCATTTTTTGGTCACCTTACATCCGTACAACACCAAGCGATCAAAAAGGCGTATGCCCACCAAAATAGTACCAATCAGTCACCTCATCCTGCAAAAAATGAGCCTCCGAGATAATCGCCCAAAAAATAAAATAACTATGGCTCAGAATATGGGGACACTAAAACATAGTTTTTTTGTTTTGTTTTAAAAATACTGTTATTGTGTAAAACTTAAGTAAATAAAAAAAAAGTTGACATATTAGGTATCGCCGCGTCCGTAATAATCTGCTCTATAAAAATATCACATGACCTAACCCCTCAGGTGAATACCGTGTAAAAAAAGCAATTTTTTTGTCACCTTACATAACAAAAAGTGTAATAGCAAGCGATCAAAAAGTCATACGCACCCCAAAATAATGCCAATCGAACCGTCATCTCATCCAGCAAAAATCATACCCTACCTAAGATAATCGCCCAAAAAAAAAAAAAAACTACGGCTCTCAGACCATGGAGACACTAAAAAATTTCAAAAATGCTCATCTCATCCCGAAAAAAATTAGCCCCTACACAAGACAGTCACCCAAAAAATAAATAAAACTGCGGCTTTCAGAATGTGGAGACACTAAAAAATATAAAAATTTCAAAAATGCTTTGTTATGTAAAACTGAGACAAACCCCCGAAAAAGTAGTCATATTTGGTATTGTCGCGTCCGTAACAACCTGCTCTATAAAAATACCACATGATCTAACCTGTAAGGTGAATGTTGTGAATAACAAAAACGGTGCCAAAACAGCTATTTCTTGTTACCTTGCCTCACAAAAAGTGTAATATAGAGCAACCAAAAATCATATGTACCCTAATATAGTACCAACAAAACTGCCACCTTATCACATAGTTTCCAAAATGGGGTCACTTTTTTGGAGTTTCTACTCTAGGGATGCATCAGGGGGGCTTCAAATGAGACATAGTGTCAAAAAAACTGTCTAGCAAAATCTGCATTCCAAAAACCGTATGGCGTTCCTTTCCTTCTGCGCAATACTGTGTGCCCGTACAGCAGTTTACGACCACATCCAGCACCATTCACAAGATTCGCCGCGCCTGCGCAATTCATTCCCCATTCCGCCAAACATGCGCATTAAAAGCTCTTGTGCCTCTTCCCATAATAGTGAATGAAGTGCGCAGGCGCGGCGAATCTTGTGAACGGCGCTGGTGCTGGATTTCTGAAGAATCTAGGACGGGCCAGAAGGGTGAAAGGGGAGGGGTTTCATATGAAAAGGGACGAGGGGACTGGGCACCGGCCGTTTGAACGCCGCGCTGCTGCCCCGTTATTCTCAGGATGGGTGGAAGTCCCAGAAGTCAGACCCCACTAATGAAAGTGATATACCATGACTTCATAAAGATGGGAATATAACCTTAGAAGACGCATTAAATGTGAGGACTGTTACTTTATTGATGATCTAGCTCATCAGACTCTTCATGGTTTTAACTATAGAGGTTGGAACGGTTTCCTTGAGTGTTCTTAGCACCTGTCCTGTCCTCTCAACGGCAAGCCAGATGTCTTAAGGAATGTTGTTATATGGACAGCAGACACATGATGCTGTGTGTTGTCAAGATACTTGTAAAGGGTCATAAGGTGATCTATTTCAGGAATCTAAAGTTACATTCATGGTCCATTTCTGGACAGCTTCCTTTATTAAGGCCAACAAAACCAAGAGAGAAGATCCATTAATCATTTAAAGGAAATCATGCTGTACGTGATACTGACCGACACAGCCTACTGCGGCTACGCTCCAGAAACAAGACCTGTAAGGAAGACTGATAAAACCTAACCTTGGAGCCATATACGTGGAAAGCATAAGTAACAACCCTAATAAAAAGGGTTCTCCAGGAATTAATAAAATTACTGAAAATATTTACAGTAAATATTACTTTATTATAAATATATTCCCAATTACCTTTCATTAGTTATAATGGCTCGTTTTGTCTGAGGAGCAATCAGGGGAAATAAAATGGCCGCCATCCTATTAGTACACACAAAACCTGTCCTAATCACACGAGGACAAGTTTCTTCACAACACTGAGGTAAGAAGCTGCCTCATCCCTCCTGCTCCTCTCTACTTGTCAGGGATTAAGATCCTAACTACAGCTGGTAAGATCTTCAGCTGAATCTCTGGAGGAATGGAGCTCATGAGGAGACAAAGTACAGAGAATGTGGATAATGAGCAACAGCACTTGTATGCAGTGTCCATTACCACAGCCCTACATTACCACAGTCTGTCAGGCCTCTCTTTACTTCATGTCTCCTCAAACTCCATTCCTACAAAGATTCAACTGAAGATCTTATCATCTGTATTCAGGATCATAACCCCTGACAAGGAGAGCAGAGAGGAGGATGAGGCAGCTCTTTACCTCAGTGTTTGGAAGTACCTGGTCCTGCTGTGTTATTAGGACAGGCTTTGTGTGTACCAATTGTATTTCCCCTGCTGATTGCTCCCTAGACAAAGCAAGCCTTTATAACGAGTGAAAGGTATTTGTGAATAGATTTATAATAAAGTGATAATTAAGTGTTTTCAGCCATTTTATTTCATTAAATCCCTTTAAACTTGATACCTTAAAGGGTTTTTTTCTGGTTAGAATTCTATTTCAAGTTATGCCCCAGCCTGTTTCCTGAAAAAGAAAATTCATACTTAGTCACTCCACGACGTTCCGAGTCTTACGCGTTGCCTACATCTTCCGGTCGCCATACTGTTTACATACGGCAGTGCGTGGGTATCGTCACATGCACTGCTTCAGCCAATTATTGGCTTCAGCGGTAATGTGAGGTTTGTGGCCATGTCTCCGCTGAAGCCAGTCACTGGCTGGAGCGGTACATGTGACCATGCCCATAGCCAGCTTGATGTAAACAGTACTTACCCTTACGTGCCTTTTGATTGCAGTATGTTCCAGTTAAACAGTAGCAAGGCTGCGGCCTCCTCACAGCTTAACAAGCACAGTGCCATAGCGGCTGCGCTTTGTATTGCAGCTAAGCCCCATTCATTGAATGTGTCATGTGACCGATGAACGTGACGTCACTGGCCTAGGAAAATGCCACATCGATCACTGGAGTGCTGCCGACTCTTCAAACAGCTGATCAACAGGGTGCCGGGAGTCAGACCACAGCAGGTATGATAGTGATAACCTATCTTAACCTTGAGGATAGGCCATAAATATCAAAATCTCGGACAACACCTTTAAGGAACCAGTGGTGCTATAGAAGGACAATGTCCATTACTTGCCCTGGTTTTTAGACCACATATTTTCAGTTACAATGGTGAAACTTCATATTTTCCTTACTGACCAACCTATTAAACAGGTTCGACACCAAGTTGGGCAAAAACATCAATCCACATGGATGGGAAAATCTGAATGGTACTTATACCTAGGTTGCTTTCCAATAAACCAGAGTGTGAACCATAAAGCCTTTTTCTTAAAGGGGTTGAGCCACGAAAAATACCCTACATTTTTTTCAAACCAGCACCTGGATCTGATTACTTTTGTAATTGCATGTAATTCAAAAATTTTGTATAACTAGTGAGCTATTTTATAAAATGTATCAGTACAGCGCCACCTACTGTGTGTTCTTCTCCTTATTTCTTGCCCACCTCACTGAGGTGGTCGCACATGCTCAGTTTAAACCTTCAACTGTCACTGTCTGTAAGAAGCTGTAGCAGTTACAGGGAAAGTGCAACAGCAGAAAGGACACGTCCCCGAGCTGCCAGCCTGAAATAAATCTATCAGAGCAATTGGAGCCATGAATGAGGAGATCTCTGGATCCATGTGAGGTACAGGGCTGGTTCTAGCTTTGTGAGAAAGAGATAGTCATGTACTATATGATGTCTCACTTAAATAAATAAAAAATTTGCATCAGTCATAGCATAACCCCTTAAAATACATACGGTATACATTTTCTACCTAATTAAACTTAAAATGTAATTTTTGAAGAGGGGGAAATGAAATATAGGCGAGTCCTCATAGCTATTTGATCATAGAGAATATATTCATAACCTGCATAAGAAAGATGACATAATCCAAGTAATAATTCACTGAAAGTACACACGACACAAAAGCTACAGCCCATCACCCCGCGAGCAGTGCTGACAGCAGTTGCCAGGAGAGGCCCACGCGTTATTGTTGGGTAATCGAGGTAATAATGTTTGCTTTTGACCAGATTGACATATTTACTGAAAGTGAATTTACATATGTATCTGCATTCAGAGAAGTAGAAAGGAAAAAAAATAAAAGAAGAGTCCTCTACATAAATGCTAAATGTATATAGAGATACTCACCCCAATGCAGTAAATAGTCAGTGTTCTCAACAGAGGCGTAGGACATTGAAAATTCCCCTTTTGCTGAAAGAGAGTGAACCGTTATTAATTTTCTGGTATATTTCAAGTATAACATTGTCATGTGGATGGGTCTGGCCTAGGAGCCGACCAACCCAATGCTCTGAACCTGTGCCCACTTACAAAAAAAGCTCACCTCTCCGCACTACTGCCATTCCTGTGCCAATTTCCCATTACGACTCTAGTCCCTGCCACACCCCAGAAGCGGCTTGGTCCTGTGGCCCCATCGGTAACATGTCCTAGAACAGCACATCAAGCACACGTCACTAGCAGTGACATGCCATTCTAGCAGATGTGGCCACTGAGATCTGTGACTGGCTGCAGTGGTCACGGAACCATGCCACTTCTAGTCCGGCAGAGACAGGAAGAGTCGGGGAACGGGGCAGTGGCGCAGGAATGGTGGGACTGCGGAACGGTGAGTAGGTTATTGTTTTTTTTTTCTAATTGGGCACAGGTTCAGAGCATTGGGTTGGGGGTCTCCTAGGTCATTTGCAGAAAAAAAATATATTGGACATACATTTTTCATCACTTATTTATATACCTGTATTATATTCTAAAAATGCTGCACAGAGATTACATTTATTTAATAAATCTAATAAATGTATTCATTTATATACATTGTCACCAGTGCGGTCACAGTCTCATTTTTCCGTCCCCACTTATTATATAAATTAGGGTCAATATCATAGGAGGCCAAGTACACCTAAAACAGAAATACCCTGAGGATACCCACAAAACCCCAATCAGGTTTAATAGCCTCATCTCCAACAAAAAGAGCCAACACTAAAGTAGATGTACCCAAGTTCGAAATGGACCTTTCCGGTGTTTGTCCTCTGGTTATGTCCGATCTTTCAGTGAACATACACATAATTGGTACTTGTAAAAATTCCTACCAAGTATATAAAAAAAACCACAGCACACAACTCAGCAGGCTGGTGTATGCAATGGAAGCCTACAAAGGAGTGAGCCCATAAATTATGGATGCCACATATACGGATCCGTGTAACACAAATCCACAATGCACCCCAGGTCCATGAGCCGCTTACACCGACAGGGCTTTCTAGACAAATACATCTTCGTTAAAAAAAATAATAATAACTATATTGACTTTTATGCAACAGGCTCGGAGTCTGTCTCCTGGTACCCAAAGTAACGCCGAGATGAGAGCGTCATCCTTTTCAGTAAAGAAAAAGCCATGCAGGACGATCTCGTCACTGAAATAACTGAAATAACTTAAATAACTATGAGCCAACCCTTTGCCAATGAGCGGAGGTCCAATTCCGATACGGACGTGAAAATTTAAGCCTTTTCTGCCGATGCAGCTTTGTTAGCAGAGGAGCAGTAACCATACGCAGTACCTACCCACGTCTGGTTCATTTTGGTGTTGAGCTGCTCCACTGTGGTGTGTCCATCCGCCCTCGCGCACCTTCATAGCCGATGTTCTACTCTCACAGCAATGGCACGTGGTGCTCCGCAGATTCAACGTCGCTTATTCACAATGGCGCCAATTGTCCACTCACCGTACACTTTCACCACAGCAGCATGAGAACAGTTCACAAATTGCTCAGTTTCAGAAATACTGCCACCCGGGGCCCGAAAGGCAATAATCATCCCTTTTTACTCTGATAAATCGCCCCTTTTACCCATGACAGCAATGAGTGATATGTGTGCAGACAGCCTATCACACCCTATATACCCACCGAGCCAGCCCACCACACGTGACTTACCTCATCATCTACACTGTGCCAACATCGAAAGTAGGAAGTGGTCAGAATAATGAGACTCGACTGTTTATGTTGTACTATTCCTTTATTATTCCTGCTAAAAGTTATGAATCAATTAGTAGCAAACTGTGCAGGGACACCCCCCCACCAAACTGGTAACACCCATCTGGACCCTCAATGCAAATTGCTAGTAATTCCTTTATAATTTCTAGCAGGATTAATAAAGGAATGACACAACATAGAGTCATAAGAATAGATGCTCCAGAATTGGTATTACAAGGGGGAAAGCAAGTAGTTTGTAAAACAGACCTGTCAGGAGCCTGACTACAGATGGTCATGCATTATCCGTAAAAAAAACATTGGGGGTTATTTATTAAACACCAGCATTTTACGCCGGCCTTTGACACCCCCCGCGCCAGCAGAGGAGGCGCAGGCCTAGTCATACATTAGGCACATACAGGCCCTATACCAACCCCTAGCTAGAGTACATTTCAATCGTCATGTGAATATGGTGGTGCCAAAAAGTTACAAACTCTGGTTGTTAAAAATTTTTATGCCAGTTTCTGGTGTAGGGGGTCTTAGTAGATGACCCCCATTATGTGAAAGAAATAGCCAAGATAAATGTAGTTAGATAAACATTAAAAGAGGTTCTCCCATAACAAATATTCTACATTTTTCAAATCATCACCTATATCTGAACACTTTTGGAATTTCATGTAATTAAAAATGTAGTTATTCAATAAAATGTATCTGTATAGCTCAACCTGCTGTTTGCCTGCTTTCTAAATTCTCTGCCCAGCTCACCGAGGTTGACCCACATGCTCAGTTCCATCCTTTAGCTGCAGCACAAAGGACACGCTCCCTGAGCTAGGAGCTTAAAATCTAGCAGAACATTTGGAGCAATGAATGTGGAGATCTCTGGATCCATGTGAGGTACAGGGCTGGTTCTAGCTTTGTTAGAGAGAGACTGTCATGTACTGAAGGGTATGTGAATTTCTTTCTTTTTTTACATTACTTATGGGATAACCCTTTTAACTACAAAATAAAACATTTCTGTTGGAAATAACGTAAAAGCATGTCAACATGATAACCCAGTCAGCAGCTTCTCTTTTCTAGGTACACATGTCAAGCACTTGAACAATATGCCCGCCATGGCATCACACAAGTTATAGAAATACTATTACAATAATGTCAAGGATGATGGTGTTAAAAAAATAAAATAAAAAAAAAGTAGGTTGTAGGTTGCCATGGCAACACAATGCTTACCAGTAATACAATTGCTTTCTTCGCGCCGCAGGATAACACACAGGTGACGCCCAAATCCTCAGCCGGCACCGTGCAGCCAGCATTATATAGCAAAAATACAAGGGAAGTGTATTCTTAGCATCCAGAAATATATTGAATTTTCTGTCTTGCAGGACAATTTCCTACTGTGCCTACCAATTGTAGACTATCAAAAATAAGACTACAGACCTGGCCGATTATTGCAGAGGAAGCACTACCCCATCAGAAGGACTCTCCATGCATTTTTTATCAGTTTTTTAGAGAAGATATTTTATCATCTAATAACTATATGACCCAATGGAACCTGTTCTTGCTAGTTATAAGTAGAGGTACTTATGTTACCACCGCATATCATTAAGATCTCAATGGAAGGTCACAATCCAGCTACTAGGGATTCAGCTGCCCTATCAAAGAGCAGGATATGAAGCTGAGCTCTGTGACATGTACTATATTTTCGCCCTATAAGACGTACACCCCTCCCCCAAAGTGGAGGGGAAGATGTCAGCGCGTCTTATGGGGCGAATACTAATGAGCGCTTCCATTATGACCTGTGCACAGCATGTGGACGTCGGCGCTCTGCGATCTCGGGTCAGGAAGAGCACAGCGCGGCAGGAAGACCAGGAAGAGCGTTGGATTTCAAAATAATTTTTTTGTCTGTTCTGAGCATGGGGTCTGAACTAAGGTCTGAATGGGGTCTGAACTAAGGTCTGAATGGGGTCTGAACTAAGGTCTGAATGGGGTCATTCACATTGGGGGTCTGAGCTGGGGTCTGATCTGAGGTCTAATGAAACATTTATTTATATTTTTTCTTATTTCCCTAGGTGCGTCTTATATGGCAAAAAATACGGTAAGTTTTCTGAGTAACAGGCAAAGTAAATTCTGACAGGACTCCTGGGAGAGACAAGTCCTGATAACCCCACCCACAGACCATTTTTGACAGCCTTCTCTGTACACACACAAACAGGGAGAGCTGTCAATCATTCTGTGTGTGTGGGGGGGGGGGGGCTAATCAGGACTCACATTGTCTCTCCTAGCAGAGGCAAGCTGTGGCTCTCATTTTCCTTGCAGCCATGTAATACAGAGTCCCTTGACAATGTACATATGCCCTAACAGGGCTGATTCGATGGGACACTATGTCCCCATGTCGGCCTTCTCATTGGTACAGAGGCGGCGCCGGTCGGAGGGGGGAGAGAGGCGGCGCCGGTCAGAGGGGGGAGAGAGGCGGCGCCGGTCAGAGGGGGGAGAGAGGCGGCGCCGGTCAGAGGGGGGAGAGAGGCGGCGCCGGTCAGAGGGGGGAGAGAGGCGGCGCCGGTCAGAGGGGGGAGAGAGGCGGCGCCGGTCAGAGGGGGGAGAGAGGCGGCGCCGGTCAGAGGGGGGAGAGAGGCGGCGCCGGTCAGTGGGGGGAGGGAGGCGGCGCCGGTCAGAGGGGGGAGGGAGGCGGCGCCGGTCAGAGGGGGGAGGGAGGCGGCGCCGGTCAGAGGAAGAAGGGAGGTGGTGGCGGCGGCTTAGCACCACATCCCCTACTAAGTTTTCATTCATTCACTTAAATGGGGCTGCAACATGGTTCCCTGCACACGGGGTGACTGGGATGCCCCCGTGCAGAGAAAAACTATGACGCCAAGTCAGCACTTAACTAGGGTCCTGCCCCTACTTTTGCAGAATCATGGGCTTCTCAGAGGTGAGATCCCCACTGATCATAACGCAAAGACCTATCCTAGTTATAGACCATACCATCACTTACTATATAAGATGATATAAAATGAAAATGCCCATCTCAAAAAGCTGAAAATCATTCCAGCAGAGAAACTGTTAATCTGAAAGGGAGGTGGAATCTGATGAAAGGGCTGTGATTAAATAGTGACTCATCTAACACAGGACAGGTTTGCATGGAGTTGTCTGAAGACCATGCTGGAGGTGACCATGACGATGCAAAAAGGCCAGTTTAAACATAGCCGACACCCTACTGTTTGCCTTGAGTATAAAAAGCATAAAAGCAACAATAGTAAAGGTCTGCAACAATGATAAGGCGCAAAACATGAATCACAAGGACTGAATCCCACGCTTGTCCATTCACAATACTCCACCGCCCCTTACGTATAATTCTGAATAGAAACACCGTCTCTCAATGCTACCTTCAGCGAGCTACAAAACATGAAAAAAACTTTAAATATTACATTTATTGAACAATAGGTGACTAGTCATTTTCTTCAACCTTCAAGCTTGAAGAGTCCGTTTTGAGGACTACCATAGCGATAAATGTAGAGCATGGCGTAAATGAGCAGTGTGAACTTCTTCACTTCAAGGGCTCTGTTCTGGAGATAAGAAGTGAGAGGTGCGTCCTGCACCTCTCTCACATTGATGGCACATCCTAGCAATATGCCATCATATCCCAAAGTCCTAGAAAGGCCAACCCATTTAAAGGAAAAATTCACCCTTTGGCCAGGAAGGCCAGAGTTATGAAAATAGCCAAGCAAGCTGTGCCACGTCGCTTTCATAGTTCCCATAGAGGCGAGTAGGAGCCACCCCAGCAGCCACATAGGACGGGTACTTCATTCTTGGCTATGAGTGGCTAAAATGGGGAAACTCCTTTAAAAACAGATAGTACCTGAAATGCTCCATCTATAAAACGGTTGACTGGTTAAGAAAACCTATTTCCAAATATGCTGAAGTGAATTGTGAATTAATACTTATTCAAAACCTCTACAATGAACATCTCTCTTTGGAGGACCCAACAAGTTCATATACTTACCCAGACAGCTTGTTGATTTAAAGGCTATCATGTTTAAAAAAAATAATAACAAAATTTTAGCATACGTTACTGCTGCTGCAGCATTATGCATAAAGCAATCTTTAGTTTCTTCACTTACCACTGTTTTCCTTGAGTTTCTCCCTTAGTTACGGCTGTTTAAACATTTACATTGTGATGATCTTCTCAAGATGGCTCCTCTGCCAGTTATCTGAGGCCAAAACTGCTTTCCCTCATTTCCCATACACACTTGCTGTAGCCAGCAGCTCCCTGCCAGCCAATCAGATTGGATTACTAAGAGACACGCCTCCTCACTCTGAAGCCTAATGCAGGCATGCAGTGTGGAGGACCGCCCCTCCGTCTTCTGTTTATACTAAAAGGAAGAAAGACAAGCCCTAGCAACAGTCTTTTTAGGGAGCAGTGGAAAGGGACAAAGGACATTAATGAAAGCTGATATTATAAGGTAATTACAGATCTTTTGACAATCATTGACAGACTAACTCAGGTATACATGCCTAGCTCTAATACACTAGGAAATAAATAAAAATATGACAGTTACCCTTTAATCCCAAGATACGGATGTAGCAGGGTTAACACACATGCTTTATGAGACATGTTATCTAAACTCAATGCAACTAAATGCGTTAAGCAATTGCTTTTCAATTGCTTTTGTTTCAAGATAACGCGATGAGTTAAAGGGGTTCTGCACTTTGTTTTAACTGATGATCTATCCTCTAGATCAGTGGTTCTCAACCTTTCTAAAGCCGTGACCCCTTAATACAGTTCCTCATGTTGTGGTGACCCCCAACCATTACATTTTCCCATATGAGCCGCTGACGCGGCTGGGTATGACATAGTTATGGGGGATCTCAGGTGTCCTAAACTGCGCACATAACTGTCTTTGCGTGTAAAGTATGTTACTCCTGTGTGAAACAATCTCTCTCCTATTTGTAGCGTTATACTACCCTACCTCGTGAGATTTCCCTACCTCCTGACTTCCTGTCGCACTGCTAATGACGTGAGGAGGCGTTCCTGAGTTTTGACGATCTGCGCATGCGCAAACCGACAGTTTATGGAAAATCTCAGCGGAGTTCAGCTTTACACCGGGACACTGCGCATGCGCAGGAGAGCCTTAGTAGGGAAATATTACGGCCCAGTGCGCAAGCGCGGCTAACTCCGGTCGGCGCATGCGCAGTGTCCCGGTGTGAAGCTGAACTCCGCTGAGATTTTCCATAAACTGTCGGTTTGCGCATGCGCAGATCGTCAAAACTCAGGAACGCCTCCTCACGTCATTAGCAGTGCGACGGGAAGTCAGGAGGTAGGGAAATCTCACGAAGTAGGGTAATGTAACGCTACAATCGTGCAGCCCTAATAGGAAGCCTCAGGCGACCCCCCGGAAAGGGCCGATCGACCCCCAAAGGGGTCGCAACCCCTAGGTTGAGAACCGCTGCTCTAGATCATCCTGTTGTTCGCGCAGCCGGCATCATCATCTTTTTTTCTTCTTTCAGGACCTGCCAAAGGACCTTTGATGATGTAATCGCGCTCACCACGTGGTGAGCGAGGTGACGTCAGCGCAGGTCCTGCTGAATGAAGATAGAAGATGCGCGAACAACAGGATGAGGAGAGTATATTTTTTTTCCATTTTTAACCCCCTAAAGCCACATTTTAGTAAGCATTCTGTATTAAGAATGCTATTTTCCCTTATAACCATGTTTCACTTTTTAAATTATGGGATATTCAGTGCAGACTGATGTTTTTTTTTTCTTTTTATTTAGCACAAGACCATAACATAACAAAATGTGAAAAAAAGTAAAAGAGTCTAAAGATTTAAAATTCATTGAATATTGTACAATGAACAGAACATGGGAGCTGAAACGGAGAAGATGGCAGGTGAGTTAAAAATTTTTATTGGATACAACACCCTACAGGAGTCTGTTAGAACCACTTAGTGACCACTAATACGCCTTTTTACTGACGTAAACAAAGGGGATTTTAGCTAAACAACTGGCTTTAATCAATTATTACATGTACCCAAAATGGTGCATTAAAAACTATAACTTGTCCTGCAAAAAAATAAGGCCTCATACAAGTACACTGATGAATAAAGAAAAAAAAAGTTATGGTTCTTGGAATGCGATTTTTTAAAAATGTGTGTGGTAACTAAGGGGTTAAAAATGTTTCAGAAGCAGGACACCCCTTTTAAGGCTCGGACCAGTCAGCTAATTTAACTACACAAAAACGTCCTTTCAAATGCTAGAATTAGAAGTAACTAATTGCATCTCACTTTAGAAAGGGACGATGGAGGATTAAAGAGGTCGGATGCTCTAAATACTGCTCTACAGTTACTACACGAGTTGTGACGGGTCCTCCAATGCCGTTTCTTCACTCTGAAGGAGTTCTCTACGACATCCATATAACAGGAATTGTAAAAACCCATCAGTCTGCCACGTCAACCACCACAACAATGTTGGGGTGGGGCTTCGATGGAAAGGACTCGGGGCCTAAGATGCACCCTTTTGCACCACAATTTTGGCATGAAAAAATAAAAATCTGTCTCAAACTAAGCCAACCAATAGTTGGTATAGTCAGAGAAACGTTTCTGTCCCTGCACCAGATTTATCCATCCGCCTGAGCTCCAGGTCTAAGCAGTCTGTCTAAGCTTACGCCATCTATAGGATTAGTAAATCTGGGCCGATGTGCACACGGCGGAGGAGAATTAACGGAAGTGTGGACAAATCCTGCAAAATATTCAACCTTTTTTTACGATCATATACAAATTGTGATTATAGAACAGGTTTGGTCTTTTTTTTTATTTTTTTTATTGGAGCAATTGCCATTATAAAAATACCAAAGAGCAATTATAAACCTCCGATATATGTATAGCGTAAAACTAGTTAAAAATAATGTGTCGGTGACTAAGCGAGGAGTTATGTAATCCTTTAGTATGTCCTGGTGTGGGACTGAGGTACGGTGGCTTAACACTGCATAAGGAAGAAATATTCACACATTCCCTCCATCACTATCCTAGAATGGTGTTTATTGCTCATTATGCTATTTTTAAATGGATCTGTTTTATTTTAAATAGAACGACTACTTTTCTGCCATAGTGACAACTCTTAGGCTTCTGCCGGTTCAAGGCATAAACCATAACAAATACGTCAGCAAATAAGTGAAGGCCAAAAATATAAAAACCTACACAATGAACACAAAATGGAATACTGAATACTGTTACTTAAAGGGGTCGCCCAAGTTATTTGACGATGATCAGACACCCCACCACCACCACCACGATCAGTCGGTTCAAGAGAAGGTGCTCGCCGTGCCAGTACTGCCTTCTCTTCATTGTTTACCCGCTCGGGCACCGGTGAACAGGTGTAATTACATCTGAGCCGTCCAAGTTATTTTTAATAATTACACCTAAGCCTACCAAGTTATTTTAATTGATAACCTATCCTTTTAATGATGACATACACCTCAGCCATCCAAGTTATTTTTATTGAAGACCTATCCTAAGATTTTAAAGGATTTAAAAAGGGGGAAAAAATTATAAAAAAAATAAGGTCAGGAAGACTTTAAAAAGCTTGAGATTTCAGGTATTTGACCACTTTGGAAATCCCTGTTTATTAGGTGGTCCCCTGAGGCAAAGTTCCCATGAAAAAATCCAAGGCAGAAAATCAGTGGCAGATTACTAGCTGAAAAAAGATTGTTTTTGGTGACTGATTTCAAAATTTGGTGGCAGATTTAGAATGATATTTACTTGAGAATTTGGAAGAGGATTTTTTATTCTATGGTTGGCTATATCCCTTTGTTGGGATATAATTTTCAAGCGTTTTCTGGCTGCAGAAATGCCGCTAAAAACGCTTTTAAAACCGTTTCCTCACTGATTTTAATACATGCCACTTCGGAAGCAGATCTCAATTTAGCGGCAGGAAAAAAGGAAAAAATAAAAAAAAAATCACGTGCACATGGTGACTTTTTGTCTGTTGAAATCAAAAGCCATTGATGGTGGTTTCCGTGATGGAAAACGGCGGCTTTCCACAATGAAATTTGCAGCGGTTTTATTCGTGTGAACACAGCCTGAAAATAAGTTCATCATGTGACTGGGACCACCAGTGATCACTTATAATCTTCATTCTTCTGCAAACATCAGAGGTATTTAATTCTCCAGCAGCACCATCAAGGGAGGAGTGCACAGGTCCTACTGAAATTAAAAGGGGTTCTCCTGGCTCCTGGTATTAATGACCTATCCTCAGATTAGTCCATTATTATCCGATCAGAGCGGGCCCAACACACTGCACCCCCACAGATCAGCCTGCGGCGTTGGAACTAGTACCGTAAATGCAACAGGAAGCACAGCTCCGTGCAAAGTGTAGTTCCCGTGCAGAGTTCAATTCAGTGGGAGTCGGGCTGCAGTAACCCAGCACGGCCACTAGACTTTGGACAGAGCCGTGCTTCTGCTGCCCTTACAGTGCTAGTTACAGCTCCGGAGGCTGCAGGGAACAGCTGATCGGTGGGGTGCATAGTGTCAGACGCTCACCAATCATATATTAATGAATTATCCCGATTAGGCTTGAGCGAATCGAGCTTCGGATCATAGATCCGAAGTCGATTCGTTAAAGAACTCTGTCTGTAATGCTGTTTCCGTACAACATTATAATGTATGGGCTCCATGTAGCAAAACTTCGTCTTGGCCGAAGTTGCATGAGACTTCAGCCAATGACTTCGGTATTCCGATCTGCGTATTTAATAACATTTTAAAATAAGAATCTGAAGTCAGCTTTGGTACCGAGATACCAGCCACTACTGAAGCCGACTTTGGATTCCTATTTTAAAATTTTCTATAAAAAAAAAATTTGTCATAGGATTTAAAGAATTGATTACAATTTTTATTAACATTTCATTTTATTTATTCATTATACTACAGTTATGGTGCTCTTTATCTTTTAAAAATTATGGCTAAACTAACAGGTCACATGTAGTTCTAACTCAGTCCCAGATGAAGACCGTAATCTGGGATCTCAGGATGGACAGTTTATTTTTATATTTTTTATACATAACTTTGTGCACATGGTTGGGATTCATAAGGAAAAATTCACATGAACGAACAAGTATAAATGAGAATTGTAGACAAGTGTATTAAATTTTTTTTTATTAATACCTGATCCCAGCAAAAACTGTCCCTGAAAGAAACAGATCACATGTAGTCTGTAAATGTGGCAAAAAAGGGAGAGGCGTTCATCGGGTAATAGTTTTTTGGTCAATTGGTTAAAGAAAACACGATAGCTGTGCTCACCTTTTAGTGTTGTGCAAGCATAGGCACAACGCTAGTGTAGGCGTGTATTTAGATAGTGGTCGGTGCTACCGGTATCGTTCGCTCCTCACTTGTGGAGTTGCCAGTCCTCCAGAGGAGAGATGAAAGACAATAAGGGAGTGTGGAGTAAAAGGGGTCTACCAGTTTCGATACTTCCTGGCGCAATAACACGACCTCAATTAGTTGGAAACAATTCGTTTTAATTTACATATGTGTGACAACGCGTTTCGGAGTTGAAAGACACTCCCTTTTTTAAGTCTAAAAAGTGGTAGAGTCCATAAAAATAAATGTAGGACAAATAATAATGATATTATGCTAATAAAAACAAAGAATGGAGTAATAACATATAATAATGACAGTAGTGATAATGTCAAATTCAAGCAAATATACATACCGTATTTATCGGCGTATAACACGCACTTTTTCCCCCTGAAAATAGGGGGCAAATGATGTATGCGTGTTATACGCCGATATAATGTTACAGGGGTGTGGAATTCCTATCGCCCGACGCCCGGGACATGCAGTTCCGGGCACCGGGCAGGTAGTTTGTGCAGGCAGCTTAGCCCTGCGGGCAGGTAGCAGGGCTAGGGTTGCGCCGGGTTTTCCTCTAATACACAGCCCGGTGCAGCAAGTCCGGGCTGCTTACCGCAGTGTTATCAGCGCTCCTGTGCAGGCCGGAAGTCGGGCGCCGCGGGCCGGAAGTCAGCTCCCAGCGGAGGCACAAGTTAGTCAGCGGCTGTAGTAGGAGCTCCTGACATGGTGGCAGCCCGTGCCGTGATAGATAGCCCAGCGGGTAGTGTGTGTGGTGACTGCTCTGGGTCAGCTATGCTCTGCTGTCAGGCTGCCGCTCTGCTTCTTCTCCCTGGCAGTGAAGTGTCAATAGGAGTGCTGCCAGGTTCCAACTTCCAGCCACTCACCCTCCATGAATAGGGGGTGGACAGGGACTTCCCCATACTAACTTCTCCCTCTTGCCCCCATACAGTATAACGTCACCTTGGGGCTGCCCTAGTGCCCCATACAGTATAACGTCACCAAGCGGCTGCCCCCGCACAGTATAATATCACCCTGTGGCCCCTGCCCCCATACAGTATAACGTCTCCCTGTGGCCCCCGCCCCCATACAGCATTTTTATTTTTTTCCTGAAATTTCCCTCTTAAAATGAAGGTGCGTGTTATACGCCTGTGCGTGTTATACGCCGATAAATACTATATAAAAGGATTTTTTCAAAAAGTCCTTAAGTTGATGATAAAGTCATGTTTCTAAAACATGTCATAAATAAAGTCATATTTCTAAAGTACGTCTTAAATCAATAATGTTACCTAAAGAAAACTATTAAAAACCGGTGGTCATCATAATTTATTAATATATTAAAAAATAATAACTACCGTTATTGATCTGATGGTGTAGTAAATTAGGAATAGTGGTGACTATACGTGATGAAAGATTTAAATTGGGCAAAGGGGAAAAGCGGATAGAATAGTACTGGCAAATAGATGTGAACCACCGAGTTTCATATGTTGGGTGGTGGATCATATATATATATATATACACACACACACACACACACACACACACACACACACACATACATACATATATACATATGGAAATGTGAATATAAAAAGCAAACAAAATCGATATTGGGCATAACAATCAGATGATCTCTGAATACTTATGATAATAAATACCGACGTTGTACTGCAGGTGTTAAAGCTTGTAAGGCTGCTTTCACACTAGCGTTTAAGTTTTCCGGTATTGAGATCCGTCATAGGGGCTCAATACCAGAAAAAAAACGCTTCAGTTTTGTCCCCATTCATGGTCAATAGGGACAAAACTGAACTGAACAGAACAGAATTCTCCAAAACGCATTCTGTTCCATTTAGTTGCGTTCCCATACTGGAGAGCAAACCGCAACATGTAGTAGTTTGCTTTCCGTCCTGGGATGCGGAGCAAGACGGATCCGGCATGACCCCCAATGCAAGTCAATGTGGACGGATCCGTTTTCTCTGCCACAATCAAAAACTATGGATCAATCTTGGCAATGTTGAAGATAATACAGCCGGATCCGTTCATAACTGATGCAGATGGTTGTATTATGATTAATGGAAGCGTTTTTGCTGTCTCCATTTTCTGAAAGCCATATTTTTTGATTTTTTGGGTGATTGGCTTATGTAAGTGCTCATTTTTTGTGGGATGAGGTCACGGTTTGATTGGTGCTAATTTTGGATACATATGACTTTTTTAAATCACTTTTTATATTATTTTTTGGGAAGTGGGGTGGGCAAAATTGCAATTCCATCATAATCTCATATTATTTTTTTTTATGGTGTTGTTCACCATGCGGTAAAAGTAACATGACCCTTCTATAGATCAGGTCCTTACGGAAGCGGCAATACCAAACATGTTTATTTTTTACATTTTTAACCAATTGTGTGTGGATATAGGAAGTTTTTTGTTTTGTTTTTGGACCCAGACACACTTTGTTCTTGAAGATCCAGTGGGTCTGATAGCTTACAATAAATACACTGCAGTACACTATATAGTGTACTGCAGTGTATTGAACTCACACTAAGGATCCATTCACATGTCCATAGAATGGGTCCGCATCCGTTCCGCAAATTGCAGAACGGGTGCGGACACATTCATTCTCTATGGGGGCGGAAATGGATGCGGACAGCACACAGTGTGCTGTCCTCATCCGCATTTCTAAAGCGCGCCCCCGATCTTCCGGTCCACGGCTCCAGAAAAAGAATAGAACATGTCCTATTCTTGTCCCCAATTGCTGACAAGAATAGACAGTTCTATGGGGGTGCCGGCCGGGTGTACTGCGGATCCGCAATTTGTGAATTCGCAATACACTACGGACGTGTGAATGGACCCTTAGAGCTCAGTCACACAAACGTATTTTGCGTTCCGTATACTGGTCGTTTTCTGCGTTCCGCATACGGAACCATTCATTTCAATGGGTCCACAAAAGATGCCGTTGCTCTGTTCCGTGGCCCCGCAAAAATTATGAGTCCTGTCCTATTCTTGTCCGTTTTGCGGACAAAAATATGCATTTCTATAATAGGCCTCCTGTTCCGTTCCGCAAATTTCGGAAGGTACATGGGCGCCATCCGTGCGGATTCACAATTTGCGGACCGCAAAAAACGTCACAGTCGTGTGAACGAGGCCTAAGCCTGATCAGGCTCCTGCCTTTAGCAGGAGTCTGATCAGGCTTATACCACGGCAAGCCGGATGCCTGTGAAGGCGTCCGGTTGCCATGGTAACCATCGGTACGCTGCCACAGCGCAGCGGCCCGATGGGGGAGGGAGCTTGCCCTCTGTTTACCCTTCAAGCATCGGCCGCTGCCACAGCAGAGCAACGGCTCGATGGTTAGCCCCTCCATACAGCGGTCCCTAAGGACCACGGCATGGAAGGGGTTGAACGGCCGACATCGGTGCCAGCACCGCTGTCAGCCGTTTTAAGCAGAGTGTTAGCTGTACATTACAGCTAACACTCTACCCTGCTGCCGCTTTACCATCCTGAGAGGAGGGTAGGGGGTGCTGCGCGCTCTGCATCTCGAAAGGAGGGGGGGCATTAACCCTTCAAGCATCGGGCCACTGACAGGGCAGAGCAGCGGCCCGATGGTTAGCCCTTTCCAGACAGCTGTCCCTAAGGACCGTGCCATGGAAGGGGTTAAACAGTTATGGAGCACTGTGTGTGTGTGTAGCGCTGTGTCCTGATTGGATGCCCCGCCGTATATGCCCAGTGCAAAACTGGGTACCCACACACGGACACAGCGCTCTCACACAGGGATTTTATTATGTAGGATTAGGAGGGGTGGAATATAAATGGTTGCATAAACTGGTGGTGGTTACTGATGTGAATAAATGGATTGTGATGTGACTACATTAAATGATAAATGATGGCTGATATTGTAAGTAGATGGATTGTGATGAAATTAAATCATATGGTGATGATCGCTAATGTAGCTGCATGAACTGATTGTGGGAAGATGGGTTATGATGTGGCTGCCTTCTCCCCTTTGCCCAATTTAAATCTTTCATCACGTATTGTCACCACTATTCCTAATTTCCTACACCATCAGATTAATAAATATATAAAAAAATAACTAGTCATTGATCAATTATGATGACCACCATTTTTTAACAGTTTCCTTTAGGTAATATCATTGATTTAAGACGTACTTTAGAAATATGACTTTAGAAATATGACTATTTATGACGTGTTTTAGAAACATGACTATCATCAATTTAAGGACTTTTCAAAAAATTATCCTTTTATATATACCGTATATATTCGCGTGAATTTGACATTATCACTACTGTCATTATATATGTTCTTATTACTCCATTCTTTGTTTTTATTAGCATATTATTATTTGTCCTACATTTATTTTTATGGAATCTGATCACCACTTTTTAGACTTAAAAAAGGGAGTGTCTTTCAACTCCGAAACGCGTTGTCACCAATATGTAAATAAAAAAGAATGGTCTCCAACTACTCGAGGTCTTGTTATTGCGCCAGGAAGTATCGAAAACGGTGGACCCCTTTTACTCCACACTCCTAGTCTGTAAGGTTGGGTTCACATCACTGTACCCATCTCCTTATGGCAGAACAGAAATACGAACAGATAAGCAGAAATTAGGGAAGTGGCAGGTCAGTCATATTAAGAACAATATTGGCTCCATTGGGAATGGGCTCCATTTACTATAATGGCTTCTGTTGAGCTTTTCTTAGTGATGCGCTTTTTGTCTGGAAAACTTGACAGGATCTGCAATGAAAGCTCCTAATCCAACCCCCGACACAGATGCGAACCTAGCCTAAGATTGGTCATATTTAATAAAATGTATTCCCTTTAAAAATAAAAATCCATGAAGTGTTGGCAGTAGTCTCTGATTTGTCTCCCTGAAGAATTACTTATCATAGGTTCTGTTCACACTTCCATTCATGGTTTCCATCGGGCTTTCTTTCAAGATTATGATTATTTTTAACAGGAACATGGCATGTGCAAAGCTATTCTTGCAGTCAAAAATACCGGATCCCAGATGGTCCGCATTAAAGTTGATTTTTTTTTTTTTTCAATTTTATTCTTCCGTGAAATGCTCTTGATGGGGAATTATACCTGCGAAACCTTTAGTTCTGTGATCTATCATCAAGGTATCATAAAGGGAGAATCTAATAATGTACGGTTTACCAACAGGCCGAATAACAATAAAGGACAAAGGTCTACACATCACTCTCAAAAAACACGCCTTTCCTCTGTATGACATGTTTGCAGCGTCTACTAGTAAGATTCCATATATTTCCTATTCTTCACTTTATATTCCCATTGAACAGGGGCAGACACAAATATCAGAGGGCCCCTGTGGAAGAACTGTACATGGGCCCCTTGCTCTCCAATCAAGGTAGAAGAACACAGGTAATGTGGCCCTTTTAGATGGTGCTCCCCTACTCCTTGGAATCGATAAACAAGATTGGTGCCATCAAAATGTGCTCAGTAGTGCCGATTTATTAAAAGAGTTATCCAACGTCTCCAGCAGCCCCCCCCCCCCCATGTGCTGGGTCCCTCACAGGTAATATACTGGCGCCGCTCCAGCTTCCCGCACCGCCGCTGCTGCATCTCCCTGTACACGGATGAAAACATCTGGTGTCGGGGGGGGCAGCCAAAGGTAGGTAGGGACGGGGATGAGCCTATTAAACAGGATGTTTAATAATTAACAGCAATAAAAGGCGGGAACGATCTGAAATTAGTCATAGGGAAGGTTCAGAATTTATGTTAGAAAGGCTTATTTTACTGAAAGAGTAGCAGATGGACCAAGAATTGCACGGAAGACTACACTATTCTGCCTCGAACACCGATGTAAAGCATCCCCATGAAGCATTAACCTTCAAAGATCAGGCATTTGGGCTGCAATTCTCTCTTTCCTCCTAACTCATATAAAGGAAGTTATCATTCTCTCTAATGTTATAGATACAATAGATCGGCAGCCCACGTAGGGTCACTGTCTAGAAACCTGCTTGCTCACATTACAGTTGCCACCTCACCTCCATCACCTCTCACATTGCACACAGAGAAAGAGGAGGAGAAAGAGAATGGCTGTTTGAAAAAGTGCAGATGCTGCTGTGATTACAGGATTTTATTAGCTAGAAAGTTTCCAGTACAGACACACAGACAGCTTATACAGTAAGTTCCTGTTTGGGTAAGATGGTCAAGTTATTTAGGCTATTCCTCTCTCTTTAGCCTCTGTGAGGGCTGGATAGGATGCAGGTGCGTTCAGGGAAAATCGTTGCCTTCTTCAGTTTTTTCTGCGCTAGTGCAATGCGTTTTGCACGCGCATGATAAAAAACTAAATGTTTGGTACCCAGACCCGAACCCACACTTCTTCACTGAAGTTCGGGTTTGGGTTCGGTGTTCTGTAGATTTTATTATTTTCCATTATATCATGGTTATAATGGAAAATAATAGCATTCTTTAATACAGAATGCAAAGTCAAATGTCAATTGAGGGTTAAAAAAATAAATAAAAACATTACTTATTTATGACGTGTTTTTACTTCTATCTTCATTCAGCAGGACCTGCGCTGACGTCACCGCGCTCACCACGTGGTGAGCACGATGACGTCAGCGAAGATCCTTTTGCAGGTCCTTCAAGAAGAACAAAGAGGATCCTGGCTGCGCGATCAAGTGGATGAGGCGAGTTATGTTTTTATTATTTTTTGACCTTCAACTGACATTTGACTTTGCATTCTGTTTTAAAGAATGCTATTATTTTCCATTATAACCATGTTATAATGGAAAATAATATAGTAAATGGGGTCCCGGGTCGCTCATCCCTCGTCTCCTTAGCAACCATCTGTGAAAAATCGCATCGCATCCGTACTTGCTTGCGGATGCTATGCGATTTTCACACAGCCCCATTCATTGGGGGCAGCATTGCGTGAAAAACGCAGAATATAGAGCATGCTGCGATTTTCACGCAACGCACAAGTGATGCGTAAAAAACATTGCTTATGTACACAGCCCCATTGAAATGAATGGGTCAGGATACAGTGCGGGTGCAATGCGTTCACCTCACGCATTGCACCCGCGCGGAATACTCGCCCGTGTGAAAGGGGCCTAATTAATCAATCTCTCTCTCTCCCAGCAGGGAGCAGGTAACTTACAGGGAACCTGTCAGTTACAACGCCTTCCCTAACCACGGCAGACTCCCTCATTACAAAGCACCATATCTAACTCTGAAATTCTGCTGCATTTTTGAAAAACCTATAGTGGTGTAAAGACCTATGTATGGAGGAAAATGTCAACTGGGCGGCTTCTCCCCACCATGCTCTATTTGATTGACAGATCTCTCTCTATTTGTGAACTACAGGGCTTAGTAATGAGGGATCCTACTTCACGATGCCTGTAGTTAGAGGAAAATGAATTGACAGGTCCTCATTAAGAAGCCTCTTTCTCGTCCGTATATCCCTATACTAAAATGAATGTGCCTGCAAGGGTAAGGGTGTGTGTGTGTGTGTGTATATATTACATTTTTTATTTTTATTTTATTTCAGCAGAAGGACCCGGCTTTGCACGGCTATATTTCATCTATTTCATTTAATGTTTCTGTGTGTCATTAATAGATAGACAGTATCCCCCATAACAGTGACCTCAACAGTACCCCACCTCCTTAACAGCGAATTTCACAGCCCCTCACCCCTTAACACTGAACCCCCCACAGTGCCCTGCCTCTTTAAAATGGGACCTCCACAGCAGCCCATCCCCTTAACTTTGACTTTCTTAGCAGCCCGTCCCTTTAACAGTGAGTTTCACAGCACCCCACTCCCTTGACATTGACCTCCTCAGGGGCCCGCCCCCTTAACAGTGACCTCCATAGGTGACCGTCCCCTTATCTGTGTCCTCCACTGTTTCCAAGATTGATTTTTTTGTGACTGTCACGTCATAGTCGCAGCATGTCGCAGTGCAACACCATAGACTATCATTATAAAAAAAAAAAGGGAATATCTCAGGAACAGTACGTCCTACAGAGCTGAGACCCAGTCTAAAACCTTCCCGGACACCTGATGTACCCGTGTGCCAAATTTGGTGAAGATCGGTTCAGTCGTGCATAAAGAACAGACAGACTAGGACCAAGCTGCGCCTAGGCCAAGTGAAGGGTCCCGAGCTGCAATACGAAGCACAGCCGCTATACAAGGTACGGCGCTGTGTTTGGTATGCAGTGAGGAGTGCACTCACTGGAGCAGTGCGGCCTTTTCAAACAGCTGATCATGGGGATGCCATCGGACCCCACGGATTAGATACTGATGACATATCCAGAGGATAGACTATTAATATCAAAATGTTGGACAACCCCTTTAACCTCCTAACAGTTCCTTTTAAAATTGGAAAAACCCTCCAAAAAACGTCACTTTTTTATTGTAGATTTTTAAGGGGTCTGCAATAAATCTTGCTGGTGCACAACTCAGGCGACACAATTGCGTTTTTAACCCCATAATGATATATTTTTTGTTTTTTCTTAGAAAAACAAAGCAATAATATTTCCATACAAAATAAAACGACAAAATTGTTATGTTATTTCCATTTTCTCAACCCTTACCCCCCCCCCCCCCGATTCCCTCCCAATCAAATAGACGGAAAGGGGATAGTGAGGAAGTTGAGCCAGGAAAAATTTCTAATTCCACTCTACCCACATCTTGAACCATTTATCCTCAGAGTTTCTTTCTTTATATAAAATATTTTCATATCTTTTAGGCTCCATTCACACGTCCTCAAATGGGTCCGCATCCGTTCCGCAATTTTGCGGAACGGGTGCGGACCCATTAATTTTCTATGGGGACGGAATGGATGCGGACAGCACACAGTTTGCTAATAGTAGTGTAGAAGCAGCACTATGCGGTCTCAGGATAATGCGTCTATATCAATGCAACAGCCTAACCGTAGGCCCTTGATCCATCAGGCCAAATCGTATACGTGTAGAAAAGAAGATGGCTTCGGCAGCATTCCGCAATATCAAAAATACTTTAATCGTACCTCCAGACACAGATGGCAACGAACGTTTCGACTGTGCAAGGCTTGACAAAGACTGTTGCACAGTCGAAACGTTCGTTGCCATCTGTGTCTGGAGGTACGATTAAAGTATTTTTGATATTGCGGAATGCTGCCGAAGCCATCTTCTTTTCTACAAGCACACAGTTTGCTGTCAGCATCCGCATTTGCGGAGCGCGGCCCCGATCTTCAGGTCCGCAGCTCCGCAAAAGATAGAACATGTCCTATTCTTGTCCGCAGCTTGCGGACAAGAATAGGCATTTCTATAGGGGTGCCGGGCGGGTGTGTTGCGGATCCGCAACACACCACGGACGTGTGGATGGAGCCTTTGTTTCAATAGTTTTTTTATTGTGTTTAACAATATATAAAATAGACATCGGGCATACCCGATGGGTAGATACAAGAGTTACATAATATCTAGTAACATTAATAACAATATTGTCAATAACAAAGGAAACAATCTACAATACGAAGAAGCCAATATGAATTACAAAGACTGATAATGCCTGCGGCAAGCAAGTAATTGTTGAGTTGGGATAAGTGGCCACCTATGTCATATACATATACCAATGGTAAAAGGCCTATATTTCAAGCCTGTCAGCTCTTTAAAGGGATTGGTTTAGGTCCATATAGGTGAAAGGACTAGGGAGTGTCTAAAATTGGGAACTATATGGGGAACTCGACCAAGGCTTCCAATTTTGGAGGAATCTATCGTACCCCTCTCCCCCCATAGCAATAATTCTCTCATACGAGTAGGTAATGTTAAGTGTAGATATCAATTCGGAGGTGTTTGGGGTGTCTGGGGTCTTCCACTTCCGCAACAATAATAATTTTGCTGTCACGCAGAATATACAGAATAAGGCCCTTAAGCGGGCGGGCAGGGCATCCACTCCTATCAATAACAGGACTAGTTGCGGTGACCATGTTGTCCCATAGGGCACAATCCTGGCAAGTAATTCTCTACAAGCGGACCAATACAGTTGAATCCTAGGACATTGCCACAGTATATGAAATAGGGTTCCTCTGCATCCGCATCCTCTCCAGCATAGATTAGATACAGACTCATACATAAGAGCCAGTCTATCCGGCGTGTAGTACCATCTTAGTATAGTATAATGCACTTCAGATATTTGTGGATCATTCTAAGGGTCTGCATCCATTCCGTGTCAGATATTGACAAATTTAAATCTTTCTCCCACGCTATCATTAGGTGAGAGCGTTTAAAAGACCCTGAGTGGAGAATGGAGTTATATAGAGGTTTCAAACCTTTCACGTTGCCTGTGATATACAATTTAGCTAATCCGTCTAGTTTCACCCCGGATGGATGCAGGTCCTGTAATAAATGGCGGATCTGGAGGTATTTGAAAAACTCCCTGCTAGGAATAGAAAACTTCTCTCTGATCCATTGGAAGGGTTGTAGTACTCCATGATTTAACAGGTCCCCCACCTTATGTATATCGGCCGAAGCCCACAGTGACAGATCAGTTTGAGGAAGTAGTGTCCAGAGCAATGAGAAGGGGAGAGAGGCAATTGTGGGGGAAGCGTCTGCATCTGCTAATATATGATATGTGGACCATGCTTTCAGTGATGCTAACACCGTCGGGCCTAGATTTTTGGGAGTAGGGGTCTTCCAAAATGGCAAACTTAACAACCCCTCCAAGGAGTATGGGGCAGCTTGTGATGCTCCCAGCTGTACCCAGGGCAGATCCTGGGGAAGCTGGACCCAACCTTTCAACATGGAGACCAAAGAAGTTATATAGTACAATTTTAAATCTGGCAGTGCTAAACACCCCATTCGGCGTTCCCTGGTTATGATGTCCCGGGCTATCCTGGGGTGTTTCTTGTCCCATATATAATTAGAGAGAAGTGAATGCACTCGGGAAAAGAACTTCTCTGGGAGGGTTATGGGCAGGGTGCGATACAGATATAAAAACTTAGGAAGGATAAACATTTTAAATGTAGCAATCTTCCCCATCCACGAGGTGTCAAAGCTAGCAAATTCTGCGAGTTCCTTTTCTGTAGAGAGTAGTAAGGTGTCATAATTGAGTGCATATAGCTGGTTCTGGGTAGAAGACATATTGACGCCCAGGTATTTAATGCTGTCAAGCCGCCAGTCGAAATTCCACGTGCTGCGAAGGTTCGACACTAGTGCCTCTGACAAATGAATAGGTAAGGCTTGGGTTTTAGAGGAGCTGAGATGATAATATGAGAGGTCACCATAGTGGGAAATTTGGCCCATAACCTCCTTCAAGGATTCCTCAGGATTTGTTAGGGTACGTCATACGTCATCCGCGTACAGGGATATGACATGGGAGCTTGCACCCACACTAACCCCTTTTATGCTGGAGTCTTGTCTAATCGCCTGGGCCAATGGTTCCATGGCTATTATATAAAGATAAGGGGGGAAAGAGGGCATACCTGTCGGGTGCCATTCGTCAGTTCGAATACATCCGACAAGGCCCCATTTACAAATGTTCTGGCTGTGGGATTGCTGTAGAGTGCTCTAACAGCGGTAAGTATATGCCCTGTAAAGCCCATTCGTTCGAGTACTGAGAAGGCGAACGACCATCGGAGTCTGTCGAACGCCTTTTCTGCATCTAAAGCGAGGGCCAATGTGGGGGATTTTATTCTTATGAACATGATGTAAAATACTCAGAAGGCGTCTTGTGTTATAATAAGTCTGCCGGGTCGGGACGAAATTTTTACATCCTGGTTTAGTAAGGATATGGGCCTAAAGTTTTGGGGTCTGTCAGGTGGTTTGCCTGGTTTAGGAAGTGTGATTATTAGGGCTTGTAAATCTTCAACTGGCAGAGATCCGTGGGACATAGCCGCTTGGCTTTCAGGTAAGGGCTAATGATCTGTTTAAACTGCTTATAATAGTGGCAAGCAAAGCCGTCGGGGCCAGGTGCTTTATCCCTTGGGAGAGACGCAATCACTTCTTCCACCTCTTCGGTGTTAATCGGGGAGTTGAGACCCTGAAGCTGAGAACTATTCAGTGTGGGTAGTTGTAGGGATTTAAGATAAAGGTTGACACGTTCATTAAGCTCTCCTGGGGTAGGGTGGGTATTACGTAAATTATAAAGGTCTGCATAATATGCCTTAAAGCCGTTCGCAATGCCTATGGGGGAGTAGACCTTCTCCTGAGAATGAGGGTGGAGAATATGTGGAATTCTGCTTTTTGTATGACGAGCCTTAAATCTCGACGCCAGCAATTTACCCGCCTTCTTATCTTGTGAATAATACGTCGCTTTCTATTTACGATGCATTTTCTCATAGGAGGAAAGCATGTACCCTCTCAGCTCCTGTCTAAGGCGTCTGATCTCATCTGCTAATAGAGGAGTAGGATTCGCTTTATTGATCGCCTCCACTTGTTGCAACTGGGATAAGATGGCTGACATTTTAGCTTCCATTCGCTTTTTCCGTATCGCACCCTGCTGTATAAAAGACCCCCTGAGACAAGCTTTGTGAGCATTCCAAAGGGTCACTGGATCCGTATGTGAGGAGTTGTTAAATTTGATAAAATCCCTGAGATCCGATTCTATATTTGATCTATATTGAGGGTCAGAAAGTAAGAAGGGGCTGCTTCTCCACAAGTATGTTTGAGGGGGGTTAACAGCTTCCGAGATCGTCAAGGTGACAGCTGCATGGTCAGACCACTTGATGAGTTTTGGGCGTGGGGGAGAAGTGCTCTATCCACGAGAAACATGTCTATTCTGGAGTACACATTGTGAACTCCAGAGTGAAATGTATAGTCTCTAGCAGACGCGTGGTGGATACGCCAAATGTCATATAGCTCCTCCTTCCGGAAAGTGTCGGCGAGGGAAGGGATGGCCCGTGTTGTGGAGGTAGAGGTGGATCTGAGGTCAAGTTGAAGTCACCACAAATCACCAGTTTTCCCTGTTGTTTTTTCTGGATCAGTTTCATTATCTTGTGGAAGAAGAAATGCACTTGGCCTTGGTTAGGTGCATATATGGACACTATTGTGAATAAAACATTATTGAGGGTGCATATCAATATGATAAATCGCCCTAGAGGATCCGTATGGTCAGCTATATGGGCAAATGCTACTGTGTTTTTTACAGCTAACATGACCCCCCTGGATTTAGAGTGGAAGTGTGATTGAAATATGCGAGGAAACTGCGGATGCTTCAATCTAAAAGCGTGACATTGAAGCATATGCGTTTCTTGTATCCCCAAGATATCACATTTCAACACCTTTGACTCTTTCCACATATGTGCTCGGCGCATAGGGCTATTTAAACCATTGGCATTCAGGCTAGCAAATCTTATTACCATTATATATCAGAATAAACAGCATTCTCACACTAGCAGGTAATAAGAGATACCAGACACAGAACGCCTCCGAGCGAGGACGCCTGTGTCACCTGGACATAGGCAGCACAAGCAAGTACAGGCATTATATGAACTTCTAAGGATTTTAGCCCCCAAAAACACAGGAGGTAAGGCATCAAAATCAAACCAACATATAACATAGTGAGCCTAAGAGAGGCTCAATACAAAAGATAAGGCAAATGTCCCGTCTGCAACCTAGGGAAAAAGGCAGGTTAGGGTGACAGAACCCGTACGTACGTACAGCACCTGAAGGCGAGGTATACTCGCCCCGAATAAAACTGTATTCAGCGAACTCTTGACCAGTCTTTACGGACTTTGGCTGGAGCATGGCGTTGAGCTTCATCTGTTACGGATACTGGTATGTTCCAACTTTGCAAAAGCGCAGCTCCTCTTCCAGGGTGGATTTGATTTAAATCAAACCGATTTAAATCACAATTTAAATCACAATTTAAATCACTAGTCAGTAAGGCTTGATTTAAATCATAGTTTTTTACATAAAGATTCATATTTGGACAATTTTTCTGTTGTACTTAGGAAGGAGAAAAATAATAATGACCTTAATAATAACAATTTAAATAGGATTTATTCAACTAAAACAATAACATTACAGCATGTTATTTGCTTAAACATCCATGTTTGTTAACTAATTTGGCTAAAGAAAATATATATATTTTAAGAAACTTAGACTGTCAGCCCAGCCTACACAAGAAAAGCTTAGGCTACTTTCACACTAGCGTCGGGGCTCCGCTTGTGAGCTCCGTTTGAAGGCTCTCACAAGCGGCCCCGAACGCATCCGTACAGCCCTAATGCATTAGTGGATGCGGATCCGCTCAGAATGCATCGGTGAAATCGGTGCAGGTGCGGGAGCTCAGGCTCTATGCACCCATCCGCCTGGGCAGCCAGACCACGCCCCCCGTGTGAATGGAGCCTTAATCTTATTAACGAGAATTAACCATGTGTTTATACTAGGAGTATTCAATGAGAACCAAGCCCGTGCAATCAAAAGTCTCGCCAAAAACTTTATTTTAACCAAAAGAATCCTTTTATATTTATGGCACCCAACCTTGGAAAGGTCACTCAAAATCCAAGACTCTACCATAAATGGAATCGCCACTTTTAGTTTTTGGGTAATAAAATTATAAATTTCCCCCCAATATTAAAAGAATTCTATACAAGTCCAGAACATATGTAAGTGATCAGCCTCGGGTGAATCACACCATGGACAATTAGAAGTGTTTCTCAAACCCCATTTGTTAAGCGATAAAGGTGTAATATAAATTCTATGTAAAATTAAATTGAACCAAAACATGATTAAAATTATAAGAAACTAATCCTAAATTGACCAATATATTGTTCCAATCATCTAACTGAATCATTGGGCAATCACTTCCCCAGGTCTTTTGCCCAGGAGAGCGTATATTATTAAATCGTGCTTTAAGTAAACATTTATAAAGTTGAGACATCCTAACCCTTTGTGCTGGCTTTGCCATCAAATCATTCAAAAATGTGGAAGTATCTATGTCAAACAATGATTTTTCCTTTATACTAATAAGTGACGAACATAACTGAAAATACCTAAACCAAGATAGATTAGCTATATTTTCTCTTTGTGCTAACTTCAAGAACGAAATAATATCCCCATTCCCAACCACCTGTGCAACATAGAGAATCTATAGTAATTATGCTAAAGGGGCGTACAACAAAGGGATCCCCTTATTCCCAACCAATCTCTAATTGTACTCCAGGACTGAATAAGCAGCTTCGCAGCAACTCTAAAGTCCTGTTTGGAGGTAGGGTTGTTTCGATACCAAAATTTTGATTCGCTTTCGATACCACTAAAAAAGTATTGCGAAACAACCCTACTTGGAGGTTGATTAATTGGCCGGATTCCAATAAAGTAAAGATATTATCATGTGAGCAAATCCTCACCAAGGTTCTAAAAAGTGGGCTTTTCTCCCATTCATAATATAGCCATAGCTGGGATGCTATAAAATAGCCTTTGAAACAGGGAAGATTTAATCCTCCCTGTTCCATCAGCTTATAAAAATACTCCAATTTAAGCCTTACTCGCTTTCTCCCCCAAAAGTAGATCATTAACGATTCTCTCAATTAATTTAAAAAACTTGTCTTCAATTCATACTGGGGAATTCCTAAGGATATAAAGTAATTGGGGCAAAATCACCATCTTCGCCAGGGATATTCTATCGGCTCTAGATAGCGGGAGTCTGAGCCATATCGTTATTTTAGACTTCAATTTGGTTATCAAGGGGATCAAATTAAGCTGTAAAAAATCTTCAATCTTGGAAGAGATAGTAATACCCAAGTATTCAAGTGAATCAAAGATCTTCAAACTACTGGAAGACTCCTCAGTAAGAAGTTCAAATTTGTCTAAAGGCATAAGAGTGGTTTTAGACCAGTTAATATATCAAGACCTAAAACTTCACCAAAAGAATTAACAAATTGAATAACCCTTGGGAGTGTAATATTAGTATGTTGTATGTAAAAAAAACTTCATCGGTTTATAAGGAAATACGATCTTCTATTCCTAATATCCCAAACCCTTCAATCCTGGGATCTGTAACAGTACAGCTTGGATCGCAGCGGCTCCCTGTGACGATACGCTGGCTTGCGCTCCAGCGTGGAACGCACCGGCCGTCTGCGATGATACGCTGGCTTGCGTTCCAGCATGGAACGCAGCGACCGCCTGTGTTGTTACGCTGGCTTGCGCTCCAGCGTGGAACGCAGTGGCCGCAGGGCCATCCTGTGACTCCGCCCACTTACCTCCAGGCCTTAAATAGAAGACAGGTGCTAAGCAGGGTGTTCCACTATTGGAGTGCGCACCCTGCTAGCTCCATTGCATCTGAGGACTCTGTCCACATATCCAGACCTGGATCCCTAACAACATTGTGAAGGACATCCTACCTTCTTGCCACTGGCTTCCCCACTGCTGGCTTCCTAGCCAGGACCAACTAACCGCAAGTATATGCCTGTTACCTGCTCTGATTATGGTCCTGGAACTCAGAGTGGGGTGGTTCCTCCTGGTGTGAGGCGATATTCCCAAACCAACTCTGAACTCAGGACATGCTATACAAACTCTGAACCTACTGCATATTAAATACTAAACTGAGGACATGCTATACTAACTCTGAACCTGCTGCATATTATATACTAAACTGAGGACATGCTATACTAACTCTGAACCTGCTGCATATTATATACTAAACTGAGGACATGCTATACTAACTCTGAACCTGCTGCATATTATATACTAAACTGAGGACATGCTATACTAACTCTGAACCTGCTGCATATTATATACTAAACTGAGGACATGCTATACTAACTCTGAACCTGCTGCATATTATATACTAAACTGAGGACATGCTATACTAACTCTGAACCTACCGCATACTATATACTAAACTGAGGGCATGCTATATTCTAACTCTGAACCTAGCGCATACTAGATACTACTCTGACCTGTGCACAAGCTTATACTAACTTGTGACTCCTGTATACTGGGGGACCTTCCTTACAGCAGTAACTAATTAAATGGATAGCGGTAAATGATTTTGTTACCCCAAACTCTCCGCTCAAGACTAAGAGTGACGCCTGGGGTACATACTGAATAACCGCGAATCCCACAGCCAAAAACAAGGGCGGTGGGATAATAGTGGATGTCCATTGCTTCCGCAGTTGAGATCCTAACTGATCAACTAGGTGCGTTACAGGATCTTGCCTAACCCTAAGAGCAAGAGGCTCAATATAGATATCAAATAATGATGGAGAAAGTGGACATCCTTGACGAGTACCTCTATTCAAAGAAATACACCTTGTCAGGGTCTTATTAAAATGTTCAATCTCACCTTAGGGGATTTATACAAAAGCGTAATCATATTTATAAACTTAATATCAAATCCCATCTTGTCTAGCCCCCTCCAGTGGAATCTCCACTCCACCCTGTCAAAAGTCTTAGATTATCCAAAGACAGGATGGAACAAGAGACTACCCCGGGAGGACTAAATATTAGCAAAGAGGCGGTGCAGGGTATAATGAGTACCCTTATTTAAAAAAAAAAAAAACATTTTGATCAGGATGTACCGTATAATTGAGGAAATAACTTTAGACAGTCTTGTGGTAAGGATCCTTGAGAGAAGCTTAACATCAGTATTAAGTAAAGAGATCGGCCTATATGAACCCATATCTAAGGGATCTTTACCTTTTTCAGTATTAGTACTATTACAGCTTCTGTCATTGATACCAGGAAGACTACTGTCCTCTATTAACTCAGTAAATACCTTCAAAAGACGAGGGAGAATAACCACCCTATATTTACGATAAAATTCATATGGGAATCCATCAGATAGAGAGAGAGGAGTTTCCTACACAAGGCGGCTTTATTGCGGCCTCTAACTCCTGCAAGGAGAGGTCTACCTCAAGGGATTCTCTTTGAGTATCTTTAAAAACTGGTAAAGAGATAAAATCCAAATATGAATCAATCGCTTTATCTGAAACACTATTATCTGATTTATACAATTCCGAAAAGTATTTCACAAATGTTTCTTTAATATAATCCTAGCCAACATTTTCCCTGAATGACCCGATTCAGAAAAATATTTTTGTCTCCTAAAAAAAACCTTTGCTGGGCCTTATCCAGAAGAATATCAGAATAGGCCTGACTTGTCCTCTGCATAGTTTCCCTATTTTGTTCTGTGTTCTTACTAGAGAACTCGCCCATACAGGCAGCCGCTGCTTCTTGCAAGTCTCTCTCTTTTTTAGCATAGCTTTTTCTTAAAAATTTGAAATATTACTAATAAAACGCCCCCTCATAAAGGCCTTGAATGGATCCCATACCAAATGGGTCCTTGCTGAGTTATAGTTGCTATCCCAAAAGAACTCTATCCCCTGTTTAATCAATTCATGGTTGTCAATTAAACAAATCCAATGGGGGTTTAAAGGGGTTCTACAGTTTGTTTTAACTGATGATCTATCCTCTGGATAGAACATCAGCATCTAATCAGCGGGGGTCCGACACCCGGGACCCCCGCCAATCAGCTCTTTGAGAAGGCAGCGGCGCTCCAGCAGCACCGCGGCCTTCTCACTGTTTACCACTGGCCCAGTGACGTCACGACTAGTATCACTGGCCTGGGCGGGGCTAAGCTCCATTCAAGTGAACAGAGCTTAGCCCCGCCCAGGCCAGTGATACTAGTCGTGACGTCACTGGGCCAGCGGAAAACAGCGAGAAGGCCACGGCGCTGCTGGAGCGCCGCTGCCTTCTCAAACAGCTGATTGGCGGGGGTCCTGGGTGTCGGACCCCCGCCGATCAGATGCTGATGATCTATCCAGAGGATAGATCATCAGTTAAAACAAACTGTAGAACCCCTTTAATCTAAATAGAGCTCTAACACTGTATTTATCATCCACCATACATAACTCAATGGAGAGAGGTAAATGGTCGGATAGAGACCTAGCCTCATATTTCATACATTTTATATATTTCAAATAATTTGTATTTATTTATCAGGGCTAAATCTATCCTGGACATCAACCTCCCAGATTTACTAACACAAGAATATGCTTGTTTCCCCTTCCCTAAATACCTAAATATCCCCATACATCCACAAAACCAGATTCCTGGCAAAAACGGGACAAAGGAGACCCTTGGCACTGGGTATACATATCTCTCCCCATGGAAATCCTATCCTTTTCTGAATTGATAACACAATTAAAGTCCCCATTCACTATGGAAGGACATTCAGGCCACTGATCCATATAAGTTAATAAACAGTTAAGTACATGAAAAGAAAAGGGGGGAGGGATATAGATAAAAGCCAGAATACATAATTTTCCAAATAATTCTCCATAAAGAAAAACAAATCTCCCCTGCTTATGGAAGAAGGATGCCTGGCAAACAAAATCAATCCCTTTATGAATTAATACTGTTACTCCTGTTGAATAGCTAGTGAAAGCGGAATGATAGGTCTGCGCGGCCCACCCCCCACCGAGGCGAGGGATCGCTCCCTCAGTAAAATGGATCTCCACTAAACTGACAATCGGTGGAAGAGGTCTCTGAACCAGATTACAGACTGCCTGTCTTTTTAATTTGTCACCAAGACCCTGAACATTCCAGGTTGTAGAATTCTAAGGGTCCATTCACACATCCGCAAACGGGTCCGCATCCGTTCAGCAAAATCGGGAACGGTGATGACCCATTAATTCTCAATGGGGCAGGAATGGATGTGAAAAGCACACTATGTGCTCTCCGCATCCGCATTTCCGGAGCGCGGCCCCGAACTTCCGGGCAACGGCTCTGCAAAAAGATAGAACATGTCCTATTCTTGTCCGCAAATGCGGACAAGAATAGTCAGTTCTATGGGGGTGCCGGCCGGGTGTATTGCGGATCTGCAATACATTATGGACGTGTGAATGGACCCTAACCGACATCAATCAGCCAGAAAAAAAATAATTCCCAGAGTGAAGAAGCTCACAACTCCTACCCCCTCCAACCTGGGAGAAGCATCGCAAACCCACCCCACAGACTACAAACCCCATTCCCCCCCCGCACTTCTTGATCCGCCACCTTCCTGGGACAGATCTCTCAACTAAGACCACCTCTCCTCCTCCCCCCCCCCCTCCCCAAGCCACAAATGAAAAGGACACTCAGATATTATTCCGATCAAGCCAATCCACCACTAGGTCAGGAGTATCAAAAAAGTAAGTTGCACTATTAAAGATTATCCGCAGTTTGGCCAGATAAACAAATGAATATTTGATATCCTTTTTTATGCAGTCGTCTCTTAACCTCAATATAGCTACGTCTCTTTTCTTGGATGTCCTTGGAGAAAATCAGGGAGAAAAAATGAACAGTATATTTCCATTATATAAGATGGGGGGGCACTCCCTTGTCCTTCTCAGAATCATATCCCCGTCTCATGAAACAAGTATCTTCACAAGAAGTATCCACGGGTGCCTTCCAGGAGTTGGTTTACCCCCTGGAACCTCATGGGCCCTTTCCACAAAAAATAATGAAGAAAAATGCTCCCTTCCAAACTTCTCCAAAATTAAAGTCTGTATCATATCACAAGGATTATCCCCTTCCATGCCTTCTGGTAGGCCCACAATTTTCACATTACATCGCCTAGACCTATCTTCCATCTCCACCATCTTTTTTCTTTTAAGGTGTTACCCTCAGATCTTAACATAGGGATTTCCGTTTAAAACATTTTAACTTCCTTCTCCAAGACCTCCACAGTTCTTTCTATGGTAGTTACTCTGTCCCGTATCTCTGTGACATCATCTCTGATCAAGACCACATCGGTCTGAATTACCCCAAGTTGTATTGAGATATCTTTTATTAGCTCTCCACATTTTCTTTTAACCGCAGCCAAGATTTCCTTTAGTGGAGAAGATTCATCTTTGGACAAGACATTTACATCCTCTCTCTCCGCCCCCACCTCCTGAATGTAATCATCCAATACTACTTCCACTCTAAATCCGCCATTTTTTTCTGCATTCAGATCATGCAACCCTTTTTGTCCTGCTTTTGTGGTTACAACACTTGGGGACTTCAAGAACTGTTAAATTTTTGCAGAATCAGTCGGTTTCTGGCCTGTTTTGGCAAATGTATACTTGGCGGAACGCCTGTTTTCCTTAGGTGCCATTTTTTACCCCCTCCCTTATAATATGTTTGTTATCCCTCCTTTCCCTTCCCCTTTTCTTCTATTACTTAGACCAAAAAAAATACAAAAATAATAATAATAATCTAAACAGATCTACTCAAACTTTCTTATAATGGAAAAGCAAGAAAAAAGCGACAATAGTTCATCCAGAACACAGCCAGTACAAGTCCAGTAGTAGAATCAGAGACACAACAAATAAAGCAGACCTTGGAGGTAACAAAGCAAACACAGGAGGGTCGGAAGGTATAAGAAGGTATACGAAGGTATACGCAGGAAACGGGAGGGAAGGTGGTTTAGACATACAAGCAGGGAAGGACACAGGGCAGCGTCTCTTCAAACCTCAATCCAGAGACCAGCGGGGGGCAGAGAACAAGGAAGCAGAGGAGCGAGGAGCGTTGATATCAAGGAGAGCAAGCGGGGCCCGGAGACAACAACCATCCACGGAGCACAAAGGAAGAGCAGGGAGTCACGGCAACGGAGTATGTTCAAGACGTCCGGACGTATGCAGGGCTCAGAAGCAGTGGCTCCCTCATGTCGGTCGAGGCAAAGTATAGCTTAGCTTACATAGCGTGGCAAGGTGAGCGGGAGGCACAACGTAGCGTAACTACGTCATCCCCGCCCCCAATTGTACTATGACCCCTTAATGATAATTAATTTTAGCCTTAAGGACCAATAATATTTTCCCCCTTTGTGTTCTAGCACTCATAACTTTAAAAAAAATTCTTCTACATTGTTTTTTTATTTTGTGGGATTAGCTGTAGGTTTTGCAGGAACTATTTTGGGGTATATATAGTCTATTAAATAACTTATTTTTAAGGGCAAAGAAAAAATTATTTGTGGCATTTTTTTTGCAGCGTACACTGTGTGGTAAAAATAATTTTATTATGTGGGTTGGTACAGTGATGATAATGCCACATTTCTATATATCTCTAGTTTGGTACCAGCTAGATATATGGTAGAGATATTCCAAGCTTTCAAACAATGCCAGAATGACAGCAATATCTTCAGTACATGGGAAGATATCAATGTTAGAAATCGGGATGCAGTGAATACAGCTGAAAGTAAAAGTAGGTTTTACCTGCGATTATTCCCTACTTGATTTCTAACAGTGATATCTCCTGTTTATCTTGAACTAATGCTGTCAATTTGCCAGCTTTAAAACAAGACCAGTTGCACGCTTCTAGCTGCTACCGTTGAGGAGATATCGGCATCTAAAACAGCCCTCCCCCTTTCACTCGAGCAAAATATCCAATTTGCCATTTTTTCATTGCTTCTCTTACCAAAAAATGTAATAAAGTGTGATCAAAAAGTCACACACACACTTCAAAATTATATCAATAAAAAGTACAGAATGTCCCGCAAAAAATGAGCCCCTATACAGCTCAGTAGACAAAACTACTTTAAAGTTAAATTCTTTTTTTAATACTATTTAGACATAAAAAGCCTATACTTATGGGGTATCGTTGTAATCGTACTGACCCAGAGAATGAAGGGCATGGGTCAGTTTATCCGCAAACGAAACACAGTGGGAACAAAACCCGTAAAACGGTGGACGACTTAATGTTGGCATTTGAAAGTACATCTTGTCCCGCCAAAAAATAAGGCCTCATACAGCTATGTGAACGGAAATATAAAAAAAAGTTATGGCTCAAGGAAGATGGGGAAGAAAAATGAACTAAAAAAACCTCCGGTAGGAAAAGGGTTAAGTACTGAGCTCGGGCAGAACAGTTAGGTGGTTAATGTATAGACAAACTCCAGTGGGAACTTGTAATATTAATGAATTGTTGAATATAGTTTAGTTTTAAGCGCTATATGCAGAATACAGAAAACAATATATCAGAGTCTTCCACCAGGTAACGCCCACGCAAAAAACATTTATGGATTAATCTGTATTTTAAAAATTGTTGCATATAGTACATGTCATACATGTAAGAGGAAGGCACACAATGATTTATAGATCTTAGAAATAATTAGTAATGTAAGAGGAGATGTGGATATATGACTTGTATACACCCCAGCCTCACATATCCCTAGAAAGAAGATTAACGGCCTTTTTAAGAGGTTATTATTACTATCAGACAAAATGGGTGTGTAGCATCAAAGTACAAATCCCTATTGTCTTGCTGGATATATTACAAACCCCCAGTTTTTTGTGTCACGTCCCCTACTGTTGATGTTATAGGCGTCTTACTGTTGTGTTATGTCGGATTTGTTCTTCATGTCTATATGAGTTCTTAGGAGATTAAAGCAACGTTTCCTCATCTACCACTTCTGAGATGACGCTGGTGTAAACCCTGAATGATGCAAATACAAACCTGAATATTGCACAAGTAGTTAAATATTACTGAGTCCGTCAGACTTTTAAAAAAAATCTTATTTATGCATCATATTCTTCAGGTAGCGTCAGAATATATTTTGGCCGCTGCCTAGCAACACTAACCCTATAAAGCAAGTGACTATACGGGAGCCCAACATTCAGGGCAGTAATGCAGAAGATGTAAGAGAATCCGTTCCCCCCCCCCCCCCCCCCCAAGTCCTAACTACCCTTGTCCTTTGCCATAGATCAATGGCATTATTGTACTCCGACCTCACTTTTTAGTATTTTTAATGTATCAACATGTTACTCTTTCGGCCCCGGTGTTTTTAAATCAGTAACAGAATAAGCCCTCATGCACACAACCGCATCTGCTTTGCGGCCCACGGATCGAGGCCAAGTACATGCTGTGATTTATTTTTCAACTTCTGCAGAAATTATCAGTAAAATGAACAAGAATAGGATATGTTCTTACTTTTTTGCAGGGCCGCGGAACGGACATACGGTTGTGGACAGTTTACGGTTTTTCTGTCCGCATCTTCTGCAGCCCCACTGAAATGAATGGGTTAACATCCAATCTGAAAAAAAATTGTGTGCATGATCTTTAAGGGTTAATACCTACTTGGGCCAGTTTGGCACAAGCATGTTCGGTCTGCATTTCCCAGACTGAACACTGCTCCTCTGACCCGAACTCACAGCATCATAATGACTTAAGATTAGAGACGAGCGAATCGATTCGCCTTATCAGAGTTCTGAACCTGTAACAAGATGTCCCCGAAGATCAGGACACTGCCCCCTGATGCTTGATTGATAGGGCTGGACATCTTGGCCAGCCTTGACAATCACACGCCTGCGTTGCTACTCCGAGTGCAGAGGCTCTGCTTCCGCTGCTAGAGCAGTGACAATGACACTTTGGGATAGCGGTGAACGAACAGTCTCTGCACCGCTTGAGAAAGCAGAGCCTCTGCGCTTGCGCTGCTATTCAGGGCAGCGGCACAGGCAAAGATTGTCAAGGCTAGCCAAGATGTCCAGTCCTGTCAATCAAGCAGCAGGTGGAGCATTCTCAACTTCCGGGACATCTCGTTGCAGGTGCAGAACTCTGCTTAATGAGACAAATAGATTCTCATGAATCGACTTGCTCGTTACTACTTAAAGGGGTTGTCTCACTTCAGCAAGTGGCATTTATCATGTAGAGAAAGTTAACACCAGGCACTTACTAATGTAATGCGATTGTCCATATTGCCTCCTTTGCCAGCTGGATTCATTTTTCCATCACATTATACACTACTTGTATGCATGGTTATGACCACCCTGCAATCCGGCAGCAGCAATCGTGCTTTAAAACTACAGAAAAAAAGTGTGCACAATCGTGGTCTCGGCCACCAAAGTGGCCGGCACCTTTTCCTATAGTGTGCAAGCACAGCCACTGCTACTGGATTGCAGGGTGGTCAGAACCATGAGAACGAGCAGCAAAGGAAGCAATATGGACAATCACAATACATTAGTGTCTTGTATTAAAGGAAATGTGTCACAAAAATTTCATCTGCCAGTCAAAACCAGATAGAGACATTTCTTCTAATCTCTTTTTATTTTCCTATTACAGATTTTTTTCATTCTATTTCCAGAACATAATTATGGGGGCGGCCATCTTGCCTGATCTGCTCTCAACAGCATTTAGAAAACTTGCTTTACGGCAGCCCCATGGTCCATAGACACAATGGTCAGGAGGGGACCTCATTGACTTCTTTGGGGGCGTTTTCTAGGCCTGCACTGTGACCTGTGCAGAGGTCATTGCACAACAAAACAATAGATAAGATTTGACAATCACCTATTGTAAATGGTGGATCCTGTCTTATCTGTCATTCTAATCCTGTCTGTAATGATGTCACCACTGTGTATAGATAAGTAGATAACTGCAGTAAAGTGATCTGTACAGACCAAGAAGTGGCGCCTGTTATTAAGCTTAGTGGCCAGTGCGAAAACTGCAGGATGTTAAAGGTTTTTGTTTAAATATAGATATTGACATGGAAATATAAAGATATCAAAAATACTTTAAAAAAAAGTTAAACTTAAAAACGTTATTCAAACAACAGGTCATTTTCTGATAACACATTCCCTTCAACTTTGTCTACATGATAAATGCCATTTGCTGAAGTGAGACCACCCCTTTAAGATGCTGTGACTTCATTCCTGACCACAAGAAGTGGAGCAGTGCACCTGAAGCAGAGCCTCCGCACATGCACCGCCCGCTACCCTGAGCCGCGGCACAGAGTTGAGATTGTCAAGACTGGCCGAGATCGATCAAGCAGCATTGGGAGTATCCTCAGCTTCAGGGACATCTTGTCGCAGGTTCAGGACTCTGTTTGATTACACAAATCAAATTCTTGTGAATCAATTTGCTCATCTCTAATCTTAAGTTATTATGATGCTGCGAGTTCGGGTCAGAGGAGCAGTGTTTGGTCCAGGAAATAAGGCCATCACTTGGAGCATGTTTCCAAGACCGAACACACTTGTGCAAAACTGGCCCAAGGTTCACACCATGGAGGAGGAGAAGAAAAAAAAAAGTGAGGTCATGGAAAGTGAGCTTTTGTGATTGGTTCACATGGTGCGGTTCTTGTTGGTGCGGTTGCTGTGGGGGTACTGTTAATGCTGCGGCCAGTCGTTGGCTGCAGTGGCTCATATAATCCAGGTCCACTTTAGAAGTTGACAAGCGGGGAAACGGAGCACGGTGGACCGAAGGAGCCGGATCTGAGCAGCAGGGAGTAGATGCTTCACTCCGCAGGGGAAAAACGGGGGAGAGGCCCAAAAAGGTTTTCAAAGGTGGACAACCCCATTAAGGTTAACAAAAAAGGGGTATGTCTGAAAACCACAAATAACTGAGATCATTATGATCATAAACATCCACAATGACAACCACACCTCTGCATCAAAATCTGTGTAGCATTTCACTGTGTATTTAAAGGGGTTGTCCGCTTTATTTAGATTGATAACCTATACTCAGGATAGCTAATCAATATCAGATCAGCGGAGATCCAACTCCCGGCACCCCCGCTTGTCTGAACGCAGCCTTTTCTTCATTGTTTACCCTCTCACAGTCACAACCGCAGCGGTGAGCAGGTGTAATTACACCTAAGCCATCCCGTTCAAGTGAAGACTATAGAGCAGGCATGCTCAACCTGCGGCCCTCCAGCTGCTGCAAAACTACAACTCCCAGCATGCCGGAACAGCCTACAGCAGGGCATTGTGGGAGTAGTAGTTTTACAACAGCTGGAGAGCCGCAGGTTGAGCATGACTGCTATAGAGCAGTGTTGAGCGAACTTCTGTTTTCAAGTCCGGCATACAAGGTCCGGGATACCTAAGGATTCAGTTATGGATTCCGCTACCACGGACCATTAGTTATGGTTATGTTATGATAGCGGAATCCATAATGGAATTCTTAGATAGCCCGATCCTTGCACACCGAACTTGAAAACAGAAGTTCGCTCATCCCTACTACAGAGCCGTCCCATTGAAGTGAACGGGACGGCTGAGCTGTAATTACTCCTGTTCACGGCTGCCGTTGCGATGGCGAGCAGGTAAACAATGAAGAGAAGACAGCTCTCATACGAGCCAGCCTTCTCTTCAAATAGCTGGAGCCTGACCCCTGACAATCTGATATTAATGACCTATCCTGAGGATAGGTCATCAATATAAAAAAAAGTGGACAACCCCTTTAAGTGTGGATTTCATCCACACGATAATCAGCGACATGTCAAATTATCCTAAGGGGTCTGTTCACAACATTTATGATGATATTAAAAGGTAGTTTGTCACAGATGTTGCTGAAATCCGCATCAAATTCACAATTTACTAAATAAAATTGCACATCAGATTATTTTGTGTGCACCACAGAAAAAAAATATAAATCTGTGAGATTAAGTAGCATGCTACTGTATTACCCCAGATTCCGCAAAGAACTGCACATCCTCTGCAGAAATCCAATTGCCAGTCTTTTCTTCTGATATGCAAATCGGACCCATGTGAATATACTCATAACCTGCTGTAACTGTATAATCTATACTAAGAGTGTGGGCTACAGCGTATGCCGTATATACAGCCAGGTCCATAAATATTGGGACATCGACAAAATTCGAACATTTTTAGGCTACTTTCACACTAGCGTTCGGAGCGGGTCCGCTCCTATAATGCAGACGTTTGCATCCGTTCAGAACGGATCTGTCTGCATTATAACTTAGAAAAATTTCTAAGTGTGAAAGTAGCCTGAACGGATCCGTCCAGACTTTACATTGAAAGTCAATGGGGGACTGATCCGTTTGAAAATTGAGCCATGTGGTGTCATCTTCAAACGGATCCGTCCCCATTGACTTACATTGTAAGTCTGGACGGATCCGCTTGCCTCCGCACGGCCAGGTGGACACCCGAACGCTGCAAGCAGCGTTAGGGTGTCCGCCTGCTGAGCGGAGCGGAGGCTGAACGCCGCCAGACTGATGCATTCTGAGTGGATCCGAGTCCACTCAGAATGCATTAGAGCCGGACGGCTGCGTTCAGGACCGCTCGTGAGCCCCTTCAAACGGAGCTCACGATCGGACACCCGAACGCAGGTGTGAAAGTAGCCTTAGCTCTATACACCACCACAATGGATTTGAAATGAAACAAACAAGATGTGCTTTAACTGCAGACTGTCAGCTTTAATTTGAGGGTATTTACATCCAAATCAGGTGAACAGTGTAAGAATAACAACAGTTTGCATATGTGCCTCCCACTTGTTAAGGGACCAAAAGTAATGGGACAGAATAATAATCATACATCAAACTTTCACTTTTTAATACTTGGTTGCAAATCCTCTGTCTGGAACGCATAGACATCACCAAACGCTGGGTTTCATCCCTGGTGATGCTCTGCCAGGCCTCTACTGCAACTGTCTTCAGTTCCAGCTTTTTCTTGGGGCATTTTCCCTTCAGTTTTGTCTTCAGCAAGTGAAATGCATGCTCAATCGGATTCAGGTCCGGTGATTGACTTGGCCATTGCATAACATTCCACTTCTTTCCCTTAAAAAACTCTTTGGTTGCTTTTGCAGTATGCTTTGGGTCATTGTCCATCTGCACTGTGAAGCGCCGTCCAATGAGTTCTGAAGCATTTGGCTGAATATGAGCAGATAATTTTGCCCGAAACACTTCAGAATTCATCCTGCTGCTTTTATCAGCAGTCACATCATCAATAAATACAAGAGAACCAGTTCCATTGGCAGCCATACACGCCCACGCCATGACACTACCACCACCATGCTTCACTGATGAGGTGGTATGCTTAGGATCATGAGCAGTTGCTTTCCTTCTCCATACTCTTCTCTTCCCATCACTCTGGTACAAGTTGATCTTGGTCTCATCTGTCCATAGGACGTTGTTCCAGAACTGTGAAGGCTTTTTTAGATGTTGTTTGGCAAACTCTAATCCGGCCTTCCTGATTTTGAGGCTCACCAATGGTTTACATCTTGTGGTGAACCCTCTGTATTCACTCTGGTGAAGTCTTCTCCTGATTGTTGACTTTGACACACATACACCTACCTCCTGGAGAGTGTTCTTGATCTGGCCAACTGTTGTGAAGGGTGTTTTCTTCACCAGGGAAAGAATTCTTTGGTCATCCACCACAGTTGTTTTCCATGGTCTTCCGGGTCTTTTGGTGTTGCTGAGATCACAGGTGCGTTCCTTCTTTTATGAATGTTCCAAACAGTTTTGGCCACGCCTAATGTTTTTGCTAGCTCTCTGATGGGTTTGTTCTTTTTTTCAGCCTAATTATGGCTTGCTTCACTGATAGTGACAGCTCTTTGGATCTCATCTTGAGAGTTTACAGCAACAGATTACAAATGCAAATAGCACACTTGAAATGAACTCTGGACCTTTTATCTGCTCATTGTAATTGGGATAATGAGGGAATAACACACACCTGGCCATGGAACAGCTGAGAAGCCAATTGTCCTATTACTTTTGGTCCCTTAACAAAAGCACATATGCAAACTGTTGTAATTCCTACATCGTTCACCTGATTTGGATGTAAATACCCTCAAATTAAGCTGACAGTCTGCAGGTAAAGCACATCTTGTTCGTTTCATTTCAAATCCATTGTGGTGGTGTATAGAGCCAAAAATGTTAGAATTGTGTCGATGTCCCAATATTTATGGACCTGACTGTACATCCATATAGACCTGCTGTGTACAAACCACTGCATAATATATGCCAGAGTACTACATCCCGGTTTGGATTCTCAATAATTGTATGTTGTTTGCAGCCTTGCAGACCAGTTGTGGGACGCACCCTTTTTGTTTTTTAACAATGAAGCATCATAAAAGTATGGGAATGTTTTGTGACAAGGCCAGGGAGGGCAGTTTTCCTGCTCTGCAAGTATTTTTAGCCAACCTGAAATCAGAGTTTTACAAGTGAATCCGTAAGAGGCCATGCCCATAAACCTGAACACGATAATCCCATAATTCTCACATTTATAGGAAGGGAAGAATATTAAGCCCATGTAGTTATTCATTTATTATCCACCTGAAATGACACCTCGTTTTATTATTTCTTGTGCCCTTCTTTACAATTTCGATGCACACGGCTTTCATGGGTTCCCCCTTTTGTTTATATAAATTGTAAATTAGAAATTGGCCAATATAAAGTTATTAATAAAATACAGTTGCTATAACATAGTAAAAACCGTAGTTGTCTGCTTTACATTGTACTTTTTCATAAGCCATATTGCCATGGTAGACGGTTACTCCGTGTGAATTCCATTTCAGTATTTCCATTCCGCAAAAAAATAGAACATGTCCTATTATTGTCCGCATTACGGACAAGGATAAGACTGTTCTATTAGGGGCCAGCTGTTCCGTTCCGCAAATTATAGAATGCACATGGACGTCATCCGTATTTTTTGCGGACCGCAAAATGCATATGGTCATCTGCATGAGCCCTTATAGTGAGCCAAAACCAGTAGTGAAGCCGACTCTGAGATAAGGTATATTGAAAACATCTGTTCCTGTGTTTTTGACCAAGACCTGGTTTTGGCTCACAATAAAGGCTCAGACGGAAATTAATGGGTGCGGACCCATTAATTTCAATGGGGCCGCAAAAGATGCGGACAGCACATCGTATGCAGTCTGCATCCATAGTTCTGTTCCGCGAGCCTGCAAGACAGATAGAGCACGTCCTACGCCCAAGTACAGCCACTACAGGATGTATGGCGCTGTGCCTGGTAATGAAGAGGATGCAGTGCGTGCCCAAATGCTACGGTCTCTTCAAACAGCTAATGGGTGGAGGTGTCGGTCTCCCGCTGGTATGATACCGATGCCTTACCCTAACACAAAAATAGCCCACATGCACTAAGCTATCTTAGGCCCCTTTCACACTAGCGTTCAGGGCTCTCACAACAGTCCAAAACGGATCAGTTTTGCCCTAATGCATTTTGAATGGGAAAGGATCCGCTCAGAATGCATCAGTTTGCCTCCGTTCCGTCTCCATTCCGTTCTGGAGATGGACGCCAAAACGCTGCCTGCAGCTCTTTGTTATCCGCCGGGCGAAGCGGAGCCAAACCGATCCGTCCTGGCACACAATGTAAGTCAATGGGGACAGATCCGTTTTCTCGGACACAATCTGGCACAATAGAAAACGGATCCGTCCCTCATTGACTTTCAATGGTGTTCAAGACTGATCCGTCATGGCTATAGAAGACATAATACAACCAGATCCGTTCATGCGGTTGTATTATTGTAAGAGAAGTGTTTTTGCAGATTCATGACGGATCCGCCAAAAAAGCTATTGTGAAAGTAGCCCAACTAGCATCAGACACCTGATAACTAGAATCAGAATGGTTACAAAGGTCAATGCAACTCTTATAATTCCTTTTAACTATTTCCTGGCATTAAGTGCGGTGTATAGATGGCATCTTCAACATTTCGTTAGTAACTAGTAAAGGGTTTGTTGCTGAAGATCCAACTACTCGGGTTGACTATTGCATAAAAGCACAGGTCCACCAGGGGCTCAGCGGGATAGTGCGGCCCATGGGGAGCAGATTTCTATTACAACAATGACAGATGGATTACAAAGCACCATAGGAACAAACAGAGGTGTCAAAAATACCGAAATCAGACAGACCCCACTATAAAAGCCACTGAGATCGGTCAGGATCCGTTCAAAACAAATCCGGCACACCTACCTGGCTACTTTACGAATGTAAGCCATGAATCTTATGTTAACAGAGCCTACAGAAAAGAAGATCACGGCTCAGTAAAAAAACGCACAGTGTGATTGTCCCGGGAACTTGGCAGAAATATCTCCAACAGTACGCAATAAATTGGAAAGAGGTTACACCGATGCAGATTGGCTAGGTATATGCTAAAAGTCAAAAGAACAATCATTTAGAATGTGTCTGCGGTATTTTATGTCATGGGGACAATTCGCGAATATACCAGGAGCATTTCCCGAAATATACTGTATAGGCTGGATATGGAGCAAACATACACTATTACTATGTGCATACTGGTAGAATGAGTAACGGAGGGGGGGGGGGTTAAAGATCCACTTTTAACCCCTTTGCACTAAATGACAGATGGACCCATCATACGCCCTCAAGGTATGTATGGAGTAGGAGGTTCACAAGCTTCAGGTGCCAGCTGTGTAATATAGATGATAACCGCCAGCAATGACCGGGATCAGAGATAAGTACGACCCGGTCATTTAAGCCTTCCGATGCCTAAAAACAATAAGCACAGCGCCAGAGAGATTAGACAGAGGGAGAGGGCTCTCTTTGTCTTCCGATCAGACCCCTCAAACCCCCACCCACCCCAAGGTGAAATTGTGGTGTTACGATCAGTTACTATGGCAGCCTGGGGCAGTAAAATTTTAAAATGGTTTTAAAAATATATATTAAAAACACAAATGACCCCCTTTCAAAATTTTGCATATAAAAATAAACAATACATGCACATAATAATTGGTACTGCGGTATATTGTCAATTTATGGGGGGAAAAAAATCTAAATAACCGACACGCAGTCTTTTGGTCACTCATATGAACCCCAACAGTGTACTCAAATGGTACTGATATAAACTACAGCTTGTCTGGAAAAACACGGCCTCGCACAGCTCTGTAGACAGAAATATATAAAAGTTATGGGTGTGAGAATATGGCGATGAAAAGAAATGTTGTCAAAGGATATTAGTCTTTTTAAGTAGTAAAACAAACGACATATATTTGGTATCATCATAACTGCAGAATAGAGTTATCATGCCATTTATAGCACACAGGCCGTGCCATGTGGTGGAATGGTGTTTTGGGTTTTGTTTTTTTAGTTTCCCCCACAAATAATTTTTTCCCAGTTTTCAATACCTGATATGTTAAATTAAATGTCGCTATAAAAAAAAAATACAGTTTGCCCCCAACCAAAAGTAAGCCCTCACATGGCTTTGTGGGCAGAAAAGTAAAAAGGTTATGGTTCTTGGAAAGTGGGGAGGAAAAAACAAAGAAAAAAATTGGCTGCTTCTTTGAAGAGGTTTTCCAGTTTTTATTGGCCTTTTTCATGTACATCACGGTCCTGCAATTGCTAATTTCCTAATATGACGTTATTACCTGCATGGCGCCTGTCACGGCTGTGTCATGGTCTAGTGTAGTGGGCCATGATACTTTTGCCATGCATGCTTGTTGCTGGTGGCAACATGTTGTTTTGCATGTTTTGACACTTCCCCTTTAAGTTGCGTGTCCCTTCCCATCCTGGTGTGTTCGGGGTTAAGATTTGTCTTCCTTGGTGTGGAACTGGGTGTGGTCTCTAGCCTCTATTTATCCTTGTGCTTTGAGCCTGAGCTCTAGTTTTGTCTCCAGCCTTGGAGTGTGTGTTGGAGTGTGGATGTTCCTGGAGTCCATCTGTCCAGTCTTAGGGCCATCCTAGTTGAACATCTATGTTCTATCCCCTACCCTTACCTGTTGTGTTTGGTGTGGGTTTATGCTATGGGTGTGTGGTGATGTCTTGTTTGGTGTTATGCCTGGCATGTTTGGTAGACATCCCCTTGTCTGTCTATGCCTCCAAAAGGGGGCCCCATTGGTTTCCTGGAGGGGTGAACCTAAAGCTTAGGGGCAGCCTTGCCTGGAGCCAGCTTGCATCCAGTGTTCACAGGAGATTCCAGGTTGTTTGGTTGTCGTTGTTCCATCTTTGCTGCGGCAGGTAAGTGTTTGTTGTTTGACCTGGTGCTTACCTGCCGTTCAGTTGCAGCTCTATCTATCTTTTCCCTTCTGATACTAGGCCACTGGAGACTCCGGTTTGTCTGTGTCCTTGAGTAACCGGTTGTCTCCTATTCCTGACCCCTATGCAAGGGACCGTTAGGGTCAGCAGTATCTAGGTTCCAGTGTATGAGCCCTCCCACCTTTACGGGGCGCTCATACGGTCAGGAGATCAGGATAAGGCCTCATGCACACGACCGTATTTTGTTTCCGTGTCCAATCCGTTTTTTTTGCGGATAGGATCCACCCCCATTCATTTCAATGGGTCCGCAAAAAACGCGGACAGCACACAGTGTGCTGTCCGCATCAGTATGTCCGTTCCGTTGCTCCGCAAGAAAAATAGTGCATGTCCTATTTTTTTTCTAGTTTGCGGACAAGGATAGGCATTATTACAATGGATCCGCAAAAAAAAACTGATGCCATACGGAACGGCAATTTGCGGACTGCAAAACAAATACGGTAGTGTGCATGTAGCCTAAGGATTAGGGCAACTGTAGGAGGTGGCCTGCGCCTTTTCCCTGTGTCCAGGCTTAGTATTAGCTTTCTTAATACAGTGGGGAGTTTCCCCCACTCCCCACCGTGACACTAACTTTAGATTGTGATGATGTGACCCCGTCCGTAGCCTTCCATTCTCCGACGCCTGCACCAGTGCAGGATAACTTATGATGCCACCACCTGCAAACTACATGAGCGGAGATACAGCCCGGTACAGTAGGAAACATGAAGATGCAGAAGCCAGTAGATGCGACGTCATCGGAAGAAACAGAGGGCTATGGACGGGGCCACTGCGATCTAAAGATACGATCCATATAAGGCTACTTTCACACTGCTGTTTGGTGCGGATCAGTCATGGATCTGCACAGACTGATCCGCACCGATAATACAACCGTCTGCATCCGCTCAGAACGGATCCGTTTGTATTATCTTTAACATGGCCATGACGGATCCGTCTTGAACACCATTGAAAGTCAATGGAGGACGGATCCGTTTTCTATTGTGCCAGATTGTGTCATAGAAAACGGATCCGTCCCCATTGACTTACATTGTGTGTCAGAACGGATCCATTTGGCTCCGCTTCATCAGACAGACAGCGTTTTGGTGTCCGCCTCCAGAGCGGAATGGAGACGAAACTGAGGTATTCTGAGCGGATCCTTTTCCATTCAGAATGCATTAGGGCAAAACTGATCAGTTTTGGACGCTTGTGAGAGCCCATGACGGATCTCACAAACAGAAACCAAACCGCCAGTGTGAAAGTAGCCCAAGTAAAAACAATATATTTGCAAAGAGCAATCACGGGACAGTGAGACTTATGAGAAAAGGTTAAAGGGGTTGTCTCACTTCAACAAATGGCATTTACTACGTAGGTAGAGCCAATACCAGGCACTTACTAATGTACTGTGATTGTCCATATTGCCTCCTTTGCTGGCTGGATACATTTTTTCCATCACATTATACACTGCTAGTTTCCATGGTTATGACCACCCTGCAATCCAGCAGCAGTGGTCGTGCTTGCACACGATAGGAAAACGCACCAGCCTATGTGCGCTCCCATGGTCCCAGCCACCAGAAATGCTGGCGCTTTTTCCTATAGTGTGCGGGCACAACCAGTGCTGCTGGATTGCAGGGTGGTCATAACCATGGAAACGAGCAGTGTATATTGTGATGGCAAAATGTATTAAGCCAGCAAAGGAGGCAAGATGGACAATCACAATACATTAGTAAGTGCCTTGTAATAACTTTATGTACATGATGATTGCCTTATGCTGAAGTGAGACAACCCCTTTAAGGGATTAAATAATGAATAATTTTAGGCCTCATGCACACTACCATATATACTTTGTGGTCCACAAACCGTGGATCCACAAGATACGGATGACTTCTATGTGGTGATCCGTGTGCTTTCTGCATACGTATATATCCCTTCTGCAAAAGATAAGACATGAAATATGCGGTCCACGGATCCACTGAATGGATCGGCAAAAAATAGATGCAACGCGGACGTCACACAGCCGTCATTCGTATTTTATGGATCCATGTTTTGCGGATTGCAAAATTCATATGGTCGTGTGCACGAACCCTAAGTTTTACCAATTATATAGCTGAATGAGAGCTGTAAATCAGAGCTATTGTAATGAAATAAGCGATTCTGGACCTACCTGTTCATCCGCTGAAAATCCAATGTGACTTACGATAACACTGCCAAATACATGTCACGATGGGGATCTGACATTGAGGAAAAAAAAGAAAAGAACAAAAGGTAAAAATACAATGTCTGTGTAATGCCCACAGCCATCGGACCCCCCAATGTTGTACTCAAGTAACCTTAGATCACTATAGGGTTATGTTGCCATACTAGATCCTGGGGATGCAGCAGTAACATGGACACTAAAGTGCGGCGACCTTAGGGCACGGTCAGACTGTAAGGTTTTATGATGCAGTTTTGGAAGCCAAGACCAGGAGTGAATTCAAAAAGGAAGATAAGTCGTATCTGTCCTTTACACTTTCTCTCATTTTTTTTTTAATCCACTTCTGATTGTGGCCTCAAACTGTATCAGGAAACCTGACCGTGTGGCCGTACCCCAACACAATGAGACCATTACTATTATATTCCCATAAAAAATGTCCCCCACTGCTTTAGGCGACGTTTTGTTAGGACATCGGATCCCCTGGGCATGTGACTGCATCTTACAATGGCTCTAGCCCTACCAATCACAGGGGAGGGGGCGTGCACAGAAAAGATGGGCGTTTTAATTGCAGTGCTCCAAGGCTTCTAGCCGGCCCCTTGGTGCTCAAAGCATAGCTTGGTGCATCGCAATAAAAGCAGATCTCAGGAACGCTTCTTCCTATGAAGAATTTTTTAAATCTGTGTAATCAACCCTACCAGGCAACATGCCTGGTTTAATAGGGTTGATCATGCTGACAGAGGTGCTTTAATAGGGAACTTGAAAATACATTTCCTAAAGCAGATACCACTTCCACTGCCACTTTTTATTACAACTTTATTATTTTTTGTCTTTTGAAACCTCATGTTTTCCATAAATAACATTTCATACCCATCCACAGTATGAGCTATAAGGCCTCATGCACACGGCCGTAGGCATTTTTTTGGGGCCCCCAATTGCAGATCCACAAAACATGGATACCGGCCGTGTGCATTCTGCTGAACAGTACGTCCTGCCCTCTGTAAGAACTGCGTATCCTTGTCCGCAAAACGCGTGCTGTCCGCATATTTTACAGGCCCATTGAAATGAATGGGTCCACATCCAACCCGCAAAAATTGCTCATCAGATGTGGGCCAAAACCACTGTCATGATCATGAGGCCTAAATTTGTGGTCACTGGGGACTTGATTTCTTTTTCCATCACTGCCCGTTTCCATGGTTACGACCACCATTCAATCCAGCAGCAGTGGCCGTGCTTGCACACTATAGGAAAAAGCACCAGCCTATGAGCAGTCCCTCGGTCCCGGCCTTTGCTTTTTCCTACTGTGTGCAAGCATGACCACTGCTGATGGAATACAGGGTGGTCTGTAACCATGGAAACGAGCAGTGTATATTGTGATGGAAAAATGAATCCAGCCAGCAAAGGAGGCAATATGGAGAATCACAATACATAAGTGCCTTGTATTAACTTTTTCAACATAAATGCTATTGCCTGAAGTGAGACAATCCCTTTAAAGGGAACCTGTCATCAGCTTTATGCTGACCTCACTGAGGGCAGCAGAAAGTAGTGACAGAAATGCTGATGTCAGCGGTGTGTGACTCATGAGCTAAAAGTAAGTGGTTGCCGAGAACCAGCATCATAATCATTGCAGCCCAGGGCTTGAAAAGAGTCAGATCTACCTGAGAAGAGTCCTGGTTATTCCTAATCTCCTGCTCTCCCGCCATCTGCTGATAATTGGCAGTTCTCTCCTAGAGAGAAACCGAGAAAACTAGGTAGAAGACTGTCAGTCATCAGCAGGTGGGCAGGAGAGCAGGAATAACCAGGACTCTTCTCAGGTGGCCAGGACTCTTCTCAGGTAGATTTGACTCTTTTCCAGGCCCAGTCTGTAATGACGGTTCTCGGCAACCACTTACTTTTAACTTATAAATGACAGAGCGCTGAAATCATCTCACCTGTCTCTACGCTATGCTGCTGTTAGTACGGGCAGCATAAAGGTGATGACAGGTTCCCTTTAACTCTTGTTAACCCCCTTCTACCCTACATACAACAGTTCCTCAGATATAGCCCCAGAGATAAATATGGTATGCCCTCACAATCTCTCATTGTTTAGAGAGAGATGGTTCTATATTACTACTAAATTAGAAGCAGGGATGACTTAATGAATGGTGTCTGGGCGGCTTCTGTATGAGATCAGGATCTGTGCACTGAGAAGAGGGGAGCAGGGAAGCGACTGAGCATGTCCGTCCACCTCTGAATGCAGAAGGTAACGGCAGGGGGCGTTACCAGAGAGCAGAATGCAATGTACATAAAAAATAAAATAAAGTTAATATTTTTATTGCATGTACTGTATATTGTAGTAATACTTCATTTAAAAAGCTCCATTCATTGCATAGTATGAAAAAGCCGCTTGCACTCGAGCCACATCCACTCATGTCAACATGATCTTACCACAAAATCGTGCAGCCGTTGGTTGCCACGATTGGTGGTAGCTCGGACACATACAGCCACGCCGTCAAGTTTCATGAGATAACTGCTTTAGATCAGTTACTTAATAAATTTAGTTTTTGAAAAAGGTACTTTGGCCTGAAAGACGGATCCGCTCATACGGAGAGCTTTAGTGTGCATTCCGCTTTTTCTTACTCCCACCAAAAGAAAGGACCGGAACAGGACAGGTTCTAAAATTTGTGGAAGGGCCGCATGGATCTGCCAAAAAAATACGGATGTGGGTCTGGCACCTGGCCACATAGAAATTAATGGGTCAGTGCGATATCCGCAAAAAATCTGTATAGTGCATGGACGAAAAACACAGTGGTGTGCATGAGGCCTAATGGTAATGATAACAGGCAAGGCGAGAGCCCAGAATGTGCAGCCGCAGCGTAAGTGGTCTGAACACAAATCGGTGCGTTCTGCAACGCGATTTTGCTTTGCTGTCTTTTTTTTTTTTTTTTTTACCGGCATTTATCATGTTTTACTTGACTTGTTTCGGGGTAAAACTGCATTGAGCAGTGCAGCCACACATGAGCCGCTACACACGGCCTCAGGCCAGTTTCAAACGAGCATTTTAAGTCCGGGAAACAGAGTCTGCGTGACGCGGCAGAATAATGCAGGATGCTGTGAGTTGCTGTCCTAGTGTACTCATGGCATTATGTAGTAGTATCTCCAGAAGCGGAGCACACCGCGCATGCGCAGCCATCCCCGATGCATTGCTATTGGAGATCCGAAAACATCCGAGTGCTGGCTGCGCATGCACTGTGTGCGCTCCAATCATCGTTATGGGAGTACCGAAAAAACAGCCAAGGGAGCGCGCTCAGCTATTTTCTGCAGTCCTGTAACCATTCATTTAAACGGGTCCGCAAAAAAAAAATTTCAGTGCGTCTTAAAAATGGAATACTAATGAGAGCTTCCGTTATGAAAGCGCTCACTTATACAAAGCAGGACCGGGGAGAGGTGAATAGTGTCCTTGGTGCTGGCTGTACTCACCGCTCTCCCTGCTCTTCTGCCGGCGCCGCGCTTTAATGAGTCCTGACTGCGTATAGCGTCAGGACGTGGTGCGCTATGACCTCATGCTGCGCAATGTCAGGTCACAGTGCAGAGCTGCAGAAAGAGTGCGAGTGGCTGCGGCAAGCGGAGCAGGAGAGGTAAGTTCTTTTATTTTCTGTCTAATCTGAGGTCTGATTAAATTTTTTCTTTTTCTTATTTTCCATCTCTAAAACCTCAGCGCATCTTATAAAGCGAAAAATACGGTAAATAACATGAGGGTACGACCAGAGGTGGCAACATATTCCTAAGACGTCATGCACACGAACGTGGTTTTGGTCTGCATCCGAGCTGCAGTTTTGGAGGCTCGGATGCGGACCCATTAACTTCAATATGGCCGCAAAAGATGTGGACAACACTCCACATCCGTTGCTCCGATCCGTGGTCCGCAAAAAAAATATAACCTTTCCTATTCTTGTACTCTTTTTGCGGACAATAATAGGCAGTTATATCAATGGCTGTCCCTGCCGTTCTGCAAATTGCGGAACGCACACGGACACTCGATTTGCGGACCACAAAACACACAACGGTCATGTGCATGAGGCCTAATGGAAATTCCACAGCAGATTTGCTGTGGATTTCAACCCATGCAATGCAAAGGGTTAAATCCGCAGTGTATATCCACATCATAAGGCCTGACGCACACGACCGTAGTTTCGGTCCACTTTTTTTTTTTTTCTAAAAGTGGACAGAACACAGTGTGCTGTCTGCATCCGTATGTCCGTTCCGCAAAAAATAAAAATAGAGCATGTCCTATTCTTGTCCGTTTTGTGGACACGGATGGAACATCTTTACTGAAGTGAAAATGGCAGCACACGATTGGCGGACCTCAGAATGGACGCGGTCGTGTGCATGAGGCCTTAACTGACCATTTACAATTTCTAATTTTTTTTTGTTCGTAGCGCGTAGATGCGATTTCTTAGGGTTATGTTCACACTAAGTCTTTTCAACATGGATTTCGGCACCAAAAAAAAAAACACTTGCAATTTAACTCTATTGAATTAAATGGGGGGGGGGGGGGGGCCGCTTGTTAGTTTTTTTCTTCCTGCTTGTAGTTTTAAAAACCGCGTTACCGAAAAAAACAATAAGCAACCTGTCCTTTGCTTGAAGCCAAATCTGCGTCCCGAATTCACGATGAAATGGGCAAGATGAAAACCCCTAAATAAAAAGTGTGGAAAAACCACAGCGGAATAAAATCCTTATGAGGATTCCGCATCAGCGGTTTTTTTCAGCACAGAAAAGAAAAAATATTTTTTTAATTCACATCCACTTTGCCGGTAATGTTAAAAAAATAAAAATAAAAAAAATCTTCCAAATTGCTGCACACAAATCCGTAACATGTAAGGTCCTGAGGTCCCCTCCAGGTGATCGGTGGCCCTCTGAACCCTGCATCACTAGGGGCCCCTCAGTCGGCACAGGCTACACATGCACACTCTCACGTTCCACACCAAGCCCTTTAAATGTAATGGAAAAGTTTTCCGGTGCGGTACCGCACGAGAAGTGACAGCCATGGCGAGCGGGCGTCACACAGGCCGGCGGCTGCCGGTGAAGTTCCCGGAGCTGTCAGGCTGCCGCCCCACTACTCACATGCACAGCGCCGTCCTCCCGAGTGTTGCCGTGCTGGCCCCGCCCCTCCGACTCCCGCTCACTCCCCGGCACTGGATGATGACCTGCACTCTTGCTCCGGTCGTCGCGTCGTAAACCCCCGTGTCGCGACACCTGACAGGAAGCGGTCCCGGTGCGATAAGGCTCTCGTCCCGATCAATGCCGGATATTTGGAAGCTATTTCCAGGCTCCCCCGCTCCTTCTCCTGCGCTCTGCTCTGGGAGGACCTGACTCCCCGGTCATGTGACCTTGTGTCTGACGGCAGGAAGAAGAGCGGCACGCCGGCTGCAGTGATTTGTGCTATCAGCAGCCGGGGACGCTCTGTACAGGTGTCTGCGGCTCTGCGGTGTCACCCCCCCCCCCCCCCCCCCCCCCCCCCCCCCCCCCGGCCGTTGTCAATGGCAACCGATCAGCTCCCAGTGCTCCTTTATCACAGGTGAATGACACCTCACTGGGAGCTGGGGACAACTGCTCCAATTTTCCTAAACCATTGAGTCACAGGTCACTGATTTATACCATTTTTTTTTTTTTTGTAGACCAGGTTTTTCTTCATTTTTAAAGTTTCACCACCCTCCCAACGCTGTGCTGGATCTGCAAATGGCGCCTGACGGACTAGCGACTTATTATAGTTCAAAGAAAGGGGACAGTTGGGAAATCATCAGGGACGTCAGTGCCATTCCTTTATTATTCCTGCTGGAAGTTATGAATGAATTGCTAGTAGCTGGCAATAAAGGGCCAGATGGGTGTTACCAGTAGGGGGTGTGCCCCTGCAGTGTCTGATATTATCCAATCGGTGCTGGACCCCCCCCCTCCCAGCTGGTAACGCCCATCTGGACCTTCATTGCAAAGTGTTAAGTTATGCGTAGATTCTAGCAGGAATAATAAAGGAATGACCCGTCGTACAGTCGTAAGAGTAGATTCTCCAGAATTGTTATTACATGGGGAATGCAGGTACTTAAAGGGATTCTGTCACCTCGTTTTCCGTTATAGAGCTGCGGACATGCACGGCTAGATCGCCGCTAGCATGTCCGCAATATACCGGTCCTATAGGGCTGTGTGCTTTTATTTTGTTTAAAAAATGATTTTAGCGATCTGTAAATGAGTCTTGTAAGGTGCCCAAGGGGCTGTACGAACCTTCCTGGTGCCCAGCCACGACCCCTGTGAAGGGGGGGACATTTTAAAAAGTTGTACTTCTTAAATGTGACTTAAAAGAAATCTACTGGCAAAACCTGACCAACTTCTCACTTCAGTGGCGTGGAAAGGCGCAACATGTGCGACGTTTTGATACAAAATGTCTTACCCAACATTGCATGCGACATTTTTTTACCACAATACTGGCGTAGCAAAATTGATAAATGTCCCCCAAGGTGTGAATCCACCCTATAAGACTACATTCACACAACGTGTTTTGCGGTCCGATCTTTCCTTTAGGCCTCATGCACACAAAGTTTTTTCTTTTCGTGTCCGTTCCGTTTTTTTCGCGTACCGTATACGGAATCATTCATTTCAATGGGTCAGCAACGATAGGAAGTTACTCTGTGTGCATTCCGTTTCCGTATGTCTGTTCTACAAAAATATAGAACATGTCCTATTATTGTCCGCATTATGGACAAGGTTAGGATTGTTCTATTAGGGGCCAGCTGTCCTGTTCCGCAAAATACATAGTCGTCTGCATGAGGCCTTATAACCTTTCCCTGTGGATTCCACTCCTGGTTTTGGCTTACAAACAGTGACTAATTCCTAGCGGTCTGAAAGTGGCTGTAGGAAGGGGTGCACCACCAATGAGGCCAGGTGAGGCAAGATCGCCTCGGGCAGCACCAGGTAGGGGCAAGAGGGGGGGGGGCAGCGGAAGGGCCATGGGCAATGAGCACTTTCATTGTGGCAAAGGGTTTAGATTGAGAAACTGGCATTGGGGGGGTGGGCGCCGTTTTAGTTTTCGCCTCAGGCAGCAGAAAGGCTAGGTGCACCCCTGGCTGTAGGCTACCTTCACATGGTGCAGAAAATCTGCATTAAAGCTGGGGTCACAAATGACTGATTAGCTGCGGATTTTTGTGCAGCAAATCCGCAGCGTTGTACAGTACCAGCAAAGTGGATGAGAATTTCAGAGTTTGTAAAAAATAAAACGCAGCGGTATTGTGGTTTTGAAATCCGCAGCATGTCAATTTATACAGCGGATTTCTCTTCCGGATTTCACCTTTTCTTAATGGAGAGGGTGAAATTTCCTGGCTTTTCCGCACCAAAAAACACATGTAATACGTGCGGTTTTGTTGCCTGCGTGGAAACGCAGCAAAAACAGCAGTACATTTTTGCGGTACAGTAACAGTGCTCCCCAAAATCCCACCAAAAGAAATAATGCTCTGCCAAAGCACACTTAGTAGTAATAATGCCCCCATAGTGCCCATACTAGTAATCATGTTCTCCATAGCCCCCCAGTAGTAGTAAAGCTCACCATAATGCCCCCTAGTAGTAATAATTATCCTTATAATATGACAGTACAAGAAATACCCCCGCTTAGTGCCCGCAGTTGAGCTAATGTCCCCATAATGTATGCCAGTATAAATACCCTTATATGGTTCCCCTGTTAATACTCCCATAGTTCTCTGCTCGCTTCCCCATAGTGCCCCCCATAATGTGCCAGTATAAAATACCCCATCTTAGTGCCCCCCAGCACATGCCTTCATTGTGCTTCTCTCCCCCTTCCCCATAGTGCCCCCCATAATATGCCAGTAAAAAAAAATGCACCTTTTCAGTGCCCCCAGCAGATGCCCCTATAGTGCTCTTCTCACCCATAATGTGCCAGTAAAAAATGCCCCTTCTTTGTGCCCCCATAATGTCTCAGTAAAAAAATCCCCCTTCTTAATGCCACCAGATGCCCCCCATAATGTGCCAATAAAAAAATCCCCCTTAGTGCCACCAGATGCCCCCATAGTTCTCCTCTCCCCCATAGTGCCTCCATAATATGCCAGTAAAAAATGCCCCCTTAGTGCCAGATGCCATACTGCCCCCTATTATGTGCCAGTAAAAAACTCCCCCAGATGCCCCCATAGTGCCCCCCATTAATGTGCCAGTAAGAAATGCCCCCAGATTTCCCCATAATGAGCCAGTAAGAATTTCCCCCAGATGTCCCCATAGTGCCCCCCATAATGTGCCAGTAAGAAATGCCCCCATAGTGCCACCCCAAAAATGGCCAGTATGAAATGCCCCCAGGTGCCCCCCTAATAATGTGCCAGTAAGAAATGCTCCCTTAGGGTCACCAGGTGCCCCCTATAATGTGGCATCTATAAAAAAAAAAAGCACTATACTTACCTCCATGAGGCTGGCAGCGATGCGATGCAGGCCTCTTCCGGCCTGTGTCCCATGCTGTGTGCTGTTCGGCTCAGACGGCGCGATGATAATGACGTACTAGTACCTGCAGCCTATCAGAAGAACAGGGAAGGGAGACGCCTCTCCCAGCCCCGCCACAGCACAGCCACCTGTATTGCCATCCTGAGGACGGCGATATAAATGAATATGGAGATGAGCGCTTCCTTCAATGGAAGCACTCATCTCCTACTGCCTGCCGCCGCCGCCACTATTAGATCCAGGGCCGCGCTGCCTGAGGGTGTAAAAAAAAATAATAATGTATGGCTCTGAATGCAGCGCTCGCCGGGCTCTGTACTCACCTTTTTCTGGTCCTCGGCCGCTCACTGTGCTTTGACTGCGCACAGCGTGAGGACATTGGCGCGCTCTGACCTCACGCTGTGCTCGTCGGGTCACAGCACAAAGCGCGACAGGAAGAATAAGAGAGCTGGATGCTAGGAGCAGCGGCATCTGGAGTAGAAGAGGTAAGTTGATTTTTTTTATTATTATTTGCTCTAAGGCATGGGGGTCTTATCTGAGGTCTGAATGTGGGCAGTCTTATTTATATTGGGGCTCTTATCTGAAGTCTGATTGAGGGTCATTCACATTTGGGTCTGAGCTGAGGTCTGATTGTGGGTCTGATCTGAGGTCTTATTGGGGGCTTATTAACATTTGGGGTCTGATTTGAGGTTTGATTGGGGGTCATTTACATTGGGGGGTCTGATTAAGGATCTTATTAACATTGGGGGTCTGATTGGGGCTGTAAGCTAAGGTCTGATTAACATTGGGGTTCTGAATGGTGGTTTGATCTGAGGTCTAATGAAAAACATATTTTTTTTCTTATTCTCCTCAAAAACCTAGGTGCATCTTATGGGCAGGTGCGTCTTATACGGCGAACAATACGGTATGTCAATGGTTTGTGCTATTCTGCATCTTATATATAGCGGTTTTTCACATGGACCTCAATAGGATTGTGGCTCAATGATAGAAAACAAAGGGTGGTTATTAATGGTACACACTCAGATTGGGTCACTGTCACTAGCGGAGTACCTCAGGGGTCAGTATTGGGCCCTATTCTCTTCAATATATTTATTTACCCCTTAAGGACGTAGGGCGTACCGGTACGCCCTATTTCCCGAATCCTTAAGGACCCTGTACCGGTACGTCCTAACTTTAAATGGCGATTTCGGCGCCGCGGGGGTTAATCGAAACGGGATGCCGGCTGAAATCATTCAGCCGGCATCCTGTAACAACGCAGGGGGGGGTCATTTGACTCCCCCGTATCGGCGATCGCAGAAAACCGCAGGTCAATTCAGACCTGCGGTTTGCTGCGTTTCCGGTCCATTCGGGTCTCCGGTGACCCGATGAACCGGAAAAAGACTGATCGGTGGCGTGATTATACACCACCAATCACAGTCCGAAGATTTGGAGAGGCGGTGCTGGCCGTGGTGCTGAATGCTGCTGTCCAGGGTGCTGATTGGTGCAGGGGAGAGAGGCGCGAGATTCAAACTTCCTGCGCTCCTCTCTCCCCTCCTCTTCCTGTTCTGCACTAGCACCCTGCAGCACCGTCCAGCACCAGCTCCTGAGTCCCCCTAATCGGCATCCATCACCCTCCTGCACCCATCGCCCTCCAGGTAGGTTAGGGTCAGTGAGGGAGAGGCACCGTTAGGCAGGGGTAGAAGGGAAAAGTTAGGAGAGAAAAAAAAAAAAAGAACTTTTATCTAAACTTTCTTTGTTCCATCTTTCAGACCCCCCCCCTGCCACTTGACCTTGATTGACTTTTTTAGTTTTTTTTTCAGTAACCCACTGGTGAATCTGATGGTGGAGCAGACAAATCTGTACGCCCAACAGTTCGTCGCTCAAAACCCGGGCTCATTTTTGGCTAGACCCGGTGGCTAGACGCCGGTCAGTGCAGCCGAGATGAGGACATTTTGGGGCCTCGTGCTGCATATGGGTCTAGTGCAAAAACCCAGTGTCAGGCTGTACTGGAGTGGGGACGTCCTCTACCAGACCCCACTCTACAGTATGGCCATGACACGTCCCCGGTTTGAGGCCATCCGGAAATGTCTGCATTATTCCGATAATGCAGCATGTCCCCCCCGAGGTGATCCTGCCCATGACCGTCTGTATAAGATACGGACGGTCATCGATCACTTCAGGGCCAAATTTGCGCAGGCCTACGTACCTGGAAGGGAGGTCGCGGTTGATGAGTCTCTCGTTGCGTTCAAGGGGAGACTCAGTTTCCGCCAATACATTCCCACTAAGCGGGCGAGGTATGGCGTGAAGCTATACAAAATTTGTGAGAGTACCTCAGGGTACACTTACAAATTTCGTGTGTACGAGGGGCGAGATTCCCGGATTCAACCCCCAGAATGTCCCCCCACTCTGGGTGTTAGCGAGAAACTTGTGTGGGACCTTATGTACCCACTGCTGGATAAGGGTTACCACCTTTACGTGGATAACTTTTATACCAGCATTCCCTTGTTCAGGTCCCTTGCCGCCAGATCCACGTTCGCTTGTGGGACCGTGTGGAAAAATCAACGCGGCCTCCCTGCCTACCCTCTCCAGGTACCTATCCCCAGGGGTGAGACCCGTGCCCTTACCAGTGGAAACCTGTTGCTGGTCAGGTATAAGGACAAGAGGGATCTCCTTGTACTGTCCACAATCCACGGTAACAGCACCACCCCCGTCTCTGTGCGAGGTACCGTGGCAAGCCATATAACGCCATGCGCAAAACCCGGGCATGGTACAGAAAAGTTGCGGTCTACTTGGTACAGGTTGCCTTGTACAACGCTTTTGTACTATCCCGAAGCGCTGGCAGCACAGGGACATTCCTCCAATTCTATGAGGCAGTCCTCAAGGCCCTGATCTTTTCGGACCGGGAAAGAGCAGGCCGGAGTACCTTGGGAATTGGAGGCGCCCGGATCGTCCCTGGCCAACACTTTCCAGGTGTGGTCCCCCATACTGGAAAGAAGGGACGAACCCAAAAAAAGTGTGTCGCAGGAGGGGGATACGGAAGGACACCACCACTCAATGTGACACGTGCCCCGATCATCCGGGCCTCTGCGTTATCGATTGCTTCAGGGAGTATCACACTTCCATGGAGTACTAAATTTTTATAATCCCCAACAGTCCCCTAGAGAACATAAAAAACTATGGCTCTCAGACTTTGGAGACACGGAAACAATTTTTTTTTCCCAGTGCAGGCATCCTCAAACTGCGGCCCTCCAGATGTTGTAAAACTATAACTCCCAGCATGCCCAGACAACCTACAGCCATCAGCAGGGCATGGTGGGAATTGTAGTTTTACAACATCTGGAGGGCCGCAGTTTTAGGATGCCTGCTTAGTGTCTCCAAAGTCTGAGAGCCATACATATTGGGCATTGTCGCGTCCGTAAAAATCGTCTCTATAAAAATAACAACATTTAACCCAACCAAGTGTAAAAAAAGACTTTTTTTTTTGTCACCTAACATCAGAAAAAGTGTAATAGCGAGCGAACAAAATGTCATATGCACCCAATTAGTGCCAATAAAACCGCCATCTTATCCCGCAAAAAATGAGCCCCTACATTAGATAGTCGCCCAACTAAAAAAAAAAAATTTTAGCTCCCAGGCTATGAAGATACTAAAATAATTTTTTGGGGTTCCAAAGATGATAATGTAGTGTAAAATCGAAATAAATTCTAAAATGTAAACATATTAGGTATTGCCGCGTTCGTAAGAATCTGCCCTATAAAAATAACATTTGACCAAACCCCTCGGATGAACAGCGTTAAAAATATCAGCGTTAAAAATATAAAATAAAAACGGTGCCAAAACACCAATTTTTGGGCAAAATTTTCATTTGAATCCTTTTTTTCCGGTAATAAAGCAAGGGTTAACAGCCAAACAAAACTCAATATTTATGGCCCTGATTCTGTAGTTTGCAGAAACACCCCATATGTGGTGGTAAATGGCTATATAGCCACACGGCAGGGCATAGAACGAAGGGAACGCCATATGGTTTCTGGAGGGCAGATTTTGATGGACAGTTTTTTTTTTTACACCATGTCCCAGTAGAAACCCCCCTGATGTAGCCTAGACTAGAAACTCCAAAAAAGTGACCCCATCTAAGAAACTACATCCCTCAAGGTATTCAAAAGTTACTTTACAAACTTTGTTAACCCTTTAGGTGTTCCACAAAACTAAATAGCGAATGTAGAAACAATTTTAGAATTTAAATTTTTTGTTACCTTGCCTCAAAAAAGTGTAATATAGAGCAACCAAAAATCATATTTACCCCTAAAATAGTCCCAAAACAACAACCACCTTATCCCGTAGTTTCCTAGATGGGGTCACTTTTGTGGAGTTTCTACTCTAGGGGTGCATCAGGGGGGGCTTCAAATGGACATGGTGTAAATAAACCAGTCCAGCAAAATCTGCCTTCCAAAAACCATATGGCGTTCCCCCTTCTATGTCCTGCCGTTTAGCCAAATAGTAGTTTACGACCACATATGGGGTGTTTCTGCAAACTACAGAATCAGGGCAACACATTTTGAGTTTTGTTTGGCTGTTAACCCATTTTTTTCAGTAATAAAGTAAGGGTTAAAATGGAACATTTTCCAAAAAATAGAAATTTCTAAATTGTTTCTCCATCTGCCATTAACTCTTGTGGAACACCTAAAGGGTTAACAAAGTTTGTAAACCCAGTTTTGAATACCTTGAGGGGTGTACTTTCTTAGATGGAGTCACTTTTTTGAAATTTCTATTCTAGGAGTGCAACGGGGGGCTTGAAATGGGACATGGTATAAACAAAACCAGTCCTGCAAAATCTGCCTTGCAAAACCCATATGGTGTTCCCCTCATTCAATGTCCTCCCGTTTGGCCAAACAGTAGTTTACGACCATATATGGGGTGTTTCTGCAAACTACAGAATCAGGGCAACCCATTTTGAGTTTTGTTTGGCAGTTAACTCTTGTTTTTTTCCAGGAAAAACTTATTATATTGGAAAAATTTTCAAAAAATTTAAATTCTTAAAATTTATGTCCATTTGCCATGAAGTCTTGTGGAAGACCTAAAGGGTTAACAAAGTTTGTAAAAACAGTTTTGAAAACCTTGAGGGGTGTAGTTTCTAGAATGGGGTTATTTTTGGGTGGTTTCTATTATTTAAGCCTCACAAAGTGACTTTAAACCTGAACTGGTCCATAAAAAGTGGGATTTTGAAGATTTCAGAAAAATTTCAAAATTTGCTTCTAAACTTCTAAGCCTTGTAACATCCCCAAAAAATAAAATATCATTCCCAAAATGCTACAAACATGAAGTAGACATATGGGGAATGTAAAGTCATCACAATTTTTGGGGGTATTACTATGTATTACAGAAGTAGAGAAACTGAAACTTTGAAATTTGCAAATTTTTGGTAAATATGGTATTTTTTTATGCAAAAAAATTAACTTTTTTGACCCAATTTTAGCAGTGTCATGAAGTACAATATGTGACGAAAAAACAATCTCAGAACGGCCTGGGTAAGTCAAAGCGTTTTAAAGTTATCAGCACTTAAAGTGACACTTGTCAGATTTGCAAAAAATGGCCAAGTCCTTAAAGCGAACCTTTCACCTGGATTTCACTTAATAAACTACCACCAGTACCTTATAGATTATCCTCATTGTGTTTCCATACAGTCTTGTGCCGCTTTCCTGCGATGTATATTCATGAAAAAAACGACTTCTAAAGTACTCTTCTCCAGCTCCTGAAGTCACTGTAGAAGTCAAGGGGGTAGCCCTTCCCTCACTCCAGGCTGTATCTCCCCTGCCCTAACCCCGCCTATAAGCAGTGTAATTGACACCGGGCTAGGTCGCCGGGACCGCGCTTGTACAGGCGGCGCATGCGCCGTCGGCCTCAGTAGCAGCGCGATCCCGTCTATCGCGCGGACTCAAGCGCGATCCTGTAACTGAATCGCGCATGCGTCGTCCCTAATGCCTGCCTGTCTTCTCTTCCTCATGTGCGATTCAGTTACAGGATCGCGCTTGAGTCCGGCGCATGCGCCGCCTGTACAAGTGCGGTCCCGGCGACTGAGCCGGGTGTCAATTACACTGCTTAGAGGCGGGGTTAGGGCAGGGGAGTTACAGCCTGGAGTGAGGGAAGGGCTACCCCCTTGACTTCTACCATGACTTCAGGAGCTGGAGAAGAGTACTTTAGAAGTCGTTTTTCATGAATATACATCGCAGGAAAGCGGCACAAGACTGTATGGAAACACAATGAGGATAATCTATAAGGTACTGGTGGTAGTTTATTAAGTGAAATCCAGGTGAAAGGTTCGCTTTAAGGTGAAATAGGGCTGAGTCCTTAAGGGGTTAATGATCTTGTAGAAGACTTGCACAGTAAAATATAAATTTTTGCAGATGACACTAAACTGTAAAGTAATTAACACTGAAGAGGACAGGATACTACTACAGAGGGATCTGGATAGATTGGAGGCTTGGGCAGATAAGTGGCAGATGTAACACTGACAAATGTAAAGTTATGCACATGGGAAGGAATAATGCAAGTCACCCGTACATACTAAATGGTAAAACACTTGGTAACACTGACATGGAAAAGGACCTAGGAATATTAATAAACAGCAAACGAAGCTGTAAAAACCAGTGTCAGGCAGCTGTTGCCAAGGCCAATAAGATAATGGGTTGCATGAAAAGGGGCATAGATGCCCTTGATGAGAACATAGTCCTACCACTTTACAAATCACTGGTCAGACCACACATGGAGTATGGTGTACAGTTCTGGGCTCCTGTGAACAAGGCAGACATAGCAGAGCTGGAGAGGGTTCAGAGGAGGGCAACTAAAGTAATAACTGGAATGGGGCAACTACAGTACCCTGAAAGATGATCAACATTAGGGTTATTCACTTTAGAAAAAAGAGGACTGAGGGGAGATCTAATAACTATGTATAAATACACTGCCTGTCCAAAAAAAAGTTGCCACTTGGATTTAACTAAGCTAATAGTTATGAGCCTCCTATTGGATAATTACTGCATGGGTGATTATCTTTCAGCTGGCAACAAGTTATTTAACCCCAACTGGTGCAATGAGTTGCTTCCCATTTCTTAAACAACTATGTCGAAGGACACATCTCGTGGTCGTGGAAAAGATGTTAGTCTGTTTGAGAAGGGTCAAATCATTGGCATGCATCAAGCAGAGAAAACATCTAAGGAGATTGCAGAAACTACTAAAATTGGGTTAAGAACTGTCCAACGCATTATTAAAAACTGGAAGGATAGTGGGGACCCATCATATTCGAGGAAGAAATGTATCCGGAAAAAAATCCTGAATGATCGGGATTGTCGATCTCTTAAACGTTTGGTGAAATCAAATCAAAGAAAAACAGTAGATCTCAGGGCTATGTTTAATAGTGAAAGTAAGAGCATTTCCACACGCACAATGCAAAGGGAACTCAAGGGATTGGGACTGAACAGCTGTGTAGCCGTAAGAAAACCACTAATCAGTGAGGCAAACCAGAAAAAAAGGCTTAAATTTGCAAGGGAGCATAAAGATTGGACTCTGGAGTAATGGAAGAAGGTCATGTGGTCTGATGAGTCCAGATTTACCCTGTTCCAGAGTGATGGGCGCATCTGGGTAAGAAGAGAGGCAGATGAAGTGTTGCACCCATCATGCCTAGTGCCTACAGTACAAGTCTGTGGGGGCAGTGCAATGATCTGGGGTTGCTGCAGTTGGTCAGGTCTAGGTTCAGCAACAGTATGTGCTCCAAGAATGAGGTTAGCGACTACCTGAACATACTCAATGACCAGGTTATTCCATCAATTTTTTCTTCCCTGACGGCACGGGCATATTCCAAGATGATAATGCCAGGATTCATCGGGCTCAAATTGTGAAAGTGGTTCAGGGAGCATGAGACATTATTTTCACATATGGATTGTTCACCACAGAGTCCAGACCTTAACCCCATTGAGAATCTTTGGGATGTGCTGGAGAAGGCTTTGCGCAGCGGTCAGACTCTACCATCATCAATGCAAGATCTTAGTGTAAAATGAATGCAACACTGGGTGGAAATAAATCTTGAGACATTGCAGAAGTTTATCTAAACAATGCCACAGCGAATATGTACCGTAATCAAAGCTAAAGGCGGTCCAACAAAATATTAGAGTGTGAGATCTTCTTTTTTTTTTTTTTTTGGTGGTGACTTTTTTTTTTTGGACAGGTAGTGTATATCAGAGATCTCTCCCATCATCTATTTATCCCCAGGACTGTGACTGTGACGAGGGGACATCCTCTGCGTCTGGAGGAAAGAAGGTTTGTACACAAACATAGAAGAGGATTCTTTACGGTAAGAGCAGTGAGTGGTGTGTCTGTGCAACACCGCAATATTCTCTTGAACCACTGCTCTTTAATTTACAGTGGAATGCTGCATGGTACATTTTATTTCCTCAGAATCTACTGCAAGTGAATGAAGCCATACAAAAGGATATATGGACCCATAACCTTTGGATGCCATTGTAAAGGTCATGCCACATGGGTTCAGACTTTACATTTGGATGGGGTTATCACTTTTCACACTGCACACGCTTCAAAACCATGTGTCCATGACTGCATAATGCATTTAAAAAGTTTCATTAAAAGGGGTATGCTCATCTCATACAATGGGGGCATATCGCTAGGATATGCCCCTATTGTCTGATAGGTGCAGGTCGAAAACGGAGCCCCAAAAGTGGTGGAGGGCGCATTGTGCATAGGCAGCCGCCCTCCATTCATTTCTTTGGGGCTGCCGAAAATAGCCGAGCACTGGCTCGGCTACTTCCGTCGAGCCCATAGAAGTGAATGGGAGTGGTGGGCGCACCTATAAGACAAATAGGGGCATATTTATTGTCGCTTTAAAGGACATTAACACCTTCAGAGACAGTTCTTTTTATGATTGCATTTTACTCATTTTGGGCAAAAAAATATTTTGGTCTTCATTAAAAATTCTCTGCAGTTTTTGTCCTAAAGGGTTAAGTTTCAGCTTGTCCGCAGACGGTCCCTTTCAATTTTACTCTGAGCAGTCATCGGAAAGTTTTGAAAGACCAATTGGAAAAATGTTTTTTTAGCCCAAAATGAGTAAAATGCAACTTTATAAAAAAAAAGAAATTGTCCCATAGATGCTCATAGCCTTTAAAGGGGTTGTGCAAGAAATGGCGGGGGGTTGGCAAACACCTCCCATTTTGACGGACCCTCAACTTGAAGATGACTTACCTGCTTTCCAGCACTGGCTCCAAGTTCCTTCTCCCAGCCTGCGATGCTTTACTGGGATCCATTGATGTCAACATGTTTGACCGCTGCAGCCAATCACAGGCCAGGGCAGTGTCCAGCTCCCCTTGCATCATGGCAAATGGTCAGATGGTCGCAAGGGGATCCGGACACCACCACGGCCTGTGATTGGATGTGCTGATGTGAAACCGGATTTTGACATTGTTGGAGCCCAGCAGAGCATCGCAGGCCTGCAGGAAAAGGAGCCAGCGCCGAGAAGCAGGTAAGTAATCTTCCATTTACAGGTCCAGCAGAATGGGGGGGTTGCCTAAATTTCCCCCCATTCTTGTACAACCCCTTCAAAGGATTTGTGCAGCCACAGAAGTGACAATGTCTTGTCTGTTTTGCCAACAGGAATATGCATTTGTACGATGGGGTTCGTGAAAAGTGCGAGGTGCACAAGGACCGCATCCATATTTGATTGATCCACGATTTGCGGACTGCAAAACCGATACAATCGTGTGCAGGAGGCCTAATGCCTCCATGAATCCTGGTGATCAGTTGATTTCCATGGGTCTGGCTCCTGGAACCTCTGGCAGTAACCTGGTATTACCGGGAAAGCCTTTGTCCAGCCATATACTTCACCGTCTATCTGGGTGCATTAACCCAGGAGCAGTCTTTGTAAGGAAATCACTTATTAAATATCAGAAAAGAGTCTGTGCTAAGGATGAATTATTCCTCAAGACAGTTGCTGTTTCACCCATGAAGGATCCATATTTGGTCCATGTGTCCGTTTTTTGCCATATTCCACATGCATAGCTATCCTGGAAAGGTATTTCCAAATCATCTCTTACCAATGGTCAGTGAGAACCATCTGTGTTGTCAGTTGTTTTCACGGACCTATAGACTCCGATGGGCGTGTTTCGTCCACATCAGGAGCCAAAGTAATGCAAGCTGCAGTGAATGGGAAAAAAAGGGTTTTGCAAGACTTTAATACTGATAACTTATCCTCAGGATAGGTCATTAGTATCTGATCGATGGGGAGCTCCGTGCGAGTGCCGCTGCCTTCTCAAACAGCTGATTGGCGGGGGTCCCAGGGGTTGGACCCCCCCACCGAACAGATACTGATGACCTATCCTGAGGATTGGTCTTTAGTATTAAATTCTCGGACAACCCCTTTAAAGGACATCTGTCAGCAGACTTCTACCTATGACACTGGCTGACCTGTTACATGTGCATTTGGCAGCTGAAGACATCTGTGTTGGTCCCATGATCATATGTGTCCGCATTACTGAGAAAAATTGTTTTATTATATGCAAATGAGCCTCTAGGAGCAACGGGGGCGTTGCCGTTACACCTAGAGGCTCTGCTCTCTCTGCAACTGCCGAAGCCTGTCCACTTTGATTGACAGAGCCAGGTGTGATCACGTTTTCACTGCCTGCCCTGTCAATCAAAATGCAGAGGGCGTGGCAGTTCAGAGAGAGCAGAGCCTCTAGGTGTAACAGTAACGCCCCTGTTGCTCTTAGAGGCTCATTTGCATATAGTAAAATTTCATTTATCTCAGCAATGCGGGCACATATGAACATGGGACCAACACAGATGCCTTCAGCTGCCAAGTTTCAGCCGGTTTCATGGGTACAAATCTGCTGACAGATGCCCTTTAAAAAAGGCCTTACACTACATCCAGATGACCGCATGTATAAGGCGGTCTACAAACTGCAGATTCGCAAAAATATGGATGCATGCTGCATTTTTTGCAGGTCCAATAGTAGAAATGCCAATTCTTGTCCGAAAAAAGGCGGATAGCACACAGATGACATGCGTGTGCTGTGCACATTATTTTAATTGAACGGGTCCGCATGCAATCCTCAAAAAATTCAGATCGGACTTGAGTGTGGACCCATTCATTTCAATTGGTCCGCAAAACTCTATGGGCTGTCCACTTCCATATGTACATTCTGTAGTCCCGCAAAAAAAGATAGCACCTGTCCTATTTTTGTCCATTTTGCAGACAAGAATAGGCATTGTTACAGTGGATCCGCAAGAAAAACGGATGCAACGCAGATGTCACACGGACATCATCCTTGTTTTTTGCGGATTGCAAAATACATAAGGACATGTGAATGCACCCTTAGGGCTCACGCACACGACGGTTGGTGTTTTGTTTCGGCAAATTGCGCATCGGCAAAACACCGTTACCGGTCGTGTTCATTCTGCATTTTGCGGAACAGCCGGCCCCTAATAGTACAGTCCTATCCTTGTCCGTAATGCGGACAATAATAGAACATGATTTATTTTTTTGCGGAACGGCCATGCGGACATGGAATGGACACGGGTCATTTTTGGGGGGGTTTTCAGCTCCATTGAAGTGAATGGTTCCGCATGTGGGCCGCCAAAAAATGGCCTTAGTGCTCATGCACATGAACGTTTTTTTTTTTTGTTTTTTTTTCCCGTGTCTGTTCTGTTTTTTTTGCGGCCCGTATGTGGAACCACTCACTTCAATGGGTCCAGGGAAAAAACTGAAACGACTCGGTGTGCATTCCATGTCTGCATGGCCGTTCTGCAAAAAAAATAGAACATGTCCTATTCTTGTCCGTTTTGCGGACAAGGATAGGCATCGTTGCAATGGAATCTAAAAATAAAAAACGGATGCAATACGGATGTCACACGCACATCATCCGTATTTTTTGCGGATCGCAAAATACATACGTTGTGTGCATGAGCCCTTACTTAATCTGTACAAAGAGCTGACATAAAAAAAAAAAAGCTGAAGGGTCAGGATGGGCCCTCAGGACAAAAGTCCAAGCTCCATGGTGCAATTCCTCACGTGCAGACGCGGCTATCCAAGGACTCATTCAGCATCTGTTTTACTTCTCACAGTAGACAAGGCTCTTTCTATTTGCAGAAGGAAAAGAAAGTGTATTTCTGTTACACTAAACAGGTGTTGACGTAACCCTTGTATCCATCTCAAATATCTCTCCAGATACAATTCCCCCCCCCCCCCCCCCCTCCCCAAGAAGGATAATTCGGAGCGTCACTGGAAGAAAAACACCCCAGTTATTAGCACTCTGCCGAATCTCTGAGCTCTATAGAAATTTGTTCAGACATTTTTTATTTTATTTCTTTTTAGCTCTTCCTCTTCTGAACATGGCCGACCTCGTCAGCGTTCCTCCTGTCTTTTTATAGCTACATGTGATAACCTTTTTATCGCCGCTGCTTCCTCGCCCAGCACCATTGCCAGTGATAGAACCGCAGCTACATAAATATCAATAAATAATCGAGAAATCTCACAGAGGGTCCCTGACCACCTCATCCCATCCGCTTTCTACTGAGCAGTGTTAGCAGCATGTGGCTCATTTTGCAGGAATACAGCGCCCCAGAGCTTAACCCAAATGTCCTCCATATGATTCATCTTCCTCCCTGGTAAACACTTCACCTGGAGATTCAACCGACAGAAAGAAGCAGATTCACCGTCACCCAGAAATACATTTTCTGCCTATAAACAATAAACAGCTCAATACTCTAGTCCTATTGCAATTTGATCTATGAGTTTAATCTTTTTTTTTTTTTTGTTTCCCCCTCCCCACCTTTTGCTACAGGAAAGAAGTTGAGATGACAAGCAGCAGCCATTGCTGGAGATTTGTTTACAGGGTTATAATTTTTTATTTTTTTTGGCTGAATGTCAGACTCATGAATTGTTAACCCGTAACCCACTGGAGTATTCTGGTGCTGACTTTATTGCAAGGCTATTGATGCATTCATTTACTGGACGGTTCTCCAGAAAAGTAGAAATATCATATCCAGTGCTTTGTCATAGAACCAAGCAGAGCTAAGATATAAGTAAATGTATTATAATTTATGATCATTTATACCGTTGCATGGTATAAGCATTGGGAGGTGCCTATTCTTCATGACATCTTACTGTATATACAGTTGCAAGAAAAAGTATGTGAACCCTTTGGCATGATATGGATTTCTGCATAAATTGGTCATAAAATGTGATCTGATCTTCATCTAAGTCACAACAATAGACAATCACAGTCTGCCTAAACTAATAACACACAAAGAATTAAATGTTACCATGTTTTTATTGAACACACCATGTAAACATTCACAGTGCAGGTGGAAAAAGTATGTGAACCCCTAGACTAATGACCTCTCCAAAAGCTAATTGGAGTGAGGTGTCAGCCAACTGGAGTCCAATCAATGAGATGAGATTGGAGGTGTTGGTTACAGCTGACCTGCCCTATAAAAAACACACACCAGTTCTGGGTTTGCTTTTCACAAGAAGCATTGCCTGATGGGAATGATGCCTCGCACAAAAGAGCTCTCAGAAGACCTACGATTAAGAATTGTTGACTTGCATAAAGCTGGAAAGGGTTATAAAAGTATCTCCAAAAGCCTTGCTGTTCATCAGTCCACGGTAAGACAAATTGTCTATAAATGGAGAAAGTTCAGCACTGCTGCTACTCTCCCTAGGAGTGGCCGTCCTGTAAAGATGACCGCAAGAGCACAGCACAGACTGCTCAACGAGGTTAAGAAGAATCCGAGACTGTCAGCTAAAGACTTACAAAAGTCTCTGGCATATGCTAACATCCCTGTTAGTGAATCTACGATACGTAAAACGCTAAATAAGAATGGATTTCATGGGAGGATACCACAGAGGAAGGCACTGCTGTCCAAAAAAAAACATTGCTGCACGTTTACAATTTGCACAAGAGCACCTGGATGTTCCACAGCAGTACTGGCAAAATATTCTGTGGACAGATGAAACCAAAGTTGAGTTGTTTGGAAGAAACACACAACACTATGTGTGGAGAAAGAGGCACAGCACACCAACATCAAAACCTCATCCCAACTGTGAAGTATGGTGGTGGGGGCATCATGGTTTGGGACTGCTTTGCTGCGTCAGGGCCTGGACGGATTGCTATCAAAGGAAAAATGAATTCCCAAGTTTATCAAGACATTTTGCAGGAGACCATAAGGTCATCTGTCCTCCAGCTGAAGCTCAACAGAAGATGGGTGTTGCAACAGGACAACGACACAAAGCATGGAAGTAAATCAACAACAGAATGGCTTAAACAGAAGAAAATACACCTTCTGTAGTGGCCCAGTCAGAGTCCTGACCTCAACCCGATTGAGATGCTGTGGCATGACACCAGACATCTCAAGAATATTGCTGAACGGAAATAGTTCTGTAAAGAGGAATGGTCAAGAATTACTCCTGACCGTTGTGCACGTCTGATCTGCAACTACAGGAAACGTTTGGTTGAAGTTATTGCTGCCAAAGGAGTTTCAACCAGTTAATAAATCCAAGGGTTCACATACTTTTTCCACCTGCACTGTGAATGTTTACATGGTGTGTTCAATAAAAACATGGTAAAATTTAATTCTTTGTGTGATTAGTTTGAGCAGACTGTGATTGTCTATTGTTGTGACTTAGATGAATTTTATGATTACGCCATCACCTATAGATCAGGTCTTGTCCACATCAAATTCAAAGGCATTCTCCAGAAATAAAACCTAAAGGGGTTGTCCCATGAAAAATATTCTACAGTTTTCAAACCAGCACCTAGATCTTAGTTCTTTTCTAATTGCATGTAATTAAAAATTTGGCATGGCCACTGAGTTATTCAATAAAATGTATCTGTATAGCGCCACCTGCTGGTTTTTTTTTCTGATTTCTTTTACCTGCTCACTGAGGTGGCCGCACATGCTCAGTTTCATCCTTCAACTGCCTCCTGAGCTGTGATAGGGAGAGCTGAGACACACCCCCTGAGCTGCAGCAGAACAGACACTCCCCTTGAGCTGCCAGCTTGATATAAATCTAGCAGAGTAATAAATGGGGAGATCTCTGGATCCATGTGAGGTACAGGGCTGGTTCTAGCTTTCTTAGAAAAAGATTGTCATGTCCTGTATGATGTCTGATTTTCATTTTTTGCATTATTCATGGAATAACTTCTTTCAGGGGTTGTGCAAGTATTTAAGACTCATGGATAGGTTATCAATATATTATCGGTGGGGGTCCAACTGCTGTCATCCTTGCCGATCAGTTGTTTGAAGAGGCTGTACACTATAGCGAGGCCCGTGGCTTCTCCCTAAGGCCTCATACACATGACCGTATGTATTTTGCAGTCTGCAAAAAACTGATCCGCAAAAAATACGTATGACGTACGTGTGCATTCGGTATTTTGCGGAATGGAACAGCTGGCCCCTAATAGAACAGTACTATCCTGGTCCGTAATGCGGACAATAATAGGACATGTTCTATTCTTTTGCGGAATGGACAAACGGAATGCACACGGAGTACCTTCCGTTTTTCTTGCTGACCCGTTGAAATGAATGGTTCAGTGTACGGTCCGCAAACAGAATGGACACGGAAAGAAATTACTTTTGTGTGCATGAGCCCTAAGTCAGTGACGTCACATTCATTGGTCACAAGGCTTAGACGCAGCTCAGTTCCATTCAAGGGAATGGGGCTGAGCTGCAATACCAAGCACAGCCGCTATCAAATGGACGGCACTGTGTCTGGTATGCTGTGAGGAGTCCATCCTACAAATGACAGAACGTTTCCTATACTTGTCTGTTTTGATGACAAGAATAGCCATTTCTATAATGGGGACTGAGGAAAATGCGACTTGCACAGAGAAGGTATTTATACATTGAGGACTGAAAAACAGATATCGTCTTGTGCATGAGGCCTTAGGTTTGGTTCACACATAGGTTTTTAATTGAGTTATTTTTTTTTTTGCAATTTTAGTGGCCTTTTTGTTGTAAAAACACCAGCTCCAGATGTCTGAACGTCTGTGGGAAATATGAAATGCAGGACACACAAGCGTTTTTTTTCCACTGGGACTTTTATTAGCCTGGTGGCATATTTTGGGTCTATGGCATTTCTTTTAAATGCAGCATGTTGAAACTTTTGGAAACTCTACTATGGGGAAAAATGCCAGGAAAAAAAAGTTGAATAGAAAAAAAAAAAAAAACACTAGCGGCTCTTATGGCGGTTGTTAACCTGGCGCCCCATGCTTGTGATTCTGTCCCCACATGCAGGCACGAGCGTCTGGCTTTCTCACCACCCTCCGCTGCTGCGCGCCGCACTGACAGGAGCGGGCAGCGGGGTTCTTAGCTGCAGTCTGTGCTCCTGCTGCTGGCATTCACCTCCTGGCTCTGAGCAGAGCTTGTGCTCCAGCTCAGAGTTCCTTGTGTGCATATAGGGTGTGTGCAGGCGTGTCTCTCCTCCTTATGTGAGGCAACACGCACACACACCCTATCTTCCCCAGCCTATGGCTGGTCTGCAGGATGTATTTAAAGGCGCTTCCTTCTACAGGAAGGCGCCTGAGCAACTTGGTCACTAGCTCTATTGTGTGAAGGGGTTTAGTGTGATTCTGCATTACTGTGTACCGGACACTGCCTCTTGTTTAAACAGACTTTGCCTATTTGCTGTCTGCCCCTGAGCTAGGACTACATTCACAGACTTTGCCTCATTACTGCCTGCCTTGACCTTGGACTTCGTACCCTGACTACACTTCCACCTGATCAGCCTCTGGCCTTCCAGGGCCCTCTGGGTGTACTGTACCACTTGGAGGTCAATCCAGTCGGTCCACACCCAGGTCCTGATTCCCTTGTGTCCCAACCACTCTGAGGTAGCACCTGGTGTGCCCCTAGAGAAAGTCTCTCCTTACCATCAGAGGTATTGTGAAGAATGAGGGGTGTACTTAGACATCGCCCTCTGAGGGAGTTGGTCCCATGGGATGGGTTTTTTTAAGAAACAAAAGATGCTAGAACAAATTTGAGTGTTAAGGAGCCCCAAAAGAGTATGCGGTTAATGGTTGATGTACGTCACTGTATATCTCGACACAGAGTACTGTAGGCATACCTCCCAACTTTTTTGATGGTCAAATAGGGGCACTTTTGGTTCATTGTATGAAAGATAAATTTTTGCTGAATATACACTTCAATAGTTTTATTTTACACAATAGCGCAATAGGACTTGGGTCAAAAGTAGGGACTGTCCCTCCTAAAGAAGGACACTTTAAGGTCTGCTGTAGGAGGTATTGTTACGCTTCGGTGTGGGAGGGAAACACCACACCGAGCATAAGAGGGAAGGGGGGAACAGGGAATTAGGCCTGAGAACTAGGGAAGGAAAATAGACACCTAGTAAAATCCTGACCGACTACCAGTATGAACAGACCCCAGAGGTACAGTAGGTGTGTTCATACGCAGGAATACCTAGAGACCTATCGGACCCTGGTAATAATGGCAGGGACGAGACTACCTGTTTCTCCAAAAGGAAGGACAAACAGGAGTCTTCTTCAGGCCTAATACAAACAATAGGGAAATGCAACACACAGATCCCAAACAAAATACAAAAAAGAAAGGAAAGACTTAACTTCAAAGGGGCTATGGAAGCACCAGGAACTCCGCCGAGATCCACACACCAGCAACACTGAAGTTTTGAATTCCGTTTGTGAAATCCATTTCAGGGATCTCACAAACGGTTCAAAACAGATCAGTTCAGCCCCAATGCATTCTTAATAGATAAGGATCCGTTCAGAATGCATCAGTTTGGCTCCGTTCCGCCTCAATTCCGCTCTGGATGCGGACACCAAAACGCTACTTGCAGCGTTTTGGTGTCCGCCTGCGATGCGGAGCCAAACGTATCCATCCTGACTTACAATGTAAGTCGATGGGGACGAATCCGTTTTCACTGACACAATATGGTGCAATTGAAAACGGATCCGTTTTGACTTTGTTCTTCATAATGCAAACGGATCCGTTCTGAACGGATACAATCATTTGCATTATAGGTGCGGATCAGTCTATGCAGGTACCAAATGGATCCGCACCTAACGCAGGTGGGAAAGTAGCCTTAGCAACACCTGAGACAAGGTGGCGGGAATGTCTGTGACAGGTATACTCCGACACATATCTATTAAAGATGATAACCATTGTCACGTGACGTGGTTTGTGCCCCCTCTCAGGCGGTATCGTCTCCCAGTGGGTATTCAGGTCTGTTGCGCCCTTGCGTTCTGGCTGCGGCGTTCCGTGGTTGCTAGGGGCAATGTCCTGTATCGCAGCTTCTTTGCTGTGGTTCCTTGTTTACCCCTGACCTGATTAGGTACCTCCCTGCTTGGTTCTGACGGGGTTAAACTCCCTCTTCGGTTCCTGAGGTGTGTCCTTTCATGTGCGGAGCGTGGAGATTCAGGGCTCAGTCTGCATATCTTGTGGTCAGTTCTGTTAATTCAGGCTGTTCCTGTTCTTGTGTGCATTTTGGGGGTCAGTACTGTTAATTCAGGCTTTCTGTTTCTCCTGTCCATGCCACACCATGCCATGCCTTGAGGGCAGGGGTGGATTAAGTGCATGATAGGCCCAGGGCTGTTTACCCAACTTGGGCCCCTCCCTCCATTTTAGTTTAGTTTTTTTTCTTTATGAAGAGGCTGCGGAGCTTCAGGAGCGCCACAGTCTCTTCCTAGGCCATATGACATCTTCAGACTAAAAAAAAATACCCCAAATTGGGTCCTAAACTGAAAATGAGACATGGAGGAGAATACAGCACCACATACCTCTTACATCCAGTGACATCTCCTGTCATGTAGACCTTCTCTTTCCTCTTCTCCTCCATTTGACCCAGACCACCATGGCAAATTCTTTCAGCCACATCTCGACTCTACAGTTTGTAACACAGACACGTTAGATTTCTCAATTTTTCCATCAACCTCCCTATCCTGGTGTCCCCACAGTGTCATCCTGCTGCCACTCCCAATACTGTGCCCGTTTTGCTCCCCAATGCCCCAGGTACTATACTGCTGAAAAAATAGTGACCCTAATAGACATAATTGGAGTCATTTATCAAACTGGTGTAAAGTAGAACTGGATTTTCAAAAGAGCTGTCAAATATGAAAGGTGGAATCTGATTGGCTGCTATGGGCAACTAAGCCAGTTCTACTTTACACCAGTTTGATAAATTACCCCAAATGTCCCTATAGTGTCCACAGCAGCTATAATGTCCCCTAGAGTGCCCCCAGTAATAATACCACCCTCTATTGTGCTCCAGGCAATAATCCCTGTATAGTGTCCCCAAAAATAATAGAATTGCTCCTACAGTGCCTCCCCAATAGCAACACCCCCATATAGTAATCCCCCCATAGTAATTTCCCCCTACACAGTAATTTCCCTCAAACTGCCCCCATATAGTAGTTTGCCCCCACACAGTAATTTCCCCTACATAGTAATTTGCCCCAGACTGCCCCTACATAGTAATTTCCACCACACTGCCCCTACATAGTAATTTCCACCACACTGCCCCCACATAGTAATTTCCACCACACTGCCCCCACATAGTAATATACACCACACTGCCCCCACATAGTAATTTGTCCCCACATAGAAATTTCCCCACACTGTCCCGACATAGAAATTTCCCCACACTGTCCCGACATAGAAATTTCCCCACACTGTCCCGACATAGAAATTTCCCCACACTGTCCCCACATAGAAATTTCCCCACACTGTCCCCACATAGAAATTTCCCCACACTGTCCCCACATAGAAATTTCCCCACACTGTCCCCACATAGAAATTTCCCCACACTGTCCCCACATAGAAATTTCCCCACACTGTCCCCACATAGAAATTTCCCCACACTGTCCCCACATAGAAATTTCCCCACACTGTCCCCACATAGAAATTTCCCCACACTGTCCCCACATAGAAATTTCCCCACACTGTCCCCACATAGAAATTTCCCCACACTGTCCCCACATAGAAATTTCCCCACACTGTCCCCACATAGAAATTTCCCCACACTGTCCCCACATAGAAATTTCCCCACACTGTCCCCACATAGAAATTTCCTCACACTGTCCCCACATAGAAATTTCCCCACACTGTCCCCACATAGAAATTTCCCCACACTGTCCCCACATAGAAATTTCCCCACACTGTCCCCACATAGAAATTTCCCCACACTGTCCCCACATAGAAATTTCCCCACACTGTCCCCACATAGAAAATTACCCCTCACTGTCCCCACATAGAAATTACCCCTCACTGTCCCCACATAGAAATTACCCCACACTGTCCCCACATAGAAATTACCCCACACTGTCCCCACATAGAAATTACCCCACACTGTCCCCACATAGAAATTACCCCACACTGTCCCCACATAGCAATTTCCCCCACACTGTCTCCACATAGCAATTACCCCACACTGTCCCCACATAGCAATTTCCCCCACACTGTCCCCACATAGCAATTTCCCCCACACTGTCCCCACATAGCAATTTCCCCCACACTGTCCCCACATAGCAATTTACCCCACACTGTCCCCACATAGCAATTTACCCCACACTGTCCCCACATAGCAATTTACCCCACACTGTCCCCACATAGCAATTTACCCCACACTGTCCCCACATAGCAATTTCCACCACATAGTAGTCCCTCCCATAATAATTTGGCCCCACAGCCCCAATATTCCCCCCCCCATGTACTCGATGTCTCATAATATGTCCTACTGTTTGTCACCCACCCCCCACATGTCCCCCAAAGTAGGCACATGAAAAAAAATATTAAAAAAAAATGAAAAGCTAAATACTCACCAAGTCCAGGGCAAGGCGCTTGCTCGCAGAGGAAGGCGGGATGAGGCAGTGCTGCGTCCTGGCACAGGCGCGCGATGATGTCATCACGCACGCCTGCGTCAGGATTTCACTACCGCATAGGCCTGAAGCCTATGGCGGTGATCAGCGACGGACAGGGAGCTATGCGCTCCCGTGCCCCGACGCAGTATTTGGGCGTTCGGGGCGGTGCTGGGCCCGGGGCTGCCGACCTGAATGTCCCTATTGTAATCTGCCACTGCTTGAGGGTGTCTGTACCCTGCTATGTCTATGTTCATGTATGTCCTTGTCCATGCCCGGTGGGTGTCATGCCCTTTTGGCTTTGTCATGTCTGTCTATGTTTTGCTTTGCCAGGTTTTGCCTTTGCCTTTGTCCGGCCACCTATGTCTCGGTATGGGTCGCCTGGTTCTGCATTGTTGTCTTCTGTTCCGTTCCATGTCCTGTACCTCGCTATGCCCGTTCATGTTTCCATGCTATGTTCATGTCATGATGGTTTCTTTCCTTGTTCATGACATGATGGTTGCTTTCCTTGTTCAGGACATGATGGCTGCGCTACTAGACGGTTCCAGTCGGCTCCAAGTTCCATGATTGTTGCGTTCCTAGTCTGTTTTGGTTGATGTCGTGATGGTTGCGTTCCTTGCTCACGACATCATGGCTGCGCTCCTAGATGGCTTCAGTCGCTACCCGGTCCGCCTCCGAAAGGGGGCTCCATGAATTCCCCAGAGGGGGAATTCCCGTTCCAAGCGATGCCTTGTCCACGCCTTGCTCGCCATGCGTCTCGGAGGTTCCCTGCGGGCCCTCCGGCACGTGACAACCATCAGTATGAGCTAACTTTTTATAGACTTTGTATCCATTTTACTTGTTTATTATCACACATGTTGCCACTTGTCTCTTCACTTTGTCTTATTGTCCCTGCTACGGAGGAATGCCCAACATGCTCTACAGCAGGGATGCCCAACAGCTGGATGTTCCTCCAGCTGTTGCAAAACTACAACTTCCTTTATGCCTGGACAGCCTTCAGCTATCAGGGAATGCTGGGAGTTGTAGTTTTGCAACAGCTTTAGGGCATCTCTGCTCTATAGTATATGTCTGGTGACAGCAGTTGTAAACTTGATAGCTGCCAAGATTTCATTAAGATGAGATGCCCCTAGTGGCCACAATTCCAAAAAGAAGATATAGTCAAAAGAAACAACCCCTTAAAGGGATTGTACCAATAAACAACTTAGGGTTCCGCTGGTCACTAGAACAGGGGTCATGTTCCTCCATGTGAAAGGAGAAGCAGACACACATGCATGTCTGCTGCTCTATTCAAATGGAGGAACATGGGATCCCTGTTTTTGTGACTCGTAGGGGCCCCAGCAGTTGGTCCCTGAACGATCAGACATTTATCTCCTGTCCTGTGGATAGAGGATAAATTGTCACTGCACAACCCCTTTTTTACAACTCAGTCATTAGCTGATCACCCCAGGTTCAGTTTCTCTAGCCCAGGCTATGAGCTGTTATGTCTAAGTATCTGGCCTTTCTAATATGCAGTGAATATAATATTGTGGGACGGTCATTTAAGTGAATGGGGATGGGCCTGGACCACAAGAGCAGCACTGGGGAAATCCTTCTATGACATCCAGGGCCAGCGTCAGCACCCAGCAAAGCAGCCCACTCATGTCTAATTGCTGAACAGTGGGGAATCCCAAAGAGTCAGGACTCCTCCTGGCTTAGGAGTCCCTGCTCTGACTCCATATATGGATATGTGGAATCAGTGCTATAACCATGAAGGGGGTATACCTAAGCATTTTTCAGTATGCTTTGGGACTCCCTGTGTATTTAAGTCGAATTACCCTCTCTTTCTATAATGTTCCTGCTGGGATTTGAACTAGAACCTTAACCACTGAGCTATTGAGCTCAATGCTAAGCTGTGACAGAAAAACATCACAGTAGTTTCTCACGTATTAGGTATTCCTATACAACAGAAGTATAATTTTTTTAATTTTTTTTGTAATTGTAAAATCTGAAAGAAGAAATATGTAAAATCATACCTCTGATATATATGAATGCATAATATGTTGGCCTACTAGGCCTGAAGCCATATTATAGTGATCCTACTGAGGTTTTTAGCCATAATATAGCTACAACAGGTTAACATAAAGCTTTTTTGACTTTAACCCGTGTACGGAGCTGGAAGCTGGGACAGAAATCCCAGCGCCATACAGTTACAGGACCTTTACCCCTTAAGGACCCACGCCGTACATGTACGGTGCTGGTGGCCGTGATTTAAGGACCAGTGCCGTACATGTACGGCGGGCTGATCGGGCGAGTGTAGGAGCTGCGCCCCTCCCGATCAGCTGCAGGGGTCCGGCAGTCACTGATAGCCAGACCCTTCTGTATGCGCCGGCATCGGTTAAAACACCAATGCTGGCGCAATAAACCTCACACTGCCGCGGTCATCGCTGACGGCAGCATGTGGGGGATCCTGCGGGGTGGCCACCAGGTCCCTGCGCTGCTGTGATCGGGACCCGATGGCTGGGAAGGCAGCCCAATGCCTTCCTTAGGCCTCTTTCACACGGGCGAGTTTTCTGCGCGGGTGCAATACATGAGGTGAACGCATTGCACCCGCACTGAATCCGGACCCATTCATTTCTATGGGGCTGTGCAGATGAGCTGTGATTTTCACGCATCACTTGTGCGTTGCGTGAAAATCGCAGCATGCTCCTCTTTGTGAGTTTTCCACGCAACGCAGGCCCCATAGAAGTGAATGGGGCTGCGTGAAAATCGCAAGCATCCTCAAACAAGTGCGGATGCGGTGCGATTTTCACGCACGGTTGCTAGGAGACTATCGGGATGGGGACCCGATCATTATTATTTTCCCTTATAACATGGTTAGAAGGGAAAATAATAGCATTCTTAATACAGAATGCATAGTACAATAGGGCTGGAGGGGTTAAAAAAAAAAAATTCAAATAATTTAACTCACCTTAATCACCTTAAGCCCGGCTTCTCATTCCGCAAAAAAATAGCCCCTACCTAAGACAATCGCACACAAAAAAAAAAATATGGCTCTCAGACTATTGAGACACTAAAACATGATTTTTTTTTTTGTTTCAAAAATGCTTTTGTTGTGTTAAATGTAAAAAAAAAAATTAAAATAGTTTACATATTAGGTATTTCCACGTCCGTAACAACCTGCTCTATAAAAATATCACATGACCTAACCCCTCAGGTGAACACCGTATAAAATAAAAACAGTGTAAAAAAAAAATCACCTTATATCACAAAAAGTGTAATACCAAGCAATCAAAAAGTCCCAAGTATGGGGTGTTTCTGTAAACTACAGAATCAGGGCAATAAATATTGAGTTTTGTTTGGCTGTTAACCATTACTTTTTTACTGGAAAAAATAGATTAAAACGTAAAATCTGCCAAAAAAGTGAAATTCTGAAATTTGATCTACTTTTTCCTTAAATTTTTGTGGAACACCTAAAGGGTTGACAAACTTTGTAAAATCAGTTTTAAATACCTTGAGGGGTGTAGTTTCTAAAATGGGGCATTTATGGGTGGTTTCTATTATGTAAGCCTCACAAAGTGACTTCAGACCTGAACTGGTCCTTAAAAAGTGGGTTTTGGAAATTTTCAGAAAAATTTCAAGATTTGCTTCTAAACTTCTAAGCCTTCTAGCGTCCCAAAAAAAGAAAATTTTATTTACAAAATGATCCAAACATGAAGTAGACCTATGGGAAATGTAAAGTAATAACTATTTTAGGAGGTATCACTATCTGTTTTAAAAGCAGATAAATTGAAATTTCGAAAATTGCGAATTTTCCCACATTTTTGGTAAAAAAAAAATTTTTTTTTATAATTATTATAATTTTATAATTATTATTAAAAATAGCGGCTAAAAAAAACTTAAATAGACACACCAACCTTTTTAATTTGTGTAACTATTATTTTTTGTTGGGAAACGTGGCAACCCTAACAGAACCCCTGCTCCCCGGTGACCACCATAACTTTTTTTATAAACTGCAAAGAGGAAAAGGGGGGGTTAGTTAGCACATCCCAATGCGCAGATGCACATTGCTATGGCTAAAAACACAACATAGAACAAAACATACCAAACAACAGCACTTTGTTGTTCAATCAATTTTATTAAAGATGAAAGCACAAATAGATAAGACATCATGTCCATTTACATTGCAGAATGCACGTCAAAGTATTGTTCGTTTAGGCTACTGAACGTGGTTTGTAAGACATATTCAGAATAGCATCCTGCAATCCCAGGAATAATTGACCCGTAGTAGACATACATACATAACAAGACAGTAACACTACAAGACACACAAGGGAAGGGAGACAGACAAGGAAGGTATCCTTACATGAAACCTCATCTAGTCATTCCAGAGCAACTGGAGAGTTATTGGCCCGATCTAGCCAATCATGGAACGCTTGAGACCCCTTAAAAAGAAGCCATGGCGTCCATAATTTGATATACTTCTGGTCCTAACCTTTATCCTCTGCTATTAACTCGTCCATCCTATGTATATTTTCGAACGTCTCCAACCATTCCCCCACATGTGGGGCATCCCGAGACTTCCAGTGCCTCGGCACCACCAAACGGGCCACCTGAACAAAAAATCTCAGGAGGCCCTGCTTTAATAAACAAATGGGACCTGGAACCAGCGATAGCAAAGCCCTTTCCAGTGTCTATCGGGTCGTGGAACCTGATACCTGATTATATAGATCATTCAGTGCTGTCCAAAAAGGAACAATTTATGGGCACTGCCACCAAATATGGGACATCGTGCCAACAGCCCCCTCACACCTCCAACATATATTTGAGCATGTCGGATAAAAGGAGTGTAAGACCGCAGGAGTCCTATACCATCTGGAGAGGATCTTGTAATTTTTCTCCTGCAGCCCGCAACAGATGGAGGACTTGTGAGACAGCGTAAATGCCTTAACCCATTGTTCTGCAGAGAACTCCCTGCCTAATTCTTTCTCCCACGCCCGTACATAGGGCAAGGAGGAGGGAGGTCCACCACCCTCCTGAAGCAGTCCGTACACCAGAGACCCCAAATGAGTAGTCGGGGATTTTTGCATACATAGCGCCTCAAAGGATGTTAGGTCCCTGGATAGAGTAGCGATCGAGCCCAGGGATAAAATGAAATTCTTGACCCCGTTATAATGTATCCAAGCCCCCCTCTCACTTCGTCCCGGGAAAGAGTCCAAAGGGCGAACGGAGGTCTTCGTTACCAGCTGATACACTCTAACATTATCCTCCTTGCGTAAGCCCAATATCTCCCCCCGCTCCACTCCCATCGGGAAGCTAGGGTTATCAAATATGGGCGTCATAGGACCTGGGAAGGACCTACACCCTGAGGAAACTGCGCATCTGTCCCACACCTGAAGAACACCCGCCGTAAGGAACGGGAGCCTGCTACTGCGTAAAGATTTAGGTACCCATAGAAGATTCTGAGGTGGTTCCCCAACATCGCTCCTCTCAAAACTAACCCACCTTTTAGAGGCCCCACCATGGAACCAATCCAATATATAAGCAAGGATCGCCGCTCTATGGTATGAAGGTATATCAGGGACTCCCGCCCCTCCCCTCACCTTCGGTCTCATTAGAAACTTTATCCCCAGTCTAGGGGATGAACCCGTCCAGATAAAGTCAAGAAACATGGTTTTGAAGAACACACACGGCAGTGGGATGGGAATGGTCCTAAGTAGGTACAAAATCCTGGGTAGTACATTCATTTTCAGCGCGTGTATCCTCCCAAACCACGACAATAGTAATTGTTTCCAAGCAGACAAGTCCCTCCTAATCTCTGAAAGCAATGTGGCAAAGTTCAACTGGTACAGGTCCTTAAGTCGGGATGAGATAGTCACCCCCAGATAAGATATGCTATCAGTTTTCCATTGAAACGGAAAAACCTGTCTCAGGGATTGTACAGTAGTGTGTGGAACCGTGATATTCAAGATCTCGGATTTATGGAAGTTCACCTTGAAGTTACTTAAATCCCCAAATAAAGAGAACTCTTTCACAATGTTCAGTAAGCTGACAACTGGGTCTGAGCAATAGATTCATAGGTCATCTGCATAAATAGCAATTTTAGATTCTAGGGATCCAAAACAGAGACCCCGTATAGACGCGTTAGCCCTAAGCGCCCTTGCCAGAAACTCCACGACCAGAATATACAGCAGAGGAGACAGAGGACACCCCGGCCGGGTCCCATTATGGATCTCAAAATGGCATGATAAAGCACCATTCACCCTCACCTGGGCTCTTGGCTTATGATATAGAGCCATTATTCTTAGCACCATATTAGGACCAAGGCCGAATGTCCTCAGGAAATCCCAGTCGACGCGGTCGAAAGCCTTTTCCGCGTCAACTGAGAGAAGGCATAAAAACGAGTTCGTGGACGTAGCCCTTGCAATATGTGCTAGGGATCTAATAGTATTGTCTCTCGATTCACGACCAGGGACATACCCCACTTGATCTGCGTATATCAGGGAAGGTATATGGACCTTCAGTCTGTTAGCTAGAATTTTAGCATAGATCTTTACATCTATGTTAATTAAAGAGATTGGTCGGTAGTTACTACAAACCGAAGGATCCTTTTCTTGTTTAGGAAGTACGCAGATGTGTGCCGTCAGGGCCTGCGTCGGGAAAAGAGAGCCCTTCAAAATGGAATTACACATATCCGTCAAAGGACCTGTCACCTCGTCCAGATTATTATTTTTTAAACGTGGTGTGAACCTGTCCGGGCCTGGGCACTTACCCACCTCTAGCTGCCTCACAGCCCCCTGAATCTCCTGCTCAGACACTTCCCCCTCTAGGGCCTCCCTTTCCTCAGCCGACAGTTTTGGCCCCTTCAACCTTGACAAGTCCTGTCTGATCTTCTGAGCTTTAAGTTCAGGGGCCAAGTCCGCGTATTTCCCCATCAGATTATGCAGATTCTCATAGTAGGCCTGAAATTCCTTCAGTATGTCCCTGGTAACATGCACCTTCCCTCCCACTCTGCAGTTAATGGATTGAATATAACCAGAGGCCACCCGCGGAAGCAATGTCCACGCTAGAAGCCTGCCACTTTTGTCCCCCAGTCCATAAAATAACCGTTTAAGCTTATCTCTGGCCACTGGATATTTCTGGTCAATGAGTTTCCGCAAGGCGGACCTGGCATCGCACAGCTCCTGATAGACCCTCAGGTCAAGGCTGTCTTTATAGCGCCCTTCTAACGCGACCAATTTCTGTAACGGCTCAGCAATCTGTATGGAGCGCATCTTCTTCAACCTAGATGCTTGTGAGATCAATCGACCCCTAATCACACATTTAAGAGCCTCCCACTTAGGCTCCATTCACACGTCCGCAATTTCGCTCCGCATTTTGTGGAATGGAATTGCGGACCCATTCATTCCTATGGGGCAGCACGATGTGCTGCCTGGACACGGAATTTGCGGATCCGCACTTCCAGGTCCGCAAAAAAATAGAACATGTCCTATTCTTGTCCGCAATTGCGGACAATAACAGGCATATTCTATTAGTGACGGCAATGTGCGGCCCGCAAAATGCGGAACGCACATTGCTGCTTTCCGTGTTGCGGACGTGTGAATGGAGCCTTAATGGTAGGAGTAGAGGGGTCCGATTTGTGAACTTCCACAAAATCCGAGATAGCTGTTTTAATGTCAGCTATGCATACACTATACCTCAACACATTATCATTTAACTTCGAAGAGCCCTTTGTACTGGTGGGATCCCCCAAACCCAAAGCAACCCACGTCAGCGAATGATCAGAGAAGAGGACAGGTTCTATGCCCGCTGTCGGGCGCAGGTCCAAGAGTTCGTGTGAAATGAATATATAGTCCAGATGGTGGTACGAGTTATAAGCTAGGGAGAAGAACGTGAAGTCCTTCACCATAGGGTGGAGAACCCGCCAGACGTCCACCAAACGGAGCGAATGTAGGTGTCTCTGGAAGCGCCGGGCCACCCCAGAAGAGATAGAAGACCTACATGAAGACGTGTCTAATTTAGCGTCCAGAGGGAGATTAATATCCCCGCCCAGGACAATCGGCAGGCTGTCCGCAAAGTCCTCCAACGCCGCATCTGCAAAACCCATCTGTCCTGTGTTGGGACAGTAAATGTTAGCAAGAACCAGCAATCTAGAGGCAATATTCACTTTTAAAAACAGATAACGGCCTCGACCGTCCTAGGTAGAGTTCTGAATGGTGCACGGGACATATTTGTGAATGGCTATGGCAACCCCCCTGGACTTAGAATCAGCATAAGTACTGTGAGCCCACGTGGAGAAATATCTATTTCTACAGGTGGGGACATGGCCCGTTTTAAAGTGGGTCTCTTGCAAAAAGGCGATTCCCACTCTCTGTTTGTGGATGTTTATATAAAATCTGGTTCCTCTTAACCGGTTCATTCAGGCCGTTAACATTGTAAGAGCAAAACTTAATGGAAGACATAGAGCTGTAGTATGATATTCACAAAAGGGCATGGATACCACACTTTGTGGGGTAGGAACAACACACAAGGGAAGACAGGACACACCGGGGGAAGCACAAAACTAGGAGGAACTTGGGGAGGTCCTCCGGGTCTCTGAACACCGCCGTTCTGCCGCCTTTCCTGGCATGCAGCTGAAACGGATAGCCCCATCGGTATAGAATGTCTTTCTCCTTCAATACTGTGAGTAAGGGCCTAACCGCCCTCTGGAGTTGTAGAGTGTGCCTGGAGAGATCCGGCAATATTTGAACAACAGACCCCCCTAGCTCTAGTATGTCCGCCTGTCTGGCCGCTCGCAAGATATCCTCCTTAATCTTGAAGAAGTGCACTCTGCACACTATGTCCCTTGGTCTGGAGACATCATTGGATTTGGACCCAAGGCCCTATGAATACGGTCCAATTCCACCGGTAGAGACACAGAGTCCCCTAGTAGAGAACCAAAGAAGGTTTGGATCGTCGCCTCCAATTCAGATATGGGGACAGACTCTGCCACCCCCCGTATCCGCAGGTTATTCCTGCGATGGCGATTCTCGAGGTCATCCAGATGAGATAGCAGGTGGGTGATCTGCTGAGAATGGGCTGATAGTACCGTATGCTGGTCCTCCAGCTGGTCTTGTAAGGCCTCCTGCGTCTTCTCAGAGGCCTCCACCCTGGCGCCCAGGTGCTTAATCTCCCCCTTGAGGGTCTCCATCTCAGAGCGGTAAGTCCGCTCCAGTCTCTGAACCGACTGCGCCAGATCCTCCTTAGTGGGCAGCGCTTGTAAATAAGAACGGAGGTCCCAGTCCCCGTCCGGGGCACTAAATGCCGGGCTCCTGGTCTCCTTGTCGGAGGAAGGCGGGCTTGTGGTTCCGTCTGCAGCGGGGAGACTTCTCCCGGTCGCCATCTTGGGTGTCTCTGGAGGTCCCGTAGCGGTCGGCTGTGAACCGAAAAACTTGTGGATACCGGAACCCTCCGACTGATGAGCGGGCTCCTGTGGACCCTTGGTTGTTTTGCGCCCCATTTAGACCTTTGTCAGGCAGGTAAGCTCGTCAGAATAGCGAGAGATGGCGGGAGAGCTACACTTCCATGCGTCCTACGCTGCCATGAGCAAGCCACACCCCCCTGCAACAGCACTTTGCAAACCAAATAAGTACAAAAATGTATTATATTGCTAATGCTATGCTTAAAAATTAGAGATGCTTGGCAAATACATTTTGTACAAAATTATTTGAGCCCATCTGCCACACGTCAAGGCGATCTCCTTAAGACGGAAACCTAACACTAAGTTCAACCTGTTATGTGCCATGACAGCGACCATGAAGTGCTGTTGCATTGTATGTTTTGTTCTATAACTTTTTTTATAATTATGTCTATGAAGATATGTGGGGGCTAGTGTTGATCGAGCACCAAAGTGCTCGGGTTCTCGAGTAGAACACTTTGGGATGCTCGGGTGCTCTACAGAGCACCCGAGCACAATGGAAGTAACAATGGGAGAACTCGAGCATTAACCTGTTAGGGACACAGGGTGTACAGGTACGCCCTGATGTCCTGATACTTAAAGACACAGGGCGTACCTGTACGCCCTGTGCATTTCCGATTACCCCGGCGGGCGGTGATCGGAACCATCATTGAGCAGGCACCTTGGCTAAATGCGAGGGGGGGGGGTCCCCCCGTGTCGGCGATAGCCGCAAACCGCAGGTCAATTCAGACCTGCGGTTTGCGGATTTTCAATGGTACGGCGGCAGCGGTGCCATCGGGTCCCCATGTGGCTGTAGGGGGGACCCGATGGCATGGAAGGCAGCGAGATGCCTTCCTGAGGAATCGCCGCTGCCTTCCGGTGACGAGCCCCCTGGATCTCACAGGCCGGAAGCTGTATGAGTAATACACACTGTATTACTCATACAGCCAATACATTCCAATATGGATTGGAATGCATTGTAAAAGGGATTAAAATAGGTAAAAAAATAAGTTGACATATTAGGTATCGCCGCGTCCGTATCGACCGGCTCTATAAACATATAACATGACCTAACCCCTCAGATGAACACCGTAAAAAATAAAAATTAAAAACTGTGCTAAATAAACAATGTTTTTGTCACCTTACATCACAAAAAGTATGTAAGGTAAGCGATCAAAAAGGCGTATGCCCACCAAAATAGTACCTATCTAACAGTCACCTCATCCCGCAAAAAATGACAATCGCCCAAAAATAAAAAATAAATATGGCTCAGAATATGGAGACACAAAAACATAATTTTTCTTTTGTTTTAAAAAAGCTGTTATTGTGTAAATATAAGTAAATAAAAAAAAGTATACATATTAGGTTTACCACGTCCGTATCGACCGGCTCAATAAAAATATCACATGACCTAACCCTTCAGGTGAACATCGTAAAAAAATTTAAATAGAAACTGTGTAAAGAAAAGCCATTTTTTGTCACCTTACATCACAAAAAGTGTAATATAGAGCAACCAAAAATCATATGTACCCTAAACTAGTACCAAGAAACTTCCACCCTATCCCGTAGTTTCTTTGGGGGGCTTCAAATGGGACATGGGTGTCAAAAAACCAGTCCAGAGGGGGGCGTGGCCTGGACGTCTACAGAGATGGCGGCGTGATCTCTGAGCTCCGCTGCTCCTGCTCCTAACTCAGGCCGAATTTGCTCACAGCGGCGCGTCACATGGGGAAAAAGTTACCCCTGAAGAAGCCTACTACCCACCCGTCCTCTCGAGGGGAGAGAACCCTCGATACTTACCTTACCCGCTGATGGGATATATGTGACTCCATTTTGTCTCATTTAGCCACGTGTATTACATTTGGTTAGTGCACTACAAAACCTTCCTTCCCCCTATGGAATGTGAGACACTTCCTTAAACTGTTTCAGGAAATCCATACATGTTGAAAGTATGAACAGCCTTCTAGCCATAAAAGGACATCTGGCTCAAGTGTCTGCTAGCTTATGTGTATATACCTGATTGGTCAAATGCTGTTACTATGAGTCAGCTATGATGTTAATGCAGAGCTTATGTGTGACCATACTATTGGTCAAATACTAATGCTAACATATGATTGGATGTAAAGGAAGCTCAACCCCCTCTATTAAAACTGTTTGCCAGCTGTGAATAAACCAGAATGGATTGGAAATAGACATGTGTTCATATGGTCTATCTTCTTCATTCTCCCGGTACCGGTAAGACTTAATTCAAGCTGGCCACTGAAATCATGTGTCAGGGACACACCGTTAGGGAAGAGAGTAAATTTTCCTTACACCCGCGGCTCCCGGCTCCCGTCTTCCCAGTGCGGCCTTCTCCAGCAACTCGACACAGGCGCCATTATAGTGCCGGCGGCTCCCGCCTCCTCTACCACGGCAGGTGAGAGCAGCAGCGTGATAACAGGGGAATCACCTCTTTACCTGTAGATTTGGCTGTAGATTTCGTGCCGATTCGGCTCGCTGATACCCCTAGCTTCAGCCTGGAGTCCCCTGGCTGGTTACAGGGCTCCCAGTTTATAAACGCTAATATGCCACCCAAAACAGCTCCTAAACAGGCCAGACAGCCTGCGGCCATAATCTCCTCTTTAAGAGTGGACTTTCAGCAAGTATCTGCTCGTGTAGATCAAATTGAAACGGAGCATGATAACACTAGAAGATATGTGTCTAAGCTACAGTCTATTATAGCCACTCAATCCCAAGCTATTAAAGAAAATACTAATCATCTAGAAGATCTGGACAACAGAGGACGCCGTAATAATATACGGGTTAGGGGTTTGCTGGAATCGGATTCTGATGAGGACTTGGACATTATATTGAACGAATTGTTTAATCTGATTTTGGCGCCCCAAGCACCGCTGGCCATTTAAGCTTGATAGGGCCCACAGAGCGCTTAGGCCAAAAAGCACCACGTCACAACCACGGGATGTGATCTGTTGCCTACATGACTTCCGCCTGAAAGAATCCATTATGGCTAAGGCCCGCGCTTTATGTACGATCTCTTTTAAAGGCTCAAGTGTTCACCTATACCAAGACTTGTCTTGGCTGACCCTACAGAAAAGGAGAACTCTTCAACCTCTCTTAGCATGTCTGAAAGATCTCAAAATCCCATACCGTTGGGGCTTTCCCTTTGCTTTAATTGCTACAAAGAATGGCAAATCCTCAGTTTTGCGCACACACGCAGACTTATCCCGTTTTTGTTCCTCTTTGGGCCTTAACACTCCGGTCCTTGATAATTGGGAGATCCCGGACCCTCCACCAGCTCCTGCCCCATCATGGCACACAGTCCAGCGGAAGAGAAACCGACCTCCATCCCAAACGGGAGCATCTGGACCTCCCCTTCGTGACGCGCCTCCTTGAAAGTTTATTTTTGAGGGATTGACCCCCTCTGAGGCCTTCAGATGACTGTTTTAAGCAGCAGCTCTAAGAATTAGTGTAATTGTTTTTCATTACATTGTTCATTTCTTTTTCTTGTGAACTGATCTGTCTCCGGTATCCCCTGGGCTATCGTTCTTGCCATGCCTGTCATGACGTCCAGTCAGGTCCCTACCGACGGGACTCTATTTGTTGCCCTCTCTCTTTCCCTCACTCTGGTTTTTGAGGTGGGACAGACGTGGGCTTTATTTTTCATTTTTGCTCACGTTATATCGAGTCTTGACTGGGTGATTACACCCATTGTTCAGAATTATATGTCATGTTCTCTGTCGTATATGTTGTCCTTTATCTTCCCTCCTTCCCTTTTGTCTCTTCCCCCTAGGTTCCTTAATGATATTACACTGGGCAGGGGCGTACACAGAAATCATTGGGCCCCATAGCAAGAATTTAGATTGGGCCCCCATGCCCGTTCCAAGTCTCCCCCACTATACGCCCTGGCTCCTCTCACTACCCTCCCTAACTTCTCCCCTGCCCCATCTCGTGCAGCAGTACTCACGCTGGAACCCAACAGACCCATTATAGTGAAAGGGATCCGGTAGGTTCCAGCAGTGTTCAGCATATATTGACAAAAATCTGGGGCAATACATGATGTAATACCACCCAACTTTCCTGCTGTCCAGCATGGCACATGCACATGAGAAAAGACATGAGAAAAGTTTGATGAAGTGAGTGTCCCCCTTCCCCCATCCTCTGTGTCATGCAGGACAGCTGGGATACAGTGACATTACTTGCTATCCTGCATAACACATGTGCAGAGACATGAGTCTTTGGGAAAGCTGAGTGAACCCCTCCCCCTGCCTTTCCATGTTCTTATTATCTGCTTTTATGCCTTGCAGGATAGCAGGAAATCTGAGTGACATTACATGATGTAATAGCACCCAGCTTTTCTGCTCTCCTGCATGGCACATGTGGAGAGACATGAGAAAGCTGAGTAAGGCTACTTTCACACTAGCGTTCGGAGCGGATCCGTCTGATGTTTCATCAGACGGATCCGCTCCGATAATGCAGACGTTCGTCAGAACGGATGCGTCTGCATTAAAACTTAGAAAATTTTCTAAGTGTGAAAGTTGTCTGAGCGGATCCGTTCAGACTTTACATTGAAAGTCAATGGGGAACGGATCCGCTTGAAGATTGAGCCATATAGTGTCATCTTCAAGCGGATCCGTCCCCATTGACTTACATTGTAAGTGTGGACGGATCCGCTCGCCTCCGCACGGCCAGGCGGACACCCGAACGCTGCAAGCAGCGTTCAGGTGTCCGCTCACTGAGCGGAGCGGAGGCTGAACGCTGGCAGGCGGATGCATTCTCAGTGGATCCGCCTCCACTGAGAATGCATTGGGGCCAGACGGATGCGTTCGGGGCCGCTCGTGAGCCCCTTCAAACGGTGCGCACGAGCGGACACCCGAACGCTAGTGTGAAAGTAGCCTAACACAACCCTCATATCTTCTCATGCCTCTGCACTTGTGCCATGCAGGACATCAGGAAAGCTGAGTCACATTACATAATGTAGTGACACCCAGCTTCCCTCCTGTTCTGAATGGCATATGTGCAGAGGAATAGCCTGGGAAAGCTGAGTGACCTTGCCCCCTTCCACACACATACACCTCTGCACTGTCCTCACCTACAAGTCCTCACTTACTTCATTACTGGTTGTGGCAATCCAGATGAATCAGGCGGGGGCGGAGCTAACAGGCAGGGGGTGGAGCTAGGAGGCGGGGCTAGCAGACGGGAGACAGTTAGGAAGATAGACAGGGGCGGGGACTCTCCTCCACTGCAGGGCCCCCCCTTCCTCACGGGCCCCATAGCAGCTGCGTGGTCTGCCTATATGGTAGGTACGCCACTGACACTGGGACGAGTTTCAGTATATGGAGGAGGATGCTCGCTGCAGCAGGGCCGGCGCTTCCATAGAGGCAAGAGGGGCAATTGCCCCCGGGCCCCCGAGTCCTTAGGGGCCCCCTCGCGCCGGCCCGCAACTAACTTTAGACAGGCAGGACAGTCAGTAGGAGATGAGCGCTTCCATTGTGAAAGCGCTCATCTCCAGTAATCTGTATCGCAGTCCTCAGGACAGCGATACAGATGGCTGTGCGGCAGGGGAGGGAGAGGTGTGTCCCTTTCCCTTCCTCTGATAAGCTGCAGGCACTAGACCGGCAGCCTATCAGAGGCCGGCGCAGGTGGTGCGATGACGTCATCGCGCCGCCTGACCCCTGAGCCGTACACAGCGCGGGACACAGGCCGGAAGAGGCCTGCATCGCATCGCTGCCAAGGAGGTAAGTATAAGTGTTTTTTTTTCTTTTTTTTTTCTTTCTGTACAATACTGGGGGGGCGGCTGGCTATGGCTATGGCTAGTGGCACATGATGGGGGGCCGCTTATGACTACTGGCAAATGATAGGGAGGGGCCCTATGGCTACTGGCAAATGATAGGGGGGGGGCCCTATGGCTACTGGCACATGATAGGGGGGGCCGCCTATGGCTAGTGGCACATGATGGGGGGGCCGCCTATGACTACTGGCAAATGATAGGGGGGGGGGGGGCTATGGCTAGTGGCACATGATAGGGGGGGCCCTATGGCTAGTGGCACATGATAGGGGGGGCCCTATGGCTAGTGGCACATGATAGGGGGGGGCCCTATGGCTACTGGCACATGATAGGGGGGGAGCCGCCGCCTATGACTACTGGCAAATGATAGGGGGGGGGCCCTATGGCTAGTGGCACATGATAGGGGGGGCCCTATGGCTACTGGCACATGATAGGGGGGGGTGCCTATGGCTACCGGCACATGTTGATGGGGGCTCAGGCTACTGGCACATGATTGGGGGACATCTATGGGGGACACTTCTTACTGGCACATTATTGGTGACACTATAGGGGCATCTACTGAGGCCACAAAGAACGGTTATTTTATATGGGGGGCTCTGTATAGGGGCATTTTATACTGGGACACATTGTGGTGGGTACTATGGGGAAGGGGGGAGAGGACTACTATGGGGTCATTTACGGGGGCACTGAGAAGGGGTATTTTATGCTTACAAATTATGAGGGACACTGAGGGCATCTACTGGTGCACTATATATCGGGCATTTTATACTGGTACATTATGGGGGGCACTAGGGGGGAGAGGAGCACTATGGGGGCATTTACTGGGGTCACTATATAGGGGTATTTTACATTGGCACATTATGGGAGCACTTTGGGGACATTAGCTCAACTGGGGGCATTACAAGGGGGTATTTTTTGCACATTATAAGGAGAATTATTTCTACTGGGGGGGCATTATGATGGGCTTTATTACTCCCCCATGGTATGACCCCCTAGTAGCAGCGCCATCCTCTCCCTGCTCTGCTATCCCTCTGCCCCTTCTCCAAATCCTTATTATGAAATCTTTCTCATTAGGATAAAGCACAACATCAGCTCCGCCGAGCCCCCGGCCAAAGTGTTGAAGTGGCGTCCGAGATCCCCAAGGGTCAGGTAACTGTAAGTGTTCATGTGAAATATGTTTATGTTATACACATATAGCCTCCACTGTGCCCCAAAATATACAGTTTCTTCTGTAAAAGTCATCAAGTGTCATGGGGGGGGCCCCTTATTGTTTTTCGCCCCAGGGCCCCATTTCACCTAGAACCGGCCCTGCGCTGCAGGGTCCCTCTCTGGTCATTGGCAAGTATGGTTACACCACATTCACCCATGATTAAGTGCATTTCCTTGAACGTTAAAGGTCTCAACTCTAATGCAATGGTAGATATATAATACTCCAGGCCTCCCTCCACGGTACCCCACTCATCTTATGTAATATTTATGCTCCAAATTCGAATCCGATCCCATTTCTGAAAAGGGTCTTTCGAGAACTAGAGGAATACCTGCCGGCAGCGCTTGTTATAGGCGGAGATTTTAATGTTGCTTTTTCAGAGCACTGGGATAGATTGACCCCCGGAAACACACCGCCGTCTAGAGCCCAACGGAAATTATCACGCCTCTTTAGAAAGCTCATCAGACAATATGCTCTGTATGATCTGTGGAGGGTTAATAATCCTTCGGCTAGGACATATTCATTTTATTCCCACCCTCACAAGACCCATACTCGTATAGATTATTTTTTTGGGAATACACCTGCTCTTAGGATGTTGACAGATGCTGAATTAGGAAATATTACGTGGTCAGACCACGCGCCAATCTCAGTCACGTTTAATCCAAAAGGTGCTCGCCCTAGGGTGTGCCACTGGCGGCTTAATGAATCTCTACTAACTAAATTTCCTCCAAATTTCCTTGGAGGAATACTTTGCTTTTAATCAACCCTCGGCCCCATCTGTAGCTATATTATGGGAGGCGCATAAGGCCGTTTTCAGAGGCAAGTGTATTAGTGTAAGCACCAGACTGAAGAGGGATTATAATCTCCGTTATAATAACACCCTTGCCCAGTTAAAACAATTAGAAGCCCGTCTGGGGTCTCATCGCTCCTGTCACTTGCTACGGCGTATAGTACTCCTCCGTGCCCGATTGCGTGAAATGGCTTTTGAAAAAACTGGTAAACTCTTACTGTATTCGCGACAGCGATTCTACATGTGGGGGAATAAATCGCACACTATTTTGGCCCGTCAGTTGCGGGAGTCAGCCGCGGCTACTACCCCAATGTCTCTGAGAGCGAGCAATGGAGACATGATGTATGACCCCAAAGCAATACTTGACCAATTTCAGAAATACTATGCTTCCTTATACTCCCTTACACCGCAGACACCCTCCGACCCAGTTGATCGACAGACACTATTTAACTCTTTCTTGGCTCAAAGTAGTATACCCAAACTGTCTTCAGAAGCAGGGTCTGCGCTTAATGCCCAGATCACAGCTGAGGAAATTCAAGGAGTAATTTCCCAGTTACCTAATGGCAAGTCGCCTGGGCCGGATGGGTTACCCTATTCTTATTACAAAGCTTTTTCATCTCTTCTCATACCCCATTTATGTACGCTTTTTAACTCATTCCTACAAGGGACAGCTATACCTGAAACCATGCTTCATTCCCATATAACTCTTATTCCGAAACCGGGAAGAGATCCCTTGGATTGCGCAAATTACCGCCCTATTGCTCTTCTAAATTCTGATCTAAAAATATTCACCAAGCTATTAGCGGACCGGTTGGCGTATTGGCTTCCACAATTGATACACTTAGACCAGGTTGGCTTTGTGAGAGGCCGTCAGGGTGGAGATAATACGAGAAAAATTATCAATCTGATAGATATTGTCAATAGACAGCAACAACAGGCATTACTATTGCGCCTAGACGCTGAAAAAGCGTTTGACCGCTTAAGCTGGCCGTTTATGTTTTCCACCTTGCAGGCTTTTGGATTCTCTGGCCCCTTTCTCGCAGCCCTCCATTCATTATATAGCCATCCTACAGCGACAATTAAATTACCACATGCAAACTCAGCTCCCTTCTCGATTAAAAATGGCACCAGACAGGGATGTCTGCTTTCCCCTCTTTTGTTCGTGCTTTGCATTGAACCCTTAGCCGCAGCAGTCAGATCCCACCCAGACATCCATTGAATCGTGGTTAACCGAGTTGAATATAAAATATCATTATTTGCAGACGATGTTCTACTCACTCTATCAGACCCACATATTACTTTGCCCAATTTATTTGATTTGTTAACACTATATAGTCTGCTTTCTGGATATAAGATTAACTCCTCGAAAACAGAAGCCCTTCCCTTGAATATACCGGCAGTCGTCCTAGCTACGTTGCGATCTAATTATCGTTTTCGGTGGCAAGATGCTGCCCTGCGATATTTAGGTGTGAATTTGGCGGCAACGTATTCTTCTATATATTCCCATAATTTCCCCGCCCTCTTTCAAGAACTTAGGCGCCAGATGGCTCAATGGATGTCTCTTCCCATATCTATGTTCAGGGATGGACTGGGACAATAAAGTGGCCCTGGACTTCAGCCAGACCGGCCCACTTTATTTTTCCCAAACACACTCAAAAAAAAACATAAGTAAAAACATTCCACTGTAAGTATAAGTATGTTTCCATCTCCTCTGTCATCTACTATCTCATGCGTTATGTCTTCTCCTCTCTCTAATCCTCTGTCTTTTTTCAGAACTTCTCTCTCTTGTCTACACTCATGTTCCTGCTCATCTCCTCTATCGTCTTCACATTCATCGCCTGCCTCATGCTCCCTCTCCTCTCCACTCTCCTCTATTGTGGACCCAGCCTGAGAATAGACATATAGTAAGTCACAACTGTAGGCTAAATATGTTCCATAAAGTCCACAAATCTGTATGTGGTTTAAGAAGGAATAAATAATAATGTCTGACTTACCATAGCAGTCAGGCCCGCACTGCTCTCAGCTTTTGCGGACGTTCCAGCAAATAATGCATCTAATTTTACACATTTAGTGGCATCTGCCTCAAGTGCTTGCCTTTTTTTGTCTCTTAACTTCTCGGCTCCTCCCTTACGTTTAGTCTTGTGTTTTAACATGTTTGTTGTTGCAAGTCACACCTAATGGCAATAGGTAACACTTGTTGTTAACCTTACTTGCTGACGCTGTGGTGGTGGCACTGAATTATCGCTGTACTCGTACACTTTCTCGTTCCTCCTCGTTCCTCCTCGGCGGCGCTGGCTCCGCCTCCTCTTGTTGCTTGAACGGGCTCGGCTCCTCCCATACTCCTCCTCTCCTCCCGCATACGGCCGTGAGCGTGACCCCTGAGATACCTCACGTCGCTGGGAGGTGATCAGGGCCGCTCTAAACATAGGAGGAGGCGGAGCCGGAGGGAAGTGGCAGGCCAGCGCAGCTTGATGGACGCCGGTCATTGGCTGACGGCGCCGCCGACGCCAGCCGCCAGGTAAATGAATCAAAATCACACAGAAAATGACAGTGATTGACAGCCGGCCCATAATTCGATCGGCCCACCGGGATTCTCCCGGTACTCCCGATGGCCAGTCCATCGCTGTCTATGTTCGGCCGCATAGCGGCAGTTAAAATGTCTATTTTGCCAAAACTGCTCTACTTATTTGAGACCCTTCCGGTGCATGTACCAAGGACGGAGCTACGAGCATTGCAGGCTGGTATATTTAAGTTCATATGGAATGGGAAGAGACATAGGATAGCTAGTAGTACCCTTATGGCCCTGAAATCTCAAGGGGGGTTGGCAGTTCCAGATGTTGCCAAATATTACTGGGCCACACATTTTAGACGATTACCGGCATGGTCTAAACTCTATGCTTATTCCAGGTGGATGGAAATTGAAAAATTGTGGATTGCTCCGATACATCCTAACTCTTTGTTGTGGTCCCCAATTCCCCAAGTTCAATTACCAGAATTGTTAGGACCAATGCTACATACATACAAAATATGGCAATATTGTAAGCACCGTTTCTCTCTGGTCTCTGAGAAATCCTCCATGACATCTTTTCTGTTTACACCGCTTCTCAATGTTGGGTCAAAGGTATCCTTTTTTAAACCTTGGTTTGCCAAGAAAATGTTTAGGTTTGCAGATATGATTGATTATAGAACGCTACAACTACTTTCATTTGATGAACTTAGAAATTCTAGGTCACTTACGGAAGTTACTAGATATCAATACCTGCAAATCCAGCATTTGTTTAATACGTTGTTTCATTCAAAACAGGTATCTGTCCCCACGTCTTTTGAGAAGACATGTAAGCTTTCGGAGTCTACTAAGGGTCTTATATCTGAAATATATGTGCTCCTCTCCTCCCCGGCCTCTCCTGCATCTATCCGTCATTCGTACATGTCTAAGTGGGAATCGCTCTTACGCCGTTCTATTTCAGTGGATGACTGGAGGATAATCTGGCAGAGAGCAGCGATGACATCAACTTGTGCTATTCATAGAGAAAACACTTACAAAATAATGATGTTCTGGTACCACACTCCACAATTACTACATAAGTTTAATTCTGATATTTCGGATCGTTGCTGGAGATGCAATACGGAAGAGGGTTCACATATTCATATCTTCTGGGAATGCCAGATTCTAACCCCATTCTGGACTATGGTGCAGGAAGTCCTATACAGCTTATTTGAAGTAAGGTTCCCCTTAGATCCTTACATATATATACTGAATATGCCACACATACCTTTGAAGAAACACCTACTAAGGTTGATGTTATACATCTTGACTGCTGCTAGGCGTTTGCTAGCAAGATTTTGGAAAAGGACAGATTGCCCGTCACGAGCTGAACTCATAAATAGTGTATTAGAAGTCAGACACTTCGAATATATGTCGGCTACACTGCTTGCCTCGGTGGATAGATTTGACCGAGTCTGGAAGCAGTGGGACATGGTGTTTGATGTCTCAAACTGACTAAGTTGACACCTTACCCCATCCATCCTAACCCTAATGTGTCTAGTCTTGTCACTCCCCCTTGTATGTCCAAATCTTTCTTACAGTAAATTTTGTATAACTCTGCATAGTTATTGCAAATATAGATATTTTGTTACTTTAATAGCCTATAGGCTTGCACTATAGTAATATTCATCCATGACCATTGCGTATGTTTTTTCTCAAACTTATTCAATGTAAGGATATATATGCATAAAAACATGATGCATGCTATCTTTATGCTCAAATGCCCTTAGATATATCTTTGTATCATGAATAATGCACCCCAAAGTAATGTGTTTTTTTTCCCATTATATGTACATGTTTATTCTTGGAAAATCGTCAATAAAAAGACAATTGATAGAAAAAAAAAACAGTCCAGCAAAATCTGCCTTTCAAAAAACGTATGACATTCCTTTCCTTCTGCGCCCTGCCGTGTGCCCGTACAGCAGTTTACGACCACATATGGGGTGTTTCTGTAAACTACAGAATCGGGGCCATAAATATTGAGTTTTGTTTGGCTGTTAACCCTTGCTTTGTAACTGGAAAAAAATATTAAAATGGAAAATCTGCCAAAAAAGTTAAATTTTTAAATTGTATCTCTATTTTCCATTAATTCTTGTGGAACACCTAAAGGGTTAACGACGTTTGTAAAAACAGTTTTAAATACCTTGAAGGGTGTAGTTTCTAGAATAGGGTCATTTTTGAGTGGTTTCTATTATGTAAGCCTCACAAATTGACTTCAGACCTGAACTGGTCCTTTAAAAAGTTGGTTTTTGAAAATTTCTGAGAAATTTCAAGATTTACTTCTAAGCCTTGTAACGTCCCCCCCCAAAAAAAAGTCATTCCCAAAATGATCCTAACATGAAGTAGACATATGGGAAATGTAAACTAATAACTATTTTTGTAGGTATTAATATGTATTATAGAAGTAGAGAAATTGTAACTTGGAAATTAGCAAATTTTTCCAAATTGTTGGCAAATTTGGTATTTTTTTTATAAATAAAAATGAATTTCTTTGAACTCAGAATGGCCTGGATAAGTCAAAGCGTTTTAAAGTTATCACCATTTAAAGTGACACTGGTCAGATTTGCAAAAAATGGCCTGGTCCTTAAGGTGAAATAGGGCTGTGTCCTTAACCCCTTAAGGACTCGGCCCTATTTCACCTTACGGACTTGGCCATTTTTTGCAAATCTGACCAGTGTCACTTTAAACGCTTTGACTTATCCAGGCCATTCTGAGATTGTTTTATCATCACGTATTGTACAGTCGTGGCCAAAAGTTTTGAGAGTTACATAAATATTGGAAATTGGAAAAGTTGCTGCTTAAGTTTTTATAATAGCAATTTGCATATACTCCAGAATGTTATGAAGAGTGATCAGATGAATTGCATAGTCTTTCTTTGCCATGAAAATTAACTTAATCCCCAAAAAAAACATTCCACTGCATTTCATTGCTGTCATTAAAGGACCTGCTGAGATCATTTCAGTAATCGTCTTGTTAACTCAGGTGAGAATGTTGACGAGCACAAGGCTGGAGATCATTGTCAGGCTGATTGGGTTAAAATGGAAGACTTGACATGTTAAAAGGAGGGTGATGCTTGAAATCATTGTTCTTCCATTGTTAACCATGGTGACCTGCAAAGAAACGCGTGCAGCCATCATTGCGTTGCATAAAAATGGCTTCACAGGCAAGGATATTGTGGCTACTAAGATTGCACCTCAATCAACAATTTATAGGATCATCAAGAACTTCAAGGAAAGAGGTTCAATTCTTGTTAAGAAGGCTTCAGGGCGTCCAAGAAAGTCCAGCAAGCGTCAGGATCGTCTCCTAAAGAGGATTCAGCTGCGGGATCGGAGTGCCACCAGTGCAGTACTTGCTCAGGAATGGCAGCAGGCAGGTGTGAGCGCATCTGCACGCACAGTGAGGCGAAGACTTTTGGAAGATGGCCTGGTGTCAAGAAGGGCAGCAAAGAAGCCACTTCTCTCCAAAAAAAACCATCAGGGACAGATTGATTTTCTGCAGAAAGTATGGTGAATGGACTGCTGAGGACTGGGGCAAAGTCATATTCTCCGATGAAGCCTCTTTTCGATTGTTTGGGGCATCTGGAAAAAGGCTTGTCCGGAGAAGAAAAGGTGAGCGCTACCATCAGTCCTGTGTTGCCAACAGTAAAGCATCCTGAGACCATTCATGGGTGGGGTTGCTTCTCATCCAAGGGAGTGGGCTCACTCACAATAATGCCAAAAAACACAGCCATGAATAAAGAATGGTACCAAAACACCCTCCAACAGCAACTTCTTCCAACAATCCAACAACAGTTTGGTGAAGAACAATGCATTTTCCAGCACGATGGAGCACCGTGCCATAAGGCAAAAGTGATAACTAAGTGGCCCAGAAGTTGATTGAGAGCATGCCCAGTCGAATTGCAGAGGTCCTGAAAAAGAAGGGCCAACACTGCAAATACTGACTCTTTGCATAAATGTAATGTAATTGTCGATAAAAGCCTTTGAAACGTATGAAGTGCGTGTAATTATATTTCACTACATCACAGAAACAACAGAAACAAAGATCTAAAAGCAGTTTAGCAGCAAACTTTGTGAAAACTAATATTTTTGTCATTCTCAAAACCTTTGGCCACAACTGTACTTCATGACACTGGTAAAATGGAGTCAAAGAAATTCATTTTTCTTTATAAAAAAATACCAAATTTGCCAACAATTTGGAAAAATTTACTAATTTCCAAGTTTCAATTTCTCTACTTCTATAATACATAGTAATACCTCCAAAAATAGTTATTACTTTACATTCCCCATATGTCTACTTCATGTTTGGATCATTTTGGGAATGATATTTTATTTTTTGGGGATGTTACAAGGCTTAGAAGTTTAGAAGCAAATCTTGAAATTTTTCAGAAATTTTCAAAAACCCAATTTTTAGGGACCAGTTCAGGTCTGAAGTCACTTTGCAAGGCTTAGATAATAGAAACTACCCAAAAATGACCCCATTCTAGAAACTACACCCCTCAAGGTATTCAAAACTGATTTTACAAACTACTTTTTTGGCAGATTTTCCATTTTTAATAATTTTCTTCCAGTTACAAAGCAAGGGTTAACAGCCAAACCAAACTCAATATTTATGGCCCTGATTCTGTAGTTTACAGAAACACCCCATATGTGGTCGTAAACTGCTGTACGGGCACACGGCAGGGTGCAGAAGGAAAGGAATGTCATACAGTTTTTGGAAGGCAGATTTTGCTGGACTGTTTTTTTTTTTTGACACCTTGTCCCATTTGAAGCCCCCCTGATGCACCCCTAGAGTAAAAACTCCAAAAAAATTGCCCCATTTTAGAAACTACGAGATAGGGTGGCAGTATTGTTGGTACTAGTTTAGGGAACATATGATTTTTGGTTGCTCTATATTACACTTTTTGTGAGGCAAGATAACAAGAAATAGCTTTTTTGGCACCATTTTTATTTTTTGTTATTTACAACATTCATCTGACAGGTTAGATCATGTGATATTGTTATAGACCAGGTTGTCACGGATGCGGCGATACCTAATATGTATACTTTTTTATTTTTATTTATGTAAGTTTTACACAATGATTTCATTTTTGAAGCAAAAAAAAATCATGTTTTAGTGTTTCCATAGTCTGAGAGCCATAATTTTTTCAGTTTTTGGGTGATTACCTTGGGTAGGGTATGATTTTTGCGGGATGAGATGACTGTTTTATTGGCACTATTTTGGGGTGCGTGTGACTTTTGGATCGCTTGCTATTACACTTTTTGTGATGTAAGGTGACTAAAAATGGTTTATTTAGCACAGTTTTTATTTAAATTTTTTTTTTGTTCATCTGAGGGGTTAGGTCATGTGATATTTTTATAGAGCCGGTCGATACGAACGCGGCGATACCAAATATGTATACTTCACTCAGGAAGCGAGGCTGCATGACGTAGGGGTGCGTACCGCGTTCCTCCCTTCGCCACCTCCCCCTCTCTCCCTGCCTCCCGCTCTGATGTGGTATACGGAAACCTGTTTGTGCCCTGCCGGGAGCGTGCGCCTGTGTTAAGCCGGGAGCTGCTTTGTGTGGAGCCTGGTGGCGCTGATGTTGAAGCTGGAGCCGGCGTGGGCCCTGAGGACGATGCCCTAACCTTCCTAACGGTCGTGGCCATATTTTCCTACCTAGCTGTAAAGCGACAGATCCCGCAGTTTGGACCGGCTGAGGTACAATTGCTTGCCTTGGGTGGGTGTCGGGAGTTGGTGGGATCCCTGTGGAGCTGGCGTGTGGGCGCTGCTGCGCTTCATCCCATCCTGGCCCTGCTGACCCTGCGGTGGATGCTCTGCGCTTCCTCCCTTCCTGGCCCTGCTGACCCTGCGGTGGATGCTGGTGAACAGCGCGCAGGCGCCGCTGCGCTTCTTTCCTTCTTGATCTTGCGGTGGATGCTGGCAAGCGGTGGTACCTGGATGTGGATGACGGTGGAGCCTTGAGTAGAGGCTGGATTTAGTTGGTCTGCGGAGGCAGGGGTCCCCCTGGATACGCTGTGCAGTGTGCTTGCGAGGGGTTGAGACCACGGTTGAAGTTCTGCTGCGACCTGCTGTGCCACCTGTGACTTTCAGGTGTATTTGTGGGTATACCTGGTTGGTCTTGCCCTTTGAATAAATACCAGGTGCCGGGAGGATTCCGGCTGGGTGACTTGACAATTTTGTCTGTTTGTCTGCTGGGTGGACCAGGCCTATCTGGGGGCTCTATTGGTCGGGCAGGATCGTGAGGTCTGAGGAGGCATCTGCTTGATCCACTATAGATGACCTATGTGTTAAATTATTTCACTCTTATAAGACTCTTATGTAGTGGGTTCTTCAGGCCCACAGTGACTTTTGTTTGATGCCCTCTGGACTATTTGAATCATACTGTTATCTAGAGTTAAAGGAGCCCCTCGCCTGTATAGTGCGCCTCCAAGTTGGTATAGCGGTGGGAGGGTGTCCGTATACTGCGGAATATCTGCATGTCTTTGTCTTAGTTACGGTAACATGTACCCTGTCTCTATGCCTTCCCTCTATAGGTATTCAGCTCTCTCTCTGTAGCCAGGCGCCATATTCACCTATTTAATCTAAGTGTGGGTCATTAGTGTTTTTATGACTGTGAAGTAGGCTCTCTGGGTCTTATAGTTGATGACGGGTATCTCCCTTTCCCGATCCGGACTACTGGTGGATCTGGTATTGGAAATCCCTCTGTGTGCTATATTTCCAGGCCTTAATATTGTTTTTTTCCCGTGTTAATTGTCCTTACGGGACCCTCTAAAATGCCGCCTAAGTACCGTAAATCAGGAGGGATGGCCTCGCCGAAAGGTGGTCAGGGGGGAAGCCCGCAGACTCGCTTAGACAAATCTTTAAAGTCCCCTCCACCTAAAACTAGGGGAGGTACACATAGATCTGCTCTACAGGTTGAGCAGGGCGTGGGTGGTACGGACCGGCCAGAGCTAGGCACTATAAAGGTTAACATATCCCAGAGCGAAGGTTTTGAGAGTATTAATAAAAAGCTCTCTGATATTCTGGGAGTAGTAACACCTCCGTCGCAGAGATGGCCTTGTCCCTCTCAGCAGTACAAGGTGATGTCGCGATAATTAGAGATGAGATGGCTAAACTAAGAGTGAAGGTGAAGGAGCTGGAATCTGCAGTGGATTTTGCCACTTCAGAGAACAGTCTATTAAAAAAGAGACTGGAAGAGGTAGATGTAGACCGATCCTGGCTTAGAGGGAAACTGATAGATTTGGAGGATAGGTCCCGCAGATATAACTTGCGATTAGTAGGTTTTCCAGAAGGGACAGAACGGGACAACCCTGCAAATTTCATCCAAAAATGGTTAGTGGATAACTTGGGGCCGGATAATGATGCATCTACTTTCTGTGTGGAAAGGGCCCACAGAATCCCCTTCAAGAAGCCCCCACCTAGGGCAATTCTGGCGAAACTAGTTTGCTCAAAAGACCGGGATTGGGTACTTAGGCGTAAAAGAGAAGTATTAGAGACACACTTTGATGGTAATTTGATATCAATATATCCAGACTTCTCACGAGAGACCCAAATTAAAAGAAGATCTTTTCTGGAGGTTAAAAAAAGATTAGGTGCAGCTAATATTAAGTAATCAATGATGTATCCAGCCAAATTGAGGGTCGTACATAATGATATGGTTCGTTTTTTCTCCACACAGGCGGAGGCTGTTCAATGGATGGACACGGCAGGGCTATAAAGAAAATAAGTTTGTGGGAGGAGGGAGATTAGGGGGAAAAGTGGTTTGGGGGGAGGTTTGGTGGATTGGAAGAGGTTGATGGGTAATGTACCTCTCCTTATCAACCATGGAGGAGGTATCTTGGGGGTGGGTATAGGGGAGGGATTGGCTGTCGTCACTCGCTTTGTAGCCTTGTGTGTCTCTCTCCTAGATAGGAGATCAGAATTATCAGTCATTTACTGTGTATGTCAGGTAACATTCTATTCTGGAATGTGAGAGGGTTGGGAGATAGGGTGAAGAGGACGGTGGTGTTTGACCAGGTGGCCCGTCATTTGCCGGCAATTGTTGTATTGTTAGAAACCCATGCAATAGTGGACAGGCTCTATACATTGAAAAGAAAATGGGCTGCTTTTGAATATCATGCTTACTTCGTCTGAATGGAGCCTTACAGGGGGGTGATCACCCCATATAGACTCCCTGATCACCCCCCCTGTAAGGCTCCATTCAGACGTCCGTATGTGTTTTGCGGATCCGCAAAACATAGACACAGCGGATCCGCAAAACACGGACACCGGCAATGTGCTTTCCGCATTTTGCGGATCCGCACATTGCCAGAACTATATAGAAAATGTATTTTCTTGTCCGCAATTGCGGACAAGAATAGGACATGTTCTATAGGCTCTACAAAAAACACAGTGTTCGCCCGATCAGGCCTGATCTTGTGTGCACACTTGCATTCAGTCCGCCCCACCGCAGTAACAGAATTTTTTTTTTATGATCACTGCAAAAACACCGTAAAATCGCTGCGGCGCTATAAAAAGATCACTTTTGAGGGGCATGGCGAGTTCATAGAAGATTTATTTATTTTTGTCACAAGTTAGCGGAAATAGATTTTATTTTTATTTTTTTTCCTTACAAAGTCTCATTCCACTAACTTGTGACAAAAAATTAAATCTCACATGAACTCACCATACCTCTCACGGAATCCAAATGCGTAAAAAATTTTAGACCTTTATATTCCAGACTTCTTCTCACGCTTTAGGGCCCCTAAAATGCCAGGGCAGTATAAATACCCCACATGTGACCCCATTTTGGAAAGAAGACACCCCAAGGTATTTCGTGAGGGGCATGGCGAGTTCATGTAAAATTTTATTTTTTGTCACAAGTTAGTGGAATATGAGACTTTGTAATAAAAAATAAAAAAAATCATTTTCCGCTAACTTGTGGCAAAAAATAAATATTCTAGGAACTCGCCATGCCCCTCACGAAATACCTTGGGGTGTCTTCTTTCCAAAATGGGGTCACTTGTGGGGTATTTATACTGCCCTGGTATTTTAGGGGCCCTAAAGTGTGAGAAGTAGTTTGGAATCCAAATGCGTAAAAAATGCCCTGTGAAATCGTAAAGATTCTCATTGGAATTTGGGCCCCTTTGCGCACCTAGGCTGCAAAAAAGTGTCACATGTGGTATCGCCGTACTCAGGAGAAGTAGGGCAATGTGTTTTGGGGTGTATTTTTACATATACCCATACTGTGTGAGATAAATTATCTCCTGTAAAAGACAACTTTTCCCATTTTTTTATACAAAGTTGTCAGTTTACAGAGATATTTCTCTCACCCAGCATGGGTATATGTAAAAATAAACCCCAAAACACATTGCCCTACTTCTCCTGAGTACGGCGATACCACATGTGTGACACTTTTTTGCAGCCTAGGTGCGCAAAGGGGCCGAAAGTCCAACGAGTACCTTTAGGCTTTACAGGGTTGCTCACAATTTAGCCCCGCCCAAAATGCCAGAACAGTAAATACACCCCACAAATGACCCCATTTCGGAAAGTAGACACCCCAAGGTTTTCGCTGAGGGGCATATGGAGTCCATAAAAGATTGAACTTTTTGTCACAATTTAGTGGAAAGGGAGACTTTGTGAGAAAAAACAAAATATCAATTTCCGCTAACTTGTGCCAAAAAAAAAAAACTTCTATGAACTCGCCATGCCCCTCACGGAATACCTTGGGGTGTCTTCTTTCCAAAATGGGGTCACATGTGGGGTAGTTATACTGCCCTGGCATTTTAGGGGCCCTAAAGCATGAGAAGAAGTCTGGAATCCAAATGCCCTCCTAAAAGATTCTCATTGGAATTTGGGCCCCTTTGCGCACCTAGGCTGCCAAAAAGTGTCACACATGTGGTATCGCCGTACTCAGGAGAAGTTGGGCAATGTGTTTTGGGGTGTCTTTTTACATATACCCATGCTGGGTGAGAGAAATATATATAAAAAAATGGGAAAAGTTGACTTTTAGAGAGATTTCTCTCACCCAGCATGGGTATATGTAAAAATACACCCCAAAACACATTGCCCTACTTCTTCTGAGTACGGCAATACCACATGTGTGACACTTTTTTGCAGCCTAGGTGCCCAAAGGGGCCCAAATTCTAAAGAGCACCTTTAGGATTTCACAGGGCATTTTTTAGGCATTTGGATTCCAGACTTCTTCTCACGCTTTAGGTCCCCTAAAATGCCAGGGCAGTTTAAATACCCCACAAGTGACCCCATTTTGGAAAGAAGACACCCCAAGGTATTTCGTGATGGGCATAGTGAGTTCATGGAAGTTTTTATTTTTTGTCACAAGTTAGTGGAATATGAGACTTTGTAAGAAAAAAATAAATAAATCATCATTTTCCGCTAACTTGTGACAAAAAATAAAAACTTCTATGAACTAACTATGCCCATCAGCGAATACCTTAGGGTGTCTACTTTCCAAAATGGGGTCATTTGTGGGGTGTTTCTACTGTCTGGGCATTGTAGAACCTCAGGAAACATGACAGGTGCTCAGAAAGTCAGAGCTGCTTCAAAATGCGGAAATTCACATTTTTGTACCATAGTTTGTAAACGCTATAACTTTTGCGCAAACCAATAAATATACACTTATTGCATTTTATCAAAGACATGTAGAACAATAAATTTAGAGAAAAATTTATATAGAAATGTAGTTTTATTTGAAAAATTTTACAACCGAAAGTGAAAAATTTCATTTTTTTGAAAAAATTTCGGTCAATTTCGATTAATAACAAAAAAAGTAAAAATGTCAGCAGCAATTAAATACCACCAAATGAAAGCTCTATTAGTGAGAAGAAAAGGAGGTAAAATTCATTTGGGTGGTAAGTTGTAGGACCGAGCAATAAACCGTGAAAATAGTGTAGTGCAGAATTGTAAAAAGTGGTCTGGTCAATAAGGGGGTTTAAGCTAGGGGAGCTGAGGTGGTTAAATACAGATTATAAGATCTTTGCCAAAATATTGGCTAGTCGCCTGAAAAGGGTCATAGCCTCTCTGGTACATAATAATCAGACGGGATTCATTCCGGGCCGACAAATACAGATGAGTCTCTATAGGGTGTATCTTAACCTCTCAGTTGGGGGCAGTGTAGACCACTCCATCCTGTCTTTAGATGCCGCAAAGGCGTTTGACAGGATGGAGTGGTCTTTTCTGTGGGCTACTATGTCTCATTTTGGATTGGGACCGTATTTATAGAGATGACTCAAATGCTATATGAACAGCCGTTAGCCCGGTTAAATATCAACGGTATCTGTTCCTCCCCCATTATGATGCGGTGTGGGATGAGACAGGAATGCCCTTTTCTCTCCCCTTCTCATTGCCTTATTTATTGAACCATTAGCCTGTAAGATCCGTTTAGATAATAGTATAGACGGCTTGGGGTGGCGGGAGTGAGCGATAAAATAAGCCTCTATGCCGATAACGTTATTTTTTTTCTGGACCAGGGATGGAAAATCCTCCCTTATGTGATGGCAGTAATAGAGGACTTTGGTAGATTCTCAGGCTATTTGATCAATTGGTCCAAGTCATCTCTCCTCCAGCTTAACCGCAAGGCTGTAGATGAGGGGAGTGGAGTAAGGGTTCTTGCTCCGAATGATACCCTGGATTATTTGGGGATTAAGATTGGTCTTCCTATAAAGAGGTTTTATGAGCTTAATTTAGCTCCAGTCCTGAACAAAGTAAAGTCTAAAATATGCGCTTGGCAGAAACTGATTCTGGCCCAGACGGATCGAATAGCGTTGATTAAGATGATTATCCTTCCTATTGTGATGTACCCGAAGTGTGCTTCCCCAGTTTGGATCGATGATATCTTCTTTTATAGATTGAAGACCCTTATTAACGATCTAATATGGGGAAGAAAGAGGGTGAGAATAAAACAAAAATATCTATGGTTATCGGAATTAGATGGTGGGCTATCACTCCCTTTTTTTCAGGGATATTATTTATGTGCACAGGTTCAGCAGTGTTGTAGATTCACTGATAGTTTATTAGCACAATATTTGATGCAGGTTCTGGGGAAACCAATAGAGAATATTTTTACATGTTTGGAGTCTGGTTATTTGGGGGTGAGGAAGTCCCTATTGATCCCTTGGTCCCTACAAATGGTTTGGAATAAGTTTAAGAGGATTTTGAAAGTCTTTTGCTTTTACCCCTGTGTGGGAGAACAGGAACTTAACGGAATTCTTCAAAATCACAGATTTTGCTTACTGGTCACGCAGGGGGGTGGTTAATATGTGTCATCTTTTTGTACGTGGACACTTTAAATCCTTCTGATTATAATTTCACGGATAATACATTATTAGATGTGTTTATGTATTCACGTTTAAAACACGCTTATGAGGCCTCTAGGAACAAAGGCTATATTTGTCCACGGGAGAATGTATTTTTTGATTATTGTTACGGCCAGATAGATGAGAGGGTTAAGATAGCTAGCCTATATAGTAAATTTCGAACAGCATTAGCAACTGTAACTTTATATAAAAGCTCAAGTAAATGGGAGCAAGAGTTGCATTGCTCACCATTACAATGGTCTAGTATTTACAGGAATGTAAGAAAGGCTACATTTTCTAATGCCCATAGATTAATCCAATTTAAGAGCCTCCACCGGTTGTACTATACACCAAAAACCCAAGCAAAATTTTCCCGGAATAAAGGCTGAGACTGCTGCTGCCCGAAATGTGGGTATGTGAACGCGGATTTCAGGCATTTACTCTGGGAATATAGTAAAATAAAAAGGTATTGGGAACACGTTTTTGAAGCAATACAAAAGAAGTCCTCCTCGAGGTATAGCCCTGGGATGGTGACAGTGCTGCTGGGAGACTATGCGTTAGATATGGAAGTCCCGGCCTGGGTTAGACAGATCTGGACGAGGGGTTTGATGGTGGCAAAAGTTATTTTAGTCAGACATTGAGGTTCTGTCTCTCCACCCTCGATAAATGAATGGATTCTATACCTTCAACAAATCAAAGTGTATGAAGATATGGAAAGGAAACTGAGTGGCACGTAAGACTGTTCAGACATAGCTACTGGTGAAACTGTGTTGGTTTTTACTAGAGCTGGTAGTGACGACAGCCAATAGGGGGGGAAGGGATGGGTGCTCATGGTTTTTTATATGTAGTAAATATGAATTTGCAGCCCTATTTATAACTTTTGTAGGATTTTGCTAATCGTTTATAGGATAGCTGTCTGTTTTTGTATATTGGCTTCTTTGTATTGGCTGTTTTTTCTATTATAATGTGTGTTGTTTTCTATTATGATAAAAATAAAAAATAAAGTAAAAAAAATAAATATGTATACTTTTTTTTTATTTATGTAAGTTTTACACAATAACAGCTTTTTTAAAACAAAAAAAATTATGTTTTAGTGTCTCCATATTCTGAACCATAGTTTTTTTATTTTCTGGGCGATTGTCTCAGGTAGGGGCTCATTTTTTGCGGGATGAGGTGACGGTTAGATTGGTACTATTTTGGTGGGCAAACGCCTTTTTGATCGCTTGCTGTTGTACTTTTTGTGATGTAAGGTGACACAAAAATTGTTTATTTAGCACAGTTTTTATTTTTTACGGTGTTCATCTGAGGGGTTAGGTCATGTGATATGTTTATAGAGCCGGTTGATACGGACGCGGAGATACCTAATATGTATACTTATTTTTTTCCCCTATGTATTACCAATTTTTTTTAACTTTTATTTGGGAAAATGATGTTTTTGTTTATTTTTACTTGAAACTTTTAATTTTTTGGGGGGGAAAACTAAATTTTTTCAACTCTTTTTTTTCCCCTTTTTTTTTTGTCCCACTTTGGGACTTGAACTTTTGGGGGTCTAATTCTTTACAATGCATTCCAATACTTCTGTATTGGAATGCATAGGCTGTATGAGTAATACTGTGTCTATCATTCATACAGCTTCCGGCCTGTGAGATCCAGGGGGCTGGATCTCACAGGCTCTTCACCGGAAGGCAGCGCGATTCCTTCCTTAGACATCGCGCTGCCTTCCATGCCATCGGGTCCCCCCCACAGCCCCATGGGGCCCCGATGGCACAATAAAAAGCCGCAAACTGCAGGTCTGAATTGACCTGTGGTTTGCGGCGATCGCCGACACGGGGGGGTCACGGGACCCCCCCACGCATTTAGCCCAGGTGCCTGCTCAATGATTTGAGCAGGCACCAGGTTCCGAGCATTGCCCGCCGGGCGGCGGTGATCGGTACTATACATGACGTACCGGTACGTCATGGGTCCTTAAGGACTCGGGATCCATGCCGTACCGGTACATCATGGGTCCCTAAGGGGTTAAGGAGTTAAACCAGGCACCCCCTGCTCTGAAGAGGGGATGGTGTCTGGTTCATAGGAAACAGTCATAAATTGATGGAAACACCACTAAAATGGTTCAGGAACAGCATAGAGAGGGTGTCTGGATGCATCTTGGACTCCCAGGTTGCTGCTGAGACCGATGTTGTCTGAGTAGTACGCCACTCTTACAGACTGACCATAATACGCACAAAACCGAAGATAAAATCGATTTTAGAGAAAAAATTGTTAGGAAACATTCTTTCCTGTGTATTTACTGGTATATAAAGTGCAAGTGCTGCCAAAAATTACAAGGAAGAGGCACTCCGATACAACCTGTATATCACATAAAGGAGGGCCTCATTCACATTGTGGTACAATTGTTCAGGTAGTGGGGCTCCTACACTCACAAAGCCTATGCAGTAAGTGAAAGGGCTGCCAAAAATTACAAGGAATTGGCACTCCAATACACGCTTTATTACACATAGAGGGCATTATACACACCCTTGAAAAATTATGATTGATGGCCTGCTGGTGACCCTCAAAAACATTACGAGCAAGGGCCTGCTGCTGATCTGACCATCTAAAACATTAGGGGTGAGGGTCTGCTGCTGAGCTGACCCACTAAAACATTAGTAGCGAGGGCAGCCTAATAAGCATGTTGCTATGATGGAGGAGGAGGACGAGAAAAGGAAGATTGAACCATATACCCTTTTTTGTGGTGGAAGGGGTGCATGGGAATACAGTGTATTCAATACACCATAAAAGCCACATTTAAAGTGCCATTATGTTCAGCCGCTTTACTCTGGTGGAGTAGAGAAGTCAGGGGCAATCCAGGCCTTGTTCATTTTGATAAGAGTCAACCTGTTAGCATTTTCAGTTCACAGTCGGATGCGCTTATCAGTTATTATGACTCCAGCAGCACTAAATACCTGCTCTGACAAAACACTAGCGGCAGGGCAGGCCAGCACCTCCAAGGCGTAGAGCGCCAGTTCGTGCCACATGTCCAGCTTGGACACCCAATAGTTGTAAGTCACAGAGGGATCAATGAGGATGCTGACACTGTCTGCTACGTACTCCTTCACCATCTCCCAAAAAAATTCTCTCCTTGTGACACTAGGCCGCACATCAGGGTGAGGGTGCTCGCAGGGTGTCATGAAACTGTCCGAGGCTTTGGAGAGTGTTGCCTTGCCTCTGTTGGAACTGTTGTGTGTTTCCCAAGGAACTACGTACTCTGCCACCATCGTTGACAGCTGGAAATTTTTGGAGCAATTTTTCCACAAGGACCTTCTGGTATTGCACCATTTTGCTAGTCCTCTCCATCACAGGAATGAAAGATGAGAAGTTCTCTTTGTAGCGGGGTTTGAGAAGGGTGAACAACCAGTAATCGGTGTTGGCCAAAATGCCTATAACGCGAGGGAAAGGCAGCATAACATAAAGTCAGCCATGTGTGCCAGAATCCCAACAGACACGATTTCGCTGTCCTCATCAGGAGGATGACTCTCAATCTCCTCATCCTCTTCGGCCCATCCATGCTGAACAGATGGAATAAACCTGCTATGGGTACTACCCTCTGTAGCGGAAGCAACCGTCTCCTGCTCCTCCTCCTCATCATCATCCAATTCGCGCTGAGAAGACAAACTGAGGGTGGTCTGGCTATCACCCTGCATACTGTCTTCCTCCATTTCCACCTCTTCCACATGCAAAGCGTCCGCCTTCATTGTGAGCAGCGAGCGTTTCAGTAGACACAGAAGTGGGATGGTTACGCTGATAATAGCGGCATCGCCGCTCACCATCTGTGTTGATTCCTCAAAGTTGCTTAAAACCTCAGAGGTCAGACATTCATGCCCACTTGTCACCTGTGAAGAGCGGAAGCTGACTGGAAAGGCGATGACCATGTTGCAGCTGGTATTCCACTACTGCCCTCTGCTGCTCACAAAGCCTGGCCAACATGTGGAACGTGGAGTTCCAGCGCATGCTCGCGTCACACAACAGTTGGTGAGCTGGCAATTGCAAGCACTGCTGTAGCGTTGCCAGATCGGTGGCAGCTGTAGATGACTTTCGGAAATGGGTACACACGCGGCGCACCTTCACCAGTAGCTCAGGCAAATTGGGGTAGGTTTTGAGAAACCGCTGAACCACTAAGTTGAACACGTGGGCTAGGCATGGTATGTGTGTGAGCTTGCCGAGCTCCAAAGCCACCACCAAGTTACGGCCATTATCAGACACAACCATGCCTGGTTGTAGGTTGAGTGGTGAGAGCCACAGCTCAGTCTGGTCCCTTATACCCTGCCACAGCTCTGTGGCGGTGTGCTGTTTGTCACCTAAGCCAGTGGTCGGCAAGCCGCGGCTCGCGAGCCACATGCGGCTCTTTGGTGCGGGCTGGCGGGTGGGCGGCCGCGCAGCCATATCGCGCCGCTCAAGCTTGCAAAATGTCCGTCATGCGCCTCCTGCCCCGTCTGTCTGCTCCTTCCACTTTATGAATGAAGCAGGCAGGCGGGGCAGGAGGCGCATGACGGAGGGTGAGATGTCACGCTGCGCACAGCAGCAGAAGGGCGGGCAGCGGCGGACTTTCTGCAGAACACCGGCCATGTGAGGAGTGGTGAAGAGGCCGCCGCTCAGGTCCAGGAGGAGCGAAATGTCCTGCACCAGAAAGGTAGGAGCTGCCCCCGGTGTGTGCACAGCGCCAGGCACTGCACCGGCCCCGCCGCAAGTGTCCCTGCCTCCTCCCTTCCCCCCCACTAATACATTACTTTACTTACTGGAGGGCACTTATGGGGGATATCTGTGGAGGGCACTTATGGGGGATATCTGTGGAGGGCACTTATATAGCATCTTATGCTATATATGTGTCATCCACAGATATCCCCCATAGGTGTGTCATCCACAGATATCCCCCATAGGTGCGTCATCCACAGATATCCCCCATAGGTGCATCATCCACAGATGTCATCCACAGATATCCCCCATAAGTGCGTCATACACATTACATCCACATCTGCAGACAAGTTTAATAAAAGTAAAAAATGATAAAGATAAAATGAAATAATAATCAAGATCCAAATAAAAGAAAGTACATCTAAAAGTATGTAAAAACACACTCTGGGCTCATGCCCACGAATGTAAGGGCGCCGTGCCTGTGCTCTGGACCGCAAATAGCGGTCCGTCCGCAATGCACGGACACAGACCATGGGGCAGCTGCATGAGGATCGCGGACCTATTCACTTGAATGGGGTTCGCGATCCGCATCCGACTGCCCGCACCGCAAAAAAGTAGCGCATGCTGAAGTGAATGGGTCCATGATGCGGGCTGCACAAGGCGTGTGCATGCGCTACTTTATTGCGGTGCGGAGGCACAGCCAGAAGTACCACGGAAGCACTCTGTAGCACTCATATTCCGGATCCTGGACCCATTGAAGTGAATGGGTCCTTGATGCGGGCTGAACACGGCCAGTGCCCGTGTATTGCGGACCCGCCGTATGCGACCTGCAATATGGCAACGGCGGGCACACGGTCGTGTGCATGAGCCCTAATAGTCCTCACTGGTACTGTTGACGCAATATTTTAGGTTTTAAAAATGTGGCTCTCCAAAGAAATTTCAATCGTGGTTTTGGCGATATTTGGCTCAGTAGAAAAAAAAGGTTGCCCACCACTGACCTAAGCAAACTAGTTTCAGCACGGCCTGTTGCCGCTTCCCCACTGCAGTGCTACACTGCTTCCAGCTACTGACTGATGGCTGACTGGTGCTGCAAGATGAGAATTCACAGGTGGAGGAAGGGGGGGTTGCAGCCACTAATGTAGGTGGTGGCGGAAATCCTTGGCATCGGTAGCACCTGTGCCATCCCAGAGTACGACTTGCTCCTGGCCTCCACAACGTTCACCCAGTGTGCCGTAAGGGAAATGTAGCATCCCTGGCCAAAAGCACTTGTCCATGTGTCAGTCATTAAGTGGACCTTCCTAATAACTGCGTTGGTCAGGGCACGGGTGATGTTACGGGACACATGCTGGTGTAAGGCGGGGACGGCACAACGGGAAAAATAGAGGCGGCTGGGGACTGAGTAACGAGGGACGGCCGCCGCCATCAGGCTGCGGAAAGCCTCAGTGTCCACAAGCCTAAATAGCACCATTTCCAGGGTCAGCAATTTGGAAAGGTGCGCATTTAGTGCTATGGTCTGTGGGTGGGTGGCTGGGTATTTGCGCTTTGGTTCAAAGGCCTGGGGTATGGACAGCTGTACACTGCGCTGGGACACAGAAGTGGATGAGCTAACTGATTGTGCTTACGAAGGTCCAGGTGCAGGGCGGGAGGCATCCGGGCCTGCGTCTTGGACAGGGAATTGGCCAGCACGTAACACAGGGGAAGAGGAGGCAGTGGTGTGACCCGCAGACACTGATTGTGGACCCAGGCGTTCGGCCCACCTATTAGGGTGCTTTGATGCCATGTGGTGGATAATGCTGGTGGTGGTGAGGTTGCTAGTGTTCATGCCCCTGCTCATTTAGGTACAGCACAGGTTGCAAATGACAATTCTTTTATCGTCCGCACTTTCCTCAAAAAAGTGCCAGCCTGCGGAACACCTACCCCTTGGCAAGGGAGATTTCCGCAAGGGGGTGCTTCGGGGAACAATTGCAGGCCTGTTTGGTGTGGCCTACTTTCTCCCTTTTGCCACCCCACTGCCTTTTCCAGCCTGTTGCAGTTCTGCACATCTTTCCCCCGCTATACTGCTGTCCTCGCTCGGCTTGCCACCTTCCCAGGTTAGGGTCAGTGATTTCATCGTCCACCACCTCCTCTTCCACTTCCCTACTCTGGTTATCCTCCTGACTTGTTGACCTAACAAGAACATCACTTATTGACAACTGTGTCTCATCCTCATCATCAACCTCTTGAGACACTAATTGCCGTTCACTTATTGGCAACTGTGTCTCATCATCATCATCCACCTCGTGAAACACTAATTGCCGTTCCCCACCATCATCATCTTCTGACTGTGGATGCTCAAGAGTTTGGGAATCAGTGCCCAATATTTCCTCATGTACCTCTTCAAGTGGGCTTGGTGAGATGCCCAAATCAAGGAATCGCGATGAAAAGAGCTCCTCGGAATATCCGAGTGTGGGATCACTTGTTTGCCAAGACTCTCCATGGTGGGAGGAAGGAGGAGCAGGGTGAGGATTCTCTTGACCAGACTCTTGGCTACTGAGACTGGACTTTGTGGAAGACAGGGTGGTGCTTACCCGACTGGAAGCATTATCTGCTGCAATCCAACCGACCACCTGGTCGCACTGGTGTGACTTTGAGAGTGGTGTCCTGCGCCGCCCTGCAAACTGGGACATGAAGCTAGGTATCGTGGATGAGAGTGTTTCTTGTGCTCTGGCAGCAGGCACAGTTTCACCGCGCCCAAGGCCACGGCCTCTGCGTGCATCATCAACAGCATGGCCACTTCCCCGTCCCTTACTGCTCGCCTTCTGCATATTAAATGGTATATATGCTTGCAAGTATGTCACACGTACAGTAGCGCAGGTTTTGTAAGTGTACGCGCAAATAAATTAGACTGAATGTCACAGATTTTTAGGATGCACAAACATTATACAGGAGATGTAGCGCAGGCAATGTCGCTGTCACCAATGGCCAAAAAATTTGGCAGAATGTCACAGATATTTAGGATGCGCAAACGTTATACAGGAGATTTAGCGCAGGTAATGTCCCTGCCACAGGCAGCGAAAAAATTTGACTGAATGTCACTGATATTTAAGATGCGCTAACGTTATACTGGAGATGTAGCGCAGGTAATGTCGCTGTAACGGGGTTCCGAAGGTGCACTCGGTCGCCCATTACCCGCAGACCTGTTGCTTAGCTTTGGGAATGAGGAGGCTGGGTGGCTCCCTGCTCACTCGGTGCTCAACTGGTTGGTCTGTCGGTCATGTGACGCTGGCCATGTCACATGCCCCTCACTCCCCACTATAAATACAGGCAGCCTGCTAGCCACAGGTTGCCTGTTAATTTCTAGGTTCCTGGCTATTTGTTGGACTACTGAATACTCACCTGATTCCGTTCCCTGACATTCCTTTGCCTGCTCCTCCTGTACTGCGCATCCGTCCTGGTATTGTGACCTCTGCTCCCACCTGACTACTCTCCTAGGACTCCTCTTGTACTTCTCTACTCTCCTGGTATTTGACCCTGGCTTCTCCTGACCATTCTTTGCTTAACCCTTTGTACTGCATAGCTCTCTTGGTTCTGACCCGGTCCGTTCATGTTCCGTATTTTGTCTTGTCTGTCTTCCCTGCACGTATCCTAAGTTAGGGACTGTCGTCCAGTTGTCCCCTGTCATCAGGACTCGTGAGGCAAGTAGGCAGGGCCAGGGGTGAGGATGGAGCGCAGTGGTCACTATCCTTCCCCCTGTGTGTGTGTGGACGTGACCGTTACAGTCGCTGTCACCAGCGGCCAAACAATTGCGCTGAATTTCACAGCGCAAATATAACACAACAGATGTAGCAGAGGTTGTATCACTGTCAGCAGCGGCCAAACAATTGCACGCAATTTAGCGCAGGTTGCGCTAATAATATATATGGCAGCCAAATAAAACAATAGTCCTTAAAAAGACTTTTGGGTCTCTAACACCTTGATAATTTTTTATTTGATTTTCTTGGGAGATATTGTAATGATTATCCGCTCATCTAAATCCACCTTACGCCTCATGCACAAGTGTTTGGGTCCGCATCCAAGACGCATTTTTTTCTCTATGTGCTGCCCGCATCCGTTGCTCCTTTCCATGGCCCCACAAAAAAATTAAAAATAGAAAATGCCCTATTCTTGTCCATTTGGCGGACAAGAACAGGCATTTCTATTATGGCTGGTCGGCCCGTTCCATTCCGCAAATTGCAATTTGCCTACCGCAAAACATGGCACGGTCGTGTGCATGTAGCCTTAAAGTGGTTGTCTCACAAATGGTATTTAACATGTAGAGATAGTTAATACAAAGCACTTACTAATGTATTGTGATTGTCCATATTGCTTCCTTTGCTGGCTGGATTCATTTTTCCATCACATTATACACTGCTCGTTTCCAGGCACTGCAGCTCAGACAGGAAGTGGCCAGGTTGGGATCTGCTGTGCAAGCATGCCTATGCACACTCCCAGCGCTCATCTATTTTCGGAATGTCCATAGAAATGAGCGGCAGCACACATGCCCGACTGGCCACTCCGTTCATTTTGGGGGACAGCAGGAGATACAGGGCCCCCGTGCTCATGATCAGTGGGGGTCCCAGTGGTAGGACCCCCAACGATCTAATAGTTATTCCCTATCCTGTGGATAGGGGATAACATCTAACAACTGGAATACCCCTTTAAGCATCAGTAATTGTAATGAAGAAAATGGTCACATTAGGTCTCCACTGTGTGCAACAAGGAGCCTGTATAGAGACACGCTGAATCTCTTGTACTCCATGAACCACCATATGGACACATAATGACAAATAAATGAGCAGATTATGATTTTGCATATCAGAGCTTGTTTAGAATATTTAAAGGGGTTGTCTAATCTCAGACAATGGGGAAATATCGCTAGGATATGCCCACATTGTCTTATAGATGGAGGCCCAACACCACTGGAACCCGCACCTATATCGAGAACGGAGCCCCGAAAGTGGTGGAGGGTGCACTCCGCATGCGCAGCCACCCTCCATTAATTTTCTAAGGGGTCGCAGAAAATAGCCTAGCACTGGCTCGACTATTTCTGTCGGGCCCATAGAAGTGAATGGGAGTTCTGGCCGGTCATGCACCGTGTTCTCCCATTCACTTCTATAGAGAGCGATTGGTGGTGGCCGGACCGGAGTCTTCCAGTCACCACTTTCCCTGCTCCGTACCTGATATAGGTGTGGGAACTCAATCTATAAGACAATGGGGGCATATCCTAGCAATATGCCCCCATTGTCTGAGATGAGACAACTCCTTTAAATATTCTAAACAAGCTCTGATATGCAAAATCATCATCTGCTCATTTACCATCAGCCTTTTGAAAAAATCTCAGACAACCCCTACAATGTCTTTAAATAAATAAATAAAAAATCACTGGATACGGCATGCGATTGCTCCAAGCAGTCACTGTCCTCAGCAGGAGGAGCGCCGCAGAGAACAGCACTGGAATAAAGGGTGAATATATAACTTTTTTATTTTAAGACGGGTTGACTAAGATTTTTTATTTATTTTTTTCAAAATATTTTTATTTAGTGCACTTTCAGAAAAACAATGGTAAGCAAAAGCAATAATCACAGCGAAATGTGCACAATAGTTTTCCATATCAATATATCAAAGACAAACTAATAACAGTTTGGAGATATAAACAAAAGTTAAAGTTAAAACCTTTCCCTCCCCACACCCTCCCTGGCCCCCTAGGATGTCTGTTATTTCACCAAAATTTTCTAAATTTTACTAATTCAAAGGTCCCTCCACATTAATCTCCTATTTTGAGCTTCCCCAAGGTGCCTCTTAGAGCCTCTGTGGCATACCATTCTGTGTATTGAAAGGTCTGTATGATTTTCGTAATTTCCGACTGAGTAACATGGTTTACAATAAAGCGCCTCCATTTGTTGAAAAACGTTGTCGTTTTTCTGTCTTTTTGGGTTTCGGTATCTAATTTGTCAATATACATGGAATAAGACATTTGAGATAAAACTTCTTGAAGCAACGGGACTTGCTTTTCTAACCATTGCCTCAGAAGGCATCTCAAGGAGACCAAAAGGGCCACATCCACGATCAAATTGAGTTTAGGTGTATCTTTTTAAAGATATGGAAAAGGACATTCTCCGGAGAGCGAGGCAGTGAGAACCCCCATGTCTTTGCTATCCATCCAACAATCATTTCCCAGTAGTCTTGTACCTTGGGACATGACCAACTACAATGGACCAAGTCTGCCCCCATCAGATCCCATTTTGGACATGCCGTGATATCGTTTTGATCTGCCTTCTTTTTAGCTATGTTAAATGCATATATGGCCTGGTGGATCAGACAAAATTGTGACTCTCTCCATCTCTCACACGGAACCACCCTACATATCCTGTTCCATCCCTGCAAGATATCTTCAGCAGGAAGCGTCGTGCCCAGATTTTTTCCCCATTTTTTAAATAACGTATTTGTCATCTTTTTGTCGCTAGTATCCCTGAGCATGTTATAGATATCTGAGAGCAAGTATTTTGCACCACCCTGTCTCATGGAGACAATTAGTGACGGGTTAGTGCATTCCTGCGATACATCCAGTAGTCTATGTTTGCAGAAACTGGTAACCTGTTGATAGGCCAGGTAGTGGCCTGCACTTAGGTTATATTTAGTAGACAACTCTGAGAACGTCAAATATCTTTTCTCTGGGACATGTAGTAAGTCCAAGAAAGTAGCAATACCCTGCTCTTTCCTGGTTTTGAACATTTTATTCTGGGTGCCCTGAGGGAACTCTGGGTTTTGCCACAAATTAACCTCCCTAGAAAGCAGATAGGGCCTTTTAGAAAGTTTCCGAGTCTTCTTCCAAGCTATCATCGTGTCTCTAATGGTGATTGAGTGTTTTTCAAATGAGGCGGTAAAACCTGTCTTTTAGAGTGTAATAGATTCACCAAGGGCCATCTTACATCTAATTGTTGTTCCAATGCAGAGTTGGAATGGTGGTGGGTTTTGTAGACCCAATCAATGCAGTGCCTGAACAGGCATGCAAGGTTGTACATTCTAATATTCGGCAAGTTCTGGCCTCCTCTGACTCTCGGTAGCATCAATTTAGACCAGGCTATTCTTGGCCGTTTCCCTACCCATAAAAACTTTGTGAACGCTGAGTTAAGGATTTTAACATCTGAATGCTTCAGTAACAATGGTAACGTCTAAAGGGGGTATAATAATTTCGGGAAGCATATCATTTTTATTAAATTACCCCTTTCCGTCAGCGATAATGGAAGATTTCGCCATCTTTCAAAATCTTTAATGATAGTTTTAAATAACGGTGGATAGTTAAGGTTATAAAGGGAGACCAAGATTTTTAATTATCTCAGCCAAACGCCTTTAAGGCTGGGGCTAGACAGCAATTTTGGCCAAATCACAGTGCAATGCTACTCTACTGTACATCACAACATAATGAAAGAGGATGGGGTCACATCGTGAACTCGCAAGTTGCAGCCACACAATGGTTGCAATAAATGCAGCGGGCTTGGATTTCTTGAAACTGTCGGGTCACATCAACCTGCGTGATGCACATTATGTTGGAATGTACAATTCTGATTATTGTTCACATGATGGGATCAATTGTTAAACCAACATTTCCACATAGGCAATTGCATAATTAGTAATTCCCTTACATATACTAGTTATTGAAATTGCTTCCCTTTATATTCCAATGAACCAGTATTTAGATATAATGAACAAGGGGTTGCTACTGGATTTGGCTTGGACTAGTCTGGGGTTCAGAGTCTCCTCTGATCTGATCTTCAGCGTCAAACTAAGATTATACCAACTAGAGGGGGTTATCTAAGTCTTGAAGGTGAGCAAGACTGGTTGCCTCCATTTGCAGAGCTGCCCAGTGGAGTGAGGGTGTGTGGCCATGCTGCACACTACACAGCTCTACAATAGATGGTAATTATGGGATGGTGCCTACGATATGCCATCATGGCTGAGTAGCCTGACAGGAACACTCACCATTATGTAGTATATACAAGAAGTACCAGAGCTGTAGCGTGTAGTGAGTCACTCCCAAGGCAGCTCTGCAAGTGGAGGCAACCAGTCCTGCTCACATTCTAGGACAGGTTGCTAGCAGCCATTTTAAATCATTCCCAGAGAACCCATTTAATCATGAATGGCAGAGCATATTCACAAATGGGTACAGGTCAGCACTTTCAGATATAATCAACAAAGCTAAGAGATTGACAAAATCAGGTAAGAGAGAGAACCTAAATGAAATGTTACACAAATGTATAAAACTTAGTAGACACTGCCCTACATGGGCCTTCACATCATTTATGGCATATCCATGGGTGGTATTGACCACTCATGGCAGCAGTGTGTCAGATATCCATGGTCTGCACCATAGAAGGGGGCACCATGACTGTTGGAAGGGTTTTGACCAACACAATGGTAATTCTCCCCTTCATGAATAGAAAACAACATGAAGCAGAAGCCACAATTCATACTGAACATAGCACAGACAATACAGCTCTAGAAACCTGCACTCTCATTTATTGCATTCAGTCGACAGTTGGGTCAATCCAACATGAAATTGCCTTCTGACTTGTTAAAGAGTGATATCAGATGTGAGTGGTCTTTGGTGGTAGTCACTAGAAATCGCTCATAGACCATTGTGACATAGCTGTAATACACATTTTGCCACAATTTTGACCACACAGCTATGCTCCTACTCATCCAAACCGAGAACTTGGGAAAACTGCAGTAAGATCATTTTTGTATGAGTGTGTGCTGCGAGAGGAATACGGTCTATGGACTAACTGCGGCTTGGCTCACCCAAACTACCTGCATCGTATTTATTTACACAGGTAAACCGATGTGAGTTTGCACACACTTGCGTTAAACAGGCCATACAAGTGTTGCAGCTGTAATACAGACAGTAAAATAGACCTAAACTGTCCATATGCTGTGTTCACACTGCATTTGTTAAGACAAAACTACACATTAAAGAGGACCTTTCATCTGGCAAAACATTGTGAACTAAGTATCATGATATATACAGCGGCGCCCAGGGATCTCACTGCACTTACTATTATCCCTGGGCGCCGGTCCGTTCTCCTGTTATGCCCTCCAGTATGTTCGGTCACTTGGTTATAGTAGGAGGAGACTGCCCTGGGAGAAAAAACCTCCCAGGCTGTGAGTTCTGCGCTGGGAGAAGAAGACGCCCAGGAGAACAAGGGCAGTCTCCTCCTACTATAACCAAGTCCCCTAAGTCTCCGTCTACTATAACCAAGTGACCGAACATACCGGAGGGCATAGCAGGAGAACGGAGCGGCGCCCAGGGATATTAGTAAGTGCAGTGAGATCCCTGGGCGCCGCTGTACAGATCATGACACTTAGTTCACAATGCTTTGCCAGATAAAAGGTCCTCTTTAACCACCTCCGGACCGCCGAACGCAGCGACGCGTCCTGGAGGTGGTTGATTCATTCCGAGTGGACGTGCCGGCGCGTCCTCTCGCGAGACGCGAGATTTCCTGTGAACGCGCGCACACAGGCGCGCGCGTTCACAGGATCGGAAGGTAAGCGAGTGGATCTCCAGCCTGCCAGCGGCTATCGTTCGCTGGCAGGCTGGAGATGTGATTTTTTTTAACCCCTAACAGGTATATTAGACGCTGTTTTGATAACAGCGTCTAATATACCTGCTACCTGGTCCTCTGGTGGTCCCCTTTGTTTGGATCGACCACCAGAGGACACAGGTAGCTCAGTAATATGTTGCACCAAGCACCACTACACTACACCCCCCCCTGTCACTTATTAACCCCTTATTCACCCTTGATCACCCCTGATCACCCCATATAGACTCCCTGATCACCCCCCTGTCATTGATTACCCCCCTGTCATTGATCACCCCCCTGTAAAGCTCCATTCAGACGTCCGCATGATTTTTACGGATCCACTAATAGATGGATCGGATCCGCAAAACGCATACGGACGTCTGAATGGAGCCTTACAGGGGCGTGATCAATGACTGTGGTGATCACCCCATATAGACTCCCTGATCACCCCCCTGTCATTGATTACCCCCCTGTCATTGATCACCCCCCTGTAAAGCTCCATTCAGACGTCCGCATGATTTTTACGGATCCGCTGATAGATGGATCGGATCCGCAAAACGCATACGGACGTCTGAATGGAGCCTTACAGGGGCGTGATCAATGACTGTGGTGATCGCCCCATATAGACTCCCTGATCACCCCCCTGTCATTGATTACCCCCCTGTCATTGATCACCCCCCTGTAAGGCTCCATTCAGACGTCCGCATGATTTTTACGGATCCACTGATAGATGGATCGGATCCGCAAAACACATACAAGTGTCTGAATGGAGCCTTACAGGGGGGTAATCACCCCATATAGACTCCCTGATCACCCCCCTGTCATTGATCACCCCCCTGTCATTGATCACCCCCCCTAAAGGGTGCATTCAGATGGCCTTATGATTTTTACGGATCAACGGATACATGGATCGGATCCGCAAAACACATACGGACATCTGAATGGAGCCTTATAGGGGGGTGATCAATGACAGGGGGGTGATCACCCCATATAGACTCCCTGATCACCCCCCTGTCATTGATCACCCCCCCCCTGTCATTGATCACCCCCCTGTCATTGATCACCCCCCTGTAAGGCTCCATTCAGACAATTCTTTGGCCCAAGTTAGCGGAAATTATTATTTTTTCTTACAAAGTCTCATATTCCACTAACTTGTGTCAAAAAATAAAATCTCACATGAAGTCACCATACCCCTCACGCAATCCAAATGCGTAAATTCTTTTGGACATTTATATTCCAGACTTCTTCTCACGCTTTAGGGCCCCTAGAATGCCAGGGCAGTATAAATACCCCACATGTGACCCCATTTCGGAAAGAAGACACCCCCAGGTATTCCGTGAGGGGCATATTGAGTCCATGAAAGATTGAAATTTTTGTCCCAAGTTAGCGGAAAGGGAGACTTTGTGAGAAAAAAAAAAAAATAATCAATTTCCGCTAACTTGTGCCAAAAAAAAAAAATTTCTATGAACTCGCCATGCCCCTCATTGAAAACCTTGGGGTGTCTTCTTTCCAAAATGGGGTCACATGTGGGGTATTTATACTGCCCTGGCATTCTAGGGGCCCTAAAGCGTAAGAAGAAGTCTGGGATCCAAATGTCTAGAAATGCCCTCATAAAAGGAATGTGGGCCCCTTTGCGCATCTAGGCTGCAAAAAAGTGTCACACATCTGGTATCGCCGTACTCAGGAGAAGTTGGGCAATGTGTTTTGGGGTGTCATTTTACATATACCCATGCTGGGTGAGATAAATATCTTGGTCAAATGCCAACTTTGTATAAAAAAATGGGAAACATTGTCTTTTGCCGAGATATTTCTCTCACCCAGCATGAGTATATGTAAAAAGACACCCCAAAACACATTGCCCAACTTCTCCTGAATACGGCGATACCACATGTGTGACACTTTTTTGCAGCCTAGGTGGGCAAAGGGGCCCACATTCCCAAGAGCACCTTTAGGATTTCACAGGTCATTTACCTACTTACCACACATTAGGGCCCCTGGAAAATGCCAGGGCAGTAGAACTACCCCACAAGTGACCCCATTTTGGAAAGAAGACACCCCAAGGTATTCCGTGAGGGGCATGGCGAGTTCCTAGAATTTTTTATTTTTTGTCACAAGTTAGTGGAAAATGATGATTTTTTATTATTTCTTTTTTCTTACAAAGTCTCATATTCCACTAACTTGTGACAAAAAATAAAAACTTCTAGGAACTCACTATGCCCATCACGAAATACCTTGGGGTGTCTTCTTTCCAAAATGGGGTCACTTGTGGGGTAGTTATACTGCCCTGGCATTCTAGGGGCCCAAATGTGTGGTAAGGAGTTTGAAATCAAATTCTGTAAAAAATGCCCTGTGAAATCCGAAAGGTGCTCTTTGGAATGTGGGCCCCTTTGCCCACCTAGGCTGCAAAAAAGTGTCACACATGTGGTATCTCCGTACTCGGGAGAAGTTGGGGAATGTGTTTTGGGGTGTCATTTTACATATACCCATGCTGGGTGAGAGAAATATCTTGGTCAAATGCCAACTTTGTATAAAAAAATGGGAAAAGTTGTCTTTTGCCAAGATATTTCTCTCACCCAGCATGGGTATATGTAAAATGACACCCCAAAACACATTCCCCAACTTCTCCTGAATACGGAGATACCACATGTGTGACACTTTTTTGCAGTCTAGGTGGGCAAAGGGGCCCACATTCCAAAGAGCACCTTTCGGATTTCACAGGCCATTTTTTACAGAATTTGATTTCAAACTCCTTACCACACATTTGGGCCCCTAGAATGCCAGGGCAGTATAACTACCCCACAAGTGACCCCATTTTGGAAAGAAGACACCCCAAGGTATTCGCTGATGGGCATAGTGAGTTCATGGAAGTTTTTATTTTTTGTCACAAGTTAGTGGAATATGAGACTTTGTAAGAAAAAAAAAGAAAAAAAAAATCATCATTTTCCACTAACTTGTGACAAAAAATAAAAAATTCTAGGAACTCGCCATGCCCCTCACGGAATACCTTGGGGTGTCTTCTTTCCAAAATGGGGTCACTTGTGGGGTATTTATACTGCCCTGGCATTCTAGGGGCCCAAATGTGTGGTAAGGAGTTTGAAATCAAATTCTGTAAAAAATGGCCTGTGAAATCCGAAAGGTGCTCTTTGGAATGTGGGCCCCTTTGCCCACCTAGGCTGCAAAAAAAGTGTCACACATGTGGTATCTCCGTATTCAGGAGAAGTTGGGGAATGTGTTTTGGGGTGTCATTTTACATATACCCATGCTGGGTGAGAGAAATATCTTGGCAAAAGACAACTTTTCCCATTTTTTTATACAAAGTTGGCATTTGACCAAGATATTTCTCTCACCCAGCATGGGTATATGTAAAATGACACCCCAAAACACATTCCCCAACTTCTCCTGAGTACGGCGATAACAAATGTGTGACACTTTTTTACAGCCTAGGTGGGCAAAGGGGCCCACATTCCAAAGAGCACCTTTCGGATTTCACCGGCCATTTTTTACAGAATTTGATTTCAAACTCCTTATCACACATTTGGGCCCCTAGAATGCCAGGGCAGTATAACTACCCCACAAGTAACCCCATTTTGGAAAGAAGACACCCAAAGGTATTCGCTGATGGGCATAGTGAGTTCATAGGACTTTTTATTTTTTGTCACAAGTTAGTGGAATATGAGACTTTGTAAGAAAAAAAATTAAAAAATCATCATTTTCCGCTAACTTGTGACAAAAAATTAAAAGTTCTATGAACTCACTATGCCCATCAGTGAATACCTTAGGGTGTCTACTTTCCGGAATGGGGTCATTTGTGGGGTGTTTGTACTGTCTGGCCATTGTAGAACCTCAGGTAACATGACAGGAGCTCAGAAAGTCAGAGCTGCTTCAAAAAGCGGAAATTCACATTTTTGTACCATAGTTTGTAAACGCTATAACTTTTACCCAAACCTTTTTTTTTTTTACCCAAACATTTTTTTTTATCAAAGACATGTAGAACAATAAATTTAGAGCAAAATTTATATATGGATGTCGTTTTTTTTGCAAAATTTTACAACTGAAAGTGAAAAATGTCATTTTTTTGCAAAAAAAAACGTTAAATTTCGATTAATAACAAAAAAAGTAAAAATGTCAGCAGCAATGAAATACCACCAAATGAAAGCTCTATTAGTGAGAAGAAAAGGAGGTAAAATTCATTTGGGTGGTAAGTTGCATGACCGAGCAATAAACCGTGAAAATAGGGTAGGTCAGAAGTGTAAAAAGTGGCCTGGTCATTAAGGGTGTTTAAGCCATAGGGGCTGAGGTGGTTAAAGAGCAGGCAAAAAAATTATAATCTGGGCAAAAACTGCCAGCATTAACTAAAAATCTTGCTCTTCTGTACTATTGAACTCCACCAATAAGCTCAGACAGGGCACTGTGACAGCGCCAGAATGTAATATAACTGAATATTATTATTAATAATACTATAAAATTTTGCAGAATGTAATACAAACATGGACAAAACTGTTGGTATGCTTCTGTTAAAGAAAGAAAACCCCACAATTGTCACTGAAACAACTGACAAAAGTAATAATAAATACAAATTTACTGAAAATCAGCTCATGAAAATCAGACATTGCTTTTGAATTCTGGTTCAACAGAATAATTAAATTAAATAAACTAATGAAACTGGCCTGGACAAAAATGCTGGTACCCCCTAGAGAAGGTTGAAATTTTTTTTGACCATGGGGACGGATGTGTCTTGTAATTAGCAGGTGTCTTCAAACTTGTAATCAGCCAGTCTATCTGTTTAAAGGGTAAAAAGTCATAACTGTGCTATTTGGTGTCATGGTGGGTACCACAGTGAACATGGACCAAAGAAAGCTAAGGAGAGAGTAATCTCAGGAGATTATAAAGAAAATTATAGACAAACATGTTAAACGTAAAGTCTATAAGACTATCCACAAACAGCTTGATGAAGTTTAAAGTCTACGGGACTGATGAGCCAAAACTGGCGCTTTTTGGCAAGTCACATCAGCTCACAGATGCAAAAATGTGAGAATACAAAGAAAAGAACATTGTACCTACTGTGAAACATGGATTAGCCTTGGTTATGTTTTGGGGCTGCTTTGCTGTATCTGGCACAGGGTGTCTTGAATCTCGACACTATCAAGGCATTCTGGAGCAAAATGTGCGGCCCAGTATCAGAAAGCTTGGTCTCAGTCGCAGGTCATGGGTCCTCTAACAGGAACACACAGCGACAACCCAAAACACACGGCTAGAAACATCCAAGAATATCTAACAGCAAAGCATTGGAATATTCTAAAGTGGCCTTCTAGGAGCCCTGATCTAAATCCTATTGAATATCCGTGGAAGAAGCTGAAACATGCAGTCTGGAGAAGAAAAACGTCAAACCTGAGACAGCTGGAGCAGTTTGCTCATGAGGAGTGGGCCAAAATACCTATGGACAGATGCAGAAGTCTCATTGTTAGTTACAGAAATCGCTTGATTGCAGTAATTGCCTTAAAAAGTTGTGCAACAAAATATTAAGGTAAGAATACCATCATTTTTGCCCTGGCCAGTTTCATTAATTTGTTTTAAAAATTATTCTACTGAGCCACAATTCAAAAGAAAAAGTCTGATTTTCATTAGTTGATTTTCAGTAAATGTTTATTTATTATTACTTTTGTCAGAGTTAAGTTATTTCAGTGACCATTGTGGCTTTTTCTTTTTGGAACAGAAGGGGGACCAACACTTTTGTCCATGTGTATACAGTATATCATGTAGGATGTAAACAGGGAGATGGATATGGAGGGTTGACAAGTCAACCCTCTCAATTGTCATATCCAAAATGGAAAAAACTTGAGACGTCGTCTGACTTCATTTACCTCACATGCAACAACTCTGATGTTTCATTTTCTGTAACGGTCGCGTACACACACACACAGGGGGGAGGGAAGTGACCACTGCGCTCCACCCTCACCCCTGGCCCTGCCTACTTGCCTCGCGAGTCCTAATGACAGGGGACAACTGGACGGCAATCCCTAACTTGGAATAAGTGCAGGGATGACAGACAGACAAACAGGACCGAGTCAATACCAGGAAAGCTACAAAGTACAAATGGAGCAAGCAGAGAATTGTCAGGAGAAGCCGGGGTCATAAATACCAGGAGAGACGTGAAGTACCAAAGGAGTCAGCAGAGGATCATCAGGAGGAAGCCGGGGTCAGAATACCAGGAGAGCAGCAAAGTACAGGCAGAGCAGGCAGAGGATCGTCAGGAATTCAGCAGGAGGTAAGTACGCCAGGAAAGACCAAATCACAGGTGGAACCTAAATTAACAGGCAACCTGTGGCCAGCAGGCTGCCTGTATTAATAGTGGGGAGTGAGGGTCATGTGACGTGGCCAGCATCACATGACCGACAGACCAACCAGTCGAGCACCGAGTGATCAGCTCGGCGCTCAAGGCAGACTTAAGAGCAGGGAGCCACCCAGCTAGTAAAGCCGCCCTGGGAACGAGGTAAAACACAGATCCTCGTTCCCGAAGCTAAGCAGCAGGTCTGCGGCTAATGGGGGACCGAGTGTACCTTCAGAACCCCGTTACAGTACACCCCCCTTTTACAAGGGGCCACCGGACCCAAGACTTCAGGCGATGGCCTTTCAGGGTGTTCTAAATTAAATTTTCGAACAAGTCTAAGAGCATGAACCTCCCTGGCAGGTACCCAAGATCTCTCTTCAGGTCCATACCCCTTCCAGTGAATCAGGTACTGCAAGGAATTGCGCACCTTCCTGACATCCACTATTTTAGACACCACATACTCGACAGCATCATTAACAAGAACCGGCAGAGGCGAGGCTTTCGATGGTACTACCGGTTCAAAATATTTTTTAAGTAGAGATTTATGGAACACATTATGAATGTGGAATGACTCGTGCAGCTCCAAGCTAAATGATACCGGGTTAATCACCTCCGTGATCTTATATGGTCCAATAAAACGAGGAGCAAACTTTTTAGAATCTACCTTAAGAGAGAGATTCTTGGAGGACAACCATACCTTATCCCCAACCTGAAAATTCACCCCCCTTGAACGTCTCCTATCGGCCTTGAGTTTCTGAGAACTTTGAGCCTTTTCTAAGTTCGATTGAACCCGGGCCCAAACTGTGCACAGTTCAGAGGAGAACCTATCCGCCTCAGGGTTAGAGGAGGAGACGGATGACCCAGAATGAAAACGGGGATGGAAACCATGGTTACAAAAGAAAGGTGAAACCCCAGCAGAAGAATTGAAACGGTTATTCAAAGCAAATTCAGCCAATGGAAGAAATTTCACCCATAATTGCTGGTCATCAGCAACATACAACCTCAAGAATTGTTCCACAGACTGATTAAGGCGTTCAGTCTGCCCATTACTCTCAGGGTGGTAGGCAAAGGAAAAAGACAATGGAATTTTAAATTTTTGACAGAAGGCCCTCCAGAATTTGGACACAAACTGCACACCCCTGTCAGAAACAATATTTTCCGGGATACCATACAATCGAACTATTTCTTTCACAAAAATAGATGCCAGGGTTTTGGCATTCGGGAGTTTAGACAGGGGAATGAAATGGACCATCTTGCTTAACCTATCGACCACTACCCAAACTACAGTCTTACCCTCCGCCGGCGGTAGGTCAGTTATAAAGTCCATCGAGATATGGGACCAGGGTCTACTGGGAATGGGTAGGGGTCGTAGGTTACCAGCAGGGCGAGTCCTAGGTGTCTTGGACCTGGCACAAACCTCACAGGCTGACACATAGGACTTGACATCCCTAGTTAGAGTGGGCCACCAATAAGATCTAGAAACCAGATCCTTAGTGCCCTCAAAACCCGGATTTCCACAAAAGGCAGAATCGTGACACTCACCCAACAGCTGGAGACGAAATTGTACGGGAACAAACAACTTATCTGTTGGGGTGGATACCGGTGCCAGATGTTGTTCAGACCTAATGCGAGCCGAGATATCCTGGGTAAGAGCTGCTAAGAAGATTTTTGCTGGTAGGATGGATTCAGGTGGTACCTCAGTAGGTTGAAAAGCCTGGAAGCTCCGAGATAATGCGTCCGCCTTCACATTTTTACTTCCCGGCCTGAACGTAATGGAAAAATCAAAACGAGTAAAAAACAGAGCCCATCTGGCTTGACGGGGATTCAACCTCTTAGCAGACTCGAGAAACATAAGGTTTTTATGGTCAGTGACAACAGTTACACAATGCCTTGCCCCCTCCAGAAAATGCCTCCACTCCTCAAAAGCCCATTTAATGGCCAGCAGCTCCCTATTCCCTATGTCGTAGTTTCTCTCCATGGGAGAGAATTTCCTGGAGAAGAAGGCACATGGTCTCAGGTTAGTGAGGCTAGCAGGACTTTGTGAAAGGACTGCTCCTGCGCCGTCCTCGGACACATCCACCTCCACAATAAAAGGTTTCTCCTGATCAGGCTGGATCAGAATGGGAGCGCTACTGAATGCCTTTTTTAATTTTTCAAATGAAGAAATGGCCTCAGTAGACCAATTCTCCAAATCCGCCCCTTTCTTAGTAAGGTCGGTCAACGGTTTAGCAATTACGGAAAAATTTATAATAAATTTACGATATTAATTGGCGAAACCTAAGAACCGTTGTAAGGCCTTTAAGGATGAAGTTCTTACCCATTCCTTAATTGCTAGTACCTTACCAGGATCCATCTTGAAGGCGTGAGGAGTCAGAACATGCCCTAGAAACAGAATCTCCTGTACACCAAAGACACATTTCTCTTGCTTAGCGGATAGCTGATTCTCCCTCAACACCTCTAATACTTGTTTAACATGAGACACATGGAATTCAAAGTCAGGAGAGAATATCAAAATGTCGTCAAGATAGACAATAACAAATTTACCTAAGAACTCCCTAAGAATGTCATTCATGAAGTTTTGTAACACAGCTGGGGCATTGCTGAGTGCTGAGTCCAAAAGGCATCACCTGATATTCAAAGTGTCCTACCGGGGTATTGAACGCCGTCTTCCATTCGTCTCCCTCCTTGATTCGGATTAGATTGTATGCCCCTTTCAGGTCAATTTTGGAAAACCAGGTTGCCCCCAGAACCTGGTTAAATAAATCCGGAATCAATGGGAGGGAGTATCTATTCTGGACAGTGATTTTATTTAATCTCCGGTAATCGATACATGGCCTAAGACCACCATCTTTTTTCTTAACGAAGAAAAACCCCGCCCCCATAGGAGAGACAGAAGGTCTAATATGCCCTTTACCAAGGATCTCCTTAATATAATCTTCCATGGCCTTGCGTTCGGGCATAGAAAGATTATAAATTTGTCCCTTAGGAAACTTGGCCCCCTCTACTAGCTCTATGGTACAATCATAAGGTCTATGGGGCGGTAGAACCTCCGGGGTTGGTGATGAGAATACATCAGAATATTCTCTAACAACAGAGGGTAAAGTATCAGACTTTACTGAGACCCCAGCCTGTACCACGGACAAGCACGAGTCACACTTAGGCCCCCATCTCACCAACTCCCCATTGGACCAATCTATAGTGGGGTTACGTAGTCGGAGCCAAGGCAACCCTTGTACCACCTCAGCCGGTAGGTTCTCCAGGACTAAAAGCGAACATCTCTCTGAGTGGCACACACCCACGGTTAGAGAAATCTCCGAGGTACATAAGCTCACCGTACCACCAATAAGAGGAGTAGCATTAATAGCCATGACATGAATAGGAGTTGGTAAGGCAAACATAGGAATACCCAATCTTACAGCATACTCAGAGTCAATAAAGCTAGCCGCTGAGCCAGAATCAATAAAGGCCTTACCCGGCCATTTATCTACTCCCAGAGAAATCGTAATGGGTACCGAAAGCTTACATCTAGAAAATTCAGGGTGTACCTGGTCTTTAGGTTGCCTTGCCTTAGAAGACTTGACAGAGAGGACCTTCTTAGGACACTGGTTGATCCAATGGTCAGGATCTCCACAGTAAAAGCATTCTCCACGTCTGCGGTGAAGATTCCCTCGGGTCATGCCAACCTGCATGGGTTCCTCGGTGGAGACCTCAGCATTGTCTCTGGGATAGGCCTCTGGCTGGACCACCATCTGGGAAGAGAACTGTTGTTCCTGTCGTCTCTCTCTAACTCGTCGGTCAAGTCGGACAACAAGGGTCATCATCTCCTCTAAGGTCTCTGGAAGTTGATAACTGACCAGAAGATCCTTTAATTTATCAGACAGACCTGACCTGAACTGACTGTTCAGGGCTGGTTCGTTCCATCCTGAGGGGACACACCACCTTCTGAATTGGGTGCAATAATCCTCCGCTGGTAGATTGCCCTGAACCAGTGCCTTTAGAGCCGTCTCGGCTACTAGAGCCCTGTCTGGTTCATCATAGAGGGTACCCAGGGCCTGAAAGAACCCCTCCACAGAAGATAAACAACTGGCGCCAGCAGGTAAAGAGAACGCCCAGTCCTGGGGATCACCCTGTAATCGGGAAATGATAATGCCCACGCGTTGACTCTCGGGGCCAGAGGACACGGGGCGCAAACGGAAGTACAGTTTGCAATTCTCCTTTAAAAGAGAGAAACTTCTTCCGGTCTCCAGAAAAGGGTTCTGGAGCTTAATCTGGGGCTCAAAATGCGGACTGGAGGCCTGAGGAGTGGAAAAACCTTGCCCTAACTCAAAAGAACTGAGTTTTTCCCTAACTCCTGCACCATCTGCGTCAGATTAGAGACATGGTCAGTCAGGGTCACCAGAGGATTCATTATACAGTGGTTATTGGGCCTGTTAATCTGTAACGGTCGCGTACACACACACACACAGGGGGGAGGGAAGTGACCACTGCACTCCACCCTTACCCCTGGCCCTGCCTAATTGCCTCGCGAGTCCTAATGACAGGGGACAACTGGACGGCAATCCCTAACTTGGAATAAGTGCAGGGATGACAGACAGACAAACAGGACGTGAACGGACCGAGTCAATACCAGGAAAGCTACAAAGTACAAATGGAGGAAGCAGAGAATTGTCAGGAGAAGCCGGGGTCATAAATACCAGGAGAGACGTGAAGTACCAAAGGAGTCAGCAGAGGATCGTCAGGAGGAGGCCGGGGTCAGAATACCAGGAGAGCAGCAAAGTACACAAGGAGCAGGCAGAGGATCGTCAGGAATTCAGCAGGAGGTAAGTACGCCAGGAAAGACCAAATCACAGGTGGAACTTAAATTAACAGGCAACCTGTGGCCAGCAGGCTGCCTGTATTAATAGTGGGGAGTGAGGGTCATGTGACGTGGCCAGCGTCACATGACCGACAGACCAACCAGTCGAGCACCGAGTGATCAGTTCGGCGCTCAAGGCAGACTTGGGAGCAGGGAGCCACCCAGCTAGTAAAGCCGCCCTGGGAACGAGGTAAAACACAGATCCTCGTTCCCGAAGCTGAGCAGCAGGTCTGCGGCTAATGGGGGACCGAGTGTACCTTCGGAACCCCGTTACATTTTCTTTGTATTAAATGTGATAAAGCCTCTTGCTATAGGACCAATATTAGTTGCAATATGTGGGGCTGAATAGTATGCTGAAGCCTTACGTTTCTTCTGTCAGGGCATGGTTGGATGGTTTCATGCTGGACTTCCCCTTTAATAGATCAATTGAAAAAGACAGACTGGAACCAAGATTAAATGACAATGGAGTGACTATTAGGAAGTCAAGAAAGAATTTTACCCATAAATAAGCAAATGACTCACCAGGGGTTTTGTTTTTTTCTTCCTATGATTCAGTAAATCACATTTAAGTGACCTTTGTCTTTTTTTCCACCTTTGTAAATGTTTATGTGTCATTTCTTCCATGATTAATATTATCTGACTTAATCATCTTATCGTAAAACAAATTTCCAGCAAAAATACTGTCAATATGGGGGATGCAGTCAGAAATCTTTTACCAATATTCCATTGGGCTTCAAGAAATTGTTTGTTTATAAAGGGAACTGCCACCTGGAAAATGCTGTGCAATGTATGAGTAGCACGTTATAGAGCTGTGGAAGCTATACCGATATACACTGCTCAAAAAATCAAAGGGAACACAAAAATAACATCCTAGATCTGAATTAATTAAATATTCTTCTGAAATACTTTGTTCTTTACATAGTTGAATGTGCTGACAACAAAATCACACAAAAATAAAAAAATGGAAATCAAATTTTTCAACCCATGGAGGTCTGGATTTGGAGTCACACTCAAAATTAAAGTGGAAAAACACACTACAGACTGATCCAACTTTGATGTAATGTCCTTAAAACAAGTCAAAATGAGGCTCAGTAGTGTGTGTGGCCTCCACGTGCCTGTATGACCTCCCTACAATGCCTGTGCATGCTCCTGATGAGGTGGCGGACGGTCTCCTGAGGGATCTCCTCCCAGACCTGGACTAAAGCATCTGCCAACTCCTGGACAGTCTGTGGTGCAACGTGACGTTGGTGGATAGAGCGAGACATGATGTCCCAGATGTGCTCAATTGGATTCAGGTCTGGGGAACGGGCGGGCCAGTCCATAGCATCAATGCCTTCATCTTGCAGGAACTGCTGACACACTCCAGCCACATGAGGTCTAGCATTGTCTTGCATTAGGAGGAACCCAGGGCCAACCGCACCAGCATATGGTCTCACAAGGGGTCTGAGGATCTCATCTCGGTACCTAATGGCAGTCAGGCTACCTCTGGCGAGCACATGGAGGGCTGTGCGGCCCTCCAAAGAAATGCCACCCCACACCATTACTGACCCAATGCCAAACCGGTCATGCTGGAGGATGTTGCAGGCAGCAGAACGTTCTCCACGGCGCCTCAAGACTCTGTCACGTCTGTCACATGTGCTCAGGGTGAACCTGCTTTCATCTGTGAAGAGCACAGGGCGCCAGTGGCAAATTTGCCAATCTTGGTGTTCTCTGGCAAATGCCAAACGTCCTGCACGGTGTTGGGCTGTAAGCACGATCCCCACCTGTAGACGTCGGGCCCTCATATCACCCTCATGGAGTCTGTTTCTGACCGTTTGAGCAGACACATGCACATTTGTGGCCTGCTGGAGGTCATTTTGCAGGGCTCTGGCAGTGCTCCTCCTGTTCCTCCTTGCACAAAGGCGGAGGCAGCGGTCCTGCTGCTGGGTTGTTGCCCTCCTACGGCCTCCTCCACGTCTCCTGATGTACTGGCCTGTCTCCTGGTAGCGCCTCCATGCTCTGGACACTACGCTGACAGACACAGCAAACCTTCTTGCCACAGCTCGCATTGATGTGCCATCCTGGATAAGCTGCACTACCTGAGCCACTTCTGTGGGTTGTAGACTCCGTCTCATGCTACCACTAGAGTGAAAGCACCGCCAGCATTCAAAAGTGGCCAAAACATCAGCCAGGAAGCATAGGAACTGAGAAGTGGTCTGTGGTCACCACCTGCAGAACCACTCCTTTATTGGGGGTGTCTTGCTAATTGCTTATAATTTACACCTGTTGTCTATCCCATTTGCACAACAGCATGTGAAATTGATTGTCACTCAGTGTTGCTTCCTAAGTGGACAGTTTGATTTCACAGAAGTGTGATTGACTTGGAGTTACATTGTGTTGTTTAAGTGTTCCCTTTATTTATATTTTTGAGCAGTGTATATACTATATTTTCCGCTTCATAAGACTCACGTAGGCTTCAGAGGAATAAAAATAGAAGAAAAAAGATTTTTCATCAGACCTCAGATCAGACCCTCAATCTTCATCAGATCCCCATATCAGACCCGATATCAGAACTCAGATCAGACCCCCATATCAGAGCTCAAATCAGATCTCAGATCAGACCCCCAATCTTCATCAGACCCCCATATCAGACCTCAGATGAGACCTCCATATCAAATCGGGCTGCATGTTTAATGTGACAGGTTCCCTTCAATGCCCTATTTTAGCTTCCCACAACCTCCATGTATGAAGCTTTAAAAAAAAAAAAAAAAAAGAGGCGCTGATGTTCCACCTGTCTCCAATTTTATATGAATCCAACATTGTCTTGCATTAAAACTACATGTGGCCATACACATCAAATAACAGTTGGATTAAAGGGGTTTTACAGGAGTTTAATATTGATGACCTATCCTCAGGATAGATCATCAATATCAGACCGGCAGGGGTCTGACACCCGGGACTCTTGCCAATCAGCTGTTTGAGGAGGCCGATTTGCTCTGATGAGTGCCAGAGTCTCCTATCAGCTTATCAAGCACAGCACTGTCCATTGAATAGCTTGGTATTGCAGCTCAACCCCATTCACTTGAATGTGAATTTAGACCTGTGATGGCTAACCTCCGGCACTCCAGCTATGGTAAAACTCCCAAGATGTACATTTGCTTGGCTGTTCTGAGAACTCCATAGAAATGAATGGAGCATGCTGGGAGTCGTAGTTTCACCACAGCTGGAGTGCCAGAGGTTAGCCATCACTGGCCTAGACCATGTGACCAATAGACATGACGTCACTGGCCTAAGAAGAGGCTGCAACGCTCATTGGACCACCACTGCCTCTAGCAGCTTATCAGTGGTGGTGGCGGGAGTTGGACCTCCACTCAGATATTGATGACCTATCCTGTAGATTGGAAACCCCTTTAACGATCGTTTAACAGGTATGTCTCCCAACTCCACTGGCCAAGGCAAGCCTGCACAGTAATTTCGAAGAGGAGAGGGTAATAGACCACTGCCAAACACATCTGGAAGAGGCTTATCTTCTATTATACTGTAAATCCAATCTGAACAATTTTTCTTCCCCAGACATCTGGCCTTGGGTATAGTTGAGTGGATGTTCCCAACCTATATACTGTATAAGCATTGAACCTCTCTGTGAGAAACACTAAGCTTTGCTTCCACCACTGTGAGAGTAACCAGAGTTGTGAATAACCGCCACACTTGTCCCAATGAGTAATTACTGCCAAGAATCAAAGGGGCACAAGTTTTGGTGGGTAAAAGCATGTTCACATACCGTGGATAGCTGAGAAAAAATTCTGCCTTACCTTATGCATATGATCACATTTACCACATTATAAATATGCATGTTTTCTTTTCTGTATAAGGATTTACATGTAGATTGAGATGCAAATTTCCCCCACTCAGTTGACATGCAAGAAATCCGCATAATTGACGTATGGAACATGCAGCATTTTCTTTTTAAATGCCGTGATTATTTCCACAATGTAAGGATGGGATTTAGAAAAATTCTATTTAATTCAATGGATGATAATATTAAGGCAAAAGTTTTCTGCACTAAAAAAAAATATGCACATTTTATGCAAGATAAAAATATTCTGTATGGTATGCTGTTTTCGATGTATTTTGGATTATATTTTTTTGAAGAAATTCAGAGAAATACAGTCAGGTCCATAAATATTGGGAAATCGACACAATTCTAACATTTTTGGCTCTATACACCACCACAATGGATTTGAAATGAAACGAACAAGATGTGCTTTAACTGCAGACTGTCAGCTTTAATTTGAGAGTATTTACATTCGAATCAGGTGAACGGTGTAGGAATTACAACAGTTTTCATATGTGCCTCCCACTTGTTAAGGGACCAAAAGTAATAGGACAATTGGCTTCTCAGCTGTTCCATGGCCAGGTGTGTGTTATTCCCTCATTATCCCAATTACAATGAGCAGATAAAAGGTCCAGAGTTCATTTCCAGTCTGCTTTTTGCATTTGAAATCTGTTGTTGTCAACTCTCAAGATGATATCCAAAGAGCTGTCACTATTAGTGAATCAAGCCATCATTAGGCTAAAAAAACAACAACAAACCCATCAGAGAGATAGCAAAAACATTAGGCGTGGCCAAAACAACTGTTTGGAACATTCTTAAAGGGATTCTGTCACCTCGTATAACACAAATTCAGATTTTAAACCAGTCATGCTCCACAGCTTACCTTGAATCGGCTGTGCTGTTTTTTATTGTAATCCGTCCAGCAGTTTTGCAGAAAAACGACTTTTATAAAACCCTGACCGCCCACAGCGTCTCATCCCTCTCCTCCCCCTCCCTGACGGCCGAGCGAAGTCTCGCGCGAGCATCGGACGTCACTGGGCTCGGCGCATGCCCAGTGACGACGATGCCCAGTGACGACGATGAAGCTCCTGCCCTCAGTCTCCAGCAAATCAGTGGGTACTGCGTCTGCGCGAGACTTCGCTCGGCCGTCAGGGAGGGGGAGGAGAGGGATGAGACGCTGTGGGCGGTTATGGATTCTGGAGGAAGGCGTTTTGGGCACTGTAAGAGGGGCGTTACTGGGCACACAAAGGAGAACATAACGCCCCTTTGGGCACCTTCAGGGTTTTATAAAAGTCGTTTTTCTGCAAAACTGCTGGACGGATTACAATAAAAAACAGCACAGCCGATTCAAGGTAAGCTGTGGAGCATGACTGGTTTAAAATCTGAATTTGTGTTATACGAGGTGACAGAATCTGTCACGAGGGTGTCGAGGACCACGCCTGACTCCGTTATACCCGGGGTCAGGAAGTCGCAGCGGTTGGCTGCACGCTCTATTTAAGATAGGGCTGTTTTCCTTATGGTAGCTTTCTGGGTTTGCTTAGCAAACCCTTTTGGCTCACTCAGGGATCCGTAGCTCCTTCTCCTCAGCTGTTCCTTGTCCAGCACTCCCAGACCTCCTTATATTTCTCTCTCACACTTCTCTGGTTGCCAGAGATAGAGCTTCCTGCCTGGACATCTATTCTGACCTTCTGGAGCTGTGTTGCTGCGTTCGCTGGTAGTTGGTCCAGTACGCTACCCTCCAGATCCCTGTTGGACCTTGTTGGTTTATTGTGGTCGCCCACCTGGGTGTATGTGTTTGTATGTTTTGTCTGTCCTCTCCCTGGTGTTTCCCTGTTAGTGATAGTGGTGTGGACTAGCGATCCCACCGGCCTGTTCACTATCCAGGGCTCATATTAGGGAAAGCCAGGGTTTAGGCACGCGATCGCCGCACGGGTGAGGAACCCGTCTAGGGACGTCAGGGCAGTCAGGTGCCAGCCGCAAGGTGAGTTAGGGGTCACCACCTTTCCCTCTCCCTTGGGCAGGGCTTTCCCTGTTTTCCTCCCTGTGCGTGTCGTCGGTCATTACATTATCTCTGGCCATTATTTTGTGTAGGTAAAAAAAAAAAAAAAAATTTTTTTACCTACTTAGAATCCAGTATGGATCAAATTGCTGCTCTGTCCAAACAATTTCATGGCCTGTCTTTGGAGGTGGTAGGATTGAAGGCGTCGGTCCTCCAGCAACAGCAGCAATTACAACTGACTGCAAGCCCAGCGGTTGCTACTGGTAACCAGGTTGTTGCGGAACCCAAGGTCCCTCTCCCTGACAGATTTTCTGGGGGAAGGGACAAGTTTTTGACATTCCGTGAGGCCTGTAAGTTATATTTTAAACTGCGCCCTTACTCCTCTGGTAATGAAGATCAGCGGGTGGGGGTTGTTATTTCCCTGCTGCAGGGGGATCCGCAGTCCTGGGCGTTCTCTTTACCTACTGATTCCCAGGCTCTTCGGTCAGTGGATGAGTTTTTTGGGGCCTTGGGTCTCATATATGATGACCCTGACCGAGTCGCCCTGGCTGAATCAAGATTACGGGGACTCTTACAAGGAGAGCGGCCGGTAGAGGAGTATTGCTCTGAATTCCGTAGGTGGGCTACGGATACCCAATGGAACGACCCGGCTCTCAGGAGTCAGTTCTGCTCTGGGTTATCCGAAAGGGTTAAGGATGCGCTTGCATTATATGAGACCCCCTTTTCCCTTGATGCGGTTATGTCCCTTTCTATCCGAATAGATAGACGCCTTAGGGTCAGGTTGAAAAAACCGGAGCAATTGGTAACCCCTCCCAAGCAGCAGTTAGTCTGTACGGACTTAGACGAGCCTATGCAGCTAGGAGGAACTACTCGTCAGGTCCGTCCTCCTGAGGCTCGCCGTAGGCGTGGGGTTTGTTTTTTTTGTGGGGAGAGGGGTCATTTCATTAATGTCTGTCCTTCTTTCCTCAGAAACAAAAGACCGTCGGAAAAACTACTAACCCCAGGCTGTGCGGAGGATGTCAGCCGGGGGGTATACGTTTCCTCCATACGTACATCGCAATTTGTGTTGCCAGCGGTTATTATTTTTGGTGATAAGACAGAGACTATTTCTTTCTTTCTAGACAGTGGAGCAGGGGTAAATTTGATAGATGCCCATTTTGCCCGCACTTTGGGTTTGTCTCTCTGTACTTTACAGAGACCCATTCCCATATTCGCTATTGATACTGCTCCCCTGTCTCAGAGAAACCTCACGCACATGGTTCATAATTTACACCTTCGGGTAGGGGACCACCATAACGAGATGCTTTCAGGTTATGTTCTGGAGGGGCTTCCCACTCCGGTAGTGCTGGGTCTTCCCTGGTTGGTAGCGCACAATCCAGTGGTGGATTGGCAGGCCAGGGAGATATTGGAGTGGAGTGAGCAGTGCAGAGAAAATTGCTTAAATAGCAATTGCTTAGTCGCCTCCATAACTACCCTACCTACATTTATTTCGGACTTTAAAGATGTTTTTTCTGAAAAGGGTTGTCAGAAGTTACCACCTCATCGTCCTTATGATTGCCCGGTTAACCTTATTCCCGGCGCAAAATTACCCAAGACCAGGTTATATAATCTTTCGGGTCCAGAGAGACAAGGCATGAAAGATTATATCTCCGAGAGCTTGGCTAAGGGACACATCAGACCCTCTTCTTCACCCGTGGCTGCAGGGTTTTTCTTCGTTAAAAAGAAAGATGGGGGCCTGCGTCCTTGCTTAGATTTTCGCGAATTAAATCAGATAACCATCCGAGACCCATACCCTCTTCCTCTCATTCCTGACCTGTTTAATCAGATTGCGGGTGCTAGGTGGTTCTCCAAACTTGATCTTAGGGGTGCCTACAATCTGATTCGCATTAAGGAGGGGGATGAGTGGAAGACAGCGTTTAACACCCCTGAGGGGCATTATGAAAATCTAGTTATGCCTTTCGGTCTGACCAATGCTCCTGCCGTCTTTCAACATTTCGTTAATGACATTTTTAGTCATCTAATCGGCAGGTTTGTGGTAATATACCTAGATGATATTTTAATTTATTCGTCCGATCTGAAAATACATGAGGTGCATGTCAGACAAGTACTGCAGGTCCTACGGACGAATGAATTATATGCTAAAATTGAAAAATGTGTCTTCGCCGTTCAGGAGATACAATTCCTGGGTTATTTTTTATCTGCGTCAGGTTTCCGTATGGATCCTAGGAAGGTCCAGGCAATTTTAGATTGGGATCTTCCTGAGAACCTCAAAGCACTACAACGGTTCTTGGGCTTCGCAAATTTCTATAGGAAATTCATTAAAAATTATTCACTTATTGTAAAACCGCTTACTGACATGACTAGGAAGGGGACTGATTTTTCTAAATGGTCTGACGCCGCTAAAGTTGCTTTTTCCTCTCTAAAAGAGAGGTTTACCTCAGCACCTGTACTGGTCCAACCTGATGTCTCTCAGCCTTTTATTGTTGAAGTCGATGCGTCAGAGGTGGGAGTGGGGGCAGTGCTGTCTCAGGGTCCGTCTCCTGGCAAATGGCGTCCTTGTGCTTTCTTTTCTAAAAAACTATCTGCAGCAGAAAAGAACTACGATATTGGCAATAGGGAACTATTAGCTAATAAACTTGCGTTTGAGGAGTGGCGTCATTTCTTAGAGGGGGCAGTCCACCCCGTCACTGTAATTACGGACCACAAAAATCTTCTGTACCTCGAATCAGCTAAGCGTCTCACCCCTAGACAGGCTAGGTGGTCGCTATTTTTTACCAGGTTTAACTTTGTGATTACCTATCGTCCTGGGGCAAAGAACACCAAGGCTGATGCACTATCTCGTTGTTTCCCTGGAGGGGGTAATGTGAGTGATCCGGTACCCATTCTTCAAAGAGGAGTGGTTGTTTCTGCGGTACACTCTGTTTTGGAGGGGAAGGTGTTAGAGGCCCAGGGGGACGCCCCGGTCTCTTGCCCCTCAGAGAAATTGTTTGTACCGTTGAACTTACGTTTCGAATTATTAAAGGAACATCATAATTCGGCACTTGCTGGGCACCCGGGTAGTAAAGCAACCTTGGAACTATTGTCTCGTTGTTTTTGGTGGCCAAGGTTGCGTCAGGATGTATTGGATTTTGTGTCTTCTTGTTCTACCTGTGCGCGCGCAAAAGTTTCACATACACGTCCTGCAGGGTCTCTATTACCACTCGTCATTCCCAATAGACCGTGGACACATCTGTCAATGGATTTTATCACTGACTTACCTTTGTCTGCGGGTAAAACAGTTATTTTGGTAGTAGTGGACAGGTTTAGCAAAATGGTACACTTCATTGCGTTACCCGCACTACCTAATGCTAAGACTCTCTTGCTCAGGTATTCGTCAGTGAAATCGTGAAGCTTCACGGGGTCCCCTCCGATGTTGTTTCGGATCGGGGTACCCAGTTTATTTCTAAATTTTGGAAAGCTTTTTGTTCTCGTTTGGGGGTACACTTGTCCTTTTCCTCTGCTTTCCATCCTCAGTCGAATGGACAGACTGAGCGTACCAACCAAAACCTTGAGACATATCTAAGATGTTTTGTGTCTGAAAACCAAGAGTTGTGGTCATCATATTTACCGTTAGCTGAGTTTGCCATAAATAATCGTCGTCAGGAATCCACTGGCAAGTCACCATTTCTTGGTGCATATGGTTTTCATCCCCAATTCTGTACTTTCAAAGAGGGGGGGTCTTCTGGGGTTCCCGAAGAGGAACGGTTTTCGTCATCTCTTTCATCGGTATGGCAGAAGGTGCAAGCTAACTTGAAAAATATGGGAGGTAAATACAAATGCATAGCTGATAAGAGACGGTCGCCAGGTCCGGACCTAGGAGTGAATGACTATGTGTGGTTGTCTACTAGGCATATTAAATTGAAGGTTCCCTCTTGGAAACTGGGTCCTAGGTTTATTGGCCCTTACAAAATTGTAGCCATCATCAACCCCGTGGCTTTTCGCCTGGAGTTACCTCAGACTTTTAAAATTCATAATGTTTTTCATAAGTCGTTACTCAAAAAATATGTTCCACCTCTAGAACCATCACCGCTGCCACCCCCTCCTGTTGTCGTGGATGGTAACCTAGAATTTCAGATATCCAAAATTGTTAATTCTCGTCGGGTCCGCCGCTCTCTTCAATATCTGGTGCATTGGAGAGGTTACGGTCCCGAGGAAAGAATGTGGGTTCCTGCGTCTGAGGTAAACGCCGACAGGTTAGTTCGGGTTTTTCATGCCTCTCATCCTGGGAGACCTGGTCCTGAGTGTCCGGAGGTCCCTCGTAGAGAGGGGGGTACTGTCACGAGGGTGTCGAGGACCACGCCTGACTCCGTTATACCCAGGGTCAGGAAGTCGCAGCGGTTGGCTGCACGCTCTATTTAAGATAGGGCTGTTTTCCTTATGGTAGCTTTCTGGGTTTGCTTAGCAAACCCTTTTGGCTCACTCAGGGATCCGTAGCTCCTTCTCCTCAGCTGTTCCTTGTCCAGCACTCTCAGACCTCCTTATATTTCTCTCTCACACTTCTCTGGTTGCCAGAGATAGAGCTTCCTGCCTGGACATCTATTCTGACCTTCTGGAGCTGTGTTGCTGCGTTCGCTGGTAGTTGGTCCAGTACGCTACCCTCCAGATCCCTGTTGGACCTTGTTGGTTTATTGTGGTCGCCCACCTGGGTGTATGTGTTTGTATGTTTTGTCTGTCCTCTCCCTGGTGTTTCCCTGTTAGTGATAGTGGTGTGGACTAGCGATCCCACCGGCCTGTTCACTATCCAGGGCTCATATTAGGGAAAGCCAGGGTTTAGGCACGCGATCGCCGCACGGGTGAGGAACCCGTCTAGGGACGTCAGGGCAGTCAGGTGCCAGCCGCAAGGTGAGTTAGGGGTCACCACCTTTCCCTCTCCCTTGGGCAGGGCTTTCCCTGTTTTCCTCCCTGTGCGTGTCGTCGGTCATTACAGAATCCCTTTAAAAAGAAGGAACGCACCTGTGAGCTCAGCAACACCAAAAGACCTGGAAGACCACGGAAAACAACTGTGGTGGATGACCAAAGAATTCTTTCCCTGGTGAAGAAAACACCCTTCACAACAGTTGGCCAGATCAAGAACACTCTCCAGGAGGTAGGTGTATGTGTGTCAAAGTCAACAATCAAGAGAAGACTTCACCAGAGTGAATACAGAGGGTTCACCACAAGATGTAAACCATTGGTGAGCCTCAAAAACAGGAAGGCCAGATTAGAGTTTGCCAAACAACATCTAAAAAAAACCTTCATAATTCTGGAACAACGTCCTATGGACAGATTAGACCAAGATCAACTTGTACCAGAGTGATGGGAAGAGAAGAGTATGGAGAAGGAAAGGAAATGCTCATGATCCTAAGCATACCACCTCATCAGTGAAGCATAGTGGTGGTAGTGTCATGGCGTGGGCATGTATGGCTGCCAATGCAACTGGTTCTCTTGTATTTATTGATGATGTGACTGCTGACAAAAGTAGCAGGATGAATTCTGAAGTGTTTCGGGCAAAATTATCTGCTCATATTCAGCCAAATGCTTCAGAACTCATTGGAAGGCGCTTCACAGTGCAGATGGACAATGACCCAAAGCATACTGCAAAAGCAACCAAAGATTTTTTTTAAGGGAAAGAAGTGGAATGCTATGCAATGGCCAAGTCAATCACCGGACCTGAATCCGATTGAGCATGCATTTCCCTTGCTGAAGACAAAACTGAAGGGAAAATGCCCCAAGAACAAGCAGGAACTGAAGATAGTTGCAGTAGAGGCCTGGCAGAGCATCACCAGGGATGAAACCCACCGTCTGGTGATGTCTATGCGTTCCAGACTTCAGGCTGTAATTGACTACAAAGGATTTGCAACCAAGTATTAAAAAGTGAAAGTTTGATTTATGATTATTATTCTGACCCATTACTTTTGGTCCCTTAAAAAGTGGGAGGCACATATGCAAACTGTTGTAATTCCTACATTGTTCACCTGATTTGGATGTAAATACCCTCAAATTAAAGCTGCACATCTTGTTCATTTCATTTCAAATTCATTGTGGTGGTTTATAGAGCCAAAAATGTTACAATTGCGTCGATGTCCCAATATTTATGGACCTGATTGTATTTTCCCGCCACCAGCTAATCATGAGAAATATAATAAATAATATAAGTATAATAAAATAATAAGGTGAATGCAACTTTTTTGGTTTCGTGCTAGATATAGGTGCTCAGAAAGGAAACTGGTGGTCCATCAAAGGGGTTGGCCCATCTCATACATTGGTGGGATCGCCAGGACATGCCACCAGTGTCTGATAGGTGCACCTACAGGACCCGCATCTATCTCCTGAATGGAGGCCGCAGTGAAGGAAAGACTGCAAAGTGACGGAGGGCACACAGCGCGTACACTGCCACCCTCCATTTATTCCTATGGGACAGCCGAAAATAGCCTAGCATTGGCTCGATTATTTCTATCAGCCCCATAAAAGTGAATTGGCAGTGGCCCCGCTTTTGCGGTGCGCTTCTCATTAATTTCTATGGGACTTCCGAAAATAACTGAGCACAGCACTCAGCTATTTTCAGCACTAGAAATGAATGGAGGGCGGCTGTGCATGCGCGGTCTGCTCTCCTTCACTTTGCGGCCTCCACTAGAGAGATAGGTGCCAGCCCCAGAGGAGCGATATGCCACCAATGTAGGAGATGGGCCAACCGCATTAATTATGATGGATAGATAGCTTTACCCATTAGGCCTTTTTCACACCTCAGTGAATCACAGATGTGTGCTGTCCGTGGTCTGCACAGACCATTCACACATTTATTGACTTTATTGGTTTTACATGGATCGTGGGTCTGTGGTGACACCACGGGAGCATGCCCTGTTTTTGTCAGTGATTAAAGACCCCTCACGCACATTATAGTCTATGGATCTGGGAAAACCACGGACACAACATGGATGCCATCCATGTTTGGTCTATGGTTCTCATAGAAACATAGAATGTGTCGGCAGATAAGAACCATTTGGCCCATCTAGTCTGCCCAATATACTGAATACTATGATTAGCCCCTGGCCCTATCTTATATGAAGGATGGCCTTATGCCTATCCCATGCATGCATGGGATATGCTAGGAAATGCTCTGAAAATTAATTTTTATCCTAGCAGTGTCTGTGGAATGTAGATGACACACGGAGGGCAGACACACAGATCACAGACACCTTCACAGAATAACCACTGACCATCTTGTCACAGACGTATGAGAGAGGCCTTACTAGTGATCATTGGAAGAGGGAAGAATTTTACTGATGTATATATTTTATAGATATCATATTGCAATATTTATTACAAAAAGAACACCATATAGACATCCGCCCACAAAACCCATTAAATGCAATTTCTTCAAAAAAGAAAGATTGAGACTATTTTGCGTTCTGGCTCTTTTCACCGTAAGATCTGCAGTAAGTCTAAAAGTGCATTATTATGTATTTTTATGTCTAAAATATAGGCCAAGTGTGTTAGTCAGACCTGTTTCCATGGCACTCTTCTGAGCAATCCCCCTATCAATGCTACGGTTCATCTGTCTGTTATGAAATTGAAATCAACACAGTCATTTATTACGTGGGGCGATGTGAAAGACCAGGTTATTACAGCATTAAAAGTCATGCAAGATGTGCATTAGGAAATAATAAGTTAATCAACTCCTTCAAGGTGCTGGATATAATAATCCTCCTAACATCAACTGCTTAGGATCAGGAATGCAAACACAGGACTTAGGGGGTCATTTATTAAGAACGGCGATTTATATGCCCAGATGCGCCAAAGTTATGTAGAGGTGCAGGCCTTTACATAACCTTGGTGCTTAGTTCCGCCCAGAGCAGACTGGGAACTTAAAGTGGCCCTGGAAAAATACTAAAAGTGGCCCCGTTTTGTAGTCGAGTCAAAATTTTTGGAAGACAGGGCCAACACAAGTATGTGGGGCAAACAATACCATATTGTGGCACAATATACCACCCCAGCGGAGCCAAATACCACAGTCCATGACAAAATGCTGCCCCCAGCAGCACAAAATACATCCCCAAAAACTTCCACTGGCCAGCTGTGAAGAGGGCTCAGGATGCCCCCTGGGCTTCTGCCCATTGGGAAATTTCCTTGTAAGGTCTATGGCCAATCCGCCCCTGGTTCCGCTGGCCATGCGACTTGGTTTAAACTACGCTAGCTTCCTTGCTGGCGTAGTTTAGGACCATTTTTCACGCCATAAACTGGTGTAGAAAATGATAAATGAAACGGGCCGGCCGTCCCACCCTATTTCCCGCTCATGCCATGCCCCCTTTTTCTGCCATCTTGGAAAAGTGGCGTGAACGGGGAAAAGTCGCAGATTTTGCCGCAAAACCCCTTTACGAAAAAATCTGCACCTTAAATACGTCATAATTGGTCTATATTTCTTAATAAATGACCCCCTTAGTTTTTAGTAAATGATGTAGCTGAATATAAAATGTGCAGATATACAGTATATTGTGCCGTGCAACCCACTGGTCTTTATCATCATGTATCATCATCTTCATCATTTCGGACCACATATAATCTATGGTTCAATTTATTTTTTTATTATTATATCTTCATATAACCAAACCCAGCACAACCTTGTACAATTTATTGTGTGCTTCATAAGAAATGTTCGATTTCATCCTATCTCCCTCCTATTCCCTAAGAGCTTGTTCACATGGCAGATTTTCTGTGTTGATTAACGTGTGGAATCTGTGCAGAATCTGCCTGTTTCAGTGGGAATCCTCAGTGCCGTTCATGGGACCACATATTATTTCCGTGTGCATTCGCAAACCGTGTCAAGAAGGCAAAACAGCCTCGGTCAGCCGCAGATTTCTGATGCCGATTCTATAGTTGAATTTTTAACAAAGAAAGGAATACTTGCCATAATTCTTGTTTATAAACTCAATATCTGAGTCCCATTTACCCTTGGAAGGCAAAGGATATAATTTTATATATTTTTATCATTTCGAATTCTATAGAAGGCCTTCAACATCCAAAATCTAGTAGACGTGGTTCTTAATCCCATATTAGGGTCAAATTGACAATCTCCCACCAAGTTAAATGCAACATTATAAAGGTAGAGTTATCAGATGGGGGCTTAAAGGGGTTATCAAAGACTATAAAAATGTCCCCCATATGGCGGGCCCCTCACAGGTAATATACTTACCCCACTCCCTGCGCCGCTCCTGGTCTCCGCACCGCCGCTGCTGCTTCTCCCCGTGCGCAGATGAAAACATCAAGTGTCGGGGGGAGCAGCCAATGGCAGGCGGGGACGGTGACGAGCCTCCCTAGCATCGCAGGTGACGCTAGGGAGGCCGCCTGTCATTGGCTGCTCCCCCCGACACTTGATGTTTTCATCTGCGCATGGGGAGAAGCTGCAGCGGCTATGCGGGGACCAGGAGTGACACGGGGAGCCATGTAAGTACATTCATTGTGAGGGGCCCGGCATTTTTATAGTCTTGGATAACCCCTTTAATCCCTAATATTCCTGTTCCAAACCTTTAAAATGTATTGTAATTGCCAAAATTGGCACCCATTTTTTTTATATTTATCTTGATTTTATGGCTTCATAATCTGAAACTAGGAAGCAAAAGATACTAATATTTGGGATTGCTAATCTCCCTTTCTGTATTGATGTTTTAAGATGTATACTTCTATATACACTGCGTGCAGAATTATTAGGCAAATGAGTATTTTGACCACATCATCCTCTTTATGCATGTTGTCTTACTCCAAGCTGTATAGGCTCGAAAGCCTACTACCAATTAAGCATATTAGGTGATGTGCATCTCTGTAATGAGAAGGGGTGTGGTCTAATGACATCAACACCCTATATTAGGTGTGCATAATTATTAGGCAACTTCCTTTCCTTTGGCAAAATGGGTCAAAAGAAGGACTTGACAGGCTCAGAAAAGTCAAAAATAGTGAGATATCTTGCAGAGGGATGCAGCACTCTTAAAATTGCAAAGCTTCTGAAGCGTGATCATTGAACAATCAAGCGTTTCATTCAAAATAGTCAACAGGGTCGCAAGAAGCGTGTGGAAAAACCAAGGCACAAAATAACTGCCCATGAACTGAGAAAAGTCAAGCGTGCAGCTGCCAAGATGCCACTTGCCACCAGTTTGGCCATATTTCAGAGCTGCAACATCACTGGAGTGCCCAAAAGCACAAGGTGTGCAATACTCAGAGACATGGCCAAGGTAAGAAAGGCTGAAAGATGACCACCACTGAACAAGACACACAAGCTGAAACGTCAAGTCTGGGCCAAGAAATATCTCAAGACTGATTTTTCTAAGGTTTTATGGACTGATGAAATGAGAGTGAGTCTTGATGGGCCAGATGGATGGGCCCGTGGCTGGATTGGTAAAGGGCAGAGAGCTCCAGTCCGACTCAGACGCCAGCAAGGTGGAGGTGGAGTACTGGTTTGGGCTGGTATCATCAAAGATGAGCTTGTGGGGCCTTTTCGGGTTGAGGATGGAGTCAAGCTCAACTCCCAGTCCTACTGCCAGTTTCTGGAAGACACCTTCTTCAAGCAGTGGTACAGGAAGAAGTCTGCATCCTTCAAGAAAAACATGATTTTCATGCAGGACAATGCTCCATCACACACGTCCAAGTACTCCACAGCGTGGCTGGCAAGAAAGGGTATAAAAGAAGAAAATCTAATGACATGGCCTCCTTGTTCACCTGATCTGAACCCCATTGAGAACCTGTGGTCCATCATCAAATGTGAGATTTACAAGGAGGGAAAACAGTACACCTCTCTGAACAGTGTCTGGGAGGCTGTGGTTGCTGCTGCACGCAATGTTGATGGTGAACAGATCAAAACACTGACAGAATCCATGGATGGCAGGCTTTTGAGTGTCCTTGCAAAGAAAGGTGGCTATATTGGTCACTGATTTGTTTTTGTTTTGTTTTTGAATGTCAGAAATGTATATTTGTGAATGTTGAGATGTTATATTGGTTTCACTGGTAAAAATAAATAATTGAAATGGGTATATATTTGTTTTTTGTTAAGTTGCCTAATAATTATGCACAGTAATAGTCACCTGCACACACAGAAATCCCCCTAAAATAGCTAAAACTAAAAACAAACTAAAAACTACTTCCAAAAATATTCAGCTTTAAAATTAATGAGTTTTTGGGGTTCATTGAGAACATGGTTGTTGTTCAATAATAAAATTAATCCTCAAAAATACAACTTGCCTAATAATTCTGCACTCCCTGTACTAGTTCCTTTAAGTTTTAACAACATTATTTTAGCATTTTTTGTAGACTGTAGAAATAGCATACAATATAGCAAATAGAAGAACCAGTTAATGCCACTGTACCTGACATATTGCAGATCTATTGCAGCCAGATTTTTACCCTGGTCTTCTGCACAATTGGCACAGCATTCATGTCCAATAAACCCTCGATATTATCTGTAATATTTATGTCTAGGTATTTAAAGTTTTGATTATTTTCAAAGATAGTGGTGCTTGAAAGTTTGTGAACACTTCAGAATGACCTAAAACTAAGGGCTCATACACACAAAGGCATTTTCTTTCCGTAACCGTATGCTGAACCATTCACTTCAATGGGTCCCCCAAAATAAAACCGAAGTTACTCCGTGTGCATTCTGTTTCCTTATGTCCGTATTTCCGTTCCACAAAAAAATAGAACATGTCCTATTATTGTCCGCATTACGGACAAGGATAGTACTGTTCTATGAGGGGCCAGCTGTTCCGTTCCGCAAAATACGGAACGCACACGGATGTCATCCGTATTTTTAGCGGATCCATTTTTTGCGGACTGCAAAATACATACGGTCGTGTGCATGAGCCCTAAATGTTTCTGGTAACTGTTGAGTAGTCCTGAAAATTGGAGGAATCTTATCCCATTCTTCGGTACAAAACAACTTCAACTCTGTTATGTTGGTGGGTTCCTTCCAAGGAACTGTTTGCTTCAGGTCTTTCCGCAACATTTCTATTGGATTAAGGTCAAGACTTTGACTTGGCCATTCCAAAACTTTACCTTTACTCCTCTTTAACCCCTTTCCGACATATGACGTACTATTACTTCATAGAAGTCAGTGCTTTCCCGTATCCTGACATAATAGTACGTCATGGTGGTCCCTGATAGCCGGGCCACCTGCTGTATCCGCTGAAATCGCTGTAAAAGCCGATGCCGGCGGATTAACCCCTTCTATGTCGCGGTCAGCGCTGACCGCGACATAGAAGGGTTTTGCTGCAGGTGAGGGATCCCACCGTGCAGAGGCTCTATAAACATATCACATGATCCACCCTGTCCGATAAACACCATAAAAAAAATAAAAATAAAAACGGTGTCAAGAAAAGCCATTTTTGCCAGCTTACATCACAAAAAGTGCAACACCAAGCGATCAAAAAGGTGTATGTCCCACAAAATAGTACCAATAAAGCAGTCACCTCATCCCCCAAAAAATAAGCCCCTACATAAGAAAACCGCTAAAAAAATAAAAAACTATAGCTCTCAGAACATGTAGACACTAAAACATCATTTTTTTTGTTTCAAATATGCTATTATTGTGTTAAAGTGAAATAAAAAAAAAAGTATACATATTAGGTATCGCCGTGTCCGTTACAACCAGCTCTATAAAAATATCACATGATCTACCAATCAAACCGTCACCTAATCCCGCAAACAATTAGACCCTACCTAAGACAATCGGTCAAAAAATAAAAAAAACGATGGCTCTCAGACTATGAAGACACTAAAACATCATTTTTTGCATTTCAAAAATGCTATTATTGTGTAAAACTTAAATAAATAAGAAAAAGTATACATATTAGGTATTGCCCCGTCCGTAATGATCTGCTCTATAAAAATGTCACATGACTTAACCCCTCAGCTGAACGCTGTAAAAATAAATAAATAAAAACTTTTCCAAAACAACCAATTTTTTGGTCACCTTGCCGCAGAAAGTGTAATAATGAATGATCAAAAATATTATATGTACCCAAAAATGGTACCAATAAAATCATTTAAAAAATGAGCCTCTGCACAAGACACTCGGCAGAGAAATGAAAAAAAAAGGCGTTCAGAAAATGGAGACACAAAAACATTATTTTTTCTTCAAAAATGCTTTATTATGTAAAACTGAAACAAACAAAGAAAGTAGACATATTTGATATCATTGCATCCGTAACAACCTGCTCTATAAAAATAGCACATGATCTACCCTGTCAGATGAATCTTGTAAAAAATAAAAACAGTGCCAAAACAGCAATTTTTTGGTTACCCTGCCTCACAAAAAACTTAATATAGAGCAATTAAGAATCATACGTATCCCAAAATAGTACCAATAAAACTGTCACCTTATCCCCTAGTTTCCAAAATGGGGTCACTTTTTTGGAGTTTCTACTCTAGGGGTGCATCAGGGGGGCTTCAAATGGTACATGGCATCTAAAAACCAGTCTAGCAAAATCTGCCTTCCAAAAACCATATGGCGTTCCTTTTCTTCTGCGCCCTGCCATGTGCCCTTAAATCAGTTTACAACCACATGTGGGGTGTTTCTGTAAAGCGCAGAATCAGGGTAATAAATATTAAGTTTTGTTTGGCTGTTAATCCTCTATGTGTTAAAGAAAAAAATGGATTAAAATGAAAAATCTGCCCAAAAAGTGCAATTTAGAAATTTCATCTCCATATTCCGCTAATTCTTGTGGAACACCTAAAGGGTTAACAAAGTTTGTAAAATAATTTTTTTGTAACTTGAGGGGTGTAATTTCTACAATGGTGGTCATTTATGGGGGGTTTCCACTATGTAAGCCCCACAAAGTGACTTTAGACCTGAAATGGTCCTTTAAAAAGTGGGTTTTGGAAATTTTCTTAAAGATTTTAAGAATTGCTTCTAAAATTATAAACCTTCTAACGTCCTAAAAAAATAAAATGACAAACAAAATGATGCCAACATAAAGTAGACATATGGGGAATGTTAAGTAATAAATATTTTATGAGGTATCACTTTCTGTTTTAAAAGCAGAGAAATTGAAATTTTTAAGATTGCTAAATTTTTGGGTAAATTTGGGATTTATTCATAAATAAAGGTGAAACATATTGACTCAAATTTATGACTATAATGAAGTACAATGTGTCACAAGAAAACAATCTCAGAATGGCTTGGATAAATAAAAGTGTTCTAAAGCTATTACCACAAAAAAGTGACAAGTCAGATTTGCAAAAAATGGCCTGGGCAGAAGAGTGAAAACTGGCCCGGGGTAGAAGGGGTTAACCATTCTTTGGTAAAACGACTTGTGTGCTTAGGGTTGTCTTGCTGCACGACCCACATTCTCTTGAGATTCAGCTCATAGATAGAAGTCTTGATGTTTTACTTTAGAAATTTCTGGTATAATTCAGAGTTCATCCAAAGCATGATACTACCACCACCATGATACACAGATGGAATGAGGTTTTTATGCTGGAATGCAGTGTTTTACTTTCTCCAAACATAATGCTTCTCATTTAAATCAAAAAAATGTATTTTGTCTCATCCATCCACATAATATTGTTCCAATAGCCTTTGGGCTTGCCCAAGTGATATTTAGCAAACTGCAGGTCGGCTGTAATGAGCAATCCTGCCATGCACACCATTGTTGTTCAGTGTCATCCTGATGGCAGGCTCATGAACATTAACATAAACCAATGTGAGAAAAGCCTTAGAAGTTACCTTGTGTTCCGTCTAAAACGACGGTCTTAATAAATGTGCCCCAATGTGTCTGTTGATTAGTGGAATCCAAACTCCAGCCTCTGATGAGCATCAACAACTCTTCTTCTGAGGTCCTCAGAAATCTACGTTGTTCATTCCACAAACATGTCTTGTGAACATCAGGCTTTAATAGAATAGGTTGCCCACTCACACCTCATTGTCATCCCACTGATTGAAAACAAACGACTCTAATTTCACCTTCAACTTAACTTCTAATGTTAAACGTTCATATACTTTTGGCACTCACAGACATATAATTTTCCTCAATAAAAGACTATGTCTAATATTTTTGACTCATTTGATTGATTTGATTATCTTTATTTTCTTTTAGGACTTGTGTGAAAATCTGATTTAGTTTTAGGTAAAATGTTTTCGGAAATATAGAAAATTCTATAGGGTTCACAAACTTTTAAAAACCCCTATATATCCAGTGTTCTATCGACAGATTTATGGGATCCAAAAAGTAATAGAATGTAGGGGGCACATTTATTAAGACCGGCGTTTTAGACGCGGGTCTTAATAAACCCCTGCGATGTCGGTGGATTGCGTCGGCCTCTACATGACTTCGGCCTATCCACTGCCGATACTAAATGTAAGCCAGCTCCCTTGCTGTCTTACATTTAGTCTTAACCCTTAAAGGTGTTGTCACACAAAAAATATTCAACATTTTTCAAAGAAACAGCTGGGTCTGAATACTTTTGGAATTGCATGTAATTAATAATTTACTATAACCAGTGAGTTTTTCAAGAAACTGTATCTGTATAGCGCCACCTCGCTGAGGTGGTCGCACATGCTCGGTTCTATCCTTCAACTGCCACCAGTCATATCTACGGTTCGAAGCTGTGACAGTGACACCCCATGAACAAGCACACGCTCCCTTGGCTGCTAGTTTGAAATAAATCTAGCAGAGAAACTAGAGCAATAAATGGGGAGGTCTCTGGATCCATGTGAGGTACAGGGCTGGTTTTAGCTTTTTTGGAAAGAGATTGTCATGTACTATATGATGCCTGATTTTCATTTTTTTTGTATTTATCATGGAATAACCCCTTTAAGTTGTGTCCACATCTTGATTGGAGGTTTTTTAAGGTCCTATGTTGCACATTAATTAAAAATAGCAAATGATGGACGCAATGATGAAAAACCAAAACAGATTCCATTTTAGTCAATGGGATCTGTTGGGTGCTATTGGTGACTGCCTTTTCGCCGGGAGAATTTATCTGTTCCTATGATGGAGCAGAACAATGGAAATAATGCAGAAGTGAACAAACGAATGTAAAGTTCTATATCTATCTATCTATCTATCTATATATATATATATATATATATATATATATAGTCCAGCAGTTTAGCAATAGTACAAATGATTTAATCAATCTTGTTAATGAAAAGTGCTGACAAAGCTTCAAATGTGCTTGGTACAGCCAGTAAATTGTTGCATTGATTTTTTGATTTCTTTCACATTGTTGAGATCGCCCAGCTGGTCCAACAACAAAAAAAAGGAAAAATTGTATATATTTCCTTTTGCTTTTTTTTTATTAACTCATAGAACTACGTTCAGTGACGCCTGGCAGCCTACAAGCCAAAGAACTGAAATTTCTAACAGGAAATGTAATAAATGGTACTGTACTGTTCGACCAAATGTCACCCATGAATAAAATGAACTAAAAGGGTTAAAGTCAATTCTGCAGGAGGGAACAATGCATGCTGCAAGGTTACAGAAGATCCTCGGTGCAGACCTCGCAAGATGAGTTTTCACAACGCTCCACCTTTAACTCTTTAATTTCTAGACTGTCGCAACCTCAGACTTCACACCACCCCTCTGTACCTCGTAAGCAAAATGTACTATGACACTGCTATATTACAATTTTTTTGGGGGGGAAAAAAACACTAATAATGGGTAGTTAAAATATTAACTGTATCAATTAGTATTATTTTAAAAAATGGTTATTTAAAAAAATATATATATATATTACCCTTCCAGCACACAGAAATCATTTGGTTCTTGGTGCCATAGCAAATAATACCAAGAAGACTGGGGAGGGGAAAAAAAAAAAAAGACGAGGGAAGAACAATATTTTCAACAAAGTAATAGCATTGTGCAGAATGAAAAAAAGTGTGCAAAGGATTCTGGGTACGGTCATACATATTCATGAGTTTACATTGTGATGCGGTGAAATCAGGGACAAGCTGGGATCCTGTGCGAAGCAGGCGAATATAATGTTACAGCTGACTATCTACAATGCATAAGACATAGAGAGGCTGAGAATCCCATAAATATCAGTCCGATTTCTAAAATCAGGCAACTTGCGCCGAAAATAATTTGAAATATTTATAAAATCCATAAAAAAAGAAATCTATCAATGGGATTGATTTTTTTTTTTTTTTCAAATTTAGGAGCAATAAAATCTATTTGATTTCAGGTTCTCTTGCTGAGTAATTTCCTGTCCTATTCACATGAGACTTAGTTTAAGAATACCACAGGAATCTATAGAAATATATTCCAACATACCTTCTGTAAAGCCAGAGGATACAAAGCATTTTTTTTTCCTGCAGATCCGTTGGGAGGTGACAGCCGTAGGGAGCTCTATGTTTGTGAACAGGCAGCCAGGGAATGCTTAATCCACTGTCTGATTTCCTTGAAAATCTCAGTCTGTGGGTGACATAAGATGGGCTACATTATACATATCAACACTCTCTTGTTCTATGCTTCTGGGTTTTTGCATTCCACAAAGGAAAGAAAAATTTAAAGTGAAACCTGCCACAATAAGTTTAGTTTCGGTTATTTGGAAAACATTAGTAATATATATTTTTTTTTAAACTGACGGCATATTTAAGAAAAATAAAAAAAATATAGTAGGAATGTAAAGCAGGTGGAGACTTTCTAGCATCTATGCAATGGATACACAATTTAAACCTCTTTTATCCACTCAAGCAACATTGCTATGAAGCAACCAAAACCGGTAGTGTGCACATAAATCATAAGACCCCATAGCAAAATCCCTAAATATATTTATATCTATAGTGGGGTTTCGCTCTGGTAGACAGGATTAGCGGACACAGTATAGAGGCAACAAGTTATTTGGATCAAACAATTCAGTGTTTTGTTCACACTTTAGGCAGGTGACAAAACAAGCAGTCATAATTAAGCAAAAAATCACCTTGCTGTGTTGGTGGTAATTCACACCATGCGGCAATTCTGCCTCAAAGAGTCCTTGACCATAACAGCACCAACCTGTTTTCACGCCAAACAGATAGCAAGCCTTCATCCAGACACAAGGCTCCCAGATCCGAACACAGAGACATGGCTTCTGAGCCCAGCTGCCTATTTAAGGACAGCCAGGTGCTGCCAAAACCCAGACCGGCACTTAAAATCTGGTCCGGTATTTGACCTCACCTGGCTGCAAATCAGCCCAGCAGCACATGCTGGGAGGTAAATACCTGTTTTCCCAGACCAAACCTCTCACTGTGTCACATACCCCCCCCCCCCTCCTTTGTTTAACCCTGAGGGGGTGAACACACACCAGACAGTGTACTAGGGACAGGGCATCCGTGTTTCCCTGTAACTGGCCTGCTCTGTGTTCCACCAAAAACGTAAAGTTTTATAGGGAGAGAAACCATCGGGTGACCCGGGCATTTCTGTTCTTGACCTGGCTCATCCACTTTAGAGGGGAGTGGTCAGTAAACAGGTGGAATTTTTTTGCCAATAAAAAATAGCGGAGAGATTCTAGTGCCCACTTGATAGCCAGGCACTCTCTCTCCACTATACTATACCGTGTATCGACTGGGGTGAGCTTACAGCTGAGGAAGACAATGGGATGCTCCTCCCTGTTGACTTTCTGAGACAGTATACAGAACAAAGGCCTACTTCGGAGGCATCGGTCTGTACTATGAACTCCCTTTTGAAGTTGGGCGTCACCAAAACCGGGGACCCGCACAGGGCCGACTTCAAAGCGGAGAAAGCCTGTTCCGCCCGATCATCCCAGCGAACCATCGTTGACTTGTGTTCCTTCAAGAGTCCTGTCAAAGGCGCGGCTAGAGTAGCAAAGTGGGGAACAAACCTCATGTAATAGCCCACCATTCCCAGGAATGACTTTATTTGCCTAGTTGTGACAGGTCAGGGCCAATTCCGTATCGCCTCTATTTTGTTCACTTGGGGTATGATGACTCCGCGCCCAATGACATACCCCAGGTACTTAGACTCTTCTAACCATATCGCACATTTTTTGGGGTTAGCAGTTAGGCCAGCTTTCCGAAGGGAGTCCACTACAGCATGCACTTTGGGTAGGTGACTTTCCCAGTCGGTATGTGGATAACAATATCGTCCAGGTAAGCCGAAGTGTACAGCTGATGTGGACGAAGCACAATGTCCATGCAGACCAAAGGGTAAGACCTTATATTGATACAGCCCCTCAGGTGTGATGAAGGCAGTTTTCTTTTCGGCAGCCTCCGTTAAGGGCACCTACCAGTACCCTTTTGGTGAGGCCCAAAACAGAAAAATAGCAGGCTTGTCCTAACCTCTCGATGAGCTCATCCACGCGGGGCATGGGATATGCATCGAATTTGGAAATCTCGTTAAGTTTTCAAAAAGTCATTACAAAACCGCAACGTCCCGTCCGGTTTGGATATCAATACTATAGGACTGGCCCACTCACTTTTTGACTCCTCAATGACGTCTAGCTGCAACGTCTAGCCTCGGGTACCCGGTATGGTTTTAATCTGACTTTTGCCTGAGGCTCAGTGACAATGTCATGCTGGATTATGGAAGTGCGTCCAGGGAGGTTCGAGAACACATTCGTGTTCCGACTAATGAACTCCCTGGCCTCCTGAGTCTGTTTAGAGGAGAGGCTGTCAGCAATTTTTACTGTGGCAGCCGCCTCTCTTGCATCAGACAGAGGGGCAGGTACCTCTTCTCCTAGAAAACCCGGCTGCGGGCTGTCTTCTGTACAGGTTTCCATATATTTCCATGGTATGAGTAAATTCATATGGTAAACCTACTCCGGCTTTCGCCGCCCTGGCTGGTGTACCTTGTAGTTTACATCTCCAATTTTCTCGAGTACCTGGTAGGGCCCCTGCCAGCTAGCCAGGAACTTACTGTCCACGGTTGGCACCAGAACCAAAACCTGATCACCCGGGTTAAAGATCCAGACCCAAGCCTGCCGATTATAGACCCAACTCTAGGCTCGCTGAGCTGCCACCATATGCTCACGAACAAGAGGCAACACTGTCTCTCTGACTTCCTGAGACAGTACAGCACCGAGGCCTACTTCGGAGGCATCGGTCTGTACTATGAACTCCCTTTTGAAGTTGGGCGTCACCAAAACCGGGGACCTGCACAGGGCCGACTTCAAAGCAGAGAAAGCCTCTTCCGCCCAATAATCCCAGCGAACCATCGTTGACTTGTATTCCTTCAAGAGTCCTGTCAAGGGCGTGGCTAGAGTAGCAAAGTGGGGAACAAACCTCATGTAATAGCTCACCATTCCCAGGAATGACTTTATTTGCCTAGTTGTGACAGGTTGGATCCCGACGTTGGGCGGTACCAAAATTATTCCTGGAGACATTGAGGTTTGCCAATTCAGGACCCGGCGGCAAGTCCTCCACGTCTCTCACCATCACACTTAGTGGGGTTGTTTCCCCTTCTGCCATCGAAGTGGCGGCCACCCCTATCGTTGGCCCATCGGTCTCAGGTTCCCAGGGTTCTGGTCTCCCCCCTGAGCCGGGCCACTCTGCTAGGGTTGCCCCTGTCTCATGGGTATGAGTCACTCTCGTAGCAGGCCACAGTGCCGGGAAGCCCCGGGAAGTCTCTCCCTAGTATGAGTTCATAATGTAGATTTGTGGCGACTGGCCACTGTGGTTAGAGACGCCAGCACGGTGGGGTAGTCTTTTAAGTCTCTGTGGATGCACATCACCCCGACTTTCCGGCCAGTATACTCAGTGGACCGCACTAGGGTAACCCTTACTAGGGTCACCAAACTCCAAGAGTCTAGAAGAGCCTCCGCCGGAGTGTCTCCCACTTCCACCTGGCACAAGTGATCTAGAGACTCTGGGGTACCTGTTGCACACAGCCTCTAGGCATATAGTGACTGACGTTAGCCATAGTTAGTGTCCCTGGGCGCAACCCGATGGGGACAGTCAGCCCTTACATGGCCAGGCTCCTGACACCGCCAGCAGACTATAGGAGCCAGGTCAGCCGTGGGTACATCCTGGTGTTTGCCGACCTCCCTCCCGACAGAACCCACCTTTAGATTCTTGGTAGCTTCATAGCGTTCCACCAGGTCCACCATCTCAAGGGAATTGCCGGGAGACACCTGGCCGATCCAGTGCTGGAGAGGGTATGGCAAAGCCTTCCAAAACATGTCGGCTAGCAGACGATCCAGCATAGCCATGGGACTCAGCACGTCAGGCTGTAGCTATTTTTGTAAGAGGTGAAGTAAGTTTTCATACTGGGGTCTTGCAGGCTCAGCTGGTGAACCCCACCAATGCACCCGCTGGGCCCGGACCAACACATTCACCCCCAGTCTTGCCAGAATCTCACCCTTGACTTTCTGGTAGTCGGCCGCTTGATCGTCTGGCAAGTCGATCACCCGCTGGGAATTGGATGCCAGGAATGGAGCGACGACCTCAGCCCACTGGTCACGGAGTAGATTTTCCCTGATGGCCACTTTCTCGTACATCGCCAGGTAGGTTTCGATGTCGTCTGCGGGGGTCATCTTAGGAATTACAGCACGGACTACTTTCTGGGCATCATGGACGCTCAGGGTTGCTCCTGCTGTCTGAAAAGCCATCACGTGTTGTAGCAGCAACTGGTTAGTCTCCTGCTGTTGCTTATTAGCCTCGCGTTGCTGCAGGTTTGTCTCTCGCTGCTGCAGATTAGCCTCCATAAGGGCCTTCACAACAGCCTCCATTTTGTCGTGGGGCACTGGTTGTAATACAGCTGGTTTAATGTACGACTGTGCCTGAAAAATGCAGAAACCAAAAATATCGGTGTTCACGCCAGCCTCACTGCTCTTGCCCACATCCTCCACCAATTGTGGGGTTTCGCTTTGGTAGACAGGATTAGCAGACGCAGTATAGAGGCAACAACAAGTTCTTTGGATCAAACAGTTAAGTGTTTTATTCACACTTTAGGCAAGTGACAAAACAAGCAGTCATAATTAAGCAAAAAGTCACCTTGCTGTGTTGGTGGTAATTCACACCATGCGGCAATTCTGCCTCAAAGAGTCCTTGACCATAGCAGCACCAACCTGTTTTCACGCCAAACAGGTAGCAAGCCTTCATCCAGACACAAGACTCCCAGATCCCAACACAGAGACATGGCTTCTGAGCCCAGCTGCCTATTTAAGGACAGCCAGGTGCTGCCAAAACCTGGACCGGCACTTAAAATCCGGTCCAGTATTTGACCTCACCTGGCTGTAAATCAGCCCAGCAGCACATGCTGGGAGGAAAATACCTGTTTTCCCAGACCAAACCTCTCACTGTGTCACTATATATTTATTTATATATGTAGTGTACGGGGACTGTAATGCCCGTCACTACAAAAGTGTCACTTGGTGTGCTGTCGTCCCTCCTTAATTATGAGGAAGTTGGTATATGTCATCTTTATAAATTGTCATGTAATGTAATGCTATGTATTTCCCTGTTACTGTGAAACTTGCATGTACAGGCCTGCTAGGGGTGTCATTCCAGCTCTTAGTCACTAGAGGGAGCTAGGGAGCCCTAGTTTATATAAGGCCCAGACAGGGAAAGGAAGGGCAGTTGAGTCTAAAGTTGAGTCAAAAGTTGAGTCTGAAGTTGAGTCTAGAGTTGTGGTTGGAGACTAGACCATGTCAGAGACAAGTCCAGGCCTGAAGCCTGCGGTCCAGGAGAGGGTTTTTCAGTCCCTGTAACCGGGTTCCAGATTCGAGGAGAAGGTTCCCCTGCTATGGCTCTTGGAGAGACTTCTTTCAACCCTCTTTCAAGTGGTCGTCACTTATGGCAGAGATCCGGGAGGCCGCTATAAAGCGGAATACAAAGACCAAGACAATCCATGAAAGACACACCAACACCCAACCCCGCCTGGAAAGGAGAAAGGGAGTGGTGGTGTCCTTTGACAAAACCCGTGGCTACGGGTTCATACAAGATTACCTGACTGGCAGAGACTTATATGTTAATAGAAGGTCTGTCAAGAGAGACTACCTCCCTTCCTATCAGCACAGCCTCCGCGAGGGAGAAGAAGTGGAGTTCACCCCTGCCGAGAGCCTGAGAGGCCCTTATGCCACTGCCGTGACCCGTCCCAAGCGAGAACCTGAGGACTGGGAGGCAGAAGAAGAAGACTACTCTGGCTGCGAGCGGGAACCGGAACGCTCTCCAGAGCCGGCCCATCACGCCTTCCAGGAGCGGAGCTCCTTCATTGGGCCTAACGTCTTCTGGCAGCCAACCGTGTTGGAAAAATGGGTGAGCCCTTACCCTTCCCCCGAGCTGCCTCGTCGGGAGAAGACCATGCAAGAGATGGAAAATCTAAAGGGACTTCGAAATACCTTTGAGAACATCCGGAGGGGTCGGAGACCCGATGCATCACCAGAACCTGCAGAGGCCGAGTCCGTGCCATCGGTGACAGTACCTGCGCCGGCGGCGCCAGCAGATGACCGCGACTCTGACACGGAGAGCATCGGTGAGCAGATTGTCCGGCTGGAGGAGAAGTTGCGGGAGCTGCGCAAGATCGCGACCGCCAGGATCCAGACGCCGCCGAAGAAGGACGAGGTAAGGGTGCCTGTCACCACCCGTAGACTACCTTCTGCTGCCACCGCTCCGCCAGTGCCCCAAAGAAGACCCCCTGTTGCTGTGAATTGCTGCACAGAGCCCACCGGACCGCTTGCGGCGGCGGTATCCACTCCACTTCATCCCACAATTATCATGCCGGGACCGGTACGGTCCACCCAAAGGTTTACCCCTAGGCCCATGGGGCCAATACCTATTAGGGGTCCCTTCACGTTGCAGCTTCCCCCTAACACTGTTATGTGGGCACATCCTCCCGTAGAGGACTACTACAGGCCGTACTTGCCAGCAGAGCCGGGTAATGATGACATACCCCTGTGAATCAGCCTGCTAGGCCTTTGATTTATTGCACCAACGAAAAATGCTGTTAACCCTTCCAGGACAGGAGTCCTATGTTCCCTGGCCGTTTGTTGCTGCTGCCAGTTTATCCACGGCTCAGTGGTGGGTGTTGACCACTGAAGTATTAAAGTCAACAAAGCCAAGTTTGTTTCCAGGACCTCCTGCCTGCTTTTGCTATCCCACGCCAAGTTGTGCCTGTTCCTGAGTTGCACCTTTTACCCTTAACCCCCTTTTCAGGTTGATCAGGGGTATTACAGCACTTGTCTTTGCTGTCATTTTATTGTGCAACTTGATACTAAGGAACCGTGCCCGGAGACAGACTCAAAAGAACCTGAGCCTCTGAGATTTTTGCTCTTTCAAAAGGAAATGTGCCCAGAGATGGACTCCACCGCACGAGAGCCTCTGTGATTTAATAGGAAAATAACCTGGGTACGGACTCATGTTTGTTCTTTGAGCCTCCAAGAACTTTTATACTGTTTTATCTATTTTGCTGTTCTATTATGGACTTATTCATTGTCATGGACTATGCTGGTTATAATGTTACGCTGTGCCAGGTCAGCGCCCCAGTTCCATTCACTATCCTGAGGAGAAGAGACTGACGCCCCTTGTCACCACCCTTCATCTTTGCCAATTGGACCTGATATGAATGTAAATGCAGATGAATTACATGTATGTATGCCTGCATGTCTCTTTTTTCTGTTTCAGGTAGAGATTCCAGTTGGGCGAGCCCTGATGGAGTACGAGGTCGTACTCAGCTTAAAGCAGTGGGGTATGTAGTGTACGGGGACTGTAATGCCCGTCACTACAAAAGTGTCACTTGGTGTGCTGTCGTCCCTCCTTAATTATGGGGAAGTTGGTATATGTCATCTTTATAAATTGTCATGTAATGTAATGCTATGTATTTCCCTGTTACTGTGAAACTTGCATGTACAGGCCTGCTAGGGGTGTCATTCCAGCTCTTAGTCACTAGAGGGAGCTAGGGAGCCCTAGTTTATATAAGGCCCAGACAGGGAAAGGAAGGGCAGTTGAGTCTAAAGTTGAGTCAAAAGTTGAGTCTGAAGTTGAGTCTAGAGTTGTGGTTGGAGACTAGACCATGTCAGAGACAAGTCCAGGCCTGAAGCCTGCGGTCCAGGAGAGGGTTTTGCAGTCCCTGTAACCGGGTTCCAGATTCGAGGAGAAGGTTCCCCTCCTGAATTCCCATATGCCGAAACAGGAATACCTCAGTTTCTAGAGGCTGAGGAAGCTGAGAGGGAGACAGAGGCAAAGCGCAGAAAAGCAAGAGGTACTCAAGATAACAGAGGAGGTACTTTATAAAGAGAGAACCAAGGATATACGCCAGAGTTAAGGTATTGGGCCTTGGAGAAGATTTTCTATGTCCCAGGATCAGTCAGGAATAGAGTGCAAGCTCCTGTACTGCAAGTCCTGTGTTTCACACTCTGAAGTCACCTTGCTTAATCTGTATTGCCTGCATCGACCGTATTGAAAAATCAACTGTATGCAAAGGAACTGTGCTTCCGTTAATGTCTCTATATGGAAACTACTAAAGTTGGAGTTTTGTTTTAACATCACGTGGTTCCTCAGTTATTCCTGCTATCAGCAAACGGCGTGCCACCGTTTAATTGGCACTGGCGTCACAGTCCTGTCCTGACCTCAGTATCTGAGGAAAGGGATTTAGGATTAATTATTTCAGAAGACTTAAAGGTGGGATGACAATGTAATAGAGCAGCACGAAATGCCAGCAGAATGCTTGGATGTATAGGGAGAGGTATAAGCAGTAGAAAGAGTGAAGTGCTTATGCCGCTGTACAGAACACTGGTGAGACCTCACTTGGAGTATTGTGCGCAGTACTGGAGGCCATATCTCCAGAAGGATATAGATACTCTAGAGAGAGTTCAGAGAAGAGCTACTAAACTAGTACATGGATTGCAGGATAAAACTTACCAGGAAAGGTTAAAGGACCTTAATATGTATAGCTTGGAAGAAAGAAGAGACAGAGGGGATATGATAGAAACTTTTAAATACATAAAGGGAATCAACTCGGTAAAGGAAGAGAGCATATTTAAAAGAAGAAAAACTACCACAAGAGGACACAGTTTTAAATTAGAGGGGCAAAGGTTTAAAAGTAATATAAGGAAGTATTACTTTACTGAGAGAGTAGTGGATGCATGGAATAGCCTTCCTGCAGAAGTGGTAGCTGCAAATACAGTGAAGGGGTTTAAGCATGCATGGGATAGGCATAAGGCCATCCTTCATATAAGATAGGGCCGGGGGCTATCCATAGTATTCAGTATATTGGGCAGACTAGATGGGCCAAATGGTTCTTATCTGCCGACACATTCTATGTTTCTATGTTTCTATGTTTCTATGTCACGAACATTTTCCTACCATCACCTGCCTATGCAGAGAGTCAGCCGTCTCAGGTTAGTGTCTATTGCACTACTACACCCAGGAACACATTTCTACACACAACTTGAGTACGCTGCACCTCTACACACATTAAATGACTATATAACTATACTAGTATGTGTATGATGTTTTATTTATGTTTCCTTTTTTCTCTGCAGCTCCCATTTTCTAATTGAGTTATATTTGACGGACCACCAGGGGGAGCTCACTGCATAAGGATTTAGATTTTATCTAGTGCTCATTGAAGCCATAAATCTGTATGCAGTGAGCTCCCCTAGTGGTGACTGCAAGTAGACAAAATTTCATAATTTTACATGTTCATGGTGTGAAGGAGAGAAGCAGAAGTATTACAATGGGGTAGCTCTCTCACAATAGGCCCTATAACAGTGGACTGTAGTAAGAGGATTAGACCCCCTATAGGTCTTCCGTTTCACCCCTTCACACTCTCATTGTATAAAATTATGTAATTATTTATAATTACATGAGGGGGAGCTCACTGCATACAGATCTATAACACTCGCAGAGTGTTCAACAGATTGATACATGTATATATGTGTATATATATATATATATATATATATATATATATATATATATATATATAGTTATATATACAGTACAGACCAAAAGTTTGGACACACCTTCTCATTCAAAGAGTTTTCTTTATTTTCATGACTATGAAGGCATCAAAACTATGAATTAACACGTGGAATTATATACATAACAAACAAGTGTGAAACAACTGAAAATATGTCATATTCTAGGTTCTTCAAAGTAGCCACCTTTTGCTTTGATTACTGCTTTGCACACTCTTGGCATTCTCTTGATGAGCTTCAAGAGGTAGTCACCTGAAATGGTCTTCCAACAGTCTTGGAGTTCCCAGAGCACTTGTTGGCCCTTTTGCCTTCACTCTGCGGTCCAGCTCACCCCAAACCATCTCGATTGGGTTCAGGTCCGGTGACTGTGGAGGCCAGGTCATCTGGCGCAGCACACCATCACTCTCCTTCATGGTCAAATAGCCCTTACTTTCAAAGTTTTCCCAATTTTTCGGCTGACTGACTGACCTTAATTTCTTAAAGTAATGATGGCCACTCATTTTTCTTTACTTAGCGGCTTTTTTCTTGCCATAATACAAATTCTAACAGTCTATTCAGTAGGACTATCAGCTGTGTATCCACCTGACTTTTCCTCAACGCAACTGATGGTCCTAACCCCATTTATAAGGCAAGAAATCCCACTTATTAAACCTGACAGGGCACACCTGTGAAGTGAAAACCATTTCAGGGGACTACCTCTTGAAGCTCATCAAGAGAATGCCAAGAGTGTGCAAAGCAGTAATCAAAGCAAAAGGTGGCTACTTTGAAGAACCTAGAATATGACATATTTTCAGTTGTTTCACACTTGTTTGTTATGTATATAATTCCACATGTGTTAATTCATAGTTTTGATGCCTTCAGTGTGAATCTACAATTTTCAGTCATGAAAATAAAGAAAACTCTTTTAATGAGAAGGTGTGTCCAAACTTTTGGTCTGTACTGTATATATATATACAGTGGATATAAAAAGTCTACAGACCCCTGTTAAAATGTCAGGTTTCTGCGCTGTAAAAAAATGAGACAAAGATAAATAATTTGTGAACCTTTTCCACCTTTAATGTGACCTATAAACTGTACAACTCAATTGAAAAACAAACTAAAATCTTTTAGGTAGAGGGAAGAAAAAATATAAAAATAAAATGATATGGTTGCATAAGTGTGCACACCCTTAAACTAATACTTTTTGAAGCACCTTTTGATTTTATAAATCTGTTAGATTGCGAGGGCGTCTCCTGTGCACAGCCCTCTTCAGATCACCCCACAGATTTTCAATCGGATTCAGGTCTGGGCCATTCTAAAACTTTAATCTTCTTCTGGTAAAGCCATTCCTTTGTTGATTTGGATGTATGCTTTGGGTCGTTGTCATGCTGAAAGATGAAGTTCCTCTTCATGTTCAGCTTTCTAGCAGAAGCCTGAAGGTTTTGTGCCAATATTGACTGGTATTTGGAACTGTTCATAATTCCCTCTAGCTTAACTAAGGCCCCAGTTCCAGCTGAAGAAAAACAGCCCCTTGGCATGATGCTGCCACCACCATGCTTTACTGTGGGTATGGTGTTCTTTTGGTGATGTGCAGTGTTGTTTTTGCACCAAATATATCTTTTGGAATTATGGCCAAAAAGTTCAACCTTGGTTGCTTCAGACCATAACACCTTTTCCCACATGCTTTTAGGAGACCTCAGATGTGTTTTTGCAAAATTTAGCCTGGCTTGGATGTTTTTCTTCGTAAGAAAAGGCTTTCGTCTTGCCACTCTACCCCATAGCCCAGACATATGAAGAATATGGGAGATTGTTGTCACATGTACCACACAGCCAGTACTTGCCAGATATTCCTGCAGCTCCTTGAATGTTGCTGTAGGCCTCTTGGTAGCCTCCTAGACCAGTTTTCTTCTCGTCTTTTTATCAATTTTGGAGGGACGTCCAGTTCTTGGTAATGTCACTGTTGTGCCATATTTTCTCAACTTGATGATGACTGTCTTCACTGTGTTCCATGGTATATCTAATGCCTTGGAAATACTTTTGTACCCTTCTCCTGACTGATACCTTTTAACAATGAGATCCCTCTGATGCTTTGGAAGCTCTCTAACCTCTCTAAGACCAACTAGAGCAGCTGACCTTTATCTGGGTTAATCAGAGGCACTTTAAATGATGGCAGGTGTATGCTGACTCCTATTTAACAGGATTTTGAATGTGATTGCTTAATTCTGAACACAGCTACATCCCCAGTTATAAGAGGGTGTGCACACTTATGCAATCACATATTTTTTTGGTTTGTTTTCTTCCCTCCACCTAAAAGATTTCAGTTTGTTTTTCAATTGAGTGGTACAGTTTATAGGTCACATTAACCCCTTAAGGACCAGGCTCATTTTCACCTTAAGGACAAGGCCCTTTTTTGCAAATCTGACCAGTGTCACTTTATGCGGTGATAACTTTAAAACACTTTGACTTATCCAAGCCATTCTGAGATAGTTTTTTCGTCACATATTGTACTTCATGACACTGGTAAAATGGAGTCAAAAAAATTAATTTGCCAAATTTGCAAATTTCCAAGTTTCAATTTCTCTACTTCTATAATACATAGTAATACCTACAAAAATAGTTATTACTTTACATTCTCCACAGAGGTCGCGCTACATTTTTTCTGGAAGAGTAAAAATACTCCTCTTACCATTTTTGAGGAGTATTTTTAGCCGATGAGGAGTACGAAAATAGTTAATACGAAGGCCTACGTAACATTAAGGGTTTGCTATTTATGCAGGGAAACCATTACTAGTATTCTAGAACTGTCGTTCATGCATAAATAGCAAATTTAGACCATTTTTAATTTAGCTGACATCATATACTAAACATAAGACCACTGCCACCTAAACAGTGCCACCAGTTTTTGCTGGTATAGACGTGAACAGTAGACTCCTTATTACAGTCATTCCTCCAACGCCTAAAGCTGGGGACACTGTTACATGAGAGCTTCCCCCTCTGCAGTGATCTCAGATTGTAGTTAACTGCTTTTTGATAGAAAATGGACGTCTTACTATTAAAAACTATTAACTGCCTGAATAAGGTACGTTAAAAATAACTTTATTGTGTTCTTTTATAAAAAAAAATCGGTTCTCCACCAAATCTGGCAATCAGGCTAGTAGTGTGAACTGGTGTATAAAGGATATTTATAAATACTTCCTCCTCAACTCACACCAGAGTGAGTTGAGGAGAAAGTATTTATAAATATCCTTTATACACCAGTTCACACTACTAGCCTGATTGCCAGATTTGGTGGAGAACCGATTTTTTAAATAAAAGAACACAATAAAGTTGTTTTTTAACGTACCTTATTCAGGCAGTTATTAGTGGTCTCAGATTGGATGCTAATGCTACGTAGTCTTAGGGTGGCACAGAGGGCTCTGCAGAGTCAGGGTGGCACAGTATGAGGCTATGTAGGCTTAGGGTGGCACAGAGGGCTCTGCAGAGTCAGGTTGGCACAGTATGAGGCTATGTAGGCTTAGGGTAGCACAGGGCTCTGCAGGGTCAGGGTGGTAGGCTTAGGGTAGCACAGTGTGATAATGTACTGTATGTAGTGCACATAGTGGGATGTAGTGTGATTGTGTACTGTTATACTATTATAGTGTACATAGTGTGATAATGTACTGTATATACTGTTATAGTGTACATAGTGATACAGTATACGGTATATAGTGTGATAGTGTCCTGGACAATAGTGCACATTGTTTAATAGTGTACGGTATATAGTGGGACAGTGATGCTTTTCCTTGGTCACTACTGTCTGTGTGTGAACCCGACCCTAACGCTCATGCAGCCTCCTGTTTCATGGTGCTTGCAGCCTCCTCTCTTCTCCCCTGCTATCTCCAGGATTAGCATTGGCAATGAGAGTAGGGGTATCTGTAAGTCAGTCATGCTGTGACATCTGTGTATCAGCCAGGAGGCATGTGCTGGGCCCCGCACCGGGTACACAGGCACATCACAGTCTGCTGCACCTATAAGCTGCTCCTCCTTTATTTTTATGGCTATGGGACAATAGAAAGACCTGCCCTGAGGGTCTCCCTCCCGTGTCCTCGCTGTCTTGCAGCTGGCGGTCAGACCCAAGTCTGAGGTTGGTGTTGCTTGCTGCTGGTCTCCTGTTGGCGTGTCTAGCGCTGAGACCCTCGCTGACTTCTATAAGCAGGAGTCTGAAGCGCTCAGCCACTTTTCCTTACTGCTAAGCGTGGTAGTGAAGACGGTCCCCTAGACCTTCTATTGAGGCTGTCTTCAGTACCGCACTCAGCAGGGAGGAGAGACGGTGCTCGGCTGAGCGCTGCAGACTCATCACTATAGAGAAAAACAAAAAAATTCCGCCTTTTGGACGTGCTGTCTCCATTTTTTTTTTTTTGACATTTATAGGGAAAAACAAGGCGCTCAGATCCGGGACCCCCACTAAATTTCACTACACAGCAAGGCCACTTACCCCGCCAGTGAGGATCGTGCACCTGCTTCCTTACTTCAGAGCGGTGTGGCATAAGTTCCGGCAGCCCGCTCAAACTGACCAATCACTAAGCTCCTTACTGTAAGGAGCTTTGTTATTGGTTGTTTCAAGCAGCAGCATCGGTGCGCTGCCCTTGCCGTTCACAGCGCTCACTGCGCTGATGAATGGCAGGGAAAAGTCTAAGGTGTATTGGTACGCCTTAGACTTTTTCCAGGGAGTAAAATGGCCTGAACAGGCATCTATGACGCTTGTACAGGCGTTATTGCGACCTCTGATTCTCCATATGTCTACTTCATGTTTGGATCATTTTGGGAATGACATTTTATTTTTTGGGGACGTTACAAGGCTTAGAAGTTTAGAAGCAAATCTTGAAATTTTTCTGAAATTTTCAAAAACCCACTTTTTAAGGACCAGTTCAGGTCTGAAGTCACTTTGTGAGGCTTACATAATAGAAACTACCCAAAAATGACCCCATTCTAGAAACTACACCCCTCAAGCTATTCAAAACTGATTTTACACACGTCGTTAACCCTTTAGGTGTTCCACAAGAGTTAATGGCAAATGGAGATAAAATTTCAAATTTTCCATTTTAATCCATTTTTTTCCAGAAACAAAGCAAGGGTTAACAGCCAAACAAAACTCAATATTTATTGCCCTGATTCTGTAGTTTACAGAAACACCCCATATGTGGTCGTAAACTGCTGTATGACCAAATGGCAGGGTGCACAAGGAAAGGAACGCCATATGGTTTCTGAAAGGCAGGTTTTGATGGCCTTTTTTTTTTACACCATGTCCCATTTGAAGAACCCCTGATGCACCCCTAGAGTAGAAATTCCATAAAAGTGACCACATCTAAGAAACTACACCCCTGATGTCTGTATAATACAGTACAGTACACTATATAGTGTACTGTACTGTATTTTTACTTTACTTAGTCTGATCAGACTTCTGCCTTTAGCAGATGTCTGATCAGCACCATGGAAGCCTGTGATGGCGTCTGGTTGCCATGGTCACCATCACTAGCTGCCACAACAGAGCAGCGGGTGATGGGGAGGGAGGGGGGCCTCCTCCCTCTGTGATCCCGTCAAGAATCGGGGGCTGAAAAGGCACAGCAGCTCCCGATGGGAGAGGGAGGGAGCTCCCTCCCTGTTAACCTCTTCCATACAGCGGTCCCTACGGACCGCGGCATGGAAGGGGTTAAATGGCTGACATCTGTGTGATGATGTCAGCCGTTTCAAGCAGAGTGTCAGCAATGTGCTGACACTCTGCTTTACAAGCTCGGCCATACTGAGAGAGGGGGCAGGCGGATGATCGCGCGCATGCCCGCCCCCGCACCTCCCCCCCCTGCACAGGGGTTAAACATATGAAAAAGCATTTTGAAGTTTCTGATCCCCACGGTCACTGACCGTGGGGATCTGTGCGCGAGACCTCGACGCGCGTTTCACCTCAGCGACTTCGTCAGGAGGTCAGCTGACGAAGCCGCTGAGGTGAAACGCGCGTCGAGGTCTCGCGCTCAGGGTCTGTTATCCATCCATTCACCATGTCTTCAGGTACGTCCTGCGTTTAGTACAGCCTGGCATCCCCATAGGGCACTCCCATATGTATCCATAGTGGGTCCTGTATTCTCAGGTTTATCTTGCCATTTTTTTGAGATCTAGATAGTTACTCTTACTAAGGGTTCACTGTCATATTGGTCAGTGTTGTTGCCTATGTATTTTGGGATGTGTGGGATAGCTCATGGTCAACCAGGTAAGATTTTTTGTACCTATTGCACATAGCCCCATTGTGGCGATTATTTTTGTGTCATTTTGGCTGTCCCAGAGCTAATTCCCCGGTTCATTGGCTTTACGACCCTGTGGCTTAATTTGCACAGGTCGATAGGTGTATGGATTGGTGTTGCATGGCCCTTTGCTTTTCTGTATACTGTATACCATCCTGTTGTTTCCCCATACTTTATAAGGTTATGTATCACGTCTGATATTACAGATAACAGACGTGCGGCGCAGAGAGGAGGGAAGGAGGGTACCCTTTCACTAGGGAGAGGGAGGAGTGGTGACCCCTATCTCACCTAGCACTGGCATCTGGCTGCCCTGACGTCCCTAGACGTGCTGCTCACCCGTACACCGATCACGTGCCTCGTCCCTGGCTTACCCTGAAAGAAGCCCTAGGTAGTGAATAGGGCGATGGGAGCACTAGTCCTTCCCACTGACACCTAGGGTAACAACAGGGAAAGGACAAACAACACTAACACCACATACAATCCCCGAAGGGAGACAACAAATAGGAGACAACAAACAGGAGAGAACCGGAGATCCGACAGCACCAGTTCCAACTGTTCCAACAGCTCCACAGCAACTTCAACTCCACCAGAGGTCAGAATAGAAAATCTGGAAGGAAGGTCTACATCTGGCAACAAGGGAATTAGAAAGGGAGAATATATAGTAGCTGGGAGTGTCTGACAAAGAACAGCCGAAAGGAAAAGCTACCGATTCCTAAATGGGACAAAAAGGATCACAAACCAAAGCAGGAAAACCTGGATCGGAATCCATTCACACAACTAGGTCATGGAGCGATCCCTTGAAACCGAGCGAGTAGCCACACACTGCGACCTTCTGACCCCAGGGACAACAGGGTCAACGATAGGTCGTGACACCCTCGTGACAGTACCCCCCTTTCTACCAGAGGCCACCGGACACTTAGGACCAGGTCTTTCCGGATGAGAAATGTGGAAAGAACTAATTAACCTGCTGGCGTTTACTTCCGATACTGGCCCCCACATTCTTTATTCCGGAGTTTCTTGCCACCTGAAACTCCAAATTGCCATCGACAATAATTGGAGTGGGCGATAACGGTGATGGTTCCGGAGATGCAACATACTTTTTGAGCAACGATTTATGAAATACATTATGAATTTTCAATGTTTGAGGCAGCTCCAGGCAAAATGCCACGGGGTTAATGACAGCGACTATTCTATAGGGACCGATAAACTTAGGACCCAATTTCCAAGGGGGAACCTTTAACTTAATATTTCTAGTCGACAACCACACAGTCATTCACCCCTAGGTCTTGACCTGCCAAACGTTTTTTTATCAGTAATACGTTTATCTGCCTCCCATATTTTTCAAATTGCTTTAAACCTTTCGCCATACAGAAGAGAGTGTTGACGTAAACTATTCTTCCTCAGGGATCTCAGAAGGCTCCCCCTCACTGAAAGTGCAAAATTGAGGATGAAAACCATATGCACCCAAAAATGGTAACTTACCAGTTGATTCTTGACGGCGATTGTTTATAGCAAACTCTGCTAAAGGTAAGTACTGTAAGAGGACCATTCCTCCTGATTTTCAGACACAAAAAACCTAAGGTAAGTCTCTAGGTTTTGGTTGGTGCGTTCGGTCTGGCTGTTTAACTGTGGATGGAAGGTTGAGAAGAAGGACAAATGTACCCCAAGACGAGAACAAAAAGCTCTCCAAAATTTAGAAATAAACTGGGTTCGCCGATCCGAAACAACATCGGAAGTTTCACTGATAAAAACCTGAGCCAGGGTTTTAGCATTTGGCAACGCGAGTAAGGCAATGAAATGCACCATTTTACAGAACCTGTCTACTACTACTACTAGGATAACAGTTTTACCCGCAGATACAGGTAGGTCAGTAATAAAATCCATCGACAGGTGTGTCCACGGTCTGTTGGGAATGACCAGTGGCAAAAGAGACCCCGCCTGACGAGTATGAGTGACTTTAGCGCCTGCACAGGTTGTACAGGTAGACACAAAATCAATTACATCCTGGTGCAACCTTGGCCACCAAAAACTACGAGACAATAGCTCCGAGATTGTCCTACTACCTGGGTGACCAGCGAGTGCAGAATTATGATGTTCTTTTAATATTTCAAGGCACAAATTCTAGGGCACAAACAACTTTCCTGGGGGACAGGAGACCGGGGCATCCCCCTGAGCCTTCAACACCATCCCCTCCAGGTCTGAGTGTAACGCAGAGACAACCACCCCCTTTTGAAAAATCGGCACCAGATCGTCAACATCACCCCCAACACACAGGAGAGAACAAACAGGAGAGAACCGGAGATCCGAAAGCACCAGTTCCAACTGTTCCAACAGCTCCACAGTAACTCCAACTCCACCAGAGGTCAGAATAGAAGATCTGGAAGGAAGGTCTATATCTGGCAACAAGGGAAGTAGAAAGGGAGAATATATAGTAGCTCGGAGTGGCTGACAGAGAACAGCTGAAAGGAAAAGCTACCATGGAATCTGCACCAGAAAACCAAGACTGACCCTCAGGAGTGTTCTGCAGATTTTTAGTTTGTCATTTCATGGATGTGAACGTGAATTAGCCCAATTCAATGAGGCTAACCTGTGCATTGACAACTGCCACCATTTCCATGCCCAGCAGAGGCATTTTTTTTTCCAGTAGTGTGCTGCATGTTGTGCAAACTAGAGTGCGGAGTCCTCATTGGAAACGATGGGTAGCAGATTCTGTACGGATCCTATGCACATTTTGGCACAAACTACACGCATAACGTTTTGAGGACAAAATACTATGTGAACATATCCTAACACAGAGTTATAAGCCATTCATGGTCTATGGATAACAATCAAGAGACAAAATGGTAATAGGCTTCACGAGTGTGAAAAAATATTTATATATATATTGTGACACAGTGGGGGGTTGTGTCTGGCAAGGCAGGCATTTTCCTCCCAACATGTGCGGCTGAGCTGGTTTCCAGCCAGGTGAGGTCAAATACCGGACCGGAGTTTAAAGGGGTTGTCCGGGTTCAGAGGTGAACCCGGACATACTTCAATTTTCACCCAGGCAGCCCCCCTGAGTTCATGCTCCGATGCTCTCCTTTGCCCTGCGCTAAAACGCGCAGGGAAAAGGCATTTTCAGGAGTTCCGGTGACGATCCGGGCTCTCCATGGGGCTGCCAGTAAAGGCTTAGGGCAGCGCTAAAGCATGCCCATCAGAGCCGGTGGCGGAAGCCTCCTCCCGGCAGTGTGTTATTGTAAACAAAAGAGCTTGTGCCCTGCGCTATCTAGCGCAGGGCAAGGGAGCGCATCGAAGCATGAGATGCTCCGATGCTAACTTAAGGGGGGCTGCCTGGGTGAAAATATGGCTTTTGCCGTGCTGGAGGGCTGAGATCCGCATGCTGGGGAAACAGGCCCCCTAAAGCCTGCTGTGGACTACTGGAGGCAGAAATGCCAGCAAGGTGACTTGTGTTATATGACTTGTGTTATATGAACTTTCCATTGTGTGTGAATTAACACCAAGATTGCAAAGTCATGTGCTTTTTTTGTGCAATTGCCTCAAGTGTGAATAAACACTGACGTTTTAGTTAAGAACTTGTATTTTGTCTCTGTACTGCGCCCGCTTACCCTATCTACCAGAGCGAAACCCACAATTGGTGGAGGATGCGGGCAACAGTGAGGCTGGCGTGAACGCTGATATTTTTGGTTTCTGCATTTCTCAGGCACGGTTGTATGTCGTACATTAAACCAGCTGTATTACAACCAGTGCCCCACGACAAAATGGAGGCTGTTGTGAAGGCCCTCATGGAGGCTAATCTGCAGCAGCGAGAGACAAACCTGCAGCAACGCGAGGCTAATAAGCAACAGCAGGAGACTAACCAGTTGCTGCTACAACACATGATGGCTTTGCAGACACAGAAGCAACCCCGAGCGTCCACAATGCCCGGAAAGCAGTCTGTGCCGCAATTCCTAAGATGACCCCCGCAGACGACATCGAAAGCTACCTGGCGATGTACGAGAAAGTGGCCATCCGATTCCGAGCGGGTGTATTTCAACTTGCCGGACAATCAAGCGGCCGACTACCAAAAAGTAAATGGTGATATTTTGGCAAGACTGGGGGTAAATGTGTTGGTCCGGGCCCAGCGGGTACATCAGTGGGGGTTTAAGCCGGCTGAGCCTGCAAGGATTATTATGTTAAGTATTATGACTTACTCAGGGGCAGATTAAGTGCATGATAGGCCCGGGCTGTCTACCCAACTCGCTACCACCCCCTCCATTTTAGTTTTAGTTTTTTTTCTGTATGAAGAGGCTGCGGTGCTTCGTAAGCGCCAAAGTCTCTTCCTAGGCCATATGACATTGTTCACATGGTCTAGGTGCAGCTCTGTCTCATCTGAGTGATTGGCTCTGATCTGTAATACCAAGCGCAGTGCTATCAAATGGACAGAGCTGTGCTTGGTAAGGAGCAAAGGTGCTGTGGCGCTTACTTTAACATCGCGGTCTCCTCAAACAGTTGATTGGTGGGGGTGCCAGGAGTCGGACCCCCACCATCTCATAACTCTCTGAGTACATATTTCATAGATGTTACCTGCAGTCCTATGTAACACCCCACATAACACAGTGAACTATTGTGTTATGTGGGGTGTGACATAGGACTACATGGAACATCTACTACATTATCTGCACACAGAAAGTTATCACTGTTATCTGTGCTGTTACATAGGACTGCAGGTGACACATTTTAATTTTAGTTGCCAAATTTAAAATACATACGATTATGATAAAAAAAAAGACTTGGAGGAGAAGATGAGATGCAGGTCAGAGTAGTGAGCTAGCTCTACATATAGGGGAATACAACATCACATACCTGTTACATCCAGTGACATCTCCTGTCATGTAGATCTTCTCTTTCCTCTTCTCCTCCGTTTGACCCAGACCGACATGACAAATTCTTTAAGCCACATCTCGTCTCTACAGAGTTTGTTACACAGACACGTAAGATTTCTCATAATTGGGGTCATTTATCAAACTGGTGTAAATTACAACTGGCTTAGGTGCCCATAGAAACCAATCAGATTCCACCTTTCATTTTCCAAAGGAGCTGTGAAAAATGAAAGGTGGAATCTGTTGCTATGGGTAACTAACCCAGTTCTACTTTACACCAGTTTGATAAATTACCGCAAAGGTCCCTATAGTGTCTACAGCAATTATAATGTCCCCTAGAGTACCCCCAGTAATAATAACACCCTATATTGTGCTCCAGGTAATAATGCCTGTATAGTGTCCCCTAATAGAAATGCCCCCACACTACCCCCATATAGTAATTTCCCTCACACTACCCCCATATAGTAATTTCCCCCACACTGCTCCATATAGTAATTTCCCCCACACTTCCCCCATATAGTAATTTCCCCCACACTACCCCCATACTACCCCCATATAGTAATTTCCCCCACACTACCCCCATATAGTAATTTCCCCCACACTACCCCCATATAGTAATTTCCCCCACACTGCTTCATATAGTAATTTACCCCACACTGCTCCATATAGTAATTTCCCACACACTGCCCCCATATAGTAATTTCCCCCACACTGCTCCATATAGTAATTTCCCCCACACTACCCCCATATAGTAATTTACCCCACACTGCTCCATATAGTAATTTCCCCCACACTATCCCCATATAGTAATTTCCCCCACACTATCCCCATATAGTAATTTCCCCCACACTGCTCCATATAGTAATTTCCCCCACACTACACCATATAGTAATTTCCCCCACACTGCTCCATATAGTAATTTCCCCCCACACTGCTCCATATAGTAATTTCCCCCACACTACCCCCATATAGTAATTTCCCCCACACTGCTCCATATAGTAATTTACCCCACACTGCTCCATATAGTAATTTCCCCCACACTATCCCCATATAGTAATTTCCCCCACACTGCTCCATATAGTAATTTCCCCCACACTGCTCCATATAGTAATTTCCCCCCACACTGCTCCATATAGTAATTTCCCCCACACTATCCCCATATAGTAATTTCACCCACACTGCTCCATATAGTAATTTCCCCCACACTACCCCCATATAGTAATTTCCCCCACACTGCCCCATACAGTAATTTCCCTCACACTGCCCCCATATAGTAATTTCCCCCTCACTGCCCCATATAGTAATTTCCCCCACACTGCACTCCCATGAAATAATTTGCCCCTGCTCTGGCGCCCATAAAGTAATTTGCCCCCACGCTGCACCCCCTGAAGTAATTTACCCCCACACTGTCCCCATGAAGTAATTTGCCCCCACGCTGCACCCCCTGAAGTAATTTACCCCCACACTGTCCCCATGAAGTAATTTGCCCCCACACTGCCCCCATGAAGTAATTTGCCCCCACACTGCACCCCCTGAAGTAATTTGCCCCCACACTGCCCACCATGAAGAATTTACCCCCACACATTTCCCTCCATGAAGTAATTTGCTCCCAAGTAATAATCTGCCCCACATGAAGTGATTTTCCCCCATTTAATAATCTGCCCCCCCGAACTGAATTGCTACCACACTGCCCCATGTCCTCCTCCTCTGCCCCCCCCCCCCCCCCAAAGTTGGCACACACAGAAACAAACAAAAAATTATTAAAAGCTATACTTACCTGTGTCCGGCATGGTGAGGCAGGCGGCATTCTTCATTGTTCTACGTCCCTCCCGGCACAGGCGCGCGATGACGTCATTACGCACGCCTGCGCCGGGATTTCACTACCGCATAGGCCTCAGGCCTGATAGGATGTCCGTAGCGGTGGGGCAGGGAACTATTCGCTCCCGTGCCCCGCCGCAGTATGTGGGTGTTCGTGTCGGCGTTGGGCCCCCCAGGGATGCTGGGCCCGGGGCTACCGACCCGAACGACCCTATTATAATCCGCCACTGGACTTACTCCACCTCTTGCAAAAGTGGCTACAGCCTGATGTGCTGAGTCCCACGGCTATGCTGGATAGACTATTGGCTGATATGTTCTGGAGGGCTCTGCCAGCCCCACTCCAGCACTGGATCGGCCAGGTGTCTGCTGGCAATGCCCTAGGGGGTGGACCTGGTGGAGCTCTATGAGGCTACTAAGACTGTTACAGGGAGTTCTTTTGGGAGGGGGCAGTCAAACCCCGAAAATCTACATCGCAGACCCGTGACTTGTACCAACCAAACCCACCCGGGGTGTACCCTCTGCGGACCTGGATCCGATAGTCTGCTGGCGGTGTCAGGAGTCGGGCCATGTCAGAGCTGACTGTCCCCATCAGGTGAAACCCATGGATACTAACTATGGCTACAGTCTCTATATGCCAGGAAGCTGTGTGCAGCAGCTACCCCAAAAACTCTAAACCACATGTGCCAGGTGGAGGTAGGAGACACTCCAGCGGAGACTCTGCTGGACTTAGGGAGTCTGGTCCAGTAAGGGCTCCCCTGGTACGGTCAGCGGAGTATACTGGCCAAAAAGTTGGTGTCATGTGCATCCATGGAGACTTAAAAGACTATTCCACTGCCCTGGTGTCTCTAACCACAGGGGCTGGCAGATGGACTCACGAAGTGGCAGTTGCCCCAAATTTACACTACGAACCTATAATAGGGAGAGACTTCCCGGGCTTCCCGGCACTGTGGCCTGCTAGGAGAGTGACTGATACCCATGAGACAGGGGTAACCCTAGCAGAGTGGCCCGGCTCAGGGGGGAGACCAGAACCTTGGGAACTTGAGACTGAAGGGCCAGCGGAAGGGGTGACCGCCACTTCGGTGGAAAAGGGGGAGACAACCCATCTAAGTGTGATGGTGGGAGACGTGGAGGACTTGCCGCCTGAATTGGCAGACCTCAATGTCACCGGGGATAATTTTGGTACCACCCAATGCCGGGACCCAACCCTATCCTGCGCCTGGGAAAATGTGTTAATAGTAGATGGTGAACCACAACAACGTAGGACGGAGTCATTGTTTCCCTATTTTTGTAGTTCACCAGGATATGTTGTATCGGGTAAACCAACTACGGGGTGAGCCTATTGAACAGTTGGTGGTCCCCAAGGCTTATCGCAAGCTTGTGTTAGATCTAGCCCACCAACACGTTCTCTGGGGTCACCTGGGGCTGCAGAAAACTAAAGATCATATTCTACAGCAGTTTTACTGGCCCAGCATATTCAAAGAAGTGGAAGAGTTTTGTAAGTCTTGCCCGACCTGCCAGATAACTAGCCCCCAGACACATTTCCGTAGTCCCCTAGTACCTCTCCCGATTATCAAAGTACCGTTTGACCGAATAGCTATGGACCTCATAGGCCCAGTACCGAAGTTCGCCAGAGGGCATCAACACATCTTAGTCATTCTAGACTACCCCACTCAGTACCTGGAGCCACTGCAACATACCTCGGCCAAACTCATAGCTAAGGAGTTAATGGAGATGTTTTCCCGAGTAGGACTACCTAAAGAGATTCTGACCGACCAAGGGTCCCCTTTTATTTCCAAGGTGATGAGGGAACTCTGTAAGTTGCTGCACATAAAACAACTACGGACATCCGTTCACCATCCGCAAACGGACAGTCTGGTAGAACGGTTTAACCAAACATTAAAAAATATGTTGAAAAAGGTAGTGTCTAAAGATGGGAAGGACTGGGACCTCCTTCTGCCCTATCTCATGTTCACAGTGCGAGAGGTACCCCAGGCCTCTACTGGGTTCTCGCCATTCGAACTGCTATATGGTAGACACCCTCGCGGTCTCTTGGACGTGGTCAAAGAGGCGTGGGAACAACAACCCACTCCACATAAAAGTGTCATTGAGTACGTTACCCAGATGCAAGATCGGATAGAGACAGTGTTGCCTCTTGTTAGGGAGCATATGGAGGCAGCTCAGCGAGCCCAGAGTAGGGTCTATAATCGGCAGGCTCGGGTCCGGAACTTTAACCCAGGTGATCAGGTTTTGGTTCTGGTGCTGACCGTGGACAGTAAGTTCCTGGCTAGGTGGCAGGGGCCCTACGAGGAACTCGAGAAAATTGGAGATGTAAACTACAAGGTACACCAGCCAGGGCGGCGAAATCCGGAGCAGGTTTACCATGTGAATTTACTCAAACCGTGGAAAAATAGGAAAACCTGTACAAAAGACAGCCCGCGGCCGGGTTTTCTAGGAAAAGAGGTACCAGCCCCTCTGTCTGATGCAAGAGAGGCAGCTGCCACAGTAAAAATTGCTGACAGCTTCTCCTCTAAACAGACTCAGGAGGCCAAGGAGTTCATTAGTCGGAACACGGATGTGTTCTCAGACCTCCCTGGATGCACTTCCTTAATCCAGCATGACATTGCAAAAGTCAGATTAAAACCATACCGGGTACCCGAGGCTCGGCGACAAGCAATATCGAAGGAAGTGCAGCTAATGTTGCAGCTAGACGTCATTGGGGTGTCAAAAAGTGAGTGGGCCAGTCCTATAGTATTGATACCCAAGCCGGACGGGATGTTGCGGTTTTGTAACGACTTTTGAAAACTTAACGATGTTTCCAAATTTGATTCGTATCCCATGCCCCGGGTGAATGAGCTCATCGAGAGGTTAGGACAAGCCCGGTATTTTTCTGTTTTGGACCTCACCAAAGGGTACTGGCAGGTGCCTTTAACGGACGCTGCCAAAGAGAAAACTGCCTTCATCACGCCTGAGGGGCTGTATCAATACAAGGTCCTGCCCTTTGGTCTGCATGGCGCCCCCGCCACTTTTCAGCGACTAATGGACATTGTGCTTCGTCCACATCGTCAGTATGCTTTGGTTTACCTGGACGATATTGTCATCCACAGTACCGACTGGGAAAGTCACCTACCCAAAGTGCAGGCTGTAGTGGACTCCTTTCGGAAAGATGGCCTAACCACTAACCCAAAAAAACGTGCGATAGGGTTAGAAGAGACTAAGTACCTGGGGTATGTCATTGGGCGCGGAGTCATCAAACCCCAAGTGAACAAAATAGAGGCGATACGGAATTGGCCCCGACCTGTCACCACTAGGCAAATAAAGTCATTCCTGGGAATAGTGGGCTATTACATGAGGTTTGTTCCCCACTTTGCTACTCTAGCCGCGCTCTTGACAGGGCTCTTGAAGGGACGAAAATCAGTGATGGTTCACTGGCATGATCGGGCGGAAGAGGCTTTTGTTGCTTTGAAGTTGGCCCTGTGTGGGTCACCGGTTTTGGTGACGCCCGACTTCAAGAGGGAGTTTGTGGTACAAACGGATGCCTCTGAAGTAGGCCTTGGTGCTGTACTGTCTCAGGAAGTCAACAGGGAGGAGCATCCCATTGTCTTCCTAAGCTGCAAGCTCACCCCAGCCGAAACTAGTTACAGTATAGTGGAGAGAGTGCCTGGCTATCAAGTGGGCACTCGAGTCTCTCCGCTACTATTTGTTGGGGAGAAAGTTCCGCCTGGTGACCGACCACTCCCCTCTCAAGTGGATGAGCCAGACCAAAGACAGGAATGCCCGGGTCACCAGATGGTTTTAAAAAAATTAGAGGCCATGGGTTTATGGACAAGAGTTTTCTAAAAACTATATTTTCTCTATTCTTGGAAAAGTTTTTTTTACCATGCCATGTTGATTAAAAATCCACCCTCACAGAGGCACCTGCAACTCAAAATCTACCATAGTAGTGTATGATAAAACAATGCTGCCTACAGCGACCACTAGGGGGAGCCAAATACATAAGTATTCATACACCCCTTAGTATTGAAGTATTGAAATTAATGGGAACTGTGTAAATCTATCCTCAGTGAATTCCCCCTAGTGGGGCTGCAGAGAGTGGGAAACTGCAAAATGTCATCAGTCTGAGCAGCCTGACAGGAACACTCTGCACTGTAACTTTTCCCCTCTCTCTCACCCTCCCACTCAGCTCTGCAGCAGGATGTAACCCACCCTGTTTATACAGTATATTAGGATGTGTAACTGGTAGCAATGTTTAATAATTCACAGAGAATCAGGACTGTTGTTTGCCTGACTCTCCTGCATGCCAAACTTGCAAAGGTTATATGATTTCTAGGATTCGACTATCCCAGTAGACTGAGTTATAAAGCAAAATCAGTATTGCTTAGATGATTTGCATACTCCTTTAGGTTTATTTAAATGAGGAAAAATGGTGAACGATTCTCTTTTAATAGAACCTTAGGTAGTGAGAAATACATCCATTTAATATAGATACAAATGATTACAATATATTGAATATTTTTTCTATGTGAACTTAAAGGGAACGGAACTTTTATTTAATTTTACAAAATACAAGAAATGTACTGACCATTAGAGCATCCACAAGAGGTTGGCATAAAGTCACACAAAGACTGGTTACTGACAAATCTGTTCTTCTCAAAAAAGATTGGTTAGTGGGAACCGTGCCTCGATGCAAACAACTTTCAGAAGACCTCAGAAGATTATAGAAACGAATGTTGCTATAAAAGGCTCTGAAACCATTGCTAAAGACCTGGGTGTACACCAATCCGTGATTAGACACATTTAATACAAATGGAGAAAATTAGAACTGTTGCTGCTCTAACTAGAAGTGGGCATCCTGCTAAGATAACTCCAAGTGCACAATAGGCAGTCCTGAAAGAGGTGAGAAAGAACCCAAAGGTAACAATGAAAGTCCTACAGAAAATGCACAAGCTGCAAATTGGTCACTATTAGGAAAATAATGAACAAGAATGGTGTTCATGGAAGGACACCACAAAGGAAGTAGCTACTGTACAAAAAATAAATACTTTTTTTTGGCCCTTCTGAAGTTTTCCCAAGACCAGCTGGATGTCCCAGAGTGGACCTTTTTAGCTCAAAGGCACAACCAGGGGCGTACGTAGCTATAGGGGGTGCAGAGGTAGCAGTCACTACCGGGCCCAGGAGCCTGAGGGGGCCCAAAGACCCTTGTGCCACATAAGAAAACCAGTATTATAGAAAGTGCATGCCGGTCAAGTAAGGGTACTTTAACACTAGCATTTTTGTTTTCCGGTATTGAGTTCCGTCACAGGGGCTCAATACCGTTCAAAAACAATCAGTTTTATCCTAATGCATTCTGAATGGAGAGCATTCTGTTCAGGATGCATCAGTTCAGTCCCTCTCACGTTTTTTGGCCGGAGAAAATACTGCAGCATGCTGAAGTTTTTTCTGTGGCCAAAAATCGCCGTATCCGGCATGATTTTCATTGAACTACGTTAATGCCGGATCCGGCCCCAAGTGTTCCGGAAAAACGGAAGCCGGTTTTGCGGTCTGCACTTGCGCAGACCTTTAAAAATGTGAAAAAGATAAATACTGGATCCGTTTTTGCAGATGACAACCGGAAAGACGGATCCGGTATTGCAATGCATTTGTCAGATGAATCCGCATCCGGATCCGTCTGACAAATGCATCCGTTTGTGTCCGAATTGCCGGAATTTGGCATGGGGGGTTGCGGTTTCAATTTTTGCCTCAGGCATCACAAAGGCTATGTGCTTCCCTGCCCCCGGCCACAAAGGACTGAGGGAAGGGGGGCCGAAGCTGGACTCTTGAACCAGGGCCCATGAGCCTTTAGCTACGCCCCTGCGCACAACGCTATGCATGGAGTAAAAAGAACACTGCACGCCAACACCAAACTTTGTGCGATTTGTGTTCATGGTGGAGGGAGCATCATGGTTTTGGGCTGCTTTGCTGTCTCAGGGCATGGTCACTGAGGAATTAATTCTATAGTGTGTGGTATTGTGACTAGTGATGGTTGCAGTAAAGTCCCGGGGAAGCATGAAAAAGGGGTGTTTGCACCAGGAGCGTGTCACCAAGGGGCCCGGCCTTGGTGGAGTAAAGGCCTTAGATATAGGTGGCCACCAAGTTAGTTCGTGGACACCAAGACAGTTAGCTTAGCTGGCTCCAGCTAGTCCGGGGCGGGCTTTTACTGGGAACAGCCAATGTGTTGGGTGGGTGTCTGTTCCCCATGCTCCAGTCCAGGATTTTGGAATATGCCCATGTCCAGGGATGGTATTTGGTCTTGTTGCTGGACTTGGGTGTGGCTCCCACTCTGAGGAAGGAGACAGAGTTTTTGTGAAACACAATCCTGCTGGAGGCTCTGGAACAGTGGTCTCAGCTAGGCTGGCTGAGGGGCCATGTGGCTAGGTGCTAGCCGGATTGTTGGGGGATGCCGTGACGCTTGGGCGCAAGTGGTCACAAGGCCAGAGTCGGGAAGACTACTGGGCCACACTGTCACGGCGGACGTGCACTCAGACTAACAGATAAACCACCAACCAGGCTCTAGGTGAGAGGCAGGGGAAGGGTTACCTCCTAGCTAATCCCTGACCTCTCTCCCTGCACTGCTCAGCCCACATGCAGATCTTGGTGGTAGGTATGATGTGTCCCCGTGCCTGGGCTGAAACACCCTAAATTCCCTGAGATGGTGAAGAGGGGAAATAGGAGCAGCCTGCTCGCACAGAACCTGGATGGGCGAGATGACACAAAACAATCAAACTTGAAACCACACTTATCTTTCTGAGCTGGAACAGACAACCTTCCTTCCTAGCTTCCAAGACCAAAGTGATTCCTATAATCCGCTCAGAGCACTGGGCTGGAGTGCTATTTAAACTAATGACCCCACCCAGTGCACCTGATGAGAGGCGGATCCAGCACGGCTCCAAAACAAAACACTAAACTCGTGCTGCTATTCTGGCCGCCCTCCGCACATAGTCAGGGCGGGGCATGACACACACTCCCCTATAAAGGCACTGGACTTTAGACCGTGTGTGAACAGTGCTCTGTACAACCAGGAGGCTGATGGACATTAGGCTGGGAAAGCCGCAAGTTATGACCGTGTGTGAACGGTGCTTTAGGTGAGTCGGGTTATGTTATGTTTAGTTAGAGCCCAGCCGGGCAGGTGTTTATTTTGTATCATTTATATTTGGTTTGCTGAGGTGCCAAATAAAGCGATGTTTGGACCTGAAACTTGGTGTCTGGCAAAGATACTTGTGTGAATGAGCCCCGGAGAAGAGCTAACCCCCCACAGGTGACAGCAGTCCATGGCCTCAAGCTGAAGAGTCATTGGGTGATGTAACAAGACAATTACCCAAAGCACACAAGTAAATCAACTAAAGAATGGTTGAAAAAGAACATGTGTTTTAAGATGGCCAAATCAAAGTCCTGACCTTAAAGGGTTTGTCCGGGCTAAAGAAATTATGTTCAGGATAGGTCTTCAATATCAGAAAAGTGGGGGTGCAACACCAGGAACCCCCCAGGATCAGCTGTTTCGGGCAGCCATGGCACCGGACACTGTACAATCTACGAATAAGCGCAAAAGATGCTTTTCTATCGAGTCTAACGAGAAAGCAATTACAGGGTACAGTAGAAGCTGCACGCCCATATGCCTGGAGTATAGCAGCACTACGAATGTGAAACAGGACGCTGCACGGTGGGCGTGCAGTACTGTAAATATACAAGCCTCCGGGGCTGTTCTGGCCATGACGCGGCCACGAAACACCGCTGTTTAAATAGATTAAACCACGCCTACTGGGCAGGGCTAGACAGGCGGGGAGCAATTAACTCGAAAGGAGTAGTATGTACTCTCGCCTCTAATACACAGCGATGTGCTACAGTAGGTAAATGTTATATAGGCATCTTATAGTTTATAAAACACAAATGCAATAGCACTCTGCAACCAGCACTCTGCCCTGCCTCTATGCTGGATGTTGAATGAGGCATTGGTGTCACGAGTTGGAGGTCCCAGGAGAGACCACCGCGTCGTCAAGCAATAAACGGAAATCAGGTACAGACACATAAGAGTTTATTGCACAAACAAAAACATGAAAGGCAGCACAGAGAAAACATGAGCTCTATGTACCGTCAGCACAGTGGGAGAAGACCCCCACTGCGCCACTGTCTAGTAATACTCCAGAGGGGCGTGACTAAGCAACTCCTGGTGTTCACTAGAGCCCTAGATGGTAGGGTTAGACTTTGCCGCAGGAAGTTGCCAGGGTCCACTCTGGAGCGTGAACTAGATAGTGACAGCAGGAACAAATGGACAACAGGTACCAGAAGGTACCGACGGCACATAGGCAAACATGACAGACAGGCAAATACAAAACAGGGCAACTAATAATACAAGCAGGAGTTCACGCAAGGGAGCAGGAGTGGCAATGAGCAGAGAAGGACTTGCTCCACCAGAGGTAAACTGCGTGGCCTTGCGCATATGCCACTCTGCTGCAAACGCTTGCTGAACACAGACATCAGAATAAACACAAAGTAACTAAAACATAACTGGCAGAACAGATAACAGAAAGACAGGAAAGAGGACATCAGTTAGGACGGGAGAGAGGACGACAAATGAACAAGTAGGGAAACCCACAGAGCACAGACAGACACGGATCCCATGGGTCAGCAGCATGGGAGAGAGAGTACAAACCAGGAGCAGGACAAGACAACACACACCAGGAGAGCTGACACAGAACTGAGGAAACCTCAGCCTTATATACAGGTTCCATGGGTGCAGCAGAGAGGCCACACCCATGGAGCAGACAGAGGATTAACTCCTAATAGGAACACAGGGGAGTTAACCCATACAGAACCACAAATGACACACAGAAACAGAACTTCAGCGAGGAGCACCGAACGAGCAAGAACGGAAGGTCACAGCCAGAGATAGTGGCTGTGACACTCCCACCCCTCAAAGCCCCCCCCCCCCTCTCCTCCCAAACAGAAAGGGGAAGAAGGCAAGGGGACAGAAATCAGGCAAGGGGACAGAAATCAAAGGGGTGACAAGGTACAAGGGCAGGAACACATACGACGACCGCAACCAGCCCAACCCCTGAAAACCAGCCTACACGGAGGGTTCGCAGCCAGTACGCCAGAGGAAGATAGCCAGCCAACACGGCATACACGTCAAGTGAACCGCACCAAGAAGTTACCTCCCCCTCCACTCTCCCTCTGGAGAATGACATGTCTGCCAAGAACTAATTGGCCAGACATGCAGACACCCCCTTCCGGAGGATTGGGGCCAGGACCAGGAACCAGACAGGAAATGAAAATCAGAATCAAAGGGGTACAGAGGTACACAAGCAGAACACATAAGACGACCGCAGCCAGCACGCAGCCCCTAGCAACCAGCCTACACGGTAAACGCAGCCAGTACGCCAAGAGGCATGCAGCCAGCCTACACGGCCACAAAAGTCATGGTAAACTGCAGTGTGCTAACACCTCCCCCTCCACTCTCCCTCCGGAGAATGGCATGTCTGCCAAGAACTGATTGGTCAGACATGCTGACACCCCCTTCCGGAGGCCCAGGAGCAGATACCTGCGCCGACAACGGAAAACACGGCCGTAGGCAGAACTGCAACCAAAAAAGGTTAAACCGGACATCACCCCTGGCAACCAGCATACACGGAGAACACCGCATCCAGTACACCAAGGCAACCAAATCCGATACCAAAAAGGCACCATAAAGAGGGAAATACAGAATGCACACACACCACAGATAGCAGAAAACAGAACAAAAAAAAACTCTGTGAAAGTTTACTTGTTCATTCTGTCACGAGTTGGAGGTCCCAGGAGAGACCACCGCGTCGTCAAGCAATAAACGGAAATCAGGTACAGACACATAAGAGTTTATTGCACAAACAAAAACATGAAAGGCAGCACAGAGAAAACATGAGCTCTATGTACCGTCAGCACAGTGGGAGAAACCCCCCACTGCGCCACTGTCTAGTAATACTCCAGAGGGGCGTGACTAAGCAACTCCTGGTGTTCACTAGAGCCCTAGATGGTAGGGTTAGACTTTGCCGCAGGAAGTTGCCAGGGTCCACTCTGGAGCGTGAACTAGATAGTGACAGCAGGAACAAATGGACAACAGGTACCAGAAGGTACCGACGGCACATAGGCAAACATGACAGACAGGCAAATACAAAACAGGGCAACTAATAATACAAGCAGGAGTTCACGCAAGGGAGCAGGAGTGGCAATGAGCAGAGAAGGACTTGCTCCACCAGAGGTAAACTGCGTGGCCTTGCGCATATGCCACTCTGCTGCAAAGGCTTGCTGAACACAGACATCAGAATAAACACAAAGTAACTAAAACATAACTGGCAGAACAGATAACAGAAAGACAGGAAAGAGGACATCAGTTAGGACGGGAGAGAGGACGACAAATGAACAAGTAGGGAAACCCACAGAGCACAGACAGACAGACACAGTTCCCATGGGTCAGCAGCATGGGAGAGAGAGTACAAACCAGGAGCAGGACAAGACAACACACACCAGGAGAGCTGACACAGAACTGAGGAAACCTCAGCCTTATATACAGGTTCCATGGGTGCAGCAGAGAGGCCACACCCATGGAGCAGACAGAGGATTAACTCCTAATAGGAACACAGGGGAGTTAACCCATACAGAACCACAAATGACACACAGAAACAGAACTTCAGCGAGGAGCGCCGAACGAGCAAGAACGGAAGGTCACAGCCAGAGATAGTGGCTATGACAATTGGTGTACATTTTGGCCAAAGCGTAATAAGCCACTCACCACGTCAAGGTCGCCTCTATGAGTGGTCCCTAACACTAGTTCCTACCTGTTTATGGGCCATGATAGCCACACAAAGTCCAGGGAGCGCAGGTACAGCATGCACGCCAGGCACACTCTGCTTTTAACCCCCATCCAGCATAGAGGCAGGGCAGAGTGCTGGTTGCAGAGTGCTATTGCATTTGTGTTTTTGCGTTTGTATGTGTATTTCACCATAGCGATGTGCACCTGCATACAGGGTTGTGCTGACTGAATCCCCCACATTTTTCCTTTGCAGTATATATTGGAGGCGTGGCGATCTCCATCCAGTCATGCACACCTGACCAATTAGTCTGCCCTGGAGGCTGGTTTTAAAGTCAGTATAAAACTGAGTCTACTTTTACAGCGCCTACCAGTAGCCATTTGGCTCCAGGAGAAGTATATAGTGGGCTCAGCATGCATGTTGGTACTTGTATCCCTGGATCCGATGAAAGCTGTCACGGCACCGGACGGAGTTAAAAGCAGAGTGTGCCTGGCGTGCATGCTGTACCTGCACTCCCTGGACTTTGTGTGGCTATCATGGCCCATAAACAGGTAGGAACTAGTGTTAGGGACCACTCATAGAGGCGACCTTGACGTGGTGAGTGGCTTATTACGCTTTGGCCAAAATGTACACCAATGCCTCATTCAACATCCAGCATAGAGGCAGGGCAGAGTGCTGGTTGCAGAGTGCTATTGCATTTGTGTTTTTGCATTTGTATGTGTATTTCGCCATAGCGATGTGCACCTGCATACAGGGTTGTGCTGACTGAATCCCCCACATTTTATCTTATAGTTTATGCCTATGGGGACATGAATACATGAATCTCGTAATAATAAGAATCTGTAATTTCTCATCAAAGGCACACATACTGATTATCTGTGATATATCACATCACATACATCGCCTCTCCAATTATAAAGAAGCCATGTATGCAATTTCTGTAATTGCAGACAATTACAGAAATACAAAATGCCACACCATAACCCTAAGGAAGGGTAAATGTGCCCCAGCACTGGCATTACAGATTTAATATGTCCTGGTAATCTCCTACCAGTCTCTTAAATTCTCTTTTTGTCTTACCTACATATTGTTTTTGACACACACACATGTAGCCAAGTACACCACCCCTGTCATTTAACAATTAAAAAACTACCCAATGTCGTATTTCCGTCCAGTGGCAGTACTGTAATTGTGTTGCCTTTTTCAATTACCTTACAGGCAACACAATTGCCACATTTGAAAGTCCCTGGCGGTTTATTTGTTAGCCAAGTTGATTTAATGGGGGAATTGTACATACTATGTACCAATTTGTCCTTTAACCTCTTCACGACCGCAATCTGTATATATACGTGATAGCTGCACATACCCCGTGCAGCTACCACGTGTATAGACGTCAAGCCAGCTCTTTAATCCAAGCGCTGCAAAGCGCTTGGATTAAAGCTTCTGCCCGTGTCCTGCTGCTGTCACGGACAGCATACAGTCTAGTAATGCTGCAAAGGGGCCAATCAGAGTGGCCCCTTGCTGGCAATCGATCCGATTGGTTAGTCTGTGCAGACTAACCAATCGGATCGCGGCAGTGTTAAAATGCCGGTTTCGGGCTCTGATCTGCGCTCTGCAGATCAGAGCCTGAAAGCCGATAGTGTTCCTCATGTGCCCCTCCAAGCCCTTAGTGCCCCTCTGTGCCCCCCCATCTGTGCCCCGACGATCTGTGCCCCTCTCCTGCGCTGATGGCATGCGGTCCGCCCCCTGCATTAATTTTCTAGCCGCCCCTCCTGCCCCAGCCTTCCTCGATATTGTGGGCAGCCTCCCAAACCCCCCCTTTACAGCGCTGCAACCCCCCCCTCCGATCCCCCTGCTGTGTGCGATGGCGGCGGCTCCATTACTGAGCCGCCGCCATCAGCAGAGAGTGTCAGCTCTATGCTGACACTCTCCTGTAACCCCTATAGATGCCGCGGTTGCGGCATCCATGGGGTTAACAGAGGGAGGGAGCTCCCTCTCTCTACCATCGGGGCTGCAGCGCTGTGATTGCAGCACCCGATGGTTGCCATGGCAACCGGACGCTTTGCAAAAGCGTCCGGTTGCCATGGCAAAGGCGTCCAGTGCTGCCACCTACAGGCAATCTGGAAGTACTATACTTTGGAATGCAAGAGCATTGCAAAGTATAGTACCACTATCAGCCCCACTGGATCTTCAAGATCCAAGAGGGAACTGATAAAAAAAAAAGTGAAAATAATAAAAGTAAAAAAAAAAAAAAAAAAATGTAAAATTAGAAAAAAGAAAATTGCCTTTTCCTATAAAAAAAATGAAAAAATAAAATACACATATTAGGTGTCACCGCGTCCCTAACGACCATCTTTATAAATATATCACATGATAGACCCCGTCCGATAAACACCATAAAAATAAAATTAAAAAACAGTGCCCAAAAAGCTATTTTTGTCACCTTACATCACAAAAAGTGCAACAGCAAGCGATCAAAAAGGCTTATGACCCCCAAAATAGTACCAATCAAACCGTCACCTCGTCCCGCAAAAAATGATACCCTATTTAAGACAATCGCCCAAAAAAAAAAAAAGCTATGGCTCTCAGACTATAAAGACACTAAAACATCATTTTTTGGGTTTCAAAAATGCTATTATTGTGTAAAACTTAAATAAATAAGAAAAAGTATACATATTAGGTATTGCCACATCCGTAACGATCTATTCTATAAAACTATCACATGACCTAACTCCTCAGATGAACGCTGTAAAAATAAATAAATGAAAATTGTTCCAAAACAGCCAATTTTTGGGTCACCTTGCCCCATAAAGTGTAATAATGAATGATCAAAAAGTCCTATGTACCCAAAAATGGTACCAATAAAAACCTCAACACTTTCTGCAAAAAACGAGCCCCTGCAGAAAACGATCGGCACAAAAATAAAAAACATATGGCGTTCAGAAAACCAATCCAGCACAATCTACCTTCCAAAAACCGTATGGCATTCCTTTCCTTCTGCGCCCTGCCGTGTGCCCGTACAGAAGTTTACGACCACATGTGGGGTGTTTCTGTAAACCGCGGAATCAGGGTAATAAATATTGAGTTTTGTTTGGCTGTTAACTCTCAATGTGTTAAAGAAAAAAAAATTATAAAATGGAAAATCTGCCAAAAAAGTGAAATTTAGAAATTTCATCTCCATTTTCCTTTAATTCTTGTGGAACGCCTAAAGGGTTAACAAAGTTTTTAAAATCAGTTTTGAGTAACTTGAGGGGTGTAGTTTCTACAATGGGGTCATTTATGGGGGTTTCCACTATGTAAGCCCCACAAAGTGACTTCAGACCTGAATTTTCTTAAAAATTGTAAGAATGGCTTCTAAACTTCTAAGCCTTCTAACGTCCTAAAAAAATAAAAAGACATTTCCAAAATGATGCAAACATAAAGTAGACATATGGGGAATGTTAACTAATAAATATTTTATTAGGTATGACTTTCTGTTTTAGAAGCAGAGAAATTGAAATTTGGAAAATTGTGAATTTTTCCAAATTTTTGGTAAATTTGGGATTTTTTCATAAATAAAGGTGAAATATATTGACTCAAATATATGACTATCATGAAGTACAATGTGTCACGAGAAAACAATCTCAGAATGGCTTTGATAAGTAAAAGTGTTCAAAAGCTATTACCACATAAAGTGACGCATGTCAGATTTGTAAATTTTGACCTGGACACTGGGGCATCAATGACCCTTGGTCATGAAAGGGTTAAATTACTTCCCCTTCTATACGTAATCAGGGGATGATCCCCCACTAGGTGTCCCACTACGGGATCCAATTTAAGGATCCCGTAGTGGTCCTCCAAGATATTTCGGACTCCCTTATGCGCCACATCATACGTTTCTATAATCCGAATCTTGGTATCATTAATAATGCGTTTCTTTGGATGTAGGAGTTCATCCCTGTTGGTCATTGCCACATGTTGGTAGGCTTTTTTAAGGCATAACTCAGGGTATCCCCTTTGAGAAAACCTCCTCTTTAGGTCATTTGCTGCTCACTTGAAGTCTACCCATTCTAAGCAGTTACGACGGGCCCTGAAAGGATAACTGTCACATTTAGACCCTAATTTCAATATTCATATATGTAGTTACTAATAACATGATTATCACGGTCGGCGTGACTATCACATACGTGACACAGAGGGAGGGAACAAGGAAGGCCCTGCCCAAGTGAGAGGGAAGGTGGTGACCCCTGACTCACCTAGCGGCTGGCACCTGGCTGCCCTGACGTCCCTAGACGGGTTCCTCACCCGTACGCCGATCACGTGCCTAAAGCCCTGGCTTTCCCTAAGCTGAGCCCTAGATAGTGAACAGGGCGGTGGGAACACTAGTCTAGCTCTAAAGGAAAACACCAAGGGAAGGACAGACAATACAAACTCAACATATAATCCCAGGTGGGCGACAACAGGAGACAACAAGAAGCCCAACAGGGATCCGGAGGGTAGCACTCTGGAACGACAACCAGGATTCACAACTCCAGTGGGTCAGTATAGATGTCCAGGCAGGAAGCTCTATAACTGGCAACTAGAGAAGAGTGAGGGGAGAATATAAGGAGGTTGGGAGTGGCAGACAAGAAACAGCTGAGGAGGAGAAGCTACGGATCCCTGATTGAGACAAAAAGGATAGCAAGGCAAACACAGAAAACAATCACTAAGAAACAACGTGATCTTTAGATATAGAGCGCGCAGCCACCCGCTGCGACCTCCTGACCCCGGGTATAACGGACTCAGACGTGGCTCTTGATACCCTCGTGACAGTACCCCCCCTTTCACGAGGGGCCTCCGGACACTCAGGACCAGGTCTCTCCGGATGAGAGGCATGGAAAGCCTGAATTAACCTGTTGGCGTTTACCTCTGACGCTGGAACCCACATTCTTTCCTCGGGACCGTAACCCCTCCAATGCACCAGATACTGAAGAGAGCGGCGGACCCGACGAGAATCAACAATTCTGGCTATTTGAAACTCCAGATTACCATCCACAATAACAGGAGGAGGTGGCAGCGGTGATGGTTCTAGAGGTGGAACATACTTCTTGAGTAACGATTTATGGAAGACGTTATGGATCTTAAAAGTCTGAGGTAGCTCCAGGCGAAAAGCCACAGGGTTAATGACGGCTACTATTTTATAAGGACCAATGAACCTAGGGCCCAGTTTCCAAGAGGGAACCTTCAACTTAATATTCCTAGTAGACAACCACACATAGTCATTCACCCCTAGGTCCGGACCTGGCGACCATTTCTTATCGGCCATGCATTTATATTTACCACTCATCTTTTTCAAGTTAACTTGCACCTTCTGCCATACCGAAGAAAGAGATGAAGAAAACCTTTCCTCTTCGGGAACCCCAGAAGACCCCGCCTCTTTGAAAGTACAAAATTGGGGATGAAAACCGTATGCACCAAGGAATGGTGACTTGCCAGTGGACTCCTGATAATGATTATTTATGGCAAACTCAGCTAACGGTAAATATGATGACCACAACTCTTGGTTTTCAGACACAAAACACCTTAAATATGTTTCTAGGTTTTGGTTGGTACGCTCAGTCTGTCCATTCGACTGAGGATGGAAAGCTGAGGAAAAGAACAAGTGTACCCCCAAACGGGAACAAAAAGCTTTCCAAAACTTAGAAATAAACTGGGTTCCCTGATCCGAAACCACATCGGAAGGGACCCCGTGAAGCTTCACGATTTCACTGATAAACACCTGAGCAAGAGTTTTAGCATTAGGAAGTGCGGGTAGCGCAATAAAGTGTACCATTTTGCTAAACCTGTCTACTACTACCAAAATAACTGTTTTACCCGCAGACAACGGTAAGTCAGTGATGAAATCCATTGACAGATGTGTCCATGGCCTATTGGGGATAAAAAGAGGCAATAAAGACCCTGCTGGACGTGTATGAGAGACTTTTGCACGTGCACAAGTAGAGCAAGTAGACACGAAATCCATTACATCCTGACGCAACCTTGGCCACCAAAAACGACGAGATAATAGCTCCAAGGTTGCTTTACTATCCGGGTGCCCAGCAAGTGCCGAATTATGATGTTCTTTTAATAATTCAAGACGCAGGTTTAACGATACAAACAATTTCTCTGAGGGGCAAGAGGCCGGGGCGTCCCCCTGGGCCTCTAACACCTTTCCCTCTAGAACAGAGTGTACAGCAGAGACAACCACTCCTCTTTGTAAAATAGGTACCGGATCACTAGCATTACCCCCTCCAGGGAAACTACGAGATAACGCGTCTGCCTTGGTATTTTTTGCCCCAAGACGATAGGTGATTACAAAGTTAAATCTGGTAAAGAATAGCGACCACCTATCTTGTCTAGGGGTGAGACGCTTAGCCGATTCTAGGTACAGAAGGTTTTTGTGATCCGTAATCACCGTGACGGGGTGGATTGCTCCCTCTAAGAAGTGACGCCACTCTTCAAGCGCCAGCTTAATCGCCAACAGTTCCCTATTTCCAACATCATAGTTCTTCTCTGCAGAAGATAATTTTTTGGAAAAGAAAGCGCAAGGGCGCCATTTGCCAGGAGACGGACCCTGAGACAATACAGCCCCCACTCCCACCTCTGACGCATCTACCTCAACAATAAAAGGCTGGGAGACATCAGGTTGAATTAGAACAGGTGCCGAGGTAAACCTCTCTTTTAGAGAGGAAAATGCATTTTTAGCGGCGTCAGACCATTTAGAAAAATCAGTCCCCTTCCTAGTCATGTCGGTAAGGGGTTTAACGATCACTGAATAATTTTTAATGAACTTTCTATAGAAATTTGCGAAACCCAAAAACCGTTGTAGGGCTTTAAGGTTCTCAGGAAGATCCCAATCTAAAATTGCCTGGACCTTCCCAGGATCCATACGGAAACCTGAAGCAGATAATAGATATCCCAGGAACTGTATTTCCTGAACGGCGAAGACACATTTTTCAATTTTCGCATATAATTTATTCGTCCGTAGGACCTGCAGTACTTGCCTGACATGCACCTCATGTGTTTTCAGATCAGCCGAATAAATTAAGATATCATCTAGGTATATGACTACAAACCTGCCGATGAGATGACTAAAAATATCATTAACGAAATGTTGGAAGACAGCGGGGGCATTGGTCAGACCGAAAGGCATAACTAGATTTTCATAATGCCCCTCAGGGGTGTTAAAAGCTGTCTTCCACTCATCCCCTTCCCTGATACGAATCAGATTGTAGGCCCCCCTAAGATCAAGTTTGGAGAACCACCTAGCACCCGCAATCTGATTAAAAAGGTCAGGAATGAGAGGAAGAGGGTATGGGTCTCGGATGGTTATCTGGTTTAGCTCACGGAAATCTAGGCAAGGACACAGGCCCCCATCTTTCTTTTTAACAAAGAAAAACCCTGCAGCCACGGGTGAAGAAGAGGGTCTGATGTGTCCCTTAGCCAGACTCTCGGAGATATAATCTTTCATGGCTTGTCTCTCGGGACCCGAAAGATTATACAACCTGGACTTGGGTAATTTTGCACCGGGAATCAGGTTAACCTGGCAATCATAAGGACGATGAGGTGGTAGCTTCTGACAACCCTTTTCAGAAAAAACGTCCTCAAAGTCCGAAATAAATGTAGGTAGGGAAGCTATGGAGGCGATTAAGCAATTGTTATTTAAGCAATTCTCTCTGCAATGCTCACTCCACTCCAATATCTCCCTGGCCTGCCAATCCACCACTGGATTGTGCGCTACCAACCAGGGAAGACCCAATACCACAGGAGAGGGAAGGCCCTCCAGAACGTAACATGAAAGACACTCATTATGGTGGTCCCCTACCCGAAGGTGTAAATTATGAACAATGTGGGTGAGGTTTCTCTGAGACAGAGGAGCCGAATCTATAGCGAATACGGGAATAGGTCTCTGCAGCGTACAGAGAGACAAACCCATAGTGCGGGCAAAATGTGCATCTATCAAATTAACCCCTGCTCCACTGTCTAGAAAAAAAGAAATAGACTCCGTCTTAACACCAAAAACAATAACCGCTGGTAACACAAATTGAGATGTTCGTATGGAGGAAACGTATACCCCCCGGCTGACATCCTCCGCACAGCCTGGGGTTAGTAGTTTTCCGACGGTCTTTTGTTTTTGAGAAAGGAGGGACAGACATTAATGAAATGACCCTTCCCCCCACAGAAAAAACAAGCCCCCCCCCCACGGCGAACCTCAGGAGGACGGACCTGACGAGAAGTTCCGCCTAGCTGCATAGGCTCATCTAAGTCAGTACAGACTAATTGTTGCTTGGGAGAGGTAACCAATTGCTCAGGAATTTTCGATCTCTCCCTAAGACGCCTATCTATTCTGATAGAGAGGGACATAACAGCATCAAGGGAAAGGGGGGTCTCATACAGCGCCAGTGCATCCTTAACCCTTTCAGATAACCCAGAGCAGAACTGACTCCTGAGAGCCGGGTCGTTCCACTGAGTATCCGTAGCCCACCTACGGAACTCTGAGCAATATTCCTCTGCTGACCGATCTCCCTGTAGGAGTCTCCGTAACTTCGACTCAGCCAGGGCGACTCGGTCAGGGTCATCATATATGAGACCCAAAGCCCCAAAAAATCCCTCCACTGACCGGAGAGCCTGGGAACCAGGGGGTAACGAGAACGCCCAGGATTGTGGGTCCCCCTGAAGCAGGGAAATGACAATCCCAACCCGCTGTTCTTCATTACCTGAGGAGTAAAGTATAATTTGCAGGCCTCACGGAACGTCGCAAATTTGTCCCTTCCCCCAGAAAATCTGTCAGGAAGAACAACCTTGGGTTCTGTAACAACCTGGTTACCCATAGCAACCGCTGGGGGTGCGGTCTGCTGCATTTGCTGCTGTTGTTGGAGGACAGACGCCTTCAATCCTGCCACCTCCAAAGACAGGCCTTGAAGCTGTTTTGCCAAGGCAGCAATAGGATCCATATTGGATTCTAAGTAGAGAAAAAAACACAACAAAAAGAAATTTTTTATTTTATTTTTCTCAAAAAGTAAAGGCCAGTTATAATATCACGGTCGGCGTGACTATCACATACGTGACACAGAGGGAGGGAACAAGGAAGGCCCTGCCCAAGTGAGAGGGAAGGTGGTGACCCCTGACTCACCTAGCGGCTGGCACCTGGCTGCCCTGACGTCCCTAGACGGGTTCCTCACCCGTACGCCGATCACGTGCCTAAAGCCCTGGCTTTCCCTAAGCTGAGCCCTAGATAGTGAACAGGGCGGTGGATCCCTGATTGAGACAAAAAGGATAGCAAGGCAAACACAGAAAACAATCACTAAGAAACAACGTGATCTTTAGATATAGAGCGCGCAGCCACCCGCTGCGACCTCCTGACCCCGGGTATAACGGAGTCAGACGTGGCTCTTGATACCCTCGTGACAATGATATTCCAGAATCAGTTACTATTAGACTAACTTACCCCATATTTAACCCCTTAAGGACTCAGCCCTATTTCACCTTAAGGACTTGGCCATTTTTTGCAAATCTGACCAGTGTCACTTTAAGTGCTGATAACTTTAAAACGCTTTGACTTACCCAGGCCGTTCTGAGATAGTTTTTTCATCACATATTGTACTTCATGACACTGCTAAAATTGGGTCACAAAAGTAAATTTTTTGCACGATAAAATACCAAATTTACCCAAAAATTTGAAAAATTTGAAAATTTCAGACTTTCAGTTTCTCTACTTCTGTAATACATAGTAATACCCCCAAAAATTTAGATTTTGACTTTACATTCCCCATATGTCTACTTCATGTTTGTATCATTTTGGGAATGTCATTTTATTTTTTGGGGATGTTACAAAGCTTAGAAGTTTAGAAGCAAATTTTGAAATTTTTCTGAAATTTTCAAAATCCCACTTTCTATGGACCAGTTCAGGTCTGAAGTCACTTTGTGGGGCTTACGTAATAGAAACCATTCAAAAATGACCCCATTTTAGAAACTATACCCCTAAAGGTATTTAAAACTGATTTTACAAACTTTGTTAACCCTTTAGGTCTTCCACAAGACTTCATGGCAAATGGACATCAAATTTAAGAATTTCGATTTTTTGGAAAATTTTCCAATATAATCAATTTTTTCCAGGAACAAAGCAAGGGTTAACTGCCAAACAAAACTCAATATGGGTTGCCCTGGTTCTGTAGTTTGCAGAAACACCCCATATGTGGTCGTAAACTACTGTTTGGCCAAAGGGGAGGACATAGAAGGAGGGGAACGCCAGATGGGTTTTGGAAGGCAGATTTTGCAGGACTGGTTTTGTTTATACCATGTCCCATTTCAAGCCCCCCGTTGCACCCCTAGAATAGAAATTCCAAAAAAGTGACTCCATCTAAGAAAGTACTCCCCTCAAGGTATTCAAAACTGGGTTTACAAACTTTGTTAACCCTTTAGGTGTTCCACAAGAGTTAATGGCAGATGGAGAAACAATTTTGGAATTTCAATTTTTTGGAAAATTTTCCATTTTAACCAATTTTTTCCAGTAATAAAGTAAGGGTTAACTGCCAAACAAAACTCAATATGGGTTGTCCTGATTCTGTAGTTTGCAAAAACACCCCATATGTGGTCGTAAACTACTGTTTGGCCAAACGGGAGGATATAGAAGGAGGGGAACGCCATATGGGTTTTGGAAGGCAGTATTTGCAGGACTGGTTTTGTTTATACCATGTCCCATTTCAAGCCCCCCGTTGCACCCCTAGAATAGAAATTCCAAAAAAGTGACTCCATCTAAGAAAGTACACCCCTCAAGGTATTCAAAACTGAGTTTACAAACTTTGCTAACCCTTTAGGTGTTCCACAAGAGTTCATGGCAGATGGAGAAACAATTTTGGAATTTCAATTTTTTAGAAAATTTTCCATTTTAACCCCTACTTTATTACTGGAAAAAATGGGTTAACAGCCAAACCAAACTCAATATGGGTTGCCCTGATTCTGTAGTTTGCAGAAACACCCCATATGTGGTTGTAAACTACTATTTGGCTAAACGGCAGGACATAGAAGAGGGGGAACGCCATATGGTTTTTGGAAGGCAGATTTTGCTGGACTGGTTTATTTACACCATGTACCCTTTCAAGCCCCCTGATGCACCCCTAGAGTAGAAACTCCATAAAAGTGACCCCATCTAGGAAACTACGGGATAAGGAGGTTGATGTTTTGGGACTATTTTAGGGTAAATATGATTTTTGGTTGCTCTATATTACACTTTTTTGAGGCAAGGTAACAAAAAAATTTAATTCTAAAATTGTTTCTACATTCGCTATTTAGTTTTGTGGAACACCTAAAGGGTTAACAAAGTTTGTAAAGTAACTTTTGAATACCTTGAGGGGTGTAGTTTCTTAGATGGGGTCACTTTTTTGGAGTTTCTAGTCTAGGCTACATCAGGGGGGGCTTCTAAAGGGACATGGTGTAAATATAACAGTCCATCAAAATCTGCCTTCCAGAAACCATATGGCGTTCCCTTCGTTCTATGCCCTGCCGTGTGGCTATATAGCCATTTGCGACCACATATGGGGTGTTTCTGCAAACTACAGAATCAGGGCAATAATCGTTAATTTCTAACGATAATTTGTTTTCCCTTAGTCCTAACAGCAGCACAGATGGGGTTAACTGCCCCTGTGGACTGGTAGGACCGGCGGAATTTTTAATGAGCCCAAGAACCAATAAACGATCTTCAGCTCCCTGAAAGGGAGGAGATCGCCCACCGTGTTTTTAACAAGCATAATATACCTAGGGTGGGATATTTGTGTGCTGCTGTTAGGACTAAGGGAAAACAAATTATCTTTAGAAATTAACGATTCCCTTATGTCCTACCAGCAGCACAGATGGGGAGATAGCAAGAAGAATCCCCTAGGGAGGGTCCTCATGCCTGGCAGAAGTAAGAACTGTCTGCCCAAAAGCCGAAAACTCTGCCATCCTAGCATCTATCCTATAATGGGAGATGAAGGTTGACTCAGAGCTCCAGGAAGCCGCCTTACAGATCAACTCTAAGGGGAGCAGTCTTCTCTCCGCAACAGAGGTGGAGACAGCCCTAGTAGAATGGGCTCTCACAAACTCCGGAGGATCTAGGGATTGGGAGACGAAAGCCTCCCCAATGGCTTCCTTGATCCAGCGACTAATGGTAGCTTTAGACGCTTTACGGCCTTTAGACTTACCGGCAAACAGGATGAGGAGATTCTCATCTATCCTGAACTCTCTGGATCTATCCACATAGACCTGGAGGCACCTTGAAATATCCAGCGGGTATCTAGCTGGAGTATCAGAGGAGGAGGCTGAAAACAAAACTGGTAAAGAGATTACCTGGTTGATATTTTGGAAGGTAGGCACCTTAGGCCTGAAGTAGGGTAAAAACTTCAGGAGTACTCTGTCTTGTAAGAAGATAATGTAAGGGTGAATTGCAGAAAAGGCCTGCAATTCAGAGATCCTTTTGGCTGAAGCTACAGCCAGAAGAAAAACCATCTTTAAGGTCAAAAATCTGAATTCCACCTCCTCCAATGGCTCGAAGGGGGGAGATGCTAGCCCCCTGAGCACTACTGAAAGATCCCACTGGGGAATAGGTTTCAGTATAGTAGGCTTTAGTCTTTCAGCTCCCTTCAGGAAGCGTTTGATGAGTGGGTCCCGAGAATGTGGCCTGTTAAGACAGGCCGAGATGGCACAAATCTGTACCCTCAAGGTAGCTGGAGAAAGACCTTTATCTAATCCATCTTGAAGGAATTGCAATATCGCAGGAAGGGACGGATCTGCAGACGCCACCTGTTTGGAATCACACCATGACACGAAGATTCTCATGATCCTGGAGTAGGCCTTCTTTGTAGACTCTGCTCTGGAATGCGACAAAGTTCTCAGGACCGACTCAGAAAGCCCTTCTAAGTTGGGAAGGGACTGATCAACCTCCAGGCTGTCAGGTTGAATCTGTGCAGATCTAGGCAGAGGTGAGTGTCCCACGACACCAGGGTCTGCTCCGGGGGGAGTCTCCAGTATTGTCCCCGACTCATCTGAATGAGCTGGGTAAACCAGGATCTCCTGGGCCAGAACGGTATGATGGCTATTACCGAGGCCTGATCCTGACGGATTTTCGTCAATACCCTCGGTATCATGGAAAACGGAGGGAAGATGTAAGCCAGCCTGAACCTCCACGGTATCGACAGAGCATCTATCGCCAGGGGGTTGTCTTCCCTGTACAGGGAACAGAACCTCAGCACCTTGGCGTTGAACCTGGTCGCCATGAGATCCACCTCTGGCATACCCCATCTGTGAACTAACTGCCTGAAGATCTCCGGATGCAGAGACCACTCCATGGTCGGTAATCCTCGACTTAAGCGGTCCGCTATCATATTGAGGGAACCTCGAATATGAGTGGCAGATAGATGGGAAAGGTTCGTCTCTGCCCACTGAAGAATTACCCCGATCTCTGAAAGAAGGGGCAATGATCTTGTGCCTCCCTGTTTGTTTATGTAGAGAACCGCAGTCATATTGTCTGACTGGACTTTCACTGCTTTGCCCCGGATCTGAGGGGCGAAGTGAAGGAGGGCTAGCCGGATAGCTCGCATCTCGCGAAGATTGGAAGAGAGACGCCGCTCCAGAGGAGACCAAGATCCCTGTATTGGGGATCCGTCCAGGTGAGCGCCCCAGCCTACAAGGGACGCGTCTGTAGTCAATATGGTTGGGTCATAGACTTCCCTGCTGGTAGCTGGAACCACCATCTGAGGGAATTCCGGGTTTGACCGGACAGGGAGCACAGGGAATCTAGCCCCGCAGGGCTGCCGTTCCATAAGTGTAAGACCTCCGACTGAAGAGGACGGAGGTGCCATAGCGCCCAAGGGACTGCGTCCGCAGCCGCTGACATGAGCACCAGCATCTTCATGAGAGTCCGGATGGAGACTCGACGAGGGACATAAAGGACCCTTGCCAGGTCCTGAATCCGCGCTCTCCTTTCTAAAGTCAACCGGAGGGACATCTCCACAGAGTCGACCACGAATCCTAAAAATAGATAGAAGTCGATGGGCTCACATTCGACTTCTGCCAGTTGATAATCCAGCCCAGGCGGAGGAGAAAGGAGATTGCGATCTGAAGATGGTGGGTAAGGATCGGAACTGAAGAGGCTATGAAAAACCAATCGTCCAGATAAGGAATAATAGTCAGTCCTTGAAGTCTCAAAGCTGCCACCACCGACACCACCACCTTGGTGAAGATAAGAGGGGCAGAAGAGATTCCGAAAGGAAGCGCGGCAAACTGAAAGTGCCTGCAAACCCCTAAAATCTGGACTGCGATCCTGAGGAACTTCCGGGAAGCGGAATGGATCGGGATGTGAAGGTACGCATCCTTGAGGTCCATAGTAGCCATGACGTCCCCAGGGTTGAGGATATGGCTGACTGACCTTATGGTTTCCATCCGAAACCTGGTTTTCCTTATAAATCGATTGAGAAATCTCAAGTCGATGATCATCCGGAGATCTCCCGTCTTCTTGGGAACCAGGAACACTGGAGAATAAATCCCTAGGCCTCTCTCCCCTGCCGGCACCTCCCCCAGGGCTCCCTTGGAGATATAGTCCTGAATATAAGACTCTAGGATCTTTTGTTTGGCAGACCCGAAGTTTCGCGTGGCGATGAATCTCTCTGGGGGGGGGCGGGGGAGATGAGATCTACCCGGTAACCGGCAGAAATTATACCCTGAACCCAGGGGTCTGCAATCTGCTGGGCCCAAAAGTTTTTGAAGTGGGAGAGACGGCCCCCCACGGGAATCTGGGGGAGGGGTACGGGAAAGTCTAGAGGAGATACTTCTGCAGGGGCAGCAGGGCTTATCCAAGAGCCTCTGGGAGGCCCATAGTCAGGAGGGTTTCGCCTCCTTGGTGGGTTTGCGGGGGCGTCTCGAGAATCTACGAGACGCCCCCCCCCCCCCAATCTCTGCGCCTAGCCTGCTGCCCTGAACGGCCTCCGCCTTTTTTATCCTGTCTGGGGCGTCCCCGAAAGGGCTGCTGGGGGAGACTCTTCCCTTTCTTGTCGGAGAGTCCCTCCATGATCTTGTCCAATTCAGACCCGAACAGCCTATCCGGCTCGAAGGGGAGCCCACATAGATTAAATTTGGACGCGTTGTCCGCGATCCATGGCTTCAGCCATAGTGGTCTGCGGGCAGCTAAAACTAGAGCCATTGTTTTGGCGGCCAGTTTCAACTGCATCTGGGTGGAATCACACAAGAAATCCATAGCCAGATTGACTGACTTAAAAGCTGTCAAGATGTTGTCTCTGGAAACGCTCTAGTCCACGTCTGTCTGGATCTGATTGAGTTTGGAGCGTAAGAAGGAGGCTACTTCAGTGGCCGCAATGGATGTCGATGCGGAGGCAGCAGCCGCCGCGTAACCCCTTCTAAGGGTGCACTCTGCCCTCCAGTCTAGAGGGTCCTGCAGACTAGACCCATAGTCTGCAGGGACCAGAGTGCGCCTGGACAACTTGGCTATAGCCATGTCCACCTTGGGAACGGAACCCCACGATTCCACCAAGGTTTTAGCCATTGGGTACATCAGCTTGAATTTCCTGGTGAGGACTGGACCTTTTTCAGGCTTTCTCCACTCTGTACGCATCACAGAGAGAAGGGTCTCATCCGCTCTAAAGACACGCTGTGTCCGTTTGGCGGGATCGGAGGACTCCCCCATGTCAACATCCTGGTCCCCCGACCTGATGGACTTCAACAACTTCTGTGTTTTCTCTGGAGGAAAAAAACAAGAAGTTAGTTCTTCTTCCTTAGAAGAAGACCCCACCGAACAAGGGGTGGGCCTCTCGACTGGTGCCGCCACTTCCATGGGGGTCTGGGAGGATCCGGGTAGCCTCTCATTAAGAAGGCGCACAACTCCCTTTATGGAATCATCCACGTAGGTTTTCGTCCACTGGAACATCTCCTGCATTGTGGGTTCCGTGGATGCCTGTGTGCGACAACCTTCACACCTTGAGTAAGGGCAGTTGTCGTCCAAGGGTGTGTTACAATCGTAACAGGCCAAGTGCTTTCTTTTGGCCCCGGACTTCCGCTGTTGATCAGAATCCCTAGGGGAAGCCATCACTGTAACAGAAAAAAGAGACAGGTCATAACACCTACAAACACCAGGAGAGGTGAAAGAGAGACCATATGGGCGCCCACCAGCACTTGAAGCAAATAGAGCTGGAAGAAAATACCCAAGCAAAGCAATATATCCAATATATCCAATATATCCAAGCACAGGGAACTCTGGAGCTAGCTTGTGAAAGCGATGCAACCAGAGACTGAATGACCGGCTCTGGGCGTTCAAAAAGGGGAAGCCCCGCCCCCAGGGCGGACCTCTCCTTGAACAAAGCCCAGAGATGTAATGGAGCCTTATTCTAGACTCAGTCTTAAATATATGTGTCCCCCTAACTACCCTGACATTCAGGATGTCACAGAAGGAAAAAAACAACCGAGCGGTGAGAAACAAAACCCCACCACATCGGAGATACGAAAAAACCGGAAGAGGCGGCGAGAAAGAAAAACGGGGCACCGCAGGTCGCCGAAAACCAGGCGGAAAAAGAGGGGAGGGATGCCACCCCCCCCCCTTCCCCCGACGGTACACTGTTTAAAATATAGCCGCACTTAAGCCTAAAATAAAGGCAAAAAGAGGGGTGATTTCTCTAGATAAAAACAAGAGCCCCCTCAGCACTCTTCAGCTCCCTAAAGGGGGAGCGACACGCCAGTCCACCTGTCCAAAGGACAGAAAAAAACACGGTGGGCTGGGGGGCGATCTCCTCCCTTTCAGGGAGCTGAAGATCGTTTATTGGTTCTTGGGCTCATTAAAAATTCCGCCGGTCCTACCAGTCCACAGGGGCAGTTAACCCCATCTGTACTGCTGGTAGGACGTAAGGGAAATATTTAGTTTTGTTTGGCTGTTAACCCTTGCTTTATTACCAGAAAAAAAGGATTTAAATGGAAATTTTGCCAAAAAATGGGTGTTTTGGCACGGTTTTTATTTTATATTCTTAATGCTGTTCATCCGAGGGGTTTGCTCAAATGTTATTTTTATAGGGAAGATTCTTACGGATGCGGCGATACCTAATATGTCTACATTTTAAAATTTATTTAGATTTTACACTATATTATCATTTTAGGAACCCCAAAAAATTATTTTAGTATCTCCATAGCCTGGGAGCTACATTTTTATTTTTCTTTGTTGGGCGACTATGTAATGGAAAGGCTCATTTTTTGCGGGATGAGATGGCGGTTTTATTGGCACTAATTGGGGGTGCATATGACATTTTGATGGCTCGCTATTACACTTTTTGTGATGTTAGATGACAAAAAATAGCTTTTTTTTACACGTTTTTCTTTTAACGCTGTTCATCCGGGGGGGTTGGGTTAAATGTTATTTTTATAGAGAAGATTTTTACGGACGCGGCGATGCCCAATATGTATGGCTCTCAGACTTTGGAGACACTAAGCAGGCATCCTCAAACTGCGGCCCTCAAGATGTTGTAAAACTACAATTCCTGCCATGCCCTGCTGATAGCTGTAGGTTGTCTGGGCATGCTGGGAGTTATAGTTTTACAACATCTGGAGGGCCGCAGTTTGAGGATGCCTGCACTAAAACTAATTTTTTTTTGGGGGAAAAAATTGTTTCCGTGTCTCCAAAATCTGAGAGCCATAGTTTTTATGTTCTCTAGGGGACTGTTGGGGATTATAAAAATGTTGTACTCCATGGAAATGTGATACTCCCTGAAGCAATCGATAACGCAGAGGCCCGGATGATTTGGGCAAGTGTCACATTGAGTGGTGGTGTCCTTCCGTATCCCCCTCTTGTGACACACTCTGCACTTTTTTGGGGTTCGTCCCTTCTTTCCAGTATGGGGGACCACACCTGGAAAATGTTGGCCAGGGACGATCCGGGCGCCTCCAGTTCCCGAGGTACTCCGGCCTGCTCTTTCCCGGTCTCAAAAGATCAGGTCCTTGAGGACTGCCTCATAGAATTGGAGGAATGTCCCTGTGCTGCCAGCGCTTCGGGATAGTACAAAAGAGTTGTACAAGGCAACCTGTACCAAGCAACTTTTTTGTACCATGCCTGGGTTTTGCGCATGGCGTTATATGGCTTGAGAACTTGATCAGAGAGATTAACTCCTCCCATATACTGATTGTAGTCGACGATACAATCGGGCTTGAGGACCGTTGCCGCGGTACCTCGCACAGGGACAGGGGTGGTGCTGTTACCGTGGATTGTGGACAGTATAAGGAAATCCATCTTGTCCTTATACCTGACCAGCAACAGGTTTCCACTGGTAAGGGCACGGGTCTCACCCCTGGGGATAGGTACCTGTAGGGGGTAGGAAGGGAGGCAGCGTTGATTTTTTCCGCACGGTCCCCACAAGCGAATGTGGATCTGGCGGCCAGGGACCTGAGCAAGGGAATGCTAGTATAAAAGTTATCCACGTACAAGTGGTAACCCTTATCTAGCAGTGGGTACATAAGGTCCCACACGAGTTTCCCGCTAACACCCAGAGTGGGGGGACATTCTGGGGGTTGAATACGGGAATCTCGCCCCTCGTACACACGAAATTTGTAAGTGTACCCTGAGGTACTCTCACAAATTTTCTACATTTTCACGCCATACCTCGCCCGCTTAGTGGGAATGTATTGGCGGAAACAGAGTCTCCCCTTGAACGCAATGAGAGACTCATCAACCGCGACCTCCCTTACAGGTTCGTCTGCTCCACCATTAGATTCACAAATGGGTCACTGAAAAAAAACCTGAAAAAGTCAATTTCAGTAAACCCCACTGTGGGAATCTGGATTTCTGGATTGCCAACAAAATCCGGAATCTCGGGCTCAAAATCCACTGGGGGACACCAGCTAAGTTCACCGGCAGGGGGCTTCGGTGGGCTTATTTGGTGGGCCGGGAAACCAGTACAAGCCCCAGGGCGGCTTGTACTAGGGTGGGCCACAGGGTCCCTAGCATGTGGGTCCCCTGGCTCTGCTTGGCGGCGTCTCCGCCGCCTTGGGGGCTCATCGTCATCAGATGATGATGAGGAGGATGCGGATAACAAGAGGAACGTGGGGTCATCCTCATCCTCACTGGGGCTCTCGGAGTCGGAGGCAATCTGGGCGTATGCCTGATGGTGGTGGTGGGGGAGCTGGTGGTGGGGGAGCTGGTGGGGGGGGGGGCTGGTGTTCGGAGGCTGGTGGTGGGAGGGGCTGGGGGGGCAAGTGGCAGGGGGGGTCTAGGGTCTGAAAGCTAGAAAACAATAAATTCAGATAAAGTGTTTTGTTTTGTTTTTTTCCTAACTAACTTTTCCCTTCTATCTCTGCCTAACGGTGCCTCTCCCTCACTGACCCTAACCTACCTGGAGGGTGATGGGTGCAGGAGGGTGATGGGTGCCGATGGGGGGATCGCAGGAGCCTGGTGAGGACGGTGCTGCACGGTGCAGGTGCTGAACAGGAAGAGGAGGGGAGAGAGGAGCGCCGGGAGTTTGAATCTCGCGCCTCTCTCCCTGCACCAATCAGCACCCTGGACAGCGGCATTCAGCACCACGGCCAGCACCGCCTCTCCCAAATGTTCGTACTGTGATTGGTGGTGTGTAATCACGCCACCGATCACAGTCTTTTTCCGGTTCATCGGGTCACCGGAGACCCGAATGGACCGGAAACGCAGCAAACCGCAGGTCTGAATTGACCTGCGGTTTTCTGCGATCGCCGATACGGGGGGGTCAAATTACCCCCCCGGCGTTGTGACAGGATGCCCGCTGAATGATTTCAGCAGACATCCTGTTGCGATTAACCCCCGCCGCGCCGCAATCGCGATTTAAAGTTAGGACGTACCGGTACGTCCTGAGTCCTTAAGGACTCGGGAAATAGGACGTACCGGTACGCCCTAAGTCCTTAAGAGATTAATATGATTCAGCCCTTAGCAACCAGTCTGCATAAAACTGCAATTCAGTTAAGATGGCCGCCACTGCCCTCACCCTGAGGCTAATCCCGCCTGCCCTCACTACCCACAATGCATTGAGCTCCTCACATGTACTAGCCAGTAACAATAGCCCCCCAAAAGTGTCAGTAACCAGAGCTCTCCCCCCTAAAGGGTTAATCTCCTGCAGCACAAAGGAGTCCTCTTACCACATGTTGCTTTAATTTATACACTGAGCAGATGGCAGATCTCCCTTCCCTGTTGTGCGCTGGTTCAACTCTGCATTCTCCAAGTCTGCTGAGTGAGGGAGCGTCTGCCAAGCGCAGGGACAGGGAGAAGTGCACACAGCCCAGGCACTGTTATCAGCTGCTGGGGAGGACCTGGCTTTAATAATTTACTTACAGTCCCTGGCTGTCAGTAATGTGACCTTGCAGGCTGCCTGCTCCGTCTATCAACAGATAGACGGACCATGCCTAGCAACCCTATTTTAAGCACAGGTAAAAGTAGGCAGTACAGGGAACAAAAATTTGGAATTAAAGGGTAATTGAATACACCGTGAAAAGTTGAAATAGGGCCACCAAGGTGATATTAATCACCACAATCCAATACTCCAAAAATATATATATATATACGACAGTTATCGTTTAAGTACTGTCTGTTATGCAAGCGGGTATGGACCCACTGCGCCACTGACTGGCTATACTCTGGAGGGGCGTAACTAAGCAACTACCTGGTCTTCACTAGAGCCTCTGATGGTGAGGATAGGCTTGAGCCGTTAGGGTAGTTGCCAGGTGCCAGAGCAGTCCCTGAGTCAGTGGCAGCTGACCAGGGAGTCAGAGATACCGGTGCAAGCACCGAGGGGATGTGCGTGGCCAGGAGGTTCCGGGTCAGGACAGGCAGCGATCAAGCAAGGTCCATAAACGAAGTCCGAGGTCAGAGGCAGGCCGCAAACAGGTAAAGTCCATAGACGAAGTCCGAGGTCAGAGGCAGGCGGTAAACAGGCAAAGTCCAGGAGTTCAATAAGCAGGGTCCAGTACACAGTGAAGCAGACAAGAGAAACACCTTTGCACTTGGAGCTAGACAAGCTAGAGATCATGAGTTGCTCAGGCATCTTCCTGTGGTAGGAAGCTCCTTTAAGTACCTGCTGCAAACCAGCCATAGGCTAGTGAGACAGAGGCGTGTATGTGCTGCTTCATAGGTGAAGAGAGACACACCAGTGCAAGCTCAAACACCAGTACAGGTCTTCAGCAGGAAGGAAACTCTGGCATGAATCATAGATACCATATTTAAGTTACCTGCTGCCAGCGCTTGTCAGCGCGGCCCGCAGGATGGGAAAGAGGGAGCCCGGCGCCCCTGCCCGTGGTTAGGGGCAGCACCGCCGGTATAGACCGCTGGGCTAACACTGTCCTTTTGGTATTCCATTTTTTAGCCTATCCGGATGACCACTCTCCTATCTAAGCAAAGTATTAGTCGCCGTGGGCTTCCGGAACATATTGGTTGGTATTCTTCAGGAATTTTCAATACTGATAGAAAGATCCAAGAAAGTCTTGGGTTTCACTGATTTCACTAGTTAAGAAAAGACCCAGTTTATTCTCATTCAGTTGCGAGAAAAATTCTTTGAACACCAAATTCGTGTTGTTGTTCTACAATATAAAGACATCATCAATAAATCTTATCCATAGGACAATTGAAGATGTCCATTGTTCCATTTCTTCACAGAACACAAATTCCCTTTCCCACCAGCCCAGGTAGAGATGAGCAAAAGTGGGGGAACATGGGCTCCCCATTGCCACTCCACTGAGCTGGTGGTATATTTTGCGATCAAAGGTAAAGATGTTATGGGTCAGTATAAATTCAAGAAATTCCATCACAAAATCAATATGTGCGGACAGATGTGACCCCCTTTCCATTAGGAACGTTCTAACTGCCTGACAGCCTTTGTTATGTGGTATTGAACTGTAGAGCGCTTCTACATCCAGGCTAGCTACAATTGTACCCGTATCGCAATAAATATCATTGAGATGTGTCAAGACGTCCATTGAGTCCCTAACGTATGATGGTAAATTTAACACGAATGGTCTCAATATCTCATCCACATACACAAATTTTTTCAGTGAGACTGTCTACCCCACGATACAATAAGCCTACCCTTCAATGGGGATAACCATTTATGGATTTTTAGGAGACTGTAGAAGGCTGCTAATATCGGGTGTTCAGGTAAGGCTACTTTCACACTTGGGACAGATCCGACAAGCAGTTTCCGGTGTCATCCGGCAAAACGGATCCGGCATTCAGGCAAGTCTTCAGTTTTTTTGGCCGGAGATAAAACCAATTTAAAATGACTGAACGGAAGACATCCTGATGCATCCTGAATGGAATGCTCTCCATTCAGAATGCATGGGGATATGCCTGATCAGTTCTTTTCCGGCATTGAGCCCTTTTGACGGAACTCTATGCCGGAAAAGAAAAACTCTAGTGTGAAAGTACCCTAACAAAAAGGCAAATTCCTCCTTATCTATAAGATGTTGTTGCATTGCTTTTTGTGAAATGCTAGTCAATTCACATTTGAATAATTCCATCGGGTTATGCTCCAGTTTTTTATAGCACCCTTGATCCTCCAATTATTGCATGCACATTTCCACATACTGAGTGTCATCTAGGATCACTATGTTACCCCCTTTATCTGAGGGTTTTATCACTATAGTGACATCCTAATTTAACATTTTCAGAGCCCCAAATTCCTCTTTAGTAACGTTTGACCACATGCCCAGCGTCCTAGGCTTGTATATTACCAGTGCCCACCATCAGAGGCGTGCAGCGTCCTGCTTCCCATTCGTAGTGCTGCTGCTATACGCCAGGCATATGGATATGCAGCTTTTACTGTACCCTGTAATTGCTTTCTGCTCCTGAGGACATGCTAATATAGGGGGCATAGAAACGTGTTGAGAAGACGCAATACATACACAGGGATCTATGTACAAGTGAAGCAGAGTGATGTTTATGAGTGCTTGGGATTGAAGTTTTGGAGGTGCCGTCGGCTGTAATAATTGCCAAAAAAGAGCACCCATCATTTAATAAAAAAACATCCTAGGATAATATTTTAAGCTGTTTGGTTACTCATATATTAATTGGGGAGAGACGCAATATGTAGTGATACATAATGTTTTACTACACAATATAAGAATGATAATAGAGGTCTCCACATATCTCCTGTATGGGGTAGCAATATTTTTGTGTGATAAAATGAGGCTGGGGTCTATATAATGAATTGGACAATAGCCACAATTTTTTAATAAGTACATTCAATAAAATAGTTTTTTAAGGCAGTAAATTGTTTATTTTCACTTTTGGTGGTAACGCAAAACAGTGTATCAAGACTTTAGTGAATCTCAAACTACATTCATGCAATCAGAATAATATTTTAGTTCACATGCAGTAACCTGGTTATAAGCCCAGTTATACCAGTATCAGCCCTTTTCCTTACACCAGTCTCAAACTGGGGTAACGGGGCAACCAGATGAAATATAAATGTGCTAGTCATAAATCATTACATATTCTGCCAGTCATATACTGGTATCCATGCAGTACTGCCAGTCCCAATAATCTCCACTCAGATCTACCAGTCAGGTATCAGCACCCAAAAAGTGGATAAAGCCCTAGCGGCTAGAATGTTTTGTCCTATTGATAGCATTTGCCTTAAAGGATCCTCTGGCATACCCCAGGGCTAGTCATTATACTTTAGACTACACTTAATTCATTCTAGAATTTACCCTGAATAACGAGAAGATATTTTGTACAATATTATTTTTTATCTGTGATTGAAGATAAATTTATTTTATTTTTTTACAATTTTCCTTTATGGTTACTGGGTAATAAAAAGTGCCGCCAAATTTTAGAGTCCCACATAGAGAACAAGAGCGATGATGAGAATTCCTATCAGGTATTAGGTATGGCTCTGGCTTTCTAGAAGGGGCGGTCTGGCCATAGACCATACAGGGAAATTTCCTGGTGGGCTGATGCACGGGGGGGGGGTCACCAAAGCCCTCCTCACTGCCACTAGCCAGGTACATAGTGATCTGATGCTCTAATGTATCTGATTTCCTCGTGAATTTAATTATATCAGGACAGTGATACAGTTGAATACTGTGGCACAGCATTGGAGTCCATGGCTGTCTGCCCTGTTGTTCACCCACATAGTGTCAAAGGCTAATATATGAAGCAGTGTACAAATGGTGCAAGGAAACAGACGTCTCAGGCCAAAGACTAGAAAAAGGCCAGTGGTCTACACCGCAGATGGCCACCTGGTACAAGATTCAGGTACAGCATTTCTTTTTTCTTGGCACATTAAAGTTAGAACTGGCTTGGTCCTGTGGTCCACATCTCATCCCCTAAATCCCCTGCTCAATATCGTAATCAGAGACATTTGGAGAGGAAGTAGGACAAAATGTGGCAGCTACTGGTATTGTTGGCCACCACAGAGGGACGGCTTCTGGGATGTATTTTGAGCTTCAGTGTGGTATTTGGTTCTCCTGGGACAGATATAGTATTGCTGACCTGGCCCACTTGAGTTGTCCTGCCTACCAGTGTTGGCCCACCTATTGTCAGTTTGGACCTGCCTGCAACATGAGGGCCACTTTTAGTTTATTTTCCCAAGGCCATTTTAAAGTTTCCAATAAACTCCTGCTTTCTAGCTGTGCATTATGGCGGTACATTATGTCTTTACACTGTTTTGCTTCATTTTGAGTGTTTGGTCTTTATTTCTTTATTTAGTCTCATCCTCTTATTATTTCAAGGTCTCCAATGGCCTTGAAAATGAGGATGGTGGCTCAGGTCCCCACCTGCTGTACATACAGTCAGGTGAAATAACAGCTGATTAGGAAAATGGAATTACATGAAAGAAAATGACAATATTTGTTACATTTCCCAGAGCCAAGTTCTCCACGGTTTGGTTTTGTGCTAGAGGAGACAGCAAGGTAATGTATTTCTGTATATTCTGTGTTTTCTGGTTGATGTTCATGTTATCTAGTCACTAGTTGGCAGTGTTATATGATGTTAGTATACTCTCGGCTAAAGTGTTAGATGTGTGTTTGCATGTTGTGAGCTTATCCATTAGTGATGTGTGATGCTCTATTATCTTTTGTGTCCAGGAGACAGGAGCGTCCCATCAATTATTGTTTCCTAAAAGATCTTTCTTCTCCCAATATATGACCAACTTCCATAAGAGCAAACAGAAGCTGATAAGACGTCTGTACAAGTTTTATAACAAAACCGTCTTGGATAATAAGGTGTACAAATATAATAAACAACCAGGTATAGGGAGATATGTGGACGCAGTAAATGAAATCTTAATGGGTAGAGGTAGGCTTCTTTCACATTTGCGGCACAGCTCTCCAGCAGGCTGTTCAGACATAGAATGCCGGGAATCAGATGGATGCATGCAGCATGGCATATTTGTTGGGTAGAGGCCAGATCTCCGCCAGACCCCATTATAGTCAATGAGGTTGGTGTGCGTTTCGTAAACATTCCAGAGAACACGGATCACTACGCCATCATCCATTTATCTGAAAAAAGACTGCGATTCTGCAAGTAGGTTTTATATCTCGTACAATTTGTCTTTAGTACTGACTCTACGTATCTCCTCTGTCTTCAGAACGACTTTGAGCTGTATTGATCCTTGAGATGTGTCTTGCCGCTTGCTAGGTCATCGATGGACAATCAGATGATGTCCACAGCTTGCTATGGTGGACCTATTGTGCCAAGGCCATGCAGACTCACCCTGAGCTTCAACCGGTTACTCAACATCACACCTATGAGATCCAATACCCAGTGGTCTACCAATACTTACGGTGCAAATTCAGGTAACATACAACTTTATGTTGGGTCATACTGCTTAGTACATAAACATGGACAGACCAGATCCTGATGTGTGGGGAGAAGGTGTTCTTGTACTTCTGACCTCTTGCTCTATTATCTGAATAGGTATGATCTGTAAGCTACTGTGACTGCATGAAAGAGGCTCTGTAATAGATTTGAATATGTTTGAGCTTTTAGGATTTGTGTTAATATAAGCTATCTCTCCTCCCATAGAGTTGAACGTTGGCACTGAGAAATTTGTGTGTAGCTCCTTTTACAACAAGATGGTTCTCTTAAGCTACACCTGAAAAGATCCGTCAGAGCCTATCATATCCGATCATCAGCCAGAACATAGGCGCAGCCAAGATGGCAGCATATGGACGAAGTCATCCAGGAGACCTGTGGAAAGTCACATCTCTACTTTCCACCAAACAACTCTTCTAATCATTTCTGGAGCATCTTGTTGGCTCAGTGGTTAGCACTGTTGTCTTGAAGCACTAGGGTGGTGGAGGTAAATCTGACCAAGAACCAAGTCTGCCTGGAGTTTGTATGTTCTCCCTGTGCTTGCGTGGGTTTCTTCCAGGTACTCCGGTTTCCTCCCAAAATAAAAACATACTGATAGGTTAGGCTTTTATCCAAATTGTCCCTAATATAAATGATGGTACAGATCTAGCAGAGCTGAAAGGAATGGTTAATGTGTTAAGTAAATAATGACAAGAAAATGCTGATTTGACTTTTCAATGGTTTTCAAAGGTTTTTATCATGAGATAACTCTGTGACATGTTTTTCCAGTTCCATTCAGTTCTGCTACAATTTCTTGTACAGTGCTGCAGAATATGTTGGCGCTATATCATACTCATTCCAGATTGCGAGTGTGAAAGAGGCCATAAGATGTGACAAGATTAATGAAAATGGATTTGATATTTTGCATTTTTGCCTTTTGCTCAGAGTATAATTTCCTTTTATGGGCGCAGATGATAGGTAGAGAATATTGCATCCTGCCCAAAAGTTTTCAGGTAAAGATATGCATTGAGTCAGGATCTGTTCAGGGAAAAACTGAGGTTTTTGCATGGAAGTTCAATCAGTTTTTTCCGTGATGGTGTTCAGTGTTTCCATTCTTTCCTTCTGGGTGCATGCGTTTTTCATGCATGTGAAGAAAAACAAAAGAATTAGGGCTCATGCACACGACCGTTGCCTGTTTTGCGTTCTGCATTTTGGAGTGCTGTCCGCATCTTTTGCGGCCCCATTGAAGTGAATGGGTCCTCATCAGACCTGTTGCACGGTTGCGTGCATGAGCCCTAGAACTCAACATCTTCTAACAACCATCAGTGAAAAACGCATTGCATCCAGATGCTGTTTGCAAAAACGCAGAATATAAAACATGCTGAGATTTATCCTGAAACCAAAGATAATGTGTGAAAAACATGTACACAGACCCATTGAAATGTATGGGTCAGGATTCAGTCTAGATGCTATGCGTTCGCTATGCGCATGGCAATCGGACAGAAAACTTGCTAGTTTGAAATCAGCCTAAGAGGACCTGATCGATGAAGACTCCACTTTGGAAGAAATCTCTTGGTGGCTGCCCCCTTGGCTAACCACACTATATGGTTACACTGTATCTTGCGAACGGGGAAGGGGCCCAGAAACAAAAAAAGATTAAAAACTCTGGAGTACTCGCAGGACAGCGGAATGGACATAGAGATTTCATGCAGCCCCATTGAAATGATCGGCTTCCGATCTGCAAAAAATGCTACTCTGACTAAACCTAAAGCAATTTATAGTAAATATCGCCTATAAAACTGTGTATAAATTGGTGTTTTCCCAGGACACAATAAATATCCTGTATGCTAGAAATAAATGATACGTGATGGAGATGATATCTATAAAATAATCTAGCAAACCTGTAATTTTAGAATTGCATTAGGCTGCTCACAAGATAAAAGACTGCTTTCTATGAATTCCAAAAGGATGCATTTTTTTCAATTGTGCTGTAATCCACACCGGTAGGCAGCTTAATAGCTGTTAAAAACCAAAGTACATATTCTCATTTACTTATTAGACGTAAGCGAGGAGCATAGCATGCTGTCACAGATGTATATTAAGGAGGAGCATATAGGCCCATGAATTTTTAAGCACATCGGGTTAATGCGTAATGAAGGCTGATTACACAGTCTGTTTCATTCAGTGTAAATCATTAGTGAAATTGCATTAGCATGAAAGATAAGAGAGAGTTGCGATATCCTCCTTGGTACATAATAATAACTGCAAATGACATTGAGGGCTGCGTCTGCTGGCATAACATAAACCACAGGGGACCGAACAACTAGCAGGAGGATTTCACGTCCTCTTAAAGTGACAGTCCCAATAGGATAAAAGAACTTGTAAACAAGTTAGCACTGGGACATAATCACAGGAATTGCTTGTAGCAGCCACCTTTCTTCAACAGAGATGTAACTAGCTTGTTTTATAGCGTTTGCTAACTACTCTTTGCCTTTTGAAAGCTGACAAATATAGGAAACTGCCTGTCTAACTTTCTTTCACAATATTTTTATTAAATTTTTAAGACAAAGTGATACAGGCATTAGAAAATAGCAGCTTGTACAGACATCATGACATTTTCTCCATTATATGCCCGCATCAGGTTAGGGACAAGGTGGGAGGGACATAGGGAAGAGAACAAATAAGAACAACAAAATAATAACAACAACTTGTCCATGGTCCATATTAATGCCCCCTTTACATTTATGACATATGCGTGAACGGTATTCATAGCGCTCACTTGGTGATTCAAGGGTCTGACAATGGTCTCCATCCTCCTGTGCACTTATACACTCCTTACAATAACAAATAAGGAACACCTACTCCCAAAGATCTCCCCCAACTCTCTTCTCATCCACTGGCAGATGAAAATTTTTCTTTCACTTCCCCAGCTGTTCAAGTATTGTTTAAACCTTCCCTGACACGAGGCCAAGGTACCTTCCATTTCACAATGAAAGCTGACTCGATTGATTATCTCTGAGATGTCCGGAACCCTGTTAGACTTCCAATATTTAGCTATGAGAATTTTGGCAGACGTTAATATATGAAAAACTATCGTACGATATACCTTTGGCACTAAATGCAACCCATTAAGTAATAAGACTAGATCTGGAGTAAAGGGGAGAGCTAAGTTAAAAAATGAAGTAAGCATGTTAGACACATCTCTCCAAAAATGCTCCAGCTTTGTGCATTCCCAGAATATGTGCATCATGCCCCCCCCCCCCCCCCCCCATGCCTCCCACACCTCCAACACAGGTTTAAAACTTCCGGATATATCATTGACAATCTTTCTGGTGTCATGTACCATCTATAGATTATTTTCCTAGTAGCCTCCAAATGATACGAACATTTAGAGTGTTTCTGGGAGACTGTGAATATATGTTCCCATGCAATTTGATCTGAAGGCATATTCAAATCTTTGGCCCATTTATCTAAACCCGACACAGACTTTTTATTATAAATTTCAAGGAGTAACCAATAAATTTTTGAAATACCCTTCTCCTTATTGTTTACACTGAAAAAAAATGTAGCAAATAATGAGTTTGGTTTCCCCACTTCTTCTGGTAAAGAATTCAATAAGGATCTCAGCCTCAAATATTTATAAAACTCTCTATTAGGGATCTCAAATTTATGAGATATATCTGCAAATTGTAGCATCCCTGAGTCACTCCACACCTCCCCTACCGTTTTAATTCCTTTTTGCCTCCATGAGATAAAGGAAATATCTGGTATCATTTGCTCTATAGCTTCCAATGGTATATCTGATCTATTCATATAAATTAAATCTTTGGCTAGAATTACATTCTTCCACAGCGCTAACCCTGCTTTGATCACTATTGACTTGGGTTCATTACCTACCGGATCAATATACGGGCATTGTAAAGCCACCCTGGTATTTTTTATAGCCGACATATTTGTCTCTATCTGCACCCATAACGGAGGATCCGGATCCAACAGGCTTTGTCTTATAGGCGTCAAAAGAACTGCATAGTAATAATGTAGTAGTTAGGGAAACTAAGACCTCCCAAAGCAGTGGTTTATAAAGAGTATCAGCTGCTACTCTATGCCTAGCATTTTTCCATACAAAGCGTAACAGCAAGGATTGTAATTTCGCTATATATTTTTTGGACACCAAAATTGGAACATTTCTGAACATATACAGAATTTTCGGCAACACCATCATTTTTATTGTTGCTATCCGACCTACCCACGATATTTCTTTACATGCATATGTTTTAATGTCCTCAGTTATTGTACCTATCAGCGGTTCGTAGTTTACTTTAAATAGTTATTTTAGACGGAAATGGCAATTCTACCCCAGATACGTAATACTATCTCCGCCCATTTAAACTGGAATTTAGATTCTATGAATGCTTGTTCCCCAGTAGATAAACCCATATTCAACACTACTGATTTATTAACATTAAGTTTGTAGTACGAAACGGCACTAAATTCTTCCAGACTGGATATAACTGCGACTAATGATCTGGCCGGCTCAGTTAATGCTATGATAACGTCGTCCGCAAATAATCCTATTTTATTGCCTGTCTAACTTTCAAACAAAATATTGTATATAGAATCAGTGCATAGAGAAGTAAGGGCCCCATAGCAAGGATCAAACCAGGCCCCCCCACACAGGACAGAGGGGTTTCCGCCTAAACCCCTTTCAATGACCCGTGGGCCATTTTTTCCACAGCATCAGTTGCTAAAAGTTGTTCCTTTAGAGGGTGGAGTCCTGACCAAGTTTTTACCCCCAGTAGAAGAGAGGATGATCCTATCTGGGCCCCCTATTGCCCTGGGCCCTATAGCAGTCGCATGGTCTGCCGCTATGGTAGTTACGCCCTTGTATAGAATTAATCTATATAATAATATGATATGTGCGGGAAAAAAATCTGTATATTCTGTTTATTCATTTACTTTGTACAGTACTTATTATGGGCTCAAGCACACAACGGTATTTTTTATTCCTTTGCTATCTGCATTTTTTGTGGATAGTACACTCATCCATCTACTTCTATAGGGGCTATGCCCCTATCCATATTTTTTGCAGATCCGTTTGGCTGTTCTGCACGTCCCATATTGGTCCATATACTGAATGAGAATAGGATTTCTATTGATGGGAGTGAGAAAAGTACGGAATGTGCATGAAAGGCAAATGTATTTTGAGGCTCCATTGTTTGCGGACCGAAATACAGTCACAGCCGTCTGCATGAAGCCTTAGGCTAGGCTACACGACGACATTTTCACAGCAAAATCCAAGTTGGATTTTTGTGCGACTGTCACGTCACAGTCGCAGCATGTCACATGTCGAAGTACAGAAGTACAACATCAATGACTATCATTAAAAAAAATGTTGCAGTGTAGTTTTTGTCGCCATGTAGCTGTACCCTTCTGGTGGCCCTTTGTAAAATACCATGGGGATAGGGGAGGGCAGTGAATCATACAACTGGATGCTTAATTGCATAATAATTAACTCAGTTTCCCTGCGCCGTTGCATCATGTGACCTGTAGTCTGACCCAGGGTTGCCAATTGTCTCTCTTTTCTTTGAATCCAAAACAAATAAATAAATAAATAAAAAAACATGAATTTTTGAATCTAGAGGAGCTTGTACAGATCACTGTGCTTATAATTATCGTAGTTTTACAGTTCACAGTGAATGCTTCCATAAGAAAATGACCTATTGTTAAAATATTTGGTGATACAGTTTTAAATTTCCATGTCGCTATCTATATCACAGGCAGCATTACAGAGACAGATGTCACCTCTAAATAGATAACACAGGATTCACCAGTTCACAATAGTGATATCACAGCTTCTCTAGACCTCTGCACAGGTCACAGAGCATGCCTAGAAAACTTGGTACAAGTGCAGACACAGGAGATTCTGCTGCCTGTACAGTGGGGACAATCAGTATTTGACACACTGACGATTGTGCAGGTTTTGCAGCTAAAAAGAATGGAGAAGACTGTCATTTTATCGTAGGTACACTTCACTGTGAGAGACAGAATCAAAAAAAAATCCAGAAAATCACATTCTATGATTTTTTAAATAATTAATTAGCATTTATTGCATGAAATAAGTATTTGATCACCTTCCAACCAGCAAGAATTCTGGCTCTCGCAGACCTGTTAGGCTGGTTCCACAACGGGGCGTTGCGGGAAAAGGTGCGGGGTGCGTTGTGGAACAATGCGCGATTTTTCCTCGCGAGTGCAAAACATTGAATGGCGTTTTGCACGCACGTGAGAAAAATCGACATGTTTGGTACCCAAACCCCAAACCCAAAATATATAAAGAAATATAGAAGGACACTCTGAGTCAACATGGGAAGCCAATTATTATGAAGATGGGAAGCCAATATTGATGGTTTTTAGATATAGTTGTATTGTGATATTATTTTAACATATTAATTTATTAGATACCTCATTATCTGGTGAAAGCAATGTCTAAAATGGAAAGTGACCCATTAGGGATGATGTCTGGTTCACTGGGAACTATATACCCCAAAAAACGCATGGACCCCCAAAAAACGCAGCAAAACCGCAACCATCCGTTTTTAATTGGAATCTGGTCCACTTTTTATGAGGAACGCATGAAGGAGGATATAAAAGACAGCCAACATCCTATGCCAAGCATTACCACTGAGGAAGGAGTAAAGCAACACTCCGAAACGCGTTTGGTGCTCAATTTATTGACTTGCATAGTGGGGACACAACTACAACCCACATTTATTGGATTTTATTTCTGGAAAAAGATTAAACCGAACGGATTTCAAAGACCTGAAAGACACAACACCTGGAGAGGAACGCCTACAGGATCGAGGAAAGAAAAACAAGGTCCATTGAATGTGCGTGACTCGATGACTACAGTGCCTGGGTTAACTATTGAATCTGTGTCTGAAAATTACTAACACGTGGGACGCCGAAATCTAAGTTCGATAGTTTACAGTGAAATATTCGACTTGTGCTATAGTGCCGATCAACAGAAGGCCGCAAATAAGCTACACCATGTGGGATGCCGAAATCTAAGTCCAATACGACATAGTGGAAAACTCGACTCTTACTACAGTGCCGGTCGCGAAAAAGCTAAGTAAAGATTTCTGATTATTTGTTCATCGAACATTGTTTTCTGTGCCGATTATAATACCATCCGAAAACGTGGGACGCCACGAATTGGTTTTAATCGAGACGGCCTAAGACGATTATTTAACCCGAAATATTTAATTTGAAATATCGAAAATTCCCACAATTGCATATCTAGGAATACAACTCACCTTTAACGTTGACCTGCGTTTTTTTGTGGTATTGGACATTTTATTTGTAGAATTCCCCCTCCCTATTTTATGCATGACATTGCTGATATTTGCTTTTATGTTATGTTTTATGGTGTGTTGATATAGTTTTGTTTTTACCATACTAGTTTTATTGTCTATTTTAGACGTGTTCAATAAATCGTATTGTTTGAACTTCCATGATTCAATGTGACTCCTTATGCTGAGTGCCTTTCTACATTTCTTTATTAACTGATGGCATTTGTAAGACCGATCAGGATCCTGATCCGTCTTACAAATGCATTGAAATGCCGGATCCGTCTTTCCGGTGTCATCCGGAAAAACTGATCTGGCATTTATTTTTTTTACCTTTTTTTCGGTCTGCGGGAAGGACGGATCCGGCATTCTGGTATTTTGAATACTGGATCCGGCACGAATACATTCCTATGGAAAAAAATGCCGGATCCGGCATTCAGGCAAGTGTTCAGTTTTTTGGGCCGGAGATAAAACCGTAGCATGCTGCTGTTTTACCTCTGTCCTGATCAGTCAAAAAAACTGAACTGAAGACATCCTGATGCATCCTGAACGGATTGCTCTCCATTCAGAATGCATAGGGATACAACCGATCAGTTATTTTCCAGTATAGAGCCCCTAGGACGGAACTCTATGCCGGAAAAGAAAAACGCTAGTGTGAAAGTACCCTTAGGCCTCATGCATACGACTGTGCCGTTTTTTGCAGACCGCAGATCCGCAAAAAACAGAAGCCACCCGTGTGCCCTCCGCAATTTGCGGAACGGAATGGGCGGCCCCATTGTAGAAATGCCTATTCTTGTCCGCAAAACGGACAAGAATAGGACATGCTATATTTTTTTTGCGGGGCCTCTGAAAGGAGCAACGGATGCGGACAGCACACGGAGTGCTGTCCGCATCTTTTGCGGCCCCATTGAAGTAAATGGGTCCGCATCCGAGTCACAAAAACTGCAGCTCGGATGTGGACCATACCTACGGTCGTGTGCTTGAGGCCTTACCTGTATAAAAGACTCCTGTTCACACACTCATTCAATCACACTCCAACCTGTCCACCATGGCCAAGACCAAAGAGCTGTCTAAGGACATCAGGGACAAAATTGTAGACCTGCACAAGGCTTGAATGGGCTACAGCAAGCAGCTTGGTGAGAAGACAACTGTTGGCGCAAATATTGGAAAATGGAAGAAACACAAAATTACTGTCAGTCTTACTCAGTCTGGGGCTCCATGCAAGATCTCACCTTGTGGGGTAAGGATGATTCTGAGAAAGGTCAGGAATCAGCCCACAACTATATTAGAGGACCTAGTCAATGACCTGAAGAGAGCTGGGACCACAGTCTCAAAGATTACCGTTAGTAACACACTACTCCATCATGGATTAAAATCCTGCAGGGCACGCAGGGTCTCCCTGCTCACGCCAACACCTGTCCAGGACCGTTTGAAGTTTGCCACTGACCATCTGGATGATCCAGAGAAGGCATGGGAGAAGGTCATGTGGTCAGATGAAACCAAAATAGAAGTTTTTGGTATCAACTCTACTCACTGCGTTTGGAGGAAGAAGAAGGATGAGTACAACCCCAAAAACACTGTCCCAACTGTGAAGCATGGGGGTGCTTTTCTGCAAAGGGGACAGGACAACTGCACCGTATTGAAGGGAGGATGGATGGGGCCATGTATTGAGAGATTTTGGCCAACAACCTCCTTACTTCAGTAAGAGCATTGAAGATGGGTCGTGGCTGGCTCTTCCAGCATGGCAATGACCCAAAACACACAGCCAGAGTAACTAAGGAGTGGCTCTATAAGAAGCATATCAAGCTCCTGGAGTGGCCTAACCAGTCTCCAGACCTGAACCCAATCGAAAATCTTTGGAGGAATCTGAAACTCAATGTAGCCCAGCGATAGCCCCGAAACCTGAAAGATCTGGAGAAGATCTGTGTGGAGCAGTGGGCCAAAATCCCTGTTGCAGTGTGTGCAAACCTGGTCAAGAACTACAGGAAACGTCTGACCTCTGTAATTACAAACAAAGGTTTCTGTACCAAATATTAAGTTCTGTTTTTCTATTTCATGCAATAAAAAGCAAATTAATTATTAAAAAATTATACAATGTAATTTTCTGGATTTTTTTTTTGATTCTGTCTCTCACAATTGATATGTACCTACAATAGAAATTACAGTCCTCTCCATTCTTTGTCGGTGGGAAAATGTACAAAATTTCCAGTGTATCAAATACTTACTTTATTTTCCCCACTGTATCTGTGCATGCTCTGGAAGTGCATGTGCAGAAGTAGATGCAGCAAGGAAAAGTAGTGTAAGTGGTTATGTGGATAAATCACGTGACCGCCACCATTTTATGTCCTATGGATGCGGAAACCACTGCTCTGCAAAGTTTACATATTTCAGTCAAGTACAGCGCATAGTTGCCAACTATCCCAAATTTGCTCGGGTGTCCCTGATTTTCAAAGACAGTCCAAGAAAATTCGGGCTGTCCTGGGCCAAAAATAGAAGGGGCTAACAAACACCACCCATAAGTGCCCATTACCTAGTCAGGGCCAGGACAGGGTCAAGTGGCAAACCCCTTTAAAGAGATTTTCCAGTTTGCATCAGTAAACTTTAAAAGAATCATTTACAAAGGTAGCTGTACATTTTGTGATGTATTTCTTTTACCTTCAATCATCAGTTCTGGGCTGTGGTCACATGACCATGTCCATGCAGCTCTTTCTTATTTCCTGTGATGTTATGTCCATGGGCGGGGAACTGATAGGGGAGTGTCTATGTAACTAGCTGGGTGGAAGGAGCTATAAACTAGCTGGGTGTTGTTAGGGGAGGGGCTGGAGGTGTGGCAAAGAAAGGGGAAGTGCATCATTGGTTTGGTTGGATACAGGAACAGGAAGTGCCACATACAGGATGGAAACCAAACAGAGGGATTGATTTATATGGTGAAAATGGGTCAGGGGGATCCGAATAAAAAAAAAAAAAAAAGCATGGGGAGTATGTACGTGAGGTAAGCAACTACATGAGCATATCTGTTAAAAACCATAGTGATCCCGGAAAACCATTGTGTAATGATTATGAAATTGGACAATGATTATGAAAAGATACAGTAAATGAGGCAAATGTGAGTTATATCTAAACTGCAACTCCTTGATTTTGTGGAAAAAAGTATGAAATTTTATCGCCTCTTCAGTCATTTCATAGCTTTTATTAGTACCATCGCAGCAGACACCCAGCAGTCAGAATCTGGTACCTCAAGTAAGAGATAAGTCATGAAATGTCCTTGTGAGACGTGGACACAAGAATGGGCAGCAGCTACTTCTGGATTCTATTTGCATCCTTTGTCTCCAGTAGAAATGTATTAACCATTATTTATCTTGACCACGTAGACGTAATTCACTGCTAGCTCCACTCTCCCTCCCATATTACAAGAGCACAGCAGTTTCTATTGGCAATAAAAGTGCTCTATGTTTTCCCATAGAAGTACATAGGCAAATATATAATGTTAACAACATCGGCACAAGGAGACACAAGCCTTATTCTAGTTGTCAGAACTATGCTAATAAGGAAAACACATATACTGTTCATACTTATGTGTATATGACTAATCTTTCATCTAAATCCACAATTAAAGGGCCTTTTACACTGGCCGATGATAGGGAACGAACATTTGTAGGGATCTTTTATAAAATGCTTGCTGGTCTGCAGCACATCTCCCATGTAAATATGAGATGTGCTGGCGACATAATGTAAATTACATGGGGGGATGAACAATCGTACTAACAATCATTCATCACCCATGCAATTTCCATCAGCCTATGTGAAGGCTCTTTAACCCCTTAAGGACTCAGCCCTATTTCACCTTAAAGGGCTTATGTCACTCCACTAAACTCATATTTTTTTTTCTCTCCTTAAAATCCTTATGCTGCGATTTCTCAATATATAGGGCTATTACTCAGTTTGGTTCAGTAGTTATATAAAAAAAACTGACTTTTATAATATGCAAATTACCTCTCTAGCAGCAGATAGGGCGGCTACCTGCTGCTAGCAGCCGCATCCTCCATTCATAATGACGCCCCCTCCTCATGTTGATTGACAGGGCCAGCGAATGCGCTCCTCCTCTGACTGGCTCTGTCTGCGTTTTAAATCTCGCGCCGGTCTTCAGTTGGCGCAGGCGCACTGAGTGGAAGACGCTCGCTCGGCCGCTCCATCCTCAGTGCGCCTGCGCCGGGTGTACATGTGACGTCAACGGCGCAGGCGCACTGAGGATGGAGCGACCGAGCGTCCTCCACTCAGTGCGCCTGCGCCAACTGAAGACCGGCCAGTCAGAGGAGGAGCGCATTCGCTGGCCCTGTCAATCAACATGAGGAGGGGGCGTCATTATGAATGGAGGATGCGGCTGCTAGCAGCAGGTAGCCGCCCTATCTGCTGCTAGAGAGGTAATTTGCAAATTATAAAAGTCCGTTTTTTTATATAACTACTGAACCAAACTGAGTAATAGCCCTATATATTGAGAAATCGCAGCATAAGGATTTTAAGGAGACAAAAAAAATAATGAGTTTAGTGGAGTGACAGAAGCCCTTTAAGGACCAGGCCATTTTTTGCAAATCTGACCAGTGTCAGTTTAAGTGCTGATAACTTTAAAACGCTTTGAATTATCCAGGCCGTTCTGAGATAGTTTTTTCGTCACATATTGTACTTCATGACACTGGTAAAATGAAGTAAAAAAAATTTATTTTTATTTATAAAAAAAATACCAAATTTACCCAAAATTTGTAAAAAATTGCAAATTTCCAAGTTTAAATTTCTCTACTTCTATAATACATAGTAATACCTCCAAAAATAGTTATTACTTTACATTCCCCATATGTCTACTTCATGTTTGGATCATTTTGGAATGATATTTTTATTTTTTGGGGATGTTACAAGGCTTAGAAGTTTAGAAGCAAATCTTGAAATTTTTCTGAAATTTTAAAAAATCCAATTTTTAGGGACCAGTTCAGGTCTGAAGTCACTTTGCGAGGCTTACATAATATAAACCACCCAAAAATTACCCCATTCTATAAACTACACCCCTCAAGGTATTCAAAACTGATTTTACAAACTTTGCTAACCCTTTAGGTGTTCCACAAAAATTAATGGAAAATAGAGATACAATTTCAAAATTTCACTTTTTTGGCAGATTTTCCATTTTAATAATTTTTTTCCAGTTACAAAGCAAGGGTTAACAGCCAAACCAAACTCAATATTTATGGCCCTGATTCTGTAGTTTACAGAAACACCCCATATGTGGTCGTAAACCGCTGTACGGGCACACGGCAGGGCGCAGATGAAAAGGAATGCCATACGGTTTTTGGAAGGCAGGTTTTGCTGGACTGTTTTTCTTTTACACCATGTCCCATTTAAAGCCCCCTGATGCACCCCATGAGTAGAAACTCCATAAAAGTGACACCATCTAAGAAACTACACCCCTCAAGGTATTCAAACAGATTTACAAACATTGTTAACCCTTTAGGTGTTCCACAAGAGTTATGGCAAATGAGATGAAATTCTGAATTTCAATTTTTGGGCAAATTTTCCATTTTAAATCCATTTTTCCCAGTAACAAAGCAAGGGTTAACAGCCAAACAAAACTAAATATTTATGGCCCTGATTCTGTAGTTTACAGAAACACCCCATATGTGGTCGTAAACAGCTGTACGGGCACACGGCAGGGCGCAGAAGGAAAGGAATGCCATACGGTTTTTGGAAGGCAGATTTTGCTGGACTGGTTTTTTTGACACCATGTCCCATTCAAAGCCCCCCTGATGCACCCCTAGAGTAGAAACTCAAAAAAAGTGGCCCCATTTTAGAAACAACGGGATAGGGTGGCAGTATTGTTGGTACTAGTTTAGGGTACATATGATTTTTGGTTGCTCTATATTACACTTTTTGTGAGGCAAGATAACAAGAAATAGCTGTTTTGGCACAATTTTTATTTTTTGTTATTTACAACATTCATCTGACAGGTTAGATCATGTGATATTTTTATAGACCAGGTTGTCACGGATGCGGCGATACCTAATATGTATACTTTTTTTTATTTATGTAAGTTTTACACAATGATTTCATTTTTGAAGCAAAAAAAATCATGTTTTAGTGTTTCCATAGTCTAAGAGCCATAATTTTTTCAGTTTTTGGGCGATTACCTTGGGTAGGGTATGATTTTTGTGGGATGAGATGACGGTTTTATTGGCACTATTTTGGGGTGCGTGTGACTTTTTGATCGCTTGCTATTACACTTTTTGTGATATAAGGTGACAAAAAATTGTTTATTTAGCACAGTTTTTATTTAAAGATTTTTACGTTGTTCATCTGAGGGGTTAGATCATGTGATATTATTATAAAGCCGGTCGATACGGACGCGGCGATACCTAATATGTATACTTTTTTTTTATTTATGTAAGTTTTACACAATGATTTCATTTTTGAAGCAAAAAAAATCATGTTTTAGTGTTTCCCTAGTCTGAGAGACATAATTTTTTCCGTTTTTGGGCGATTGCCTTGGGTAGGGTATGATTTTTGCTGGATGAGATGACGGTTTTATTGGCACTATTTTGGGTGCGTGTGACCTTTTGATCGCTTACTATTACACTTTTTGTGATGTAAGGTGACAAAAAATTGTTTATTTAGCACAGTTTTTATTTTAAATTTTTTACGGTGTTCATCTGAGGGGTTAGGTCATGTGATATTTTTATAGAGCCGGTCGATACGGACGCGGCGATACCTAATATGTATACTTTTTTTCATTTATGTAAATTTTACACAATAATATAATTTTCGAAACAAAAAAAAAATCATGTTTTAGTGTCTCCATATTCTGAGAACCATAGTTTTTTCAGTTTTTGGGCGATTCTCTTAGGTAGGGTCTCATTTTTTGCGGGATGAGATGATGGTTTGATTGGCTTTTTGATCGCTTGCTATTACACTTTTTGTGATGTAAGGTGACAAAAAATTGTTTATTTAGCACATTTTTTATTTTTTACGGTGTTTATCTGAGAGGTTAGGTCTTGTGATATTTTTATAGAGCCGGTCGATACGAACGCGGCGATACCAAATATGTATACTTTTTTTTTATTTATGTAAGTTTTACACAATAACAGCTTTTTTCAAACAAAAAAAATGTTTTAGTGTCTCCATATTCTGAGCCATAGTTTGTTGTTATTTTTTGGCGATTGTCTCAGGTAGGGTCTCATTTTTTGCGGGATGAGGGGTCGGTTAGATTGGTATTATTTTTGGAGGGGCAAACGCCTTTTTGATCGCTTGCTGTTGTACTTTTTGTGATGTAAGGTGACAAAAAAATTGTTTATTTAGCACAGTTTTATTTTTATTTTTACGGTGTTTATCTGAGGGGTTAGGCCATGTGAATTGTTATAGAGCCAGTCGACTACGGAGCGGCGATACTAAAATGTATACCTTTTTTTTTCCCCTAATTTTTACCATTTTTTAACTTTAATTGGGGAAAATGACGTTTTTGTTTATTTTCATGAAACTTTTTAATTTTTTGGGGGGAAAACTTTATTTTTTAAACTTTTTTTTTTCACTTTATTTTTGTCCCACTTTGGGACTTGAACTTTTGGGGGTATGTTCCTTTACAATGCATTCCAATACTTCTGTATTGGAATGCATTGGTTGTATGAGTAATACTGTGTGTATTACTCATACAGCTTCCGGCCTGTGAGATCCAGGGGGCTGGATCTCACAGGCTCTTCATTGGAAGGCAGCACAGATGCCTCAGGAAGGCATCTCGCTGCCTTCCATGCCATCGGGTCCCCCCTACAGCCCCATGGGGACCTGATGGCCCCACCGCCGCACTAGGTAAAAGCCGCAAACTGCAAGTCTGAATTGACCTGCGGTTTGCGGCGATCACCGACAAGGGGGGTCACGGGACCCCCCCGCGCATTTAGCCGAGGTGCCTGCTCAATGATTTGACCGGTACGTCATGTGTCCTTAAGGACTCGGGAAACATGCCGTATCGGTACGTCATGTGTCCGTAAGGGGTTAAAGGACATCCGTCAGCAGATTTGTACCTATGACACTGGCTGACCTGTTACATGTGCACTTGGCAGCTGATGACATCTGTGTTGGTCCCATGATCATATGTGCCCGCATTGCTGAGGAAAATAATGTTTTAATATATGCAAATAAGCCTCAAGGAGCAATGGGGGCGTTACCTTTACTCCTAGAGCCTTAGCTTTCTTTGCATGTTCCGCGCCCTCTGCACTTTGATTGATAGGGCCTGGTGTGATGATGTTTACACTGCCTGGTTCTGACAACAAAGTGCAGAGAACACAGCAGTTGAAGAGAGAGCAGAACCTCTAAGTGTAACGGCAACGCCCCCGTTGCTCCTAGAGGCTCATTTGCATATATTAAGACATCATTTTTCTCAGTAATGCGGACACATATAAACATGGGACCAACACAGTTGCCTTCAGCTGCCAAGTGCACATGTAACAGGTCAGCCAGTGTCATAGGTACAAATCTGCTGACAGATGCCCTTTTAACAAACACGGATTTACTAGTTTTATAGTATTTAGATACAGGGTGGGGAATGAGGAAGTGAACCTTTGCGGCAAGTGAAGAAAAGGCCAGTTATGGTTCTGGCCAAATGGGCCATGTAAAAGAACCCTTACATGTTGGTTCTTCCTAAGTTGTTTTCATAAATCTTATAGACTTCAAATGAGAAAGCTGTCGTCATATGTGAGGTCACCTTTCCACTTAGTCTATGTGTGACTTAGAATCACTGACACAGGGCTGGTATCTCCTTGTTCTAGAGATCGGTGGAGGTCTCAGCACTTCGACCCCCAAACCCTTTGATGTCACTCTGACATATCAAAAGTTTTGCTAAAGTACAAGTACTAACCAAACACATGCTGGTGTGTGGCAGTGGATGTGTGCCCCCCGACTAATAAGGGAATTGCTAGTAGTTAGAGATTCCCCTGTTTACTGGAAGCTCCATACAATGGAGGGCAGGTGTAGGGGATGAACACAGAATATGGAGTTAGGGGGCTCTCCAGTGTACAGGAGGGGGACGTTATGGGGTACAGTGTAATATCAGGGGCGCCTCTATGACTCATGTGACCACAGCATACCAAAACTCTCCTGGGACTAAAATACATTTGTCCTTACTGCATAGCTAGGGACAACTTTCATTTGGGGATCCCTTAGACTCCGCACCCTAGTCTACCCAGAGAAAAAACAGCTGCCGCCATAAGGGCCCACATTAAAGTCTACAATTGTGCATAAGGCACATATAAATGCAAAAAAAAAAAAAAAAAACACAATCTGATTTTTGTTTTCATCCTATAGTGTTGTATTTTTAACCCCTATGTTCACAATATATTTCTGCTCTCCCTGTCTGCATGTGATTCACTGGTGTCACAGAGTTCAGTCACAATGCAGACTAAACTGACATAGATAATGCGCCCTCTAGTGACAACATATACAGACACCCAATAAATCCACGATCAAAATATTCTAAAATCCCCACCAACCAGTAAAAACCGACCCTGCAAAATATAATTATCAGATAAAATTACTGAATAAAAAGTAAATAAAAAAATGTAAAGCCTAAGGCCCCTTTCACACGAGCACTGAATCCTGACGCATTCATTTCAATAGGTCTGTGTACATGAGTGGGTTTTTTTTCACGCATCAGTTCTGCGTTGCGTGAAAAACGCAGCATGTTCTATAGGCTTCATGCACACGACCGTGCCGTTTTTTGCGGTCCGCAAAAAATGGAAGGCGCCCGTGTTGCCTTCCGCAATTTGCGGAACGGATCGGGTGCCGGCAATATAAATGCATATTCTTGTCCGCAAAGCGCGGACAAGAATAGGACATTTTATATTTTGTTAGCGGGGCCACGGAACGGTGCAACGGATGCGGACAGCCCACGGAGTGCTGTCCGCATCTTTTGCGGCCCCATTGAAAACGGCGGCTCGGATGCGGACCCAAACAACGGTCGTGTGCATGAGGCCATATTCTGCGTTTTTCACGCAGCCCTGGCCCCATAGAAGTGAATGGGGCTTCAGTGAAAAACGCATCGCAAGTGCGGATGCAATGCGTTTTTCACTGATGGTTGCTAGGAGATGTTTGTAAACCTGCAGTTTTTTATCACACGCGTGAAAAATGCATCAAAACGCATTGCACCCGCGCGGAAAAAAACTGAACGCAATCGCAGACAAAACTGAATGAACTTGCTTGCAAAATGGGGCGCGTTTCACTGAACACACCCTGAACGCATCCGGAGCCGATCCGTCACGGTCGTGTAAAAGAGGCCTAACTCAGTTTTCAAAGCTGTTCTGGCAATGTATGAAAATACTTCTGTCAGTCTGAAATCTCGCCTAGTTCCGTTTTCATCCACAGATCTTAGAATTCCAGGACATGAAGCAGTTTGTGCTGGGTGACCAGGAAGCTGTGGTTTTAGCGTGCGGCCACACATGGTGGGTCTGCTGCGGACTTTCTGCAATGTAAAATCTGCAGCATACAGTTGCAAGAAAAAGTATGTGAACCCTTTGGAATGATATGGATTTCTGCACAATCTAAGTCACAACAATAGACAATCACAGTCTGCTTAAACTAATAACACACAAAGAATTAAATGTTACCATGTTTTTATTGAACACACCATGTAAACATTCACAGTGCAGGAGGAAAAAATTTGTGAACCCCTAGACTAATGACATCTCCAAGAGCTAATTGGAGTGAGGTGTCAGCCAACTGGAGTCCAATCAATGATATGAGATTGGAGGTGTTGGTTACAGCTGCCCTGCACCACAAGAAGCATTGCCTGACGTGAATGATGCCTCACACAAAAGAGCTCTTAGAAGACCTACGATTAAGAATTGTTGACTTGCATAAAGCTGGAAAGGCTTATAAAAGTATCTTCAAAAGCCTTGCCGTTCATCAGTCCACGGTAAGACAAATTGTCTAAATAAGGAGAAAGTTCAGCACTGCTGCTACTCTCCCTAGGAGTGTCCGTCCTGTAAAGATGACTTCAAGAGCACAGCAAGGACTGCTCAATGAGGTGAAGAAGAATCCTAGAGTGTCAGCTAAAGACTTACAAAAGTCTCTGGCACATGCTAACATCCCTGTTAGCGAATCTACGATACGTAAAAAAGCACTAAACAAGAATGGATTTCATGGGAGGATACCACAGAAGAAGCCACTGCTGTCCAAAAAAACATTGCTGCACGTTTACAGCACAAGAGCACCTGGATGTTCCACAGCAATACTGGCAAAATATTCTCTGGACAGATGAAACTAAAGTTGAGTTGTTTGGAAGAAACACCCAACACTATGTGTGGAGAAAAAGAGGCACAGCACACCAACATCAACACCTCATCTCAACTGTGAAGTATGGTGGTGGGGGCATCATGGTTTGGGGCTGCTTTGCTGAGTCAGCGCCTGGACGGATTGCTATATTTAAAGGAAAAATGAAGAACTCCCAAGTTTATCAAGACATTTTGCAGGAGAACTTAAGGCCATCTGTCCACCAGCTGAAGCTCAACAGAAGATGGGTGTTGCAACAGGACAACGACCCAAAGAATAGAAGTAAATCAGCAACAGAATGACCTCAAGAAAGCGATTCACTCCAGACATCCCAAGAATATTGCTGAACCGAAACCGTAAAGAGGAATGGTCAAGAATTACTCCTGACCATTGTGCACGTCTGATCTGCAACTACAGGAAACGTTTGGTTGATGTTATTGCTGCCAAAGGAGGTTCAACCAGTTATTAAATCCAAGGGTTCACATACTTTTTCCACCTGCACTGTGAATGTTTACATGGTGTGTTCAATAAAAACATGGTAACATTTAATTATTTGTAAGTTGTTAGTTTAAGCAGACTGTGATTGTCTATTGCTGTGACTTAGATGAAGATCAGATAACATTCTATGAGCAATTTGTGCAGAAATCCATATAATTCCAAAGGGTTCACATACTTTTTCTTGCAACTGTATCTGCCAGAATTCCACAGCAGCAACATCTGCACTGCATGGAGCAGATTTTATTGCAAAATTCACTATGGAAATTCTGAGGGTTTGCGGTATATTTCATCTTGTGCATTGCAAAGGATGAAATCTGCTACAGAAATCTGCATGTCAAGTTACCATATGAGTAGATTGTGTTGCAGAAATTCCTGTAGTGTATAGATGAGATTTTTTTTAAAACTCATCCACTTTACTGCTACTGCAATTGCTGTGGATTTTCGCCACACAATTCCACTGCAGAAAATCTGCCGCACATATGCCACATGTGGCTGACCCTAGGGGTGTGTTCACACGGAGTATTTTAAGTGCTTAAAAAAACCTGATGCAGAATCTGCATCAGGTCTTTTTGCATGCGTTTTTTTTAACATGGCTTACTGTTTCAGCTAGGATTTTCATTCCTGCCCATTTTCAATGGAAATTCAGGATGCAGATTCTGAGTTAAGAATGGACAGGGCACTTCTTTTTTCGACAATCCGTTTTTTAAAAAAACCGCAAGCAAAAGAAAAAAGCACGGTAGGCTTTAACATACGGATTCCCCATTGAAATCAATAGGGAAGTTCTGCAAGCGTTCGTAGCACAGATTTTACGTGTGGAATCTGCGATCAAATCTGCAACATAACTACTCTGTGTGAACATACCCTAGATGTGCCTCACCTGTACAAGCCCCGTAGCCAAAAACGAAGGCAAATTTTAGGCCCCTTTCACATGGGCATGTATTCCGCGCGGGTGCAATGCGTGATGTGAACGCATTGCACCCGCACCGAATCCTCAACCAATCATTTCAATGGGGCTGTGTACATGAGCGATGTTTTTCACGCAGCACTTGTGCGTTGCATGAAAATCGCAGCAGGTTCTATATTCAGCAAAATGAATGGGGCTGCGTGAAAATCGCATAGCATCCGTAAGCAAGTGCAGATGCGGTGCGATTTTCACGCATGGTTGCTAGGAGATTATGTTAGTAAATAGGGATGAGCAACCCCAGACCCCATTAAAGTCAACTCACTGTATTATTTTCCCTTCTAACATGGTTTTAATACAGAATGCTAACTAAAATGTCCATTGAGGGGTTAAAAAATAAAAAAAAATAAACTCACCTCATCCACTTGATCGCGCAGCTGGTATCGTCTTCTTTCTTCTTCCTGCAGGATTGACTTTAATGGGGTCCGGGGTTGCTCAAAAGGTCCTTTTGCAGGTCCTGCAGGAAAAAGAAAGAAGACGATACCAGCTGCACGATCAAGTGGATGAGGCGAGTTTCTTTTTTTTTCTTTTTTAAGTCCTCAATGGACATTTTAGTTAGCATTCTGTAACTAAACACCTAACCCGGACTTCAGTGAAGAAGTCCAAGTTCGGGTCTGGGTACCAAATTCAGTTTTTTATCACGCGCGTGCAAAACGCATTGCACTCGTGCGAAAAAATACTGAACAACAGAACGCAATCGCAGACAAAACTGAATGAAATTGCGTGCCTACTTGCGCGGGTTTGCCACAATGCACCCGCAACGCATCTGGACGAAATCCGTGACGCCCGTGTGAAAGAGGCCTTAGGGATTTATTACACTGGCAGATTTTCTACCAGATGATCGCTAATTACTGCCGTTGATTACCTGATGAATGAGCAAATGCATGTTCATCGGGCAATCGTGACATTTAGCATGCTTAAAAATTTACGATTTGCTGGCGGCAGATCGTGCTGTGTAATCACAATCTGCTGATGGCAAGTCAGTACACAGCATGGAGATGAGCGATGGCCTAACGATTGCTCCTTCCCATGCTGTGGAGGAGATCGCTGCATGTAATAGCAGCGGTCTCCTCCAGTAACGTGCAGGCGGTTTCCGGGAAGGAACGCTTCCTTCTTGACAATCGACTGAAGGATCACTAAATGTAATACTTGCTGTGGGGTCTAGATTGGCAAGAGCTTGACACCAACTGGTTAAATGTGGAGCTAATGTGGGAAGTAGCTTTTTATAGTACTCTGCTGGAAGACCATCTGGTCCTGGGGCTTTTCCTATGGGTATGGTCTTGATAATCTTTTTAACCTCTTCCTCTGTAATTGGGTCCAGTAAGGATGAGCATTCATCTGCATTTAGTGTAGGAAGATTAAGGGTGTTAAGGAACGTGTCTATATGGTTTGTTCTGTGGCGTGAGTGGGGTCAAGATTGTACAGTTTTGTGTAGTAAACACAAAATTCCTCTGCTATATCTTTTTTGGATGAGACAATGGAACCTGTTCTAGTTTTAATGGCAGGAATGTATTGTGTTTCATTGCGTTTTTTTGATAAGGTGAGTCATTAGTTTGTTTCCTTTGTCTCCATGCATGTATTGTTTAAATTTGGCATATTGATAGGCTTTTGCGCATTTTATGTTGAGGAGTTCTTTCAGTTGTTGTCTTAAAGAAAGGAGTTCTTCTTGGGCTAGTATCAGCTTGGATTTTTTTCTGAATAGATTCTATAGCTATATTATCTTTATATGATGCCTATTGGGACACTGGATTAGGTGTCCCCTGAAGAGCCCAGATTATTGTTGTGGGCGAAACGCGTTGGAATTTAGTGGCCTAAAGCGTGGTGTTGCCAACTATAATGGCTTAGGTACTGGCGAACTGGCGAACAGTGTACTTGGCATCCACTGGATAATAGTTATATTTTCTATCGCATACTTGAGTAGAATGATACTATGTACTCAGCATTTATTTGATATCTATAATGATAACCGTGTGTACTGAGCATCATTATTTTTGTATCTAGAAGAACGACATTGTGTACTCAGCATTTATTTAATATCTACTATAACAACTATGTGTACTCAGCATTTATAATTTTTTTGTACCTAGATTAGGCCACAATATAATAATATTGGGCATACCATATGGTTCTCCCTGTGTCAACTGTCTTTAGGGCCTTCCCAGGGCATACAGGAGGTTCCTGAATATGGGATCTCCCCTATCGGGGGGGCCATTCCGTTCTTTGGGCAGGGATTATCAAGAAAAGGGTGAGCATTAGGGACAGGTCCCAAATTGAATGCCATAACCCTACCTAAAGAACAGTCTCCTCCATTATCTTGGAGGACTCAGGAACACCTGGTCCATACCGTATCTAATGCTATTTTTCTAAGTGCACTTGTTCTTTTTTTTGTGTTTTCCGTGGGGTTGGTTTTATACGAAATATAATAAAGGCTACGTTTTATAATAAGTGGAACTCTGTGATAAAAATAGATTCTATAGCTGCAATTTGACACAACAGGGAGTTAAGCTTTTTCTGTCTATAAACTCCCCACGTATGAATGCCTTGTGGGCTTCCCAGACTATAGTAGGTGTCTGAGGGTTTGTTGTCCTAGAAGTAGTGAGTTAATTTGCAGGAGATATCTGACAGATGTTTATCTGTATCAAAAAGGGTCTCGTTTAAACGCCATATCCATTCTTGAGTTGGTAGAGTAGTGAAGGAAAGTGAAGTTGTCACTGGGGCATGGTCTGAGACAGTAATAGGACCAATGTTGGAACAGCGCAACATATTTACAGTATGTGTGTCTCTGGTAGTATTATGTAATCTATCCTCTGGTATGTACGATGGACTGCTGAAAAGAACGTGTAGTCCCTGACAGTAAAGTATTTTCCAGGAATCAAGTAAGCGGTTATCTCGCAATATCTTTTGGATACCTGCTAAGGTTTTCTGGGATTTATTCGAAGTGTTGGATGAGGAATCTAGTAAAGGGTTAAGCGAGACATTAAGGTCCCTGTAGGCCGTGTACCGGGGTGGGCTCTCCAGGATACAGCGAAGTCACAGACAAGGAAAGCGACACTGACACCAGCTTTATATGCAAGAACAGAAACTTTTCTTTGGAAACAGTAATGACACAAGTATAAACAGAATCAATAATAACCCAGGCTCACAGTCACCGTCCCTGTCCGAGGGACAGGCCTAGCCCGTTGGCGCACACAGCAGAGCCTACAAGTGGTGCTGTGCCGCTATAGAGGACACACCTAACCGGTGGCAGACGCAGCAGAGCCTGCAGGTCAATTACTGCGCTGCAGTCCAGTACTATAAGGCCTAACAAAGCTATAACCCTAACTAACTAGCTAATACAAGGCCTAGGCTAGTCTCTGTTACTTTAGGCGCCAACAGTATAGTACAATTGGTAATTAGGTGTACTGACCTGCGTCCTTTCTAGGCCCGAGGATGTAGCCTACCAGGGATGGCCACCAAGCTCTCAGCAACCGTGCGGCCTTGCTTGGTGATAAGGCTTTCTGTCCACACACTGGAACTGATCTTCCTGGGACAACCTCTCTTTCAAAGAGCTGGATCCAGAAAGGGGACAACAGATACTCTCCTTCCTTTGAGTGTCCATTCACTGTCGGACATCCGCAAGCCAGAATGGAATCGGATTCAGTCCCTCACAGCACAATCCTTCCACCAAGTCATATCAGCTCAGACTTCCTGGTTTTTCAGAAGCAGCTTGCAAGAGTCATCATCTGCTTTGCATATGCAGATCCCAGAGTGTGCTGCAAAACAGTGGCCTCTAGTGCCCGGAATGCCAAATGACAGCTCCAATACAATTTAAACATAAACATTATACAGGCAGAGTTTATCCACAATCTCACATCCCCTCCTATTATTTGAATACCCCCAGCAAAATCACCAAACTTAGATAGTGTGGATTTAATCCATTTGTATTGATGAGTGTTGGGAGCATAAAGACCTGCCATGAATACCAGAGTTTGTCCAATCTTCCCCTTGATAAAGAGGAATCGGCCCTCTGGGTCTCGTTGTGCTACTATTGGGGTGAAAGGTACATGTTTTCCAATTGCGATACTGACACCTCTAGCGGCTTTTTGGTATGTACAATGGAACCATTGTGAGAAATGTGTGAGAAATTTTGGGCATTTTACCTGCTTTAATAGGAATTTCCTGTAAGAAACAGATGTCAGTCCTATTTCTTCTCAATAGAGTGAGAATCTGTGACCGTTTCTGTGGGGTATTAAGGAGGTTACATTTATGGACGCCATTTTGAACCCATAATAGCAGTCAGTGTGGGCTTAATGAAGGTCATCCAAGGCAACATAAAGGAAAGGACATAAAACATAATAGAAACACCAGAACATGTGTGAACATTCTGCAACATGTACATTGATAGTTTTAATTTGCTAGTGGCGCCATGTTCCGCGTCATGCAGCAGATACCACAGCGGCAAAAGCAATAATACCTGGGTGGTCTCAAAGGCAGACCACTGTATAAGGGTGTGTGGGGGCCGGTAGAGGTGGTGAATCATCCTAACCCGGCTCCTCACTCCCGTGCCTTTAAAATAAATATACCTGTGGAGGAGGAGGGGAATAAGAAGAACAGGCATACCAAAATCAACCCTAAAGCATATTCCCCCATCTCCCCATCCCACAGATATACAGTATTATCAGGTATTAATAGCAAGATGAAGAGATAATGCCGGAAACGTACGTGGTGAAATCTCAGTTCAGTTCACAGATACCGGTGATAACACCTCTTTTACCAGTAGTTGAGATGCTATGTAAGATTCCACATGTGGTACATAGAGGAGACTATATAGAAATGTTGGGGCAGTTATCCAGATGCCAGACAGTTGCAATGATAGATAAAGTTCCTTATGTAGGCTTCTGTGGAATACTTGCAACCCCTGATTTTCGGAATATCCGTTGGACAGTCCACTGTGGTAATAGGTGGCAAAGCTGGTAGACCCAGGAATGTCCAAAGGCACTTGGGGATTCTGTAAAGATAGCATAAATTAAAGAGGGTCTGGAGTGTACAATTGAGCCCCATGAATGCTGCCAAATTCTATTGTCTCCAGAACTATGGTGAGGATAGAAAGTGGTTGCAGTTCAATCTAGTCGCCTCTTGCTATTGGGGATCTTGTGTTTGGCAATTACCTCCCAGCGCTCCACGGTGGGTAGCAGCGGTAGTTTAGACAGACTGATGTCTACTGGGAGCCAGGGCTTCATAGGTAGTGGTGGAATGTCTAATACACTCCAAACAGCGTCCAGATCTTGGGGCATGCGGATGACACAGCAGGAGCCATTTTTAGTAAAAGTAAGCCCTAAGGGAAATAGCCACCTCTATAACAACTTTTGGTTCCGCAGGTGGTCAGTAAGCGGTTTGAGGGCGCGGCGCTGAGCTAATGTTGAAGGAGCCACATCTTAATAGAGGAGAACTAACGAGTCAACGTAGCTTAGCTCTATCTTTTCGCGGGAAGCTTGTAAAATGGCCGGGGTGTCTCTGAAGCTCAGCAACCCACATATAACGTCTCTAGGTGGTTCTCCTTGTCGCGGTGGGACGGAGAGAGCGGTGGATTCTCTCTATTATAATGGTTTCTGCTCTGTTTTCGCCTAGGAGTTCCGTGAATAGCTTCATGGCGGCAGATTCCAGGTCCTCTGGTTGCACCGATTCGGACAGCCCCTTCATCCTGACATTCTTCCTGCGGCTTCTGTTTTCATGGTCCTCAATCATGAGGTAGTGTTTAGCGAGGTAATCTGGGCTTCAAATGATTGCGCTAACGCCGCCTGATGTCCCAGAGCCCTCATGTCTCTTATTTCTTGGATCAACTGGGCCATAGCTTGGGACAGGGTGGCTTTGAAAAAAGCTTTGGTAAGTGCACCACTGTCTTCCGCTTGTGCAGCTTCTCCCAGGCTCTGCATGCATTCTCCGTCTTCCTCCTCTTCTCCTTCGGAGTCCCGCCCATATGTCTTGCCTGAGAGCACCAGAGATGTCGCCATTTCGATCCATTTCGGCTTGATTTTTCTTTTGTTTGGGGTTCCAGGAGCTTCCCTGGGTCTCTCTTTCCCTATTTTGACCATTTTGTCAATGTCTCCGGCGTGTATTGCTGGGAGGCACTGGTCTGAGAGGCAGGAGCTCTCACTCAGAGCTCAGTCTTGTTCAGCGGTTAGGCTCCGCCATCCTTCACTGGGATAATTTTAAGTTGCCATGTCACATTTGAAGACCCCCTGATGCACCCCTAGAGTAGAAACTCCCCAAAAATTACCACATTTTGGAAACTACGGGATAAGGTGGCAATTTGGTTGGTACTATTGTAGGGTACATATGATTTTTGGTTGCTTTATATTACACTTTTTGTGAGGCAAGGTAACAAAAAATAGCTGTTTTGGCACCACTTATATTTTTTTGTTATTTACAATGTTCATCTGACAGGTTAGTTCATGTGGTAATTTTATAGAGTTGGTTGTTACGGATACGACAATACCAAATATGACTACTTTTTTTAGTTGTTTGTTTCAGTTTTACATAATAAAGTATTTTTCAAAAAAAAGATTTTTTTTTATGTCTCCATATTCTTAAAGCCACATATATATATATATTTTTTTTGGCGACTGTCTTATGTAGGGGCTCATTTTTTTCAGTATGAAATGAAGATTTGATTGGTACTATGAAAGGGTGTATATGACTTTTTGACTGCTTGGTATTACACTGGTTGTGATGTAAGGTGACAAAAAAATTGCTTTTTTGACACAGTTTTTTTTTTACGGTGTTCACCTGAGGGGTTAGTTCATGTGATATTTTTATATAGCAGGTCGTTACGGACGTGGCAATACCTAATATGTATACTTTCTTTTATTTATTTAAGTTTTACACAATAATATCTGAGAGCCATAGTTTTTTTTATTTTTAGGGCGATTGGTCTTAGGTAGGGGCTCATTTTTTGAGGGATGAGGTTATGGTTAGATTTGTACTATTTTGGAGGTCATACACCTTTTTGATCGCTTGGTGTTGCACTTTCAGTGATGTAAGGTGACAAAAAAATGTTTTTTTTTAGCACAGTTTTTAGTTTATTTTTTGATGGTGTTCATCTGAGGGGTTAGGTCATGTGATAATTTTATAGAGTCGGTCGATACGGACACAGCAATTCCTAATATGTCTACTTTTTTCCTCTATTTTTTTCAATGTTTTTTTAAACTTTATTTTGGGGGTCTGATCCCCTTTAGAATGCATCACAATACTTCTGGATGGTCATGCATTGGCTGTAAGTGTATTACACTAAGTAATGCACTTACATGTGCCGCGGACAGCGCTGAACGCGGCCGTGCAAGGGTTAATGCGCCGGCATTTGTGTTTTCACCTATGCAGGCGCATACAGCTGGGGTCCGGCTATCAGTGACTGCCAGACCCCTGCAGCTTTTCGGGCGGGCGCAGCTCCAGCACCCGCCCGATCAGAGCACCGTAGCTGTACGGCACTGGGATTTGTGTCCCAGCTTCCAGCACCGTACATGTACGGCGCTGGTATCCTACAGGTTTATTATTTTGCTCATTCATTTAGGCCTCATGCACACAGTCGTTGGGCCCGCAAACGGCGGGTTGGCAATCCACGGCCGCCGGCCGTGTGTACCCCGCATGCGGACCCATTCACTTGAAACACTACGTAGTGCTTCCGTGTTGTTTCTTTCCGTGGTTCTGCACCGCAAAAAAAAAATGACATGTCATATTTTTTTGCGGTGCAGACCTACCACGGACCCATTTAAGTTAAATGGGTCTGGCCCGCTGCACGGATGTTGCCCGTGCATTGGGGATCGCAATTGCAGTCCCCAATGCACGGAACGGCCGCACAACGGTCATGTGCATGAGGCCTTACTTATGTATGTGTTTATTTCCCACACTGTGCCACCATAATGTCATATAAGACCTACGGAGGAGGCATTTTCCAGGCTTCTGAGATACACTGCCGCTTCCCATTCTGTATACATGGCGCTCGCTTAGCCCCGTGTGTTCAGTGAGCAGAAAGGTAGAATCAGTAATAAACTCTCCTGCATGACTCTGTAACGACATTCAGAAATGTCCCTGTAGAGTTAAATGTGGACCCACCAGACATTTTAATGAATGTGGTTGTCCGTAAGCATCAACCGGGTATGTTCAGGATTTGTCATCAGTATCTGACACCCAGGACCCCCACCGATCAGCTGTTTGAGAAGGCGCACCTGTGAGCTCCACAGCCTTCTCCCTGCTCACCAAGCACAGCGCCGTACATTGTATAGTGGCTGTGCTTGGTACCGCAGCTCAGCCCCACTCACGTCAAAGGGGCTGAGCCGCTATACAATGTACGGCGCTGTGCTTGGTGAGCACATAGAAGGCCATGGAGCTCACAGGTGCGCCTTCTCAAACAGCTGACGTTTTTTTTTTTCCACTCACCCATACTGTGGAAAAAAAGAAGTAACAAGTTTATTAGTGTTGAGCGAATTTGTGTTTTCAAGTTTGGCGTACAAGGTTTGGGCTCTCTAAGGCTGATTTGCGAGATTTGCGCGCGGGTGCAATGCGGGAGGTGAAGGCATTTCACCCGTGCGATAAAAACGGAACAACCGAACACAATCGCGGTCAAAACTGACTGCAATTGGGTACCTACTCGCGCGGGTTTGCCGCAAAGCATCCGGACACGCTCGTGTGAACTCAGCCTAAGAATTTCGTTATGGATTCCGCTACCCTAAATCTAAAATTTGCACATTACGCATATATGAAAACATTAGGCAATTAAGCAATTGTCTAATCTAGAGCTATAATAGAGGCACAGATATTGACCACAGCCATAGGTGTGTGTTTGTAAATGCAGGCTACTAGGTTTATCACGTACAAAATACATTTCAGTTTAATATAAATTTCTTGTACAGCTCTAAATTCACAAGAACAGCGGGACACGGAGGCTGACAGACAACAGCCAGGGCTGCAACCTGTGTCCTCGTCCTGCACTGCGCTCTCAACGGAACTGTGCAACCGCTAAAATCCTCCCCGCGGCCGCAATGCATGCTGGGCAATGTAGTCTGCTACCTCGCTCGTCCAACGGTCCGCACGGCGGTAAAGGACTACAAATCCCATCAGCGACTGAGAAACCAGGAAAAACAACCTGTGTGGCCAAGTGCTCAGTGCACCTCACCAGCAACCATTCAAATGTGTGTGCGATGGGAAGAAGGAGTGAGTAATAATGCTACTTTACATGTATGTTATGTGACTGCCCGTGTGCATAATAGAAGGATGTGCAAGTCTGGAAAATTCAGCTTTATTGTAGATAGCATACATGTATAAAGGGAAATAGCAAAGAAAAAAAAATACTTCAATAAATAGTATTGGCAACCTTTAGAGTCTACATAATAAGGCTTCATACAAATGGCATGAACCTGCCTCCTGTATGATGCAGCTGTAGACACCGTGCCGCCATATGGCGCCATATAAGCGGTTCTTTCTCTCCCAGAACCAAAGCTTCCAGGGAGATATCTGATAGGACATGCTTTTTTTCATAGATTTCTTAGAAAATCTGCGCTGCTGTATCTGGGGCATATGGAGGTACGCTAGGCTCCATAGAATGCTATGGGTGCTATTATATGGCTATATGTATATATTAAATTGCCCTGCGTCACATTCAGAAATGTTGCAAATTTATCGCCCAGATTTCCAAGCTGAAAATCTGTAGCCTATTACAGAGAGATTTTAAAGGGCATCTGTCAGCATTTGTACCCATGACACTGGCTGACCTGTTACATGTGCACTTGGCAGCTGAAGACATCTGTGTTGGTCCCATGTTCATATGTGCCCGCATTACTGAGAAAAATGAAGTTTTACTATATGCAAGTGAGCCTCTAGGAGCAACGGGGGCATTGACATTACACCTAAAGGCTCAGCTCTCTCTGCAACTGCTGTGCCCTCTGCACTTTGATTGACAAAGCCATGCAGTATAAACATCAACACGCCTGGTCCTGTCAATCAAAGTGCAGAGGGTGCAGCAGCTGCAGAAAGAGCAGAGCCTTTAGGTGTAATGGTAACGCCCCCGTTGCTCCTAGAGGCTCATTTGCATATAGTAAAACATCATTTTTCTCAGGAATGCGGGCACATATGAACATGGGGCCAACACAGATACCTTCAGCTGCCAAGCCCACATGTAACCGGTCAGCCCGTGTCCTAGTTACAGATCTGCTGACAGATGTCCTTTAATAAATCTGTTTTCATTCACAAACATATCTGCAATAAATTTGCTGCAGGTTGTCATCCAGCTTTGCCAGAAACTAGCAGAATAGGACCACACAGTGTAGCTGAATGTAGGAACGCCCTAGCAATGGAGGCGATTGGAGCACGGTCACATGTGTTCTTATAGGATAGGGCTGAATAGAAGAATTAACCACTAACCATAAGTGGAAAACTCCCAGACAGATATTTACTGTGATTTGTTTTGTTTTTTAGCTGGACTATCTATGTATTTTTTATGTAATCCTTTGCCATACTGTTGATAACCAGACGTTTTACCTCTATAGAGGCCTCCTAAACCCTCTGCCTGGTGATAAAGACCTGCGATCACGGAGCCGCATTCCAGTTACAGAATTTAAGCCTCATTACTGTTACTCCCTGAGCCGCCATGAGCACTGACGTCAGGCCGCACCCCAGCGCAGCGCCGCTAACGACACGCAGGAGACTCTATTTAAGGGCTGGGACTGTGAAGAATCTCTGTCTCCTCACCAGCAGGAGGTCCCTGGGGTCCTTCCCAAGAGTCTCCTACAATCATTACAGGATCAACATGGATATTTTAAGGAAAATTGTCTGCAAGGTACAGTAATGTGACTGCTGCAGCGTTCGCTCTTTACTGGAATGTATTACACAAGATAGTCCGGGGGCTGGCGCTCCAATGTCCTGATCATGATGGGCTTCTTCATGAACATGTGCCTTAGGGCTCCTGCACACAACCGTATGTATGTTGCTGTCCGCAAAACACAGATCCACAAAAAATACAGATGACGTCCGTGTGCATTCTATATTTTGCGGAACGGAACAGCTGGCCCGTAATAGAACAGTCCTATCCTTGTCCATAATGCGGACAATAATAGGACATGTTCTATTTTTTTGCGTAATGGACATACAGATACAGAATGCACAGAGTTTTTTTTTTGCAGACCCATTGAAATCAATGGTTCCGTATACGGTCCGCAAAAAAAAGGAACTAACACAGAAAGAAAATAAGATCGTGTATGAGCCCTTAGGATCCTTTTTTACCTGCTCAGATCTCATGCGTAGTGTAGGTTGGGAGTATTCCCCATGTTATGAAGCTCTGACATTTGATACTGTATTATATACAGGGGATATTGACCTCAATGGTAAAGATAAGTATTTGCACCGTTTAGCATATGTTTTCTTTGGGGCAGCCTCCTGTATAGAAAGCACCATCTACAGTAAAAAAAAACTGTTGCCCTTCATTGGGTCAATGGGAACTATGGCTGTGTTTGTGTGTTTGGTCTGTATACTGGGATGGGTTTCACATATTGAGATGGGAATAGACCCTCGGTATAGAGAGAAGTCCAGATGATATCAAGACTATTGTCTTTTCTGTAAACACATCCAAAACTGGGGGGTCATCCTAGCTTAAACCCACCCTGAATGGACAATGCATGTTCTTGAATACAACATGTCTCTAAGGCTACTTTCACATCTGCATTTTTGCTGGGTCCATCAGGGGATCAGAAAAAAACGCATCCGGTATATAATACAGTCGTGGCCAAAAGTTTTGAGAATTACATAAATATTGGAAATTGGAAAAGTTGCTGCTTAAGTTTTTATAATAGCAATTTGCATATACTCCAGAATGTTATGAAGAGTGATCAGATGAATTGCATAGTCCTTCTTTGCCATGAAAATTAACTTAATCCCAAAAAAAAACCCTTTCCACTGCATTTTATTGCTGTCATTAAAGGACCTGCTGAGATCATTTCAGTAATCGTCTTGTTAACTCAGGTGAGAATGTTGACGAGCACAAGGCTGGAGATCATTATGTCAGGCTGATTGGGTTAAAATGGCAGAATTGACATGTTAACCCCTTAGTGACCAAGCCTGTTTGGGCCTTTATGACCAAGCGTTTTTCTTCCTTTTTTTATGGTCTCGTTCCAAGAGCTATAACTTTTTTATTTTTTCATCTATATAGCTTTATTAGGGCTTGTTTTTTACGGGACAAGTTGTAGTTTTTAATGGCGCCATTTTGGGGTACACATAACTTTCTGATTAACTTTTATTAACTCTTTCTGGGAGGGAGATGGGGAAAAATAGCAATACTGCCACTGCGTTTTTACATTATACATTTTTGGCGTTAATTTTTCGGTACAAATAACATAATATCTTTATTCTCTGGGTCAGTACGATTACAGTGATACTAAATACTTATAATTTTGTTTACGTTTTACAACTTTTTTTTGCAATAAAACACCTTTTATTAACCAAAAAAATGATTTTGCATTGCCACTTTTTTTTTATATGGAATTGTGTGAGGGCTTGATTTTTGAAAGACCTACTTGTATTTTTCATTGGTATGATTTTGGAGTAAATGCCGCTTTTTGATCGCTTGTTTTTACGTTTTTTTTTCGGTGGAAACTAAGAATAAATTCGAAATTCTGTCTTTTTTTATTATTTTTTTTTTACGGCGTTCACCATAGGGGATAATTTATGTAATATTTATGTAGTCCCGGTCGTTACGGACGCAGCAATACCAAACATATGGGGGATATTTTCTTTTTGCAATTTTTTTCATTGAAAAGCGTATTTTCAATGGAAAAAAAAGCATATTTTTTTTATTTTATGGAATTTTTTTTATTTAATAAATGTGTATTTTTTTCCTATTTTTTTTACTACTTAATAGTCCCACAAGGGGACTATAATATACAGTATTTTGATTGCTTTTAAAATGTAATGCATTATCTCTATAATGCATTGCATTTCAATAGCAATGCTATTCAAACATTGACCAGCAGGCTGCGCCAGAGAGGCACAGCCTGCTGGGGGTAACGGAAGACAGGCTCGGGGCCCTGATCAGAAGCAAGGTAAGCTTCCCAGCACATCAGCACCCCGCGATCGCATTTTTGGGGTGCTGATGGGAGACAGAGGGAGTCCGCTCCCTCTGTCACCACTTTACATGCAGCGGGCGCCATTGCGCCCGGCATGTAAAGGGTTAAACAGCCCGGATCGGCACTCCTGCCGGTCCGGGCTGTTAGAGCAGGGACCCGGCTCTCATGTGAGAGCCGGGTCCGCGCTGTACGGGGGAGCCGTGCAGCACTTAAACTGGGCCGCCGTAAAAACGGCCCAGCCTAAGGCCCCTTAGTGACCGCCGTAAAAACACGTATGGGTGGTCACTAAGGGGTTAAAAGGAGGGTGATGCTTGAAATCATTGTTCTTCCATTGTTAACCATGGTGACCTGCAAAGAAACGCGTGCAGCCATCATTGCGTTGCATAAAAATGGCTTCACGGGTAAGGATATTGTGGCTACTAAGATTGCACCTCAATCAACAATTTATAGGATCATCAAGAACTTCAAGGAAAGAGGTTCAATTCTTGTTAAGAAGGCTTCAGGGCGTCCAAGAAAGTCCAGCAAGCGCCAGGATCGTCTCCTAAAGAGGATTCAGCTGCGGGATCGGAGTGCCACCAGTGCAGAGCTTGCTCAGGAATGGCTGCAGGCAGGTGTGAGCGCATCTGCACGCACAGTGAGGCGAAGACTTTTGGAAGATGGCCTGGTGTCAAGAAGGGCAGCAAAGAAGCCACTTCTCTCCAAAAAAAACATCAGGGACAGATTGATCTTCTGCAGAAAGTATGGTGAATGGACTGCTGAGGACTGGGGCAAAGTCATATTCTCCGATGAAGCCTCTTTCCGATTGTTTGGGGCATCTGGAAAAAGGCTTGTCCGGAGAAGTAAAGGTGAGCGCTACCATCAGTCCTGTGTCATGCCAACAGTAAAGCATCCTGAGACCATTCATGTGTGGGGTTGCTTCTCATCCAAGGGAGTGGGCTCACTCACAATTTTGCCCAAAAACACAGCCATGAATAAAGAATGGTACCAAAACACCCTCCAACAGCAACTTCTTCCAACAATCCAACAACAGTTTGGTGAAGAACAATGCATTTTCCAGCACGATGGAGAACCGCGCCAGAAGGCAAAAGTGATAACTAAGTGGCTCGGGGACCAAAACGTTGACATTTTGGGTCCATGGCCTGGAAACTCCCCAGATCTTAATCCCATTGAGAACTTGTGATCAATCCTCAAGAGGTGGGTGGACAAACAAAAACCCACTAATTTTGACAAACTCCAAGAAGTGATTATGAAAGAATGGGTTGCTATCAGTCAGGAATTGGCCCAGAAGTTGATTGAGAGCATTCCCAGTCGAATTGCAGAGGTCCTGAAAAAGAAGGGCCAACACTGCAAATACTGACTCTTTGCATAAATGTCATGTAATTGTCGATAAAAGCCTTTGAAACGTATGAAGTGCGTGTAATTATATTTCACTACATCACAGAAACAACTGAAACAAAGATCTAAAAGCAGTTTAGCAGCAAACTTTGTGAAAACTAATATTTGTGTCATTCTCAAAACTTTTGGCCACGACTGTACAACCGTCTGCATCTGTTCAGAACGGATCCGGCACTAAATCCATTGTAAGTCAGTGGGCGCCAGATCCATTTTTATTCGTGTCCAAAAAAAACACCGGATCCGTCACAATTGACTTAAATTGTGTTTAAGTCAAAACAAGACCATGGGTATAGCTGCTGCCACTAGGAGGCGACACTGAGCAAAAAAAGTGTTAGCTCCTCCTCCCAGCTATACCTCTCCTGCTAACCGAGCTAATCGGTTTTAGCTTAGTATCCATAGAAGGATGACATTTTTTCTGCAGGTCTGCCAAAGTTTTTTTCCTTCTTGTTTTATTTTTCAGGTTCGGGCTGCGGTGGGCTCTCGCCACCTATTTTTCCCACACTTGAGGGGGGAGACCAGCGGGTCCTCAAGCCTGCTGCTCGTTCCCCACCTTTGGAAGACAAGGAGGAACAGTGGATCTCAAATCCGCTGTTACCCGCCAGCTACAGTGTTACCTTGGCTACTACTTCTGTAATTCTCCCCTGTTACCGGTGTAGCCGCCCTTCCCAAGGGACAGCACACTGAGGAAGGTGACACTGCTGGAATCAGGGTGGGCAGAAACCGTCTGGGTAAGTATATTGCCTACCTCCCCTGCTGCCCGCCTGTGCCTGAGCCCCCCCTTCTCCTGTGTTCTCTAAGTGAACACAGGAATATATGTCGTTTCTCCTAGACCTTGGCCCCTTGTATCTGGTGACTCACTGCCTTGTTCCGACCTCCAGTCCCCGACCCCATCCACGCCCTGCAAGCCATTTCAGGCGGTCGCATGTCTCCTTCAGCGGCCGCCGCTTTTCTACTCAGGGCATCGGTATGCCCGCTCCTGGCCTCCTTGTTTCCCAGTGCACTCCGCTCCCTCCCTACATCGCCTCCCCAACCGGAACTTCTTCCAGTCGGCACCGCCTGTACTCGAGACCCCGGCTTTGCGGTCTACTAGGCCGCATCTCCCAGCGTGTTTCGGGGGTGGGATTTTCAGAGCGTAAAAACTTCGAACCCATACCTTCGTGAGTCCAGTCACATTCCCTTCCCTCCTTAGGCAGAATATGTGCGCTCACCAGTGGACCCTGTACATTCTGTAGCATTACCCTCCTTCCATAGGCGGAGTACTTGCACTACCACTGGCTGCTGTACTACCTGTAGCATAGGCGGAGTAATTGCCCTTGCACTGGATACCGTGCATCCTGTAGCATTACCCTCCTTCCTAGGCAGTGTACTTGCTCTACCACTGGATACTGTACAGCCCATTGCATTATCTTCCTTCCATAGGCAGCGTAATAGCACTACTGCTGGATACTTTACAGCCAGTGCCATTACCCTCCTTCCGTAGGAGGAGTAATTGCACCCCCACTGGGTTCTGTACGGCCTGTAGCCTTGTCCTCTTTCCATGGGCAGAGTAATCCTCTATCGGCGGAGTGTTTACATCCCGTTGGTTCCTATACGTCCGGTAGCATTGCCCTCTTTCCATGGGCGGAATATTTATACCACCACTGGATACCGTACATCCAGTAGCGTTACCCTCCTTCCAGAGGCGGCATAGTTGCACTACCACTGGATCTTATGCTTCTGGTAGCATTACCCTCCTTCCGTAGTGGGAGTATTTGCACTTACTCTGGGTACTGTACATTCTATAGCATTACCCTCCTTCTATAAAGTAATTGCACTAACACTGGATCCAGTACAGACTATCGCATTACCCTTCTTCCTTAGACGGAGTAATTGCACTTCCACCGGATACTATTGGCCTTGTTGCATTGCTCCCTACGCAGGCGGAGTGATTGCACTAATGCTGGATAGCATCTGTCCTGTCGGTTTTTCCCTTTATACAGGTTTAGTTGCACCGCAGTCGCATACTGTAGTTCCTGTAGTATTATCCTCCTATAGAGTAATTGCACTATCACTGGATCCTGGACAGACTGTCGCATTACCCTCCTTCCTTAGACGGGGTATTGCACTTCCACCGGATACCATACGTCCTGTTGCATTAACCCCTCCACAGGCAGAGTAATTACTCTCATACTGGATATCATCTGTCCTGTCGGCTTTCCCCCCTTCTATTGGGAGATTAGTTGCACCACAATTGCGTCCTAGAGATCCTGTAGCATTACCTTCCTCCCCATTGATGGAGTAGTTGCACTACCAGTAGACCCTGTCCATCTTTTCGGTTCCCCTCTTTCCATCAGCAGAGTAATTCCACTACCACTGGGAACTGTTCCTCCTATTACAATATCCGTCTTTCTTTGGTGGAGTAATTGCTTCAACATCGTCTACTGTGACTACTCTCATTTGTTCCTTGTTGCATGGCATCCCGTTCCATGGGTGGCCTATTGCAGGGCTGGCCAACCTGCGGCTCTCCAGCTGTTGTAAAACTACAATTCCCACCATGCCATGCTGTAGACTGATAGCTGTAGGCTGTCTGGGCATGCTGGGAGTTGTAGTTTTGAAACAGCTGGAGAGCCTCAGGTTGGCCAGCCCTGGCCTATTGGCTAGACACGGTACCTACAATCGCCTTTATCCCCCCGTCATAGGTGTTATTTACTGCTGTGACTGCTTCACACTACCCCCTTCCTCAGGTAGTCTTAGTTTGGATTGGTGTCTGGCGCCTACATGGCAGCCTCTGTCTTCCAGGTCGGCCTGTAGCTCTAACAGACCGTTGGCATACCTCATACCTTTCCTTGTGCCTTGATTCCCTGTGAGGGGCAATCTCATTTGTTTGATTGTCATTGGCACGCCCAGCGTCCACACTTCTTTCTGTAGGTGTAACGTCTGCTCTGATTGCCAATTTTCTTCCTTCTCAGGTGGAGTGTTGCGCTAGCACCAATTCTTGGTGGCTATTGCTGTTGTCTCTCCTCTGACCCTAAAGGCCATAGTTGTTGCTATCGCCTCCCCCCTGTGAGGCAGTCTTTGCGCTGCCCATAGATATTCTGGCTACTCCGGTTCTGTGGCTACTACTGCGTATACCCTTCCCAGGAGGAATTTTTGCGTTCATCCTTCAACTGCGGCTTACCCGATGCATGGGCGGGAGACACTACAGTTATGGTTTTCTCCACATCCCCTTCCTCCATGTGGAGTGTCGGCCCTGGCATTCCGGCGGTATCTACACAGCATTCCTCCTAGGCATGGTGCCTTCTCGCTAGTTGTAGTTGTGATAGTGTCTACATTTCCTTCTTCCACAGGGGGCACTTTGCTTATGTTCTGCCATGACACGCTGCGGCTGAGGGGTTTGCTCACTTCTACTGGGCATTAGTACGTTTTCTGTACCTGTACCTGGAATAACATTTCTATAGCGCTGGCTTAGCGCCTTGTTCCCTTTACATGTACCGCATTGCCTCTACAATCTACTACGGTGACAGCATCAGCAATGTGGAGTTTGGGTATGCACTTATTCAGTTTGCATATGTGAGTTGTCTTCATGGCTCCCCTCACGTGTCGCGCGGTCCTACTGCCCTTGTTGTCACCCCTAAGTGCTGGTTTTCTACTAAGCCGCATCGGCTGCTTCTACTTCTCCCCTTCCGCAGTGTGAGTAGTTGCGCTCCCCACATACTGTTACTGCCTGCTCAGCCACTGTTTATAACCATTTGGTTCTCGTATGCCCCCTTTCTGCAGTGGGGTATCTGCCCGGGTGGTGTTTGTTCTGTTAAAAGTTTTTTTTTCTGGGGCTTTGTGGCGTTCGGGGTCCACACTCTCTTCCTGACGCAGTATTTTTCCTATCTTTGGTTCCTTTCTGCATCTTCCGATTAGGTCTGCCAGTTCAGGCTGCCTTCCATGGTGTATCAGACGGCTTCTCTCCTCTCTTGTTTTGGAATTTACCACATTGGCGTTTTCCTGGGGGAACATTCTTATGAAGAAACCCCCTTGGCCGTAATCTGAAGGGGACGTTTTTGATCCCGGAGGACACTCTTTCCCTGTCAGGTTACTCCCCAATTTTTTTGGGCAGTTTTGGGTCTGTTCCACTGCCTTGTTCCCTTTGGGTTTCTCCACTCCCTCAAGAATTTTTTTCTTGTGGGCCATTCTCATGTCTGACTTCCAGGTTCTCTAGCCCTGATTTGTTCGTCATGATCCCGCTGGGGTGTTCTTCTCTTCTGGCAGTCAGATATGGTGTGTGGGGCCTTTGCCTTTGGGCATCCCTACTTCTTACCCCATGGGGGGCAAGTTTTGTCACATCTGCAGTTCTTTGGCCCTTGATATCCAGATGCCATTTTTAGCTCGTCTTCTTCCAATCAGTATTCCACTGAGTTTTTTTTTTTTTTCCCCTGGGGTTTTGATCCATGGGCATCACTTCTTAGCAGTCCTCTATGTATTTCTCTCCTGTATCTTCCGCAATCGCTCCGTTGCTTCTGTTGACTGACTTGTCTTCATTCTTGTCCATATTGTGGATGTTCTGTGTGCTCTCCACTTCTTCTGAAGTCTCTAAAGCCGTGACTTTTATATTCCCTGGGCTGTTCTTTCTTCTGCCCAGCCTGAACCTCTGCGTATTTAGCTGCTCTCTGGCTGGTCTTCCGGGGAATGGGTCTTCCTGTCCCTTTTCAGGGTTCCTGGTGTGTCTTTCCCCCGCATTTCTGTGCAGGTCCTTATGACAGGCCTTGGATTCGTTCTGTTCTTGTTCCCTCTCCATTGTACTGCTCTTTAACGTCCCATGGTCTTCTGTGTCCCCCAATGATACAAGGGTAAAAATAGGATTTTTGTGCTTACCTGTAAAATCCTTTTCTCGCTGAGTTCATTGGGGGACACAGCTCCCACCCTGTATGTACATTGCTGGTTCTCCTAGATGGGTCCTTCTGGTTCTTGATGATGACCCATCTCCGTTTTTCTTCCTTTTTATTGTTTTTCTCCTGGCTGCTCCTACTGCTTTTGTACAAACTGATTGGCTCAGTGTCTGCAGGAGGGATACAGCTGACAGGAGGAGCTAACACTTTTTTTTTCCCTTAGTGTCGCCTCCTACTGGCAACAGCTATACCCATGGTCTTCTGTGTACCCCCAATGAACTCGGTGAGAAAAGGATTTTACAGGTAAGCACAAAAAATCCTATTTTCATGATGGATCCGTCTAGCTCAGTAACCCTTGATGCATTCAAAAACGCAGTTTGCAGTGTTTTTGTGTGCGTCATGGGAACGCAACGGAACGGAATGCATTCTGGTGCACTCGGTTAAGTTCAGTTTTCTCCCCGTTGACAATGAATGGGGACAAAACTGAAGCGTTTTCCTCCGGTTTTGAGATCCTATGATGAATCTCATTACCGGAAAGGAAAAACGCTGATGTGAAAGTAGCCTTAGGTAATAGAAGACCTGTCGCCTCTCCTTACATGTCTGTTTTAGAAACCACTTGTATTCCTCATATAACAATTCTGGAGCCTCTATTCTTATGCCATACCTTTTATTTTTCCTGCTAGAAGTTCTGAATTAATTACTAGCAGTTTGCAATGAAGGTCCGGATGGAAGTTACTAGTTGGGGGGTGTCCCTGCACAGTGTGACTCTGGCAGCACTAAATGGATAATGTAAGACTGTGCAGGGACCCCCCCCCCCCCCCCCCCACCTAGTACCACCCATCTGGACCTGCCAGGAATTTGTACATAACTTCTAGCAGAAATAATAATGGCATGGCACAACATTGAGTAGTAGGAATAGATGCTCCAGAATTTTTATTACATGGTGAATGCAAGTAGTTACTAAAACAGACATGTCAGGAGAGGCGTCAGGTCCTCTTTACAGTTTAGACAAAAGCTTCCCATCTTGCATTCACAAGCGGAGGTTTCCCTATGGATTCTGTCATCTAGAAATGTTTCAGAGCTTTTTTTTTTTTTTTTCGAGCATTCATGGAAACAAGTGTCAGTAATGGATTTATGGTAATACTCAAACAGAGGAAAACAAATGGAAACAAACAAATATTGACATCTACAACCAATAAAATGTTTTATGGTGGCAAAAAAAAAAAAAATATAAAAATCAAAATTCTTATCTTTCAGAAAAAAACGACTTTTAAGAAAGTCTGGTCTAAGCAGTCCAAGTCCTCTATCAACTACGTAAACGGAAGAATTTATTTTGCTAACTTTGGCTGTTGTTACAGCAGGTAATTAACGTAAGCGTAAGTATATACTATATATCTTCACGTATCTTCGGCTCTGTTCACACTTGTGTGTCTGTCTGCTGTCAGGTAATCTCCCTTCTGTTTTCATTGATCATGTACTCGCCAGAAAATCGCCCCACCATTTTCAAAGCTCCAGTTCTCATCTCCAGTCCATGTTTGCATAGCTGCAGTAGTGGCATAGCCGTATACCCCTAGTAACTGCTGCAGCCAATCACTAGTATAAGCAGTCTCGTGCCCTGTACTGTTGAGGCCAGTGATTGGCTGCAGTGGTGGGTATACGGCACATCTCAGTCATGTGAACAAATCGCAGCAGGGAGGACCCGAGCCTAGTGCTGGGAACTGCGGAGGATTAGGCGTGTATAGGGTCCTTTTCTCAGTGATTAAATAATATCGGTCACAAAATACACAGATTTGGGTTCACATATAGTGATCCTATGAAAAGAGTACCCTACAGTAACGTACCCACTCAGTGTACATCAACATACACAAACAAAGGATAAACTGAGACTAAACGGCTTTTGTAGCAAAGTATAAATATACTTTATTCAATAATTCTCATAAAAATATATATATGATGTAATACATCAGAGAAAAAAGTGGACTACACCTGAGGGGACATAACACAATAAACCAGTAGGTAGAGGGCAATAAAGCAACCATAATTGGCTGGAATATACACGAAGTACACTGATATACACAAAAATCACACAAGTATCACGAGTATCCAGATCATATCAAAGTGCAAGTGCCTATCTCTATAAGTGCACAGGGAATGACTATCGATACCCTAAGAATGGGGCCGTAAGTAAAGATGTATATATGTATATAGATCGGTCACTTAAATGGCCGTGCCCACGGTCAGTGAACACAAAATCTATGAAGAAGAGAGATCTCAACAAGTAAATACAAAGAGCGATCTCCCTATAACATATAGAGAATGGCCAAGTGTACCAAAGATGGCATATGCAGGCACCAACTACTTCACTTATGCAAGAAAAGACCTCACACCATGAAGAAACAAACATACCCATAAAACAGTAATGTCCACCTCAGGAGAGCCACGTACCCCATGGGTCCTTTTCTCAGCAGACTGCCCCCCACCAAACTGACAGTTATCCCCTATCCTCTGGATGCGGCCTAAATTTAAAGAGGACATCTCTCATGACATGTCTATTTTGGTAACTACTTGCATTACCCCTTAATAACAATTCTGGAGCATCTATTCATATAACTCTATGCTGGATGAATTGGCAGCAGTCGTCAGTGAAGGTCCAGCTGGGTGTTACCAGTTTGGGGGGGGGGGGGTGTCTCTGCACAGTCAAGACTTTCCAGTCAGTGCTGCCAGTCTCAGTCTGTGCATGGACACCCCTCCCCCCAAGTGGTGACTCCCAGATGGTCCTTTATTGCAGACTTCTGGCAATTCAATCATAAATGTCGTGGTAGAAATAAAAGATGAATAGCACAACATAGTCATAAAAATAGATGCTCCAGAATTGTTACTTGTCACGGATGTAGTAGGGGAGAACACCAAAAGATAACAAGAAGGAAGGGGAAAGACACTAGGCCTCACCGCTAGGAAAGGAACAAGGGTCACCACCTATAAAACCCTGCTCCTGGCCCTAACTCCTATCCATATGGGCACCTCTCGATGGTAGAGATGCCCATACACAGGAACCTGGAAAACCCTGGTGACCCTTGGATGCCCTAAAGGTAATGACAGGGCAGAGACAACCCGTTCCTTCCCTGGTGAAGGAACCAGCGTCTTGCTGAGGCCTAGTAAACAACCAGGGGGAGGGGGGGGAAATACAAAACACAACAAGCGGAACACTTAACTTCTGATGATGGATGAACAGGACTTCAACAAGAACCACGCTCTAGCTCTTCCAAAACCAAATGAGCCAAACCAGAGCAAGGAGTGATGGGTAAAGTCAGACTAAATAGGGAGAGGTAAAGGTCACATGATCCACACCTGCACAGGAAGTGTGGACATACAAGCAACACACAGACAAAGTGAAACCAAAAGAGGCTGTCAGATCACTAATGTGTAGATAATCTTTCAGACCTTCTAACACCTGTCACAGGTGTGACATTATTACATGAGGGATGCAAGTAGTTACTAAAACTGACATGTCAGAAGAAGTGACAAATCCCCTTTAAATCAGGGGACAACCTCTTTAACAGCCTTTGCGTCAGCAAATATGGCTGTTTTTATTTTTAGCAAATTATGAGGCATGTTTTTCAAGACCGGTGTTTTAGATGTTGGTCTTAATATCCACTATAGCTGGCGGAGTTATGAAGAAGGCGGCAGGCCTCCGCTTCTAAATATAAGACAGCATTCTTGATGTCTGACATTTAGACCATTTTTCTATGTCTAAGGCTACTTTCACATTAGCGCTTTTTGTGGATCCGTCATGGATCTGCAAAAACGCTTCCGTTACAATTATACAACCGCATGCATTCCGTCATGAACAGATACGGTTGTATTATGTCTTCTATAGCCATGACAGATCCGTCTAGAACACCATTGAAAGTCAATAGAGACGGATCTTTTTTCTATTGTGGCCAGAGAAACTGATCCCGTCCCATTGACTTACATTGTGTGTCAGGACGGATCCGTCTTGCGGACAGAAAAACGCTGCTTGCAGACGCAACCATACGGAACGGAATGCATTTTGGTGCATTCAGTTTCGTTCAGTTCAGTTTTGTCCCCATTGACAATGGGGACAAAACTGAAGCGTTTTCTCAGAATTGAAAACGCTAATGTGAAAGTAGCCTAAAACAAGCGTAGAAAACAGTAAATGAGACGGGTCTCATATCCCTTCCCCGCCACACTCAGTTTTTTAAACCTGGTGTGAGAAGTCGCAGATTGCGGTGCAAGGGACCTTTTGCGCCGCAGTCTGCGCCAGATATACGCCTAATCTAGGCGTATTCCTGTTTCATAAATGACCCCCTATGTTTCTGGAAGATTGAGATACAATAGTCATCATGATAGCAGATTTTGTTTTTAGTCTCTCAGAATGTTAAAAGTTCAGATGCACATGTCAAAACTTGTCTGTGTTAAATAAAGTGTGTATTAAGTTATAGAAAATGATTATTATTAATCACTTTTATTACAGTATTGTTACAAAACCACAAATGCTTTATGAAATGCCCAGATGTGTAACGTCAGAGAAAATTGAAGATGCGATGCTGTGTGAGTGCCCATTGGTGAGTACGTCTCTAACAGGCCCTTTTGATGTCCTGCTCCTTTCTCCAGGGCAGGGTCCCGAAAGTGAAGGAGAGCACATTGCGCATACGTGGACGCTCACCATCCACCACTATAGGAGTTCCAAAAGTAGCTGAGCGAGCATGCTCTGCTATTTTCGGAATTCCCATAGTGGTGAATGGAGAGCACACCGCACATGCACGGCCACCTCTCCATTCATCTCTATGGGACTGCCGGAAATAGCCAAATGTCGTAGTAGAAATATATTGTTGGAACTCCCATAGCGGTGAATGGAGGGCGGCGCTCTTACCTTACCTGCACCTATCTGACATTCATGGCATATCCCAACGATATTCAGTGTCTTAGATGAGACAACCTCTTTAATATTGAAGGTGGGATTTCCAATTTGATCTTGCTCTTCAGGGACAACCTCTTGCTAAGGCTTCCGACTATACTCCTTCACTCATTGCTGTGACTGGCCACAACTGGTTGCTTCGTATTGCTGCTGATACTGGGGAAAATCTACAGAAGGTCTACCTTGGATCGTACCGAAAATTCAGGTAACCAAGCAAAATATCTATAACAGGCAGCATTCACACACAGGTTTTTAGTGGCGTTTTTCTGCACACTCGCATTTTTTGCACAGGAATTTTTATGGTGCCTTATTTACTGTAAAAATGGCAGCTCCAGAAAGTCTGGGAAATATAAAACGCGTATGCTTTTTTTTTTTTTTGCTACTGCCGTTTTTTTTTTTTATAATTGTATATTTATTAAAGAATATATAAATGACAATGCACATCTACAATATATTCATGCACAATAGTACAAGGTAAAAGATGAAACATGTAAAGCATCCCATTCATGTTGATTAAGCATGTATAACACTCGATAATATGCGATGATGGAAAATGAAAAAGCGAGCAGTAATATAACAATAAATTGAACTAAGAGAAACTGTGTCTATCTTTAATCAGTCCAAGATAGGACTATTGAGCAGCAAATCCTAGAACCAATAAGACATCAAGTAGTAGTGAAAGGTGTCTTAGAGGCCCGAGAGCCCAGAGCTTCTCAATAAGTAATGCTTCATCAAACTAATATCCAAAAAACAAGACAAATAACATAGACAATGACACAATAGGTGGGGGGGGGGGGGGGGACACATCTTTCTCACAAGGTCATTAAGGTTGCCTCGTGGCCCAGTAGTTATCCCACAGGTCCCATATGGCGTTAAAGAGTACAATTTTGTCCTGAAACATGGCCGTTGAGTATTCCATTGTTCGGACCTCTGTCACCCTAGCATACAAATCAGAAACCCGTGGTGGATCAGGGCTTTTCCAAGATTGGGAGATGAAACAACGAGCTGCTGTTAGTATTAATAGTAATAACTTAAGTGAGTGTTTTTACACTTGAATGGGGACCACATTAAGCAGGAAGGACATGGGGTCAGGTCGGATTTCCAGTGCGAAAAATATCATCAGGAGGGTGCCTACTTCAGTCCAATAGGGGCGTATTTTGGGGCAGTCCCAGATATATGAGGCAATGTACCCCTATGCATACCCACACTCGAGCAATCTCTCGGGACTCGGGAGGTCAGGAGTGTGGTACCAGGTACATAAAGATTTTATATTGGTTCTCCTGATGAAGTACCGACAGAGGATTTAGCTGCCGTCCTCCATATAAGGTGCCAGAGTGGCGTCCGGTAAGGCCTTCCCTAGGTACTCCTCCCACCCCACCATGTAGGTGTGCCTTTGAAACCCGATCAGGGAAGGGAGTCAGCAATAAGCATATGATTCTCAGAAATTAGACCCTTCGCGTGTACTCCTTCCCTGCAAAGGCGTTCAAAGGGAGTCGGAGGGAGACTGTGACCCCTGAAAAAATGGAGTGTGCAAAGTGACTGATCTGGATATAAAAGTAATTGGAGGAGGAGGGGAGATCATATTTGGTCTGGAGGGTAGAAAACTGCATGAGGTCCCTAGTGAAGGGGTCCACAATATCTGCGAACCGAAACACTCCCCGCTGAAACCATGGTCTCGACGCGGACGTGGTAAGACTAGTAGGTAGCATAGGGTGATACAAAAAAGAGGTCATAGCGGATTGGCTAGAAACCAGAGGGAACCTACCACTACACAGTTGCCATATGAGTCTAGTGCAAGCCATGGGCCCTAAGAGGTCCCTTACTGGTAGGGTCTTGTGAGAACCGGACCATAGCATAGAATTAGGATGTGTAGGAGCTAGCCAGAGTCTTTCTATCTGCATCCAGACAGAGTACGGGTGCAAGGAAGCCCAAGCCGTGACAGAACGTAGTTGGACTGCCCAGTAATATTTGGACAGATCTGGTACCCCCAGTCCACCCTGACGCTTACTGGATAGAAGGACTGACCTTGGGATTCTATGACGTCTCCCCGCCCATATGAATCTAAGGAGGTGAGATTGAATGGACCTCAGATCCCTGAGGGCAACTACAATCGGTAAGGTCTCAAAAAGATACAGAAGCTTGGGCAAGATCGTCATTTTAGTCGCCGCAATACGTCCCATGAGAGAGAGTGGGAGAGCGTGCCACTTGTCCAGGAGACCCCTGATTTCTGCATATATGCGTGGGAAGTTAGCTTTGTAAAGGTCCCCATATCGGGGCGTAAGGTCAACACCCAAATATCGCAGGGAATCCATCTTCCAGTGGAAAGGGAAGTTAACCCTAAGAAAGCTCAGGGCCGCCTGAGAAATATTAAGAGGGAGGGCCTCAGTTTTATGAGTGTTGACCCTATACCCCAATAGCTGACCAAATTCCTGCAGGATAGAGTGGAGGTTTGGTAGGGAAATATGAAGTTTAGTGAGGGTAAGAAGGATGTCGTCTGCATATAGCAATAGCTTAAACTCCCTGTCCTTGACCATAACACCTCTGATGTCTGGACATGCCCTGACTTTGGCTGCCAGGGGTTCGATACAGATGGCAAATAATAGAGGAGATAGAGGGCACCCTTGTCTCATCCCATTAGCAATGCGTATGGGTCGAGATTGAGCATGAGGTTGTTTGATTGTCGCTGTGGGGGAGGAGTATAGGCTACAAATGGCCCTAACGAAGGGACCAGAAAGGCCATAAGCCTGCAAGGTAGCAAAAAGGAAAGGCCAACCTAAACGGTCGAACGCCTTTTCTGCATCTAAACTAAGAAGTAGCGCCTCCTCACCCGAGCAACATATGACATCTATCAAGCCAATGCTTCTTCGTGTGTTATCGGCCCCCTGACGGCCTGGGACAAATCCCACCTGATCTTTGTGGATCAGGGAGGGGAGAAAAACGTTTAGTCGGGAGGCCAGGGCCTTGGTGTAAATCTAAAGGTCTGAGTTAAGCAGGGCAATGGGCCTGTAATTTTGGCACTCGTGGGGGTCTTTCCCAGGTTTCGGAATCATTGTGAGATAGGAGTGAGACATTGGGGCAGGTACTACGTTTCCAGATAGAAAATGATTAAAAAGGGTTACTAAGTGAGGGATTGTCACGACCATGGTCATGGTCGTGACTCCTTGGGAGCCGCATGCATTTGCCCACGGTCTGGTATTGTTGTCAACCACAGGTGAGGGCTAGTATCTTGCCTCACGTGTGGTTGCCACTGGCAACTTGTGGTTGTTGGGCAGTGGAGCAGCCTGAGCTGGTTGCTGGGCGGCTCGCTGTCCATGCATGCGGTTGTCTTTGGCAACGTGTAGTTTTGTGTATGCACTTTGTCTGTTTGTTGTGCACGAGATTTGTGTGTGTGCACTGACATTTTCCCTTCACTTGTGGCGGCCTGAGGCAACGTGTTATTGTGTACATGTGGTGGCAGTGTCTCGGCCTTCTGGCTGACTCCCAGGACACGGTTGCCACGCATGTCGTTGCCTGCGGTAACAGCTGCAGTGTAATTGTGTGCGTATTTCCCTTTAAGTTGCGGTCTTCCCTTCCATGGTGTGAGAAGGGTTAATTCCCTTCCTAGACTGTGAGCACTGGGTGTGTCTGTTTGGGTGTGGCCACTTGGGGCTATTTAGCTCCTGCTTGATGCCAGACTCTGAGGGGTACTTCAGCCATGGTTAGCTGAAGTCATCCTCCTGGCTAATACCATCTGTCAGTGAGGGCCACCCTTGTGGTCATAAATTACGTTACATGGTGTTATGAAGATGTTTATACGTTAAGTTTATGTTGTATTCCTTTTGTTATTTAATGCAGCTATGGATCTGGGTTCCTGTGTATGTGTGTTGGCGGTGTCCATTTAAGTATGGTGTGGACATCAGCGTGTCATCACAGGGATCCAGTCAGCAAGGCTGTGGCAGGTAGGTGGAACTAGTGCAGTTCACCTGCCATATCCATAGGTCTGTTTTTGGTACCCCTTTTCCTTGCAGCTTGGCCAGTAAGACTCCTCTTCCTCCGTGCCTAGGAGGAACAGGTCGTCTTACCCTGCTCCTTGTTCCAGGGCAATCCTGAGGGCTAGCAGGGATTATTAGGTTCCGGTGTATGAGCCCTCCCACCATCAGGGTTGGCTCATATGGTTAGGAGTCAGGGTCAGATTAGGGACGCGATAGGAGGTGACCTGCTCCCTAATTCTGTCGTCCTGGCCGAGCAGCCACTTACATCTTCTGGCATCGCACGGCTGAGGGTTTTCCCCATCCTCAGCCGTGACAGGGATTAGTTCAGTCTTGAAAGTCTTATAATATTTATAAGAGAACCCATCAGGTCCTGGGGATTTACCCTCAGGTAGGTGGTCCACCACTTCCCCTATCTCTTCTGGTGTAATCGGACTATTAAGGGCGGCAAGATCAGAAGCCGATATGGTAGGGAGGTGACAGGAGGCCAAATATGACTGGAGTGTACTATCTCTAAGCCTCTCATCCGAGGGGAGATCGGAGGGTAGATTGTACAGGGAAGAGTAGTAGGACGAGAACCTCGCTGCTATCACTCTGGGGTCATAGTGGATCGTTCCGTCATTCCCCCTAATAGCACTCGGCTCCGTTGGGAATTGCGGGTTCCTGAGTTGTCTGTCCAGCAAAGTATGAGGTTTGTTCCCCCAGGCGTAGTAACGCTGTTGTGTGTAAAGTAGTAACTTATTGACACGACCGAAAGCTAGACTCTTCAATCGGGCCCTAGTGTCAACAATTCGTCGCAGTGTGAGGGTGTGAGCAGCCATCTTGTTTTCTAGGATTCGCAAAACGAGAGGTAAGAGTCTTGACCATGGCAGTCGAGTCCTTATTTAGTTTTGAGCGTATTGCAAACAATGTTTCCTCATGACCGCCTTATGTGCTTCCCACAAAGGACGGACATCCCCTACCGATCCCTCATTCAGTTCAAAGTATGTTTTCAGGTGCTCGCGGAGTTCCTCCCTAGTAATTGGGCTGCTTCAGGTAGGGAGTCATTAAGTCTCCAGTGGCTTTGGCGAACATGGCCCGAACCGCGACTATTGTCAACCAGTACTGGACCTCCAATAACTGAGGGTCGAATGGTACCATAGAGTGAATCATACGGTGTGGGAACCGTGTGGGGCAGAGTAAAAGGAGAAGGACCTATCAGTGGGGTTAAGTGAGGCGCCAGAGGTAGTAGAGGGAGGTAGTTCCGTGCCAAGTTTACTAAAGTCCCTATCTAAGCACTGCTGTGTTGAATGTACCGGTCTGCCCGGGTAGCGCCAGGCGGTCCATCGATTCAGAAAACAGCGCAATTAAGGTCCCACCCAAAAGGAACAGGGGCTCCAAAGAGTCCACTCCCTCAACAAAAACCTTGCGGAAGATTCCGCCAAGAAGCGGATTTGTGAGGTATCTGGGGCATAGAGGTTACATAAGGTAATGGGTTTATCTGCTAAGTGGGCCACGGAGAACAATATAACGCCCCTGCGGGTCTAGAATTGAGTATTCAATTTTAAGGGACACTGTGCAGACACCAAGATGGGCAACCCCGCCCTCCGACTGCTATGAGTAGCCGAATAAGCAATAGGGTACAGATGAGAGGCAAAACGGAAGGAAGAGCTGCATCAAAAGTGTCTCTTGTAAGAACACATGTCGCGCTTTAAGGGATTTCAGTTCCAAAAGCAAGAGTTTCCTCTTGGCGATGGAGGTTGAAGCCCTTTGACATTGAAGGTTATGCACCACACCATGAGGGTATGTGATATATAATATGTGCAGGGCAGAGCTCACCAAGGGAATCCGTACGTGTCGGTGGCTTTACACTAGTGGAACAACGGACCAAATGCAAGACTGAGGGTACACGATCCCCCCAGGCAAGGAAGTTCAGGCACCTAAAAGAGAGGGGGGGGGGGGGAGACAGGACGAGACAACACAAAGTCAGACTAACAGGCAGCAGTAAATAACTATTCCCAGGATGCAATCCCGTGCTAGGGCAAATAAGAAGCCCACTGGAGGTGTACGTGTCGGAGACCAACAAGTTAAGGTCGGCCAAAGAGCGAACCGCTGGTATCTGCAAAAACAATTAACAACGGGTGGACCCTTCAGATACCCCGCACCGTAATGTAGCAACATGGTATCAACAACTGGCTAAACAGTAATAATAAACGACCAATATGGGGGTCCATCAGAGTCCAACGCCCCAGGGAGTGTGAAGGATTAAGGGCAGAGTTCAGGACGACCAAGTCCTCCAGGCCAGTGGCGGTCAGGCAGGTGGACGTTGCCCCCGATGACGGAGGTGACCACGGAGAAGAGGATTGCACTTGGGCCAGGTCTTCTTTTCCTGTTTACTAGGGGACACATATGCGTGGTGGCGGGAGCGCTGGGGACTCAAACTCCCAATCAGACGTGGTCTGGTATAGAATTCCGAGGCGTTTCGCAAAAAGGGTGGAGATCCGAGAAGGAACGGAGAGTCTCTGTTCTTCCGTGATGACTGACCACTAAGATAAAGGGGAATCCCCAGCGATAGGCAATCTGGCGGTCCCTGAGTGATGTGAGGAGAGGTTGAAGAGTGTCTCCTTTTCTCTATGTGTGAACCAGGATAGGTCAGGAAACAATTGCACAGGAGCGACATCAAAGTCAAGTTGCATAGAGATCTCGATTTAGCCATGATGCTTCTTTAAGGGTGAAGTCGTGCACACACAAATTACGTACCTAGGACGTGCAGCAGAGACCCTTGGGCTCGAGGTGCTCTGTGAGCTCTGTCTAGCTTGATCTTATGCGAAGATGGCTGTCCAAGATCATATTTATATGGCTTCCAGTGTGGCAAAGAGGTCCTCATCTCCGGTGGCCTCTGGAAGACCCCGTACCCGGATATTATTCCGGCGGCCTCGGTTATCCAAGTCCTCTAAGTGCCGCCCCATGCCCCTGAGTACAGCCGTTTGGGCAGTAATGGATTCATGAAGAGTGGATATGTACTGCCTGGTGTCATCATGAGCATTTTCCAGAGAGTCCACCCGGTCCACTACGTGTTTAATATCCGTGCGGACTGCCGCAATCTCAGCTCAGCCGTTTTTGTTACTTAGGTGGCGTTTTTGTATTTCTTGCTTGTTTTGAAAACTGTGGCATGCTGGAGCGTTGGGCTTTTTGAAAAGACCTCCTCGTGGGGAATAAACAAAAAACGACTGTAGAGCCACACTGAGTGCAAAAAAATGGCAGAAAGAAAGTTCAAAAACACAGGTGGACATAAAAAACGCAAAATTCATGTGTGTAAGGACGCATAAAACTAGTTTAAAGGCTATGGGCAACTAGCGAGCCAATTGTTTTTATTATTGATTTATTTATTTATTATTGTATTATAATTATTATTATTATTATTATTATTATTATTGTATTTCAGATTAATATATCTTTTGGAATAGTTTTTTATTATAAGTTTTTGCACGGTTTGGCTTCTGCAGCTGCTACATTTCACACTATTTAGCAGCTGCGGAAAGATGTTCTGTGATAAATCAGTAAGCCTTGATTTGTGCAAAAATCGGCTTAGTTAAAAATTTTGCCAGGTCCGATTGGTGCCAAATTGGTGGATTTCTCACAGAACAGCTTACTGCATCTGCTATATAGTGTGAAAATAGCAGCTGTAAAAGCCAAACAGTGCAATATTTAAATAAAAACTTATGCAAAAAAGTTAGTAATCCCAAATACATGTAAGTTCAGTAACAGAATCTGAACGTAGCCTTTAAACCACTTACCGCAACTGTAACGCCGAAAGGCGTCATTGCGGCGGCTCCCCCAGGCTACGCTAACGCCAATAGGCGTCATCTCGCGTGAGCCGAGATTTTCCTGTGAACCGCGCACACAGGCGCGCTCGCTCACAGGAACGGAAGGTAAGAGAGTTGATCTCCAGCCTGCCAGCGGCGATCGTTCGCTGGCAGGCTTGGAGATGTTTTTTTTTTAACCCCTAACAGGTATATTAGACGCTGGTTTTGATAACAGCGCTAATATACCTGCTACCTGTCCTCTGGTGGTCCCCTTTGTTTGGATCGACCACCAGAGGACACAGATAGCGCAGTAAAGTAGCACCAAGCACCACTACACCTACACTACACCCCCCCCCCCCCCGTCACTTATTAACCCCTTATTAGGCCCTGATCACCCCATATAGACTCCCTGATTACCACCCCTGTCATTGATTAACCCCCTGTCATTGATTACCCCCCCTGTAAAGCTCCATTCATACGTCCGCATGATTTTTACGGATCCACTGATAGATGGATCGGATCCGCAAAACGCATCCGGACGTCTGAATGAAGCCGTACAGGGGGGCGTGATCAGATGACGGTGGTAGATCACCCCATATAGACTCCCTGATCACCCCCCTGTCATTGATTACCCCCCCTGTAAAGCTCCATTCAGACGTCCGCATGATTTTTACGGATGCACTGATAGATGGATCGGATCCGCAAAACGCATCCGGACGTCTGAATGAAGCCTTACAGGGCAAGATCAATGACTGTGGTGATCACCCCATATAGACTTCCTGATCACCCCCTGTAAAGCTCATTCAGATATCCGCATGATTTTTACGGATGCACTGATAGATGGATCGATCCGCAAAACGCATCCGGACCGTCTGAATGAAGCCTTACAGGGGCGTGATCAATGACTGTGGTGATCACCCCATATAGACTCCCTGATCACCCCCCTAGTCATTGATTACCCCCCTGTAAAGCTCCATTCAGACGTCCGCATGATTTTTACGGATCCACTAATAGATGGATCGGATCCGCAAAACGCATCCGACTCTGAATGAAGCCTTACAGGGCGTGATCAATGACTGTGGTGATCACCCCATATAGACTTCCCTGATCACCCCCCTGTCCATTGATTACCCCCCTGTCATTGATTACCCCCCTGTAAAGCTCCATTCAGACGTCCGCATGATTTTTTAACGGATCCACTGATAGATGGATCGGATCCGCAAAACGCATCCGGACCGTCTGAATGAAGCCTTACAAAGGCGTGATCAATGACTGTGGTGATCACCCCATATAGACTCCCTGATCACCCCCCTGTCAATTGATTACCCCCCCTGTCATGTTACCCTCCCCTGTAAAGCTCCATTCAGACTCCGCATGATTTTTTACGGATCCACTGATAGATGGATCGATCCGCAAAACGCATCCGGACGTCTGAATGAAGCCTGATCAGGGGCATGATCAATGACTGTGGTGATCACCCCATATAGACTCCCTGATTACCCCCCTGTCGTTGATTACCCCCCTGTCATTGATCACCCTCCTGTCATTGATCACCCCCCTGTCATTGATCACCCCTCTGTCATTGATCACCCCTCCTGTCATTGATCACCCCTCCTGTCATTGATCACCCCCCCCTGTCATTGATCACCCCCTGTCATTGATCACCCCCCTGTCATTGATCACCCCCCTGTCATTGATCACCCCATATAGACTCCCTGATCACCCCCCCTGTCAGTGATCACCAACCCCTGTCATTGATCACCCCCCTGTCATTGATCACCCCCCTGTCATTGATCACCCCCCCTGTCATTGATCACCCCCCCTGTCATTGATCACCCCCCTGTCATTGACACCCCCCCTGTTATTGATCACCACCCCCTGTCATTGATCACCCCCCTGTCATTGATCACCCCCCCTGGTCATTGATCACCCCTCCTGTCATTGAACACCCCCCCCTGTCATTGATCACCCTCTGTAAGGCTCCATTCAGACATTTTTTTGCCCAAGTTAGCGGAATTATTATTATTTTTTTCTTACAAAGTCTCATATTCCACTAACTTGTGTCAAAAAATAAAATCTCACATGAACTCCCCATACCCCTCACGGAATCCAAATGCGTAAAATTTTTTTAGACAATTATATTCCAGACTTCTTCTCACGCTTTAGGGCCCCTAGAATGCCAGGGCAGTATAAATACCCCACATGTGACCCCATTTTGGAAAGAAGACACCCCCAGGTATTCCGTGAGGGGGCATATTGAGTCCATGAAAGATTGAAATTTTTGTCCCAAGTTAGCGGAACAGAGACTTTGTGAGAAAAAAATTATAAATATCAATTTCCGCTAACTTGTGCCAAAAAATAAAAAAAAATTTCTATGAACTCGCCATGCCCTCATTGAATACCTTGGGGTGTCTTCTTTCCAAAATGGGGTCACATGTGGGGTATTATACTGCCCTGGCATTCTAGGGGCCCCAAAGCGTGAGAAGAAGTCTGGTATCCAAATGTCTAAAAATGCCCTCCTAAAAGGAATTTGGGCACCTTTGCGCATCTAGGCTGCAAAAAAGTGTCACACATCTGGTATCGCCGTACTCAGGAGAAGTTGGGGAATGTGTTTTGGGGTGTCATTTTACATTATACCCATGCTGGGTGAGAGAAATATCTTGGTCAAATGCCAACTTTGTATATAAAAAATGGGGAAAAGTTGTCTTTTGCCAAGATATTTCTCTCACCCAGCAAGGGTATATGTAAAATGACACCCCAAAACACATTCCCCAACTTCTCCAGAATACGGCGATACCACATGTGTGACACTTTTTTGCAGGCCTAGGTGGGCAAAGGGGCCCATATTCCAAAGAGCTCCTTTAGGATTTCACAGGTCATTTACCTACTTACCACACATTAGGGCCCCTGGAAAATGCCAGGGCAGTATAACTACCCCACAAGTGACCCCATTTTGGAAAGAAGACACCCCAAGGTATTCCGTGAGGGGCATGGTGACTTCCTAGAATTTTTTATTTTTTGTCACAAGTTAGTGGAAAATGCTGATTTTTTTTTTTTTTTTTTTTTTTTCATACAAAGTCTCATATTCCACTAACTTGTGACAAAAAATAAAAACTTCCATGAACTCACTATGCCCATCAGCGAATACCCTTGGGGTCTCTTCTTTCCAAAATGGGGTCACTTGTGGGGTAGTTATACTGCCCTGGCATTCTAGGGGCCCAAATGTGTGGTAAGGAGTTTGAAATCAAATTCTGTAAAAAATGACCTGTGAAATCCGAAAGGTGCTCTTTGGAATATGGGCCCCTTTGCCCACCTAGGCTGCAAAAAAGTGTCACACATCTGGTATCTCCGTACTCAGGAGAAGGTGGGGAATGTGTTTTGGGGTGTCATTTTACATATACCCCTGCTGGGTGAGAGAAATATCTTGGCAAAAGACAACTTTTCCCATTTTTTTATACAAAGTTGGCATTTGACCAAGATATTTATCTCACCCAGCATGGGTATATGTAAAATGACACCCCAAAACACATTCCTCAACTTCTCCTGAATACAGAGATACCAGATGTGTGACACTTTTTTGCAGCCTAGGTGGGCAAAGGGGCCCATATTCCAAAGAGCACCTTTCGGATTTCACAGGTCATTTTTTACAGAATTTGATTTCAAACTCCTTACCACACATTCGGGCCCCTAGAATGCCAGGGCAGTATAACTACCCCACAAGTGACCCCATTTTGGAAAGAAGAGACCCCAAGGTATTCGTTGATGGGCATAGTGAGTTCATGGAAGTTTTTATTTTTTGTCACAAGTTAGTGGAATATGAGACTTTGTATGAAAAAAAAATCAAAAAAAAAATCATCATTTTCCACTAACTTGTGACAAAAAATAAAAAATTCTAGGAACTTGCCATGCCCCTCACGGAATACCTTGGGGTGTCTTCTTTCCAAAATGGGGTCACTTGTGGGGTAGTTATACTGCCCTGGCATTCTAGGGGCCCGAATGTGTGGTAAGGAGTTTGAAATCAAATTCTGTAAAAAATGACCTGTGAAATCCGAAAGGTGCTCTTTGGAATATGGGCCCCTTTGCCCACCTAGGCTGCAAAAAAGTGTCACACATCTGGTATTGCCGTACTCAGGAGAAGGTGGGGAATGTGTTTTGGGGTATCATTTTACATATACCCATGCTGGGTGAGAGAAATATCTTGGCAAAAGACAACTTTTCCCATTTTTTTATACAAAGTTGGCATTTGACCAAGATATTTATCTCACCCAGCATGGGTATATGTAAAATGACACCCCAAAACACATTCCTCAACTTCTCCTGAATACAGAGATACCAGATGTGTGACACTTTTTTGCAGCCTAGTTGGGCAAAGGGGCCCATATTCCAAAGAGCACCTTTCGGATTTCACAGGTCATTTTTTACAGAATTTGATTTTCAAACTCCTTACCACACATTTGGGCCCCTAGAATGCCAGGGCAGTATAACTACCCCACAAGTGACCCCATTTTGGAAAGAAGAGACCCCAAGGTATTTCGTGATGGGCATAGTGAGTTCATAGAAGTTTTTATTTTTTGTCACAAGTTAGTGGAATATGAGACTTTGTAAGAAAAAAAAAAAAAAATCATCATTTTCCGCTAACTTGTGACAAAAAATAAAAAGTTCTATGAACTCACTATGCCCATCAGCGAATACCTTAGGGTGTCTACTTTCCGAAATGGGGTCATTTGTGGGGTGTTTGTACTGTCTGGCCATTGTAGAACCTCAGGAAACATGACAGGCGCTCAGAAAGTCAGAGCTGCTTCAAAAAGCGGAAATTCACATTTTTGTACCATAGTTTGTAAACGCTATAACTTTTACCCAAACCATTTTTTTTTTACCCAAACATTTTTTTTTATCAAAGACATGTAGAACTATAAATTTAGAGCAAAATTTCTATATGGATGTTGTTTTTTTTTGCAAAATTTTACAACTGAAAGTGAAAAATGTCATTTTTTTGCAAAAAAATCGTTAAATTTCGATTAATAACAAAAAAAGTAAAAATGTCAGCAGCAATGAAATACCACCAAATGAAAGCTCTATTAGTGAGAAGAAAAGGAGGTAAAATTCATTTGGGTGGTAAGTTGCATGACCGAGCAATAAACGGTGAAAGTAGTGTAGTGCCGATTTGTAAAAAAGGGCCTGGTCTTTAGGGGGGTATAAACCTGTGGTCCTTAAGTGGTTAAATGTCAATGAGTTTTGGAGGGCTGAGCTATATTTTGACTTCAAAGTTGCCTCATTACCCCCAGGTGTCAGTAATCGTTTTTGATTTTACTCATATGTGCGGTTTATGTCTTGTGCTGTAGGACTTTGACTTCATTCACAGGGAAACAATATTATTCTATGGATTTTTTTTTTTTTAACAACAGGTATATTACATGGAACGTCCACCAAGAGACATTAGTGGTAAAGTCGATTCAGAAGAATAGTGTTTCTGAAAATGAGGTATGTGATATTTGTAAGCACGTGCATCTTTTATTGCATCCTATGTCATGTTGCTGCCTGAGTTGTGCTTTTCTCACCTACATGTTTTATTGCAATTTTACCCTATTAGGGTACACTACATGTTGGCATAGTGCGACTGAGCAGTATGTTGAAAGAGGTTGTCACATTAAAGGGGTTGTGCAGCCAGTAATATTGATGACTTATCCTCAGGATGGGTCATCAATATCTGATTGGTTGGGGGTCCGGGGTTGGAAGAGGAGGCGGCATTCATACCAGCGCTACTTCCTCTTCAACATTACGCTGCATGTTGTCTCGGCTGTGCCGAGTAATTACGGGTGCTTGTTGCATTAATTTGAATGGAACAAGCACTTGTAATTATACTCCGCTGCTGCTGCAAGAAAAATGACATGCAGTGTAATCTGGAAGAGGAAGGATCGATCGTACTAATGCCTGTATCCTCTTTAAACCCCAGAACCACAGCCAATCAGATGTTGATGAACCTATCCTGTGGATAAGTCATCAATATTACTGTCTGCACTACCCCTTTTAAGACAAATCATCCACAGGATAGACGACAAGTGTCTGATCGTCAGGGGTCTGCCAGGGCCCCGCTGATTGTGAGCGCAGGAGCCCGTGCTCCCTGTTTGAATGGGGTGGCAGGCATGCATTCCTGCTGCCGCGCTGTTCACCTCTGCCAGAGATAGCTGAGTACAAACGCTCGACTATCTCCGGCAGACCCTTAGAGCTGAATGGAGCGGCAGCAGGCATGTGTGTCCTCCACTGCATTCAAACAGAAGAACAAGGGCCCACGTTCTTGTGATTGGCAGGCGCCCAAGCGGTCGGACGCTTGTCTGTTGTGTTGATGAACGGAGTGCTCCTTTAGCTTCCTCCAGCCCTTCACACCAGTGTATCTGTATGTATAGTCTCAGCCAATAAGTCACTTCTGATAGGGGAGAGAGGAGGGAACAGATAGAAAGGAATATGACTGTCTGTAACCATGGAGATACGTATATTTTTAAATTAAAACAAAATGAAAAGTTGCTTCATTTCACAGTAAATGCATCAGATTTTTTTTTCAGAATTTACTAATTCCTGTTTAATTTCTCTTTTAGCGGAATGTGATGTTCTACTTTGCAGTATTCAACGTGTTCCCGTTCTCACTAGTTGGAGTTCTGGAAATTGATAAAAAGGTAAAGATTTCCCCAGTTTCATGCAGTAGTGAATGATTGATTGACCCAACTACTCAGCAGCTGAACCATGCTTGCATGTTATTTCATTAGAACAAAGGAGGTAAGTGGTGCCAGAGGTTTATGGCAGCCACCTATCTCCAAGGATACCAATAGATCAGACAAGTTACAAACCAACAGAGGTCATCAGGGATTGCAGGGAATCTGTCAGCAGTTTTCTCAAAACAAAACTGCTGACATCTAAATGTAGGGGCAGAGGACAGGAGGTAATACATACCTCAGTGACTGCTTTTAATCCAAGGAATGATGTAAAAAGTAACTTTGATTGCCATGGGCAAGTGCACTGGGGGCGGACAGCATGCTCAGTCTATAAAGCCCCCTCCTCTGCTGAGTGAAGGCTGTAGTGGTTGGATGCTACAGCCATCACTCACAGCAGAGGCAAGGGGCTGTGGAGAGGCTCATATACTAAACGTGAAGGTGCACTTACGGGAGCGGTGCCCATGGCAAAGTTAATTTTGACATCACTCCTTGCATTAAAAGCAGTGACAGAGGTATGTGTTACCTCCTGCCCCCTCCTTCTGCCTGAATCTATCAGCAGTTTTTATTCTACACAACTGCTTAAAGACTTTCTTTAAAAATATGTTTGTTTGATCACTCCTGCTTGTGAAAGGAACAGTTGTGGAATTGCTATTTGTGCAGTTTTCTAATATAATTTAAGTTTTTTTCTGAGACTATCCTCAGCATTTGATCAGTGGGGGGTTCGAGGTGTCAGCTGTTTCAGTAGGCACTGGCCTTCTTGCAGCTTACCTAGAACAGCGCTGTACATGCTTAGTATTGCAGCTCAGCCCCATTGTTTTGAATGGGGCTGAGCTGCTCCTAGGCCATGTAACATGACGTCACTGGCCTAGGAAAAGCAGAGCGAAGGAAGCGGTGCCTTCTCAAACAGCTGATTGGCGGGGGTCCCGGGTGTCGGACTCCCACCGATCAGATACTAGTGACCTATCCAGAGTATAGGTCATTAGTTAAAAAGTCTCGGGAAAACTCCTTTAACCCCTTAAGGACATAGGACGTACCGGTACGCCCTATTTCCCGAGTCCTTAAGGACCAAGGACGTACCGGTACGTCCTAACTTTTAAATCGGGATTCCGGCGCCCGAGGGGTTAAACGGGTGACAACGCCAGGGGGGGTGATGTGACCCCCCCGTGTCGGCGATCGCAGCAAACCGCAGGTCAATTCAGACCTGCGGTTTGCTGCGCTTTTTGCAGTTTCTGATGCCCGCGGTCCCTGACCGCGGGGATCAGAAACTTTAGAGTGGCTAAAATCTATATTTTTTACCCCCCCCTGCACCCCTGCATGATTTGATGCCGGCGGGTGGTGCGGGGGGGGGTGTCGCATGCGGTGGGGGCGTTGCGGGAGGCGGGCGGTGCGGCAGGCGGGATCGCGATCCCCCGCCCGCCTCCCATGAATGATCGTTGGCTTCTAGTGGTTATACCAGGGTGCCAGCACATTGCTGGCACCCTGGTATAAACGGCTGACATCTGTGCAGATGTCAGCCGTTTAACCCTTTCCATACCGCGGTCCGTACGGACCGCTGTATGGAAAAAGTTAACTGTCATCGGTAAGGGAGCTCACTCCCTCTCCATCGGGGGGCTGCTGTGCCTTTGCAGCCCCCCGATGGAGAGGGAGAGAGCCCCCAGAGAGCCCCCCTCAGCCCCGTGCTTACCCTTCCCCGTCTGCGAAGTTCTGAGCAGACGGGGAGGGTTCCCATGGCAACAGGACGCCTGCTCAGGCGTCCTGCTGTCCATGGTGCTGAACAGATCTGTGCTGAAAGCATAGATCTGTTCAGTGTAAGTAAAATACAGTACAGAACAATATATATTGTACTGTACTGTATTATACAGACATCAGACCCACTGGATCTTCAAGAACCAAGTGGGTCTGGGTCAAAAAAATGTAAAAAAAAAGTGAAAAAAGTTAAGATAAAAAAAAACACATTTATCACTGAATAAAAATTAAAAAATAAAATAAACTACACATATTAGGTATCGCCGCGTCTGTAACGACCTGATCTATAAAATGGTCATGTTACTTTCCCCGCACGGTGAACGCCATAAAAATAAAAAAATAAAAACTATGAGAAAATTGAAATTTTGCCCACCTTACTTCCCAAAAAAGGTAATAAAAGTGATCAAAAAAGTCGCATGTACACCAAAATAGTACCAATCAAACCGTCATCTCATCCCGCAAAAAATGAGACCCTACTCAAGATAATCGCCCAAAAGCTGAAAAAACTATGGCTCTTAGACTATGGAAACACTAAAACATGATTTTTTTTTGTTTCAAAAATGAAATCATTGTGTAAAACTTACATAAATAAAAAAAAAGTATACATATTAGGTATCGCCGCGTCCGTATCGACCGGCTCTATAAAAATATCACATGACCTAACCCCTCAGATGACCACCGTAAAAAAAATAAAAATAAAAACAGTGTAAAAAAAGCCATTTTTTGCCATTTTACGTCACAAAAAGTGTAATAGCAAGCGATCAAAAAGTCATATGCACCCCAAAATAGTGCCAATCAAACCGTCATCTCATCCTGCAAAAAATGAGACCCTACTCAAGATAATCGCCCAAAAACTGAAAAAACTATGGCTCTTAGACTATGGAGACACTAAAACATTTTTTTGGTTTTAAAAATGAAGTTATTGTATAAAACTTACATAAATAAAAAAAATGTATACATATTAGGTATCGCCGCGTCCGTGACAACCTGCTCTATAAAATTACCCCATGATCTAACCTGTCAGATGAATGTTGTAAATAACAAAAAAAAAAAAACGTGCCAAAAAAGCTATTTCTTGTTACCTTGCTGCACAAAAAGTGTAATATAGAGCAACCAAAAATCATATGTACCCTAAACTAGTACCAACAAAACTGCCACCCTATCCTGTAGTTTCTAAAATGGAGTCACTTTTTTGGAGTTTCCACTCTAGGGGTGCATCAGGGGGGCTTCAAATGGGACATGGTGTCAAAAAAACCAGTCCAGCAAAATCTGCCTTCCAAAAACCGTATGGCATTCCTTTCCTTCTGCACCCTGCCGTGTGCCTGTACAGCTGTTTACGACCACATATGGGGTGTTTCTGTAAACTACAGAATCAGGGCCATAAATAATGAGTTTTGTTTGGCTGTTAACCCTTGCTTTGTAACTGGAAAAAAAATATTAAAATGGAAAATCTGCCAAAAATTAGAAATTTTGAAATTGTGTCTCTATTTTCCATTAAATCTTGTGCAACACCTAAAGGGTTAACAACGTTTGTAAAATCAGTTTTGAATACCTTGAAGGGTGTAGTTTCTTTTATGGAGTTTCTACTCTAGGGGTGCATCAGGGGGGCTTCAAATGGGACATGGTGTCAAAAAAACAGTCCAGCAAAATCAGCCTTCCAAAAACCAAACGGCGCACCTTTCACTCTACGCCCTACTGTGTGCCCGTACAGTAGTTTACGGCCACATATGGGGTGTTTCTGTAAACAGCAGAGTCAGGGCAATAAAGATACAGTCTTGTTTGGCTGTTAACCCTTGCTTTGTTAGTGGAAAAAATGGGTTAAAATTGAAAATTAGGCAAAAAAATGAAATTCTCAAATTTCATCCCCATTTGCCAATAACTCTTGTGCAACACCTAAAGGGTTAACGACGTATGTAAAATCAGTTTTGAATACCTTGAGGGGTGTAGTTTCTTAGATGGGGTCACTTTTAGGGAGTTTCTCCTCTAGGGGTGCATCAGGGGGCTTCAAATGGGACATGGTGTCAAAAAACCAGTCCATAAAAATCAGCCTTCCAAAAACCATACGGCGCACCTTTCACTCTACGCCCTACTGTGTGCCCGTACAGTAGTTTACGGCCACATATTGGGTGTTTCTGTAAACGGCAGAGTCAGGGCAATAAAGATACAATCTTGTTTGGCTGTTAACCCTTGCTTTGTTAGTGGAAAAAATAGGTTAAAATGAAAAATTAGACAAAAAAATTAAATTCTCAAATTTCCTCCCCATTTGCCAATAACTCTTGTGCAACACCTAAAGGGTTAATAATGTATGCAAAATCAGTTTTGAATACCTTGAGGGGTGTAGTTTCTTAGATGGGGTCATTTTTGGGTGGTTTCTATTATGTAAGCCTCGCAAATCGACTTCAGACTTGAACTGGTCCCTAAAAATTTAGTTTTTGTAAATTTCTGAAAAATTTCAAGATTTGCTTCTAAACTTCTAAGCCTTATAACATCCCCAAAAAATAAAATATCATTCCCAAAACAATTCACACATGAAGTAGACATATGGGGAATGTAAAGTCATCACAATTTTTTGGGGTATTACTATGTATTACAGAAGTAGAGAAACTGAAACTTTGAAATTTGCAAATTTTTCAAAATTTTTGGTAAATTAAGTATTTTTTTTGTGCAAAAAAAATAATTTTTTTGACTTCATTTTACCAGTGTCATGAAGTACAATATGTGACGAAAAAACAATCTCAGAATGGCCTGGATAAGTCAAAGCGTTTTAAAGTTATTAGCACTTAAAGTGACACTGGTCAGATTTCCAAAAAATGGCCTGGTCCTTAAGGTGAAAATGAGCCCGGTCCTTAAGGGGTTAAAGGGAACCTGTCACCTCCAAAAACCATCCCAAGCCGCCAGCAGTACCTGACAGTAGCCAGCAGCGTGTTTCCGACGATCGTTTTCTTCCTGAGGGCAGATGAAGCAGAAGCTCAGAAAACTTTATTTTATTCCCTGCCCGCGTGATTTTCTAGTCAGGCTTGAAGTCAAGGGGGCAGCGGCCTCCTTGCTTCAAGTCACAGTAACCACGCCCCCTTCCCGGCCCCTTCGCTGTGACTGACAGCGCTTATGCAGGAGAGTTCGGCTGCCTTTGCTGAACAGCCGGCTGTCAGTCACAGTGAAGGGGCAGGGAAGGGGGGGGGGGCGGTTATCTTGACTTGAAGCAAGGAGGCCGCTGCTCCCTTGACTTCAAGCATGACTAGAGAAGCGCGCCGGCAGGGGATAAAGGAACATTTTCTGAGCTTTTGCTTCATCTGCCCTCAGGAAGAAAAGGATCGTCAGAAACACGCTGCTGGCTACTGTCAGGTACTGCTGGCGGCTTGGGATGGTTTTTGGAGGTGACAGGTTCCCTTTAATCAGTAGGTGACTCAGTGTCTTCCGGGTTCCGTGTTGAATCAGTGGTTGACCACAAGATGGCGTGTCTGGCACTGTATACTTCCTGCCGATGATTACATAGTTATTAGAATCTTATGAAGGAATTTTGTGAATATTAAGTTCCAAAACCTACATCTAGTTTTTCAAAATCGTGGTCGCTAACACTCCTGCTGTCCGTTATGTATCGCAAGACCTCATGATCTAATTAGATCGGGAGGTCCTCATTTAATGCTGTTTTACACTGGCCTATATTTTGGCCGATAATTACTAACAAGCCTTTGCATGAACACTAGTTAGCGCTCATCTTGCAGTGTAATACTGTCGCCGATTACCCTATGAATGAGCAAACACTCCTTCATCGGGCAATTCTGATTTTTAAGCATGCTCAGCGCTTGCTGCCAGCAGATCATTCTGTCTAATAGAGATCTGCCGCCGGCAAACCACTAGACAGCATGGGGACAAGCGATGGCATAGCGATCACTCCTCCACATGCTGCGGAGGCAATCCCTGCATGTAATAGCAGCAGTCTCCTCCGCTAACTAGCAAGCGATTGCCGGGAGGGAACGCTTCCTTCCTGACAATCATTTGCTGATCTGCTTGTCTAATACAGGCTCTAGTTCCAAACTATTTCTGGCATCTATACAAGGGAGAATGCATACAATGGGGAAGATTCACGAATCCTGTCTAAAATGTAGACAAACGTAAGGTGGATTTACATGTTCTGAGGGGCAAACGATTATCGGCAAGGAAGCGTCCCTTCCCCACAACTGGCAGCTTGTTCAGTGTGGGATGAAATTTGCATGATGCGATCACCTCCACAGTATGATGAGTGGTCGCTATTACGATCGCTCGTCCGCATACAGCTGAATTGTTTCTGCGCCAAAGATCGCTGTTTAAACAGCACAATTTGCTGCCCAGAAACGATCATTTACTTGCCTGCATAAGCAACAGTTTCACCCTTCATCGAATGATCGGCTGCACCTTTAGGCTGGGTTCACACGGGCGTTGCGGGAGACATGCTGGGAAAGATGCGGGTGTGTTGCGGGAAAATGCACGATTTTTCCCCGCGAGTGCAAAGCATTTTAATGCGTTTTGCACGCGCGTGAGAAAAATCGGCATGTTTGGTACCCAAACCCGAACCCGGACTTCTTCACAGAAGTTCGGACTTGGGATCGATGTTGTGTAGATTTTATTATTTTCCCTTATAACATGGTTATAAGGGAAAATAACAGCATTCTTAATACAGAATGCTTAGTAAAATAGGGATGGAGGGGTTAACATTTAAAAAAAAAAAAAATTAAACTCACCTTAATCCACTTGTTCGCGCAGCCCGGCTTTTCTTCTGTCTTCTTCTTTGAGGAAAAGGAGCTGTGGTGACGTCACTGCGCACATCACATGGTCCATCACCATGATGATGGATCATGTGACGGACCATGTGATGAGTGCAGTAACGTCACCAAAGGTCCTTTTCCTTAAAGAAGAAGACAGAAGAAAAGATGGGCTGCGCGAACAAGTGGATGAGGTGAGTAAAAATTTTTTACATTTTTTTTTTTAACCCCTCTATCCCTATTTTACTAAGTATTCTGTATTAAGAATGCTGTTATTTTCCCTTATAACCATGTTATAAGGTAAAATAATAAAGATCGGGTCCCCACCCCGATCGTCTCCTTGCAACCGTGCGTGAAAATCGCACCGCATCTGCACTTGCTTGCGATTTTCACGCAGCCCCATTCACTTCTATGGGGCCTGCGTTGCGTGAAAAACGCACAAAATAGACCCTGCTTCGATTTTTCACGCAACGCATAAATGATGCGTGAAAAAACAACCGCTCATGTACACAGCCCTATAGAAATGAATGGGTCCGGATTCAGTGCGGGTGCAATGCGTTCACCTCACGCATTGCACCCGCGCGGAAAACTCGCCCGTGTGAAAGAGGCCTTAGATGGGCAGATTGTTGGGAACGAACAGTCGCAGTAATGTTCGTCCCCGATTAACTGCCTGACTGTCAGCCCATGTAAATCTACCATTAGACAGGCAGCCTAAGGATGCACCAGATTTATGACTACGACTCCGGCTAGACACTTATGGGGAGATTTATCAAAGATGGTGTACAGGAAAACTGGCTTAGTTGCCCATAGCAACCAAACAAAAAATGAAAGGTGGAACGTGATTGGTTGCTGTGGGCAAATAAGCCTGTTTTAATAAATCTCCCTCTTTGTCTAGCCTTACACTTCCTATTGGTTGGCTTACTTTGCACCAGAATTTTGGCACAAAATTTAGCATCTCATCCCGTTCCCTGTGAGACCACACCTCCCTGACCGTGAAGCTATGCCCCCTTGGAGGACCAGGCACAGTGCATTATTCTTTTTTGCTTATCCGATTTATCTTAAATATGTCTAAAATTAGATGCGTAAAAAATGCACCAGATTTGGCACAAATGACGCCAGAATTCAGGCCCAGCCATAGTAGTACACGAGCCATTGCTCATTCTTTTCCACCAGTTTATACAGATGCACTGTGCTTATTTGTATAGTAAAGGGGCCTACCCTACAATAAATAAATTAGGGCTCCTGGAAGGGGTGCAATTTTGTAAAAAGCAGCAGTGGAGCTATAGAAGAGTGTACAACTGCACTGAGGATCTCCTTTCACGCCCCCTGATTAGAGCTGTAAGCAGAATTGGAGGGACGGCACTGTGTATTAGTAAACTACACCTTGTGCCAGTTACTTAAAGAATCCCCCCCCCCCCCCCATCCCATTAATTTCTATCACCGCTGTGTGCATTCTCAGCCACCACTACGTGCCAGGTCCTCAGTGCGGCCATTGAGGAGGGATCGGGTTGACCTGTGTGCAGATGATGGATGTTGGTGGGAAAACCCGATTCTAAAATATAAAGTATAAACCATGGAGGTAAGTTATAAAATTGTGTCCAGTAATCTCTGCATTCCGACTCCGGACAGACCGGGAGTGCAGGGAGCCATGACATTGTTTTCTTCCAATGCAGTCTGAGTTACAGCAATTGGTAATTAAAGTGCAGAGTAAAGGGTGTAGACACCCCGATCAGGCAGACGATTATGGGGAGGGAAGCGTTCCTTCCCGACAATCTCCTGCTCGCTAGCAGAGGAGACCGCTGCTCTTACATGCAGAGATCTCCTCCACAGCACGGGAAGGAGCGACCGTTATGCCATCGCTCATCCTCCTGCTGTCGAGTGGTTTGCTTGCTGCAGATTGTAATCAGACAGTGCGGTCCGCCGCCGGCAAACAATGATTTTTAAGCGTGCATAAAAATCACAATTGCCTGATAAACGAGCGCTTACTTGTTCATCGGGCAATCGGCGGCAGTATTACACTGAGCGATCATCGGGCAGAAAATCTGCCCATGTAATACACCCTTAAGCCAAGTAAAGACAATTTAGTAACCCTAAATCCATCCTTATTGCTTTCTCTGGTCTTAAACAGGTTTTCGGATCTAATGTGAGTGACGCCATGATTTCTGATGGCATGTTAATTGTAATGCACAGTCCTGGTCTCGTTCGTCTCTACAGTTTTGAGAACATTGCTAAAGAGGTATGTGAAAAAATAAGTGCTTAATTATGACATATGAGGTGGCGTATGGCTGTATTGTAGCTTCCATGTCATATCTCAAACACCGCCCCTTCCCCTACTGAACCAAACTTGTATCACCCCTATACCCTACTATGGTCTTAAAGGCCCTTTAACGATGACCAGTCCCCTCTCCTGACATGTCTGTTTTAGTAACTACTTGCATTCCCCATGTATTAATTATTGTGAAGCATCTATCCTTATGACTTTATGAAGTTCCATTCCTTTATTATTCCTACTAGAAGTTATGTATGAATGGCTTCCAGGTGGCAGTGAAAGGTCCAGATGGGTGTTACCAGTTGGAAGTGTCGGTCTGACACTGGCAGCACATGATTTTATAGCGTCTGACTGTGCAGACTGATCACACCAATGTGTGACTTCCTTGCAAAATGCTTCTCTTTAATGTGGTCAGATGTTTTATTATTCTTCTCCGGTTAGAGTTTGACAAGCTTAAAGTTAAAGAGGGACGGTTGTGGCAAGATTGAAAATCCACGCTATAGGTGATAACGGTTTGATTAGTGTGGGTCCGACCCCCTAGCACCCAATCGAAAGAATGAGCGGTTAACATATTGCAGGATCAGACTACATAGGGGTTGTTTGTAGTCTGTTACCATGGAGACGCCTAGGCTTTCATAGGAACAATTAAAAAAATAATAATGCAAAGGTGTATATAGCCTATAAGGGTCTAATCACATAGAGTGGTAATGGCTAGCTAGGCAGAGATAATGTTTTAGAGACTTTTGGGAGATTTTATCATAACTGGTCCAAAGGAAAACAGAGCACCAATCAAAAGGAGCATCTGCTTCACTTTTTCCTTTGCACCAGATTTTACCAAGTTTTTACCCAAAAGCGTTTGAAATAATCAGTCTTTATTACTTTCTCTAACATGTTTGTCCCTGGGACAAGGAACGGGATTATATTCCATAAGAAATAAATGCACACAAATGCCTTATGTAGTTTGTGTTTTTGGATAAATATTTCCATGTGCACGAGCTCCAGTATTCAGAAACAAGTCTCTCCATTCACTATTCCACTTCAGCCAGTCATTTGTCCAGCGTCCCAGTCATATAAATGATCAGTTCTACCTTTACGTCTTGCCATGCCAAGGTGCACTGTCCTCCCAGCAAATTATCTTTTCAGTGTATGCAGCAGGAGTGTGTCATAGGGGAGACCGTCAACTGGAGAGGTGAAACGGGGCGAGTAGGAGACTTTCCATTTGGAATCCCCTGCAACATCGCCTTGACAGGTACTGAACTGTTTTTATTTTCTTTGCATCTTTTTGTTATAGTGTGCTAATGGAGATCACCTTACGTCTTCTGATACGTCCCATAGACCTGACCGGAGATTCCACCTAGGACCCCTAACGATTCCTAAATCAAGTGATAGGGAGTTTGCAAACTTAGTAACTGAGATATCAAGTGGTGGAAGTATTCAGGAATGATGATTATTTAAGACTTTTCTTATGCAAAAACCAAGCCCACAGGTGACCTCCTCTGGGGCGTCTAAAGTTGTACTAACGGGTCATTCCGATCTCAGCCAAATGAGATCGAAATGATCCTCGAGTGCCGCTGCCAGGGGTAGGCAAAGTTGTGGAAACCGTTATGGAAAACTTCTGTTAAAGCTCAGTGACCCTTCAAGACCAATGAGCTACTGAATATTATAAATTATTCTCGTAAACGTCACAGTAATTTGCCTGGTGACATTTTTGGTTTTTAGAAAGACCCCCCATTTTGTTTGAAGTGCCTTGTCTTGAAAATGCATTTCAAGTTGGCGGACATCCCTGGCATTATATCATTACACCCAATAAGAGAAAAGAGAGAGGAACCTATCAGATCCGCTGCATGGACGACCACCGCCTGGTAAAATAATCTGCACGTTTGAGAGCAATGTAATCCATGCCAGTGTTTGTCCTAGATATTATGCATGTTTTATTGTGTGTTTAGGGGTTTATTGCTGGAACAGTGGGGGAGATTTATTATCTCTCTTGTGCCTGAAAAGTGGCGTTGAAAAGTCGCAAACTATGGATTTGCAACGTTTTTAAAAAATAGTCGCATCTCTTCATTTTTACACCGCCCTCTGCACTTTTCCTATAGGAAGCATGGGAAGGGGGCATGGACATCAGCCGCAACAAATTTATTTTCATACACGCCAGTTTTCTGGCACAAATGAAGCTAGAGCTCGGAGCTGCCGTAAATTTCTGTTTGGGCGCAACGGTCTGACCGAGGAAGGGCACACCTCATCATAAATTAAGCGCATGCTCCAGCAGTGCCGGTCTTGATAAATCTTATTGGGCAAAGCTGGATAGTTTTTTCCATGGATGTAACTATAACCATAGCACTTGCTATGGGGCCAGAAGTTGGGGGGCTTATCAAGTGCAAGAACATTGAACCTTTTTGCGGGGAATAACAATATGATGGCTTCTTGTTATAATGTGCTTTTTCAAGATCTTGTGCTGTTATACATACCTTTAAGTATTGCTACTTATACTTCTTACACTAGGTGGTGGAGACCCCATCTTATTTTGCTATGGGGCCCTATGAATTATAGTTACACCCTTTTCCTTGCACATTGGCACACTCTTCCACCTGCTATACATGGAACTGCAACACAGCTCCTGTCTAATGAACTGGGTGTGGGTGGGGGTCCCGGCAATGAGAGCCCCTCTAAGCAGGAAGCTTACTTTAGGGGAATCCTTTTAATAAAAGCAGTTATATTGCTCATAGTTACTCACATGACTGTAGGAGGACACTGGCACGGTACTACTTTCTGTACACAGCTCTGTGTTGTGGTCACGTACGTCTGTGGCTCTGCCCTTGATCTCCCTGGATTACATTTAATTGTTTCAGGCGAAGAATGGAATGCGTGACATGAAATACCGCGCTTTAGAACCAGAATGGATTCACTTTCACCCTGATTCTTCCGAAAGAATCATCCATGTTGGACCTGATCAGATCTGGTGAGTGGAATTTTGAATAGTCCTGTGACCAGTTCTGATGTGTGAGGCTAAGTACCTGTGTAAAACTTGCCGTATTTTTCACCCTATAAGCTGCACCTGACCATAGGACGCACCTAGGTTTTAGAGGCGGACAATAAGAAAAAAAAATGTTTCATTAGACCTCAGATCAGACCACCAATCAGACCCCAATGTCAATCAGACCTCAGCTCACAGCCCCAATCAAACCCCCAATGTTAATATGTGTAATAAGACCCTCAGTCAGACCCCAAATCAGACCTCAGCTCAAACCCTAATGTGAATGACACCTCCCCCATCAGACCTCAGACAAGAGCCCCATTATAAATTAGACCCCCTGCCTCAGATCAGTCCCCCATGCCGCAGATTGCATTCACCGCTTCCCAGTTTTCCGGTACTAATTAGCACTTCCATAATGAAAGCCCTTATTAGTATTCGCCCCATAAGAAGCAGTGACATCTTTCTCCAACTTTGGTAGGAAAAAAGTCAGTCTTATGGGGCGAAAAATACGCTATCCCCTATCCACAGCAGCAGCAGCGCACCTGCATGACTGATGCTCCATTCATTCTGGGGATTCCTGTGCCTCATTCTTGTGATTGGTCGGACCCCCATGGATCAGATTTGTATCCCCTATGCTGTGGATAGGGTTAAGTTCTTGGTGGGACAACCCCTTTAATTTTCGCTGCTACCCTGAGTATTCTGATCTTGATCTTTTTTTTTTTTCTGGGCCTGCCACCATTCCTAAGATACAGGCTTTGCAAGTTCTGTTTCCTATATGTAAATGATCCGGTGGTTTGCCAAAGGGGAGGGGCTAGCCATTTTTTTTCTCCAAAGGTGGAGTCATCTTCATTGCTCTGATGCTTTCCAGTCAACGTGGTCCGCATCATAGCAGCCAGTCCAGCAGGTGCCCGTGAACCCGGCTGATGTGAGTGCACAGCATAGTCTCATGAAAGGTCACACTGAAGTGGACACTCTGATGCCGTCTGCACTGACTAGACGACACCACAAGAGCGATGAAACTTACTCCATCTTCATAGAAGAGACTGGACAGCTGCCCCACTGACAAACGCCAGACCATTCACATATCGGACATAAGGACAGACTCAAAAAAGTGACCCCATGTTGTAGGGAGGTCCAAATTGACAGAAGTAGGTAGTGCCAGCAATACCTTAGTGCAGCACAAAATACCACCCGACAGAACAAAATACCACAGTGCAGCACACAATGCTGCTTCCCCCAACACAGTATTCAACTGCATCACTGTCCTGAGGATGGAGATATGGTTGAATTCAGAAGGGGACCTATGGCCACTATCCTGGTGCATAAGTACCTGATGCTTCTAGAATTATTAATGCTGAGAGCATCAGATCATAATGCACCCAGACAGCAGCTGTATGGCGGCCCCCTAGTGAATCAGCCCACCAGGAAATTTCCCTGTAGGGTCTATAGCCAGTCCACCCCTGATTGGATGCCAGAACTTACTGGCCCAGTACCTTGGGACCTATTACCTATTTGTCCCAGGAAAAAATAATAATACTGAGGAGCAGCAGTAATTAAAGGAGTTTCCTGGGAGCACCAGTGAGCGCTGAGGACTTTTCCTAGGCCATCGTTCACATGGCCTATGTGCAGCTCAACCCCATTCAAGTGAATTGACTGGGGTTGCAATACCAAGCACAGCCACTATACAATGTGTGGTGCTGTGCTTGGTAAGCTTTGAGGGAGCCGCAGTACTCACCAGAGCGCCGCGGCCTCTTCAAACAGCCGATCTGTGCCGGGTGTTGGATCCCCCACCGATCAGATCTTGACCTCTATAGGTCACCAAAATTGTACTCCCGGAGTCCCCCTTTAAAGCAAGTACTTAGTTTTACACATGAGCTGCTCACAGGTTCTCTTTAAACTTTTTTAGCCAATGATAGTACACATGGTGTTGCTTGTTTGCCATCTGATTTGGTTTAAAAAGCTGCAAATGACGAGCAGAGTGGGTCTGCTGCATGTATAATTCATACCGGCTGCAGGAAACATAATTCGATTTTTCCGGATATGTCTTTACATTATTGTGCAATTCATGTTGGGTAACATTACTGCAAGGTCACAAGTCAAATGCGTAACTAATAATTGTGTATGTTCTCCGGCTGTAATAAGGGGGACTTTTTTCTTATGTAGTTACTGTTACTACTTTACTGTTTTGCTGTTTTAGGGTTTTAAAGCTAAAGGAACTAGAAGATGACGAATATAAATACGAGGTCATTAAGGATTTTGTGATTTTTGCGTTCAGAGACCCTACGGTATGTAGAATATTGTATTTATGTAGATTATAGCAGCGATGAACGAATCGATTCATCTATTAGCAGGAGCTCTTCCCCTGGGAGGGACTGTTCACACAGATGAAGAAGCACCCGTCTGCCTGTTGATTGACAGGGCTGGACATCCAGTCCGACCCTGCGCCACTGCTTCGAGTAGCAGTGCAGGCACAGTCAAATTCGGCTTCGGGAACAGCGACTGTTGATGCGCTGGAAGTGTACATGTGCTAAAAATTTGCCAATGGCAAATCTAAAACGGCTAGTATATCCCACAACTACCTAAAATAAAATTTATAAAATAATAAATATCTAAAATATAAATAATAAAAAAAATCATTAAAAACTGCTGCACAAGTGATGGTAAATAATGGAGGCGCTAGGATACTTGGGGTCCAGGAGGCTAATGGCTCATACAATGCAGGCCTATGCGTGCTGCTGAATAGTGTTGAGCGAACTTGTGTTTTAAGTTTTGCGTCCAAAGTTCGGGTTATCTAAGAATTCCGTTATGGATTCCAAATTCAGTTATGGTCCGTGGTAGCGGAATCCATAACGGGATTCTTCGATAACCCGAACTTTGGACGCAGAACTTAAAACACAAGTTCGCTCAACACTACTGCTGAATAAAAGTCATGTGATTAAAATTACGGAACTTATTTTTCTTGTGATAAAACAAATATCGCAGTTAATGATGGCACGTGTTCCTTTTACTGTCCGGTCGCCAATCTATTTGACGTCTTGTTCTAAATTGCTAATAATGCATAGTGTTATTCATCCGTAATAAAGTTCACCGCTGATGCGGTACCTCCGCCTATTAGTCCTGTTATAAGTTATATTTGACTTTAATATGCTGAATAATTACAGCAAAGATACCTTGTATGTGAGATACCTTGGAAGGAGGTTAAAGGGGTTTTCGAAGACATTATAACTGATAACCTATCTCCAGGATAGGTCATCAATATCTGATCTGTAGGGGTCCAACACCCGGGACCCCTGCCAATCAGCTGTTTGAGAAGGCAGCGGCGCTCACAGCGTGGGTCACATGGCCTAGGCACAGCCGCTATGCAATGTACGGCGCCATGCTTGGTAAGCTGCCAGAAGACCACGGTACTAACAGGAGTGTCGGTGCCTTCTCAAACAGCTGATTGGCAGGGGGTCTTGGGTGTCGGACCCCCACCGATCAGATACTGATGGCCTATCCTGAGGACAGGTCATCAGTTATAAAATCCTGGAAAACACTTTTAAAGGGATCATGTGTGGACAGTAAAGTGGACTGTAAAGTGGCTAACAGCCATTACATGCTAGAGATACTCTATAAAAACTAGTAAAAAGTTATGTTGCAATCGTTTCCCAAATCTTCTATATGCCATCGCTTGCTATGAAGGGGAAACTCCTTTACTTGTTTTTACCTTTTTTAGGTTAATAAACTGGTGACGTTTACGACATCTGGGAGGTTGGTACAAAAACGCTATGCCAGACTAGATGATGATCCAGATCTAGAGGTAAGTGGGTTAAATATCCTTTCCTAACAGAAAAATATGTTTTTTTTTTTGCAATAAATACATAATTATAATGTAGAGAGTTGACTTTCAGGTCTGATGTTTTGTGAACTTGTGTTTGTCCCGTTCAGACGTTCACGGCTGTGGTGTATGAAGATGAGCTGGACCTGCTGACCGTGGTGGCCGTGACGCAGACGGACGAAGAGGGCAGAGCACACGTAGCTCTACACTGCAACGAAACAGGGAAGATTCTAAAGAAGATCCCACTGCAGGAATCTTGGGATGTGGTAGGGAATATACACGTGTGTCTTGTACTAGTTCGTTTCCTATAACAGTACTCTACTCTGTCATCGCTAGGCTTATTCGCCCGGGGCAAAGGTTTTCTGCCCTTGCACTGTGTCTATATTCCCTACCCTGGTCAAAGCAGAATAACTTATTGGTGCCTCTACTCCACTGGCACCCAGCACCCAAACCTTGTGCCTCATCTTGCTGCCTCTCCTCTGATGGGGACTTTAATAGTCTTAAAGGGTTTCTACCACCAGATTTTGAGATTTTTCGCTGACTGACACTAGCGATCTGCCAGTGTCTGCACTACCTAACAGGGCTCTTGTATCACCTTTGTCTGGAGCGGTTAAGCTTAAAAACATACTTTTATTGATATGCAAATGAGCCTCTAGGTGCTATGGGGGCGTCTTTTCAGCACCTAGAGGCTCCGTCTACTCACTGCATCCCTCCAGCCCGCCCCGCTCCTCTTGATTGACAGCCAACCTCGCTCCATCTCGAATTCCAGCACCTGCGCCGTGCGCTTCTGTATTCGGCGCAGGCGCAGTGACTGTCGGACCGCAGTAAAGATGCCGCCGCAGGGAGCGGTCCGACAGTCACTGCGCCTGCGCCGAATACAGAAGCGCGCGGCGCAGGTGCTGGAATTCGAGATGGAGCGAGGTTGGCTGTCAATCAAGAGGAGCGGGGCGGGCTGGAGGGACGCGGTGGGCGGCAGAAACAGATTTCTTCCCACACTCCAAAGACATAGAGATAGGGAACTTAGATTGTGAGCCCCATTGGGGACAGGGTGATGCTAATGTCTGTAAAGCGCTGCAGAATATGTCAGCGCTATGTAAGTGAGTAGAATAAATAAATAAACCAGACCTGTACCTCACATGCATCCACAGATCTCCCCATTAATTGCTTTATTAGATTTATTTCAAGCTAGCAGCACAGGGTCTGCCCTTTCTCACAGGGTGTGTCCTGTCTGCTGCTTCTGGTGCTGTTGAAGGATAGAACTGAGCTTGTGTGTCCATAGAGAAATTAGAAAAAGAACAAACAGCAGGTGGCGCTATACCAAAACATTTACCATAGAAGATGCACTTTTTTCCCACAAAAGGGGGAATGGCAGTGTGTGTTATAGTCCGAATACTAATGACTGCTTCCATCAGATCTCAGATCAGACCCCTAGGCTCCATAAGCCTCAGATCAGACCCCCAATCTCCAGCATCCTCAGATCACTTCCCCAGCAGACCCTCCAGCCCTTATCAGACCTCAGATCAGACGCTAAAAAAAATAAACAAACTTACCTTGCTTGCTCCGGATGGCGGTGCAGAACCAAGACTCACCGCTCCATCGCTTCCAGCCCGTGCTGCACTGTGACCTGACGTCACACAGTGTAAGGTCATCGTAGTGTGCACCTACGTGCGCTACGTCCTGGCGCTATGCGCGATCAGGACACAGTGCACAGCGGGACGCTGAAGACGACCACCATGGAGAGTGAGGGCAACCAGCGCAGCACTGCCCTCACCTCCCCGTGCCTCCCATCAGTGTGAGGTCCTGCTGTGACAGAATCACACAGCATAGAGTCCTGGAATCTACTGAATTACACTGACGTAATGCTGTCAGTGTCACACGATAGGTTCTAGGACCCTCAGGATCACACAGAATTATAAATCATTATAATGCTATGCGATCCCGTCAGTGGAGCAGAGGTCAGAGCGGGATCACATGCTGCAAGTTCCTCGCATTGAACTCACTCGTGTGTGCCAGGCCTAACATCTTGTTTTTTGTTTAAAAACACCTGAAGACAAGTAGAAAAAATGGTTACAAAAGTTAGCAAAAATGACAGAAAAAGAACTGTGTATAAATCCACCCTTAAAATGAAGATTAGCCTTTAGACATCATTAGATGTCATTGGTGGAGGGCTGTGCCCTAGCACAAAACAGACTGCGGGGCTGTAATTCTTCTCCTCAGGCTGTAGAAACTTTTCAGTTCCTTGCCATTACCGTTCACTGGATGTCAGCAGAATACCCTGCTTACTCCCAATGACACTGTCGTGCTTTTTGTCACCAACTGACAGTCTGTGTTTGGAAATATATAGACTGCCAATCTGTTCATACATCATTTTATAGATAAGAACCATTTGGCCCATCTAGTCTGCCCAATATACTGAATACTATGGATAGTCCCTGGCCCTATCTTATATGAAGGATAGCCTTATGCCTATCCCATGCATGCTTAAACTCCTCCACTGTATTTGCAGCTGCCACTTCTGCAGGAAGGCTATTCCATGCATCCACTACTCTCTCAGTAAAGTAATACTTCCTGATATTACTTTTAAACCTTTGCCCCCCTAATTTAAAACCATGTCCTCTTGTAGCAGTTTTCCTTCTTTTAAATATTCTCTACTCTTTTACCTTGTTGATTCCCTTTATGTATTTAGCAGTTTCTTTCATATCCCCTCTGTCTCGTCTTTCTTCCAAGCTATACATGTTAAGGTCCTTTAATCTTTCCTGGTAAGTTTTATCCTGCAATCCATGTACCAGTTTAGTAGCTCTTCTCTGAACTCTCTCCAAGGTATCTATATCCTTCTGGAGATATGGCCTCCAGTACTGCGCACAATACTCCAAATGAGGTCTCACTAGTGCTCTGTAGAGCGGCATGAGCGCCTCCCTCTTTCTACTGGTAATTCCTCTCCCTATACACCCAAGCATTCTGCTAGCATTTCCTGCTGCTCTATGACATTGTCTGCCTACCTTTAAGTCTTCTGAAATAATGACCCCTAAATCCCTTTCCTCAGATACTGAGGTTAGGACTGTCTCACTGATTTTATATTCTGCTCTTGGGTTTTTACGCCCAGGTGCATTATTTTGCACTTATCCACATTAAATTTTAGTTGCCAGATTTTTGACCATTCCTCTAGTTTTCCTAAATCCTTTTCCATTTGGTGTATCCCTCCAGGAACATGAACCCTGTTACAAATCTTTGTGTCATCAGCAAAAAGACACACCTTACCATCGAGGCCTTCTGCAATTTCGCTGATAAAGATATTAAACAATATGGGTCCCAGAACAGATCCCTGAGGTACCCCACTGGTAACAAGACCATGGTCTGAATATACTCCATTGACTACAACCCTCTGTTGCCTGTCCCTCAGCCACTGCCTAATCCATTCAACAATATGGGAGTCCAAGCCCAAAGACTGCAGTTTATTGATAAGCCTTCTGTGTGGGACAGTATCAAAAGCCTTACTAAAGTCTAGATAAGCGATGTCTACTGCCCCTCCGCCATCTATTATTTTAGTCACCCAATCAAAAAAATCAATAAGATTAGTTTGACATGATCTCCCTGAAGTAAACCCATGCTGTTTTTCATCTTCCAATCCATGGGATTTTAGATGTTCCACAATCCTCTCCTTAAGTATGGTTTCCATTAATTTCCCCACTATTGATGTCAGGCTTACTGGCCTATAGTTGCCCGATTCCTCCCTACTACCTTTCTTGTGAATCGGCACAACATTTGCTAATTTCCAATCTTCTGGGACGACTCCTGTTGCCAGTGATTGGTTAAATAAATCTGTTAATGGTTTTGCTAGTTCACCGCTGAGCTCTTTTAATAGCTTTGGGTGTATCCCATCAGGCCCCTGTGATTTATTTGTATTAATTTTAGACAGCTGACTTAGAACCTCTTCCTCTGTAAAGACACATGCATCAAAAGATTCATTTTTAGTGGAATTGAGCTGCAGTACCAGATGTGGCCTGTATATAAGGGGGTGCCGTTTCTGAAAAAAAAAAATAAGATCCTTTTTGTTAACGTCATAAACCCCTTTAACTATACCAGTAGGAGACACATGGGAACCCTGCCCTTCACATTCATCATACTTCTATTAGGCAGTCAAGCAGAGGCAGGAATCTGAGCGACTCATATTCACGTCTATATGACGACAAATCTGTTCCATTTAAGGCTACTTTCACAACTGCGTTGTTAATTCCGGTATTGAGATCTGGCAGAGGATCTGAATACCGGAATTAAACGGATCCGTTTTGGCTTTGCACATCAGGATCTCTGTACCAGCACATCTGTTCCGTTAGGATGCGGGTGTGTGAAATCAAAACGAAAAACACTGATCCGTCATTAAATACATTGAAAGTCACTGGGTGACTGATCCGTTTTTTTAGGCTCCTAAAAAAACAGATCCGTCAGCATTGACTTACATTGTTTTCAGTGCCGGATCCGTTTTTTTCCATTTTTGTGACCAGACACAAAACCGCAGCTTGGAATGGAATGCTATGGAACGGAAGACATCCTGTACGGATCTCTTTCCATTTACAATGCATGAGGTCTAAACTAAAAAAAAAAAATTCCGGTATTGAGATCCTCTGCTGCAAGTGTGAAAGTAGCCTAATACCTACAGAGGATCAGTTGACTTGTGCATAGGACTAATATGCAGCCATTTTTTTTCCAGACTTACAGCCATGCCTTAGTGTTTGATCGGGACACCTTGATCCATATAGAAGAGAGACCCAACCGCAACTTCTTCTGTTACGTGTATAAAATGCACTGCGGTCCTGAGGAGTCCTAGTGAATATAAGTTTCTATACTCAGTGAGAAAGTTTTTGTTTTGTAAAATCTGCTCTGAATCCTTGTTTTAAAAGGCAATAAATATGTTTTTTTTGAAGCTGTGTCTGTTTATTTCAATTTAAGGTGAATATGTTAATGCTAACCGCCAGAATTTCAGTTATTCTTCATAGTGGACTCTTTTAGAGCATACAAGGAATACACAGATTAAAGTTTAAAAGGGCATCTATCAGCAGATTTGTACCTATGACACTGGCTGAGCTGTTACATGTGCGCTTGGCAGCTGAAGACATCTGTGTTGGTCCAAAGGTTCATATGTGTCCGCATTGCTGAGAAAAATCATGTGTTAAAATATGCAAATGAGGGTGGGATGACTGTTACACAGCCTGCCCTATCAATCAAATTAGAGAGTGCAGCAGTTGCAGAAAAAAATAGAGCCTCTAGGTGCAATGGTAACGCCCCTGTTGCTCCTAGAGGCTCATTTGCATATATTATAACTTCATTTTTCTCAGCAATGCGGGCACATATGAACACAGGATTAACACAGATGTCTTCAGCTGCCAAGCGCACATGTAACAGGTCAGCCAGTAACCTAGGGACAAATCTGCTGACAGATGATACAGAACAGAAACAAGAAAACTGTTATAAGAAGGGGAAACACCACAAAGTGCCCAATTGGATCTACCAATTAGCTTGGAAGAAATAACACAAGCAATATCAGACCTTAATAACTGGAGATCTCCAGGCCCAGGCGGGCTCCCTAAAGAAGTATATGCCAGGTATGCCGAGGTGCTGGCCCCTCAATTGTTATCACCCTCCACTCGGCCTTGGAAATGGGACGCCTGCCGGAATCCTTTATGGAAGCCACTATTATGCTTTTACTCAAACCTGATAAAGATTCTCTAGAATGTAGTTCTTATAGACCACAAAATCCTGACCACAATTCTAGGCACTCTCCTAAATCGGGTAATTCTGTGATTGGTTCACCAGGACCAGACAGGGTTTATGCCAGGGAAGTCCACTACGGAGAATATTAGACTGGTTCAGGTACTCAGATGGGATATTCCCTGAATGCGGATTGGGCCCTAGCCTGATTAGACACAGCCAAGGCATTTGATTCTAGAGAATGGGCTTATTTGATAACTGCCTGAGAGGATTTGGGTTTGGTCCACAGTTCCTCAGATGGATTGCTATCTTGTACAGCAGCCCGGTAAGCAGGCTATTGAGAAATGGGGAATTATCAGAAAGCTTCCCTCTTCACAGAGGAACGAGACAGGGCTGCCCCCTGTCGCCGCTCTTGTTTGCCCTACAACATAACTGGAGTGACCATGGGAGGGAGAGAAGTCGTCCGTATAGGGATTATATGCTGATGATACGATTTTATATTTATCATCGCCTATCCCTTAGTGGGGCTTTGATAGACGAATTTAACATTTATCCCTTAACTGATCATATACGGAGCAAGCTCCAAAGCTGGAAGACATTGCCTATTTCAGTAGCAGGACGCATTAACTTAATTAAAATGATTATACTTCCCAAAGCTCTGTATGGCCTTCAACACTCAGAGGTGCACATACGCAATTCGGTGTTCAGAGAAATAGAATCCTTGACTAGAGTTTTTATTTGAGGCAGATCCCACGCTAAACTAAGCCTAGATACACTAAAACGCCCAAAAACAGAGGGAGGGTAGGGCTCTACCGGACTATTATATTTATTACCTGGCAGGGCTGCTGAGGCCCATTAATACCTCGTATACATCTGAAGACCTACCTCAGAGTACTTTTTAAAACGCTACCTAAACTGCCACACACTATGGCCAGTCTTGGAAATGCCCCCTAAATTCCAGAAACCGCTGCTGCACAAGTTGGCACAAACGGTCTGGAAAGAGGCTAAATCATTGACCCAATTTACGGAGGTTGTCTCCGATATACCTCTGTGGGCTAATCAATCGTTGCCGCATATTGCCGCCGTGGTTATGGGGGCAGACAGATGGCAGTCGGCAGAGGTCAAAACCCTTAGAGATATCTATGATCAGGGAGTGTTAATGACCTTCGAGGCACCATCTCAGAAATACAACATCCCCCGTACCCACTTCTTTTCATACTTGCAACTTAGATCTTACATACAGAGTAAATTCGAGAGCACCAACACTGCGATTTCTAAGTACTCGCTCATAGGAGTCGTCAAAACCCAGGGACAAGGAGGACTAGTATCAGTTATCTACTCACATTTAGTACAAGCAAAGGTCAGTGCTAATCCCCTCACAGTAATAAAATGGAAAAGACTGATATTTTATTTATTTTTATGCACTTATATAGCGCTACTATATTCCGCAGCGCTTTACAGACATTAGCAACCAACTGTCCCCAATGGGGCTCACAATCTAAGGTCCCTATCAGTCTGTCTTTGGAGTGTGGGAGGAAACCGGAGGAAACCCACACAAACACGTGGAGAACATACAAACTCCATGCAGATGTTGTCCTTAGTCGGATTCGAACCTGACACCCACACTTACAGAAGAATCCATAACAGTTTTATTAGAATCACATTTACAAGTATCACCAGCAGTCAATAATAATATTAATCCAACTATACATCCAACATATCTCACACCAACTAGGTTATATAGAATGGGTAGAGTATCATCCACAGCTTGTCCACGGTGTGGGGAATTGGAGGTGGACTTCTGGCACATGATGTGGAGATGCAGCCCGATTGCCACGTTCTGGGGAGAAGCGACTGCTTTTCTCTCCATCTTGCTGCCGGTCCAGGTGGCTTGCACTCCCGAGGTTTGCCTCCTGGGAATATTGAACGAGAACAACTGCGATCATTACATGACAACATTTTTGAGGGAGTTGCTATTTATGGCACGTAAATGTTTTGCTTTGAGATGGTACAACCCCAATACACCGAACTTGTCCATGTGGAAATTAAAGATAAATCAGATTCTACTAATATATATATATATATATATATATATATAGTGTTGGTGTTTAAACACCGCAATAAACCTCGAGACTGCGGCAAGCTTTATCCATGGCTCAGTCGGTTTAATGGGGCCACCTGAATGTATTATACAATGTTAAGTCTGCCAAAGAGATAAGGAAATCGCAACAGGACAGTGGGTGATTGAAGTAATTGGACAAAAAAAAAAAAGATTCTTTATATCTGTTTGTATTATGACATGTAACAGAAATGTATGATGTCGATGTTTTCTTTTCTGTTAAGAGTAAAAAAAATGGGAATCACCAGAACACGTAACATCAGCTGTAGTCTCCTCGGCTTCCCTGAGCAAGAGGATAGTGGCTGACCCCCAACTGTGACCCCCGTTTCATAGTTTCACTCTTTGGCTCAGATTTACTAATCCTGTAGATGGTGTAAATTTAGAGCGGCTGTCAAGACCTGCCCCAGATTTATCACAGTGGCTCAGGTGGATGATGAATTTGGTGCAAGGATAGACACTTTTCTCTGACTCTGTTGCGTCTGTTGGTTATGGTAGTTACTTTGAGATAATTTTTTATGCCAGAATTTTGGCGCATCTTAAACCCCACCCATTGTCGAGCATGTTGGCAAAAAAAAGTGTACAAAGCCTATACGCCAATTTGCACCACCTTCTAGACAGATTTTTGCTGCAGACAGATTAGTAAATCTGGACCCTTGTCTCAGGTTTCAGAGCTCCTCATTAAAGGGGTTATCCTATGACAAATGTAAAAAATAAAAAAAAAGACATCATATAGTATGTGGCAATCTCTAACAAAGCTAGAACCAGCCCTGTACCTCACATGGGCCCAGAGATCTCCACATTCACTGCTCTGCTAGATTTATGTGAAGCTAGCGGCTCATGGGGAGTGTCCTTGATGCTGCAGCTCAGGGGGCGTGTCCATGCTGTCCCTATCGCAACTCAATCTATCACGCTCTCCCTAGCCTTTCTTCCTCAACCTGGGTGTCAGTGGAGTGGGAGCACAAGGGAACCACATCTGGTTGGTGCACAGCATATAACACAACAAAAACCCACCCATTCAACAAGTGTGAAAAGAGAATACAAAGCAGAGGAATCAGCAGCTCCAAGCAATGATAGGGTTAAAAAAAAAAAAAAAATCATATGCCCTGATCTAGGCCCTCAGCCCAGATCTTTGAGCAGACATCTCATATATCTCTGGATTCTTAAAATGTCTTTTTTTTCTTTGTATGATTATAGAAAATTGTGCAATAAAAGCACTTCCTCGGGAGCCATACTGTTTGTAATACAGCTATACATGTGCATAGCCAAATCAGATGTTTATTCTTTTGCGGCTAATCCGAGTCTTGTGCTGTCAGTTTGACTTGGAATGTAGTAGTAAATGCATTGATTGTCCAAGTTGGCAGAGGCGGTCTGTGAGTTCAGTGTGCACACGCTGCGCTGGACTTCCTGCCTGGTTTTCAATGCCAGAGCTGCCAGCCTCTATTTTTCTGTACATAGTTTTCAGTTGTACTAGTATGGCAATCCGGCATATATGGTAAAATTCCTATTAACCAGTCTATCCGTGGCAGGATAATCCAGAAAGGCGGCACTAAATGCAGGGATGGACTGGGAACTTAAAGGGGCCCTGGACAAATACCTATAGGAAGGCCCATGTTGTAGGCGGGTCCAAATTGCCAGCAGAACCAAATACCATAGTGCAGCACAAAATACCGCCCCAGCAGAGCCAAATACCATAGTGCAGCACAAAATACTGCCCCAGCAGAGCCAAATACCATAGTGCAGCACAATATACTGTCCCAGCAGAACCAAATACTACAGTGCAGCACAATATACTGTCCCAGCAGAACCAAATACTACAGTGCAGCACAAAATACTGCCCCAGCAGAACAAAATACCACAGTGCAGCACAATATACTGCCCCAGCAGAACCAAATACCACAGTGCAGCACAAAATACCGTCCAGCAGAACCAAATACTACAGTGCAGCACAATATACTGTCCCAGCAGAGCCAAATACCACAGTGCAGCACAATATACTGCCCCAGCAGAACCAAATACCACAGTGCAGCACAAAATACCGTCCAGCAGAACCAAATACTACAGTGCAGCACAATATACTGTCCCAGCAGAACCAAATACCACAGTGCAGCACAATATACTGCCCCAGCAGAGCCAAATACCACAGTGCAGCACAATATACTGCCCCAGCAGAACCAAATACCACAGTGCAGCACAAAATACCGTCCAGCAGAACCAAATACTACAGTGCAGCACAATATACTGTCCCAGCAGAACCAAATACCACAGTGCAGCACAATATACTGCCCCAGCAGAGCCAAATACCATAGTGCAGCACAAAATACTGCCCAGCAGAACCAAATACTACAGTGCAGCACAATATACTGCCCAGCAGAACCAAATACCACAGTGCAGCACAATATACTGCCCAGCAGAACCAAATACCACAGTGCAGCACAATATACTGTCCCAGCAGAACCAAATACCACAGTGCAACACGAAATACTGCCCCAGCAGAACCAAATACCACAGTACAGCACAAAATACTGCCCAGCAGAACCAGATACCACAGTGCAGCACAAAATACTGCCCCAGCAGAATCAAATACCACAATGCAGCACAATATACTGCCCCAGCAGAACCAAATACCACAGTGCAGCACAAAATACTGCCCAGCAGAACCAAATACCACAGTGCAGCACAAAATACTGCCCAGCAGAACCAAATACCACAGTGCAGCACAAAATACTGCCCAGCAGAACCAAATACCACAGTGCAGCACAAAATACTGCCCAGCAGAACCAAATACCACAGTGCAGCACAATATACTGCCCAGCAGAACCAAATACCACAGTGCAGCACAATATACTGCCCAGCAGAACCAAATACCACAGTGCAGCACAAAATACTGCCCAGCAGAACCAGATACCACAGTGCAGCACAAAATACTGCCCCAGCAGAATCAAATACCACAGTGCAGCACAATATACTGCCCCAGCAGAATCAAATACCACAGTGCAGCACAAAATACTGCCCAGCAGAACCAGATACCACAGTGCAGCACAAAATACTGCCCAGCAGAACCAGATACCACAGTGCAGCACAAAATACTGCCCCAGCAGAATCAAATACCACAGTGCAGCACAATATACTGCCCTAGCAGAATCAAATACCACAGTGCAGCACAAAATACTGCCCAGCAGAACCAAATACCACAGTGCAGCACAATATACTGCCCCAGCATAACCAAATACCATAGTGCAGCACAAAATACTGCCCAGCAGAACCAAATACCACAGTGCAGCACAATATACTGCCCAGCAGAACCAAATACCACAGTGCAGCACAAAATACCGCCCAGCAGAACCAAATACCACAGTGCAGCACAAAATACTGCCTCCGCACTGCAGTATTCAACTGTATCACACTGAGAAAATGAGATCATTATGTATCCAGCTGGCAGCCATGAGGAGGACCTTGGCAGCCCCCTGAGGCATCGGCCCACCAGGAAATTTCCCTATAGGGTCTATGGCCAGTCCATCACTGACTAAATACTAAACGGGATGTTAATATTGATGACATATCCCAGGGATCAGCAACCTTCGGCACTCCAGGCTGCTGTGAAACTACGACTCCCAGCATGCACACTTTCCTGACTGCTCTTGAAACTCCCATAGAATTTAAAGGAGGATTTGGGGAGTTGTAGTTTCAGCACAGCTAAAGTGTCGAAGGTTGCTGATCCCTGACCTATCCAATATCAGATCGGAGTGGGTACAACACCCGGAACCCCCACCGATGAGCTGTACGGGGAGACAGTGTGCATTTGCCGTCTCCTGTCTCTGCGCGCGCCGTCTCCTCATACAGCTGATCGGTGGTGGTGCCAGGTGTCAGACCCCGCCGATCTGATATTGATGACCTATCCTGAGGTTAGGTCATCAATACTGGAGAGCCCGGACAACCCCTTTAGGCGGTGAAATCTCTTAATTTGTAACTCGATTTGCTGCCTGTGGTTTCTTGAGATTCCAGTTGACCCTGAGGAGAATAAATGCTGGATTATACATTTCTGAACTGTTAGATAATATTTTTGTATATTAATACCTGGCACTGTAGGGAATGTTTACCAGATGTCATATCGCCAATTCTTTTTCAGATATGCTGCTCTATTGCAGTTCTGTTTTGGCACCCTGTATGCTAATCAAGAGAATCGGTACACGGAGGAAGAGACAGACTCGTTTCTCGGGGAGAGTCTCTTTCTCCCTGGCTGTGACGGCATCCGATCACAGCGGACCGCATTGTTAGCACTGATTGGACAGATATTGTCTAACCCCTTCCCAACCTCAGATGTACATGTACAGCGGAATTTGGGTCTTAAAACACGGTGACCGCTCAGAAGCTGAGCAGGCGCCATAGCTGCCAGGATTCTGCTGTTTTAAACAGGAGACATCCAGAACTAATGTTGGTCAGTTGTAACCACTGCATCCTAGAGGCTTTTTCCTGAGAGCACTGCACTCCCAGGGCACGAACGGCTCCCCAGCATCGAGATCGGGGGAGCCATTAGTTTCTTGTGGTAGTCTCAAGCCTTCTAAAGCCTCCAAGGCTTCCACAGCAAGAGTACCTATGGAGCCCTGCCTGTGGCAGGGCTCTATAGGAACATACTGTATCTTCCATAGACTGCAATGGTAATTAATTGCAGTCTATGAGAGAAGCAATCTAACAACTGCGTGTTCAAGTCCCCTATAGGGACCTTGTTATAAGTGTTAAAGTTTTAAAAACTATATATAGAAAAATAATTAAAATTATGTTTTAATAAATGCAAATAAGCCTCTAAGAGCAACGGGGGCGTTGCCGTTACACCTAGAGGTTTCTGCTGTCTGCAACTCCTGCGCCCTCTCCTAGGTCATTGACAGGGCCTGGTGTGATAACGTTTGCTTGACACTGTCAATGAAAGTGCAGAGGGTGCGGCAGTTGGAGAGAGCAGACCCTCTAGGTGTAATGGTAACGCCCCCGTTGCTCCTATAGGCTCATTTGCATATATAAAAATTTCATTTTTCTCAGCAATGCAGGCACATATCAACATAGAACCAACACAGATGCCTTCAGCTGCCAAGCGCACATGTAACAGGTCAGACAGTTTCATAGGTACAAACCTGCTGACAGATGCCCTCTAAGTAACAACTCGTTTCACTCCCAAACCAGAATTTTGGGGAATACAGTTTCTCCTTAAGGAGAGCGCCTGAAACGGCATAAGGAGTCTTAAACCAGGCAGGTTTTTCAATATTTTTCATAAGTTGCTCTGCACTGATGCCCTGTGTCATCCAGATGTTTATATTCTGGAGTTATTGCCTTCTTTCATAACCTGCAAGATGTGGACAAGGAATGCAGGACGGAATCTGTTTCTGATGACCCCTCTGCTACAAAAGTGCAATGATCTGATCTGTGGGTAACATGTTGCAGATAGATATAGCACCGACATAAACGTTAAGAGAAACTTTGGCCCGCTGTGCCTCCCTGCGTAAAATTATCAATTACAAAGAAATCTGTGATGAATCAGGCTTTACATTCCTGGAGAAACCTACAGCTCGTGGGCCCCACTGAAATATGTACCTTTGTCAACTTCTTGGAAATTTACACAAAAAAAATTGCATTTACATATGCGTACAAAATAGATATCTGACAGCAGCGCGGGCACTTCTGGAAGCGGATACTTCTGTAATCAGATAATAGCCAGAACAATATATCATATCTCCCAAAATTAGAATCCTAAATTGTGGGGCAAATAACCCAGGACATTGATTGGTCCACAGTGGCGACATGTATTGATGGAACATCATATACTTCCGGTCCAGCAGGAACCAGGATAGAACCAGCTGCAGGTACTGGATAGAATTCACTGCCTGATTGGGAAACATTAAAAGCAAAAAACAAAAAGTTGTATTGTTTGTATATATTAAAAGAAAAAACAGGGGTGGGGAACAAAGCCCCCCAAGGCAGTATGCAGGGAAACTGGGTCGGCACATAGTGTTTTTTCTATCTAACCACTGCGTTAATGGCCAACACCTTAGGACAGTGATGGCTAACCTCTGGCAAAATGGGAAAAAAAAGTCCTGCAGACCAAATGCTGTGGATCTGCAGCTTTGTACAGTAGAAACAAAGTGGATGAGATTTTTAAAAATTCTCACCCACAGGCTGCAGAGTGCGTTCGCACTGTGTATCTGCACATCATATGACATGTGCGGATTTTAAATCTGCGGCATGTTAATTTACATGGCGGATTTCTGCCACAGATTTCACCCTTTGCAATGCAGAGGTTGGAGTCTGGGCCAAATCCTCAGCTTTCCACATTAAAATCTGCAGCAAAATCCACATTACGGGGCATTCACACCCGTTCACATTTTTGCGGATTGGATGCATACCCATTCATTTCAATGCAGCCATAAAGATGTGGACAGTCCATGCCGTAAGTCCGTTCCGCGGCCCCGAAAAAAGATAGAACATGTCCTATTTTTGACCGTTTTCTGGATAAGAATAGGCATCTGTCTAAGAAAGAACAGAACCTGCTGATCTGCAAAATGCGTAACGCACTCGGCAGGTATCCGTGTTTTGCAGATCCGCAATTTGCAGACGGCAAAAACGATATGGTCGTGTGAACACTCCCTAAGGCCTCATGCACACAACCGTGTGCCAACCATATGAAACACAGAGAGGAAATGCACCAACAAGAAATGCTACTGACTATACTGGGAAGTCATAAATGCAGGTATTAAAAGCTGAGACTTTCGCCAATATATTCCAGTCAGGAGAATATCGGAGCCCATCACTGCACCACGTCACGGTCACTCAGCATGGCAGAGGGTCCTAGCCGCTGCTCTAACTATGGTGTGAACACGGTCTGGGGGTGATATAATTCAGCTCACAGCCTGGCCTCATTCACATTGTACTACCACAGTATTCATGCTGGGCCTTTGTGTGGAAGCTGGGCTGTGAGCTGAATTATATCACCCCCAGACCGTGTTCACACCATAGTTAGAGCAGCGGCTAGGACCCTCTGCCATGCTGAGTGACCGTGACGTGGTGCAGTGATGGGCTTCGATATTCTCCTGACTGGAACATATTGGCGAAAGTCTCAGCTTTTAATACCTGCATTTATAGTATAGTCAGTAGCATTTCTTGTTGGTGCATTTCCTCTCTGTGTTTCATATGTTTATTTGCTACATTCTGTGTAGTTTGCTTCTTGTGGTGCATGTGGACCGCGTCGACATCCTCCATTGTATGCATATTTTGCTGGGTTAGTCGATTATTGCGGTCCACGTGCGGTCGGGCTGCTCCTCCAATAAAAAGACACGCCACAGTGTCAGGGGCTGAGCAGCTCCTCCAGAATTGCCACTTCATTTCTGTGTTTTTGTCGTGTGCCAACCATGCCTGTGATGCGGTCCGCAATGCACAAGCACCAACTGTGTAGCAGTCGTCTGCGGACTTGTGGGGTCCACGATACGCACCGCAAAAGTAGTGCATGCAGCAGTTCAGGATTCTGATCCGTGCCTCCATTCTGCGCCGCACTGCATCTTCTGGATTGCGGACCCATTTACTCCTCCCCGATTACAGTGCACACACGGCCAGTGCCCATATATTTTGCGAACCCACTGTTTGCGGGCCGCAACACGGACACAGCCGTGTGCTTGAGGCCTTAGTAAGAAGTTTGCACTGCAGATTGCAAACATATCTGCCGCAGATTTTCCGCAGTTAACTCGCCATGCGGGAACATTCTCAAGGGTACGGCCACACGGTCAGGGTTCCTGATGCAGTTTTGGAAACCAAAATCAGGAGAGAATCGTAAAAGACGAGAAAGTATAGATAACTTCCAAAACTGCATCAGGAAACCTGACCGTATATTCTGTCTGCATCCGATCCACATTTATTGTGGACCCATTCATTTTAATCGAGCCACAAAACATGTGAACCGCACACAGTCTGCTGTCCGCGTCCGTATGTCCATTCCCTGGCACCACAAAGAATATAGAACATGTCCTATTCTTGTCCTATTCTTTTTTATTATTTTTTAACCCTCAAGGGACATTTTACTTATCATTCTGTAGTAAAGAATGCTACTATTTTCCATTATAACCATGTTATAATGGAAAATAATAATAAAGTGAACGGACCTCCACATCATCTCCTTAGCAACCATCCGTGAAAAATATCACTGCATCCGCACTTGCTTGCGGATGGTATGCGATTTTCACGCAGCTCCATTCACTTCTATGGGGCCTGCGTTGCGTGAAAAACGCAGAATATAGGGCATGCTGCGATTTTCACGCAACGCACAAGTGATGCGTGAAAAACATCACTCATGTACACAGCCCTATTGAAATGAATGGGTCCGGATTCAGTGCGGGTGCAATGCGTTCACGTCACGCATTGCACCCGCACGGAATTCTCGCTCGTGTGAAAGGGGCCTTAGAGTACATGCACATGGCAGTGTAATATATGGCTATTTCCATGCAGCTTCCGCACCGAAATCCTCTTGTGTTACTTGGGAAGTTTGTAGTGGATTTTGATGCGGTTTTGCCCCAGATCGCGTTGCAAAAGGTGAAGCCTGTGCTGAAAATCCACACGAGCATTTGCCATGCCGAGGATCAAAGTCTGCACCACAGGTCAATTCCTGCACCATTTTCAAAATCTCATCTACTCAGGTGGTGCTGTGTCCAGCATAACAACAGGAAAATACAGGGAAAAAAAATCAGTTATGCACATTTGGCATCTGTTTTTGCCTTTTCTGTGAGAGATCCGTTATTTTAGACAGAAAAAAGTATTGGATGCAGAACAGAACAACGTTGATGTAAACTCACCCCTAAAAATGGCAAAGCGGTCCATACAGTATTTGGCTACATGCACACGAATGTATTTTGTTTCCGTGTTTGTTAATTATTTTTTTTGCGAATAGGATGCGGACCCATTCATTTCAATGGGTCAGCAAAAAAATGTGGACAGCACACAGTGTCCACATCAGTATGTCCGTTCCGTATGTCCTATTCGTTTTAGGCATTGTTGCAATGGATCCGAAAAAAAAACAAAACGGATGGCATACGGATGTCATCTGTTTTATTTTTTTTGCGGACCGCAAAACACATACGGTTGTGTGCATGTAGCCTTTGGCCTCATGCACACGACCGTTGTTTTGGTCCGCACCCGAGCCGCAGTTTTTGCGGCTTGGATGCGGACCCATTCACTTCAATAGGGCCGCAAAAGGTGCGGACAGCACTCCGTGTGCTGTCTGAATCCATTGCTCCGTTCCGTGGTCTGCAAAAAAAATATAACATGTCCTATTCTTGTCCGTTTTGTGGACAAGAATAGGCAGTTATATCAATGGCTGTCCGTGCCGTTCCGCAAATTGCGGAACGCACACGGGCGCCATCCGTGTTTTGTGGATCCGCAATTTGCAGACTGCAAAACACACAACGGTCGTGTGCATGAGGCCTTTAACAGACTTTATTCACTGATGCCTTTCTGAGAATTTTATTCAATTGTATGGGGGGGTCGTTCGGTCAGTGAATACGGAAGAGATAGAACATGTTCTCTTTTTTGGCCTCCGTTATTCACTGCCATGTGTATAACCCCATAGACTGCCATTGTTTTTAAAACGGATGTGTGGTGCCCATTAAAAAAAAAGTTCCGTCCCACGTCTGTTTTTCACCGTCATGTGAATGCAGTCTCATGCTGCAGATTTTCCATCCATGCGTAATATGCAGTATGTGCATGTGCACCCTTAGGGCTCATCCACACGGCCGTTGGCTGATGCCCATTTTGCAGCCCGCAAACAGCAGATCCGCGATATACGCCGTGTGTGCACAGCATCACGGATATGGACCCATTCATTTACATTTTTTTGTGGTGCGGACAGATCACAGACCCATTCAAGTTGAATGGGTCTGCGCCAGCCACACGGGCGGTGCCCGCGCAATGGGGACTGCATTTTGTGGTCCCCAATGCACGGAACGGGTGGCACACATTTGTGTGCATGAACCCTTAGGGTAAGTTCAAAGATGACAGAAAATCCTGCAGAAAAAAATCCGCTGCAGTAACAGCATATATTACATGCTTTTTTGTTGCGGAAAAGCCAACCGATTTCACCGTCTCCATTGGAAATGGTGAAATCCGCAAGAGAAGTCGCAGACCGCACGCAATACCGCACGCAGCTTTTCTTCTGCATTTTTTTTAATGCAACATGTGGATGAAAATTCTGAAATTCTCATTCACTTTACTGATACAGTACAACCGTCACATGTAGAAAATCCGCAGCTATTCAGTCACGTGTGACCCCGGCCTTTAGCGAGTTTTCTGTCCGGATGCGATGCGTGCAGTGAACGCACAGCCTACGGACTGAATCCTGACCCATATATTTCAATGGGCCTGTGCACGTTTTTTTTTTACTCATCATCTCTGCGTTCAGGAAAAATATATTGAGTGTTTTTTTTTTTTTCATAGAAGTAAATGGAGCTTGCGTGAAAAAATTATTGCATCCGTTTACGTTGTTTTTCGCTGATGTTTGCTATGAGATGCAGATTGTTATTCCTACGTTTTTCTTCACACGCGTGAAAAACACATAAAAATTTTGATTGCAAAACCTTCAAACAGTTTTTTCCTTGAACAGATCCTGACACAATCAGTATCTTTGTGTGACAGAGGCCTACGTTTTCCGGTAGGAGCTCAGTTCTCTGCTGATTGTATAATGAAGGGCTCCATACCTGGTTCTTTCCTTGTGTGCACTGCTTACAACATGGTAATCGGCCCTCACGCTGAAACATAGATGTGCATTGGGATTCCAGCCAGAACAAAGTTGCAAAACACAATCTTAGAGCTCTGCTACTTCACCACAGACCTACTGAGCGCACCCTCCCGGGGAGTGACCCTCCTCCATCCTCTCTCCTCCTTCCTTCCATCATTTGTGGGGTGGGGAGGAGGTGTGGGCCCTTTTTGCTGGCTGACTGCAAACATACAGCCCAGTTTAGTAGCAGGGTATGTGCTGCTGAAGATGGAAGGTTACAAAAGTTTTCTGTTTTTCCTTGTTTCTTCCCTGGTCTTAGGATTCACGCTGGTCATTTTCGCTTTGGTCTGGGTTTTACACTACAGCGACGGGCTGGCATGGGACGGAGGCAACGCAGAATTTAATTGGCATCCCGTATTAATCATCACAGGCTTCATCTTCATCGAAGGGATCGGTATGTGCTTCGTCCCCATTGTTACTAACCTGATGATATCCCAGATCAGAAATGTCATGGTGGGTACAGATGTAGCTGGGCTGAGTTTGTCAGTTGGTAACTTGTTGTCTCGCGCAGTTGCAGCGCCCTGCTACAGTCTTACATTCTTCTACGTCGGTGGCATGTTACAAAGTGACTCGGTGTATGCTGGAACTTGTGGGTCTTAAAAAGGGATGGTGGCACGTGATGTTGAATGCTAGAAAAGGAAGAAGTCAGTCATAGTAAACAAATGCCCGTTTCATAACCACTCTCTACAGGCACCATCTGGCAGGAAACCGGCGCTCCAGGGCGTCCTGCATCATCAAGTATCATTACAACAGTGTCTGCTGAGAAAAAGTATCAGGACACCTACAGAAGCTTTTACACATCCCATTCTAAATCCGTAGTATTAAGATGGAGTTTGTCACCCCCTTGTAGCTAAAGCAGCTTCCACTCTTCTGGGAAGACTTTCTACATGATTTTGGAGATGTGTCTGTGGGAATTTTTGCCCCATTCATCTAGAAGAGCATTTGATGGTCAGACATTGATGCTGGAGGAGAGGGCCCGGCTCCCAATCTCTATTCCAGTTCATCCCAAAGGTTTTGGATGGGGTTGAGGTCAGGGCTCTGTGCGGCCAGGCAGGTTCTTCCACACCAGGCATGCTCAACCTGCGGCCCTCCAGCTGTTGTAAAACTACAACTCCCATAACTCCCGGACATCCTACAACTATCAGCCTACAGAAGGGCATGGTGGGAGTTGTAGTTTTACAACAGCTGGAGGGCTGCAGGTTGAGCATCCCTGTTCCAAACCAATCTCAACTATGCCTTTATGGAGCTTGCATGCTGCCCTGGGAACAGTTACGCTGGAACACAATAGGGCTCTCACCAAACTGTTCCCACAAAGTTGGATATATGGCCCCTTGCAGATGAGCAAGTGTCTCGCTGCGGACTCGCAGCGAGACACCCAGCCTGAACTCCCAGCACTGCCGGGGTCACATAGCATTATATTGATTTATGATGCTATGTAACCCTTAGGCCCCTTTCACATGGGCGAGTATTCAGCGTGGGTGCAATGTGTGAGTTGAACGCATTGCACCCGCACTGAATCCGGACCCATTCATTTCTATGGGGCTGTGCACACGAGCGGTGATTTTCACGCATCACTTGTGCGTCGCGTGAAAATCGAAGCATGCTCCTCTTTGTGCGTTTTTCACATAACGCAGGCCTGATAGAAGTGAATGGGGTTGCGTGAAAATCGCAAGCATCCGCAAGCAAGTACGGATGCGGTGCGATTTTCACGCACGATTGCTAGGTGATGATCGGGATAGAGACCCGATCATTATTATTTCCCATTATAACATGGTTATAAGGGAAAATAATGGCATTCTGAATACAGAATGCATAGTACAATAGGGCTGGAGGGGTTAATAAAAAATAAATAAAAATCATTTAACTCACCTTAATCCACTTGTTCGCGCAGCCGGACTTCTCTTCTGTCTTCATCTGTGAGCGATAGGACCTTTGATGTCACTACACTCATCACATGATCCATCACCATGGTGATGGATCATGTGATGAACGCAGTGACGTCATCAAAGGTCCTATCGCTCACAGATGAAGACAGAAGAGATGCCGGCTGCGCGAACAAGTGGATTAAGGTGAGTTAAATTATATATATATTTTTTTTTAACCCCTCCAGCCCTATTGTACTATGCATTCTGTATTCAGAATGCTATTATTTTCCCTTATAACCATGTTATAAGGGAAAATAATACAATCTACATTACAACTAACTCAAACCACATTGCACCCGCGTGATAAAAACTGAACATCGGAACGCAATCGCAGTCAAAACTGACTGCAATTGCGTTCCTACTCGCGCGGGTTTGCCGCAATGCACCGGGACACATCCGGACCTAATCCGGACACGCCCGTGTGAAAGAGGCCTTACAGTTCTGGAATGTATTAGATGACGCTGAAATAATGCTGTCAGTGTTATCCACTGCATTCCAGAACTGTAAGGGTTAATAACTTGGTATGCTGAAGTATTAGGCCCCTTTCACACGAGCGAGTATTCCGCGCGGATGCGATGCGGGAGGTGAACGCATTGCACCCGCACTGAATACTGACCCATTCATTTCTATGGGGCTGTGCACACGAGCGGTGATTTTCACGCATCACTTTTGCGTTGCGTGAAAATCGCAGCATGCTCCTCTTTGTGCGTTTTTCACGTAACGCAGGCCCCATAGAAATGAATGGGGTTGCGTGAAAATCGCAAGCATCCGCAAGCAAGTGCGGATGCGGTGCGATTTTCACGCACGGTTGCTAGGAGACGATCGGGATGGAGACCCGAACCTTATTATTTTCCCTTATAACATGGTTATAAGGGAAAATAATAGCATTCTGAATACAGAATGCTAAGTAAAACAGCGCTGGAGGGGTTAACAAAAAATAAAAAGTCATTTAACTCACCTTTATCCACTTGCTCGCGTAGCCGGCATCTGCTTCTGTCCCCTTTACTGTCTAGGACCTGTGGAGAGCATTAACTATAGTTTAAGGACCTGGGATGACGTCACTCCGGTCATCACATGGTACGTCACATGATCTTTTACCATGGTGATTCACCATGGTAAAAGATCATGTGACGTACCATGTGATGACCAGAGTGACGTCATCCCAGGTCCTTAAACTATAGTTAATGCTCTCCACAGGTCCTAGACAGTAAAAGAGTCAGACGGAGATGCCCGGCATCGCGAGCAAGTGGATTAAGGTGAGTTAAATGATTTTTTATTTTTTTTAACCCCCTCCAGCCCTGTTTTACTTAGCATTCTGTATTCAGAATGCTATTATTTTCCCTTATAACCATGTTATAAGGGAAAATAATACTATTTACAGAACACCGATCCCAAGCCCGAACTTCTGTGAGGAAGTTCGGGTTTGGGTACCAAACACGCACGATTTTTCTCACGCGAGTGCAAAACGCATTACAATGTATTGCACTCGCGCGGAAAAATCGCGGGTGTTCCCGCAACGCACCCGCGCATTTTTCAGCAACGCCCGTGTGAAAGAGGCCTTAACATTTCCCTTCACGTGAATTAAAGGGAATAATGCTATGAGGTTGTTTTCCAGGGACTGGCCTAGGGATTGTGTAGGGATTTTATATCGATGATCTATCCTCACGGTGGGTCATCAATGTTTGATCGGTGGGGGTCTGACAACTGGCACCCCCGCGGATCAGCTGTTTGAAGAGGTGGCTGGAGCGCCTGGAGCTGATCGGATACTGATGACTAGGCTTGAGCGAATCAACCTTCGGATCATAGATCCCAAGTCGATTCGTTCAAATACTTAGATTTCCGTATAGCATTAAAATGTATTGGCTTCGTGGAGCCAAAGTTCTTCTCGCCCGAAGTCATGAGGCGTGAGACTTCGGTGAATTCCTACTGTATGCATATCTGCGTATATTGAAAAACAATTTAAAATAGCAATCTGAACTGGGCTTTGGTACCGCAGTACCAGTCAGTACCAATGCCCAGTTCGGATTGCTATTTTAAATAGTTCTTCAATACGCAGAGATGCATACAGTGGGAATTAACCGAAGTCTCGCGCGACTTTGGCCAAAACTATCAGGAACAATATCAGGAAGTATTACTTTACTGAGAGAGTAGTGGATGCATGGAATAGCCTTCCTGCAGAAGTGGTAGCTGCAAATACAGTGAAGGAGTTTAAGCATGCATGGGATAGGCATAAGGCCATCCTTCATATAAGATAGGGCCAGGGGCTATCCATAGTATTCAGTATATTGGGCAGACTAGATGGGCCAAATGGTTCTTATCTGCCGACACATTCTATGTTTCTATGTAAAACGAAATTTGACTTGAAAGCCAAGCTGTGTATCATTAGTTGTAATCTCCAACCCTTGCTCATCACCTGCAAGCTGTGCCCTATTTTCACTGGTACCGCCAAACTTAGTGCCAGTGTTTGTAACTACTATGCTTTGTGCTCCAGTCGGAATAAAGTTCTGTTCCTTACGGGCACATGCCGACGGCCATTGGATGTTTTGCGGTCCGCAAATTGCAGAACCGCAAAACAGACACTGGCCGTGTGCATTCCCATTTTGCATAACAGAACGTCCTGCCCTCTATAGAACTGTCCTATCCTTGTCTGTAATACGGACAAGAATAGGGCATGTTCTATTTTTTTGCGGGTGCCACGGAATGGACATATAGATGCAGACAGCGCACGGTGTGGGCTATCCGATCTTTACCGACCCCATTGAAGTGAATGGGTCCACATTCGATCTGCTAAAAAATGCGGATCGGAGACGGACAAAAACAGTTGTGTGCCTGAGCCCTAAGGCTAGTTTCACACAACCGTGCCATGGTTTTCGGTCCGCAAATTGTGCATCCGCAAAACACGGATGCCGCCCGTGTGCGTTCCTCAATTTGCGGAACGGAACAGGCAGCCTATTATAGAAATTCACGGAACGGAGCAACAGATGTCTATATCTTTTGCGGCCCCATAGAAATGAATGATTCCACATCGGAGCCGCAAAAAACACGGCTCAGATGCGGACCAAAACAACTGTCATGTGAATCTAGCTTAAGGCTACTTTCACATTCAGAACTTATAAGACCTCTTTCACATCTCTGCTTCTGGAAGTTACGGATCCGGCATTGATGGATCCTCTACTTCACCACCAGTGATCCAACAGATTTCCGGCAAAAATGCTGGGTTTTTGTCCAACCAAAACACACATTTTCGCCGGAAGTCAATTTTCGCCGGATCACTGCTGGACCCCACTGAAGTCAATGGGGTTCCGGCAGTGAAGTAGAGGATCCGACAGGCTGCTCTGTGCCTGAACAGCCTAACGGATCCACAAACGGAGAAGCGAACAAGGCCTAAGTCAAAACCAGGAGAGAGACTTGCAGAGATAAAGTATAACGGAAAGATCTGTGCATCTTCTGTATTTTTGGACCCACTCCTGGTTTTGGCTTACAAATACTGAATACTGATCAAATACTTGCTTCAAGAATCACACCCTGAAAGGGTTAATTTGGTATAGTTGTGAAACAATGAAAGTAGTTTTCAGAGCCAAGATGTAGCTGAGCTTGTGGCACGTGAGCTCCTTCCGCCACTACGGCTACTTTGTGCCGCTGTTGTATTTGTCTCGCAGAGGATTGCCTAATTTGATATGTACTTGTGACTGCTAGAAATAATTAGGTTTGCACAGATTTAATCCTTTGAAATAAATAAGGATTCCATTCACCGACAGCAAGCAAAGTTCCGCCAAGACTGCCTACAATGTACCAAATTCTCAGCTGTGAGAAGTATTATATCTTTACATGTTTTCAGAGTCTCAGTGTAACAGAAATATTCCCACTAACTGACAGCAAACAGAGATCTTGAGAAAGATGAGGGATTTATAGCCTTTGCTAAAACTCAGGTAGTTTAGGCTGGGTTCTCACCTGAGCGTTTTACAGCGCGTACGATCGCGCTGTAAAACGCCCGACGCCCCAAGAAGTACAGGAGCTTCTTTGGGGCGCCTTGTCGCGCGTTCCCGTACATAGACTTCAGCGGGAACGCGCGACAATGGGCGTTCGCTTGTTCCGGAGCCGCGTCTGTAAACGCGCATACAGAGCGCTCCATCCCGTACGCTCAGGTCTGAACGCAGCGTTATTGATTTACATTATTTCAGATTTATACTTGTAACACACACAACTGCCATTAACTTTCACACCGGAACCTTTTCTATGCCAGGGTCTGTAGCGAACAGAGATTGTTACTTTACTTTTCCTTTTGACTATTTAAAGGGGTTATCCCATGATTGATGTAAAAAATGAAAATCAGACATCATACAGTACATCACAATACTTTTCTAACAAAGCTAGAACCAGCCCTGTACCCCACATTTGCTAGAATTACTCTGCTACATTTTTTTTTTTTCTTTACTAATAATCCCTACACTGCGATCTCAGCATACATAAGCTAATTAATGATTTTCGTTCAGTAGAATTTGCTAAAAATCGATTTTTATAATATGTAAATTACCTTGCTACCAGCAAGTAGGGCGGCTACTTGCTGGTAGCAGCCGCATCCTCCGATGGTAATGACGCCCCCTCCGCTTGTTGATTGACAGGGCCAGGGAACTGAATCGTTCTGTGCTGGCCCTGGCTGTTTTCATTCAATATCTGGCGCCTGCGCCGCGGCCGTACCTATCTTCAATCTGCGCAGGCGCACTGAGAGGCGGCCACTCACTCGGCCGCTCCATCCTCAATGCGCCTGCGCCGGGTGCAGATGTGACGTCATCGGCGCATTGAGGATGGAGCGCCGAGTGAGTGGCCGCCTCTCAGTGCGCCTGCGCAGATTGAAGAGAGGTACGGCCGCGGCGCAGGCGCCAGATATTGAATGAAAACAGCCAGGGCCAGCACAGAACGATTCCGTTCCCTGGCCCTGTCAATCACAATGCGGAGGGGGCGTCATTACTATCGGAGGATGCGGCTGCTACCAGCAAGTAGCCGCCCTACTTGCTGGTAGCAAGGTAATTTACATATTATAAAAATCGATTTTTAGCAAATTCTACTGAACGAAAATCATTAATTAGCTTATGTATGCTGAGATCGCAGTGTAGGGATTATTAGTAAAGAAAAAAAAAAAACGGTTTAATGGGGTGACAGAAACCCTTTAAAGTTTATTTTTGCGGAGCCGCGGTACGGAATAACGGATGCAGACAGCACACTGTGTACTGTCCACATCTTTTGAGGGCCCATAGAAATGAATGGATCCGCAGACCTTACGCAAAATTGCAGAACGGGTACAGATCCGTACATACGGTAGTGTGAATGGGCCCCAACTACTACAGCTTCTAACAGAACATATGGCTGGTGGCAGTTGATGATTTAAACTGAGCGTGTGCGACCACCTTGGTGAGATGGACAAAAAATAAGGAGGAGAACAAACAAATAAATTTTATTGAATAGCTCACTGGTTATACAAAATTTTTAATTACATGCAATTAAAAAAGTATTCAGATCCAGGAGCTGGTTTAAAAGATGTAGAAAATACTTCGTGACACAACCCCTTTAAGAAAGCCACAGTGCAAAAAGATGTCTTAATCCTGGCCAAGTAGTAAGCCATGCTCTTCTTACAATCTGATGTGTTTGGTGCAAATGGTTGAAAATTCCACTGCAAGTGGTTAATAAAGTTGGGGCTACATAATCCACGTCAAAAGGACATAGCACCGCAATACGACTGCACTGCACATCACAACATAATGAAAGTGGATGGGATCACGTTGCAGCTCACTCATTGCTGTGACCAGGGGCGGACTGGGAACTTAGTGGCCCTGGAGAAAAAAATACGAAAATCGGGCCCCATTTTGTAGTTGGGTCCAAATTGATAGAAGGTAGGGCCAACAATACCATATTGTGGCACATTATACCCCCCTAACGGAGCCAAATACCACAGTCCATCACAAAATTCTGCCAGCAGCACAAAATACATCCGCAGAAAACTCTACTGGCTGGCCGTGAGGAGGACCCAGACGGCCCCCTGGGCATCGGCCCACCGGGAAATTTCCCTGTGAGGTCTATGGAAGACCTTGGAAAACCCTTTTGCAGTTAGAAAATGCAGGGGGTATAATACTTGGGGGCACTATTATCTTGTGGGGGGAACAAAGGTGCTTAGTAATTTGGGGCACAATGGGGAATTCTTACTATTGGAGGTGTAAAGTGGGTACTATAACTGTCCAGGGACCCAGAAAAGGAAGTACTACTGTGGAGCATAATGGGGCTCATTACTTTGTGAGTGGATAAAAGGAAATTGTTACTCTAACAGCAAAATGGGGTCAACTATAACTTTGTGGGAGCAGAAAGGAGGTTTTAATACTGTATTGGGCTCTATTATTTTGGGGGCCACAAAGGTGCCACTATTACTGTGTGGGGCAACGAAAGTAGTATTGGGGAAGCAGCAGGGACGGGAGTTTTTGTGGGCAGAGATGAACCATGGCTGGAAGAAGTGTTCATGGTGGTCTGGGCATGTATAGAGAAGAAAAGGGAAAGTGGATGACTGGAATTAAAAACACCACCTGTGATGTAACTGCAGTGTACTCGCTTATATCTGACAACCGGTGACACCATTTTATTACTATGCTGCCATACAAAGGGCACCAATCTGAACTTTTGCCCTATGGTTCACGAGCCTTTAACTACACCCCAGCTGGGGGTTATAGTTTCCGAACAGCTTGGAGGGGCCACTACTCCAAAGAGTCCAATAATTTAGGTTTGCTTCGTGTCTGTATTATAACGTTCTGTAAAATCATCATGAGTTGTGAAACGATACAAAGCATATAATGTAGGGCTTGCTGCAATAGTGATTACATAACGCTGGACCCAAGCCAGTGACATCGGTGATAAATCTGCCTCCCTCTTGTTTTGCTAAGAAGTCATTTGGGTCTTTATTGCTGCAGATCTGGAAAACAGGATGTGGAAAAACACGTGGAATAACAAAATTCTTTACTTCGCCCTTAAAAGTTTTAGCAGAAAAACCAGAGCGAGCGTCTCTAGTGGAAGGATTGTGCACACGGGGAATACAAGTGAATTCGCTGTTTGGTATTTTTCACGACTGTCTGACAGGTTTAGGCCGCCTGCACATGGGGGCAGTTTTCCGTGCAGATTCCCATGCAGAAAAAATGCAGCGCATTACAGTACCAGACAAGTGTATGAGATTGCACAAATCTCATGGCTTATTTCTGCCGTGTGGATCTAGAAATCCGCAGCATGTCCATTATGTTTGTGATTTTTGGTGCGGATTTCACCCTTTTCAAAAGCGGCAAAACCGCTTCAAATCTGCACCAAAAACCACATGTAACACATGTGGATTTAGGTGTGGAAACGCACCCATGGGCAGGTAGTCTTAAAGGGGTTGTCCTGCCATATACACTCACCTAAAGAATTATTAGGAACACCTGTTCTATTTCTCATTAATGCAATTATCTAGTCAACCAATCACATGGCAGTTGCTTCAATGCATTTAGGGGGGTGGTCCTGGTCAAGACAATCTCCTGAACTCCAAACTGAATGTCAGAATGGGAAAGAAAGGTGATTTAAGCAATTTTGAGCGTGGCATGGTTGTTGGTGCCAGACGGGCCGGTCTGAGTATTTCACAATCTGCTCAGTTACTGGGATTTTCACGCACAACCATTTCTAGGGTTTACAAAGAATGGTGTGAAAAGGGAAAAACATCCAGTATGCGGCAGTCCTGTGGGCAAAAATGCCTTGTGGATGCTAGAGGTCAGAGGAGAATGGGCCGACTGATTCAAGCTGATAGAAGAGCAACGTTGACTGAAATAACCACTCGTTACAACCGAGGTGTGCAGCAAAGCATTTGTGAAGCCACAACACGCACAACCTTGAGGCGGATGGGCTACAACAGCAGAAGACCCCACCGGGTACCACTCATCTCCACTACAAATAGGAAAAAGAGGCTACAATTTGCACGAGCTCACAAAATTTGGACTGTTGAAGACTGGAAAAATGTTGCCTGGTCTGATGAGTCTCAATTTCTATTGAATTTGGCGTAAACAGAATGACCACCATGTACCCATCCTCTGATGGCTACTTCCAGCAGGATAATGCACCATGTCACAAAGCTCGAATCATTTCAAATTGGTTTCTTGAACATGACAATGAGTTCACTGTACTAAAATGGCCCCCACAGTCACCAGATCTCAACCCAATAGAGCATCTTTGGGGTGTGGTGGAACGGGAGCTTCGTGCGCTGTATGTGCATCCCTCAAATCTCCATCAACTGCAAGATGCTATCCTATCAATATGGGCCAACATTTCTAAAGAATGCTATCAGCACCTTGTTGAATCAATGCCACGTAGAATTAAGGCAGTTCTGAAGGCAAAAGGGGGTCCAACACGTATTAGTATGGTGTTCCTAATAATTCTTTAGGTGAGTGTATATTGATGACCTATCGTCAGGATAGGTCATCAATATCTGATCGTCGGGGGTCTGACAACTGGCATCCATGCCGATCAGCTCTTTGAAGAGGAGGCGGCGCTCCATGTGAGCGCTACTTTCTGTTCATTACACTGCACGTCGTCTCGGAAGTGCAGTGTACTGACAAGTACTCACTTCATTCACTTTAATTGAGTACTTGTAATTACACTACGACGCCGCTCCACAGGAGACGACAGACAGTGTAATGCACCCCCGCCGATCAGATATTCATGACCTAACCTGACGATAGGTCATCAATATATATGAGAGGACAACCCCTTTAAGATGTTAGCTGCAGATGAAGAACACGAAGGCAGCAGCTGACCTGTCTGCTTTTTTACTCCATACAAATGGTAGCATTAAAAAGGTGGTTCGACTGGGAATAAAAATTTTTAAAAAAAGTCTAAATTGCTTAAAAAATTTAAACCCCATGTTTGCGACTTTTTAAACGTCACTGTGACAAAATGTTACACATGGCTTTTCTACGCCACCCTCGCCACTGGGGATGAGTCCAGTGGGCCCCATTTAAAAGTGGATTTACATAGCTGAGGTGCAGCGGATTGTTGGGAATAAAGTGTTCCTTCCCAACAGTCGGCTGCTCGTTCAGTGGAGGTGAAGAGCTGCATTTACATGCAGCAATCCCCTTCACAGTAATGAGAACGAGGGATCGCAGTAGCTGCACTGTTTCTGGGCAACAGATCGCTGTTTAGACGGCATGATCTTCTGCCCAGCTATGGCCGCTATTTCCGTTGGCCCCATAGAAATGAATGGGAGCGGTGGCCGCGCATGCGCGGTGCGCTCCTATTCACTTCAATGGGAGAGGCGGGGAGCTGCACCTGGTGGTGGACGGACCCTGGCCACAACTCTCCCCGGCTCCATTCTCCTTGTAGGTGCGGGTCCCAGAGGTGGGACCTGCACCGATCAGACAATGGGGGCATATCCTAGCATATGCCCCCATTGTCTAAGATGGGATAACCCCTTTAAGTCATACCCCATATTCCGCTAAGTGGAACCTACTTGTCGTCCGTGGCTGAAAATGTCTAAGGGTACTTTCACACTTGCGTTAGAAGATTCTGGCAGGCAGTTCCTTCGCCGGAACTGCCTGCCGTATCCGGAAATCCGTATGCAAACGCATAGCATTTGTTTCCGGATGCGGATCCGTCTGACAAATGCATTGAAATACCAGGATCCATCTCTCCGGTGTCATCCGGTATCAATTTTTTTTTTTTCTCAGATTTAAAGGTACGTGCAGACCGGGAAACCGGATCCTGTTTTCCGGAACACTTGGTACCGGATACGGCATTAATACATTTCAATGGAAATTAATGCCGGATCCAGCATTCCGGCAAGTGTTCCGGAATTTTGGCCGGAGAAAATACCGCAGCATGCTGCAGTATTTTCTACGGCCAAATACCGTCAGAGGGACTGAACTGAAGACATCCTGATGCAAACTAAACGGAATGCTTTCCATTCAGGATAAAACTGAAGCGTTTTTTTCCGGAACTCAATACCAGAAAATAACGCTAGTGTGAAAGTACCCTAAACCCTTAATAAATGTGGTGTAAGGCATGTGTGACAGAATTCTGGCTCAGTTACAGTTTGTGGTCGGTTTGGGGGCGTTTTCTACTTTATTGCTGTCTAAATTGAAGACATTGTTAATAAATCTCCCTCAATGTCTGAAATAGATGAGGGCAGCAAGGTCTAAACAAACAGGATGAGTCTTTAAGGTTGTAATTTATATAATTATGGGCTCATGCACATGACGGAACGTCTGGCCCCTAATAGAACAGTCTTATCCTTGTCCATAATGCGGACAAAAATAGGACATGTTCTATATTTTTGTTGATGCCACGGAACTGACATCCGTGTGTTGTCCGCATCTTTTGTGGCCCCATTGAAGTGAATGGGTCTGCATCCAACAAATGAAGATCAGATGCGGACCAAAAAAATACATTCATGTTCATGAGCCCTAAGGCAAGTTTCACGCATGCGTCAAAGAAATCCGGCAGGCTGTTCCGGCAGAGAAGAGCCTGCCAAATCTCTTTGGATCTGGCATAGCCAGATAGTGCTCTATGCCCGTACCCTATTGACTATAATGGAATGCGTCGGGGATCTGGCCACTCCATTGGATAAATGCCGGGATGCGGCCGGAGAAAAACTGTTACAGCTGATATGCCGGGGAGCGGCCGAATCCCCGTCTCATCCCATTATAATCAATGGGCTCCAGGGGGCATGCGCCATTATCTGGCTATGCTGGGTCCAGAGAGCTCCAGCACCCCTTCAACATCATTACTTACATGCATGCAGAGCATAAAGCTATTATTTCCACTGAGGAATAGAAAAGATCATTTTTTTCGTTTGTTTTTACGTTATTCCTGGAAATGCTTCAAGTTCGTCAGTGTGAGCAAATATTTTTCTAGCTCATATGAATTGGAGAGATAAGACATTTATGACGGGGCGATGTGGTTGCGTTACCCAAGTTGTAGAGCAGACATGAGTCAGCTAATTCTAATCCTCACTACCCACTTTCTGACTCCCAATAAGGGATATAAAAAGTGATCAAAAAGAGTTAAGTCCCCCAAAATGCTACGAAAAACGACAGATTGTCCCATTATATACAAGCCCTCACACAGTTCTGAAGATTAAAATATGACGATACAAAAACAAATTACTTTTTTTTTGTGTACTACAAGCTTCCATTTTTCATGTATAGTAGGTATAGTACCACTTTAATCCAGAATGAACGTGTTATTTTTGCCTCATGGTGAACAGCGTACAATTTAATAACTCAAACTGCGAAGTTGCTGTTTTTCCATTCCCTCCAGAAACGGCTAAAGTGTTGTCCCACAAAAATATTCTACATTTTTCAAACCAGCAAATGGATCTGAATACTTTTTGTAATTGCATGTAATTAAAAATATAGTATACCTACTGAGGCATTCACTGAAATCTATCTTTATAGCGCCACCTGCTGTTCGTTCATTTCCTTATTTCTTTATCCACCTTGCTGAAGTGGTCGCACATGCTCAGTTCCATCCTTCAACTGCCACTAGCCCTATCTACTGTTTGAAGCCGTGACAGTTACCTAAGGGAGGGAGCTGAAGCAAAAAGGGCATGCCCCATGAGAGGACACACCCCCTGAGCTGCCAGCTTGAAATAAATCTAGCAGAGCATTAATTGGGAAGATCTCTGGCTCCATGTGAGGTACAGGGCTGGTTCTAGCTTTGTTAAAAAGAGATTATCATGTATTATATGATGTCTGATTTTAATTTTTTTTCTGGGGTGTCACTACAGCTGGGACAGCAGCCAAGCAGTGCAGGAAGAGTATTCATTATTTACATACAGGCCCCTGGCCACGTTTATAAGTTCCTGATGCTCCTAGCATTAATTTAAAGGATTTTCCGAGACTTAAATACTGATTACCTATCCTCTGGACAGCCAACACCTAAGACCTCCACCAATCAGCTGTTTGAGAAGGCATTGGCGCTCCTGTGAGCGCCGTGGCCTCCTCGCAGCTCACCAAGCACAGCGCCGTACATTGTATAGTGGTTGTGCTTGGTAATGCAGCTCAGCCGTATTCACTTCAATAGGGCTGTGCTGCACCTAGGCCATGTGACCAATGAATGTGTCGTCAGTGGTCTGGGCGAAGCTGGAGAAGGCTGGGGTATTACTTTGACCAGCGGCTCAGATCCTGATGACCTAGCTTTAATAAAAGCAAATCAATAAGTTATAAGTACCCCAAAACTGAGCCACTGAAAATATAACTCATTCCCCAAAAAAACAACCCCTTCTACAGTTATGGTGGCTCATAAATAAAGTTTTGTAGCTCTATATAAAATGCAGTGATGGAAAAGCAGAATAAATTGGTTTGTCCTAAAGGCCCAAGATAGGCTGGTCCTGAAGTGGTTAAATTTTAATTATTTGCTGATTAAAAAGATAACACATACGTAAACTAAAGCCACCGACAAATAACAAAGCTGCAGGTTGGCGGCCAGGTGCAGTATTCCCTTGTACTGAATGGTCCAATCCTATGTATATACAGTTGCAAGAAAAAATATGTGACCCCTTTAGAATAATATGGATTTCTGCACAAATTAGTCATAAAATGTGATCTGATCTTCATCTAAGTCACAACAATAGACAATCACAGTCTGCTTAAACTAATAACACACAAAGAATTAAATGTTACCGTGTTTTTATTGAACACACCATGTAAACATTCACAGTGCAGGTGGAAAAAGTATGTGAACCCTTGGATTTAATAACTGGTTGAACCTCCTTTGGCAGCAATAACTTCAACCAAACGTTTCCTGTAGTTGCAGATCAGACGTGCACAACGGTCAGGAGTAATTCTTGACCATTCCTCTTTACAGAACTATTTCAGTTCAGCAATATTCTTGGGATGTCTAGTGTGAATCGCTTTCTTGAGGTCATGCCACAACATCTCAATCGGGTTGAGGTCAGGACTCTGACTGGGCCACTCCAGAAGGCGTATTTTCTTCTGTTTAAGACATTCTGTTGTTGATTTACTTCTATGCTTTGGGTCGTTGTCCTATTGCAACACCCATCTTCTGTTGAGCTTCAGCTGGTGGACAGATGGCCTTAAGTTCTCCTGCAAAATGTCTTGATAAACTTGGGAATTCATTTTTCCTTTGATGATAGCAATCTGTCCAGGCCCTGACGCAGCAAAGCAGCCCCAAACCATGATGCCCCCACCACCATACTTCACAGTTGGGATGCGGTTTTGATGTTGGTGCGCTGTGCCTCTTTTTCTCCACACATAGTGTTGTGTGTTTCTTCCAAACAACTCAACTTTGGTTTCATCTGTCCACAGAATATTTTGCCAGTACTGCTGTGGAACATCCAGGTGCTCTTGGGCAAACTGTAAATGTGCAGCAATGTTTTTTTTGGACAGCAGTGGCTTCCTCTGTGGTATCCTCCCATGAAATCCATTCTTGTTTAGTGTTTTACGTATTGTAGATTCACTAACAGGGATGTTAGCATATGCCAGAGACTTTTGTAAGTCTTTAGCTGACACTCTAGGATTCTTCTTCACCTCATTGAGCAGTCTGCGCTGTGCTCTTGCAGTCATCTTTACAGGACGGCCACTCCTAGGGAGAGTGGCAGCAGTGCTGAACTTTCTCCATTTATAGAAAATTTGTCTTACCATGGACTGATGAACACCAAGGCTTTTGGAGATACTTTTATAACCCTTTCCAGCTTAAAGGGATTCTGTCATGACATTTGAGGCCTATAACCTAAACATATGGCCAGGTCCCTACTAATAACCTGAATCCAAAACTGTCCTTATTAAATGTGCCTGTGGCTCTATTAGCACATAAAACAGGTTTTTATAACCTGTCATTCACCTACCTAAGGTGCCCAAGGGGACGTCGCTTCATACAGGGTGCCCGGCTGCCGCTATCTCCGTCTAGTGCCCAGCGCTGCCTTCCCACTAGAAATCGCTACCCTCCCTTTCTATAGAGTCGCCTTCCTCACCTCAGCGCCGCCTCCCTCACCTCAGCACTGCCTCCGAAATCGTCCGCTCCCTCAGCCAGATCCCGTACGGCTGTGAGAGGATGGCTGCAATAGGGCGGTCAAGGCAGGTTTGAGCGAAGTGCGCCGGCCGGCGCATGCACACTTCGCTCAACGAGGCCGCTGCCAGGAATCCGCACGGGCGCATCAAGTTATACCTAGTGCGCACGCTTGGGATCTGGCTGAGGGAGGCGGCGCTGAGGTGAGGAAGGCGGCTCTATAGAAAGGGAGGGCGGCGATTTCTAGTGGGAAGGCGGCGCTGGGCACCAGACTGAGATGGCTGCAGCCGGGCACCCTGTATGAAGCGAGACAAGAGCAAGCGGGAGGAGGTGGAGAGGCATCGGTATCTTTTGATTCTGCGCACATTTGCAAATTGGTTACAGGCTTTTGCTATATTGGCGAGTGTAGTTGGCGAAAAAGCACCGGAGCATTGCTCCGCGCTTTTTGGTTATATGGACTCAATTGGCGAGGCGTATAGAGTATATGGCGGATTGGCGTGGTTGAGGTATGACTAGCAGTTCCGTCAGTGCAAGGCTGTACGGCCTAGTTTAAGGTGGGACCACAAGGATATTAGTCTGTGGATGCGGCCTATGGCGGCCCCTAAGGGTGGTGCTCAGCCCTTTCGTGGGTCGGTAGGAGGTACTTCAACAGCAGAGTCACCTTCTGGTGGAAGAAAAGGTTGCTGTTGGCAGTTTAACGAAGGGCACTGTAAGTTCCTTTCCGACTGCCGCTTTAAGCACAAATGTTCCGGATGCGGGAGAGCACATAGTTTTAGTCGGTGTTTCAAGAGGGGAAGAGGGAAAGGACAGGAGGCTGCTCAGAAGAAGGCCGACGCTTGTGAGGGTGGAAGAGATGCTTCGATTTGTAAATAGGTATCCTAGGAGGGCAGCAGCGGAGTTGTTGCGGAAGGGATTTGTTGAGGGGTTTCAGGATACCTTGCATGTCAGTTGGGGCTGGGGGTAATGTTCGAAATTTAGTTTCGACGCTTGCTAGGCCGGGAGTCGTACAAGACAAGATTGATAAGGAAGTTCGGGCAGGCAGAGTCACGGGACTTTTTTCGGACGTTCCTCTGCTGGGGTGGTGCTTATAGCCATTGGGGTTGGTACCTAAGAAGGAGCCGAATACGTTTCGGCTCATTCACCATATGTCTTATCTGCCAGGGAGTTCGGTGAATGGCGGCATAGATCAGGAGCTTTGTTCCGTTTCCTACACGTCTTTTGACACGGCGGTCGCGTGGGTTCGGTGTTTGGGGCAGGGAACGTTAGCAAAAACGGATATAGAAGCTGCTTTTCGTTTGCTCCCTATACATCTGGATTGTTTTCACCTGTTGGGTTTTTATGTTTCAAATGCTTTATTGAAAATTATTTTCATCATCATAAAAGCATCTTGGTGTAGCAAAGAACAAATGTAAAAACAAATACATTTTGATCATACATTAAGTATAGACGTAAAAGGAAATAATAATTAAGAAATAATATAAAAAGAACAATAACATTCGTCAAATGGAGGTCCTTTAGCGATCATTAGGTAGAAAATATTAAGTAATATTAGATAGCATTATATAAATGAATGGGCTATGCATTTCTAATTTGAGAAAACATCATGCAGGATAATGCACATTACAGTGATAGACTACGTTGTACATTGGCGGAGTAGGTTGAAGAGACCCAGGGTTCCCATAACTTTTCAAACGCTTCAAAAGCGTCCGCACGAATTGCCGAAAGCTTTTCATAGAGAAGTATCCTATTAACTCTGTCCAAAACTGCTTGGTAGCTTAAGATACTTGTTTTCCACTTAAACGCTATATGAATTCTGGCTGCCATTAAAATGTGTTGTGACAGTTTGAATTTGGCAAAAGTTAGTCCAGGAGGCTTATCCCCCAAGAGGCATAAAGCAGGCGTAATTTGGTAAGGACATCCTAATATTGTAGTAAGCAACTTGCAATTTTAGACCAGAACAGTTGAATGTGAGGACAAGTCCACCAGATATGGTATACTGTACCATTTTCATTACATCCTCTAAAGCATAAGGGTGATACATCTGGATATATACGGTGTAACCGAAATGGCACTAAGTGTGTTCTATGAAGAACCTTCACAGAGGTCTCTGCTAGTGTGGTCTGCCAAGAAGTCCTGGTCAAAGTCTGGGAACGAAGCAACCACTCAGATAGTGGACATTCTTCCTGTGTATCCCTCTCCCACTCCACCATGTACAGAAGACGAACCCCCTCAGGTGTGGGATCCAGCATACCATACAGTCTAGACAATAATCCCTATCTACACAAAGAGAAATTGACAAATCGTTCGAAAGGAGTAAAGTCTAAGGTCTGATTATCAATCTTCAAGGAATGGAGGAATGAGAAAACTTGATTAGCCCTGAATGATTCACCTCTAGGAAGGTCAAATTTATCTCTAAAACCCTTCAGGGCAATCAACTTCCCCCTGACCAGGAATCTGTGCAAAGTTGTACATTTGTTGTCAATCCACCACTTAAAATTGGAGGATTTCAATCCCGGTGGGAAGGCAGGATTGCCTATTAAGTGGAGGAGCGGAGAGAGTTTTGACTGTAATGAAAACTTAAACCTAACTGATCTCCATAACAGCAGGGCCTGGTATGACAGTGGTGAGTCAGAGCAAATTCTTTTTGGAATGGGTAGAGTAGACCAGAGTAAAGCTCTCCATGACCAAGGAGACAAAAGGGACTGTTCCATCGAAACCCATAGGGGATGAGTCTCGGGTTTAGTATGTGTCAAGAAAAGCTGGGCCAATCTAGCCGCTTTGTAATATTTTATAAAATCAGGGACTGATAGACCACCTTGTGTTGTGTGTCGGCACATGGTAGCCCGAGCAATACGGGCCCGTTTATTGCCCCATATAAACTTCATTACCTCCCTTTGTAAGCCTTGGAGGTCTCCACTCGGGACCGGGATTGGTATAGTCCTGAATAAGTAAAGGAGCTTAGGCAAGACAACCATCCTGATTACATGTATTCTACCTATCCAAGATATCGGTAACGTGTTCCAGGCTTTAAGGTCTTCTCTAATAGTTCGGTACAAAGGGATGTAGTTCAACTTATACATCATGTGAGGAAAAATTGGTACTATTGTGCCTAGATATGGAATGTGATTGGGCAAGTAGTGAAATTGGAAGTTTTTTAGAAGGAGAGACTTCAGGGAAGGTGGGGTATTACATAACATAAGCTCGGATTTTTGATGGTTAATTCGTAGTCCAGAGGCCTCTGAAAAGTTTTCTAAAAGTCGTAAGAGGTTTGGCAGTGAGACAAGAGGGTTGGTAAGGGAAAGGAGGAGGTCGTCTGCAAACAAACTCAATTTGTGATCCATGTCACCAACTTTGACCCCCATCACATTCTGGTCATTTCTAATAGAGATGGCCAGAGGTTCCATCGCCAAGGCGAAAAGTGCCGGAGATAGAGGACATCCCTGTCGTGTGCCTCTAAGTATTTGAATAGGGGAAGGATTCAGGGACGGGAGTTTAAGGTATGCAACTGGGGTTGATTAAAGAGCCCTAATAGCCTGTACAAATGGACCTTTAATACCTATAGACTGGAGGACTGAATACAGGTAATCCCAAGTGACTTAGTCAAATGCTTTTTCTATATCAAGGGCCAGGACAGCCAGCGGTGTTTTCCCTTTATTTGCTACTCTGATCAGGTTGAGGGTTTTACGTATGTTATCAGGGGCTTCCCTACCTGGAATAAACCCAACCTGGTCTTTCCCAATAAGATTAGGCAGCAGGCTATTAAGTCGACGTGCAAGTATGGACGTGAGAATTTTTGTGTCCAAGTTCAATAAGGAAATTGGTCTAAAGTTGGAGGGAGATAGGTGGTCTTTTTTGGGTTTTGGAATGACTGTTATGTTAGCTGCCAGAAAGTCAGGGTGCGGGGTATGTGATATGTGAGGTTAGGAGAGGGGCAAATTTTTTATAATAAAGGGCTGACAGTCCATCCGGGCCAGGTGCTTTACCTAATTTCAGGGACTTAATTGATAATTCTACCTCTTCATTCGCTACTGCTTTGCCCAGATCATACACTGCCTCAGGGGAGACCTGTGGTAATCTAATAGAAGTTAGGAAGTTGTTAAGGTTCTGCCCCTGTTTATCACTCGGTTTGGCATACAATTTCTGGTAAAATGTGTGAAAGGTCTGATAAATAATTTCAGGATTGGAAGAAATTTGTCCTGTTTTAGATCTAATCTGAAATACCTGGTTAATGGTCTGCTTAGCTTTAAGTTGACGGGCTAACATTTTATCGGGCTTATTAGCATACTTATAATAGTAAGATTCGGTCCACCGTAGAGCTTTTTCCGTTTGGTCCGTGAGGATCATATTAATTTGGAGTTTGGTGTTCTTAATCTCTCTAATGAGGTATAACGATGGTGTTCTTTGGTGTGCATTTACTAATCTGCTAAGCTTGGATTCAAGGTTTAGTAAAGTTGTTTGTTTTTCTTTTTTTATCTTCAATAATTTTTTATTGAATACTTTGCATAATATAGTAAATACATGCCCAACACGGCATATCACAATGTGAAGCATATCAAAGTACATTTTTCAGAAAGAAAACATACATAAAGTACATAACAAAAAACAAATGAGGTCCCATCAAAGCTCACGTTAATATTGCCCATGCTGAGGTAAATGTTGTAACATTATATATAAATCCCCACCTTTGACCCAAACCCGCCCTCCCCAAACCTACCCCGAACCCTCCAAATGTACCCAAGTCACCAAAGACATTCCGGCAAAGGCTTAGCATAGGGACTGGATAACCAAGGCATCCAGTTATTAAGACATCGTATGCGTACGAAAGAAGAGGAAGCAAACATCAGTTCGCAATGCATGTGATGATTAACGGACTCAACCACTTCCGATGTTGACGGAGTACAAGGTAACTTCCATCTCCGCGCTATTATATTCCGCGCTGCGCTTATCAGATGGGCCATTACCCATCTTATCTTGAAAGGAATGACTTCTAAGCCTATTCCCAGAATGGAAAGAGCAGGGGTCAAATTGATTGTTGAATCTGTGACCTGCCGGACTAAAGCTTCCATCGCGTGCCAGAATTTTCGGGTGTAAGGGCATTCCCACCACATATGTAAGGGAGTACCAACTAACCCACACTTCCTCCAACATAACGGGGAGTAGCCAGGTGAACAGTGGGCTAGTCTATTTGGGGTCAAGTACCATCTGAGTTGTATTTTCCTGGCCTGCTCTATATGATTTAGACATTTAGTACACCTGAAGGACCATGACATTGCCTCCCTCCACTGGCTCATGGAAAACACGGCACCCAGCTCTTGTTCCCATCTTAACATAAAAGATTGTTTCCCACTATCTTGGTCTAATAATAAGTTTAAGTATATACCAGAAATATTTTCACTCTAAATTGCAGGGGTGATGCGACATAGGGCTGCAAAGGACTCTTACAAGAGTGAGGTTGAGTTAATGGGGAGTTATTTAACAAGTGACGTATCTGTAGAAACTGGTAAAAAAGGGCGTTAGGGATGGAGTAGGTGTCATGCAGTGACTGGAAATCTTTTAGGCCAGAGGTTGTATAAAGACCCCCCAGCTTATCCAATCCTTTATCCACCCACGATTTTAGGTTCATATCAGAAATATGGTATTCAAGTGCTATGAGAGGAATGCTGTCTTTTGGCACCGTAAACCACTTCTTTACATTTCTCAAATACGACCATATGAAAAGAGACGCTTGCATTGTAGGGAGAGGAACCTCATAGCAAAGTCTCCCCAGTTCATGAGCTGCTAGGATAGCTGGGAGTGAATGCTTTTTAACAAACGCCCTTTCTATCTCAAGCCACTTGTGGGGAGCGGATGGAGACCACCACTCCAGCGCCTGCTCCGCCAAGGAGGCCAAAATAATACTTATACAAATCTGGTACCCCAAGTCCCCCAGCTCTAATCGAAGGATACAAAGAGGCCTTCGGGATTCTAGGGTGCTTATTCTGCCAAATAAACGCCAAGAGGTCTTTTTGGAGCATGATTATCAATTTTTTAGGAACTAGCAGTGGGAGACATCTAAAACAGTAAAGTGCTTTTGGTAGGGATAACATTTTTGCAGCATTGATTCTCGCCACCCAGGATAACTGGACCTGCGCCATACGGGAATAATCACCTTGTAGGTCCTTTCTTAGGCAATTAAAATTAATGGAAACTGTCTCAGCCGAGCTTCGTGCTAACTCTATCCCTAAATATGGAATGGACTGATCTGACCATTGAAAGGGGTATATTTGCTTTAACCTATCCATTGTGGTTACAGGTAAGTGGAAATCTAAAACCTTGGTTTTGCTCTCATTTAGTTTATAATAAGAACTATTTGAAAATTGCTGCAGTATTTGATGTAGCGCTATTAAAGAGCTTTCAGGGTTCGATATTGTTAATATAACGTCATCAGCATATAATCCAATCACGTGAGAAACATCTCCCGCTTTAATTCCCTGTATGCTGTGACATGCCCGAATCGTAGCAGCCAGAGGTTCCATTACCAACGCAAAAATCAACGGTGACAATGGACACCCCTGCCTGGTCCCATTGGTTATCTTAAAAGGTCTAGACATATAACCCGAGGCGAGAACAGTGGCCGAGGGGGTCGTATATAGCCCCATTACACCAGCCCTAATATTACCATGGAAACCAAAGGTCTGAAGCACCCGGTCCAGGTACCCCCAATGCACCCTATCAAATGCTTTTTCAGCATCTAGGGAAATAAATATTGTGGGGACCTGGACTTTTCTGCAATCTGGATGAGGTCAAGCATGCGTCTAGTGCCGTCCCTACACTGCCTTCCAGGCACAAACACAACCTGATCTGGGTCTACTAGCTCTTTCAAAAACTGATTAATCCTAGTGGCCAATATTTTTGCGTACAATTTTAGATCCGCATTAAGCAGGGATATGGGGCGGAAATTGGCAGGCGCATCTGGGGTCTTGCCCGGCTTCGGGATGGTTACTACCATGGCCGAAAGCATCTCCGTTGGAATAAACCCTGTTTGGAAAAATGTATTATATATCGAGCACAGATTGGGGAGGAGCTGGGGCAGAAACTCTTTGTAATATGCCACAATAAAGCCGTCCGGCCCTGGCGCTTTCCCCGTGGGGGTAGTTTTTAGAGCTGCTCGTACCTCTGCTTCCGCAATTGGCAAGTTGAGAGTAGTTAATTGGGCATCTGACAGCGTGGGAAGTTTCAGGTGCTCTAGAAAATCTGCAATGGACGTTTCTGTTGTTTGAGGGGTTGCAACATCTTCCTTCAGATTATAAAGATTCGCATAATATGAAGCTATGGCATTAGTGATTTCTTGCGGATGCGTGAGAACAGACCCATTATAATGCATTTTCTCTATTCTGGAGTTAGCCGCCCTTTTCTTAAGTCTGTTAGCTAACAAGGAGCCTGCCCTATCCCCCATATGATAGTGAGACATCTTAAATCTGCTAATTACTCGTTCATGTTCATATAAAAGATGCGACCTCAACTTAGAACGGACATTCTGCAATTCCAAAAGGTGAGCTGAAGAGGGATTATCCCTGTATCGTTGGTGTGCTAACTCCAGCTCTGATAACGCCTCATTAAGCTGCCGATCTCTAGCTTTTTTCAAACGAGAGGCTGCCTGCAAGAATATACCTCTCATATAGGCCTTGTGAGCCAACCACAGGGTAGATGACGAAATATCAGGGGTGCTATTCAGAAGGAAGAACTCCTTCAGACTAGCGCAAAATTCTTCCAGTCTCTTAGAACTTTTGAGCAAGTACTGGTTTAGTCTCCAATTCGGGGGTGATTAAGAGGGTAAGCCCATATTGAGTTCCATCACTATAGGGGCATGATCCGACCAAGTGGCTAGCAGAATATCCGTTCTAAGTACCCCTTGCAAAATATCCCTAGAGACCAGGAAGTAATCGATCAGGGACTGTGTGTGATGTGCGGAAGAAATATGTGTATAATCTCTCTCTCTCCCCCATGCTGGTACCGCCAGATGTCATGCAAGGAAGTGTTTTTTAGAGCTTCTTTTAGGCCCTTCCGGCGGGGCTCAGCATGGGTGAGACAATCCATCCCCACATCAATTGGGACTTTAAAATCCCCACCCATTATGATAGCACCCTTCGCCACCTTTAAGATTTTCTTGTGCAGTCTGTTGAAAAAGGAGATCTGCCTAACATTTGGTGCATAAACCGAAACTATCGTGCACAATTTACCTTCAAGTGAACATATCAGGATAACATATCTACCTTCCTTGTCTGTGATGCATTGATGTAATGTGAAAGCAACAGAGCCCCTTATACATATGAGGGTGCCAGCCTTACGCCTTTGGGCAGCAGGGGAGTGAAAAATATGCGGATACAATCGATGAGTGCATCTGTGCTGGTCTGCTCCCACCAAATGCGTCTCCTGAATGAAAGCCACATCGCATTTGCTGCGGAGCAGATCCCGCCACATCTGAGAGCGACGAAATGGGGAGTTCAGACCACGAACATTATTAGAATAAAATTTCAGCCCCACCATAAGAAGATGCATAACGTACTAGGTGTGAACATAAGGGGCATTATTGAGGCTGAGGTAGAGATCAAAATATGTGGGCCACATATCAGAGCACGAGCAAATTAGGACAACAAAAAACAACATAACATTAGCAAAAATAAAAACGAAAAGGAAAAGGTGATTAGACATCCTAAAACTGCAATGAGCAGGATTCTAGAGTCTAAAAAGGGGGGTCTGCTTAGAGGGTGACCACCACCCTAGCACCAGAAGAGCAGACCTAGTGGGGGGGAAGAAAGAGATAAGTTCTTACGTATCTCCCATCCCGCACATCCAGAAGAATAAAGTAGGTGAGGGAGTCCTGGAAATCATGTTTGTTCCCATTCTGGCGCAATTCTCGCCGACTTGTTTCCATGGCCTTCTACAGGATTGGCATTATCTCCGATTGAAAGCAGGCCCATCTTATGTAGAAGGACAGAGGCATCTTGTGGGGTGTTGCAAGCGGTCATCTGCCCCTTCACCGAGATCAGTAGCTTTATAGGGAAGCCCCAGCGATAACGGATATTCTTGTCACGGAGGGTACGTGTAAATTGCGCAAATTCCTTCCTCTTTGCTAGTGTGGCTGCGGACAGGTCTGCGAATACTTTAATGTCCTTAAAGGTTTCAGTTGGTGTCGGATTTTGCCGCAGGTTTCGAAGAAAGTGATCTTTGGCATGGTAAAAGTGAATTCGCGCTATGACGTCACGCGTGAGAGAAGGATCTAGTCCCTTTGGCTTAGGGATACGATGAATCCTGTCAATCAGTAAGTCTCGCTCAGATAACTCAGGCACGGCTTCTTTAAGCAGAGTTTGCAAGTAAAACTCCAGCTCTGCTGGGCCTACCGTCTCCGGAATTCCTCTAATGCGCACATTGTTACGCCTATGGCGATCTTCCAGATCCTGGATCTTTTCTTTTATGGCCGCCACATCCTCCTCCAGCGCTTCATGCGCATCGATCAGAGAGTTGTGTGACGCAGCATATTCAGCCATTTTGCTTTCCACGTGGGTGACTCGATCTCCTACTCCCTGTATATCGCGCTGCAGATCTTTGATCATGCTGGAGATGTCCGCTTTGAGCGAGGATCTTAGGGAGTCCAGCAGTGTGCTCAGTATCTCCTCTGTAATCGGGAGAGCCCCAGCTTCAGCAGAAAGGAGAAGCGGTGGGCCTCCACATGCTGCAGGGGAGGGAGCAGGAGTCGCAGAGAGCCGGGGAGAAGAAGCGGGAGATCCCTCAGCTCCGGCGCTTGACGGTGGCGTTCTGGGGAAGAACTCTGTCATTTTCTTCGGCGCCTGTCTCTTTCTAATCTTGCCCATTCTTGGAACCAGGTAAGTAACCGTAGTGTGTGTCAGGGCCCCTCAAGAGTAATATTTGAGCCGCTATGGATATGCGGGAAGCGGAGCTACAGTCTCAAGCAGCCGCCGCCATCAACGCGCAGGCCACGCCCCTTGTTTTTCTTTTTTTAAACGTGAGCCCTCCTTGATAATTTGACCCCTCATATAGGCCTTGTGAGCAAGCCAAACTATTGTAGGGTCTACATCTTGGTCAGAGTTGTCTAAAAAGAACTGCTTTAACTCATCCCGAATCCGATCACGTATAGCAGGCCTGGTCAGTAGTGACTCATTAAGCCTCCATGTATACAACCTACTAGTTGGGGTAGACGGGGTGAGATCCGCAACAACCATGTCATGGTCTGACCAAGACATCACTTGGTGTCGACAGTACGCTAGGTGCGGCAGAAGGGATGAAGAAATTAAAATCAGGTCAATGCTCGTATAGAGATGATGGGCGGGAGAGTAGTATGTATATCCTCTCTGGACACCATTATACTCCCTCCAGGAGTCCGCCAAGGAGAGGGACCTCATAACATTCATAATCTGGAACCCCAAGGCAGCTGAGCGTGGAGTGTTAAGCTGGAAAGAGCGATCAATCAAAGGGTTCATCACAAAATTGAAGTCCCCTGCCCATATAATCTCGTCATACCGTAATGCCTCTATTAGATGAAACATATGGGTGAAAAAGGTAATCGGATCCTCAGTTGGAGCATATGTGTTAACTACGCACATAACTTTCCCTTTATATTCTCCCAATAGGATAACATAGCGACCTTCCTGATCTATAATGTGATCATTAATCTGGATCGGAAATGAGTTCCGTATCAAGGTAATTACTCCCCTACTTTTAGTACGGAAGGTAGAGGAAAAAAATCTAGAGTATCGGGGGTGAAAATATTTAGGATGAGAAGAAGGAGTGAAGTGTGACTCCTGTATACAAATGATATCTGGGTTGTGTCTATGATAAGTTGTAAATGCCGTTTTGCGTTTACCTGGGGAATTCAGGCCCCGTACATTATGTGATAATAACTTACACATTATCCCAGCAATATATAGTGTAGCTTAGCATGACTAATCGCCTAATTCTTAAAAAGCAGCTAGTTATGGCAGTTAGGATCTCCATATGGACATTAAAACTAGAAAACATAATCAAAAACAACATAAACAATGCTGTTGAACAGCAAGAATGGCAAGGCCTAATGTGGCCTGCAATAACAAGTGTACCTACTGCAGATATCAGGGGAGCAATATCAATCCCTGAATCTACACGATAAGGCCCAAAGAAGGAGGACAACAAGAACGTCCGAATCGCTGGAACCCTGGCGAATGTCCTGAGTCATGTCCCTGCAGGCATCCATGGGTAATGGGACCCAATATCAGGATGTACGGAGACTAGAATAAGCAGTCACTCCTTGGAAACAAAAAAACATCGGTGATTTAGCGTTGGTGGGTACCTGAGTCCAGACTCTGGCCGGGCGCTGAGGCCTTGGAGGCACCACTGATTTATCCAGATGATCCACCTCCAATCCGGCTTGACGCAGCTTCTCGATCTCCTCATCAGGGGTATGTATCGTGTAAGAGCGAGAATTAAGCTGAAAGGATAGGGCGAAAGGGAACCCCCATCTATAGCGCACTTGAGCTTGCTGTAGCGCCTGCGTGACCGGTTTCATCTCTCTACGCTTACGAAGCGTTGTGGGAGCTAGGTCGGCATAGATGTGCACTGTTGGCGGGAGATCTGGTAAGGCCGCCATATTTCGTGCCGCATTCAGGATCATATCTCTTATCTCCGGATAGTGTAACTTCAAGACCACATCCCTAGGAGTGTTCGGGGGTGCGCGGCTTCCCCAGGGCCCTATGTATCCTATCCATTCGTAGCTGACTCGGCTGGGCCTGGGGGAGTAAGGCTATGAACAATGCACCTACCGTGCTTGATAAGTCCTGAAAGAATTCAGGTAAGCCCCTTATACGTAAGTTCCCTCTCCTTGACCTGTTCTCCAGATCTTCAATCTTTGTCTCAAGGGCTTGTAGCTGGAGTGAGTGCGCATCAATATCCTCTCTGTCAGCGTCCACGGCATCAGCTAGCTCGTCCGTTCTGGACTCCAGGTCAGAGACTCTGTTTCCCAGCTCATTAATCTGGCGGGAGAATTCTGCAACCGCCTGGGCCAGTTCGGTTTTAAAGAGAGCTGCGATGTTAGCATAAAGTTCTGCCTGACCTGCTTGTGAGGAACCTGCGTCCACGTGAGGTTCGTTCTCGATTGAAGAGGCCGGGCTCGCAGGAGAAGCCGCATTGTCGGCCATGATGGAATGTCTCGTGGTCCGGAAGATCTCCGGTATGGTCTGCGATGTAACAGGCGTTCCCGGGATTTTCGATCCTCTCTTGCCTCGGGTATTCTTCTGTGACCTCTGCATGGTTTCTCAGGGCTTGTGGAGCCAAATGAATGGCGCTAATATAGGGTAAATTCCAGCGGTCGGAGACATGTCTGCTCCGTAAGCCTCGCGCATGCGCCCCCTGTTGGGTTTTTAATGGGGAGGGCAAGTTTATGTTGTTTGTTGTTTACCTATGGATTGCGCAATTTCCTGTTCGTTATTTGAAACTTTTAGTTATTTTCTGAAATGGGTGGTCAGACAGGAGTCAGGTAGGGAATCTGTGCTTCACTACTTACATGATTTTTTGTTTTTGGGGCCAGCTGGCAATCATACCTGTTCTATTCTGCTACACACGATGGAACGGGTAGCAGCGATGTTTGGGGTCCCGTTGGCGCTGGAGAAGACCGAAGGCCCGACGACTTCTGTGAAATTCTTGGGCGTTGTCATTGATACGATGAGGATGGAATGTCGTTTGCCTGAGGAGAAATTGAGTGACCTGGTAGCGGAGGTTGTGGGTTTGCGGAGGGTTAAGAAGGCACAGTTGTGTAAGATCCAGTCTGTATTGGGTAAGCTGAACTTCGCATGTAGGATTTTGCCTATGGGGCTGTTTTTTTTGTCGGAATAAGCGAGTGCGATTTTGCTGTGACAACATGGGGGTTGTTCAAGCTATTAACTCGCAATCAGCCAGTTCACCGCCGGTGATTCGCTTGCTGCGGCATTTGGTTTTGCAAGGTTTGTTTTTGAATGCGTTCTTTGTGGCTGTCCATTTGCCGGGTGTGGAGAATTCAGTAGCTGGAGCTCTCTCTCGTTTTCAGTGGGATTTCTTTCGCCGATTGGTGCCGGAGGCGGTCGAGCGGGGGCGTCCTTGTTCTCAGTGGCTCTGGAGCGTGGCCTTGGGGTCTCCGCATCGTTGATTAGGCAATCCGTGAGTACGGGTACGTGGCCAGCTTACGCATCTGTGTGGTCTTTATGGGAGCGATTGATAGAGCAGGTTGGGGGTGGCATTACAGAAGATGACTACTGAATGTTACTGATTTATTGGGTGGGTTTGGCATTTAGTGAGGGTTTGTCTTATTCGGTAGTGGCTAAGAAGGTTTCAGCGGTTGCGTTTTGACTATGCATGCAGGGTTTTATGGATGTATCAAAATGCTTCCTGGTGCGACAAGCGTTAAAGGGTTACCGGCGGAGGGATAGGGATAGGCGTCACCCCCGGTATCTTACGAATTGTGGCAACGTTTATGGAGTCAGGTGGCTTGATATGTGTGTCAGGTTATGAAGTGTGCTTGTTTCGGGCTGCGTTTTTCGTTGCCATTTTTTGGCGTGTTTAGAGTGTCTGAGTTGGTTTCGCGGTGTAAATTTAGGTTAGGTGGTTTGCAGCTCGGTAACATGGTGCGGTGTAAAGATGGGTTACGGTGTTTTTTGCGGCAATCAAAAACAGACCTGGAGGGTAAGCGGAAGCACTTTGTATTGAGGTCGATGGGGGGATCAGTTGTTTGTCCTGTTCGATGTGTTGATGATTTCTTGGCTGTGCGGCCAGATATCTCTTGGCCTTTGTTGATACATCAGAATGGGACAGCCTTGTCTCGCTTTCAGTTTGTTGCGATATTTCGGAAATGCTTGGCAGCCGAGGTATTGGCGGCGAATAAATTTGCATCTCTTTTATTCAGGATTGGGGCGGCCACGGAAGCATCCAGGTGGGGCCTGGGGGAGGATGTGATTCAGCGGATAGGCAGATGGAAGTCTGCAAGCTTTCGTTCATACATTCGCCCACATTTGTTGTTTAATAGCGAGAAGTTGGAGAGCGGCTGTTAGTAGTTGGTGGTATTTGTGGGAGCTCAAGGTATTGGTTAGGGTGTTGTATCGCTGACTTGCTTTTCTGTTTTATTTCTTTCAGGGCCTGCACCGTGTTTAGCCTGGATTTTTGGTCACTCTTACGTGTATTGGGGGGCCCAGAGAGCGGATGTGCACAGGAACGGTAGGCAGTTGGGTTTTGATGTGGGAGAGTTGCAGGTGCGTTGGATCGGTTTATGAGGTTTGTTGTGGGGACGAGTGCTCCCGGAATTTTGTTTTTACGCATCGTTGGATCGTCCCCCGGATATAGTGGTTTTACATGTAGGTGGAAATGATTTGGCCGTCCGCCGTTCCAGGGATGTTATTAGGGACATCAAGCTGGATGTGTTGAGATTGTTGGCAGATTTTCCAAGTTTGTTAGTAGTATGGTCGGACATTGTTGGGCAGCGAGCATGGAGGATGGCGAGGTCGGTTGATAAGTTGAACAGGGCACGGGCAAAAGTTAACAAGGAAGTGGGCCGTTTTGTGAGGTGTCAGGGTGGTTTTGTGGTGCGTCATAAGGATTTGGAGGGGGCGTCCCCTATGTTTTTACGGCAGGATGGGGTTCATTTGAATGAGATTGGGATTGATATGTGGACCTTGGGCTTGCAGGAGGGTTTGGAAATGGCGTTCAAGATTTGGAGGGACGAATGTATGTGAGGTATCCCCTATGTTTGTCTGGTGGCAGGTAGAAGAAGGATCCTGGGAGGCAAAACTTGGATGCATGGCTCCATCTCCTGCGGCGTGCATCTAGGATGTTGTGGTGAATGGAAAGCTGGGGGATCCTGTTTGGGCTAATAGCCTGACAGGGGTTTAATTTCCAGGAGTTGGTGCCCTTGGGTCGGTGAGTGCGGCCGAGGGTAAAGTTGGATTAAACCTGGATCGTAAGAGGAGGTTCGCGAGGGGCAAACATGGTTCACTTGGATAGCCTTCTAGGATCCCTTCACATTTTAAAAAGTTACATGTTGGATTCATGTTTTGATTAATATTGTTAATAAACTTAAGCTACGGCCTTTTTACACCAAGTCACATGGTCGAGTTTTATTTGTTAAAAGGGGTTGAGGGATACAGAGAGCCAGAAGATCTTCCATCCCAGGAAGTCACATATGGTTTAGATAGGATTGCCATTGTGTTTGCTATTATGCATTTTTGAAAAACATTTCCTATTCTCAATTAATGGGAGAATTCTCAGAAGAAAAAAAAAAGCTTAATCACATGCACAGCTCTGTCCTTGAAAATTGGTTGCCTATATATTTGTTATGTTTAAAGGGGCTGTGCAGGAAGTACATATTGATGACCTATCCTTCAGCTGATTCGGCCAGGAGTTGGACCCCCCACTGATCAGATATTGATGACCTATCCTGAGGTTAGGTCATTAGTATATACTGGTCGCACAACCTCTTTTAAAGGGCTATGTAGACCTTCAGGGGTCAATTTTTTTTATGATAGCATTTTGCCCACTTTGGGCTAAAAATCTTTTTTTAAATTGGTCTTTATTAAAAATATTCAGCCGTTCTGTCACAAAGGGTTAATAGTTTGTCCAGCTGTGTGAATTGTGCTTTCACTAAAAGGTCATAAACACTTATTTAAGCCATATTCTTATTGGTAAGATCAGAACTGAGCTATAATGAGTGTTTATAAGGTCAGAGATAAGTAGACGTCAACTGAACTGCTTGATGGAACAGAGTGATGATACAGATCCTGCTACCAAAGAATCTCAAGGCTGTGCAGAGAAAGGGGCTCAAAATGTTCAATAAAGACGAACTGAAAAAAAGTTTTTTTAGCTCAAAATGAGTAAGTGCAATAATAATTTAAAAAAAACAATTGCCTCCAAAGGTGTACATAGCCTTGCTAAAAAACAAACAAACAAAAAAAATAACTTCTTTTCAATTAGCCTTTTATTACAAATGTTGAGCCATTCTGCCACAAAGGGTTAACTGTTTTTCTAGCTGTGTGACTAGTACTTTCACTTTGTGCTGGTTTTAAGCCACATTCTTATCAGTAAGATAAGAACTGAGCTATAATGAGTGTTTATAATGTCAGAGAGCAGAGATAAGGAGCCCGTCAGCTCCTGGTCTGATGGAAAAGACAAAAAATCCAAAGGGTGCTACTAGAGCATCTCAGCTCTGTACAGAAAAAAGGACGCTATATTTTTAATAAAAAACAATTTAAAAATATATATTTCTAGCTCAAAATTAGTACAATGCAATAATAAAAACAATTGCCACCAAAGGTGTACTTTGCCTTTAAAGTGAATGTAAACCATTTTATTTTTAATTACTCTCAGTAAGTCCAACCTTCTGTGTGTATCAGTTTCTTAAAAGGATTTTCCAGTTACAAGTTATCCCCATCCTATAGATCTTTGTGTCCAACTGCCAGGACCTCCACCAATCCCAAGAAAAGGTGTTCTGTCTCCCTTAGGCCTCTCGCACACGGCCGTTGTGGTTCTGTTCCGTGCATTGGGGACCGTAATTTGCGGTCCCCAATGCACGGGGAACGTCCATGCGGTGGCCGGGACGGATCCAGACCCAATCAACTTGAATAGGTCAATGATTTGTCCGTTCCGCAAAAAGATAGTACAACTCCATGGTGCTTCCTTGGGGTTCCGTTCCGTGCTTCCGTTACGCACCGCATCTCTGGATTTTCAGACCCATTCAAGTGAATGGGTCCGGATCCGAGATGCTGAATGCACACGGTCAGTGCCCCGTGTATTGCGGAACCGCCGTATGTGGCCCGCGCAATGGCCAGGGGAGCACAACGGCCGTGTGCAAGAGGCCTTATTTGACTAGAGCGGCGGCTGAACATGCACACTGGTGCTTCATCCAAGCTCGGTGGGACTGCTGAAGATAGCCAAGCGCTGTAATCGGCTTTGGAATGACCGAGTTCCCATGTGGCTGATACATGCAAAATATGTACTGGGACCGATTTTGTTTAATATCTTCATAAGTGATATTGCAAAAGGCCTCGCTGGTAAGGTTTGTCTTTTTGCTGATGACACAAAGATATGTAACAGGGTTGATGTTCCTGGAGGGAAACGCCAAATGGAAAAGGATTTAGAAAAACTAGAAGAATGGTCAGAACTCTGGAAACTGAAATTTAATGTGGATAAGTGCAAGATAATGCACCTGGGGCGTAAAAACCCAAGGGCAGAATATAGAATATTTGACACAGTCCTGACCTCAGTATCTGAGGAAAGGGATTTAGGAGTAATTATTTCAGAAGACTTAAAGGTGGGAAGACAATGTAATAGAGCAGCACGAAATGCCAGCAGAATGCTTGGATGTATAGGGAGAGGTATAAGCAGTAGAAAGAGTGAAGTGCTTATGCCGCTGTACAGAACACTGGTGAGACCTCACTTGGAGTATTGTGCGCAGTACTGGAGGCCATATCTCCAGAAGGATATAGATACTCTAGAGAGAGTTCAGAGAAGAGCTACTAAACTAGTACATGGATTGCAGGATAAAACTTACCAGGAAAGGTTAAAGGACCTTAATATGTATAGCTTGGAAGAAAGAAGAGACAGAGGGGATATGATAGAAACTTTTAAATACATAAAGGGAATCAACTCGGTAAAGGAAGAGAGCATATTTAAAAGAAGAAAAACTACCACAAGAGGACACAGTTTTAAATTAGAGGGGCAAAGGTTTAAAAGTAATATAAGGAAGTATTACTTTACTGAGAGAGTAGTGGATGCATGTAATAGTCTTCCTGCAGAAGTGGTAGCTGCAAATACAGTGAAGGGGTTTAAGCATGCATGGGATAGGCATAAGGCCATCCTTCATATAAGATAGGGCCGGGGGCTATCCATAGTATTCAGTATATTGGGCAGACTAGATGGGCCAAATGGTTCTTATCTGCCGACACATTCTATGTTTCTATATCTCCATAATACTGTGCCATACGGAGGCCCCGTACAGTAGTGCAATGCCTACAGCAGTACAAGCCATGTGAACGCCTGGTGTTGCTACACATATCCTGTGCACAAAGCTCTGCAGATATTGTAGTATTGCAAATTTTTGCTTTGTAATTTAAGCATATGGTAGTCATGAAATTCTTCCAAACATGGCAGTGTTTTAAAATGGGAACCCACATCTTTTGCTTGTTTTGAGGAACATAGAAGTATCTTAGATCCATGGATATGACCGTGAACTGTGGACGGCCTGAATGACTGTTTTTTTTTTTTTCTTTCCAGCCATTATAGTGTACAGATTACCATGGACCTGGAAATGTAGCAAGCTGCTGATGAAATGCATCCACGCTGGCCTGCACCTTACAGCATCCGTTCTCGTGGTGGTGGCTCTGGTGGCTGTATGGGATTTCCACAATGCCAGAAACATTCCTAACATGTACAGTCTGCACAGCTGGGTTGGGCTCACTGTGGTCATACTTTTCTTCTTGCAGGTGAGATGGGTAAATGTAACGTAAAGTAAGAAATAACATTCTTTTTAGGTGATCCCTCTCTTTGCATCTACATTTTGCAGGTAGTTATCATAGGCTTAATTCTACACAATTTCTCTTGGTGTGGCAATCTGCTTCTTCAATACGGAGCACCAATAATTTTGAGTGAATACTATATTGTGTAATTTTTATGTCCACAATTTATGCTGATTCATTTGTTCATATATCTCGATAGAGTTGAAGTCATCTGCTTGTAGTCATAGATTTAAAAGATACCATCCTGAGTGAATGCAGCCATCACTAGAGGGAACTTAAAGGGGTTGTCTCACTTCAGTAAATGCATTTATCATGTAGACACAGTTAATACAAGGCATTTACTAATGTATTGTGATTGTCCATATTGCCTCCTTTGCTGGCTGGATTCATTTTTCCATCACATTAGATACTAGCAGTGGTCGTGCTTGCACAGTATGGGACAAAGCACTGGCCTCTTTGGTGGCCGGGACCATGGAAGCACGCATAGGTCGCACTTTAAACTCTATGTGATTAGAGTGAATGCCGGGTCTGGGCTTTAATACAGTAGTTTACAACATGGACACCGGATATCTGCCTGTTTGCTAGATGCATACCTTCTTGAATCCAATGAAAAAGTCAACTAAAAAATGCCATGTTTATTGCTAATTATAAACCAAAAATTATATGATATTTTGTAATGAAAGCATCATGACCACAAATGAACCAGATCTGTGCAAAATGTAAATCACATCACCAAAGGGCAAGTAATCCAATATTACAAGAGGTTGACTGACTAAATATTACTTGGTGGTACAAGAATTGGGGTTTCAACTCATTCTGATATAATCTTAATCCTTAAATGGTCATAAACTTTTCACACAACATTGCATAAATCAATAGTACATGGAACCACAAGAAACTTTGTAATATATGTTTTCAATGAGAAATGTTTGGTTCTCATATCATGAGCTGCCCCTCCACCTTGCTAATTGCTTTTCACTTTGAAAAATGTCTTACACCTGGCTAGATCGGATCAGCTCCATAGGAGGATCATATTACACATGTCAATACAAATCTATGTAGAGGGGCGAGGGAAGGAGTAAACAGGAGCTGAGGAGACACACACACACAGACAAGCAGACTGCACATCTAGAAAAGAAGCTTATATACGGACAAGTGTTTTATTCACAACCATACTGGTCCTCCATGATCCTGGGGCTGCTTCTGAGTGAGTAAGAGAAGGTTAGGAAGCAGATTCTCCTCTACTTTCTATGTGCTGTGGATGGAAGCTAGTCTCCACCCACCATGTCTGAGAGACCTTCAAACTAGATCTTCAGAATGTACAGAGGAAAACTGCTACAAAATACCAGATACAAGTGATATAGTGGCCAGAAAGTGTTATTCCTCCAGTACACACACTGTACTATTGATTATTGCAAGGTTTGTTGAAAGGTTAGGTACGCTTAAATGTACATCTGGCTTTTCAAAGCCCTAAATTATCCTTATTTTGTTCTGATATGGACACATGTGTCTTAAAAAAACAACAACTTTTGGATACAAACAATGTCCCAAAGTCCTCATTGAACTCTTTATTTTATTTTCCAGCTTGTTGTCAGTATTGTTGTCTATCTCCTTCCGTTCACCCCCGTTTCCATCCGAGCAGCTCTCATGCCTATCCATGTCTATTCTGGTCTTCTTCTGTTTGGAGGTGTGATTGCAACAGCACTTATGGGAATCACAGAAAAACTAATATTTTCATTGTAAGTATCATCACAGCAAAAAAAAAATGACTCCACTGATTATATATTTGAATCTATCTATGATACGTTGCATGTATCCATAGGTTCCCCCATTCAACCAAAGGAGGGAGGTATACATTAAGAAACCCTCTTGACGTATACGTCCGATAGATACTGAAAAAGACAAAGTGTACTGGCCTGGCCCACTTAACAGATGAATGAAGCAAGTAGCAGTGTGCATTTGGCTGGTTTAGTCCTGAAACGCGTAACCCAATTCAGACAATACACTGTGACTTCTTCATTTAACTCTTAAGTCACCATCTTCTTCAAAGTTTTAGGAACAACACCAGATATTATTGCATTCTCCATGGCCTTCACTTCGTTCCAGTAGATTTTTTTTTTTCATGCTTCTAAAACAGTCTTTCAGAAATTCAGAAATCGGGTTTTTAAAATATCACCTTGGCTCCTTCAGGGCATGTTGGAGAGTATAAGAAGGTTCTATGTGTTAGATTTTCACTCCATCTTATTTTTGTTCTGAGGAACAATTTTCCTTTAAGGTTTTTCAGGAGTTGAATATTGATGACCTATTCTCAGGAGAGGTCATTAATATCTGATCGGTGGGGATCCAACTCTCGGCACCCTTGCGGATTAACTGTTTGAAGAGGCTACAGCGATCCTGTGAGTGCTGCGGCCTCTTCCTAGGCCATTGACATCACTTACATCGGTCACATGGACTATGTGCAGCATAATCCCATTCAAGTGCATGGACCTGGGCTGCAATACACAGATGCTATACAGTGTACGGCACTATTTTTGTAATGCTCCATTCTTAATTTTGGTGCATCTCAGGAGGCTTGTGTGCTAAAAACTAAATCTGTGCCATCTAGGAGCTGGTGTTGATTTCAGCTGTAATTTACAACAGTTTTCTGGCATAAAGAATGTTAATTATGTCAGACAGTGCAGTATGTCTCCTCCCTGTGCACTTTTAGAAAAAATGGCGGACGCGGTGTAAACAGGCAGAAAGCCGCCAATCTTTACTAAATACTTGCATTGACCATGAAACCACAATCCTGGATGATTTTTTTTTTCTCATTGTGCCATTCCTGTATTATTCCTCTTTGAAATGTATGAATAAATTGAAACTAGATATTACCATTGCCAAAGCAGTTTGTCCCTGTATAGTCTGATGACTGAGCAGTATCAGAATATGTAGGGACACTCTCCCAGCTGGTAACACCCAGATGTTAGTTTATTCATACATTTCAGGTTCGGGGCCACTTGTGAGAGCCTACAAGCGGAACCCCGAACGCAAGTGTGAAAGTAGCCTAACAGAGGAGAATCACTGAGTTATAAGAAAAAAAAAAAATGAATTGTTACATTATGGAGAATACAATTACAGACATGTCAGGAGTGGTTAGGTCCTCATTAACTAATCAAATCTACTGTTCTCTCTTTTATTTTTTATTTTTAAAGGAAAAACCCACCCTACAGTAGCTTTCCACCACATGGAATCTTTGTGAACATTTTGGGGCTTCTAATTGTTGTTTTTGGTGGACTCATTTTATGGATAACCACACGACCAGGGTGGAAGAGGCCACCGGAGCACGTTGAGAAAGACCAACATCCATTTGGTAGTTCTGCCGATGAGGCTACAACTGACTACAGCAAAGAAAAGTCAGACGTGGAATTAAACAGTGAAGCCAGAAAAAGGAATCTGAAATTAGATGAGGCTGGGCAGAGGTCCACCATGTGAGGATATTCCAAAGGAAATATGTAACGCTTTTGTTGGAAGAGCTTCAGCTGGATCCCATAAGAAATAAAATTTTTACAGAGGGGAAATCAATCAAAATTTAAGTTATGACATACCATAGAGATGTGTCAGTGGAGCACATCATGGGGTAAGCTTTCACCTCTGTCGATTTCCAAAAGTAGAGAGCACCTAGACCCCCGCATGGAACATTACTGAAAAGCAAACTAAAGTTGATATTAAATTCCTTTAAAAGATCATGACGCATATGCTCAAAATCTCCACAGGACCCCATCTACCTGGTGCCAAAAGGGTGGCATATAACGGGCTGGCATACTTTTTTTTTTTTTTTTTTGCTGTATTGAATCATGTAGTAGGATACACTATTCCATCTAGAGGTGTACAGAAAAAACATAACATAGTATAAGTTTGCCACGTATACAGTGGCGTCGGTCACAGGAATCCAAGTTGTGAAGAACGCTTTTGGAACAGTGCAGTCCCTTGGTTCTGGTAGTAGTTCCAAGCTCATAGAATACATTGATGTTATCTTCTGACACGTATCTGTGCCATGTCAATTTTGGATAGATTTCTCCAACACTGGAACTACACAGCTCACTTTAATGGGAGCAGCGCTGCAGTAACCACCTCTATCCACTACACAGTGGATGGAGCCGCTCACTGCAGCGCTGCTCCTGTTGAAGTGAGCTGAGTAGTTCCAGTGCTGGAGCTGATCAGAGGGGCTGCAAGTTGTCGGACTCCTATGATCAGATAGTGATTGCCTATTCTAAGGGCAACCTCTTTAAGTGTATTTTGTGAATAAAATATATACTATATATGACTTTATAAATATATCTTGATCATGTATAAAATAGCAATTAATCTACTGTATGTGCAAAAATTGATTTGCAATCCACTCACCATGAGTAAACATTAATTTGTAGTTTTCTTTTTTTTTTTTACCTTTCACAAATCTGAAAATCCGTTTGCAAATTTATATTAGTGGTGTAGCATGAAATTAGAGAAAATGTTCTAATTTTTCCTAGAAACAGTGCCAACCTTGTCCATGGGCTGTGCCTGGTATTGCAGTCAGCTCCTTTAATGGTGAATGGACTGTGAAATGTATAGTGAATCAGGTACATCAAATTCCTAATGTATTAAAACCTTTGTAGTAAATTTTCCATTCCAAATGTTAGCTGCTAGTCTACCTGGACACATAGCTGGAGTTAGTTTTATTTTTTATTTTCTTTAATAAAGTCATTTTTTGTGAGCTTTCTTACAGCATGTCCATTTTGAGTACATGTATGTCAAAAATATATAATTATTGAGCTAATAAAACAAGAGGACTCTACTAAAGGGGTTTCAGAATATCGATGATCTAGCTTCAGAATAGGTCATCAATAGGGGTGAACGAATTGACTTCGGATGAAACATCCGAAGTCGATTTGCATAAAACTTTGCTCTAATACTGTACGGAGCAGGAGCTCCGTACAGTATTAGAATGTATTGGCTCCGATGAGCCGAAGTTATTGCTTCGTGAAGTTTTGCGAGACTTCGCGCAATAACTTTATAAAATAATTTGTACTGTAAAAAAAACATTTCCCGAACTTGGGTTTGGTTCCAAGTGGTACCTTGGAGCCAAACCAGAGTTCGGGAAATGTTTTTTTACAGTACAAATTAATTTATGAAGTTATTGCGCAAAGTCTCGCGAGACTTCACGAAGCAATAACTTCGGCTCATCGGAGGCAATACATTCTAATACTGTACGGCGCTCCTGCACCGTGCAGTATTAGAACAAAGTTTTATGCGAATCGACTTTGAATGTTTCATCCGAAGTCGATTCGCTCATCCCTAGTCATTAATATCAGATTAATGGGGGTCTGACTCCCGGCACCTCCACCGATCAGTTGTTTGTAGCAGAAACTATGCAGTGGACTGAGCCGGAAGCAGAAGGCGCCACCCACTGTGTACAGTCCATGCTGGGATACCGTAGCTCAGCTCCGGTTCTGTCCACTGTGTATAGTTTCTGTCACTGATGGCTGCCAAAAACAGCTGATTGGTGGAGGTGGCGGGAGTCAAACCCCCACTAATAATCTGATATTGATGACGTCTCCTGAGGCAAGGTCATCAGTATTTAAGTCCTGGAAATCCCTTTTAAGTCTTTCCTGATAATTTTTATCCTTTAGGTTAAAAGTACAGGAACTTGCTAAAAACCTGAGCTATATTTTTATAGGATAGTAAAACGTTAGTCCAGTTAATCTGCTTATAACAGATACCGGGACACAATGGTAAATCCGGCATCGGCACTCTTGGATGATCCCAATGGATTACAATGTCTTCTGTAAGGTTCTGCCAACATGTTCAAAGTAGCGTTGCATGCTGCGTCAACTATGAGAGAATCTGTAAATACCATGTTTTGTTAACTTTAATGAACATGGAGGGTCAGGAATGCGAGGTCTCATGAAAATTAGTTATATTGTACATAAATTCAATGAGGAATGATATCATTATTAAAAGTGGTGCCCTAGGTCATGTGACCCTCTTGGAAGGAGGTTCTCTACTTGGGACTTCCTCTAGGAACCACAGCTGACCACAGGTTTCGTGGACGCTGGACGTTCATTTTGGGCACTATTCAGTAGTAGTACTACATTACACCTGCAGGAGCCAATAGCAATTGTGAGTCCAGCTCCCCAATGCCCTGGCATTCACCTCGGTAGTAAGAAGAATCACATATCTAACAGTGTCCTTTGAACATTGATACTTCAATCCAAAGAATCTGTTGTTTTTTTTTTTCCATTATGTGGATTTACATTTGTATTTTTGACCATTTCCTGAACCTGTTATAAGATGGTTTAGGGTACTTTCACACTTGCGGCAGAGGATCCGGCAATCCGGACGCAAACTAATGGCATTTGCCAGACGGCTCCGGATGCGGATCCGTCTGACAAATGCATTGAAATACCGGATCCGTCTCTCCGGTGTCATCCGGAAAAAACGGATCCAGTATTAATTGTTTTTTGCATTTTTGGTCTGCACATGCGCTGACGGAAATGCCGGATCAGTTTTGCCGGAACACTTATACACTTGAATGTAAATTCTGGCAAGTGATCAGTATTTTTGGCCGGAGATAAAACTGCAGCATGCTGCGGTATTTTCTCCGTCCAATAAACGTAAAAGGGACTGAACTGATGCATCCTGAACGGAATACTCTCCATTCAGAATGCATTAGGATAAAACTGATCAGTTCTTTTCCGGTATTGAGCTCCTGTGACGGAACTCAATACCGGAAAACAAAAACGCTAGTGTGAAAGTACCCTTAATTTTATAACTGCTGTCTTCTGCATATATATGTATAAATATAATACTTCCTAAATAATGAAGTGACTTACGGCTGGAAACATCACCTATCTACACACAGAGCATCCAGTTTATTTATTATGGAAACAGAAGTAAAATTGAGTCCACAAGGATATTTATGCATTCACCCATGTCTTTGTGCAGGGGCCATATATTGTATTTATACAAATTACCAGATCAGATCCAGCCTCTTGAGTTCACATCTAAACATATCAGTGTGTGAAAGGTCCTGGATGGGCTGTAGTGAAGCTACAGTGTGTGAATATTACAGGTCATTTGGAAACAAAAGAAAAATTGATTTTTGCCAAACTAACACAGCACTTTTATTACACCACCTATAGCACATATCCTGATGCCCCCTTCCCCACAGATATATGGTTGATAAGAAGGAGCAACCGGCATATGGCAAGCTTGCTTTGTAGAAATAAATGTGCATTGTGTTGATTGGTGGGGCTACAGATCTGTTTAGTTTGACATGTTTTGAATCTTATATCCCATACCCAAAACAGATTTTAGGATGGCAGCAATGTCATTTTTCCTACATATTAGTGGCCATAGTAATATAGAGGCTTGTTGATATTATGCAGTTTGCATGTAATATTTTTTACATTATTAAAGGGGTTGTGCCACCAATATTACTTATTCCGTATCCACAGTATAGGGCATAAATGTTTGATTGCTGGGACCCCCAGCGGTCACAAGATTGAGGGTTCATAAGTGCTGCCAAACTACCCCATGAGAATTGAGCAGTAGTGTGCATGCGTATTCACCACTCCATTCATTTATATGAGACTGCTGAGTACATTGCTCACAGCAGTCTCATAGAGGTGAATGAAGTTATTGAGATGCATGAGCACTATTGCTCCTCTCTCATGGGGCAGCACTTGAAAACCCTCATCCCCGTGATAACTAGGGGGACCCAGCTGACAGACCTCCAGCGATCAAACACTTATCCTCTGTCCTGTGAATAGGGAATAAGTGTTATTACTGGCACAACACCCCTTTAAAGAGGACCTGTCACCGCTCCTGACAGGCTTGTTTTAATAGCTTCATGCATTCCCCATGTAATAACAAGTCTGGAGCATCTATTCTTATGGCTCTATATTGTGCCATTCCTGTATTATTTCTACAAGAAGTTATGACTGAATATCTAGCAGTCTGCAGTAAGGGTACAGAGGGGAGGCAACAAGTTGGGGGGGTGTACCTGCACTGATTGGATAGAGTCTGTGCAGGTAAACACCCCCAACTTTATTAGGAAACAAATTTAACTCACCCCATCCACTTGGTCGCATAGCGGATCTCCTCTTCTTTCTTCCGGACCTGGGTAAAGGACTTTTGATGACGTCACTGCGCTCATCACATGGTCCATCACCATGGTGATGAACCATGTGACGAGCGCAGTGACATCATCAAAGGTCCTTTACCCAGGTCCTGAAAAAAAGAAGAGAAGATCCGCTACGCGACCAAGTGGATGGGGTGAGTTAAATTTGTTTATTATTTTTTAACCCCTCCATCCCTAATTTACTTAGCATTCTGTATTAAGAATGCTATTATTTTCCCTTATAACCATGTTATAAGGGAAAATAATAAAGATCGGGTCCCCATCCTGATCGTCTCCTTAGCAACCATGCGTGAAAATCGCACCGCATTTTCACACAGCCCATTCACTTCTATGGGGCCTGCGTTGCGTGAAAAACGCACAATATAGAGCATGCTGTGATTTTCACACAACGCACAAGTGATGCGTGAAAATCATTGCTCATGTACACAGCCCCATAGAAATGAATGGGTCGCAGATTCAGTGCAGGTGGAATGCGTTCACCTCACGCATTGCACCCGCGCGGAAAACTCGCCCGTGTGAAAGAGGCCTTACTCAGAGCATATAGTGAAGGTCACAGAAAAAGAAAAAACATTGTGAAATAATTTCGGGATGATGCCAGTAATAGTCGTCACTCTCGCAGTGTGAAAGATAAGGCAGTGAATTCTTCCAATGTCATGCCCAGCCCCATACGGTCTTATCGAAAGACCTAACTAATAATTCTGTCAAAGATGATTTGGTACAAGGCCATGAGAAAGGTTGCACTCATTGCAAACAGAAAATGTCTAAGGGTACTTTCACACTAGCATTTATTATTTTCCGGCACTGAGTTCCGTCCTAGGGGCTCTATACGGGAAAACAACTGATCAGTTTTATCCCCATCCATTCTGAATGGGGAGCAATCCATTCAGGATGCATCAGGATGTCTTCAGTTCAGTCTTTTTGACTGATGCTACGGTTTTAGGGCTCTTTCACACCTGCGTTCTTTTCTTCCGGCATAGAGTTCCGTCGTCGGGGCTCTATGCCGGGAGAATCCTGATCAGGATTATCCTAATGCATTCTGAATGGAGAGTAATCCGTTCAGGATGCATCAGGATGTCTTCAGTTCCGGAACGGAACGTTTTTTGGCCGGAGAAAATACTGCAGCATGCTGCGCTTTTTGCTCCGGCCAAAAATCCTGAAGACTTGCCGCAAGGCCGGATCCGGAATTAATGCCCATTGAAAGGCATTAATCCGGATCCGGGCTTAAGCTAAACGTCGTTTCGGCGCATTGCCGGACCCGACATTTAGCTTTTTCAGAGTGGTTACCATGGCTGCCGGGACGCTAAAGTCCTGGCAGCCATGGTAAGTGTAGCGGGGAGCAGGGGAGCAGCATACTTACCGTCCGTGCGGCTCCCCGGGCGCTCCAGAGTGACGTCAGGGCGCCCCAAGCGCATGGATCACATGATCGCATGGATCACGTCATCCATGCGCATGGGGTGCTCTGACGTCATTCTGGAGCGCCCCGGGAGCCGCACGGACTGTAAGTATACTGCTCCCCACTACTACTACGGCAACCAGGACTTTAATAGCGTCCTGGGTGCCATAGTAACACTGAACGCATTTTAAAGACGGATCCGTCTTCAAATGCTTTCAGTACACTTGCGTTTTTCCGGATCCGGCGGGTACCTCCGGCAACGGAAGTGCACGCCGGATCCCAACAACGCAAGTGTGAAAGAGGCCTTATCTCTGGACGAAAAAACTGAAGACTTGCCTGAATACATTTTTTTTCATAGGAATGTATAAGTACCGGCTCCGGCATTCAAAATACCGGAAAGCCGGATCCGCAGACCGAAAAAAAGGTGAAAAAAATAAATGCTGGATCCGTTTTTTCGGATGACACGGAAAGACGGATTCAGCATTTCAATGCATTTGTAAGATGGATCAGGATCCTGATCCGTCTTACAAGTGCCATCAGTTGGCATATGTTTTGACGAATCCGACAGGCAGTTCCGGCGACAGAACTGCCTGCTGGATCACTCTGCCGCAAGTGTGAAAGTACCTTAATGCCCACCAGCTCTTAAAGGGAACCTGTCACCTCAAAAACGCATATAAAACAGCCAACATTACCTTATAGTAGACCCCAGTCTGTTATTAATCATGTGTTTGATCCGGTAATCTGATGTTCCATACATGACAAAAACGATGTTTTAAGTGCCATGAGCGCTATCTTGCCGGTCAGCCTGAAGTCAAGGGGGCAGCGGCCTCCTTGCTTCAAGTCAAGATAAGCACGCCCCCTTCCCTGCCCCTCTTGTGTGTGATTGACATCCTGCAGTGAGGCCTGGGATCGCGTTAGTCTCGCGCATGCATGGTGCGCTCCTTTTTACTGCACGATCCCAGCTCCGGCTCCTGCAGTTAGCCAGGTTTCATCAGCACACCGCGCGTGCGATTACCGGATTTCATCAGCACACCGCGCATGCGATTACCGGATCAAACACATGATTAACCCCTTCAAGACCAGGCTAGTTTTCACCATAAGGACCAAGCCACATTTTGCAAATCTGACATGTTTCACTTTATGTGGTAATAACTCTGGAACGCTTTTACTTATATAAGCGATTCTGAGATTGTTTTCTCGTGACATATTGTACTTCATGTTAGTGGTAAATTTGAGTCAATATGTTTCACCTTTATTTATAAAAAAAATCTAAAATTTACTGAATTTGGAAAAATTAGCAATTTTCTAAATTTGAATTTCTCTGGTTCTCTGACAGACAGTGGTAACTTACAAAATAGTTATTACTTTACATTTACCAAATGTCTACTTCATGTTTGCATCGTTTTGTAAATGTTATTTTATTTTTTTGGGATGTTGGAAGGCTTAGAAGTTTAGAAGCAAATTTTAAATTTTTTTAGAACATTTCCAAAACCCACTTTTTAAGGACCAGTTCATGTCTGAAGTCACTTTGTGAGGCTTATATAATAGAAACCACCCATTTTAGAAACTACACCCATCAAGCTATTCAAAACTGATTTTACAAACGTTGTTAACCCTTTAAGTGTTCCACCAGAATTAATGGAAAATGGAGGTGAATTTTAAAAATTTCACTTTTTTTGCAGATTTTTCCATTTAGATCCATTTCTCCTGCAACCCAGCATGGGTTAACAACAAAATAAACCTCAATATTTGTTACCCTGATTCATATGTGGTCATAAAGTGCTATATGGGGGCACAGCGGGGCTCAGAATGAGAGGAACACTGTGTGGCTTTTGGAAGGCAGATTTCACTGGAATAATTTTCAGGCACCATGTTGCATTTGAAGACACCCTGAGGCACCCCAACAGTGAAAGAACCCCCAAAGTGACCCCATTATGAAAAAAAACACCCCCCCAAGGAATTTTTCAAGAGGTGCACTGAGCACTTTGGCCCAATAGCCGTTTCATAGAATTTAGAAAGACTTGGCAGTGAAAATGAACAATTTCATATTTTACAAGAATATCTCGCTTTAGGCCCAAATTTTTCATTTTAACAAGGGATATCAGGAGAAAATGCACCCCATAATATGTTACCCATTTTCTTCTGAGTACGTCAACACCCCATATGTGGTTGTAAAGTGCTGTATGAGCACACAGCGGGGCTCAGAATGGGAGGAACACCGTGTGGCTTTTGAAAGGCAGAATTCACTGGAATAATTTTCAGGCACCATGTCGCATTTGAAGACACTCTGAGGCACCCCAACAGTGAAAACCGCAAAACAAGGCTCTAGGGGTGCCAGAACATAATAGGAAATTGAAGAAATGCCTCATTTAATAAAATGACACCTTTCAATGTATTCATCTAGGGGTATAATGGGAATTTTTAATTTTTTTTTAAAAAATTTTTTTTTGGGGGGGGGGAGCTATTATTGGATTGCCAAATGGAAAAATGCTCAACTGAAAATGTCTTGCCATGGATTAATTAAGAAATTTGTGAAATGGACTTAATGGATATCAGTGGAGGTGTGATAAACTTGAAAGCACTCTCCAATGCAGAGGCCCGGTTTAGAGGGGCAGGTCTGACAGTAGTGAGTGGTGTCTTTCCCTTTAACCGAGCAAACTCGACACCTTTTTTGGGGTCGCCTTTTTTTTTCTGTGGGGGGGAAGTATTCCAGGGAAATGCTGCCCTCGTATTATTCTTGATACCCCAGAAGCACTGCTGGATGGAAAACTGCCCTCTCCTTCCTGAACGCCAAAAATCTATTTTTTTATTATTTTTTCCTGAAATTCCAAGAAGGTCCCCCCATGACCAGCTGTTCTGTGGATGACAAAGGCATTATATAGTGACACTTGGGTTAGGTACACAGCTAATTTTTTGTACCACACCTTAGATTTTCTTAAGGCACTGTAGGGCTGTAGTACCTGGTCTGAAAGATCCACTCCACCCATGAACTTGTTGTAATCCTGGATACACACAGGCTTGATGTTCTGCTCTGTGGTTCCTTGGACTGGGACTGGGGTGGACTGATCTGCATGGATGGTAGTCAACACAAGAACATCCCGTTTGTCCTTGTATTTTAGCAGCATCAAATTTTCGGCTCAAACAGCCCTGCTTTCCCCACGTCTGATCTATAAAGGATTTAGGGAGCCCTTTTTGATTTCTTCTAATTGTGCCACATGTGCCTATGCCTCTGGCAGCAAGGCACTTAAGGAGAGCGACACTATTGTAAAAGTTGTCCAAATACAGATGGTATCCGTGGTCCAGCAGGGGGTGGACTAAATCCCATACTATCTTCCCACTTATACCCAGAACCGGGGGACAATTGGGTGGCTCAATTTTGGAATCTTTTCCCTTTTAAATACGAAAGCGCAATGTATACACGGATACACTTTCACAGGCCTTATACAACTTCACGCCATACCTAGCCCTTTTATTGGGCAGGTACTGGCGGAAATGTAATCGGCTTTTGAAGTGGACCAATGTTTCATCCACTGAGAGACATTTTTGGGGGGTATATACTTGACCAAATTTGGAATTGTAGTGGTCAACCACTGGCCTAATTTTAAAGAGTCTGTCATAACTGGGGTCGCTTGGGGGTGGGCATTCATTATTATTGCTGAAGTGTAGAAATCTTAGAAGAGCTTCGAAACGGGCCCGGGGTATGGCAAGACGGGGTGTGATATAAAATATCTTTGTTCCAATACGAACGTATTGTTGTTGTTTTTTTATAATGCCCATGCTTAGGAGAAGTCCCCAAAACCTTTGCATTTCAGTCGTGTTAGTAGGGGTCCATTTGCGGGGCCTTGAGAGATAACTGTCTGGATGGGAGGCAATAAATTGCTCTGCATATATATTTGTTTGTTCCACCATCAAGTTAATTAGGTCATCAGTGAAGAATAATTGGAAAAAATTCATTTCACTGAAACCTGTTGTATCTACATTGATGCCTGGAGTGGCTGTAAATTCAGGCACCTGTGGCACATAGTTATCTGCGGGGATCCATGAAGAGTCACTTGTACGGGGCTGCAACTGCGCACTACCCCTAGGACGCCTACGAGGGGGTTCATCATTAGATGAATCATCTGAGGAAGATGAAACTAAAAATGTCACTTCATCTCCACTGTTGGAGTCAGTGTCCTCAAAAAGTACGGCATATGCCTCTTCAGCAGTGAAAAGCTGTTTAGTGATTTTAAACTGTAAACTAATGTAGATTTTTTTTGTCTTTTTTTTTTTTTTAAATAGAACAGCAGACTCAAATACTGTATATCCATTAGGATAGGATAAAAAGTCCCCGAGTCACTTGGAAATTATTGACAGGTGTCACAGGTAGCACAGATGGCTGGCGATGAGCCAGGGGTCTAGTATGGGGCACAGAGTAGTGCCAATATCCTTACTGGGGCAGAAAAGGGGTTAATTAATGTATTATTTTACAGTATTAGGTGGCACAAAGCCACATTGGGCATAAGAGACTTATATTTTACAGAATGGTGCCACTCAAGCACAGGACACGAGTATATACACACAGGAGGATGGCACACCTATTGACGGTTATTTTTTTTAAATTTTTATGTAACTTGGGAGTGTGTGACAGGTGACTTGACGGACAGACAGGCTAGTGTGACAGGTGTCTTTATTGAACGGACAAACTGGACTGACAGGTGTCTTGATGGACGGACAAACTGGAGTCACAGGTGTCTTGATGGACAGACAGGCTGGAGTGACAGGTGTCTTTATTGAATGGACAAACTTTAGTGACAGGTGTCTTGATGAACGGACAGGCTGGAGTGACAGGTGTCTTAATGGACGGACAGGTGTCTTGATGGGCGGACAGGCTGGAGTGACAGGTGTCTTGATGGACGGACAGGCTGGACTGACAGGTGTCTTGACGGACGAATAGGCTGGAGTCACAGGTGTCTTTATTGAACAGACAAACTGGAGTGACAGGTGTCTTGATGGATGGACAGACTGGAGTGACAGGTGTCTTGACGGATGAATAGGCTGGACGGACAGGTGTCTTGATGGACGGACAGGTGTCTTGACGGACGGACAGGTGTCTTGACGGACGGACAGGTGTCTTGACGGACGGACAGGTGTCTTGACGGACGGACAGTAGTGACAGGTGTCTGGATGAGGTGATGATGACAGGACTAATCTCACTGACTGGGGCAAATCAGGCACAGAAGAGTGTCAAATCGGTACTGTAGGGGTTAATTAGGGGTTAATTATGTACGAGGCAGGGGATGAGGCACAGAACTGACTACAGATGACCGGCTGTTGATGAGGCACAGAACTGATCTGTGTCACTGACTGGGGCACAGAAGCAGCTTTTCGGCACAAAAGGGGTTAATTCGATCTGGTAAGTATTAATGTACTGCAGCTTTTCACACTCGCTCCTTCTCTGATCGCTTCCCTGACAGGAATTGGGACGATCAGAGAAGGAGAAGCATATAGTCCCTCCCTAACCCCCCCCCCCTTACCTGCCCCGATGCGCTGCGATTGGTCCCTCTGCAGTATTGGACCAATCACAGCGATCGCGGGCGGGTCAGAGCTCCGATGCAATTCCCGCCGGCGTCTCTGGTTGCCTAGCAACCCCAGCACGCCGGCTTCACTGAACCTTCAGCGCTTCGCTCCCTGCACTGACAGAGAAAGCCGATCACGTACATGCACGTGATGTGAGGCACCACATTCCCCCATGTACATGTACGTGATGTTGCGTGAAGGGGTTAATAACAGACTGGGGGCTACTATAAGGTAATGCTGGCGGTTTCATATGCGTTTTTGAGGTGACCGGTTCCCTTTAAGCCCAGTTAACTTTGTTTAACTGCTTTGGGGAATTTCGGTCCGCCACTCCATTCACTTCTATGGGACTAATGTAGACAGTCCTCTGCCAGTCCCATAGAAATGTAATGGGGGACGGACATGCATACTGCCACTCTATTTAGAGAGGGACCCTCTCCCTTCACAGTATTAGGTCTCATGCACACGACCGTATGTATTTTGCGGTCTGCAAAAATCGGATCCGCCAAAAATACGGATGACGTCCGTGTGCATTCCGTATTTTGCAGAACGGAACAGCTGGCCCCTAATAGAACAGTCCTATCCTTGTCCGTAATGCGGACAATAATAGGACATGTTCTATTTTTTGTGGAACAGAAATACGGAAACGGAATACACACTTTTTTTTGCAGACCCATTAAAATGAATGGTTCCGTATACAGTCCGCAATAAAAACTGAACGGACACGGAAAGAAAATACGTTCATGTGCATGAGCCCTTCTACTGTGAATAGGTGACAAATACTTTTCATGGGAAAAGAGGTTTTCCCATCTCAACACGTGTGGCATATCACTAGGACAAGCCACAAATGTTAGATTGGTGCGGGTCACACCTCTGGCACCTGCTCCTATCTCCAGAATGAGGCCCCTGAAGTTAAGGAGGGTACACAGCACATGAGTGGGGGTCCTATCCAGTCACTGCTGTAAAATTTCGGATAGACAAGCCAGCATCTTTTTTATTTTCCAGGGACGCTAAGACCCTCATACCTCTATTATCATGTTGGACATGGAGATTGGTATAAAAGTGTCTCAGGTTTATGTCAGTCGTTTTCCCCGGAATAAAACCTGACTGATCAGCCCCCACTACAGAGAGGATCCTTTTGATCATCTTTGAGATATTTCTACACCTTGATTGAAGTCACCTGTGGTAAATTCAGTTGACTGGATTTGATTTGGAATCAGCCCTGTCTATATAAGGTCTCACAACTGACAATACATAATCGGAGCAAAAACCAAGCCAAGAGGAGGAAAGAACTGCCTGTAGATTTCAGACACATGACTGTGTGGATGCACAGATCTAGAGAAAAATACAAAAACACTGAAAGCTCCCAAGGGCACAGTGGCCTTCATAATTCTTACATGGAAGAAGTTTGGAACAACCAGGACTCCTGGGACTGTTTTCCCCATCAAAGTAATCAGGGGAGAAGGACCTTGGTAAGAGAGGTGATCAAGAATCGAATGGTCACTCTGGCTGAGCTCCAAAGATCCAAGGTTGTGCATGGGAGAAACTTCCAGCAAGTCAACCATGACTGCAGCACTCCACCAATCTGGGCTTTATGGCAGAGTAGCCGGAAAGAACAGAAAGAAGCCTCTTTTCAGTAAAACACACATGGAGTTAGCAAAAAAGCACCTAAAGAACTCTCAGACTGTGAGAAAGAAGATTCTCTGGTCTGAAGAAACCAATATTTTACTTCTAAGCATCACGTCTGGAGAAAAGCCTGACAGAGCTCGATAGGATCTGCAGATAAGAATGGCAGTAAATCCCCAAATCCAGGTGTGCAAACCTTGTGGCATCATCCCCACGAAGAATGAAGGCTGTAAAACTTCCAAAGGGTCTTCAACTAAGTCCTGAGTAAAGGGTCTGAATAGTTAACTCAATGCAAGGTTTTAGTTTATTCCTTTTTAATAAATTAGCAAAGATTTTAAACATTCTGTTTTCACTTTATGGTGTATTGAGTGCTGAATGATGGGGGAAACGTATTGTAAGGGATAGTCTCTTTTCAGGGGGGGTCACACTCACAGATATCTCACCAGACAACGGATTTTCATGTCCAAACTGTGCATTTATTTTGACAGTCTTCTTATAAAGGATAGTCCAGTTATACATCACTGGGTGGGGTGAGGTTCCCGCACCGCCAATACTTAAAACACAAATAAACTCCTGCCCGTCTAGGCGCTACCTAAACACAATATGTCCCTACCTCACTCATAGAGCACAGTTCACACATGGACAACATATGCGGCTTTCCTCAGACAACATCAATACTGCAGCCTCAAGGCTGTGGCAACTCCAGTACCTTCTGGGGGAGTGTGGCCCAGTAGTCCTCCAGACGCTGGGCGTGCAACCCTCGTTCTCTAGGTGTCGCTAGGTCCTCCAAACCTCAGGCTATTCAAAGCCTTGTGGCCCCTCAATCCTCCTGACTGAGACCACACACAGAGCCTCTGCTCCAGTATCACAGACACTTCTCCCTCCTCAGACTGACCTACTCTGAGGCGCTTTATGCCAGCCTGATTACAGCAGGCCTCACCTGCGACCACCTCAGGTAGAAAGGAAAACCCGTACTGGAAGGGTGTGGACTGGGAACTCCCTCTACCAAGCCTAGCCACCAGTCCAAGTAAAATCCAGCCCAGAAAATGTATACAGAAATGTCTCAGCAAACTATGCTTTACTGAGACCACTGCCACTCTCTGGATTTTATCTGTCTCACCCATCTGAGGTACCTGAAGTGGGACAACACACCTTCCAGCACTGTTCACATTACCACAGTATATTCTTTTTATTTTAGCACAAGGCCGCAATGTAACAAAAAAGTGAAAGGATCTGAAGACTTTCTGAATGCACTGTATGATTATACTGCTATTATTGCATATATTACCCCTTTTTTTTACGTGTACAGTGCACTGGCATTTTATTCAGTTACATTTCTCTGTCATCATGCTTGCATACCTGCAGCTTAACACTTTGTAATCTATTAGATGGCCTGATGTGACCTGCCAAGGTTATCTGCTCTTAATTAGCGGTGTACAATGGTAGCTCTGCACACACTGATAGCCTTGGAATGCTAAAACATACGTCTGGTTCAACGAGAAAGCAATTTACAGAATACGTACTTCTAGACTTACTGGACAGCCTTGAGATGTGGGTAGCAGTATACAGTATATTTCATATCCTTAAAGCCATTTTATTGTTTTGCATAATGACACTTTTCTTTCATATGTTTGGTAGTAAAACTTAATAGCTCACAATAAATATTTACTGAGTTGTGGTTAAACGGGTTGTTTGTGTTTGACGGTCCCTTTTTTTTGCTAGAAAGGTCCCCTGAAAATATGCTGATCATAAAGAGTCCAACTGGTGAGATACCTCACAACTAGCTATAATCTGCAGAGGAACCTATCGGCAGGTGTTCAGTCCCCCTGCAGCACCACCAGAGGGGCCGTGTAATGCATGCACATTTCATTTCGTGGACCCTGGCAGGTGGTGAGATTAACAGTGTCACATTGTCAGTGGCCAAATAAGTGGTATTAATCATCAGTAACACTCTCTACAGCCACTCTGTGCTCCAGATTATTGATAGAAATCCTGAATTTAGGGGCTCCCTGTTATAAACTTAAAACCCCCTAATAGGCTATCTATATCCTCCATCTTAGTGGCAGATGATATATATATATATATATATATATATATATCCGTAAAATGAATCTCCACCCTTTATCACCATGTCCTTTTAGGTCCAGAATATTGAGCTGATTAATTTCTTAATATATCTTTCTAGGAGTTGATAGTCCATTCTTCTGTTAGAGAGTTTTCCAAAGGCAAGGATTTGAAAGAGGACATTGCCACCACTAGAGGGAGCCAGAGTGTTTACTGCAGACTGTCTTTATGATAGATGTCTGTGTATAACAGTATGCAGTAAGCTCCTAGATTTAAAGCGTTTTTCCAGGAGTTGGATATTTGTGACCTTCCATCTGGATAGTGGGTGCCCCTCCCCCAACCACAACCACCTGATCACAGTATACCTTGCACAGCACCATACACTGTATAGTGGCTGTGCTTGGTATTGCAGCTCAATCCCATTCATTTGAAAGGAACTGAGCAGCAGGAAGGACATGTGACCGACTGACATCACAGGCTGAGAAGAAGGTCGCTGGCTCAAGCACAGCGCCCCCTGCCAACAGCTAACAGGCAGGACTGGTGGGAGTCAGACCCTCACCAATCTGATATTGATGATCTATCCTGAGAATTGGTCATGAATATTTAACTCGCAGAAAACCCCTTTAAAAAAATGTTATATTTTAAATGTTGGTCTGTTATGCAGAGGAAAAAAAACAAAGCTCTGACTGCTAGAAAGGTTAATCAGCATACAATTTTGGATCTTTTTGGATAATTTTTTTTTTTTGGGAATCACATAAAGGGTTTGTTTCCTATATGGAGTATATGCTGTGGATTTCTCATAGCAGATTTGTAGGCGGAAAATCACAATACTAGCACATTAGATTCACCAAATCCCATCCATATGCTGCAGAAAAAAATCCACAGCAGAAAGTGACCAATAAACTCTGCTGCGAAATCACCTTAAAGGCCATGAACACCTTTGGGGCAATTTTTTTTAAATTATTATTATTGTATTGTACTCATTTTGAGCTAAAAATCTTTTTTTTTTTCAGTTGATCTTTATAAAAAATGTTTAGCCCTTTTCTCTGCACAACTTTAAATTTCTCTAGTAGCGGGATCTGAATTTTCACTCTGTTCCATCAGGCAGCTCAGCTGACGGCTCCTTATCTCTGACGTTATAAACACTCATTAAAGCTCAGTTCTTATCTTACTGATAAAAATGTGGCTTAAATAAGTGTTTATGACCTTTTAGTAATTTAGAGATAAGGTTTATTAGATGACCGGCACAAAGTGGAAGTAAAAAATAAGTTTCACACATCTAGACAAACAGTTAACTCTTTGTGAAAGAACGGCTCAATATTTTTAATAAAGACCAATTTAAAAAAAAAAATTTAGTCCAAAATAAGTCAAATGTAATCCTAAAACAAAATTGCCCCTTTAATTCTGAATGCTTTACAAATTTTTGTGATCATCTACGAATTCTAATAATCTACACAATTTCATGCTATTAAAAAAAGTCAACAAAATAAAATTTTAATATAATACAAAATAATAATTCATAATTTAATATGAATAATTTTGAATTTAATATAAAGCAGTAATAAAAACTGGCTAGCTTTCCTATCAATATTTTAGTTAGCGGCTAGCTATATTCAATTTATGGACATCAGCGGTAAAGCTTATTTCCTGCCCATCAATGGTTCTTTCATACCCGGGGAACAAAGAGTCACATTCACAGCACGTCTTACATTCCTCTGCTCCTTGAGTAAAGCAAATTCCCCCCTTACAGCTACACGGTTTAAGCAGGAGATTCAAGTTTTTCTGACCCCACTGCCCCTACTATGGAGAAAGACACAGCTATCTGGCTCGGACAATAGCTGGGCATGCAACCAGTGACAACTGTGATTTTTTTTATTTTTCATTTAATGACCTTGTGTAGCAGCAGTTACACAAGACATTACATTGTGGTGACTTTATATTTCCTTTATATATATTTTAGATATTTAGAATTTATAGCTGACATACATGGATGGTTTACGCAGCAGACATTATGTAATGGGGCTGACTCGCTGACACTTGACAAGAAGACACATGGGGCATTTGCTAAGGGCAGCATGCTGTTTGGGGCTCCTTCATGTAAACCAGGGATGCCCAACCTGCGGCCCTCCAGCTATTGTAAAACTACAACTCCCTGCATGCCTATACAGCCTACAGCTATTAGGGCATGCTGGGAGTTGTAGTTTTGTAACAGCTGTAGGGCCGCAGGCTGAACATCCCTGGTGTAAAGTATAAAACATCAACAGAAACCGATGCTTTGAAGGCTCTGTTCACACTATAACACAGCCAGGACAGCAATATCGGATCCCTTTCAAAAGCATACCGGCAAATCTTCATGAACTTTTGTGTTCTGACAACAGAGCAGGGAAACAATTAAAGGGCTTCTGTCAGCAGATCTGTCCCTATGACACCGGCTGACCTGTTACATGTGCGCTTGGCAGCTGAAGGCATCTGTGTTGGTCCCATGTTCATGTGTGGACGCATTACTAAGAAAAATGATGCTATATGCAAATGAGCCTATAGGAGCAACAGGGGTGTTGCCGTTACACCTAGAGGCTCTGCTCTCTCTGCAAACGCCGCACCCGCTGCAGTTTGATTGACAGGGCCCGGTAGTGTAAATGTCATCACACCTGGCCCTATCAAAGTTTAGAGGGCTCAGCAGTTGCAGTGAGAGCAGAGCTTCTAGGTGTAACAGCAATGCCCTCGTCTGCTGACAGATGCCCTTTAAAGCTGTAATGGATCTGTCACTCGATGGACATAAACCGCACCCAGTTAACCCTACTGACTCACATTGGGGTCCTTCAGATTCCGCTGACGTGTCTGTTGTTTTGGCAGAAAATAAATAATACTGCATGCAGCCCTATTTATTGTTAGCAAATGTGACAGAATCTGTGATGGAAGATCTGGACGGAACCTCCAACACAAATGTGAACAGAGCCCTATTACCACTATGGTTCTAATATTTAATAAGGATCTGCAGGTGTAGGCATGCGGGCAATTATGAAATCTCCGCCATCAGCTGTGGCGTACAAAGACTTCATACTGTACAATACTAATATAAGCAACCAACCCTCCTCGTGTACTGGCCTCTTCATGTGGTGGAGACTTGCCTAGGACACAGATAGTGTCGATTTGCATAAAACGTAGTTAGAATACTGTACGGAGCGAGCGCTCCGTACAGTATCAGAATGTATTGGCTCCTATGAGCCGAAGTTATTACTTCGCAAAGTCTCGCGAGACTTTGCATGATAACTTCAGAAATCAATTTCTACTGTAAAAAAACATTTCCCGAACTCCCGAATAGTAATGGGAATGAGTCGCCCCCTGCTGGACAAATTAGGAAATGCTTTTTAATACATTCAGGCTTTAGTTTGTATGAGAATCTACAGGTAGTATGTCACCTCTCTAGATGTGATTTAACATTACTACAATAATAATAATATTTATATAGCGCCACCATATTCCACAGCGCTTTACAAATTCATGTACAAAACAAAAGACATCACAACAGGACCGGACTGGGAACTTAAAGTGGCCCTAGAAAAAAATACTAAAAGTGGCCCCGTTTTGCAGTCGGGTGCAAATTGATGGAAGGCAGGGCCAGCACAAGTAGGCGGGGCCAGCAATACCATATTGCGGCACATTATACCACCCCAACAGAGCCAAATACCACAGTCCATCACAAAATATAGCTGCCAGCAGCACAAAATACATCCCCAAAAACTTCCACCGGCCGTCCGTGAGGAGGACTTAGACGGCCCCCTGGGCATCAGCCCACCAGGAAATTTCCCTGTAAGGTCTATGGCCACTAGGAGTGAGGGCCCTGCTCGTAAGAGCTTACGATCTATGAGGATATAGGGGTGAATTACCTTATATAACCTGAACAAGTTGCTGCTTTTCTCGTGAATGTGCAATATAAAAAGAACAACTACTTAATCAAACTATATGTAATGAATATAAAGAAAAACTTTTTTAGTTTTTTTACTGCTATGATATCTCATCTCAAAAAATTAATTTCTTTATGCACGGCCAAACTACTGGACCAATCTGGCACATAGGTAAATCAGGTGCTTAGAAAGGTTTTACATCAGGTCTCAGCTCTCTAGGATGTACGGTTCTTGAGATATTCCCCCCCCCCAAAAAAAATGCAAATACATGCAAGAAAAACACAATGGGAGGGGGGTAGATTTATCAAAATTGGTGTAAAGGAAAACTGGCTTAGTTGCCAACAGCAACCAATCAGATTCCACCTTTCATTTTCCAAAGGAGCTGTGAAAAATGAAAGGGGGAATCTGATTGGTTGCTATGGGCAACTAAGCCAGTTCTACTTTACACCAGTTTTGATAAATCTACCCCAATGGGCCTGATGCATCAATCTCACTGTACCTGGACTGTGTATGATTTGCACTAAATATATGAAGTGTAGGCACCACAATTTTGTTTCATTTATGACATGTCTGCACCTATGTTGTGCCTTGTTTTGGTGCTGTCTTAACTGTTTATTACATGTAATGTGCCTGGTTCACCAGCAGGTGGTAGTGTAAATGGCAGAGCTATCCTTAGAGAGAATGGAACTTACCATTCAATTCTCCCCCTTTTGGAAGTGGGCCAGTCCTGCTTGCTACCAGAAGAAGGTGGGGCAGTTCTGGTTTGTTCTGGTTGAGACTCCATGTTGGAGCTGCCAGGATTCTAACCTACTTTTTGGCTGAACATAAGTCGGACTACAAGAGTTAAGTGCAGCATAAAGAGGAAACAAAGACACCAAGTTAGCTTGTCAGTACAGCAGAGTCAGAGAGAAACAGATATAGCAGAGTGGAGTTTGCCTGCCAGTTTCATGCTAAAGCCTGCTGGAACCAAGACAAAGCCTGTAAACCGTTCTGGAGAACATTTATGTGAAGTAAAGCTGCCATTGAACTTCATCTCAAGGTCTGGACTCAAGTTATTTCTTCAAATCCCTCAATTATTTCCCCTATTTATTGCTTCGGAGCCAAAGCCTGGGGTCCAGCCATATCCAGGTAGGAGCACTGTGACACACATAAAGAGACATTTTAGGCCACACTATACCACTCAGCATTTCCTACACCTGGGACGCGATATAGAGGGTCCTGGGGCGCGGCTGCCCGTTGCACATGTATACTGCTGAAGCCAGTGACTGATTGTACGGCGACCTGTGGCGATGGAACGGGGAGGACTGCAGCTCAGCGCTGGAAGCGGCGAAGGGAGAAAAGGGGTGAGTATGGCATCTTTTGTTATTTTATCAGCTGCTGCCCGGACAACACCTCTAAGTAACAAATCAGAGGAATTGGAAGTGACCCTTTAACAAAAACCGAGTTAAATAGGTGAACAGTAGCCCCTCAAGTTTAAGAAGGCCCTGACCTAACTTGAAAGTGGTAAACTAGAAAGTGTTATAGAAGTCCAGACCCCAGCTATCATTTGTGGCAGATATATTAAGTTTTATTTTGCGTTATTTATAGTTTGCGCCAAATTTTATAATTTGGATTTTTAAATGTGTCTATATCTGTGAGGTGGTTTTAGAAATGTTTAAGTAAAAAGAACAGAGAGATGTGGTATGCTCACTGTAAATGCAGAATAAGGGTCCCTTCACAAGACTGTATTTCTGGGTCCACGTCCGTTCCACAATTTTGCAGAACAGGTGCGGACACAGTAATGGGCGGTACCCATGTTTTGTGGATCCGCAATTTGCGGACCTCAAAACAATTATGGTCGTGTGAATGGACCCGAAGATGCATAGTCACCATACTTACAAAGTGCAGGGAGGGAACAACAGTCCTGGGTCAGGCACAGGCAGACTTGTGGTTCTGTATAAATGGGGAAAGTGCTGGAGATTTTCCTATTTTTACAGAACTACAGGTTTTAGAAAGTGGTGAAAGGAAGATGCAACACAATGCGCCACAAATAAACCTATTTTTAAGGCAGTGTGCCATAGGGATTTACGCTATCAGACTTTTACTCCACTTTTTATACCACACAGGAGCTGGTATAGCTTTTGTCCACAAAATGCGCTGAAAACCATAACAAGATTATGAATGCACATTGTGGAGGACCTGGAAAGACATACATAAGATGACATTATATTAGCCCATTAGAGATAGTAGCAGGGTGCAGTAGTGGTAACACCACTCTGGGGTGCTACACATGTTATCGCAGCGATTGGCTGCAGCGAAGACGTGGGGTGCACAGGACATCACCACTGCAGCCAGGAAAACAAACAATAGCGGGGAGGAGCACGGCGCAGGAAGCAACAGGAGGTGAATAGTCATCAGAGCACTGCTGTGTTGGCTTGGTCTGTAGCCCTTATCTGTACTTTCCTAACAGCTTATAAACACACATTGTAGCCTATCAGATTGCTAAGTATTTGGCTTGAATGAGTGTTTATGAGATGTCAGGAGTTCAGAGATAAGGGCTGCAGATCAAGTCGTCAGAGCAGCTCCCTGACAGATTCAGTATGAAGCAGAAAGCCTGCTAGTCCGCAAATGCACTAAAAGTGACCACTGTAGAAGAAAAAAATGATAATTTTTAATAAACAAAATCAACAGAATAAAATGATTTTTGCCCAGAATGAGTAGAATGCAATAATACAAATAAATTGCACACAAAGGTTTCCATTGCCTTTAAAGGGAATCTGTCACCACAATGACAATTCTGGACTATTAATTTTTGGTGTACCTATACAACGCATGTTGGGTCTTTAAAGATGGCTCCCGCTCAGGAGCTGAGTGGGCGCCACAGACCCAGGGTGCCTCCTGTTTTACACGTTTGGTTGCCCTCAGCACTTTGATTGGCAGAACCAGGCAGTAAAAAGGTCATAATGCTTGCCTGGTCCTGTCAATCAAAGTGCAGATGGCGCAGCAGTTGCAGAGAGTGCAGAGCCTCTAGGTGTAAGGTCCCTTTTACACGAGCGAGTTTTCCACGCGGGTGCAATGCGTGACGTGAACGCATAGCACCCGCACTGAATCCTGCCCCATTCATTTCAATGGGTCTGTGTACATGAGCGTTGTTTTTCACGCATCAGTTCTGCGTTGCGTGAAAATCGCAGCATGTTCTATATTCTGAGTTTTTCATGCAGCCCTGGCCCCATAGAAGTGAATGGGGCTGCGTGAAAGACGCATTGCATCCGCAAGCAAGTGCAGGTGCGATGCATTTTTCACTGATGGTTGCTAAGAGATGTTGTTTGTAAACATTCAGTTTTTTATCACGCGCGTGAAAAACGCATCAAAACGCATTGCACCCGCGCGGAAAAAACTGAACAACTGAACGCAATCGCAGACAAAACTGACTGAACTTGCTTGCAAAATAGTGTGAGTTTCACTGAACGCACACTGAACGCATCCGGACCTAATCCGTCACGCTCGTGTGAAAGGGGCCTAAGGCTGCGTTCACACGGGCGAGATTTCCGCGCGGGTGCAATGCGGTAGGTGAACGTATTGCACCCGCACTGAATCCCGACCCATTCATTTCAATGGGGCTGTTCAGATGAGCAGTGATTTTCACGCATCACTTGTGCGTTGCGTGAAAATCGCAGCATGCTCTATATTCAGCGTTTTTCACGCAACGCATGCCCCTAAGGCCTCTTTCACATGGGCGTTGCTGAAAAATGCGTGGGTGCGTTACGGGAACACCCGCGATTTTTCCGCGCGAGTGCAATACATTGTAATGCGTTTTGCACTCGCGTGAGAAAAATCGTGCGTGTTTGGTACCCAAACCCGAACTTCTTCACAGAAGTTCGGGCTTGGGATCGGTGTTCTGTGGATTGTATTATTTTCCCTTATAACATGGTTATAAGGGAAAATAATAGCATTCTGAATACAGAATGAAAAGTAAAATAGCACTGGAGGGGTTAAAAAAAATAAAAAATAATTTAACTCACCTTAATCCACTTGATAGCGCAGCCGGCATCTGCTTCTGTATTCTTTTCTTTAGGACCTGGCTAAAGGACCTTCGATGACGTCACTCCGGTCATCACATGGTACGTCACATGATCTTTTACCATGGTGAATCACCATGGTAAAAGATCATGTGACGTACCATGTGATGACCGGAGTGACGTCATCCCAGGTCCTTAAACTATAGTTAATGCTCTCCACAGGTCCTATACAGTAAAAGAGTCAGACGGAGATGCCGGGCATCGCGAGCAAGTGGATTAAGGTGAGTTAAATGATTATTTTTTTTTTTAACCCCTCCAGCCCGAATACTATTATTTTCCCTTATAACCATGTTATAAGGGAAAATAATAAGGTTCGGGTCTCCATCCCGATCGTCTCCTAGCAACCGTGCGTGAAAATCGCACCGCATCCGCACTTGCTTGCGGATGCTTGCGATTTTCACGCAACCCCATTCATATCTATGGGGCCTGCGTTACGTGAAAAACGCACAAAGAGGAGCATGCTGCGATTTTCACGCAACGCAAAAGTGATGCGTGAAAATCACCGCTCGTGTGCACAGCCCCATAGAAATGAATGGGTCGGTATTCAGTGCGGGTGCAATGCGTTCACCTCCCGCATCGCATCCGCGCGGAATACTCGCTCGTGTGAAAGGGGCCTTAGAAGTGAATGGGGTTGCGTGAAAATCGCAAGCATCTGCAAGCAAGTGCGGATGCGGTGCGATTTTCACGCACGGTTGCTAGGAGACGATCGGGATGGAGACCCGATCATTATTATTTTCCCTTATAACATGGTTATAAGGGAAAATAATAGCATTCTGAATACAGAATGCATAGTAAACTAGCGCTGGAGGGGTTAAAAAAATAATAATAATTTAACTCACCTTAGTTCACTTGATCGCGGCCCTGCATCTCCTTCTGTCTCCTTTGCTGAACAGGACCTGTGGTGAACATTAATTACAGGTAAAGGACCTTTGGTGACGTCACTCCGGTCATCACATGATCCATCACATGATCTTTTATCATGGTGATGGATCATGTGATGACCGGAGAGACGTCACCAAAGGTCCTTTACCTGTAATTAATGCTCACCACAGGTCCTGTTCAGCAAAGGAGACAGAAGGAGATGCCGGGCTACGCGATCAAGTGGACTAAGGTGAGTTAAATTATTATTATTTTTTTTTAACCCCTCCAGCGCTATTTTACTATGCATTCTGTATTCAGAATGCTATTATTTTCCCTTATAACTATGTTATAAGGGGAAATAATACAATCTACAGAACACCGATCCCAAGCCGGTTTGGGTACCAAACATGCGCGATTTTTCTCACGCGAGTGCAAAACGCATTACAATGTTTTGCACTCGCGCAGATAAATCGCGGGTGTTCCCGCAACGCACCCGCACATTTTCCCGCAACGCCCGTGTGAACCCAGCCTAACAGTAACGCCCCCGTTGCTCCTAGAGGCTCATTTGCATATATTAAAACATAATTTTTCTCAGCAATGCAGACACATATGAACATGGGACCAACACAGATGCCTTCAGCTGCCAAGTGCACATGTAACAGGTCAGCCAGTGTCATAGGTACCAATATGCTGACAGATGCCCTTTAAATATTAATGCAGAGAATAGTTCAAGATCGTGGTGTCAGACTCAATTTAAATAATAGGTGCAAGTATTTACTGTATGAAAAACATGGATATTATAAAGTAACCCTATACTGTGAGGCCTAGAGCTACAGGCAGAAGTAATAAGTCGACAGCCCCTCATAGTATTTTTGCTTCCGAGAAACGGCTAATAATGTCGCTCACTTTTTTTGCCTCTCCGGAGCAGCACTTCGTCCTTTGCTATAACATCTTTAAAAAATATGAAGCCTTTGCCGTCCAACCTGTAAGTCTAGCACGGCACTTAGCCATTAGGGTGAAGTACCAGCCATCCACAACCATTTTAAAGGATAGAAATTAGGTGCGAGCTGCCACCTCGACTATCCTAAACCCTATCATCAAAAATATTATCTAAAATGCCAGCAATAAGGTAAGAGAAACGTCAAACTTGACATTTACCATTCTCCGAGTTCACCACTAGATGACACGCTAATTCTAGACATACGATAAGCACATAACCACATAGGCGGAGCAGCCGCTCGTTTCTGCTGACTCTTCTCATTTGTAGGGATTTTTTTTACGTTGGAAATACAACAGGAAATACGGGATGCAGAATCAGACACACAGATAATAAGGCGATGAGCGTCTCAGTGTGAGTAACAGGAGACTCCTTCCTAGGTTATGCAGAATCTAAAGACTTGATCCCGAGGAGTGCCCTTTTTCCAATACTGTAGCACGGGCCACTGTGGCTGAAAATTACACATAATTACCCAATTTTAGGAATCAATTTATGGGAGAAATATTTTCATGCCCAAAGTGCAAGCTATACCCCCAAAATGGCAGCCAGAGCACTTCCATTAACAGCACTGACAGAATGACCCCATTACTATTTCTAGCAAATTGTGCCCAACAGATTTCCTTAATTGACATTGGGTGCGGAGAGATGCAGCTGTGTGCTGGGTGGTCCGGTTGCATCCCCTTTCATATGCCTCCATGATGAGCTGTCCAAAGGGACATAGTTATACAGTTCTTAAAGGGGTCGTCTCACTTCAGCAAATGACATTTATCATGTAGACACAGTTAATACAAGGCACTTACTAATGTACTGTGATTGTCCATATTGCCTCCTTTGCTGGCTGGATTCATTTTTCCATCACATTATACACGGCTCGTATCCAGGGGTTACGACCAACCTGCAATTCAGAAGCTCATTGACTTTGTAAAGATGATTCAATGAGATCAATAGAAATACATGTGTAACAGGCTCCCCCTGGTGGCAACTGCCATCAACCTTTGTAGGAGACCTGCCTGCTCCATCAGGTGTCCAGGAAACTCCCAAGCTTAGGTCTCGTTCACATTTCCATGTCAGTGTCACGTCCATGAAAAAAGCGTACGCGTTTCATCCATGAAGATGTCCGTGAAGGATCTGTAGTTGGTCCATGTGTCCGTTTTTACCATCCGTGTGTCATCTGTAATTCACTGACATTGCTCAGGTGAAAATTAATTTCCAAAGAATCTCCTATTAGTCATCAGTAAAAAACTGACGCAACACGGACACAACACGGATGTGTGTCAGTCATTTTCACGGACCCGTAGACTTTTGCGGGCGTGCTTGGTCTGCATCACGGATCAAAGTAGTGCATGTCCCCGTGATTTTTATACTGACCCACGGTCAGTAAAAAAATACTGAAATGTGAACAGACACATTAAATCAATGGATGTGTGCGCTGTCCGCAGAAAACGGAAATGTGAATGAGGCCTTATGGAGCAAATCTGACTGGCATTTATGGAGACATTGGAACTTGATCTTAACAAAATAATGTGCTATATTGCGGTTTTATTCTGCCACTGTCTGCACTATGTCGCTATTATTCAGAAACTGCATGACTACGTATATCTAAACAGTTTAAGGCCTTATGCATGTGATTGCGAAAATCGCCAATGTAATATACGCGTTTTTCAAGCTGCTAGAAGTTTCCTGAGACTTGAGAAAATGCACAGTACAGTAATTCCTATCACAGCACAGTAATTCCTAACACCCTGCACTGGAACCTATCAGCTACACTATATCACGATCTAACCTACACTGACTAGCTCCCACTATCTGTATTATATATATGAGCTATCTAATGTAATTGACTCAGCAAAGCCCAGAGCACAGCAATGTCACCGCTCTCTCTCTCAGAACTGAAAAAAACCCTGCAGAAAATGGCTGCTGGGGAGGTTCTTATATAGTAAGGGGTAGGAAACTTTCCTATTGGTTGCTAGGGATGTTGCTAAGCTCTGACAAAGATATTGCAGCCTTCTCATTGGCCCACAAGCAAAAAGGGAGGTTACTGATGGAAAAAAAAATCTAGAATATTCGTGATTACGAATATATAGCACTATATTCTACATTTTCGTGAATTCTCGAAGTGTCGATATTCGCGACAAAAATTCGCAAGGATAGGACATTTCTATAGTTGTGGGGGGAAAATGGACACCGCCGGGATCCGTGCTTTGCAGATCCGCTTTTTTACAGATTGAAAAACACATACGGTCATGTGCATGAGGCCTTCGGTTGTATATACCTGGTTAAAGAAAATACTTCTAGCCTTGTAGGCTATCCTGGAATCTCCCAAGTCTTGTCTTTGGCAAAGGCAGCTGATTGCTGTATATGTTTTTCTATTGCTCCCACTTACTTCAATAGGAAAAATACAAATATATATATATACAGTATGTACAGGGCGCTCCACTCACTAGAATGGGACTGAGCTACATGAAGGCCATGTGACCGACGGATGTGACGTCATTGGCCAAAGAAGAGACTGTCTAGACCTGCACCAGATTTATCACAGGGCCTCATTTTGGAAGGTAAATTTGGTGCATGGATTAAAATTTTGGCTACACCAACTACTGGTTGGCTTAGCTTGAGACTAAGTAAAGGCCAGAATTGGGGTGCAATTTTGGTGCTAAATGTAGCATATCAGGCCATGGACATTTTCTGCAAAGCCACGCCCCTTTCTCAGTAGGATACACCCACTTTGCGATCCAGGCACATAAGATTTCTCACACTAGATGCACCAAAAATGCACCAAATTGCAAGTCCCGAGAGTTGTAGGTCACGTGAAGAGGTCATCTGACTCTGAGATAGGTGCGGGAAAGTAGCATTTATGTAAGTCTTTTGTTTTCGGGGGCTGAGGTATTCTGTGTGGTCTCTTGTGTGTTAGGATTAACCCCTTAATGCTATATGATGCACCTGGACATCATATGCATTAAACGGTTGTATGGAGTCAGCTCATATGCTGAGCTCACACCATACACAGCGGTCGCCGGCTGTATAATACAGAAGACACCCGCTGGCAGTGACTGGGATTGGAGATGATTCTGATCCCGGTCATTTAATCCTTTTCCACAGCATATGTGGGTTTAGACAGAGGGAGCTCCCTCTGTCCTCTGATCGAAACCCACCAAACAAAATTGCAGGGCTCCCATCAGTTCTTATGACAGTTGTGGGCCTTGTAAAGGTTCCCAGGCTTGTCAAAGTGAGCTGCCTGCAAAGCTGTGCCTTGGGCATGGCTTAAAGGGGTTGTACCATATCAGACATTGGGGACATATCGCTAGGATATGGCCCCAATGTCTGATAGGTAAGGGTCCCACCTCTGGGACCAGCACCTATACTTAGATTGGAGCTTGCAAAGGATTCGTAGCCGCTCTTCAATCATTACTACGGGTGCGCCGAAAATAGCTGAGAGGCATGCTCGGCTATTTTTAGATGTCCCATTGAAATTAATGGGAGATGCACCACACAAGCACGGCCGCCGCTCCATTCACTCCTATGGGACTGACGGAAACAATTTTCGGCACTCCCGTAGGTATGAGTGGAGGGAGGCCACACATGCGCCCTCCTGGACTTTGCGAGCTCCGTTCTAAGAATTGGTGCAGGTCCCAGAGGTGGGACCCGCACCTATCAGACATTGGGGGCATATCCTAGCGATATGTCCCCAATGTCTGAAATGGTACAACCCCTTTAAAGGGAACCTGTCATGTGGATATTTGATTATAATCTAACTAATTATATACAATCATTAACTACTTAAAAGTACCTTAGATGTATTCACTTACTGGTGTGACAGGTGGTTACCTCATAATAATCACACAAAGATGCCGCATGCTAATAAGCTGATTTGAGTCCAGCGTGATGTCATTGAGTCCAGCGTTTATTTAATTAACAGCTATAGCCACTTCCCTGCCCACCTGCTGCTGATTCATATGGAAAATAACTGTCATTCAGCAGCAGGTGGGCGGGGAGAGTCAGGAGCTCATGAATATTCAGGACTCATCATTATCAGCTGGAGCTTTTCAATACAAGATGTTGGCAGATTGATTGGGTCAATTAAAGAAAGTGACCCAACATTATTATTTATGTTACCCTTAGTTAGGACACCATGCAACTGGTGACAGGTTCCCTTTAAGCCATGCCCAAGGCACAGCTTTGCAGGCAGCTCACTTTGACAAGCCTGGGAACCTTCACAAGGCCTGAAGCTGTCATAACAACTGATGGGACCGATTTCGTTGCCGTTTTTGCGGTCTGCAAATTGCGGAATATTCTTCCTTCTGTAGAAATGTCCTATTCTTGTCTGCAAAACAGACAAGAATAGGACATGTTCAATTTTTTTGCAGGGTAGTGGAACGGATATATGGATGCGCATGGCAAACAGTGCGCTGTCCGCATCTTTTGCAGCCCCATTGAAGGGAATTGGTCCGCATCCGATCCTCAAAAAATGCACATGGGATTCGGACAAAAACCACAGTCGAGTGCATGAGCCCTAACAGGAAGCCAGTGAAAAAGCTATAGAATGCAACAGTATTCTATTGCAGTCTATGGTACAGAAGATCACATGTACAAGTCTTCTAAGGCTGCGTTCACACGGGCGAGATTTCCGCGCGGGTGCAATGCGGTAGGTGAACGCATTGCACCCGCACTGAATCTGGACCCATTCATTTCAATGGGGCTGTTCAGATGAGCGATGATTTTCACGCATCACTTATGCGTTGCGTGAAAATCGCAGCATGCTCTATATTCTGCGTTTTTCACGCAACGCAGGCCCCATAGAAGTGAATGGGGTTGCGTGAAAATCGCATGCATCCGCAAGCAAGTGCGGATGCGGTGCGATTTTCACGCACGGTTGCTAGGTGACTGTCTATACACTGTAATATTTTCCCTTATAACATGGTTATAAGGGAAAATAATAGCATTCTGAATACAGAATGCTTAGTAGGTGATCAATTGAGGGTTAAAAAATAAAAAAAATTAACTCACCTTGTCCTCTTGTTCGCGTAGTTCTCCCGGTCTTTAGTTCTTTAAAAAGATGAACTATGGGCTAAAGGACCTTTGGTGACGTCAGATCACATGCTCCAATCACAGGGTCCATCACCGCGGTGATGGACCCTGTGATTGGAGCATGTGATCTGACGTCACCAAAGGTCCTTTAGCCCATAGTTCATCTTTTTAAAGAACTAAAGACCGGGAGAACTACGCGAACAAGAGGACAAGGTGAGTTAATTTTTTTTATTTTTTAACCCTCAATTGATCACCTACTAAGCATTCTGTATTCAGAATGCTATTATTTTCCCTTATAACCATGTTATAAGGGAAAATAATAACATCTACACAACACCGAACCCAAACCTGAACTTCTGTGAAGAAGTTCGGGTCTGGGTACCACAGTCGGTTTTTTATCACGCGCGTGCAAAACACATTGCACACGCACGATAAAAACTGAACATCGGAACGCAATCGCAGTCAAAACTGACTGCAATTGCATTCCTACTCGCGCGGGTTTGCCGCAACACACCGGGACGCATCCGGAACTAATCCGGACACGCTCGTGTGAACCCAGCCTAAGGGGACTAAAAAGCGCAGTGAAAAAAAAGTAATAAAAAAAAGTTTTTAAAAATAAAAAAAACACTAAAATAAAACAATAATAAAAATATAACAACAATAATAGAAATAAACATCATAGGTATCGCTACATTGGAAAATATCTGAACTAATAAAATATTTTAACCCCTTAAGGACCTATGACGTAGCGTACGTCATGGGTCCCATCCCTAAACATGGCGCCCGCTCGCGCGTGCAGCGGGCGCTTTAGCCGCGGGGTCTCTGCTATTTTAAATAGCAGAGATCCGCGGCACATGTATGCGATCAGCCATAAGGCTGATCGCATACATCTTACCTTTCAGATGCCGCGGTCAAATGTGACCACGGCATCTGCACAGACCGGAACCAGAAGTTGGGCGCTTCCGGTCCGGTAACAGCGTTCCCCGGCTGAGATCGGGGGACAAGTTATCTCGATCTAATTGACCGAAGCCCCAAGCCGGCTTCAGAGTCAATTAGATGTATATATAAATACAGGCCACTAGGTGGCAGCCTTGTATTGATATAGTGCAGTGGTGGCGAACCTATGGCACGGTTGCCAGAGGCGGCACTCAGAGCCCTCTCTGTGGGCACCAGCACCCTGGAAAAAGTCTATGGTGTACCAATATGCCTTAGATTCTCCCTGTCATTCATCAGCGCAGGGCGCACTATGAACGGCACAGGCCGCACACTGAATGCAGGCAGGGTATTATAACTACATGATAAAGTACATGGAGAATATACTAGTGTTCAGGTTAAATTGCCGTGTTGGCACTTTGTGGTAAATAAGTGGGTTTTGGGTTGCAGTTTGGGCACTTGGTCTCTAAAAGGTTTGCCATCACTGATATAGTGCAATCGAATGATTGCCAGTCATTGTCACCCAAGGTTAAGTAAAAAAGTTTAAAAAAAAAGTAAAAAGAAAGTTTTTACAAATATAAAAAAAAAAAAAAAAGTTCAAATCACCCACCTTTCCTTAAAATAAAAATACTTAACCAATAAAAAAAATAAACATCATGGGCATAGCCGCTTGCGAAAATGCCCATACTATTAAAATATATCAATATTAATGGCATACGGCAAATGGCGTAGCGAGAAAAAAATAAAAACAGCCAATTTGCCATTTTTTGTCACTTCAACTACCCAATAATTTTTTTTAGAAAAAGTGATCAAAAAGTCGCACACACTTAAAATTGGTACTATTGACAAGAACAGATCTTCCTGCAAAAAAATTAGCCTTCACACAGCCCTGTACACATAACCACAAAAAAGTTATAGGGGTCAGAATATGGTTATGAAAAAAAAAAAAAATCCTCAAAGGTTTAAAAAAAAAATTTCAGTATTAAAACGCCAGAAAAATTATACAAGTGTGGTATCGTTGGAACTGTACTGACCTGGAGAATGAAGATAACAGATCAATTTTACTGCATAGTGTACAGTGTAAAAAAATAAAAATCTTTATCAGAATTGCGTTTTTTTTTTCCGATTCTACCCCATTTGGAATTTTTTCCCCGCTCCCTACTACATGGTATGCAACCGTAATTGGTGCCATTCGAAAGTACAACTTGTCCCGCAAAAAATAAGCCCTCATAAGGATATGTGAATGGAAAAATAAAAAAGTTAGGACTATGGGAAGGCGGGGAGTGAAAAAAGAAAAAAAGCATGTACCCCAAAACTACAGCTCACCCCATGAAAAATGAGTCTTCACACATCTCTGTAGATGGAAAATTAAAAAGTGTTGTTGGTGTTTAGAATACGGCGATGCAAGGAAAATATATTAAAGGTTATCTTTTTAACGTAGTAAAACATAATGGAAACGATATAAATCTGGTATCACTGCAATCATACCGACCCCCAGAATAAGGTTGTTAGGTCATTTTTAGTGCACAGTGAATACTGTAAAAACAAAACCCCCCAAAAATACCCCCCCCCCCCCCCCCCCCCCCTGTTTTCCAATACAAGCAGTGGTAAATTAAATATATGTGAAGGGAAATTTTTAAAAGTTGTGGCTCTTGGAAAGCTGGGAATAAGAACGAAAATACAAAAAACTGGCTGCGTCCTCAAGGGGTTAAATAGGCAGGAAAATAAGTGGCTTTGACTATGTCTGTTATACCGGTCCCCGAACTGCATAATACTTTAATGACTTTCCCGGAGACCAATGCCCCCTTTTGGCTTACGCTCGTGTCCACAGGAAAATGGCTCCTGTACTGGAGACATACAGGAAGCATTCTCTTCCGCCCTCTAGTGTTTAGGTTCCCGTTCTCCTGTCAGCTCGTGAGGGTGACGTCATTGCAGTTGGTGTTTTGGCCTCCGTCGCTCTCCGTAGAGCATCAGTCATTGGCAGTGTATGTGGCCGGTGTCGGGCGGGGTGCGCAGGGAAACAGGGCGGTGACGCGATTGGAAGCCAGTGGGGAGAAGTGAGGTTGGCGATTCGGTGGGTATGGCTGTGGTGTCGGTAACGTGAGGGCTCCAGGCCGATAACGGCGAGGCCTAGTGCTTGCTATTGTCCCAGCCAATGAGCGGGCTGCTGGAGGCAGGGGAGCCGGGTGTAGCAGCCGTGCTGTGGACCACGCCTGTTATCTCTACCTGCACTACAAGTCCCAGCATAGCCTGGCAGCTGTAGTAAGTGCAGAGGTGCCACATTGCCTGAGGCCTTCCTCTACTCCTTCCTTGCTGATATATATTGGTGTCAAGTATGTTTCTGGGAAAGCTGGGTGACAACCAGTATGACTGCAGCCGTGGCTCCCTGAGGGGTGGTCACCTAGCTTTCCACAGCTGCCTAGTTATGTAATACATCCCTGGTCTTTGTATTGCTGCTGCGCTGGATATTCCGGAATACTGGAAAGCTGAATAATGCTGTATCGCCGCTGTTACACCTCCTGCAGAGGTCACGCAGCTTACCCAATCTGGAAGTAGGCAAGTTTCATAGGAGTATGGGAAAGCTGTGTGATCCAATATGGTCGCTGTTACACTACCTGCAGAAGTCACACAGCTTTCCCAATCTTGAAGTAGGCTGGTTTGATGTTAATGATTATGGGAAAGCTGTGTGATCTAATATGGCCACTGTTAGGCCCCTTTCACACGGGAGAGTATTCCGCGCGGGTGCGATGCGTGAGTTGAACGCATTGCACCCGCACTGAATCCGGACCCATTCATTTCTATGGGGCTGCGCACACGAGCGGTGATTTTCACGCGTCACTTGTGTGTTGCGTGAAAATAGCAGCATGCTCTATATTCTGCATTTTTCACGTAACGCAGCCCCCATAGAAATGAATGGGGTTGCGTGAAAATCGCAAGCAAGTTCAGATGCGTTGCGATTTTCACGCACAGTTGCTAGGTGACGATCAGGATGGGGACCCGATCATTATTATTTTCCCTTATAACATGGTTATAAGGGAAAATAATAGCATTCTGAATACAGAATGCATAGTACAATAGCGTTGGAGGGGTTAAAAAAAAATATATATTTTTTTAACTCACCTTAATCCACTTGTTCGCGCAGTCGGCATCTCTTCTGTCTTCATCTGTGAGCAATAGGACCTTTGATGACGTCACTGCGTTCATCACATGATCCATCACCATGGTGATGGACCATGTGATGAACGCAGTGATGTCATCAAAGGTCCTATTGCTCACAGATGAAGACAGAAGAGATGCCGACTGCGCGAACAAGTGGATTAAGGTGAGTTAAATTATTATTATTATTTTTTAACCCCTCCAGTGCTATAGTACTATGCATTCTGTATTCAGAATGCTATTATTTTCCCTTATAACCATGTTATAAGGGGAAATAATACAATCTACACAACAACTAACCCAAACCTGAACTTCTGTGAAGAAGTTCGGGTCTGGGTACCACAGTCGGTTTTATATCACGCGCGTGCAAAACACATTTTGCGCGATAAAAACTGACTGCAGTTGCGTTCCTACTTGCGCGGGTTTGCTGCAATGCATCGGGACGCATCCGGACCTAATCCGGACACGCCCGTGTGAAAGAGGCCTTACACTACTACATGGCTTTCTCACCCTTGAATTTGCATCAGTAGGTAGGTTTGATATTCAGGAGTATGGGAAAGCTGTGTCATTTCCAGTTTTGCCTGCAGAGGTCATACAGCTTTCTCACCCTTGAAGTAGGCAGGTTTGATATGCAAGAGTATGGGGAAAGCTGTGTCAAATCCAGTATGGTCACTGTTACACTCCCCGCAGAGGTCACACAGCTTTCTCACTCTTGAATTGGCATCAGTAGGCAGGTTAGATATTCAGGAGTACGGAAAAGCTGAGTAACGAGCTCTGCAGGAGGTATCGGGTTAGTTAGTGGCTATATCTCCTGTAACCCAGCTTCTCCGGAAACAGATACAACTAAGAAAGTGACAAAGAGAACTCTCTGTAAGGCCTCATTCACGTGTCCGTGATAAGATCAGTGATTTATCCGTGAAGGATTCGTGTTTGTCCGTGTCTCCGTTATTTGTTCTCCATGTGTCGTCTGTGTTCCACAACACGGCACGGCTAAAAATTAATTTTCCGAGCTTCTCCTATAAATGGTCTGTGAAACACAGACGGCATCCAGGTTGGGTTTGTGTTTTTCACTGATCCATAGACTATAATGGGCGTAACGGATCCGTAAAAACACTGACAAAATGCAGCATGCTTCCGTGCTAGAACATGGGCCTGTGACTATACGCATTAAAATGAACGGGTACATGTGCTGTGTGGAGAACACGGACAGCACACGTCTGTGAATCACTGACGTGTGTATCAGAACTGAGGCCGGGACCACTCGGCGACGTGGGGTCACATGACATAAGATGGCGACTAGTGATGGTGAATGTGTTGACCCACAAGCTACTTGACCAAGACGCGGGGGTCAGCGGAGATCCGTACCTGTTACAGGTCTGGGTGACCGCACTTGTAATCTTGATGACTCGTGCGGCCACAAGTCGCCGTGTAGCTTTGGCCTTTCCCATGAAAGTTGTCAGGACCGACCCCCCCCCCCCCCCCCCCCCCTCTGACGTGTATGGTGGTGTCCAGTCTCCCCCCTGATGGCAGATGTTGGGAAAAAGAAAGGTCTGAACATGCCCTAAGGGTAGGAATATCCACCCTGTGTACAGTACCAGTGAGGTGACGGAGATTTGCTGGATCTCATGTGCACGGTGCGCATCTTGTACGCATGGAAATAGACTTTCTTGTGCGGCTTTTAAAATCTGCAGTGTGTCATTTGTTTGTGCAGCTCTGGTGCTGATGTATTGTCGGCTCTTCATAGACTTGTTAAAATACGCAGAAAATCAGCGCCTAAAAAACGCCATAATGTGCATTTTTTTAATTGTGATTTTTATGGAAATTTTTTGCATACAAATCCACACTGTGTGCAGGTGCCGTAAGTTGTGGCTCTGTGGTTGACGAGTTCCATTCACGTAGTGTTACCACAAAATGCAATGTTTTTTGCCAAGTGGTTTTTATTTGTGCAATATGTCCTGTGAAAAACAGTAAGGCCCCTTGCAGACGAGCGTGTCCGGATTAGGTCCGGATGCGTCCCGGTGCATTGCGGCAAACCTGCGCGAGTAGTTACACAATTGCAGTCAGTTTTGACTGCGATTGCGTTCCGTTTTTATCTCGCGGGTGCAATGCGTTTTGCACGCGCGTGATAAAAAACTGAATGTGGTACCCAGACCCGAACTTCTTCACAGAAGTTCAGGTTTGGGTTCAAGGTTGTGTAGATTGTATTATTTTCCCTTATAACCATGTTATAAGGGAAAATAATAATGATCGGGTCCCCATCCCGATCGTCACCTAGCAACCGTGCGTGAAAATCGCACCGCATCCGCACTTGCTTGCGATTTTCACGCAACCCCATTCATTTCAATGGGGCCTGCGTTACGTGAAAAACGCACAAAGAGGAGCATGCTGCGATTTTCACACAAAGCACAAGTGATGCGTGAAAATCGCGGCTCATGTGCACAGCCCCATGAAATGAATGGGTCCGGATTCAGTGCGGGTGCAATGCGTTCACCTCACGCATTAGACCCGCGCGGAAATCTCGCCCGTGTGAAAGGGGCTTAAAAACTGCATGCCAAAAAACCGTGGTGCGTTGTCATGTACAACCGCAACGTGTAAGTAAAAGAGGAGATCCAGCTTCCAAACAACCATATGAATGCTTTAATGAAAAAACGTGCTAAAATCCGGACATGTACATCAGGTCTACGCGTTTCAGATCAACAAATTCCGATCCTTACTCATGACAACATGATGGTGTGAGACACTGGCCTTAAATAAGGGTGGACACAATCAACACATAGCTCCACCTCTAACACATAAAAAAACATTACACTAAAAACAGATAGAAAAAGAGAGGAAAATCTTCAAGGGAAACTAGAGTGTACCACGGTCAGTAATGCAATATGAGATCATGCCTACGATTAAGACCTGTTGGTACACAAGTACCCATAGTAAAGATCCAGTATGATTCTCTATTTAAAAGAACTCTCCTATGATCACCTCCACGTTTCGGAAATGTAACCCGTTCCACTCCTTCTACCACAAGGCTGCTAGTACAAGGCAACGTGTGGTCCAGAAGATATGTTCGGAACATGCCCAGTTCTACTGCGGATAGGCATGTGTAAGGGTACGTTCACACGTGGTCCCTGCCGTGGATTTTCGTGCAGCACCTGCATTGTGGATGAGAGTTTAAGAAATCTTATCCGCACACTGCATAAAAAATCCTTAGTGTGTATCTGAGGTCTGCAGCATGTGAGTTATTACTGCACAGTTCACTCTTTGCAATGGAGAGGATGAAGGCCGTAGCGTGAATCACGTGGATTTTGCCGTGTATCTGTGGACTTTTCTGATGTATTTTACGTCCCCTAAAGCCTTGTGGAAGTTTTTTTTTTAAAGTGTGTTGGATTAATATTGGAGCATTAGTGATGGGGTAGGTCAGTAATAGCTAACCTCCGGCACTCCAGCTGGGGTGAAACTACGACTCCCAGCATGCTCCATTCATTTCTATGGAGTTCTGAGAACAGCCAAGCAAGTGTACATCTTGGGAGTCGTAGGTTTACCACAGCTGGAGTGCCAGGGGTTAGCCTTCACAGGGGTAGGTTCACACATGGCAGATTTCTTAATACAGGAATGTCTCATTTATCTGACTGGTGTAAGGCTACTTTCACACTCACGTTTTTCTTTTCCGGCACTGAGTTTCGTCCCAGGGGCTCTATACCGTAAAATAACTGATCAGTTTTATCCCCATGCATTCTGAATGGAGAGAAATCCGTTCAGGATGTCTTCAGTTCAGTCACTGAACGGCGTTTTGGACGGAGCCTGCTGCGGTGTTATCTCCGTCCAAAATTCCGGATCAGTTGCCGGAATGCCAGATCCGGCATTAATTTACATTGAAATGTATTAGTGTCGGACCCGGCATTAAAAATACAGCAATGCCGGATCCGTCCTTCTGGTCTGCGCATGCGCAGACCAGTAAAAATGTGAAGAAAAATAGAAACAGATCCGTATGACAAACGGAGAGACGGATCCGTTATTGCAATGCATTTGTGCGACGGATCCGTATCCAGACCCGTCTACAAATGCTTTCCGTTTGCATACAGATTGCCTGATCTGGCAGGCGGTTCCGGCGGACAGAACTGCTTGCCGGATCACTCTGCTGCTAGTGTGAAAGTAGCCTAAGGAGTTGTCCGGCCTAGGAGCAGACGCCCCAATCGTTGGAACCAGTGCCCCGTTAAAAACAAATACTTACCTGTCTGCAGTTCCCATACCTCTGCCCTTTTTCCAGCCATGAAAGGTTCCCCCTGGAACATCACGTGACTGCTGCAGCCAGTAACTGGCCTCAGCGGTCACTGTGCTAGAAAGACCCCATCGCTGAGGATATTGAGTAGCCACAGCAGTCCCAGGACCAGGCCACTTCGGGTTTGGCGAGGACCCGTAGTGTTTGGGAACCCTGGGACTGCGGACAGGTCAGTGAGGATTATTATTATTTTTTTGTTATTTGGCCACAGGTTCCGGGGATAGGCCTTGAATGGACCAGAAGATCATTTTAATTTGGAATCTAGATTGTAAACCCCATTTGGGACCAGTGGAATATTTCAGTGACATATAGTTGAATAAAATAGTATTAAAATCTATAAAACATCCACTGATTTTACAGTAATAATGTGAGTGATGCCAATTTAAAGGAATAATTGAGATTGTACTTTTCACTTGCACCTTCTGACCAGGTTTATCTTTTCAGATTAAAGCTTGAAGTTCTTCTATTGCTTTCTGGAGGATTGAAAGGTAAGTGTTTGTTACGTATGACGTTTTCTATGAGTCCTGCTTTCAGCCTTTGTCTATTATTTTATTTTTATTTTTTTTACATCTCGAGACTATCTGCTACCAGTAGGGCAAAGATTGTAGTTTTTTAGGGCCTGCTCCTGGCAAGAAAGGGCGGTACTATCTTATGGAAGCCCTCTAATTGGATCCATCGTTGTTACAAATAAATTATGGACCCTTGCATTGCGGATCCGCAATGCACCCGGCCGACACCGCAATTGCGGACAAGAATAGGACATGCTGGTTACGAATAGTCGGGCGGCACTGCGTGAAGGTATGGGTGCGCGGTTAGCGGACGTCACTCCGGATGCTTAAATGAAGGAAGAAACCGGCACTCCTTGGTACTGCAATTATATCGGGTTTATTCGCCACTCATAGAAGAGGTGACGCGCGTTTCGACACATGCAAGTGACTTTATCAAAGCAATGTGATCAGCAGGATGCTCACATTGCTTTGATAAAGGCACTTGCATGTGTCGAAACGCGCGTCACCTCTTCTATGAGTGGCGAATAAACCCGATATAATTGCAGTACCAAAGAGTGCCGGTTTCTTCCTTCATTTAAGAATAGGACATGTTCTATTTTTTTCCGAAGCTGCGGACCGGAAGAACGGGGGCGCGCTCCGGAAATGCGCAGAGCACATAGTGTGCTCTCCGCATCCATTCTGTCCCCATAGAGAAAGAATGGGTCCGCACCCGTTCCGCAAAATTGCGGAACGGATGCAGACCTATTTGCTGACGTGTGAATGGAGCCTTAGGATACTTGGGCCCCCCATGCAGAAATTTTTCTCTTTGTCATTATGTACTGTTGAAGGGGTCCTCTGCCCTAATTAAAAAAAACAAAACAATGACCATAATTGAAACTTAACACCTTTCAGAGCACCCTCTGTTTCAGCACCGTGGTGGCCATCAGACCAGAAATGACAGAGACCTGTTCTTGGTCATGAGACCGCTGCAGCCAGCCAGCGGCCTCATTGCTAGTGCACTGTCCGTCTGTCTGCAATATTCTTAAACAGGCTGCACAACCCTTTGAATAATATGATGCGGTTTTAAAGTGGTTATCCAGGGATACACTACCTAACATTAATCAGGGTATGTATTTAATTTTTGGGCTACAAACATAAAAAACAAAAAAAAAAAACAAAGAAAGTCTTAGGGGTGCATCCACATGGGACGAAAAATAATATTTGCAGGTTTCACCGTATGCATTGCAAAGGGTGAAATCCATGGAGAAAACGGCCAAAAATGTACACCCCTCTTGTCCATTAATTTCATTGTAAGAGTGGACTTAATTTCCATGGCTCACCGGCTGCTCTAACTGGTTCTCCAATGAAGTCTGATTTTGTGTTGATCTTTTTTTCTATCTCATCATGGGTGATCATGAGATTTCATGACAAGTCTGCAGTAGTGTACAAGAGCGGCTTTGTTAGGAGCTCAATGCTCTCCTTTGTGTTTGGGGCGTACAGCTGTAATGTATACAGGGTGCCATGTAAGGTAATTCAGGGTAGAATTTTACTAACTTTTCCGCGTTCTTCACAGTTCTGTTTGGATATAAGAGACCATTTTACATAAGCTTGCTCCTCCCCAAGACTGTGCCGTCTGTGGGCAGATTGTGTTCCTCCAGTACACTAGCGCTGACATCACATGCCTAAACGGGGTTCTCCTGGACTGTCTTTAGGATAGGTGATGAATATCTGATCAGTGGGGGTCCCTCTCCTGGCACCCTGCCAATCAACTGATAGCAGGCAGGGCCTGGTTACTGCAGCGCTGCTCACATTAAAGTGAATGGAAGCAGAGATGCAGTAACAAGGCACGTCACAAGTAACTAGAAGAGCTGTAGTAACCAGGTACAACCTTGTTACTAGTGGCCGATCCTGGTTAATAATGGCTGCAGTAACCAGGTACTGCCACTAGTATCCAGAAGAAGAACTGCAGTAACCAGGTATGGCTACTAGTAACCAGGGGAAGAGCTGCAGTAACCAGGTATGGCCACTAGTAACCAGGGGAAGAGCTGCAGTAACCAGGTATGGCCACTAGTAACCAGGGGAAGAGCTGCAGTAACCAGGTATGGCCACTAGTAACCAGGGGAAGAGCTGCAGTAACCAGGTATGGCCACTAGTAACCAGGGGAAGAGCTGCAGTAACCAGGTATGGCCACTAGTAACCAGGGGGAGAGCTGCAGTAACCAGGTATGGCCACTAGTAACCAGGGGGAGAGCTGCAGTAACCAGGTATGGCCACTAGTAACCAGGGGAAGAGCTGCAGTAACCAGGTATGGCCACTAGTAACCAGGGGAAGAGCTGCAGTAACCATTAGCAGAGAATCATTTTAATGTGCTTCCCTAATAAAAGCAACCTTCAACACTTTAAAGATGACATTCTTCAAATAATACTTTAAGTAGTGACCCATTTGGCCTGTATTACAGCATCTGCTGTCGTACTGGAGGGCCTCCTGTCTGTGACCCCCGCATGGAGCAATGTTATGTACACGAAGTGGCCATGTATTACATGGTCAGCATTAATTTGAATGGGCATCATACAGTGCCATATTGGTACGAAAGCCTGTTGGGTCCTCATTTACAAATGGTCGGACAATCACTTTTAACAGAAGCTGTAGACTGAGTTTCATCGATTCTCATGAGATCCAGTAACCATGATTGCTTTTCTGATTTTTCTCATTTGGCATATAATAGTTCTGCTCCCTTCATCACTAGTTTTACTTCTACATTATAGCATGGCTAACGTCACTATGTATGTTCCCACAAAGAGATAGGCAATGCATCAGTCTTTGCTCTGCATCTCCTAACATTTGGTTGGTGCACCAAGTCAATCAGACATTTTTATACTCAAAATTATAACTGCAGATTGCCTAAAAACATACATGCCTTTTACTTTCTTGTGTAATGCATATTTTGCTTGCACTTTGTGTATTATTTCTTTTCCACTTTATTTTGTATGTTATGGTGCAGTATGTATTTCTGTTGCACTTTATTATGTAGTTTATATTATTTTGCTTGCACTTTATTGTGTACTGTGGAGAGAATTGTGGAATAACACGTGTTGCTTGTTTCTCTAGAAATCTCTTCCCTTTCCTATTAAGTGCTTTGTGGCCTTGTCTGTGTCTACGTAGAAAAGCCGATGTGTCCTGACAGGTTCCAGGGTAGCTTGGGAGTGAGATGCTGTGTGGTTTAATAGGCTTGTGTGTTGCTGTGATCTCAATTAGCCAAAGAACCTGGCAGCAAATTTTTTGGGCTCCACTGTGGACTGTGTGTGCAGTGATATTTCCAGCCTTATCCATGAGCGTCTGTTCTTCTTGTGCTGCGGTGACTTCTGTTTCTTTTGCAGATGCTTAAAGGGGTTACCTACTTTTTACTTAAATCAGTAAATAGGCCATGGACAGTAATCATTCATACATGCAAGCATGTGTTAGTACTGAACTCGAGCTGTCCCAGTATTGGAGATGTAAGCACAGCAAGCTCCATGTCTTATGACTTGTCTTCCTCTGACTGCTCCTGGCTTCCTCCTCTTTGGTGCAGGCATTGAACTAACTGGAAGTGGAAGTGTCCAGCGCTTGCACAGATACAGGCAGCACAATCCCCTGTACCTGTGCATGCATTTCTGATAAAAGTGCTATAATTCTGTTTGTGCCCGGGCATACCATTAGATTATCCAACATATTGTCTGAATTCTTATACTAAGGCCTAATGCACACAGCGTTTTTCTATTTTATTTATTGTGGCTCAGAAAAGGTCGGGGACCTCACTACAGACTAATTTGCCAGACATGTACCTAACAAATATCTTTTTTTCCCCACTGTCATCATTCATCCAGATTCCTCAACATGTCTGACAAAAGTGAACTGAAGGCGGAGTTGGAGAGAAAGAAGCAGCGTTTGGCTCAAATAAGAGAAGAGAAAAAAAGGAAAGAAGAAGAAAAGAAAAAGAAGGAGGTAACTGATTGAAACAACGTGTTTTCTAATAATCTTAAAAAAAAAAAAAAAAAAATTTAAAAACATTACTTGTCCTTATTAGATTATGTTAAAGAGGACCCGTCTACACTCCTGACGTGTTATGGTGAATAATTATATTTCCCATGAAATAACAATACTTGAAGTATGAATAAATTACAGTATGGGAACCTTATAGGGTTTCCATACTGTCCACAGTGAGTGGATTGTTAATGTGTTAAGACTTACTCCATTGTCAAGAGGAAGGGTAGCACGTGGTTTATTCATACGTTTACAGGAGTAATAACAGAGAAACAGCACAATGAGTTCAAAGAAAAAAATCTTCATACCGGATACAAATATATATTTAAGGCTACTTTCACACTAGCGTTTTAGTTTTCCGGTATTGAGATCCGTCATAGGGTCTCAATACCGGAAAAAAACGCTTCCGTTTTGTCCCCATTCATTGTCAGTGGGGACAAAACTAAACTGAACAGAACGGAATGCTCAAATGCATTCCGTTCCGTTTAGTTGCGTTCCCATACCCGAGAGCAAACCACAACATGTTGTAGTTGCTTTCCCTCCTGGGACGTGGAGCAAGACGGATCCGGCATGACCCCCAATGCAAGTCAATGGGGACGGATCTGTTTTCTCTAACACAAAAGAAAACTGATCCGTCCTCCATTGACTTTCAGGGGAGTTCATGACGGATCCGTCTTGGCTATGTTACAGATAATACAACCGGATCCTTTCATAACTGATGTAGATGGTTGTATTATCAGTAACTGAAGCGTTTTTGCTGAACCCTGCCGGATCCAGTAGAAACGCTAGTGTGAAAGTAGCCTAAAGGGGTTGTCCACTTTTTTAATATTGATGACCTATACTCAGGATAGAGCAATATAGAGAAATCCACAGCACTCATCCAATTCAGTCAATGGTGTTTTATTTAGTAGTTAGGCAGCATACATAGCGACGTTTCGACCTTCAGGTCTTGGTGCTGTCATGTTGGACTCCTGGAAAAACAATTACCGGTAAGACTAATTACGGATTTCCAGGATGTCCCCCATGACAGCACATGGAAGAAATACCCAATCACTTTAAATTTTTAGGGGGGGGGGGGGGGGCACTGCTTGAAGGACCTTAGTGCTTGGACAAAAATTTTGATTGGTGAGGAAGTCCAAACGATAATATATGCAAAAGGTATTATAATTTGTCCATGTAGCTGTTCTACATATTTGATCTATCGTGGCATTAGCTTTCTCTGCCCACGATGTTGCCATAGCCGTGGTAGAATGGGCTTTAATGGAGATTGGACAGTTCTTTTTTTGTAAAGAGTATACCTCTCGAATTGTATCTTTGATCCATCTTTGTTTAGTAATTTTCTGGCCTTTATTTTTTCCTCCGTGCTGAATGACTAAATTTGAATCCTGTCTCCAAGATTCTCTTGACTGGAGATATTTAACTATCGTCCTCCGCACATCCAAGCAATGGAAACTCCCCTCTTTGGCATTTCTAGGAGAAGCACAAAAGGACTGAAGAATTATTTCCTGTTCTTCATGGAAGGAGGAGACTACTTTTGATAAAAAGGCTGGGTCTAATTTTAAGATTACTCTGTCATCAAGAATCTTTAGATAAGGTTCTTTCATAGAGAGAGCTTGAATTTCCCCTATCCTACCGACGGAGGTAATGGCTACTAGGAAGGCAGCTTTCATGGTCAAATATTTTGATGAGATATCATCTAATGGTTCAAACAGAGGTTCACAAAGGGAGTTTAAGACTAAGGTTAAGTCCCAAGTTGGGGCATTTTGTCTTATTGTGGGTCTTAATCTGGAAACTGCTTTAAAAAACCTCTTTACCCATCTATGTTTAGCTAATGGGAAATTTAGGAAATCTGAAATAGCTGATACCTGGACTTTTAAGGTACTCTGTCTCAAACCTAAATCAAACCCTGCAGAAAGTCTGTAATGTGTGAAATGGTAGGTGAGGAACCGTCTGGGTTTTCTGAAGACAACCAGGAACCAAATATTTTCCAGGTTTTCCCTTATATGGCTGAAGTAACTTGTTTGCGACTATTTTATAACGTTGCAATTGCTTTTTCCAAAAGACCTTGCCTTTTCAGCATTTCCCTTTCAGGATCCAGGCCGTCAAATTCAAGGTTTTCAGATCTTGATGTTTTAGAGGGTCCTGAACCAGAAGATCCTGTCTCCTTGGGAGGATTAATTTGCCCCTCAGATGTAAGGCTGAGATTGATAACATGTTTGGGCCCAGTGAAATATCTGATTTGACACCCTCTGCATCAAGGGGTTCCTGGTCCCTCCTTGGTGTTTGAGGTAACACACCGTAGTGATGTTGCCTGAGTAGATTCTTAGATGCTTCCCTTTTACGATATTTTCGGCCTGTTTCAGAGTCTTTAGAACCGCTGTTAGCTCTTTTAAGTTTGATCCCAGGCTCTCTAGAGGTGACCATTCTCCTTGAAAATATAGATCCTCCACCTGGTCTTCCCGGCCTAACTTGCTGGCATTTGTGGTTACCGTCACCATTGGATCCAGCTTCCAGGGAATTCCCTTCACTAGGTTGTCTGAAGTTAACCACCAGTTCAGGGAGTTCTTTACCCCTGTTGTAAGGAAAATCCTTTTGTCTAGAGATTTTTGACTCTTGTCCCCCTGAGATAGTATCAGTTTCTGTAATGGTCTTGAATGAAAATGGGCCCAGGGAATCATGCAAGATGTCATGATGCCCAGAATCCTCATTGCCTCTCTGATCGTGCAACTTTTCTTCTTTTTGAAGTGTTGGAATTTTAGTACCATGGTATTTTGTTTGGTTATAGGTAGAAAGGATCTTTCTTTCACTGAATCTAGAAGTGTACCCAAGAAATTCTTCCTGGTTTCCAACCGCAGATCTGATTTGTTGAAATTGATAATCCATCCCAATTTGGTCAGCACCTCCAGTGTTAATTGAATATGATTTTTCAATATCTCCTGAGATTGGGCTGTTAATAAGAAATCGTATGGGATTATAATTATTTTGTCCTGTCGTAGGTGAGCCATCACTTCTACCATCAGTTTTGTAAAAACTCTCGGAGCTGATGAGATTCCGAATGGCAGACACTGAAATTGGAAATGATGTATGTGGCTGTTCACTTTTATTGCAAATCTCAGGTATTTTTGATGATGAGGATGAATAGGGATATGATGATATGCATCCTTCAAGTCTATTGTGCACATGAATGCTTCTGGGGTGATGAGTGGAATGGCTGACCGAATAGATTCCATCTTGAACTTTCGATAGGAGATCACCCTGTTAAGGAATTTGAGGTTTATAATTGTCCTGAACGATCCATTTTTCTCGCCCATATTCCTTGGGGGACACAGGAAACCATGGGTATAGCTCTGCTCCCTAGGAGGCGTGACACTAAGTGAAAGCTGTAAGCCCCTCCTCCATCAGCTATACCCTTCAGCCTGGAGAAGAGACTGCCAGTTTTTGCTTAGTGTCCAAGGAGGCAAGACACCCCCTGCTTATGCAGGGTTGTTTTCCTATGATTTTTTATTTTTACGTTATTTGTTGTTTTTAATTCGGTTTTTTTCTACTTACAGGGACAACAGAGGCGCATTAGACCCCTCTGTTTCTCCCGGGGTTGAGTTGCGCCAGTGCCGGTAATTCCGCACTGCCGCCTCCCCCACAGAAGACAAGGTGGACCAGGGCAGCCTCGCTCCCCTGCGTCCCGCCAGCTCAGGGTCGCCCGCACGCCAAGTCCCTCCCCCGGCTTGCTGCCACTGCGGTGCCAGGAGCTGAAGGGGCGACCCCGCTGGATGGATTGAGGGTGAAGACAGCGTATGGTGAGACAGGCTGCTCCAGCCTCCCCTTCCTCCCTCCCACCGCTGCTACAGGCCTCCTGGGCTCCCATGGCCACCGTTACTACATGGCCACTGCTACATCGTGCGCCCACCCCTCCCCCCCCCCCCCCCCCCCCCCGATATCGGACCGTTACCGGGCAGGGGAGTTCATCTGGGCAAGTCCTTGGCAGGGACGCTGCCTTCTGCCACATCCAGGCGCGGAGGGGGCCGCTTTCTTGGCGTGAACGGCGCCATTTCAGGCCGGCACTTCATTATCCTTGGGGGTTAAGTTCATTTTGCCGCGCGCGCGCGGCTCTGCTTCAGAGCGGCAGGGAGGGGGCGGAGCTTCCTACATGCGCTCCGCTACTTCCGGGTTCATCGCACAGTGCTGCGTGGAATCCTCTCTGCAGTGCGATCCGAAGCCGGTGCTGCTGCCTCTCCTCCACAGCCTCCTCAGTCTGTTCCCCCTTACCGCTGCCGCTTGCATCATCCGGGTCTGGTAGGACTTTTAACCCCCTCCGTGCCACAGTACTGTCGCTTGGGTGTTATCCCCGTTTCTTTCCTTGGGGTCTCCCACTTAAGTGCAACATCTTTGTTCCACCATGTCAGACCCTTCTGCAGCCGCCAAGCCTTGGTACCATGCCTGTACTGCTTGTAGGGAACCCTTTCCCCGGGGGCAGTCTGATCCGCACTGTACTGCATGTCGGGCTCCACCGCAGCCTCAGTCGCCCGCTGTGTCGCTCCCTGCTGCCTCTGACCCGCCTGACTGGGCTAGATCCCTGTCCCAGGCCGTGGAAAGCCTCACTCATGTCGTGGGCCGCCTAATAGACAGGCCGCCTACCCCGCAGGACGCCACTCTTACTGTCGCGCCCTCCGGGTCCACCGCTTCTGCCGCTGCAGCGGGTTCACTCTCCTTTAGTGACCCCTCCCGAGCTAGGCACTCTCAGAAGCGTATTAGAGTAGAGCGAGCCTCCTCCTCGGATGCCTCCCTCTCCCCGCCACGCGTGCGCACCCAGACGAGCCTCTCCTCCCCAAAGGATTCGCTCTCTGAAGGTGAATTGGCGGTTTCAGATTTGGAAATGGACTCGGCCCTGCCGTCCAAGCTAGCCTCAGCGATGGGTCAACTCATCTCTGATATTCGTGACACCTTTAAGGTGCAGGATGATCCCCCTAGCTCGGACGCAGCTAGCGTCTCATTTATCAGACCCAGGCAGGTCTCAAAAGTCTTCCCAATCCACTCTGATTTCTCCTCTGTGGTGTCTAAGGCTTGGGCTCGACCGGACGCCCGTTTTGTCAACCCCAAGAAGCTGGACATTTGCTATCCTTTTCCAGCAGATGTCGTGGCCACATGGTCTTCCCCACCCAAGGTGGACCCCCCTGTGGCCCGGCTGTCGAAGAACACGGCCATCCCTGTTCCCGACGGGTCCTCTCTTCAGTCAGCGGAGGACCGTCGCATGGAGACCCTTTCTAAGGGCATTTTTGCTGCCTCCGGTTCGGCTCTCAGACCGGTTTTTGCCTCTGCTTGGGCAGGGAAAGCAATCTCTGCTTGGGGTGCGCAGCTGGAACAGGAGTTGGACTCGGACGTCCCTATCCAGGACCTGCGTTCCTTGGCCCAGCTTATTGTTCGGGCCGGGAATTTTGTTTGTGAGGCCTCCCTTGATGCGGGAGCCCTTATTGCACGCTCCTCCGCCCTGGCAGTTTCCGTCAGGAGGGAGCTCTGGCTGAAGGTTTGGAAAGCGGACGCTGCCTCCAAACGTTCCTTGGCGGGGCTACCGTTTGCGGGTTCCCGCCTTTTCGGGGTCCGCCTAGACGAACTTATTTCGGAGGCCACGGGTGGTAAAAGCACCCATCTTCCTCAACCCCAAGCCAGGGGCGCCCCCCGCGGACGCCCTGGTGCGTCTCGTTTTCGGTCCTCCCGCAGGGCCTCTGGGGCTCCCACCACAGCTGCCGCTTCGGCTCCTCCCCAGGATAAGCATAGGAAGCCGTTTTTTCGGGCGCAGCCCTCCTGGCGCAAGCCGCAGGCTGCCCGCACACCCGCAGCAAAGCAATCCTCTGCCTGAAGGCGCGCCCCCACCCACCCGGGTGGGGGGCCGGCTCCTCCTTTTCAGGGACGTCTGGTTGGCTCACGTCTCCGACGCCTGGGCCCTCGAAATTGTGTGCTCCGGATACAAAATCGAATTTGCATCCTTCCCTCCAGATCGGTTCTTTCGCTCCCGCCTGCCACGGGACCCGAAACGCGCGGTTGCGTTCTCCGCGGCCGTTCAAGCCTTACTGGACAGGGGGGTGATTACCCCCGTTCCTCTAGAGGAAAGGTTCCAAGGGTTCTACTCGAACCTCTTTGTAGTTCCCAAGAAGGGAGGTTCCATGCGGCCCATTTTGGACCTCAAAAAGCTCAACCGTTTTCTCCTCCTTCGACGGTTTCGGATGGAGTCCCTCCGTTCCGCGGTGGCTTCCCTGGAGCAGGGAGATTTCATGTCTTCCATCGATATACAGGATGCCTACCTCCATGTTCCGGTAGCCCGGTGTCACCATCGCTTCCTCCGGTTCGCCGTGGGGGACCTCCACTTCCAGTTTGTCGCCCTTCCCTTTGGGCTGGCAACAGCCCCCCGGGTGTTCACCAAGGTCCTGGCCCCGGTTTTGGCCTTACTCCGTTCCAGGGGTGTTTTTCTGCTACCGTACTTGGACGATATCCTCATCAAGGCTCCGTCCCTTTCTCAAGCGGTTGCCAGCGTGGATCTCACTCTAGAGACTCTGACGAGGTTCGGTTGGGTCATCAACTTCCCCAAGTCCTCCCTTCCCCCCTCCAGACAACTGGTCTTCCTGGGAATGCTTTTAGACACGGGAGCGGCGGAAGTACGTCTTCCCTCGGAAAAACGTCTGATCCTCCGTGGGGCGGTTCGGGGTCTCCTTCTCCACCGTCGACCGTCCTTCCGCTTCTGCATGCGGGTCTTGGGGCAGATGGTTGCCTGCTTCGAGGCGATCCCGTTTGCGCAGTTTCACTCCCGCCCTCTCCAACGGGCGATCCTCTCCTCCTGGGACAAATCGCCGCAGTCTCTGGATCATCCCTTCCATCTATCGCCTCCGGTGAGGTCATCTCTCCGCTGGTGGTTACAGTCCCCTCTTCTGGGCAGGTCTTTTCTGCCACTCAACTGGTTGGTGGTTACAACCGATGCCAGTCTCTTGGGCTGGGGAGGCGTGTTTCCTCCCCGATCCGTCCAGGGCATTTGGTCTCCATTGGAGTCCAAACTCTCGATCAATGTCCTGGAGCTGAGAGCGGCCCTTTTGTCTCTACGACACTGGACTCATCTGTTGAAGGGTCATCCAGTTCGTGTACAATCGGACAACGCCACGGCTGTGGCGTACATAAACCACCAGGGGGGCACTCGCAGCGCTGCTGCAATGAGGGAGGTCTCCAGCATTCTCCGTTGGGCGGAAGCCCACGTCCCGGCCCTATCGGCAATTTTTATTCCAGGGGTGGACAATTGGGCGGCGGACTTCCTCAGTCGCACCACTGTCGACCCCGGCGAGTGGTCTCTTCACCCGGAGGTATTCGAGGCCATTTGCCTTCGTTGGGGCATACCGGACGTGGACCTCATGGCCTCCAAGTTCAATCACAAGGTCCCCGCCTATCTGTCCAGGGCCAGGGATCCGGGAGCTTGCGGAGCCGACGCCCTCGTTCTTCCTTGGCGAGGCTTCGCGCGTCCATACATATTCCCTCCCATCCCACTCCTGCCCAAGGTCCTTCGGAAGATCGCGGCGGAAGGCGTCTCGGTGATTCTGGTCGCTCCGGACTGGCCCCGCCGGTCTTGGTATGCCGACCTCATGCTGCTCCTGGCAGACGCGCCCTGGCCGCTGCCCGCCAGGGAAGATCTTCTCTCTCAGGGACCGATCTTCCACCCGCGTTTAAGGTCCCTACGTTTGACGGCGTGGTTGTTGAGACCACCGTCCTGACACGTAGGGGTTTTTCTGCGGACGTCGTCCGCACCATGATCCGCGCCCGTAAGCCGTCCTCTTCTAGGATCTATTATAGGACCTGGAGGACCTATTTGGGGTTCTGTGCCGATCTAGGGATTCCTCCGCTCCGCTTTTCTCTCCCCACCGTTTTGTCCTTCCTGCAGAGCGGACTTGCCCAAGGTCTGGGTCTTAGTTCTTTGAAGGGTCAGGTGTCTGCGCTGTCCATTTTGTTTCAGCGCCCACTGGCCCCCCTTGGTCCTGTCAAGACCTTCCTTCAGGGCGTGGCTCACGCGGTTCCCCCGTACCGGCCTCCGGTACCGCCCTGGGACCTGAACCTGGTTCTCTCAGCGCTCCAGGCTTCTCCTTTCGAGCCTCTGCGGACGGTTTCCTTGCGACTTCTGTCCTGCAAGGTTATTTTCCTTGTAGCAGTCACCTCTCTTCGGAGGGTGTCCGAATTGGCTGCACTCTCCTGTCTGGAACCTTTCCTAGTGTTCCACCAGGACAAGGTAGTTCTTCGTCCGGTCCCTTCCTTCCTTCCTAAGGTGGTCTCCGCCTTTCATCTGAACGAGGACATCGTTCTCCCCTCTTTGTGTCCTTCCCCTTCCCACCCTAGGGAGAGGGAACTTCATCGCCTGGACGTTGTCAGGGCGCTCAAGGCTTACCTGGAGGTAACCGGCTCTTTCAGGCGTACTGACTCGCTCTTTGTGGTTCCGGAGGGGTCGCGCAGAGGGTTGGCGGCATCCAAAGTTGCTATCGCCCGTTTTGTCAAGATGGCTGTTACTGAGGCTTATCTCGCCAAGGGCAAGGTTCCGCCCCTCGGTGTTACCGCTCATTCCACTAGAGCGGTCGGGGCTTCCTGGGCTCAGAGAAATCGGGCTTCTACGGAGCAGATTTGCAAGGCGGCCACTTGGTCCTCCTTGCACACCTTCACCAAGTTCTACAGGGTGCATACTCATGCGTCGGCTGACGCTGCTTTAGGCCGTCTGGTGTTGCAGGCGGCAGTTGATTGATGCCTCCGGTGTTGGTCTAGTTTGTTCTGGTCCCTCCCTTCTGGGACTGCTCTGGAACGTCCCATGGTTTCCTGTGTCCCCCAAGGAATATGGGCGAGAAAAGGAGACTTTTGTATTACTTACCAGTAAAGTCTCTTTCTCGCTCTTCCTTGGGGGACACAGCACCCGCCCTTCATTTGGGTTTACAGTTGTGGTTCCGGCTTGGTTGCCCCCGTTGGGGCTTGACGGTTCTTTTTCCGGTTGGTGGTTATCTTTCACTACTTGGACACGCAACTGGCAGTCTCTTCTCCAGGCTGAAGGGTATAGCTGATGGAGGAGGGGCTTACAGCTTTCACTTAGTGTCACGCCTCCTAGGGAGCAGAGCTATACCCATGGTTTCCTGTGTCCCCCAAGGAAGAGCGAGAAAGAGACTTTACTGGTAAGTAATACAAAAGTCTCCTTTTTTTTTTATTTTTTTTTTATATTCGGGTTGAGAAGGAACCCTCTGCCTCCTTTCGGGTAGCTCCATCTACCAGATTTTCCCTTTCCTCTACTCGATGAGTACCGAGACGGTCTGTCTGTTTGTTCTCCGAAAGGGCTGACTTTTCTTGGGCTTCTCTTCTGGAAATCCTTTTTTCTTGTCAGCCGCTGTTTCCAAAATGGTATCCAATACTGGTCCGAATATATAAAAAAAAAAAAGGAAAATGGTTATTGCACATAACTTATTTTTAGAAGCTATGTCACCTGTCCAGGTCATCAGCCACAAGGCCCTTCTAGCGGTATTTGATGGTGTTCCACTTTATGCGGCAAAACGGATAGATTCTGCAGAAGCGTCACCCATGAAAGCTGTGGCCATTTTTAGCAAAGGCAGAGAATCCAGAATTACTTCTCTAGGTGTCTTGAGCTTTAAATGGTTTTCCAATTGATTGAGCCATAATCCCATAGCTCTGGCTACAGATGTGGCGGCAATATTAGTATTGATTGTTGCCGCTGAACATTCCCAGACTCTTTTTAAGGAGACCATCAGATTTTCGGTCCTTAGGATCTTTCAATTGGGATGAGTCTTCAAATGGGATGGTCGTCTTTTTTTAACCCTTTGCTACCTGGACATCTATTTTTGGAACTTCTTCCCATAATTTAGTGTCCTCCGGATTAAATAGAAGGCGACTTCTGAATTCTCAAGGAATGTAAAGTTTCTTATCTGCATCTTCCCACTTCTCCAGTATCATCTCTCTCAGATTGGAATTGACCGGAAACAGTTTCCTTTTCTTTGCCCTTAATCCTCCAAACATCTCGTCTTGAGTTGTTCTGGGTTACTGAACCTCCTCCACCTTCATAGTTTCCCTTGCCGCCGATAGTAACGAATCCAAATCTTCCAAAGAAAAGAGAATTTTTTTTTCTGGTCTTCAGAAGAACCAGAGGGACAGATTTAACTCTTCTTCTTCTTCTAACTCCCCTTCCGAATAATAAGTATTATCGCCTTGTTCGTCTGAATCTGATTCTAGGTTTCTTTGAAACTGGCGGAGGAGGAATCGAGCTAGAAACTGGAGCCTGTACTTCTTCTCTTATCAAAGACCTCCAATCGGGGAGGAAGGACGGCTGTTCCTCCTTCAGAAGTTTTGCAATACAATCAGGGCACAGCTGTTTTTTTGTATGATTCATGTAACTTTCTAGCACAGGAAATGCATTTCTTTGTTTTCTTTTTAGGTTCTGTCTGGGATCTATGTCCCGGATCCTTTAATTCCTAGAAAGAAACAAAGGAACTCTCCCTTAGTACTAGTGTACACCAATAACGGAATAACGCAGGATAAAGCAGGGCTTGGTAAAAAAAAGAACTTACATAGCCCTGAGCAGGGGTATCACCAGCCATTTCAGGCTTGGTAGACATCTGGGACATTTGATACAGCAGACAAGCCTGACTGCTTGCTGGTTCCTTTTATATAACCTTACCTTAAGGGTCCACCCCCTGCTGCCGCTGCGCTCCTCCTTCCTTCTTGGGGACTCTATCCCCTAGGGGAGAGTCGACCCCCCCCCCCTCCCCCCCCTCATGCGAGGCCCCCATCCAGGCCTCCAGCATTGAAACGCTGGGCACCGTGAGAAAGAGTGCGTGTTGCCGAGCCCAGAGCCCCCGAAGCGGCTTCTGCTCCCAGATACCGCGGCGATGTGGGAGAGAGGTAAGCTGGGAAGGCTAGGGAACCTCGGAAAGAGGTACTAGCAGGGCTTTGAGGAAACTGGGAGGAATAGCTGGACACCACCCGACCCAGTTCCAGCCCTAGTAGCCTGCGGCTACTTCCATTTTCATTTCTTCACCCTGGAGGGACAGGAAGAACACTGGATAGGGGGATGGGGAGGGGCCTTTTAAACTTTCTTGCTTCCTGTCCCTACAGAGGCCTATAAGGACAACCTCCCATGTGCTGTTAAATATATGCACATGGGTATAGCTTTCAGCCTTCTATATTGCACAGCGTTTGCAATTTATATATATATATATTTTTTAAAGGAATATTTGCATATTATAAAGTGATTCCATATCTCTAGTATGTGCCATGGGTGTCCCACCTCTGGGATCTCTACTGATTCTAAGAATGATTGGGAGGAGGGTCTGGTTTAATACTTTGTTCACTTCACTGTTTTCTTCTGCTCAGTGCCCCCCCTGTACCCGCCGTGCAGAGAACCACTGCAGTCGTACAGTCGGGCGTGTAGCTGCGCAGGAACAACTTAGGGCGCAGCAGTAAACCTTTAAATCTTCAATATGGTTACATCTTTACATCTCATGTCCAGATTTATTCTCATAGGCGGAGATTTATCGTCTCTCTATGTAATTTTTCAGACAAAAACAAACTGTAAACATCATGTTTGCAACTTTTTAAACATTGCTGCATCTAAATGTAGTGGCGATTCTATGCCACCTTCGCCACTTTTGGAATAGGGGGCATGGCCAGGGTAGGGCCATCTTTTATGCTAGTTTTCTGGCTTAAATGAAGACTTAAAGCTAAGGTAGATCTACTGCAGAATTCAGTTGAGGCGCACGGACTGCTGGAAGATGAGGCTAATTTGTGACTCCATGAATAAAGCGCATCCTCCAGCAGCGCAGGGGATCTCAAGACCGGCATACCGCACGTGAGGTTTTAAATCTCCCCTGTAGTTTGAACTGCTAGATTTGGATCCTGTTGTTTAATAGATAAAGGGGTATAAAACTGTCGGAGCAGAAATAAATATCTGAAATGTGATCTTTACCCTTGTAAGCGTATAGACCAAAGAAAGCAGCCGGGAAACTAGTTTTTGTTGTATGCTGTTTTATTCTGACCTCTGCACTTTCAAACATTTGATTTTTGTGATTTCTCTAAACGAAACTGAAATATGTCCTGATAGGTAGAAACATTGTTCAATTCAGATAAAACGGTATGAATTACATAATGTTTAGAATAACTGGCTATAAATGCCGTAAGACAATAACTAATATTAATAATTGACAGTTAAAAAAAAACAAACGAGGTGATAAATATAGAAGAGAGAGAGAGAGAGAAAAGGGAGGAGGGGGACTAGGAGAAGTGGGATATGTCACTGGTTGCAATGGGTATAGAGTGTGATGGAAATGGTCTCAACTGTGGTAAACTTTGGTCAGGTTCTGTTCTTTTTGTCTTTCATATGATGCATTGCTAAAGAATTCTAACCTTGAGCTAAGATGCTGCAGAAGCTTTTTTACTACTACAATGCCTGATCACGGCCGTTAGTATGGTCAGGAAGCATTGCCTTATATGATGAGCGAATCAAATTACTAGTTTCGATTTCCACCCCCTTGGCGGTGGGCCGTCTTTGTTCTGTTACCAGTAAATACTCATTCACACATCCGCGTCTGTGCTCAAATCCATGGGAAGGTGGTCAGTGATGCATCCGTGATGCTGTCTGTTTTTTGCTGTCCGTGTGTCATCCGTGTTTCACTGACCATGCACAGCTGAAAAATAATTTTCAAAGCATCTCTTCCTAATGATCCGTGAAACACGGATGGCATCCGTGGCTTTCACGAACCCATAGACTATAATGGACGTAATGGATCCATGAACACGGACAAAATAGAGCATGCATCCGTGCTAAAAACACAGACCCACGGACCGTGCTAAAACACTGATGTCTGAATACACATATTAAAGAGGACCTTTCGCTTGTTTTAAAAGAGTCATGCATTCCCCGAGTAATAACAATTCTGGAGCATCTATTATTATGACTCTATGTTGCGTCATTCCTGTATTATTTCTACCAGAAGTTATGAATAATTTTGCTATTAGCCTTAGGGTACAGAAGGGTGGTAACCAGTCGGGGGCGTGTAACTGCACAGACTGACTATCCAATCAGTGCTGCCATTGTCAGACTGTGCAGGGACACACCCCCCCGACTGGTTACCTCCCCTCTGTACCCTTACTGCAGACTGCTAGCAATTCATTCAGAACTTCTGGTAGAAATAATACAGGAACGGCACAACATAGAGACATAAGAATAGATGTTCCAGAATTGTTATTACATGGTAGATGCATGAAGCTATTAAAACGGACATGAATGGGAACGTGTGCTGTCTTTGGAGAACATGAACAGCAGGCATATGTGGAACACTGACGTGTGAATGAGGCTTACGTCTGTATGCTTTGATGATAAAGGTGGGAATCGGCTTGAGACCACATCTAGACTGGGTCTTGTGTTTTTTTCCTTCCGAGTTCGTATATTCTTTTATCTAATCAGGAGCCGTGCTGGGAAGGCAGAAGAGCGCGGGTTGTGCTCACATAGTTACCCAAATGAGAAGCAGGTAGTGGACTGTTGTGGATGGGCACAGGCGATCCACGAGCCACAGGCCTTGAAGAACTGAGAGTACTACTAAGCTATTTGTTAATCTTAAGGGGGTTGTCCAGGATTGGGGACGTTGCTCTAATAGTACAAGTGTGGCATACACATTACATACAAGCATGTAGTACCTTTGGCACAGATTTCTGCAGCCCCGTTTTCATCTTTGAAATTCATGGCCAGAAGTTACGGTTTTAATGTACCTGGTCCCTTGCTTCCTCTTCTGCTGCTCAGGGAGCCCGGTGATGTCACTGGCAGCATAAGTAATTTATGCAGAGTGGATGGAGGGGCGGTAACTAGGCTGGCCGACATCGCGCTAAGCCCCACCCCTCCAGTCCGGTGACGTCACCGCAAGGAGCTTTAGAATGAATGGAGGTGAATATTGATGAGGGGGCAGAGTTACAGCGGAGCAGAGAGACAGCTGTAACCACCTGATGCCGCGCAGCCCCAGGACCCACAGGGCAGGACAGCCGGAAGTCGGGGAAAGATAAACAGATATATAAACAATGAGTGGGGCACCGTTTGAGCCACATAGAAGTGGCGAAAATAGCTGAAAATATATGGAGGCAACTTTATTTAGATGTACATTGTGAGTAAACGTGTTTTTTTAAAAAAAATAAAAAATTTGGTCCCGGACAACCCCTTTAAAGTTATCGTGTCAGGAATTCTGGGTATGGAATATATGACTTCTTCCAGGCATGAGAAATCGTTTGCTTGGCTCCTAAAAAGATAAAGAAGAACATCTTATACCAAGTTTGAGGTATAGTAAAGGATTTGTGACGTAGCGGGGCCATCCATGCGTCTCTATAGAGAGAGGTATTAATAATGGTACAGGTGAAGCCATATACACGAGACCAGAACTGTACTACATGTGGACAACCGGACACAAATCCTATCTCTATTAGGGCTCATTCAGACAGCCGTATGCTGTCCGCAAAAATACTGAATGCTATCCGTATTTTTTTGCGGATCCGCAAAAAAACGGATAGCATTCAGTATTTTTGCGGACCCATAGACATCAATGGGGCCATGTCCTGATTTTTACGGACAAGTATAGGACATGTTTCATTTGTTTTGCGTAACCGTGGGATAGAAAAGGGCCCCATAGAAGTGAATGGGTCAGCATCTAATCCACAAAAAAACGGATCCGCATTTTTGCGGATGGCATACGGCCGTCTTAATGGGCCCTTAGACGCAAAGCCCCTAAAGCAGTAGTAATCATGTACCAAGGCATGAGGACCTTGTAGACGGGCTCCACTATTCCGGTTACTTCCAGAGCAGAGGGCCATTATGTGCAGGATGCTGTGTCCAGTGTACTCGCCAGATCCGTTTCCCATTTGTTAATATAATCCTGAATGGAATGATGGGCTTCGCTGTTCAGTGAAGAGTAGACGAAGGAGAGGAGACCCTGGGAATGTGGGATTGTTTGGCAGGCCCTTTCGCAAGAGGTATAGAGGGTCATTGGCTGGAACAAAACGTATTAAATGGATTACTACCAGTCACTAATTGCATCATTGCTACTACTTAGTTGTAATGATTGATGCCTCCAGCAGGGGGTGCCAAGCTCTTAGGTTTGTATAATGGCCCTGACAATGGTGTTTGTCATACTATTCATATCTATCATGAAAGGACATAAAAGCGACAATACCTTCTCACTGAAGTAACCTCTTTAAAGAGCGACCATGAGAAACGGATGCGTTGAGAACACAAATTTTTTGTGGAAAAACATTAAAGGCATAAATCTTCTTTTACTAGTGGGTGCTCTGTGCAGACCAAATGTAGACTTACAGTGCCTTGCAGGCAGAGAGTTAGCAAACATACTGTTATGTAGTGCTGACATTAGCACATCGCTAATGTCAGTCAGCTACATTACAATTTTTCCCATGACAGAAACCCTTTAAACAATCCATGTTGAATCCAGGTTGTGAGGCACCAAAATACAAAAAAAGTCAAGCGGGGTGAATTCTTTTGCAAGGCACTGTAAGTCGACTTTTGGTCTGCACAGAGCACCCACTAGTAAAATAAGTTTTATGCCTTTAATGTTTTTTCCACGAAAAATTGACAGAAACCCTTTTAAGGATTTGTATAATTTTATGTGAAGCAAACAACAAATAGGACAAAATAACAGGAAAAAGTCAATGTGCATAACTATTCATCCCCCTAAAGTCAATACTTTGTAGAGCCACCTTTTGTGGCAATCACAGCTCCAAGTCGCTTTGGATACGTCTCTATGAGCTTGCCATACTTCAGTCTCTGCTGTGGAACTCTGCAGCTCCTCCAGGGTTACCTTAGGTTTCTGTGCTGCCCTTCTGATTAATGCCCTCTTTGCCCGGTCCGTGAGTTTTGGTGGGCGGCCGTCTCTTGGCAGGTTTGCTGTTGTGCCTTGTTCTTTCCATTTGGTTATGATAGATTTGATGGTGCTCCTGGGGATCATCAAAGATTTGGATATTTTTTTTTATAACCTAACCCTGACTTGTATTTCTCAACAACATTGTCCCTTACTTGTTTGGAGAGTTCCTTGGTCTTCATGGCAGTGTTTGGTTAGTGATGCCTCTTGATTAGTTGTTGCAGCCTCTGGGGCCTTTCAAAAAAGGTGTGTATTTGTAATAACAGATCATGTGACACTTAGATTGCACACAGGTGACATCATTTCACTAATTATGTGACTTCTGAAGGTAACTGGTTGCACCAGAGCTTTTTATGGGCTTTCTAACAAAGGGGGTGAATACATACGCACATGCCAATTTTCTGTTTCCTATTTCTAAACAATAGTTTTATTTATATATTTTTCTCATTTCACTTCATCAACTTAGACTATTGTGTTCTGATCCATCACATAAAATTCAGATTAACAAAACATTAAACTTAAGGCTGTAATGTAACAAAATACGAAAAAAGTCAAGGGGGCGAATACTTTTGCAAGGCACTGTAGGTCAATTTTTAGGGATCCAGCCTACTTTCAGGAGAAGAAATCTAATGCTTTATGTATAGAACCTGTTACCTTGTCTGACCTTTTCCCTCTTTTCATGGTAGTCTGATCAGAAGAAGGATGCTGCCCCTCCGCAGGAAGAGTCTGATTTGGAGAAGAAGAGGAGAGAAGCTGAAGCCTTACTCCAGAGCATGGGTATCACCCCTGAGCCCCCGCTGGGTAAGGACCCTGAAGCTTACGTTTGATTGCATGCTGACTTGCATGCTTGCTTGCTTCATGGTAATGCTGCCTGCACAATCTTCATACAACACCCTGTTCTCCTCGATTAATAGATAAAAAATTCTATAAAACATTCCAGTGCAGTGTTTCTACAGCCCAGCTGATATATAGTGCCCTAAGATTTAATGTAAAGCACATTGCTTATAACTCCTTGTAGTTAGGATTTAAAGAGGCTTGTCCGGGCTACAGATATTGATGAGCTATCCTCCGGATAGATCATCAATATCAGGTCGGCGGGTGTCTGACTCCTGCCATCCACACGATAAGCTGTTTTGTTCTGCAGTGGCGCCAGAAGCTAACGGTGTACGGAGCGGGAGCAGAAGGCCCCATATCCTGTGTTTCTGGTGAATAGGAGCCCTGCTCCCATTTACTTGCTGGGTGTAGTTTAGAGAACCCCTTTAAAGGTAAAAGATGTCCTTATTGTTTGTCAGGCAAGGATGCAAAGTGACAACTGTGTGATTTATGATAATTGGAGAAGCTTCAGTTATAGCTTTACTAAATATTAAAAGGACTGTCCCACAAATAAATGTTATGTAATCTGTTGTATCAGGCAAAACATAGTTTATCACTTCGAATAATTTTTTTGTAATACTGCTATTACTGCTACTGTACGGGCCAGCCAACAGGAATCCTAGCACAAGGAGCGCTTCTACAAACCAGCAGCAAACACACAAGGTGGCTGTTCAGTGGGGGGCGCTAGAACAAGCCTGCAACAGTAAAAGCACTAGCTTTCCTAAATGGATTGCTGCTACCCATTCTGTTTTGCTGATTGGGGTTTTTTGGGGGGTCAGACCCACATTGATCACTCAATGACTTATTATACCGTTAGACTGAATCTAGACTTTTTGGTCTGAAATTGCTGTCCATAGGGAATACATTGAGTAGCTTCAATATTACTTCCAAACCACTGCAGTCAGGTAAGGGTACTTTCACACTTTTTTCTTTTCCGGCATAGAGTTCCGTCCTAGGGGCTCTATACCAGAAAAGAACTGATCAGTTTTATCCCCATGCATTCTGAATGGAGCGTAATCCGATCAGGATGTCTTCAGTTCAGTCTTTTTGACTGATCAGGACAGAGATAATACCGCAGCATGCTACGGTTTTATCTCCGGCCCAAAAAACTGAACACTTGACTCCATGCCGAATCTGGCATTTTTTCCCCATAGGCATGTATTAGTGCCGGATCCGGCATTCAAAATACCGGCATGCCGGATCCGTCCTTCCGCGCAGACTGAAAAAAATAAATGCAAATGTGATCGCACACCACATCCAGCACTCTGCCCTCCATGCCGGATGAGACCACTCATGAGACGGCCTTGACGCGGTGAGTGGCTTGCTATGCTTTGGCCAAGGTGTAGACCAATGTCTCATCCGGCATGGAGGGCAGAGTGCTGGATGTGGTGTGCGATCACATTTGCATTTTCCGTTTGTATATGTATTTCGCCATAGTGATGTGCACCTGCAGGTAGGTTGTGCTGACCCAACCCCTTATTTTTTTCTTTGAAAAAAATAAATGCCGGATCCGTTTTGCTGGATGACACCAGAAAGATGAATCCGGCATTTCAATGCATTTTTCAGACTGATGAGGATCCTGATCAGTCTTACAAATGCCATCAGTTGGCATACGTTTTGCCGGATCACTCTGCCGCAAGTGTGAAAGTACCTTAAGTATTACTGGAGAGATTTAATGGCTAGAGATAAAATCGCCGTTAAATGGCTGCAGACTACTAATTCTTAATCGTTGCAGGCTGACATTTTTTAGCGATTTTTTTTTTTATTTTTATTTTTTTAATTCCAAACTACTTTTTACTCCATAGAGTAACATGAAAATCTCTTGGCAATAAAATCGGCATGAAATTGCTGCTTAATCCTTAACTGATTAAATTGCTCCAGCAAATGACTTCGCTGCCTTGATTTGGAAGTGTTTTTCAAGTTGCACTTGCTGTGGACATGGACTTCACTGTAATAATTTTTTTTAAACAATCGATTACTTAGGTACTTCTAAATCCTGGTTATTTTTACCTTAGTTTAGTGAAAATCCTCCTTAGATGATGTTAGGTTTGACCACCTATTTATTTAAATATGCCTTACAATGCATTATAAAATCTCGTTTTATCCTTTCTGCGATCTATCGGTTTAGGAATAAGTCACTTTTGGCCAGGTGTCTGCGTCCTAACCGCCATTAATTGGTTTGTTAGTGGTGTCCTATTAGTGAATGGATTGAGGCTGAACGGAGCTCTGCAGGTGGCCCACTAGGGATTAAAAGGCAAGTCACTGGGAACAGGCTAGCTCTTGTGAACCAGCCACACTTCATTTCCCCACACTGCTTATCTGTCCCCTCTTCAGATGACCTAAATACACAGTCAATGTGGCCGGGCCTTCTCCGAACAATGGAACAGTTGGGAAGTGCAGTAATATATGGTGCTCGCTCACAGCAACTGCTCTTATGTTTTCATATCTCCCCATTTTTTGGCAGCCAAGTTCACACAGTCAGGATTAGTTGTTTCATAATTTAGTGTACCGAACCTTTTGAAGAAGTGGTATTAAAAACTATTCTAAATGTGATATAATTAATTTTTGTAATATGCTTTAGTTTTTTTTCTAATTTTACTTACAAAATAGGCACCCGAAGTGCAGTTGCCTATACTTTGGAATCGGTACAGGTTGTACCCCGAGACCACAATGAGCGCTGTACAGGCAGGAGCACACATCGCTGCTCCTGCCTGTACCAAATCCGCTCTGCTAAAGCCTGGCATAGAACATCCGTGCGCTATCCCATGCCTCAGGGGAGCAGGCACAGGCAGGAGCACGGATGTGTGATGCAGAGCGCTCGCTAGCACCAGCTCGCTCAGTTAATAGCTTAGCATAGCACATCTATGCAGGAGAACCTATACCGATGTGCTATGCAGAACTTTTAGTAGAGCGGAGTTATAACGGGCAGGAGCTCTGTATAGGACATTGCTGCCCCTGCCTGTGCCTGCTTCACTAAACGGACATAGCACATCATTGTACTATTCCAGGCTTGAGCAGAGCTGGCACAGGCAGGAGCAGCGCAGTGTGCTCCTGCCTGTACATCGCTTACTGCGGTCCCACAGTGGAAGCAGTCAGCGATTTATGGATTTCGAAGCGCTAAAGACACCTGAACTTTGGGTACCCATTTTGTAACTAAAATGGGAATAAAATCAAAAGTATTTTACAAAACTTTATTTCAAAAGATTAGGTACACTTTAATTTATACCTTCATTTCCTATTAAAATATAAATGTACAGTAATTATCAGTTTTTGTTAGCACCGTACATCTGAATGATATCCATGGGGTACATTTCCTGCACTATTTGAGCTTGCAGTCTAATTTCCTAGCTGCATTGACGTGAAATATGAAGAGAAAACCCGGTCATTACCAAGTATAAGGTTATATAGAGAGAGATATATAATCCTGCTCCGACAGAAACAGAAACTTTTCTATTTATATCTATCATGAAGAAGAACATTTTTTTTATTGTTCCTTGCCACATTTTTATGTACAATATATTTTCGGTACATAAATTTTTAGGGGTGCCCCCCCCCCCCCCCCCGTAGTCTGAGGTGGTGAACTTGGAGGTGACATCTCCAGAGACACGGCCTTGTATTATTATGTAGACCTGCAGTGGGGAACTAATCTTCTCATGCCTCATTATGCCTCCACTGGGCGTTTTCTCTTGTTCAGATTACAAGGGAGGAGGAAAGGGGATTGAAATGTAAATGATTAGTAAATCCGATGTAACCTGCCAGCACTTCTGAAAGAATATGAAAAGTCTTATTGGGGCAGGCAGCGCCTCCTTTCCTTCAGCGGGGGGATTCTTGAAAATAAAGGGGATTCTGCCTCTTTGTATTCCTCCATGTAAACCGTATCCACACACTGTGCTAGACACGAGTTTGGTTATTAGGGACAAGGCCTTGAATGGAGTCCATGTTTATTTCGCTTCATAAAAATCTGATTGTTGAATTGCTCTAATTGACTGACGCCTGTAATTATAGAGGCTTCGGATAGTTCAATTGCATACGGAGTAGCTACAAATAGTTTATTAGAAAAAAAAAAAGCCCCATTATTAAAGGGATCATCATTTATATATTTGTCTCCAAATGACTCGTAGATTATATTTTATTGGTTATTATTCCAGAGTAGCAAGCGTCATAATATGTTGTGGTCTTAACACCTTGACCTGCAGCCATCTACTGTTCTTCAGAACAGAAACCGCCCTCGTGGTCAAACTTTGCAGCCACTTAAAAGATTTAATTGTGGAATTGCAGAAATGGTAGCTTCCCAATGTAAAGCGCCACTGTACTCTGCCATGGGCTGTGGCTACAGAGTCACTTGTACAAAGGAGCCTCTTCTAGGACCACGTTCATCCTCAAAGCCCCTTCTGGGGCCACGAGTCTTTTAGGGTATGTACACAAGGGACGTAAATAGTGGCAGCAAAATGCTCAACAAAATCTACGAGAGTTGCCTGCAGATTTGCAGCAGATTTTACTAATTACCGGATTTTTTTGTACAATTTTACGTTTGTTCTCATGTGGCAGAAGATATTGGGCCACAGAACTGTGGGCGGAAAGTCTGCAGCTATTTACAGTACTAGCAATGTGCATGAGATTTAATCCACAAGGTGCCGATAAAATCCACAGCAGAAATTGATCAGAAACACAGATTTTAAATCCACAGCATGTCCGTTTATACTGCGGATTTCTACCGTGGGTTTCACCCTTTGCTGAGTCTGACTCAAAGCATTGGCAAAAATCTGCATGTAACGCAGGCAGATTTTGCTTTGGATGTGTCATGGATTTTGCCACAGAGTGGCATCAAAATCTGCCGGATGTAGCTGTTGCCCTATGGATCAATTCAACAGCAGCAGAATATTTTGTTCCATTTGTGTGAAGGGGTGAAACAGGTTTCTGCTACACGAGTATACCTTTAGGGCTCATGCACGTGTGTCGGCCGTGCCCATATTGTGGCCCACAAACAGCGGGTTCGCAATCTACGTGTGCAAATCCATTCACTTGGAGCGGAAGGCCACGGAAGCACTATATAGAACTTGCTCTATTTTTATTTATTTTTTTGCAGTGCGGACAGATCGCGGACCCATGCAAGTTGAATGGGTCTGCAGTCAGGACAGGCCACATGGACGGTGCCCGTGCATTGGGGACTGCAATTGGCAGCATGAGCCCTTAGGATGGATGTCGCTGAAAATGCAGATGTTTTACATACAAATTTTTGCTGCAGATTGTGCGGTAAAATCAAGGCAGACTTCACCTCTGCTGCACTGTAACTGTTAAAATTTGATGTGAAAATCTATGACAAATCTACACAAGATTACCATGCTACAGATTTGTGTGCCCCTTCTTCCACGTGGAAACTGTCTGCTGCTTTTGGATGAGTATGCAATTCTGCCACGTCTGAATTCACCCTTATTGACCACTATTTGGAAAGTTGCATGGCTGCAAAAGTCACCTGGGACTCGCATGGGATTTTTTATGTCACAGGTATTATTATACACAATGTACATACGGTATATAAAATCCTTTATATGTGCCATTCCCTGGGCTTTTGTAAAGTCAGGGCATGTTCACATGCTGCAATTTCTGCAGCTCTCATTCATCTTAATGCAGAAATTCATGCACACTCTGCAGAATCAACCCCATCCAGATGCATGGAACAGATTTGCAGCATGAACCAAGCATTAGGAGGGAGAATCTAGTTTTTATACAGCACGTGGTTCCTGTCATCCAACAGATCTGTAGATTCAGTGGCTGCTAGCATTTACCCCCTTATGTAAATGGCTTTCTTGTATCGCGGATCCTCTTGTCATGCGAGGGGCTCATTTTACCACAAGATGGCAGTATGAGTCTAAATGTATTGAGCGACTATTTGGCCAAAAGTCACTTCAAAAAAAAAAAAAAAAGATAATAAAAATAATCCTTAATCCACAAACTCTAAAAATCATTAAGGGGTGGAAATAGTTTGCAAACATTCAAATTAAAGTACGCTCACATCTATTTTCTAACAGCTTAAACTTATATTTTAATAGCAAGATCTGATTCCAGTGGGAGGGGAATGCATATTACACTAATAGGGTAAATGACTTTCTATAAAATTTCCTCCAGTGCATGGTGAAGAGGGAAAATATATTGGGGATGCCACAGGGACTGATGTAAGCAATGGAAAGTACAAAGGTAGCTGTACACAGTCGCACTCAGATCTATATATTGAACATGCAGTATAATGCTGTAATTAAACATAATCTATTCCCACGGGTGACTTTTCGGTAAGTTAGAGGGGAGGGTAAAGTGCGGAATAGATTTCCTCTGAGCTCTTTAAGTAGCGTAACGTTCAAAGCCATTAGCATACAGATGGTACAAAACCAGTGTATTACTGTCCTCCCAGCACGCTGAATTTGGGGGCTTTAAATGAATCCTGGACCGAAAATGGTGCACAAAAATAAAATTGTAAGTGTACATCTCCAAAAAATTCCAAAGCATCTGATATCTCCAACTGTTTCTATACATAGAGTGCAAGTGTATAATAATAATAATAATAATCTTTATATGGTGCCAACATATTCTGCAGCGCTTTACAATTCAGAGGGAACATGTACTAGGAGAATAGACATAGGACTGAGGGTCCTGCTCGTGAGAGCTTACAGTCTATGAGGCGCTGTTTTACAGTCCTAGGCATTGGGTTACACTTTAGTTTTCTAACCAAGCCTCTTTATGTTATGTGCAACGCGTTTCAGACGTTGTTCAGATCTTCAGTCTGTGAATTAGCATTTGCTTTGTGGTGGCAGAAGTAGTTGCATTAATGAGTCCATCGAAATAAAGCACCGGGAGAAATATGGACTGCGGCTATCTAGAAGAGGTACCTTATTAATAAGCTGCACTGAATCAAGTCTCGGTTTATAGCAGTGCATGGCTGTATGGGGTCATTGTCCTGATACCGATAGTAAAAATGGTTAGGGATTACTAATATGTATTCCATATCCGGTTTTGAAAATAACTGTAAATGTGGAGCTCCCCTCTAAGTTGTCATTCTCCATGAGACGCTATCAGCATGGATATTTATTAGATGCCCTCACAGGGTGAAGCCAGCAGGGATGCAGTGCACCCTCTACACCCCCCTCCAGTTAAACTTCACGCGGTGCGCTACACCACTTCTGCCATTCTCTTGAATTAGGCAAGCAGACAAAACATACTGAAAAGAGGACCGAGTCGCCGACAGTAGTTATTCTCTTTGATGGAGGAAGATTGCTGACGGACAGCTCTGCTCACCTGTTCAATTCTCCATAATGGTAGAAGCGGTGTACTGTACAGCTTACTGTTAATGGGAGTCTGTCAGCAGTTTTGATCGTGCAAAACTGCTGACAGCACTAGGTAAGCGGGTAGGGAGAGCACTTTTTGTGAAGATTTTATCAGGAGTAGTGTGAATATAAAGTTTTGTTCTGCCAGGTTCTGCTCTTGTAGGTGCCGAGGAGGTATAGCTTCCATGTGAAGGGCTTCCCAACCCCTCCCCAATGCAGAAAGCACTTCACTGTGAAGCTCCACTTTCAGGGCACTTGCAGGAGCAGAATCTTGTGGAAATCTTCTCTGAGCATTTTAAACAGAAGTGCTTCTTCGAGCCTCCTTTACCCATCGTATTGGTTAAAAGGGTTTCCAAGATATTTTTACTGATGACCTATCATCTGGATAGGTCATCAGTATCTGATCTTTCGGACCCCCACAGATCAGCTATTTAAGAAGGCACCTGCGCTTGCCGTAGACTACTCTTAGCTTGACAAGCACAGCATCGTACATTGTACAGCGGCTGTGCTTGGTATCGCAGCTCAGCCCCATTCACTTCAATAGGGTTGGTCTGCACCTAGGCCATGTGCCCAATGAACGTATTCTCACATGGCCGAGGGAAAGCGGCTGCGCGACTGCGATTGCTGGTGCCTTGTCAAACAGCTGATCAGCGGGGGTCCTGGGTGTCAGACCCCCACGATCAGATACTGATGACTATCCAGACGCTAGGTCATCAGTTCAAATATCTATGGAAACCCCTTTAAGGGTCTGTACAGTAATTCCATATTTTAATATTGTTGCATTCAATAAAGGGGTTGTCTGAATAAAATATTCCTAATGACTCTGACCCTTAGTAAATAGCTAATATCATGTGAGGAAATTGTAGAATAACACGTCATCCTTTCAAATGAATGGGTCACCGTGTAAAACTCTACATGTCTATGATACATCGTAGGAATGTCCGAAACCTTCCTCATCACTTCTCATTCTTTCCTCCCCTCTTTGTCACCAACATGTTATGTACAAATGCATGAATAAGCCAGCATGTGATTGGTAATTCTCTCTCTCTTCCCTTCTTTTTCCCCCATTCTCCATCTCCATCCACGTATGTTTTGGTTTGCCATCGTTCTGGTTTTGTTACCCGTTTCTGTTTCTTTACCAACTCTTCATGTTAACTTGCTTTGGAAACATCTTAAGCGGTCCAACCCCTGCGAATAGTAACAGAGGATACGTGTCTGTTTCACTATTTAGTCCCTCCACCAACGTCGCCTTCCTCTAAGTCTGTGAGCACCCCAAGCGAAGCCGGAAGTCAAGACTCTGGTGATGGGACGACTGGGGGTCGGTAAGTTGTCACGCTGTGTTACCCATTTTTTAATAGTGGTTTTACTACGTTTCCTTTTTTTGGCTTATTGACTAAAACTGATTTATCCATAAACTGAAATAATCAATTATTTTAGCACTATTACATTTTAAGGGTGCATTCCTACAGATTCTAGAATGCCAATTGCAGAAACAGTGTGGTTATTGCTCTCTCTTAAAGGGTTTTTCTGAAACCTAAATATTGATGAACTTTACACAGGATCCACCTGCCCTGTTAATCAAAGTGCAGAGGGTGCGGCAGCTGCAGAGAGAGCAGAGTCTCTAGGTGTAACGGCAACACCCCCATTGCTCCTAGAGGCTCATTTGCATATATTAAACCATCATTTTTCTCAGCAATGCGGGCACATATGAACATGGGACCAACACAGATGCCTTCAGCTGCCAAGTGCACATGTAACAGGTCAGCCAGTGTCATAGTGATAAATCTATGCCCTTTAAGGCTATTGTATGGTTTTGCCTTTTTGTCTTCCTTACAATTCCATTTGCTACATATACTTATGTAATTTCTCCCCTCCTATATGGCAATGTGTAATTTTGCACATTGCCCTTCAGTACATCTTTTAAACATAGATCAGCCACATTACCTTAGGCTGCCTGCACACTATGAGGATTCCATGCATTTTTTTCCCCTTGCGGATTCTTGTGCAGAAAAAAACATAGCGTAATCCAGTACTAGCTAAATTTATGGCAAATCTCATGCACTCTTTTTGCTTTTTTTTTCTTATTGACCTGCTGTCTGGATTTTGAAATCCACACGAAAAAACACTAGTACATGTGGTTTTTGGTGAAGAAACGCACAAAAAACATGCAGAATTTCTTTTTTGAAAGCAGTACTCTTGTGCATGTACTCTTAGGCTCCTGTACCAGAGGTTCTGACCTTTGGACCTTTTTGTATGGTCTATGGCGCAAATGGTCGACACCTTTCTGTGTTGTCAGCTTTGCAAATGCTTTCAATGTAAGAAAATAACCAAAGTCATGAACTGTTTCTTGGAAGGTACTGGTTCTCTTTGCAGAGATCCAGCTGGTGAAGGGAACCTTATAGGCAATGCCCCCTTGGAAAATGAATGAGAGTTTGCTCTCCTCCAGAAAGACTGTCTCTCTACTGCCGCTTATAGGTTGCTACCCTGTAAACCAATGTCTAACCAATAAAGCGTCTTGAAACCTAACTAGACATCATCAAAACCAGAGAGACCCATATGATGCCTTCCTCATAAGTACAGACTAGGGTTCTGGTCTGGAGGGTGAGATGCCTTTGAAGCAAATCTTGGAAGGTACCAGTTTTGAAGAAATTGTATAAGAGGTAATACATATTATAGATCTGGGATCAGCAGCCTCCGGCACTCCAGCGGTTCATAAACTACAACTCCCAGAGTGCTTCATGCACTTCTGAGGCTGGCAGAAGAACAGCCGAGCATGTTTGCATGCCGAGTGTTTGTACTTTCACAGCAGCTGGAGTGTCGAAGGTTGCTGTTCCTTGTTATATACTCTGGAAGTAGAACTGGATTCCTGAACCAGCTCAATATCCGTATCTTGAACAGGAGCTTTTAACCAGTCCCCATGACATCTATTGTGACACAGTGAGAGGTTTGGTCTGGGAAAACAGGTGAGGTCAAATACCGAACCGGATTTTAATTGTCGGTCCGAGTTTTGGCAGCACTTGGGTGTCCTTAAATAGGCAGCTGGGCTCAGATGCCATGTCTCTGTGTTGGGATCTGGGAGCCTTGTGTCTGGATGAAGACTTGCTACCTGTTTGGCGTGAAAACAGGTTGGTGCTGCTATGGTCAAGGACTCTTTGAGGTAGAATTGCCACATGGTGTGAATTACCACTAACACCGCAAGGTGACTTTTTGTATGAATATGACTGCTTGTTTTGTCACTTGCCTAAAGTGTAATAAAACACTGAACTGTTTGATTCAAAGAACTTGTTGTTGCCTCTATACTGCGTCCACTAATCCTGTCTACCAGAGCGAGTCCCCACACTATATATAGTGCCTATAAGTATTCATACCCCTTGAACTTTTCCACATTTTTCACCTTACACCCACAAACTTAAATGTATTTTATTGGGATTTAATGTGATAAGCCAACACAAGTATGTATAGTAAGTTTGTGTAAAGTGAAAATTAAATTATACCTGGTTTTGAAAATGTTTAATAAATAATAATCTGGGAAGTGTGGTGTGCATTTGTATTCATCCCCTTGGACTCTGATACCCCTAAATAATATCCAATGTGACTGCCTTCAGAAGTCACCTAATTAATAGAGTACAGATGTTCTGTGAAGGCCTCAGAGGTTTGTTAGAGATCATTAGTGGTCAAACAGCATTATGAAAACCAAGGAGCACATCAGACAGGTCAGGGATAAAATTGTGAAGAAGTGTAAATCTGGGTTAGGTTATAATAAAGTTTCCCAAGCTCTAAACACATCATGAAGCACTGTTTAATCCATCATCTGAAAATAGGAGTATGGCACAACTGCAAACCTACCCAGACATGGCTGTCCACCTAAACTGACAGCCCAGGCAAGGAGAGCACAAATTGGAGAAGCAGCCAAGAGGCCCATGGTCTGCAGGAGCTGCAGAGATCAACAGTTGGGAGATTTTGTCCACAGGAGAACTATTTGTGTACTTCACAAATCTGTCCTCTATGGAAGAGTGGCAAGAAGAAAGCTATTTTTGAAAGCAAGCCATAGGAGGTCCTGTTTGCTGTTTGCCACAAGCCATGTAGGGGGACACAACAAACATGTGGAAGAAGGTGCTGTGGTCAGATAAAACCAAAGTTGAACTTTTTGGCCTAACTTCAAAACGCTTTGTGTGATGGAAAATTAACACTGCACATCACCCTTAAAACTCTATCACCACCGTGCAACATGGTGGTGGAAGCATCATGCTGTGGGGATGCTTTTCTTCAGCAGGGACATAGAAGCTGGTCAGAGATGATGGTTAGATGAATGGAGCTAAGTACAGGGCAATCCTGGAGGAAAACCTGGTAGAGGCTGAGACTGGGGCAGAGGTTCACCTTTCAGCAGGACAATGACTCTAAACACACAGCCAGAGCTACAATGTAATGGTTTAGATCAAAGCATATTCATGTGTTAGAATGGTCCAGCCAAAGTCCAGACCTAAATCCCAGTGAGAATCTGTGGAAAGACTTGAAGACTGCTGTTTATAGACGTTCTCCATCCAATCTGACTGAGCTTGAGCTATTTTGCAAAGAAGAATGGGCAAAAAGTTCATCCTCTAGATGTGCAAAGCTGGTAGAGACCTACCCTAAAAGACTTGCAGCTTTAATTGTAGCAAAAGGTGGTCTTACAAAGTATTGACTTAGCGGCTGAATACAAATGCACGGCACACTTCCCAGATTTACATTTTTAGAAAATTTTGAAAACCATGTATGATTTTCTTTTTACCACACATTCTTGCTAATTTGTGTTGGTCTACATAAAACCTAATAAAATACATTAAATTTGTGAATGTAATGTGAAAAATGTGGAATACCGTAGTTCAAGGGGTATGAATACTTCCTGCCTATTTCTCTTTCTGTCAGCCGTATTCTGTGATGACGGTGACCTTTGATGATAGAAAATAAAGCTACCTTTCATTGCGGTCCTGTGCTAATAGTCTGGTAAAAGTAAACCTGTACTGTGCCATATATAGTTTTTTTGCATTGAACACTTAGGCTACTTTCACACTAGCGGCACGGACCTCCGGCAGGCTGTTCCGTCAAGTGAACAGCCTGCCGGATCCGTCCTGCCGCTAGTGACCGTGTGCCCCCGGACTGCTGCTTCGTCCCTATTGACTATAATGGGGGCGGGGTTCCGGCGGAGACACGGCAGCGCGCGGCGAGAGGCTGCCGGAATAAAACTACGACATGTCCGACATTTATTCCGGCAGCCTCTCGCCGTGCACTGCCGTGCCTCGCCGGAACTCCGCACCACCCCCATTATAGTCAATGGGGACGGAGTGGCAGTCCGGGGGGGCACGGTAACTAGCGGCAGGACGGATCCAACAGGCTGTTCACCCGACGGAACTAATATTATTATATAATATTAGTAAATATATAATATAATATATTTATTATAGATTTTTTTGCATTGAACACTTAGATGAGTCAGTCTTGCTGGATGTATCGGTGGAGGATGCCTGTTGGATCTCAATCTTACATTTAGACCCTTTTAAGCCTACTAACCTCCTGCATGTGCTTGCTTTTCAGTTCCAGACCTGCAGTTACCAAGAAGTAAAGCATATTCCTTTTTTTCCATGTTTTTACATTTTAAATATTATTGTGCTTTTATATTAGTAAATATTTTTACCATAGACGCAAAGGGGGAGATCTTAGTTGCCCATAGCAACCAATTAGATTCCACCTTTCATTTTCCAAAGGAGCTGTAAAATATAAAAGGTGGAATCTGATTGGTTGCTATGGGCAACTAAGCCAGTTCTACTTTACACCAGTTTGATCAATCTCCACCAAAGTTTTGATTACTACTTAATAAGATCTGTGATGCCTCGTTCCCACCAAGAAGGCAGGTTTTCTGTTGCCTATCTAGTGTAGGTCTTGCAACCTAAGTAATTACATAGGAATATTTATTTGCATGACTTTAAGGGGGTTTTATACTGATGACCTATCCTCTGAATAGGTCATCAGTATCTGATCAATGAGGATCCTACACCCGGGACCCCTGCCGATCAGCGGTTTGTGAAGGCATCAGTGCTTGTAGTAGCGCCGCGGCCTTCTCTCGGCTCCCCGAGCACAGCGCTGTACATTGTATAGCAGCTGTGCTTGGTATCACAGCTCAGCCCCATTCACTTCTATAGGGCTGAGCTGTGCCTAGGGCTAGGCCATGTAACCGATAAACATGTCATCACTTGGCCCAGGAAAAGCAGGAGAAGCCTGCAGCGCTACTGCGAGAGCCTCTGCCTTCTCAAACAACTTGTTGATGGGGTCCCGGGTGTCGGACCCCAACCGATCATATACTGATGACCTATCCAGAGGATAGTTTATCAGTTATAAAGTCTTGGAAAACCCCTTTAAATAGTTTGTCCAACCCATAATTTTATTTTAAAAAAAAACAACAAGTCAGAAAAGGCTAAAACAAATTAATACCTATCTGATCCCCACCCTAAACTAACACGGCTTCCCGAGTCCCTCACCAGTCGTTTCTTCCTGGTCCATCTTTACTCGGAAATGTGACCATTCAGCCAATCACTCCGTAGGGATCGGGAAGTTGCAGGATCCCAGGTATCAGGGGGCTTATATACTGTAGCACCACCCTTCCCCCTAGCAGAGAGCAATATGTGGTAATGCACACTTTAAAGCCGTGGTGTAAACCTAGCTATCACAGTGATATGTAATGGCCTAGTGACCAGCTGGAGGTAGAGTTTTGTTGAATTCTTAAATTCTCTGTGCAACGCCGTGATCGGTATTGAAACACGTATAGAGTATCACCTCGGTTCAAAGGGCTTATGTTTAATGTCACCCCTCACCCCATGGAGGACTTAAAAGGAAGCAACCACCAGCTTCCACCACAGATCAGGAGGGTTAAGCAGTTTTGCCCAGTCCTGCGGGCCCACTGAATTTATATTAGACGTATGCTGGTTTTCACATGGATTGACACATCTGAGCCCAGGGCTGTGGTTAACCTATAATTACAGCTATGTCACATCTTGGAAACCCTATCAGTCCCACATCCCAGTGGAAATGCAGATTGTTTCCTTACCAAAGAGCCGATGTGTTAGCCGTCTTCCTGTAGCAATAGTACCACTTCCTGCACATGTTTTCTGCTGTGGGCAATGTTACAAGATACCCATCATTCACACCCAGCATGTACAAGTTCTGCTCAGGCTCATGTGCCGTCAGGGGTTCACATCACAAAGTGGATGGGAAACAGATTAACGGATCCCGTGTGCGGCAGACATGACTACTCCGGAGGAGTGGAGCAACCACACAAGCGACTGCGTATGGTTTCAGGGGTAATGAGGCGCAGTTTTTGTACCTGTTCAAGGCTGCAAAATTATAAATTTTACACGTTTTGATGTAGGGATAAGCGGACTATTTTATACTAATCCTGAGTTGAGTATTTATAGTGCGAACTGAGCTGCATTCACAATTCTTCAGGCTTCACAGCTGAAATCTAATCTGTCTGAGGAGCGCTTTCCCCCCCCCCCCCCCCAGTGATTTAGAAAACTGGGAGATGATGCTTTCATGCCAGCCACTAAAGTATTTCGATGCAGGAAAAACTAAAGATGCCTATGCACATTAGATAGCGGACAACTGTGCTGCGAGTGCAAGTCTTCTAATTAGGGAAAGGAGAGTAACCTGCTGCCAGACACCATGAGAACAAAGGATCAGACATGTTGTTATCTGGAGACACAGAACAATCCATACGCATTTAATTGTCTGCTTGTCCTGCCGAAATTAGTGGGCTTGGACGACATTCATGTAATGTGTATGGGCACCTTAACGGAGTTGTCCGAGTTATATAACAACTCGAGCAACCCCTGTAAATGGCCTAAAACAGGGATGCCCAACCTGCGGCTCTCCAGCTGTTGCAAAACCTACAACTCCCAGCATGCTCTGATAGCTGTAGGCATCCCTGGCCTAAAATAGCAAATGGATATTCTCCTGATTTCTTTCCTGTTTCTTCGAGTGCTGCGCTCTGGTCCTCCCGCTGCTGATGACATCTTCTTGACTTCAGCAGTGACATTCCGTGCACAGGTCATCTCTGCTGAGACCACTGATTGACTAGTCCTGTGGTCATATGTGCCCACATTGCTGTGAAAAATTATGTTTTAATATATGAAAATGAGCCTCTCGGAGCAATGGGGGAGTTGCCTTAACACCTCTTTCACACGAGCGTGTCCGGATAAGGTCCGGATGCGTTGCGGCAAACCCGCGCGAGTAGGTACGAAATTGCAGTCAGTTTTGACTGCGATTGCTTTCCGTTCAGTTTTTATCGCGCGGGTGCAATGTGTTTTGCACGCGCGTGATAAAAAACTGAATGTGGTACCCAGACCCGAACTTCTTCACAGAAGTTCAGGTTTGGGTTCAAGGTTGTGTAGATTGTATTATTTCCACTTATAACATGGTTATAAGGGAAAATAATAGCATTCTGAATACAGAATGCATAGTACAATAGGGCTGGAGGGGGTTAAAAAATAAATAAAATTATTTAACTCGCCTTAATCCACTTGTTTGCGCAGCCGGCATCTCTTCTGTCTTCTTTCTTCAGGACCTGGGTAAAGGACCTGTGGTGACCGTCACTGCGCTCATCACATGGTCCATTACATCATCCATCACCATGGTGATGGATCATGTGATGGACCATGTGATGAGCGTAGTGACGTCATCAAAGGTCCTATTCCTCAAAGAAGACAGAAGAGATGCCGGCTGCGCGAACAAGTGGATTAAGGTGAGTTAAATAATTTATTTTATTTTTTTTAACCCCCTCCAGCGCTATTGTACTATGCATTCTGCATTCAGAATGCAATTATTTCCCCTTATAACCATGTTATAAGGGAAAATAATAAAGATCGGGTCCCCATCCCGATCGTCTCCTAGCAACCGTGCGTGAAAATTGCACCACATCCACACTTGCTTGCGGATGCTTGCGATTTTCACGCAGCCCCATTCACTTCTATGGGGCATGCGTTGCGTGAAAAATGCACAAAATAGAGCTTGCTGCGATTTTCACGCAGCGCACAAGTGATGCGTGAAAATCACCGCTCATGTGAACAGCCCCATAGAAATGAATGGGTTTGGATTCAGTGCGGGTGCAATGCGTTCACCTCACGCATTGCACCCGCGCGGAATTCTCGCCCGTGTGAAAGGGGCCTTAGAGGCTCAGTTCTCTCTGCAACTGCTGTGTCCTCTGCACTTTGCCTGACCCCATCAATCAAAGTGCAGAGGCTGCAGCAGTTGCAGAGAGAGCAGAGCCTCTAGGTGTAATGGCAACGCCTCCGTTGCTCCTAGAAGCTCATTTTTATATATTAAAGTATCATTTTTCTCAGCAATGCGGGCACATATGAACATGGGACCAACACAGATGCCTTCAGCTGCCAAGCGCACATGTAACAGGTCAGCCAGTGTCATAGGCACAAATCTGTTGACAGATGCCCTTCAATAACTCTCACCATTGTATGTTTATCCAGAGTTTTGCCAGATACAGGTGAAACTCGAAAAATTTTAATATTGTGCAAAGTTCATTTATTTCAGTAATGCAACCTAAAAGGTGAAACTGACATATGAGACTCATTACATGCAAATCGAGATATTTCAAGCCTTTATTTGTTATAATTTGGATGATTATGGCTTACAGCTTATGAAACCCCAAAGTCACAATCTCAGGTACCCTATGCTCAGGGGGTATGGATTAATTAGCTGACTGAGTGTTACACTTTGAGCCTAGAATATTGAACCTTTTCACAATATTCAAATTTTAAGTTGCATTACTGAAATAAATTAACTTTTGCACGATATTCAAATTTTTTGAGTTTCACCTGTAGGACCTTTCCGCACATTATACTTCTTCTGATCCAATTTAGCATGAACTGCTGTGTGCACGTCAGTAAAGGTTGGTCCGTTCGAAATATAAATCGACAACATATGACAAAAAAAAATATAAAAAAATCCCGGCCTTCACTTATATTGCAGTTATTGTACAGGGTGGGCCATTTATATGGATACACCTTAATAAAATGGGAATGGTTGGTGATATTAACTTCCTGTTTGTGGCACATTAGTATATGTGAGGGGGGAAACTTTTCAAGATGGGTGGTGACCATGGTGGCCATTTTGAATCCAACTTTTGTTTTTTCAATAGGAAGAGGGTCATGTGACACATCAAACTTATTGGTAATTTCACAAGAAAAACAATGGTGTGCTTGGTTTTAACATAACTTTATTCTTTCATGAGTTATTTACAAGTTTCTGACCACTTATAAAATGTGTTCAATGTGCTGCCCATTGTGTTGGATTGTCAATGCAACCCTCTTCTCCCACTCTTCACACACTGATAGCAACACCGCAGGAGAAATGCTAGCACAGGCTTCCAGTATCCGTAGTTTCAGGTGCTGCACATCTCGTATCTTCACAGCATAGACAATTGCCTTCAGATGACCCCAAAGATAAAAGCCTAAGGGGGTCAGATCGGGAGACCTTGGGGGCCATTCAACTGGCCCACGACGACCAATCCACTTTCCAGGAAACTGTTCATCTAGGAATGCTCGGACCTGACACCCATAATGTGGTGGTGCACCATCTTGCTGGAAAAACTCAGGGAACGTGCCAGCTTCAGTGCATAAAGAGGGAAAAACATCATGTAGCAATTTTGCATATCCAGTGGCCTTGAGGTTTCCATTGATGAAGAATGGCCCCACTATCTTTGTATCTTCACTATCTGTGAAGATACAAGATGTGCAGCACCTGAAACTACGGATACTGGAAGCCTGTGCTAGCATTTCTCCTGCGGTGTTGCTATCAGTGTGTGAAGAGCGGGAGAAGAGGGTTGCATTGACAATCCAACACAATGGGCAGCACATTGAACACATTTTATAAGTGGTCAGAAACTTGTAAATAACTCATGGAAGAATAAAGTTACGTTAAAACCAAGCACACCATTGTTTTTCTTGTGAAATTCCCAATAAGTTTGATGTGTCACATGACCCTCTTCCTATTGAAAAAACAAAAGTTGGATTCAAAATGTCCGACTTCAAAATGGCCGCCATGGTCACCACCCATCTTGAAAAGTTTCCCCCCTCACATATACTAATGTGCCACAAACAGGAAGTTAATATCACCAACCATTCCCATTTTATTAAGGTGTATCCATATAAATGGCCCACCCTGTAGATATGTTCCCAACAAACTGAATGCTTTATAATATAGCTGTAGTTTCTTATACCCGGCAGACGTGTGAAGATGTACATTTACTTGTGAATACTGTTCACCTGTAAAATGAAAACTGCATAAACACCGACCCATGAGTTCTCAGTGAAGCTTTGCTGGCCATTATTACGTTACATCTTCTCCAAGGGGCTGCCACACGACTTTGCCAGATTCCAGAATAGCATGTCTGTGTACAGCCGCCACCTGCGTATCACTGTATAACTGAGCAGATATGCCATTTCGGACTTTATGAAAATGGCTGAACTTATACGAGAGGTGTATTAATTATACTCTGGTGGGAATTGGCTGTGAAAGAAAAGGTCATGATCTAGTAGAATATGTAATACTCTTAAGAAATAATAGTGCAGGTGATCAGTGGTTGAAACAGGGTGAACATTTTACAGATGCCGTGATTTTTGCTTCAGGAGACACTGGTACTACTATGTGGTACCAGATAGAAGACCCTGCTCTGTGGTGACACCGTATATCAACCTGTCCCACGGTGTCTATTAATGGATAAGCTGTTGCATTAAAAAAATGTAATAATAAAATAATCTAGGCCGTAATAATAAATTATGGTAGTGCTGATGTACATGGCAACTTGACTTAAAGGGATTCTCTGGGAATAAAGACTTTTTATAAAAATGCTCACAGCCTGCCTCTGTAAATCGAAGATTCTTGCTTACCTGCTCTCCACCGTTCCGATTCTCTGTAATGACTCCTGCATGTTTATGTTCCAGTCCACAGACTGTTTACATCCAGTCGTGCATAGTCATGGTCACTTGCTCCACTGCAGCCATTACTTGGCTTCGGTGCTAATGTGCCACTTGTGGGCATGTCACTGGCAGTAGCAGAGCATGTGACCCTGCCCACACTCCGCCAGATGTAAAAAGTCAGGGGACCACAACATGGACATGGGTGAGCCAGCCCCATTGGAGGTATAGGACCTCATCGACCTGTATCTGGTACAAATGTTGTCCTGCTTCATTTAGCAGGACAACCAATAAGAGTATTTCTAGTACAAATGCACAGTAGACGTGTTGGATGTTGAGCGATCACATTCTCTTACATCAAGATGTGTTGTTTATGTAGTATTTGTTAAATTGCATTCATACTCTTGTACATACTTATCTGGGATGTGGTTAGTATTAATACGTTTTAGAAGTTTTTATTAGAGTGAATTTTTATCGTGATGAGCTGCATGATCGAATGTTCTCATCTTACTTGCACTAACTGCTATGTAATACCAGTCTTCAGTACTTTTAACCACTTTGTTGTGTTTGCTTAACTAACCTATGACCTCTTCTGCTAACGCTGCGTGGTTGTGTGGCAACCAATCAGGACTCTGCACTGGGACACAGATCCGTCAGTTCTTCAGCTCCACTCTGACTCTGATCTGGGGTACTGCAACCATTTATTATTACGTTGTGCCGTGTTGTGTACTTTATATACTAGTCTTACTGTATTTTACTAAGGTTATTAATTAGATGCTAGTTATTTAAGGGTGCATGTACATTAGATGCAAATGGGGCACTTTCCCCGACATGACATATACATCCGATGGATGCCTCCTATATATACCTCCTGTATAGGCATACAGTGGAATCCGTCTCCAATATGTTAAAAGAAAAAAAAAATATATATATATATATATATATTAGTACAGACCAAAAGTTTGGACACACCTTCTCATTCAAAGAGTTTTCTTTATTTTCATGACTATGAAAATTGTAGATTCACACTGAAGGCATCAAAACTATGAATTAACACATGTGGAATTATATACATAACAAACAAGTGTGAAACAACTGAAAATATGTCATATTCTAGGTTCTTCAAAGTAGCCACCTTTTGCTTTGATTACTGCTTTGCACACTCTTGGCATTCTCTTGATGAGCTTCAAGAGGTAGTCCCCTGAAATGGTTTTTACTTCACAGGTGTGCCCTGTCAGGTTTAATAAGCGGGATTTCTTGCCTTATAAATGGGGTTGGGACCATCAGTGGTGTTGAGGAGAAGTCAGGTAGATACACAGCTAATAGTCCTACTGAATAGACTGTTAGCTGCTTTTTTCTTGCCATAATACAAATTCTAAGTAAAGAAAAACGAGTGGCCATCATTACTTTAAAAAATGAAGGTCAGTCAGTCAGCCGAAAAATTGGGAAAACTTTGAAAGTAAGGGCTATTTGACCATGAAGGAGAGTGATGGGGTGCTGCGCCAGATGACCTGGCCTCCACAGTCACCGGACCTGAACCCAATTAAGATGGTTTGGAGTGAGCTGGACCGCAGAGTGAAGGCAAAAGGGCCAACAAGTGCTAAGCATCTCTGGGAACTCCTTCAAGACTGTTAGAAGACCATTTCAGGGGACTACCTCTTCATCAAGAGAATGCCAAGAGTGTGCAAAGCAGTAATCAAAGCAAAAGGTGGCTACTTTGAAGAACCTAGAATATGACAAATTTTCAGTTGTTTCACACTTGTTTGTTATGTATATAATTCCACATGTGTTAATTCATAGTTTTGATGCCTTCATAGTCATGAAAATAAAGAAAACTCTTTGAATGAGAAGGTGTGTCCAAACTTTTGGTCTGTACTATATATATATATATATATATATATATATATATATATATATATATATATATATACTCACATGCATACAATGGGGCAAAAAAGTATTTAGTTAGCCACAAATTGTGCAAGTTCTCCCACTTAAAAAGATTAGAGAGGCCTGTAATTTTCATCATAGGTATACCTCAACTATGAGAGACATAATGAGAAAAAAAAAAATCCAGAAAATCACATTGCCTGATTTTTTTTATTATTTTTTAAAATTTATTTGCAAATTATGATGGAAAATAAGTATTTGGTCAATAACAAAAGTTCATCTCAACTTATTTATATACCCTTTGTTGACAATGACAGAGGTCAAAGATTTTCTGTAAGTCTTCACAAGGTTTTCACACACTGATGCTGGTATTCTGGCCCATTCCTCCATGCCGATCTCCTCTAGAGCAGTGATGTTTTGGGGCTGTCGCTGGGCAACACGGACTTTCAACTCCCTCCAAAGGTTTTCTATGGGGTTGAGATCTGGAGACTTTGAAATGCTTGTTACGAAGCCACTTCTTTGTTGCCCAGGCGGTGTGTTTGGGATCATTGTCATGCTGAAAGACCCAGCCATGTTTCACCTTCAATCTCACGATACATGGCCCCATTCATTCTTTCCTTTACACAGATCAGTCGTCCTGGTCCCTTTGCAGAGAAACAGCCCCAAAGCATGATGTTTCCACCCCCATGCTTCAGAGTAGGTATGGTGTTCTTTGGATGCAACTCTGCATTCTTTCTCCTCCAAACACGACGAGTTGAGTTTTTACCAAAAAGTTACTTTGGTTTCATCTGACCATATAAAATTCTTCCAATCCTCTTCTGGATAATTTAAAAATGCTCTCTAGCAAACTTCAGACTGGCCCGGACATGTACTGGCTTAAGCAGGGGGACACGTCTGGCACTGCAGGATTTGAGTCCCTGGCGGGATAGTGTGTTACTGATGGTAGCTTTTGTTCCTTTGGTCCCAGCTCTCCGTAGGTTATTCACTAGGTCCCCCACGTGTGGTTCTGGGATTTTTGCTCACCGTTCTTGTGATCATTTTGACCCCACAGGGTGAGATCTTGCGTGGAGCCCCAGATCGAGGGAGATTATCACTGGTCTTGTATGTCTTCCATTTTCAAATAATTGCTCCCACAGTTGATTTTCTTCACACCAAGCTGCTTGCCTATTGCAGATTCAGTCTTCCTAGCTTGGTGCAGGTCTACAATTTTGTTTCTGGTGTCCTTCGACAGCTCTTTGGTCTTGGCCATAGTGGAGTTTGGAGTGTGACTGTTTGAGGTTGTTGACAGGTATCTTTTACAATGATAACAATTTCAAACAGGTGGCATTAATACAAGTAACAAGGGGAGGACAAAGAAAAAGGAACTTCTTAAAGAAGAAGTTACAGGTCTGTGAGAGCCAGAAATCTTGCTTGTTTGTGAGGTGACCAAATACTTATTTTACATAGGAATTTACCAATTCATTCATTAGAAATCCTACAATGTGATTTCCTGTATTCTTTCCCCCCATTCTGTCTCTCATAGTTGAAGTATACCTATGATGAAAATTACAGGCCTCTCTCCTCTTTTTAAGTTGGAAAACTTACACAATTGGTGGCTGACTAAATACTTTTTTGCCCCACTTTGTGTGTGTGTATATATATATATATATATATATATATATATATATATATATATATATATATATATTTTACAGGATACTACGATAGCGTAGTTGAGTATGCTCTTCTGTAGAAATGTATACCAGATAAACAGAGGCCATAAGGACACTCTTTTGGCAACCGTCAGGTGTGCGGGGGTCATATGAATACCTTATACATACACACAACTGGTAAAATTTACTGTGAACGGTTATGCAAGCTGAAAATATAATGATTTCCAAATGGCATAAAGTTAAAGATAAGAGCACACAAAAAAAAAGGGAAAGGAGTACCTTGCAAAAGTGTGGGAACCCAAAGAGATTTGAGTGCTCAGGTAACTTTAACCGAGGTCTGAGACCTTAAATAGCCTGTTAGGGTTTCAGCTTGTACGCAATCGTTAGGAAAGGCCATGTGATGCAAGTTTCAAAAACTTTATATACCCAGACGTCTCTCACCTTCTCCCAAAAAACAGCAGCCATGGGTTCTTCTAAGCAGCTGCTCAACACTCTGAAAGTGGTTTAAGCCCACAAAGCAGGAGAAAGCTATAAGAAGGTAAAAGAGCGTTTTAGGTTGCCATTTCCTGAGTTTGAAATATAATTAAGAAATGGCAGTTAACAGGAACAATGGAGGTCAAGAGAAGGCCTGGAAGACCAAGAAAAATTTCAGAGACAGCTGCTCATAGGCAAATCGGAAATCCCGCTTGACTGCAAAAGATCTTCAGGAAGGTTTATCAGACTCTGGAGGTGTGGTACATTGTTATACTGTTCAGCGACATGCACAAATCTGTCCCTTGTGGAAGAGTCATCAGAATATAACCTTTCCTGCATCCTCACCACAAAATTCAGAGTCAGAAATTTTCAAAAGAACAATAGAACATCTAAGCAAGCCTGATGCATTTTGGAAACTAGTCCTGTGGACCGATGAAGTTAAAGGGACACTGTCATCTGGATTTTACTTTACTGAGCTAATAACCTCACCACATTAGTCTCCACAATTTACTTTGAAATATACTAGTATTACTGCCCTGTGTCTTTTTTATTTGGTCTATAAAATCGGTTTTATTAATATGTAAAGGGCCTCAATAAGGAGCCCAAGGGGACGTCCCTCTGACAGTTGGAGCCCAGCCGCGCTCGTTGGGCTCCTTATTGAGGTACTTTACATATTAATAAAACCGATTTTATAGACCAAATAAAAGACACAGGGCAGTAATACTAGCATATTTGTAAATCGTGGTGATATTAGTTCAGTAAGTAAAATCCAGGTGACAGTGTCCCTTTTAAGATAGAACTCTTTGATAACAATGAGCAAAGGTATGTTTCGAGGAAAAAAAGGGCACAGAATTTCATGAAAAGAACACCTCTCCAACCATTAAGCATGGGGTTGGATCGATCATGCCTTGGGGTTGGGTTGCAGCCAATAGGACAGGGAACATTTTACGGGTAGAAAGGAAGAATTGATTCAATGAAATTACAACAAATTCTCGAAGCAAACATACCACAAACTGTAGAAAAGCTGAAGTTGAAATGAGGATGGCTTCTACAAATGGATAATGATCCTAAAAACACCTCAAAATCATCCACAATAGACTACCTCAAAAGGTGCAAGCTGAAGGTTTTACCATGGCCCTCACAGTCCCCTGATCTGAACATCATAGAAAATATGTGGATAGACCTCAAAATGGCAGTGCATGCAAGACAGCCTAGGAATCTCACAGAACTGGAAGAATGGATAAAAATCCCCCAAACAAGAATTGAAAGACTCTTGGCTGGCTACAAAAAGCGTTCACAAGCTGTGATACTTGCCAAAGGGGGGTTATACTAGGTACTAGCCATGCAGGGTTCCCAGAGTTTTGCTTCGGGACGCTTTCCTGTTTTGTTATTTTGAAAATGTAAAAGATAAAAAGTTTTTGCTTAAAATACAAAGGGAATGTGTAATCTTTAACTTTATGACTTTTGGAGGTCATTTCATCTTCAACTTGCTTAACTATTCACAGTAACAGTAATTTTAACCAGGAGTGGCCAACCTTTTGTGTGTGTGTGTATACATATATATGTGTACCAGACATTGCAACATTTCAGTCCTCACATACAGTATATGTCGGGAGTTTTTCTGGTGCGTTATGCACCAAACATTCACTGCAGTGCCTAAGTAATGTGAATTTTGGCTGTGCAAACAATTGTATATCATCATGGCACGCTCACGTCTTGGTGCGCCACCTGTTGCTGAACTTTATTATTCTAATTGTGAACATATTTTATAGACGTGGTCCATTGAAGTTGGGCATGGCCAAAATTACCCAAGTGGATTTTCCTCCAAAAGAAACGGTCACGTATACAAAGGAGACACAGACCCCAACCGTCACCCAGGAAAATGAAGGTAAACCTCTTTTTACTTATATTCCTATGCACAATTTAATATGTAGATTCGATGTATTTATGCTATTTATTTAGTTTTGATTGCTCTGCCTTTGATCATATGGGTTGCATTGTGTTAGCTGTTACCAGTAAAGACCCTGCCTCTCTACCAATACTGTGGATGGAAAACTAACTAAACACTCCTTACAGCCTCTCAAACCTCTGTTTGGATTGCCATACAGTATTTTAATTAAGGGGATGGGACCCCTTTGGACTGTCAGATGTGGCATGATGGGTACACTGGGTGTCTCAGATGCCATAACAAGCAAGGCTTTGTCTGGTCACAAATGGCCTTTTAATTTTGTAAACACTCTTAAAGCTGCATTTAAAGGGGTTATCACATGATTAAAGTGTAACTGTCATATTTTTTTATTTGCTAGTTTATTAGAGCTAGGCACGTATACCTGAGTCAGTCTATCAATTATTGCCAACAGATCTTTTAGTTGCCTTATAATAACAGCTTTTATTAATGTCCCTTTCCACTGGTCCTCATATTGTAGAGGTTAAAACAGTCATAACTAAGGAGAAACACTCAAGTAATACAGTGATATGTGAAGAAACTAAATAACATGCTATATATATTATATATTTTCATTAAAACATGACCGTTACACTTTAATGTAAAAAATGAAAATCAGACCTCAGCTAATAAAGCTAGAACCAGCCCTGTACCTCACATGGATCCAGAGATCTCCACATTCATTGCTCTGCTAGATTTATATCAAGCTGAGAGCTGAAGGGGAGTGTCCTTTCTGCTGCAGCTCAGGAGGCAGATGAAGGATGAAACTGAGCATGTGCGACCTACTCAGTGAGACGGACAAAGAAATAAGAAAAAGGACAAAGAGCAGGTGGCGCTATACTGATACATTTTAGTGATTAACTCAGTGGCTATTCAAAATGTTTAATTACATGCAATTACAAAAGTATTCAGATCCAGGTGCTGGTTTCAACCCTTTTTAAGGGGTTTTCCATTTGTATTATATTCTGACATGGAAGAAAAGGACGTGGTTCAAGGTCATATCATGGCAGTACTTGACCACACCTTAGTTTTAATCCCCTTTAAAATGGCCTGCTGTTCACCAATTAGGCTGTGATCGCACATGCTTTGTAGAGACCAGTCACCTCACACACATCATTGGTGGTCATCAGACCCTATTGACTTAAAATGGGGTGTGTGGTGGTGTCTACCTTTTAGACAGAAAGTATAGTGCTGTGTGCTGCGCTGCTCTTCACATCCGATATGGCTGAATCTATAATGGAGGCTACTGACGAATGTAGACGTGCACGTAGACTTGCCAGGCATCCTCCTTTAGGACATTGGTTGTCATTTAGCACAGCTTCTGATATTGCAGTGTTATGTCGTTTTACATGGGACTGCAGGTAAATGTAGTAATTAACCTTAACAAGGTTTTCTAAGGCTACTTTTACACTTGCGTGCAAGGGTTCCGCTTGTGAGCTCCGTTTGAAGGCTCTCACAAGCGGCCCCGAACGGATCCGTACAGCCCCAATGCATTCTGAGTGGATGCGGATCCGCTCAGAATGCCTCAGTCTGGCTCCGCTTGGCCTCCGTACCGCTCAGCAGGTGGACACCCGAACGCAGCTTGCAGCGTTCGGGTGTCCGCCTGGCCGTGCGGAGGCGAACGGATCCGTCCAGACTTACAATGTAAGTCAATGGGGACGGATCCGTTTGAAGTTGACACAATATGGTGCAATTTTCAAACTGATCCGTCCCCATTGACTTTCAATGTAAAGTCTGGACGGATCCGTCTGACTAACTTTCACACTTAGAATTTTTTCTGAACTATAATGGAGACGGATCCGTTCTGAACGGATCCAAACGTTTGCATTATAGGAGCGGATCCGTCTGTGCAGACACCAGACGGATCCGCTCTGAACGCAAGTGTGAAAGTAGCCTAACCCTTAAAGGTGTTCTGCAGTTTTTTCCTCTGGATAGATCATCAGCATCTGATCGGCGGGAGTCGGACACCCGGGGACCCCCGCCGATCAGCTGTTTGAGAAGGCAGCGGCCCTGGCAGTAGTGCTGCGGCCTTCTCGCTGTTTACCGCAGGCCCAGTGACGTCACGACTAGTTTCAATGGCCTGGGCGGGGCTAAGCTCTGTTAATTTAAATGGAGCTTAGCCCCGCACAGGCCATTGATACTAGTCCTGACGTCACTGGGCCAGCGGTAAACAGCGAGAAGGCCGCAGCACTACTGCCAGGGCCGCTGCCTTCTCAAACAGCTGATCGGCGGGGGTCCCGGGTGTCGGACCCCTGCCGATCAGATGCTGAGGATTTATCCAGAGGATAGATCATCAGTTTAAAAAAACTGCAGAACCATTTTAAGCAAATGCAATAGAAATGTTAGCAAACATTGTAATGTATTTCTTTTACGCTACATAGTCCTGCTGTCTTAGTCCTGGGGTACCATTCTTCGTATCTTCGGAAAATGACATTTTGTATGTAGACCACCATAGTGGCGTGTGGTCCATTTGTCTGTATATGTAAAGTCTTCATATGTACATGAGTTCCTTGCAATAAGATTCATACACCAGCCTCATGCCTGGAAATACTCCTGGTAAGTGTATTGCTGTTGATTGGTGGGGGGGGCATGAAATAGTCATGGCATAATCTCTGTACTTCAAGAAGCTATGCACCGCTCTGCAGGATATAAGAAATCGGGCTGTGAAGTAAAAACGTCACGTGTGACAGGATTCACACATTATATATGTATGTATTCATTTGCTTTTAAAAGCTGTTAAGATAAAATGATCAGATGCCAGGGTTCAGGGATGGCTCTTAAGGAGCGGAGCTGAAGGAATGGGGCTCTGGTGAAGTAAATGTACGTACCTTTATTCTTGGACGAATCTGTAAATAACAGATTGATAGACACCTGAAATTGTCCTCACCGTAATTGGCTCCAATGTTGAGATTAGTCCAAGCACTGTACAAATGTGTATCCTCCATGCTACATGCGTAAATCTGCCGCGGGTTACGCCGCCGCTGTGAGCTACGGTATAGAGCCGGTCACAAAATCCCTCATTTATTCACCGTCTGAGCGCAATAATAGTAATGTTTATTTGTATAATGCGCGTCTCCCGGTGGGAAGATAAAATGATTCACAGTTCTGAGTAAAATCCTCGTACTGTAAAAAAGAACGCAGCCAATATCAAGAAGATAAAAGCACACCACGTGGCGTCCGGAAGAAATTCATCATCTACGAGGTTTCAGGTTAGTGTTTTCATACAACTTCAAAGGTCGAAGTGAGGCGGAAAAAATGCCCCCTACCTAAATTATAGTCTCAGCGTGCCAACCATTCAAGGAGCTGAAGGGCTGCTGCATCTTCTCTGCATAGAATGCAGGCCATAGTTCCCTGTTATCAGCCATTTCAGGCTGGGGCGACTCGTGCGATTATGGTCCAGGGCTTTGCCCTCTTGATCTTTTCTTTGTTGCTAGAGAACCTTCAGGTTTTCAGGTTCTATTTTTCTTATCTTACACCACCGCTAGAACTCCCGTAGGCTGTTCACTGCCGGAACGGCCTGCCGAACCCGGGATGCTCCAGAGGTGAACGTACCCGGTGAGAGGTTTTTGCACTCATGGATATGTCTGACTGGGAAGGAAGGGTGGGGGCAGCCTGCGGCAAAGCCATAACGTAGTAGATCAGAGGTAAAGCTACGCTTTTCTACACCGCTCTAAATCTTAGCATGGAAGATGTTGCGGAGCTGAAATAGTTGTATTAAAGGAGTTGCTCCACCCTCGAATATCATATTTATTATATAGATTGTAGAAATGAAGCATATTTGCTTTTACATGCTGTTAAAAAATGATCCAGTGAAGATTTTCCTTAAACAGTATGTCTCCACCTGGTGGTCAAATTGTATAGCAATGTGCATGTACACCTAATTAGCCGAGGGCTGGTGGACACTCATGCTCAGGCACTTGTCCCACATAGCGATCCTCTGTTCACTGCAGTCAGCCGGTAGAAATGGCTTCCTGCCCTACTTGTCAGAGAAGGAGCAGAGCCTCTGCAGTAGCATGGCAGTATAGTGGAGAAGACTCCTTCCACAGGGGAAGTGAGAAGGGATTATACTGTTAGCTGTCAGAAGGGGAAGGAGACCGATTCTGCGCTGAGGCTGCCCTCATCCACAGGGGACACATGGAAGCAAAAAATGATAGTTTTAGGGTCCATTCACATGTCCGTGTGTGTTTTGCGGATCCATAAAACACTGACACCAGTAATGTGCGTTCTGCATTTTGCGGACCACACATCGCCGGCACTTAATAGAAAATTCCTAATCTTGTCCGTAATTGCGGACAAGAATAGGATATGTTCTATTTTTTTCGGGAACGGAATTGCGGACCCGGAAGTGCGGATACGCAATTCCGGATCCGGGCAGCACATTGTGCGGCCCCATAGAAATGAATGGGTCCGCAATTCCGTTCCGCAAAATGCGGATCAGAATTGCGGACGTGTGAATGGAGCCTTATGCTGAGAACACTGCACTGCAACTATTGACAGCCTTTCAGGACCATGAGAATGATTCATGGGATAAGACAAATGTTGTTGCCCAGGATTAGAAAAACATGGCTGCTTTCTCCCATAAATAGAACCACCTTGCCCATGGGTTGTCTGGTATTGCAGGTCTGCTCCATTGGCATCAGTGGGGCAGAGCAGCAGTACCACACACAACCTGTGGATAGGTGTGATGCTGTTTTTTGGAAGAAAGCAGACATGTTTTTTTCTAATACTGGACAACCCCTCTTATTACTTCTGAGTTAGATTTACACTGATATGGGAAAGCATGTTATGATGAATTGTGCCAAAATACCAACTCATCTCAGCTACATCTGTATTTTACTTGCTCCATAGGATACTATTGTAGCCAACAGATCATCTTGTAATTTGTAGAAATATCATGTGCCCTTGTTTAAATGCCGGTAAAAAGAAGTAATGAAAGGCACAGTACAGTATAAGGCTGCAAGGACATAATATAGGTGACCCGTACTAAATACGACATTTATTATGTAGCCTTCACTTGGTAGAGTTGCTTATTGTATTTGATCTTTTTCAAACCTGATGAGAAGAACTTGAATGAATGGTGACCATATAGATGCTGACAGAGCGCCCCTGAGGAGACGCAGCATGGGCCCCGCAACTACAACATCATGTAGAGATAGTGATTTGCTCTGCTGTTCACCTGAATAGATGCATTGCATTAGCTCCTACTGCTGATGGGTATGTTACAGCCAATGCAATGTAAGAGAAACCCCGCGGTATAATACCTGCACCCCATGAAAGCGCCAGCCTCCTGCCTATTCAGAATAACTATTGCTTTACCACCGCTACTGTTCAACTGTCCAGAGATGATAGTGTTAAAGTAACTGCTCCCATCAGATTATTGTACATGTCCCATACTGTTCCAATATGATACTGAGGACCCCTGTCCCTCAGAGCCGCTCTGTTCATTTGGCTATAGCGGGCATGTAATAGTATAATGCTACTAGATAGATATGACAGATAAAATCGATGAAATGAGGGCAGCACTCTGGTCTTGTGGTGAAAAAAGGTGAATTTTATTACACCCAACAGCTGTTGGGTGTCATAAAATTCACCTTTTTTTCACCACAAGACCGGAGTGCTGCCCTCATTTCATCGATTTTGTTCTGCTGTTCCTGGTCCGGGAATTTGAGTGGGATTTGCACCTGGCAACCTGGAGAGTGCTGCTGTTTTACTTTTTCTTTTCTCTAGATATGACAGATAGATGGATATGACAGATGAGACAGAATGGATTTATATATGAGATACAGAAATATTAGATAGATATCAGAGAGAGGTAGAGAGAGATATTTTGTATTTGGACAACCCCTTTAAATGGTATGTATTACAGTGGTCCCTCAAGTTACAATATTAATTGGTTCCAAAGCGACCATTATATGTTGAAACCATTATAACTTGAGTAATCGATTCCAAGGCCCCAAAATGTCATCCAAGATCAGACAAAGTGATGTTTTTATCTATAACAGTCAAGAGTAGCTGCTAACTAGCAACTAATACAGCTATCTCACCAGAGAAGTGGCATTGATTAGGGGTGAGTGCAGCGATGGACTGGCCATCGGGAGTACCGGGAGAATCCCGGTGGGCCGATCGAATTATGGGCCGGCCAGGGCCGCCATCAGGGGGGTAAAGCTCCAGTAACAGCAGGCAGTGTGGGGGCGGCGCTCACTCACTGACGTCACACGCCTGCTCCTCCCACTAGGCGGCGCAGGCGCGTGACGTCAGTGAGTGAGCGCTGCCGCCCGCACTTGTTACTGGAGGCTGGAGGCGGGAGCTGAATGTAAGGTAGTAAAGACTCTTTACTAAAGAGATGAGCGCTGTGCCCCCACGTGTAGTAGAATACCTACCTGGAGCCAGACTGTGCACAGAAAGGGCACTTTGTCACTGTGGACAAAGTATGGCACTTTCTGTGCACAGATTGGCTCTAGGTGGGTACAGTTTGGCACTGCAGTCACTAAGGGCACTATTTATCTGGGCATAGTAGGGCACTATCTGCCCACATAGTCAACATATGGCGCTCTGGGCACTGCCATATAATAGTGTGGGTACGGCGATATTTGGTTCTATGTGGGCACTGTATGATTGTGGGCAGATGGTGCCATACTATCCACAGATAAATGGCGCATTTAGTGCCTGTCGTGCCCACATAGTGCCATATAGAACCCATACTCGGAAAGCGCCATACTTGTGTAGACAGAGTATAATTATAGGCAAAGTATGGCACTTTCTGCCCACGTTTTAGCTCTAGGTAGGTATGATATGGCACTTTGTGGGCACTGTAGACACTAAATACACAACTTATCTGAGCATAGTATGCCCAGGTCTTCCCACGGTCATACAGTGCTCAGATAGCGCCATGTTATGCACAGATAAATGGTGTATTTCTTGCTTATGGTGCCATACAGTACCTACCTAAAGTGAAAACCTACAGTACTTTGGCCACAGTCATACAGTGCCGACATAGAGCCAAAGTATGGCACTTTCTATGCACCTAGGTAGGTACTATATGGGTACAAATGCGCTATTTTTCTGTGAATAGGAGGGCACTATCGTGCTCTATGTGGGCACTGTATCACTATTAGGGCAGATAGTGCCATAGAGACAAAATGTCTCCCAGCACATTATACATGGCTCGTCATCATGGTTACGACCTCCCTGTAATCCAGCATTGGTGGTCGAAAAAAGCACCAAACTATGTGCACTCCCACAATCCCGGCTACTCCTATAGTGTGCAAGCATGACCACCGCTGCTGGATTACAGGGTGGTCAAAACCATGGAAACGAGCCGTGCATAATGTGATGGAAAAATGACTCCCGCCAGCAAAGGAAGCAATATGGACAATCACAATACATTAGTAAGTGCCTGGTATTAACTTTCTCTACAAGATAAATGCCACTTGCTGAAGAGACATAACCCCTTTTTTGAGTGTGTTTGGGAAAAATAAAGTGGGCCGGTCTGGCTGAAGTCCAGGGCCACTTTATTGTCCCAGTCCATCCCTGGGTGAGTGAACTTATGTTTATTAGTTGCAGTTACCGCAGAATTGCGTTACGGCTCCTGTTACCACGGACCATAACACAATTCAAGGATGGCATGCATAATGTAATGCCTTTTAGAGGCATTTCGCTTTGCTCTGTCTTAATACAAGTCTATGGCCAGCATAATGGACCGGTCCGGTTTCCGTTACGCAGGAGAGGACTTCTGTGTTCTCTCAAAGCAGCTTTATTATAGAATTCAGAGAGAAAGTTTATGAAAAGGGGAACTGCTGATAACTGGAGAAAAAGGCATTTTTCATTGATAAGATCTATTACAAAGTTCCTTATAGTCACCAGTACTATGTAACACAACAGTGACCACTTAATAAAACATGGAAACAAGTGGAAACCTTGATACCAGTGTGAACTGTGAAGAGAGAGACTAATGCAGTTTCTTCATGTTTTTTTTTTATTTTAAAATATTACTTTTAACTAGGTTTAGATTAGTTTGGATACCTGTCAATCCTGAAGTTTACCTGTTAGGCCTGCTTTGAGATGGTCACATTATGTAAGATTGAAAGCCGTAAAAATACCGTAGATGCTTGAATAGATTTGAATCTCTCATAATGCTACACGGTATTTGCCCAGCTAGTTTTGGTCAAAGGCCGAGAACCTGCTGCTGCACCCATTCAACAGATTATTCACCTTCATGGAAAGTGATTGGCCTTTGCTCCCCACCTTCATAATAGTAAAAATTTTGAAAGCCATATGTGGCATTAGACCCAACTTGGCTCTTAGACTTAACTTGGCTTTTTTCTGTACCCTCAGACCACACTTGCACCCGCGACCAACTACATCTACTTTTTAGGTATGGTCTTCATTGATGCCACTATGTGACAAATTGAAACCATACTGAACCCACTGTTAAAATGTTATTTGTGCTGTGTTCGTTTGGTTCGTAAAAAAAATATATACATTTTTTTTAAAATCCCTGCTACTTTTAGCAAAAAGGTGTGGTCCAACCATCTAAACTAGAATTCCATGAACTAATAACGGATGTAATTACTCGCCTTACCACTCCCCTGCCGCTCCGGTTCCAGCACTTCCCAGGTCTCCCACCAGTCTCCGTATCTGGGCATCCTGCAGTGAAGTCCTGGCACAGACATGACCACGGCAGACAATCACCGGTTGTAGGAGAGGGCTGTCAATACTCATCGCATGATGGGAATGCTGGAGGCCAAGATACAGAGAGCAATGGGGGATCCGCAAAGCATTGGAATTGGAGCAGTGCGGAATTGCTAAAGTGAACGTCATCTTTATGATTTTTATTTTTTTATTTTAAATTTAGGTTTCAATTTTAGGTTACCCCTTTAAGAATTTACAAAACGCTGCCCTTAATGTATAGTTTAAGATGGAAACCTTGCAAGTCGTCATTGATCTGTCTCGTAGTATAGTCTTCTATCTCCTCCTGAGATAATAACCCAAGGATCCGTGTGCCGCAGACACCCCAGCGATAACCCATTAGCTCCCCTGAATGACATTATCTTTGTATTCCCCCTTTTCCTGTCATTTATTCCTTATTTTAATAGAAGGCTCTTGTTAATTGAGCTCAATTTTCCCATTTAGCTTTTGTTTTACGGAATTAATCTAAATTCCGACTCCGAACATGCGAAGCGGCGGTGCTTGACACGCATAAAGAGTAGATTACGGCAGGGGATGCCTGCATGCAGATTTCTTTTTTTTGACATGCAAGACACGAGGTAAATATACATATTTTAATGCCCCGGCTTGTGCGCACTTGCTGTTTCTTCCGCTTCCCTCCTTCACGGGGCATGCCCAAAATCTTAAATGAAATCCTGCTCGAACATCTTTTGAGATGAAGACACCTTGAGCTTAACAAAAGGCACCCATTTCACAGATGATTTAACTTTGATTAACCTGCTCCGCGGCAAAAGATTATTCAGACAACTGGAATTTTTACTCTATAGTGTTATTGCCGGCTGCAGCCTAATTTGCAGAGCTGTTTTTCTTTCCGTCGCACCAAAATACATCACAATTTTGATGTTACCTCCCAAGTAAAAATTCACCGGCTCATTAAACCAGGCTTTAGCATCTATTGACAAGAGGTTTGTCATCGCTTAAGGCAACCGCTACTTTTCTGCCATTTTTACTATACCGTGCGTAACCTTAGCTCTCCTGTCAGGAAAAGCATGGAGTTAACCACTTAGGAGACGGCAATGAATATTCATTGATCCGTTGACGTGACATCCATGGTCTTAACAGCTTTGGAAGTTCAAGCAAAGTTGTTTTTTTTTTTTCCCTTTTGTTTTTCTGTTTTCCGTTAGGCGCTGCACTTTAACAGCTGTAAATGAATGAAAAATAACTAGAGGGGGAATACATGATTTTTTTTTTTTAAAGGTAGGACAAAATGGTCATGCATAAATGCATTACCAGTCCGTGACATGCATTCTTGTACTATCAGAGACAGATCATGGAATAATTACTAACTTTGCCAGTTTGAGTAGTTTTTTTTTTTTTTTTGTTCTTGGCTGTAGAAGATTTTTCTGCGCTTCGGAGGATTTGGCATGGATGTGTATAAGGTTCTAGATCGCCATGGTATAGTTCAGGTGGTGCAGACTGAATCATCTCCCAAGGGGCTGCACAGGATTCGAAAAACAAGTCTGATTGTATCCACAAAGGGCGCAGCTCAGTTAGTCAGATCAATACAGACCATGCAGGTGAACACATAAAGCGAAGGTGAGCATGCGCAAGATTTTACAGCAGCATGGTGACGCCACCGCAGCTAGGAGGAGAGAAGTGGAGGAGTGGGGCTCCACAGCAACCTAATTTGCATATCAACCAGATTTCCTTTTTCGGGTGGGGGCACAGAGAACCTTGCACTGAACATACCGGTATATTTAGAAATTACTTTAGCTGAGCGACCTCTTTGCAGTCACAGCTGTGTTTTTTTTCCCCGTTTTATAGGGATGTCCAGATACAGTACCTTGCACAGACATAGGGGGTGCCAGCAGCAACCACTAGGGGCAGCTTATTATTGAGTAGTACAGTATATGTTAGCGCCCTCTAGTGGTGGCTGCAGGTTGCCATGCTGTTATCTTTTAAGTTAGTTATTTAGAAATGTGCTTTTCCAAGAATGAACTTTTTTTTTTTTTTTATTGGAAAATCATCAATATCAGATTGACGGGAGACCCACACCCGGGACCCCTGCCGATCAGCTGTATAAGGAGCCGTTCCACACGGTGTGCACGTGTCTTCTCCCTTCTCTCTAACTGCTCACCGCTGATGTCTATGGCAAAGCAGCAGCGAAGAGGAAGAGAGACAGCACGTGCCGGACCCCCGCCCATCTGATATTGATGACCCATCTTGAGCCCGGAGAACCACTTTAATGGGGTTATAAGTTTATCGAAAGAAGGCAAAAAAATGTAGCCTTCCTAAGGCTGTTTTCACACTGCCTTTTTATAGTTTGTCGGAGGTATAAGTCATGTAATCCTCCCGACTAATGTCTGGACTGCATGGTATAACCTGTACAGAATAGTGCATTAGACTGTGCTGTTCCAGAATAAAAGATATAATGAAGGAACCCAAAAGGAGACTTTGGGCCTGGAGTCAGGTGAGTGTTGGCCTAAGGATATGTTTTACATATACACTGGATGCTTTCCCAGCGTATTTGGTAAACTGTCACTGCAAAATGCTCCATTAAAGCCGTTTAAGTTTGCATACCACGTTTATATTACATGTCTTTCTCTTGGCCTCGCAGATATGGTCGCTTGAGTATATTTGCCACCTAGAGTAGAAGTTACAGGGTAAGTGATATTCAGAACTACACCTCAATATTGAAATTGAAACACCAAGAAGGACAAGTGATAAAGTTATGCAGATTGAGGAAGTAGCAGGTGTCACTAAGATCTGCAGATAATTACATTTTCAAGCACCTAGCTCCGAACTGTGACATGTGGCAGGAGTATAAAAGCCAGATTGATCATTTTTTGTAGCCACATGAAACCTCAAAAATCAGATCAAGTCATGTGGGATGATTGTACAAAGTATCGACGTGCCAGTTGTCACTACTGAGATGGACAGAATCCTTGAGCCTAGCGACCTTGGTTTATCAGTCCAATCTCTTCATCCCTAGGCCGAGATGTCAGCACTGTGTGTCCCTGTGGTTGGGAGAACAACAACGAACTGGAATGACAGCAAGAGGTGCACAGAAGCAAACTTCTGCGCGAACGGATCGTCTGATTTGAAGAATGACGTGTAGTGATCCATTCTGTACTGCATGTGAAATTGAACGTCACATCCCAAGCCTAGGGCAGTAGACGGCATCTGCACAAAACATCAGAAGGTGTTTGACATTGCACTATGAGCCAGACATCCAGTCTCGGGTGTTCTATTGACCTCGCGCCGCTGCTCTTAAAGGCTATCAAGGTGCACAGCAAGGTTGGATTGGAGGTCTATCCTCTTCAGAGAGGAGTCGCGCTTTTGTCTCCGATGCAATGATACCCGGAGATTGGTCTGGAGACCACATCAGCAGCGCTGTGAAAAGGCCTTTACACATCCGTCCTGGCGCTCATACTTGATGATGAATAAATTGCGATGTATTGAATATTTTGTTTCCATTTTTTTTAAATCATTTGCATATCATTATGATGTCTATTGATCTTGGAATTTCCATAATTTCATGACTTTTCCTTCTTGGTGTTGAAAATTCTACGTTGAGGAATGTATATGTCAGTGCCATGCACTCATCCCGCTTAGCCTTCACTACTGATCAGGAGCATTCATTGGGCTTTGTGTATACCCCATAAATGTATTTGATTCCCTACGTCACATAAGTCTATAAACCAGGCAGCCCTCACAATGCACCTGATTGGCTGAGATGGTTTATAATAGACAGTATGTGTTGCATATCTAGAGTCCAAGGCTAGGATAAATGCTTGAACTGCAAGCTGCATTATATGAAGGTATAACTTACATCAAAATTAAGTCTACAAATTAAAGGGGGTTGTTCACCTCAGGGGAGCTTTTCTGCAGACTGGCCAGCATGGCAGGACATGCAGTGGGGATATTACTTGCCTGATCCCTGCCGCTGGCTTCTGGCTCCATTGCTCCTCCTTGGGCGATGCAGGTCTCCTCGTGTCAACATCCGATTTGAGGCTGGTCATCCATGCGTCAGACCACTGGGTCGCCGGTCATTTTGGTGGAATACCAGTGACTTAGAAAAGAAATACAATTTTTCACCCTATAAGATGCACTTTCTTCCCCCCAAAGTGTGTGTGTGTCTGTGTGTGTGTGCGGGGGGGGGGGGGGGGGGGGGGGGATGTCAGTGTGTCATTATGGAAGCGCTCCTTAGTACAGGAGGCTCTGTACTCGCTGCTTCCTGGTCGTCCTCAGCCCATTGCTGTGCTGGACTGCGTACAGCGCGAGGACGTCAGTGTGCTGTGACTTCATGCTGTGGATGTGAGGAGCGGCTGCGGTGTCCAGAGCAGGTAAGTTAATTGTTAATAGTTTATTACTGTCTTCTCTGAGTCTAGGGGGTCTGATCTGAGGTCTGTTTGGGGGTCATTCACATCGGGCTCTGATCTGAGGGCTGCTTTGGGGGGGGGGGGGTCATTTACATTGGGGTTTTGATCTGAGGTCTGCTTGGGGTCATTTACATTGGGGTTCTGAATGAGGGGTTCTTATTAACATTGGGGTTGTGATCTGAGGTCTGATTGGGGCTCTGAGGTGAGGTCTGATTAACACTGGGGGTCTTATCGGTGCTCTAAGCTGAGGTCTGATTAACATTGGGGTTCTAATGAAAGATATATATATTTTTTTATTTTTTCCCTCATCTAAAACCTAGGTATGTCTTATGGGCAGGTGCCTCTTATAGGGTGAAAAATATGGTACGTGTTTTGGCATTTGTCTCATACAGTGTCAAAGGAAAACCACCTTCAACAGGTATCTGGTCATCGACTTTATAATATCTTTAAGTGGATGCATTGTCCAGATCAGCCATAAATGGGAACCTTGATTTACTTCTCATGGTTTCTGTTATCTGTATCTTATGGAATACACGTCATAGTTGTATTGTTTTGTGATGGCAAATTGATTTAATGTCTTTGTTTAGTCTAATTCCACTTAAAACCACAATTAACCCTAGTCCACCAAAGCATCACAAGGGACCCGGGTGCTGAAATACGGAGAATTGTTTGAGGAGGTCTTCGTGAAGATCTGTTGGTCTTATTTTCTTCCAAGTTCTGTAGGGTCAAAAGTTGGTTATAGAACGTTTTTTTCCTTTACAGTGATTTGGCCGACACTCTAATGTGTGTGGAGAGCTCCCAACTCTGTCGGGCGATTAAAAAAATGTTTGGCAGATCCTTTTGTTCTCACAGCACATAAGACGTCTCCAGAAGTGTCTTTAAGCTGCTTTTTTTGCTCTATGTAGAATACCTGTTTATGTTCAGCCGAGCTGAACATGTATGTGTATGAGAGGGTTGGAAGAGATGGCTGTCGCCCGAGCATTTAGATGTACTGTGGTTGTATGCTGGGACATTTATTCTCACAAAAGGCTGTAGCTTGTAATCAAGATAGTCGTTTATTATTATTATTTTTTTAAAGTAGCCAGTGCTGTCTTTTAGGAACAGTGTTCTCCAAACAGCTCTAGGCTACTTTTACAATCGCGTTTTGGGCGGATCCGTCGTGGATCTGCAAAAACGAATCCGTTACAATAATACAACTGCATGCATCCGTCATGAGCGGATCTGTCTGTATTATCTGTAACATAGCCAAGACGGATCCGTCATGAACACCATTGGAAGTCAATGGGAGACGGATCCATTTTCGATTGTGCCAGATTGTGTCAGAGAAAACAGATCCGTCCCCATTGACTTACATTATGTGCCATTTGGCTCCGCTTCGTCAGGCGGACAGCAAAACGCTGCAGGCAGCGTTTTGGTGTCCGCCTCCAGAGCGAAATAGAGACGGAACGGAGGCAAACTGATGCATTGTGAGCGGATCCTTTTCCATTCAGAATGCATTAGGGCAAAACTGATCCGTTTTGGACCGCTTGTGAGAGCCCTGAACGGATCTCGTAAACGGAAAGCCAAAATGTGAGTTTGAAAGTAGCCTTTAAAGGAGTTTTTCTAGACCATGTGACATCACGTTCATCGGTCACTAGGTGCAGTCCTATTCAAGTGAATGGGGCTGAGCTGCAATACCAAGGACATCTGCTATCAAATGTGTGGCGCTCACTGAAACTTTTTGGTGAGCACCTCTGCTTCCTCAAACAGCTGATCAGCAGGGGTGCCAGGAGTCTGATCCCCAAAAATCTCTTATTGATGACCTATCCTGAGGATAGGTCATCAATATGTAAATCCTGGAGTTAAAGGAATTGTGTGACCGAAATTCTTTTCTGCCAGTTGACACCAGATAGTAACACACATCCTTTTTTTCTAATCTGTTTTTATTTTCTGATTGTAAATATTTTATTCTATTTTCTGAACATGATTATGGGGCGGCCATCTTACCTGAGCTGTTAACAGCATTTAGAGATACGCCACCGTGGACCACAATGGTCTGGAGGAGACCTCACTGACTTCTATGGGAGAGTTTTCTAGGCATGCTCTGTGACCTGTGCAGAGGTCATTGTACAAGGAAAGAATAGATAAACGGTGATATCACCTATTGTGAATGACAAACCCAACACATACGCGAGAATCCTCCTTCTAGACTTCAGCTCGGCTTTTAATACCATCCCCCCCAGCATCCTGCAGAGGAACCTCCACGGCGCTTGATGTCCACCCAACACTACGACATTGAATCATGGGCTTCCTCACTAACAGGCCCCAGGTCCTCAGAATAGGCAATCTGTCCTCCAAACCGAGGGTCACCAACACTGGCGCCCCTCAGGGATGTGTACTATCGCCGTTCCTGTTCTCTCTGTACACGAACGAGTGCAGATCGGTTGAGGCCTCGGTTAAAGTCAACAAGTTCGCAGATGACACCACACTCGTGGGCCTGATTAGCGACAACGACAAGCAGGCCTACCGTAAGGAAATCGACAGGGTCAGCAACTGGTGTGGCACGCACAATCTGGTCCTAAACACCACAAAGACGGTCGGGCTGGTCATCGACTTCAGGAAGAGAAAGGCAAATCCGCCTCCGACCTACATTGACGGATCTGAAGTCGCAAGGGTACCCAGCGCCCACCTCCTAGGCACGACAATCTCTGAGGACCTATCCTGGCGTCCCAACATCTCGTCTATCATAAAGAAGGCTCGCCAGCGGCTCTTCTTTCGACAACTGAAGAAGTTCGGCATGGCACAGGACCTACTGAAGTTCTTCTACTCCTGCACCATCGAGTCGGTCCTGTGCTCGTCTCTCCTGGTTTGGTATGCCGTCTCATCAGCCAGTGACAAGCGCAAACTACAAAGGGTCATCAGCTCGGCGGAGAGAACTACCCGACTGCCACTACCACCCATTGACTCTATCTTCTCCGACAGACTGCGCTCCAGGGCTCTGAAAATATCCAATGACCACTCCCATCCGGGCCATCATCTCTTCAGACGTCTAAAGTCCGGCCGCAGGTATCAGGACATCGAGGAGGCTGAACACTTTCTTCCCAACGGCCGTCAGACTGCTCACCATGCCCCATCATCCGCTCATAATCCCTCACCCCTGCTGTGCCCATCGCAGAGCCTTACCCCCCTTCCCCCGTGTTCCCCACCGCCTCTTGTCAACCACTAGTACTATGCCTGTACTTGTGCCTAACCCAATTCCGGGCACGATCGATTGTGTCGTGTTTGGCGAATAAAGCTGATTCTGATGTATCCTGTATTATCTTTTGTAGGTGGTATCTGCCATAATGGTGTCCTGTCTGTATTGATAAGCAGATAACTGCAGTAATGTGATCTGTACAAAGCAAAAAGTGGTGCCTATTTTTAGGCTTAGTGGCCAGTGCGAAAACTGCTAAATATTATGGTTTTTGTGTAAAAATAGATATTGACATGGGAAATTAAAAATAACCACCAACAATTCTTTAAAGATAAGTTTAACATGAAAACATGATTTAAACACTAGTAAAAAAAATTATGATACATTCCCTTTTAAAGTTGTCAAGCCTTAGGCCTCTTTCACACGGCGTGGCAAATTTTCTCCGGATGCGTTCAGGGTGCGTTCAGTGAAACTTGCACCATTTTGCAGGCAAGTCAGTTTTGTCTGCGATTGCGTTCAGTTCAGTTTTTTCCGCGCGGGTGCAATGCATTTGGATGCGTTTTTCACGCGCGTGATAAATAACTGAAGATTTACTATTAACATCTCTTAGCAACCATCAGTGAAAAACGCATCACACCCGGATTTGCTTTCGGATGCAATGCGTTTTTCACGCAGCCTCGTTCACTTCTAAACGCAGAATACAGAACATGCTGCGATTTTCACGCAACGCAGAAGTGATGCGTGAAAAACAACGCTCATGTGAAATCAATGGGTCAGGATTCAGTGCGGGTGCAATGCGTTCACGTTACGCCTTGCACCCGTGCGGAAAACTTGCTCGTGTGAAAGGGGCCTTAGTCTAGTTGCACACTAGCGTCAGAGATCAGCCTGTGTACTCGGCATTGCCAGAGGTTTGTAGGGATCCGTCTTGTCCCATTCACTAGAATATGGACCGGCAGAGATCCGTCCACATTCGGCAAATATGCTGAGAATCGGACGGAAAAAAACTGCTGCGTGGGCAGAGGTCCAGCCTGCTGGATCTCTGACTCTAGTGTGCAACTAGCCTTAGGAAATGATGTCTGAGTTCTTGTATAAACCGAGCCACACCTGTCCTTGGGTTGTATCTGGTATTGCAGCTGAACTCTATTGTAGTGAATGATCGCTACTGTGACAGATTCAGTGCTTGTCAGTAGCAGATCCCGACTTCCAGAGGGTAATCTGCTGCTCATAAACAATTTTTTTTTTTTTTTTTTATATGCAGCGTAAATGTCAGATCACCCAACAAACAAGCTTTTTGTAAAAACATTCATTTCTGATAATTCGCAGGATCCTTGGGCCAGGTAAAAAGTCATTAACAGTGATGGGTTGTTCTTCCTTGCCTAGAGGATGTGGTGATTACTTTTTTTTTTCTGGTGAACATGGGTGGCTTTGGCACCTTATCGGTCATCTGGTTGATGGTAATTCCACAGTATTTTTCTTATACCACCCCCCCTCCTTCCATATCTCCTCTGTGGACACCTACATACTGGTTGACCCATAAGAAAGGAGGTCACTTTTTTTTAAGGCAGGTGATGAGGCAGGGCAAACAAAAGGGGAATAATAGGGTGTATATTGGGAATTGTTTGTTGTGTTTTAATAGGATTTAAGTGAGACTCTACTGCTGCAATGAGATAATAAATATATATATATATATATATATATAATTTTGCACAGCCTACAGAGGTGTGCATCTATTAACTACATCGCAGGCCCCTGCACATGGTTATTCTAGCCCTTGTCCTTATCATTCACCTCCTCATGAGCAGCTTATTTCAGCCAACCCCTCCCCGCCGCCACCATCTCCTTTCCATTCCGTGATTATTTTGCCCCCAAAAAGCTTTCTCTCTCTCTCCTTTCCAAGAAGCACAAAAAGCCCTAACTGGCATGCTTTGTAAAAAAAAAGTGTCAGTGTGTTAGTGAGTGCAGATCAGTAAGATTTCTTTGAAGCGCTCTTTCCCCTTTGCACCACCGCCTCCTCAGCAGGGTCACTGAGATCACTAGCTTTTCTTGAAATGGCCATTTTCACTGGCAGGTGCATTATACCCTGTATTTTCAGATTGTTTTTCCATTCTGAATGCTTGGCAGGTTGATTGCTCGGGCTGCATTGACGGAGAAAGGGCTGACAAATGCGGTTGGGCCGGCTGAAAAGACAGTGATTACTGTTTTCCTTTGTGGCTGATTGAGGCCCTTGAAAGGAAAGATTTTAACCTTCACCATTTGGTTCAAAAGTATGAGCATATATTGAAATCATTCATGCCATTTATCCGAGTTCTGTAAACTTGTCAGAACGTGCAAATCACTCAATTTCAAGTAATGTCGGACCGGCGTGTGTCATTACCATTTGGATTAAAGCACCCATCCTTCTTTAAATAAATAAATAAATAAATAAAATCTTTTTAAACCTAAAACATGGATTCGGGCTCTTATTTGAATGCTACCCTTGTGCATGTGCTGACGCGCTTTATGCATTCAGATTTTTAACTTGACCTTTGTGTTTCTGGATCTGTCAGCATTGACATTTTTTCAGGATGAAACTTATTCTGGCCAGCCATGTCGTGTCGTCATAATCTATCTTGGTTATATAGCTCCATTCCTTTTGTTGTTGTTTTTTGTGAATTGCATTTTTATTTTATTTTTTTATCGTACAAAAACTTTTAAAATGTATTCTGCTATGGTTTCAACATGATGCATTCTCAATTTACAAATTAATCCTGGCACAGGCTGGTCATGGCTTTGGATTATTCCTTGACACTTTTTTATATATATATATATATATATATATATATATATATTTTTTTTTTTTTTTAGGGGTTTTCGGCCTCAGGGTCTGTTAGTTTTTTTAAAAACTCCTAAGCGCATACTAGATTGGAAAAAAAATAGAAATAAAAGTTTTTGTATGTACTGGAAACTGAAATGACTGCCATTCCTTGTCGATCGGTCCTATGTATTCCACATCCCTGTCCCCTCCCCCTCTTTTTATAGGCGTAATCTAGTCAAAAGAGGCGGCCATTGCTTCTATTGTTGAGTTTTCTAGACATGCTCTGTGACCTGTGCAGAGGTCATTGGCAAAGAAAGAATAGATAAGCTCTGACAATCGCCTATTGTGAATGGTCGATCCTGTCTTATCTGTACATAGAGGTGATATCACTACAGGCAGGATTAAAATGACAGATAAGCAGATAACTGCAGTAAAGTGATCTGTACAGACCAAGAAGTGGCACCATTAAATTAGGCTCAGTGGGAAAACTGATTCTATGTTTAGGAACATAAAAAAAATTTAAAATAACATCAAAAATCCTAAAAAAAACATAAAAACAGTTTAAACATAAAAAACATAAAACCGGATTTAAACAATAGGTCAATCCTGAAATAGCCCTTTAATTCTATTAAAAAAATTTTTTTTTTTTTTTAGGGTTTCTGCTCGGGGTAAAGCAGGTGAGGTGCGATTTGCTGACAATCTAACATTTTTGCGAGCTGACCATACCTTAGCCAACCTGAAAAAGGGTCAAAGTTAGTATGAAAATGCGTTGGCTCTGCAACAGAAATCAGATGAGTGATCTTGTTTTAGCTTTTCACACATGGCCGAGCCAAACACCTGAAGCCTGGTCAGAAGAAGTTGCGACTATTATTAGGCTTAGTGGCAAGTGCGAAAACTGCAGGATTTTATGTTTTTTGTTTAAAAATGGGTATTGATATGGAAAATAACATAAATGCTTTCAAAACGTTAAACCTAAAAATATGATTTAAACAGTAGGTAATTTTCTGATGGCACATTCCCTGTAATGGATATAGAGTGGATAAGTTATGGATGGTTGGATAGACGTCTAGGTAGGGTGCTATACATACAGATTATTAGTGTGTATGCATTTACGTTTTATTGCTGTGTATTGTGTCCTTATCTTTGTTTTTCATTCTTTTTATGCATGTCTGTAATAGAGGACGCCTATAGAATAAAGCTAAATACTTAATCGCGTCAGTAGCCATATTACATTGGCGTTTACACACCTGAACGGAGTAAGTATACGTCTCCGCGTAACCCACAGAAAGCTAATGACCTGTGCGCTGTGTCCAAGCTCCCGTCTATGTGTGTGGTTTGGCAGCTGGTCATTGAATCCTGCAAGCTGTATTATTTTTGCATTGCACGGGTGCATTCTCTCCTGTGGGACCGCCTGCAGTGCTGGTAATTGCACATTCTTGCCATTGGGGTAAGCCATGATTGGAAGCAGCCAAGCAGAAAAATGCTGTGCCATCCCATCGCCACCTCCGTAGCAGCGAGAGACAATTCCCGGCAGTACCATCTGGTTGCTGCTATCTTGTCAGCTGGCTAAGCTGGCTGTGACTTGGGCTCTGCAGCTGTTCGCTGTCCTTTTACCATTTTTTATATATTTTTTTGTTTTATGCAATGCTTTAGATAACTTTGAACATGGGTCAGAGGCATTACACAGACGGCCAAGTTTGAGCTCCCGTTGAATGGCTGCTCATTACCAGAAATAAAGCAGGTCCCAGTCCCCTGCTGCCATTTCATCATAGACAGATGACATAGTTGTTTGACCAGTAGTGTTTATCGTGGGAGGCAGCAAAAAAAACACCGCCAGATAGGAAATGCCTGCTTCGTCTGCTTTTAACCAAGTCGTTAAGGTTATTTTCTGATCCCCCATTTCCAGTAGTAGGATATATAGTGATTATGCAAAGCAGTTCTGCCAGGCAGTGCCTCTCCGCATGCCGCACGAGGCTCCTGCATTATTCATGGAAATTAGGAAAAATACATTTTGGTTTCAAATTCTCATTGTCAAACATGATACTGTGTGGCAAATGAGTCTTGCATCCGGGATGACAGGAGAAGGGAATGCAGCGGAGACTATTATGTTTTCGTAAGAATTTGTCTACAGCAGCAATCTGAAAGCTAATGAAAGACATCTTTATGCCAGCAGGCCCAGGGCCCATTAAGCCGATGATCACAAGCTCCACTTTGGAAGATGGTCTTTATTCGCCGGTATTATTATGTCACTGTGTTGCATACAGCTATACAGGAAGCATTGTTTTGTTTGACTTTGCCTCTGAAATGCATTGATTTGCAAGCGATTTCCATTGAGGTTTCCAATAAATTTTCGTCGCGGCTCCATGACACTGTTTATCATGAAATCTCTCCTTTTTGTATTTAATCTGAAGCAATGCATCATACCCTTCTAATGGGATGGACATTTGCCTGTGTGTGTTTCCTTCTTTGGTTGTGTTATATTATTTTATGAATACCTGTCATAGAAATGGTCCATGATTTGCAGATGTGTTCAGTTTGCATATACCAGGGAAGAGTGAGTTTTTTTTCTTTTTCTTTTTTGTGCAGGAAATCAAATATATTTTTTTTAAATAACTAGAGAACTGATTCATGCCTAAAGGTGGCCATGCACATTAGATAGAAATCGGTTGATGGTTGAACAATCAATCATCTGGTGAACAATCATTTTGCAGGCCATACACCTTTTAGTTCATATTGACCGTTAAGGTTGTTCAATGAAAACGGTCTGCGGACACAAATCTTTTTGGGAACGTCTTTTAAAGCAAGATCTTTCATCCATAAATTATCTTTTTTGAGCAAGAATGTATGATCGCCTTAAAATTTGGTGATATACACTGAACAAAAATATAAACGCAACACTTTCGGTTTTGTTCCCATTTTGCATTAGCGGAACTCAAAAATCTAAAACATTTTCTACATACACAAAAGACCCATTACTCTCAAATATCGTTCACAAATCTGTCTAACTCTGTGTTAGTGAGCACTTCTCCTTTGCCGAGATAATCCATCCCACCTCACAGGTGTGGCATATCAAGGTGCTGATTAGACAGCATGAATATTGCACAGGTGTGCCTTAGACTGCCCACAATAAAAGGACACTCTGAAATGTGCAGTTTGATCACACACACAATGCCACAGATGTTGCAATGTTCGAGGGAGCGTGCAATTGGCATGCTGACCGCAGGAATGTCTACCAGAGCTGTTGCCCGTGCAATGAATGTTCATTTCTCTACCATAAGCCGTCTCCAAAGGCGTTTCAGAGAATTTGGCAGTACATCCAACCGGCCTCACAACCGCAGACGACGTGTAACCACACCAGCCCAGGAACTCCACATCCAGCATGTTCACCTCCATGATCGTCTGAGACCAGCCACCCGAACGGCTACAGCAACTCTATGGACACAGCATAGCCTTTATAAAGCACACCTACGCTCAGAGTCTGGCCCCTAAAATGCCCTGTTAGTGCCTTAATTGCTGCTGGATGTTTGAAAGTAAATTAAAATTATAACTTCTTATGAAAACGTACGGGGAGATTTATCATCTCCCTCGCTCCAGAAATGTTTCGATCTTTATAAATCTCCCCCATACTTTTTTTTTTATCAGGTAAATTTTTAGCTTTAGCTTTTTGCTTACATAAACAAAAGGAAACCCCAACTATTCATCGCTCATATTCACTCTCTCTCTCAACACCGGTGCTGTTTTTGGAAGAGAGCAACCATGTTTCTTTAATCCTAGACATTGCCTTTTAAAATAGATTTAACAAAAGTGACACGTTGAGGGACGTATGCCAGTCTTGATTCCTCTGCGCCAGAGTGAGTTGTGTCTAGAGGCATCTCTGGAACTCCCTACGCCATAAACTGAAGTCTGTGCCAGACAGAAACTGGCATAAATCCGGCAGGCCGCACAATTCGTCACCCCTACCGCTAGGCCTCACACTCTTTTCTTCTCACTTTTCAAAAGTTCAAAAAGTCTCAATTATGGCATGCACCATAATTTGCGACTTTACTTGTCTGTATAACTTTTGTTAAATTGACCATCATTTGTAGACAGCCCTTTTTAATATGAGTCTGACAGTCAAACACAATCACTATGGATGCAGCATTCATGAGGCCAAGTATACACACCCAACAAGGACGGCTGCGCTCAGCAGGCAACAAGATAATGAAATGTAACAATTTAAAAAAAAAAAAAAAACTTCCAAAATGCAAAGTTAAAAAAATATATATTTTTTTAGAGGTCTTTGGGTAAAATATAAAAGTGAAAAATGTTCTGCTATATTTGCCAATATGAGTGCACCTAGATTTTGCTGTAAATTGCTCCAAAATGTGGTGTCGTTTGGCTCTTCTCGGTTAAGAGTATTGTGGCTTTCTGAAAAAGGGGCATTTGGAATGTTTTGTGCCATATTCTATAGTAAAATTCTCTCGCTTGCTACACCAACCAATAGTTGGTGTACGGTTAAACTAAAGTGTCTATCCCTGCACCACATTTATTACCCAGCCTGAGCCCCTGTAATAAATTCGGTGCAGGTTGAGACTGCAAGTCTAAGTTTATGCCATCTATATAATTAGTAAATCTATTGCAATTTTTATTTTATTTTTTTTCCCCACCTCTGACATAGTGATATGCCATCAATGTATGAGATGAGATAACACCTTTAAGCAGGGCAAATACCGATTCTGGCAGATTTCAGATCAGTTTGCAGGAACCATTCAGATTATTGTTCTGATCGGAGACCAAACTTGGTTTGTGATGACCCAATGTACTACATGACCATCTGTAGTTTCATACATGATCTGTAATGTGGTCATTTTGAAAGGTAACCACAAAAGGTAGCAACAGTTGAGATTGGATGGAGTAGAATGGAGGTCGGGCCCTAACAGGGCCTGTTGTGGGTCCAATGACAATTTCCACAAGACAAATTAAATTAAGGTGGATGAGGTCATGAATACTGACTGCCCAAAACTGCAGTATCAGATTTAGGTGTAGTCCATCTTTTAAATGTTGTGTGGCTTGTAAGTCAACAGATCGGCTTGTGAAGGAACAGGAATGACTCATGGAGACTTAAATTTAATATAGTACATTATACAAGAGCTGAAGAGGCAAAAAATTGATGGAACATCTAATTATCATACCCCCTTCTCTAAAGACCTCCTCCAACAACCGTACATCAGTCATTTATTGTAAATAGATATTTTACCAAACCTGAAACTCAATAGGTTGCTGGTTGTCATTCAGCTAAATGGGACTTATTAGAATTTGTAAGATAATCATGATAATGGAGAGGAATCTTCCTTGGGCCTCTCAGAGCAGATGAAAGCTCAGGAATGCTTCTCTGTTTCGGGATGAACATCAGGATAAAATAAAAGCTTGAGGTTTTCCTTCTGGTTCTGCGTCTCCACCCTCCCCAAGCAAACAAAGGCACAAAAATTCTAGCGTACAATAACGATGAAGAACTGTTATGTGATCTGCACAAGTATCGCATGGGATGCACCCGGACAACAGAGATCTATTCATTTAAAGCAAATGTTTAATGCATCCTATAATGGTTACGATTATATATCCCACAAAGGGAGCGCCCATATTGGCTTTCTACCAGGGCCTCGTAATTAAAGACAAATACCACAAGAGCCACAAACCAGTTGGAAATCCTGGCTATTGTTTTACATTGTAGGGGCTCGTATACACAAGCATATTACGACTCTGCACAGCCCCAGAGTTAGGGCTCATGCACACAACCATTTGTATTTTGTGGTCTGCAAAACATGGATCCGCCCAAAAAAACAAAAACGGATGACATCTGTGTGACATCCATGTTGCATTTGTTTTTTTTTTTTTGTTTTTTTGTGGATCCATTGTAACAATGCCAGTCCTTGTCCACAAAACGGAAAATAATAGGACATGTATACATGGATATTTTTTGGCGGAACGGACACGAAATGCACATGGAGTCATTTTCGTATTTTTTTTTCAAGCCCCATTTAAATTATTGGTTCCTTATACGGACCTGTAAAAAAAACAGTACGGAAACGTAAGAAAAACACGTTTGCGTGCAGGAGCCCTTATAAAGAGGCATTGTACACTGCACCCCTGATATCATATGGAGTTTTTTTTTACTGTTGGATTCTGTATGGATCCGTTGCCTCTTTTGTTAAAAAATAATAATAATAAATCTTTGGTTTTCATAAAGACAAGGGGTATATATTGTACAATGATGTGTAGATTACAGATATATTTTGATAAACATAACACAAAAGGCCACAAGCCTAGGATCACGTCAGTGGTTACAAATGGCAGTATAATGGGTAGGTTGAATAAAGAATGAGTTTTACAGAACTTGGAGACAAGCAAAACAGAAGAATTGAGTGAGGAGCGGAAGAAGGGCAGGTATTCTTGTTACACCAGGGGGACCAGAGGTCGAGATGGCTATCATGTGAGAAATTTTCCCAACTGGACAATTCCTCTAACCTATATATTTCCTGAACTTTGTAAGTCCAGTCTGATATAGAGGGGGTCCGTTCTGATAACCAATGGAGAGGAATGAGAAGTTTTGCTGCAGCTATTAGGGAAGTGCGTGCCTACTCAATGGGTAATGTACTGAGGGTAAGTTTAAAAGCACTAGTAAGGGCGATAGGTGCGTAGTAATAGAGCATATATGCTGTACAGCCTTTGACACCTCCTCCCAGTATTGAGTTATTTTTGGGCATGCCCACCAGATATGGAATGCTGTACCAGGATTGATGTGGCATCTCCAGCAGACTGAAGGTAAAGAGGGGTTCATCTTATGCAATAGAGAGGGGGTTTGGTACCATTGTGTTATTAGCTTAAATGAATTTTCTTGTAACCGGACACACCTCAGAGCTCCATGCAAATTTTTGAGAATCTTAGAAGTGTCACTTTCATACAATGACAATCCCAACTCCTTTTCTCACTTTTGAATGAAATGCGGTTTAGTGGGAGCATTGGTTTCTAATATTTTGTTATACAGTCAGGTCCTTAAATATTGGGACATCAACACAATTCTAACATTTTTGGCTCTGTACACCATTACAATGGATTTGAAATGAAACAAACAAGATGTGCTTTAACTGCAGACTGTCAGCTTTAAGAGTATTTATATACAAATCAGGTGAACGGTGTAGGAATTGCAACAGTTTGCATATGTGCCTCCCACTTGTTAAGGGGCAAAAAGTAATGGGACAGAATAATAATCCTACATTAAACTTTCACTTTTTAATACTTGGTTGCAAATCCTTTGCAGTCAATTACAGCCTGAAGTCTGGAACGCATAGACATCACCAGACGCTGGGTTTCATCCCTGGTGATGCTCCGCCAGGCCTCTACTGCAACTGTCTTCAGTTCCTGCTTGTTCTTGGGGCATTTTCCCTTCAGTCTTGTCTTCAGCAAGTGAAATGCATGCTCAATCGGATTCAGGTCAGGTGATTGACTTGGCCATTGCATAACATTCCACTTCTTTCCCTTAAAAAAACTCTTTGGTTGCTTTTGCAGTATGCTTTGGGTCATTGTCCATCTGCACTGTGAAGCGCCGTCCAATGAGTTCTGAAGCATTTGGCTGAATATGAGCAGATAATAGAGCAGTCACATCATCAATAGAAACAAGAGAACCAGTTCCATTGGCAGCCATACACGCCCACGCCATGACACTACCACCACCACCATGCTTCACTGATTAGGTGGTATGCTTAGGATCATGAGCAGTTCCTTTCCTTCTCCATACTCTTCTCTTCCCATCACTCTGGTACAAGTTGATCTTGGTCTCATCTGTCCATAGGATGTTGTTCCAGAACTGTGAAGGCTTTTTTAGATGTCGTTTGGCCTTCCCGTTTTTGAGGCTCACCATTGGTTTACATCTTGTGGTGAACCCTCTGTATTCACTCTGGTGAAGTCTTCTCTTGATTGTTGACTTTGACACACATACACCTACCTCCTAGAGAGTGTTCTTGATCTGGCCAACTGTTGTAAAGGGTGTTTTCTTCACCAGGGAGAGAATTTTTCGGTCATCCACCACAGTTGTTTTCCGTGGTCTTCTGGGTCTTTTGGTGTTGCTGAGCTCACCGGTGCGTTTCTTCTTTTTAAGAATGTTCCAAACAGTTGTTTTGGCCACACCTAATGTTTTTGCTATCTCTGATGGGTTTGTTTGTTTATTTCAGCCTAATGATGGCTTGCTTCACTGATGGTGACAGCTCTTTGGATCTCATCTTGAGAGTTGACGGCAACAGATTCCAAATGCAAATGGCACACTTGAAATGAACTCTGGACCTTTTATCTGCTCATTGTAATTGGGTTAATGAGGGAATAACACACACCTGGCCATGGAACAGCTGAGAAGCCAATTGTCCCATTACTTTCGGTTCCTTAACAAGTGGGAGGCACATATACAAGCTGTTGTAATTCCTACACCGTTCACCTGATTTTGGATGTAAATACCCTCAAATTAAAGCTGACAGTCTGCAGTTAAAGCACATCTTGTTCGTTTCATTTCAAATCCATTGTGGTGGTGTATAGAGCCAAAAATTTTAGAATTGTGTCGATGTCCCAATATTTATGAGCCTGACTGTATATAAACGAGAAAATCTTTTTCCTTGGTTTTGGAGACTCTAGAATAGCATTGTACCAAGAAGGTGTAAAATTTCTCTGATCAATGGCTAAATATTTCTGGCAAAATGAGTAGAAGTGAGAGTAATGAATAGACCATTTCGAGATACTGAGCAATTGCTGAAGGGTACTCTGAGAAGGGATCACATTGCCCTTTAGCATATCTCCTACTTTGTGATCCCCAAAAGCGGGCCACATGCCCAAGTTATCAACAGAACCCTTTTGTAAAAAGAAGGGGAGAAGCCTCATGGGCATATATGGTGAGGGACCTTCAGGGAAATTTAAAAGGTAGGATAATTTGGACCAAGTAGAGAGGAGGCCCCTGCGTAGGGGGGGGGGGGGGGGGGTGTTAACCAATGCCTGACAACGGCACAGTGTGCACCCTCCATAGGTTGGCTAGGTCTGTAGGGGGAATCACTACCCGGGCAATTTGGCAGCCTAATTTTGTGATGCGAGGTTTTGTGAGTTCAGTGTGAAGTCTCATTAGAATTGACTTGACATCAGGCAGCCCAAATCCATCTTTATGTTTGGGCTATGACAGTATGGAGTAGGTCAGACAAGGTCTGGCCCGTTTCCACACGAAGGAGGAAAAGAGTCTGCGGATAGACAGCAAATATGAATCTGGAAGGAATATGGGGAGTGATTGCGTTGTGTAGAGCAGTTTGGGAAGTAAATACTTCTTTACAAGATTCTTTCTGCCTATCCATGACATATATGGGATGTTGAGGTCTTTAACTTGTAGTCTGATGCTGGAAAGGAGCTCGGGGTAGTTTAATTTGAAAGACATGGCAGGGTCACTGGGGATGTTTTACCCCAAGATAATTGATATGGGAGGTGGCCCATTGGAAAGGAAATTTCTTAGAGAGGATGGAGATTACTTTGGTGGGTACCTTAATGCCTAGGGCTGTGCATTTGGACAGGCTTATCTTGAAATTGGGCAGGTGTCCAAAGTCGTCAAACAATTGAAGAATAGCTTGGAAAGCTACCACCGGGTCAGACAAGAACAGTAGCATGTCGTCAGCGAAGGCTGCTACCGTGTGGGTCACTGGCCCTACAACTAGACCCTTAATGTTTCTGTTCTGTCTAATTGCCTGTATAAGCGTCTCTAGGCATAAAATAAAAAGTGAGGGAGCCCTGCAGAGTGCCGTTTGAGATTTGAAAAGAAGGGGATAGGATACCATTCACTCTAATCCTGGCATGGGGGGAGGAGTACAGTGACAGAACAGCTTCTATGAATTGGGATGGAAAACCGAACCTATGGAGAGTGGCCTTCATAAAACTCCAGTCCATTCTGTCGAAAGCTTTCTCCGCGTCCGTACTGATCAGAGTGAGCTGAGTATTGTTTGATAAGGCATATTCAATCGCCTGTTGAACTCGGAATGTACTGTCCCTGCACTCTCTGCCCCCCCACGAACCTGGACTGTTCAGGGGATATCAATTTCTGGAGCAAGGGAGCAACCCTATGGGCCAGTAATTTTGCCCAGAGTTTTATATCCGTATTCAGGAGGGAAATGGGTCTATAACTGGATGGGGTTTCAGGATCCTTGCCTGGCTTTGGGAGTATAGCTATATGGGCTTCTAACGCCTGCCTCGCCGGTGGGGAACCAGAGAGCAAAGTGTTAAAGTAGGTAACTAGTTAGGGGCCTAGTACAGGAAAATACTTTTTGTAGTAAGCTATGGGAAACCCATCAGGTCCCGGGATCTTGCCTTTGGGTATTGAATTGAGGATCCTACGGATTTCATCTGCAGTGATTAGTGCCAATAGCAATTCTCCCTCTTCTTTAGAAAGTGTGGGTAGGTTAATGGCCGACAAGAATGTATGAATGTTGTCCAGTCTAGCAGATAGGGCATCAGAAGGTTCTTGGGGACGGATATTATATATGGATTGGTAATGGGAAGTGAAAATCTTAGCTATGTCGGGTATATTGGTCAGGAGTTTGCCATTATGGGATCTCATTTGGTTGATGTGCGAACGTTCAGCACGTTTTTTAATAAGTGCAGACATGACCTTATTGCCCTTATCTCCGTGTGCGTAGTGTTTGTGTTTAATCTTGAGAGAGGCATTTGCGGCTTTCGCATTTAATAATGTTTTAAGCTCATTTCTGAGCTCTAACAGCGCTTCATGCCCCTTCAGAGCTAGGGACCTCTTATGAGTGCTCTCCAGGGACGCTATCCGGGATAAAAGGGATGTCATTTTGTGATTGGCGTTTTTTCTTCAGATGGGAACCTAAGGAGATGAATTCTTCACGTATAACGGACTTGTGGGCCTCCCAAATGGAGGCCGGAGATGCTTCGGAGGTATTGCTAATCTCAAAATAGTTTTTGGATTTTTTTAGTAAGTGTAATAATAGGGGAGGAAGTGTCCAAGAGAGTGGGATTGAGTTGCCATGTCCATTCCATTTCGGTTAACTCGGGAAAAATCAGGGATATAGAAACGGGGGCGTGATCTGAAATTGTAATGTTGTGAATGTCTGCTTTTCACACCTGGTCAATGTATCGGTCCTGGATAAAGAAGTAGTCTAGCCTCTGGTAAGACCTATGTGGATTAGAGTAAAAGGTACTATCACCATGTCTTGTCCTCCACACATCGAACAGATTAAGCTCTTAATTTGTTATGGACTCCCTTCAAGGCCCTGTGCGCGACTGCAGACTTTCCTGTGGAAGAGTCTAGGGAGGGGTTTAAGTCCAAATTGAGGTCACCCCCTATTATCAGTAAGCCGGAAGCGAATGAAGAGTTTCTAGTACTATCCTCAACCACTCCGCAGTGCCGGCATTGGGTGCGTAAAGATTGCATAAAGTGGTCTCGACATTTCCAATTTTTCCTCTCAAGAGAACATTTCTCCCCTCGGGGTCCGCTAACTCAGACATAGAGAAGGATACATTTTTGTGGAACCAGATATTAACACCTCTGGATGGACGGTCATAACAAGAGTGGTGCCAGGAATGATAACCACAGTACGACAAATTTGGTGTGTGTCCTCGCTTAAAGTGAGTTTCTTGCAGCATTATCACCTCTGCCTTTTCCTTTCTCAACATCTGAAAGATACGGCTCCTCTTCACAGGGTTATTATGCCCTTGAACGTTGAAGGAGGATAAATTTAGTTTTAAGGAAGTCATCTTTGCAGGTGTCGAGAAATGAGGTTGGCGCCAATTGCCCATGACATGATCCAACTTTGAAACAGAACAATAAACTGATAGCTAACGTATGAAACAGGTATGGGCGATGCGCCACAGAGCAATAGGACTCCATAAGGAGCAAATAGGGGGTAGGTAAACATGGACATACATGTGGCCCAATCTGCCCAAGCATTAGACATATAAGCCTATAGCTAAGTTAGGTGAAAATAACAAAAAGCTATCCTAATATGGGAAGGTTTTTGCAAGCTGTTAGTTATAAGTAACAAGCAACTGGGTGACTACCCGCAAGAAGAGGGACACAGTCAGTCAAAGGCATCCACTCTCGGGGCTCTTGTTCCCTAAGGCCTTTTGTTTTTTGATAGACTACCAAGCAGGTGGTGCTTTAAGGGTGGGTAAATCATCTCCACGGGGGAAAGGTAACCACGAGGGGACCTCCACCGGAGTAAGGTTCAGGGGTTCCTATATCTGATGTAAGTCCTCCGGGGAACGGCTGGTATAACGTCTATTGCCAGCTGATATAAAAAGGCCAAAAGGGAAAAGCCACCTGTATGGTATTTTTGCTGCACGGAGTGACTCTGTGAGAGGCCTCAGGATTCTTCTCTTTTGGAGAGTAGAAGGCGCGATGTCTTGAAAAACTTGCACTCTAGAATCCGCCATCAGTATTTCTCCAGAGCTCAACAAGCCACAGATGATGTCATGTGGGTTCTCCGTGGGAGGGGGTTTGGAGCGCAGGGCCCTGTGTACACGCTCCACAACAATGGACGACGCTCTCTCTGGGCCTAGTAAAGTAGAGAATAAGTCTCGCATGGCCGCAAATAGGTCCTCTTTGTCAGCAGCTTTAGGGAGACCACGCAATCTTATGTTTTTGCGGCGACTTCTATTTTCTTGGTCCTCTACCATCATAAGGGTGTTGTTTATGGCAGAGTAATAGGACCCCAAAGTGCTTTTAACTGCTGAGTTGAAGGAGAACAGAGTTTCCTGAGACTGCTCCAGAGCTTCCACTCTGTCACTAGTATGGCGGACATCTGCTTTAATGGCAGAGAGTTCAGCTGCTATGGGAGCTCTGTAGGGACCTGTCTAGATAGTCACTAGTGAGTGGAGTTGGTTCACTTACCACTCTATGGAGGCAGTGTCGGCATCTGAATCTGGATCCTCGCTGAGATCCTCCACGCGCTGCGTCAGTGCTGCCTGGTCTTTCAACGCCATCTTGCGAGCGCTTGCAGCCTGCTGAGACGACTGCTTGTAGAGGAATTTATCCATATTCTTGTGTGACTTTGCTGGTTTATCTGCACCGGCCGACTCCCCCGGGTGAGTTTTAGGCTGAATTTTCACCATCTCGCAGGGGATAGCTTGCTTTTAAAGGCTTTTCGTCAGCTTGGTGGTGGGAGTGCTTTTCCTAAGCAGCCGCCATCTAGCGCGGTCAGGCTCCGCCCCCGGATCCGTTGCCTCTGACCAGGCTTCAGGTGTATGGCTCTGCCATGTGTGAAAAGCCAAAACAAGATCACTCTCAGCTCTGCAAAAGAAATCAGATAATGCATTAACATACTATTTCTGCCTCGTCTACAGAGGTTGGCTAAGGTATGGTCAGCTCACAAAAATGTTGTCAGCAAATCGCACCTCACCTGTTTTCACCGAGCAGAAACCCTAAAATCTTTATTTTTTTATAGAATTAAAGGGCTATTTCAGTATTGACTTTGTTTTTTAAGGTAATGTGTCATTAGAAAATGTCCTGTTGTTTAAATCCTGTTTTATGTTTAAGAATTATTTGTTATTTTCAATTTTTATGGTCCTAAAAATAAATCCCTTCAGTTTTCCTACTAGCCACTAAGCCTAATCATTGGCGCCACTTCTTGGACTGTACAGATGACTTTACTGCAGTGATCTGCTTATCCTTACAGGCAGAATTAGAATGACAGATCTATATTTAGGTGATAACACGGGATCCACCATTCACAGTAGGTGATTGTCAAAGCTTATCTATTCTGTCCTTGTAGATTGATCTCTGCACAGGTCACAGAGCATGCCTAGAAAACTCTCCCATAGATGTCAATGAGGTCCCCTCCTGACCATTGTGTCTATGGCCCATGGTGGCTACTGTAAATCAGATCTCTAAATTCTGTTAAGAGCTCAGGCAAGATGGCGTCCCCCATAATTACAGTATGTGCTAAACTTAGATTGAGAACATCTGCAATCAGAAAATGAAAACAAAAAAAGATGTGTGTTGCTATCTGGTTTTAACTGAAAGAAAAAACTTTCAATGACGCATTCCTGTAAAATGTATTCCCGCCGTGCCAGATCTGTGAAGGAAAGCATACTTACCATTTCCCCAATGCTTGGTTTCGGCTCCGTGGGTCCTTGGCTCTCTTCACTGCACTTTGGTCCCCACATGTTAGCTTCTGTTCTGGCTCAAACAGGGTCACGTGCATCACTGGCCAAGTGGCATGTGACCCAGCAGTTATGTGCCACCTGGGCACATGTCACCACTGAGCCCAGCTATTGGCTGCAGCAGTGTATGTGACCCCCATCTATGTCAGAAATTTACATGTGGGGACCAAAGTGCAGTAAAGACAGTCTAGGTCCCAGCAGGGACCAGGTTAGGATGGCTCCGGTGGCAGCTTATCACCTGTAGGAACAAAAAGATCAGGCATATCAAAACCAACACGTCCAATACTTATTTTTCCATCTACCATTGGAACAGCGTCAGGACACCCTCATACACATAAGATAGTGGACAAACTTACCTCTAATGGTGTATGTTTAGACTTATCGCACTTGTACACAGGTGTATTACAGCTCTCTACAGCTTTCTTGTTGTACACCACTATACTACTATGCCCGTAGACTTCTGGGAGGTGCCATACAGTACCTCTTTATTCTTCTGTCTTCATATGAAGACTTGCTACACTACACAGTGGTGTATAGAGCTACCATACAACAGCACAAGGTACTACAGGGTTGTAGGAACTCCATGGGGCTTTACTGCCATAGAGAAGTAAAAACCTCACTTGGCAAATGAGGTTTAATGTGGACAAATGTAACGTTATGCATCTAGGTAGTAATAATGTCTGTGCTTCATATGTCCTAGCACTGGGAGAGTCACTTATAGAGAAGGATTTGGGTGTCCTTGTGGATGGTAGATTAAATTACAGCATACAATGTCAATCAGCTGCTTCTAAGGCCACCAGGATATTGTCATGCATTAAACGAGGCATGGACTCGCGGGGCAGGGATGTAATATTACCACTTTACAAATCGTTGGTGCGGCCTCATCTGGAATATGCAGTTCAGTTCTGGGCACCAGTCCATAGAAAGGACGCACTGCAGCTGGAAAAAGTACAAAGGAGAGCGACTAAACTGATAAGGGGCATGGAGGGTCTTAGTTATGAAGAAAGATGAAAAGAATTGAATTTATTTATTCTTGAGAAGAGACCTCTAAGGAAGGGACATGAATAACCTACATACAAATACAGGGTGGGCCATTTATATGGATACACCTTAATAAAGTGGGACTGGTTGGTGATATTAACTTCCTGTTTGTGGCACATTAGTATATGTGAGGGGGGAAACTTCAAGATGGGTGGTGACCATGGCGGCCATTTTGAAGTCGGCCATTTTGAATCCAACTTTTGTTTTTCAATAGGAAGAGGGTCATGTGACACATCAAACTTATTGGCAATTTCACACGAAAAACAATGGTGTGCTTGGTTTTACCGTAACTTTATTCTTTCATGAGTTATTTACTGTCACTGAAAATGTGTTCAATGTGCTGCCCATTGTGTTGGATTGTCAATGCAACCCTCTTCTCCCACTCTTCACACACTGATAGCAACACCGCAGGAGAAATGCTAGCACAGGCTTCCAGTATCCGTAGTTTCAGGTGCTGCACATCTCGTATCTTCACAGCATAGACAATTGCCTTCAGATGACCCCAAAGATAAGTCTAAGGGGGTCAGATCGGGAGACCTTGGGGGCCATTCAACTGGCCCACGACGACCAATCCACTTTCCAGGAAACTGTTCATCTAGGAATGCTCGGACCTGACACCCATAATGTGGTGGTGCACCATCTTGCTGGAAAAACTCAGGGAACGTGCCAACTTCAGTGCATAAAGAGGGAAACACATCATCATGTAGCAATTTCGCATATCCAGTGGCCTTGAGGTTTCCATTGATGAAGAATGGCCCCACTATCTTTGTACCCCATATACCACACCATCAAATTTTTTTTTCCAACAGTCTTGGAGGGATCTATCCAATGTGGGTTAGTGTCAGACTAATAGCGGTGGTTTTGTTTGTTAACTTCACCATTCACATAAAACAAGTTTGCCTCATCCCTGAACAAAATCTTCTGCGTAAACGGAGGGTCCAATTTTGGTTTTGCCCATTCTGCAAATTCAGTGCGCCGATCTGGGTCATCCTCGTTGAGATGCTGCAGTAGCTGGAGTTTGTAAGGGTGCCATTTGTGAGTAGCTAATTTCTGCCGAAGGGATGTTCGACTAATGCCACTCTCCAGTGACATGCGGCGAGTGCTACGCTGTGGGCTCTTGCTGAATGAAGCTAGGACAGTCACTGATGTTTCTTCATTAGAGACAGATTTAATGCGTCCACATTTTGGCAAATCCAACACTGAACCAGTTTCACGAAACTTAGCAAGCAGTTTGCTAACTGTAGCATGGGAGATGGGTGGTCTCGTAGGGCGTCTTGCATTGAAATCTGCTGCAATGACCCGGTTACTGCATTCACCAGACATCAACACAATTTCTATCCGCTCCTCACGTGTTAACCTCGGCGACATGTCAATGGCTGTAAACAAAGAGAAACTTGAAAATAACTCGTGAAAGAATAAAGTTCCGTTAAAAACAAGCACACCATTGTTTTTCTTATGAAATTCCCAATAAGTTTGATGTGTCACATGACCCTCTTCCTATTGAAAAAAACAAAAGTTGGATTCAAAATGTCCGACTTCAAAATGGCCGCCATGGTCACCACCCATCTTGAAGTTTCCCCCCTCACATATACTAATGTGCCACAAACAGGAAGTTAATATCACCAACCATTCCCATTTTATTAAGGTGTATCCATATAAATGGCCCACCCTGTATATAAATGGGCCATACAAAAAAATACGGCGAAAAGCTGTTTCATGTAAAATGCCCTCAAAAGACAAGGGGGCACTGCCTCCGACTAGAGAAGAAAAATTTCAGTCTCCAGAAGCATCAAGGCTTCTTTAATGTAAGAACTGTGAATCTGTGGAATAGACTTCATCAGGACATGGTCACAGCAGGAACAGTGGACAGTTTTATATAGTTTAGACGAATTCTTAAAAGTAAAAAATATTAATGCCTTTGAAAACATGTAGAAATCTGAGTCTCAATTTTTGCGATTCGCGTCCCCACCTATCCCTTGGTTGAACTTGATGGACGTATGTCTTTTTTCAACCGTATCAACTATGTAACTATGAATATGTACATTGTTGTGCAGATGGCACCATAACTGTTAGTAAAGTTGGCCTCTCTAACTGAATTCTTCGACATTTTGCCTAATGCGCAGAAGTGTGTTCTCCGTTTTTAGAATAGCACACTGACCCATACCATATATACAAGTCAGTGAGAATATTCAAACATTTTTTATTTATTTTTTTCCCCGAGCCATGGTGCCCAATCCCAGAGTCTCACTGCTGTTCCTATTGTTGCCCGTTTTTGCAGATCAGAACTATCTTTCTTTTATTAACTGGAATGAGAAAAAAAAAACTAATGCACACGGAAGCTATCCGTTTTTTAATGTCTAAAAATCAAATACAGCGTTAGGGCCAGTTCACACTTCATTTCCGCCTTAAAACAGCCTCCTATTCATTTCAATGGGAAACCACACTTTATTTTTATTTTTTTTTCCATGTGGAAAAAACAAGCAGCATGCCCTCCCGATCTTGGGGCCGAACCTGTGCTGAATCTCCCATTGAAATGAATGGGAAGCAAAAAAAAACTATCCGTATGTGGCCATGCAGTTTTCTGCACAATTTTTTTTATATTTTTTTTATGTGGATCCCCGTCCAAAAATGACAAGCTGAAAATTCAGTTTTGTACTAAATTAAACAGCCATTATTTTAAAAAAGCAACATGTAAAAAAACTGCGTAAAAAAACCATCAAAAACCGCATGAAAAAACAACACGCATGGATTCCACCCTGAAATTTTGTAGGCAGATTATTAAAATCCGTCATGTGAACATAAGTACTTTTGAAATATCCATATATTAAGAACTTCTTCTGAAGATAGTCCCTTTACCTTTTGAAGCAATAGTCTCCACAGTCCCGAGCGCTCAGCCACATCAATGCTTGAGACTCTGCCACTATTTTACGTGACTATAACATCTGCCTAACTGAAAATAATATTTATCCTGGCAGATAATAGAGGTATTATTTTGCTTGTGCGTGTTTTATTTTTTTATGTTCTTGCATATTTTTACAAACCTCTACTTAATAAAACAAGAATTGAAAAGTCAGACATGGAAAACATAGTGCAGATGATTTGGGAGCCAAGGCGACAATTGAGCTTTTATTTGTGGATATTTATGAGATGCTCGGCCCTGCTCCTCGGTCATGAATATTTCAGTGTGTTTACCAAGCGTTGTAACCCAAATGTTTCATATTCATGCCATATGTGCAAAAACGCTGAGATCATTTCTTTGATCAAGTATTCGCTACACTTATTAGGAGGCCCTCCCATGACTGCTCGTTTCCTTACCGAGCCCTTCATTCTTATTTAAAACTTCTTGAGTAGCTCCATTGTCTTTTGATTGCCGCAACATTTGTGCAGCTGTTTTCACTGATTAGAACTGGCAGGAAAACATCTTTTTTTCCTTATAATATTTCAATCTGCTGAATATATTTACATCAGAGTTACGAGGATGCTTGGCAGCGATCATGTGTATTTACATATTTCAGCCCGCTGCACTGGTTGGGCTCTATGGTTGTCACCTTTAAATCAAGTGTTTTGGCTTTTATATGTTCCTTGTTATTGTCTGCATAGCCTGAAAATGAGTGTGTGTGTGTGTGTGTGTGTGTATGCGCTTTATTTCTTCTAGTGCTTGTTTTTTCCTATTAGAGGCTAGCCTTAATGGGGACGGATCCGTTTACATTGACACAATATGGTGCAATTGTAAACGGATCCGTCCCCCATTGACTTTCAATGTAAGTCAGGACGGATCCGTTTGACTTGCACTTAGGCCTCATGCACACGACCGTTGTTTTATTCCGTTGTTCCGTTTTTCGTGATTTTCTGCGAACCCATTGACTTTCAATGGGTCCGTTGAAAACTCGGCTAATGCACCGTTTGTCGTCAGTGATCCATGGTTCCAGTCCGTCAAAAAAATATTACCTGTCCTATTTTTTTTCACGGAAAACTGTTCGCGGACCCATTCGAGTCAATGGGACCGTGAAAAAACGCGGAGGCACACAAGAATGTCGTCCGCGTCCGTTTTTTTCCTATCATTTGCATGGCAAACTTGACTTAGACTTTTTTTTTACTTTTCTTCATTTCTGGTGATCCTCCAAAAATAAAGGAAGACACACGTAAACAAAAACTGAAACGGATCACGGAACAACGGAACCCCATTTTGCGGAACGGAACACAACAACGGTCGTGTGCATGAGGCCTTAGACTTAGATTTTTTTTTTGGAGAGAATAATGCAGACGGATCCGTTCTGAACGGATACCAGCGTTTGCATTTATAGGTGCGGATCCGTCTGTGCAGATACCAGACGGATCCGCACCTAACGCAGGTGTGAAAGTAGCCGAAGGCATAGAAAATTTTCTAAATGTAAGACAGCAAGGAAGCGGTCTTACATGTAGAAGCTGCGGCCTGCGCCTCTTCATAACTCCAGCAGATCCACCGTCAGGTTTTAATAAATGTTCCCCGATTGTCTTTTTGTAAGGGGGCGTCACACATAGTTTTTTGTTCTTTTTATGCCTGTTTGATTTATTTATTTATTTTTGCAGCATTTCTTTGCTGAGGGTCTAAGGTCTATAGGAAATAAGAAACTCAGGCCACACAAGTTTTTTTTAATTTTTTTATTCTGGTGCTTTTGCTAAAGTTTTTTTTCTGAGAATCTGCATAGGTCATCAATATCTAATCAATGGGGGTCCAACTTCTGGTATCCCCACGGATCAGTTTGAAGAGGATGCAGCGTCCTAACAGTTTACCAAGCACTGCACCATACATTGTGTACCGGCTGTGCTTGGTTTTGCAGCCTCTGTGACTGATAAGTGTCACGTGTCTGGCCCAGGTGGAGGCTGCAGCACTCAGCAGAGCCCCACGTCCTCTTCAAACATCTGATCAGTGGGAGTGTTTCGAGTAGCGCCCCCCCACCCCCACAAATCAGATATTGAACACCTATCCTTAGTATAAGTCATCTCTATCATACTCCCGAAAACCCCCTTAAATTAGTAGCTATTTTTTGTCTTGCTGGTTATTTTTATTTCCCCAAAACAAGGCTTTATTTGGCCTTATTTTTAGTGTTGAAAAGTCAGATAAATTTCATGCGTGTAGGAAGCCTTATGTTGGTAATTAGCATTAGTATCAAATTCATATTTTCATCACATTACACACTGCTAGTTTCCATAGGTACGACCACCTTGCAGTCCATCAGCGGTGGCCGTGCTTGCACACTGTAGGAAAAAGCGTCGTCCTTTCTGATGGGCTGGACCGTGGGAGCACACATAGGCTGGTACTTTTTCCTATAGTGTGAAAGCACGACCACCTCTGATGGATTGCAGGATGGTTGTAACCATGGAAACGAGCAGTGTTTAATGTAATGGAAAAATGAATCCAGCCAGCAAAGGAGGCAATATGGACAATAACAATACATTAGTAAGTGCCTTGTATTAAACTCCTCTGCATAAAAAATGTTATTTGCTGAAGTGAGAGATCCCCTTTAAAGACATGTGGTCCGGCGGGAAGACTGTAGTATCCGGCAATGCCGAATCTGGCAGAAAACAGCCTTGCGTATTACTCTGTGTGAAACTATCCTACAACATTTCAATTTTCCCTTTAGGCATCTTTTACACATGCGATACGAATGGTCAGGATCGGTTTAGGGAAAAACTGATGGTTTTGCATGCAATTTCAATCAGTTTTTTTCTGCAATTGCGTTCAGTGTGTTCTTTTTTCCCATCTGGATTGCATTCGGATTGCATGCGTTTTTCACATGCCTGAAGAAAAACTGAATAACAATCTACATCTTCTAGCAACCATCAGTGAAAAAAAACGCACTGGATCCAGATGGCTTCTAGTTTTCACGCAAACCCCATTCACTTCTTTGGAGCCAGAGCTGTGTGAAAAACGCACAATGTAGAACATGCTGCGATTTTTCCTGAAAGCAGAGATGATGGGTGAAAAACTCATGTGCACAGATCCATTGAGAAGAATGGATTGGGATTCAGTCCGGACCCTATCCGTTATCTACACGCATCGCATCCGGACAGAAAACTGCCACGGTTTGGGGGGGGGGGTTGGGGGGAGACTCCTTCCAATCTGCACTGGAATTGCTCACCTACTGGCATTTTGATGGGGCCCATTGGAATCCGTACCCATCTGATGATTTTGGGGGATGACCGTGCTTCTTGAGAGCCATGAAGGACGTGGTTCTCGTCTGTAACAGCAGAATTCTAATAGTAGAATAGCAAGAAACTACAAAAACTGGAATCAGAATGGGTGAAGCCTATACATGTGTGACTGGGCAGAGATCACAGCACTTGTGGGGTATTTTATGACAGATGCAGTGTTACTGCCGCCTTATGTTGTATCCTGACCTTCTGCTCCAGTTATCAAAGTTCAGCCTTAGTACAGAAAATCAGACGTGACTGTGAAATTTAATTCCTAAGGAATCTATAGGAAGCTCGTCTATCACAGAACGTGCCTGCAGAATAAAATTAAAGGATCCTTTTACAGCCATAATATATCATCTTAAGGGTGCCTTCACACGCTGCGGTTTTTGTTGCAGAGTTTTCTGAGACTGAAAATTAGTTCCATTCGTTTGAACAAGACGGCAAGCACATGGATTTCTGCAAGCCCCATTCCAGTGAATGGAACGGATTTTCAGATACAGAATTTTCTGCAACAAAATCCCCCGCATGTGAAGACATCCTAAATGTAAAATGTCAGTTTACATTGCTGCCTTGTTAAAGTGTTTCATAAAATAAGTTAAAACTAGAAAAGTGTACATCACCGTAGGTTTTCAGCACTGATTCATATGGTTAATTGTTTGTAAAACACCAAGCAAATGACGGCTCTCACCTTGCAGAGTTAAAGGGGTTGTCCGATTTTTCTAATATTGATAACCTACCCTCAGCATAGGTCATCCACTTCAGTCGGACCCCCGCATATCTGATGATGATGCATGCAACGCTTTCCTTCTGGCCGATTCTCAGCATATTTGCCGGGTAGCGGCCGGATCTCTGCTGGTGCCTATTATATAATATAAGGGGCCGGACAGCAGCGTGGTAGATTCTGGCAATGCCGGTATGCGCAGAGAGGCTGGACCAGCGTGCCGGATCTAAAATTGCTAGTGTGAAACTAGCCAAGCTAGACCCAGCCCTGTACCCAACATGGATCCAGGAATCTCCACCTCCATTGCTCCTGTTGTTTTGCTAGATTTATTTCAGGCTGGCAGCTCAGGGGGCCTGTCCTTTCTAACGGGGTGTGCCCTTTCTCAGGGGGCTGCAGTTCCTTTGCTGTAACTGTCATAGCTTCTACCTAGAAAATATGGCTGGTAACAGTTGACGATTTCAACGGAGCATGTGCGACCACCTTAGGCTACTTTCACACTTGCGGCAGGACGGATCCGACAGGCTGTTCATCCTGTCGGATCCATCCTTCCGCTATTTCCCCCTGCCGCCGGACCGCTATAATGGGGACGGGGGCGGAGCTCCGGCGCAGCACAGCTGTGCACGGCGAAAGGCCGCCGGACTAAAAGTCCTGCATGTCCGACTTTTTAATCCGGCGGCCCCTCACCGCGAAGTGCCGTACTTCGCTTGAGCTCCGCCTGTCCCCATTATAGTCAATGGGGACGGAGCGGCGGCACGGCTAAATAGCGGAAGGACGGATCCGACAGGGTGAACAGCCTGTCGGATCCGTCCTGCCGCAAGTGTGAAAGTAGCCTTAGGTGGATGTAGAAATAAGGAAAACAACAAACAGCAGGTGGTGCTATACGGATACAATTTATTAAACAACTCAGTGGCTATGCTACATTTTTTATCACACGCAATTGCAAAATTATTCAGATCCAGGTACTGGTTTGAAAAATTTAGAATTATTTTTAGTGGGTCAACCTCTTCAATTTCTCCTTTGATGGCACTGCAAGGGATATAAACATGGGTTCCCCCCACTGATTACAGCTGGACAACCTTCTAACAAAAAGGGGGTTTGAAAAACAGACGTTTTTTAAATATATATTTGACTGAAAATTTTTGGGATATTCCACTTATAAAAAGTAAAGGGGATAAGGCATAACTTTTAGATTGGCTGGGTCTAACTCCTGAAACCCCTACACCACTACCTGTGGGGGTCTAAGAACTCAGAACCTGACCAATCTAAAAACTATCTACAATCCAGTGGATAGGAGAGAACCTTTTTGTTACTGTAATGCCCCTTTTAAGTACAGACCCACAATGCTTGGCAACCTGGCCATGTTTGCCATGCCATTTGATTCTCATTAAGAATACCATGTTGTGATACACGGGGAGAACATAAATGTCTGTTTTCTTACATTCTAGGAGATGAAGAAGAGGAGGAGACGGTAACTCCAAAGCCAACAGCTGCACCTGAAGAGGAAAAGCCTGCAAAGAAAGAAGAGAGGAATGAAGGTAATTGTTAATTGTGCTTGTACGTCTTTGGCTTTCCAAGGCAGATTTTATCTTAAAACCTTTAATTTACTGTTTATAAGATTATATTTCTACTAGGAGGGTCTGAACATATCCATAGGGACATATTGATTTGAGTGATGCCAAAAGATTATCTGATAAGCACTTTTTCCAACAGAATCCTATGGCTTAGGTATGCTTGTCCATTGGCACAGGTCAGAGCTTCAGTGAGATGTGTTCTTCAGGAAATACTCCTACCACCTGGACAGACATGGACATCCAGGTCTCATTAAAGTTGGCCATACACCTTAATGAGGTTATCCCATGACTAATGTAAAGAATGAAAATCAGACATCATAGCTCTTACTAACAAAGCTAGAACCGGCCCTGTACCTCACATGGATCCAGAGATCTTCACATTCATTGCTCTACTACATTTTTCACTCTAACGGTTCACGGGGAACATCTTTTCTGCTGCAGCTCAGGGTGCGTGTCCATTCTGCAGCATCTTTCTCCCTATCACAGCTCAGGAGGCAGTTAAAGGATGAAACTGAGCGTGTGCGACCTTCTCAGTGAGCTGGTTAAAGAAATAGGAACAAAAAAACACAGCAGGTGGCGCTATACAGATGCATTTTATTGAATGTCTCAGTGGCTATGCTAAATTTTTAATTACATGCAATTACAAAAGTATTCAGATCCAGGTGTTGGTTTGAAAACTGTAGAATTAGTTTTTCGTTGGACAACCCCTGTTGGCCGACAGCTATTACTTCTGTTCTCCATACACATCCACACTCAATCAAGTGTGAATGTCTTCTCAGCAGGAAGGGTGGAATAGGCTGCTGCCAGACATCGCTCATCTTCCTGCAGAACAAAGTGATCGGCCATGCTGAAATTCTGACATCTGCCCTTAGAGACACCCTTACACATTGGTCGCCCAGTCCTGCCAATATTGGTAGGCTCAGCTGACATTCATCTAATACAGGTGACACTCGAAAAATTAGAATATCGTGCAAAGTTCATTTATTTCAGTAATGCAACTTAAAAGGTGAAACTGACATATGAGATAGACTCATTACATGCAAAGCGAGTTATTTCAAGCCTTTATTTGTGATAATTTGGATGATTATGGCTTACAGCTTATGAAAACCCCAAAGTCTCAATGTTGAGGTCCCCTTTGCTCAGGGGGTATGGATTAGCTAGCTGACTAGAGTGTGACACTTTGAGCCTAGAATATTGAACCTTTTCACAAAATTCTAATTTTAAGCTGCAATTCCTTTTAATTTGCATTACTGAAATAAATGGACTTTTGCACAATATTCAAGTTTTTCGAGTTTCACCTGTAGGTTTGGCCGCCTTCAGTCTACATGTAGCAGGCAGGGTAATAGCCATTTTGAAAAGCAGCAGATTCTCCTGATTATTTTCATTGCAGATGATGATTATTATGACCTCTGATTGGTATGTATAAGGAAGGCACCAAGTGATCTTTATATGGAGACTAATAATCCTGTACAATACTTCCACAGCCCCGCCACATGAGCTGACTGAAGAGGAGAAACAGCAGATTGTCCACAGCGAAGAATTTATATGTTTCTTTGACCACAGCACAAGAATTGTTGAGCGTGCCCTGTCTGAGCAAGTCAACGTTTTCTTTGATTACAGTGGCCGAGACTTGGAAGAAAAAGAAGGGTAATTATGGAAAACAGAACATCATTTATAATCTTCTCATGCAGAGTTTCTGCACTTTTTAAATTTGACCTAATCGTTGTTGGTGCTTTTCCCATATAACAGGGAAATACAAGCCGGCGCAAAGTTATCTCTGAATAGACAGTTTTTTGATGAACGTTGGTCAAAGCATCGTGTGGTCAGCTGCTTGGACTGGTCTTCTCAGGTACTAAGAAGATGCTACTGTATTCTTAAAGGGAAGATCAACCATAATTTATAGTCTTACATTGTATAGACATATCCAGTTTAGTAGGATCATTTTAGGCACTAGGATGCTCTGTAAATCACAAAGTTTTCCAGGACTTAGATATTGAAGGGCTATCTTTAGACATCCCCCATGATCAGATGTACAGTGCCTTGCTTCCTAGACAATGAAGGGAATGCACTGCTCGCTGACACGCCACGACCCTTCCAGTCAGCAGATTATGAGTGTCAGGAGTTGGACACCCTGGATAGGCCATCAGCATCAAAGTCCAGGACATACCCCTGGCAGTAACTTTTTATTCAAGTTTTCCAATGAGTGGTGCTACTTTTTTTTTACAGTTTTAGGCTTCATGCACACAGCCATGTCCATTTTGTGGTTCGCAAAATATGGATGCAGTCCGTGTGCTGTCCACATTATTTTTTTTTCACTTACCCACTGACTTCAATAGGTCCGTGGTCTGCATTTTGTGGACATCTATCCTTTTTGCGGAACGGACATATGAATGCGAAAAGCACACGGATGATACATGTGCTTTCTGTATCAATATGTCCATTATGCAAAAAGATAGAACATGTCCTATACTTTGCCGGAAATGTAAAAAATCTGGATGCTACACGGACGGCATAAGTATTGCGCGTATCCGCAATTTGTAGACCACAAAATAAATATGGTCATGTGCGTGAAGCCGTAGAATTAGCATCACCAGTGACATCTGTAGACAGTCCAGTTTGACATATCGGATGAGGCATGAAAGTGAATTTCCATGCTGGATATTGATAGTGTCACCAGCACTTCCACAGCCATGCCATCCCTGTTAATCGCCTTCTTTATTGCACTGTCCGAATCAGCAGTTTATTCGATGTCAATGGATAAAGAACTTTTTTATGACCACATAGTTTCCCCAAAGTTTTTTGCTATATACTGGATTAGCAGAAATGTTTGTCTACCAGCTGTCCAATGATGTCTACGGTAACTGACATGGACATAGATGTAATGCTAGCCCATGCATGTAGATTGGTTTTGTAATCCGCCATTTACTGCTGTCATCTCCAGTCACCTACTAGGTAACTTTAAGTTATTGTGAAGGTAGTAGAAGCATTTTAAGGGTCAATTATGGGGTCAAGTTATGGGGATTCCTTTCATTACCATTATCTTGAATCACACTGATTGCTCCATGTTCTTACATCACAGTCACAGTTAATAATGGATCACAACAAATTAATATTGAGCTTTTTCCCTTTTTTTTGTAAACTGAGAACACCAGCGTTTTAGGTCGACGAAGCTACTAATGAAATCGCCTTAGGCCGTGTAGTGACTGAACGGTTCTGCATCTTCTAATTGCTGCAAAGTTGTACTTGACTTAGCAGCTTGCCAATATTTCTACCGTGAAAATAACTTTTAGAAAAAGGGTAAAAAGAAAAGGCAAATTGAATCAAAGGCTTCGAATTGCTGGCCAAAATTCTGCCAGAAGTAGCCAGTCCCTCATTTTTTTATTATTCACCAAACCTGCTATTGCATTGTGTGCCACAATAAGTTTGGTCTGAGCTCATCTGTACATGCCAGCATGCTGTACCATTGTGCACTCTATGGAAGTTTTATTTAGGCATTGTTTCATCTCCTCAGGTGATGTACGTAGCTCTTCTTTAGCTCGGCTGTATGGTTTAGCCTCTGTCGTTCAGTTAGAAACAAGATTATATGACACAGGATTTGCTTCAAGAGATGTACCTGAGGGGTGAGCGTTTAAAGGGCATCTGTCAGCAGATTTGTCCCTATGACACTGGCTGACCTGTTACATGTCCGCTTGGCAGCTGAAGACATCTGTGTTAGTCCCATGTTCATATGTGCCCGAATTGCTGAGAAAAAATGTTTTAATATATGGAAATGAGCCTCTAGGATCCATGGAGGCGTCGCCAATACACCTAAAGGATAAGACCATGCGCTTCAGTATCTGATGCAGTATCAATCCTTCCTGTACTGCGGCTGTGCCAGATACTGAAACGCACGACGCGGAGCGAGACTTTACAAGTCAAGGCCAGGTGTGATCACTTGTACATTGCCTGGCCTTGTCAAAGTGCAGAGACATCTGCCCGCTAGGTGTAACGGCAACGCCCCCGTTGCTCCTAGAGGCTCATTTCCATATATTAAAGCATCACTTTTCTCATATGAACATGGGACTAACACAGATGCCTTCAGCCGCCAGGCGCACATGTAACAGGTCAGCCAGTGTCATAGGTACAAATCTGATGACAGATGCCCTTTTAAAGGAGTATCTATCCACAGTATAGTCCATCAATGTCCAGTAGATGCGCTTGCATCCAGATGTGAAAAAAATGGAGAAGCAGTCGTGCATATCTGTGGCTCGCTCCATTCACTTCCCAGCAGCCATGCTTGACTATTTCTGTAATTCCCATTGAATTCAATAGAAGGAGACGGGTAAATGTGAGGCCACCTTTCCATTCATTCCTCGCGTGAATGCAGCAGCTGCCCCTGTTCTGCGGGTCCCAGAGGTGTGACCTACATCGATCAGACATTTGTGTTGTATCTTGTGGATATGTTATAAATGCTCAGTGTGGGAGTGCCCCTTTAGGCTAGGGCTACACGGCGACGGTTGTTATAATGATAGTCAATGGTGTCGCACTACGACATGTGACATACTGCGACGCGACAAAAAAATCCAAGTTGGACTTTTGTGCGACGGTCGCAGTTGACACCATTGCAAAAACTGTTGCGCGACATTGAATGACACATGTCGCCGTGTAGCCCTAGCCTTAAAACGGACAGATCTGCTGCAGAATTATATCGTATGTGTATATAACTCGCTGGATGACTGCATGTTATGATCTCTCTGACAGTACCCAGAGCTGCTCGTTGCATCATACAACAACAACGAGGACGCCCCCCATGAACCAGATGGCGTGGCCCTTGTGTGGAACATGAAATATAAGAAGACAACCCCGGAGTATGTGTTTCACTGCCAGGTATGAAACCAGACATTTTATGCTAATCATTTGGATACATGCTCTGCTATGCTCCAGGTACTAGTTAGCATAATTATTTCATTGCCCCTATCTAAACCGCATGCATTTGCAAACGTGGTGATTGAGCTCACTCTTCATCAGTTAAAAAATATATATATATACGTTATATATTTAAAAAATAAAATTTATTCTGGATGTGCTGACATCATTCACATGGTTTAGGAATGCCCAAAAAAAACCCTGCATTCTACATCCCCTCTGATTTTATGTTAATTCAAGCCTTCCCGGTCCCAAAGAAAGATCCTAGCTGCTTTCTCATGCCAGACAATACGTTTTGGGCCATTAGATGAGAAGAACGTGGCCTGAGGAGATGGAAACAGACTTGTTTAAGTGGAAACACATGCTCAGAATGTGATCGAAATTTCAAGCAAAGAGAATAGCTTAAATGTGTTTGCCAACAAGTGAGCGGCTTCTATTTTCTGGATGTCAAAATTTGCTGAGTTTATTGTGATGGATTAAATGTAGCGTGTAATCCGGAGCTGTCAGATTACTGTCAGAGCGCGCTGGAGATGACTGACAAATGTTAATATTGCCGAAACTGATATGAGAAAACCTTTACACATGTCTGAGTTTGTAACTATATTTTGGGTTCTGTGACTTTTTATTTTTTTTCTTCGTGCCTCTTTTGAAAACTTCCAGCGTCATTACTTGTTAACGTTAAGGAACTGCTACAAGATGTGATCTTCCAGTCATTCCTCAGCAGCAGTAGAGGGTGAGGAATATCTTATAGCCCAGCTGAATAGTCGTGGCCCCACACAACCAAGAGTGACAACACCAGAATGGAGAGGGCCAATGTCCCCCCAAGTTTTTGCTCACAGAGATGTTCCTATTGAGAAAGACGTTGCGGAACTGTACGTTGCGCTGCAGACCTTTTTTTTTTTTTTTTTCTCGATTTGCATCTGTGAGGGGAAAAAAGCCATAGAGCAGGCTTATTGCAGTCAAAAATACCCATAGCATACGCTAGAAACATTGCTTTTGCATTTCAAAATCCTTTTCGCACCGCGTTTTTGCCTTAGAGTTCACACATACTGTTGTCCATAGCTGCAAAGAAGTGTATACTGCTACATCAGCATGCAACTCGGCTCTCTACAGAGCCATGGTCCATAGACTTCGATGAGCTCTACGTCCATATGCCTCCAGTTTTATTGAGAGCTAAATAGATTTTTTTTCTGTGGGATTTCATATGCATCTGGCATATGTCTTAGGCTACATGTACACGACTGTTCCGTTTTTTGCGGTCCCATTGTAGACATGCCCATTGTAGACATGCCTATTCTTGTCTGCAAAACGGACAAGAATAGGACATGCTATATTTTTTTTTTGCGGAGCCGCGGAACGGAGCAACCGATGCAGACAGCACACGGAGGGCTGTCCATATCATTTGCGGCCCCATTGAAGTGAATAGGTCTGCACTGAAGCCGCAAAAACGGCGGCTCGGATGCGGACCAAAACAACGGCCGTGTGCATGAGGCCTTATTATGAAGGTATTTTCTCCACTGAAGCACTGCTTTTTGGGGAGAATATCTCCGACATACGGTATTGCACTTAGAACCACACAAGATACATCTTCCCATTGCCTAGAACAGGGGTCAGCAACCTCCGGCACTACAGCTGCTGTGAAACTACAATTCCCAGCATTCACACAGGCTCAGCTGCTCTTGCAACTCCTATAGAAGTGAATGGAGCATTCTGGGAGTTGTAGTTTCAGAACAGCTGGAGTGCCGAAGGTTGCTGATCCCTGGCCTAGAGCCTAAATGGTCATTATTGTCGGTGTACCTGACCACAAAACTCTCCAGACCATGAGAAAATGTCTAGCGCTGAGTTCTCACGCCTACACACTCGTTTGCAAACACTGCGTATGCACACCTGGTCGTCTTCTGCTATCCAAGCAGCGATGATTAGTGCGCACGCACCTTTGACGTCATTCCACCCGGAACTGGAGGCGCCGTCCGCTTCATCTGCAGTTGCCTCCACTTCGGAGTGGAATGATATCAATGGCGCGCTCGCACTAATCATCTTTGCTGCTTGGCAAGCAGCAGAAGACCAGGTGTGCACGCGCCGTTATTACGAACAAGTGCAGAGTTGCGAGAACTCTGTGCTAGAGGTGAAGTCTAGAGCTGTCAGTCTAAGTTGAGGGGGATATGTTTGGAGCACTGGAGACGTTTGTACTCGGCACCAGGGGCGTCGCTGGAGTGGTGCTCAAACCGCATAAGCCCGCCACTTGGTGCTCCAATGACTTATTTGCATACGAATAAAAGTCTTAATTTCTCCACAACGCCGACACCCAGAAAGAAAAACTTGTATAGTTTTACTCAGCTAGATAGCGTTGAGTCTAGTGACAGAGCCGCTTATTTTAAATCAGATAATTTGTATTTGTTTTTCCAGAGGTAGAAATAAAATAAAAATATCATTGCACGTACATAATGCAGTATGTGGTATACATAATCTCTGTTAATTGACATATTATCCCAGCAGTAACACACATTATGCATATTATCCAACAACAGTGCAAGATATCAATGTGATTTCTTATCAGTGAAGAATGTTAGCTATCATAACCTATTCACTCTTAAAACCCTCAACCCCAATCCTCCCCCCCCCCCCCCAGCGATGAGACGGGCCCGACATCAACCGTTCAGTTGAAATCCATAGGGATAACCATTAATCCTTGAGTACCATACCAGATCACCAATCAAATCAACCCTTCCATGTATGACTTACATTTGTAGGCATGTACACATAACACTATACTGCCTTTGTATAAAGGCAATTCCACATTGAGAGGCCTAATTACATGATTGCACCATTCCTATAGTCCACCCATTTGTCCCAGGTTTTGTTAAACTTTTCCAGGCACTGCCTCTTAAGATATATTCCCTTTTCTAGACGAATGATATTGGTCATTCTGTTTATGAATTCTGGCCTCGATGGGGCCTGAGGTCTAGGCCAGTATTTAGCAACCAATTTTCTAGCCTGGAAAAGCAGACGCTGCACTCCCAGACAATGACAGTTTTTAATGTCCAGTATTCCCAGTACACATGTCCTTTGGGTTAGCCGAGATCTCGATATTGTACGCATCTTTAATAGCTGCCAACACATCAGTCCAGAATCTCTTAGGCTCTGCACATTCCTGGAACATGTGTAGCAAGGAGACTCGCTCCACATCGAGTACAGGATGCATCAGATCTAACTCCTATCTTGAATAAAAATGCTGGAGTCCTATACACCCTGTGAATAAGAAACAGTTGAGACATGCGTTGGCCTTCACAAAGCCATAATTGAGATGTCAATGCCAATATCAACTTCCATTGTTCCTCTGATGTTGGTTGTACTACATATGAACCTGTGAGCGTTAGCTACTGTTGTGTTTAATGCATTTGTGTGTTTCTTTTATTAGTCTGCGGTTATGTCTGCTGCTTTTGCAAAGTTTCACCCAAACCTGGTAGTCGGTGGGACGTATTCAGGCCAAATTGTCTTATGGGACAATCGAAGTAACAAGAGGACACCAGTCCAGAGGACTCCGCTATCAGCAGCTGCTCACACGGTGAGGGATAAATCGTTAAGGGTGCACCCATCCTTTAGCTGAAGCCTTGTATTTGAGATAAAATTAACACTTTTATTCTAATTCACTTTTGTATGGAGTGCTTTGGATGAATAGGAATCTGAATAGTTTACAGCGCAAACTTGCTTTGGGCTTTAAAGGGGTTCTGCAGTTTGTTTAAACTGATGATCTATCCTCTGGATAGATCATCAGCATCTGATCGGCGGGGTCAGACACCCGGGACCCCCGCTGATCAGCTATTTGAGAAGGCAGCGGCGCTCCAGGAGCACCACGCCCTTCTCACTGTTTACTGCAGGCCCAGTGACGTCACGACTAGTATCAACTGGCCTGGGCGCGGCTAAGCTCTGTTCACTTGAATGGAGCTTAGCCGCGCCCAGGCCAGTTGATACTAGTCGTGACGTCACTGGGCCTGCGGTAAACGGTGAGAAGGCCGCGGCCCTGTCCGGCTGTTGGACCCCCGCCGATCAGATGCGGATGATCTATCCAGAGGATAGATCATCAGTTTAAACAAACTGCAGAACACCTTTAAAATGTCAACCCCTAAAATGACCGCCATGTAGGTTGTTGTATTGCTTCCGTACATAAGGTACGGAAAAGAGTATTGGAAAAGAGATAGGTGTATATGTGCATCTGTGATATTCATACATACAGTCGTTCTTGAAAGTTTGTGATCACTTCAGAATTCTTTATATTTCTGCATTAATTTGAACTTGAACTAAATCAGATTTTCTCACAATTTCTAAAAGTAGATAAAGATAACCAGATCAAACAAACAAGTCAAAAATGTTAGGCTTGATGATTTATTGTGGAAAATGATCTAATATCACAAGTATGTGAACCATTAGGATTAGATAATTTGAAGGTGAAATTAGTCGGGTGTTTTCAATCAATGGGATGACAGGGGTGAGTGGGCAACCCATTTTATGTAAGGAACAGGGAGCTATCAAAGTCTGATCTTCACAACACATTTGTGGAAGTGTATCATGAACAAATGAGATTTCTGAGGACCTCAGAAGAAGAGTTGTTAATGCACATTACAAAACCATCTCTAAAAGGTTCAGACACCACTAATTTACATTCAGATTGTATACAAATGGAGGAAATTCAAGACAGTTATTGCCTCCCTAGGAGTGGCTGATCAACAAAAATTACGCCAAGAGCAAGGTGTGTAATAGTCCATGAGGTAATAAAGGAACCCAAGGTAACCTGTAAGCAACTAAAGTTTTTTCTCACATTAGCTAATGTTAATGTTCATAAATTCACCATAAGGCTAAGGAGGACACTGAAAAACCAAGGTCAAAACCGCTGCTCTCCTAAAAGAACATTGCTGCCCGTCTTCAGTTTGCTGAAGATCACCCAGACAAGCCTGATGGCTACTGGAAAAATGTTTTATGGATGGAGACCAAAATAGAACTTTTTGGGTTAAATAAGAAGCGTAATTTTTGGAGAAAGGAAAACACTGCATTTCAGCTTAAAAACCTGATATCATCTGGTGATGGTAGTATCATGGTTTGAGGCTGTCTGCTGCACGTGGGCCATGGCAGCTTGCCATATTTGTTGAAACAATGAATTCAGAATTATACTAGCAAATTCTAAGGCCTGGTTTTCACCTGCGCGTTTTACAGCACGTACGAACGCGCTGTAAAACGCCCTATGCCCAAAGAAGTACAGGAGTTAATTTGGGGCGTTTCCTATTTCCAAAAACGTGCTGTAATACCCCCTGAAAACTTCTGACAAAAACGCGCATAAAACGCGCGTATCAAATATGCTCAGGTGTGAACCAGGCCTAAAGGAAAATGTCAGGGCAACTATCCATGAGGTGAATTTCAAGCACGCAAGTCGTTCTTCCAAAGAATGTTTAAAGAAGTATAAAACTAAAGTTTTGGAATGGCCAAGTCAAAGTCCTGACCTTACTCATTACAAATGTTGTAGAAGGACCTGAAGCGAGCAGTTCATAGGAGTAAACCCACCAACGTAACAGAGTTGAAGCTGTTTTGTGTGGAGAAATGGACTAAAATTCCTCTAAGCCGATCTGCAGGACTAATCAACAGTTACTGGATACGTTTAGTTACAGTTATTGCTGCACTAGGGGGTCACACTAGATCCTAAAAGCAAAGGTTCTCGTACTTTTAACACCTACAGACATGCGATATTGTATCATTTTCCTCAATAAATAAAGGGGTTCACAAATGTTCGAACATCGCTATATATTAGGCTACTTTCACACTAGCGGCAGGACGGATCCGACAGGCTGTTCACCCTGTCAGGTCCGTCCTGCCGCTATTTCGCTGTGCCACACCGGACTGCCGCTCCGTCCCCATTGACTATAAGGGGGACACGGGCGGAGCTCTGGCAGTACACGAGCGAGAGGCCACCGGACTAAAAGTACTGCATGTCCAAGTTTTTAGTCCGGCGGCCTCTCACTGCCGTGCTGCGCCGGAGCTCCGCCCCCATTATAGTCAATGGGGACGGAGCGGCAGTCCAGCGGCACGGTGAAATAGCGGCAGGATGGATCAGACAGAGTGAACAGCCTGTTGGATCTGTCCTGCCACTAGTGTGAAAGTACCCTTAGATAGACTGATAGATACCATATGTATATGAGAGAGATGCATAGATAGATAGATATATTTTTTTATATAGTACTATATATATTTCAGTTGAAGTTAAAGGGGTTGTTAATTAAGACAATTTCCACAGGATAGGTGATCAGTGTCTGATCAGCGGGCGCCCAACCGTTGGGGCCCACACGGATGTCGAGAACATGCCCTTCATCTCCCATTTTTAAATGGAGCAGCTGTCCCACGTGCATGTTGCTGCTCTGTTCACCTCTCTGGGGCTGCCAGATATGTCCAAGCACTTTATAGTTGGTTATCCCCAGCAGTCCCATAGAGTTGATTAGAGCAGCGGGCACACGGGTATGTCTGCTGCTCCATACCGGCCTCCATTCTTGCAATCAGCGGGGGCCTCTTATGCCCTGTCCTGTGGATACAGGATAAATTGTTTCTATGGAACAGACCCTTTAGGTTGGTGACTCAATATATGCACAGTGTTAACTATGAACTATGTTTCGTCTCTTAGCACCCCGTGTACTGTGTTAATGTGGTTGGCACACAGAATGCCCACAATCTGATCAGTATATCCACAGATGGCAAGATCTGTTCGTGGAGCCTCGATATGCTGTCTCAGCCACAGGTAAGTCAAAAGTGAAAAAAATGTTTTTACTATGTGAATGAAACAAGTAAATCACACAATTTAGCCCCACCCCCACCGACCTTCGCTAAAAAATTACTTAAAATAAAGGACTAATTTACACTTTTATTTCTATAGGGTGTTCTCTTCATGGACACTGGTCCAGTTTTTCTTAACCCAGTAATTACCTGCTATTCCCATAGGTAACTGCATCCGGCCATGTTACCTGGAGTCGTTGCTTTTAGAGTGGCCTGACTTCTAATGTATGGAAAGTCCTAGTCCTCCAGATCGGATGCCTCTCTTTCCATTCTGGCTCATAGACTGAGCAGGGGGAACGCACAAATGGACAGGGGTTATCTTCATGTGCCGACTCTTTTAGGCAGTTCCCTGATATTTCTCCATTCTAGATAGAAAGCTTAAAAACATTTTCCAGTTTTATGAGGGTGTATTGTGTGTAACATCTGCAGATAATAGTGAACTTTTCCCTACTGTGATAAATAACGGTCAGTCCTCCGGGGATCAGATTGCTGATTGAACAGCCCCGTGTTACTGATACACTTGATACTCCTCCGTGAGCTCATCGTGAGATCACTGGGATGATGAAGCTCCTGCTAAAGCTTGGATGAACACAGCACCATTTGTGAGGGACACTGGAGCTATTTGATCACAATAGGAGGATCCGTTGATTTTATTAAGAACAGTACTATGGACCAGTTTCCCATTAGAAGTATCTGTGTCTCTTTACTGGTAAATCGGTTTACTATCCCAAGTCTTATTGCGCATACCTTCACCAGTCCAAGACTGATCACAGAATCGTTCTCTTATAAAAATAAATTGCTGCAAAAACAGGTAGCCAGTCAGTATCATACGTCCTGACAGTCTGACCATAAAGAGGTGCGTGTCCAGATACAGTGGGATGCGAAAGTTTGGGCAACCTTGTTAATCGTCATGATTTTCCTGTATAAATCGTTAGTTGTTACGATAAAAAATGTCAGTTAAATATATCATATAGGAGACACACAGTGATATTTGAGAAGTGAAATGAAGTTTATTGAATTTACAGAAAGTGTGCTATAATTGTTTAAACAAAATTAGGCAGGTGCATAAATTTGGGCACTGTTGTCATTTTATTGATTCCAAAACCTTTAGAACTAATTATTGGAACTCAAATTGGCTTGGTAAGCTCAGTGACCCCTGACCTACATACACAGGTGAATCCAATTATGAGAAAGAGTATTTAAGGGGGTCAATTGCAAGTTTCCCTCCTCTTTTAATTTTCTCTGAAGAGTAGCAACATGGGGGTCTCAAAACAACTCTCAAATGACCTGAAGACAAAGATTGTTCACCATCATGGTTTAGGGGAAGGATACAGAAAGCTGTCTCAGAGATTTCAGCCGTCTGTTTCCACAGTTAGGAACATATTGAGGAAATGGAAGACCACAGGCTCAGTTCAAGTTAAGGCTCGAAGTGGCAGACCAAGAAAAATCTCGGATAGACAGAAGCGACGAATGGTGAGAACAGTCAGTCAACCCACAGACCAGCACCAAAGACCTACATCATCTTGCTGCAGATGGAGTCACTGTGCATCGTTCAACCATTCGGCGCACTTTACACAAGGAGATGCTGTATGCGACAGTGATGCAGAGGAAGCCTTTTCTCCGCCCACAGCACAAAAAGTGCCGCTTGAGGTGGGCTAAAGCACATTTGGACAAGCCAGCTTCATTTTGGAATAAGGTGCTGAGGACTGATAATTCTAAAATTGAGTTATTTGGCCATAATAAGGGGCGTTATGCATGGAGGAAAAAGAACACAGCATTCCAGGAAAAACACCTGCTACCTACAGTAAAATATAGTGGTGGTTCCATCATGCTGTGGGGCTGTGTGGCCAGTGCAGGGACTGGGAATCTTGTCAAAGTTGAGGGACGCATGGATTCCACTCAGTATCAGCAGATTCTGGAGACCAATGTCCAGTAATCAGTGACAAAGCTGAAGCTGCGCCGGGGCTGGCTCTTTCAACAAGACAACGACCCTAAACACTGCTCAGAATCCACTTAAGGCATTTATGCAGAGGAACAAATACAGCGTTCTGGAATGGCTATCTCAGTCCCCAGACCTGAATATAATTGAAAATCTGTGGTGTGACTTAACCCCTTAAGGACATAGGACGTACCGGTACGCCCTATTTCCCGAGTCCTTAAGGACCAAGGACGTACTGGTACGTCCTAACTTTTAAATAGGCATTCCGGCGCCCCAGGGGTTAATCGGAACGGGATTTCGGCTGAAATCATTCAGCCGGCATCCTGTCACAACGCCAGGGGGGGTCATGTGACCCCCCCGTGTCGGCGATCGCAGCAAACCGCAGGTCAATTCAGACCTGCGGTTTGCTGCGCTTTTTGCAGCTTCTGATCCGCGGGGATCAGAAACTTTAGAGTGGCTAAAATCAATATTTTTCACCCCCTGCACCCCTGCACGATTTGATGCCTGCGGGGGGGGGGGGGGGTGTCGGGGGCGTTGCGGGAGGCGGGCGGTGCGGCAGGCGGGATCGCGATCCCCCGCCCGCCTCCCCATGAGTGATCGTTGGCTTCTAGTGGGTATACCAGGGTGCCAGCACATTGCTGGCACCCTGGTATAAACGGCTGACATCTGTGCAGATGTCAGCCGTTTAACCCTTTCCATACCGCGGTCCGTACGGACCGCTGTATGGAAAAAGTTAACGGTCATCGGTCAGGGAGCTCCCTCCCTCTCCATCGGGGGGCTGCTGTGCCTTTGCAGCCCCCCGATGGAGAGGGAGAGAGCCCCCCGACAGCCCCCCTCAGCCCTGTGCTTACCCTTCCCCGTCTGCGAAGTTGTGGCAGACGGGGAAGGTTCCCATGGCAACAGGACGCCTGCTCAGGCGTCCTGCTGTCCATGGTGCTGAACAGATCTATGCTAAAAGCATAGATCTGTTCAGTGTAAGTAAAATACAGTACAGTGCAATATATATTGTACTGTACTGTATTATACAGACATCAGACCCACTGGATCTTCAAGAACCAAGTGGGTCTGGGTCAATTTTTTTTTTTTTAAAAAGTGAAAAAAGTTAAGATAAAAAAAAAAACATTTATCACTGAATGAAAATTAAAAAAATAAAATACACTACACATATTAGGTATCGCCGCGTCCGTAACGACCTGATCTATAAAACGGTCATGTTACTTTCCCCGCACAGTGAACGCCATAAAAATAAAAAAATAAAAACTATGAGAAAATTGAAATTTTGCCCACCTTACTTCCCAAAAAAGGTAATAAAAGTGATCAAAAAAGTCGCATGTACGCCAAAATAGTACCAATCAAACCGTCATCTCATCCCGCAAAAAATGAGACCCTACTCAAGATAATCGCCCAAAAACTGAAAAAACTATGGCTCTTAGACTATGGAAACACTAAAACATGATTTTTTTTTTTTGTTTCAAAAATGAAATCATTGTGTAAAACTTACATAAATAAAAAAAAGTATACATATTAGGTATCGCCGCGTCCGTATCGACCGGCTCTATAAAAATATCACATGACCTAACCCCTCAGGTGACCACCGTAAAAAATAAAAAAATAAAAACAGTGTAAAAAAAGCCATTTTTTGCCATCTTACGTCACAAAAAGTGTAATAGCAAGCGATCAAAAAGTCATATGCACCCCAAAATAGTACCAATCAAACCGTCATCTCATCCCGCAAAAAATAAGACCCTACTCAAGATAATCGCCCAAAAACTGAAAAAACTATGGCTCTTAGACTATGGCGACACTAAAACATTTTTTTGGTTTTAAAAATGAAGTTATTGTATAAAACTTACATAAATAAAAAAAATTGTATACATATTAGGTATCGCCGCGTCCGTGACAACCTGCTCTATGAAATTACCACATGATCTAACCTGTCAGATGAATGTTGTAAATAACAAAAAAAAAAAAACGTGCCAAAAAAGCTATTTCTTGTTACCTTGCTGCACAAAAAGTGTAATATAGAGCAACCAAAAATCATATGTACCCTAAACTAGTACCAACAAAACTGCCACCCTATCCCATAGTTTCTAAAATGGAGTCACTTTTATGGAGTTTCTACTCTAGGGGTGCATCAGGGGGGCTTCAAATGGGACATGGTGTCAAAAAACCAGTCCAGCAAAATCTGCCTTCCAAAAACCGTATGGCATTCCTTTCCTTCTGCGCCCTGCCGTGTGCCCGTACAGCAGTTTACAACCACATATGGGGTGTTTCTGTAAACTACAGAATAAGGGCCATAAATATTGAGTTTGGTTTGGCTGTTAACCCTTGCTTTGTAACTGGAAAAAAAATATTAAAATGGAAAATCTGCCAAAAATGTGAAATTTTTAAATTGTGTCTCTATTTTCCATTAAATCTTGTGCAACACCTAAAGGGTTAACAAAGTTTGTAAAATCAGTTTTGAATACCTTGAAGGGTGTAGTTTCTTAGATGGGGTCACTTTTATGGAGTTTCTACTCCAGGGGGGCTTCAAATGGGACATTGTGTCAAAAAAACAGTCCAGCAAAATTAGCCCTCCAAAAACCAAACTGCGCACCTTTCACTCTACGCCCCGCTGTGTGGCCGTACAGTAGTTTACGGCCACATATTGGGTGTTTCTGTAAACGGCAGAGTCAGGGAAATAAAGATACAGTCTTGTTTGGCTGTTAACCCTTGCTTTGTTAGTGGAAAAAATGGGTTAAATAAAAAATTAGACAAAAAAATGAAATTCTCAAATTTCCTCCCCATTTGCCAATAACTCTTGTGCAACACCTAAAGGGTTAACAATGTATGCAAAATCAGTTTTGAATACCTTGAGGGGTGTAGTTTCTTAGATGGGGTCATTTTTGGGTGGTTTCTATTATGTAAGCCTCGCAAATCGACTTCAGACCTGAACTGGTCCCTAAAAATGGAGTTTTTGTAAATTTCAGAAAAATTTCAAGATTTGCTTCTAAACTTCTAAGCCTTATAACATCCCTAAAAAATAAAATATCATTCCCAAAATAATTCAAACATGAAGTAGACATATGGGGAATGTAAAGTCATCACAATTTATTGGGGTATTACTATGTATTACGGAAGTAGAGAAACTGAAACTTTGAAATTTGCAAATTTTTCCAAATTTTTGGTAAATTAGGTATTTTTTTTGTGCAAAAAAAATAATTTTTTTGACTTCATTTTACCAGTGTCATGAAGTACAATATGTGACGAAAAAACAATCTCAGAATGGTCTGGATAAGTCAAAGCGTTTTAAAGTTATTAGCAGTTAAAGTGACACTGGTCAGATTTCCAAAAAATGGCCTGGTCCTTAAGGTGAAAATGAGCCCGGTCCCTAAGGGGTTAAAGGGTTTCTACCACTTCGTTTTCACCTAATTAGCTGTCAGACGCTAGCGATCCGCTAGTGTCTGCTCTACCAAACCATCCTAATATAACAGCTTATTGTCCTGCCGTTTCGCTAAAAAAAGAACTTATATAGATATGCTAATGAGCCTCTAGGTGCTATGGGGGCGTCATTAGCACCTAGAGGCTCAGTCTACCTTCACAAACTGCCGCCGCCCAGCGCGTCCCTCCAGCCCGCCCATCTCCTCCGGAATGCGATCCTCCCTGTGAGCCAGCGGACGAATTTCGCGCATGCGCCGTGCGCGTATGTATTCGGCGTATGCGCAGTGAATGTCTGCCCGCTTTCTGCACAGAAATCTCCACTGCGCCTGTTCCTCGGAGCACTATGACGTCATCGGCGCAGGCGCAGTGGAGATGTCTGAGCAGGGAAGCGGTCAGACATTCACTGCGCATGCGCCGAATACACGGGGAGGATCGCATTCCGGAGGAGATGGGCGGGCTGGAGGGACGCGCTGGGCGGCGGCAGTTTGTGAAGGTAGACCGAGCCTCTAGGTGCTAATGACGACCCCATAGCACCTAGAGGCTCATTAGCATATCTATATAAGTTCGTTTTTTAGCGAAACGGCAGGACAATAAGCTGTTATATTAGGATGGTTAGGTAGAGCAGACACTAGCGGATCGCTAGTGTCTGAAAGCTAATTAGGTGAAAACAAAGTGGTAGAAACCCTTTAAAGAGAGCTGTCCATGCTCGGAAGCCATCAAACCTGAATGAACTAAAGATGTTTTGTAAAGATGAATGGTCCAAAATACCTTCAACCAGAATCCAGACTCTCATTGGAACCTACAGGAAGCGTTTAGAGGCTGTAATTTCTGCAAAAGGAGGATCTACTAAATATTGATTTCATTTCTTTTTTGTGGTGCCCAAATTTATGCACCTGCCTAATTTTGTTTAAACAATTATAGCACACTTTCTGTAAATCCAATAAACTTCATTTCACTTCTCAAATATCACTGTGTGCGTCTCCTATATGATATATTTCACTGACATTTTTTATCGTAACAACCAACGATTTATACAGGAAAATCATGACGATTAACAAGGTTGCCCAAACTTTCGCATCCCACTGTATGTGTTAGAGGACCTGTTCCCTCTCCTGACATGTCTGTTTTAGTGAATAATTGTATTCCACATGAAATGGCAATTCTGAAATATTTCTTCGTATGACTATATTTTGCCATTCTTTTTCTTCTTCTGTTCTTGCTAGACGTTTATGGATAAAGGTACAGATGGGAGTTATCAGTTGTGGGGTGTCCCTGCACAGTCTAGCCCTGTCCAACCAGTGCTGCCAGTAGCAGACTGTGCAGGGATACCTATAACTGGTAATACCCATCTGTACCTTTATCCACAACCTCCTAGCAGGAGTAAGAGAAGAACAGAACATGATAGTCATAAGAAACAATTCTCCAGGACTGTTACTACACAGGGAATGCAAGTCTCTACTAAAACAGACATGTCAGGAGAGGGAGGTCACAGGTCCCCTTTAAAAGGGGACAAGTGGCAGAGCTTTGAATATATCAGCTGTTCGGTAGTGTGCCGGTACATCTTCTGTTACAACCCCCAACCATATCCTCCCCCTGATGTTTGAATGGACAAAAATTGCCAGTTATCCAGCAGTACTGGAGTAGGGACGATCTTACTACATAACTGGGAAGGTTCTGTTAGCAGCCATACCGTATTAGAGGATATCGGGAATGTAGGGGGTCTTGTTATTTATAGGGACAATCACTTTAAATGGGTGGTCTGAGTGTTTAATACTGATGACCTGTCCTAAGGCTAGGTTATCAGTATGTGATCGCTAGAGATCTGACGGCTAGCACCCTTGTTGATCACCTGTTTGAAGAGGCAGCGTACCCAGCACCGGATAGTGGCTGTGCTTGGTATTGCAGCCCAGGCCCATTTACTTGAATGAGGCTGAACTGTGCCTAGGTCATATTACCAATAAACATCACATCACAGGCCTAAGAGAGGCACAGCTGATCAGTGGGGGTGCTGGGAGTCGGACCCCCACTGATCAGATACTGATCACCTATACTGAGAATAGGTCATCAGTATTAAATACTGGACAACCCCTTTAAGGCCAGACTCACAAGTCTGTATTAAAGATCATCCATGTTGGCTGTAACTAACATACAATTTTTAATGCCCATTGTAGCTGCTGACCTGGAGACCATTGTCTCTAATAGTGTCCAGGTCCGTGTCCTGCGAGACACAGACCACAATGGTGCATGCTCTGAGTTTCTCTGCATGGACCCTCAGTCCATGCGGAAAAACAGACATGTGAATTGCACTATTTAATTTTATGGGTCTGTTACGCACCCAGGTAGTACAGAGACGTGATTTATGTTCATGCTAATTCAGGCCTTAAAGGCCTTCCGGTTGTTTGAAGTTATCACCTATCCCCACACTGAGTACAGTGATTGGCCCTCTCCGGAACTCACATAGAAATGAATGGAGCCGCCGCACGCTGCCCAACCAGTTGCTCCATTCATTTCAGGGGGGGTGCAGAGGGGGTCCAGGGCCCCCTTCTCATGACTGGTAAGGGTCCCGGCGGTAGGACCTCCAGCGATCTAATAGTTATGCCCTACCCACAGGATAGGGCATAACTTCAAACAACCGGAATGCCCCTCTAATCTCCTGCCCTTACTGCGTGTTTCATACTTTTGACATTTTTTTTTTTTTAAATCAGATAATTTTTATTAATGGCATTTTTTTTAATTAGAAAAACAGATACAAATAGTACCAATTCCCCTCCCCTCCCTCCCCCCACATTTATTTTTGATATTGACGTGTTTTTGGTGCAATGAAAGCATCAGCCTTTATGACTTTTATGTAATGTTTGTAAAGCTCAAATGTAAGTCTTTAAGTGGGCTGCCGTCATCATGTGGCAAGGAGAATACATTACACAGAGCCTGAGAATATATTTTTTGCCCCCTACTTCTTTCCAGGACAGCATGGAGTTAGTTCACAAGCAATCGAAGGCCGTAGCTGTCACCTGTATGTCCTTCCCAGTGGGAGATGTCAACAACTTTGTGGTGGGAAGTGAAGAAGGTTCTGTCTACACAGCATGCCGTCATGGAAGGTAGAATAAAAACTTCTAATTCACTTTTTTCATGCAGTGCATAGAGCTGACAAGGAAGAGGCCTCCATAATGCCTCCCTGAGTGACACACATCGTCAGGAAGAAATTTCTGGTTAAATAAAGGCACCACATGAAGAGCTCTGCTTCATTCTGTATAGCTTTTTATTTTTTTCCCAAGAAGTGGTCAAAATCAAACATAAAAAAATATTGTGGAAAGTCCCCAACCTTGAAAATCATTTTAAAGGCCTTGATGAGCACAAAGCATTTTTATACTGTATCTCAGTGGTGCCCAACCATTTTTCGTCTGAGGCCGCACTAGACATGGCATAAATTTTGCAGGCCAGAACCAGGTAGCTTTGCCAGAAAGAAATGCAAACACTGTGAGGGGGCATGTGTGAGCATTACTAAAATACATCTGCGTTGGAGGCTGCATTTGGAGCCTCTGTTGCAGATTCTGTCGAAAGACCAGACAATAAAGTCTTGTATGCAGCACTTGTGTCCGGTAAAAAGACAGGATCCCGAACAGAAACTGAACGGATCCCATCATAGTCGGTGGAGTCTGTTCAGCTTCTTCCCTGTGGGGTGACAGGAGGAGGGGGGGGGAGCAGGGTCACTAGTGGGGTGACAGGAGGAGGGGGGAGCAGGGTCACTAGTGGGGTGACAGGAGGAGGAGGGAGCAGGGTCACTAGTGGGGTGACAGGAGGAGGAGGGAGCAGGGTCACTAGTGGGGTGACAGGAGGAGGAGGGAGCAGGGTCACTAGTGAGGTGACAGGAGGAGGAGGGAGCAGGGTCACTAGTGAGGTGACAGGAGGAGGAGGGAGCAGGGTCACTAGTGGGGTGACAGGAGGAGGAGGGAGCAGGGTCACTAGTGGGGTGACAGGAGGAGGGGGGAGCAGGGTCACTAGTGGGGTGACAGGAGGAGGGGGGAGCAGGGTCACTAGTGAGGTGACAGGAGGAGGAGGGAGCAGGGTCACTAGTGGGGTGACAGGAGGAGAGGGCGAGCAGGGTCACTAGTGGGGTGACAGGAGGAGGAGGGAGCAGGGTCACTAGTGGGGTGACAGGAGGAGGGGAGGATCAGGGTCACTAGTGGGGTGACAGGAGGAGGGGGAGCAGGGTCACTAGTGGGGTGATAGGGGGAGGGGGGAGCAGGGTCACCGGGGATCAGTCACATGAGTCCACGGCTCCTTACCTCTCCAGCAGCCCTGTCATGTTTCCCAAGGTCCTCGGGCAGCGCGTCTCGCTCTCCTTACAACAGCCACCCCTGGAGCCGGCCCCTCCTCCTTCCAGCCTTCGCCAGCTTCCCCTGCTGCAGGACCTGTATTGCTGCGGCACCTATACCAACCAATAACAAAGGTCCTTGCTATAAGGAGCTTTGCTATTGATTATTTCAGGCACAGGCAGCTTCGCTGCACTGCCTGTGCCGTTCACAGCGCTTGCTGCGCTGATAAATGTGGGGGAAAAGTCTAAGGCGTAGTACTTTTTCCAGAGTCACACGGGCCGCATGACACAGCTTAGCGGGCCGAATTTGGCCAGTGGGCCGTAGGCATCACTGCTGTATATGAATGTGCGGTCAAATGAAACGATTTGCTGCATCCCGAACATCTAAATTGTAAATTTGTAAACTCTTACTGCTGCAACACAAATAAAATGACCGATTGTTTAAATCAAGTTTGTTTTTTTTTTTTTGTTTTTTTTTTATAAACATTTTTAAAGAATTTCAGTGGTTTCAATGCCCATGTTACTACGTATATTGCAAAAATGCAAAGAGGTAACTTCCAAGGAACCATCTCGCTAGCGCCACCTTGTGGAATGTGCTCCCTATGAGTCAAAATCCATGGGTACAGCTTAGGTAGGGTACTGGCTCTTTTTAAAGAGACCAGCCCTGTGTGGAGACTTAAAAGGGTTATCCAAGACTAAAAAAATGCCCCCCTATATGCCGGGCCCCTCAAAGTGAATGGAAGAGCTCCATGGAATGTAGACTTATTGGCAATGATCCATGCCATGGGGAAAAATATGCAAAAGTGGCATCCCCCAAAGTATCAGCCAGCTAGAATCCTACTCTGTTCTGATGTGGGGCAAGCACCCCAAAACAACTGTCTTTGGATGCATATTTGGTTTAGCTATTTTCCCTGGTCATGCCCTAAGTCTTGTTAAAAAGTCGATGTTGACTCACGCTTTCACAAAGTGGTGCTAGCTAAATGGTTCTCTTTAATTGGGAGATGCCTCTTTGCATACTGTTTTCCCATGGAGCATTGCCACTAAGTCTGTATACCATGGAGAACTTCCAATAGGTGTCTATACAGGGTTGGTGTCTTTAAGGAGGGCCAGTACCCTACCTAAGCTGTATTGCAAAAATATATAATCTGGCCACTGAGATTCATAATAGGCTGACACATTCTGTTGTCTATAGATCACTTTTCAGCAGTCATCTCATTATCATCACAGGCAGGTGCCACCTCTATGCTTATATAACACAGGATCCACCAGTCACAGCTCCTCTCCTCCCCCTCTCTTTAAAATGACCTCGGATCATACAGCACATCCAGAACACTATGCCAAGTCAATGAGTCGTCTCCAGACTATAAGTTTGTATGGTCCACGTGGCTGCTATAAAGCATACCTCCTAGATGCTGTCAACAGGAAATCAGGCAAGATGGCCACCCCATAATCCTGTTCAGGAAATAGAATTAAAAAATGTATAGTCCGAAAATAAAAACAGATTAGAAAAAAAGGATTCTGTATCAGCATCAGATTTTATTTAGTGAGCCATTTCCCTTTACAGCTTCTAGCACAGTTTTTATACTTTGTGCATTGTGTTGTCATTGCAGTAAAGCCGGTATAAGTGAAATGTTTGAAGGACATCAAGGACCAATTACAGGGATCCATTGTCACTCCGCTGTGGGAGCTGTGGACTTCTCCCACCTCTTTGTCACCTCCTCCTTCGACTGGACAGTAAAACTGTGGACAACAAAGGTAATGTAGGACTTCTCTCATTTGAAAGAATAAACCCCTTAAATCTGCATGTTATATATGAATATACACTAAGAACCAGTTGTGAGAGCGTGCTCGTCCTGTACTGATCTGCAGTTACAGCCTGTATTCTGGTTAACAGCAGTCATAGATCTGCAAGTTGTCATTGGAACAGATTGTTGACAGATTACACCATTAACAGTTTATCAGATCTGTAGCATGAAATGTGTGCTGAAAGAAATATTCCCTATATCTGACTACTGTACGTTACCTAGTACAGGCATGCCCAACCTGCGGCCCTCCAGCTGTTTTAAAACTACAACTCCCAGCATGCCTGGATAGCCTACCGCTATTAGGGCATGCTGGGAGTTGTAGTTTTACAACAGCTGGCGGGCCACAGATGGAGCATCCCTGACCTAGTATGAAGCCAACCTTTCCAGAATGCATATCTGCATAGGGTTTGTATGTTCTTCTGTATGTATGGGTTTTCTCTAGGTACTTTGCTTTTATCTTACAACCCCAAAAAATACACACATGTTTATTGATCTATGATATTGGTTTGTATCTGCGATAGGAAAATTTGTGCTCCACATTGCGGACTGGGACTGACAGGCTCTGTACAGCACTGCAGAATGTAGGAAATCAATTTAAAAAAATTGAAATTTCACCTAAGCTAGCTTTGTACAGACACTGATCAGGCAGGGGGTGCTGCTGTTATAAGCTCGAAAGCCAATATCATTGTAAAAGCAGCTCTGAGCTATAAAGGTCCTTTACATGGCCCGAGGTAGCAGTCACTTACTCATCAGTGGAGGAAAAAGCTGCGTTTACATGCAGCGATCTCCTCCACCATATGAGGAGGAGAGATTGCTAATGCCATCTCTTGTCGCCATACAGAGTTATTGTTTGCCGGCAGCAGGGTGCGGACTGGGAACTTAAAGTGGCCCTGATACAAAAAACTAAAAGTGGCCTCATGTTGTAGGAGGGTTCAAATTAACAGAAGGCGGGACAGCAGAAGTAAGTGGGGTCAGCAGTACCACAGTGCAGGACAAAATACCGCCCTAGCAGGACCAGATACCACAGTGCAGCACAATATACTGTCCTAGCAGAACCAGATACCACAGTGCAGCACAATATACTGTCCTAGCAGAACCAGATACCACAGTGCAGCACAATATACTGTCCTAGCAGAACCAGATACCACAGTGCAGCACAATATACTGTCCTAGCAGAACCAGATACCACAGTGCAGCACAATATACTGTCCTAGCAGAACCAGATACCACAGTGCAGCACAATATACTGTCCTAGCAGAACCAGATACCACAGTGCAGCACAAAATACCACCCTAGCAGAACCAGATACCACAGTGCAGCACAATATACTGTCCTAGCAGGACCAGATACCACAGTGCAGCACAATATACTGTCCTAGCAGAACCAGATACCACAGTGCAGCACAATATACTGTCCTAGCAGAACCAGATACCACAGTGCAGCACAATATACTGTCCTAGCAGAACCAGATACCACAGTGCAGCACAATATACTGCCCTAGCAGAACCAGATACCACAGTGCAGCACAATATACTGTCCTAGCAGAACCAGATACCACAGTGCAGCACAATATACTGTCCTAGCAGAACCAGATACCACAGTGCAGCACAATATACTGTCCTAGCAGGACCAGATACCACAGTGCAGCACAATATACTGTCCTAGCAGAACCAGATACCACAGTGCAGCACAATATACTGTCCTAGCAGAACCAGATACCACAGTGCAGCACAATATACTGTCCTAGCAGAACCAGATACCACAGTGCAGCACAATATACTGCCCTAGCAGAACCAGATACCACAGTGCAGCACAATATACTGTCCTAGCAGAACCAGATACCACAGTGCAGCACAATATACTGTCCTAGCAGAACCAGATACCACAGTGCAGCACAAAATACTGCCGCCCACCCCACAGTATGAAGCTGTATCATCTTCCTGAGGACGACAATATCATTGAATTCAGGAGGGACCCTGCGGCCACTGGCCAAGTGCTTAGTTGCCTGATGCGCCTGCATTAATTAATTAATGCATCAGATCTTTATGTACCTTGCTGACGGCCAGGAGGAGGCATCGGGAAATTTCCCTGTAGGTTCTATGGGCAATCCGCCCACGGCTGGCAGCAGGGTGCAGTTTAGACACTATGATTTGCTGCTGGTAAACAATGATGAACGAGCGTTTCACTCGTTCATCGGATAATCGGCGGTACCTTTACACTGACATCTTATTGCTAACGAGCGTCCGTGCAAACCCTCATTAGCAATAATCTGCCTGAACATCGGGCAGTGTAAAGGGTCCTTAATACACTCTGTAGTATTGAGTAATAGGGCTACATACGTCGGACACAACGTGTAACCATGCTTGCGCTTTGAAAGTAATCCATTGTAGTAAAAGCTGCTGCCAAAGTGTCGCCGTCCCAGGATCCTATCCAGGAGCCAGTAGAAGCATACAAATTTGGAGGATGAAAGCAGGGAGTGTCTGGGGTTGGTGCTGCTCATTGGACTGATGGATTCTGACAATCCCCGTCTTTATCTGTAATGCAAGCTGTACCTCGGGATCAGCAGGAGCTAAGAAAGGCAGTGTACTTATGTAGGTGGTGAAACCATCTCCTTTACAAATGGCAGTCCACTTGACTCCGCAGGTAACATATTGCAGATAGCCATACATTTGGTCCCAGTAATTTTCTGTCCTATTTAATAAATTAAAATCTACATAATACAAAAGCAAGCTATGAAGTCAGGTCGCCTCCTTTTCATTAAAGGGAATTTCTTTTTCACTGAATAAGTTATTCAGCACAAATAAAAAAAAAATAATGTTCTTGCCTAATGCAGGATTGTTGGTAGCATCGGGGGTTGCTGTTCCCATTTATTCATTAATTAAGAATACTGTAGGTGGTTATAAATGAAATAATTCAATTTACCGGGGGAAGAGAAAAAGAGAATTCGGCAGAGAAGGAAAAGATTTCATGTTGTTAAATGCAACGTATAAATAAATGGCAAGAATCCGTGAAGTGCAAGCTAATACAAATGATCGTAATTATGGTTTTGTAAATGTAAGAGTTGTTAATTGTAAATTGCTCGTTGTATTCGCAGGCATGAGTCTCTCTGAATATTCCCTCACTGGGATCTGATTGTGACCCCCCCACTCCCTTCCCCCATATTGTACTTCTCGCTTTTCTGTCAAGCGCATGAGAAAATAATTTTGCCGAAAGATGACATTCAAAAATGTTTAGTGTGTGCATAAAAGATATTTATCTACAATCATTATGAAAAAAGTGCATTTTAGACAGAATAATACCACCAGCTTGCTTTCCTGATGCTCACCTGTCACTCATGGCGGCAATTCCTTCAATAAATTGTTTGTAAGTGTAGCAATATCACTACTTTGTGAAGGAGGTAATTAGGCAGAAAAACAGGAAGGTAGCAATCTTCAAATGTAAGTATTAGCGCTGCTTTAGATAGTAAAATAACCTATGTAGTGCACACACATTGCACTCACACCGCTCATTCCCGTACTCTGCGGATAGGAAACCAATAATCATGCTTTGAGAAAATATTGCCTGCGCACCAAAATAAGGTTTTACGACCAAAATGAAACACCTCTCTGATAGTTGTGCCTGGTCTCTTACCAGACTTTTAAAAGGGAATCATTTCTACGTATCATAACATTAGCAGGTAGTTACATTGCGGCGTCTAGCGTTTCTTACGATATTACCATCAAAATTACAAACCAAATGTTTGCCACGTTCTCCTGTGTCCGATTATATGATTGAAATGAAAACAAGCGTTGACACCTGTTAAGTATAAGCATTTCAGTTGTCTTATTGCCTTTCCCATTGTGTTTGTTGCATCTAATATGGCCACCATTAGAGCCCCGATAAGAAGGGTAGTTTCACATTAGCGTTAAAACTATCCGGCAGGCAGTTCCGGCAGAGTTCATTGCACCCTGCATATTCCCGCTAGAGCCCATTGACTATAATGGGACCTGGTGGGGATCAGGCTGGTGTTAGGCATGAGTGTCAGATTTTGGCCAGACAAAAACCAGTTCAAGCAACAGTTTTTGTCCGGCCTAATGCTGGAAACAAGCGGGATCCCTGCCGGGTCCTGTTATAGTCAGTGGGGTCTGGGGGTGCTCCAGCCCTGTCCAGCTATGCCGGCAGAGGTAGTTCTTACCAGTCTAAGGCCTATTTCCAGTTGACCCAGACTCCTGCCTAATTATATATTATACATTGCCAATTCTGGATTCTGGGACAGCTGGATAAATGCTGTTGGTCATGTTGCTTAAAGGGGTTATCCAGTAATTGTACATTGATGACCTATCCTCAGGAAAGGTTATCAACATCAGATCGGCGGGGGTCCGACACCTGGAACCCCTGCCAATTAGCTTTGAAACTGAAGTCACCATACATTGGTCACATGACCTACTTGCAGCCTAGCCCCATTGAAGTGAATAGGGCTGAGCTGTAATACCAAGCACAGCGACTATACAGTGTACGGCGCTGGGAGTCAGCTGTGCTCACAGATATAGCTGATTGGTGGGGTGTCCACACTCGGACCTCTGCCGATGTGATAATGATGATCTATCCTGAGGATAGGCCATCATTATCTTTACCTGGATAACCCCTTTAAAACAGATCTAAATAAAGCCTTCCTCCACCCTTAGAATACCATGTGAAAAAAAATTACATTTACATTATTCCATACCATTTTTTTGTGGTATACCAATGTAAACCAGCCTGACAGAGGTGAAAGGGATGCTCTTTTGGCCTCCAATCAGCTTAATGGTTGCTTAGCGTGAACATCAGAAACTCTTCCCTTGCATACATACCAAGCTGAGGCCAAAAGCATGATGTGAACGCCGAGTAATGGCAAAAAAAAAAAAATTACAAATAACTTGACAGAAGAGGACGACTTAATTAGTTATATTTGCCAGTCAACTTTTTGGTCTGGTACTAGTGATTGGGAGCAGTGTAAGGAGGTTGTGTACAAAGAGCTTTCCCAAAAATGGTTTCCGTTTTTTCGATATGAGCTAGCTAGGAGACCTCTCGCCATATAGATCTCTGGAGTTCGTAAATGAAAAAACTCAACCTTCTGGTCAACCAGTAAAAGTGACAAAAACAGTTTTCAAAGCTGAAAACAAGGGCAGCCCATAGCAGTCTAATCACAGCTGTTAGAAAATTAAATTTTATTGATGATGCATCCAAGTCTGCTCTGTGCCCTGTGTGATCTTTAATTCTTTCACCCCCTATAGAATCTGCTTGAAAATAATTGTCCCTTTGTTTAGGCATTTGATAAGCACGCTTTAGACGCTCTTCATCAGGTCTATGGATACAGTTAACGTACTGCAGTGTGAACACACCCCAAGATGCTTTAGATACTGCCTTCATGAAAAGTTTTGAAGGCAGCCTTTTGAATCTTTCTCACATTATATTCTGCTTTTCTCTCCTAGAATAACAAGCCCTTGTATTCATTCGAGGACAACTCTGACTACGTTTATGATGTCATGTGGTCTCCCACTCATCCAGCCCTATTCGCTTGTGTGGATGGAGTAGGACAATTGGATTTGTGGAACCTCAACAACGATACAGAGGTAAGTCGGTGTCTACATAAAAAACGTTGCTCGAAGACAGTCCTTTTATAATTTAAAAGAATTTGCCTAAATTACCTTACAGCTCCTCCAACAACGTCCTGTTGTGAGGGGGCATATAGAATTAATGTAAGTGCGAGTACATCTACAAATCAGATTACAGGGTATGTGTCATTAATGACCTGTTTCAATTATGTTTATATGTTGAGCTTAACTTTTTACATTTCTTGAAATAAAATTTCCATGTCATTGTCTATACTAATGAAATCTTGCAGCTTTACACATCAGTCACTGATCTTAATAATAGATTGACACTTCCTATTCTGTAGAGATCACTTCTCAGCTGTCATCTCTTTATTATCATAGGCAGGATTACAATGACAGATAACACCTCTGAGCAGCTATCACAAGATCCACCATTCACAATTGGTGATAGTCACAGCTTGTCTACTCCCCCTCCCAGCACAATGACCTATGCACAGAGCATGCCTGGAAACCCCCCATAGAGGTCAATGGCCACCTCCTGTCCGTTGTGCAAATTGGTCCTTGTGGCTGCTGTGAAGCATTTCTGGGAATACTGTTAAAAGCTGCTCAGGTGAGATGGCTGTCCTCATAATAATGTACCGAAAATAGAATACAAAAATCTATAATCCAAACCTAAAAAACATTAGAAAACAGAATATGTATCACTGCGTATATGCGTAAAACAAAATATAGGCAACACATTCTTTAAAAGGCTTTGGTCGAATTAGTATACTATACATTTTAATTGATAGGAGGTCCAGCCCACAAATCCAAAAATAATAATTGGGACCATGCTGTATTTTGACATAATTGAGTGTCCTCAGTATGTTAATTAAATTACATTATCATGGCTAAGTGAGAATTGTAAAAAGTATATTCAATTTCTTGTATTTGCCCAAATTAGACTTTATATTGGAGAAACTGGTATAAAACCCACTTTGTGTGCTGGGAAATTAAGCAATTAGCCCATTTAAACCTGCATAGGCAGATGGGTCTGTTCATGCTTTTATTTTTGCACCTCAAGTGGTTAACAAGCGGTTTTCTAAGAGACTCTTAAAGACTCATTAACACTTATAATTTTGTAATTGTGTTTGACTGATATAACAGCTATGAATGGAATCAAAAATAATTATAGAATTAATATTGGTGTAAAGTATGTCATTTGCCATGGCGTTGATATTCGTCCATTTAGATTAGAAAACCGTCATAAATGAATGAGCGATCCTGTGACAGAACGTATATATTACATATGGATAAATGCGGCTCTTGGGGAATAAAACACTAACTGTCGTAAAAATATATATAATCTTAGTCGTATTTCCCTTTTCAGTGCCATTAAAGGTGTTTTACGATACTTTTATACAGATTATCTATCGTCTGTATAGGTCATCAGTAGTGTTAAGTGAATCGAGCTTTGAAAGTAGATTCGCTCAAAATTTCATTTTAACAGGTCTCTGTGCAACATGGGAAATGTATGGGCCCCAGCGAGGTGAACAGAGTTATCACCAAAGTCCCGGAAGACTTCGGCCATCAATTTTTAGACTTTAAAACTATTTTAAACATGAATCCGAACTCTGTACCGAAGCTGACTTCGGATCCATAAATCACTGCGAAAGGTGCACCACAATGATATGCAACCGACAACACTGGCTAATCCCTCAAGCTAAAGTTAAAAACTGAGACTTTAGCCAGTGTATTCCAGTCAGGAACACATTGGAGCCCTTTTGCACCACCGTCAAGGTAGCTCAGTGTGGCATGGGTTCCTACCACTAGACTACCTATCGTGTGTTGGATCTTAGCACCTCTCAGACCGTGTTCACACACCATAGGTAGTCTAGTGGTAGGAACCCATGCCACACTGAGCTACCTTGACGGTGGTGCAAAAGGGCTCCGATGTGTTCCTGACTAGAATACACTGGCTAAAGTGTCAGTTTTTAACTTTAGCTTGAAGGATTAGCCAGTGTTGTCGGTTGCATATCATTGTGGTGCACCTTTCGCAGTGATTTATGTATTTTTATATTTTCATCCACACATTATTTCATCTTGTGTAGGATTCTCTTGTGGTGCATGTGGTCCGCTGCCGACAGCCTCCATTGTATGCATTTCTGCTGGGGATTGCTGTTAGCAACGGATCGCATGCGGAGGAATTGCTCCCCCAGTTATAATCACGCCACAATGTTTGGGGTTCTTGAGCATTTCCTCCCATTTAGGCCACTTTATTTCAGTGATTTTTCAACTTCGGATCCATGTTTTAAAATGTTTTTAAAGTTGAACAATCAAATCCCAAAGTTATTCAGCGCAAGACTACGATAATAACGAATAGGGATCGACCGATTATCGGTTTTACCGATATTATCGGCCGATATTCAGGATTTTGACCGTTATCGGTATCGGTATCTATTTTGCCGATATTCCGATAGCGTATGGGGAACACAGATCGCGCTGCTGTCAGCGCTCTCTGTGTTCCCTCAGCAGCACAGGGGAGAAGGAAGCAGTGTCTCCCTCCCCCTGTGATGCTGCTGCCGCTAATGAAGAGACAGATGGGAAGAGGAGGGGAGGGGCTTTGGCCACTGCACCACCAATGATGTTAACTTACTCATTCATTCAAATTTAACAGGAGGCGGGAGCTAGCTGCAGAATCACATAGCCGGCTCCCGACCTCTGAGTGGTAGCTGCAATCCGCGGCACCTGAGGGGTTAACTACCGCGGATCACAGTTACCGCTCATAGAGGTCGGGAGCCGGCTATGTAATTCTGCAACCAGCTCCCGCCTGCTGTATATGAATAAATTAGAGATTTATGTTCATTGGTGGCGCAGTGTGCCCCCCAGTATTAATCATTGGTGGCGAAGTGCGCCCCCCCAGTTTTAATCATTGGTGGCAGTGGCCACAGGGTCCCCTCCTTCTCCGATAGGAGCCCCAGCAGTGTAATCCTGGGGCTCCGATCAGTTACCATGGCAGCCAGGACGCTATTGAAGCCCTGGCTGCCATGGTAAGCTCCATGCTGCTGTGTGCACAAAGCACAGAGCAGCAGGGACAGTGTGAGCTCCTATTCACCCTGATAGAGATCTATCAGGGTGAATAGGACAAGGGTTCTAGTCCCTAAGGGGGCTAAAAGTTAGTAAAAAAAAAAACACCAAAATATCTTAAAAAGAAAGATTTACAAAAAAAAAAACAACTACACATTAACAATAAAAATATTCATTTTCAGCAGATTTGTGTAGGAATTTTTTTTTTTTTCAAAAATGAAATTTCACAGAATATCGGTATAAATTATCAGCTATCGGCCTGAAAGTTCCCAAATTATCGGTATCGCCCCTAAAAAAAAATCAATATCGGTCGATCCCTAATAACGAATTTGCCTCACCAGAGCCCATACATTTGGATGCTGTAAGGAGACGAATCTCCGTACAGAATTCAAAAGAAGTTTAATGAAAGAAATGACTGGGACATAACCATACCAGGGTACTCTTTATACAGAAGAGACAGAGAAGGCAAGAAAGGAGGAGGAGTGGCCCTGTATGTGAAAGATAGCATTAAATCTAACCTAATACAAGTTGGTGAGGCCAACATAGAGTCAGTTTGGGTTACGTTGCAGTTTGCTAACCATGCAGTAACTCGTGTAGGTGTGATATATAGACCACCTGGTCAAGTTAAAGAACTAGATGATCTACTAGTTGAAGAAATAGCTAAAATGACAATGAAAGGAGAAGTTATCATTATGGGAGATTTCAATCTTCCAGATATAAACTGGAAAACCAAAATAGCAAGTTCTACCAGGAGTACAGATATTCTAAATTCCCTACTGGGGTTATCTCTACAACAAGTGGTTGAGGAGCCAACCCGGAGGGAGGCCATTTTGGATTTGGTATTCACAAACGGGGATTCGGTATATGATGTCATTGTAGGCGAAACCTTGGGATCTAGTGATCACCAGTCAGTGTGGTTTAATATAAGAACTGTGAAAGAGTCCCACCACACAAAAACAAAAGTTTTAGATTTTAGAAAAACAGACTTTTCAAAAATGAAATTAGTCATAAATGAGTCCTTATCAGACTGGAACGGATTACATGGAGTCCAGGAGAAATGGGACTACTTAGGGCTCTTTCACACTTGCGTTATTGTCTTCCGGCATAGAGTTCCGTCGTCGGGACTCTATGCCGGAAGAATACTGATCAGGATTATCCTAATGCATTCTGAATGGAGAGCAATCCGTTCAGGATGCATCAGGATGTCTTCAGTTCCGGTACGGAACGTTTTTTGGCCGGAGAAAATACCGCAGCATGCTGCGCTTTTTGCTCCGGCCAAAAATCCTGAAGACTTGCCGCAAGGCCGGATCCGGGATCAATGCCCATTGAAAGGCATTGATCCGGATCCGGCCTTAAGCTAAACGTCGTTTCGGCGCATTGCCGGACCCGACGTTTAGCTTTTTCTGAATAGTTACCATGGCTACCGGGACGCTAAAGTCCTGACAGCCATGGTAAGTGTAGCGGGGAGCGGGGGAGCAGTGTACTTACCGTCCGTGCGGCTCCCCGGGCGCTCCAGAGTGACGTCAGGGCGCCCCAAGCGCATGGATCACGTGATCACATGGATCACGTCATCCATGCGCATGGGGCGCTCTGACGTCATTCTGGAGCGCCCGGGGAGCCGCACGGACTGTAAGTATACCGCTCCCCCGCTCCCCGCTCCTACTATGGCAACCAGGACTTTAATAGCGTCCTGGGTGCCATAGTAACACTGAAAGCATTTGGAAGACGGTTCCGTCTTCAAATGCTTTCAGTACACTTGCGTTGTTACGGATCCGGCAGGCACCTCCGGCAACGGAAGTGCATGCCGGATCCCAACAACGCAAGTGTGAAAGAGGCCTTAAAAGGTGCATTATTGAAGGCAACAGAAAATTGCATTAGACTTGTCAGTAAAAGTAAAAAAAGGAGGAGACCAATGTGGTACTCAGAAGAAGTGGCCCAAATCATTAAAAATAAAAAGCTAGCATTTTGTAATTATAAAAAAACCCAGAGCAATGAAGATAAGGAAATCTACAAGATTAGGCAGAGAGAGGCCAAGCAAGTTATAAGAACTTCTAAAGCGCAGGCAGAAGAAAAACTAGCTCAGTCTATGAAAAAAGGGGATAAGACATTCTTCAGATATATAAATGAAAAAAGGAAATTAAAACAAGGAATAACTAAATTAAAAACAAAGGACGGAAGGTATGTAGAAGAGAATAAAGGGCTAGCCGACTGCCTTAATGAATACTTCTGTTCAGTTTTTACAAAAGAAAAAGGAGAAGGACCTCCACTAGAAAGAATGACTATTAAATCGTTTGATGCATGTATCTTTACAGAGGAAGATGTTCTAAGTTTGCTGTCTAAGGTGAAGACAGATAAGTCACAGGGGCCTGATGAGATACACCCAAAATTATTAAAAGAGCTTAGTGGTGAGCTGGCAAAACCGTTAACAGATTTATTTAACCAATCATTAGTAACAGGAGTCGTCCCGGAAGATTGGAAATTGGCAAATGTCGTGCCCATTCACAAGAAAGGTAGTAGGGAGGAATCGAGCAACTATAGACCAGTGAGTCTGACATCAATAGTAGGCAAATTAATGGAAACCCTATTAAAGGATAGGATTGTGGAACATCTAAAATCCCATGGATTGCAAGATGAAAAACAACATGGGTTTACTTCAGGGAGATCATGTCAAACAAATCTTATAGATTTTTTTGACTGGGTGAATAAAATAATAGACGGTGGAGGTGCAGTAGACATCGCATATCTAGATTTTAGTAAGGCTTTTGACACTGTCCCACATAGAAGACTTATCAATAAACTGCAGTCATTGAGCATGGACTCCCATATTGTTGAGTGGATTAGGCAGTGGCTGAGTGACAGACAACAGAGGGTTGTAGTCAATGGAGAACATTCAAAACAAGGTAATGTTACCAGTGGGGTTCCACAGGGATCTGTACTGGGACCGATTTTGTTTAATATCTTCATAAGTGATATTGCAAAAGGCCTCGCTGGTAAGGTTTGTCTTTTTGCTGATGACACAAAGATATGTAACAGGGTTGATGTTCCTGGAGGGAAACGCCAAATGGAAAAGGATTTAGGAAAACTAGAAGAATGGTCAGAACTCTGGAAACTGAAATTTAATGTGGATAAGTGCAAGATAATGCACCTGGGGCGTAAAAACCCAAGGGCAGAATATAGAATATTTGACACAGTCCTGACCTCAGTATCTGAGGAAAGGGATTTAGGAGTAATTATTTCAGAAGACTTAAAGGTGGGAAGACAATGTAATAGAGCAGCACGAAATGCCAGCAGAATGCTTGGATGTATAGGGAGAGGTATAAGCAGTAGAAAGAGTGAAGTGCTTATGCCGCTGTACAGAACACTGGTGAGACCTCACTTGGAGTATTGTGCGCAGTACTGGAGGCCATATCTCCAGAAGGATATAGATACTCTAGAGAGAGTTCAGAGAAGAGCTACTAAACTAGTACATGGATTGCAGGATAAAACTTACCAGGAAAGGTTAAAGGACCTTAATATGTATAGCTTGGAAGAAAGAAGAGACAGAGGGGATATGATAGAAACTTTTAAATACATAAAGGGAATCAACTCGGTAAAGGAAGAGAGCATATTTAAAAGAAGAAAAACTACCACAAGAGGACACAGTTTTAAATTAGAGGGGCAAAGGTTTAAAAGTAATATAAGGAAGTATTACTTTACTGAGAGAGTAGTGGATGCATGGAATAGCCTTCCTGCAGAAGTGGTAGCTGCAAATACAGTGAAGGGGTTTAAGCATGCATGGGATAGGCATAAGGCCATCCTTCATATAAGATAGGGCCGGGGGCTATCCATAGTATTCAGTATATTGGGCAGACTAGATGGGCCAAATGGTTCTTATCTGCCGACACATTCTATGTTTCTATGTTTCTATGTTGAACTAATTGACTTTGGATCTAGGATCTGAAGATCAATTCGTTCTACACTAGTTATCAGTAGATGTGGTAGAGATGGGAGAACCCTGATTCACATGATTTGGACCTGTCCAGTTATAGCCGAATACTACTCAAAGTAACATGGTTTTCTCAATGAGAAACTGGGATTACCGGCAGTTTGCTTCCCAGAAAATAGATTTCTAGGGTTGATAAATGATTTAATCTAAAATACATTTTCTAGGATACTCTATCGACTGTTTTATGCAAGAAAATCCATCCTATTAAATTGGAAACCTCCGTCAGTCCCATCAGTCCAACATTGGACTCTGATTATAGATGCGGCTCTGCCAATGTACAAACTGACTTTCTTGGCGAGGGGTACTCCTGTGAGATTTGAGAAAATTTGGGGACCCTGGCTGATGGCTAGGTCACTGGTCATTTAACAACAGGAAAGGTTATGAGATGCTGTGAAGGGTATAGGTGTGGGAGTCATTGTTAGCTAAACACATCCAACACTTTTAATTTTCTGGTATTGAGATCCTTCATAGGGGCTCAATACCGGAAAATAATGCTTCAGTTTTGTCCCCATTCGTTGTCAATAGGGACAAAACTGAACAGAACGGAATCCTCCAAAATGCATTCCATTTAGTTTAGTTGTGTTCCCATACTGGAGAGCAAACCGCAACATGTTGTAGTTTGCTTTCCGTCCCGGGATGCGGAGCAAGACGGATCCGGCATGACCCCCAATGCAAGTCAATGTGGACGGATCCGTTTTCTCTGCCACAATAGAAAACGGATCCGTCCTCCATTGACTTTCAATGGAGTTCATGACGGATCTGTCTTGGGTATGTTAAAGAGGACCTTTCACTAGAATAAAAAATCTAAACTAAGCATACAGACATGGAGAGCGGCGCCCAGGGATCTCTCTGCACTTACTGTTATCCCTGGGTGCCGCTCCGTTTTACCGGTATAGGCTCTGGTATCTTCATATGTTTGGCTCAACTGCGCTCAGCTCATAGCCTGAGAGTTTTTTTTTTTCTCTCAGGCTATGAGCTGAGCGCTGTGATTGGCCAGCACTCCAGCCTGGGAGAAGGAGACGCCGACAGGCTCCACCCAGTTGAGCCGAACATATGAAGATACTGGACCCTATACCGGGAGAACAGAGCGGCGCCCAGGGATAATAGTAAGTGCAGGGAGATCCCTGGGCGCCGCTCTCCATGTCTGTATGCTTAGTTTAGATTTTTTATTCTAGTGACAGGTCCTCTTTAAAGATAATACCACCGGATCCGTTCATAACGGATGCAGACGGTTGTATTATCAGTAACGGAAGCGTTTTTACTGGACCCTGCCGGATCCAGTGAAAACGCTAGTGTGAAAGTAGCCTTACCTGCTGATCTACAAACTAAATTCATTAGCAAAGAAAAAAGGCCGGAGAGAATGGAGAAATTTAGAGTCACTAGTCGATGACCAAACGTACTATTTAGTGGTGAAAAGGGTGACCGTAGCGCTGTGGTGGGTGTGAATGTGGAGTGAATGGTAGTTTCACTTCTTGAGTCAATGGAGCTGGATTGTAGTGAATGAGTCAGCATGTACTGACATTACTGAATAACAGTATGAGATCATGTCCCTTCATGATGCACACTAACATTGTTTATGTACTGATACCAGTGACTTTGGTCTTGAGACTTTTGTTAGTCTGTTTTCTTTTTTGTCTTTGAAAATTAAAATAAAGACTTAAAAAAACAAAAAAAAAAACACTAGTTATCCGTATCTGATCGTAGGCGTCCAGTACCCTGCTGATCGATCAGCTGCTTGAGAAGGTACTGGCGCACGCAGTAGTGCCACGGCCTTCTCCTAATTTAGCCTAGGCCATGTAAAGTCACATTCATCGGTCACATGGCTAGGCGCACCATTGAAGTGATTGGTGCTGAGCTGTGATTCCAAGCACAGCCGCTGTACAGTGCGCTGTGCTTGGTGCAGGGCTGTGGAGGAGGAGTCGGCAATTTTGGGTACCTGGAGTCTGAGTCGGCAAAAATGAACCGACTCTTACTAAATTTAAATTGTAATAAAAAAAGCAAGTTTAAATGTCCCAATTCACAAAAAGTTATAATTAAAGGGAATCTGTCACCTGCTTTTAGCATTTTAAGCTTTCAACATCGCCATGTTCAATAAAGTACCTTATTTCCTGCAGTGGTCTTCTTACTTTATTTCGTTTTGTCATTTTGATAAAAAATATATTTTTCTGATATGCTAATGAAGCTCCAAGGTGCCCAGAGGTGCAGTACCGCCTGTGCGATCATCAAGTTCCTGAGGGCAACAGCGCTCAGATTACATCACTGGGCTCGGCGCATGCCCAGTGAGACTTATGAGGCTGTTGCCCTCAGGAGCTTGATGATCGCACAGGCGGTACTGCGCCTGCGCGAGATTTCTGGTGGCCGACAGGAAGAAGAACGGGGATTTCTTGAAGGTAGAAGATGACGTGGCGAGGGGGCGGAACCGTTTGCCGGGGCTGTGGAAGGTTATTTCAGGATCAGGAGGCGTTCTTGGGCTTCAAATTAAGGCGGGCAGGGCACTGCAGGGGGCGTCACTGGGCTCCAGAGAGGAAAAAAAACGCACCTCTGGGCACCTTGGAGCTTCATTAGCCTATCAGAAAAAGAGCTTTTTTTTAATCAAAATGACAAAACGAAATAAAGTAAGAAGACCACTGCAGGAAATAAGGTACTTTATTGAACATGGCGATGTTGAAAGCTTAAAATGCTAAAAGCAGGTGACAGATTCCCTTTAATTACTTCTCTACTGTAAGAATAAAGGCCAATGCATGCAGTGCGTCACGTTACCGCAAAACGAACACGTTAAGTGACCGTGAAGAAGCATGCTTTTCATATGCTTCACTATATGGCATGCAACGCACAGTTAAGGAGCGGCAATACTTATACTTTCCATTGTGTTCCGCTGTTACCGGGAACGCAACGCCCATGGTTAACCTCGCCTCTCACTGATAACTGATTAAGTAAATATGTTTTTTGCAGGACTAGAGACACTTGTATAAGTGAAGGGAATGGATAGTCAAAAGTTCAAGACTGAAGCTGTAAACCATTTGAAAAACTGCTGTCATTCAGCTAAGGCTATAAAAACTTGTAAACTCAGATTGTTAGCTTAAACTTTAAACATGACTATGGGATTCTACTAGGAAAATCATGTTTTAAAATAAATGCCCCTTCCTGGATCCTCCCACTGCCCTATCTTCAGGAGGAGATCAGCACACAAAGGAGAAAGCAGCAGCTTCTGCCCAACTACCTCTCTGCTATAAGAGCTTAGAAGAACTTGGTGGAACAGCTGTATGTTGCCTTTCTTTCCTTCAAGGAATGTATAAAATACATTTGCATATTAAATACAGAGGAGTCGGAGTCGGAAGTACCAAAAACTGAGGAGTTGGAGCATTTATCTACCGACTCCACAGCCCTGGCTTGGTGACCCGAGAGCTGCGAGTGCCAGTGCCTTCTCAAACATCTGATCGGCGGAGGGGCCGCCATGTAATACACGCTGCAGTGGCCAAACACGCTGTGATCGGATAAACCTTATAGAAGGGGTTCTCTGAGCCTTATGTTGTATATTTGGTATATTTGCCTTTTTGTGAATTTGTGTAGTGATCACACGTCAATAGTTCTCTAACCCTAGAAGTCTCCATCTCATAGATCTTTTCCAATTTATCTGCATCTGAAAAACAGAGAAAGCAGAGTAATTATTTAAATGTGGATTGACAGTATATTGCTAGATTAGGGAACTCTGAATATTCAGATGCCGTATTCTCATATGTGTTTGTGCCCTGTCTTGTGAACAGGTCCCTACAGCCAGCATTACAGTTGAGGGAAATCCAGCTCTCAATCGGGTCAGGTGGACTCATTCTGGTAGAGAGATTGCCGTGGGAGACTCTGAAGGAGAAATCTTCATCTATGATGTGGGAGAGGTATGTTGTATTCTTCCATCTTATTGGTGTGAGTAAACTGTGACTTGAAATGTACTGGTACAAATCTGTGTAAAATTCTTCAGTTTTAAGCCTTTGTGTCAATCTTGACATCTAAAACTATGTTTCTTTATAGTGGTCAATGTTCCATTCTTGTGGATCTCCAAATATCCTGCATGTCCAGAGTTTCATTTTAATATTTCTGCAGCCACCACTGGGGAGGAACTAACTGTAATATTGTTGTATTAATCCTTTCATCTACAAACAGTATACAGTAAGCTCCCCCTAGTGGTGGCAGAAGACAGCCAAAACTTTATTATTTAACTCTGTTTAGGCAGGGGATTTGGATCAGAAACATTGAGCTCCAACTGCTATAAAGTTATGTTGAGAAACTGCTAACTTTTTGGTGTATTTAGATAAAAAGTTTTCAGGGATGGAACTTTGGGCCGATTTGCTAAACGAAATAAAATAAAAATTGGAGACATTTTCCATAGATCCTTCTGCATTGTGCATTTCATGTTACTTCAGAAGTGGTGGCTGGAGTGTTATTCAGTCCTGATGAGGAATCTGGTGGCAACTATTTTGCTAGTTTATATATATAACCCACAATGCGGACCATGGGGGTTATTTGGCAAAAAAGTTGCTTTGGGGCCATTATGTGACTCTTTTTTTTAAAGGTCTGTGTGCCTGTATTTAGGCACACGCAGTGTTTTAACGTTGTCCTCCCCTCTGGGGTGTTGCATTGGCGGGGCAGTTGTCCTCATTAAATTCACAAACATGTATGCCTGTTTCCAGGTGTAAATGATGATTGAAATCTACTCAAGTCTGAAGCTGGAGTAGATTTCACTCTAGGAGCATGGACTAGCAGAAGATGTGACTCGTCATCAATTAGGCAGATCTTTCAGCAGCGCAGGCGGCATCATACACCGGCATAAAGTGCCGATCTCTGATATATAATTATATAATATAATTAAGTGACCCGCTGAATGTTTTATGATTTTGATTTTATTCTTCCTTTAACTTCACAGCAGATTGCCGTGCCTCGCAATGATGAATGGACCCGCTTTGCAAGAACACTTGCAGAAATCAATGCCAACAGGGCTGACGCAGAAGAGGAGGCAGCTAACCGCATTCCTGGCTAAATGCTTTTTAGGACATGTGACGTAAAGAGAGCCGCACTGACTTGATATACCCTCCAGAGCTCTAGCATGTGTCTGTTCAAAAGATAATTTAAGAAGCCCTATGTGGATAGGATCTGTGGACTACAATGTTTTATAAACTTCATTGCAACCAATTGCAGTGTCCCTTTTTATTTGTACCTTCACGTTTGTTGTCCCTTCACTGTGTGTAATAGTCCACCTCTGTCTGACCAGTGGCTGGTGGACCTTTACTGTCAGACCAGCTGCTCAGAATAACGCCACTTTAAAAAAAAAAAAAAAATCCATTTACCTTACTAATGCAACTGTTACTGCAAATCTAACCCCTCAGGATATCACTATTATTAGGGCTGTGTGTGTGCCATGGTTCCAGCACTCGGCAAACTACTGCATGCAGTGGACTCTTTTATGTTAATACCATTACTTAGTCTGCCATTTTATTAAAGGAAAATGTTTCTAACTTGATATTTCCAATGACTGTCTCATGTTTTGTCTGGTAATTAAGTAAAGACCAATAGATTTCTGTAAAAGTATGTGATTGGTATTTTCTTACTGGTGATCCTTTAGTAACAATAGTCTTACTGTACAACACATGGTATAAAACAATGATATAATTCATAGAATAGCCATATATTCAGGACTGTACAGGGAAGACATCAGGCCTCATGCACATAACCGTTTTTTTTTTTTTTCCGCATTTGACCTACATTTTTTGCAGATCGGATGCAGACCCATTCATTTCAATGGGGTCACAAAAGACACTGTGTGCTGTCCGCTCTGCTAAAAAGGATAGAACAGGTCCTACTCCTGTCTGTTTTGTGGACAAAAATAGGCATTTTTAAGACCACAAAACTGATACAATTATATGCATGAGGCCTATATAACATAAAACATCTATAGCCAGCTCACCTTTAGGGCTTATGCATACGAACATAAGGGCTCCGTGCTGTGGTCCGCAATATACGGACACTGGCTGTGTGCACTTTGTGCTGCGGATGAGGACCCATTGACTTGAACGGGTCCGCAGTCTGTAAAATACGGCAAAAGATAGGACATGTCCTATCTTTTGTGAAGCGGAGGCACGGACCTGAACGCCCACGAAAGCGCTTCAGACTGTTTCCGTGGGCTTCTGATCCGTGCCTCCATTCCACAAAAGATAGGACATGGCCTATCTTGCGGATTGCTGGCCTATTCAAGTTAATGCGTCCGCAGTATAAAGTGCACACGGCCAGTGCCCATATATTGCGGACCCGCCATTTCCGGTCCACAATACAGGCACCGAGCCCTTACGTTCGTGTGCATAAGCACTTAAAATGGCTGTCCACTTTACACAATATGTTTTGGTTAGACAATTTCCCTGACAATAAGCCTTTTGGATCTGTGGGGGAATCTAGCAGCAATTAGTTTTCCTTGCAGCGCCTCCACAGGTTAAATAAAGCAGTATCCTTGTCTACAGAGTCATTTTAAATTTTTTCCCATGAGTTCATCGTTCAAGCTGTGTTAAGCAACTTTTTAATATCTTGTTACAAAAAAAATACCTCTTAGTCCACTTTTCAGTTTCCTCTCCTCCTCCCCACCTGCTGCACTGATCACTCTATATTCTGTGGTTAAATCCATCAGTAGTGAGAAAAGGACAGATTATCAGCTGACAGATCAGGTTCCAGCTGCTGCCCATAGAAGTCTATGGAGGGCAGGAGGAGGAATCTGCTACAGAGACAGTACTGCTTTTAATAAATGCCTTAGTGTCTCACCCCAGTGGGGGATTCACAGCAACTGCTGAGTACTGCTGTATAATGTCCACCTTACTGCTTTTAAGTGTGTGTAGGCCAGAATCTCTCTGCGTGTGCCATGTTTAGAGGACATTATACCAGCTAGATCTGTGTGTGTAATCGGCCATCTGACCAATTATTGGTCAGAAAATCTGTTGGTGTAATACAGCCCTCATGTACACACCCATTGTACTGCTTGAGATGTGTGCGTCCCCCCAATTCACTTGAATGGAGCGAGTATTTGTAAGGACAAGACACACAGAGTAATGAAGAGGAATCTGTGCTCGCTTAGAGCACCACCTCCTCTTTAAACAGCTGATCAGCGGGGGTGCCAGTTGTCGGACCTCCACTAATCAGATATTGATAACCTATCCTGAGGATAGGTAATCATGTATACTGCCAGCATAACTCCTGTAAGGGCTCTTTCTAAAGAATCTTACTGACATCTTTATGTCAGTATAATTCTTTAACAGAAAGGTCACGCTGCGGCGCACAGCATTATCAATCATGATAATGCCCAGTGCTTCCGTAAGTCCAGAACACAGGACAAGGTCATGTGAAAGAGCCCTAACACTGTGAGGGCATCACTCTGGCCAGACAAAGGTGGTGATTCAATTGGTGCACCACATATTATACCAGTTAATGTGATACTCTTCTGTGGGTATTTTCATCTAGGCCTATTAAGAGAACAATAGAACTGTTATGCCAGTATCCCAATTCTATAGCTATTATGTGGATTACTTTTCAGATCATATTTACTCCACACAGCAGTGGTAAACGGACAATAGATGCTCTCTAGGAGGTTTGATCATTTGTGTTGACTCCCACAGAATGACAATTTTTCGTGTTTAAGCCCTTCCTGCACCTGTAAATACAGCTGCACCCGATGTGGGGTGTTTAAGATGGCTCTTCAGAAGCTGAGCTGGTGCCATAGCAGCCGGGTGCCTGCTGTTTCTCAATGTCAATGATCAGTGATAACGGTGGCTCAGTGGTTAGCACTGGTGCCTTTAAGCGCTAGGGGCCTAGGTTCAAATCTGATCATGGACAACATCTGTGTGGAGTTTGCATGCTCTCCCTGTGTTTGAGTGGGCTTCCTCCCACACTCCAATGGCATACTAATAGGGAACTTAGTTTGTGAGCCCCATTGGGATGATAATGTCTCTAAAGAACTTCAAAATATGTCAGCGCTATATAATATAATAATAAAACAAACACTTATCCACGAGATGCCATGGTCAGTTGTGACCACGGCATCTCAGAGGCTTACTCCTGGGACCTGAATGGCTCTCCCACATAACAATTGAGGAAGCCGTTCGTTTTCTGTGGTAGCCTCAAGCCTTGGGAAAGCTCACGTTTCGCTCTTTAATCAGGTGATTGGCGGCACATTTACATGGCCAGATTATCCGGAACCACAGTTTGCGGTCCGTGTAAATGCACCTTTAATATATTGACACTTTTCTGATTTATTCCTTTTCATTAAAGCTGCCATAAGGCAAACAGCTCTATATATTTACCATACAATAAGTTGTGTTCAATATGGTCAACCCCAAACAAAATGGCTACAGTCTTAAAGGGGTTGTCCGGGTTCTGAGCTGAACTCGGAAATATCCCCTTCTTCACCCAGGCAGCCCCTCTGAGATGAACATTGGAGCATTTCATGCTCTGATGCTCTTCCTTGCCCTACACTGAATTGCGCAGGGCAATGGCTTTTTCTGCAGATCTGGTGACGTAATGGGTCTCTGCTATGCAGTGGGTTCCGCCTAGCAGTGTTCCCAGTGACGTCACTGGCACTAATGGGCGGGCTTTAGCGCTGCTCTAGCCTGTAAAACCGGCTAGGGCAGAGCTAAAACCTGCCCATTAGTCCCTGGAATCCTCTGCCAAGCAGTATAAAAATTTAAACAAAAAAAAGCCCTTGCCATGCACGATACAGCACAAGGCAAGGGAGGGCATCGGAGCATAAAATGCTCATCTCGGAGGAGCTGCCTGGGTGAATAAAAGAGATGTCCGGGTTGACCTTTTTAAAAGCTATTGAAACTTGGGACAATTTTTTTTTTTTTTTTACTGATTAGGGGCTAAAATTAATTTTTTTCAATTGGTCTTTATTAAAAAATGTAAGCAGTTTTTGTCAGAGGGTTAACTCTGCCTAGTTGTGAGCATCTTAGGCTTCGTTCACATCACCGTTCAGCCTTTCCGTTGGAAAGGACAGATTTGGCACATAACTGAGCCGAACGGAACCTAAGGACTCTATAGACCAGGGATGGCCAACCTGATGCTCTCCAGCTGTTGCAAAACTACAACTCCCAGTCTGCCTACAGCACACTTTTGGGGATACCAAATTCTGTTTGAAGCTGTTTAAAGGATTTCAGGCTATCATGTGTAAAGGATTTCAGGCTATCATGTGTATAGAGTTGGCTTTTAAGTCTGATGCCCTTGTCTCTCCAGGATTTTAACTCCATTTCTTGGAGGTGAAGTCTAGGAGTTGAGTAGGGGAGCTGCTTAGCAACGATGTAGTGGAATGGGAGCATTTTCTATTAAATGTATGCCAATGAGTTATCGCTGCCTCTAACAAAGTAGGAAGCTTAGGGGTTGAAATCGGAGAGCTGCTAATAGCATTAATCAAAAGAGCTCTGAGATGTTTAGTCGGGGATTGTACAGATTCGATATGGACCCATGGAGAGGTATTTGCTGGCTTCCACCAGTTTTCCAGTGCTTGGACCTGGATAGCCAGGAAGTAGTCCTGGATATTCAGAAGGCCCAACCCACCTTGGATTTTCAATTGGCATAGTGTTTTGGCTGCAATTCTGGGTTTTTTCCCCGCCCAGATAAAACCATTAAGAAGTCCTTGTGCTTTCGTAAAGAACTTCTGAGGGACAGTAATCGGTACAGATCTGAAAATGAATAGTAGTTTCGGAAGTATTAACATTTGAAAAGAAGGGGGAAGTCTCTCTCTTTTTATTGATATGAGTATTCGGTCAGGGAAATGATTTAAGATTTAGATTCGTTGACTTTATAATATGACACAAGGCTATATTCATCAATTACAGAGAATACCATCGGGATTGTTGTCAAGGGGGAGATCAAGGACAACAATATGTCGTCTGCGTATAAAGATATTCTATGGTTTCGATTACCAATTTGCACTCCTTTAATATCCTTATGTGTCCTAATAGCTTGGGCAAGTGGTTCCATGGCAAGTATGAAGATTAGAGGAGAGAGAGGGCAGCCTTGCCTTGTGCCGTTAGTTAGTTTAAATGGTGAAGACAGTGCACCGTTTATAAATACCTTCTCTGAAGGTTTAGAGTAAAGTGCCTGGATTGCGGGCCCGGGGATTTATGTAGAGGGAGGCTATGGTTTTGTGAGTTCAGAATAGGTGATAGGCATAGATAATGAGTCAATTGCTACCAAACATTAAGCTTTTTGCCAAGATATCCTGGCAAAAATCTTTTTTTAATCAGATATTATTTATTAAGGTTTTTCAAAAAGAAAACAATATAGTATTACAATAACAACCCCTTTCTCAGTCCTGCAACCAATAAAAGTCCAGCGTCAACTCTGCGTTGTTCTTTACTCTACCATACACCATCAACATGTCCTCTTCCACCTGTCTCATGCGATCCCCATGTTACACTCCATCCACAACAGCCCTCATAATCACCTTACACCCCTCAAGCATGTGGACATCATCCATAATTACCAACAGGCATTGATTACTCTAGCAACCAATATTATTAGCTTTTTCTATCCCCTATACTTTTAGATAATGTTGTAATAACCTAACCACGAGAACTATATCACCTCAAATTTTTTGACCGATCCTCTCTTTTGATAAACGTATCTTTCTAGCTTTATCAAGGTATTCACCCTGTTTACTAGCTCTTGCAGTGTTGGCGGTTGTGAATTTTTCCAGTGTTGTGCAATACTTTTTCTAGCCTGATATAAAATACACATAATAGCTGTTTTTTTCTTTGCCATTCCTGGCTGCACTTTGACACATCCTAAAACACAAGTTAGTGGCGTAGCATCCATATTTGTTTGGAACACTGTATTTATCAATTCCACAATATCTGTCCAATATCTCCTAAGTTTCGGGCAGTTCCACATTAAATGAATTAAGTCTGCGTTATGCCGATTACATCTTGGGCAGCAGTCATCTATTCTATATCCCATCTTTTTTAGCATAACCGGGGTTCTGTACACCCTGTGCATCAAGTACAGTTGTGATACCCGTTGTTCTTCGCTCACTGCTATTACTTGAAAGTTCTCCATTACTTCATCCCATAACTCCTCAGTCAACTCCCCAATATCAGACTTCCATTTCCCATACAATTCGAATGATTTATTTTTATATTGCCTTTCCATCAGTGTCATGTAATGAAGAGATATTACCCCATTTGTGCAGAGATCTATAATACTATGTTTTGGTGCCTGAGCAATACTTTCTTGTTTTACTTGTGTTCGAATTGCATGCCTGAGCTGTAAATAAAGATAAAATGAATTATGCGGTATATTAAATTCTTGTTGCAGCTGTGCAAATTCTTTTAGAGTATTATTAGAGAATAGTTGAGTCATTCTATTAAGACCATACCTCTCCCACATCGTCTCTGACACTTTACCTATTTCTTTATACATGTAATTTGGCCATATTGGTGTATATGCTGTATAACCTGTTATTTTAGCCATATGCCTAGCTTTCCACCAAATTTTGTGCATCACTCCTAATATCTGATATTGCTTGCCTCTATCATAAAAAGTACCATCCTCTAAGGCTGATAGCAGGCATTGTTTTCCCTTTAAGATGCTTCACTATTTTCCCCGTCTTGTTCAGGTTTTCACTATCACCCCAACCCCTTATATGTTGCAGTTGGGCCGCGACATAGTATACCCATGGGTCTGGTACTGCTAATCCCCCGTGTGTTTTAGGCCTCTAAAGCGTACTTAATTTTATGCGTGGGACACCCCTTTTCCATATAAGATCTCTAAAGATCGCATTAATCCTGGCAAAAATCTTAATGTTTGGTAGTAATTTTCTAATTTAAGTATGGCCAGTTTCTTGACGGGCACTTTATTCACTGAAGATCTCATTAATGAAGCAAAGGATATTTTTTCGGACAGGGAAGTGTCTGGTTTGACTTCGTCTGCTAGCTGCAAAATAGTCTTTAAAGATCTATATCAGGGTTACAAGGATAAATTAAGTCATTTGAGAACTACCTAGAATATAAAATTGTTCCTAAAGGCCTACGTATCCCTCTTAGACCGGCAGAACGTGTTCAGTCTCCTGAGTTTCTAACTAAATGGGAGCAGGAGATTACCAGCAGCTCTCTTAGGTTGATGTCACTTCTCCTTGATGAGGAAAAAAGAATCTTTGAAAATACATCTTCCAAACTAATAGACTCGGCCCTTAAACTCAAATCTGATCCTGATTTTGACAAGAGGGAATCTTCCCTGCAAACAGCCATAGAGAGATTTCAAAACCTCATCAAGGAGAGGAAACATAGACAATTTATTAAAGAGAAAAAAGTGGTAGGGCACACCAATATCAGGTACCACACGGATAATGGATAATGTAATGTATTATTTTATTATATTATTGGTGATATACTTTTAACAACTATTCATAAAATATCAGAAAAATATCATAAAAATTCCATAAAATGTCATATAAAATATTTAAAAAACTAGTACATATAAGAATTATTATAATATATAGCTGCAATAATACATACAACAGTATAACTCCTATACTTTATGCTGATAAAGTATAGGAGTTATACTGTTGTATGTATTATTGCAGCTATATATTATAATAATTCTTATATGTACTAGTTTTTTAAATATTTTATATGAAATTTTATGGAATTTTTATGATATTTTTCTGATATTTTATGAATAGTTGTTAAAAGTATATCACCAATAATATAATAAAATAATACATTACATTATCCATTATCCGTGTGGTACCTGATATTGGTGTGCCCTACCACTTTTTTCTCTGATTTACCTTTTTAGAGGATTGGGTGAATCCTCTTGATAGGAGCACCCTGTTCCGCTCTTGAATATACAGGTGAGCCCTCTCTACCTATTCACTCTTAATTTATTAAAGACCTGGGGGAATTCAGAGAAAACAGGGCATATATGTTTGTGAGAGGTAACAACTCACAGACTGAATCAGAAGTATCTTCTTCTGAACCTGATTTCTCTGATTCCGAGGGCGCAGGCATTCCAAACACGAGAGGATCAATCAGAGAAGGCCGTTACTCACGAGGACAGAGAGCCGGTCAGAGATGGCGGGGACCGAAGGGACAAAGGCAACTACTGGGGGGGGGGGCAAGGGGGTGGATACTCAGGTCCCGTGCCACCAGGGCCACAGAGTCGTACACAGACAATTCATCCCAGCAACCCCCGTATCAATGTATAGCTACCAATGTCTCTATGCCTGCCACAAACTCCACTTTACCATCTTCCTCCTCCTCTTCTTCTTCTTCTTTTTTAGCCAAAGGCCAGGCCTCTTACCAGTTAAGGGACCGCAACAGGAACAATTGACAGACCAACTACAGGTAATCAACCTTTCAGATTATAATCTGACTCCTGCCGAGACGAGTCTCCTACAGAAGGGATTATCTTTTGTGCCCACGACAAAATACGATACTTTTACGTGGGTCAAGGATCTGAACTTATTTGGGAGAAAGTTGAAATGGCACAAATTTATTAGAAATTGTAACAAAAAAAAAACAGAGGACTTTGACCTGGGAATCAACCCAGAGGACTTCCCTGATTTCCAAAACCTTATGGAACTCTTGGAAGAGGGGACAAGAACACCCGGAAAAGGTCCCTTTATGGAACTACGATCTCGGAGTACCAGGCTGCCACCCGTGGCTAACACTGAACATATCGATATTTTATTGCGCCTGGTTATTTCAGATATTGAACAGATACAAAATTATTTCCACCATTCAAATCTGTCTGTGTCAGAGTTCCAGGCACTAAAACTTGGAGAGTAATAAAAATTTGATCATTAAACAATCAGATAAGGGTGGCAATTTGGTACTTCTTGATCATCACAAGTACCAACAGATGTGCCTGACTCTATTGAATGATAAAAATAGCTACAAAAAAATCTCTGATCCTACCGAGATTTTCCTCGCAGACCTGACCAGAATCCTGGTTCAGGGCTTACAACAAGGCATTGTTAATAGATAATGAGTCCCTTTCATGTGGACCTAATGATGGTAGATGTAATTTATCTAAATATGATGAAATTTCTGACTGGGTGGCAGTATCGGTGTTGTGGGAATCTTTGAGGTTATACAGGAATGAATAATAATCAGCGAAATGGTCAGCAATGGCTTTTGGGTCATAAATTTTTGACTGGTTGGTTGGGTGAGTTAGGTATGGGGTCCTAGTTTTTAGACGGCGAGCTAGTAGTTTCCCAGATTTATTATCCTGAGAGTACAGTCGTGGCCAAAAGTTTTGAGAATTAGATAAATATTGGAAATTGGAAAAGTTGCTGCTTAAGTATTTATAATAGCAATTTGCATATACTCCAGAATGTTATGAAGAGTGATCAGATGAATTGCATAGTCCTTATTTGCCATGAAAATTAACTTAACTTAATCCCAAAAAAAACTTTCCACTGCATTTCATTGCTGTCATTAAAGGACCTGCTGAGATCATTTCAGTAACCGTCTTGTTAACTAAGGTGAGAATGTTGACGAGCACAAGGCTGGAGATCATTATGTCAGGCTGATTGGGTTAAAATGGCAGACTTGACATGTTAAAAGGAGGGTGATGCTTGAAATCATTGTTCTTCCATTGTTAACCATGGTGACCTGCAAAGAAACGCGTGCAGCCATCATTGCGTTGCATAAAAATGGCTTCACAGGCAAGGATATTGTGGCTACTAAGATTGCACCTCAATCAACAATTTATAGGATCATCAAGAACTTCAAGGAAAGAGGTTCAATTCTTGTTAAGAAGGCTTCAGGGCGTCCAAGAAAGTCCAGCAAGCGCAGGGATCAAATCCTAAAGAGGATTCAGCTGCGGGATCGGAGTGCAAAGCTTGCTCAGGAATGGCAGCAGGCAGGTGTGAGCGCATCTGCACGCACAGTGAGGCGAAGACTTTTGGAAGATGGCCTGGTGTCAAGAAGGCCAGCAAAGAAGCCACTTCTCTCCAAAAAAAAAAACATCAGGGACAGATTGATCTTCTGCAGAAAGTATGGTAAATGGACTGCTGAGGACTGGGGCAAAGTCATATTCTCTGATGAAGCCTCTTTCCGATTGTTTGGGGCATCTGGAAAAAGGCTTGTCCGGAGAAGAAAAGGTGAGCGCTACCATCAGTCCTGTGTCATGCCAACAGTAAAGCATCCTGAGACCATTCATGTGTGGGGTTGCTTCTCATCCAAGGGAGTGGGCTCACTCACAATTTTGCCCAAAAACACAGCCATAAATAAAGAATGGTACCAAAACACCCTCCAACAGCAACTTCTTCCAACAATCCAACAACAGTTTGGTGAAGAACAATGCATTTTCCAGCACGATGGAGCACCGTGCCATAATGCAAAAGTGATAACTAAGTGGCTCGGGGACCAAAACGTTGACATTTTGGGTCCATGGCCTGGAAACTCCCCAGATCTTAATCCCATTGAGAACTTGTGGTCAATCCTCAAGAGGTGGGTGGACAAACAAAAACCCACCAATTATGACAAACTCCAAAAAGTGATTATGAAAGAATGGGTTGCTATCCGTCAGGAATTGGCCCAGAAGTTGATTGAGAGCATGCCCAGTCGAATTGCAGAGGTCCTGAAAAAGAAGGGCCAACACTGCAAATACTGACTCTTTGCATGTCATGTAATTGTCGATAAAAGCCTTTGAAACGTATGAAGTGCGTGTAATTATATTTCACTACATCACAGAAACAACTGAAACAAAGATCTAAAAGCAGTTTAGCAGCAAACTTTGTGAAAACTAATATTTGTGTCATTCTCAAAACTTTTGGCCACGACTGTAGTATCTGGCTTTTAGGGACCTCAAGTTTTTTCGTATGAAAAAAGCAAGCTCTCTCTTAATTTGGGTCTGAGCAACTGGATTTGGGTCGCTCTGTCTGTGGAAAAACTTGCTTTGTTCAGTAGCTCTAGAGGGGATAATTGCGCTAGAATCTCTAGTGTCTTTTGTTCTTTGTTTTTTAGCCAGGTGCCCCAATTTGATAAACATACCCCGAAGCACTTCCTTATAAGCGTTCCACAAGCTATATGGACTGAGGACAGAGAGATCATTTATGGAAAAATATTCTGTGATAGCCTTACCTATTTCAGCCCTATAGGACTGGTTGGACATGATGTACGGGCTGCAGCACCAAAGGAAGTCTCTGTGGTTAGAAGCTTCTCTGATGGATAGAGTAATGGCAGCATGATCAGACCATTTGATCCATTCAATGGTAGATTGAGATGAAAGTTGAAGGAGAGATCTGCTAATGAGAAATAGGTCAATGCGAAAGTATGTGTGGTGTACCTGAGAAAAAAAAACATGCCAAATTTTTGACCTAACCCCTTCCCTCCAGCCAGAAGTGTAACTTAAAGAGTGCAAAATCTATGACAGAGCTCTACCAGCATGCACTTTCTATAATACAGGTGTCTTCGTATATGGCACAAGGGCCTTTGGGCCCCCTCAGGCTCCTGGGCCTGGTAGTGACTGCTACCTCTGCATCCCCTATAGCTACGCCCCTGCTGGGAGTGCAGGAGGCGGTAATAACCAGTGAGCGCCGTCCTCTGCAGTGAAGTAAAGCGCTCATTTGTGAATAGGAGACAGGAAGGAAACGTCGCCACTCCAAGGAGTTTCCTAGTTTTAGAATGATTTTTAACCAGTTCCTGCAGCATAGTCCCTGAAACAGAAGATTCCTACTTTCCTGCTCTGTGCTGACCTCGCTGTCTCCATCCTCCTGTCCTGGAGCACCTCTCCAGCAAATGACTGACTTTAGTGGTGAAACGCTGCTTGTGGCTACTTCACCACTGAAGCCAGTCATTGTGACTATGCCAATAGCCAGTCAGATGTAAACAGCGCCGGAACCAGAAGATGGAGCAGCGGGGAGCAGGAAAGTATGAATCGTCTGTTTCAGGCCCATGCTGCAGGAACGTGTTAGAAATCATTTTTTACCAGGAAATCTCTAAGCCCCTGTTACACGGCACGATATTCAGGACAATTACTGGGAACAAGTGTTCATAGGATCGCTCATTCCTGATATCTGGCCGGTATAATCGTGCCGCTGATCAGCCGATAAACATGGAATCACTCGTTGGTCGGCTGATTTGCATATTTTTTCAGGATGAAAGATGTACAATTATCGTCAACACATCACCATGTAATCAGGAATGTTCTACCCATAATCGATAGAAGTGAATGAGGGAGGAATGACTGTGGTAGTGATCATTCCTCCCCAGTCACTTTGCATTAAGGCCTCATGCACACGACCGTGGTGTGTTTTGCGGTCTACAAATCGCGGATCCGCAAAACACGGATGGCATCCGTGCGCGTTCCGCAATTTGCGGAACAGCACGGATAGCCTTCAATACAAATGCCTCTTCTTGTCCGCAAAGCGCGGACAAGAATAGGACATGCTATATTTTTTTTAGCGGACCACGGAACGGAGCAACAGATGCGGACAGCACACTGAGTGCTGTCCGCATTTTTTGCGGCCCCATTGAAGTGAATGGGTCCGCATCCAAACCGCAAATACTGCGGCTGTGTGCATGAGGCCTCTTTCCATTCAGAGTGCATGAGAAATAAAAGGAAACTTTTTTTTTTCCAGTATTGAGATCCTCTGCCGGCTATCAATACCAGAAAACAACAACGCAAGTGTGAAAGTAGCCTCAGGCCAGTTATGCCACATTCATTGGTCGCATTCAAGTAAATGGGGTGAGCTGCAGTACCAAGCACAGCCGCTATCCGATGGATGCTACTGTGCTTAGTAAGCTGTGAGTAGGCCGCAGGGCTCACAGGAGCACTTTGGCCTTCTCAGACAGCTGCTTGGCAGGGGGTAAGTCATCAATATTAAACTCCCAGAAAGCCCCTTTAAAAAACAGAAAAAAATATGTTTTACATTCCCTTTATGTAACAAGGCAAGTTTACATGAATCCTCAAAGTAACATTTTCTGATTGCTTTGAACGATTCATATTTTTTCCCCTCTTTCTTTTGACAGATGCTAAGAATTAAGTCCAACTTCTAGAAAACATTACAGAATGCTTCATAAACCTGTCACACGTAACATTAAAATGTATGTAAAATACAACGATATGAAATGAAGGTCATGTACCCGGCTTGTTTATGCAGCACCGCCAGTCTGTTTGCGATGTGATGCGTTGGCGGCAGCCAATGTTGGTTGAACACCAAGCATTCAAAGTCTTGTCAACTTTTCTATGCTGTTCAGTTGTGTTTGATGAGGCTTCAACTCCCAGCCTGTTGTATAGCTGAATATTCTTTGTGTTCCCGCTGGCGTCTCGGAGCAGAAAGAAACCTGTTCTGTGCTGTAATCACCAGTTTACGCAGAGATTAGGCGGTTTGGTAGCACATCTGCTCTTTCGCTTCGTTTCTCCAATATATTGGTAGTAAGAATAGTGTGAGACCCTCCAAGATTGACTGAAGTATATCAAGTGAAAACTGCTCCAAAATAAGATTCAAGAAATTGTTCCAACAATTTTTCCAGATTTCCTGTGGAGAGAGAGAGAGAAGACTTGACAGTCTCCGTATCAATTTAGACCTTTTGACTATCACAGTGACCGCTTATCGGCATTTAATATGTAACTGGTTGTGTTTTAATTCTTGTGATGTAAAATTCTCCGGTTTCCTAAGCAGCTCTTCTATTGGCTAATGAAAAGTAGGGGGAAAAGTAGGAAAATGTTTGTTTCTCTTTAATTGAAGGATTTAAAAACCATTTTATAGATACAAAATAAACCCCACATGAGATCCATACAATAAGAGAAATTCAGAAAGGAAAACATACCAGAAGTTTGGCACAAATTGTTCAAAAAAAGTTGAGTATGTGCCAGATGTGTTTAACCCTTTCAAGACTAAGCCCATTTCCTTTTTTGCATTTTCGGTTTTTCCTCCCCACACTCCAAGAGCCACCGTTAAAAAAATAAATTCCACATGAGGGCTTATTTTTTGCAGGACAAGTTGTATTTTTTAATGACATCACTTAATTTACCATGTCTTGTATAGGAAAACGGGGGGAAAAAAATTATTGTGGGGTGAAACTAAAAGAAATCCACAATTTTTGGGGTTTTTAGTGCATTTCTTTTTGCACTAAAAATGATGTCTGTATTCTGGGAGTCAATATGATAATGGTGAGACCAGATTTGTGTAGTTTTTATTTTGTTTTGCTACTTTCAAAAGAATAAAGAAAAAATATATATTTTCTTTGCATTGCTATTTTCTGACAGCCATAACTTTTTTAAATTTCCCTCCACAGTGCTGTATGTGGCTTGTTGTTTGCAGTACGAACTAGTTTTTATCGGTGCCATTTTTGGGGTTACATACAAATTTTTGATCACTATAATTATAAATTTGTAACTGGTAATGACTAAAAATGGTAAATTACCTGTTTAAAACTGAGAAAGATGGATGATTTGAATTGATTTTGACTCTCTGCCTGCTGAGCCGTGCCTCGTGAACAAGATTTGCTGGCAGTTTACTGTGACAGGCCTGGAAACCTTCAGAAGGCCCCAGCCTGCCATGGTAACCAATCGGAGCCCCACAATTTCACTGTGGGGCTCCAATTGGTAGGCAGAGGAAGATGCCGCAATCACTATTGACTGTTGCATCTGAGGTATTAAAGCAGTTCTATCACCAGGATCAACCCTATACAACCAGGCATATAGCTTGGTAGGGTGGATTAGGCTAAAGATGCCCACTGCATACGTGCCGTCACGTCCCTGAACTCGGAAGTGGCTGTGCGGTCGGCTTCAGCTGAAGCGGAGGAGCTTGGCTGCGGGGAGGATCGAAGGTTGAGTATTCTCGCCTCCCTCTCCACCCCTGTCTCTTTCCCCTGAGCCTCCACGCCTCCACTGCCACCATTGAGAACTGGGAGAATTACATTTCTTTTTACCATAGTACAGTAGCAACATCATGTATTTGGATCGCAATGCCACTGGTCTAGCAGTGTCAATCTAGGGGGAGGGGGGCGTGTTTTGAAGGAAAGGGGAGTTGGCATGTAGCACCAGGGGTGTTGCTGGAGTGGGCTTCAAACTACATGAGCCCGCCTCCTGGTGCTCCAGTAGCTCGTATTAATAAAAGTTCAAATTACTGAAGAACATAGTTTCCTACAGAGAAAAGAAAGGTATCCTTTTAATTGGCTTCATCAACCCTACGAGGTTATATGCCTGGTTGTATAGGGTTGATCCTGGTGACAGAACTGCTTTAATGGGGTTTGGTGTCATCACCTATCCCAGTCGTTGTGGTATTATTCAGCTGGCACCCACTATGTATGGGAAATATGAAATGCAGGACACACAGGCGTTTTGTGTCTCTGGCATGCTTTCTTGATGCCGTCTGAGCAATAAACCATGGCGCATAAAGGGCAGAGTGGCCTCCCATTGGAAATAATGGGAGGCAACTCATGAGCTGCCTCCCAGCTTTTATTAAATGTAAAATAAGCACCATATTCTGTGCTGACTGCATGGATCTCCCTTTCTAAAAATGGCCACTGATGGAGGGGGCATGTGATGCGACCCAGTCATCAGCACCTCCCAAAATACCCCATGTACCTCAGTCAATTGCTGCATCCTTGGTGCCCTTTTCTACGGCATGCAGGTTACAGGTGCTCCTCAACATAACCCCTTCTGTAAAATGTGAGAAAATTTCAGATTTGCAGATAATTAATACCCCGTTTACCACTCACCGCTATAAATTCTTAGTTCAGTGAATCGGCAATTATGCCAAATTATTAAAATTAACAAATCCTATGGAAACAGCCCCGTTCAGGCTGCTGATTTTTGATTCAACAACAGACAAAGTAATGATTTATTAGCGGCTTTCCCGGAGCACGCTGCAATAGTAGCTGTGTACTAGATGTATCATTTTAATCATAGGGCATTATTGATATTTATTCCTTGGCATATTTGTGATTGTAGTGTGGCTTTCATCGTAATTAGAAAATGTAATATTATAGCTTGAAAATTGCTAATTTAAATCTAACTATGCTGTATCCCTGGTAACCAGACAGAGGGGTTAAATGCAAAAACCTCAATTAACATACAGTACAAAGTACATGGCAGATGCAGATATCCCATTCCCCATCAAACCTTTCCACATCTTTCCTCATAGCTGGCTATAAAACAGGTCATGATAGCCTTGCACATCTTACTGATACCCAGATTCGCAAAGTACAGATGCTCTCAGTGTTGAATCTGCATTTTGTGGACAAGTAGAGGACTTATTCAATTTCTTTGCGGAACGGACATATGGATGCAGAAAGCACACGGATCATCCCTGTGTTTTCCACATCCATATGTCTGTTCTGCAAAAAAATAGACTGTGTATGCAAAATGTGGACCACAGACCCATTGAAAACAATTGGGCCCAGGGGAGGACATACCGCCTCTGCAGACAATTCAGCTCAGGATATTTTTTGTACAGGTGCACTTTTTAAGGGGCATTTTTCTACTGGCACTCATTGTAAGGAGAATTATTACTACTGGGAGACTACGGGGAACATGATTACTAGTATGGGCTCTATGAGGCGCAATAGGGACATTATTACTATTGGGGCACTCAGGGGAGGGCTGTCAGCCTTAGTCCTGGGGGGCAAATCCAGTCAAGTGGCCTATTTTTAGCCCCACCCAATATTAAAAGCCCCTCCTACATATAATAGGCCACTCCCAACAAACACTGTACAGCTGACATTCTATAGTTGAGGCCTGTCTCTACACATCATATGGAGAGGGGAGGCCTGTCCTGGCTGCACTACCTGCTTCACATTATACTATAAACAGCCGGCTACAGCCAGGAAGCTCCTCCGCTCTCTTCTCCCTCCCCAGATCCTGCTCAAGGCCTGTGGTCCCGTCCCCCCCACCATCTGCCACCCGCCCGTGGCCTGCTGCCCCCCTTGGCCGTCCTCACCCAGCTCTGAATCCTCCTTCTGCAAATGGAAGGGGGAGGAGCCGGAGCATTTCCTCTCCTACATAGCGCCCCATACCTCTTACATCCAGTGATGTCACCTTTGTTGTAGATGTTTTATCTTCTCCATTCAGACCAGACCGCCATGATGATTTTTCAGCCATCTCCCATCTCTGCAGAGATTGACAAACAGACATTAGTTTCCCACATTTCCATCATCTTCACATCTTCTGAACACCCTTTCCTGCCACCCCCAATACTATACTGCAGAAACAGTCCCCCTGGAAATGCTACTACCACACAGATAGTGCCCCCAAAACTGTGCCTGCTGTGCCCCCAATACTATACTGCAGAAACAGTCCCCCTGGAAATGCTACTACCACACAGATAGTGCCCCCAAAACTGTGCCTGCTGTGCCCCCAATACTATACTGCAGAAACAGTCCCCCTGGAAATACTACTACCACACAGATAGTGCCCCGTTCAACAATTATTGGCACACAGTGCTCTAAAAAATAACTGCGCCCAGACACTAATAGTATAAAGATAATGTCCCCCAAAAATAATTGTGCTAAGCTGATACTGTGCCAGGGTGCCCCCCAAGTAACAGTCCCCCCCAAAAATCCCACCAATAGAAATAATGCTCTGCCAGAGCACACTTAGTAGTAATAATGCCCCTATAGTGCCCATACTAGTAATCATGTTCCTCATAGCCCCCTATTAGTAGTAAAGCTCCACATAATACCCCCTAGTAGCTATAATTCTCCCGATAATATGACCGTACATGAAATACCCTCGCTTAGTGCCCACAGTTGAGCTAATGTCCCCATAATGCATGCCAGTATAAAATACCCCTATATAGTGCCGCAGTAAATGCCCTCATAGGGCTCCTCTCCCCCTTCCCCATAGTGTCCCCCATAATATGGCAGTAAAAAAATGCCCCTTCTTAGTGCCCCCAGCAGATGCCCCTATAGTGCTCCTCTCCCCCATAATGTGCCAGTAAAAAATGCCCCCTTAGTGCCACCAGATGCCATAGTGCCCCCCATAATGTGCCAATAAAAAGGCCCCTTTAGAGCCCCCACTTCCCCATAGTGCCCCCAAATAATCGCCCTATAGTGCCACTCTCCCCTATAGTGCCCCCCATAATGTGCCAATAAATAATTTAAAAAAAGCCGCTTTAGAGCCCCCAGATGCCCCCATAGTGCTCATCTCCCCCATGGTGCCCCCCCATAATGTGCCAGTGAGAAATGCCCCCATAGTGCCCCCCCAAAATAAATGGGACTGTAAGAAATGCCAGCTCCCCCCACAAAAAAAAACAAAAAACACTAATACTTACCTCCATCAGCAGCGATGCGATGCAGGCCTCTTCCAGCCTGTGTGCTGCCCGTCTCAGGCGGCGCGATGATAATGACATCATCGCGCCGCATGAGCCCTGCTCTGATAGGCTGCAGGCATTAGTGCCTGCGGCCTATCAGAAGAACAGGGAAGGGACACGCCTCTCCCTCCCCTGCCTCAGCACAGCCATCTGTATCGCTGTCCTGAGGACGGCGATACAGATGAATATGGAGATGAGCGCATTCACGATGGAAGCGCTCATCTCCTACTGCTCGCCGCTACCACTGCCGCCGCAATTACATCCAGGGCCGTGCCGCCTGTGGTGATCGGCAGTGCGGCCCTGAGGAATTTAAAAAAATATATAAAATATTTGTTAAAGACAGCCCAGCGGCCTGGGGGGCAATTGCCTCCCTGCCCCCCGTCCCAGCCCGCCCCTTGGGGCACTGTTAACACTGAGTTCACTCTGGCAGATAATTATTTATATTGGTGGGACTTTGGGGAGCAGCCTAGCACAGTATCAGCTTAACGCAATTATATTTTTGGGGAACATTATGGATACACTATTAGTGTCAGAAATACTATTTCCTGGGTGCAGTTATTTTTATTTTGTTAGTTTGTTATTGTTATTTTATTTATTTGTCATCTTTTTGTTAAACTCTGCAGAGACAAGAGATGGCTGAAAAAAATATTCAAGGTGGTCTGCACTGAATGGAGAAGATGAGGAAAGAGAACGTGTACATCAGAGAAGACCTCACTGGATGTAAGAGGTATGTGCGCTGTAGTCTCCTGTATGTTTTGTAGCGCTGTATGTAATGGTTTCCAAGTATGTCTTTAACTCTTTAACAGTAGGGCTGGAGGGAAGGGGTTAGGTTGAGAATTTGGCATGGGGGGTCGCCATTTTAGTTTTTGCCTCTGGCATCAGAAAGACTAGGTACACCCCTGACCCTTGCCAAAAAGCACTGAGGGAAGGGGAGGGGGGGGGGCAGACACATTCTTTGCACAGGGGCCCTATGCGGTCTGTGTCCATCCCCGATGGGTCCTCAAATAAAATGTGGACGGCACATGACCAGATGTACGGTGGTGTATATGAGGCCTTATCAAGAGGAAAAATAGGAGAGGAGAAGGTACAGGAGTCTCCACATGTTGCTGTAGAAAACTACGGGAAGGGTAAGCTTTTAGGTTTCTGGAACCTGGACTGGCAGTAATGACAATCAAATCTACAGAAAAACAAAGCCAATCTAGCCTTCTTGGGGTTAAAGAGGACCTTTCACCAGAAGAAAGCCTCTAAACTGACTATACAGAAGTGTAGAGCGGCGCCCAGGGATCCCGCTGCACTTACTGTTATCCCCGGGCGCCACTCCGTTCTCCAGTTATAGCCTCCGGTATGTAAGTAGTTAGGCTCCACCCACTTGATCCTGCCGGCGTCTTCTTCTCCTAGGCTGTAGCGCTGGCCAATCGCAGCGCTCCGCTCATAGCCATAACCGGAGAACGGAGCGGCGCCCGGGGATAACAGTAAGTGCAACGGGATCCCTGGGCGCCGCTCTACACTTCTGTATAGTCAGTTTAGAGGCTTTCTTCTGGTGAAAGGTCCTCTTTAAGCATCTTAGAAGACTTAATATACAAGAGGTTCTTATGATCTTGAAACTTGGCCCCCTCCAACCAGTGCCTCCATTCTTCTTTATATCCAACAACTCCTGATTACCCACATCATAGTTTAATTCTGCAGTACAAAAAATCCTAGAGAAAAGGGCAAATGGATTCAACCAGGGATCCCAAGCATGCTTCTGTGAAAGCACTCCCCCTGGACAATGAATTGCAAGTCAACATCTGGATGTCTCAATATAGGGCCTGAAGAAAATAATGTCTTGAGAGTAGAAAGTGCCTTACTGGGGTACTCCGGTTGCAGAGACAAAAAAATAACACCAGAATTCATCCTTACTGCATTATATGTCAAATGATGAAGTTCTGAGTGCATTTTGACTCCTCCAGCTAAGGGTTTCTACCACTTCATTTTCACATAATTAGCTTTCAGACACTAGCAATCCGCTAGTGTCTGCTCTACCAAACAATCCTAATATAATAGCTTTTGGGGCAGCCGTTTCGCTAAAATAAGAACTTATATTGATATGCTAATGAGCCTCTAGGTGCTATGGGGGCGTCATTAGCACCTAGAGGCTCCGTCTACCTTCACAAAATGCCGCCGCCCAGCGCGTCCCTCCAGCCCGCCCATCTCCTCCGGAATGCGATCCTCCCTGTGAGTGTATGTATTAGGCGCATGCGCAGTGAATGTCTGACCGCTTCCCTGCTCAGACATCTCCACTGTGCCGATGACGTCATAGTGCTCCGAGGAACAGGCGCAGTGGAGATGTCTGTGCAGAAAGCGGTCAGACATTCACTGCGCATGCGCCGAATACATACGCTCACAGGGAGGATCACAGCGGATCGCTAGTGTCTGAAAGCTAATTATGTGAAAACGAAGTGGTAGAAACCCTTTAATTGTGATCTGTGATCCGCACCCTGTTTTTACATCCCGGTGCAAAACTCTCTCAGAGTGTCTGTAGCATCAGGTCTCTGCCTCTACTTCCCCTCCCAGCTCAAATATCACAGATTCAAGCCTGCTTGAAGCCCTGCTGGGAAACCCCTCCCTAAGACACAGCATCATTGCTGACATCACGTCTACAGGGGAGGGTCCAGGATAATCAGCAAAACACCACCCTCAAAGGCAAGGTCATTGATGATGTGCCTACAGGGCAGAGCCTTGCAAACCTTGCCACGCCTGAGATGTTTACTTGATGTCATTGGGACAGGGAACCAACACAATGGAAAACGTCAAGTGACTGCGATGGAGTGCAGGAAAACGGGACATTACAGATAAACAATGACTACTAGTAAGGGCTCATGCACACGACTGTTGTTGTTTTGGGGTCTGCAATTTGCGGATCCAGAAAACACAGATAACATCCGTGCGCATTTGCAGCGGACCGGACCGCAGGGGCAGTATATGAGTGCACGGTGGGCTGATGGGGGTAGTAGTCGTAATCACGGTGTTGCAGCTTCCTGGGTCAGCGTGCAGTGATGAGGAAGACAGCACTAGATCCTCTGGGGCACTCTCTATTGCGGGGAACACCAGCCAGATGGAAGTTGAGGTGCCCTTGATGGTAATGGGTACGCTTATGGTGCTTTGGTGGCTGGGCCCCTGTGTTGCTTGTGACTCCAGCACCGTTAGGTGCATTTAGGAGATGAAGTGGAATAAGGAGACCAAGTTTCTTAATAAACTCCCAGTATCTTACTGAAGCTGATCCAAAGATCATCAATGTATGCAAAAGTCATTTACAGCAGCTTTTACAGTGATTCAGATTAGTTCCCAAAAGTTGCGTAAGGGGTAGTTTCACTCTATAACAATCAATCTTTCTCCCTTGTTTCTCCAGGGTGGAGGGATGTACTATCTCTGCTGTACTGTATAATCATATACTTCTGTATCCTCTCTAGGAATACTATGTTCTGACAGATGGCCTTTCTTTCCTTGGTTATGGTGGGCAGCTTGTAGCTTAGGATCTCTCCACCTAATGCAAAGGAGACTAGAGCCTGATAAACGACAGTTACCTTCCTTTGCCAATATTCTCACTCCCTGAGTTGCCGGGTTCTTCTGTAATCTTTCCCTTCTATGGGCTAGTGCATGGAACTATGCAGTTTTTATAACTCTCCAAAATGGCTGCTGAGGGGGGCGTGGCCTGGCGCTGGAAGGAGCAGGACGCGGGTGAAGTGAGCTCTGCTCCTGCTTCGCTGCTGACGGTGAATTCTGCCTCCCAGAGAGACAATCGGACCGTAACACACATGCCTGAACCCTGTATCAGTCGGAGACCTCTTCTAACTGCCCCGAGATTCTACATAAGCCGGCCGGCCGCTAGGGCCTATACAACCTGCAGCATGGCAGCCGCCACAACATCTCTAGCCACACCAACCCCACCGGAAGTCACGGCGCCTTGGCGGGAGGCAAGCAAGAGCCTCATATAAACCACAGGCCACTTAGGTTGCAGCGGTCAGTAAACATACTTTACCGAATAAGGGCACATACCCCACCCCAGTGCCACCTTTCCGTTCCGGGCCAGAGACTCATAACTCATAAAGAGCAATATAACAAACCCAGATGTGTAGGGATTGAAACCTGGTGTTGAGCGCTCTGAGTCTTTTATTAGAACCCCCACTGCATGTAAATCTTTCCCCTTCATCACCTTGTCACTCACTATGGTGAAAGTAGGGATGCCATAGGGAACGGGCTCTGAGACAGTGAAGAAGTCGGAAAAGTTTCTCCATAAAAAGCTCCCAGATCCTCAACCAATAAGTCAATCGGTTGACAAGAATATGGCTGCCGCCACAGAGACATCAGATCATGAGGGCTCAGGCTCTGAAGACTGCCAAGAGGGAGACCCCATTATCTCAAGATCATGAAAAACTTTACAGCAGATAATCGAATCAGCAATAGATCCTGTCCTCAAAGAACTTTCAGACATAAAAACAGATATTAGAGAGATCGGAGGCAGAGTGGAACAATTAGAAGAGAACCAGGCCTCCTTGGCATCTTTTGGAGAGGCTACTGCCTCGGCCCTCTCCCATTGCCAACATCATCTCAATAATTTACTTTCATATGTGGACGATCAAGATAATAGAGGGAGGCGTAACAGCCTTCGCTTAAAGGGAGTTCCGGAGTCTGTGCCTATATCATCTGTGATGGACATCACCAACGAAATATTCAAACCACTATTGCCATCAAATATGAGAGATCATTTTATTCTTCAAAGAGCACATAGAGCACTCAGACCAAAGCCCAAAGAGGGGGATGCCCCTCGAGAGATAATTTGCAAAGTCCTTAACTCCCACCACAGGGACATGATTCTAAAAGCGACCAGAAACGGCCGGGATCTGTTCTTTGAGGGCTCTCCTATACAAATCTTCCAGGAATTGTCACAGGTCACTTTGTCCAAACGGCGTAAGCTAAAACCCTTTCTGGACATCCTGAGGAAAATGAACATTTCATATAGATGGCTATTTCTGTTCGGGATCGCATTTACCTATCAAGGAGCACACAAAGTAGTACGAACTCCAACGGATCTGCTTCCTATCTACGAGCTTTTCGATCTGGATCCCTCAAAGGCTCCATCTTGGGACCCTATCTCTGACGTGGCAGAACTGCCAAACCTTCCCGCTACGGTCCCATGGAAAGTGAAGAAGACCCGGGAAAGGCAAGCGGCCAAACCGGACTGATACTCCTTTAAACAGCTTGGAGTCGCAGGCTGCATTTGAATAATACTACAGTAAAGCCTTCCATATACCATCCTTAAGTTTCCTTCCCCTACTAACGCTGTAAAACCTTTACTCTTTTCTCTAACCCCTTATCTCCAACATCCCACACCCTCTTGACCTTCCCTCCCTTCCCTCCCCCCCCTTGTCCCCTTTCTCCATCCCTCCCCCTTACCTACTGCAAGCTCTTTCCATAGTAGCTCTGGTGCTACTACTCGTTCTACTGACCAGTAAGTGAGACTAACTTTACCCTTCTCTGGGTTATAGCCCTATATCGCCATTTTCCCTTGTCACCAGCCTCAGGATATTTTCCTGAAGTATTTCAACTGCTTAGATCCCTTCATGCAGATGTTTCAATACTCCAGGAGACCCATTTTAAACAGGGTAAGCTTCACACTCTAAACAAAACCTACTTCACACAATCGTTCCACTCCTGTTACTCCGCCTCCAAAACCAGGGGTATAACCATTGCTATCAAAAAATTACTTCCTTTTACTCTGACATCTAGCCTAGCTGACACTGAGGGTAGATTTTTGTTCCTGAAAGGCCAAACAGCCAATACACCAGTTACGTTTTCTGGTATATACACTCCTAACATACACCAAGTGCCCTGGTTTGCATCTTAGGAGGGGATCTTAACATCACCTTAGACCCTCTACTCAACTCCTCCAATCCGACTCACCATGTTTCCTATAGGAAACTTAAAGCATTAAAGATAGCCCTATCATCCTGCAGACTTATAGATACTTTGCGAACAAACAACCCAGTAGACAGGGATTACACATATTATTCAGAAGCTCATAATTCTTGCCAAAGAATAGATTACATTCTCCTCTCCTCCACACACTTAACAAAGATGGTTAAATCCTCAATTCACAACATCTCTATCTCAGACCATGCCCTGGTCTCATTGTCCATTGCCATAGAGTCCCTTCCTGCCCGCTCTTTTACGTGGCAACTTAATGAGACGATACTCCAAGACCCATCACACAAAGCCTGCATCATGACCTTACTAAACAATTATTTTGCCCAAAATACATCCGCAAGTACATCTCAAACAACGATCTGGGAAGCCCATAAAACAGTAGTGCGAGGAGATCTGATCTCACTATGCTTCTCAACTCAAAAGCATCTAAAGCATATCTTTATGCTAAGCATAATATGTACATGCATGGTAATAAGGGTTCTAGACTTATGGCTGTTATAGCCAAAAGAGCTAGGGAACATACCTTTTTTAAATCTATTAGGGCCCCCTATTCTATGAAGCCTTAAACAATCTGAGATTAGGAGAATCTAAGGAAGAATCTTATCTAATCTCTGCCTTCCTTAGACAGGACTCAATGCGCTCAACTAGCTATCCCTTTAACCCTTTCTGAATTACAATCAGCCTTAAAAGAATCCACCAATGGTAAAAGCCCGGGTCCAGATGGAATGACGGCCATGTATTATAAATCATTCTAAAGCATCCTTCTTCCCCACATGCTCTCGACTTTCAATTCTATGATTATTGGGAACACCTTTCCCCCACAAACTTTAAAAGCTAATATCATGATCCTGCCGAAGGAAGGGAAAGACCTAGAACTATGTGGTAGCTACCGTCCGATTTCCCTGCTTAACGTGGACGTTAAAATATTTGCCTAGTCCTAGCAAATCACCTCAATCGGTTTCTCCCTTTATTGGTTAACACCGAACAGGTAGGCTTTGTGAAGACTAGGGAGGGCAAGGACAACACCCTTAGTCTTGCATTTGATCCAGCTAGCCAGGCGAAAAAAGTCACTATTGGCACTTCTATCTACCGATGCTAAAAAAGCATTCGACCGGGTCGACTGGGTCTATATTCAAGCCGCATTACGCAAATTTGGCCTACCAGAAACCTTCCTTAGCTTCGTCTCAGCACTGTATTCTCGCCCCTCAGCAATGGTAAGGGTTAATGGCACCTTGTCCCCCCCTTTACAAATTTCTAACGGCACAAGGAAGTGTTGCCCCCTCTCCCCTCTCCTTTTTGTGTTCACGATGGAAACTCTCATCAAAGCAAATATACAAGATCCAGAAATAATAAACTAATACTAACTGCAACCCAGACACACCCCACTCCACACCGTAATCTACTAACAAAAGCTTCCCTGCACCTTTGGAAAAAACATCTCAAACATTCTGGCCCAACCCCTCCCTGCTAATAAGCCTGGGAGACTTGCTGGGCCTTCAGGATCCATACTCCTCACAATGGCTCCCGTTGCAAAGGAAATTAAGGTGACATCTTATAGTTTACATATTACAAGAGGGTTCATACCCAGATTTGATCACTCTCCAGTCAACTGTCAAGGGAGCCACAATAGACGACATTACATATAACCATTTATATTTAAACTTTAAAAAGCTGATCAGAATGGGAGAAATTACTAAGGAGTTGACATGGTTAGAGAAATTAGCAGCTTCCTGCCTCTGGCTTCGGAGGGTTATATCGAAAGTTAATGCAGGCCTGCGTTCAGATGCCTCAGAAGACTATGTATTATCTCTCGTTCTCACAGAGGCTGATATCAAGCAGATATGCAGATTTTGCTTGGGACCATCTAGTTGCGTCCTTTTACAAGAAACTGCATACAAACTAGTTAGTAGGTGGTATAAGACTCCGGTGCCGCTGAATTGCAGGAACCCTACAATTCCAGCCAGTTGTTGGAGATGAGGCAAAATTGCTGGATCATACATCCACCTATGGTGGGAATGCCCCAATCTCAAGCATTTTTGGACTGGAGTAGAGGAGGTCCTCTCAAAAATTTGCCCAAACGCTCTTCCCCTGACCCCGGAGGTATTTTTTCTTAACCTCATACCACCCCTGCTTTAATGTAAGTCGTCCTCGGCGCACTCTTGCCACGATGATGCATCACCTGAAAAATACAAAAAGAGCATGCATGCATATACACAGTACCAGTACCGCATTCTTGTGTTCTCTCTTCTTTGGCTATAAGAGAATTGGGTTAGGCATATCCATCAGGAGCATCACAATATAGCATGGGTGACAAGAGTCATAGTTTCTCTTGTAACTGAGGATCTGAGGGCACTGACCTGGCACAGCAAACAGTAAAGACCAGGATAGTCCATAATGTAAACAAAAAGGACATTTCTCAAGAGGCTCACAGGGCATGAGTCCGTTCCCTGGGCATGAAGCATGATGGTTGTAGAACATCACGGAGGGCTTTAGTAGGTCCTTCTCTGGGCACATGACTTGAACGTTGCAAAACAAGAGTAAAGGAGTCTTTTTAAAGAGTCCTTAGAGCAAGGCAAATAATCAAGGCAATGAGTCTCTTACCCTGGCTGTGTAGCTCCAAATGGTGCAGGAATGCAATAACCGTTAATCCTGGTATCGGGCAGGTGGTTTTCCCTTGGTTATCCGGTCGGATCTCTGAAGTGGCTGTGACTCTACAGATCTTGGCTCTAGGTAACTTGGAACATCTTGAGCTAGTGAGGATCCTTCAGTAGGTAGTTTTTCTAGCTGAAGTGGGGCTGTATTAGTCTTTATGGGAACAAGGAGGTTAAGCCACAGTGTAAAGAACCAGTGTGGAGGTTCTGAGTCTAATAATAGGTTTCCAATAGACTGTGTTAGTTCCACTGGATCAGGTGACTTTTCAGACTATTGCTCTATAGCTGGATAATTTCTTTCAAACAACTTCAGACGGTTGCGATGCACTATTTGTGGTGCTCTGTTCTCTTTGGTGGTTTCATAGATATCAGTCTCACGATTAGAAATAGCTGTGATGAGGTAGGGTTCTCTTTCCCATTTACTATCCAACTTACTAGTGCGATTTTTTTATTTTTCAGCCACACGTGGTTACCAATTTTTAAGGGTTCTGCTTTTGCAGACTGATCATAATCTTTCTGTTGCTTTTGGCGTGCATTCGCCATGCGGATCTGGACAATCTCTTGGGCATCAGCTAAGCTTTTTAATGTTAACTCAACCAATCTGTTTGTGGTAAAAGATTGATGGAATCTGGAACTTGTAGATCCAAGGAGAGATCTGCAGGTAATCTGCCTTGACGGCCAAACATAAGATAATATGGGGCTTATCCAGTAATGTTATTGTTGTAAAGATACATCAGTTGAGGTAGAAGAGTTGGCCAATCAGTTCTTTTAGCAGGTGGTACAGCTCTTAACATTTCAATCAAGGTTTGGTTAATTTTCTCGCAAAGTCCATTACCTTGAGGATGGTAAGCTGTTGTTCTCATCTTCTGACAATTGTGAAGTGAACATAGTTCATGGAAGAGTTGGGATTCAAAGGCAGATCCTTGATCTGTGAGAATCTTTTCAGGGCATCCATAGGGCAACAGGAAATTCTTCCAGGAAACGTTTGCAGTGGTTTTGGCTGTCAAGTCTTTAACAGGTACAGCTACTACGAATTTGGTGTAGTGATCAATTATCATCATGGCGTAGGTATATCCTGAGCAACTTGGTTCTAGCTTTACATAATCAATGGCCACTATCTCTAGAGGTGTTCGGCTTACAATGGGATGTAATGGTGCTCTTTGGTCATGCCTCTCATTTCTTCCAATGGCACAAGTAGAACACTCTCGACACCAATTTTTTATATCTTCTCTTATTCCAACCCAACAAAATCTTCGGCAGATGGTAGCTTCTGTTTTTTTGTACACCAAAGTGTCCTGACCTATCATGGTACATTTCAAGGACAATTCTGGCATCTTGGCATGGTACTATAATTTGATGCAGCCGATCATTGGTGACAGGATCTAGAGTTCTTCTTAACATTAGTCCCTTTTGCATAAACAGTTGCTTTCTGTGTCTCCATAGTGTGAGAGAGGTTTTATTTCTCTCTATATATATATATATGTGAACATTCTGTAGTACACATTTTCGTCCACTAGATGGCCGCAAATCAGATGTATGAGCCACGTGTGCATTCCTTTGTCTTAAGGACACTGGGGGGAAGGGGATTAGGTTGCAGTTTTCAAATCTACCTATGAACTCAGAGTTGAAGTTGCTGAAACCACTCCTATCAGGTTAAGGAGCCAATAGTCTCTTCTTAGGGAACACCCCTTTTGTGATGTCATGTCTTCTTTTTAAGTGAATGTAACTTAAATAAAGGGTCTCTTCTTGCTCCGGCTCAGGGGGAAGAGAAGATGCTGGCCTGTCTGGTCTCATTATGAAAGCAGTATGATACGTACATACTTATACTTCTAATTGATTTGGCACCACACAAAGAAGACCAGAATCGCATGAATTGCGATAACAATAGCTTGCGCAGCTCTGGATCTGTATTCTTTCTGCGGATTCTTTCTGGTGTTCTTCCACTAGTGGAGAAATCTTGTAGCTCACCTAATACGCTGCTCTCAGCTTGCAACTTGATCAGTGGCGTAACTACCGGGGAAGCAGGGGAAGTGGCTGCTTCGGGGCCCGGGCTGACAAGGGGCCTGGCGCCCGACAGCATGTCAGTCAAGTTTAATCTTTTTTATTTATATGCAAATTACCTTCCTAACGTGCCCAAGAGGTTGTCCCTCCGGCCGTTTGTGCCCAGCCGCGCCCATTATCGCCAAGCCCACCACCGCCCCGCTGTTAATTATTCACTGCTGTCCTCGTCTTTTTTTTTTTCTAAGTGCGCCGTAGTCTCGCGCATGCGCTGATGTTACTCACGTCCGGGCCCATGCGGTGTCCTGGCAGCAGCCTCAAGTAGTGTAATCATGCATGCGCCATCTTTCTCCGCTTTCTGGCGCATGCGCGATAACATTACTTGAGGCTGCTGCCAGGGTTTGGCGATAATGGACGCAGCTGGGCACAAACGGCCAGGGGGACAGCCCTTTGGGCACGTTAGGAAGGTAATTTGCATATAAATAAAAAAGATTTTTATCAAAAATAAAAAGGACAGGTGGGGGTAAAAATAGTATATCAAATATTGGGCGGGGGCATACAAAAATTTGCTGTGGGGCCTAGGCACTTCTAGTTACACCCCTGAACTTGATCCACCTTTCTTTCTAAACTTGAGGTTCTGGATTTCTCTGCTGTTGAAAGTTGAGGACTTCTTTACCTTTGATGGTGATAACATCTTGTTCGGGAAATTGTTTGTGGAAAGCCGGCATCTCTACTTCTTCCCAAATGTCTTCCTGTTCAGTAGGGTCTTCTTGGAGGCAGACGGGATAAGGCATCTGCATTCTCATTTGACTTGCCTGTTCTGTATTTGACCACGAAGTTGTAGTTGGCACGACATGAGGCCCATCTTTGTTCTAAGGCTCCTAACTTGGTTGTGTTGAGGTGCCCCAGTGGGTTCTTATCAGTATAGGCCACAAATGGGGTTGCTGCGAGTTAGTCTCTCCATTTTTCAGTGACAGCCTACCGGAGTGAGAGGAATTCCTGCTTGAAGGAACTGTAGTTCTGGTCATTTCTCTCAGCACCTTTAGGAGATCTGCTGGCATAAGCAATTACTCTATCCTTACCTTCTTGCAGCTGAGACATGACAGCTCCCAGGCCTTTCTTACTGGTATCAGTGTAGAGATGGAATGACTGTTGGCAATCTCGATAGCCTAAGACAGGTGGTTCAGTCAACTTCTTCAGGAGTTTGAAAGCGATATCTCTGTCTTCATTCCATTCAATTGGTATCTGGGCTTTTTGGTACTTCTTGGGATGTCCTCTCAGGAGTTCTTGTATCGGTTTAGCAATCTGGGCGAAGTGAGGGATGAAACGTCTGTAGTATCCTGCAAAACTAAGAAAACTTCTTACTACTTTTACTGTGGTAGGAGTAGGCCAAATCTGAATGCAGCTATCTACTCTGGATCTGGCTTGACACCTTCAGAACTAACAACATGTCCCAGTACTTGACTTCTGGTTTTAGTAGGTAGCACTTAGAGGGTTTGATCTTGAGTCCATGCTTGATGAGGACTTGAAAAATGTCTGCAAGATGTTTTAAGTGGTATTCATAGGATTTAGAGTAGATGATGACATCATCTAGGTATAACAAGACAGTTTCAAAGTTCTTCTGGCCTAAACAGCGTTCCATTAGTCTTTGGAAAGTTCCAGGTGCATTGCAAAGTCCAAAAAGCATGTAATTAAATTCAAATAGGCCCATAGGGGTAGTAAATGCTGTTTTTTCACGGTCTTCAGGAGCCATGGGTACCTGCCAGTACCCGCTGGTTAAATCCAGAGTCGAAAAGTAAGCTGAGGATACTAATGTTGTCAAGGACTCCTCGATTCTTGGTAAAGGATAGGCATCCTTGTGGGTAATTTGATTAATCTTCCTGTAGTCCACATAGAATCGAATGTTACCATCTTTCTTTCGGACAAGGACTAGAGGTGCAGCCCATGGACTATGGCTGTCTTTGATGATTTTTGAATCTTTTATCTCCTGGATCATCTTTTTCACAGATTGGCCTTTCTTTGATTGGAGGGTGTGAACCGGTAAGGATGGTGTGCTTGATTACACTGACCTCTCCATAAGGATGTTTACTGAAGGCTTGATGATGTTCCTTCATGACTTTTAAGACTCCTTGAATTTGTTCCTCAGGTGTAGAAGTATCTCCGACATTGAGTTCTTTCCACCATAATGTATTTGATCTTGAGTATTCAGCTTCCGAGTAGACTGTTCAGTTGTAGCTGCAGGTACGCTGATAACATCTTGAAAAGTGACTTTTAACAACTGAGCAACAGGGTAGCGCTTGGTCAAGGTTATACTGCTACTAAAGTTCAGGAGACTAATTGGCACTTTTCCTTGAGAAACGGCCACTAGGCTTCTTGCAGCTCGGACTAGAGGATGGTCTTCTAGGTTGATAGGTTCTACTAGGGCTTGGTAGTCTTGGCCTTGAATTCCAAGAGCAACTCAGCACCATAGGAGTGTTTCAGTATTGGGTTTCAGTATCACTGGTTGGTTACCTTTGATGCGAGCACAGCAAATCTCTCCTTTCTGATTAGCAAATTTCTGTTGTGCACTTAATACACGGATGGTCTGTTGTATCACCTTTTTGGAGGCCAGTGATAGGCATGAACTTGTGTAAATCTTCAAGCATTTCAGTATAACAGTTGCTAAGGATGCTATAATGCTCAGCCAGGATTCTGGTGGGTGTCAGCTGATCGTGGTCCCAGTATTTCTCAAATGCAGTCTGTTGGATAGTTGTGCTTGAGACCCGATGTCCAATAAGGCAACAAAAGGGAACCCCATTGATTCGGAGAACCACTTTTGGATGGGATCCTACATATCTGGGCATGCAGGATGGCCGGTCCTTGGTCTCCTTATAAACTGCCAGCATATCCTTTCTGTATGGCCTGGCTTGTGACACTATCTACAAATGGGTCACTTTTGCTCGTTAAAGCGGTCAGTGGGGCGTCTACCAGGGTTTTTTGTGATAAGTTTCTCTATCTTCAGGAGGGGAATGTTTCCTTGTTAATGATGTGTCATGGCCTTTGGTGTACGCCGTGACACGGTTGCCGTGCATGCTGTTGCCAGCGGCAACATGTTGTGGTTGCAGCATGTAGGTGCCTCCTCCTTTCTCCTGGGGCCTTTCCTGTCTAGTGCCAAAGGGGTTAATTATTTAGCTGGTGAGTATTTAGGTGTGTCCTGAGTGTGGCCACAAGGTTTATATTGCCTGTGGCCTGTTGGCTGGGTTCAGTGTTCCTCCAGCCTTGCTGTGTGCTGGAGCTGTGCTCCTGCCAGGCCTCTACTATCTGCCCAGTGCTTAAGAGGCACCTTGTGGAACATCAAGGTCCCCATGATGTCTCCCCTATGTTCCCGTTGTTCACTTTCCCTTCACTACCCTTGCATATGTTTGGTGTTGTTTATGTATGGGTGGTTGTTGTCTTGTCTAGTGGTTGTTACATGTCTGGTCTGTTGGTGTCTATAGTCCAGCATGTTTGCTAGACATGTTCCCTGTGTGGTGTTCCTCCGGAAGGGGGTGTCAGGGTTCCCCGGGGGTGGGAACTACAAGTCTGTATGCTGCTTTGCCTGGGGCCGCCATGCGTCGTGTTTGCATGGGGGTTTCCGGGCAGTAACTGGTGTGCTGGATACCTGGGTGTGGTTGTTTGTACTGTGTCCTGTATGGTATGTGGGCACCAGTACTCATGCTCGGGTTCCAGTTGGTGTTGCTGTGGCCTGCCGATCCAGTTACTGTATACAGTCTCCTCTTTTTCCTTGCAGCTAGGCCGGTGGAGACTCCTGTTCATCCGTGTCTGGGATGAACAGGTCGTCTCTACCCTTACTTTTTTTGAGGGATTATCAGGGCGACTTAGGGTCCTTGGTTTACTGGGTATGAGCCGTCCTACCATCCAGGTCCGCTCATACGGTGAGGAGTTAGGGCGAGGATTAGGGATGCTTTAGGAGGTGACCTGCTCCCTTATGCCTGTCACTGGCCTAGTTGATTTTCCACCGGGTCCACATTGTACAGTGGTGGGTTTCCCCCACTCCCCACCGAGACAGTATGTTCTACAAAGGCCACTCTGTTTGTTGCCTTCGTAAGAGGGCTCAGCATGTTTTGCCTGACGTTTTCTGGTGTGCATGCTTATCCTCTGGAGGGAGGGTGAAAAGAGGATGCTGTTAACGGTGTGGTTCACGGTGACTGGTGTCGCCGTTGTTGTTTGAACCGCTACCTGTGTTGGAATCTCTCCTTTTCCACTCTCTGTGGTTCCGGACTTTTGGGCCGTTTTGCTGGTTGCATCTCTGTTGTGCTGGCTGTGGTGTCTGCTGGTTCGGGGATGTTTGCTGGCAGTGACCTTGGGTCTGAACCGTACCTGAGGTGGACGCAGTGTCATGGTCTCTTAGGTGACTGATGTCAGGAGATCAGGGAGACTAGCTGAGCGTGGAGAAATCTCACAGCCTCCTTGATTTCTCTTGATTCAGTGTTGATAGGGTTAATGACCACTTCCCTTTTCTCAGCTGTTGCTCAGTGGTCATTACTTCTACCCTTTATAGTCTGTCTCCACCCTTCTGACTATGTGGTAGATAGCTTCATTTGGGTTTGGCTGAGCTGGTGTGAGGTCGTCTCTGGTGTTCCAGCTCGTCCTTCTCTACAGCAGTTAAGTGTCGTGTTTGTGTTTGTTATATTCCCTGTTTGAGGACGCTGACACGGTCTGCTACGTACTCCTTTACCATCTTCCAAAATTTTTACCTCCTTGTGACACTAGGCCGCACATCAGGGTGAAGGTGCAGGCAGGGTGTCATGAAACTGTCCCAGGCTTTGAAGAGTGTTGCCCAGCCTCGGTTGGAACTGTTGTGTGTTCCCCTCATCTCCCCTCCTCGGTTGCCCAAGGAACTACGTACTCAGCTGGAAATTTTTGGAGCAATTTTTCAACAAGCACCTTCTGGTATTGCACCATTTTGCTCGTCCTCTCCACCACAGAAATGAGAGATGAGAAGTTCTCTTTGTAGTGGGGGGTCAAGAAGGGTGAACAACCAGTAATCAGTGTTGTCCAAAATGCATAAAACGCGTGGGTCATGGGAAAGGCAGTCTAACATAAAGTCAGCCATGTGTGCCAGAGTCCCAACAGGCAAGACTTCGCTGTTGTCATCAGGAGGATGACTCTTAATCTCCTCATCCTCTTCTGCCCATCCAAGCTGAACAGATGTAATTAAACTTTCATGGGTACTACCCTCTGTGGTGGATGCAACCGTCTCCTGCTCCTCCTCATCATCATCATCATCATCATCCAATTTGCGCTGAGAAGACGAACTGAGGGTGGTCTGGCTATCACCCTGTGTACTGTTATCCCCCATTTCTACCTCTTCCACATGCAAAGCGTCTGCCTTAATTGTGAGAAGCGAGCGTTTTAGTAGACACAGAAGTGGGATGGTGACGCTGATAATAGCGTTATCGCCGCTCACCATCTGTGTTGATTCTTTAAAGTTTCTTAAAACCTCACAGAGGTCAGACATCCATGCCCACTCCTCGCTTGTGAAGAGCGGAAGCTGACTGGAAAGGCAATGGCCATGTTACAGCTGGTATTCCACTACTCCCTCTGCTGCTCACAAAGCCTGGCCAACATGTGGAATGTCAAGTTCCAGCGCGTGCTAACGTCGCACAACAGTCGGTGAGCTGGCAATTGTAAGCACTGCTGCAGCGTTGCCAGACCGGTGGAAGCATTCGAAGACTTGCGGAAATGGGCACACACGCGACGCACCTTCACAGTAGCTTAGGCAAATTGGGGTAGGTTTTGAGAAACCGCTGAACCACTAAGTTGAAGACGTGGGCTAGGCATGGGATGTGTGTGAGCTTGCCGAGATCCAAAGCCGCCACCAAGTTATGGCCATTATCAGACACAGCCATGCCTGGTTCTAGGTTGAATGGCGAGAGCCACAGCTCAGTCTGGTCTCTTATCCCCTGCCACAGCTCTGCGGCGGTTTGCTGTTTGTCACCTAAGCAGATCAGCTTCAGCACGGCCTGTTGACGCTTCCCCACTGCAGTGCTACACTGCTTCCAGCTACCGACTAATGGCTGACTGGTGCTGCAAGAGGATAATTCTGAGGTGGAAGTGGAGGAGGAGGAGAAGTGGGGGTTCGAGCCACTAACGTTGGTGGTGGCGGGAACCCTGATGGAATTAGGGCCCGCAATCCTGGGCGTCAGTAGCACTTGTGCCATCCCAGGGTACGACTCACTCCCGGCCTCCACAACGTTCACCCAGTGTGCCATCAGGGAAATGTAGCGACCTAAAAACAACCTCAGTTATTAACAACTGTGTCTCATCCTCAACCTCTTGAGACACTAATTGCCATTGACTTATTGGCAACTGTGTCTCATCAACATCCACCTTGTGGACTAACATGTGCCGAGCATGCTCGATCAACACTAGTTGTCTTGTCTAGTGGTTGTTACATGTCTGGTCTGTTGGTGTTTATAGTCCAGCATGTTTGCTAGACATGTTCCCTGTGTGGTGTTCCTCCGGAAGGGGGTGTCAGGGTTTCCCCGAGGGGGAACTACAAGTCTGTATGCTGCTCTGCCTGGAGCCACCATGCATCCTGTTTGCATGGGGGTTTCCAGGCAGTAACTGGTGTGCTGGATACCTGGGTGTGGTTGTTTGTACAGTGTCCTGTATGGTGTGTGGGCACCAGTACTCATGCTCGGGTTCCAGTCGATGTTGCTGTGGCAGGTAAGTGTTGTATGGTGTGCTTACCTGCCGATTCAGTTACTGTATACAGTCTCCTCTTTTTCCTTGCATCTAGGCCAGTGGAAACTCCTGTTCATTCTTGTCTGGGATGAACAGGTCGTCTCTGCCCTTTTTTTATTTGAGGGATTATCAGGGCGACTTAGGGTCCTAGGTTTCCTGGGTATGAGCCGTCCTACCATTCAGATCCGCTCATACGGTGAGGACAGGGATTTGGGATGCTTTAGAAGGTGACCTGCTCCCTTATCCCTGGCGCCGGCCTAGTTGCTTTTCTACCGGGCCCACATTGTACAGTGAGGGGTTTCCCCCACTCCCCACCGAGACACGATGTCTCATCCTTCAACAATAGGGATTTCTCCCAATGTTCTAGTTTTTGGCATACTTTCTCCAGACTTTTGGTTAGGAAGTTGACTTGATCTGTCAAGGCAGCAACTGCATCAGGAACTGGAGCTTGGGCTTCCTGACTGACTATAGGGTGACATTTTGGAGATATAGCTGGCTTATTTACAGACATTTCAGCAGGCCTAGCAGGCTCTTGTTGTGGGTCTTTCCCCAGAATACTGATAGCTAGCCCTTTGAAGTCTAGGAAGGTAGAACTTGGGTGCTGTGCAGCTAACATCTTTAACTTGCTCTTTAAGGTTTCTGTCCTAACACCTTCAATTAATTGTTCTCACAGTGTGAAGGAGCCCAGCACCACCCCACATCCTCAGAATCTCCTCCTTGCTCCCGACGTCAGAAAGCTAGAGTGCCGTAATCTCGCGATGCACGAGCTAGCGCTAACACTATGAGGACACTGCGCATGCACTAGCTCGCGAATCGCGAGATTACGGCACTCTAGCTTTCTGATGTCGGGGAGCAAGGAGGAGATTCTGAGAATGTGGGGCGGTGCTGGGCTCCTTCCCGCTTAACTCATCTCCGGGACAGGACACATATCAGGTTCATTTGCATATGTATCAAATTGTTTTTTTTACACAATAAAAGCACACAGAGCTATGGGGACTGGGTATTGCGGATGTGCTAGCGGCCATCTAGCAACCCATGTCCTCAGCTCTATACACAAAATCTTGGTGACAGGTTCCCTTTAAGGGCATCATTCTTACTGCTGCAGGGGACCTGTTAAGGTCAGGACGCTTACTTTCTCCTTGTTCAGACATGGCAGTGACAGTCTTTCAATATAATTAAGGTTAAATACAGTTTTACACACTTTTTGTGTTGCGTTACTTTGTAGGTGTCTGGCCCCTTAAGAGTCACTTTGACAGCTTAATATAGAGGAGTATGTTGCTCTGTAAGGCAGATTGTGGTCCCAAACAGTCCTCATTAAGGTTAATTTTCCCCAACTGCACTCACCCTGACATTCATGGATGATTCTCAGGCTGCAGGGGAGTTGGAACACAATTTTTTTTTCTTTCAAGGTCGAACTGCTTTTCACTTCCTCTATGGGTACAGCTGGTTTGTCTGTCCTCCTAGGAACTTGCACTCAAACACTTTTGTTCCTCTGTGGAGGCAGGCTGTTTGTCTCCCTCAGTATGTGGAGAACAAAAACAAGATGGCTGATTAACCCCTTACCGACCCATGACGTACTACTACATCATGGAAACCACTGAGTTCCCGCAATTTGACGTAATAGTACGTAATGGTGATCGGGCGGGCATCGGAGCACGCGCGATCACTGCAGGGGCCCTAGTAGCCGGGCCCTTGCTGTATCCACCGGCATCGCTGTAAAAGCCGATGCCAGAGGATTAACCCCTTCTATGCCGCGGTCAGAGCTGACCGCGACATAGAAGTGGTTTGCGGCATGTGAAGGAGCCCATCGAGTCCCTGCGCTGCTGTGGCGGGGACCTGATGGGTGAGAAGGCAGCCCAATGCTGTGCAGAGGCTGCCCAATGCCTTGCACGGCATCGGGACCTGCCTTCTACGGGTGTCGAGGAGATACAGCCTCAGGCTGGGTCTCCTAGGCAACCTGTTTGTGTACTACTCACTGTAGTACACGAACAGGCAATGCATTACACTACAGATGTATTGTAATGCATTGCTGAGGGGATCAGACCCCCAAAAGTGAACATCAAAAGTGTTTTTAATAAAATTAATAAAGTAAAAAAAGAAAAAAAAACACATATTAGGTATTGCCGCGTCCGTAATGACTGGCTCTATAAAAATATCACATGACCTAACCCCTCAGATGAACACTGTAAAAAACAAACAAAAAAAAAAAAAAACGGTGAACATTTTTGTCACATTACATCACAAAAATTCCAACAGCAAGTGATCATAAAGGCGTTACCCTCCCAAAATAGTACCAATCAGACCGTCACCTCATCCCGCCAAAAAATGTACCCTATCTAAGAGAATCGGTCAAAAAATAAAAAAGCTATTGCTCTCAGACTATGGATACACTAAAATATCATTATTTCGGTTTCAAAAATTATATTATTGTGTAAAACTTAAATAAATGAGAAAAAGTAGACATATTAGGTATTGCCATGTCTGTAACGATCTGTAAATCACATGACCTAATCTCTCAAGTAAACGCTGTAAAAATAAATAAATAAAAACTGTGCCAAAACAACCAATTTTTTTTGTCACCTTGCCCCATAAAGTGTAATAATGAATGATCAAAAAATCATATGTACCCAAAAATGGTAAAAAAAAAACAACTTCAACTCTTCCTGCAAAAAACGAGCCTTTGCACAAGATGATCGGCAGAAAAATAAAAATAGGGCGTTTAGAAAATGGAGATACAAAAACCTAATTTTTGTTTTCAAAAATGCTTTATTATGTAAAACTGAAACAAACATCATAGAGAGTAGACATATTTGATATCATTGCGTCCGTAACAACCTGCTCCATAAAAATAGCGCATGATCTAACCTGTCAGATGAATGTTGTTAAAAATAAAAACGGTCCCAAAACATAAATTTTTTGGGTTACCCTGCCTCACAAAAAACATAATATAGAGCAATTAAAAATCATATGTACCCAAAATAGTACCAATAAAACTGTCTCCTTGACCCGTAGTTTCCAAAATGTGGTCACTTTTTTGAGTTTCTACTGTAGGGGTGCATCACGGGGGCTTCAAATGGGACATGGCATTTAAAAACCAGTTCAGCTAAATCTGCCTTCCAAAAACCATATGGCGTTCCTTTCCTACTGCGCCCTGCCGTGTGCCCGTACAGCAGTTTACAATCACATGTAGGGTGTTTCTGTAAACCGCAGAATCAGGGTAATAAATATTGAGTTTTATTTGGCTATTAACCCTTGCTTTGCTACTGGAAAAAAAATGATTAAAATGTAAAATCTGCCAAAAAAGTTAAATTCCATTAATTCTTGTGGAACAACTAAAGGGCTAACAAAGTTTGTAAAATCAGTTTTGTATACCTTAAGGGGTGTAGTTTCTAAAATGGGGTCATTTTTGGGTGGTTTCTATTATGTAAGCCTCACAAAGTGACTTCAGACCTGAACTGGTCCTTAAAAAGTGGGTTTTGGAAATTTTCCAAAAAATTTCAAGATTTGCTTCTAAGCCTTCTAACGTCCGCAAAAAAATAAAATGTAGTTTTCAAAGTGATCCAAACATGAAGTAGACATATGGGAAATGTAAAGTAATATCTATTATATGAGGTATCACTATCTATTATAAAAGTAGAGAAATTGAAATTTGAAAATTTGGGAATTTTACACAAATAAAGGTGAAATATATTGACTCAAGTTTATGACTATCATGAAGTACAATGTGTCACGAGAAAACAATCTCAGAATGGCTTGGATAAGTAAAAGTGTTCCAAAGCTATTGCCACATAAAGTGACATGTCAGATTTGCAAAAAATGGCCTGGGTAGGAAGGTGAAAACAGGTCCGGGGTTGAGGCTACCTTCACACTAGTGGCACGGACCTCCGGCAGGCTGTTCCGTCGGGTGAACAGCCTGTCGGATCCGTCCTGACGCTAGTGAACGTGTGCCCCCGGACTGCTGCTCCGTCCCCATTGACTATAATGGTGGCGGGGCGGAGTTCCAGCGGAGGCACGGCAGCGCACGGCGAGAAGCTGCCGGAATAAAACTATGACATGTCATTCGCGTGCTGCCTCCGCCGGAACTCCGCCCCCCCCCCATTATAGTCAATGGGGACGGAGCAGCAGTCCCGGGGGCACACGTTCACTAGCGGCAGGACGGCTCCGAAAGGCTGTTCACCCAACGGAACAGCCTGCCGGAGGTCCGTGCCGCTAGTGTGAAAGTAGCCTAAGGCTGGTTTCACGCGGGCGTTGCGGGAACATGCACGATTTTACCGCGCGAGTGCAAAACATTGTAATGCGTTTTGCACACGCGTGAGATAAATCGGCATGTTTGATACCCAGACCCGAACTTCTTCACAGAAGTTCGGGTTTGGGTTAGGTGTTCTGTAGATTGTATTATTTTCCCTTATAACATGGTTATAAGGGAAAATAATAGCATTCTGAATACAGAATGCATAGTACAATAGGGCTGGAGGGGTTAAAAAAAAATATATAATAATTTAACTCACCTTAATCCACTTGATCGCGCAGCCCGGCATCTCTTCTGTCTTCTTTGCTGTGCACAGGAATAGGACCTTTGATGACGTCACTGTGCTCATCACATGGTCCAATCACATGGTTCATCACCATGGTGAGAGACCATGTGATTGGATCATGTGATGTGACGTCACCACAGGTCCTTAGCCGGCAGCTCAAAATTACAGAAGAAGACAGAGATCCGCAACTACGCGATCAAGTGGACTCGTGAGTTAATCTTTTTTTATTTTTAACCCCTCCATCACTATTTTACTTTGCATTCTATATTCAGAATGCTATTATTTTCCCTTATAACCATTTTATAAGTGAAAATAATACAGATCGGGTCCCCAGCCCGATCGTCACCTAGCAACCATGCGTGAAAATCGCACCGCATCCGCACTTGCTTACGGATGCTTGCGATTTTCACGCGGCCCCATTCACTTCTATGGGGCCTGCGTTGCGTGAAAAACGCAGAATATAGAGCATGCTGCGATTTTCACGCAATGCACAAGTGATGCGTGAAAATCACAGCTCATGTGCACAGCCCCATAGAAATGAATGGGTCAGGATTCAGTGCGGGTGCAATGCGTTAAACCCGCACGGAATACTCGCCCGTGTGAAAGGGGCCTAACTCCTGTTACCAGCAGCAAATAAATGTAATACAGTCACTTGTATGGGGTTTTTACAGATGCTGTAAGCTTCAGCAGTGATCGAAAAGCACATATATATTGTTTATACTAAGGCATAAAGGACTTGGATCCTGCTCCGTGACCGCCAAAATTATGCAGCGGACCAGACCGCACCGCAGGGGCAGTATGGGAGTGCACGGTGGGCTGATGGGGGTAGTAGTCATACTCACGGTGTTGCAGCTCCCTGGGTCAGCATGCAGTGATGAGGAAGACGGCACTAAATCCTCTGGGGCACTCTCTATTGCAGGTTACACCAGCCAGATGGAAGTTGAGGTGCCCTTGATGGTAATGGGTATGCTTATGGTGCTTTAGTGGCTAGGTCCCTGTGTTGTTTATGATGCCAGCACCGTTAGGTGCAATTAGGAGATTAAGTGGAATAAGGAGACCAAGTTTCTTAATAAACTCCCAGTACTTTACTGAAGCTGATCCAAAGGTCATCAATGTATGCAAAATTCATTTACAGCAAGGCAGCTTTTACAGTGATTCAGATTAATTCCCAAATGTTGCATAAGGGGTAGTTTCACTCTATAACAATCAATCTTTCATCAGGCTGGAGGGATGTACTATCTCTGCTGTACTGTATAATCATATACTTCTGTATCCTCTCTAGGAATACTATGTTCTGACAGATGGCCTTTCTTTGCTTGGTTATGGTGGGCAGCTTGTAGCTTAGAATCTCTCCACCTAATGCAAAGGAGACTAGAGCCTGATAAACGACAGTTACCTTCCTTTGCCAATATTCTCACTCCCTCTCTGAGTTGCCGGGTTCTTCTATAATCTTTCCCTTCTATGGGCTGGTGCCTAAAACTGCTGAGGTGCAGCTTTGTCCTCAGACATCACACACACACTGACCTTCTTCTCCTTCTCCTCTGTACTGTGTGCAGGGCGGAGTCAGCCCTGGGAGGCTTCTTGGAACTCATATACAAGCACAATTTACATGAAACACGAGTATTAAGCAGTGTGTTTCAGAACACTGCACATTCCACATTTTGAGGAATGGAATGGCTGTCCCCTAATAGTAAAGTTCTATCTTTGTCCGTAATATGGACAATAATAGGACATCTTCTATTTCTATGCAGAACTGACATGGAATGCACACAGAGTAGTTTCTGTTTTTTTGCGGCGCCATTGAAGTGAATGGTTTCGCATACGGGCCGCAAAAAAAACGGAACGGACACAGACAAAAAATATGTTTGTGTGCATGAGCCCTAAGTGTTGTTTCCTGTTTAATTGATGATGAAAATTGCTGATTGGTCTCCTTAAGGGCTTCAGGAGACCAATCAGCTGGATTAACACCTTCCTTAGTTAAAACTGTAATTAAAGCTGTTCTAGAAGAAAATTATTTAATAAACCTCCTATTGTAATTGGCAAAACCTAAAAATATCTGCACATCCCAAAGATTAGTAGGAAGTGCCTATTCCTGGATGGCCTGCACCTTGGCTGGCTGGAAAATTCATTAGAGGATATTATGTACCCCAAAAAAGGAGACACTCTCCGCCTTAAACATTTCTCCTTGTCAACAAAACAAATCTCGCTCAACTTAAAGGGGATCAGCTGTTTCAGAAGGCAGAAGATCTCCAGTATATCAGAAAGAAAAAATGCAGAACCCCGTTAAGCAGGACTTTCAGGCGGTTCTGATGATCACCGCTCCTGTGCCAGATCTTGCCCAAGGGCGTGATGTCATTGTGACCTCTTGTGTCATTACACTGCCTCATAGGCTTCAGGGCTAGCGGCCTGAGGCCTATGAGACTGAACAAGCCCAATTGTGGCTGTGATTGCACCCCCATTATGGGCAGCAAGGTGGCCCCATAGGCGGGCACCTAACCCATCATCCAAGCCATGCCACTTAGATTTCCATTCTTCTGATCCATCAGAAGAACAGGAAAATAAAGGAAAAAACGGATCCTGAATTTTGAGCATTGGCTTATATGAGCTGATGAAATAATTCTGAGATGAGGGGGGAGAAGATATTCGTTATATATCATGAGCTCATCTTGTCCTCTGTAGTCAATACAGGGACAAAGATCTCCATCTTGGCCCAAAAAAATAGAAGAATCCAGTTGCGAAGGGATGGGGGTGATTGGGGGGGGGGGGGGGGATTGGGTTTGGTGATGTACCTGGAAGGAAATAAATCTCTTCTCGTTGATATACAGGTGCATCTCAATAAATTGGAATATCATTGAAAAGTTGATTTATTGCAGTAATTCAATTCAAAAAGTGAAACGCATATTCTACAGGCTCATTACACACAGAGTGATCTATTTAAAGCATTTATTTTTTTTAATGTGGATTATTATGGTTTATAGCTAATGAAAACCCAAAAGTCAGTATCTCAGAAAATTAGAATATTGTGAAAAAGTTAAATATTGTAGACTCACGAGGTCACACTCAAATAAGCTAATAAACAAAAAACACCTGCAAAGGTTTCCTAAGCCTTTAAACGGTCCCTCAATCTGTTTCAGTAGCCTACACAATCATGGGGCGGAAGACCTCTTACTTGACAGTTGTCCAGAAGACAGTCATTTTCTAAAGAAGAGTGCTGTATCCAAGATTATTAATGGAAAGTTGAGTGGAAGGAAAAAGTGTGGTAGACAAAGGCACACAAGCAACAGGGATACCCTTGAAAGGATTGTCAAGAAAAGGCCATTCAAGAATTTGGTGCAGATTCACAAGGAGTGGACTGCGGCTGGAGTCATTGCTTCAAGAGCCATCACACACAGACATATCCAAGACATGGGCTACAACTGTCGCATTCCTTGTGTCAGGCCACTCGGGACCCAGAGAAGACATCTGAAGCGCCTTACCTGTGCTGAGGAGACAAAGGACTAGACTGTTGCTCTGGGGTCCAAGGTCCTGTTTACAGATGAAAATTAATTTAGCATTTTATTTGGAAATCAAGTTCCCAGAGTCAGGAGGCATCTAATTCCAGAGAAGTTTCCACAGTCAGTGATGGTTTGGGGAGCCATATCATCTGTTGGCGTTGGTCCACTGTGTGATATCAGGTCCAAAGTCAGAGCAGCCGTCTATCAGGAAATTTTACAGCACTTCATGTTTTATTTTCTGATGACAAGCTTTATGGAGATGCTGATTTCATTTAGCAGCAGGACTTGGCACTTGCCCACACTGCCAAAAGTACCAATACCAGTATCACTGTGCTTGATTGGCCAGCAAACTCACTTGACCTAAACCTCATAGAGAATCTATGGGGTACTGTCAAGAGGAAGAGGTGAGACACCAGACCCAACAATGCAGATAAGCTGAAGGCCGCTATTAAAGCAACCTGGGCTCCCATAACACCTCAGCAGTGCCACAGACTGATCGTCTCCATGTCACATTTCCGTATTGAGGCAGTAATTCATGCAAAAGGACCCCAACCAAGTATTGAGTGCGTATACTGTACATACTTTCCAGTATGCCAACATTTCTGTATTACATTTTTTTTTATTGGTCTGGTTTGCCACACCTGTAAAGGGAAGCTTACCTGCTTCCCGGCACTGGCTCTCCGCACCTTCTCCTTCTGGCCTGCGATGCTTTGCTGGGCAACCTCTCTGAAAACATCTGGTTTGATGGATCCCATCCAGAGACTGCTTCCCTTTGCATCATGACAAATGGTCACATGACACAAGGGGATCCGGTCACTGCCATGTCAAACCGGATGTTTTCAGCGGGGAGGACAGCGGAGCATCGCAGGCCTAAAGGTGAAGGAGTGGGGAGCCACGAAGCAGGTAAGTAAGCTCCCCTTTACAGGTCCACAGGGGTTGCCAACCCCCTCCCCATGCACAACCCCTTTATCTCTCACAACTTCCTCATTCACGACCACCTTTTGAACACCAGGGAGAAAATTAATCAAACTGGTTTAAAAGAAAACTGGCTTAGGCCTCTTTCACACTTGCGTTGTTGGGATCCGGCATGCACTTCCGTTGCTGGAGGTGCCCGCCGGATCCGGAAAAACACAAGTGTACTGAAAGCATTTGAAGACGGAACCGTCTTCCAAATGCTTTCAGTGTTACTATGGCAGCCAGGACGCTATTAAAGTCCTGGTTGCCATAGTAGGAGCGGGGGAGCAGTATACTTACAGTCCGTGCGGCTCCCGGGGCGCTCCAGAATGACGTCAGAGCGCCCCATGCGCATGGATGACGTGATCCATGCGATCACGTGATCCATGCGCTTGGGGCGCCCTGACGTCACTCTGGAGCGCCCGGGGAGCCGCACAGACGTCAAGTATGCTGCTCCCCCACTCCCCACTACACTTACCATGGCTGCCAGGACTTTAGCGTCTTGGCAGCCATGGTAACCATTCAGAAAAAGCTAAATGTCGGCTCCGGCAATGCGCCGAAACGACGTTTAGCTTAAGGCCGGATCCGGATCAATGCCTTCCAATGGGCATTAATTCCGGATCCGGCCTTGCGGCAAGTGTTCCGGATTTTTGGCTGGAGCAAAAAGCGCAGCATGCTGCGGTATTTTCTCCGGCCAAAAAACGTTCCGTTCCGGAACTGAAGACATCCTGATGCATCCTGAACGGATTTCTCTCCATTCAGAATGCATGGGGATAATCCTGATCAGGATTCTTCCGGCATAGAGCCCTGACGACGGAACTCTATGCCGGAAGACAATAACGCAGGTGTGAAAGAGCCCTTAGTTGCCCATAGCAACCAATCAGATTCCATCTTTCATTTTCCAAAGGAGCTGTGAAAAATGAAAGGTGGTACCTGATTGGTTGCTAGGGGCAACTAAGCTAGTTTTCCTTTAAACCAGTTTGATAAATCTCCTTAATATCATTAACCCTTAGATTACTAAGGTCTTTCAGGTATGGAACCACGTTCCTTCACCTCATCATTGGCTGGTATTATACCTTTATAGAGCCAGTGGTCTTTTATTTCAACCTTTTTTCCATTTTAATCCAAGGTGACATTTACTTCTATTAATAAAAAATAAAAAAATCCTTGTGGCATTTTCTGGCCACCATCCTGACAGGGGGAGGAAAAAAAAAAAAGAATTGTGAGAGAAAAAAAAAACAAATTATAAAAGAAATACCCTCAGAAATTCCATTAGAAGAAGCTCATGCGGTGTCCTTCTCCAGCAATCAGAGCCGTGTCTTCAGGTGGTTAGCCCTGCTGAATAGGTTTGAAGAGGCCTAGCTCCAGGCTTTCCAACAGGTTACTCTATCATAACTATCCCCTCTATTTCCAATCCAAAACCACCGCTGTTCAATTTGACATTTGCCCTGTGTGTTTTCATCACCTTTCTCTCTCTTCCCCCCCTCCACCGGCAGTTCTGAAAGTCAGTCACTTGGAAGAGACAGGCCCGCTCCACCTGCTCCTCTGACCTCATAATTTGCATGTAATTGCCGTCCAGCAGAGACGCAAATTAACCCTTTCCCGTCACTCGTAACAAAGCCTCTCTCCTTTGGATATGGCGATGTTTTGATTTGCCTAAGCGTCGCCCCTATGTGGAGTGATCGCTATTTGTGATTTCCGATACAAAGGCTCAAAAAAACAAAAAACTGTGGCGCCCGGCCTGTACTAACAGCACCATGGCAAACGTCTAAACGAAATGTGGAATTTCATGGTAATTCGCTTGTTTACCGTGGTAATTAAGTTTTTTTTTTTTTCCTAACCAAAGGAACGCCGGCTGCTGTGGAAAAATCAAAGCTTACAAGGCATGCTGGGAATTGTAGTGGAAAACCTAGCACTCTAAATCTTTTATAAAATATTTTTTTTTATAATCCAATACATTGGTGCATTTTATGTTCTTACTGTTCTATTCGGTGAATTAATTCAATGTTCATTTCTGCATCTTTAAAAACATTTAAAATTAGGAATCCGAAATTGGGTTTAAATTTTTTTACTTTTACACCTGAAAGCAACTGTAAGAGGAGTAAAAACTACTCTAGTCATCAGGAGTGCACCTAGCCTTTCTGGTGCCCGAGGCAAAAAAATTGAAATGGCGCCCCTACCCCCATGCCAAATTCTCAACCTAACCTTCTCCCTCCTAACATTCCATACAGCACCACATACCTCTTACATCCAGTGATGTCTCCTCTGATGTAGATGTTCTCTTTCCTCATCTTCTCCTTTTACACAAGAGTGCCATGATGTGGGCAGCACGGTGGCTCAGTGGTTAGCACTGGTGCCTCGCAGCGCTGGGGTCCTAGGTTCAAATCCGACCAAGACAAACATCTGCATGGAGTTTGTATGTTCTCCCCATGTTTGCGTGGGTTTCCTCCGGGTTCTCCGGTTTCCTCCCACACTCCAAAGACATAGTGATAGGGAACTTAGATTTTGAGCCCCATTGGGGACAGTTGGTTGCTAATGTCTTTAACCACCTCCGGACCGCTGTACGCACAGACGCGTCCTGGAGGTGGTTGTTTCATTCCGAGTGGACGCGCCGGCGCGTCCTCTCGTGAGACGCGAGATTTCGGTCACAGCCGGCCCGCGCATGCGCATCGCGGGCCGGCAAAAGTTCGAGGAGAATTGCATCAGCAACCTGCCAGCCAATGATCGTCGCTGGCAGGTTGCTGATTTTTAAAAAATCGAATCACAAGCCAGATAACAGATCATATTAGTAAATATGATCTGTTATATGGCTTCTCTGCTCCTGTGCTGGTCCTTTTCGTCGGTTGGATCCAGCACAGGAGCAGACTGAACTGTGAGTACACCAAACACTTCACTGTAGCCCCAGATCACCCCCCTGCACCCCAATTAACCCTTTGATCACCCCTTTGATCGCCCCTGTCAATCACTAGTGAAAGGAAAAAAAGTGATCAGTTTAAACTGTCACTTTTTTTTTTTTCACTGGTATTGACTGATAGGTTTTAGGGATAGTTTAGGCCCCTTGGTTAGGTAGTTAGCGTCAGTTAGCGCCCACCCCACCGCAGTCACTTTTATTCGCTGATTAGCGTATCGCTAATCAGCATTTGTACTTTTATAGTATCTGTAAGTGATCAAAACTGATCACGGTCAGATCTATAATAGTATTAGTGTCACTTTAGTTCGCCCTCCACCCAAAACGCAGTGTTTGCCCGATCAGGCCTGATCGGTCGCCCACACGTGCGTTCACCCACACCCGCCCCACCGCAGTGACAAAAAATTATTATTTTTTGATCACTGCACATTCACTTTACACGCACTGCGGCGATAAAAAAATCAGTTTTGATATTTTTTATCGACCGCAGCGGCCTCCGGTACTTCGCTAGCCTCCCCTTTGTAAGACAGGTTTGCTTTTTTTCTTGGGTAGTCTCAGGGAATACCCCTAAATTTAGTAGTCCAAAATGTCAAACAGGGGGTATTCTTCTGAAGAGGCCTACAGGATTCTGACCCAGTCGGATGAGGAGTGGGAACCCTCATCTGACGAATCTAGCGGGTCAGAATATGAACCTGTGGAAAGCAGTGGCTCTCTGACCCAAAGTTCGGACGAGGAGGTGGAGGTCCCTGGCAGCACCAGGCGTACCCGGCCCCGTGTCGCTAGACCACAGGTTACGCAGGATCCGCTTCAAGAGCAGCAGAGTGGGGCTGTCGCTGCCGGATCACGTGGTGAGGCATACACCAGCAGCGCAGCCCTTCCTGGACCTAGTACCAGCACTGCCGTACAACATGGTGACGTAGCGAGCACCAGAAGGGCAGTTGAAGCTGGTACGGTGGCACGTGCAGTAGTTACCCCGTCGCAGCCACCGCGCAGACAGGCCCGTAGACCCCCTAGAGTCCCTGAGGTGCTGGCAAACCCTGATTGGCAGTCACCAACTTCAGCCGCACCTGTAGTTCCCCCTTTCACCGCCCAGTCTGGAGTTCGGGTTGAGACGGCTCAAATCGGTTTGGCCCTGGGATTTTTTGAGCTGTTCTTGACTGCGGAGCTCTTGGACTTAGTCGTGGCAGAGACCAACCAGTATGCCACACAATTTATAACCGCAAACCCGGAAAGCTATTATGCCCAGCCTTTCCGGTGGAAACCAGTCCAAGTTTCCGAACTTAAAATTTTTCTGGGCCTTCTCCTCAACATGGGTCTAACTAAAAAGCATGAATTGCGGTCATATTGGTCCACGAACCCAATTCATCACATGCCCATGTTCTCTGCTGCTATGTCCAGGACACGATTTGAGACCATCCTGCGTTTTCTGCATTTTAGCGACAACACCACCTCCCGTCCCAGAGGCCACCCAGCTTTTGACCGGCTCCACAAAATTCGGCCTCTCATAGACCATTTCAACCAGAAATTTGCAGATTTGTATACCCCTGAGCAAAACATCTGCGTAGACGAGTCCCTAATACATTTTACCGGGCGCCTTGGCTTCAAACAATACATCCCAAGCAAGCGTGCCCGGTATGGGGTCAAATTGTATAAGCTCTGTGAAAGGGCCACAGGCTATACCCACAAATTTCGGATCTATGAGGGAAAAGATCAGACCCTGGAGCCGGTCGGTTGCCCTGACTACCTGGGGAGCAGTGGGAAGACAGTCTGGGACTTGGTGTCACCCTTATTCGGCAAGGGGTACCATCTTTATGTGGACAATTTTTACACAAGTGTGGCCCTCTTTAGGCATTTGTTTCTAGAACGGATTTGCGCCTGTGGCACCGCGCGAACTAGTCGCGTGGGCTTCCCCCAACGGCTTGTAACCACCCGTCTTGCAAGGGGGGAGAGGGCTGCCTTGTGTAACGAAGAACTGCTCGCGGTGAAATGGAGAGACAAGCGTGACGTTTACATGCTCTCCTCCATTCACGCAGACACGACAATCCAAATTGAAAGGGCAACCCGTGTCATTGAAAAGCCCCTCTCAGTCCACGACTATAATGCGCTCATGGGAGGGGTGGACTTCAATGACCAGATGTTGGCTCCCTATTTAGTTTCCCGCAGAACCAGACGCTGGTATAAGAAGGTGTCTGTATATTTAATTCAATTGGCGCTGTACAATAGTTTTGTTCTCTACAGTAAGGCTGGGAGAACAGGATCCTTCCTCAAATTCCAGGAAGAGATCATCGCGAACCTCCTTTACCCAGGAGGTTCCGTGGCCCCATCCACCAGTGTAGTTAGCCGTCTACACGAGCGACATTTCCCCAGTGTCGTTGCTGGTACCTCAACCCAACCGCCACCCCGAAAAAAATGTTGTGTCTGTAGCAGGAGTGGAATAAGGCGTGACACCCGCTATTTCTGTCCTGACTGCCCTGACCACCCTGCCCTATGCTTAGGTGAGTGTTTCCGGAAGTACCACACACAGGTACACCTAGCATAGGGATTGCATCTCACAGGACAGGCACACAGGGCTATTAGGGCCCTTTCTCTCACAGCTGCTGCAAACGTCTCCTTTCACCTGGGATAAAGTGCATAACGTACTTCGCCACATCTTTGGGCGATTTGCGCTTTGCACATTGTCCCATGGGGAAGGAGAGGTTTGTTCTATAAAGGTAAAAAAAACTAAACAAAAAAAAAATTACCGGTAAGTAAAAAAAGTTTAAAAAGTTTAAAAAAAGTTAATATGTTCTGTTCTAAAGTTAATAAAGTTATTGCTTTGCGGCCTGCTTTTTTCTTTTTTGTTTTGTTTTTTTTTACCTTCCAGGTGGACCAACCGATCGACTAGCTGCAGCACTGATGTGCATTCAGACAGAAGCATTGCGCTGCTGTCAGATTACACGCAAGTCGGTGTATGCGGCGCTGCAAGACGAGATTTCTCCTCTTCAGTAAAAGATATGTTTGCCGAGGCATATGAGCTGAGGAGGTGGCGGTGTTCATATACTTTGGCAAACACTTTGTATATATAAAAAAAAAAATCCCGGCAATGATTTATTCATCCACATCGATTGATGTGAATGGAGAAATCGGGTTTGCCAGGGCATACGAGCTGAAGTGGGTATGGATGTTGGGCGGAGCTCCTATGTCCTGGCAGACGCCTTTCCCCTCCTTTTTCTTTTTTTGGCAGAGATTTTTTCATCCACATTGATCGATGCGAATGAAGAAATCTGTGCCGTTCATTTTTTTCTTTCAGCCCAGAGGCTGAACGGAAAAAAAAAATCTCATTACCTGTATGCTCAATATAAGGAGAATAGCAGAAACTCCTAATGCTGGGCATACATGTAATGATTGCGGAGACCCTCAAATGCCAGGGCAGTACAAACACCCCACAAATGACCCCATTTTGGAAAGAAGACACCCCAAGGTATTCGCTGAGGGGCATATTGAGTCCATGAAAGATTGAAATTTTTGTCCCAAGTTAGCGGAAAGGGAGACTTTGTGAGAACAAAATCAAAAAAATCAATTTCCGCTAACTTGTGCCAAATATTTTTTTTTTTTCTATGAACTCGCCATGCCCCTCATTGAATACCTTGGGGTGTCTTCTTTCCAAAATGGGGTCACATGTGGGGTATTTATACTGCCCTGGCATTTTAGGGGCCCCAAAGTGTGAGAAGAAGTCTGGTATCCAAATGTCTAAAAATGCCCACCTAAAAGGAATTTGGGCACCTTTGCCCACCTAGGCTGCAAAAAAGTGTCACACATCTGGTATCTCTGTATTCAGGAGAAGTTGAGGAATGTGTTTTGGGGTGTCTTTTTACATATACCCATGCTGGGTGAGATAAATATCTTGGTCAAATGCCAACTTTGTATAAAAAAATGGGAAAAGTTGTCTTTTGCCAAGATATTTCTCTCACCCAGCATGGGTATATGTAAAATGACACCACAAAACACATTCCCAACCTTCTCCTGAGTACGGAGATACCAGATGTGTGACACTTTTTTGCAGCCTAGGTGGGCAAAGGGGCCCACATTCCAAAGAGCACCTTTCGGATTTCACAATTCTGTAAAAAATGACCTGTGAAATCCGAAAGGTGCTCTTTGGAATATGGGCCCCTTTGCCCACCTAGGCTGCAAAAAAGTGTCACACATCTGGTATCTCCGTACTCAGGAGAAGGTGGGGAATGTGTTTTGGGGTGTCATTTTACATATACCCATGCTGGGTGAGAGAAATATCTTGGCAAAAGACAACTTTTCCCATTTTTTTATACAAAGTTGGCATTTGATCAAGATATTTATCTCACCCAGCATGGGTATATGTAAAAAGACACCCCAAAACACATTCCTCAACTTCTCCTGAATACAGAGATACCAGATGTGTGACACTTTTTTGCAGCCTAGGTGGGCAAAGGGGCCCATATTCCAAAGAGCACCTTTCGGATTTCACAGGTCATTTTTTACAGAATTTGATTTCAAACTCCTTACCACACATTTGGGCCCCTAGAATGCCAGGGCAGTATAACTACCCCACAAGTGACCCCATTTTGGAAAGAAGAGACCCCAAGGTATTTCGTGATGGGCATAGTGAGTTCATGGAAGTTTTTATTTTTTGTCACAAGTTAGTGGAATATGAGACTTTGTATGAAAAAAAAATCAAAAAAAAAAAATCATCATTTTCCACTAACTTGTGACAAAAAATAAAAAATTCTATGAACTCACTATGCCCATCAGCGAATACCTTAGGGTGTGTACTTTCCGAAATGGGGTCATTTGTGGGGTGTTTGTACTGTCTGGGCATTGAAGAACCTCAGGAAACATGACAGGTGCTCAGAAAGTCAGAGCTGCTTCAAAAAGCGGAAATTCACATTTTTGTACCATAGTTTGTAAACGCTATAACTTTTACCCAAACCATTTTTTTTTTACCCAAACATTTTTTTTTTATCAAAGACATGTAGAACAATAAATTTAGAGCAAAATTTATATATGGATGTCGTTTTTTTTGCAAAATTTTACAACTGAAAGTGAAAAATGTCATTTTTTTGCAAAAAAATCGTTAAATTTCGATTAATAACAAAAAAAGTAAAAATGTCAGCAGCAATGAAATATAACCAAATGAAAGCTCTATTAGTGAGAAGAAAAGGAGGTAAAATTCATTTGGGTGGTAAGTTGCATGACCGAGCAATAAACGGTGAAAGTAGTGTAGGTCAGAAGTGTAAAAAGTGGCCTGGTCTTTCAGGGTGTTTAAGCTAAGGGGGCTGAGGTGGTAAAGTGCTATATAAGGGTACTTTCACACTTGCGTCAGAGGGTACTGGATCTGGCAATCTGGACGCAAACTTATGGCATTTGACAGACGGATGCGGATCTGTCTGACAAATGCATTGAAATACCAGATCCAGTATTGATTTATTTTCACAGATTTAAAAGGTCTGCACATGCGCGGACCAGAAGAATGGATCCGTCAATGTGGCAAGTGTTCAGGATTTTTGGCCGGAGACATTTTCTCCGGCCAAAAAACGTAAGAGGGACTGAACTGATGCATACTGAATAGAATGCTCTCCATTCAGAGTGCATTAGGATAAAACTGATCAGTTTTTTTTCCGGTATAGAGCCCCTGGGATGGAACTCAATACCGGAAAAGAAAAACGCAAGTGTGAAAGTACCCTAAGTGCATAAAATAAATAAATAAATGATGATTTTTTCTCTGCAGAGTTTGACAAACAGACTTCTCAGTTTCTTTCTTTTCCATCATCCTCCCACCTCCTGAACACCCCATCCTGCCACCCCCAGTACTGTGTCCGCTGTGCTCCCCAACACTATACTGCAGAAAGAGTCCACCTGGAAATACTAGTACCACACAGATAGTGTCCCCTTCAATAATTATTGGCACACAGTGCCCTAAATATAACTGTGCCCAGCAAATAGTGTCCCTGACACTAAGGCCTCTTGTACATGACCGTATGTATTTTGCAGTCCGCAAAAAACGGATCCGCAAAAAATAAAGATGACATCCGTGTGCATTCTGTATTTTGCAGAACGGAACAGCACTACCCTTGTCCGTAATGCGGACAATAATAGGACATGTTCTATTTTTTTTACGGAAAGGAAATACGGAAATGGAATGCACACGGAGTACCTTCCATTTTTTCTGCAGACCCATTGAAATGAATGGTTCTGTATACGTTCCGCAAAAAAAAAAAAAAAACGGAACAGAAACGGAATGAGTATACGTTTATGTGCAAGAGGCCTGTCAGAGTGCACTTACTAGTAATAGTGCCCCCAACAGTACTTATGTTCCCATTGTGCCCCAGAAGTAATAATACCCCCACGGTTTCCATACTATAGTAATCATGTTCCCCATAGGCCCCCAGTAGTAATAAAGCTTACCCCCCAGTAGTAATAATTCTCCTTATAATGTGCTCTAGTACAAAAATGCTCCTTATAATGTACACCAGTACATAAAATGCCCCTTATAATGTGCGTCAATACAAAAATTGCTCCTTAGGGCCGCTTCACACGAGCGTGTGCAGTCCGGAAATCACACTACACTACACTACGTGTGTGACCATGATCCTCCGTTCTGGACACTGCTCGTCTTGGGCACCGTCCGTGGGGCAGCCACATGGGGATCGCAGATCCATTCACTTGAATGGGTCAGCGATCCGTCCGTTCCGCAAAAAGATCGAACTTGCTCTATCTTTTTGCGGTGCGGAGGCACGGAACGGAACCCCAGAAAGCACTCCGTAGTGCTTCCGTGGTGTTCTGTACCTCCGGATTTGCGGACCCATTGAAGTGAATGGGTCCGCATCCGTGATGCGGAATGTACACGGAACGGTCCGCAATACGGCAACGGGCAGCACACGTTCGTGTGAATGAGCCCTTACACTGATTTATAATGCTATGTGTCTCTGCATGACCTTCCTTCTACAGGATCATACGGACATAAAGCTGTCACTATGATTCTGTAGCAAAAAGGTCATTACAGAGGCACACAGCATTATAAATCAGCATAATGCCCTGCATTCCTGCCAAACGAGCTGTGTCCAGAACGGAGGATCAAACTCACACACGGAGCGCGATTTCTGGACTGCACACATTCTTGTGAAAGAGCCCTTATGTGTGCCAGTGCAAAAAATGCCAGCTCATAATGTGCCAGTGCAGAAATTGCACACGACCGTTGTGTGTTTTGCGGTCCGCAGTGACGTCATCAAAGGTCCTTTAGCCAGGTCCTGAAGAAAGTAGAAAGAAGAGGAGATCCGCTACGCGATCAAGTGGATGGGGTGAGTTAAATTTGTTTATTATTTTTAACCCATCAATGGACATTTTACTAAGCATTCTGTATTAAGAATGCTATTATTTTCATTTCTATTGGGCCTGCGTTGTGTGAAAAACGCACAATATAGAGCTTGCTGCGATTTTCACACAACGCACCAGTGATGCGTGAAAATCACCGCTCATGTGCACAGCCCCATTGAAGTGAATGTCCCAATGAGTGGTCTGGATTCAGTGCGGGTGCAATGCGTTCACCTCACGCATTGCACCTGCGCGGAATTCTCGCCCGTGTGAAAGGAGCCTTAGAGTTTAATTAGCCTAATCCTGGATTCTCTATATGATGCAGCGTCTGAGAGTGGCCAGGTAGTTACCTGGGGATTGAGTTCTCCAGTTTCCAGGAGGAAATCTCGCAATGTTACGGCTCTGAGACGGTTGAGTGAATTTCTCTGAAGCAGAAATATAATGTACTTTGGAATAAGAAGGCGCTACAGACACACAAGTTATTATATTACTTCTGCAAGTACTGGCATCCCAGCAGGAATTCATTTGTTGCTGGTGTTGACACGATGCACAATGCTTGTAACATCACACGACTTAGATGAAATTAAACCATCCCCCCCCCCCCCCACCCCACCCACCGACTGTTGAATGAGTATTTGCCGCAAGTGAAATAAAGATTTTGGAAATGGACAGAAAATGTAGAGTATAAAATAATATTTAGAAATATTTTGGGCCAAGACTTTGTGTGAACAGGTCTCTTAGGCCATTACATTTATACATAATGTCAAATAGAATTACTTTCAGCCAGAAGGCCCAGCATGACATTGTTTAGTGCAAATGGAGCTGATGTAATAGATTGGACATCTCTGTTATTGCCTTGTAAAAACCCTTAATTTGTTAAATAAGGAATAAGTAGAACCACAATATACGAATAATGAGTCCATCGTGAAAATCACTAGTCAATGATACCACTGTGATGCAATCTGCTATGACTGCTCAATGTAATCAATTAGCCACGCTTATTATAAAGATTGATAGGCAACATAATTGCGATATCACAGATATCAGGCGCTTTTACATGCATCTTAGGTTTGTCATCTGTCTGCTTGTACAGTAAGAGACACTATCTCACATACTACTGGACCACTGCTGTTCCGTTTCCCGCAGCAGAGTTCATATACATCTAAAAAATACTAATACCTACAGAAAAAAAACTACATTTGCAAATACAAATTAAAAGACAAAAACAAAAAAACCTTATGTCCCAAAAAATAATAAATAAAATGCAATAACGAATACTGCTTTCTTCTTTTTTTTTTAACCAGAGTAATGAAAAATACTCAAGTTCTTGCTAAACATTTTCTGCACTTTTGCATTTTAGAGTTTTTTGGGGGTGTTCTTTTTGCTGTAAAAATGTCAGCTCCAGATGTTAGCTGAAGATCTATGAGAAATTTAAAAAAGCAGTACACAGACATTTTTTGCTTCTGACATTTTGGTAATTAGGTGGTGGTTATTGTCCTTCTGACTTATTTTCAAAAACTTTTGGTGTGTTTTCTTTTGGGCATTTTCATATCACGTCTATAAGGAAAAAGGCTAGTGGGCAAACAGTCTTCAAGCGCCTGAAAAATCCCCACAAATAAACAGTACGGCCCCTTTCACACGGGCAAGTATTCCGCGCGGATGCGATGCGCGAGTTGAACGCATTGCATCCGCACTGAATCATGACCTATTCATTTCTATAGGGCTGTGCACACGAGCGGTGATTTTCACGCATCACTTGTGCGTTGCGTGAAAATCGCAGCATGCTCGTCTTTGTGCGTTTTTCATGTAATGCAGGCCCCATAGAAATGAATGGGGTTGCGTGAAAATCGCAAGCATCCGCAAGCAAGTACGGATGCGGTGCGATTTGCAAGCATGGTTGCTAGGAGACGATCGGGATGGTTATAAGGGAAAATAATAGCATTCTTAATACAGAATGCTTACTAAAATGTAAATTGAGGGATTAAAAATAATAAACAAACGTAATTTACCCTATCCACTTGGTCTCGTAGTGGATCTCCTCTTCTTTCTACTTTCTTCAGGACTTGGCTAAAGGACCTTTGATGACTTCACTGCGCTCATTACATGGTCCATCGCCTAAAAATGCAGGTGGGCAAAAAAAATGTATGTGGTTATTGTGACTTTTTTAGTAATAAAAAACACCCAACAAAATTTGTGTGAGTAGAGACCCTAAGGCCCCTTGCAGACAAGTGAGTATTCCGCACAGGTGCAATGCGTGATGCGAACGCATTGCGCCCGCACGGAATCCGGACCCATACATTTCAATGGGGCTGTGTACATGTGCGTTGGTTTTCACGCATCACTTGTGCGATTTTCACGCAACGCTGGCCCTGTAGCAAGCAAGTGCGGATGCGATGCGTTTTTCACGGATGGTTGCTAAGGCCCCTTGCAGACGAGCGTTCCTCCCGCAGCGAGTCCGCAACGCAGCTCCCGGCCTGACCTCCCAGCGCTACCGGGGGTCACATAGCATTATATTGATTTATGATGCTATGTAACCCTTACAGTTCTAGAATGTATTGGATAGCACTGACATAAGGCTGCCAGTGTTATCCAATACATTCCAAAACTGTAAGGCCCCTTTCACACGGGCGAGTTTTCCGCGCGGGTGCAATGCGTGAGTTGAACGCATTGCTCCCGCACTGAATCCGGACCCATTCATTTCTATGGGGCTGTTCACATGAGCGGTGATTTTCACGCATCACTTGTGCGTTGCATGAAAATCGCAGCAAGCTCTATTTTGTGTGTTTTTCACGCAACGCAGGCCCCATAGAAGTGAATGGGGCTGCGTGAAAATCGCAAGCAAGTGCGGATGCGGTGCGATTTTCACGCACGGTTGCTAGGAGACTATCAGGATGGGGACCGGATTTTTATTATTTTCCCTTATAACATGGTTATAAGGGAAAATAATAGCATTCTGAATACAGAATGCATAGTACAATAGGGCTGGAGGGGTTAAAAAAAAATATAATAATAATTTAACTCACCTTAATCCACTTGTTCGCGCAGCCGGCATCTCTTCTGTCTTGTTCTGTGAGGAATAGGACCTTTGATGACGTCACTACGTTCATCACATGGTCCATCACATGATCCATCACCATAACAATGTTTGTTTTCAGCTCTGGATCTCACAGAACTTACAAGGAGGAGGAAATAACACTTACATACACGGGGGACGCTGCTATCATCTTCAAAAGCAGTGTAGAAGCAGTTCTTTTATCAGGCTCAGGATCACAGCTAGCTCTGATACGGCTCCATTTCCTGTGAGCCAGATGGATCTTGCCTGTCAACAGGCAGTGGACTAGTGGCCATGACTTTACAGCTTTTTTTCAGATGGATGCTGGCAAATTTTTAAATGAAGTTTTTTAAAATATTGCTATTTACAGCATTCTCCATTAAATGAAATGAAATTGTGTGAAAGTACAGTGACTTAAGGGCTAGTTTATTTTTTTTTGCTCCGCATTTCAAAAGCAATGCCTTTTTTTGTTTTTCCATTGACATAGCTGCATGAGGGCTTGTTTTAACTTTTGAAATATTTTGAGGGCGAAAGTATGGAAAAAAATAACGTAATTCGGCCATTGTTTTTTGGGGTTTTGTTTTAATGTCTTTCACTTTGTGGTGTTGATGAAATTTTTTCCTTAGGGCACGTCATCAAAATCAGATCAGTGGGGGTTCGTCAAAGTGAATAGGGGCTGCGCTGCAGTAACCAGCTGTGGAAACTACACAGTATACAGAGCTGTGTAGATCTAGTGCCTGGTTCCAGCACTGCGGCTCCTACAAACTGCTGATCGCGGGGGCGTTGGAAGCACCATCGCCATCCTACGGAGAGGTGATCAATACTTAAAGGGATTCTCTAGCACTTAATTGATGACCTTTCCTTAGGATAGATCAACAATATCAGATCGTCAGGGGTCCACCACCCCGCATCCCCACCGATCAGCTGTTCAGGAGTAGCTCTGTGGCACTGTTTACTGGACTGAGCTGGTTACTGCAGAGCGGTTGCCATGAAGTGAATGCAGTGCAGTAACCAGATCCGTCCACTACAAAGAGGAAGGAGCTGTGTGTTCTGGCACCTGTTGGACTCCCCAATGATATGATATTAAATGACCTGTCCTAGGCATAGGTCATTAATTGTTAAATCCTGAATAACCCTTTTAAGTCTTAGAAATACTTAAAGGCAATGTATACCTTCAGGGGGGCAATTTTTTATGATTGCATTTTACTAATTTTGGGCCAAAAATTATTTCTTCACCTGGTCTATATTAAAAATATTGAGCCGTTCTATCACAAAGGGTTAACTGTGAATGTACTACACCTTATTTCTAAATGACTAAAATGTCATAAACACTTATTTGAGCCGCATTCTTATCAGTAAGATAAGAATTGAGCTATAATTAGTGTTTAGGAGAAGAGATACGGAGCCGTCAGTTGATCTGCCTGACGGAACAAAGTAAAAATTCAAAGCCTGCTACTAGAGAATCTCAAGGCTGTACAGAGAAAGGGGCTCCAAATTTTTTCTGAAGACCAATTAAAACATTATTTTTAGCTCAAAATGATAAAACGCAATAATACGCCCCAGGTGTACATAACCTTTAACATTGCTGTAACTGCTTACCAAGAGAACAATGTCAGTACTCAGCAAGCACACAAATATAAGACAATCTTCAAACATTAATGGTTTATTTTCCTTAAAATACATTGAAATTAGTAAATGATTAAATCATAATAGATGATAACATTCCACCTCCAATATGTTCTGTACATTCTCCGCCACCCCTTGTACAAAGAGTAACAGATGTCATATGTGCCACGGTGTCTGTACAGATGTACAATATGTACAGTAACAGTAAGTGTAAAGCTATGTAAAGCAGTCTATTTAAAAAAACAACAACACATGCCCTCTTTCTGGAAACAAAGATATATTATACGTGCTGAAATGAAGCAGGTAACCCTTTCTGTGCAAACAGGAGATTCACCTCTCAATAAAATGAATAATATATCATAGAAAATGGGACAAGCAGCTCAGATAAACTCACATGCAACTGACCACAGAGATACTGTACTGTACTGTGCTGCACCTTTAAATACTGTGTTGTGTGGCACCCCTAGATGTGCCTGTATTATACGGAGGGTGCGGCTTTGGCTTGAGCAGGAGCCACACCAGGAGATCTAAACTTTGGCAGGTAAATACCAAATTTGTTCTCTATTCCAGCAAAGGTTGCGGTTGCCAGTCTGTAGCCTCCTATATGATCTTGATGGGCAGGTGGCAGGTTGGAGATTCTCGTCTTCGGAGAAGGTTCTGTCCCAGAAGGCTTTCTGCAGAGGGAGAAAAGGCAAAACTTGTATCAATACACAAGTCAGTAGTGTGCCATCCTATTACAACACTAGAAAAAGAGAGAGGGAGTGTGCAAAAGGAAGGAAGGTGTAAAGAGTCGGTTAGTACGCCACTTGACAGTCTGCTGAGGCTTGTAAGAAGGTGCCGTTCTCGATTCCCACCAGGCCTGATGCTGGATGAATGCAAGGGTACAGAAGAGAAGAATGACGACTTCGGTTTTGCGGCGCTACCTCCAAGATGCAGTCATGATACAGTACAGATACAGGGAATCTGCAAATTAACTAATAAAAGCATTCCCTGTAACCGTACTGTATCATGACTGCATCTTGAAGGTAGCGCTGTGACCTGAAGTCGTTCTTCTCTTCTGAACCATTATCTTATGACAACACTAGACGCTGACATACGGCCCTGGGTTACACTACTGTTTATTTTACTGAATGGACTAAGCTCACAAGCCTTATTATGTGGCTCTGAGAGAGGCCGGAGCATGGAACATTTACACATCAGACTTGCTGATTTACTTAGACATTTCTCAAGGATATTCTGGCCCCACAGACACCAAGCTTAATCCCTCTTTGGAATACACCATTTATCCACACACAAACATGATCCTAGATTTATGTTCACTGATGTAAGCACCTACACAGAAAGTAAAAAACGTTGATTTCACTATGGATGACGTGTGACCGGTATAGTAGCACTTAATAGGTCATCTTGTTAAACTTTATATTGTTATAGTAGCTACAAGGTTGCAGAACTTACTTAAAGGCTATGGACACGTGGAGGCAATTCTTTTATGATTGCACTCCACTCGTTTTGGTCTTGATTATAGATGAACGTTTATGAGCTGTTAGGGGTTCGGAGTTAAGGACTACAGATCAAGCCATCAGAGCAGATCTCATGCATTCACTGAAAAAGGGGAAAGGACAATCTGCAGATGCACTGAAAATTGTTTAATTAAGACTAGTGATCAGTGAATTAATTTTGTCCCGCTATGAACAAATCTGATTTGTTCAAAATATTATCTTCACTGTGGCTGAGGGACTGTCTCTAATGCGGCGTTAAAATTTATTTTTTAGGATCAGGGCATATTTAGATGATCTCGCAAAATCAACAGTTTTTCCTCTACAGCTTTCACTTTCAGTGCATCTACAGACTGTCCCTTCCCCCTTCTCTGTGAATGCATACGAGAGCTGCTCTCACGGCTCGATCTGTAGTCCTTACCTCTGAACTCCTGACAGCTTGTAAATGCTCATTTAATCTAAATTCTTACCAAAGATGTAATAATTAAGCTATAATGAGCCTTTATGAGATGTTAGGAAAGTACAGGTAATGCCTCATGCAGACGTCTGTGTCAGTTTTGGATCAGTGGTAACACGGACCGTGTTCAATCTGTGTTTTCACCTGTGACAGATCCGTCGGTCCGTTTTTTGCTGTCCGTGTTTCACTGACACTGAACAGCTAAAAAATAATTTTCAATAAATCGCTTTTTAATGATCCGTGAAACACTGATGCAACACGGATGGCAGCCGTGGTTTTCACGGACCCATAGACTTTAATGGGCGTAATGTAACAGACAAAATAGAGCTTGCATCCGTGCTAAAAAAACTGCCCCACGGACTGTGCTAAAACACTGATGTGTGAATATACACATTAAAATGAATAGGGACGTGTGCTGTCCGTGGAGAACACATACAGCACACGTACGTGAAACACTGACGTGTGAATGAGGCTTAAGGGCTACAGATCGAACTGTGAGGGCAGCTCTGACATATTCACTGAGAGAGGGGAGGCAACAATCTGCAGATGCCCTGAGTGAAAGCTATAGAGGAAAAACTGTTGAAAAATTGGAATTAAATATTTTTAGTCCAAATTGAGTAGAATGCAATAATAACAAAAAAATTGCCTCCAAAGTGTCCATAGCCTGTTACCAGGACAGGCTGTGCTTCTGCGTCATGATTACGACCCTGAAATATTAACATTCTTGTAGGCATCAAGATTGTTGTGAAAACCTGACTGCTGTAGTAGTGCGGTGCACTTGCTTAGTTGTAATATTGAAGCTGTGGTGTGCACAGGCTCAGACAGACCGGAGCCTCGCTGAAAAGTTACAGCTCTGGAGGATCACTACACTTAACTTATATCTCTATACATTCTATGATGTATAACCAGTGAGACGTCTCGATCTACTCCTTCTGAATCCAGTTACATGACACTTTAGTCTATTCACAAACATTTACTACATAGGACACATATGGCAGATTCTCTTTAAATCGATACATGCTAACAAAATGTGATCCTAATCTATAATAATTTTGCCTTTATTTCATGAAAGCTCCTTTCAGTTACTCTTTATTACGTAATCTATTGTAGGCTTTAACCACACACTGGTGATACCCCCTTGGAGAGAAGAGTTTTCACCCCCCTGCCCCTAGGGGGAGACATCACCGGTACAATGGTTAAAGGGGTTATCCAGGTGAATATAATGATGACCTATCATCAGGATAGGTCATCATTAGTTCTTCACTGGCAGGGGTCCGAGTCCCGGCACCCTGCCGATCAGCTGTTACAGAGAGCCGCCGTGCTCAACAGCGTTCTGGTGAGAGCAGCCGGCTCCCGGAAGCTTTGCAAGCACAGCACCATACATCATATAGTGGCTGTGCTTGGTATTGCAGCTCAGTCCCATTCACTTCAATGGAGCTGAGCTGCAACTAGGCCATGAGACCGATGTATGGTGAGGTTATGATTAAGACCTGGTGTCGAAACACGTGAACCTTGCAATGGCTCAAGTTTTTGTACTTTTTAATGTTTGGAATAAATATGGACTTTTAACAGTGAACGACGGTGATGGAAACTTTTATAAGACGTCCTGGTCCGGGAGTTCCGTGAATGTGTCGCGCTGGAGGCGGAGGGGCTGAAATCATTTGATATTATAGTGACGTCACATGGCTTAGGAGGAGGTCTCGGCGCTCACAGAGCACCCAGCCTCTTCTAACAGCTGATCAGTGGGGGTCCCAGGTGTCGGACTCCCACCGATCGGATATTGATCACTTATCCTATAGATTTCCAGATAACCCCTTTAAGGTCTATTATAGACGGACGTTTCTGAACCTCTTGCAGTTTTTCTTTTGTCGTTCTGTGATCCTCCATTTCACTCAACCAGTCTAACAACGTTCCACATTTTTTAGGATTCTGAACATCCTTTAAAAGGAGGAGCCGTAACCACTCCTGACATCCCTATTTTAGTAATTGCCTTCTCCATGTAATAACAATTCTGCATCAACTTTTCATACAACTCTGTTCTATGCCGTTCCTCTGTTTTTGCTACTAAACGATTATGACTAAAGGTATAAAGGTATGGCTGGGTGTTACCAGTTGGGGGGGGGGGGGGGGGGGGTGTCCCTGCACAGTCTGACATTATCCAATCAGTGCTGCAGGTGTCAGACTGTGCAGGGACACCCCCCCCCCCCCCAACTGGTAACACCCAGCTGTCAATCTGTTCATAAACTTCTAGTCGGGATAAAAGAGGAATGGAAAAACAATCATAAGAAAGGATGCTCCAGAATGGTAATTTCACGTGAAATGCTAATTATTTTGCTACAATGCTCTATTTCTGTGCAATATTAAATGATGAGTGTTGTAGTTCTTTCCATCATGAGGATTTTTGTTCTGTGATTATATATGTATTTATTAGGTTTAAGTCTGCAACCTGAGGAAGTCATCAGATATTCATTAGTATGTAACTGAGGAGAGAAAGAAAAATAGTTTTGGTTAAAGGAGTTTTCATCTGAGATTTGCGCAGTTAAATTATGTTTTTTTTTTTTTTCAGACTATGAATTGATATCATTCTGTACAGAAATCCAGACTTGCACAGAGACATGTCTCTCGTCTAATACGTCTAGAGTGAAATCACCCAAGGGCCGGAAAAAGATTCTATATTAAGCACAGACAGGCAAGCGATGTTAGCACTTCAGAGATCGGACTGCTATCCAGTTATACACAAAAGCCCTATAATACTTACATCCCGCCAAAGTCAACATACAGCCATCTCTGCAGAAGTTCATAGGTTACCAGCGTCACACCAAACTGTGGAGAGGATCGAAAAACTCGAGCTGCGGAAAGATCACACACAATTCCTCAATATAACAATCAGAGGAGGATATAAACCAGTTTATGGACAGGCTGGTCTAGATCTACTCTATAATACAGCAGTAGCACCAGTCTTGTCCGTGGGCTGCATCCACTGAAGTCAATCAGACTGAGACGTGACCCATGGACAGGAGTGGCACTATTTTTGGAACCAAAAATAAATAAATAAATAAATAAATAGGACGCTTTTTATCCAAGAAACTCTTTTGCAACTTGTCTAGTCCTTTAAGTATCAAATGGTTCATAAAGTCCGACCTCCATCTGCACAGAATATGTGGACACCATCAATATGCAGATATATCAGTTTGGTCTAAAAGTAAATCAAATCAATAAAAAAAATGGATCCTGGAAGAGAGATTGGCTTCCAAGTTTGCTTCACATGGGATTGTCCTCTACTAGACCGTTGGGTCCAATTATATAAAGGACGCTCATTTTTATGTAAGAGCCTAAGCCAGCCGCCCAAATTCTTTTGAAGAGCTTTCTCTAAAACTCACCCAACGGGTACTTGAGTTCTTTCCTTTTATCAAGTCATCCATTTTTCTATTCAGCTATCGCTTAGTCATATGTGTTTTTGAGTACGTTGTGCCACGGAGTTTGCCACCACAGACTTCTGAATGGCACACTGGCCTAAGTCAGAAACGGTATATGCACTCCCATATACTTAAGAGAGTTTGGGTACTGTTGTGGGGGCTGTAATTACAGCTATACTGGTTGTCACCCAATTTTTTCCCCAAAACAGTTTGTTAAAAATTAGATTTAGCCATTTCTTGGTTATATGCATCAGATAGGTTAGAAACAAGGTCTAATTTTTAAAAACTATGATTTTCAGGGGGGGGGGGGCAATCCCTTTAAGTAATGTACTGTACATGACATCAGCATCTATGCAATGTACAGGATTATTCCACAGGCCTGCAACTTCTGACTTTTCCCTGGTACTGCAATCTAATACAATAAGGCTTGCATAGTAAAATATCAATTTTCGCAGATGACACTAAACTGTGTAAAGTAATTAACACTGAAGAGGACAGGATACTGCTACAGAGGGATCTGGATAGATTGGAGGCTTGGGCAGATAAGTGGCAGATGAGGTTTAACACTGACAAATGTAAGGTTATGGACATGGGAAGGAATAATACAAGTCACCCGTACATACTAAATGGTAAAACACTCGGTAACACTGACATGGAAAAGGATCTAGGAATTTTAATAAACAGCAAACTAAGCTGCAAAAAACAGTGTCAGGCAGCTGCTGCCAAGGCCAATAAGATAATGGGTTGCATCAAAAGGGGCATAGATGCCCGTGATGAGAACATAGTCCTACCACTTTACAAATCACTAGTCAGACCACGCATGGAGTACTGTGTACAGTTCTGGGCTCCTGTGAACAAGGCAGACATAGCAGAGCTAGAGAGGGTTCAGAGGAGGGCAACTAAAGTAATAACTGGAATGGGGCAACTACAGTACCCTGAAAGATTATCCACATTAGGGTTATTCACTTTAGCAAAAAGACGACTGATGGGGAGATCTAATTACTATGTATAAATATATCAGGGGTCAGTACAGAGATCACTCCCATCATCTATTTATCCCCAGGACTGTGACGAGGGGACATCCTCTGCGTCTGGAGGAAAGAAGGTTTGTACACAAACATAGAAGAGAAGAGGATTCTTTACGGTAAGAGCAGTGAGACTATGGAGCTCTCTGCCTGAGGAGGTGGTGATGGTGAGTACAATAAAAGAGTTCAAGAGGGGCCTGGATGTATTTCTGGAGTGTAATAATATTACAGGTTATAATTACTAGAGAGGGGTCGTTGATCCAGGGAGTTATTCTGATTGCCTGATTGGAGTCGGGAAGGAATTTTTTATTCCCCTAAAGTGGGGAAAATTGGCTTCTACCTCACAGTTTTTTTTTTGCCTTCCTCTGGATCAACTTACAGGATGACAGGCCGAACTAGATGGACAAATGTCTTTTTTCGGCCTTATATACTATGGTACTGTTACTATGTAATATATGTCTTAGGCTTCATTCACATGACAGCAAAAGACGGCTGTGTCTAAAACCAATTAAGGTCTATGGGCTATTCACATGGATAAAAAAAAAAAAAAATCGTGGCCAGTGAATAGCAGCCAAACAGACCCCACTGAAATCTATCGGACAGGTTACACAGGAGTGCAGTTGTCTAAAGGCCATTAAAATAAAATAAAAATAGCCTTTTAGGGATTAAAAAAAATAATAATTTACTCACCTCATCTACTTACACGCGGTGAGGCAGTCACTCCTTTCTTGATGCTGAAGGACCTGCCGAAGGACCTGCACTTCAAGTGTGATGACATCCCCATGCGCTCCCAGCGATCATGGGTGAAATTATTACTGCTGGGGGGCACTATGGGGGACATTATGTATACTGAGGGCATTGCAAGGGCTGGGATTTAAATTTAAAAAGCCAATGAAAATCATCCATTTTAATAGCCCTAAAAAAAAGGATGCAATACGGCTATTAAAAATGACCAAATAGCTACAAATTGGATGCAAAACTGGATGAAGAATGGCCATAAAAAACTGACCATTTTTCAGTCGTGTGAATGTAGCCTTACTGCAATCTTACAAGATTACTGCGAGCTGAAATCTTTAATTCACCAGACTATTTTTCAGCTGTGATACAAACCTCCGGCTCCTTTCCACAACGCCTTTGCTCCTTCTTCTCGGAGGATTTTTCTAAAGCAGTCGATAACACCGTTGTATGTCGTTTGACCGGCCCGAGCTGCCACTTGCAGTCTCGTCTTGATGACATCAGCAGGGGTTACTAAAGAAGCCGCAGGTACGCCTAACCAAAATGGAAAGAGAGGAGATTCACGTTAACATTAGAGGATCTCAGATCCCCATCAGACTGAAGAATATTCTACAATATATACCGTATTCTATAAGGACGTTACATGGTACTTGATGGTGAAATATGCACAACCGCTGACGAGTCTACAAGATCTATAGCACGCTCTTCTGTGACACAATCCATGTGTCTCGAGATGTTATTCCTTGGATACCAAATTACATGCTTGTTAGGACTGCTCCACACACCAGGCATTAAACAAAGTGTGCTTAATGAATACACAAATTGATTACCACGCTTGTGTCACACACAGAGGTGCTGTGAATAGCTTATCTATAGCAAATCCGTAAGAAGAGAATCCTGATGATGGATCAGTCTATAACGCTTGCTGGGTTTTTTGTTACCTGAATCATGTTCTTCCTTGGAGCATGGGCTGCGTGCCCCCGCTCTACTCACATCTACAGTGGGGGGGTTGTTATTTAGTGCCACTCAGTGGAGCCGGGGAATGCTGCATGGCTAACAGGCAGATGAATAGATTGCTTTACAGAAAAAGATTTACAATGCCACCTCTATGACTGGTCGGCAGGAAGCAGAGCTGCCGCATCCTGCCACCAGCTTGGCCCCGGGCATGAGGTGGCTTTTGCCCTGCTTTGCCTGGAAGTCAGGATGTTGCAGCACTTGAACACAATGTGGTTTATATGAGAGGACAGACCCTTGTCTGCGCCACCTATTTCCCTCGAGTGTCTTCAAACATGTCACTTAGACTCCTGGGAAACAGAATGTGACATATGGAAGGGGTATAAGAGGAATGATTTAATTTTCCATGAACTAACAGAAGAATGAAGGGGGTTACTTTTTATTGGAGAGGAAGAGGAAATTGATATTGGCCTTATGTAATGAAGATACAGGCTGAGCTTTCTACGGTCTTTTAATAATTCCAGGGTATGGCGGAATTCATGTGTTACTGTGTCGCAAAATGGACCTCCAGCATGTGGCTCCCTAGGGGTTGACAACATTTTACTGAAATTTGGAGTCATGGACCAGCATTGGAATGTGGCTTCTCAATAAACTCTGCACTTTTGATAAAGAATTATTAATGGATGTTGAAAGTGTTAGATTTGGATCATTTCAATAAATATAATTATGTTAATAAATATGTATTTCGATAATATGTTAAAAAATGATAATAACTACATTAATAACTGATAATAAATTACAATAAAGCTAATAAAGGACAATAAGATGTTTTCATAGACTGCTTCTTCCGACTGTGACATAAACAGTTTACAAAATTAAAGGAAATGTGTTACCAAAAATCTTTTCTGCCAGTTAACACCAGATAGCATTTTCTGATTGCAGATTTTTTTTTATTCTATTTCCTCAACACGATTATGGGGGCGGCCATCTTGCCCTAATCTGTTCTTTACAGCATTTAGAAAGCATTAAGAAAACTTGTTTTACGGCAGCCCCATGGTCCATTGACAAAATGGTCAGGAGCGGACCTTATGGATTTTTATAGGAGAGTTTTTTAGGCATGCTCTGCGGCCTGTGCAGAGGTCATCGTACAAGGAAAGAATAGATAAGATTTGACAATCACGTATTGTGAATGGTGGATCCTGTCTTATCTGTACACAGAGGTGATGTCATTACAGGCAGGATTAGAATGACAGATAAGCAGATAACTGCAGTAACGTGATCTGTACAGACAAAGAAGTGGCGCCTGTTATTTTATTTTTTAAATATAGATAGTAACATCACCATAAATTATTTCAAAATATGTTAAACATAAAAATGTGATTTAAACAAAAGGTCATTTTCTGATGACACATTCCCTTTAATTTTATCCAAAGATGGAAAAAAAAAGTTAACTGTTCATAAGTTGACTTAAGTGTGACAATTTGAGTGTTCAGCCCTAGATCAGGTAATCAGCTGCCTTGTTTTCCCTACCAAAATATTTTCCACCGACCTGAACATCTCAAAAGCTGCTTTTGACAGAAGCTTTGCTACAGATGGACACCCATAATGCTGCGCCAAATCGCAGAACGACATTAAGCTGTTTACACCAGTTATGCTAATGTAATTAGCGCTCATTAAAACAACGACATCATCCACGGTGAGCATATATTTACTGCTCCTTGGTGGTGACTGATACTGCTTTTGTATAAACGGGCTGATGAGGACAATTTTCATGTTCCTATTAACAAAAACAGAGTTATCTTGCGAAGGGAGGAAAATAAATCTAAAAATAAGGCCTTACCTGCGATAGCACCAGCTGTCAGAAGATATAGCGCTCCTATGTGTCCCTCTTCATCAGTAAATTGAGATTTGCAGTGTGCGTAGACAGGGAAGTAGATGGCAGAGAACGGGATGTCACGCAGGAAGCAGGCTTTGGCACCCTGCAACAAGCATTCAAATCACTTACTTTGGTGGTTTCTTTGGTGACTTACATCGCTGCCCCAATTTTCCCACAGAAGGCCCTTAAATACACTTGAGCAAATTTAAAAGTTGGAACAAAAGTTAGGAAACAGCAGCAGATCCACTGCGCCTGCGCCAATACTCGGACCAAGGGCACAGGTGAGATGTCTGGCTCTGTCAATCAAGGGGAAGGGGAGAGTGTCTTTAGCAGTGGGTGTTGACTAACAGGTTCTCCGAGGGCCTAGATGGGGCTGTTTCACTTCAGCAAGTGCCATTTATCATGTAGAGAAAGTTAATACAAGACACTTACTAATGTATTGTGATTGTCCCGATTGCTTGCTTTTCTGGCTAAATTATTTTTCCCATAACATTATACACTGCTTGTTTCCATGATTACGACCACCCTGTAATCCAGCAGTGGTGGCCGTGCTTGAACAGTATAGGAAAAAATGCCGGCCTCTCTGGTGGCTGGGACCATGGAAGTGCGGATTGTTCAGCATTTTTTCCTATAGTGTGCAAGCACGACCACCGCTGCTGGATTGTGGGGTGGTCGTAATAATCAAAACGGCCAGTGTATAATGTAATGGAAAAATTAATGCAGCCAACAAAGGAGGCAATATGGACAATCACAATACATTAGTAAGTGCATTGTATTAAGTTTGCCTACATGATAAGAAGTGAGACAACCCCTTTACACCAGCCCTTTGGTGCTCCAGAAGCCTAGTAATTTGTATATTACACAAAACAGATACTGTATTTCTCCTGAACTGTGCGATGTAGAAGAATAAATAAAGTGTCATTGGAATCAGCTGCGTGAATGGTTTTACAGGGTTGATGCTGCTTGACAGATACTCTTCAAATATTAAACATGTAGCGATCCTTATCTTGACTCTTTACGAGTTAAGTAAACAATGGCAAGAAAATGTTAATTGGCTTTTTCAATGGCTCTCATAGGCTTTTGTCACACGAGATGTGCGTTGTGAACTCCAGCACTGTAATCCGGTCACTGCATCCGGCGTACATGATGGCTTTCAGCGAAAGTCGGAATATATGCCGGAAAGTGGACGGATTACCTCTGGATCCCATTACAGTGAATGTGGATCCTGTGGTATCCGGCTACGCCAGATACGGTGAACCCAGTGCAAATGTGAACCCAGCCTCATCACAGCCAAGTTTAGATCTGCTACATCTGTACAATGGATGACCCAATCTATAGTACAGATATGAACTTCAAAACTGCCCAAGAAAGACCTCGGCTCACTTCTTCAAGCAACTCAACTGGCCCTTTTGGCAATGAGTGAGTGCAACTGTGTTCACTTCGAGTTAGACACTGTACAAATGACATCATCTAACCAGTCTTGGTGACACAATGCCTTTAAAAGGGAGTTTATCTCCCCAAAACATACGAGACACACTGATGAAATCAAATTAATGCATCAAAACATAAAAATTTAGCAAACAGATTTCATTAATAATATCCTGATGTTCTGAGTTGACATCTCCTGTTCAGATCTATGTGTCTCCATAGTAACAGACAACAAACAAACAAACCTTGTGTAGTCTAATCCTGCATTCAAACCCCCTTCAGCATGTGCCTGGTTTCTTCCTCACATACATACGGTAAATTAACAAGGAGACCGATCAAAGAGAATGACAGGACCAGACTACGCCAGTTTGTAGTCTGTTACCATAGAGATACATAGGTCAGCAAAGGAGTTGTAGAAACACAATTGTAGTTTTGTAGTAAGACTATTCGCCAAGTTGCTTCATTTTAAAAATGCATGTTTGTGCACCAACAAATGGCTGTAAAGACTTCTTGTTGGATCTGCTCCTGGCTTTGGCTAAAAACATAAATGTAGAACTGCAATAAAACCTACATGTGTGAATTCAGACAATCCCAGACATAAATCAATCTGGTAGGTAGCGTTTTTATCCTTGGAATGTAGGAAGCATCAGGAACTTTTGAGGAACGCTCATATATTGTTACATACATGGGTGAATACAGAACCACTGCTTTGGCTGCAGTATCTGGGAGATCTACAACCTACATCACTCCTGAAATATCTCTACCACCTACCGCAGCACAGACAGTCTTCCGACGACTTATATACATTATTTTGTGACCAATATTTAGGTGTGGGCATGGGTGATTAACAATGTATACATAGTCATACAATACATCATATATAGGACTCACCTTATAAAGGCCAAAGAAGCCCAGGTCTCTCATTACACTGAGAGCACTGACTCTGGGGCCCGTAGTAATTTCTCCTGCGACCTGTAAGCGAATCTTGACAATCTCCAGCGGGTTTGTGAAAATGACTTGGGAGCCTCCTGCCTGCACACAAATAGATAATTCCGTCAGGTCTTTTACCAGCCGTTGTGGGAGCGGATCTTGGTGTAGGGCGAATGATGGGATTAACAGATTCCCTCGCCTCCCGTGCCCTCTATAAAGTAGCGAGATAACTAATGACATTACTGAGACCTGTATCATACATTGTGTGTGGATACAGATCCCTTCAGCTCCAGATAAGAATAAAGAAGGATTAATACTCATCTGTCACTTGAGAAAATTCATACAAATACCCAATGTCTGACTGTGTAAGATGAAAACGGGAATGTAGCAAGTAGAGCGGTTCGTTTTTAGATTCAATAATCTAGAAAATCCGACCACCCGGCACTCATTGTGTCTGAAGTATTAGGCTCCATTCACACGTCCACAATTTCGTTCCGCATTGCGGACCTATTCATTTCTATGGGGCAGCACGATGTGCTGCCCGGACATGGAATTGCGGATCGGCACTTCCGGGTCCGCACTTCCGTTCCACAAAAAATATAGAACATGTCCTATTCTTGTCCGCAATTGCGGACAAGAACAGGCATATTCTATTAGTGCCGGCAATGTGCGGTCTGCAAAATGCGGAACGCACATTGCCGCTGTCCGTGTTTTGCGGATCCGCAAATATCATTAATATACACAGACAGATACAATTACACAGGCTAGGACATGTTAGAAGGCATCACTGCCAATTGCTGTCTTTTTATACAGGGGCCTATATTTACCAATGTAATTGCGCCCAATTTTGACGTAAAATGCAAAAACAATTTTGGAATATAATGTCGCATACCTGCCAACTTTTGAAAATCCCAAAGAGGGACCATATGTGCTATTTTTTTCAGACTAGACCACGCTTCTAACTCTGCCCAAAGCATAATTATGACTCAACTGCAGCTAGCCGGGGATCGGTTAGCTGAGTATAAACACATAAATCAGATTATAGATATTTTAAGGTCCAAATTGCACCAAATAATGAAGTTATGGTCTTTTATACGCTCATTGCTGAAAAAAATGAGCGACGCTTCTAGGTGTAATGACAACGCCCCCGTTGCTCCTAGAGGCTCATTTGCATATATTAAAACATCATTTTTCTCAGTAATGCGGGCACATATGAACATGAGACTAACACAGATGCCTTTAGCTACCAAGTGCACATGTAACAGGTCAGCCAGTGTCATAGGTACAAATCTGCTGACAGATGCCCTTTAATAGTACAACAACACAGAAAAGATGCCCAGGAGATCCATGAGGCACACACAACCAGTGCTCGAGCCCCAGACCACTGTGAGCATCACACCAAGCATACACCTAAGATCTAGTCACCATTCCGACCCCCAAAATTTCAGATTTTTATAAAAGGACACTAACATCCAATAATGATGGAATTGCCTCTGAGCAGATACGGAATGCCAACAGTTTTCCCAGCAAAAGGTTTGCATGCATTTTTCTCAATAGCAGCCCCAAAGCAATACATAAAAAAAAAAAAAAAATTGCAAAACCACAGTATGGACATCTGGACTTTGATAATCACCCGCATTGCTGCATATTAAAATAGAGAATTTTACAAATCAGTGCAGTTCAAAAGTTCATTTCATCTGAAGGACCTTTGGATGCTGCGGCCACCACTACAGAGAAAGAGCTCAATGAAATGAATGACTTTCTGCTTTTTGAAGTCTCGTTTCTAGGACAGCTTCCAAGCCGTTACAGTAAGGCAAGATCATAGCTCAACTCAATGCATGGCAGGTTAATATATTAAAAAAGAAAAAAGTAAAAGACAAAAAATATATAATAGCACAAAAAAAATGAAATAATAAAAAATGAACATGACATGAATAAATCTAAATGCTGTAATGAATATAATTTGAACAGGATAAAATGCACAGAAGTCCATTCAGTCAGTCATCAGTATGCCCTGAGCAGATGAGTAGACCTGTTGTGACCCTTGACCCTCTGGGGTCAGCCCGTTGTCCGCAGGTTACTTCTATACACAAGACAGAGATTGTTCTTTGTTTATCTAGATTTTAATTTGACACAACATATATTAAATCCCGAGCACTGCAGTCTCCTGCCTGGACTAAAGTGATGGATTTCATAATGGCAGAACTTTTCAAGGTTGAATTCAAAATTCAATATCTTCATACAGTTTCCTTCAGAAGAGCTTTCACTACCAGAAGAGATGCATTTCCTCTGCAATTTTCCTAACTGGTATCCCACCCAACTCTCCAGATTTGCTCAATTTATGAAGTCTAAAGCATTGAAAGGGGATTTGAAAAAGGGAGGGCCTTCGTATGACATCATCTCAATTACATGGAATTATGAGTGATGTCATCCCAGGATAAGGACTTAGGAGCGATGTCATCCCTGGATAAGTCATTTACAATTATGGCTTAAAGTGACCTAGTGACTTAAAGTCGTCCGATACCTGAAACAAGTCTTCACAGGAACATATAATTCTTCATGAGATCCAGAGCTACGAGAAGAGATCCTTATGCATTTAAAGTCTATAGAAGCATCCGGAATATATCTCATATACTGGGGCTAAAGCCTGTATTACGAAGGCCGATTGAGCAAGCGATTTTGGGAATGTTAGCGTTACCTCCTGGCAATCGTTTGCTAGCTAGCGGAGGAGACTGCTGCTATTACATGCAGCGATCTTCCCTGCAGCATGTGGAGGAGTGATCTCTATGCCATCGCTCATCCCCATACTGTCTAGTGGTTTGCTGGTGGCAGATCGTAATTAGACAGCATGATCTGCCGCCGCTGATTTTTGAGCATGCTTTAAAATCAGAATTGCCGGATGAAAGAGCGTTTTCTCGTTCATCGATTATCAGCCGAAAAATCGGCAGGTGTAATACAGCCCTTACTTTCTGTATGTTTACCAATAAGACAATTCAGATGCTTTCTTAAACCTTTGCCTGCATTATAAAATGCAAAGAGGTATTTCCCAGGGAGAGAGAACCATCTCACTAGCGCCACCTTTTGTTACTGGCTCCCTATGAGTAAAAGTCAGACTTTTTAACAAGCCTTGGAATATGACAAGAGAAAACATCAAGCCAAATATCCATCTGCAGACAGCTGTTTCAGGGCTCTTGCCCCTCTTTCCCTGGGAGATTACTCTTTGCATATTATTTTCCCATGTAGCATTGCCATTAAGTCTTTATACTCAGCTGGTCTCTTTAAGAAGAGCCAGCACCCTGCCTAAGCTGCATCCATTAAAAAATAATTCAAATCAAAAATATATTTTAAAAAATCACCTGAAATAAAAGCCATTAAAGCGTTTTCCTAGATTTTTTTTTTATCTGATGATCTATCCTCTGGATAAGTCATTGGTAGTGTTGAGCGAATCGAGCTTTAAATGTTAAATCCGAAGATGCTTCATTCAAAACTTCGGATTAATACTGTACAGAGATCTGTCTCCGAACAGTATTAAAATGTATGGGCTCCGATGAGCCGAAGTTATTTATTCGTGAAGTCGTTAAATACATTTGATATTAAATTTTTAAAGTGTAAAACCACTTCAAAACTTGAAAGCAGAGTTCTGTTTCACGTTTTGAAGTGGTTTTATACTTTAAAAATGAAATACCGAACGTATTTAATGAAGTCATTGTTGTTGTTTCCCTGTATAATAATAAAGATGTTCAATTAAAAAAAAAATATGAAGTCACGTGGGGCTTTTCGAATAAATAACTTCGGCTCATCAGAGCCCATACATTTTAATACCGTATGGAGACGGATCTCCATATAGTATTAGTGGTCATGACGTCGGATCCGCAAAATATACGGATGACGTCCATGTGCATTCCGTATTTTGCAAAATGGAACAGCTGGCCCCTAATAGAACAGTCTTATCCTTGTCTGTAATGTGGACAATAATAGGACATGTTCAATTTTTTGGGCGGAACGGATATACGGACACGGAATGCACACGGAGTAACTTCAGTTTTTTTTGCGGACCTATTGATGAATGGTTCCGCATACGGTCTGCAAAAAATAAAAACTGAACGGACACGGAAAGAAAATACGTACATTTGCATGGACCCTTAATCTGAAGTTTTGAACAAAGCGACTTTACTCAACACTAGTCATCAGTATCTGATTGGTGGGGGGGGGGGGTCTGACACCCAGGACCTCCGCTGATCAGCTGTTTGAGAAGGCACCAGCGCTTGCAGTATCACTGCGGCCTTCTGAAGATTTCCCTAGGCTGTGTGGCGTCACTTTCATCGGTCACATGGCCTAAGCGCAGCTCAGCCCAATAAAAGTGAATGGGGCTGAGCTGCGATGCCAAGCACATCCACCATGCTGTGGTAAGCTGCAAAAAGGCCAGGGCGCTACTGCAAGTGCTGGTTTCTTCTCAAAAAGCTGATCGGCAGGGGTCCCTCGGAAAACCCCTCTAATTTGTCACCTTATTAGGTCTCGTCTGTGAAGGGGACAACCAATATGACAACCGTCACATCTCCCATAAGGCTGATCACCCAGCTTTCCTATACACCTGAATGACAAACCTGCCATATTGTGCAGTCACACTTGACTGGACGATGTGGCATAACTACACTGAAGCTTGGGAAAGCTGGATAAGGAGCTGTAAAGCCTGTAATATTGGTTTATATTAGTCACCCTCACCCAGCTTTCCTAGAATGGGATAAAATTCTGTAAAGCTATACATCAAGACTATGGGAGTATTTTTAGCATTTCCCAATCTTTGTTAACACACCTTCAGAGGAGTTGACAAATTACACTGTAAATAGTCATTAACCAGAGCATCAATGTGAATAGCAGGAGTCATCTGTTTAACCTCTGTGTCAACTCAATGGGGTAAAACGCCCACAATGAACAATTAAGCAAAGAGAAAAAAAAAAAAAAGAAAAGAATCGGGCACACAAAAAATATGCACACTGATATCCGGCACACTGCACCCTGCGCCACTTTATTGCTGCAGGGTGTAAACATCTGACCCTACACATTAGACCTATTGCCCTTTACATTTTTACCCAAGGCAAATCCTCTAAACATTAGGATGTCCGAAAGCAAGTCAATCTGAGCCTCCTCCTTCCAACCCACACATCCCTGTCAATTAACGAGTTTCATTGTTTTGTTTAGCAAAGGTGTCATTCACGATTCTGCCAACAGGGGCAGCAGTGCTACATTCTGGAGGAACTTGTATTACCAATCGCAGTCTCTTCTCCCCAACGTCTGACACGCTTTATTTTTTGATGAAAGGTTTTCATTAATGATTGACATTCAAATTATATATTGACGGTAAAAAAACATAAAAGTTCTTAGCAAGAATAATAATAAACTTTATAGCTCACCAATATATTCAAAAACACTTCTATAGTAAGAGTGAACTAATCGGGGATACATTACTCTAAAATTATGTAAATTACCTGTTTATTTAATAGGTGCTGGGCAGTGGGATTTGCGCGGATGGCAAGGAGACGCATTGTGCTTTTATCCATTTCATTTCGGCTCAGTGGGAAGTCAAAAACTATATAGATCATGCATACGTTGCCCACACAACCACTGAATACCTCTTGCCCAATAGCAAAAAGCAGATGCATGCATGTGTAAGGTCTCAATTTTACCACCTTGACAGTCCCAAAAGTATCAGAATTTTATCGTGTATGTATTATACATGTACTAGGTATATATTAGTTTCCATATACTACAAGCACTGCTGCTGAACACGTCTCATCTGGTTGATAAAAGAGGGCATACAACGCAACGCATTTCTCGTATATATATATATTGCCAAAAGGACCGTTAAGTAACTGCAGTCCTGAAACGCACTGCATCTTTTATTGCTAAAGAAGACATGCAATGCAACGCGTTTCAGGGCTGTGCTACGCACGCGTATATAGCCTAACAAAATGTCTAGTAACACCAGGAACACATTGCTTCTTTGAGCACATTCAATGTAATGTGTTTCAGGGCAGTACTAGCCGCATGTGTATATACGTAGCCTAACAAAATGACCACTAAGTATAATCCTGAAACGCATCTTTTCTTTGATCACTGAACTAGTCAACACAATGCAATGCGTTTCAGGGCTTCACAAGCCACATTTGTATATAGCCTAAGAAAATGATCAGTAAGTGCAGTCCTGAAACACATGGCCTCTTTTATCCCTGAAGAAGGCATGGAATGCAACGCGTTTCAGTGCTGTGCTAGCCACATTTGGATATAGCCTAACAAAATGTCCAGAAAGTACAGTCCTAAAACACATTGCTTCTTTTATTACTGGTTTCAGAGCTGTTCTAGTGCTTTCAGCAGGCTAGACACATATGTGGCTAGCAAAGCACTGAAACGCGTTGATTTTTTATTTTTTTTTACTGATAAGGCAGGTGTACAATGCATCTCCGGCTTTAGAAACCCAAGTGATACTAGATGGATCAACCAATTATTGGGAGTAAAATTTAATTTCTAATAAATTGATGTCTTTTGTACAGGCCACGTCTTACTTTGACGATCAATACGTAGGAAAAATATTCTTTACAGATAACATACTACAGCTTTCCTGCTCCCTGAATCTTGGCCTACAGCTTTGTGAGACATTGCGGTGGAGAATTAAATAAGGGAAATGCAGACATAACCCATAAGTGATATACATGTTATGTCTGTACAGTGTTCCTATCTGATAATTCAATTGGGTCTCGGTCACAAGCACAAGAAATCAGATTACAGGGCACCACTTATTTTCTATATATTCTCTGCTAATAATATCAGGACAGATGTCACCATGATGATCTCAAGAACAAAGAGTTGATCAAATCTGTAGAGCTCAATCAACATCACTTCCAGCAATGAATTACATGCACTGTGTGGGTGAAGGGACTTCGTCTGAAGGGGGTGGGGGGGGAAATTAAGTGTCTGCAATCCTGAATCCTTCATCATTTTATTACTTAACAGCTTTGATGTGTCAGTTTTTTGAAAGATCCTTAATTTTTAATTCAGGTAAACTAGGAGGCACTCATTTGGTAGACATTTTGCATAATTAATCCAACTACTGAAGATTTGTGTAATTGTTTTTTCTTTTAATCACTCTATCCATTCTCAACAGATAGAAATTATGATTTAACAACCCTTGTGTCAGCTCAAATTCTGTATATTAAAAAAAACAACATAATTAGTGTCTAGGAATGAAGAGGGATCACATAAGTCAAAGCCAAACATTACTGTGGCATACACCACAGAAAAATTCAATGCCCCTTCCTATGCCGTTCAATGTGTGCTAAATGTGACATAATGACCTTATTCTGTGGGTCAGTACAATTACAGGGATACCAAATGTGTATACTTTTCATTAAAAAATAAAAACCTTTGAAAAAAATAAAACATTTCTTTACATTACCATTTCTACAACTTTATTTTATATGTCTGTCTACAAAGCTGCATGAGGGTGTGTTTTTGGCATGGCAAACTATACTTTATTAGAACCATTTTGGGTACGTATGACTTTTTGATTAGTTTTTATTCAAAAAATTAGATTTTTTTTTTTTTTACGTTTAAAAGATTATTTTTTTACGGTCATTTTTACTTTTAGGGGACTTGTAAATGTGATAGTCTGAAGCTATTGCAGGCCATGGGATTTTGACAGGCTGCCTGCTGAGCTGTGCCTCAGACACAGCTTCACAGGGAGTTTCAGGCCTAGGAACCTTCACAAGGCCCCAGCCGTCATAGCAACCGATCGGAGCTCTGTAATTTTGCCTCGGCAGATCCAATCAGAAGACAGAGGGAGCACTCTCACTGTCTAACCCCACAGATTCTGTGGTTACTATTGATAGCAGCATCTGAGGGTTTAAGTGATGAGAACGCCAATCCCGGCGTTTGTCCATCCAGTTCGGCCTGTCATCCTGCAAGTTGATCCAGAGGAAGGCAAAAAAAACCAAAAAAACCCTGTGAGGTAGAAGCCAATTTTCCCCACTTTAGGGGAATAAAAATTCCTTCCCGACTCCAATCAGGCAATCAGAATAACTCCCTGGATCAACGACCCCTCTCTAGTAGCTATAGCCTGTAATATTATTACACTCCAGAAATACATCCTCTTGAATTCCTTTATTGTACTCATCATCACCACCTCCTCAGGCAGAGAGTTCCATAGTCTCAGCTGGTTCCCTCTACGTATGGAGTGAGATCAGCGCGTGAAACTGCAATATACAGCCGCTTAATGCTGATCAGGTACATGGAGGGTTAAAATGAACCCGTCACATTGAACATGTAGTCCAATCTACAGGCAGCATGTTATAGAACAGGATAAGCAGACTGATATATAGTTTTGTGGGAAGAGATGCAGTACAAGTTGTACTATATTCAGTCACACTTCTACTCATTCTTTGTTTAGGAGTCCACTGGGAGGTCCTACTCAGTGATTTACAGCTAGGTCTGTATGCACTCTCCTCACGCATTGATAGGACCGCTAAGCCCAGAATGAGCAAAAATTTGTAGAAATTAATAGTTCTCCTGACTCTTCTTAAAGAGACAGGTCCAGTATGGAGACTTACTGGATGTACTCCAGGGAATGCAGACCTACTGGCAGTGCTCCACGGGAAACTAATATGCCAAGAGGCATCGTTTTACCAAAGCCACTTCCAAGGCATTGCACTGAGCCAGCTAGAATACTGCTCTGTACTGACGAAGGAAAACCACCACAAAACAGCTGTCTACTTATGGATATCTGGTTTGGCTATATTCTTTGGTCAAATCCCAATGCTTGTTGGAAAGCTGGATCTTGACTCATAGGGAGCCACTTCCAATAGGTTTTGGTGAGATGGTTCTCTTTCTTGGGAGATACCTCTTTGCATAGTTCTACTGAATGATTCCCATAAAATGATATATCCATCTGCTCAGCTCCTCCAGCTTTGTACAACATTCTGGTTGCTGACTGGATTGTATTTCCAAGGTGAAAAGAAAATAGCATGGCAGTCCATACTGCATACAGTATTTTTTTTTTTTACAATAAGTTCATAATAAGAGCAATTATTGTTGCGCTCACCTTACGAGATTGTGCAGTCCATGCTCAATCCTGCTGTAGGCTTAATATCACAATAGTCCTGGTTCCACCACTGTTTGGCTCATTCACCGGGGTCGTAATACCATTTTTGAAGTCCTTTACTGGATACTACGCGTTACAGTGCCAAACTGGCGCCGTCATCAGGTATCAACCCCATACCACGTAGTATCCAATAAAGGATCTCAAAACTTTATCTTTATGCACTTTCCTGCACTCAAAGATCCCTGGATTTTTGATGCATTGACTTCATACAATTCCAACATGACGGGTTTCTTTGAAAGCTCAAGCCAGATTTGGCTTTAGCATAACTACTGCAGATACCACAGTCCGTAAAAACCACTAGAGACCTATATTTATTACCACATACTACAACATACATTTGCTGCTAGGTAATATATTATCTCATGATAATCATTACGAAAAATGGAAATGCCATGAAGGTGAAGTATGTGAATTACAGAAAGTCTACCTCTAATTCCTTCTATTCGACCTTTAAAGTGTCTGCAGAGATAACCCTGAGTGTGTGGAAAACGCAGTCCTTTCTGTAAATGTCCATAGTACTTTTTTTCCTGATTGCCCCCATGTTCTACACAACAGTATCTCTCTCATATGGCACTGAATGCAAACCTTGTGCAGTGACGGGTGAAGGCCTAGGTATGCACCAGGCTGCCAGATCCAATCAGAGGAGACTAGAAGCAGCCTCCTTCAGGGGCCCTCTAGGGATATGTCTCTGAATTAAAAACCAGTAGGGGTCATTAACCCCAATGCCCTAAGTTCTGGGAGTGGATAGTATTTTTTGTATGTAATCCTAGCTTGTCAGCTTCACTCAAGTGGAAGTCATTAGAAATCAAAAGCTTGAAAAAAAAAAAATGACATCTCGAGGATATTACCAAAAAAAAAAAAAAAAAACTTAAACAAGCTGTGCATTTTTAAAATTATTTTTTTTTTTAGGTACAGGCCTGTACTTCCAAATACCTTAGGAAGCTCACTGGCCGCATTGTAAGTGTCAAAATGTTACTTTGCCCAGTAACAGTGTTTCGGGATCTTGTGTTTGAAGAGTAAATTGATACATACATATAAACAAAAAAAAATAAATCAGTATGTAAATATTAAAGTGGAACTCCGCCTTCAATCTAAATCCACATTGCATAAAACATTACAAAACATACACCATCAAAGGATTTAGTTTTCTAGAGGTTCAGAAAATGTTCAGAAGTTAACAAATAGGGATGAGCGAATCGACTTCGGATGTTTCATTTGATTCGCATAAAACTTTGTTGATTTAGACTGTAAAAAAACATTACCACTTGGCACCGAACCAGAGTTCGGGAAATGTTTTTTTACAGTATAAATCAATTTCTGAAGTTATTATGCGAAGTCTCGGAAGACTTCGTGAAGCAATAACTTCGGCTCATTGGAGCCAATACATTCTAATACTGTACGGAGCTCCGTACAGTATTGAAATGAAGTTTTATGCGAATCGACTTCGGATGTTTCATCCGAAGTCGATTTGCTCCTCCCTATTAACAAAGTGTATTATGTCTACCCACGGTTCATGATCCCCAAGATAACCACCAACCACAAAAGATACGACGGCAGCATCTCCAATCCAATAAGGCTTTATTCACACACAGTGCATGAGACAGTACACATGGTCCGGTTACAGCAACGTTTCGGCTACATAGTAGCCTTTACCAAGCTAACAAAGAAGTGTCCTAGTGAAAAATATCAGATCAGCTGTCACCCTGGACCCCCACCAATCAGCTGTTAGAAGAGGCTGGGTGCTCGGTGAGCACCGTGGCCTCTTCCTAGGCCATGTGATGTCACTGTACACGTCTATTTAAGTCAATGGGTCTCAGCTGCAATACCAAGCACAGCCCCTATACAATATACAAACTGTGCTTGGTAAGAGTTAGAGAGCTCCAGTGAGCGTCGCAACTTCTCAAAACAGCTGATATGGACCCCTGCCGATCGATACGTCAGCAATATACGTCAGCAATATATTTTTCCGGGATAACCCCTTTAAAGGGGTTGGCCAATATGGAACACTCGCTAGGATACGGTATCAATGTCACCTAGGAGCGGGTTCAAGAGGTGGGATCTACACCTATCACCTATCTCCAGAAGTGAAGGAGAGCACACCGCACAAGCGCAACCACCTCTCCTTTCACCACTATGGGACTGCCAGTAATAGCCGTTTTGGTGCTTGGCTTTTTTTGAAACTCCCATGGTGGATAATGGAGGGTGGCCGTGCATGGCCAGTGGGACTTCGGTGACTCTGTTCTGGAGATAGGCGTGGATCCCATCTCTTGAACCTGCTCCTAGGTGACATTGATGGCATCTCCTAGCAATATGCCATCTGTGTCCTAGATGGGCCACCCCCTTTAATATTTTTCTCCTCTCAATGGTCAAAATGTACATTAATTCCTAATTTCTTAGGATAGGTCATCAATAACAAATCGTGAGGGTCCCACACCTCTAGCGAACAGCTGTTTTTGAAAGCAGAAGCTATACAATACATGGAACTGGAAGCACAAGGTTTCCTACGCTGGCACTTGAAACTACACAGCGGACAGAGCCTTCTGGTCACTGTATAGTCTCTGGCGCTGGTCACTGCTTTAAACTGCTGATCAGTGGGTGTGTCGGGCCCTAACCGATCCAGAGGATAGGTCAGCAATTTCTAAGACCCGGAAAAAAAAACCTCTTTGGGCATTTGCGCACCAAAGTTAAAAATTACAAAATAAGCTGCAAATCTATTTATGAATAGAGGGGGTGTAAACCTAAATAAATACTGAACTGGTAGTTGTAAGTAAGAAATCTGTCACAGAGGTCAATCTGCCAGAGGTCAATCTGCCATTCCAGATGATGAAAACGTCATCGATATACCTGGTCCAGAAGACGATCTTGTCACCCCACCACTCTGAAAGATCAGGGAAGACCACCTTATCCTCCCACCAGCCCAGGAGGAGATTAGCATAAGTAGGGGCACAAGGGCTCCCCATAGCGGTCCCCCTGAGCTGGTGGAAGAATTGCCCATCAAATAGAAAAAAGTTGTGCGTTAGCACAAACTCTAAAAGGGTTTACCACGAAGTTATTGTGCAAATTATGACAAACAGCCCTGGTTTGAAGAAATGCTCCGGTTGCCAATAAGCCCTTGTCATGGGGGATCGAGCTATAAAGTGACTCTACATCCACACTCCCAAGGGACCACGATGGTTCGATCTTCAAAGACCGCGATTTTGGATTTTTTCCTGATGTGGTCACTTGATTGAAAAACCATTGATATGTTGTCGTTTAATCATCAAGGCAACTTTTTCATCTATACACTGTGTGTTTATCATATTGTCACTGGTCTCCTGATGAACCATATTGTTGAGGGGAAACGCGTCGAGACCCGGTTTCAGAGCACTATTTTGTAACCATCTGTGTAAATTGTGACTCTGTCTTTATTTATCCAGATATCTTCCTGGATTGTCTTATAGGACACTATTTTTTGTATAGTAGATATCTCAGGACCCGGACATCCATATGGGTTTTTCTTTGAGATAAGGGCTTTTTAAGGACAGGTAGGTTAGGTACGGGGACAGAGTGTTCCCACCATTAGGGTTCATCTCCGGGCTAAGAGAAACACAGGGACATCACAGGGATACACTTAGTGACCCATCTGTGTCTGGCCTTGCCATATCATTACATTGGCCCTCCCTGACCTGGTCCTTGAATTGGCTCTATTTTGTCTGTGTATGTCTTCTGTTTGTCCATCAGTCCCCAAGTGAGGGAAAATATGTGTTAATTTTTAGCTATTTTTGATTAAAAGTTATATTTTAGGTAGTAGACCTTTGTGACAGACTATTTATGAATAGACCCATAAAAAAAAGAAAAAAAAAAAAAAAAAGAAAAATCAAATCTGGTCTGGAAAAAATTAGCTGTTGTATGCATCTATAACATGGTGCATGTAGGTGGCTAAGGTCCCATACTGTATCTCTGCTTCTGATGTTATACGGAGACACGCAGAAGTTTTTTTTTCTCATTAATTTCATATGAGTCTGGGGGGGGGGGGGGGGGAGATCGTGGTATGCTCCAAAGCCTTGCAGAGGCACGATATGGTTGCATGCAGACTACCTATGGCTCATAAGACTCTGTGTAAAAGAAAAAGGAGACGGGAGGCAGCGCCTCATGTGTGGTGCTGTATAGTATTGAGATAGGGTCTTCAAAATAGTTGCGCTTACCCTCTGCTGTTGTGAGGAGTCACAACAGCTATATTTCACTCCGCTGGTATTATTCGACCAGCCTACGGAGTGCCTGCGCTACTGCCTGGGTTCCTACACGTGCCGGAGATGCGGACGTCAGGCTGAAGCGGTCAGTGAGAAGAATAAAAGAAAAGCTGGAAGTTCTGTATCGGCACTGTCAGCAGGGATGCTGACAGCGCCGATACAGAGGTTCCAACTTTTCTTTTATTCTTCTCATATGACTGTGTGCCACTGCACAGGGCCCATGTGTGTACCTTTCCCTGTGCGTGACTTCTGAATGCGGACACAACCACATGCTTCATCATTTGTTTTTTTTCACAGAACCCAACACAATTGCATCACTAAACTAGATAGATACTCACACAGCCGCCAGCCAAAACTTCAGCCAGGAACGGAATTGAACCATCTCGCTGAGTAAACTTATCTCGAACTAAATCATTAACCTACATTAAAAAAAAGAAAAGAAAAAAAAAAAGGAAATTGTAACATATGTAAACAACACGATTACATGCACTGAGCACCTCCTGGGCTGCGCTTTCTTCCAGCAGATTATTGGCAGCGCCGCTCCTTTATACAAACAGACATAACAATTTATAATGCTGTCTATAAACAAAAGCCACTACCTGATGCAATCTGCCTTTCACACTACTGTAATGGGCTCCGCAGGCCCATCTCGTAGCCGAAGAAATGACGAAACGCCCGACTGGTTTCTCTTCTTTTTTTTTTTTGCTTTATATAACAAATGAGAGCCAATAAGCAAGCGAATTTAGAGAAATGGCCAAAATTATAGGCTGTCGGACACCAAAACTTTGAAGATATATGTCTGCTATTGTCAACTTCAGAGGGATAGCGGAGCCGAAACCCAATTTTGTGATTACATGAAAAATGATCCAAGACAAAGAAAGATAAGGGTGTTTTATTACAGGATGATTCAGGGTCTTAAGGTGCTATTACACCAGCAGATGTCCTACAGATCACGAGAAACGATCGAAGATGTAGTGACTCATTAATAATGAAAATTTTGCTCATTATACACAGATAAATCGTTCATACTAGGGTCGTTACTCATTCAAATCGTTCCTTGTTATTACATGTAAAGATGGGGGACAGACGCTTGGTCAAAAGGCATGTATGAGATTGCTAGCGGGTAGACGACTCCATATTATACGAACAGATCTATTAACGAGGAGCAATAATTTTTTAGCATGCTAAAAGATCACGATGGACGAGAAACAAACGATTTTTCGCTCGGCTTTGTATCGTTCATACTTATTACATCACATGATTCTCGTTCATTTTTGCTCACATGCACAAGAATCTGTATTCGCTCCGTGTAATAGGGCCTTTAGTTTGGAACAATTTGACCTTCTTCCAAGTGTAAAGTAATGAAGATAAGATTTGGTGGTCAAGATTGGATCTGTACATGGAACACATGTCCAGTGGAAAAACAATTTTTACTACAAGACGTGCATGATCTTAAGGATTCAAGAGATAGGGGATTTATCAAGACTGGTGTTGTGTATGCGGGTCTTCATTTTTATAGTGCTAGCGAGGGCCAGGAGGTGGAGAAGTTTTCTGGTGCACATTGTGGATTAACTTGGGCTGTGGAGGTCCTGTCCACATCCCTCCGCAACCAATTTTTTTTTTAAAGTAGCAAGGGTGTCTATAAAAGTTAAAACGTCAAACATTTTATTGCATAATGGGAGTTGTGCAAAGGTTTGAGACATTTCTATGCCTAAAAACAGTGATATGAGGCATGGGGAAACATTGACACTTAGGCTAGTTATTGGCCACAGCTGCCACGTCACCCATGTCAAACTGGTCCAGCCATGTTGGGGAGTCTGCTAAAAATGTCCCTCGGGGGGATGATATTTTCAAACTCTCATGTACACAGTGCAAAAAATGTCCATGTGCAAATTGACCTGCGGTACAGATTTTGGAAGTCGCAGCATGCCAATTGTTTGCACAATGCAAATAGTGAGATCTGGGGCAAATCTGTGTCAAAATCTGCAACAAAACCCGCAAGTAACATATGCAGATGTGGTGCAGAAAACTGCATGAAAATCCAGGAGGAAAATCAGCATAAACTATACTGCCGAGTGCATGTACCCAAAGGGTCCTTTTGCATTAATGCCCATAATTTGTGCCTTTCAACAATATAGGAGCTTGGTTAAAGCGGTTGGCGAGTTTACATTACTAGCTGCACATGTGCTGGGAACAGTATTGCATGCAGCCAGTAATATGCACTATTAAACTATTGGCGCTGATGGCTGATAGCTTAAGATGAATAATTTATATTTACATGAGAAAATGGCCACTGATGGAGGGTCGCGTTCATCAGCAGAATCCGTTCACTTAAACAGGGTGTGGACGGTGAACTAGTGCATGTGCAATCTGTCCACAGTGTAAGTGAATGTGGACAGTGAAAGTGAACCTATCGGACAACAGCGCCAATAGTTTAATAAATAGTAAAATAAATGCTTGTTTGTGCTATTCCCAGTAGACATAAAGCTAGTAATGTAAACACTTTTAACTTTCATTCTTAGGCCCCTTTCACACGAGCAAGACTCACGCATCGGGCTCGCAATGTGTGTCTGGGAGAAAACCCGTCCTGACCTCCAGAGCACTGCCAGGGTCACATAGCATCATAAATCAGTATAATACTATGTAGCCCATACAGTTCTGGAATGTATAAGATGGCATTGACAGCATTATGTCAGTGCTATCCAATACATTCCAGACCTCTAAAGGATACATAGCATCAAAAATCAATATAATGCTATGTGACCCCGGCAGTGCTCAGGAGGTCAGGACGGGAGCTGCTGCATACTCACGCTGCGAGTCCAGAGCGTGACACTCGCTCGTCTGAAAGGGACCTTACTAAGCAATTATTGGGAGGATGTTGAACGAATGATCGTTCTTGTGATTGTTAATTTAAACCGCTCCTCTCATACAGTATGTTGTTTGTCTACAGCACACGGGGGATAAGCGGATAACAAATGATCATGCATAAAAAAATACCATTAAACACATCTTCTGTTGGTTGACATGTTTATACGGGCAATGGGGTGGATTTACGGTAAAAAACTAGCCACCTACCGTCAGTTTAATAGCCTTTTCAGGTGCAACTCCTACAAGCTGTGGTAGCAGACCTGAACAAGAAGTAGAAGAGAAAACATTTTAGCATTGTACATACATAACCGTATACATTTTACTTTTTGATTTTCACAAATTTCCAGCCGCGATCCCAAAATACCTTAGATTTCAGGCTTACAGCACAGACCTGTACAGTCTGATTTGGCTCTTTTGAACATAAAGACTGACTTTCACAACATCTCTTATCAGAATCCTTCCCTTTCTTAGAGAACATGATGAGTAACGTGGGCTATTTGGGGCAAAATACTAGAAGTCAATTAGGGAATGTCTGTAGATGCAATTCTCTAATATGGAGGAGCCGGTTCACTTGCTGTAAATATCCATAAAGCATCCAATATGTCACTGCTAATAATCATTCTGTTTGTGCTGCCAGTGAGAGGCAATTAATCCACTACATAATGCTTCCATGCTGTCGTCCCATAAAATGTAAATATTCATATAATATTACAGGCATTGCTCCCCAATACAAAGGAAGCACAATATAAATATAAAAGATGTATTCAAACTGCAAGAAATGTGTTTTTGAATTATGCACAGAGAAAAAGGCAACAACGCTCCATGGATTAATTAACGTGAATAATATTCAATCACAGCTCGATAATATTCAGTCATTTTAGGTTTCAGAAAGGCAAGAAACTGGGAAAATTGTATGCTTTTTTCAGATCGTTGAACAATGCACAAGTCATTAATAGTATCGACAAACTTATTTTCCTAATAAACAGGCTATATTCTACCTAATGAAAATTTAAAGAGACACTCAAGGACTCCGGTATCTCAACTGCTGCAGTATAATTCTAAACTTTTAAAGGGGGTTTCCTAGACTTTTTAACTGATGACCTATCTTAGTAATAGGTCATCAGTTTCCGATCAGTGGGGGTCCGATATCTGGGAATCAGCTGAATGAGACGGCACCAGCGCTCCTGTAAGAGCCGCAAACCTCCTTGCAGCTTACCAAGCACAGCGCCATATATTGTACAGTGGTTGTGCTTGGTATGGCAGCTCAGCCAACTCATTTCAATGGGGCTGAGATGTGTCTAGGCCATGTGACCAATGAACGTGATGTCACTGGCCTAGGAAAAGCTGCAAGAAAGCCATGGCGCTTACAGAAGCAACTGATCTGTGGGGGTCCAAGGTGTCGGAACTCCACTGATCGATCAGATACTGATGACCTATCCAGAGGATAACAATAATAATCCAGCTCAAATTCCTCACTGCACAAATCCCTTTCAAATTCTGCTCTGCCTTACATTTCTTCTCTAGCTCACAGATACCATCTCACAAGAAACCCCTGCTCTGCCAATGACAAAGTCCTCTCTATCACTCTAATCGCCTTCTTTCACACACAACTTTTCTTGTGCGTCCCCTCTGTTCTGGAACCCTATTCTACATTCTATGCGATACCCTCCAGGCGCACACTAAAAACTAATTTCCTCTGACAAGCCTAGAACCTGACCTAAGGACTCCTCCAACTGGTATTCCAATACTACATCCAGCCAAATAGGTATTGAGGTTTTACCCTAAACTCTGACCATGTATCTACTCCAAATCCCTTAGGGTAAGTGAGCACTGCTAGGTAAAGCTGGCCGTAAGTATTCAATAGCTAGCTATCCAGACTCCCTACTGACTCCTCCATACATGTTCGGTTTGGCCAAGCATGTATGTGTTATTAATGGGGAGATAGGAGAAAGCAACTGCTAGGAGGAGAACAAAAGGATTGGGTGAACAAACAAAAAAATCAGTTTGCCAAATCGGGAGTTCCTCATAACCATTAGATCTGTCAATCATCTACTGAGTTCAGTGGTCTGTCACTTCTGAGCTGGGAGTCAGTACGTGCAATGTACTGACATGCCAACCCCAACACCTGTGCAGCGAAAGAGAGGAGTCTCATGAGGCTTTCGGTCCCCCAACCTCTCTTGCCTCCAGATGATGAGTGATGGGTTTCTTTCTGGTTGTGCATAGGAGAGAACCCTGCCAATCATAGTCCGGAGGCTAGCTGCCAGCTTAGAAGTGACATACCGTTGAACTTAGCGGGTCTGTCACTACACTCTGCTGCCCTCAGTGAGTACAGGTGACAGGTTCCCTTAAAAATTTGACACCAGAACCCTTCAACTGTTTGAAATACTTAAACAATGTCAACCAGCGCAACAAATTCCTAGGTGGCTTATGACAGCACTGCTGCATCTGTCATACCTGGAAAAGACTTTAGTTGTGAGCTAGCTGTAGACAGTACTTCCAAGGAAAGTGAAACTTTAAGGGCACATACAGCTCTATTACTCTAGTCAAAGGGTACATTTTCAGTTTTTGTCTAGTGGTACAATTTAGCCAATTAGTTAAAAATTTCTTACACAAAAGAAAAAAAAACAGTTCCAAAAATTAAGTGATTGGAAAACCACAACCAAGTCCTGTCAACGTGTAAAATGCAATTCCTTTAATCTAGTCATAAATGAAACCTGGTAGGTGCAGAATTTTTAAACAGTCATGGAAAATAAAACTTCCTTGAAAAAGAAAAGAAGCTACCAAATGACCGAGACAAAATGTAAAAGAAACACTTATTTGTTTTCTATTCCGATAAGAAATTTAATCTGTATTTAGCTTCTTATTTTAAGGAAATTTTGGGGAAATTCAAAAGGTAATTTATGTCAAATTGTGCAACAAGATATACTTCTAAATTACACAATGATCTATATTCATATCTTGATTAAAATGCACATAAATGATAAATATTTCAATAACACATGTTGGCTCAAAACTTCTTTTTTTTTTTTAAAGCAAACTTGAAAAATAGTCAGGATGAACTACTCTGGGACCCGACCGATTTCATAGCATGTGTGTTCTAACCTCAGTCTCAACCCCACTGCAGATGTGTGTTAAATAGAAACATTCCTGACGTTGTACCACATGGAGAGCAGCTATTTTCTGCCCAGAGAGCTCCTCTGATTGCTGGTTGTCTTTAAAAGATGCAATTTAAAGTGACAATTATGTAGAATAGCATTGTCTGTACAGCACAGCGATAGGTGGGTGATACATGATGGACATGATGGCTAATAAATAAGACTAGTAATAAAAATACATCTAACACATACACTTTGCCATATAGGCGATCTCAAGAACCATGGCTAGGATTTTCTTCACCAGAGACAAATATTCAGTTTGGTGCCCGAGTCCTGTATCTAAGTAGTCTGGTCATGGCAGAATAGCTTGTCAAAACCTCACTCCCCAACCCCAACAGACATCAAGGACCAAGGCTGGCCATACAAATGACATTGCTTCTGACCCCCATACATATGGAGCGTGCATGTGTTCTCAATAGAGAGAGGAAAGTAAGTCTTTGCCAGACCCCCTCTGGTGGCCGCTTATCTCCTTTGGAAACAAAAGCATTGGCATGTCGGGGAAAAAGCTGAATGGCAAATATACATTGGATGGCCTACTGGTCTTTCTGAAATCAGTGGATGCTGCAAACATACATCTGATGTGTTTGGCAACCATTAGGACACATGGCCCACCATTCTTGCTCCAAGCTATGACTATGAATAATCAGTCAAGCCAGGAATAAGGAATTGGCAGGCAAGACGTTTGACAAAAGCACCGCCAGAACTGCCAAGGATGTGAGAGTACATCAGGCAAATGCATTGTTTATTGAATGCAGCAATCAACTCACTTCTGACCAGCTCTTGGCAATTGTGTATGTGTGTCATGCTGTCCCTTTTATTGGAGGATAGCTTTTTTAATTTTAATGTAGACTAATAAATATATCTGAAAAATAGTGGTTAAAACCTAATCCTGGACAATCCCTTCTCCCAGTGAATTTATATGAAAAGCTGAGCACTTCCTAAATCTGAAGCCACTGTATCTGTTTTTTACAACACAAGAGAACCAGGCAGCCATTGACTGTCCACCAGTAGTGGTAAGGTTTAGGTGTGTAACATCCAACACGTATATGTTGAGACTCCCTTACCTAGAGATATCAGATTTTGGAATACCCCACTGAAACCCTACCCTCCCTGAAACTACCAGATCCTACATGTCTCCAACTAGAGGACATGTATTTACTTGACCAATGCACAAATTTTGAGCCAACACTCAGTACTTGGAATTGGAACTGACCCTCCTATTAAATTCTCCTATAATGCTTTTCAGTGGAGCAATCGGCTATCCCAAACTCATCGACTCTTGTTTAGACCAGTGTTTCTCAAGACACGACACGACAGACAAGATCCCCCTCATTGTTGGCGAGGACCACGTATGGGGGGGGGGGGGAGCATTTATGCAAAATTGCTCATAACCTATACAGTTCTTTCTCTGGCTGCATCAGTCTCTGATTTAGCAACATTTCTAGGGCTTTCTAGGGTCAGGATATTGATGGCCTATCTTCAGGATACTGATGGTCTATCCTCATACTAAGTAAGTGGCATGCATGTAGACAGAGATAAACAATGAAGGGGCTGCAGCAAGTCTGAGAGTCCCTGCCTACATCCTCCAAGCTTGGTTACTAGGTGGAATTATTGAAAATGTCTTATCAAATGGCAATCATCACTGCCTGGGTATAATGCATCTTATTACATTTCATAAGCTATCTCCCTCTTACGGGAACTAATAAATTTTCTCTTTTAGAATATATTTACATTTCTGCAACCATCCAGTTTATCTGAAGCAGCGTGCAGAAATCCATGAGCTTGATGCCTGAAGAACCTCATAGAAATTTGTCATATTTGTGAAAATAGGGCGGGGGGGGGGGGGCGGACCTAGCATTCATTCTCTATGGGACAGCTGGAAATACGTTAGGGGTGTACTGGTCTGAAAGAGAATAAATGGAGAGGCAGGGAATGAATAGATCTCTGGATCCATGTAAGGTACAGGGCTGGTTCTAGCTTTGTTGGAAAGAGATGGTCAAATGCTATATGATGTCTTATATGCATTTTTTACTATAACTATGGAATAACACCTTTAAGGTTGCCACCTTTTTGATATCAACACCGCCCTAACCAATGGACTTGAAGTCATCACTTGAAGGTAATTTTTTAATAAATGATAATACGCAATAGTAGACAATTCTGTTCAACTGATATGATGTCCATGCAACCTCAATAGCTCTTGGTCAAACGCCCGTTTCGGCCAACAGTTAAGATGTTCTAACACAGGGGCATGGGACTACTGAAGCCATTCGCCGGCTGCAGCAGTGACCTGCTACAGACGATGACTGGCTCCAGGGATCCCCGTGTTGGAACATTGTCGCTGGATCACGAAGCAGAGAGAGACCGGATACTGGGCAGCATTTGTACAGGAGCGGCGGGGGATCCATGAGACGAGCACTCCTTTTTCATCTTTAAACTCCACCCTCAAAACAAAGTCCTACATCATTTCTTTACAGTGGAATAGCCCTTTAAAGCTCTGAATATGTGCACTGATATACAATCTTTTTACATTTTAATGAAACTTAGATGTTTCTGAAAGGCATAGTGAATGTCAAGGAATTGCATCAGTCTTGTCTGCGGCACAAGAGCATCGCATGGGTCAGGAATAGATCAGCAAAACTGTCCTATATGTTAAATACCCAACTTCCCCCCTTAACCCCAATGATGATTTTTTTTTGTTCTTTCCCAGGTTTGCAGCCGTAGATACTGTCATTTCCTTCTGATGCTCACATACCTACTGTACGTGGTATCTGTAATATTAAACACCATAAATTATAATAAGCATATACACATCCTCCAGCTGTGCTGCATATGTCTTTCACATAGCATAAAATAAATCATTGACACATTCACAGCCACACAATCATTTCAACTCAATCATAAAACACCTACAATCTTTGTTAACGAGAATTAAAAAGAATTCTTTTCAAAAGCAATGAAAATCTAAGGGAACCTCATGTGTACTTGTCACCTACACACTGGGGGGAGGTGGGAAATTCAATGGCATTACTTAAGTTGGCCGCAGACAATCGTAGTTGATTGATGAGATCCCACAAGAACATAAACTTGTTCCCTTGGCCAAAAATGGACTTGTTTCTTGTTCTTCTCGATCGTTCCTCAATAACCGATTCGATCATGGTAATATCAAACCATAAAAACATGCACAGCGATGGACAAACAATGGATATCTAGCAATCTATGTCCTTTTAAAGGGTGTTGTGTCACCAAAAGAACTTATCCCCTACCACAGGATAGGAGTTAAATCTGATTGGTGAGGGTGCAACCGCTGGGGCCCACATCAATGAGCTACTGGAGTCCACGGAGTGAATGCAGCAGCAGTTATGCATGCAGGCTGTCGCTCCAATGACCCCTATGGGACTGCTGGAGATAGTCGAGCTATGTACCCGGCTTCTCTTCAACAGTCCCATAGAACAGACTGGAGCGTCAGCGTGAATGTATGACCACATCACACTTGTTATTGGTAGGAGTCCCAACGGTTGGACCCCCCCCCCCCACTGAACAGATACAGCGCCTTGCAAAAGTATTCACCCCCTTGACTTTTTTTGTATTTTGTTACATTACAGCCTTAAATTCAATGTTATGTTAATCTGGATTTTATGTGATGGATCAGAACACAATAGTCTAAGTTGGTGAAGTGAAATAAGAAAAATATAAAAATAAAACTATTGTTTAGAAACAGAAAACAGAAAATTGGCATGTGCGTATGTATTCACCCCCTTTGTTAGGAAGCCCATAAAAATCTCTGGTGCAACCAGTTACCTTCAGAAGTCACATAATTAGTGAAATGATGTCCACCTGTGTGCAATCTAAGTGTCACCCGATTTGTCATTACATATACACACCTTTTTTCAAAGGCCCCAGAGGCTGCAACACCTAAGCAAGAGGCATCACTAACCAAACACTGCCATGAAGACCAAGGAACTCTCCAAACAAGTAAGGGACAATGTTGTTGAGAAGTACAAGTCAGGGTTAGGTTATAAAAAAATATCCAAATCTTTGATGATCCCCAGGAGCACCATCAAATCTATCATGATTAAATGGAAAGAACATGGCACAACAGCAAATCTGCCAAGAGACGGCCGCCCACCAAAACTAATGGACCGGGTAAGGTGGGCATTAATCAGAGAGGCAGCACAGAGACCTAAGGTAACCCTGGAGGAGCTGCAGAGTTCCACAGCAGAGACTGGAGTATCTGTATATAGGACGACAATAAGCCGTACGCTCCATAGAGTTGGGCTTGATGGCAGAGTGGCCAGATGAAAGCCATTACTTTCAGCTAAAAACAAAAAGGCACGTTGTGAGTTCGCGAAAAGGCATGTGGGAGACTCCCAAAATGTATGGAGGAAGGTTCTCTGGTCTGATAAGACTAAAATTTTACTTTTCGGCCATCAAAGAAAATGCTATGTCTGGTGCAAACCCAACTCATCACATCACCCAAAGAACACCATCCCCACAGTGAAACATGGTGGTGGCAGCATCGTGCTGTGCGGATGTTTTTCAGCAGCCGGGACTAGGAAACTGGTCAGAGTTGAGGGAAAGATAGATGGTGCTAAATACAGGGATATTCTTGAGAAAAACCTGTTCCACTCTGTGCGTGATTTGAGGCTAGGATGGAGGTTCACCTTCCAGCAGGACAATGACCCCAAACACACTGCTAAAGCAACACTTCAGTGGTTTAAGGGGAAACATGTAAATGTGTTGGAATGGCCTAGTCAAAGCCCAGATCTCAATCCAAAAGAAAAATCGGTGGTCAGACTTAAAGATTGCTGTTCACAAGAGCGACCTGGAGCTGCGATTGCCGCAAAAGGTAGCTCTACAAAGTATTGACTTTAGGGGGGTGAATAGTTATGCACATTGACTTTTTCTGTTATTTAGTCATATTTGTTGTGGGCATGTTCTGTAAATTGAAGGATACAAATCCTCAAACAATCCATGTTAATTCCAGGTTGTGAGGCACCAAAATACGAAAAAAGTCAAGGGGGGTGAATACTTTTGCAAGGCACTGTACATAGCCCCTGTGGATAGGGGATAAGTTCTTATCGTGGGACATCCCCTTTAACAGCAGAAAATATAGAACGTGGAAAATTGATGTGTTTATTGTCCAACTTCAAAGAGTTACGCAGTACAACCTTAAAAATGTCTCAACAATTCTAAGAGGCCTTTCGAATTAAAGGGGTTGTCCAAGCTATAGATCTTAAAGGGGTATTCCCATCATAATGATCACTGTTAAATCTGTTAATGATTTGACAGTGATCATTTTTGTAAATATATTTGATTAACCAATTCCCACCGTTTAGGAGAAAATTCATCCCCACTTACCTCATTGTTGTCATTCGATCTCCCCTGATTACGGCCACCAATCTTCTCCGGAATCCCGGTGGCCGCGCTTGCGCAGAAGACTCCATCTTTTCTCCCGGCCGGGACGGTCGCTGTCCTGAACACGCACGCCGCGCATGCGAGATGGTGACTTCATCCTGGCCAGAATAGTACAGAGCCGCGAACGCGCATGCCGGCTCTGTACTATACTGCGCATCCAGTCCAGCACGCGGCCGGGCCGGGCGACGACTTCAATCAAGATCAAGCCCGCCCCCAGCCAGAATCCAGGAAGTGAACGGCGTGCTGGCAGCAGGTAAGTATGAAAATGCGAAGTGGGATAACCCCTTTAAAGACCTTTCCTCAGGATAAGTCATCAATATCACTTCAGTGGGGGCCCCGACACCCAGCACGCCCACCGATCAGCTGCGATGCTACAACGTGTACTGAGCACAGCTCCATTCACAGTGTAGTGGCCGTGCCGGGGTACTGCAGCTCAGCTCCCTTCAAGTATATAGAAGCAAAGCTGCAGTATGCCGGCATCAGAAACTACACAATGTGTGTGAATGTAGCTGATCTTTATTGCCAGCTACAAAGAGGTACGTAGCACAACCTGCAAAATGCTTCAACAATTTTAAGATCCCTTTTGAATTAAAGGACTTGCCCGGGCTATAGATACTGATGAGATATCCTCAGGATAGGTCATCAATATCAGACTGTTGGGGTTTTTATCCTGAGGATATGTCATCAATATCTAAAAAGTCAGGATAAGCACTTGAAGTATTAAGTATGTTTAATAAAAAAAAAAGTGGAATTATATACATAACAAACAAGTGTGAAACAACTGAAAATATGTCATATTCTAGGTTCTTCAAAGTAGCCACCTTTTGCTTTGATTACTGCTTTGCACAATCTTGGCATTCTCTTGATGAGCTTCAAGAGGTAGTCACCTGAAATGGTCTTCCAACAGTCTTGAAGGAGTTCCCAGAGATGCTTAGCACTTGTTGGCCCTTTTGCCTTCACTCTGCGGTCCAGCTCACCCCAAACCATCTCGATTGGGTTCAGGTCCGGTGACTGTGGAGGCCAGGTCATCTGGCGCAGCACCCCATCACTCTCCTTCATGGTCAAATAGCCCTTACTTTCAAAGTTTTCCCAATTTTTCGGCTGACTGACTGACCTTCATTTCTTAAAGTAATGATGGCCACTCGTTTTTCTTTACTTAGCTGCTTTTTTCTTGCCATAATACAAATTCTAACAGTCTATTCAGTAGGACTATGAGCTGTGTATCCACCTGACTTCTCCTCAATGCAACTGATGGTCCCAACCCCATTTATAAGGCAAGAAATCCCACTTATTAAACCTGACAGGGCACACCTGTGAAGTGAAAACCATTTCAGGGGACTACCTCTTGAAGCTTTTGGTCTGTACTGTATATAAAAATCTTTTTAATGGTCTTATTGACCTTACAGGGTCAGTATCATGTTGGTCAAGAAAAACATTTCCTAATGACAAAAGGGTTTCCTCCATGTCACAGGCACGTGAAGAGAGATTACAGGGGCTCCCAACAAACAACCCCACATATCTCAGCTTCCTGGAACTGATGTCATGACAAATTCAGATATAAAAACAAACAAACAGTCCCCTATTCATTTCAATCGGAATGAAAAAGCTTGGAAAAGAAGAAGTAGCATGCCCTATCTTGGGGAGGAATCTGTGCTGAATCTCCAATTAAAATAAATGGGAAGCTTAAAATAAACGCTGTGTATGTGTGAATTTCCGGCGTGGTTCATGGCGTAGATCCTCGTCACAAGCCACGAGCTGAAAATGCAGTTTTGTACTGAAGTAAACAACCATTGGTTTAAAAAAATAAAAATCAAAAACCTGCATCAAAAAACAAGCCAAATAAAAAAGCTGAAAAAAAAAAGCTGATTCTGTGCCAAACATTGTAGGCATGCTCCTCCGCAGGTAGCACGGTCGGCATTCAGTTGTCAGGACGATGGGGCTGGGTATCCTGGTGCAGGAAGCACCAGCCAATTGGAAGTGGCACTGACATGTCCGGGCCGCTGATGTCATCAGTCATGTGATGCCAGACGTGTCACATGACCAAGAAGTGAGACCAGGCAACCCACTGGCCACAGGTTTCCTGTGATCGGTGTCTTCTTTCTGGGATTTCTCACTAGAGTTTCATCTAATCCTGACTCTCCTGGTATTCTGACCCTGCTTGGACCATGACCTTTGATTCTTGGCTGACCATTTGGATCCTGACATGTCTTTCTGGTTCCAACTTCTGGATTGGTATCATTTCTGCTTCCGGTTCTTAATGGTTCTGATTCGGTTTATATTGGTCTCTCCTGGTCTGACCCAGCTAGTTTGTTCCACTTATAACTGCACATGGTTGTCGATCTGTCACTAGGTTCTTTTTTCTTTACAGGCCCCCGCACTTATTTTGGAAGGGACTGTTGACCAGTTGTGGGATCGTACAAGTAGGTAGGGACAATGGGATGGGTAGTTCAGGGTTCACCGCTCCCTACCATGACAACTATATTTGTAGGACAATGAAGAAAAAAAGGCCATTAAAATGGTAAAAATGTTTGTTTAACACTGATACTTTTCTGAAAAACGGCCATTTAAAAATAGCCTCCTTGACTTGTATATGTGCTGTAGGCCATGTCCTATTTTTTGATGGCTGTGCGACGGACATTAAAGGGGTTTTCTGAGATTTTGATACTGATGAACTATCCTCAGGATAGGTCACCAGTACCTGATCAGTGGGGGTCCAACACCCAGGGCCCCCATGATCAGCTGTTCGAGAAGGCAATGGCACATAAAAGTGAATGGGGTTGAGCGCGATAAGAAGCACAGCCGCTATACAATGTACGGCGCTGTGCTTGATAAGCTTTGAGAAGATCACGGCGCTCACAAACGCCGGTGCCTTCTCAAACAGCTGATCGGCGGAGGTCCCGAGTGTCAGAATGCCACTTATCAGGTACTGATGACCTATCCTAGGTCATCAGTATCAAAATCTGGGAAAACACCTTTAAGAGAATGGTAGTGCCATAAAAGTTTTTCACTGTTGTGCAAAAAAAAAAAAAAAAAGCCTAATTAGGTTTCTTAAAAAGAAATAATACAATTGGAAAGTCTATTTTACACACATAGGTCGAGCAAAGCAATTAGAGTACTCAGAGTGTAAAATCTGACATAATCTCTCCTTTGAAGAATAGAAGATCAAGGTTTTGAACAATTTACTAAAATTTCCCATAAACATTCTCAACAGCTTCAAGACAATTAAATATGTTTGGAGGAGGAGGGGGGGGGGGGGGGGGGGGGGGAAAGAAGGCTGACAATACCTTCCAGAATACAGATTATGTATAGAAGTCCTGTCTGACTACCTGGTGATTTTAAACCTCCCTCCCTTCGGGTTAATAAATGATGGACAGGGCGTGAGTAGGAGGATGCATTTTGTCGTGTTAGGAGGAAAAGCATAAGCCGGATTAGTACTAATGTGGAAGCAGACAATATAGGGTTCAGCAGGGACGGCTATAACCCTTAAATGGTTGTAGTGATTAGAAAAAATATATAAAGTTACGGTTTCTTTAGGGAGTGAGAACAAAGCTGCAAACAAAGCTAACAAGTGGCTGGAGATGACAATACACAGATTTAATGTTTTTATAGATGACAGGACTGGCGTTACTTGAAAGGAGTGTCCTGCCAGAGGCAAAGAACACTTGCACTGTGTACAGTCAACATGTCCTCGCCAATGAATAGTGTCACGTCACTTAGAGATTATGCATAAAGATATATTACATATTAACGTTGCCTAGGTCTGTGCTATAATGTCCAAACACTGATTATCTGGTTGCAATGCCACCTAGCAAGGGGTGGGCTATGTGAACAGTCAGCTCTTGAAGTTGATGTGTTGGTAAGCAAGCAAAACGGGCACGTGTAAAGATATAATTTACTTTTACAAGGGACATATTGTGATGTCAGAACATCTCTAAATGGCGGGCCTTGCGGGGTGGTCCTGGTATACAATAGTTAATACCTACCAGACGTGGTCAAAGGAAGGATAAACCGTGAACTAGCAACAAAATCAGAGGCGTCCAAGGCTTATTTCGACTGGCGCTGGATGCGCTGAAGTTATGTAGAGGTCGGCATCTCCACCTCCAGCTATAGGAGTTATTAAGAACTGTCTCTAAAACGCCGGTCTTTAAAAAAAATAAAAAAATTACCCCCATTACGTTTTACATGGTCCTGATTGAGCTACTGTTTAGAATAGTTTAAATGGTGCCAATGCTATGGAAAGCAATAGTGAGCTTTCTTATTGTATATGAAGAACAGTGGACTCCCACCATGCCTCCCCATTATCACTTTTTTATTAAAAAAATCATATGCAAGAATACGTGGCGTTAGCCCACATATTTATCATATTGATAGCATGCTCTGCCAGAGGTGTAGCTATAGGTGGGGCTGGTGCCAAATGCTTCTCCGTAAGAAGTCGACATTAATCTAAATGGAAGATGAAGTAGTCTGTGCACTGGGGCCCAGGAGCCACCTGCCTCTCTACTATGGACGAATGTGGATAAGGAGACACCCTCCTCCTCAAGGGGAAAAAAACAACCTATAGAGATAAGTTTTCATTAAAGGGAATCTGTCAGCAGATCTGTACCTGTGACACTGGCTGACCTGTTACATGTGTGCTTGGCAGCTGAAGACATCTGTGATGGTCCCATGTTCATATGTGTTGGCATTGCTGAGAAAAAACATGTTTTTATATATGCAAATGACCCTCTAGGAGCAACAGGGGCGTTGCCGTTACACCTAGAGGCTCTGCTCTTACTACTGCACCCTCTGCACTTTGATTGGTAGGGGCAGGTGTGATGACGTTTTCACTGGCCCTGTCAAAGTGCAGAGGGTGCGGCAGTTGCAGAGAGAGCAGAGCCTCTAGGTGTAATGACAACGCCCCCGTTGCTCCTAGAGGCTCATTTGCATATATTAAAACATCATTTTTCTCAGCAATGCGGGCAAATATGAACATGGGACCAACACAGATGTCTTCAGCTGCCAAGCGCACATGTAACAGGTCAGCCAGTGACAAATCTGCTGAGAAATGACCTTTCAAGATGTAAGATGACCCAATGCATACAGCCCACCGCAAAAATATCAGCGTACATGTATGGCAAGGTCATCAATAGTAAATTTCAGCCTATAAGTGGTGGCATCACACTTCATGTAAAATATTATTGTTTCTATCATGATCAAAAAGAAAGGAAAAAAAGGCCCTCCTCCCACCCTGAAAAAGTCAACTTAAACCAGAGGAAATCAATCTCTCCCGAAAATTGAGCAAGAACTCAGTGACCCACAGCATTGCACTTTTGCAACGAAACCTATAGATACATCCATTACATTCTCAGAACCCGGAATCCACAATGAGTAAGTGAAATTGACTTTGTCTAACGGTGAATACTGATTTCCTGGCTTCCATTCACGGAGCATATAAATAACAAATCACTGATGTACCAAGGACAGGAGAGGGATGAGCCTTTTTCTTTTTAACATTTACCAAGAGGAAAGCAGCCAATAGATAATGAATCTGCCTCGATTTCCATCCCCATGTCAGTAATTTAACAGACTTCTGTGTAGGAGAAAGGTACTTATTAGATGCAAGGGGAGTTGAAGAGAATACAAAGAAAGCGATCCTCCCTCCACGGTCTATGAATCGTTATAAGAGAACACCCACTGAATATTATGAGGGAGACAAGTCACAAAAAGTGCTATCACACCCCTTCTCATCTCCTGTATGGCAACAGACCCCCTTCCGTACCAGAAGTCTAGAAAGGACAAATCAGAACTTCATTACTGCACCCAATGAATGCTGAAAGGGGCAATGAGAGCAGATATCGTAAGTGGCCATATCTTCATATGAATACACTTAATGCCAGGATAATTAGCTATTGGTGTTTGCATCCTTCAGATAGTATTCACACCTTTTGAATATAATCCTATAATTCAGGGTGATCCAAAAGTCTACATATATAGAAAAGAAAAGGATCTCTTTGTTGATGCACTACACCTATGGAGCCCCAACGATATTACCACAGGAGAACCCTGAAAAATGTTTCCACTCCTGGAAAACCCCTTAGGCCCCTTTTACACGGGCGAGTATTCCGCGCGGATGCGATGCGTGAGTTGAACGCATTGCACCCGCACTGAATACCGACCCATTCATTTCTATGGGGCTGTTCACACGAGCAGTGATTTTCACGCATCACTTGTGCGTTGCGTGAAAATCGCAGCATGCTCTATATTCTGCGTTTTTCACGCAACGCAGGCCCCATAGAAGTGAATGGGGTTGCGTGAAAATCGCAAGCATCCGCAAGCATGTGCGGATGCGGTGCGATTTTCACGCACGGTTGCTAGGAGATGATCGGGATGGAGACCCGATCATTATTATTTTCCCTTATAACATGGTTATAAAGGGAAAATAATTGCATTCTGAATACAGAATGCATAGTAAAATAGCGCTGGAGGGGTTAAAACAAAAAATATAAATATTTAACTCACCTTAATCCACTTAATCGCGAAGCCCAGCTTCTCGTCTGTCTCCTTTGTTGAACAGGACCTGTGGTGAGCATTAATTACAGGAACAGGACCTGTGATGACGTCACTCCGGTCATCACATGATCCATCACATGATCTTTTACCATGGTGATGGATCATGTGATGTGACGTCACCACTGGTCCTTTTCCTGTAATTAATGCTCACCACAGGTCCTGTTCAACAAAGGAGATAGACGAGAAGCCGAGCTTCGCGATCAAGTGGATTAAGGTGAGTTAAATTATTTTTTAATTTTTTTTTAACCCCTCCAGTGCTATTTTACTATGCATTCTGTATTCAGAATGCTATTATTTTCCCTTATAACCATGTTATAAGGGAAAATAATACAATCTACAGAACACCGATCCCAAGCCCGAACTTCTGTGAAGAAGTTCGGGTTAGGGTACCAAACATGCGCAATTTTTCTCACGCGAGTGCAAAACGCATTACAATGTTTTGCACTCGCGCGGAAAAATCGCAGGTGTTCCCGTGTGAAAGGGGCCTTATATCATTCCTGTTTCCAGAGCTGTGGCTTCAAAAAGCCAAACTTTTCACTTGGACTCTATTTTTCCCCACTCCAACCACCAAAAACTGACTCCGAAGCTCTCCTAGATATCATTGTTTCTGGGGCCTTCGACTGATAGAACGTAAAATTTAGAGGTGTGAAATTTCTAAACTTTACTAAATTCATATTAAAGTAAATTTTGTATAAATCATGCAATACTTTTTACTTTTAAGAGTTGGAGTCTGTAACGTGCCGGAGATCCCGCGAAGGAACCACCGAGACGTCAGGCAAGGCAGGACACGGGCAAAACAGAATACAGGTAACACGGAAACTTTAATGCAAAGTAACAGAAGCACATGACAATGACAGACGTGCCGTAGAGTCCTGTACAGATCAGCGGGTGAAAACCCATTGTGCTACTGACAGTATGTACCCAGAAGGGGCGTGACTAAGCAGCTACCTGGAATTCACTAGGGCCCATGATGGCGGGGGATAGACTTTGCCGTTAGGGTAGCTGCCAGGTGCCACTCCAGAGCCACACCCGTACAGTAGCAACTGGTCAGGAGGACCAGGAGATACCTATGAAGGTATCTACAGAAGTACAGGCATGAACAGAAGTACAGGCATGAACAGAAACCAGGAATAGACAGGACAGAGCCAGAAGCAGTGGGAGATAAACAGCCCCAGGCAGAGCTGCACACGGATGACGATTCCCCCTCCGGGGAAGCCAGGAACCCACTTCTGCAGGCGGACAAACAGACATGAACAGAAGCAGAGTAAACTGCCACAAACAAGAACATAAACAGGGCAACAGAAACAGACGCAGATACAGCTCTGGACAGATTCAGATACAGACATGAACAGGCAAAGACATAACATAGCAACCAGTGGCGTAGCTACCAGGGAAGCGGCTGCTTCGGGGTCCCAGCTCAAAAGGGGCCCGGGAGCACAGGGCTGGGGACAAACAGTAGGCAAATGACAGCAGCACTATTAAGTTTACTTTATAAGGCTGCCTCCTCTCCCTGGTCCGTGTGGCGATCTCAGCCCCAGCTGTGCTCCTAGCAGATCTATTCCCCATTGCTGAGAGGATCAACGGCACTGCACATGGAATCAACCAGAAGCAGTGCTGGAGATGGCCGCACCAGGAACATCTCAGCAAAGTAAGAGACCGCCCCCTTAGAAAGGAGCAGGCTAACTAATGAGCATCAGGATAAAAAGGGGTGCGCTGATTGGCTGGTGTGATCCAAGGGGAAGAGACCTGTGCACTCCTAAACAGATTCTTGCAAGAGTCCTTCCTCTCCCTGCACTAGTTGTTTTCCATGCCCCTTATACTCCCCTCTGCTCCCAGGTGCCTCACTGCTCCCCTCTGCTCGTCTCACTGCTCCCAGGTGCCTCACTGCTTGCCTCTGCTCCCTCCTGCCCCCAGGTTCCTCACTGCCACCAGGTGCCTCTCTGCCTATTGGGTTCCTAACTGCTCCCAGGTGCCTCACTGCTCCCCTCTGCTCCCAGGTGCCTCACTGCTCCCCTCTGCTCCCAGGTGCCTCACTGCTCCCCTCTGCTCCCAGGTGCCTCACTGCTCCCCTCTGCTCCCAGGTGTCTCACTGCTCCCAGGTGCCTCACTGCTCCCCTCTGCTGCTTCCTGCCCCTGATGCTCCTTCCTGCCCCCAGGTGCCTCGCTGCCCCTGATGCTCCTTCCTGCCCCCAGGTGCCTCGCTGCCCCTGATGCTCCTTCCTGCCCCCAGGTGCCTCGCTGTATATACACTTTAAAATTTTCACATAGGGGCCGACTCACCATGCCCAGCCACTCTGCATCACATTCATTAAAAGGGTGCCCGCACTGCCCAGCATCTGCCCGCCCCCATACATGATGATGAGTTGAGCTGCCTCTTCTGCCTGCCTGCATAGCGCACTGCCAGCCAGAGAACAAGCTGGCAGCACGCTATGTAAATTAATCTCATCAGGTAGCGCAGTTGCATCCCGCCAACTAAGTGAAGTCCTCCTCAAGGGGTGCAGCAAGCAGGAGAAGCAAACGAGAGGAGCAGCAGCACGGCGGAGAAAGGCACAGCAGGCATGCACAGCACTTGTTTTTCAGGTATGTGCCTGGGCCCCCCTTTGCCTTACCTACTGCTGCACTAGTGCATAGTGGTTCTGGGGCCTCTCTGGGCATAAGGAAGAAGGAGGGCAGAGTCCAAGTGGTTGACCCTTTCCTCCTGAACTTCACAGACTGGGAGTGGAGAGGAGGAAAGGCCAGGTACAGCAGCAGGCAAAGACCGGAGTGTGCAGCCATAGGCTGCCATCCCAGTCTCACCAGCCTCCTATATAATAAAAGGCATGCATCTGTTATAGTATAGGAAGCTGGCAGAGGCTGCGATGGCCATCTGGCAGCTGCATGCTGAGAGCTTCAGCATGCAGCTGCCAAGTAGCCAGATCAGAACCTCTGCCCAATTCTTTCTCTGCCAGCCTCCTGTACTATAGCATGCGGTACATGGCAGCCTCCCCTCTCTGCTCGCTGTTCTGCCATCTACTAGTGCTTATTATGGCACTCTTAAGTTACATATACATACATGTGATGCCAGGATGGTCCTGAGCTGGCAACGGGTGCGTGCGTATGTGTGCCATAATAAGCACTAGTACATGGCGAAGCAGTGGAGGCTGCCATGTACTACATGCTATAGTACTGGAGGCTGGCAGAGGAAAGAGTGGGTAGAGGCTGGGATGAAAATTCCAAACACCCCACTTTCCCAATGTTTTAAATAAAGATAAATAAACATAAAAAAAAGCATTGCCATGTTCAAAAGTGTCTTCACTATTAAAAAATAAAAATACATTTTCATGCACAGTGTACGCCGTGACTGAAAACAATCAAAACACGATTCAACATTTTTTTGGTTACCCCAAAAAATTGAATATTACTGATCAAAAATTGGACCAATAAAAACTACAGTTCATCGACCAGAAAAAGAAGCTTCAGTTCTTTAGGCAGAAATATAAAAATAAAATAAAACTTTAGCTGTCGATACAAAGACAAATCGTTTTTTTCAAAGGTTGCATTTTAAATAAAAATGTTGCTGTGGGGCCCAGTCAGGTCTAGCTATGCCCCTGATAGCAACCAAACGGAACAAGGAATACCACAGAACAAGGAATACCACACAGAAACATGGACAGACATGAACGGCAGCAGGGACCCCAAGGGTCAGTAGCAAGGGGCGAAACATCATAACTAGGCACAGAACAAACAAGACTGACCGACAGATCAACTAAAACAGAACTGACCCAGAACACACGGATACCAGGGAGAAATACCCACCCAACGAGTGCACCTGTGAGGATTAACCCTTACAGGTCAGGGAACCAGAACACAGCACAAGGCTGCAGTACCGAGCATTGCCCATGGCAGCCAGAAAACACAGATACAGTCAGTCAAAGGGGTACAAACGTACACAGGCAGCTTCACACCAGATACCGCAGCCAGCACGCAGCCCCTAGCAACCAGCCTGCACAGGATTTCGGCCTGCAGCCAGTACGCCAGGGCGCATGCAGCCAGCCTGCACGGCATCACATGGCACGGTGAACCACACCGTGACAGAGTCGTTACTTTTCTACAGAATGCGACTCCACCTAACATTGGCTCCTACTCTACCACCCTGCCTGCCTCAAAGAATCTCAGTGTAGGGGCGTGTAAAGCATCCTATAATTCTCGTCCAGTGCTATGACTTGGCTCAAATACGTTTACTGCTTTGCAAAGAATCTATGAGCAGTCTGCTTTACCTTAACGATTAGAGAATCGACTTTACTCGTTCGAAATTCGTCCCGAATTTCCCAAAAAGTTCTGATACAAACCCAAATTTTTTGTGATTCTTTCTGGGCGGAGAGGGGGATAGAGAGAGACAGACATGGAGATGTTCTCTCTCGAAGTGACAGGTCTTGATGTTGCGGTGTTCTGGAGAACTCTATGGTTCCTGTGAACCCTGGTTTGGAAACACTAGTCTACATGGCAGCCACTGTTTTGTAAAATAATGGCAGGCTCATAATTGCCAATTTGCTGTTTTAAGCAATTTACGTTTTGCATCTTTCCTGGTACATCATAGCCTTCAAGTGCCCGCCCAAGTAGATCTTAAGATCTATGGATGGGAGGCCTTCCCGGGTCTTACTTTGCAGAGAGAAATTTTAACTGGCTGTTTAATTTCTTCTATGGCAGCCACTTGAGTTGTATATTGTAGGATTAGATATCTGTGCCAGTGTAAAGATCCAGTATATACAGAATTCCTGCAATTGTTCTATTCATCTGGATGGGACCTGTAGAACTCCTCGTGTGTCCTACACTCCCTGTATTTTATGGTGGCCATCATGTCACATAACAGGTAGGATTTAGTGTTAGGTTCCCGTCTAATAGAGATCGCCTTGACGTGCTAAGCATCTCACTTGCAAAATAAGTGTAGCATTTGCACTAGAATGTTTTCTATGATTAGGACATTGTGTTTTCAGAGTGCTGCTGCATTACCCTTTTTTTCCTGCGTTTTCTAGCCATGGCAGCATGCACCTGTGGAATGGGATGTGCTGACTGACCCCCTTTTTCTTTGCTCCTTGTGTGTCCTGCCAAAAACAACCCTACTGAAATGTATGTAATGGAATTTCAGTAACAAGTCCGATGAGTGTGCATGCCCACCTATACTGTTTGTTATGTCCAAATGTCCTATTGGTCCAACAGAAACAAGAGGAGGCAATACACTCAACGTATATGATGAAATAGATGCACCTATATAAAATGTTTTATTTAGATTGCATTACAGTACTCCATTAACCTGGTATAATATATTCACATATGTAAAAATAGCTTAATAAAACAACAAAAACCACTTAAAAGTAAACCGCTTACAATGGAGATTTAAAGTCAATGCCAATTATTACCATTGTCACTAATATTATCCAAATGTATTAAAGCTTATGAAACTAAATGAGACCTTCTATTCATTATCCCCAATTTCACCCAATACATTCACATCTGAATGCACGAGGTTACATAGAGCTCTGCAGCTTTTCAATCCTCCCACGCCATCCATTACCGCTGCTCTGTGGAACACAGCCGGTGTAGTCTGCCCTCTTTTGTCATCCCCACAACAGCCAATGATGCAGGGAGTAATAATGAATGTTTCCTTTAAAATGCACCTCAAGAGATATATGCTCTACACTCCAATCATTTCTATATATAGTGAATATTATACAACAGTTCAAAGGCAGTTTCATGCATTTGTGAAGAACACTGACCTTAAAAAGGTCAACTTTTGGGAGAATCGTTTTCAACTTTAGCTGCCATTAAAGGGGTTGTCCAGCCTTTACTAAATGATGGCCTTTTCTCAGGACAGGATGTCACTAGTTAATCAGCGCACCCCCGCGGATCAGCCATTTCGGGCGTAGCTCCATCGCCAGTACTAGACAGCACCCTCAACCTTGTAGTGGAGGGAGTGCGTTACTACAACGTTGCTTCCAATGTCAGACCCCTGTTGATCACCTAGTAAAGGCCTATCCTGAAGATACGGCATTACTTAGTAAATGCTGGACAAACCCTTTAATTATGGTAATCTGCAGGGAGGTGCAATTACTTTTAAGGTCTTCACGAATATAATTTTGGTGGTTATCAAATAACCCTAAAGGGGTTGTCCCAGAATCTAAATTTATCACCTAACTAAAAGGATAGGTGATAAACATCTGATGGATGGGGCCCCCCCAAAATCATTAAAATGGGGGTCCCGAGTATACCATTTATCCTCACAGCATGCCCAAGGAGCTGCAGATGAGCCGCTGCTCAATTGAAGGACTACAGGACTCACAGAGATAACTAAGAACAGCACTTGGCTATTCCCAGCCCATGAAATGGCGCAAAATTGGGTAAAAGTCTGAAATTTGCGATTCACCCTCATAAGCATATATGGAAGTTAATGTCATCAGCTATTAAAGGGGTTGCCTCAAGATTCAAATAGATCCTCTATGCACAGGTTAGGGGGATAAATGTCTGATCATTGGAGGTATGACCTCTAGAACCTCCATTGATCATGAGAACAGGGGTCCTGTGCTCTCTCCCTGCTCCCATGAATGGAGCATCGAATATTTTCTGGACAGCCACTCTAATCATCTGCATGGGACTGAATCCCCACTTCTCTTGTGCTCTCCACCTACAGCCACAACTACACAGAGTTTTGGACATGACTGCAGACTGATTTATTACTGCTTTTGATAGCAGTCGTAGAAGTTGGTACACAGTAAGCATCCTCTAATTGGGGGTACCGACAGCCAACATTTTATCATTTATAGCGGCTTCTCTCCAATTCAGCTGAATGGGATGAACAGCTCTAATTACACTGCACCACCACTACAAAGTAGACAGTGTGCAGGTAAACTCTTGCTGCAGCCCCTTGAAATATCTGATTGACGGTGGTGCCGAGAGTTGGACCCCCCACTGATTGGACATTGATAACCTGTGGGTCATCAATATCATGAAACTGAACAAGCCCTTAAAGCAGGGAATTTGGAGTTATGCAAAAAGTAACTCCAACCCTGATAAAGATACAATATGCCATTATTCAGCACAGAATTTTGGTCCTATATACAGTATATAAAGTGTGCCTTTAACATGATATGGACACTGCCACACAATGCCTGTAATGGAAGTATACAGACACCTAAAAAAAAATAATTAACATTAGGCTGTGGATTAACTATACAAGACATACCTCTATAAAGTCCAAAAAAGCCCTCAAAGCGCAATACTTTCTTGAAGCAGTCAAAACTGTTTTTATACATCAGTTCTCCAACAAAGGAGGATCGTTGGTTCTGCATCCGAGTCTTCACAAGGTCAATAGGGTAAACAGCTGTCGCTCCCACCGCTGGAAATATGATAAAAAAAAGAAGTTATATTCAATGGCGATATGTATAGGAATCCCATATACTGTTTTAGCAACTGAAGAACTATGATAATGATCTGCAGGGCACAGGCAAATTTAATATGGGTATATTAATGCTTTCTACAACCTACAACAAAGCAGTCTATAGAACCATAGCGAACATCTGTATGAGTATGCTTTCACTGAAGGGGTTGTCCCACAAAAAATATTCTATATTTTTCAAACCAGTACCTGGATCTGAATACATGGATACTGAAATTACATATACCGTAATTAAAAAGTTACTATAGTCAATGAGCTATTCAATGAAATGAATCTCTATCGCACCACCTGCTGTTTGTTCTTTTCCTTTTTTCTCTGTCCACCTTGCTAAGGTGGTCGCACATGCTCAGTTCCATCCTTCAAGTACCACCAGCTGATCCTTCTGTTAGAAGCTCTGACAGGTACAAGTAGAGAGTTACAGCAGAAAGGACATGCCCTGTGAAAGAACACACCTGTCACGGACGTTTCCCGCGACAGTTGGCAGGAGATCGGTGACACTGGCAACACATGGTTTGATCTGACAGGTTTTCTGCTTGGATCAAATGACGTCTGTGTTGTTTCTGGTGCTTGTCGCACCTTCTTTTCCCAGGTGTGGCTATTGTGGTCATTTAACCTTCTCTATTTATTGTTGTTTCTCCCACAATGCTGTGCGGTTTATAGCTTCTGTTTGAGTTGTGGATAGCTGGTGTGTGGATCTCGGCTGAGTTCCTGGTGCTGCCATAGCCACTTGAAGTTAAGTGTTTTCTTTCCCTTTTTTATTTTGTTTGGGTTATTTTGAGTGTTGCATTTCCCTGTCATTTGTATTAAGGCCTTAGGGAGACTCCCGTTTGTCCTTCCTTTTGGAGAAACAGCTTGTCTCAGTCCTGACATTAGTACTAGGGTCCAATTGGGTGAGTTAGGACATTATTCCTGTGTATGAACTCACCTATCTCTGGGGTCTGTTCATACTGGTAGTTAGTCAGGACTTTGATTAGGGTTTTACTAGGAGGTGTCCATCTCCTTTCCCTAGTTTCCAGGCCTTATTCCCTCACCCCTTTCCCTCATATGTTCGGTGTGGTGTTTCCCTTCCACACCCGAATGTGACAACACCCCTACAAAAGGGCATGCTTTCCCCTGAAAAAGGACACACCCCTGAGCTTCCAGCTTCAAATAAATCTAGCAACTGAAAAAATGTATGGGGAGATCTCTGTATCCATGTGAGATACAGGGCTGGTTCTAGGTTTGTTAGAAAGAGATTGTAATGTACTATATGATGTCTGGTTTTCATTCTTTACATTAAGCATGGGATAACCCCTTTAAGGCTCCGTGTCCAGTTAACGTGTAAAAAGGTCCATTTATGGATAATCTCCAGTGAAAGGTGAAGATACAACGTCCCACAAGACTGAAATAATGTCATAGTCTATTAGGGCCTTCAAGAAGAAGCCTCACTTTACTTTGCTCATAGACTATGGCAATTATCATCCCACTGTCATACTGTTTTCATAAGCTTGTATATTAAAACCAGTTTATGGAATATAGATTGTATATTTAATAGGAAACAACTTCTTTCATTCATTTTTATGAGACAGGATAATATAAAATTTAATTTTTAACTCACATTTAATTGAATTTCATTTAATTTTGCCTTTCTTTTAATTGTCTAAAGTTTCCATGTTCCTCTCCTCTTTCATCCTCGGTTTTTATTTGCTTCTACGTCTGCCTTTGCACATAATTAAACTGACCGAAGGGTACAGTATCTGGAAGTACTATGTTATTATGGAAGTCCTACTCTCAAGACTGTCTGGAGCCAGAGGTGGCACTGCCCGGTACTGGCGGGGGCCTTGTGATCATGGGCAAAAAAAACAAAAAAACATCCCGTTGTGCTCTATTGAACAATGCAAAGCACCTTCGCAGACCTGTGCCGTCCGCAGAGATTATGTTACATTAACCCAAGCATGCAGACATATCACTCACCTCCAGCAATTGAGCCCAATGAGAATCTGTAGGCAGACTCAGCAACCTGGAGCCAGATGGGTCTACCTATGTCACTGTAGGATTGCTATGGGAGAGAAAATGGATGAGTTTATGGAAAAATGCAGAGAATTCAAAATTTTCTGGTGCAGAAAATCACGTGAGAAGTGGATTTAGTTACAGTTTAGTCTTGATATGTAAGGGGGACCTTTGCAGAAAATTATGTCTGATGCCTGGTAACTTTAAACATGGTACATAGTGAGAAATTTAAGGTGTATTCCGGTTGTGTCAAGTCTTTCCCTATCCACAGTATAGGGTATAATTCTTAGATCAGTAGGGGTTCTACTGCTGGGACCCCACTGTACACCTCGGGTATCCCTGAAATAAGCAGACAGGTTGCACATGCACAATGCACGCCATTCATTTCTATGGACAAATGGGAACCAGGGGTGCACCACCAATGAGGCCAGGTGAGGCAATCTTCTCAGGCAGCACCAGGAAGGGGCAAGAGGGGGGCAGCGGAAGGGCCAAACGCTCATCTCTACATATTCAACTGCATTGCTGTACTCAGGACAGCAATACAGTTGAATGCTGTGACGGCAGTGATGTCTCTCTGGCCCACTGTTTCCTCTAATAGGCTTTAGTCCTAGTTCCTGTAGCCTATCAGAGGCCGGCGTCATCATTATCGCGCTGCCTGAGACGGGCGTTTCAATTTTCGCCCCAGGCAGCAGAAAGGCTAGGTGCACCCCTGTCAGGAATTGCCATACACATTACCTGGTGTCCATTGAAATCAATGATGCATGGACGAGATCAATTATTTTTAGTACTAATTCTATTAATTCTCCACCAATCAGCCGAGGTAGAGTCCTACTGGTGGTGCCTATTTTGCCAGTAAAACCAATAAATAAATAAATAAATAAATAAATTGCAGAAATTAGTTTTAGGACATTTAGAATATTTTCAAATGAAGTTGTATAAAACGTTAGAGATCCTTTAATGCAATAAAGGTTTAGTACAGGGATCAGCAACCTCCGGCACTCCAGCTGTTGTGAAACTACAATTCCCAGCATGCTCCATTCATTTCTATGAGATTTCTGAGAAGAGCAGAGCAAGTATGCATGCTGGGAGTTGTAGTTTCACAACACCTGGAGTGCCGGAGGTTGCCTACCCCTGGTTTAGTATAAGAATTCTCAAAGGGCGGGAAGGGGAAACTGTTGCCCATTTCCAAAATAACTTGTTTTATACAGGTCCGTCATTGTTCATTGTCAAATACTTGCAGAGGAATGCATATTAAAAGGAGGACCCTCGGCTTGGAGGGGATGGAATTTCAGAATATATTTATATATCCTTATTAATTCTCATATCAAACATGAAGTATAGGAAGCGAAGGATAACGGCTGCGCTTTAAATCAATGTGATCTGAGCGATGACAGCTCCTTTACATGTGCCCCACTAGTTTTATCGGGCCGAGTCAAGCCTGAAGAGTTCAGCTGTAAGGGAGTTCACCCAATACGGACACGCTGCCATCAGCAGAGCTCTACCCTGGCAAAGCTCGCCCCAGCACTTGCTAACTAACAAAGATAATTGCAAAAGTTCAAAAGGCCATGTCTAATTATGTTTTCAGAGAGGGATTAAAACCTGCTCTCCTGATGATAGCTGCAGAGTAGCAGTGTCACTAGCCCTTTGTCGCACGTTTTTTTCGTAAAATGTTTAACCTCTCACTATACGCACAAGAACACCCGCTAGAAAAGACACCAAGATCTATATCTAGATGGTTTATCTGTGTAATCGAGGCTTCTGCCATTAGCACGCAACATATAATCTGAAGGATAATTTTAACAAAAAGTGGAGTCAGCGTTATGAATATTGGCTGGGTATTTGCACAGGAGGCCACTTTTTGCTAACAGGTTCACACGAGACAGATACATTATAGGGGTCATTTATTATACGCAAATACGCCTATATTAGGCGTATTTCAGGTGGAGATGGTGGCGCAGATGGTGGTCACGGCATAGGCGGGCCGGCTGATTTACCATTTTCTACACCTGTTTCAGGAGTAGCTTAGGGTTTTATTAAGACCGGCGTCTAAAACGGCGTTCTTAATAAATGTGCCCCTATAGGTTTTCTGATTGGATTTTGTGAGCGGAAAGTCTGCAGCATATTACAATAGTAGCAAAGCGGATAAAATTTTACCAAATCAAGTCACTGCCTGAAAAATTTACAGGGGAATCGGTGAGGAAACTGTCTTGTAGTGTAGCATCTGAATCCACAGCATGTCAATTTATGTTGCCGATTTTGCAATTCATAGAGTGAAATCTGCGATGTGTATTTATTTTTGTTTTTTTATACTCAATGTGGATGTACCCTAAAGGGCAAATTCATATCAGGCAGATTTGTTGCAACAATTTCTGAGGCTGAAAATCAGTCCCATTCATCTGATAGGAAATGAAGGTGCTGCAAGCTAAAATTCAGACAAATGGGACGGTCAGAGAAATTTCTGCAACAAATCTACCATGTGTGAATTCACCTTTATGCTAGTTTAAGTTTTTAGAGGAGTTTGTTTTGCACCTTCTCTTTTTTATACAGTCTACAGCGAAGTATGACTTGTACTACAAAGCATTCTTTTTGTATTGCATTTGTGTTTTTAGCATTTTTGACAAAACACTGCATGTTCTAGGTATGGTGCTTTTTGAACTGTTTTTCCCTTAGGAATCTCTATAGGAGTTGAAAAAAATGTACTTTTAAAGTATGGACAATAAGGAAAATGGGTTTACAATGGGTTCATGAAATTTAAAAAATTTGTAAAAAAAAAAAAAAAAAAAAAAAAGTCTCAAATTTTGGCCACTCTAAATGAAACTGCAAGTTTCTGACACCGTTGCAGTTTTGGTAAAAAAAAAAAAAAAAGAAAGAAATGGGCACAGCATTGATGGCAGAGGGCTTTTTCCTCCACGGCCCAACACATTTACCCATATGTGCACTGGGCACTAATGCAACAATTTCTAAATGGGACCCTCCATCTTTCATAGGCCACCAGTTCTGAATGACAATCTAATGCGTTTGGGGCTATGCTACTGTCCCCCCCCCCCCCATGCCAGATGTTGGTGGAAAGAAGGACTTGGGATGGGCATTTGGCCAACAATCTACCCATAAATATATGAAGGTACTACTCTTTTCAGCAACACACTTTTTATTACTTCTTTCACATTTGGGCTATAGCATTCCTTGTAGTATTTTTTAAGAAAAAAAATAAAAAATGCAGAAAAAGTGCAGATGAGCTAAAGCCAGCCATCCTATACTAAGCAAGACTTCCTCCCGAGTCATGGCTGCCCAGCAGAGGTGATCCGAGAAGGCAGACATGCCGGATTCTTCATCTCCAAGGAGGATTCCCAGTCTTAGGCACACCTGTATCTATATCCCTTCCAAAGACAATTCCCTTCCTTGTAAGCTTCTTCCAGTCGCACAGAAACCGGAGGATTATGCTCTGCCTTGTCTGAAATCACTTTCTTGGCTAAAACATCTATGCTGGTAAATACTGTAATTTTCTTTGAAGGATATGTCTCCTGTTCATTTTAATAGTAGCAGATAAGACACAATATTTAGTTTGCCGAATTTTGGATGTAGATCCATGGAGCCTGGGGACTTCTAAAACAGCAAAAATCATAATGGAAAGCATCTGTAAAGAGGTCACATAAGGAAATACACAAAGATGGCAGGTGTCTTACATCAATGAAGAAATTGCTGAAATTTATCTCTCTTGATTACAAACCAGTCATCTTTGATATAGTGCTGGCTGTATGAAGTCAAATTTTGGACATCTGATCAAAATAACCCACCACGGTGATGCACCTATTTATTAATTAAAGGCGTTGACTGAGATCAGTAAAACTTATTTATTCCAGAAACAGTGCCACTCTCGTTCATGGATTTATTTTCTTGTATTTTTTTTTTGTATTGCATCTCAGCCCTAATGACCTACAAGAAAACCTTTTCCATGAGCAATAGTTGACTTTGCACCATCCACCCACTGGTTCAGGCTGTCCCCTACCAGAACTCCGTGTGCATTTAAGTTTCCGTATGTCCGTATTTCCGTTCCACAAAACAATAGAATATGTCCTATTATTGTCCGCATTACGGACAAGGATAGGACTGTTCTATTAGGGGCCAGCTGTTCCGTTCCGCAAAATACGGAATGCACATGGATGTCATCCGTATTTTTTGCGGATCCCTTTTCTGCGGACCGCAAAATACATACGATCGTGTGCAAGAGCACTAATGCTGGCCATATTTATGGAGCCTGGGTGGACAGTCAGGTGCCATGACTCCTTCATTCAGGCCATGTTCACACTTGCACTGTGGTTTCAGAACACCCAAAGGTTTAGTCAACTCCATCACAGGATGATTACGGGCGTCACCCTACAGATGCCCTTGACTTCTAATGGGATACAATAAGCTCTGCTGCTTTGCCAAGAAGAATATCACTGCATTATAGTTCTAGTCAAATCAGAAATTTTCAGTGCCGCCTCTAGCTTAAAAGTGAACAGAGCTTAATGTGAATGCTCAGTTCAGGCAGGCAGCTGTATTTATGCAGGAGGATAAGAACTACCGGACACCTTTGAAAGAAATGGGGCATGTGGAAATCCAACATGCCTGACTCTGGTTTCCCCACCAACGACAGATGTGGACCCATACACATTATCACTGCAAAGCCATGTGAATTACGTTTTATGGCTTTCGCCGCCCGTGCCGTGCTCCATCAGGTGCCGCATGAAGGGGATATACACACACATATATATATATATATATATACACACTGCTCAAAAAAATAAAGGGAACACAAAAATAACACATCCTAGATCTGAATTAATTAAATATTCTTCTGAAATACTTTGTTCTTTACATAGTTGAATGTGCTGACAACAAAATCACAAAAATTTAAAATGGAAATCAAATTTTTCAACCCATGGAGGTCTGGATTTGGAGTCACACTCAAAATTAAAGTGGAAAAACACACTACAGGCTGATCCAACTTTGATGTAATGTCCTTAAAACAAGTCAAAATGAGGCTCAGTAGTGTGTGTGGCCTCCACGTGCCTGTATGACCTCCCTACAACGCCTGTGCATGCTCCTGATGAGGTGGCGGACGGTCTCCTGAGGGATCTCCTCCCAGACCTGGACCAAAGCATCTGCCAACTCCTGGACAGTCTGTGGTGCAACGTGACGTTGGTGGATAGAGCGAGACATGATGTCCCAGATGTGCTCAATTGGATTCAGGTCTGAGGAACGGGCGGGCCAGTCCATAGCATCAATGCCTTTGTCTTGCAGGAACTGCTGACACACTCCAGCCACATGAGGTCTAGCATTGTCTTACATTAGGAGGAACCCAGGGCCAACCGCACCAGCATATGGTCTCACAAGGGGTCTGAGGATCTCATCTCGGTACCTAATGGCAGTCAGGCTACCTCTGGTGAGCACATGGAGGGCTGTACGGCCCTCCAAAGAAATACCACCCCACACCATTACTGACCCAATGCCAAACCGGTCATGCTGGAGGATGTTGCAGGCAGCAGAACGTTCTCCACGGCGTCTCCAGACTCTGTCACGTCTGTCACATGTGCTCAGTGTGAACCTGCTTTCATCTGTGAAGAGCACAGGGCGCCAGTGGCGAATTTGCCAATCTTAGTGTTCTCTGGCAAATGCCAAACGTCCTGCACGGTGTTGGGCTGTAAGCCCAACCCCCACCTGTGTACGTCGGGCCCTCATATAACCCTCATGGAGTCTGTTTCTGACCGTTTGAGCAGACACATGCACATTTGTGGCCTGCTGGAGGTCATTTTGCAGGGCTCTGGCAGTGCTCCTCCTGTTCCTACTTGCACAAAGGCGGAGGTAGCGGTCCTGCTGCTGGGTTGTTGCCCTCCTACGGCCTTCTCCACATCTCCTGATGTACTGGCCTGTCTCCTGGTAGCGCCTCCATGCTCTGGACACTACGCTGACAGACACAGCAAACCTTCTTGCCACAGCTCGCATTGATGTGCCATCCTGGATAAGCTGCACTACCTGAGCCCCTTGTGTGGGTTGTAGACTCCGTCTCATGCTACCACTAGAGTGAAAGCACCGCCAGCATTCAAAAGTGACCAAAACATCAGCCAGGAAGCATAGGAACTGAGAAGTGGTCTGTGGTCAGCACCTGCAGAACCACTCCTTTATTGGGGGTGTCTTGCTAATTGCCTATAATTTCCACCTGTTGTCTATCCCATTTGCACAACAGCATGTGAAATTGATTGTCACTCAGTGTTGCTTCCTAAGTGGACAGTTTGATTTCACAGAAGTGTGATTGACTTGGAGTTACATTGTGTTGTTTAAGTGTTCCCTTTATTTTTTTGAGCAGTGTGTATATATATATATATATATATATATATATATATATATATATATAGATAGAAGAAAAAGTCCAGTGGGAGCACCAGCCAGCATGTGGGTGCAAGGTCCAACGTAGGGTAACGGCAATCCCCAATGGTATAGAGAACAAAGAAGTAGGACTGCACTCCAAGATAGTGATAAAATCAGCAAGTGGTTTATTCACCCATAATATGGCAAGTCTTGCGACGTTTCGGCTCACAAGAGCCTTCCTCAAGGAAGGCTCTTGTGAGCCGAAACGTCGCAAGACTTGCCATATTATGGGTGAATAAACCACTTGCTGATTTTATCACTATCTTGGAGTGCAGTCCTACTTCTTTGTTCTCTATATATATATATATATATATATATATATATATATATATATATATATATATATATATATACATACACACACATATATACACACATATACACACACACACAGTACCTTGCAAAAGTATTCACCCCCCTTGACTTTTTTTTGTGTTTTGTTACATTACAGCCTCAAGTTCAATGTTTTGTTAATCTGAATTTTATGTGATGGATCCGAACACAATAGTCTAAGTTGGTGAAGTGAAATGAGAAAAATATATAAATAAAACTATTGTTTAGAAACAGAAAACAGAAAATTGGCACGTGTGTATGTATTCACCCCCTTTGTTAGGAAGCCCATAAAAAGCTCTGGTGCAACCAGTTACCTTCAGAAGTCACATAATTAGTGAAATTATGTCACCTGTGTGCAATCTAAGTGTCACATGATCTGTTATTACATATACACACACCTTTTTTTGAAAGGCACCAGAGGCTGCAACACCTAAGCAAGAGGCATCACTAACCAAACACTGCCATGAAGACCAAGGAACTCTCCAAACAAGTAAGGGACAATGTTGTTGAGAAGTACAAGTCAGGGTTAGGTTATAAAAAAAATATCCAAATCTTTGATGATCCCCAGGAGCACCATCAAATCTATCATAACCAAATGGAAAGAACAAGGCACAACAGCAACGGCCGCCCACCAAAACTAATGGACCGGGCAAGAAGGGCATTAATCAGCGAGGCAGCACAGAGACCTGAGGTAACCCTGGAGGAGCTGCAGAGTTCCACAGCAGAGACTGGAGTATCTGTATATAGGACGACAATAAGCCGTACGCTCCATAGAGTTGAGCTTTATGGCAGAATGGCCAGAAGAAAGCCATTACTTTCAGCAAAAAACAAAAAGGCACATTGTGAGTTTGCGAAAAGGCATGTGGGAGACTCCCAAAATGTATGGAGGAAGGTGCTCTGGTCTGATGAGACTAAAATTGAACTTTTCGCAAAAAGAAAACGCTTTGCCTGGCGCAAACCCAACACATCACATTACCCAAAGAACCCCACAGTGAGACATGGTGGTGGCAGCATTGTGCTGTGCGGATGTTTTTCAGCAGCCGGGACGGGGAAACTGGTCAGAGTTGAGGGAAAGATGGATGGTGCTAAAGACAGGGATATTCTTAAGCAAAACCTGCACCACTCTGTGCGTGATTTGAGGCTAGGTAGGAGGTTCACCTAGTCAAAGCCCAGATCTTAATCGAATAGAAAATCGGTGGTCAGACTTAAAGATTGCTGTTCACAAGTGCAAACCATCCAACTTGAAGGAGCTGGAGCAGTTTTGCAAGGAGGAATGGGCAAAAATCCCAGTGGTAAGATGTGGCAAGCTCATAGAGACTTATCCAAAGCGACTTGGAGCGGTGATTGCCACAAAAGGTGACTCTACAAAGTATTGACTTTAGGGGGGTGAATAGTAATTATTTTGTCCTATTTGTTGTTTGCTTCAAAACAAACATGTTCAAAGTTGTCGGCATGTTCTGTAAATTAAATGATGCAAATCCTTAAACATGTTAATTCCAGGTTGTGAGGCACCAAAACACGAAAAAAAAAAGTCAAGGGGGGTGAAAACTTTTGCAAGGCACTGTATATATATATATATATATATATATATATATATATATATATATATATATATATATAAAAATATATATACACACACAACAAACACATACTTCTGGAGGCCAACATTTTAAGGTAGAAAACTATACAGCATTTAGTGGAATATGCTACAAATTGTTTTCAATGGATTTGTAGGAAATCAGAGAGAAAATAACTCCATGGGAGCTGTAAAATACAAGCATGTGCATGAGGCCTTAGGGCTCCTGCACACGACCGTATGTATTTTGCAGCCCGCAAAAAACAGGTCAGCAAAAAATACGGATGACATCCATGTGCATTCTATATTTTGTGGAACGGAACAGCTGGCCCCTAATAGAACAGTACTATCCTTGTCCGTAATGCGGATTATAACAGAACAAGTTCTATTTTTTTGCGGAGCGGACACATGGAAACGGAATGCACATGGAGTAACTTCCGTTTTTTTTTTTGCGGACCCATTGAAATGAATGGTTCCACATACAGTCAGCAAAACAAAACGGACACGTAAAGAAAATACCATCGTGTGCATGAGCCCTTAGACTGATGGTAGAACCCTGAAGAAATCATCAGAATCTGCTAGACGGCTCAAGAGATGGGAGGATCTTTTCGAAACTGTCTTACTGCTGGAACCAGGGGTAGACTGGTTACTTAAAATGGCCCTGGAAGAACCTTAAATTGGCCCCATGTTTTAGGTGGGTCCAAGTTGACAGAAGGCTGGGTAACACCAGTAGGCAGGGTCAGCAATACCGTAGCGCAAAATACTGTCCCATCTGAACTATATACCACAGTGCAGAACAATATATCGCCCCAAAAATCCCTCTGTAGTGGACACCGAGAGATACCATTTTCTGTGCACCTCCAGTGGTCTCTGATTAAGGTATGGAGCAGGAGGCATAGGAGCTGCGATGCGGCCACGGCAGTTAAATTCAGGAGGGCATGTGTGGTCGCTGGCAGGGTGAATCCGTACCTGATTCTCAAAGCTTTTTTTTACTTCTGAGGGCTCATTATGTACCCAGCCAGCAGCAGACAGGAGGGCTCAGTTGGCCCCATAGGCATCGGCTCACGAGAAATCTCCCTATAAGGTTTATGGCCAATCCGCCCCTGGCTGGAACCCAATTTTATTTTTAGAAAGCAAATTATTACTTCCAATAGCTAATACAGCGCCAACATATTCAGTAACACTGTACAGTGGTTGCCTCCATTCAAATCACTGCCTTTCCCCAGTGGGGCTTAGTCTCGCGTCCGAAGTTGCAGCTGGTGTGTTTATTCCCATGCATTTTTGCAGCAGTTTTCCATAGCCTTTTATACAGCAGGGGACTACATATAAAGCTGCATGAGACAGCCACCCAGCCAGTATCTGTGTACGCATTGATATCAAGTGTATGGAGTGTGTGTGTTTGGGGATGGGGGAAAGAGGTTAATTCTGGATGAAGTGATCCTGTTCTAGGGAATGATGCAGAAAGGTGTAAATGAAAAAGAGAATGTGATAGGCCAGCCTAAAATGATACCTTTCTAGGGCACGCTTACAACCGTGGACGTTGCCAGCTGATTATTTGGGGTAGCGCATGCCAGAGAACCGATGCAGTATGAGAAAAGTCTTGGAGATGGGAGCGTGCCCTCATGCCTCTTCATGAGACCATTACCCGTCAGCTTACTAGGCCCCTACTGTAGCTCACTATCATCGACAGTACAGGGAAGGGGGGGGGGGGGGGATAGAATTCTGCTGCTTGAATACAGTAATTAGGTTTGATTAATCACCGCTGTGACATTAATCAGGCTGAATTCTCTCCCAGGCTTTGCTCAGACACCTAATTTTTCTGCCCCAACAGGTGTCTCATAAATGGCTTTCAGAGGAGCAATATATAGAAAGCAGCAGAAGACGTGGTTCTGTCAGTCTCCCTACATGTCAAAACAGCACATCGAGGTGAACCCTCTGCCGGAACAAACAAATGCCATTTACACGTGTAGACTCCAAACAGGAGAGAAAAAAAAATCACTATAGGTGCAAAGTGTTGTAATAAAGCCTCCATCTGCATTTAATATTTATAGATAATGGGAACCTAAATCACTGAATGTCAAAGTTTCTGCTCAGAGAGATCCACGGCACACCATATGTTCTTCATCAGAAAATTTTTAATGCATAGTAATTTTTAGTAATTTTACATCACTTTTGTTCCGTCCAGAGCAAATGATAACGCATAACAATTGATCTAGCAGTGCAACCCAACGTTTCGGTCGGTTGTCGACCTTTGTCAAGGGATCTGTGGCTAGCCAATTGACGCATATCCTCTACGAGCACCCACCACAAAAGGGTGTGCAGATCACATATTTTTCTTTTTTTCTTTTTAAAGTATCTGCTCAGACTGCGGCCCGGACATCACAATGCACAAGAGAACAAGATTTTAATACGTAGTCTACTTTGGGCAACCAATTTTCCTACACAAAGAGTGTTCAGTCTAGGCCAGCAGGCATGCTCAACCTGCGGCCCTCCAGCTGTTGTAAAACTACAACTCCCACCATGCCCTGCTGTAGACTGATAGCTGTACGGGAATGCTGGGAGTTGTAGTTTTGCAACAGCTGGAGGGCCGCAGGTTGAGCATGCCTAGTCTAGGGTAACACACTCCATATGACGGCCGCTTTTCCTGGATCGAACACTGCTCCTCTGACTCAAACTCCCAGCACCATAATGACTGGCTCTGCTGTACTCACGGCACCTTAAGTCATTATGATGCTGTGAGCTCGGGTCAGAGGAGCAGTGGTCGGTCTGGGAAATGCAGCTATCACACGCTGTGTTTTTCCCAGACCGATTACGCCTGTGTGAAAAATGCCCTTAGGGTACATGTGCATGGCGGTGCAATTTATGTGGAATTTACATGTGGATTTTGCTACGTCTCCGTCCCAGGTTCGCACCACAATCCACACGTGCTGTATTACTTGCAGATTTTGAGCCGGATTGGCATTGCAAAGGGTGAAATCAGCACTACAGATCTGAACGCACAAGGAGGCTGGGGAGAGGTGAATGCAATGCTCCCTGTGTTGGTTCTGTTCTCACCACTCCCTGGTCTTCTCCTGCAGGTTCCCCACCCTGTGCCGTGTCCTGCGCACCACATGAAGACGTCGGCACGCTCTGCGACCTCACTCTGTGCAACGTTGGGTGACAGCATAGTGCGGCAGGAAGAGCGCTGGACCTCATGAGAGGCGACGGCGTCCGGAACACAAGAGGCGAGTTGATTATTATTTTTGGTCTGATCTGAAGTCTGATTGTGAGTCTTATAAACATTGGGGGCCTGATCTGAGGTCTAAATGGGGGTCTTAATAACATTGGGAGGGTCTGATCTGTGGTCCTATAAACATTAGGGGTCTGAGCTGAGGTCTCACAGGGGGTCATATTAACACTGCATTTCATGGGGACAGGCTCTCTTTAATCCCTACTTTGGACTACAGGACGTGGTGATTTTTTTCATCTTTTCATCCCCACATTTTAAAAGCCACACATTTTTTTATTTTTTGCGGGATAAGTTGTATTTTTAAATGGCACTATTTTGGGTAACACATAATGCATTTGATAAGATTTGGTGGGTGACATCATGAAAAACATAGCAACTTCACCACTGTTTTTTATTCACTTCTCTCCTGGCAGTGGAGGCCGTGTGCTGCCTGTTTAAGGGTAGGTTCATACGAAAGATTTTGAATACCTGCCTACAAAATTCACTGCAGAACTTTCTTTTTAACCAATGGATGTTTACTTCAATACAAAACTGCATTTTGGTGCGAATAACTGTTGAAAAAAACAAAAAAAACACACAAAACCACATGGTCACTTATGAAGCTGTATTTTTTTTAATGCTCCCCATTCATTTCAATGGGAAATTCAACATGGATTCCGCCTCAAGATAGGGAATGCTGCTTCTTTTTTCTACACGGGGGAAAAAAAAGCAAGTGCTGCCTCCCACTGAAATGAATGGGTGGCTGTTTTGAGGTGTTTTTGGAGCCGATTTTGGTTTTTGGTGTGAACTGGCCCTAATACAACCGGGATCCACAAGCAATTGTATTGCAGCTTCTAACTAGCTGCTTGCCGCAATGTACTAATAGAGTGCAGGGCGGGAAGGGGTTAATGGTTCATTTAATTCTCCAGAGAGGAAAAAAATTGTAAATATTATTTTGTTCTTCTAAAAATATCCAAATTGTGGCTTCCATGAATCCTGCTGGCTGATTCAAAGTCTCCATGGAAAGAATGGGGTATTTAGTATTATGTCACTGTAGATCTCCCTGCACCCAGATGATAGAAGCGTTGCTGCACTCACTCGGCGGGGCTTGATTTTCTACACCGGCTTCCTTGAATAACTTTTGCCTTCTCCAATAAAATCTGTTTGTAAAATGTAAGGAAAGAAAGGAGCGGGAAAGAATAAGATTACGTTCGGGTGTCATTTGTCTCTGTTGGTGGGCCAGCCAAGCTCAGTGTTGTGACATTCACCAGCCCGGAGCGACAGGTTGTGAGCAATTTCAAAATAAGCTAGAACCCGACTTCCTGCACATCTGTTCTTAACACTTCTGAGGCACCCAGCAGGCCTGGCAGGTATGCACTGCATTTGGGAGGGGCACTAGCTAGCAAGAGGTTTTCTGGAAGTTCAAAAGCGAATTATGGAAAAAATAAATAAATAAAGAAAGAAATAAAAACTTGAACATTTTTAAAATAAATGTTCAATTGGCAATTGTCTGTATTATGTATGTGCACCTCTTCTCATATGTACAGCGCTATGGAATGAATGGCGTTTTAATAATAAATAATAATAATAATAATAATAATAATAATAATAATAATAATAATAATGTGGGCTCTGCAGCAATTGGTTTCAGACTACCAATTTTTTTTATATTTTTTTCAAAACCATTTTTTGTTGGCTTTTTTTGGAGCAAAGATGTCTCAGCCAGATGTTACATGCTGGCCAATAGGAAATTATAAAACACCCTAAAACAAGGGCGGACTGTAAGCTTAAAGGCTCCTTTCACACGGGCGAGAATTCCACGCGGGTGCAGAGCGTGAGGTGAACGCATTGCACCCGCACTGAATCCGGACCCATTTACTTCAATGGGGCTGTGCAGATCAGTGGTGATTTTAACGCATCACTTGTGCCTTGCGTGAAAATCGCAGCATGTTCTATATTCTGCGTTTTCCCCGCAATGCAGGCCCCATAGAAATGAATGTGGCTGCGTGGAAATCGCAAGCATCCGCAAGCAAGTGCGGATGCGGTGCAATTTTCACGCATGGTTGCAACCCCATTAAAGTCTAATCACTGTATTATTTTCCCTTATAACAGTGTTATATCTTCCTTCAGCAGGACTTGCTCTGACGTCACCACGCGGTGAGCGCCATTACGTCAAAAGGTCCTTTTGCAGGTCCTGAAAGAAGAAGAAAGAAGACGATGCTGGTCGCGCGATCAAGTGGATGAGGTGAGTTATGTTTTTATTATTTTTTAACCCTCAATTGACATTATACTTGGCATTCTGTATTAAAGAATGCTATTATTTTCCATTATAACCATGTTATAATGGAAAATAATAAAATCTACAGAACACCAAACCCAAACCCGAACTTGCGCGGAAAAAACTGAACATCGGAACGCAATCGCACACAAAACTGACTGCAATTGCGTGGTTACTCGCGCGGGTTTCCCGCAATGCACCCCCAACGCATCCGGCCCTCACCCGCGACGCCCATGTGAAGGGGGCCAAAGTGATGCTGGAAAAAAACCTAAGGCCTCTTTCACACAAGCGTGACTGGTTGGCTCCAGATGCGTTCAGGATGCGTTCAGTGAAACTCGCACTATTTTGCAAATAAGTTTAGTCAGTTTTGTCTGCGATTGCGTTCAGTTGTTCATTTTTTTTCCGCGTGGGTGCAATGTGTTTTGATGCGTTTTTCACGTGCGTGATAAAAAAACTGAAGGTTTACAAACAACATCACTTAGCAACCATCAGTGAAAACGCATCGCACCCGCGCTTGCCAGGGCTGCGTTAAAAACACAGAATATAGAACATGTTGCTTTTTTCACACAGCGCAGAATTGATGCGTGAAATAAAAGGCTCATGTACACAGATCTATTGAAATCGATGGGTCAGGATTCAGTGCGGGTGCTATGCGTTCACGTCACGCATTGCACCCGCGCAGAAAACTCGCTCGTGTGAAAGGGACCTAAAAGAGGCCCTTATGTTGTAGGCAGATCCAAATTGACAGAGGACGGGGCAACACAAGTAGTCAGGGATAACAGAAGTAGTCGAGGCCAGCAATACCGTAGTACAGTACAAAATACCCAGCAGAAATAAATACTACGGTGCAGCACAAAATACTGCTGTCCCCACTACAGTATTCAACTGTATCACCATCCTGAGGATGGCAATACAGTTCAATTCAGGAGGGCGCCTGCAGCCACTGGCCAGAAGTATAAGTACTGGATGCCCCTAGCATTAATTACTACTGAGCGCTCCAGATAGTTAGGTATCCAGCCGGCAGCCATGAGGAGGGCTCGGGCATCCCCCGGGAATCAGCCCACCAGGAAATTTCCATGGAGGGTCCATGGCCAGCTGCCTCGTACAAACTCAGTTTTTCAGTTTTTATCCGTAGTGGTGTTTTAAGACAGTTTTTTTTGCGTTTTTTGAAATCACAGAATGCTCCGGTTGTGGTGTTTGTTTCCTTCCTTTTTGTACATAGTTCTTTATTGAAAAAACAAGTCTAAAAAATGCAGTTAAATATTGCATAAGTAAAAAATGAGTAAAAAATGCCACACCCAAAAAAGGTTGTAAAAAATGGATATAATTCATAGCACTTTTTATAAGCCAAAAAAGCACTCCCCCCCCCCCCCTTCCCCACCCAAAAAAATAATAATGGCAGCACCCTAAGAAACGCTATGGTGACAGCCTAAGTATAGCTAAATATACACAAGCACTTTGGGTTAAAAAGCTATATGCAATCTAATATCTTTTATCTAGAGTACACTTAAAGGGGTTTTCTGAGATTTGTATACCTGGGACCCCCGCCGATCAGCTGTTTTAAGAAGGCACCAGCACTCCTGTAATCACCGCAGCCTTCTCCGTGTTAACCAAGCACAGCGCCGTGCATTGTAAAGCGGCTGTGCCTGGTATCGCGCAGAGCCCCATTCACTTCTATGGGAGTGAGCGCGATACCAAGCCCAGCCGCTATACAATGTACGGCGCTGTGCTTGGTGAGCAGGGAGAAGGTAGCGGTACTCACAGGAGCGCTGTTGCCTTCTCAAAACAGCTGATCGGCGGGGGTCATCAGTATAAAAATCTCGAAAAACTCCTTTAAAAAACAAAAACAAATTCTATTACAGAATCCATAGAGAGGTCTAACCTCTTATTAGACAGAAAGCAGACTGGCTACATAGAGTATGTCTTGCTCTGGAGGATTAATCAACCCACTGATTTCACTAGAAACCATGTAATGTTTTAGTTGCCCTGTGGAGGCGCTGCAAGGAAACTGAACACTTACTACCAGATTTACACACAGATTAAAGCTGATCAGTGGGGGCTCCAGTAATGGGACATCCTGTGATCACCTTTATCTTTGGGGGACCATTCTCACTAAAGGAAAGGGGGCTGTGAAAAGTGATCTATATGTATTAGTCTAAGGCCTAAGGGCTCATGCACACGACTGTATTTTCAGTCCGCATCCGATCCGCATTTTTTGTGGATCAGATGCGGACCCATTCATTTAAATGGGGCCGCAAAAGATGTGAACAGCAAACCGCGTGCCCCGCAGAAAAAAAAATTGAACATTTCCTATTCTTGTCCATTTTGTGGACAAGAAAAGGCATTTCTATCATAGGGCAGGAAGTGCCAATCCGCTAAATGCGGAGTGCACATGGCCAATATCCGTGTTTTGTGGATCCGCAATTTGCAGTCCACAAAAACGGATACAGTCGTGTGCATGTAGTATGGATAGAAAATGACAGGAAGACTGTATGTGCATCTGTTTTGATCCTAGTATGAAAACTGATATATTTTCCTAATTTAAAAGATTTTAATTGATTGCATCTGATCATTATAGTACCATCGACCTAAGAACGCGGTGGGATAAAGTCCATGTTATGATTCAGCTCAAATACTTTCCAGACCAAAAGAAATCTAATGTTCTCCAAGAACACTCAGTTTCTTTGTTAGAAAATGTAATTATTTTCCAATATTGTTTGTCACATACTGAAATAAAAATAGCTAATGTTTTTTTCTACAAACTGAAATTTCACATTTATTTATATTATTTGGGGTTGTTCACACCTGCGTTGGAGGCGCGGTTGTGGGCCTCAGTCACTGATTCAGTCAAAGACGGAAGAGAGAAAAGTCCTGCATGCACGACTTTCTTCTGCTAAGACCTCTTGCCCACTACCGTATGCCCTCCGAGATATACGGTTCGTGAGCAGGCCATATGTCTCGGAGCGGCATTGATCATGCGCTCGAGAGCGCACAGCATCATAGATTACAATAATGCTGTGCACGTCGGGCCACCCGCAGGACTATTGTCCCGCACTTATATGATCATATGAGTCCAGGACAATAGTCCCGCGGGCGTCCCGACGTGCACAGCATCATTGTAACCTATGATGCTTTGTGCTCCCGTGCGCACGATCAATGACGCTCCGGGACACATGGCCCGCTCATGGAGCGTATATCTCGGAGGGCATACGGTCGTGTGCACGAGGTCTAAAATAGGGGACCCTGAAGGGAAGCTGAATGACCCTTATGATAATCAATGGGATCTGTTTGTCTTCTTTCAGATCAGTTATGTGCCGCGTTCAGCACTTCTATTATTTTCGTTGTTCTGCTCCTCTAATGGTAAAGTAAGATACTTGTATCCGGTTATTGAAATGTTTTTGTTTTTTATGTACAATCTGAGCATTGACCTGATTTGTGCATATAGGGGGTAATTTATTATACTAGGTGTATTTCAGGTGCAGATGGTGGCACAACGGTTAGTTGCTCAGCAATCTGGGACTTCTCCCCGCTCACGCCAGGTCTAAAAAAAAAGTGGCCGTGGTGTGGGGAAGGGGATGGGTCGGCAGGGCCGTCTCATTCACCATTTTTTTTACACCGGTTTTAGGCCTCATGCACACGACCGTTGTGTGCATCCGTGTCCGTTGTTCCGTTTTCCGTGATTTTCAGCGGACTCATTGACTTTCAATGGGTCCGTTGAAAACTCGGAAAAGGCACCGTTTTTCATCCGAGTCCGTGATCCGTGTTTCCTGTCCGTCAAAAAAATATTCCTGTCCTATTTTTTTGACGGACAACGTTTCACGGACCCATTCAAGTCAATGGGTCCGTGAAAAAACACGGATGCACACAAGATTGTCATCCGCGTCCGTGATCCGTAGGCCACTTTCACACAGACGGATCCGCTGATCTGTCTGCATAAAAGCTTTTTAGATCTGAGTTTTCGCTTCGTGAAAACTCAGATCCGACAGTATATTCTAACACAGAGGCGTTCCCATAGTGATGGGGACGCTTCAAGTTAGAATATACTAAGAACTGTGTACATGACTGCCCCCTGCTGCCTGGCAGCACCCGATCTCTTACAGGGGGCTGTGATCCGCACAATTAACCCCTCAGGTGCCATTGGTGGCCAGTGCGGCCCCCCCTCCCTCCCCTGTATTTAATTCATTGGTGGCCAGTGCGGCCTCCCCCCCCCCCCTAATTAAAATTCCCCCCCCCCCCCCCCCCCATAATTGATGGCAGCGGAGAGTTCCGATCGGAGTCCCAGTTTAATCGCTGGGGCTCCGATCGGTTACCATGGAAACCAGGACGCTACTGCAGTCCTGGCTGCCATGGTTACTTAGCAATTTTAGAAGCATTATACTTACCTGCACTGTCTGTGACCGGCCGGGAGCTCCTCCTACTGGTAAGTGACAGGTCTGTGCTATAGGCAATGCGCCGCACAGACCTGTCACTTACCAGTAGGAGGAGCGCCCGGCTGGTCACAGACAGCGCAGATAAGTATAATGCTTCTAAAATTGCTAAGTAACCATGGCAGCCAGGACTGCAGTAGCGTTCTGATTTCCATGGTAACCGATTGGAGCCCCAGCAATTAAACTGGGACTTTGATCGGAACTCTCCGCTGCCACCAATGATGGGGGGGTGGGTGCGGGGGGTTTAATTAGGGAAGGGGGGGGGCCGCACTGGCCACCAATGAGTTAAATACAGGGGAGGGAGGGGGGGGGACGCACTGGCCACCAATGAGTTTATTACAGGGGAGGGAGGGGGGCCGCACTGGCCACCAATGAATTTAAAACTGGGGAGGGTCTGCCCCTCCTGCCTGGCAGCACCTGATCTCTTACAGGGGGCTATGATATGCACAATTAACCCCTAAGGTGCGGCACCTGAGGGGTTAATTGTGCGGATCAAAGCCCCCTGTAAGAGATCGGGGTCTGCCAGGCAGCAGGGGGCAGTCATGTACACAGTTCTTAGTATTTTCTAACTTGAAGCGTCCCCATCACCATGGGAAAGCCTCGGTGTTAGAATATACTGTCGGATCTGAGTTTTCACAATATAACTCAAATCCGATGGTATATTTTAACATAGAGGTGTTCCCATGGTGATGGGGACGCTTCAAGTTAAAATATACCATCGGATTGGAGAAAACTCCGATCCGATGGTATAATAGGGACTCCTGAATTTACATTGAAAGTCAATTGGGAACGGATCCGTTTGCAATTGCACCATATTGTGTCAACGTCAAACGGATCCGTCCCCATTGACTTGCATTGTAAGTCAGGACGGATCCGTTTGGCTCCGCACGGCCAGGCGGACACCAAAACGACTTTTTCCTTCATGTCAGTGGATCCTCCAAAAATCAAGGAAGACCCACGGAAGAAAAAACGGACACGGATCACGGAACTACAGAATTCGTTTTTGCGGACCGCAAAAAAAAACAAAAAACGGTCATGTGCATGAGGCCTTAGGCGTAGAAAATGGTCTGAATGTAAGACAGCTCGGAAGCTGGCTTACGGTACATTTCAACTAGTCCTGGTTACACCAAAATTATGTAGAGCCAGCCTCTTCATAACTTCAGCGGATCCACTGCCACTGATCTTAAAGGGGTTATCCAATTTCACAAACAGCCCCCCCATGTGCCGGGCCCCTCACAGGTATTATACTTACCCCGCTCCCCGCACCGCCGCTGCTGCTTCTCCCTGTACACAGATGAAAACATTTGTTGTCGGGGGAGCAGCCAATGGCAGGCGGGGACGAGAATCGAGGGTGATGCTAGGGAGGCTCGTCCCCGGCTGCCATTGGCTGCTCCCCCCGACACCGGATGTTTTCATCCGTGTACAGGGAGAAGCAGCAGCGGCGGTGCAAGGAGCGGGGTAAATATATTACCTGTGAGGGGCCTGGCACATGGGGGGGCCGTTTCTGAAATTGGATAACCCCTTTAATAAATGACCCCACAGTTTTTACTGTTTGGTGTTGCTGGGCTTCCACCTACCTGTCTCTGCAGCTCTGCCAGGTTGTAAGGTAGTGCCCCTTCCTCTAGTGGTGATATTCTTTCAATATCTGTAAGTGTTAGGCGTCTGCAAACAATAAGATGGGAAAATTACACTACGAGCCCCACTAAAGGAACTGATGTCAAGGACGACAATCTCTCTGTACGTCGCTGCAGAATATGAATGGGGGGGGGGGGGGGGGGGAAGTATTAAAGGGGTTGTCTCACTTTAGCAAATGGCATTGATCATGTAGAGAAAGTTAATACAAGGCCCTTTCTAATGTATTGTGATTCTCCATATTGCCTCCTTTGCTGGCTGGATTAATTTTTCCATCACATTATACACTTTTTGTTTCCATGGTTATGACCACCTTTCAATCCAGCAGCGGTGGCCGTGCTTGCACACTATAGGAAAAAGCAGCGGCCTATGTGCGCTCCTATGGTCCTGGCCACCAGAGAGGCTGGCGCTTTTTCTATAGTGTGCAAGCGCAGCCACTGATGCTGGATTGCAGGGTGGTCATAACCATGGAAACGAGAACTGTATAATGTGATGGAAAAATGAATCCAGCCAGCAAAATAAGCAATATGGACGATCACAATACATTAGTAAGCGCCTTGTATTAACTTTATCTACATGATAAATGCCACTTGCTGAAGTGACACAACCCCTTTAATTTTGCTGCTTTCCTGGTATGTTTTGTCCACCTCATTATGCCTGGAGACTACCTTGGAACACCTATTTGTTTTTGGGATCACAATGTGGTGCTAATTAAAACGTTTCTCCAGGTCTGAAGTGCTGATGACCTATCCTCAGGATAGGCAATCAATATCAGATATAAATATGGCGATCTGACTACCAGCATCCCCACCGATCAGCTATTTGCATGAGATCTGCTGCCGGCAATCAGCTGATCAGCGCTGGTGCTGGGAGTCGGACCCCAGCGGATCGGACATTGATAACTATATCCAAAGTATAGGTCAAAAATACTTCAGTCCCAAAGAACCCCATTCATTTCCTAATAATATATTTACGGGTCAGAACTCGGTTTTATCAGAAGTGACAACTCATAAATCCAAGCTGAAAGACTGTCTGCCAGTAGACGGGCTCAGGAAAAGCATTACAATTCACATGTTATGTTTATGTCTATAGCAAACCTGCAAAAATAAAAAATAAAAACATAAAAACTGAAAACTCGGTAGCTGTTCAGACGTCAGTAAGATCATGCAGTCATCTAGATAGGGTCTGATAGGGCTCATGCACACGAACGTATGTATTTTGCTGTCTGCAAAACACAGAGCCGCAAAAAAATACAGATGACGTCCGTAATGCATCAGTTTTTTTTGCGGATCCATTGTAACAATGCCTATCAGGGCATGCGGGGATACAGAACGGACATACGGATGCGGACAGCACACAGTGAAATTAATGAATGAGTTCGCATCCCATTGGCAAAAAAACTCAAAAAAACGGAACGGACACAAAACACGTTTATGTGCATGAGCCCTTAGCAAGAGGTGCCTCAGGAGAGAGTGACAGGGCAGAATCCTCATCCTCTTATGAATATCTACATGTCTCGACTTCCACGGACAACACTAAAGAGAACAAGATGACCAACACTCTTCAGTCCTATCCTTAGATTTATATACATTTTTTACATTAGGAGGGGAAGGAAATTCATTATCTACAGATGAAATTTCTTAGGAATAATCTATGATCTAATACGTGCTATTCCTTTTTTCAGAACAATCCACCTACACATCTCCATGGTAACAGACTGCAAACCAACCCAATGTAGTCTGATCCTACAGTCATTGCCATACCAAGCAAGAAGTAGGGGACAGGTGGAAGGCAGTAGGACTACAGGGTCAGACTACACAAGGTTTATCTTCAGTCTGTTACCATGGAGACAAATATATCTGCAAATTTACTAATAATTAAAACTATTTGCAAAGTGGATTCATTTTTGGTGCATTGCAACAGTTAAAAAAATGGTAGCAAAGGTGGACCACGACATTTGATTTCATTTTTTTTTCTAAAAAAAGATCTTAGTACTTACCCAGTGGCATTGAATAAATCTGATAGTTGGTACAGAATGTCAACTTCCAGTGGAGTGATCTGCCCAAATTTGTTTGCAGCATTTGCAAATTCCTCTGTAAAATACAATAACCGAATTTTTTAAATTTTCATAATTTTTGCATCCTTTCATTTACAATATGCAGGTATTGCAATCAACATTTTTCCTGTGTTACTTGACTTAATACTGTACAAGAACATTGTTGGTCTATGTACTGAAAGGATAGGCCAAAAATTCTTGACAAGTGAGGGTCCATATATCTTTCTGAAACTCCCATAGACTTCACCAGAGAAAGTGGCCATTGTCCGGGAAGGTCAGGACCTAAGAAGTGGGATCTGCACCTATGAGACTTTTTTGCCATAAAGTGTTGATACACTATAAATGGTTCAAATGGAAATACCCTTCAAATTTTATTCATACCACTAACCGGAGTGATTTATGTAGGTGACAGGACTATTGCCAATAGATGAAAATCATTCTGGTCCTCTTCCAACCACAGTAATACGCTAATAGGCAGGAGAGGATTGGCCATAGACCCTACAGGGAATTTTCCCAGAGAGCCGATGTCCAAGGGGCCACAAGAGCCCTCCTCACTGCCACTGGCCGGGTACATACTACTGGGGGAACTATAAGGGTCATTATTAGAAGAAGTCCAGGCTGCATGCTGAAGTTAGGACTGGCTTGGTGTTGAGGCCCACTTATCACCTCCTAGGCCCCCTGCTCCCTATCCATATTAGAGACAATTGGAGGAGGATGACAGAATGTGGCAACTTTTGATGGCCACTACAGAGGGACAGCTTCTGGGGAAATATTTTGTGCTGCACTGTGGTATTTGGTTCTGTGGGATGGTATTCTGTGCTGCACTATGATATTACTGACCCTCCAACTTGTAGTGGCCCATCTACTTGTGTTCCCTCACCTTCTGTAAATTTTGCGCCATCTAAAACATTAGGGTGTCACGGATGTTCTAACGACAGGTGTCAGGAGATCAGTGAGACTGGCAACGCGTGGTTTGATCTGACATGTTTTCCGTCTGATGTGATGTTTCTGGTGCTTGTCACACCTTCTTTCCCCAGGTGTGGCTATTAGGGTCATTTAACCTTCTCTATTTATAGTTGCTTCTCCTACAATGCTGTGCGGTTTATAGCTTCTGTTTGGAACTTTGGAATAGATTGTGGTTGGATCTCAGCTGAGTTCCTGGTGCTTCCATTGCTACTTTGAAGTTAAGTCTTTCCTTTCCCTTTTGTATTTGGTTTGGGTTCTGTGTGTTGCATTTCCCTATTGTTTGTATTAGGTATAAAGGAGACTCCTGTTCGTCCTTCCTTTTGGAGGAACAGGTAGTCTCGTCGCTGCCTTTAGTACCATGGTCCTATAGGGCTAGATAAGACTCTAGGTATTCCTGCTTATGAACTCACCCATCTTTAGGGTCTGTTCATACTGGTAGTCAGTCAGGATTTGGGTTAGGGTTTTCACTAGGAGCTGTCCATTTTCCTTCCCTAGTTTTCAGGCCTGATTCCCTGTGTTGCCCCTCTCCCCCCTTCCCTTCCCTCCTATGCTCGGTGTGGTGCTTCCCACCCACACCGAAGCGTGACATGGGGCCACTTTTAGTTTTTTTTTCCAGGGCCACTTTAAGTTCCCAGTCTACCCCTGCTTATAGGAAACCATACAATATTAATCTTAGGACTCATACACATGACAGTATTATGGTGGTTGCCATAGAGGTGCACCATAGTTGCCAACATTTCCCAGGATACTTAAGCTGCACTCAGGCAGAGAATGTCCACCCCTGCCTCCATCACCACCCCAGAACACCCAGAAAGTGCCTACTTTTGGTTAAATTTGCACAAACTCAGTCCCTTCCAACCATCCAGTTTGTGGTTGGCTCAGCCCTTTTCTTGGGACTGTTGACAACTATGGTGAACGTGTCCTTCACTGAATCTCAATATGTGCTAGGTTCCATCCATCAGGCTCCATATGCAATCAATATAGAGGAGAATATCTCCATATACATGAAGTCTGTCAGAGTCTACACAGCTCCTTTAGTACGGGGTCTTACAGCCTTCCTGCACTGACATATAGGCTCCAGGCCAGTATCTATGAGTCTTAAGTGGCCAAGTCCCATTCAGTTTCTCCCCCTTTGTACATAAATATACTATTCAACTCTTTGGAAGAAATCCAGATGGTGGACCTTGGATGATTTATGTTATTATTTCCCTGACTCTTCAACACAGAATTAAACGCTGATCCACTAGACACTCAGTTGTGAATAACGTTAGGCTCCCAAACTATGATAAGGGCAGAAATTCAACACTTAAAAAGCATTTCCATTGGGAAAGGTCCCAGCAAACTGCTGCTTGCATTCACTGCTACTTCAAAATCTCAATAATACACAAGACAGAAGATCTAAATGGGAAAAGATGATACCTTTGGTGACCTCCAAGTCTCTTTTTGTGCCTGCTAAAGTGCTGTATATCTTGCGTACAAGCTCCATGTTATTGAGCAAAGAGTTGAAAGCATTGAAGTAGGAGAAGCTCACTTGGTGGGAGATGGTCCCCCCTGCAGCCTACAAAAAAAGGAATCACCGATTAATAAAATCGTGAAGGTATTGCTATGGTTATTCCGGCCAATCATAGATCTATGAGACTACACATTTCGCCTTTTTTCTTTGTACGGAAGTTCATTGATTGACCACATAAAGTTGAGTTACCCGAAATGTCTTACTTTTGGAGTGTTTGGCTGATAAACCTCTGTAGATAATCTTAATTTCCAAAATACAGATTTGTCCAAACATTTTAAAATAATTTTTGATTGCTCGTTGGCAATGTTCATTTACTACCATAAATATATGCCATGAACGGCAAAAATGGGCAAGAAAGGAGCGTGCGGGGAACATTTTTGAGATGCTAAGAGAAACCCTTGCAATTATTTAGGTGACCCCTTTCTATGTCATCCATATTCCCTAAAAGGGTGTATGGGCAGTGGTTGTCTTCGTGGGATAACCCCTTTAAAGGGATTATGCCATGATTGGTGTAAAAAAAAAAAAAAAAAAAAAAAAAAAATATTGAATCCATACAGTACATGACAATATCTTTCTAAAAAAGCTAGAACCAGACGTATACCTCACATGGATCCAGAGATCCTCTGATTCATTGCTCCAATTGCTCTACTAGATTCTATTCAGGCTGGCAGCTCTGGGGGGTGTCCTTACTGTTGCAGCTCTCCCTATCGCACCTCAGAGGCCGTGTCCTTTCTCAGGGGGCATATCCTTTCTGCTGCAGCTCTCTCTATAATTGTCACAGCATCTAACCGTGGATATAGCTGCTAGCAGGATGGAAGTGAGCATGTGCGACCTCCTCAGTAGATAGATGTGCACATTACTATACAGATTAAACACCATGGAGCGCCTCTGTAATGCATTAAAGAGAATATCTGACAAATGGAGCACTTTGTATACAAAAGTAACTAGTTCTCATGCTGTATTATCATTTAAAAAAGAACAATCTCAAATCAAAAAGGCTGACACTTTTTAATGCTATAAATATATGGGCTGCCAAAGATGAAGATGCATGCAGCAACCAGGGAAAAGAAGAGACCTGTATAATATAATGGTAATGTGCATGATGAGAAAATAAGGACAAGGGATATAGTAGCAAAAGTGTAACATTTTAGGCAAGAGGCAAGTGATGGAATCTAACTTTTATAAAGAAAGCAGAAAAGTAACGACCGTACAAGGACTGAAAACAAATAATATTGTTACTTTGTGTCACTGTTCAAATAGAGTAATTGTAAAATGTTCTGTTTTGACATAAGTAGTCTATTAGTAATCTAGTGCACTAGTAAAACTAGTACTCTAGTGCACCCGGGTCCTTACCGAGACAAGATTTTCTTCTACAAACGATGTAAGCATATGTGACCGTATAGTAGCCATAATGTCGCTGAAGTCCAAAGCCGTTATCATCCCAGATTTGTTTTTGTCCTTTAGAGCAAATGCTTGCCGTGCATGTTCTAACTGCAGCTCCTAAAAATCAGAGAAGATGAAGTTATCATTTTCTTATTATCCACAATTCAGAAAGTCCCTAAAACCACCTTCAGATCCTGCATTCTAGGACCCCTTTGATAAGATGGGAGATGCATTGGTTAAACTAAACAGACATTCTAAAATCCAAATATAAGCTAAAATAAGTCATGGTATGTACAAATAAGGCACTTTCCAAGTCTATGGGGTACTGTAGGAAAAATCTCAAAGCATTGAATTGTATGCAGCCTTATTGTACCTGTATGTCTCTGTATCTCCTAGTATTTCCTACAGGCAAAAATCTGTGCTGTATTAGAGAGAATTTCTACCCTAGAATAGTTTCTAGAGAAGAATATCTCCAAAATACAGAGCACCATATGGCAGCACACAGAGTACTTACTGTACATCTCAACAGCATGGAACCTCAAGGACTCTATGTGTCTCCATATATTCTCCTGTGTGCATTTCATGCCATGTGTATGAGGCCTAGGAGTGATTCTTTAAGGACTCACAATTGGGACTTTAAAAGGCAGTAATAATACAAATGCACCTTTATATGACGGATACTATAATTATTTCAATGAAAATGTGAATATGATCTATGTTTTATTCTGATCAGCTTAACTTGTATTTTAAAGGGAGTATGTCAGGAGTTTTGCGGACAGCACTAGGTAGGGGCTGTGGAGAGCAGTACAAACATTCCTTTTGTGAAGTTTCTCTCATCAGGGGTAATGTAAATATACAGTTTTATTCCGACAGATTCTGCTCTTCCAAGTGGCCAGGAGGCGGAGCTTCACTGTGACGTGCTCTCTGCATAGAGCTGCTTTATAGCCCCTCCTCTCTGCGATGTACTGGTCTCCTGTTTGGATGCTACAGCTGCCACTCAATGCACAGAGCATGTCACAGAGAAAAGCCCCACCTTTTTGCCACTTGAGAAGCAGAACCTGACAGAATAAAGTTTCATATTCTCACTACTCCTAAGAAGAAAAGGTATGTTTGTACTGTTCTCCGTGCAATTAGCTAGTGCTGACAACAGTTTAGCATGGTCAAAAGCGCAGACAGAACAATAAAAAATCATGGAATTTAAATGAAAAGAGCTCCAATAAAAAATACCATGGGAAAAACCTCTTGATGTATTCAGGATAGTTTGTATATGACATTTTGTATACAGTTTATCTTTCATTTAGATACAGCTTATGTTTCTCAGGTGTTTTAGGATCAGTCATTAAGATCCACATTGGTATACCGATATATATGCAATAATTCACATACACAACATATGGAAACTATATTAGAAAGATGTGCATAGTGATTACACAGTCGAATCCCATTAATATGACCTCTTCCTACTTCTGACGTCAGCAGCATGTAGCTCATGAAGAAAGTCACATGTGGTGAGCTGGCTTGGTAGGTATATAAGGTGTGGGATAGGCTGTCTGCACACATCCCTTGTGGGTATATAAGGTGTGGGATAGGCTGTCTGCACACATATCCCTTGTGGGTATATAAGGTGTGTGATAGGCTGTCTATACACATATCTCTCGTGGGTATATTAGGTGTGTGATAGGCTGTCTGCACACATATCCCTCGTGGGTATATAAGGTGTGGGATAGGCTGTCTATACACATATCCCTTGTGGGTATATAAGGTGTGGGATAGGCTGTCTGCACACATATCCCTTGTGGGTATATAAGGTGTGGGATAGGCTGTCTGCACACATATCCCTCGTGGGTATATAAGGTGTGGGATAGGCTGTCTATACACATATCCCTTGTGGGTATATAAGGTGTGGGATAGGCTGTCTGCACACATATCCCTTGTGGGTATATAGGGTGGGATAGGCTGTCTGCACACATATCCCTCGTGGGTATATAAGGTGTGGGATAGGCTGTCTATACACATATCCCTTGTGGGTATATAAGGTGTGGGATAGGCTGTCTGCACACATATCCCTTGTGGGTATATAGGGTGGGATAGGCTGTCTGCACACATATCCCTCATTGCTGTCATGGGTAAAAGAGGATTTATCAGAGTTGCAAAATGGGATGCTTATTGGCTTTCGGGCCCCGCGTGGCAGTATTTCTGAAACAGTTTGTAAACTATTCTTGTGCTCCTGTGGTGAAAGTGTATGGTCAGTGGACAAATGGCACCATTGTGAATAAGTGATGTGGAAACTGTGGAGCACCATGTGCCATTGATGTGAAAGTCGACTGTAAAGGTGCGCGAGGGCGGACAGACACTACAATGGAGCAGTTCACTGCCAAAATGAACCAGGGGCTACCAGACATCTGTCTAAAATAGTTCAGCAGTAGGGTTCTGAAGCAGATGGATGGTCACTGCACCTCTGCTAATGAAGTTGCATCGGCACAAAGGCTTCAATTTTCAAGGCAGTATTGGAATTGGAACTCCGCTGAAAAGGGTTGCCTTTTCTGATGAGCCACATATTCAGTTTCATCAAATGGATGGACGTTGACTTGTCAAACGAGAAACATCAGAGAACAAACACCCTGCAACCATTGCTGGAAGAACACAAACTGGTGGTGGCAGCGTTATGGTCTGGGGAATGATCTTGTTGCATTCTCTGAGCCCTCTCATCCATGTGGAAAGACCTAAGATGATTTGGGTATGAATCCATCCTTGCAGATAACTTACATGCTGATCGTCTTCCATGGGGTGGATAGGATCTTCCATTAAGGCGCATGTCAACATGTCGCACAGTTAAAAATGTCCGATATTGGGTGAATCAGCATGATCAAAACCAGGGGAGGATTGGTCATAGACTTTACAGAGACATTTCCCAGTTGGCTGATGCCCAAGGGAAAATTAAAGCTGTGAGAATCAGGTACTCATGTACAGTATATGGCCAGCTATCGCACATGTCCTCCTGAATTCAACTGCTGTGGCCCGCATCTCACCTAAGCCCCCTGCTCCATATGCTAATCAGAGACAACTGGAGGAGGACAGAAAATGGCCACTACAGAGGGACAACATATTGTGCTACACTATGGTATTTGGTTCTGATGGGACAGTATTTTGCGCTATGGTATTGCTCATGGTGCCCAATTGTGTTGCCCCGCCTTCTGTAAACCCGCCTATAACATGGGGCCACTTTTAGTTTTTTTTTTTTTTTTTCAGGGGCACTTTAAGTTCTCAGTCCTCCCCTGACCAAGACTTTCAAGTACTACCCTGGCCCCAGAATGCCCCAGATTTTAACCCAATTGAGCATCTGTGGGACCACCTTGATTGTTGTGTTAGCTCTATGGATCTGCCCTGCCGACCCTCCAGCAGTTATGGGATGCACTGCAGTCAGTATGGTTCCAGATACCTGTGACAACCTACCTGGACCTTATAAAGTCACTTTCAGGCCGTCTAGCTGCTGTCCATGCTGCACACAGCGGTTACTCTGGATATTATCTGGTGGTCATAATAATGTGACTCGACTGTGTATTTGTGGTTTTCAATGAAAGTTTACATAAATCATCTATAGTAAATCACAGCCATTATTTCATATACAGATAATTTCTCCATGCGCTTTATTGCTGCTGAATAAGAAGAAACAGTTGGATCCACTAAACTCCCAGATGTTGATTTAAATATGCTAATGACCGTATGTGGTAGTTCCCATCTTCTCAGCAGCAATGAGATGGATCATGTTTCAAGCTCCCACGCCACCATGGAGGTGAAGGGGCAGCTGACATTCATGGACCCCCTCATAGCTGCAAGTGACAGCTCTCTGCAGCACAAAACAACATATTTTCTGCAATGATCAATTGGCCTAGGCTCAGAAATGGTGTTTCCAGTGTTGACCCCCCTACTACATCAGAATCTCATTGGCTCAAAACATTGATTCTCACCAATAGAAATACATGCAAAGTAGCTCAATACATTTCTTAATAATACTATTAAGGCTACTTTCACACTCGCGTTTTGGATGGATCCATCGTGGATCTGCAAAAATTGATCCGTTACAATAATACAACCGCATGCATCATGAACGGTTCCTTTTTTATTATCTGTAACACAGCCAAGACGGATCAGTCATGAACTCCATTGAAAGTCAATGGGAGACAGATCCATTTTCTATTGTGCCGTTTGGCTCAGTTTCGTCAAGCGGACAGTAAAACGCTGCAGGCAGCATTTTGGTGTCCGCCTCCAGAGCAGATTGGAGACTGATCGGAGGCAAACTGATGCATTCTGAGCGGATCCTTTTGCATTCAGAATGCATTAGGGCAAAACTGATCCGTTTTGGACCGCTTGTGAGAGCCCATGACGGATCTCACAAACCGAAAGCCAAAATGCGAGCGTGAAAGTAGCCTAAGGCTGCGTTCACACGGGCGAGATTTCCGTGCGGGTGCAATGCGGTAGGAGAATGTATTGCACCCGCACTGAATCCCGACCCATTCATTTCAATGGGGCTGTGCACATGAGCGGTGATTTTCACGCATCACTTGTGCGTTGCGTGAAAATCGCAGCATGCTCTATATTCTGCGTTTTTCACACAACGCAGGCCCCATAGAAGTGAATGGGGTTGCGTGAAAATCGCAAGCATCCGCAAGCAAGTGCGGATGCGGTGCGATTTTCACGCACGGTTGCTAGGAGACGATCAAGATGGAGACCCGATCATTATTATTTTCCCTTATAACATGGTTGTAAGGGAAAATAATAGCATTCTGAATACAGAATGCATAGTAAACTAGCGCTGCAGGGGTTAAAAAAAAATTAAAAATTATTTAACTCACCTTAGTCCACTTGATCGCATAGCCCGGCATCTCCTTCTGTCTCCTTTGCTGAACAGGACCTGTGGTGAGCATTAATTACAGGTAAAGGACCTTTGGTGACGTCACTCCGGTCATCACATGATCCATCACATGATCTTTTACCATGGTGATGGATCATGTGATGACCGGAGTGACGTCACCAAAGGTCCTTTACCTGTAATTAATGCTCACCACAGGTCCTGTTCAGCAAAGGAGACAGAAGGAGATGCCGGCTACGCGATCAAGTGGACTAAGGTGAGTTAAATTATTTTTAATTTTTTTTTAACCCCTCCAGCGCTAGTTTACTATGCATTCTGTATTCAGAATGCTATTATTTTCCCTTATAACCATGTTATAAGAGAAAATAATAATGATCAGGTCTCCATCCCGATCGTCTCCTAGCAACCGTGCGTGAAAATAGCACCGCATCCGCACTTGCTTGCGATTTTCACGCAACCCCATTCACTTCTATGGGGCCTGCGTTGCGTGAAAAACGCAGAATATAGAGCATGCTGCGATTTTCACGCAACGCACAAGTGATGCGTTAAAATCACTGCTCATCTGAACAGCCCCATTGAAATGAATGGGTCAGGATACAGTGCGGGTGCAATATGTTCACCTCACGCATTGCACCCGCGCGGAAATCTCGCCCGTGTGAAAGGGGCCTAAGACTTCAAACGATCTTCAAAGTAATTAAATGCTACCCTGTAACTTTGTTGCTGTAAAAACAAAGCTGTCAGTTTATTAACACATTTCCAGAAAGAATAACAGAAGAACAGTACAGTGCAGACTTATGAGAAAAGATCATCCAGAAATACAAGTATTTATTTAAATAAATCCGTTGGGAGTGGAGACAGGTCCTGTAAGTGTGACGGTTGCTTCTTTATTAGCTCCATCGAATGATTCCCGTTGGGAAATATCTTACCTGTAAAAATTCTGTGAATTCCAAGTAGGAAAGATGCTTTTTCCGGTTGTGGCCAAAATGAAGTCTGATGAACTCGCAGTCCCAGTTAAATGGGATATGGTGATGGATGATGGTTTGTCCAAATATTTCCTTGACATTTTCTTTAAAAAAAATAAAAAAAATTAGCAAATCCGATTTAGTCTTCACGGACATGAACAGATTGCATTGTAGAAAGCATTAACAGAATTACACATGACCAAGTAATTATTTATGCAACTCACCATGTAGAGGTATTAAAGTAGTTTCCACTCTTTAGATATTGATGACCTATCAGATAGGTGGGAATTTGACACCCAGGATCCCTACTGATCAGCTGTCTTGGCCAGCCTCCGGCACTGGAGACATAATAGTGGACTGTGTCGGAGGCAAAAGGCTCCATCCACTGTTGAGTGGCCGTGCCAGTGTACTCCAACTCAGCTCCTAATCCAGGAGGATAGATGATCAATAGCTAAAAAGGTGGACAACCCCTTTAATGGCAACAAGGGATTTGTGCCCAGCAGCCTTATTTTATGTATTTATAATGCTAACCCTTATGATAAATCAATAATTCATAATATTATTCCGATTACAGACGATTGGAAGAGTGTAAAGCCCAAACTGTATTAATCAAATCATGATTGCCAAGTTTAAAGGGCCCGAGGCTCATAGGGTCTCTAAAACGCCTTCTAGAAAATTTCTTTGTTTTAATATGCCCAAGCTGGTGGTCTGTATTTGGTGGTGGGGTGGGGGAAATAGTCGAATCGGATGGTGGCTGAGCAGATGTGGAAACACAGAGTCAGCATTCTAACAATCATGGGGGTACCGTTGGCAGAGCCCCCACTGATCTAACATTTTTTCATCTGTAGTACCGTGCAGAAATTTTAGGCAGATGTGGAAAAAATGCTACAAAGTAATAATGCTCTAAAAAATAGAAGTGTTAATTGTATATCTTTATTAATTAACAAAATGCTAAGTGAATGAACAAAAGAAAAATCTAAATCAAATTTAGATACTTCTGTGTCTTCATGTAATCCCAGAGAGACCATATGATGTTGAGATCAGGGCTCTGAGGTGGCCATATCGTCACTTCCAGGAATCTCTGTTCTTCTTTACGCTGAAGTTAGTTCTTAGGCCTCTTTCACACTACCGTTTTTTTTTTCTGCATCCCAGTTCCTACGTTTTTGTGCATAGTCGAGTCGGTTTGCCTTGTTTCCATGTGGAAGGTATGTTTTTTGGCCACAATTCTTCCATGAAGACCACTTCTGGCCAGACTTCTCTGAACAGTAGATGGCTGTACATTGGTCCCACCAGTTTCTGCCAGTTCTGAGGGGATGGTAATACTGAATATCTTCTGATTACCAAGGGTAAGCATGATGAGTCTTGTCTTTCATCTGCTGCACTAAGTTTTCAGCAAGTAAAGTTGGGAATTTGGTCAGGATTAATGGTGTCCTAATGAAAAATACAGGCAAATACTTTTCTATCTGACTGGCTCCAAATTCATTCTGCAGCAGGACATTGACCCAAAACATACAGGTAATGGCAGTAAAGGGGTTCTCCAGGCTTTTAATATCAGATAGGTCATCAATATCAGATCGGCAAGCTTCTGACAATTGGCACCCCCACCGATCAGCTATATGAAGGGAAGGCGCGAGCCGTGCGTGCGTGCCATCTCTCTTCCTGCTCGCCATAGACATAGCAGCAGTAAGCAGAGAGGAGACAGCAAGCACGCACGGCGCATGTTTTCCCTTCATACAGCTGATTGGCAGGGGTGCTGGGTGTCGGACGCCCACCGATCTGATATTGATGAACTATCCTGAGAATAGGTCATCAATATTAAAAGCCTGGAGAACCCCTTTCAGAAATATATTCAGTGTAAAGAAAAACAAGGCGTACCGGGAGTGATGATAGGGCCCCCACAGAGCCCTGATCTCATCATCATCCAGTCTGATGGGATTAGAGACAAAAGGATTTGAGGAATCCTACATTCACAGAAGATCTGTAGTTAGTTATCCAAGACGTTTGGAACAACCCCCTGCCAAGTTCATTCAAAATCTGTGTGCAGTGTACCTAGAAGTACTGATACTGAAGGCAAAGGGCGGTCACACCAAATATTAAAAGCCTTGAAAAAGCGCAACAAGCGTGAAACGGCTGTTGCCTCCTAGCTGTGTTTTGCCCGCATGACGCTGACTTTTTTATGTGAATAAAGCTGCAAAGAGTGCCGCATTCTTTTTTCTTTTCTCTCCTTTGTTGCAAATACTACTTGTTTTTCATGCTGAGCACCAAAACTCACATTCGATCAGTGCAGCACCAAATTAAATCCCACACCTACAGCAGTGCCGACCGTCTCCTCTACATATTACTACATTGATTTGATTTAGATTTCTCTGGTTCCAGTCACTTTGCATTTTGTAAAATTTGATAAAAATAAATCAACACTTCAATTTTTCAAAACATTCTTACATTTTATTTTCCACACCTGCCTAAACTTTTGCACAGTATTGTATCTTGTGGATAGGTGGTAAATGTAAGTAATCATACAGCATTGACTGAATGCAGTTGCTTAAAAAATTAAGATCTCGGCTCAGAGTCTTGAATTAGAATCTTGGTTTTTATGCTCTAAATCTTTGAGGTTAAATATTAGACTGGCCCTTTAAAAAACAAAGATGATCAGTATTATCATGTAAATGACAATTACAGTTAGGCCTCCCTCACACACAGTTTTTTTCTGCTTAAAAAAATGCCACGAATTTAAAGCAATTAGTTATTGAGTTTTTACAAGTGGGTTTTTTGTAACATTTCTATGCATGATATTTTAACCTGCATTTTTTTTCCTTGGTGTTTTTCAAGTTATATAAAGAAGGTTTTGGGTAAAATATCAGACGAACACGCCATACATAAGAATCCTGAATTTAAAAAAAAAACACAACACACCGAAAGGCCAGATAAACATCACAAAAAAGCATCTTTATATCTAATATTTCACTATAGACTTTCAGCTAACATTGGGCTGCAGTTTTTCTGGCCAAAAAAAGCTAAAAATATTCTGTGTGTGAAGCCACTCTTACACAGTTTACAAATTAATATTTTTTTATTATTCTCATCCCAGCCAAAAATTAAGTGCTAATTAAAAAAAAGTTAAATTGAACGGAAGTTATTGGCTATTCTTTAGGTTTGGTTGGTTTCCATACCACACTCGGTCACAACCATAGGTCAATGTATAAGATGGAGTAGTCATCATGTGAGAGCCCGGGGTTGGGTGCAGTTTGGATGGTCTGTGCCAGACAAACAAATAAAACAACAATACAATGACAACAATGTTTCAGCAGGATAAATAATAAACATATGATCAGCACCGCCATAAAGAAGCAGGTGCTGCAGGCGCGGGTCATCTGACAACCCCTGACCTTATCAGGTCAAATGACAATATCCTCATTATGGGTCACAGCAGAGATTAGCTGACATTTCGGGGTTCTTGAACTGGCGGATCCAGCCTGTCCAATCACACCAGCAGTGGGAGGCCATGGCTGTTCGCAGCTTCTCCAGCGACATCAGTCAGCCTCTTTTTTTATTTTATTTTTTTTGGTTATGGTAAAGCAACCCCCGTAAACTGCATTAAATACTACATCTTGGTCAAATGCCAACTTTGTATAAAAAAAATGGGAAAAGTTGTCTTTTGCCAAGATATTTCTCTCACCCAGCATGGATATATGTAAAAAGACACCCCAAAACACATTCCCCAACTTCTCCTGAATACGGAGATACCAGATGTGTGACACTTTTTTGCAGCCTAGGTGGGCAAAGGGGCCCATATTCCAAAGAGCACCTTTCGGATTTCACTCGTCATTTTTTACAGAATTTGATTTCAAACTCCTTACCACACATTTGGGCCCCTAAAATACCAGGGCATTATACCTACCCCACAAGTGACCCCATTTTGGAAAGAATAGACCCCAAGGTATTCGCTGATGGGCATAGTGAGTTCATGGAAGTTTTTATTTTTTGTCACAAGTTAGTGGAATATGAGACTTTGTATGAAAAAAAAAAAAAAAAATCATCATTTTCCTTGTGACAAAAAATAAAAAATTCTAGGAACTCGCCATGCCCCTCACGGAATACCTTGGGGTGTCTTCTTTCCAAAATGGGGTCACTTGTGGGGTAGTTATACTGCCCTGGCATTTTCCAGGGGCCCTAATGTGTGGTAAGTAGGTAAATGACCAGTGAAATCCGAAAGGTGCTCTTTGGAATATGGGCCCCTTTGCCCACCTAGGCTGCAAAAAAGTGTCACACATCTGGTATCTCCGTACTCGGGAGAAGTTGGGGAATGTGTTTTGGGGTGTCTTTTTACATATACCCATGCTGGGTGAGAGAAATATCTTGGCAAAAGACAACTTTTCCCATTTTTTTATACAAAGTTGGCATTTGACCAAGATATTTATCTCACCCAGCATGGGTATATGTAAAAAGACACCCCAAAACACATTCCTCAACTTCTCCTGAGTACGGAGATACCAGATGTGTGACACTTTTTTGCAGCCTAGATGCGCAAAGGGGCCCAAATTCCTTTTAGGAGGGCATTTTTAGACATTTGGATACCAGACTTCTTCTCACGCTTTGGGGCCCCTAGAATGCCAGGGCAGTATAAATACCCCACATGTGACCCCATTTTGGAAAGAAGACACCCCAAGGTATTCAATGAGGGGCATGGAGAGTTCATAGAAAAAAATTTTTTTTGGCACAAGTTAGCGGAAATTGATATTTTTTATTTTTTTCTCACAAAGTCTCCCGTTCCGCTAACTTGGGACAAAAATTTCAATCTTTCATGGACTCAATATGCCCCTCACGGAATACCTGGGGGTGTCTTCTTTCCGAAATGGGGTCACATGTGGGGTATTTATACTGCCCTGGCATTCTAGGGGCCCTAAAGCGTGAGAAGAAGTCTGGAATATAAATGTCTAAAAAATTTTACGCATTTGGATTCCGTGAGGGGTATGGTGAGTTCATGTGAGATTTAATTTTTTGTCACAAGTTAGTGGAATATGAGACTTTGTAAGAAAAAAAAATAATAATTCCGCTAACTTGGGCCAAAAAAATGTCTGAATGGAGCCTTACAGGGGGGTGATCAATGACAGGGGGGTGATCAATGACAGGGGGGTGATCAATGACAGGGGGGGTGATCAATGACAGGGGGGGTGATCAATGACAGGGGGGGTGATCAATGACAGGGGGGGTGATCAATGACAGGGGGGGTGATCAATGACAGGGGGGGTGATCAATGACAGGGGGGTGATCAGGGAGTCTATATGGGGTGATCACCACAGTCATTGATCATGCCCCTGTAAGGCTTCATTCAGACGTCCGGATGCGTTTTGCGGATCCGATCCATCTATCAGTGGATCCGTAAAAATCATGCGGACGTCTGAATGGAGCTTTACAGGGGGGTAATCAATGACAGGGGGGTGATCAATGACAGGGGGGTGATCAGGGAGTCTATATGGGGTGATCAGGGAGTCTATATGGGGTGATCAGGGGCTAATAAGGGGTTAATAAGTGACGGGGGGGGGGGTGTAGTGTAGTGTAGTGGTGCTTGGTGCTACTTTACTGAGCTACCTGTGTCCTCTGGTGGTCGATCCAAACAAAGGGGACCACCAGAGGACCAGGTAGCAGGTATATTAGACGCTGTTATCAAAACAGCGTCTAATATACCTGTTAGGGGTTAAAAAAAACACATCTCCAGCCTGCCAGCGAACGATCGCCGCTGGCAGGCTGGAGATCAACTCTCTTACCTTCCGTTCCTGTGAGCGTGCGCGCCTGTGTGCGCGCGTTCACAGGAAATCTCGCGTCTCGCGAGATGACGCGTATATGCGTCCACTCGGAATGAATCAACCACCTCCAGGACGCGTCTGTGCGTACAGCGGTCCGGAGGTGGTTAATGTCCTCTGTCCCTTTTCACCAGTTCCTTAAAAGTCCATTGCTATGGCTTGTCTGTCTCCAGCTAAGAAGACAGGAAGACAGAGGGGCGGTCCTTCACACTGCATGTCTGCATTAGGCTTCAGAGTGAGGAGGCGTGTCTCTTAGTAATCCAATCTGATTGGCTGGCAGGGAGCTGCTGGCTACAGCAAGTGTGTATGGGAAGTGAGGGAAAGGAGTTTTGTCCTCAGAGAACTGGCAGAGGAGCCATCTTGAGAAGATCCTGATAATGTAAGATTCAAAACAGCCGTAACTAAGGGGAAAACTCAAGGAAAACAGTGATATGTGAAGAAACTAAAGATTGCATTATGCATAATGCTGCAGCAGCAGTAACATATGCTAAAATTAATTTTTTGATGAAAACATGACAGTTACACTTTAAGTATAAGTGCTTGTGCAATGCCAGGCGCTTGAATTCTATGAATTATATTTGCCATACGGATCACCTGCAGATCAGAACTATTCGGTGAAACACAGAAAAATACTTAAAATAAAAAAAATGACTGTTTACAGGTGGTCCTTAAATTACAGATGTAGCAACATTTATAGCTTAACACTAAATGTGTTAGGGTGGGTTCACATCACTTTTTTCCTATCCTTTTAACATCCAAAAAACTTACACATTAAAACGGATGCCTCAGACTGATGCCATACAGTGGCACCCTTTCACCATACAGTTCCATTGTAAAAAATAAATTTAAAAAAAGTACTTTTTTTTTTACAGGACTGTGCAGGATACGTGATGGTTCCTTTTTTATCATTTCTTTTGTAACGTATAAGTCAAGCGGAGGCATAAAACGTGATGTGAACCCAGTCTTAAAAAACACAGTTGCAGTAAGTGTTAACTTGACCTTGTTCAATGGCTTATGGTAACTGCACACGGTGCAGTTTGTATGCAGAAAAACTGCATGAAATCCGCACCAAAGCTGCATAAAAATTGCACATATATCCGCACTATTTATTGTGGTTTTGGTGTGTTTTTTGTGCGGTATTCTCCAGTTTGTGTTAACAACCTCATTGAAGTCTATGAGGGAAAACCACTATATACTTAACCCCATTGATCAACAGGTTTCTCTGTTTTATATGGAGAAAACGTCAATCAGTTGCTGGAGGAAGGTGGGGCTAAGTCTGCATATCATGAATACATTGGACTCCTTCCTTCACACCGGACTACTTGATGGACAAGTTCTGCAAAGTTTAAACTTGTGAGTACTGAAAAGCTACTTTCTGGTAACTCTGTGACTGATTGCTGAAATCAGGAGGTCTGTCACTATACTACACTATGCTGTCCCTAGAGAGGGCAGCACAAGGGACCTGACAGGTTCCCTTTAAGCGTCAATGGAAAGTTTGCAGAAACAGAATATTTAATTTAGGTGTCAAGTTAGTTTGCTACATCTTTATATTATCTGAAATAAATGTGTGTGTGTGTGTATAATGTTAAAAAACATATTAAGCAAGTAGAAGCATCCTCTCGCTCAGCAGGACTTTATGCAGAGAGAAAAGTCTAGCTCTATATTTAGCTGCATCTCACTAGGTCCTTCTAGGATGCGGGGTAGATGGTACTTCAATTTCACACATCAGCGTCAGGTGGTATAGAAAGTGGCACTGGCTGTAAAACCCACAGAGCAAAATCATTGGGTTGGCAGAGAGGAGCCCATGGGCACTCCTTGTTCGGCCTACAGCTCTATGTTATTACCCAGCACCCAGTCAGATGCACATGCTGCTCCTGGTAGAGAGATCTCATGTGAAGATGTTTCTCCCTGGCTTCACCTACATCAAATAAATAAATCATTGACCCATAATGCCCCTCAGAGTCTACGTGTCCTACTCTGAAAAAAAAATACAGATAAAGCAGAGCGGAACTTGTCGTTTAACTCTTTGGGCCTCCAATACTTTTGCATATGGCTAAAGGCCCCTATGCAAAAGGCCCCTTTACACAGTCCGATGCAATTGTCGGGAAGGAATTCTCTGCTCGTCAGTGGAGGACAAAGCTGTGTCAGTGTTCTACTCCACAGTATGGGAAAGAATGATCACTAATGTCATCGCTTGTCCCCATACAGAATTATTGTTTGCCGGAAGCAAAGGCGGTTTAGATGGCATGATCCGCTTGGGGCGGCAAACATTGATTTTAGTGACTGCAGCAAAGTTCCTACTCGCGTTCATCAGGTAATCAGTGACACCTTTGTGTCCATATGAATGCTCATTAGCGATAATCTGCCCAAATATCAGGCAGTATAAAAGATTCTTTACTCTCCACGTTATAATTACGAGCAGCCTTGTCTGCAGTCCTTTGTAAAAGCACAGATAACACATCATGATATCACCACTGTGCCTCTGCAGAACACAGCTCTGCTGCATCTGTGTAGGCCCATTTCTTTCCCTATGTGAAACGCACTTCCCCTAATACACTTAAAAGCCAGTTTCTTTGTGTCGGTTGACTTCACCGTTGATGTATTCTTACCGAATGTTACCTCTCCAGAGCCGCTCTTATCAAATAACTGATAAGCCACAATGAACATAGCATCAGGGGCACACAACACCGACTCGAATGCCAGAAACTCTTGGAAAGAGATCAACCTATGGATAACAAAATAAATGCACTTTGTCAGAGGAGCGGGAGCAGGCAGCAGAGTTCTCGAGTTAACAAAGTGGTACATTCTGTAAACATTTACTGTGTTATTATCTCGCTGGCAATCTCAGCACTTGTTCACTTCTTACTTAATGCATACTGCAGCGTGTTATCTTGTGTCAAACCCTGCGCGCGTTGACAGAGATTTAAGCAGATGGGAGTTCTGAGCACGGGAAGCAGACGGGCTGAAAGGCTAATGTACCGCTCAGGTAACACAGTCTTTCTATTTCCGATTTACATTTTGGTAGTGAGCCTATCTGATGGCAATGACCGCAGCTTGGAACACTGATGGCTTTGTGATGGCCCTTCAAAAGGACGGACTGATTTTAGGTTTGTCAATAGTGGGATATAAGAAAGAACAAACAGATTTAGTTAAATTTCTGTAAATCGGGACACGCTTTAGCAAGTACAATTTCAGTTTGAAAGAGGACCTATAATCTCTCCTCCCATGTAATACCAATTCTGGAGCATCTATTCCTATGACTCTGTGTTGTACCATTCCTTTATTCCTGCTAGAAACTATGAATTTATTACTAACAGTTTGCAATGAAGGTCCAAGATGAGTGTTACCAGTTGGGGATGTGTCCCTGAACAGACTGACATCATCCAATCAGTAAATCAAGTAAATGGCTGGCTCACAGAAATTTGCATATGTTTTTACTAATTTATCATACATACATAACAATAAAATACAAATAAAACCCCCCAAACTTCATACACCCAATAATAATCATATGTTCATGGTCCATTTAAATGTGGAGCTCTCGCATAGAAAAATTCATTATATATATATATATATATATATATATATATATATATACACACATACATATACACTCACCTAAAGAATTATTAGGAACACCTGTTCTATTTCTCATTAATGCAATTATCTAGTCAACCAATCACATGGCAGTTGCTTCAATGCATTTAGGGGGGTGGTCCTGGTCAAAACAATCTCCTGAACTCCAAACTGAATGTCAGAATGGGAAAGAAAGGTGATTTAAGCAATTTTGAGCGTGGCATGGTTGTTGGTGCCAGACGGGCCGGTCTGAGTATTTCACAATCCGCTCAGTTACTGGGATTTTCACGCAGAACCATTTCTAGGGTTTACAAAGAATGGTGTGAAAAGGGAAAAACATCCAGTATGCGGCAGTCCTGTGGGCAAAAATGCCTTGTGGATGCTAGAGGTCAGAGGAGAATGGGCCGACTGATTCAAGCTGATAGAAGAGCAACGTTGACTGAAATAACCACTCGTTACAACCGAGGTATGCAGCAAAGCATTTGTGAAGCCACAACACGCACAACCTTGAGGCGGATGGGCTACAACAGCAGAAGACCCCACCGGGTACCACTCATCTCCACTACAAATAGGAAAAAGAGGCTACAATTTGCACGAGCTCACCAAAATTGGACTGTTGAAGACTGGAAAAATGTTGCCTAGTCTGATGAGTCTCGATTTCTGTTGAGACATTCAAATGGTAGAGTCCGAATTTGGCGTAAACAGAATGAAAACATGTATCCATCCTCTGATGGCTACTTCCAGCAGGATAATGCACCATGTCACAAAGCTCGAATCATTTCAAATTGGTTTCTTGAACATGACAATGAGTTCACTGTACTAAAATGGCCCCCACAGTCACCAGATCTCAACCCAATAGAGCATCTTTGGGATGTGGTGGAATGGGAGCTTCGTGCCCTGGATGTGCATCCCTCAAATCTCCATCAACTGCAAGATGCTATCCTATCAATATGGGCCAATATTTCTAAAGAATGCTATCAGCACCTTGTTGAATCAATGCCACGTAGAATTAAGGCAGTTCTGAAGGCAAAAGGGGGTTCAACACCGTATTAGTATGGTGTTCCTAATAATTCTTTAGGTGAGTGTATGTATATATATATATATATACACTGCTCAAAAAAATAAAGGGAACACTTAAACAACACAATGTAACTCCAAGTCAATCACACTTCTGTGAAATCAAACTGTCCACTTAGGAAGCAACACTGAGTGACAATCAATTTCACATGCTGTTGTGCAAATGGGATAGACAACAGGTGGAAATTATAGGCAATTAGCAAGACACCCCCAATAAAGGAGTGGTTCTGCAGGTGGTAACCACAGACCACTTCTCAGTTCCTATGCTTCCTGGCTGATGTTTTGGTCACTTTTGAATGCTGGCGGTGCTTTCACTCTAGTGGTAGCATGAGATGGAGTCTACAACCCACACAAGTGGCTCAGGTAGTGCAGCTTATCCAGGATGGCACATCAATGCGAGCTGTGGCAAGAAGGTTTGCTGTGTCTGTCAGCGTAGTGTCCAGAGCATGGAGGTGCTACCAGGAGGAAGGCCAGTACCTCAGGAGACATGGAGGAGGCCGTAGGAGGGCAACAACCCAGCAGCAGGACCTCTACCTCCGCCTTTGTGCAAGGAGGAACAGGAGGAGCACTGCCAGAGCCCTGCAAAATGACCTCCAGCAGGCCACAAATGTGCATGTGTCTGCTCAAACGGTCAGAAACAGACTCCATGAGGGTGATATGAGGGCCCGACGTCCACAGGTGGGGGTTGTGCTTACAGCCCAACACCATGCAGGACGTTTGGCATTTGCCAGAAAACACCTAGATTGGCAAATTCGCCACTGGCGCCCTGTGCTCTTCACAGATGAAAGCAGGTTCACACTGAGCACATGTGACAGACGTGACAGAGTCTGGAGACGCCGTGGAGAACGTTCTGCTGCCTGCAATATCCTCCAGCATGACCGGTTTGGCATTGGGTCAGTAATGGTGTGGGGTGGAATTTCTTTGGAGGGCCGCACAGCCCTCCATGTGCTCGCCAGAGGTAGCCTGACTGCCATTAGGTACCGAGATGAGATCCTCAGACCCCTTGTGAGACCATATGCTGGTGCGGTTGGCCCTGGGTTCCTCCTAATGCAAGACAATGCTAGACCTCATGTGGCTGGAGTGTGTCAGCAGTTCCTGCAAGACGAAGGCATTGATGCTATGGACTGGCCCGCCCGTTCCCCAGACCTGAATCCAGTTGAGCACATCTGGGACATAATGTCTCGATCTGTCCACCAACGTCACGTTGCACCACAGACTGTCCAGGAGTTGGCAGATGCTTTAGTCCAGGTCTGGGAGGAGATCCCTCAGGAGACCGTCCGCCACCTTATCAGGAGCATGCACAGGCGTTGTAGGGAGGTCATACAGGCACGTGGAGGCCACACACACTACTGAGCCTCATTTTGACTTGTTTTAAGGACATTACATCAAAGTTGGATCAGCCTGTAGTGTGTTTTTCCACTTTAATTTTGAGGGTGACTCCAAATCCAGACCTCCATGGGTTGAAAAATTTGATTTCCATTTTTTAATTTTTGTGTGATTTTGTTGTCAGCACATTCAACTATGTAAAGAACAAAGTATTTCAGAAGAATATTTAATTAACTCAGATCTAGGATGTGTTATTTTTGTGTTCCCTTTATTTTTTTGAGCAGTGTATATATATATATATATAAATAAATAAAAGTTCATGTAATAAAAAACGGTTTCTTTTTGTTTTAGTTCAGGGATTCTCAACATGCGGCCCTCCAGCTGTTGTAAAACTACAACTCCCACCATGCCCTGCTGTAGGCTGTGCGGGAATGATGGGAGTTGTAGTTTTGCAAAAGCTGGAGGGCCGCAGGTAGAGCATCTATTGCAATAAATTCATAGTTGCCGATTATATCTCAATTTAGTGTCAACAGTATTCTATATCAGGCGTTCTCTTGATAAATAGCAAACTCACAATGTTTTATAATCAACGCGTTTCGGAACGGACTGTTCCTTCCTCAGTGGTGAAATACTAGTTCACCACTGAGGAAGGAACAGTCCATTCCGAAACGTGTCTGGTGGCGGATTTCCGAAGTATCGAAGGTGAGCACCATACATCTCAAAGCAATGCAGCGCAGACCGTATTCAAATCCTCCTTGGCGTCCCCGCTGCCTCTAGAACGCATGCGCGAGTCAAACGCCTACGAACCCGGCGTACACCCAAGCAGGTATACAGCAGAGAGCGAGGCTGGTCGGTAAGAAAGAAGAACTGTCTGCTACGGTGGGATCTGTGAGTAACAAGTCTCCTAGTCATTACTAGGATCATCTGCAGACTTGATTAAGGTATGTGAGAACAACTACCATATGCGCATAACTCACAGTAGTTGACAACGTAGCTTACTAGTATAAAGCAACATTGTAAGCCGTTCATCAACACGGGATCGCCGGATACAGATCATTATAAAACATTGTGAGTTTGCTATTGATCAAGAGAACACCTGATATAGAATACTATTGACACTAAATTGAGATCTAAATTGGCAACGATGAATTTATTGCAATAGATGCACACCAAAGTGATGAACTAAAACAGGCATGCTCAACCTGCGCCCCTCCAGCTGTTGCAAAACTACAACTCCCATCATTCCGGGGCAGCCTACAGCAGAGCATGGTGGGAGTTGTAGTTTTACAACAGCTGGAGGGCCGCAGGTTGAGCATCCCTGAACTAAAACAAAAGGAAACAGTTTTTTATTACATGAACTTTTTTTTCGTGATCATATGATTATTATTGGGTGTATGAAGTTTGGGGGGGTTTTATTTGTATTTTATTGCTATACATGCATGATAAATTAGTAAAAACATATGCAAATTTCTGTGAGCCAGCCATCTACTTGATTATCACTAATTGGTGGTTAGTGGGCTGTGCTCCAGTGTAATTGGGGAGCATCCTTGACTTTTGTTAATTATCCAATCAGTGTTGCCAGTGCAGGGATACACCCCAATTTGGTAACACCCATCTGGACCTTCATTGCAGACGGCTAGTAATACATTAATAACTTTCTAGAACAGTGGTCCTCAACTCCAGTCCTCAGGGACCACCTACCAGTCATGTTTTTAGGATTTCCTTAGTATTGGGCAGCTGATATAATTAGTGTCCATCCATCAGTAGGATACTCCTAAATCCTGACCGGAAAGTGGGCCCTGAGGACTGGAGTTGGGGAACCCTGTTCTAGAAGGAATAATGAAGGAATGGCACATCATAGAGTCATAAGAATAGATGCTCTAGAATTATTCCTTGGGGAAGCAAGTAGTTACTAAACTGGAGGTGTGTGGAGAAGCGTCAGGTCCTCTTTAAAACAGTAAGTAAAGATGGATTTCGCAGAACGTGCTCTCTTCATACACCAACTTTTCTTAGTCAGAGCAATTACAAATATATAAAAAACTGCATGAACAGTCCAGTGCCCAAGGATTACGCCCCAAGAATTTTTCATTTTTAAAATTTAGGAGGATGGTTACTTTCTTTTTTCAAATACGGAACAGACAAATGGAAACCTGAGCAGAAAAACATTGGGAAAATTTGCAGCTTTTGATTGTTGTATTAGCATTTGTCTGATGTACATGAATGAACTTACCCATTGATTAGATGAGGAAGCAATTAATGTTGTTTATTTATTATCTCTTGCTTCTATAGCACCAACATATGCCATAGCATTATCCAGAGATCATGTCAATCCCCGTCACCAGTAGGGCTCACAATGTACCTGTAATCTCTAAAGGCCCCTTTACATGGCAATTCATTTTTGTAAGAAAGTGTTTCTTCCTGACAATCGCCTGCTCGATTAGCTATGCGATTAGCCGATGAAGGAGCGTTTCACTCGTTCATAGGGTAATCTGCGGCACCTTTACACAGACAGATTATCGCTAACAAGTGTCCGTACTAATACTTGATAGCAATGATATGACTGAACATCGAGCAGTGCTAAAGGGTTCACAGCCGCACTTCAATTTCCACTGTTCTGCTCCCTTTTAGGGAGCCGTCAAATGATGGTAACAAATAGCACTCAGTAGACCCTATTGACTACAATGGAATCCGTTGGGTTTTCATTAGAAAACCCAGAATTTTAGCGGACAAAACCAGCAAAGCACGCTGGTCTATTTGATCGCTATTTTTGATGGAATCTGCAATGGAGGCCCCTAGCTTCCAATGCAGATGTAAACATAGCGTTAGATGCACATAAGAACACAATTAACCTGCCGCGTCTGAAGGTGCTCTTACTTTTTTGTAGTGTTTGAGGAAACTCACACAAACATGAGAAGAACATACAATTCCCACGTAGATATTGTCCCACCCTGTGTTGCCCATTTGCAGTTGATCGGGTCAGACTGTCGGACCCAAGGCATTGATGACAACAAAGCACAGATAGGTCTATCTGTGTATGGGTCTGTGAGCAGAAGGAACAAGAGAATATGGATGGGATCCTTAAAGGGATCATGTAGAGCAGGCATCCTCAAACTGCGGCCCTCCAGCTGTTGCAAAACTACAACTCCCAGCATGCCCGAACAGCCTACAGCAGGGCATTGTGGGAGTTTTAGTTTCACAACAGTTGGAGGGCCGCAGTTTGAGGATGCCTGATGTAGGGAAAGTTAAAGGGGTTATCCAAGACTATAAAATGCTCCCCCATACGCCAGGCCCCTCACTCTGAATCTACTTACCTGGCTCCCTGCGACACCCCTTTTCCCCGCACCGCTGCTGCTGCTTTTCTCAGACGCGGATGAAAACATACGGTGTCGGGGGGGGGGGGGGTAGCAGCCAATGGCAGGCGGTGACTGGGACGAGCCTCCTTAGCGTCACCCGTGAGGTGCGGGGACCAGGAGCGGCTCAGGGAGAAGGGTAAGTATATTACCTGTTTAGTATTCGATAACCCCTCTAATACAAGGCACTTAACATATTGCGATTGTCTATATTGATTCCTTCGCTGGCTTGATTAATTTTTCTATCATATTAGACACTGCTCCTTTCCATGGTTACGACCACCCTACAATCCATCAGCGGTGGTCGTGCTTGCACACTATAGGAAAAATTGCTATGAGTTTACATAGGCCGGTGCTTTTTCCTACAGTGTGCAAGCACAACCACTGCTGCTGGATTGTAGGGTGGTAGAAACCCCTGGATACGAGCCGTGTATAATGTAATGGAAAAAATTAATCCAGCCAGCAAAAGAGGCAATATGGACAATCACAATACATTAGTAAGCGCCTTGTATTAACTTTCGCTACTTGATAAATACCATTTGCTGAAGTGAGACAACCCCTTTAATATAGTCTGCACCATAGATTAAAACTTGTGGATGATAAAACGGCACATTTACCAATGAATGGCATTTAATACACCAGTCTTAGTAAAAAGGCTTTCACACTCGCATTTGATGCGGATCAGTCATGGATCTGCACAAATGCATCCGTTCAGAACGGATCCGTTTGTATTATCTATAACATAGCAAAAACTGATCCGTCTTGAACACCATTGAAAGTCAATGGAGGACGGATCAGTTTTCTATTGTGCCATACTGTGTCAGTGAAAACTTACATTGACTTACATTGTGTGTCAGGACGGATCCATTTGACTCAGTTTCGTCAGACGGACACCAAAACGCTGCAAGCAGCGTTTTGGTGTCCGCCTCCAGAAGCAGAATGGAGGCGGAATTGAGCCAAACTGATGCATTCTGAGCGGATCCTTATCCATTCAGAATGCATTAAGGGCAAAACTGATCCGTTTTGGACCGCTTGTGAGATCCCTGAACGGATCTCACAGACTGAAAACAAAACGCCAATGTGAAAGTAGCCTAAGATGTGGCAATGTCTCAGAGATAGATTTGTTATCATTTACTCCCCTCCGGTGTCTATTTGCCATGTGCATTCCTGTACACTAAGGAATGCTCACAGGGTTGGTATGGAAAGACTGACATTTTGTGAACATCTATTCACAACAGAAGACTTTGCACAAGATAGCGTGTTTCTGTCACTACTAAAATACTGTATCGTACAAGCAACATAAATCTGAAATGAAAAAGCAACAACATAATATAGACATAAAAAAAATATACAGTATATATATCAACCTCACCCATCTTTGGTCTGATCAGCAACACCTCCTAACAGCTCCACCGTCTTGGGATTGAAGTGAAGGTCCGTGTGCAGTCCAAGGTATCTCTGCACAAAGTCAGGTGAAGTCATGTAATTCTCCCCATCTTTCTCGACGCTGGCATACTGAGAACAATAGGAAACAACACACATGAATAATACATTACTGAAAGGGTCAGATTTCTCTGCAAAGTGTGGATAAGATATTTCAGAAAGCTTCATGCATGCAACTACATGTATGAAAGAAGCACAAGAAGAAATAAAAAGAAAGATGCATATGTTCCAATTTGGTACTGGTATATAGCCCGTGAAACAGTCTGTATTCCAGATGTAACGCTTTGATCCCCCACGGATGGACACGAACCGGCTTACAGCACCACAGATTCTGATGGTGCTATAAACTAAGTAGAACTTAATTGAGTCCAGTTGTCACATCCAGAATATAGACTGTCAAATGCAGGAAAACTGTATACCTGTGAAAGGCTATGTACACATTTGGGCCTTTTGGGGTAAATATTTTTATTATTGCACTGTACACAGTTTGGGCTAAAAATGTTGAAGCCCTGTCTCTGTATAGCCTTGAGTTTCTCTACTAGCAGGATCTGAATTTTCACTCTGTTCCGTCAGGCAGCTCAGTTGATGGCTCCCTATTTCTGACCTTATAAACACTCATAGCTCAGTTCTTATCTTACTGATAAGAATGTGGCTTAAATAAGTGTTTATGACCTTTTAGTACTTTAGAGATAAGGTTTATTAGAGGACTGGCACAAAGTGAACATAAGAAGTACATTCACACAGCTAGACAAATGGTTAAAGGGGTTGTCTGACTTCAGAAAATAGCATTTATCAAGTAGAGAAAGTTAATACAAGGCACTTACTAATGTATTGTAATTGTCCACATTGCCTCCTCTCCTGGCTTGATTCATGTTTCCATCACATTATACATTGCTCGTTTACATGGTTACGACCACCCTGCAATCCAGCAGCGGTGGTCGTGCTTGCACACTATTGGAAAAAGGCACCGGGCTGTCTAGTGGCTGGGACTGTGGGAGCGCACATAGGCCGGTGCTTCTTCCCATAGTGTGCAAGCATGACCACCGCTTCTGGATTGCAGGGTGGTCGTAACTAGGGATGAGCGAATTGACTTCGGATGAAATATCCAAAGTCAGTCAATTCACATAAAACTTAGTTCTAATACTTAGCTAATACTTAGCTCCGTACAGTATTCGAATGTATTGGCTCCGAAGAGCTAAAGTTATTGCTTAGCGAAGTCTCACGAGACTTCGCGCAATAATTTCATACATTAATTTGTACTGTAAGAAACTATTTCCCGAACTCAGGTTCGGTTCCAAGTGGAAGCAATAACTTTGGCTCACCCAAGCTCCTGCTCCGTACAGTATTAGAACGAAGTTTTATGCGAATCGACTTCAAATGTTTTTAGTCGTAACCATGGAAACAAGCAGCGTGTAATGTGATGGAAAAATGAATCAAGCTAGCAAAGGAAGCAACATGGATAATAACAATACATCAGTAAGGACCTTGTATTAACTTTTTCTACATAATAAATGTCATTTGCTGAAGTGAGAGACAGCCAATTTCAGTTCCAGGAAACAACATCACAGATAAGAAAAGCTATATTAGAGAGTTCTATATCCGCGTTGCAGAAAAGAAAGAAAAAAACGCAAATAAAAACTCTTGATGCAGTATTCACGTGGAAATTGCAGTGGGTGGCTGCCTGTGGATTAGTCCCATGGAATGAAGGGAAATCCGCATGCAGATCCTGAAAATCCACAGAAGAAATCTAAGGGTCAGCCTTTTTTTTTACTGCAAATTCTCCATTGGATTTTTTTCAAAGGAAAAATCTGCCATGTGAATATAGCCTTACATTACCACATCTCTAACCCTCCAGGACAGGAGGACTTGGCGCTTATTTCTCCCAGCTACTTTCCAGGATCTTTATACCCACTGACCACCAAACCCAAATTACATCGATTTTACATCAATGTTATAAGAAACCAATAAGAAGTAACAGTCTGAGAATTTTATTTGTGATAAATACGGAGACGCAAATATACTGTACAGTCAGCACGGTACTACAATGTACATGATCCTGACCTAGCCAAGGGCCAGGACCAGGGACATCTTTAATGATGAACCACTGACCATCCTGTCATGGATGCCAACACGGACGTGTGAAGCAACAAGCCTTACTTGACTACAATATTTCCAAGTTCAGTGGAAAAGTAAAAAAATACAACTTTTAATACCAAAAATAACAAATCGAGAAAAACAAACAGTTTTCCACTATTTCACAAATATTACAACCTTAAAGTAATACATTGTAGTTGGTAAATTAAGAAATGTAGGCCCCACTCTAGAAACACCCCCAAACACCCATTTATAGATGGCTTACATAAGTCCTGCCCATTTTCTATCCCGGGACAGCCCGATTTGCTGTGACCATCTCTAAAAAATTATGGACAGTCCTTGCAAATTTAGGAATGTTGGCAACTTTGAAAGTCTGGACACACCTTCTCATTCAAAGAGTTTTCTTTATTTTCATGACTATGAAGGCATCAAAACTATGAATTAACACATGTGGAATTATATACATAATAAACAAGTGTGAAACAACTGAAAATATGTCATATTCTAGGTTCTTCAAAGTAGCCACCTTTTGCTTTGATTACTGCTTTGCACACTCTTGGCATTCTCTTGATGAGCTTCAAGAGGTAGTCCCCTGAAATGGTCTTCCAACAGTCTTGAAGGAGTTCCCAGAGATGCTTAGCACTTGTTGGCCCTTTTGCCTTCACTCTGCGGTGCAGCTCACCCCAAACCATCTCGATTGGGTTCAGGTCCGGTGACTGTGGAGGCCAGGTCATCTGGCGCAGCACCCCATCACTCTCCTTCATGGTCAAATAGCCCTTACTTTGAAAGTTTTCCCAATTTTTCGGCTGACTGACTGACCTTCATTTCTTAAAGTAATGATGGCCACTCGTTTTTCTTTACTTAGCTGCTTTTTTCTTGCCATAATACAAATTCTAACAGTCTATTCAGTAGGACTATCAGCTGTGTATCCACCTGACTTCTCCTCAACGCAACTGATGGTCCCAACCCCATTTATAAGGCAAGAAATCCCAATTATTGAACCTGACAGGGCACACCTGTGAAGTGAAAACCATTTCTGGGGTCTACCTCTTGAAGTTCATCAAGAGAATGCCAAGAGTGTGCAAAGCAGTAATCAAAGCAAAAGGTGGCTACTTTGAAGAACCTAGAATATGACATATTTTCAGTTGTTTCACACTTGTTTGTTATGTATATAATTCCACATGTGTTAATTCATAGTTTTGATGCCTTCAGTGTGAATCTACAATTTTCATAGTCATGAAAATAAAGAAAACTCTTTGAATGAGAAGGTGTGTCCAAACTTTTGGTCTGTAATAATATATATATATATATAATCCAACAATAATGAAATTGTGGTCAACAGCAAAAGAATCACAGGTGGCACTGCTGATGCATGTTCACACTGGTGCGTGCCTGCACAAGCCTCTCGATACCTCCAAACAAAAACCAACAAGGTGGTGCACAATCCAAAAGATAGTCATTAAATCTTGCAAACTGAGATGAAGAAAAAATAGGCAGCACTCACTAATGGTTCATTTGCTTCTTTATTTCAAGCAGACAGGTGCTTCATGCGGCAATGTAGCAGTTAGCCAGATTCACATACCAGTGGCGACGGCCGTTTCGCACACGAGTGATCGTGCTTCCTAAGGCCAATACAGGTGCACGCCCATATGCACTGACCTCTTATACCCCGGCATCAGGTTGCCATGGTAACCCACAACAACCCAGCGCCGTGCACACAAGAGATCATTGATAAACATGTTACAACAAAGATACAATATTACAAAAACGCATTTAAATCATTGCGGTCATTCAGACCAAGCTGACCTGTTGCTCCTGTATAAATTATCCACTTTGCTTCTTTTTGCAAAAGGGTGCGGTGTCTGTCTGTCCCATACCCAGTTCAGGGAGGAGTCTCTATCCCAGCAAACTGCAGTGCTGTCACATTACCTCCATGTACCTTTCTCACATGGTCAATTAGTCTAGTGCAACCTTTTCCCGTCTTTATAGAGTTAAAATGTTTCCTGATCCTCTCGAATAAACATCTGATGGTCTTTCCCACATAGAAGTGGCCACAATCACACATCAAAACATATACTACATAAGTACTTCTACAGTTTATGAAACTAGTGATCCTTTTTGTGATGGGACCTATTTTGACAATCTTTTTTTGGCAGTTATGTTCACATAGCGAACTGCCGCCACATTTATAGTTACCAGCCGGCAACCTCTCCTGCAACCAATTAGTCTTTTTTTCTCCCAAAAATCTGCTTGTCACAATCCTATCTGTTATTGTGTGACTGCGTCTATACGTGACTAACGGTTTATCATCCACTATGCCTCTCAGACTCCCATCTTTTTTCAGGATATCCCAGTGCTTAAATATTGCTGTGCGTATAGAATTAGCCATTGGGCTAAATTTGAATGAAAATACACATCTCTTTTTGTTGTTATTTTTATTTTCCTGTTGCCCATTCCTACCAATCCCTCTTTTTCCTGCTAATAACTCACCTTGGGACAATTTCTCAACCTCTTTTATGTTCTTATCCAATAAATGTTCAGGATAGCCTCTCTGCAATAACCGTTCTTTCATAAGCAGTGCTTGTTTTATAAATCCGTCATCTTTGCTATTTATGCACCTCAACCTGAAAAATTGCCCATAAAGGCACCGATTTTTTTGACGGGATATGGATGGAAACTGTCGTGGTGTAGCTAACTGCTACCTTGCCGCATGAAGCACTTGTCTGCTGGAAATAAAGAAGCAAATGAACCATTGGTGAGTGCTGCCTATTTATTCTTCATCTCAGTTTGCAAGATAATGAAATTGTGGCATACTCCATTGGACATTGTATTATGGAGGTATTGTTTCTAGAGGAGAATATCTCTGTAGGGCTTTGTTCACATCTGTGATGTGGCATGCAGCACTATTCTTACCTTCAAAACAGACATCATCTGAGATGGAGCCTCCAACAAAGATGTGAATATAGCCTGATCTCTGTACATTCTCTGTGAGATCTTACTAATAACTATGATAACAGTTTTTCAGTAGTTGTAATACTGTTATATAAAAAGACTAGAGATGATCAAATTTTTCAAACATTCAATTCGGCTGGTTTGCCGAATTTTTAGAAAAAAAATTTGGTTCGATCCGATTTTATATGCGGCGAATCGCGTTAAAAAAAACGGCTATTTCCTGGCTGCAGAGAGCCTTTATAGTGGTGTAGAACACTGTGCCTTGCAGTAACACGCATAGCGAGTCTGCTGAGGTAGTGAAATAATACTGTGAGTCAGTATGACATGCAGATGACAGGCGTCGCTCTTAGAATCACTGCACACTTCACTTATTTGGGCAGTCATGGGGCCAAAACTGACCAAATAACTCAAGTATGAACTCAGCCTTACAGGTCGATGTTAGCGCCAAGAAGAAGCGCACTCCTTTTACACCGTCGTCACCTGATTCCACATAGATGTCTACAGAACCTGTTCTATTAAACGCTTATATAAGTAGAGTCCCCCCCCCCCCCCCCCCCCCCGACAGAGTGGAGAGGGTGTCAGCAGTAAGTTTGTGTTGACGTCACTGATTATTTTCCCCTTCCTCTGATCCGTCAGAACAATAACCCCCAAAAAACGTTTTTTTTCTGTGGAGCAAACGAGGTGCAGAACAGCGTGGCACCGCTGTGCCCTGCACACGTGGTATGCTGGAGGGGCACTGTGAATTGTCCCTGCAGTGGAGGCTGAGGACACGGTGGAGGATGAGGAGGCAGAAGCGGACATTGTCGCAGGACCAACGGCGTGACAACGTGGATGTGAAAGAAGCGTCACCTGGCCAAGTTGCTGGTGTGACTGTGCAGGAACCACAATCAACCAGTGGGCCATAAAGGACATGTATCATCCCTGACCATAGTTACAGCTCCACACGACGGCGCAGCCGTGCACTTTGGCAGACACCTACAGGCTCAAGGACTGGCCCACCTTCTGTTCCACATATGTGTGCAGGGCTGGGACTGCCTTTTTGGCTAAGAAATGACGGCTTGGAACTCTCCACCTCGGCTCGGCACAAGCCATCAGTTCTCTGAAAGGTGCAGAGTTCACCACTTGGAAAGGGAGGGACTACAGCAACAGCAACTTGGCCAGGAGCACATTCAGCTTCTGCGCCATTGAATGAGTGCACACATACTGTTGTCTCTTGGCAATCACTTTGTCGATTGCTGACGGAATGAGTGACGAGGAGCAGGAGCATCAAGACTGGTAGAGGATGGGGAGGACAGACAGCTCCCTTCGGCTGAGGTGGTGGAGCCTTGACTGCCTGAAATCTGCTGCGTGCCACTGGGTGATGCAGAGGTTGCTGCGGCAGGCTGGACCACCACATCGTAGCAACGGTTCTCCCAGGCCACTTTATGGTGACACTGCATATGTTGTCGCAGGGCCGTGGTGCCAAGATTGGCACCCTGGCCATGCTTCACCTGCCCACAGATTCTACATATGGCCATGTTCACCTCCTCCGGCAGCTTAACAAAAAACTGCCACACCACCAAGTAGGTGATTTTACCCCTAACAGTATGCACTGACTGACTGCTACCGCCGCTGCCTCCGTGAACCTGTGCACCGCTACTTCCCGGGCAGGTAGGCTCCGGCGAAGCGGGCGGTCTACCCCGGGCACGTTTGGCTACCGACCTCCGACTGCTGCCACCCTGCTGACTCCCGGCCACGCTAGCGACTTGCTGGCTCCGCCGCTGCCCCACGGGCAAGCTGTCACCCTCTTCCCCCAATGATGAAGCCCCTTCGTCAAAGGGGGTGAAGACGTGAGTTTTCTATGTCGCTCCTCCGTTCGACCTGTCCATCCCACCGCACTATGCAAGACACGAGCCTCTCTACCTGAACTGTGGGACGCCCCCACCTCTGGGCCCTCTGCGTTCTGCTGGACCGGACTCTTGGCGGATCCCCTGCGTTTGTCCACCTTGTCTGGCGGTGTCTGCTTGCTGCCTCGATCGCAGATAGGGCGGTCGCCCTCCTTCTGATGTTTTGGTCTCCGCTGCTTCCTGCCGCCCCCCTCCTTGGATCTTCGGTGTCGGCTGGGACCTGGTTACAGGTTTGAAGTATCGAATATACGTTGCTTCGTGTCCTCCTCTGCCTCCATGTTTGACCCCTCCTCCCCATGCCCTGTGTAATGGTTTTCTTGATCTCCCTGCTTTGTCTATTCATTTATAGGGAATATGGGACAGAAGGTTAAAATTTCTCAACTTTATAAAGTGTTGCTTAAAACCAGATTTAATAATACACGTTCTCCGGGACAAAAGGCTTGGCAAATTGATTGTCCGGGAATTTCCCTCGAAGATTGGAATAATATATTGGCGAATTTAACTTTAATTTCTTATCATTTTAATCACGTTTTGGTTCAATTTAATATTTTGCACCGAATCTATATCATACCTTTATGGCTTAATAAATGTGGTTTAAGGGATACTTCTAATTGTCCACGGTGTGATTTATCTGGGCCGTATCACTTGTATATGTTTTGGTCATGTATAAAGTTGAAACAATATTGGGGGGCAACTTATAATTGTATTATCTGGGAATTTAAAGTTGAGATTCCGTTTACGGTGGAATGTTGGATACCGAGTGACCTCACCAAGGTAGAATGTCCAAAAAATATATAAGGATTCTTTTGATTAAAATAATGTTCTTGGCGAGACTTTTAATTGCTAGGGTTTGGTTTTCTCGAAATACTCCAAGTATTACTTCATGGGTTAACCTGGTTAATAAAATTAAGAGATATGAAAACATTCTATATAAGCAGAGAAATATGGACAAAAATTTGGGGAGAATGGAAGTTTTAGGCTTGGTTCAGACCTTAGCGTACGGGATGGAGCGCTCTGTATGCGCGATTGTACGCGCTGTGACAGGACCAGGGGGAAAGTGGTGGAAGGAGTCTACATTTCACCTAGGTTCCTGTCCTATACGTTCTAAAAAGCAGCCAGGGAATTGACAGCAAGGAAAACTAGGTTTTCTCTTTGCAAGGGTTTTGTTAAAAACCTGGTTAGAAGGGCCTGGCTGCTTGGAGCAGGGAGAGTTGGGTGGGTCCCTGCTCCAATTAGCCACTCCAGGTATTCAGGGTAACTGTGGCTAATCACCTTGGAACCTGAGTGTGCTATAAAAGGGCAAACAGCTCACTAGCTGATCTCTCTGCTCCTGGGAAGAACCCTTATGTGTGAGTAAAAACAACAGTGTGTTTTGTTGATGGAGCTGGGCACAAGGCTCAGTTTCATGTAGTTAGGGACTACTACCTGTCTAGAAGTAGTGGCCAGACGGCCAGGTATTTCATTTGTTTTGAACTGTTTTGTTTAATTCTTTTTCTGCAAAAGTCAATAAAACTGGCTGAGGCCAGTTGCACCATACTTGCTTGGACTGGACTGTGTTTTATGTGCCTATAGCGCCCGTCTATCCCAGGAGACGGCGGTCCCGTGAGCTAATCCCGCTACATATGGTGGAGGCTGCGCTGGCACAAAAATCCAGCAAGTTTTATGTCCTGGGTTAAGTCTGCTGTTCTGAAAAAAACAAACAGTGCAGATATGGAGGAAGTGCTGAAACAGCTGATCCAGGCTAACATACAGCTCCAAAAGGCGAATGCTAACCAGCAGGAAACCAATCGGTTGTTCATGGAGACTACGCAAGCTGGTTTCAGAGAACAGCAAACGCTTAATAAAAGTCTGGTGGAGCAGATAGCGGTGCTGGCTGAAAGGCCCCATGTCCAGGAGGAATCCATCTCTGTGGGGAGGAGAGTGCAAGCTTCCCTTCAAAAAATGGTAGCAGGGGATGATGTGGAGACCTACCTCACCATTTTTGAAAGAGCCGCTGAAAGAGAGAAACTCCCAGCCGAACAGTGGGTAGACACCCTTGCTCCTTTCCTGAGTGGGGAGCCACAGAAAGCCTACTATGATTTGAGTGAGCAGGATGCCAGACAGTACCCAAAACTGAAAGCAGAAATTCTCGCTCGCTTGGGTGTAACATCTGCGGTCAGAGCCCAGCGAGTGCACAACTGGACTTTCCAATTGGATAAACCAGCGAGGTCGCAAATGTATGATCTTTTTCACCTGGCTAAAAAATGGCTACAGCCAGAGGTATCTACAGCCACTCAGGTGGTGGAAAGAGTGGTCCTGGACCGGTTTGTTTGTGCTCTACCAGTTCGGATACAGCGCTGTGTGGGACAAGCGGACCCCAGGGATGTGGATCAGCTCGTCGCCCTAGTGGAGCGGTATCTGAACACCGAGGAGTATCTCCAAGACCTCTCTCCTACTTGGCCGGCCCCAGGGAGCCAGAAGTCTACTGATCGCGGTAAGACTGTTCCTAATCTAAAGGGGGCGAGGGAGGGCCGTAAAGTAGGAACTGAGACTGACCTATTAGCCAGACCTCTTAAGCCAGTTAGCCCTAGACAGCCTTGGGCGTTCAAAAACATTGTTTGCTGGCGATGTCAAGGACTGGGCCACGTGGCTGCCAACTGTCCTTTGGCTGAGCCTATGGAGTGTGACAGTGGGCGGAGGAGGTCATTGTTTGCGGGACCTGCCTACTCTGCCTTGCCGACCCCAGATATGGAGCGACAAACTTGCAGCTTGGTGATTGAAGGACACTCAGTTCAAGCTCTGTTGGACTCTGGTAGTCTAGTGACTCTTGTGCATGGCAGCCTGGTGGACACTAGGAAGCTGCAAAAGAGACAGATGGGGGTCATCTGCATACATGGGGATACAAAAGAGTACCCCACTGCTATAGTCTCTTTTGAAACCCCGTGCGGGAAAGTAACCCATGAAGTGGGGGTTGTAAACAGTCTGTTGCATACTGTCATTGTGGGGTGTGATTTTCCTCTGTTTTGGAAAATGTGGAATATGCTTGATAAGTGTTTAAGTGGGTCTGCTGTAGATCCCATTCCCCTGGCTGAGACTGAAAATGTGCAAACAGTAGGGGTGACCCAGAGTGAAACCGAGAATTTTCCCTTAGCAGTGCTTGCAGGTGATACTGATGATGTCCCGGAAATTGGTCTCCCTGACTTGCCAGTCTCCAATGATAACTTTGGGACAGCTCAACTCAGGGACCCAACATTAACCCACGCATGGCAAAGTGTGAAAGTAGTCAATGGGGTACCTCAAGATACTGGGGTAGAGAAAATATTTCCCCATTTTTCTATAGAGAATGAACTCTTATATAGAGTTGATGAGCAAAATGGGCAGGTTGTGGAGCAACTTGTGGTCCCAAAATCGCATCGCCAAAAGGTGATGGATCTAGCCCATTCACATGTGCTAGGAGGGCACTTGGCCTATGAAAAAACCAAAGACCGGATTTTGCAGAGGTTTTATTGGCCCGGGGTACATAAAGAGATAAAAGAATACTGTGATTCATGCCCAGAGTGTCAATTACACAACCCGGTAGCGACCTTTAGGAGTCCGTTAGTACCACTCCCGATTATTGAAACTCCCTTTGAGAGGATTGCAATGGATTTGGTGGGACCTCTTGTTAAGTCTGCCAGAGGTCACCAATACATTTTGGTTGTCCTTGATTATGCTACCCGCTATCCTGAAGCAATACCTCTAAGGAAAACCTCTGCAAAAGTGATAGCCAAGGAGTTGTTCCAGATGTTTACTAGAGTGGGCATACCTAAAGAAGTACTCACTGACCAGGGGACGCCCTTTATGTCAAAGGTTACAAAAGAGTTGTGTAAACTGTTGAAAATAACTCACTTGCGTACCTCAGTTTATCATCCCCAAACGGATGGATTAGTTGAAAGGTTCAACAAAACCTTAAAAGGGATGCTCAGAAAAGTGGTGGCACAGGATGGGAAAGACTGGGATTGTCTTTTACCATATCTTATGTTTTCTGTACGGGAGGTGCCTCAAGCATCTACCGGATTTTCTCCGTTCGAGCTAGTGTATGGTCGGCACCCTCGGGGTCTTTTGGATATTGCCAAAGAGACCTGGGAGAGTGAGGCTACACCCTACAAAAGTGTGATTGAACACTTGTCCCAAATGCAGGAAAGGATTGGAAAAGTAATGCCCATTGTAAAAGAACACTTGCTGCAGGCCCAGGAGAGTCAGTCCCGGGTTTACAACAGGTCGGCTAAAGTAAGAAACTTCAACCCTGGGGATAGGGTATTAATCCTTGTCCCCACAGTAGAAAGTAAATTTTTGGCCAAATGGCAAGGACCTTATGAAATAGTTGAGAAGGTCGGAGAGGTGAATTACCGGGTTCACCAACCAGGTAGACGTAAGCCCTACCAAATTTATCATGTGAACCTGATCAAACCCTGGAAGGACCGAGAGGTGTTAGCAGCTTACAGCAGTGGGAAAAAGGAATGTAGCTTTGAGATACCAGAGGTAAAAATTGCAGACACTTTGTCAGGATCTCAAACCCAAGAGGCAAAGGAGTTTGTAATAAAAAATAAAGATGTATTTTCTGAGCTACCTGGTCGAACAGATATAATTGAACATGATATTGTAACCGAACCAGGGGTCAGAGTCAACCAAAAGCCTTATAGAATACCTGAGGCTAGACGTAAAGCTGTCTCCCAAGAAGTCCAAACAATGCTTCAGTTAGGGGTTATAGAGGAATCCCATAGTGACTGGTCTAGTCCTATAGTCTTGGTTCCCAAACCTGATGGCACCATACGTTTCTGTAATGACTTCAGGAAACTGAACACTGTCTCAAAGTTTGATGCTTACCCAATGCCTCGAGTGGATGAGCTGATTGATAGGCTTGGTAATGCTAGGTTCTTTACCACATTAGATCTTACAAAAGGTTACTGGCAAGTATCGTTGACTGAGGGGGCCAAAGAAAAAACTGCTTTTAGTGTCCCTGATGGCCATTTTCAGTATGTAGTCCTTCCCTTTGGTTTGCATGGGGCCCCGGCCACATTTCAGAGGATGATGGACAAAATTTTAAGACCACATCGTAGATACGCAGCTGCCTATTTAGATGATGTGATAATCCATAGCACGGATTGGGAAAGTCATCTACCCAGGGTAGAAGCCGTCCTGAATTCTATTAGGGAAGCAGGGTTAACAGCGAATCCAAAAAAATGTGCCATTGGGCAAGAAGAGGCAAAGTACTTGGGGTACATGATTGGGCGAGGAGTTATAAAACCTCAAATAAACAAAGTGGAAGCCATCCAGAGCTGGCCAAGGCCTTTGAACAAAAAACAAGTCAGAGCATTCCTAGGTTTAACTGGTTATTATAGGCGTTTTATTGAAAATTTTGCCAGCATTGCGAGCCCTTTAACAGACCTTACAAAAGGGAAGGATTCAACCATGGTCAAATGGACCACGGAAGCGGAACAGGCCTTTCAGAACCTGAAGCAGGCTCTATGTGCCCACCCAGTGTTAGTCACACCAGATTTTAAAAAGGAGTTCATTGTGCAAACAGATGCCTCGGATGTTGGTATAGGGGCTGTGTTGTCGCAAGTAAGGGCTGGGGAAGAGCATCCTGTAGTATACCTGAGTAAAAAGTTAAATGAACATGAAAAGAAATACTCCATTGTAGAAAAGGAGTGTTTGGCAGTTAAGTGGGCCATAGAAGCTCTCAGGTATTATTTGGTAGGGAGAACATTCAAACTGGTAACTGACCATGCCCCCCTTAAATGGATGTGCCAAAACCGTGAGAAAAACAGGCGAGTGACCCGATGGTTCATGTCTCTTCAAGATTATAGTTTTACAGTTGAACATAGGCCCGGGCGTCAGCTTGGAAACGCAGATGCCCTGTCCAGGATGTACTGTTTAAGGGCACAGAGTGTTCCTACCCCAAGGTCGAAACAGGGGGGGAGGATATGTGACAGGACCAGGGGGAAAGTGGTGGAAGGAGTCTACATTTCACCTAGGTTCCTGTCCTATACGTTCTAAAAAGCAGCCAGGGAATTGACAGCAAGGAAAACTAGGTTTTCTCTTTGCAAGGGTTTTGTTAAAAACCTGGTTAGAAGGGCCTGGCTGCTTGGAGCAGGGAGAGTTGGGTGGGTCCCTGCTCCAATTAGCCACTCCAGGTATTCAGGGTAACTGTGGCTAATCACCTTGGAACCTGAGTGTGCTATAAAAGGGCAAACAGCTCACTAGCTGATCTCTCTGCTCCTGGGAAGAACCCTTATGTGTGAGTAAAAACAACAGTGTGTTTTGTTGATGGAGCTGGGCACAAGGCTCAGTTTCATGTAGTTAGGGACTACTACCTGTCTAGAAGTAGTGGCCAGACGGCCAGGTATTTCATTTGTTTTGAACTGTTTTGTTTAATTCTTTTTCTGCAAAAGTCAATAAAACTGGCTGAGGCCAGTTGCACCATACTTGCTTGGACTGGACTGTGTTTTATGTGCCTATAGCGCCCGTCTATCCCAGGAGACGGCGGTCCCGTGAGCTAATCCCGCTACAGCGCGTGTACAGACGCGGCTCCAGAACAAACGAACGCCCATTGTCGTGCGTTCCCGCTGAAGTCTATGTACGGGAACGCGCGACAAGACGCCCCAAAGAAGCTCCTGTACTTCTTGGGGCGTCAGGCGTTTTACAGCGCGATCGTACGCGCTGTGAAACGCTCAGGTGAGAACCAGGCCCATAGGGAAGCATTGGTTCTTGCCTGTTGAGCGTTTTACAGCGCGTAGGAACGCGCTGTAAAACGCTCAGGTCTGACCCCAGCCTTAAGGTTTTCCTGCCTACACTCCCTCATTATCCCCCCCTTTTTCACTTATTGATGGGGGGGACGGGAGACGCATCACAAGGGAGAGGATTGGTTGGGTAGGAACAGGGGGTAGGGTTTATTAGGGGAAAAAGAATATAATAATGTTTTGTTTTTGGTGAATTGTATTGTTTAAATTTCTAATAAAATTTTTAATAAAAAAATAAAAATGAAATGATGAGTAGCATATCACACACAGAGTGAAAGGAGCAGGATTCCTCAGCCGTGTAGAGTATTTCAGGAGAGGAGTGTGCTGATCTTGTTGAAGATTGTGGACTAAGAGTTACAAGATGGAAAGAGCAGGGTCCCCAGCAGCACAAAGTATTTCAGGAGTGTGCCAGTTGTGTTGGAAAGGACAGACAGGATTACTGGTTCTCAAAAAGCTTAGAATCAATGTTGAAAAATATATGGCATCAGAGGTGTGTGAGGACGCCATCACGATAGGACGGGTACGCCATACAGAATATAACCAGGAAACAGATTGAAGAATGGGGACAATTCAATCTGATAATTGGCGGCAGCTCTTGTAATGACTTATCTGTGGTTAACCCGCACAGGAAAGGCCTTTATGGGGCAGTGGATAACAGTTTTTTGACTTTTCACGATTACTCAATAAACTGTTGCCTAAGACAGGAGAGAAATCGGACAGTATTCTGGTTATTAGAGAACGTGGTTGCGATGGAGAAAGCATTCCAAAAAACAATTTTTCTCCACCTGGAGACGAATTCTGTCAAGATTGATGCAAGTGCGGTATCAGCTGCTCATCGAGCCAGATACTTCTAGGGGAACCTGCCTGGCACGAACAGGCCTCTAGTAGCTACATACAACGAGAAGACAAAGCTTCAAGATTGCTTGGAGCCCGTAAGAGTCGCGAAGTTCATCAAGATTCAAACCATAACTACCAGCCCCTGGTCTCTTCGTCAGGGAAAACATCACGAGATCCCGGTCATCATGGATGGGAAGTAGGACATCCTGTGGTGCACGGAGATGGAGATAGTCTTCGGATTCCCCCCGCACTATACGGACGTCTCAGAAATGAACTGCTCCCGACAGAAGCTCCTGGAAAGGTCATGGAGCGTCCAGGTCATCCGGCATCTATTCGCCCCGCTGAAGGGTTATTTGTAAAGTGTGTAGAAGCCACACGGGGCCCCCACGCTGCAGATTTATCATGGAGACACCGGATTTTATAATATTACATTATTATAAAAAGAAAAAAATGAAAAAAAATTAAGCTTCTTTGTCACCCGGCTCCCAAGTGCAATCAGCTACATCATCATCATCGAGTACTGTCTGCACATCACCAATGTCTTCCTCAACAGTCTCTGGGTCAAAAGCCTGACCGCTCGCCACACCAGCTCCCATGCCACTCTCCTTATCACTACTTGCCCGCCTAGTGGAGGAAGCGGCGGATGTCTCCTCCACATCTTGGCTTGCCAGTAGCTGCTGACTGTCTTCTAGCAGCTCGTCCCCACTGTATAGTGGAGCTGAGCCCACAACATACAATACTTCTCTGGCTGAGGGAACAGAAAAGGACAGCGGCAGGTTGAGGACAGGTGAGGGCACAGAGCCTGCTCCCGGGCCATGCCAACTAAGCGTAGTGTCAGAGGAACCCACCGACTCTTGGCTGGGGGTGTCTGATGTCACTTGGGACGAAGTCGAAGATCGAGTCAACCATTCAAGAACCGCTGTGTTGCTGGTCAAGACACGGCCGCTAGCTGACACTGGGAGCTCAGGCCTCTCGAAGTTACCACTGCCCCTTACTCTGCTGCGACATGTGCCTGCGCCAGAAACATTTAGGCCTCTGTCACTCCCCTGTACAGGGCCTGGCACTTCTCTGTCTGACATACTGTTAGATCAAATAAATAAATAGGAAATTAAAACTCCCCATAAAAGGTCTAAATTTTCTCACATCACCAGACAATGGCTAATAAGCTCCCCCCCCCCCCCCCCCACTAATACACACAAAAAAGGGCTTTAGAACATATATTTGCCGTTCAGCGGTGCAGTTATTTTTATTTTGCCACTATTACACCACAAAAAGGGCTTTAGAACATATATGTCACAGACATTCCTGTGACAGGTGCCAGGAGATCAGCGAGACTGGCAACACGTGGTTTGATCTGACTGGTTCCTTATGGATCATTTCGTGTCTGTGTTGTTTCTGGTAATGGCCACACCACTTATCTCAGGTGTTGCTTATGTGGTCATTTAGCCTTCCCTATTTATTGTGGCTTCTCCCACCATGCTGTGCGGTTTATAGCTTCTATATGGATCTTTGGATTGCTGGTGTGTGGATCTTGGCTGAGTTCCTGGTGCTTCCATTGCCATTTGAAGTTAAGTGTCCTCTTCCCCTTTTGTTTATTGTGTTGGTTTTCTTGTGTTGCTCTTTTGCCTGTCATTTGTGTTTTGGCCTGAGGGAGACTCCTGTTCGTCCTACCGTTTAGGAGGAACAGGTTGTCTCTTGTCCTGACATTAGTACCAGGGTCCTACAGGGTGAGTTAGGACTTTAAGTTCTGATGTATGAATTCACCTACCCTCGGGGTCAGTTAATACTTGCAGTCAGTCAGGACTTTGATTAGGGTTTCTCTAGGAGGTGACCTGTTCCTTTCCCTAGTTTCCAGGCATTTTCCCCTCACCCCTTTCCCTCCTACATTCGATGTGGGTTTCCCTCCCACACCGAAGCGTGACAATATAACTGCACCGCTGAACGGTAAATATATTTTACTTTTGCCACTAATACAAGACAAAAAGGGCTGTAATTTTCGCACACTTCCCCACACAACGACTAATAAGCCCTTTTTTCCCCACTAATAGAAGCCAAAAAATGCTTTAGAACATATAACTGCACCGCACAAGGGCAAATAGGACGTAGAAGTTTTTCCTTGTAACAAACCCTGTTAATGGCTGTATCAAACAGTACTTTGATAAAATTACAAAGCTGTTTGATGGCAATTTGGGTCCCCAGTCAGTTTACCAAGGTGTAATAGGATCGTTCCTTTTACCCAGGCTGTAACCGCCCCTACTGAACCCTGTTCAACATAAATGCTGTGGAATGATTCCATCCTTTCCCTACACCTTGAATAATCTTTCCCTGCACTTGTAAATCGTTTTTTTTTTTTTGCACATGAAGGTCTTTCCTAGCACTGTCCCTAGCGCCTGCTGACGTCTCTCCCTGCACTAAGTACACTGGAAAATGGCATAATCCAAGATGGCTGAGGCTATTTATAGGGTTGTGATAGTACAGGGCTGGCTGGCTGCCGATTGGCTGCATGCATGGCATTATTGGTGATCCCGCTTCCCAGAGTTCCTTGCTCCATGTCCTCACACGTGCAGCAGCCATTTTAGGAAAAAATGTGACTCGTTACCACGAAGCGTGAGGAAATTCGGCTTCGGTGCGAATCAAATTTTTTCTGAAATTCGGATCGAATTCCACTTCGATTCGCTCATCTCTAATAAAAAAATATTTTTATTTTATTTTTTCAAGAACTTAAAGGATTTTTTCCGGTTTGCATCCACATCCTTTAAAATAATCATTTATATAATACTCTCCTACCCAGCCTTATACATAAAGACCAGGTGGGATTCATCCCCGACAGGGAGGCCCCTGATAATATCCGAAAGGTCCTTAATATAATACAAGTAGCTAATAATAAAACAACTCCGTTAGCTAATTTGGCCCTAGACATAGAAAAAGCCTTTGACTCAGTCACATGGGATTATCTGTATAGAGTATTACAGGCTATGGGTATTAGAGGTTCATTTCTACAAGCTGTCCACTCCCTTTATTCTACCCCAGTAGCTTACCTAAAACTCCCATCTACACATCCAACCTCCATCCAGATCCTTAGGGGAACATGTCAGGGCTGCCCTCTATCATCTGCTTTATTTGCCATTGCGATGGAGCCTCTCGCCATTCATATTAGGAGTAACCCGAATATTACAGGACTTAAGATAGGAAACACTGAATATAAACTCAGCTTATTCGCAGACGATCTCCTGTTATTCCTCACCAACCCCATAACCTCTCTCACAAACCGGTTACATCTTTTGAAATATTTCTCGGTGACTTCGGGCCTTCACATTAATCATGGGAAGTCTAAACTTCTATTATGTAACACCCCTCCCCCGTTAAAATCCCTTCTCCTGCAGAACTTGCCCTTTTCGCATCAACCCAATTACATCCCATATTTAGGTACTCTGATACCGTCCCAACTAAACACCCTATATAAACTTAATTACCTCCCATTATACCGAAAAGTCAGGGAAGACCTCAAAACCTGGAGCTCACTACCAGTCTCTTGGATCGGTAGAATACACATAGTCAGAATGGTGATCTTACCCAGGCTGTTATATTTGTATCGGACCCTTCCAGTTCAAATACCCAGTAAGGATATCTGTAGTTTGCAGTCAGATGTGATGAAATTTATCTGGAGCAATAAACGAGCCCGCATCTCCCGTACTGTAATGTGTAGACATAAATCACAAGGGGATCTCTCAGTCTCCGATTTTGCAAAGCATTAAAGCGGCGAGCACCCTCTGTGGGACTCCCTTGAACAATCCCTTCTTAGCCCTTGAAAAGCTCTACTCTGGTCTCCTCTCCCCTTGCCACCAAGAATTTGGACCTACTCTCTATTATCCCATCACTCTCTAATACTCTGGAGGTCCGTTAGGTTCAAGGCTAGGTTACAATCCAGATGTTCACCACTTCTCTACCTGTTTGGAAATCCGGTTTCCCCCCCCGCCCGGGTCTCTGGACAGATACTTTTCAGTGGTGGATTTCTAATGGATTCTCATCTCTCCATAGGTTATTGATCAGGGGAAAGATGATACCCCTAAGTGACTTTAAAGACAAATACGCACTCCCAGATAACGAGTCATATAATGCTAACCAAATATTCTCCTTTCTTCACTCTCAGAAGGTCAATAACTTAACTTTAGACTTCACCCCCTTTGAACGGTTTATTACTTTCTCCTTGTGCAAACCGGGATTACTGTCAAGAATTTACGGGACGCTTAATGCCTCCCCAGAAGGAGTTAAACTGCCATACATGAAAGATTGGGAAGAGGATATCCAGGAAGAATTTCCCCTATCCAAATGGCATCTCCATTCCCAGACCGTGACCAAAAACTCATGGCAGATTACTCTGGCGGAGACTTCGATAAAAGTCCTTCATAGGACATATCTAGTGCCCTATAGATTGCACCATATCTATCCTGAAGTTTCTTCTTTATGTTTTAGAGGATGTGGGGGAGAAGGTACGGTCTACCACATTTGGTGGTCTTGTCCACGTATCCAGCAATTCTGAAAAAAAAAAAAAACCTGATTGCTATCCTCGCTGCTGGACTGTACTTACTCACCTTCACCTTCCCTATGCCTTCTTGGAGACAAACCCTCATGCCTGACCTTTGCTAAATTTAAATTAGCCCAACATATATTGCTAGCCGCCAGAATTCATATAGCCTCTAAATGGAGGTCCAGCTCCTTGAATCAGCAGGCAGTGATCGACAGGATTAATAGAATCCTCCTATACGAGAGGCTCTCGGCCATCCGAATGGACACATACGAGTCTTTTGAAAAGCTCTGGGAGCCCTGGCTGTCCTCTTCCCACTCAGTGGATTTTCGCTATAGCATGACACTGTAATCTAACAAATACCGAATACGGTCACATATAGATGTATAAAATTGAAAGGTCGACAAAACCTTGGTTTTGCTTTATTGTCAAACTACATTGCCTTTTTAAATTTTCATCATTGGATCTCCCATTGTAATTGTTGTAATGACTTTATGTATTTACTTGTATTGTACAACACTTGTACTTTTCTCTATACACTGAACAGCATCTAAGATGCTCTTTTCCATTAAATAAATCTTTGAAACATAAAATAATCATTTATGAAGGTAGCTATTTTGTAATTTATTTATTTTACCTTTATTGCTCCTATATCCTGTTCAGCGCTGTGGTCACATGATCATGTCCATGCTGCTCTCTTATTTCCTGTGATGTTAGGTCCAGGGGCGGGGCAGTGATAGGGGAGTCTCTATGTAACTAGCTGGGTGGGAGGAGCTATAAACTAGCTGGGTGTTGTTAGGGGCAGTAATAGGGGAGTGTCTATGTAACTAGCTGGCAGGAGGAGCTATAACTTGCTGGGTGTTGTTCGGGACGGTGCTGGAGGCGTGGCAGAGAAAGGAGAAGTGCATCATGGGTTTGGTTGGATACAGGAACAGGAAGTGCTACATACAGAATAGAAACCAACCAGAGGGATTTATCTACATGGTAAAAACAGGTCAGGAGAGGTCAAATAAAAATAAATAAAAAAAGCATGTTAAGGACCATAGTAATCCTGGAAAACCCCATTTTCTTCAGCTGAACCATCATTTATAATATATTAAGTTCATATCTCACAAAATGGATGCCTACATACTAGTAAATAATCATCACAAAAATATAATGTGGGTCTGAAAAAAATAAAAAAATTAAACATTTTCTGGCGTGTTCCATTTCTGAGGACTATATATCACAGATGGTTCCTGCTCCGGTACCAGTCAGAATGACTCAGTTCTCAGCCTCCACGGTACATTATGTACCTGCTATAAACAAGGAGTGCCATCTGGGAATGACAGGAATTTGGATGCAGTGACGTTGGATCTGTAAACTTTCTGTCAAAACAAAAGGCGCACGTGCCGGGTGATACTCTGCTTGTTGTGTCCATGTACACCCACCACGCATTCTTTTGTAGCACTCAAACATGTCAGGTCCTCTGAGGACACCTGCAAATATTTAATTTTACTCCCTTCTAAGGAGACTGTTATGTAAGGGGCGTTCATGTTCTTTATAAAAAGTCTGATCACTGTGCACCTTTAATATATTAATTGAAAAAGCATCAGAAAGCCGCACGTTTCAAACTCGGCAATATGATGATAGTGGGCACGGAGGTGTATGCCGGAGGCCCCACCACGGGGTCATTGAGCATAATGGGAGTGGTAGTGCTTTTATTCCCCTTTTTTTCCCATTGATTTGTGTTCTTTTTTCAGCTATATGACAGTATTCTGAGGTGACTAAATAAATGATTCTGATTGGTTCCTGGTTACTTACCTGTTGCTGAGGCACCTTTTTCCTGACAGCATTTAATTGGAGAATGGAGTTCCAGTGGCGGGAAATTGAAAAACTCAAGAAATATCCGCAAAAAAAAAAAAAAAAAAAAAAAGGGCATCTGTGACACTGGCTGACCTGTTACATGTGCACTTGGCAGCTGAAGACATCTGTGTTGGCCCCATGTTTATATGTGTGCGCATTGCTGAGGAAAATGAAGCTTTAATATATGCAAATGAGCCTCTAGGAGCAATGGGGGCGTTGCCATTACACCTAGAGGCTCAGCTCTCTCTGTAACTGCTGTGTTCTCTGCCAGGCAGTGAAAATGTCATCATGCTTGCCTGGTCCTGTCAATTAAAGGGTTTCGGTCATCAGAAAAATCGTTATTTTAGTATTAGTCGCAGTGAGTGAAGGACGGCAGCAGGCGAGCGTCCTTCACTCACTGCGCCTAATACTAAAATGGACGGCGCAGGCGCGGGATTTGCGGGGCACTGAGGAGACCGAGGATGTAAATCACCTTTACAAGGGCGTGCCAAACAGAGAGAGGGCGGAGCCTCTAGGTGCTGCAGCCACGCCCCACTAGCACCTAGAGCCTCATTTGCATATTATAAAAGTCATTATTTAGCGCGAACGGCGGCAGGCAGGGAGCTATAGGTCATACAGTTATGCTCTGCTGACATCAGAACATAGCTAGTGTCAGCCAGCTACATAACCATTTTTTTGATGACAAACCGTTTAAAGGGAAGAGGGTGTGGTAGGGCACCGCCTCTACAAACATCGCACCAACACAGATGCCTTCAGCTGCCAAGCGCACATGTAACAGGTCAGCCAGTGTCATAGGTACAGATCTGCTGACAGATGCCCTTTAAGGAAAAGTGAATTAATTACGGTATCTTGTCTTGAAGAGTAACTGCACTTTAGAATAACTTCTGATATGTCATAATGACATATCAAAGGTTTTGATAGCTGAGGGTCCAGGTACTGAGACTCCTGCTGATCTCCGTAGTGCGACAGAGCTCAACTGAGTGCTTCTAACTCCTCATTTGAGCAATTGTGGAAGGTCTACTCTGACCGCTGGGACCCTCAATGATCAAAACCTGTGTGTTACTATGAGGTATCAAAAAGTTTTCTAAACTGCAGTTGCTCTTCATTGTTCAAATTTCCTGGGAAGCAACCTAATGCTGTGTCAGTTTGTACCGGTAATAATAAAGTAGCAGTTTACAGTCTGCTCTCCTTTTCCAGGATTAGCGCCTCTCCATGGGCTGTGTCCGGTATTACATATCAGGTCCATTGAAGTGAAAAATAAAGCCCCTTTTCTCCGTTTTGAGAATTTATTTTTAAAAAGGAGTATTCCACCAGCAACGTCCCTGTCCAGTTGTTTCCATACACACAGAGCTGAAGCAGCGTGGGAGAGGCTGGCCACAGAAAGGAGCAGAGCTTTGGGAGCAACGGCAACGCCCTAATTGCACTAATGCCTAAGGCCCCCTGCACATGGATGTTTTTTTTCCCCGTTTACTGGCCGTTTTTTGCGTTCTGTATACGGTACCATTCATTTCAATGGTTCCGCAAAAAAAAAAACGGAATGTACTTCGTATGCATTCCGTATTTCCGTTCTAACATAGAACATGTCCTATTATTGCCCGCAAATCACGTTCCGTGGCTCCATTAAAGTCAATGGGTCCGCAAAAAAAAACGGAACACATACGGAAATGCATCTGTATGTCTTCCATTTCCGTTCCGTTTTTTGGCAAAACCATCTATTGAAAATGTTATGCCCAGCCCAATTTTTTCTATGTAATTACTGTATATGCCATACGGAAAAACGGAACAGAAACACAACGGAAACAAAAAAACGGAACAACGGATCTGTGAAAAACGGACCGCAAAACACTGAAGAAGCCATACGGTCGTGTGCAATAGGCCTAAGAAAAAGTAACTTTAAAAACAGCTTTTTAAATCAGGTGAACCACAGCTATGTGTGTATGCAAACAGATGGACAGGAAGGTCGCTGGTGACAGATTCCCTTTAAAGGGGTATTTCCATCTGCGACACTGATGGCATATCGTTAGGATATGCTACCAGTGTCACATAGGTGTGGGTCCCACTAGGACCTTCTCATATCTCCAGAACGGGGTCCCTGAAGTAAAGGGAGAGCACCCGTACATGCGTAGCCACCCTCCGTTCACAGCTATGGGACTTCAGAAAACAGATGATTGAGCGCACACGGCTATTTCCAACAGTTCCATAGCGGTGAATGCAGAGGAGGCTGAGCTTTCGGGACTTGCTCACCATTCACTTCTATCGGACTTAGAAAAAATAGCCGACTGCGCTCATCTATTTTCGGAAGTTTCACAGCAGTGAATAGAGAGCAAGCTCCACATCCACGGTGTGCTCTCCTTCACTTTTTGGGGCCCTGTCCTAGAGATAGGAGAGTGTCCCAGAGTGCCATCAATGCCCCATATTAAAATACCCCTTTAAATGGGTTATCCCACGATTAATGTAAAAAATGAAAATCAGACGTCATATAGTACATGGCAATACCTTTCTAACAAAGCTAGAACCAGCCCTGTACCTCACATGGATTTTTCATTCATTGCTTCAGTTACTCTAGTAACATAGTAACGTAGTAACATAGTACATAAGGCCGAAAAAAGACAATTGTCCATCCAGTTCGGCCTGTCATCCTGCAAGTTGATCCAGAGGAAGGCAAAAAAAACTGTGAGGTAGAAGCCAATTTTCCTCACTTTAGGGGAATAAAAAAAATTCCTTCCCGACTCCAATCAGGCAATCAGAATAACTCCCTGGATCAACGACCCCTTTCTAGTAGCTATAACCTGTAATATTATTACACTCCAGAAATACATCCAGGCCCCTACTCTGCTAGATTTATTTCAAGTTGGCAGCCCAGAGGGAGTGCCCCTTTCAGCGTTGAAGGAAGGAACAGAGCATGTGTGTCCACCTCGCTGAGATGGACAGAGGAAAATCTGAAAAAACAGCAAACAGCAGGTGGCGCTATACAGATAGATTTAATTAAACAACTCAGTAACTATAAGACGTTTTTAATTACATGTAATTACAAAAGTATTCAAATCCAGGTGATGGTTTGAAAAATGTAGATTATTTTTTGTGGGACAACCCCTCTAAGGAGAAAATATCCTAAGTTTTAATGTTATATGGCATATGTCAATGTAAGATTATCTTTCCTTCAAACAGACCGGATGTTCGTGAATGCGTGTAGTTCTTATATAGTAAGAAGGAATATAAAAAGGATTCACAGCTGATCAGAGTTTAACTTGTTGATTTCTTTCGCACAGAAGAAATACAATTCTTTTTCTCTGAAAGCATCTTCTGTTACACAGAGCAGGCTGCCGACATCCATCAAAGTGATCACGAGTCACAAGACTCCACCAATGAGCAAAAGAAAACTTTCTCCTTCCTGCACTGAAACAACTTCTGTTTCCAGAGGTCATTGCTTTGCACAGTCATGAGATGCAACGTGATCGGTTCTGATCCGCCTCTGCTTTATATAAAGCTTGCTGTACAACCTGGGTATGAATTATTCATCGCCTCCTCACTCCATGAGAAGAGAATCTTTGTAAGTCTCCAGCCTGTGATTGCTATAGGTGCAGCCGAACCTCGTATTCCACCTTATTGCTGACTGTTTGCAGGGTATTGACAATACACAGGGGAAACTCAAGTTACGTGCGGATTTTAAGCACAAACATATTGCTTTACATGTTCAGGAAAGTGACAGGGGCCGACGTCTGAAATAATAGAAGTGGTCGCAACACAAGGGACTGTGGAAAAGAGCGCCAAACAGAGTGTGTGTGTGTGTGTGTGTGTGTTATAGAAGAGATGCCATCACGGAATATAGAAAAATCTAATGTCTCATATTGAGCAAAATAATTTATTTACTTTACTCACTTATATAGCGCTGACATATTCCGCAGCGCTATAATTGCTTTTAAAGGGCATTTGTCAGCAGATTTGTACCTATGACACTGGCTGACCTGTTACATGTGCGCCTGGCAGCTGAAGACATCCGTGTTGGTCCCATGTTCATATGTGCTTGCATTACTTAGAAAATGATGTTTCTATATATACAAATGAGCTTCTACGAGCAACGGGGGTGTTGTCGTTACACCTACGCCTATAGAGATGAGAAGCTGGCAAGATTTTAAGTTTTTAGATCCGTTGGAAAAATCGAATCGAAGTATTTTTCCTGTCTTGACTGAACTTGCATATAACAGGATGTATAATACAAGTATGTACAGTCGTGGCCAAAAGTTTTGAGAATTACATAAATATTGGAAATTGGAAAAGTTGCTGCTTAAGTTTTTATAATAGCAATTGGCATATACTCCAGAATGTTATGAAGAGTGATCAGATGAATTGCATAGTCCTTCTTTGCCATGAAAATTTACTTATCCCAAAAAAACCTTTCCACTGCATTTCATTGCTGTCATTAAAGGACCTGCTGAGATCATTTCAGTAATCGTCTTGTTAACTCAGGTGAGAATGTTGACGAGCACAAGGCTGGAGATCATTATGTCAGGCTGATTGGGTTAAAATGGCAGACTTGACATGTTAAAAAGGAGGGTGATGCTTGAAATCATTGTTTTTCCATTGTTAATCATGGTGACCTGCAAAAAAAACGCGTGCAGCCATCATTGCGTTGCATAAAAATGGCTTCACAGGCAAGGATATTGTGGCTACTAAGATTGCACCTCAATCAACAATTTATAGGATCATCAAGAACTTCAAGGAAAGAGGTTCAATTCTTGTTAAGAAGGCTTCAGGGCGTCCAAGAAAGTCCAGCAAGCGCCAGGATCGTCTCCTAAAGAGGATTCAGCTGCGGGATCGGAGTGCCACCAGTGCAGAGCTTGCTCAGGAATGGCAGCAGGCAGGTGTGAGCGCATCTGCACGCACAGTAAGGTGAAGACTTTTGGAAGATGGCCTGGTGTCAAAAAGGCCAGCAAAGAAGCCACTTCTCTCCAAAAAAAACATCAGGGACAGATTGATCTTCTGCAGAAAGTATGGTGAATGGACTGCTGAGGACTGGGGCAAAGTCATATTCTCCGATGAAGCCTCTTTCCGATTGTTTGGGGCATCTGGAAAAAGGCTTGTCCGGAGAAGAAAAAGTGAGCGCTACCATCAGTCCTGTGTCATGCCAACAGTAAAGCATCCTGAGACCATTCATGTGTGGGGTTGCTTCTCATCCAAGGGAGTGGGCTCACTCACAATTTTGCCCAAAAACACAGCCATGAATAAAGCATGGTACCAAAACACCCTCCAACAGCAACTTCTTCCAACAATCCAACAACAGTTTGGTGAAGAACAATGCATTTTCCAGCACGATGGAGCACCGTGCCATAAGGCAAAAGTGATAACTAAGTGGCTCGGGGACCAAAACGTTGACATTTTGGGTCCATGGCCTGGAAACTCCTCAGATCTTAATCCCATTGAGAACTTGTGGTCAATCCTCAAGAGGCGGGTGGACAAACAAAAACCCACTAATTCTGACAAACTCCAAGAAGTGATTATGAAAGAATGGGTTGCTATCAGTCAGGAATTGGCCCAGAAGTTGATTGAGAGCATGCCCAGTCGAATGGCAGAGGTCCTGAAAAAGAAGGGCCAACACTGCAAATACTGACTCTTTGCAGACCCCTGAGGAAGCCAGATTGCTCCGGCGACACGCGTTGGGCGCTTATGTTTCCAGGTCCACTGCACCAGCTGGCTATGTAGGTTTGGCGCTTGACATGTGACCCCATGTTGGTCTGTTTGTATTTTCTATTCTAGTGGTCTTACCTTACATTTGCTATATGTGATTTATTGTATTGCTTTATATGCTGGTTGACAACGCATACATTTATATGTGATAATTCAGTGGACCTGTGTGTGTCGGTTACATATATTTTATTGCATACCACACTTTGTTCTACATTGTATACAATTTTTTAATGCGTGTGTGTTGTTGTGTCTAATAAACATTATATATTTTTATATCCTTTATGGTCGGATGTGCATTTATGGGGTGGCGCTTTTGACTCTCTCTTGGGTTAGATAATGTGTCATATGCAAATACTGACTTTGCATAAATGTCATGTAATTGTCAATAAAAGCCTTTGAAACGTATGAAGTGCGTGAAATTATATTTCACTACATCACAGAAACAACTGAAACAAAGATCTAAAAGCAGTTTAGCAGCAAACTTTGTGAAAACTAATATTTGTGTCATTCTCAAAACTTTTGGCCACGACTGTACACAGATAGTAAGGTTAGTTTCACAGAAAACCATGTTTTTAGAGTAGGAAACAATTTGGAATACCAGACAAAGCCTATACAGATGGCCATAACCCCCTGTACCGAGGCACAGTGCTGCCCATCTGTCTGATATCTGGATATACTGAATTTCTCCTTGAAAGGAAGCATTTTACTATTTGCCTGTCAAGCAAGGAAAGGATAGAGTCTTAGGAGTGTAGCACTTGGTGGAAAAAAAGCAATGCTTTGTACGTAGGAGAAGTTGTAGGAGGGTAGGCCGAGAAACAATAAAAGTCGTCTGAAGACGCAACCCCCTTGTAAATGACTTTTCTGTAGTAGTTGAGTTCCACCTACAAACCAAGGTCACTGGGACCAGGTCATGGAGGTTCTTGCTATCATATATCCCATGTTTAAATAAAACTACACACTGCTGCACGGTCAGACGTATCACTTACCTATGTTCTCTCACACACTCATATTTACAAGCGGTGAGAATGAAGGAGGGACATTTTGCACAACTCTTCTAGACCAGACATGGAGACTCAAGAGGTGAATATTTGAAAGGCGTTTTGTGATTTCAGGAAGATTTCTGTACATATCATTCGGCCAATGCGGCATAGATTTTGTTTGGGATCCAGATTGCCAGCTATAAAAAGGACACAATGTGCCAGTCAGGGGAAGGCAAGGCTTCTCTCGGAACAGCTCCTTCAGGAAGGGGAGCCAAATTTAGGGCCGGAATGTGTGGCCTTTAAGAGCACGAACATAAAATGTCCTAGACTCAAGCTCATGTGACCTTCCGTGCTGCCAAAATTATGTATACAGATTTTTTTTTTTTTTTTTTTTATTATTATTTCTGCCAAAAATAAAATGGATTTCAGTTGAAACTCTTTATTATGTAGAAGGCCTTACACACATTTCATTTTCACAAGCAATATTACAACGAAAATTACAGCTTCAATAGATTTTAGCTTCTTCCATTTACTTTAAGGAATCTGAATTATGTGCAAAAGCCACATGCCTAGCTTCACTAAAAAAAATGATAATAAAAGTCCAGTTCTATTGAAAAATGCAAAACTGAACTATGGTTTGTGAACAAAGGAAGCCTAGACCAACCCCAATTCAACCCTACTGCTACAATTATGCCTCAAAAGTACAATACATAATAATAAGACTCTGTTCAAACTGCATTCATAGCTTACAATTGGAGTGCACTTAAAGGGGTTTGACCAGGCTTTTACAATGGATGACCTATCCTCAGGAAAGATCATCAATATCAGATCGGTGGGGGTCCGACACCTGGCTGATCAGCTGTATGAGACAATGGCGCGCACAACACGACGGTTTTCCTTCTCTCTTCCTGTTCACCTGCTGCTATCTTTGGCAAAGATCATAGACAGCAGCAACTGACAGGAAGAGAGATAGCACGTGCGCACTGCGTCTCCTCATACAGCAGATCGGTGGGGGTGCCGGGTGTCGGACCCCCACAGGATCTGATATTGACGACCTTTCCAGACGATAGGTCATCAATAGTAAAAGCCTGGACAACCCCTTTAAGAGTTTCACAGAAACTGCCAATATAGGCAGACCACGCAGCTGCTATGGGGACCGCGACACAGAGGGGCCCGGAGCGCATGAAAGGCCCCACCCAACCTATACGCGACACATCTCCTCTGCCAGTGTATTCATAATTTACTCCCCACTTGTGTGCCATTCCTAACTTGCTATGCTCAGTCAGGGCCCCCCTCCGACTCCGCCCACCTGTAGATAGCCGATTCCGACCCCCCCTGTCTGACCTGCTGTCTATGATCCAGGCTCCGTCCCAGGCCCCTGTCCGCCCCTGCCTATGTACTTACATACTGTATATCTGCCATTTGTTCCCAATATTAAAAAAGAAAAATGTATACAGCACAGTATAAAACGGACTGCATGCAGATCGCTTGTGTGAAAAGACATACCGGAATTTGAAGCAGATCTGCTGCACAAACCTTGCAATTTTTTGCCATGGAAAAGTCTAAATTTTGCCACGGACAAGCATAAATTGACATGCTGCAGATTTTAGTCCAGCTCTGCAGGTCAATGTTTTTTGCGGATCCGCAAAATACGGACACCGGCAATGTGAGTTCCGCATTTTGTGGACCGCACATCGCCAGCACTAATAGAATATGCCTAATCTTGTCCGCAATTGCCGCATTTCCAGAGCCCGGCCGCACATTGTGTGGCCCCATAGAAATGAATGGGTCCGCAATTCCGTTCCGCAAAATGCAGAACGAAATTGCGGACGTGTGAATGGGGCCTTACTCTGAAGATTTATTTGGCAGCGTGTGGATGGGATTTTTTAAAGTCTCATCCACTCTGCTGGTATTGTAAAACTGTGCAGGTTTCCCGCACAAAAATTCACGATGACGAATCTTCACTTGTGTTACCCAAGCCTAAGGTTTATTTTACACAAGCGGGTTTTCCATCCGGGCACGATCCATTTGTGGACTGAACACTGACCTATTCATTTCAATGGGTATGTGCACATGACTATTGTTTTTCACTGACCACCTGTCCATTCAGGAAGAGTCGAAGCACATTCTATCGCCATCCGTTTTTCACACAGTCCTGGTCAAGTCAAAGGGTCAGTAAAAAAAAAAAAAAACACTGACGGCACGCAAAAAGCATCCGGATGCAGTCCGTTTCTCACTGATGGTTGCAAGGAGATGATGAGTGTTATTCTTCCGTTTTTCTTCAGGCGCATGAAAAACCGATATAAAATGGATGCAATCCTGATAAAAGAAATTAAAACACTGACTGCAATCGCAGACAAAACGGTTTCGACTTGCGTGCAAATCCATCAGTTTTTCACTGAACAGATCTTGTCACATTCAAAACCGCTCATGTAAAAGAGACCTTAGACTTTCTTCAGATCAGGGGCTACGTTCAGTGCATACACTGGAGAAATCATCGGACACATTGGTGACAGGTAAAGCCCCAACGTATGACACTACACAGTGGCATACGTCATTCACAGGCTCCGTGCAAAGAAAACATATATCACGATATATATACAGTACAGACCAAAAGTTTGGACACACCTTCTCATTCAAAGAGTTTTCTTTATTTTCATGACTATGAAGGCATCTAAACTATGAATTAACACATGTGGAATTATATACATAACAAACAAGTGTGAAACAACTGAAAATATGTCATATTCTAGGTTCTTCAAAGTAGCCACCTTTTGCTTTGATTACTGCTTTGCACACTCTTGGCATTCTCTTGATGAGCTTCAAGAGGTAGTCATCATTCCCAGAGATGCTTAGCACTTGTTGGCCCTTTTGCCTTCACTCTGCGGTCCAGCTCACCCCAAACCATCTCGATTGGGTTCAGGTCCGGTGACTGTGGAGGCCAGGTCATCTGGCGCAGCACCCCATCACTCTCCTTCATGGTCAAAAAGCCCTTACTTTCAAAGTTTTCCCAATTTTTCGGCTGACTGACTGACCTTCATTTCTTAAAGTAATGATGGCCACTCGTTTTTCTTTACTTAGCTGCTTTTTTCTTGCCATAATACAAATTCTAACAGTATATTCAGTAGGACTATCAGCTGTGTATCCACCTGACTTCTCCTCAACACCACTGATGGTCCCAACCCCATTTATAAGGCAAGAAATCCCACTTATTAAACCTGACAGGGCACACCTGTGAAGTGAAAACCATTTCAGGGGACTACCTCTTGAAACGCATCAAGAGAATGCCAAGAGTGTGCAAAGCAGTAATCAAAGCAAAAGGTGGCTACTTAAGAACCTAGAATATGACATATTTTCAGTTGTTTCACACTTGTTTGTTATGTATATAATTCCACATGTGTTATTTCATAGTTTTGATGCCTTCAGTGTGAATCTACAATTTTCATAGTCATGAAAATAAAGAAAACTCTTTGAATGAGAAGGTGTGTCCAAACTTTTGGTCTGTACTGTATATTTTGTGCTAGCAAATTACATAGCAAAGTGAGGCATATATAGACATACCAGCCCAACGGATGTCAAAAGGACACTCTTGGTATCTGTCCCATCCATAGGGGTCTATGAACCCATTCAGTGTACGTGGTTATTGTATATTTGCTGCCGTATATGCGGAACAGAGTGTGACCAGAGTCTTAGTTGTATTTGTTTCAAATATGGCTGCCATTACAGCTCCCACAAAAAGGGTCATGGAAGTCAAAACTGCGAAGTATTGTAGTAAAAAAAAATATATCATTACACACAACTATATTTGTCATCAGGGACCAAAGTAAGCTGAGTGACAAGCCTGAGAAAGTTGTAATGGTTTTGGGTATAGGTCGTCACCAATCTTGGGCATTGTTCACATCTCCTTTAGATCTGGCAGGTTGTTCCGGCACAGAGCAGCCTGCCCGATCCTCTACTTCACAGCTAGATTCCCACTGACTGCAATGAGGTCCAGTGGTGATCTGGCTGCTTTCTGGCATACATGTCGGCAGGGGTGGACTGGCCATTTCCCGGTGGGCCGATGCCCAGGGGGTTGTCTGAGCCCTCCTGACGGCTGCTGGCTGAGTGCATGATGATCTAATGCTCTCACTATTAATACCAGGCGCATCAAGTACTTAGGCACCTCGCTGGCATCCACAGGTGCCCTCCTGAATTCAACTGTATCACCCTCCTCAGGACTGCGATACAGTTGAATACTGCAATGCGGGCAGCAGTACTTTGTGCTGCACTGTGATATATGGTTCTGCTGGGGCTGTATTTTGTGCTGCACTAAGGCTACTACTGCTGGCCCCTGCCTACTTGTGCTGCCCTGCCTTCTGTTAATCTGGATCTGCCTACAACATGGGACCACTTTTAGTTTTTTTCCAGGGCCTCATTAAGTTCCCAGTCCACCTCTGCATGCTGGGTTTCGGCTGGACAAAAACCATTGCATGCAACAGTTATTTTTCCGTCTGTCACACAGCCGGCATTTGTGCCGTATCAGGCAGCCAGATCTCCAAAACGGAGATGTGAACATAGCCTTATTTAGAACCAGACATAACCATTAGGCCTAGTAATTTCAATGCAGATTTTTCATTTTTGGTAAACGTTTTAAAAGAAGGTGTATAAAGTGCGTTACCAAAATGATGGGTTTGTGTGTGCGCGTCATGTTCAGTACAGGGAATGTTACACCAAGTCTAAGAAACTATAAAGGAGCATCGTCTTCTGGTTTACCCAGTGCCTAGCCTTCCACCATGTGTAATGAAACGAAGCTGCGGCACAAGATTCTGAATTCCTTCATTTAGAACAGGCATCCTCAAACTGCGGCCCTCCAGCTGTTGTAAAACTACAACTCCCACAATGCCCTGCTGTAGGCTGATACCTGTAGGCTGTTCGGGCATGCTGGGAGTTGTAGTTTTGCAACAGCTGGAGGACCGCAGTTTGAGGATGCCCGATTTAGAACATTACTGCTTCTATATTTAGAACAGAGTCACCAACCTTTGACGGGTGCTGACCTCAAGATCCATAATACAATCATGAACAAGAAAACTAGACCTTTCCCACTGCCGTCACTTTCCTGATGGATGCAGAATAGCTGCAGTCTTTAGAAAAGCAGGGACAGAAATGGCTAAATGGAAATCTATTCACAGTTTGCATTTTGGAGTGTTTGTATGCAGTTCCATAACAAGGTTTCCAGGATTCCAGAATTACTACTGATGGCCCATCCTCAGGATAGGCCATTGATATCTGATCAGTGGGGATCTGATACCACACCGGTCAGCAAGGTGGAACTACACCACTCCATCCATTGAGAAGGAGGAAGAGCCATCAATAGTAAAATCCGGGACATCGCCTTGAAAGAAAAGGATTCAAAAAGACAAAATCAAAAGATTTTAAGCTGTTCCTCTCTTCTCAGGAGATAAATTGATCTGCATAGTAGCGATAGACAAGAAACTGTAGATTTGCAAAATGTTTTCATATATTTTTATTTTACACTCATAACAAAAAATGAGCACATAGCCTTCAAGCTGGGCACATATGGTCAGATAATTATTCTTAAACCATGACTGACCCATGAAGGGGACAGGACCAAGCCCTTCAGACAATCAGAAGTGTGCCCCATTGCTCAGATGCTGACCCGCCTTGGCCAGTGCTGAAAGGGATTGTCTCAACTGAGACATTGGTGGCATATCCCAGCAGTATTCTACCAATGTCATATAGGTGTGGGTCCCAGAGGTGGGATTTGCACCTAGGTCCAGAACTGGCCCTCGAAAGTGAAGGAGAGCACACTGCCGGAGATAGAATAGAGGGCAGCTGCGCCCTTCGGGGGTCCCTTTCTGGAGATAGGTGTAGGTCCCAGAGGTGGAACCCACACCTGTCTGACATTAGTTGCATATCCTAGTGATATACCACCAATGTCTTCGAAGAAATAAACCCTTTAAGGCTGCCAAACACATTCAATACTTCTCGGCCGAAATGACAGTTCTGCCCACATCTCTCCTGGCTCCGCCATACAGATACATAATCGGTTTGGCTGAATGTATATATGTATTCACTGGGGAGAGGGGAGAAAGTCGCTTCTACCAGACTCTTCTGCAGCGTATCTCCTAGTAGAACAAAAGGTTTGGGGGAAAATATTCACTTTGCCCGATCCTTCCCTCCCCAGACATCATCTGTCAGGAGCTCCCCATACACATTATACTGTCACCCAAGCCCACTGTGTTCATCTGACAGTCCAGCAATGTGAATGGGGGCCTTCAGGTGGTGACCAGACTGGGCATTCCAAGCCATTTCCATTGTATGGAGCCATGGGTCAGGAAGTGGACAGCAGTGGGAACAAAAGATATATATTTTTATTTTTTTAAATAATTCATTCCCCTTGAAAACCCCATTAATGCTATCCTTATAAACAAGGTGTAAATATACGTAATCTGCACTGTTCTCAGGAATCACTTGAAGTAAAAGAATGATCATTAGCTGAATAGCAGATTGTTAGTTTCTGCATACAGACTCATACTTAGCGCAAATAAGGGAATAATTGGTGTACATGCTTAATTGCAGCAGTCTGCCCAAATGTTAATTTTCTCATGTGCATCTCATAAAACCCCTCTTTTGTTCTTAGCCAAACACTCCACAGCGTCTTCGTAGCCCACAAGTGCTGGAGGATGAGGCTCCCATTCCAGCATATTGCCATGTGAATGACTAACCTGCTCGCGTCTGAAAATCTTATCTCCTTTGTTTCAGGCCTATAAAAGAACAGTGGCTGCTTTATTGTACAAAATGTACGGGTTCAGCTGCATCTTTCTTTTGTGAACAGCACTGCATGCGTGTTCTTTCTTACATGTAAGTTCAGACCACTTGCTGACTATTGAATACAATTGTCTGAGTGCAACTATACTCCGAAACAATAGTAAAACAGCTCCGATCTGAACAACCTCCATCAGGAAGCATCCAGAGAAATATTAATAGAAAAGAATTTGCAATTTTTCCTGAAGACAGAAAGATAGAGTATACATAATAGAAGTGACTTGAAGTAAGGGTACTTTCACACTAGCGTTATTCTTTTCCGACATTGAGTTCCGTCCTAAGGGCTCAAAACCGGAAAAGAACTGATCAGTTTTAGGGTCCATTCACACATCCGTGTTTTGTTTTGCGGACCGCACATCGCCGGCACTATAATAGAATATGCCTAATCTTGTCTACAATTGCGGACAAGAATAGGACGGCTCACCCTGCTTTAGGATTACTATGGTGCTCCTGCTGCAATTGATGCACCCAGATCAAGAAATAAGGAAAATATAGTAAAAAGTGTAGAAGGGCACTCAGCATTAGGCGTCACAACGAATCATGAAAGTTTAAACAGTACAATTTATTGAACACATCTAAAACAATAAAAGACTACTATAGTAAAAACAGCACTAATCTACACACAATAAGACATAAGAGCAATTGTAAGCAATATAAAACATAAAATGGAGAAAAACACTTGTTAATAAAATGTTCAATATGGAATAAGGGGGATTAGTCAAATAAAATGTCCAATATCACAAAGGAACGCACTTGAGCGTGGAGCATAAATTGTATACTTAAATGTGCAATCCTGAGAATTTATTTGATATTTCGAATCAATCTTTTCGAGTTAAATAATCGTCTTAGGCCGTCTCGGTTTTATAATTGACAAAGGTGACAATGTTTGACGAATAGATAATCAAAGACTTTTAATTAGCTTTTTCGTAGCCGGCACTGTAGCATACGTGGAGTTTTCCACTATGTCGTATTGGATCTGAGTTTCAGCGTCCCACGTGGTATGGCCCATTTACGGCCTTCTGTTAGTCGGCAGTATAACACAAGTCGAATTTTCGCTGTTAAGTATCGAACTTGAATTTTGGCGTCCCACGTGTTTGTATTATTCATGCACAGATTCAATAGTTGACCCAGGCACTGTAATTATCGAGTCACGCACATTCACATTCAATGGACCTTGTTTTTCTTTAGGTGCAGCAGGATTAGATTCTTGCCTTTTCCTCGACCCTGTGGGCGTTCCTCTCCAGGTGTTGTGTCTTTCGGGTCTATATCAAATAAATTCTCAGGATTGCACATTTAAGTATACAATTTATGCTCCACGCTCAAGTGCGTTCCTTTGTGATATTGGACATTTTATTTGACTAATCCCCCTTATTCCATATTGGACATTTTATTAACAAGTGTTTTCTCCATTTTATGTTTTATATTGCTTACAATTGCTCTTATGTCTTATTGTGTGTAGATGAGTGCTGTTTTTACTATAGTAGTCTTTTATTGTTTTAGACGTGTTCAAGAATAGGACATGTTCTATTTTTTTCGAGAACGGAAATGCGGACCCGGAAATGCGGAACAGAATTGCAGACGTGTGAATGGACCCTAATCCTAATGCAGCGGTTTTATCTCAGTCTAAAATTCCGGAACACTTGCTGGAATGCCGGATCCGACATTAATTTACACTGAAATGTATTACTGCCGCAATGCGGGATCCGTCCTTCCAGTCTGCGCATGCGTGCGCAGACCGGTAAAAATGTGAAAAAAACAGAAACAGATCCATTTGTCCATATGACAAGTGGAGAGACGGATCCGTTCTTGCAATGCATTTGAGAGACGGATCCACATCCGGATCCGTCTACAAATGCTGTCCATTTGCATGCAGATTGCCTAATCTGGCAGGCAGCAGGCAGTTCCGGCGATGGAACTGCTTGCTGGATCACTCTGCCGCAAGTGTGAAAGTCACCTTAGACATAGCGAGGCTATCCATAGACCATATTTATATAGTAAGAATCCTACATATATCATATAATAGTGTAGCAATAAGCGATCCAGAGGTTGTAGTCAGACCCATCAAGGACCTTTCCTACAAAATTTGAGAACATCACAAATGAGAGGTATGGTGAAGTAGCATCATGCCATGATAACTGAGTACACAGAAAACTCAGTGTATCCAAAAACAATACTTAAAGGGCATCTGTCAACACTATCTGGCCCTGTCAAAGTGAAGAGGGTGCGGCAGTTGCAGAGAGAGCAGAGCCTCTAGGTGTAATGGCAACGCCCTCGTTGCTCCTAGAGGCTCGTTTGCATATATAGTAAAACATGATTTTTCTCAGCAATGCGGGCAGATATGAACATGGGACCAACACAGATGTCTTCAGCTGCCAAGCGCACATGTAACAGGTCAGCCAGTGTCATAGGTACAGATCTGCTGACAGATGCCCTTTGAAGGGGTTTTCTGGGATTAATATATTGAACTATCCTTAAGATGGGTCATCAATATCTGATCAGTGGGGGTCCCACTCCAGCCAATCAGCTGTTTGAAGGGGCTGTGGGCTGTACCAAGTAACCTATTTGACTCTGGGCTATTCCTGAAGATATTGTACTGGTAATTGCCTGGTTTTCACCCTTTAACCCCTATACAGGGATCTGGTCCTGCAAGTGAGCCATCAGGCAACTAGCTCTTGGAATAGTCCTAGTGTAGATGGCAGCTGTCCAGAGTCCAGGAGACAGGCAGAAGTCAGTACGCAGGCAAACAGATATAGCTCTTTTACAGGGTCAAGCAGACTGGAAGGATCTGTGGAGACCTATTGCTCAGGCCAGTACTGAAGGAAATAAATGATAGAGATATATTTGGATAATATATTTTTTTATCTTTTTCACTTATAGGACCTATGGATGGAAGGGCTTTGCTCAACAGGAAGTTGGATACTTTTGAACTTGAGCGGCTTATCCCGCAACAGCTGTATACATATAAAAAAAAAATCTTTATTGAATTACTTTTGCAAGCGTCATTTTTTGGCTAATTTTGGATGTTTTTCACCCGGTAGGGTTATATTTGGGTGAGCGAAATAGGAGGGCAATGGATGCCGCTGTCCCCTCCTCCTCTACTTACTTTTTTCGGATGACAGTGCATCGCAAGATAGCACGTCACCCGATATTACACCCGGGGTGTCTCATCCTGAAATATTAGCCGTTACTCCAGATTCATACATTGATTAAGACGCTTGTATTCATACTACATGCTTTATTTAAGTGAACTGTTATGCGGCGTGTCAGGTGATGTTTTCACATGGGATCATGGGATTATTCCCAGAGTGACAGCACGGACATGCGCAGTTCCAATTCCAGGTTTCACATGGGATCACGTGATTATCCCCAGAGTGACATCATGGACATGTGCAGCTTCAATTCCAGGACGCCGTATCCATGCGGTGTTATCGGCAATGCTGTATCCGCCTACCATTGAGCCTGCCTGATTCCATGCCGGGTCTGTTTACTTCTGCACGTGCACAGGTGAGGATTATGCACTATTGATTGCCACTTGTGTAAAATATTATGCTATTGAATAATCACTATACCTGGATGTTTTTGGACATATGAACTTATGTATTGATTATACTGTTTTCCAGGCACGATGTCTTTTTTATTCTTATACAAGATTTTTTTTGCACATTTCTGTATAACTAATTAATTGTCATTTATGTATGCTAATTTGATATGACCACATAAAAACCCACAGTTTTGTATGATGTATTGCTTGAGAAAGGTACCAGCAAGTGGACTGAAACGTCGCATGGGTGAATAAAGGTCCATACTTTTTCACCAACGGATGTGCCGCGGTGTCTTCATTTATTTTGCATCATACACCTTGGTAAGGTGATATTACCGATGGCACCCTATTACCCATTACAAGGTGTGCTGCCCTGAACTTCTGTTACATATATATATATATATATATATATATATATATATATTTATATTACACACACACAGCTAATTAGCAATTGGATACAGCCATGCAGCAGCTCACAGTGCAGGAGAAGATTATTAACCCTTGCAGTGTTGTATTCTTTGAACCAGTCTGCAAGTCATAATACACACAGGACACTGATGCCATGGCCTGCTGCCAGAGTGCTGGAACTACGACAGTGAGTGTGTGTGGAGTGACACCTATGCCCACCCAAATGGGCGGTGGCAACAGCGGATATGGGCCGCCACAGTAAGGCCTCGTGCACACAACCGTTTTTTGTGGTCCGAATCCGAGCCGCATTTTTTGTGGCTTGGGTGCGGACCCATTCACTTCAATGGGGCCGCAAAAGATGCGGACAGCACTCCGTGTGCTGGCCGCATCCGTTGCACAGTTCCGTGGCCCTGCAAAAAAAAAAAAAAAATATAGCATGTCCTATTCTTGTCCGTTTTGCGGACAAGAATAGGCATTTCTACAATGGGCTCCGTTCCGTTAATTGCAGACGGCACACGGGCGGCTTCCGTGTTTTGCGGATCCGCAAATTTTACACTGTGCACGATCTGCGCCATAGGTTATTTTATTTTATGCACTTATATAGCGCTACTATGTTCCACAGCGTTTTACAGACATTAGCATCAGGCTGTCCCCAATGGGGCTCACAATCTAAGTTTCCTATAAGTGTGTTTTTGGAGTGTGGGAGGAAACCGGAGAACCTGGAGAAAACCCACACAAACACGGGGAGAACATACAAACTCCATGCAGATGTTGTCCTTGGTTGGATTTGAACCTAGGACCCCAGCGCTGAGCCACTGTGCAGATTCTTATGTTGCAGTGATCAATTGTGCTTTCTAGGAATTTCCATTGCGGGGAGTCCTGACACTCAGTACAGAACTGCCACAGAGCAACAAAAAAAAATAAAAATAAATGAAAGTCCTGCTGATGTATAACCATTGCTTCTATATAAAAGAGTATCTCTGTAATACAAAGCTGTATAAAGGAAACAGCTCCCGTGTATACAGCTCTGTCGTGTTCATGTAGTTAGTACACAATGTAAAGTATGAATTTTAGGGGTTTACCATATCCAGTTGAATGAGTATGCTGGTTTTCGGATTAAAAATCAGCCACAGGTAATGAAAAGGTGTAGCAGAATAGAATACATTATTTACTGGCGGCACAATAGTTGTCTACGTGATCTATCTCTATAACCTAGGTGTGTTTCGTCTCAGTAGCATACCATAATTAGGTTCTACCACAGAACACAGTGTCACCTTATTATTGCTGTGCTTACGTTATTGCACTATTCCTAAAATACATTACTGTAACACAGTCTGGTACCAGGACAACCATTGTAACTTGAGTTTATAACTGGTAATTCGTTCTAAAGCCCCAAAATGTCATCCGAAGATAAGAGAATGTTAAAGAGGTTTTCTGGTAGTTTTACACTGATGACCTATGCTCTGGATAGGTCATCAGTATTTCAGAAAACAGCGGCACTCTCAGTAGTGCCGCAGCTTTCTCACAGCTTTTCCTAGGCAATGTGATGTCACATTCATTGGTCACATGACCTACTGTAGGGAAGCTCAATCCCCATTTAAAGGGGTATCCGGTTTCATACCCAGAATTTCACCCAGGCAGCCCCCCTGATGTTAGCACCGGACATTTCATGCTCCGATGCTCTCTTTTGCCCTGCGCTAAATCGCACAGGGCAAAGGCATTTTCAGGAGATCCGGTGACGTACTGGGCTCTCCATAGGGCTACCAGGCGGAGGCTTCCACCCAGCAGTGAGCCCGGTGATGTCACCGGCACTAATAGGCGGGCTTCAGGGCTGCCCTAGCCTGTAAAAGGGCTAGGGCAACGGCTAAAAGTAAATGGGAGAAAGATGTTGGCGAATTAACTGATGACCAATGGTCTGATATACTGGAGGCGATACCTCTCTCTTCCTTGAGTGAAGGACGTAAACTCTCGCAACTGTTTATTGTCCATAGGGTCTACAAAACACCGTTTTTTTTGTTCCGTATAGGGTTCAGACCCACGGATGAGTGTCCAAGATGCTCTGTGGTGTCTGCAGATTTGTTGCATATGATGTGGACGTGCGAGAGGTTAGGGAGATACTGAGAGTTGGTACGTCAGACAACACAGGAAGTTTACAAGGTACGAATACCCTCTGACCCGAAAGTGTGTGTGTGTTAGGATATGTCTCTGAATTGGCCACTGGGCAGGTGCATAAAATAGCTATAGGGAGAATGTTATATGTCGCTAGGAAGTTAATAGCTCTACATTGGATACAGACAGCGCCGCCAACCCTAGGCGAATTCCTAAGTGCGGTTGACACGATGCTGAGTTATGAACGGATGGTATATCAGAAGCGTGGATGCCCAGCGAAATTTGAAAAATTGTGGGATCCATGGCTGTCGTTTCGACGTCTGAATAGAAATGTTTAAAAATGTGCCTTTGTATTTTGTAGGTTAGGGTGGGGTGGGATGGGGGGGGGGGGGGAGGCTGGATTGGAACTGGATTAATACACATCTTTAGCACCGAACACACTGCTAGATGGAAGCCTCCACCTGGCAGTGTGTTATGGTAAATAAAAAAGCCCTTGCCCTGAGAAATCTATCAGGGGGGCCGGAGGGGTGAAATTATGGGTATGTCTTGGTTCAGCTCTGAACCCAGACAACCCCTTTAAATGAATGGGGCTGAGCGCAATACCAAGCACAGCCACTGTACGATGTAAGGCGCTGTGCTTAGTGAGCAGGCCACAGCGCTAGTGCCTCCTCGAACAGCTGATTGCTGGGGGTCCCAGGTATCAGACCCCCACCGATCAGATACTGATGACCTATCCAGAGTATAAAATTCCTGGAAAACCCCTTTAAGATTTAAGAAAACTAAGCAGATAATGGACAAGTGAAGCAAATGCTACAAACATAACAGTGAGCAACACAGGCTGGAAGCGGTCAATTACTTTATATGATGGGGATTGGGGTTCCTTCAGGGCCCTGTATAATTCACAGCCTACCAGAAAAATAACACGGAGCCGCCCTCACTGGATCCTGGCACAGATAGAGACAGGTGCTCTTGCCATGCCCATTGGTTGGATCCGAGTCTGAGACATGGTACATAGTAGTTGAGTTTAGTGTCAACTTATGATAGCCCAGGACCATTGGGCATTGAAAATATTGTATCCTGAGGCCATTGCATGTAACACACACTAAACAGTTGCTTTATCATATCGCCCCTTTATCCATAAACGCTGACGTGTGAAGTCCCACGGCATCATTACAGAAGTTGGTAGCAGTAAACTCAACCTTTCTGTCACTTACATGAACATATAAATGGCATTTTCTTAACCCATTGCTAGTCAAGTTCCACCGTTCTCAAGTACTGAAATCAGGACTCCAGCTGCACGGTAGGCAAAGCATCCAAGGATATGGGATACGTCACTGCATACCTAAGTTTGTGTCCCTCGCCCTTGGACATTACTTACACATTGCACAGGATGTCCAGATGCGTCACAGTGATCTGCACAGTTCTAGCATGGTGCCTCTAAATACCACAAGAACATGAATTCATATTGCCCCTAACTGGACTACAGATTTCAGCTTATTGTGAATTCCTCTTCTCTCCTCCATGCTTCTTGAAATCCACATCATGCCAAGTATTTGCGCAGATTTTCAGGGCAGATTTCACCCTTTGCATTGCAAAAGGTGAGAAATGGGGCAAAGGCACGTCAAAATCCAGAAGTTACACATGAGGATTTTGGTACAGAAAGGCTGTGAAAACTGCAAGAAAATCTGCATAAACTACGGTACACTGCCAGGTGCATATACTATTATTCTGCCGGGCACTGCTTTCTGAAAGTGCCCAGGAGGTGGTGAATCACAGGGAAGGGCTCTCTGCATTCTGCATTGAGCTGCTTTACAACCCCTGCCCCCTGTTCTGAGTGATAGCTGTAGTGGTTGCAGCCAGAACCAGGAGGTGGGGAGCAGCAGGGACCCAGTAAGCATCGGAATAGCAGTGGAGGGGATCAGTAAAGGCTACTTTCACATTAGCGGCAGCCTTCCCCGGCAAGCTGTTCCGGCGGGTGAACAGCCTGCCGGATCCGTGCTGCCGCTATTGCACGCGTGCGACTGGAAGTCCACTCCCGCAGCGCGGCCGGAATAAAACTACGACATTTTGCTCCAAAAAATTAACCTTTTCCCCCAAAAGTGTGTGTGTGTGTGTGTGTGTGACAGTGCGTCTTATGAAGTGAATACTAATGAGTTCAATTATGGAAGCACTCATTAGTACAGAGTAGGACCAGGAAGCGGTGAATATAGTGCTCCTGGTGTTGGCTGCCCTCACCGCTTCCTGGTCTTCTGCCGGGCATCCGCTGTGCTGTGTTGTGACGGACATGGCGCACTATCACCTGACACTGTGTGATGTCAGGTCACAGTGCAGCACAATGCCGGCAGAACACCAGGGAGTGGCGAGTACAGAAAGGGCACTGGATCTGATGAGTGGCGACGCTGTCCGGAGCAGAAGAGGTAAGTCCATTTATTTACTTTATGCCTGATTTGAGGTCTGATGAGGATTGGGGGTCTTGTGAAGTTTGCAGGTTTGATTTGGGGGTTTCATGATAATTTGGGGTCTGATGAAGACTGGTGGTCTGATATGGATTCTAATGAGAAATATTTTTTTCATATTTTCCTCCTCTAAAAGCTAGGCGTGTCTTATGGTGCTAAAAATATGCAATTCAGGCTACATGCACACGACTGTATGTGTTTTGCGGTCCGCAAATTGCCGTATGCCATCCGTTTTTTTTTTTTTGTGGATCCATTGTAACAATGCCTAAAATGGACAAGAATAGGACATGTTCTATTTTTTGGCGGGGCTACGGAAGGGACATACTGATGCGGACATTGAAATGAATGGGTTTGCAAAAAAAAACAAAAAAAAAAACGGACACGGAAACAAATAAAGTTCATGTGCATGTAGCCTTATAAACAGGAAATCCGCTGCCAAGAAAAGTTTGACACGTCATAAACAGAACCACGGACCGATTACCTATCTAATCTAAATCGATCTACTATTTCATATGATGCAAACTGCAAAATGTCTAACAAATCCAGAACACTGTAACATAAAACACTGCCAAAAAAAGTTGGACACGTCATACAGTAATAAGAACCATGGCTTATATAACGAAGAGCTATTGTAACACAAGCTTCCACTGCAATTATTCTCTCATTGTAATAGGAAGGTATAAAATACATGAATCACTTGTTTCCACTGATCTGTCCATCTACCATTCATAAATGGCTGGCTGAGTTCCAGTAAAGCTTTGTACTGATACACCATTCGCTCGTCCTTCGTTCAGAGGAGGGATTCAACTTGTATCAGACCTCTTAAGTATGTGGGTCATCCCTGCTCTGTACTATCAAAGCGGAGAAACCGGTTATTAACATGTTACTGCATGTGCACGTGAACAAACCTGTGAGGGTGATACATTATAAATGAGTGGAAATAAACTAAACGAATATACACTATTCAAACTACACAGCTAGAACTCTATGCTACATATGCAAACAGAGTCGTGTAGACTCCGTGTGCTGTCCGCATCCGTTGCTCCATTCCGTGGTCGGCAAAAAAAAAATTATATAACCTGTCCTATTCTTGTCCGTTTTGTGGACAAGAATAGGCAGTTATATTAATGGCTTTCCGTGCCGAACGCACACGGAAGCCATCCGTGTTTTGCGGATCCGCAATTTCCGGACCGCAAAACACACAACGGTCGTGTGCATGTAGCCTTAGTGTACTTTCACACTTGCGTTTCTCTTTTCCGGCACCGAGTTCCGTCCTAGGGGCTCAATACCGGAAAAGAACTGATCAGTTTCATCCCCATGCATTCTGAATGGAGAGAAATATGTTCAGGATGTCTTCAGTTCAGTCACTGAACGGCGTTTTGGACGGAGGAAATACCGCAGCATGCTGTAGTATTATCTCCGTCCAAAATTCCGGATCCGTTGCCAGAATGCCGGATCCGGAATTAATCTACATTGAAATGTATTAGTGCCATTAAAAATACCGCAATGCCGGATCCGAAAAAATATATATAACGGATCCGTTTCTCCAGATGACATCTGGAGAGATGGATCCGTTCTTGGAATGAATTTGTAAGACGGATCCGCATCCGGATCCGCCTACAAATGCTGTCCGTTTGCATGCAGATTGCCTGATCCGGCAGGCAGTTCCGGCTACGGAACTGCCTGCCGGATCACTCTGCCGCAAGTGTGAAAGTAGCCTTAGGGTGACTTTTTTCCTAATCACTGCCAAAATCCATAAAGGTCACATACCGTATTCATCCAACACTGAGGCCCTATCGTACCACCAGTTTATAAAGAACAAAGGGGTCATGAGTAAAGCTAAGCCCATAGACAGACTACTGCTCCCGAGGCACATAAAAGAATAAAAAAAAGTGCATTACTTGAGGATTATCTTGTCATATCATTACTGGTTCCGCCTAAAAAATGTCTGCCTCCTGTCTATGCAACTTGACGGGTCCTCCTTTAATGCACTTTCATGTCGTAGATACGCATTAAACGCGCGCCATTACATTTTAATGGACGGTGAGACGCTAGGCCAAATGTCAGCTAAGATACAAAAAAAGCCCTGTTACTGTGGCAACCAACCCCATAATTCCACCTAAAATGCAACAGGGAATCATTTATGGTAAGGAGTACAGACATAAAAAAAAATATAAAAAAAAGGGTGATGTTGCCATAGCAACCACTTGTTAGCTTTGGTGGGGTGGATGGTGACAATAGGTTAACTAATGCAATCCTTACGCCGACTGGTTGCTATGGGCAACAGCTCTTTTTTCTGCACTAAAATTCATAAATGAGGCTTGCTTTTCCAATTTGTCAAAAATGGTAATTTAGCAAAGTAGGTGCGGAAAGTCAGCGCCTCGTCATAAATTCGAAAATGTAGAAATCCGCAGCACGTCAGGTCTTTGTTCGGTTCTGTTGTGCGGATTTCACCCTTTTCATTGCAAGGGTGAGATCTGCGGCAAAACCGCATAAAAAAACTTCAAGTAAGTCTACTTTCACAGTAGTGTTTTTCTTTTCCGGCACTGAGTTTCGTCCCAGGGGCTCTATACCGGAAAATAACTGATCAGTTTTATCCCCATGCATTCTGAATGGAGAGAAATCCGTTCAGGATGTCTTCAGTTCAGTCACTGAACGGCGTTTTGGATGGAGGAAATACCGCGGCATGCGGCATTAATTTACATTGAAATGTATTAGTGCCGGATGTGAAAAAAAATAGAAACGGATCCGTTTGTCCGTATGACAAACGGAGAGACGGATCCGTTCTTGCAATGCATTTGTGCGACGGAACTGCTTGCTGGAACAGTCTGCCGCAAGTGTGAAAGTCGCCTTTGGCTTTCCGTTTGCGAGATCCGTTCAGGGCTCTCGCAAGCGGTCCAAAACGGATCAGTTTGCATTCTAATGCATTCTGAATGGAAAAGGATCCGCCCAGAATGCATCAGTTCCACCTCCATTCTGCTTTGGAGACTGACACCAAAACGCTGCTTGCCGCGTTTTGGTGTCCATCTGATCAAACTGAGCCAAACGGATCCGTTCTGACACACAATGTAAGTCAATGGGGACGGATCCGTTTTCACTGACACAATAGAAAACAAACCCATCCTCCATTGACTTTCAATGGTGTTCAAGACGGATCCGTCTTGGCTGTGTTAAAGATAATACAAACGGATCCGTTCTGAACAGATGCAGACGGTTGTATTATCTGAACGGATCCGTCTGTGCAGATCCATGACGGAAAGTAGCCTTAAACATGGGGTTTTTGGTACGGAAACTCATGCACAGTTTCTGCAAGCCCGCCGCCACCCATGTGCAGCTAGCCCGTGATGGCTATCCTGCGGCACTCTATAGCTGTGATGAAACTACAACTCCCAGCATGCTCCATTCATTTCTATGGAGTTCTGAGAACAGCCAAGCAAGTGTACCTCCTGGGAGTCGTAGTTTTAACACAGCTGGAGTGCCGGAGGTGAGCCATCACAGGCCTATAGCATCATCCCTATGCTTTATTGTAACCAGCACAATGTAAAGGTTTGGAGGACACGCTCAAAATATTTACCCAGAACAACAAAGTAATGTCAATAAATAATAACATTAATGAACATGTCTAAATGTTAAGTCTTCTTACCCTCAGAAAGATGGCCTTCAACTCACTGGGGTCGGCTCGTTTGGTGACCTGCAATTATAATGAATAAACAATTAGTCCAGTCTTTGGGGTACTCCTATTTAATGAGGACCTCTCATCAGTTTACAGGTGCCCCCCACCCCTCCCCCCGCTGAAGGTAATCAATAGAGAGGAGATGGTCTCGATGCTGAAGTAAGAATTAGATCGGGGCCGCACTGCGATATTGTCACAACCCCAGAACAGCAAAAAGTTCAGCAGTATTGGATTATTATTTTCTTCCAAGATTCTGGGATGGCGTTCAATGCAACTTGTGAGTCGTTCTGTGACCCCATTCAGTCCACACACACAGATGGTTTGGTCGTGCAGGGGTCTTAGGGCCAAGGTCGCTGTGTGGCCCCAGCTATATTAGGGGGCCTTCACACTCTGCGGATTTTGTAGCAGAATTTTCCGCCATTGAAAATCTGTTCTATTCATTTGAATGGAGAAGCAAGCGCATGGATTTCTGCAAGACCTGGAACTGATTTTCAGTCGTGGAAAATTCTGCAACGTGCGAAGGCGGCCTTACAACGGGCCGAGGAGAGCAGGTTCAGATTAGGATAGTCATCCTACTGGTCTCAGTCACAGATATGAAGACGGCCCCACACACACACACACCTCATACCATGCAAGGAATGGATCCTGGAAATGGGAATCTCGGAAACTAGATGTTTGTATTGTGTGTAGAGATATTCTTGGCTGATTGTTATTATATGCTATGCTAAATCCAAACACTACATTTCTCAAGAGGACACGGATCTAGGCCTCGTTCACATTTTCGTGTCCGTGGAGTTCGTTTACTGGTGCATTCATTTGTTTGATGCAAATTTTAACACTGTACCTTTTAGGTCAGTTTCACATGAGCGTGCCTGACCGTGGCTCTCCTGTGCTGAAGCCTCATTCACACGACCGTGTCCGCTCTACAGACTTCAAACCGTGGATCTGCAAAACACAGACATCGCGGTGTGGACCCACTGACTTTAATGGGTCCGCAAGATAAGGATGAAGATAGGACATGTCCCATCCTTTGTGGCGCGGCCGCACAGATCCTGACGCACACGGAAGGGCTTCAGAGTGCCTCAGGGTAAGTGCGGCTACGCCGCAAAAGACAGAATGTGTCCTATCTTTGTCCTTATCTTGCGGATTGTGGACCCATTGAAGTCTATGGGTCCACACCGCGATGCAGGGTGCACACGGCCAGTGTCCGCGTTTTGTAGATGGCAAGTTAATATGACGCTGCGAGTAGGAGAAGCAGCACTCGGTCTGGGACATGTGGTCATCACATGGAGCGTGTTTCCCAGATTGAGCACTCTTATTTGAAATCAGCCTTAGGCCTCCTGCACACGACCGTATGGCTTTTTCAGTGTTTTGCTGTCCGTTTTTCACGAATCCGTTGTTCCGTTTTTTGTTTCCGTTGTGTTTCCGTTTTTCCGTATGGCATATACAGTAATTACATAGATAAAATTGGGCTGGGCATAAAATTGTCAATAGATGGTTCCGCAAAAAACAGAACAGAAACGGAAGACATACAGATGCATTTCCGTATGTGTTCCTTTTTTTGCGGACCCATTGACTTGAATGGAGCCACGGATCGTGATTTGCGGGCAATAATAGGACATGTTCTATCTTTAAGGCTCCATTCACACGTCCGCAAAATGGGTCTGCATCCTTTCCGCAATTTTGCGGAATGGGTGCGGACCCATTCATTCTCTATGGGGACGGAATGGATGCGGACAGCACACAGTGTGCTGTCTGCAGCCGCAATTGCGGAGCACGGCCCTGATTTTGGGTCCGCAGCTCCGCAAAAAGATAGAGCATGTCCTATTCTTGTCCGCAGCTTGCGGACAAGAATAGGCATTTCTATGGGGGTGACGGGCTGGTGTGTTGCGGACCCGCAATTTGCAGGTCCGCAACACACCACGGACGTGTGAATGGAGCCTAAACGGAACGGAAAAACGGAAATACGGAAACGGAATGCATACGGAGTACATCCTGTTTTTTTTTGCGGAACGATTGAAATAAATGGTTCCGTATACGGACCATATACGGAACGCAAAAAACGGCCAGTAAACGGGGGGAAAAAAACGGTTGTGTGCAGGAGGCCTTGGCCTTTTTCCCACGGGCGTGTGCTCCCCGTGGTCGTGCTGCGGCCCGCAAAATGCAGGCCGCAATGCACGAGCACAGTCCGTGGGGCAGCCGCATCGGATTGCGGACCCATTCACTCAAATGGGTCCGCGATCCGGCCGTTCCGCAAAAAGATAGGACATGTTCTATCTTTTTGCGGAAAGGAAGTACGGGACGAAACCCCACGGAAGCACTCCGTAGTGCTTCCGTAGGGTTCCGTTCCGCATCTCCGGATTTGCAGACCCATCGAAGTGAATGGGTCCGCATCCGTGATGCGGAATGCCCACGGAACGGTGCCCGTGTATTGCGGATCTGCAAATGCGGTCCGCAATACGGCAACGGGGCGCACACGCCCATGAAAAAGAGGCCTTAGTCTCTTGAGTAGTGGTCTCCAACCTACAGCTTTCCAGTTGTTGTGAGACTACAGCTACCAGCCTGTGGCTGTCAGAGTACGTTAGGAGTTGTAGTTTCAAATAGCTGGAGAGCCGCGAGCCGGAGACCATTGCTCCAGTCAGTTCTAATCTAAAAGACTCTCCAGGGAATCACTTTTTTTTTTTTATATATGAGTTTCCCTTTAAGATATGTCGTGACACGGGAAACACAAGACATTTTATGGACATTTTCTTGATCAATTTGCTTTACATCTGTATCATAAAGTCCACACAGTAACTTCTCAATCACATGACAAATTTCCAAAACCCCGCCATCATTTCACGATAATGACAATTTAAGGGGCGTCCATGGATCTTTTACAGAATAAAGATTGTTCCGGTCTTTTTTATTTTCAATGTAAATTATCATCAGGTGTATGACCAGCAGCACATATGACATCACTAAATTATCATCAGCAGCACACATGACATCACTGGACTATCATCAGGTGTATGACCAGCAGCACATATGACATCACTAAATTATCATCAGCAGCACACATGACATCACTGGACTATCATCAGGTCTATGACCAGCAGCACACATGACATCACTGGACTATCATCAGGTGTATGACCAGCAGCACATATGACATCACTAAATTATCATCAGCAGCACACATGACATCACTGGACTATCATCAGGTCTATGACCAGCAGCACATACATCAGCACTGGGCTATCACCAGGTGTATTATCAGCAGCACACATGACATCACTGGACTGCACATATGACATCACTAGGTGTATGACTAGCAGCACACATGACATCACTGGACTAAGCACACATGACATCACTGGACTATCAGCAGCAGCACACATGACATCACTAGACCATCATCAGGTATATGACCAGCAGCACACATGACATCACTGGACTATCAGTAGCAGCACACATGACATCACTGGACTATCAGTAGCAGCACACATGACATCACTGGACTATCAGTAGCAGCACACATGACATCACTGGACTATCAGTAGCAGCACACATGACATCACTGGACTATCAGCAGCAGCACACATGACATCACTGGACTATCAGCAGCAGCACACATGACATCACTGGACTATCAGCAGCAGCACACATGACATCACTGGACTATCAGCAGCAGCACACATGACATCACTAGACTATCAGCAGCAGCACACATGACATCACTAGACCATCATCAGGTATATGACCAGCAGCACACATGACATCACTGGACTATCAGCAGCAGCACACATGACATCACTGGACTATCAGCAGCAGCACACATGACATCACTGGACTATCAGCAGCAGCACACATGACATCACTGGACTATCAGCAGCAGCACACATGACATCACTGGACTATCAGCAGCAGCACACATGACATCACTGGACTATCAGCAGCAGCACACATGACATCACTGGACTATCAGCAGCAGCACACATGACATCACTGGACTATCAGCAGCAGCACACATGACATCACTGGAGCTGCTGATCACAAGCTTTACATAAGAGAAATCCTGGTCCAGCCTCATTTTACACACAGCTGTTAATTATTAACCCCATGCACATAGATAAGAGCATCACCCTGAGCGGACACAAGCCTCTGCCACCCTGCATAGGCATGTATGGCACAGAACACAAGCAGCAGCGATGCAGCAGGGCCCGGGCAACACCCAGCCGTCCTCCCCTGGCTCACATAATGGCATGCACGGGGCCCCGGGGCTCCGGCACTACGGCCGGCTAGCTGAGGGGAAGCGGCAAAGCACGGAGAAGCTAGAATGCAGTAAGAGCAGCTAGTCGGAGTCACCTTGAGCGCCATGCTGAGGCTGCGTGATGTCAGAGCTGCTGGAGGGCGCGCTCCCGGGATCTCGGGGACGCGCGCTGCCGCCGGCTCCGGTCGGTGGCTCCGCTATAAACTCCCCCTTCCCTCAGCACCCGGCCAGAATAGGCAGGTTATTTATATGTGCCTATGGAGGGAGAGCAACTGATTGTGTCAGTCACCTAACATCAGGGCTAGGGTTTCATCTCCTCAGACTGACTGCTGGTCACTCAGCATGGTGGTGGTGGTCCCAGTGACAGCTGTCCTCAAGGAAGCTCTGACAGGGAGCTGAAGGTTTGGGGTCCATTCACACACATCCGCATTAATTCGGATTTTTTATTTTTTGCAAAAACTTTGCCAATACAATATACACTACTCACAAAATGTTAGGATTATTTGGTTTGTGGGGTGAAATTTCAGGATGAACCTAAAATGTACTCTAACCTTTACAGGTGAACTTAAAGGGGTTCTCCAGGAATTAAGAAAATGAAAATACTTAAATATTACTTTATAATAAATAAATTCCCAAATACCTTTCATTATTTATAATGGATCTATTTGCCGGGGGAGCCATCATTAGGGGAAACAAAATGGCCGCCGTCCTATTAGTACACACAAAACCTGTCCTGATCACACAGCAGGACAAGTTACTTCACAACACTGAGCTAAAGAGCTGCCTCATCCTCCTCACCCACGGTCAGGAATATGATCCTGAATACAGATGTTAAAAACTTTAGCTGAATCTCTGGGGAATTTAGTTCATGAGGAGACATGAAGTACAGAGAGGACGGACAGGACAGGCTGTGGTAATGGAGACTGTAAACAAGTGCTGCTGCTCATTATCCGCACCTCACCCTCCTCTCATGTCTCCTCATGAACTCCATTCCCCAGAGATTCACCTGTATTCAGGATGATAATCCCTGACAAGCAGAGCAGAGAGGAGGATGAGGCAGCTCTTTACCTCAGTGTTGTGAAGTAACTTGTCCTGCTGTGTGATTAGGACAGGCTTTGTGTGTACTAATAGGATGGCGGCCATTTTATTTCCCCTGATGATTGCTCCCCCAACAAATAAAGCCATTATAAATAATTAAATGTATTTGGGAATATATTTACCATAAAGGGACATTAAAGTATTTCCATTTCCTTAATTCCTGGAGAACTCATTTAATGTGACCTTCTCTAAACTTTTGGATGCACATGTCCAACTGTTCAATGTTTCAGTACTCTTTGCACAACTTGCTGTTCTCTAACAAGGAGCTTAAGGCCCCTTTCACACGGGCGAAAATTCAGCGCGGGTACAATGCGTGAGGTGAACGCATTGCACCCGCATTGAATCCGGGCTTCAATTCACTTCAATGGGGCTGTTCAGATGAGCGTTGATTTTCACGCATCACTTGTGCGTTGCGTGAAAATCGCAGCATGTTCTATATTCTGCGTTTTTCACACAAGGCAGGCCCCATAGAAATGACTGGGGATGCATGAAAATCGCAAGCAACTGCGGATGCAATGCGATTTTCACGCATGGTTGCTAGGTGATGATGTTAGTAAATTGATAAAAGTCAATTCACTGTATTATTTTCCCTTATAACATGGTTATAAAGGAAAATAATAGCATTCTTAACCACCTCCGGACCGCTGTACGCACAGACGCGTCCTGGAGGTGGTTGATTCATTCCGCCTGGACGCATATACGCGTCATCTCGCGAGACGCGAGATTTCCTGTGAACGCGCGCACACAGGCGCGCGCGCTCACAGGAACGGAAGGTAAGAGAGTTGATCTCCAGCCTGACAGCGGCGATCGTTCGCTGGCAGGCTGGAGATGTGTTTTTTTTAACCCTTAACAGGTATATTAGACGCTGTTTTGATAACAGCGTCTAATATACCTGCTACCTGGTCCTCTGGTGGTCCCCTTTGTTTGGATCGACCACCAGAGGACACAGGTAGCTCAGTAAAGTCCCACCAAGCACCACTACACTACACTACACCCCCCCCCCCCCCGTCACTTATTAACCCCTTATTAGCCCCTGATCACCCCTGATCACCCCATATAGACTCCCTGATCACCCCCTGTCATTGATTTCCCCCCTGTCATTGATCACCCCCCTGTAAAGCTCCATTCAGATATCCGCATGATTTTTACGGATCCACTGATAGATGGATCGGATCCGCAAAATGCATCCGGACGTCTGAATGAAGCCTTACAGGGGCATGATCAATGACTGTGGTGATCACCCCATATAGACTCCCTGATCACCCCCCTGTAAAGCTCCATTCAGATGTCCGCATGATTTTTACGGATGCACTGATAGATGGATCGGATCCGCAAAACGCATCCGGACGTCTGAATGAAGCCTTACAGGGGCATGATCAATGACTGTGGTGATCACCCCATATAGACTCCCTGATCACCCCCCTGTAAAGCTCCATTCAGATGTCCGCATGATTTTTACGGATGCACTGATAGATGGATCGGATCCGCAAAACGCATCCGGACGTCTGAATGAAGCCTTACAGGGGCATGATCAATGACTGTGGGGATCACCCCATATAGACTCCCTGATCACCCCCCTGTCATTGATTACACCCCTGTCATTGATCAACCCCCTGTAAAGCTCCATTCAGATGTCTGCATGATTTTTACGGATGCACTGATAGATGGATCGGATCCGCAAAACGCATCCGGACGTCTGAATGAAGCCTTACAGGGGCGTGATCAATGACTGTGGTGATCACCCCATATAGACTCCCTGATCACCCCCCTGTCATTGATTACCCCCCTGTAAAGCTCCATTCAGACGTCCGCATGATTTTTACGGATCCACTGATAGATGGATCGGATCCGCAAAACGCATACGGACGTCTGAATGAAGCCTTACAGGGGCATGATCAATGACTGTGGTGATCACCCCATATAGACTCCCTGATCACCCCCCTGTCATTGATTACCCCCCTGTCATTGATTACCCCCCTGTAAAGCTCCATTCAGACGTCCGCATGATTTTTACGGATGCACTGATAGATGGATCGGATCCGCAAAACGCATCCGGACGTCTGAATGAAGCCTTACAGGGGCATGATCAATGACTGTGGGGATCACCCCATATAGACTCCCTGATCACCCCCCTGTCATTGATTACACCCCTGTCATTGATCAACCCCCTGTAAAGCTCCATTCAGACGTCCGCATGATTTTTACGGATGCATTGATAGATGGATCGGATCCGCAAAACGCATACGGACGTCTGAATGAAGCCTTACAGGGGCGTGATCAATGACTGTGGTGATCACCCCATATAGACTCCCTGATCACCCCCCTTTCATTGATTACCCCCCCTGTCATTGATTACCCCCCTGTAAAGCTCCATTCAGACGTCCGCATGATTTTTACGGATGCACTGATAGATGGATCGGATCCGCAAAACGCATCCGGACGTCTGAATGAAGCCTTACACGGGCGTGATCAATGACTGTGGTGATCACCCCATATAGACTCTCTGATCACCCCCCCTGTCATTGATCACCCCCCCTGTCATTGATCACCCCCCCTGTCATTGATCACCCCCCCTGTCATTGATCACCCCCCTGTCATTGATCACCCCTCCTGTCATTGATCACCCCCCTGTCATTGATCACCCCCCCTGTCATTGATCACCCCTCTGTAAGGCTCCAGACATTTTTTTGGCCCAAGTTAGCGGAATTATTTTTTTTTTTTTCTTACAAAGTCTCATATTCCACTAACTTGTGTCAAAAAATAAAATCTCACATGAACTCACCATACCCCTCACGGAATCCAAATGCGTAAAATTTTTTAGACATTTATATTCCAGACTTCTTCTCACGCTTTAGGGCCCCTAGAATGCCAGGGCAGTATAAATACCCCACATGTGACCCCATTTCGGAAAGAAGACACCCCCAGGTATTCCGTGAGGGGCATATTAAGTCCATGAAAGATTGAAATTTTTGTCCCAAGTTAGCGGAACGGGAGACTTTGTGAGAAAAAAATTAAAAATATCAATTTCCGCTAACTTGTGCCAAAAAAAAAAAATTTCTATGAACTCGCCATGCCCCTCATTGAATACCTTGGGGTGTCTTCTTTCCAAAATGGGGTCACATGTGGGGTATTTATACTGCCCTGGCATTCTAGGGGCCCCAAAGCGTGAGAAGAAGTCTGGTATCCAAATGTCTAAAAATGCCCTCCTAAAAGGAATTTGGGCACCTTTGCGCATCTAGGCTGCAAAAAAGTGTCACACATCTGGTATCTCCGTACTCAGGAGAAGTTGGGGAATGTGTTTTGGGGTGTCATTTTACATATACCCATGCTGGGTGAGAGAAATATCTTGGCAAAAGACAACTTTTCCCATTTTTTTATACAAAGTTGGCATTTGACCAAGATATTTATCTCACCCAGCATGGGTATATGTAAAAAGACACCCCAAAACACATTCCTCAACTTCTCCTGAATACAGAGATACCAGATGTGTGACACTTTTTTGCAGCCTAGGTGGGCAAAGGGGCCCATATTCCAAAGAGCACCTTTTGGATTTCACAGGTCATTTTTTACAGAATTTGATTTCAAACTCCTTACCACACATTTGGGCCCCTAGAATGCCAGGGCAGTATAACTACCCCACAAGTGACCCCATTTTGGAAAGAAGAGACCCCAAGGTATTCGCTGATGGGCATAGTGAGTTCATGGAAGTTTTTATTTTTTGTCACAAGTTAGTGGAATATGAGACTTTGTATGAAAAAAAATAAAAAATAAAAAATCATCATTTTCCACTAACTTGTGACAAAAAATAAAAAATTCTAGGAACTTGCCATGCCCCTCACGGAATACCTTGGGGTGTCTTCTTTCCAAAATGGGGTCACTTGTGGGGTAGTTATACTGCCCTGGCATTCTAGGGGCCCAAATGTGTGGTAAGGAGTTTGAAATCAAATTTTGTAAAAAATGACCTGTGAAATCCGAAAGGTGCTCTTTGGAATATGGGCCCCTTTGCCCACCTAGGCTGCAAAAAAGTGTCACACATCTGGTATCTCCGTACTCAGGAGAAGTTGGGGAATGTGTTTTGGGGTGTCATTTTACATATACCCATGCTGGGTGAGAGAAATATCTTGGCAAAAGACAACTTTTTTCCATTTTTTTATACAAAGTTGGCATTTGACCAAGATATTTCTCTCACCCAGCATGGGTATATATAAAATGACACCCCAAAACACATTCCCCACCTTCTTTTGAGTACGGAGATACCAGATGTGTGACACTTTTTTGCAGCCTAGGTGGGCAAAGGGGCCCATATTCCAAAGAGCACCTTTCGGATTTCACAGGTCATTTTTTACAGAATTTGATTTCAAACTCCTTACCACACATTTGGGCCCCTAGAATGCCAGGGCAGTATAACTACCCCACAAGTGACCCCATTTTGGAAAGAAGAGACCCCAAGGTATTTCGTGATGGGCATAGTGAGTTCATAGAAGTTTTTATTTTTTGTCACAACATAGTGGAATATGAGACTTTGTAAGAAAAAAAAATAAAAAAATAAAAATCATCATTTTCCGCTAACTTGTGACAAAAAATAAAAAGTTCTATGAACTCACTATGCCCATCAGCGAATACCTTAGGGTGTGTACTTTCCGAAATGGGGTCATTTGTGGGGTGTTTGTACTGTCTGGGCATTGTAGAACCTCAGGAAACATGACAGGTGCTCAGAAAGTCAGAGCTGCTTCAAAAAGCGGAAATTCACATTTTTGTACCATAGTTTGTAAACGCTATAACTTTTACCCAAACCATTTTTTTTTTACCCAAACATTTTTTTTTTATCAAAGACATGTAGAACAATAAATTTAGAGCAAAATTTATATATGGATGTCGTTTTTTTTGCAAAATTTTACAACTGAAAGTGAAAAATGTCATTTTTTTTCAAAAAAATCGTTAAATTTCGATTAATAACAAAAAAAGTAAAAATGTCAGCAGCAATGAAATACCACCAAATGAAAGCTCTATTAGTGAGAAGAAAAGGAGGTAAAATTCATTTGGGTGGTAAGTTGCATGACCGAGCAATAAATGGTGAAAGTAGTGTAGGTCAGAAGTGTAAAAAGTGGCCTGGTCTTTCAGGGTGTTTAAGCACTGGGGGCTGAGGTGGTTAATACACAATGCTTACTAAAATGTGGCATGAGGGGTTAAAAAATTAACTCACCTCATCCACTTGTTCGCGCAGCCGGCATAATCTTCTTTCTTCTTCTTTCAGGACCTGCAAAAGGACCTTTGATGACATAATCGCGCTCACCATGTCAGCGCAGGTCCTGCCGAATGAATATAGAAGGATTTTCATTCAGCAGGACCTGCGCTGATGTCATGATGCCGGCTGCGCGAACAAGTGGATGAGGTGAGTTAATTTTTTTTATTTTTTAACCCCTCATGCCACATTTTAGTAAGCATTCTGTATTAAGAATGCTATTATTTTCCCTTATAACATGGTAATATAAAATAATAAATAATAAAATCTACAGAACACCTAACCCAAACCCGAACTTCAGTGAAGAAGTCCGGGTTCGGGTCAGGGTACCACAATCAGTTTTTTCTCACGCGCGTGCCAAACGCATTGCACTCGCACTGAAAAAACTGACCAATGCAATCGCAGTCAAAACTGACTGAAATTGTGTACGAACTCGCACAATTTTCCCTGATCGCAGACGCAACGCATCCGGACACGCTCATCTGCAAGGGGCCTAACTGCAAAATTTATAACAACTATTTGATCCATGAATCATCCAATAAATTTCCTGGTTCAATTACAATTAGTATTTAAACAGTCCTCCTCATCATGCTGTTCACATTTTGACATCACGAGACCAAGACGACACCTAACAATTGATCAACAGTAACCCGCCATTGCGAGGCTTCAAGCAGGATGTTCTCAGACGGAAGTGGCCACTGAGTGTCACAGAGTGTCATCAGCAGGTTGCAACAGAGATATAGAGAGACTGGAAGAGTCACAGAAAGGCATAGAAGTGGACTTCCTTTGGCAACATCCCCTACTGATGACCACTTCATTGTGAACAATGCCCTGCGGAATCGGATGATGAATGGCACACACCTCCAGGCACATTTAAGGGAGGTGAGAGGCAGCCAAGTCATGTCAGACCATTCAAAACCTTTTACATCAGCGTGGTCTGCGTGCTAGACTACCTGCAAGGGTACCTGACCACACCACCAGGCACAGGCATCACCGTCTTGAATGGGCCAGGGAGTATATACCCTGGATGAGGAACCAGTCGTCCTCAGTGCTGATCACTGTCAATTTATGCTGTGCAGAAATGATGGCCTCCAACGATGTTGTAGACTTCAAGGAGAGCGCTATGCATCAGCCACTGTTGTCACTAGGGATGAGCAAATCCATTTCGAATGAAATATCCAAAGTTGATTCACATAAAACTTTGTTAGAATACTATACGAAGCGAGTGCTCCGTACAGTATTAGACTGTATTGACTCAGATGAGCCTAAGTTATTACTTCGCGAAGTCTCGCAAGACTTCGGGTAATAACTTCAGAAATTAATTTCTACTGTTAATAACCTTTTACCGAACTCTAGTTCGGTTCCAATGTACCACTTCGAACTGAAACCGAGTTCGGTAATAGGTTTCGCTCATCAGTCGATTCACTCATCCTTAGTTGTCACCAGCCGAGCCTTTGGTGGCAGTGTAAGGGTCCATTCACACGTCCGTTTTTTCTTTCCTGATCTGTTCCGTTTTTTCAGGAACAGATCAGGACCAGATCTGGACCCATTCATTTTCAATGGGTCCTGGAAAAAATCGGACAGCACAATGTGTGCTGTCCGTTTACGTTGTTCCGTTCCGCATGTCCGTTTAAATATAAAACATGTCCTATTCTTTTCCTGAAAAATCGGATCCTGGTACAATACAAAGTCAATGGATCCGCAAAAAACGGATGACATACGGATGTCATTCCGTATGTCATCCGTTTTATACGGAATCCGTTCCTGGAAATTACATTTAAATTTTTTTTTTTTTTTTTTTTTTTAAAGAAATCCAAACAACTTTATTTGCTTATTGAAATTTATACATGTTTCCGTTTTTTGCGGATCCGCAAAAAACGGATGACATACGGATGACATACGGAAACATTTTCAGGAACAACGGATCCGCAAAAAACGGACAGAAAATCGGATTATAGAAAAATACTGACGTGTGAATGTAGCCTTACAGTGTGGGAAGGTATGTCTAGTCTATACAGAACTGCCCTACACTTTGTGAATGGTACAGTAACAAGCCCATACTATTTGATTAACATCGTTAATCCAGTCATTGTGCCTCTGCATGAACAACACAGGCCTAATGTCACAGTGCGGTTCACTGTGGCGGTTGTGTCCGTGTGGGCTGGCTGCATGCCCTCTCGCGTACTGGCTGCAGGCTGTCTCCTGTGCAGGCTGGTTGCTGGGGCTGCGTGCTGTCTGCAGTGTCTTCTGTGAACGGCTGCCTGTGAATGTTTGCTCTCCCCGTGATGCTTCTCTGTTTGTCAGTGTTACACAGGTTGTTTGTGCTCTGGCGTACTGGCTGTGGTGGTTTCTGTGTATGCTGGTTGCCAGGGGCAATGTCCTGTATTGCCGCCTGTGTGTTTTGTGGTTCTGTACTCCTTTTCTGATGGGGGTTAACTTTCCCTGATCAGTGCCTGGGTGTGGCTTATCAGGTGCTCTCATTAAGCAGCTATTTCTACCTGTGAATAGTGTTGAGCGAACTTGTGTTTTAAGTTCGGCGTCTAAAGTTCGGGTTATCGAAGAATCGCGTTATGGATTCTAAATCCCGTTATGGTCGCGGAATCCATAACGCGATTCTTCGATAACCCGAACTTTAGACGCCGAACTTAAAACACAAGTTCGCTCAACACTACCTGTGAGCTGTGGGGCTTGTGGTCAGTCTCTTGTGTTTTGCTGGGTGTAGGACCTCGCTGCTCACCCAGGAGGTCAGGCTGTCTTGTGTCTTTCTAGGTGTAGCCCCTTGCTGCTGACTCAGGTTTTTTTTTACCATCTGACCTTCTGTGTGGTGTTGCCTGGTATTGCATTGGTGTTTGTTGTTGTTACCTGTTCTATGATGTTGTTTTTGCCTTGTCTGTTCTCCTGTACCTGTTCTGTGATGGTGTTTGAGGTTATATCCTTGTCTATTCTGTACCTGTCCTGTATGATGTTTATGTTATCCTTGTCTGTTCCTTGTTTCGCCTAGCAGTGCGCAACTGCATCTGATAGCCTGGCAGTGCTAAACTTCTGATCCTTGTCTGTTCTTGTCTGCCTGTAGTTCCTTTCTGGTCTGTTCCTATCCCGTGTTTGTCCTGCCTTCATGAGAGGGTCCCTGGCTTCCCCGGTGGGGAATCTCTAGTCTGTGTGAATCTCTTGTCTGTGTGAATCTCTTGTCTGTGTGAATCTCTTGTCTGTGTAATCTCTAGTCTGTGTGAATCACTTGTCTGTGTAATCTCTAGTCTGTGTGCAGCTCTGCCTGAGACCGCCATGCTTCCATTCCGCTTGGGGTCCAGGCATCTGCTTCTGTGTTGGTTCCCGATCTTGTTGTCTGTTCCATGTGCTGTGTTTGTATGGGTTTCAGTTCCGTTGTTGTCTGTTCCGCTGGTGCTGTTCCGCCAAGTGTACCGGGACCTTCCTGGAGGTGCAACCAGTGAGCCCTCGGCCCAGTTCATCCCCACCATGAGGGGCTCTGTGAAAAACGGGGCTCACTGGCTCTCCGCTCTCTGGGTTTTGCCTCTGGTCTGCCGGTGCATTTGGTTCTGTGGTAGTGCTACCACTATTGCCTACTTGCGTACTGTCATGTGCTTTTATTACACTTGTAATAAAGTTCTCTATGGGTCCTTGGTCTGTTTTTGCCTGTGTCCTGTTCACACGACGTCCCGGAGGTCTGCCTTGGGCCTCCAACACATGACACCTCATTTCATCTTCAACAATGCGCCAGCTCATCCAGGTCACATCATTAGGGAGTGGCTGCTGGGTCAAATGGAGTGGCTTGCATTTTCTGCAGACCTGAATCCCATTGTAAACCTATGAGATCAGCTGAGTCGCTGTGTAGAGGCTCGTAACACTGTACCCCAGAACCTTAATGACCTGCGGGCCACCCTTCAAGAAGAGTGGGATGCCATGCCTCAGCAGACAATAAGTCGACTTGTGAACAGCATGAGATGTCTTGGTCAAGCTGTAATTGATGCTCAAGGCCACATGACAAGTTATTGACACATTGACTTTTTTTGGGGGGTATACCCACCACTGGTGTTGGCTTTTGTTTCAGTAAATTGTTTGAGATGAGGAAATCACCATTGCTGCTTCTACAAAAAGGGGTTCTCCAGGAATTAAGAAAACAAAAATCTGTAAATATTACTTTATTATAAATATATTCCCAAATACCTTTCATTAGTTATAACGGCTAGGTTTCTCTGGGGAGCAATCAACAGGGGAAATAAAATGGCTGCCGTCCTGTTAGTGCACATAGAACCTGTCCTAATCACACAGCAGGACAAGTTACTTCACAATACTGAGCTAAAGAACTGCCTCATCCTCCTCTCTGCTCTGCTTGTCGGGGATTATGATCCTGAATACAGTTTAATTTGATCTTCAGCTGAATCTCTGTAGGAATGGAGTTCATGAGGAGACATGAAGTAGAGAGAGGAGGTAGGGATGTGTGTCCTGTTGTGTGAAAAATAGGACGGTGGACATTTTATTTCTCCTAATGATTGCTCCCCAGACAAAACAAGCCATTATAAATAATGAAAGATATTTGGGAATATATTAATAATAAAGTAGTATTTAGGTATTTTCATTTTCCTAATTCCTAGAGAACCCCTTTAAATGCCCTACTTTCATGATATAATATCACTGGAGCATGAGCTTCTTACATTTTCCATAAATTGCACCCGAAAGCCAAATATCCCTAACTTTTCTGTGTCAGGGTCTTCTTCAAAGATTCCATCAAAAAAGTCAGATAAAATAGATGTCGACCATTCCAGCCTGATGAAGGTGGCGGCTGCTGAAACGTGTAGATAGTATCTATATTTTATTTGTTTTTATTGTATTCTTTAATAAATACATTTTATTGAAGTTAGCAGTGCAGCGTGCTTTTGTTTTTACCCTCCTTTCCTTACTGAGCGTGTCTTCTTTCATTGAATATTCCAGACCTCACCTGATGTTTCTGACTAACAAGCGCAGCAGCTTGGTGACTCTCCCGGCCGGCAGAGACTTCGCTACTATCTAGTGTTGTTTCTGGTTTGCACAGCACTCTATGTTAAGGTATCTCCACCTCTAGTTCCGTCTGGGGTCCCTATGGTATTTCACTAGAGAGCGCCCCTGTTGTTACTGTTTTTACAGACCTCCCTTTAAAGCGTCATGCACATGGCCGTTGTTGGCCTGTGCCACGGACCACAAATTGCGTTCCGCAACGCACAGGCACTGACCATGTGTCCTCCGTATGCGGACGTGCTCCTATTCACTTGAATGAGGTCTACGATCATTAAAGTGAATGGGTCCCCATATGTGGTGCACAAATGGCCAGCGCCTGTATATTGTGGACCCCCTGTTTGCGGGCCGCAATACGGGCACCGGCCAACAATGGCCATGTGCATAAGGCCTAAAGGACATCTGTCAGCAGATTGGTACCTATAAAACTGGCTGACCTGTTACATGTGCACTTGGCAGCTGAAGGCATCTGTGTTGGTCCCATGTTCATATGTGTCCGCATTGCTGAGATGTTTTATTGTATGCAAATGACCCTCTAGGAGTAACAGGGGGGTTGTCATTACACCTAGAGCTTCTTCTCTCTCTGCATCTGCCGCGCCCTCTGCACTTTGATTGACAGGACCAGGTGTGATCACATTAACACTGTCTGCCCTATCATTCAAAGTGCAGAGGACGCAACAATATAGGCAATTTTTCCTATAGTGTGCAAGCACAACCACCGCTGCTGCATTACAGCATGGTCGTAACCCCTGGAAACAAGCAGTATACAGTGGTCCCTCAAGATACAATATTAATTGGTTCCAGGAGGACCATTGTATGTTGAAACCATTGTAAGTTGAGTAATCAGTTCCAAAGCCCCAAAATGTCATCCAAGATAAGAGAAAATGAAGATTTAAGAAAAATCTGCAGATAACTAAGGGCTCATGCACACGAACCTATTTTATTTCCGTGTCCGTCCTGGTTTTTTTTGCGGACCGTATGCGGAAACATTCATTTCAATGGGTCTGCAAAAAAAACTTAAGATTCCATTTCCATATGTCCGTATTTCCTAAGAGAAATAAAACAAGTCCTTACCTATAAGGCCTCATGCACACGACCGTATGTATTTTGCGGTCCGCAAAAAATACAGATGACGTCCGTTTGCATTCCATATTTTGCGGAATGGAACAGCTGGCCCCTAATAGAACAGTCCTATCCTTGTCCATAGTGCGGACAATAATAGGACATATTCTATTTTTTTGCGGAACGGACATACGGAAACGGAATGCACACGGAGTAACATACGGAAGGAAAATATGTTGGTGTGCATTAGGAAAGATAGAACATGTCCTATTATTGTCCGCATTACGGACAAGGATAGTACTGTTCTATGAAGAGCCAGCTGTTCCGTTCCGCAAAATACGGAATGTACACGGATCTGTATTTTTTGTGGAACTGTTTTTTGCAGACCGCAAAATACATACGGTCGTGTGCATGAGCCCTAACAGTCAGGATTTGCTGTTAACTAGAAACTAATCCAGCTATTTTACCAGAGAAGTGGCCTTTATTGGTTGGATCTGAGTCTGAGACATTGTACGTTGAGTTTGGTTTTTGGGTCAGAAAAGACCACTGTATGTTGAAAATATTGTATCCTGAGGGATCACAGTATAATGTAATGGAAAAATGAATCCAGCCAGCAAAGGAGGCAATATGGATAATCACAATACATTAGTAAGTGCCTTGTATTAACTTTCTCTACATGATAAATGCCATTTGCTGAAGAAAGAGAACCCCTTTAAGGAAACCCAAATTACCCATTTATAGTCAATGGTTTCTATCGTTTAACAGAAACGGTCTCTCTGCTAACTTTAGGGTGCATCACATGACCGTATTTTCAGTCTGCCTCCGGTCTGCATTTTTTGCAGATCACACGTGAACCCATTCATTACTATGGGGCCGCAAAGAATGTGGATTATCTGTGCGGCCGAGCTGCAGATGATAGAACATGCTCTATTCTTTCTCCGTTTGGCAGACAAGAATAGGCATTTTTTCAATGGGACGGGCAAAAATTGTGGGATGAACACGGATCACGTCCGTATTTTGTATTTCGTGTGAATGACCGCTTATTGTTCTGCTCCTGTAACAGAGCAGAACAATGGAAATAAATAATGGCTATATAAACAAAGCCTAGAGGGTTTTATTCACAATTTCTGTTTTTTTTTTTTAATACATGTATGCTACTGCGATTCCGACATGTTCCACGTTTGCATAGTTCTCATGTGCATATTTGTTCCAATTTTTCTTCTTTTTTTTAACACAAAAGCAGCAAAAAAACATAAAGGGGTATTACCATCTCAAGATGGGCCCCTCGACCTCCTACCACTTAGCCGCGGGTAGTCGGGACTACAAAAACAGCCAAGCGGGCTATGCTATGCTGTTTCCATAGCTCCCATACAAGTGAATGAGAGTTATGGAAACCGCATAGCACAACCGGCTCAGCTGCTTGAAGGAAGAAAAAAACAACTCAAAATACAGTTCGGAACAAAATGGATACTATAGCAAAACAAACCCGAAAAAATGTCATTACAAAAAATTTTCTGCATTTCACATCTGTGTTTGATCCGTTTTTTCATACCCAAGGATGAATTGTCCATTATATTAGACCCAGTGGGTAGAGCCTGCATCTGACACAAATATTTTACTGCATAACGTGGTTATTTGAGACCCATACAATCGATCCAAATTATTGGATGTCTTTGGCGATGACGTGTGTCGAAGCGTGATTGTTGCAGCTATTCACTGGCCACAGGACAGTAGAAAAAAATATTTAGAATCGCCATTAAACAGTTAAAGGTTTTGTCTTATCTCAGACAATGGGAACATATTGCTGGGGCCTGCATCTATATCGAGAACGGACCCACGAAAGTGGTGGAGGTTGCACTGCGCATGCCCATAGAAGTGAATGGGAGCGGTGGCCGGTCATGCGCGGTGCGCTCCCGTTCACTTCTATGGGGAGAGCGCTTGGTGGTAGCCGGATTGGAGTCCTCCAGCCGCCACTTTACCGGGCTCCAAGACAATTGGGGCATATCCTAGCTATATGCCCCCATTGTCTTATAGGTGCGGGACCCACACTTATATCGGAAATGGAGCCCGGCAAAGTGGTGGCTGGAGGACTCCAATCCGGTTACCACCAACCCCTTTAAAAGAAAAACTAAAAAAACTACCTTGCCGATCCTCAGGGCCCCACTGCACTCTGCCTGAAATGCCAGGGAATTTGGCTGCCCTGAAAACTCGCCCCTTCCTTCAGCGCCTGGCCAGAACACAGTATATTCTCTCACAGCAGATTTGTTGTAGAAACTTACATGACTCCCTCATAAATCTGGATGGAGTGTGAAGAAATCCTTGTGCATGCCAAAAAAATAACCCCATCCCTCTGTATGGAACTGATTTTAAGCAAGATCTGCCATGTGTTAATATAGCTTCTATTTATGTCCTTGAAAGCACTGGTCTCTGAGGTCAAAAAGGGACATATGTAGACATATGCTGAGTGTTCTGCTTACACAAAAGGGTTCCACAGCCTCTTCTAGCAACTGGCAAGGGTTTCGGGGGTCAGTCCCCCGCCAATGGGACATCATACGTGACGCACAGGGAGCAGGTCGCCTCTGTGGCCGGTGATTGGCTGCAACGGTCACATGTCCGCCCATTGACGGATGTTGATATTGGCGCAAAGGGAAGCAGAAGTTCCAGTCTGGGGACCAAACAGACGGGGACCAGGTGAGTATCTTCACTACCGCAGGTCGGCCACATCTGGAGGTCTGATTTAGTCTCGGATAATCCCTTTAAAGGGGGTTTCCGGGAGTACAATATTAATACCCTATACTCAGGATAGACCATCAGATTGGTGGGGGTCTCAACCCCGACGAGCTCGCCAATCAGCTCCTTGAAGAGGGCTGTCCCATCTGGGCATTTATGGCATCTCAATAGGATATAAATAGTATATAAATGTGTTGTCCTCTCCTTTCACAGCGAGGCCCCAGTCTTGAAACAGTAGCGGGTCCCAGAGGTGGAGCCGCACCCAACAGACATTTAGGTCATATCCTATTGATATGCCATAAATGTCCAGATGGGACAACCCCTCAAATGCAATCAAAAAGTGTCATCGCTTGCACAGGTTTCCCTACGGACCCTATTACTGCTGGAGGGGAAGAATATCAAGGTCGATATCCATAGCCCAAAAACAAGAAACACGATTAAAGTGTGGAAGTCTGGCTTAGCTCCCATTTTGCTCTTTACCCCGCTATCACCATTGATACAGGTTAGAGACATCCTTTGGGACTCATCCATAAACTTCAGACATACCCTTACAGAACCGTCTAAAAATATTAATACCCCATTTATTGATTTGCTTGACTCTCAAGGTGGGTTAAAAAAACAATTGGGATTCCCAAGATCAAATCTCTCTGTTCCACCGCTTACATATTAAACATTATATAAATACCCTTCTCCCTGTCCTCTGGAAAGATCCCACTAGCTTTGAAAAAGAGGTCCTATTAACCAGGGATCCTATAAAGAAACTTTCCAACATATAGAATTGTTTGGTGACACAAACCAGGCCGAAAGTTATGGAATACATCAAAACATGGGAAGAGGACTTAGGCTGCGTTCACACGGGCGAGATTTCCGCGCGGGTGCAATGCGGGAGGTGAACGCATTGCACCCGCACTGAATCTGGACCCATTCATTTCAATGGGGCTGTTCAGATGAGCGATGATTTTCACGCATCACTTATGTGTTGCGTGAAAATCGCAGCATGCTCTATATTCTGCGTTTTTTCACGCAACGCAGGCCCCATAGAAGTGAATGGGGTTGCGTGAAAATCGCAAGCATCCGCAAGCAAGTGCGGATGCGGTGAGATTTTCACGCATGGTTGCTAGGTGACAGTCTATAAACTGTATTATTTTCCCTTATAACATGGTTATAAGGGAAAATAATAGCATTCTGAATACAGAATGCTTAGTAGGTGGTCAATTGAGGGTTAAAAATAAAATAAAAAAATTAACTCACCTTCTCCTCTTGTTCGCGTAGTTCTCCCGGTCTTTAGTTCTTTAAAAGATGAACTATGGGCTAAAGGACCTTTGGTGACGTCAGATCACATGCTTCAATCACATGGTACATCACCGCGGTGATGGACCATGTGATTGGAGCATGTGATCTGATGTCACCAAAGGTCCTTTAGCCCATAGTTCATCTTTTAAAGAACTAAAGACCGGGAGAACTACGCGAACAAGAGGAGAAGGTGAGTTAATTTTTTTTAAAAATTTTAACCCTCAATTGATCACCTACTATGCATTCTGTTTTCAGAATGCTATTATTTTCCCTTATAACATGAAATAATAACATCTACACAACACCTAACCCAAACCTGAACTTCTGTGAAGAAGTTCGGGTCTGGGTACCACAGTCGGTTTTTTATCACGCGCGTGCAAAACACATTGCACCCGCGCGATAAAAACTGAACATCGGAACGCAATCGGAGTCAAAACTGACTGCAATTGCATTCCTACTCGCGCGGGTTTGCCGCAACACACCGGGACGCATCCGGAACTAATCCGGACACGCTCGTGTGAACCCAGCCTTACATATAGAATCTGACATTTTCACCCCCAGGATCTCAATGTGTATCCGACTGCAGGAGAACTATTACAAAGTCCTCACACGATGGTACTACACCCCTGTACGGTTACATAAAATGTTTCCAGAGGTTAGCCAATTATGTTGGCGGTGCAAGACAGAAACAGTTGTTTTTTTTTGCATATTTGGTGGAACTGTAATAAAATTTTCCCTTTTTGGGATGAAGTATGCCGAACTCTTTCACGAGTATGTGCTATCGCGATCACGCCTTGTCTTCAGGTGTGCCTCCTGAACCTACAAGACCAAATTCAATGCCCAAAACACATCAAAACTTTGATGACTTACCTTCTGGCAGCTGCCAGAATCCTCATAGCCTCCAACTGGTGAAAAAATTCAAATCTTTTACTAGCTCAAAAACTCACTGAAAAAAGTGGCCTAAACGGGTGAAAATGCTTCAAACTGTAGTGCGTCTATAACCGGGTGAGCTATTCCTCCGTATGTGGTCCACAGACAACAGCAATCCCCAGCAAAAAATGCGTACAATGGAGGATGCCGGTGCGGACCGCATGCACCACAAGGACATTTACACAAACTGATACATTGTGCAGATGAAAAAATATATACACACAAATCACTGCAGAAAGGAATTGGCTAGTATTGTCAGTTGCGTATCATTTTGGTACATTTTTTGCAGTGAATTGTGTATATATATTTTTTCATCTGCACAATGTATCATTTTGTGTAAGATGTTCTTGTGGTGCATGCGGTCCGCACCGGCATCCTCCATTGTACGCATTTTTTGCTGGGGATTGCTGTTGTCTGCGGACCGCATGCGGAGGAATTGTTCACCCGGTTATGGACGCGCTACAGTGTCTGGGTTTGAAGCATTTCCACCCGTTTAGGCCACTTTTTTCAGTGAGTTTTGGTCTGTACTGTGTATGGAATGTGCCACTTCATTTTGTTGGTAACGTTCTTTTGCACCTGGTAGCTTCTGTGTCACATGGTCTGTTGTGGGTGCGGCTTCTGTGTCACATGGTCTGTTGTGGGTGCGGCTTCTGTGTCATATGGTCTGTTGTGGGTGCGGCTCACAGCTTTATCCTACCTCACAATGCATTGGTGATACCACTATGGAGGCATGTGAGAGACTGGCTGTGAGTTAATTTCTAGCACTGTTCAGACCCTGTTCACACACCACGGGCAGTTTAGTGGTAGGACCCCATGCCTGCTGAGACACTGTGACGTGGTGCATGAGGGGCTCCGATATGTTCCTGACTGGAAGATATTGGCAAAGTTCTCAGCTTTTAACATCGGCCTGAGGAATTAGCTAGTATTGTCAGTTGCGTATAATTTTGGTGCATTTTCTGCAGTGATTTGTGTCTTTTACTAGCTCATTGGGTTTCAAAATGTGATGACATATATAGGATGGAGCAGATAGCGGTATGGGAGACCAGGCGAACACCCGGTTTCACTAAAACGTGGGCACCATGGAGCGAGTTTCGGAGATTCTCCACCTAATAATCCTTTAGAGCAACAACAATATACCTCTATATCTGCAAAGAAGAAACATTTCTCTGAGAATAACACACATCCTCCCCCTTCCCCCCCCCCCCTTCCCCTCATTTCTTTATCCTTATGTCTTAGTGTTTGTAGACGTTAAAAGTTTGTTTACATTTATTAAGTCATGTACTAATGTGAAAACAGGCGCTTACTCTACTTGGTAACACTGCTCATTTTGGTAATGTATCAACGGAGTGCCTTAATAAAACTTGTTTAAAGATAAAAAGTGTCATCGCACATCACTAGGGTGATTACCACACAACCAGCTATGGAATACTGCAGTAGGAAAATTAAAAGGGTATTCTAATCTTAGACATTCGATAAATTCATTACATATGCACAGGTTATACCTTAAGGCTAGCCCTACAGGGCAGCATGTAGCTGAACAAACTAAGATCTCAGAGTTGTGCTTATACAATGCACCCAATATTAGTAAATGTAGTTGCGTGTCAACCTGCAAGATGTTGCTACCTGACAATCTCGGAAATCCAACCTTGCTGGATTTCTGAGCAACTGCATTCAGTATCATTAACTATGACTGGCAGCGCAACATTTGAGATCTAGCCAAAGTTACTGTGTAGCCCTATCCTAAATGTCGGATGTGGGTTCCACCTCTAGGACCCACACCTCCAGAAAGGTTGTCCATAACCCCCCCCACACACACACACACACAATATCGCCTGGTAGGTGGACGCCACACCTGGGCAGAGAATGAATGGGGAGGTGGCCAAGCATGTCCTCTGCTGTCTCCACTTTATATGGAAGCAGAAGGGCATGGCTACTCAGCTCCCATAGAAGTTAATGGAAAAAGGCACACACTCATGGCCATTCATCTTCTTGGATGTGAAGGCTACCTCACCATTTTGGAGATAGGAGTGGGTTCCAGAGGTGAGAGCCACATCTAGCAATTTATCAGTATTCATGGATTATCCTGTAGATATCCAAATAAATCAATAGCAGCATAGGTCTGAGATGGTGAACCTTTTAGAGACCGAGTGCCCAAACCGCAACCCTACAACCCACTTATTTTTCACAAAGTGCCAACACGGCAATGTAACCTGAATACCACAGTCCGATATAGTATATCTTCTATGTACTTTATCATTTAGCTATAATAGCCTGCCTACACTAGCCTGTGCCGTTCATAGTGGGCCCTGCGCTGATGAATGGCAGGAAACGATAATGGCAGGATATCGGTGCACCATAGACTTTTTCCAGGGTGTGGGTGCCCACAGATAGGGCTCTGAGTGCCGCCTCTGGCACCCGTGCCATAGTTTTGCCACCACTGGTATAGGGCAATAGCATGCAAGGCGTAAAAAAATAGCTTAGTTAGAGGATTTGGAATTTCACTAGTGGGTTATTAAAGGGGTTGCACATCTTTGGTGATGGGGTTGGAAACCCCTGTCTTTGCAGACTGCAAAGGAAAGCATACCTGTTTTCAGGTGCTGGCTTCCAGCTCCTCTCCCCAGCCTCAGCTTCTCTGCTCAGCTCCCAAGATTTAAACTTCTGTTTTGACGTCGTTGCAGCCAAACGCTGGCCGCAGCGGTGACATGCTCCCCTTGCGTCATATGACCATTTGACATGATGCAAAGGGAGAGCAGGTCACCGCTGCAGCCAGCAATTGGCTGCAGCAACGTCCAGACAGAAGTTTACAGCCAGAGAGCCAAGTGTAGCAGCCGAGACCAGGGAAAGAAGGAGCCAGCACTGGGAAGCACTGGAAGTCTGCCAAAGGGGGGTGGGGGATAGCCAACACACCCCATCCCAAAGGGGCACAATCCTTTAAGATTTCCTTTTGGTTTATTACTCTTTGTGTGTGCTTTTTTGTTTTTAGTATAAATTGTCTCCCAAAACACCAGAAAGCACTTTGAGGGAAATTAAAAAAAAAATGTATTTTACACATTCTTCCATCTTCCAACTGCTCTAGCTCTCACTCTGTAGCTATCACCTAACTGCACTGCACTTTGTTAGGAAGAGTTGACCAGAATCCAAAAGTTAGTTTTAGAAATGAATGGAGAAGAAAACATCACCATTTAGGCTAAAATCAGTGCAGGATAAGTAGAGAGAAAAAACATTGAGAAAATGACTTATCAAGTGATGCCGAATGTAATGGTGGCATTTTGTAAATTGTAATTTAAACCAGGATCTTTTAAGCTTTTAATATGTGAGAAGGTCCAGGTATAGATCCTTGGGTTGCCTCCTCTGGTTACAATTTCCTTCAAGTTTCATGAAGATCTCCCATGGTGGATTCTGTGGAATGTACAAACCCCTGGTGGTATTTCCTTGACAGCTATTACCCACTTCATTCTTTACCAAGTAGAGATGCCAAACTCATTACCTTATCAAAGAACATTTCATCTGGTACTTCACTATGCAAATCCTTTTTGCTTCTCATTTCCTCTCAAATCAAAGTCCAAATCCTCGCTGTCACTCATGCACCATTTTATCATGTTGGCCTTTGCGGCGTCTTTAACCTGGTCTTCAAATACTTCCCTCTGATCTAATCAAGATTTACTACACTACCTATGCCACCTCTCCTTCCTGCCTGCCATATGTTCTTCAGTAACATTAAGTACTCTATATCTCAACCTTCAGTGTTTTTGTGTTGTTTGCTTCCATCCTTATTCTGCATACAGCAATTAACAAGAACTACTGCTGAATTTACGGAGCTGATTTACTTATCCTTATGGTGGAATGAGCGCAAGTCCTAAAACTGAAAGTGATTCCTTCTTCAATATATAAAGAGCATCAATAAGATTATCCTTATAAAGTGATATTGTGGTGCTATTGTACCCACTGAACAGCATTCAGATGAGCTCACTGTATTCTAACTATGCAAGAGCACCTGCATCATCACTTCATTTTAATAAAGGAAACTACCTGTCACCACAAAATGCAGTACAACCTGCAGGCAGCATGTCATAGAGCAGAAGGAGCTGAGCAGATTGAAGCCTCATGCATACGACCATATGTATTTTGGGGTTTGATCTGCAAAATACAGATGGCATCCGAGTTGCATCCATTTTTTTGTGGACCTATTGGTTTCAATGGGTCCATGGTCCACATTTTGCGGTCAAGTATAGGAACCAAGATATGGATGATCCACTTGCTTTCCGCATCCGTATCTCCGTTCCAGAAAAGATAGAACGTGTCCTATTTTTGGCGGCAAAATGCAGTCCTCAAAACAATTAAAGTCAATGGGTCTGCAAAAAAAACGGATGGAACACGGACGCCACATGGATGTCACCTGTATTTTGCTGATCTGTGTTTTGCGGACCGCAAAATACATACAGCCATGTGCATGAGGCCTTATATGTAGTTTTGTGGGAAAAGATTCAAGAAAACTTGTTATTTATACATTTATATCTCTGCTTTTTCTGACTTCAGTTGTAAACAGCGGAGGTATTACCAGTGATTGATAGTATTCTCTGTGTAAGTGTGTATATAGAGATAGCTGTCAGTCACTGATATCACCTGCCTCGTGAACAGTGAAATCAGAAAGAACAGAGATTTAAATTTATAAATTACACGTTTTACTAAATCTTTTCCCACAAAGCTACATATTAATCTGCTCAGCTCCTCCTGCTCTATAACATGCTGCTTGCAGATTACACTGCATTTCGTGAAGAGAGGTCTTCTTTAACCACTTCACATCCGGGCCATTTCCCCCTTCCTGACAGGGCCTGATTTTGCAAATCTGACATGTGTCACGTTATGTGGTAATAACTTTGGAACGCTTTTACTTATCCAAGCCATTCTGAGATTGTTTTCTCGTGACACACTGTACTTCATGACAGTGGTAAATTTGAGCTGTTATCACCTGTACCTTGATAAAGACACAGACTAGTGTCAACATATGGGTGACGAATAAAAGAAATCATTTTTTCATCATTGGAATTACGGAGTGCTGGTCTCTTTACTACAAGTATTCAGGTATCTACCCTTTGACCGCGCACCTGGACCGCGACTGATGCGCAGTGCCGCCCATTCATTTATTTCAGTGGTAAATTTGAGTCGATATATCTTAGCTTTATTTAGAAAATAATCAATAAATTTTTTTAGGATGTTAGAAGGCTTAGAATTGTAGAAGCAATTCTTAAAATTTTTAAGAAAATTTCCAAAACCCACTTTTTCAAGGACCAGTTCAGGTCTGAAATCACTTTGTGGGGCTTACATAGTGGAAACCGCCCATAAATGACCCCATTGTAGAAACTACACCCCTTAAGTTACTCAAAACTGATTTTTACAAACTTTGTTAACACTTTAGGTGTTCCACAAGAATTAAAGGAAAATGGAGAGGACATTTCTAAATTTCACTTTTTTGGCCGATTTTCCATTTTAATCCATTTTTTTCTTTAACACATCGAGGGTTAATGGCCAAACAAAACTCAATATTTATTACCTTGATTCTGCGGTTTACAGAAACACCCCACATGTGGTCGTAAACTGATGTAAGGGCACACGGCAGGGCGCAGAAGAAAAGGAGCGCTGCATGGTTTTTGGAAGGCAGATTTACCTGAACTGGTTTTTAGATGCCATGTCCTATTTTTATAGACAAAGTAGTTACAGACGCAATTATATCAAATATGTCTACTTTCTTTGTTTGTTTGTTTCAAGTTTTACATAATAAAGCATTTTTGAAAAAAAAATTATGTTTTTGTGTCTCCATTTTCTGAACGCCTTATTTTTCTCATTTTTTCCAGGAAGAGTTGATGTTTTTATTGTTTTTATTGATGTTTTAGTGTCTCCATAGTCTGAGAGCCATAGCTTTTTTTTATTTTTTGACCGATTGTCTTAGTTAGGGTCTCATTTTTTGCAGGATGAGGTGACAGTTTGATTGCTACTATTTTAGGGGGCATATGCCTATTTGATCGTTTGGTGTTGCACTTTATGTGATGTTAGGTGACTAAAAATGTTTTTTTTTGCACTGTTTTTTTTTTATTTTTATGGTGTTCACCTCAGGGTCATGTGATATTTTTATAGAGCTGATTTTTACGGATGCGGCAATACCTAATATGTCTACTTTTTCTTATTTATTTCACTTTAACACAATAATAGCAGTTTTGAAGAAAAAAAACATATTTTAGGCTAGGTCTACATGACAACATTTGTCGCGCAACATTTTGTTGCACCAATGTTGCGCGACAATATTTATAACGGCAGTCTATGGTGTCGCACTGCAACATGCAACATGCTGCGACTGCGATGCAACAGTCGCATAAAATCCATTCGAGATGGATTTTTCTGCGACTGTCACGTCGCAGTCGCAGCATGTCACATGTTGCAGTGCGACACCATAGACTGCCGTTATAAATATTGTCGCGCAACATTGGTGCAACAAAATGTTGCGCGACAAATGTTGCAGTGTAGTTGTGCCCTATCTGTCGTCATGTAGACAAATGTCGTCATGTAGACCTAGTCTTAGTGTCTCCATTGTCTGAGAGTCATAGTCATGCAACACCAATTCATGCAACACCAATTCGATACCATGAAAAAAGAAAATACTCACACGTTAACCTCATGTTGCATGGGGTTAACGTGTGAGTATTTTTTAATTTTTACTTTTTGCAAAGTATCAATTGCCCATTATGTGAGGAAGTACTTGATGGGGTCACTTACTATTAATGTGAAGCAAATAGAGGTCTAAATTGATAAAGCCAAGTGCCTCATATTAATAGCAACACCAGCAAGTACTTCCTGACATAATGGACATTGAGCAGCATGGGGTTAATGTGTAGGCTGGTGTTGGGTACTACAGTATGATAAGGTTACTGGCTATTAATGTGAGGCACATGAAGTCTAAATTGATGAAACCATGTGCCACATATTAATAGCAACCTCGTCAAGTACCCCGCTTAACATAATGGACAACATGGGGTTAATGGCATCAGGTACATGCTGTTAATATGAGGCACATTGTTTTATCAATTTGGACATGCATGTGCCTCACATTAATAGTAAGAAACCTCATTATGTGTACCTCATATTAATGGTTAACCCAATGTTGCCCATTATTTGATGATGTGCTTGGGGGCCACATACTTTTAATCTGAGGTACATGGGGGTACTAATGTAATAGCACCATGTACATCAGATTAATAATAGGTGACCCCATCTGTGGGACAGTGTGTGGGTACCTGCGCTTTCCAGATCACTAATGGCTGCTGGGACTGGTCTGAGAACAGAGTCAGGAGGAGGAGGAGGAGGCTGCCGCTGCTGCCGTTTGCCGAACACACTAGCTGAGACGGTGCAGCGGTAAACCCTCCCCCGTCCCTCCTCCTACTTTAATATTAGACATATTCATTGGTGGCAGTGGTGCGGCGCCTCAGAGCCCGCTCATTGTATTGGGCTCTACAGCGGCCGCGTCATGGGAGGGAGGGATTCCCTCCCTCGGTCCCTCCCTCCGTCTCCACTAATGTTGGCAACATGTACGCGTCGGGCGCGCATGCGCCTGGCGTCTGCACTCCTCTCTCCTCTGTGGCAACATATCTCCCAGGGCCCGGTCTTGGGCCGCGGCCCGGCGGTTGGGGACCGCTGCTCTAGATAGGCAATCAGTATCTGATCGGTGGTGGTCTGACATCTGTAATCCCCACCGATCAGCTGTTCGAGAAGGCACCGGCGCAGCGGCCTTCTCACAACTTTTCCGATGCCAATGTCAACATATTCATCAGTCACTTGGTCCATGCATAGCTCAGCTCCATTGAAGTGAATGGGAAAAAGCACGATACCAAGCACAGCCATTATACAATGTACAGCGCTGTGGTTGGTGAGCTACGAGAAGGCCGCGGCACTCACAGGAGCACCGATACCTTCTCAAGCAGCTGATTGGTGTCAGACTCCCAAGTGTCAGACTCCCACCGATCAAATATTCAGAAAACCCTTTTAACCCCTTAAGGACTCTATTAAGCCCTATTTCACTTTAAGGACTTGGCCATTTTTTGCAAATCTGACCAGTGTCACTTTAAGTGCTGATAACTTTAAAACGCTTTGACTTATCCAGGCCATTCTGAGATAGTTTTTTCGTCACATATTGTACTTCATGACACTGGTAAAATGAAGTCAAAAAAATTCATTTTTATTTATAAAAAAATACCAAATTTACCAAAAATTTGTAAAAAATTGCAAATTTCCAAGTTTCAATTTCTCTACTTCTATAATACATAGTATTACCTCCAAAAATAGTTATTACTTTACATACCCCATATGTCTACTTCATGTTTGGATCATTTTGGGAATGATATTTTATTTTTTGGGGATGTTACAAGGCTTAGAAGTTTACAAGCAAATCAATTTTTAGGGACCAGTTCAGGTCTGAAGTCACTTTGCGAGGCTTACATAATAGAAACCCCCCATTATAGAAACAAATTTTACAAACATCGTTAACCCTTTAGGTGTTCCACAAGAATTAATGGAAAATAGAAATACAATTTCAAAATTTCACTTTTTTGGCAGACTTTCCATTTTAATAATTTTTTTCCAGTTACAAATCAAGGGTTAACAGCCAAACCAAACTCAATATTTATGGCCCTGATTCTGTAGTTTACAGGAAAGGAATGCCATACGGTTTTTGGAAGGCAGGTTTTGCTGGACTGGTTTTTTTGACACCATGTCCCATTTGAAGCCCCCCTGATGCACCCCTAGAGTAGAAACTCCAAAAAAGTGACCCCATTTTAGAAACTACGGGATAGGGTGGCAGTTTTGTTGGTACTAGTTTAGGGTACATATGATTTTTGGTTGCTCTATATTACACTTTTTGTGAGGCAAGGTAACAAGAAATAGCTGTTTTGGCACCGTTTTTATTTTTTGTTATTTACAACATTCATCTGACAGGTTAGATCATGTGATATTTTTATAGACCAGGTTGTCACGGATGCGGCGATACCTAACATGTATACTTTTTTTTTATTTATGTAAGTTTTACACAATGATTTCTTTTTTTAAACAAAAAAAAATCACGTTTTAGTGTTTACATAGTCTGAGAGCCATAATTATTTCAGTTTTTGGGCGATTGTCTCAGGTAGGGGCTCATTTTTTGAGGGATGAGATGACGGTTTTATTGGCACTATTTTGGGGTGTGTGTGACTTTTTGATCGCTTGCTATTACACTTTTTGTGATGTAGGGTGAAAAAAAAAATTTACACCGTTTTTATTTTTTTACGGTATTCACCTGAAGGGTTAGGTCATGTGATATTTTTATAGAGCCGGTCGATACGGACACGGAGATACCTATTATGTATACTTTTTTTTTATTTATGTAAGTTTTACACAATAATATCATTTTTGAAACAAAAAAAATGATGTTTTAGTGTCTCCATATTCTGAGCCATAGTTTTTTTTTTTTTTGGGCGATTGTCTCAGGTAGGGGCTCATTTTTAGCGGGATGAGGTGGCAGTTAGATTGTTACTATTTTGGTGGGCAAACGCCTTTTTGATCGCTTGCTGTTGTACTTTTTGTGATGTAAGGTGACAAAACCTAATACCTAATATGTATACTTTTTTTTCCCCCTATCTTTTACCAATTTTTTTTTTCTTTATTTGGGGAAAATGACGTTTTTGTTTATTTTTACTTGAAACTTTTAATTTTTTGGGGGGGAAACTTTATTTTTTCAACTTTTTTTTTACTTTATTTTTTGTCCCACTTTGGGGCATCAACTTTTGGGGGTCTAATCCTTTATAATGCATTCCAATACTTCTGTATTGGAATGCATTGACTGTATGAGTAATACTGTGTGTATTACTCATACAGCTTCCGGCCTGTGAGATCCAGGGGGCTGGATCTCACAGGCTCTCCACCGGAAGGCAGCGTGATGCCTTCCTTAGACATCTCGCTGCCTTCCATGCCATCGGGTCCCCCCTACAGCTACATGGCACCGCCACACGCCACCACCGCAAAAGGTAAAAGCCGCAAACCACAGGTCTGAATTGACCTGCGGTTTGCGGCGATCGCCGACACGGGGGGGTCACGGGATACCCCCCGGCGTTCGGACAGGATGCCCGCTGAATGATTTCAGCGGACATCCTGTTGCGATTAACCCCCGCCGGGCGACAATCGCGATTTAAACTTAGGACGTACCGGTACGCCCTGAGTCCTTAAGGACTCGGGAAATAGGGCGTACCGGTACGCCCTAAGTCCTTAAGGGGTTAAAGGTCATGTACGCCTTTGGGGGAAATTTTTATTTATTATTGCATTGTACTCATTTTGAGCTACAAATATTTTTTTTAATTGGTCTTTATTAAAAATATTGCGTCCTTTTTTCTGTACAAAGCTCACATGCTCTTATTAGCACCCTTTGGATTTTCTGTCTTTTCCATCAGACCAGGAGCTGACGGACTCCTTATCTCTGATCTTTGACATTATAAACACTCATTATAGCTCAGTTCTTATCTTACTCATAAGAATGAAGTGTTTATGACCTCTCAGTAGTTTAGAGATAGGGTTTATTAGATGACCAGCACAAAGTGAAAGTTAAAGTACCAGTTACAGAGTTAGAAAAACAGTTAACCCTGTGACAGAACAGCTCAGTATTTTTAAATGATTAACATGCAATCATAAAAAAATTGCCTCCGAAGGTGTACACAGACTTTAAGTGATAGAATCCCTTTAAAACTATTCTGTACTACAGTTATACAGGTTAGACTCGAAAAATTTTAACTCGAGAAATTGCATTAATGCAGCTTAAAATTAAAATTTTGTGAAAAGGTTCAATATTCTAGGCTCAAAGTGTCAGCTAATTAATCCATACCCCCCTGAGCAAAGGGTATCTCAAAATTGTGACTTTGGGGTTTCATAAGCTATAAGCCATAATCATCCAAATTATAACAAATAAAGGCTTGAAATATTTTGCTTTGCATGTAATGAGTCTATCTCTCATATGTCAGTTTCACCTTTTAAGTTGCATTAGTGAAGTAAATGAACTTTGCACAATATTCAAATTTTTTGAGTGTCACCTGTATCTAATTTCATTTAATTCAGTTATTCTGCATTTAAATATACAATGAATAATATATAATAAATCCTTGTCCAAAATAGAGATTTCCTACTTCCCTCCTACTGACATCCATTTTTGTTTTCGGCAAAAAAGCAGAGAGAGATTATATGAATTGGAAACATGCCGTAGAAGCATACCTTCCAACTTTTTAATTGGAAAGATGCCATAGTGCTCCCCCAAAAGAAGAGAAAACAGAATTGCTGTCAAATTACACCTCCTATGCTCTGTAATCTGTCAGAGCGTTCAGCCCAGGATCCCCCAATCATTTTTTCTTGAAGAGGATCTGTAACCCCTCCTGACATGTCTTGACATGCATTCACCTTGTAGTAACAATTCTGGATAATCTATTCTGATGACATTATGATGCGCCATTCCTTTATTATTGTTTATGAATGAATTTCTAGCAATTTCCAATTAAGGTCTAGCTGAGTGTTACAAGTAGGAGGTGTGTCCCTGCACAATCTGACACAAACAGCACTGATTGGATAATGTCAGTCTGTGCAGGTACACCCCCCCCCCCCCCCCCCCCCAACTGGTAATGCTCATCTGTGCCTTCAGTGCAAACTGATATCAATTCATTCATGATTTCTAGCAGGACTAATAAAGGAATGGCACAGCACAGAGTCATAAGAATAGATCCCCCAGATTTGTTATTACATGGAGAATTCAAGTAGTTACTAAAATAGACATGTCAGGAGAGGTGTCAGGTCCTCTTTAATGCTGGGAATATTCTAAAAATAAAATAGGAGCCGTACAGGCCTGTTCCATCCACAACAGTTCTAGCACCGATGTTCAGGTCTTGCTTTGTGTTCAGAAATGGAGCAATGGCGTACATGACTATTTCATGTGATGCTAAGGCCCAAGGGCGGATTGGTAACTTAAAGTGGCCCTGGAAAAAAACCTAAAAGTGGCTCCTTGTTGTAAGTGGGTCGAAACTGACAGAAGATGGGCCAAAACAAGTAGGCAGCATAACCAAAGTAGACGGGGCCTGCAATACTGTAGTGCAGCAGAGAATACTGCCCCAGCAGAACCAAATACCACAGGACAGCGCAAAATACTGCCTCCCCAGCCACAGTATTCAACTGTATCACCATCAAGAGAACCACAATACAGTTGAGGACCATAATACCATTGAGCATCAGATCATTATGTTCCTGGCCTGTGGCCATCAAGAGGGCTTGAGTGGCAGGGACTGAGCAGGTAGATAAGCCTTCTATTTCTATTTCATCGCATTCCTCGCATTCAAAAAACATTGGGGGTCCAGGAAAGTCTTTTTAATGATGGAGACAACCCTAATCTGTATGCCCTAACAGGACGGTTTCAGAACTCAGGTCGGCAAGCATCTGTCCATATGTTACTTGGTTGCGTATTAATTGAAAGCGCTGGTTTGTTATACCATATTTTTCCCGTCGCAGACTGTGTGGCCAGCCACAACTTTCTCCTGTGATAACAGCTAGAATGGGCCAACTTCAATCCGAAAAAGGGTTTTCGTTGATAAAACAACCCAACGAAAACGCTGCATCCACAACCCGTATATCGGCCTTCCTCTGGGGACATAGCAGCAAAGCCTCCTGGACACTACTGTTCTACACAAAATATCTACATAATACAAGATGCAAAATGTAAATGAAATTAAAAATGAAAAGATTTTGGTAGACAATTATTTTTGTCATGAAATGCCTGGCACAAGAGGGTCCCTTGAGATTAGTATCTGTTACGTGTCCTTTTATTTTTCTCACAGTCAAGGCAAATTTAGTACTTGAGAATATCTGCTATGATGTTTCCTTTTCCCTATATCTATCTCTCACTAACACAGAAGCATCATGGAAGACAGTCTATGTAGTGTCCTGGACCAGGAGTACTTTGAAGTCTGGACGTTTGTGGACATTTGCCCCTATTTCCCCTATGCAAAGTCATTAACTGCTTACTTTATCGCATTGTAAAGGGTTAACTTGTACTGACGTATACTGTTTTATACTGTATAACTGCATATTATATGTTTGTTGTGATATATATCCTGTTCATTTGCACTGTGTTTCCACAGCACTGTGGAAAGGGTTAATGAATATTGAGAGACTTTAGGAAGTTTCTAGCTAATAATGAGAATCTAATAATTTCCCACAGTTGCCATAAAGGTTAAAGAAGCACATGTTTTGGAGGGAAAAAGCCAGACTTGTTTACCACCAACACCAGACAGACTGACCTTTTGGATATTTGGTTTAGCTATCTATTATGTCTGAAGACTTGTTTTTGTGTGGAAAAACTGCTTTGTCATTCCCATTGACTATTATTGAAGTTGTCATGCAAGTCTATGCCAGCTGAAAATTGTAACATTGTATCAGTTTGGGCTGTGTTTCTCCACTCCTCCCACTTGTAGGTTCTAGTTCAGCTAGAAACTGTGTATAAGAGCAGCTAGAGCCCCTAGTTGTCTGCAGTTAGGGATCGGTGCTTTTAAAAAGTTACTCTGCCAGACTACTTGAGTGACCAGAAGAAGACGCCAAGATGGGGATTCTCTGCCACAGATCACCAGCCTTTGACCAGGGTACTAGCCATTTGAGAGTGAGAGGAACAGCTAGCTCAGGCCTTTCCTCAGCATCAAACCTTCTTCTGCCAGGGAGGAGACTGGAGAAGCCAGCTCAGTGCCTTCCCTGTATTGTTTTGCACATGAGTTCCTCTAATAAAGAAGCAAACGGGTTTACTGAAGACCCTGACTCTCTGAACTTATTTCCCATTAGGGTGCACCATGCCTTCCCATTCGCCAAGAGAGCGTCAACATGTGCTGACACCTTGACGATGTCCAGGGGACCCAGTGTAGCGTTGGGGCCACCCCATCTAGCATAGTCATGAGCAGTGTTGCTGTGAATCCAGCACTAGGGTATAACAGAAAGCTTACTACAGCCAGCAACACATTTTTGTGTTAGTGTCTCTGTCCCTCTCCAGCCGTTCATGTCTCCACCTCCCTCCCCCCTCTCTATAGAGTTCTATGAGCAACATGTAACCTGATTCCTCAGTAAGCTGATAGTTCTCATTTGTCAAGATGGATTGTGGGTAAATAATCGGTGCAGGAGGTGAGGAGAAGAAGTGACTCCTGCATGGAGTAAAAGGCAATTTTCTCTAATAAGATATAATGAAAAGTGACCATTAAATTTTTTTTTTACAGTTGTGCATTCAGAATAAATGACTCTAAATAACATGATGGTTAATAAAAAGGTAGAATTCCCTGCACCCGTATATTTTGATTTTTATTCTGAATCCCACTGAAACATTTTCATTCCAAAATAAAGGCGGATGGCACTGCAGAGCTGATTGTATTCTTCTCTTAATGACTACAGCAGATGCAATCTACTTGGCAGGCTTGAAAAGCATGTCCTTGAAAAGGCCTAGTCACTCAGAGCTATCTCCGTAATTTGTACTGATGCCCACATGTGTCTTAGCCAGTCTCACAAATCTATATTATTTCAATCAGGTTAGTTACATTAATCATAGGAACCTTACTGAACAAGTGGATTGTGCTCAAAGCATGGAGTGTGAAGAGCCCCTGCTCAGAGCAGAATAAACTCTTAACATTTCTGTAGGGTTCACCTTCAAGACACTATAGGAACTTTCATCCACATCGAGAATAAAATATGAAACACTCCTTGCTACTTAGATCCTGACATGTGCTACAGAACTATAACTATCTTTGAAAAATTTCCTATGTAATTCAAAAGGGGTATTCTACGGAATAATGAATGAGATGGGAACACGATCAACTGTTGATACCGCTGGCTGGGTAAAACATACGCAGGTATCACCCATATCACCCTGTGGCAGTCTTCTTGCAGGGTGGCAATTATAAAAAAAAAGAATTCACTCACATCTGATTTAGGGTGCATTCACATGACTGTATTTTTGGTCCGCACTGGATCCACAGTTTTTGTGGCTTGAATGCAAACCCATTCAATTCAATGGGTCCACAAAAAATGCGGACAACACACTTTGTCCTGTCCACATCCGTATGTCCATTCTGCAGCCCCCTCAAAAAGATAGAATGTGTCCTATTCTTGTCTGTTTTGTGGACAAGAATAGGAATTGTTACTGTGGGTCCGCAAAAAAACAAACAAAAAAAGCAGGTGTCGCATTTTGCAGAGTGCGAAATATATATGGTCGTGTGAATGCACCCAACCGTATTTTTGGTCTGTGTCCTATCCATATTTTTTGTGGATCGCACATGGACCCAGAGGAGGGGAGCGGGAGGCACTTGATACTGGCACATGGGGGGGGGGGGGGGGGGGGTTGGCACTTGATACTTGCACATGGGGGGGTTTGGCACTTGATACTGGCACATCTCTTCAACCTATCACTAACCTCTGGTCTCTTTCCCTCTGCTTTTAAACATGCTACCATTACACCCATCCTCAAAAATCCTTCACTTGACCCATCTGCTTTGTCCAGTTATCGCCCCATATCACTTCTTCCGTATGCCTCAAAGCTACTTGAACAACATGTCCATTCAGAACTGTCCTCTCACCTCTCCTCCTGCTCCTTCTTTGACAGCCTACAATCTGGCTTCCGACCCCACCACTCGACTGAGACTGCCCTTACCAAAGTCACCAATGACCTACTAACAGCCAAAACCAAGAAACAATACTCTGTCCTCCTTCTCCTTGACCTGTCCTCTGCCTTCGACACTGTTGACCACTCCCTTCTGTTGAAAACTCTCTCATCTCTTGGCATCACTGACCTGGCCCTCTCCTGGATCACATCATACCTCACAGAACGGACATTTTGTGTCTCCCACTCCCGCACCACTTCCTCGTCTCATTTCCTCTCTGTTTGTGTCCGCAAGGCTCTGTCCTAGGACCCCTGCTCTTCTCTATCTACACTTTTAGCCTGGGACAGCTCATAGAGTCCCATGGCTTTCAGTATCACTCTTATGCTGACAACACACAAATCTACCTCTCTGGTCCAGACATCACCACCTTACTATCAAGAATCCCACAATGTCTATCTTCTATATCATCCTTCTTCGCCTTTCGCTTTCTAAAACTTAACATGGATAAAACAGAATTCATCATCTTTCCCCCATCTTGCTCAACCCCCCCCAACAGACCTATCTATCATGATCAATGGCTGCACACTATCCCCGGTCAACCAAGTCCGCTGCCTTGGAGTGACCTTTGATTCTGTTCACAGTTGATAGAAACGTTGTAGAGAAGTTAAAAAACTCAAATTTTTTATTAGATATACGTTAAAATAAGGGGGGGGGGGGGGTGCGAGCCCTACCTCAATGTAAACAAACAACCAAAAAATCTGAACTGTACGGGCTAGCCAACATATACCCCCACGGGGTCCCCTGAGGTACAGCACCGGGATTATTGGCTGCCTAGAGGAACATACCGCAGAGTGTGCGCCACTGGTTCACGCGCTACACTCAATGATATATAGAAACCAGTATCCCCTTCAAAAGGCTGCTGTAGCGCAGTGTATCCATATAATGTTACAGGTCACTATCAGTTCTAACAGAATGCCAGACTGCAAGGTCAGGATCTGCTGCGGGTGACCAGAAAATAGCCTCCCCACTAATTGTCTGGCATAGTTAGCGTGGCGGCTAAACTACCCCATGTCCCCATAAAGGGGTAGCGCTGAACCTATACCCACTATCCTGCTCTACGTTTCGCCCTGTAGGCTCATCAGGAGCTTGGTAGTTAGGGTTCAGGACAGACAAACACATAGAACGCCGTATGCCTCGTGTGGTGAGGCTATGGCAACGGCGCTAGGGTGGCCGTAATTACGGCCGCCGCTTGCCGCTTGTCAAATAGCCCCTCCCCCAAAAGTGGCGGATACTGCACTCGCCGGCGAATCAGGAGAGCGGTAGACGTATCAGAGACACTGACCGCCTCCGCTCTCCTCACCGCCCTCCACAGCGACGCGATCCTCATTAGAGTGTAAAAACACTCCCATTTATTTACAGGGACCAATCGACGGTTATACTCAATAACAGCAAGCACCAGCAGCATCAAAGGTACTAAGGAGCCGCTGATCAATCAATCCGAGGTATAGCACACGACTGTTAATACTAGTCACAAGAGTACACTACGATCTCAGGAGTGCACAGAAACGCTCCCTGCATGCAGAAGCGCCATGTGTGAACATAACACCCCCTGCATGTAAAACCGCAGTATGTGAATAATGCATATCCTAGGTGATGTCCCATACATGGTAACACCACTCACAGTATGATGTACACAGGTAAGTGGTAACTGGTAGTGGGATACCCAGAGTGGCCCAGTAGATCGGCACATGACCTTCATAGGAAGCAAGTATACGAAATGTATTCATTCAGACCTCCTGGACGTAAGGTTTGTAACCTAAACGTCCACTCTGCCTCCTTCTGTAATAATTTCGTATCAAAATCACCCCCTCTAGGCGTGCTTCTGATGACTTCAATCCCTTGAAATCTGATTGCCTCGATGTTTCCAGAGTGGCAAATGGAGACATGACGCGCGATAGGGGTATCCGCCTCCTTACGGATATCATTGAGGTGTCCCCCTATCCTCCGTCTGAACTCCCGTATGGTTTTGCCTACATACTGAAGGCCACACATACATGTTGCGAGGTAGATGACGCCTCTAGTCCTGCAATTGATAAATTACCAGATTTCAAATCTTTGTTGTGTCACAGTACTGATGAAGCTATTCCCCCTTTTTATCGCACGCATGCCACACAGCCGCTACAAGGGAACGTGCCCTTTGGTTGACGATCGAGCCACGTCCCTGGTTGCGATGGTTGTAGAGGGCTGTGTACCAAACGATCTCTCAAACTGCGGCCACGGCGAAAGGTGATGCTTGGGGTCTCACCTACGAGGTGTCCCACATCTGGGTCCGATATAAGGATACCCCAGAAACGAGTGAGAACCTCCCGTACTTCTCTCTGAGTTTCATCAAATGTGGCAATAATCCGAATTGGGTTGCCCTCGCTATCTCTGGTACGTGGTATCAGCAATGTATCGCGGTTAACTGTAAGCGAGTGCTGGTATGCCTTCGTCAGGACCTGTCGTGGGTACCCCCTGTCAGTAAAACTATTTTGAAGGTCCATGGCCGCCACCCGGTAGTCCACCATCCTAGAGCAGTTTCTACGTAATCTTAGGTACTGCCCTTTAGGGATACCTTTCTTAAGAGCTGCCGGATGGCAGCTGTCCCACCGTAGAAGGCTGTTAGTGGCTGTATCCTTCCTGAACAGGCGGGTGCCTATATTACCTTTAGGGTCCCTAAAGATGTTGAGATCCAAAAAGGTAATATGGTTTTGATGGATCTCCAACGTGAAATATAGTCCCAAATCATTCTTATTGAGGTCAGTGACAAAGTTTTTAAAGTCACTCACACTCCCAGACCATAAAATCAACACGTCGTCGAAACCAAAAGCCTATATGTTTAATCCCTCTATTCTCCTCTTCAGTAAACACCACTTTCCGTTCCCACCAGCCCAGGTAGAGGTTGGCAAAGGTCGGTGCACATGGGCTCCCTATGGCCACTCCCCTGAGCTGGTGGAACAGGCGGCCATCGAACAGAAACACATTGTGTTCCAGAATGAACTGCAGTAACTCCAATATAAACTCGTTCTGCCGCCACAAAAGCACACCCCGTTCTTGTAAAAAAGCCCCTACAGATCCACATCCATTGTGTTGGGGTATGGAGCTGTAGAGCGCCTCAACATCCAGGCTAGCCAGAAAGGTCTGGTCATTAATGTGAATACCCTCCAGTTTTTTAATCACATCTGTAGTGTCTCTCACATAGGACGGGAGAGCCAACACAAAGGACGTAAGATCTTATCTACGTATATACTTATTCCCTGTGTTAAAGAGGACCTCCCTGCACTTACTATTATCCCTGGGCTCTGCTCCGTTCTCCCGGTATAGGCTCCGGTATCTTCAGATGTTCGGCTCAACTGGGTGGAGCAGCACTCCAGCCTGGGAGAAGGAGACGCCAGCAGGCTCCACCCAGTTGAGTCGAAAATATGAAGATATCGGAGCCTATACCGGGAGAACGGAGCGGCGCCCAGGGATAATAGTAAGTGCAGGGAGATCCCTGGGCGCCGCTCTCCATGTCTGTATGCTTAGTTTAGATTTTTCCACCACCTGCCGCCTCCAACTTAAAAACATCTCCCGCATCCGTGCTTTCCTTAACCGCCTCACGTCCGCCCATAGGATATAAACGTCCTATGGGTGGACGTCTATTTCTGACAGCACGTTTTAAAACGTCCTGTCAGAAATAGCAGCTGCACGCTAATCGTGCAGCTGCTGATCGGGTTGCCCGCTGTCAGGGACAGCAGGGCAACCCTAAGACAAGGCAGGGACAGTGCCCAGGTGTCCCTGCCTTCACGATCGCTGCAGACACAGCGCTCACCGAGCGCTGTGTCTGCAGAGCAGGAAGCGCTGTGCGCTTCCTGTTCCGGCCCGGCGGTCATGTGACCGCCGTGACCGGAGTGTGCAGGAGCTGTGTGAGGTCTCTCAGAGACCTCGATCAGCCCTGCACTGAGGCTGTACAGCGCAGGATTGCTGCTGTACAGCCTCTATAGGGGTGCATTTGTCCTGTAACTGGGGCTACTATCTCAGCCCCAGTTACAGGAGAAATCAACTGTGAAAAAAAAAAGAAAAAGTGAAGCAAATGTCCCCCAGAGGTCTTGTATGACCTTATGGGGGACGAAAAGTGTAAAAAAAATAAAAAAAAAATAAAGGGTTGAAAAAATAAAATAAAATAAAGTTTCACATGTAAAAAAAAAAAAAGTTCCCAAGTTAGGAATAAAAAAAAAAAAAATTAAAATAGAAAAAATAAAGTAAAATAGACATATTTAGTATTGCCGCGTCCGTAAAAACCAGCTCTATAAAAATATCACATGACCTAACCCCTCAGATGAACACCGTAAAAAATAAATAAAAAAAACTGTGTCAAAACAAGCAATTTTTGTCACCTTGCATCACAAAAGGTGCAACACCAAGTGATCAAAAACGCGTATGTCCCACAAAATGGTACCAATAAAACCGTCACCTCATCCCGCAAAAAATGAGCCCCTACATAAGAAAATCTCTCAAAAAATAAAAAAACTATAGCTCTTAGAACATGGAGACACTAAAACATAATTTTTTTGGTTTCAAAAATGCTATTATTGTGTTAAAGTGAAACAAATAAAAAAAAGTATACATATTAGGTATTGCCGCGTCCGTAAAAACCAGCTCTATAAAAATATCACATGACCTAACCCCTCGGGTGAACACCGTAAAAAAAAAAAAAAAAAAAAAAAAACTGTGTCAAAACAAGCAATTTTTGGCACCTTGCATCACAAAAGGTGCAACACCAAGTGATCAAAAACGCGTATGTCCCACAAAATGGTACCAATAAAACCGTCACCTCATCCCGCAAAAAATGAGCCCCTACATAAGAAAATCTCTCAAAAAATAAAAAAACTATAGCTCTCAGAACATGGACACATTAAAACATAATTTTTTGGTTTAAAAAATGCTATTATTGTGTAAAACTTTAATAAATGAGAAAAAGTATACATATTAGGTATCGCCACGTCCGTAACAATCTGCTCTATAAAAATGTCACTTGACTGAACCCCTAAGGTGAACGCTGTAAAAATAAATAAATAGAAACTGTGCTAAAACAACCAATTTTTTGGTCACCTTGCCCCATAAAGTGTTATATTGAATGATCAAAAAATCATATGTACCCAAAAATAGTACTAATAAAACTGGCACCTTATCCCCTAGTTTCCAAAATGGGGTCACTTCTTGGGAGTTTCTACTGTAAGGGTGCATCAGGGGGCTTCAAATGGGACATGGCATCTAAAAACCATGTGGAGTTCCTTTCCTTCTGCGCCCTGCCGTGTGCCCATACAGCAGTTTACGACCACATGTGGGGTGTTTCTGTAAACCGCAGAATCTGGGTAATAAATATTGAGTTTTGTTTGGCTGTTAACCATCGATGTGTTAGAGAAAAAAATTGATTAAAATGGAAAATCTGCCAAAAAAGTGAAATTTAAAAATTTGATCTCCATTTTCCTTTAATTCTTGTGGAACGCCTAAAGGGTTAACAAAGTTTGTAAAATCGGTTTTAAATACCTTGAGGGGTGTAGTTTCTACAATGGGGTCATTTATGGGGGTATCCACTATGTAGGCCCCACAAAGTGACTTCAGACCTGAACTGGTCCTTATAAAGTGGGTTTTGGCAATTTTCTTAAAAATTTGAAGAATTGCTTCTAAACTTCTAAGCCTTCTAACGTCCTAAAAAAATAAAATGACATTTCCAAAATGATGCCAACATAAAGTAGACATATGGGGAATGTTAAATAATAAATATTTTATGAGGTATCACTTTCTGTTTTAAAAGCAGAGAAATTGAAATTTAGAAAATTGCGATTTTTTTAAGTTTTTGGGTAAATTTGGGATTTTTTCATAAATAAAGGTGAAAGATTTTGACTCAAATTTATGATTATCATGAAGTACAATGTGTCACGAGAAAACAATCTCTGAATGACTTGGATAAATAAAGGCGTTCCAAAGTTATTACCACATAAAGTGAGATATGTCCGTTTTGCAAAATTTGGCCTGGTCAGGAAGGGGGCAAAGGGCCCAGATGGGAAGTGGTTAAAGGGAACCTGTCACCAAAAAATCGCCTATTAAGCTGTTAAAAGTACCTTATAGTGCTACATAGTTGTGTCCTATAGCACTTTTTCGTCCTTTTCCTGCATTTATCGTCACTGACAAATCAATGTTTTAATCAGCTGCTGCCCGGTGTTTCAAGTCAGGCTTGAAGTCAAGGGGGCAGCGGCCTAGGTGTCTCCAATCCTGCTTTTCCGGCCTCTCGCCGCCATGATTGACACGCTGCATCTCAGTGCCGGGACCGCGCTCTCATCCCGCATGCGCAGTAAAGGGCTGCTGTAGCGCGATCCCGGCTCCGGCTCGTACACTCAGCCGGCTTCAGTCTCACTACTGCGCATGCGCCCGCCAGCCTTACATACTCGCTCTCTGTATGCGCAGGAAGAGAATATGCCGGGCGCGAGTATGTAAGGCTGGCGGGCGCATGCGCAATAGTGTGACTAAAGCCGGCTGAGTGTACGAGCCGGAGCCGGGATCGCGCTACAGCAGCCCTTTACTGCGCATGCGGGCTGAGAGCGCGGTCCCGGCACTGAGATGCGGCGTGTCAATCAAGGCGGCGAGAGGCCGGAAGAGCAGGATTGGAGACGACTAGGCTGCTGCCCCCTTGACTTCAAGCCTGACTTGAAACACCCGCCTCTTGAGGATTAAGATCTGGGGAGTTTCCAGGCCATGGACCCAAAATGTCAACGTTTTGGTCCCCGAGCCACTTAGTTATCACTTTTGCCTTATGGCACGGTGCTCCATCGTGCTGGAAAATGCATTGTTCTTCACCAAACTGTTGTTGGATTGTTGGAAGAAGTTGCTGTTGGAGGGTGTTTTGGTACCATTCTTCATTCATGGCTGTGTTTTTGGGCAAAATTGTGAGTGAGCCCACTCCCTTGGATGAGAAGCAACACCACACATGAATGGTCTCAGGATGCTTTACTGTTGGCATGACACAGGACTGATGGTAGCGCTCATCTTTTCTTCTCCGGACAAGCCTTTTTCCAGATGCCCCAAACAATTGGAAAGAGGCTTCATCGGAGAATATGACTTTGCCCCAGTCCTCAGCAGTCCATTCACCATACTTTCTGCAGAAGATCAATCTGTCCCTGGTGTTTTTTTTGGAGAGAAGTGGCTTCTTTGCTGCCCTTCTTGACACCAGGCCGTCTTCCAAAAGTCTTCGCCTCACTGTGCGTGCAGATGCGCTCACACCTGCCTGCTGCCATTCCTGAGCAAGCTCTGCACTGGTGGCACTCCGATCCCGCAGCTGAATCCTCTTTAGGAGACGATCCTGGCGCTTGCTGGACTTTCTTGGACGCCCTGAAGCCTTCTTAACAAGAATTGAACCTCTTTCCTTGAAGTTCTTGATGATCCTATAAATTGTTGATTGAGGTGCAATCTTAGTAGCCACAATATCCTTGCCTGTGAAGCCATTTTTATGCAACGCAATGATGGCTGCACGCGTTTCTTTGCAGGTCACCATGGTTAACAATGGAAGAACAATGATTTCAAGTATCACCCTCCTTTTAACATGTCAAGTCTGCCATTTTAACCCAATCAGCCTGACATAATGATCTCCAGCCTTGTGCTCGTCAACATTCTCACCTGAGTTAACAAGACGATTACTGAAATGATCTCAGCAGGTCCTTTAATGACAGCAATGAAATGCAGTGGAAAGGTTTTTTTGGGATTAAGTTAATTTTCATGGCAAAGAAGGACTATGCAATTCATCTGATCACTCTTCATAACATTATGGAGTATATGCAAATTGCTATTATAAAAACTTAAGCAGCAACTTTTCCAATTTCCAATATTTATGTAATTCTCAAAACTTTTGGCCACGACTGTATATTTCATCTTGTTATTAAACAGATTACCAGTTGCGGTATAATAACTTGCTAACAGCACAGGATTCAGCAGTGTTGACATGCAAAGCTTTGCACACAGACCTCAGCAAGAATGTAGTGTTCTTGTAACTGCTGTGAAAGACGAATGAATGTCTTCAGGGGGGGGGGGGGGGGGGGGGGGGGGGTGAAACAGGACACCACTGGCCTTCCCACCAAAAATCCCTTTCTTTTTATAAAGCAATCTAGGGAAATGCTTTGTGCTCTCCTCCGGGGCTGCTCATTACACTGCATACTGTTAATAAAGCTTTTTTTGGCTGACATTATATAGCTATTAGCACCCTGAAAGTTTGGGATGTGATTGAGAAATATTAGGGAAGCGTTGCAAATACATCTTACAAAGAGAATGGGTGATAATGAACACCTTCTTGAAATGGCATGAGCCAGGAAATGGAGAGATTTCCATGACAGGGCTCCATTACATTTCCCCTTTAAGACCTTACAATGGGTTGTCACAGGTGGGTGTGCGTGGCAAGCAGTGACATCACAAAGGGTGCCAGACATATGTATTGATTCTCAGCTGTCAGACAGCACCCTGGAGCAGGGTTAGCGATTAGGCGATGATGCAGTGGACCTGATGTGTGGTGGCTACAATTCAGACTACAGATGACCCCTGCTGGAGGTCTGATTCATCCTTTTAAAAGCCACATTGTGGTGATGAGAGGAGCGATGTCACTTCCTTGGTGATGTTGTATTGGACGGGTGGGTTTAAAGAATATTGGCTGGTGGAGCACAAATGTATGTGGTTGATGATGTCACAGTTGTGGTGACATCATAATGGTCGCGGTCAGTATTATTGCCTTGTGTACCCCCTTTGAGGCCCAAGATGGTTACATCACAGTTCTGGGCATGACGGGCAATAACATCACAAAAGGTGTCAGTCCTATAAACTGAGAACCATGACTAAAAGCTGCCAGACAGCCATAGCTAGCTGCATCGTTGAGCAGGGTTGGCCCATGCTGGAGTCATGTTTTGTGCCGTTTAAGGCTCCTTAGCTGGTGACGACTCAAAAGTAGTAATTGAGTCAGAATGGATGCTGTCAGTAACACTGCCTGGTTATTAAAGGGGTTCTCCGGGAATTATTTAAAATGGCCGCCAGCAATCTGTCCTAGATTGTGAGCAGGACTGGTTGCCACCATTTGCAGAACTGCCTAGAAGGGTGGTAGGACAGGGCCTCACTACACAGCTCGACAAAAGATGAGAATGATGAGAACCTTCCTATGATATGCCATCATGGCTGAGCAGCCTAACAGGCTATGCAGGTGCCACTGCCAGAGCCGTAGTGAGGCCCTGCTACCTCACCTTCCTAGACAGCTCTGCAAGTGGAGGCAATCAGTCGTGTACACATTCTAGAACAGGTTGCTGGCGACCATTTTAAATCATTCCCAGATAACATCTTTAACTATGCCTCATTTAACCTCTTTCCAACATGTTGGATCTTTAAAGACGGTGCCCTCTCAGAGGGGGCATTATAGCCTGTGGGTTTCTGCTGTTTTACACAGCAGACATCGGGAGGCAAAGTTTGTGATTGGAGAGAACACTGATCATTGACTTTTAACCTTTCAGAAGCTGAGGGGGCACCATAGCCATGGGATTTCTGCTGTTTTAAATAGCAGACATCGGGAGGCAAAGTCTGTAATCGGTGATAACTCCAATCACAAACTTTTAACCTTTTAGATGTTGTGGTAAATTGCAACCACTGCATCTAGGAGGTCTTTTCCCAGGAGCACTGCGCTGAAATCGAAAGAGCCATTTGGTTGCTATGGCAGCCTCAGGCCCTCGGAAGGATCCGAGGCCTGCTTCAGCTATGTTCCTATGGAGACCTGACTGTGGCAGGGCTCCATAGGAACATGGCAAATCTCCAACAGACTGCAATGGTAATTCATTGCAGTATGTGGGAGAAGTGATTAGAGGATTGCATGAGGGCTTAAAAAAGTGAAAAAGTTATTAAAAATAGAAAAAATAAAATAAAATCTAATCACTCCCCTTTCCCATATATAACAGAGGTGTAGCTAGGGTTTCCTGCACCTGTGACATGTCGCATTGTCTTGCTTGAAGATCCCCATCCGCCCAAGCGAAGACAATCAGCATGTATGGGTGTACGTGATCTGCAAGGATGGATTCATACCCAAATTGGTTGAGAGTGCCTTCCACATGGATGAGTGGGCCCAGAGAATGCTACGAAAACATTCCCCAGAGCATAACGCAACCATCACCAGCTTGTGTTCTTCCAGCAATGGTTGCAGGGTCTTTGTTCACTGATGTTTCTTGCCTGACACGCCAACGTCTATCAATTGAATGAAACAGAAAATGTGACTCATCAGAGGAGACAACCCTTTGCCAATTATCGGAGGTCCAATTCCGATACTGATGCGAAAATTGACGCCTTTTCTGCCAATGCAACTTGGTTAGCAGAGGTGCAGTGACCATCTGTCTGCTTTGGAGCTATATACACAGTAGGGTTCGCTGAACCGTTGCTTTAGACTAGGGCTGCAACGATTAATCGACGTAATCGATAATAATCGATAACTGGATTCGTTGTCGACGAATCCAGTTATCGAATAATCGCCGATTCGTTGCTATGCGGGCGGGCGCCAGGCGGTTTACTTTAAGTCACTGCATCTTTATTTTACCTTACAATCGTGACGCTCAAATAACAACTCTGCAGGCAGAGCGGAGGGCGGCGTAACGTCACTTACTCACGTGACGCGCCTGCTCCGCCTCCTTTATTCATAAAGTGGGCGGAGCAGGTGCGTCACGTAAGTGACGTTACGCCGCCCTCCGCTCTGCCTACAGAGTTGTTACTGGAGCGTCACGATTGTAAGGTAAAATAAAGATGCAGTGAGTGATTAGTCTACTGTGAGCAGCAGGGCCGGGGCTGTTATGGGTAGGGGGATCGGTCTATGGCACTGCTATGGGAGGGGGGATCTGTGCACTGTTATGGGGAAAGGGATCTGTGCACTGTTATGGGGAAAGGGATCTGTGCACTGTTATGGGGAAAGAGATCTGTGCACTGTTATGCCCATAACAGTGCACATATCCCCTTCCCCATAACAGTGCACATATCCCCTTTCCATAACAGTGCACATATCCCCCTCTCCATAACAGCGCCACCCACAGATCCCCCTCTCCATAACAGCGCCACCCACAGATCCCCCTCTCCATAACAGCGCCACCCACAGATCCCCCTCTCCATAACAGCGCCACCCACAGATCCCCCTCTCCATAACAGCGCCACCCACAGATCCCCCTCTCCATAACAGCGCCACCCACAGATCCCCCTCTCCATAACAGCGCCACCCACAGATCCCCCTCTCCATAACAGCGCCACCCACAGATCCCTCTCTCCTTAACAGCGCCACCCACAGATCCTCCCCATAACAGTGCCATCCACAATTTGTTTTAATATGGCCTTTGAACATAATTTTTCAAGTAAAATCATATAAACCGCTTTGTTTTGTAATTTTGTCGTTTTTCCCGATTAATCGTAGAAATTAATCGGCAACTAATCGATTATTCAAATAATCGTTAGCTGCAGCCCTACTTTAGACACACGTCTGGTAGACCCTGGTTCATTTTGGTGTTGAGCTGCTCCACTGTGGTGTGTCCATCCGCCCTCGCGCACCTTCATAGCCGATGTTCTACTCTCACAGCAATGGCACGTGGCGCTCCGCAGTTTCCACATTGCTTATTCACAATGGCGCCAATTGTCCACTCACCGTACACTTTCACCACAGCAGCATGAGAACAGTTCACAAACTGCACAGTTTCAGAAATACTGCCACCCGGGGCCCGAAAGCAAATAATCATCCCTTTTTACTCTGATAAATCGCCCCTTTTACCCATGACAGCAATGAGTGATATGTGTGCAGACAGCCTATCACACCCTATATACCCACCGAGCCAGCCCACCACACGTGACTTACCTCATCATCTACATGGTGCCAACATCGAAAGTAGGAAGTGGTCAGAATAATGGGACTCGACTGTGTAAAATGTGTAAACAACATAAACCCCTGAAATTAATCTCTCCAATCTCCCACCGATCCAGCCGAGAAACTCCAGCAGTCCCATAGTCTTTACGTGTGTCCAGCATGTGTTCAATACGTCAATCAATGGTCTTAACAGTCATGTGCCACATACTACTGGCATCATTCACCGCTGCCAAGAGAGTCATGATGCCAGAAGTATGGCACGCCCCCCACAGAGGCCACGGATTGGCTGCAGAGTTAACGCGCTAGATACTTGTTAAACAAACAATATGGCAACCACCCGAGCTTCTGCGCTGAATTGTAACGGGTCCCGGGAGGTAAGTAGTGCTTTTTTGGGGGGTATTTTATAACTGCCTTAAAGGGATAAATCCTGAATACAGAATAGCTTAAAGGGGTTGCTCATTTTCAGAGGGCCTTTCTGCCAGACCTTTCCATGTGCCATAAGAACCATGTGGCCAGACCTGCAGAGGGTGCATGTGACATTTTGTTTGACATGAGTCCCATGGCTGCTGCAGTGATGATGTGTCACCCATATGTCACATCACTGGGACACATGATGCATGGGGGACATGTCACCGCTGCAGCGGCCATGTGACCTGCGTTAAACAGGATGTTGACACACAGATAAGTGGAGGGGATGAGGGATGTTTTCCTCTGCAGGTCTGGCCACTGTCTGGCAAAAAGGCCCCATGAAGATGAGCAACCCCTTTAAAATGATATTACACATAAAGCCCCAGCTACAAGGCTGTGAATGTAGCTGGAGCTCTTTATGGGGGCTTTGAGGTTCACGTCCATCACACTGTATACTGATGCACAACAGCTAATCCTAGGTACAAGCAGACTGCACCATCAGCGCACCGCTCAGCATTCCAAGCGGTTGCTAAGCGACCACCCAGAGCTTGGTAAACAGGCGGCCGCCGCAGGAAGCGGAAATGCGTCACGATGTCACGTGGACGGCAGAACGCACGGGTTGATTCGCTGTGGCCTTCTGACGTTGCCGCAGATGAGCAGACATGGCGGGTAAGTTTACAGGGGGAGCAGTGCTTATAGGATAAGATTGTACGGTGGCAGATGGCACTGGGCTCCGCTGTGTAGCCCGCCTGGTTCTGCCAGGGGGTGTGCTGGGCATGGTAGCGGCGGGCGCGGGCTTCTCCTGTCACCCATCACCACTCCCCCCTCCTGCGCCATCTCCCGCCAAATATACTGACTTGTGGCTGGGGCCCTATGCTGACTGTTCCTGGGAAACTGCCGCCACCAAGCAGCCTGCATGTCACGTGGAGCGATAGGAGATGCACAGATATGCCTGGTGTGGGCCTTACAGCTAGTGCAGAGCCATATAGGCAGGCGGCCATACAGGGGCAGTGGTGGCCTGTCAGTAGGGGGCAGGAGTGGTATGTGGCTGCAGTAGAGGACTGGTACTGGTCTGTAGTGTAGGTATGGGAGCAGTAGTGACAGGTACATTCATTATAGGGGAAGTACTGGTATGTGGCTGCAGTACAGGGCCCATACTGGTCTGTAATGTGGATATGGAGGAAGTACTGGTATGTAGCTGCAGTACTGTGCCCATACTGGTCTGTAATGTGGATATGGAGGAAGTACTGGTATGTAGCTGCAGTACTGTGCCCATACTGGTCTGTAATGTGGATATGGAGGAAGTACTGGTATGTGGCTGCAGTACAGGGCCCATACTGGTCTGTAATGTGGATATGGAGGAAGTACTGGTATGTGGCTGCAGTACGGTGCCCATACTGGTCTGTAATGTGGATATAGAGGAAGTACTGGTATGTGGCTGCAGTACTGTGCCCATACTGGTCTGTAATGTGGATATGGAGGAAGTACTGGTATGTAGCTGCAGTACTGTGCCCATACTGGTCTGTAATGTGGATATGGAGGAAGTACTGGTATGTGGCTGCAGTACGGTGCCCATACTGGTCTGTAATGTGGATATAGAGGAAGTACTGGTATGTGGCTGCAGTACAGGGCCCATACTGGTCTGTAATGTGGATATGGAGGAAGTACTGGTATGTGGCTGCAGTACTGTGCCCATACTGGTCTGTAATGTGGATATGGAGGAAGTACTGGTATGTGGCTGCAGTACTGTGCCCATACTGGTCTGTAATGTGGATATGGAGGAAGTACTGGTATGTGGCTGCAGTACTGTGCCCATACTGGTCTGTAATGTGGATATAGAGGAAGTACTGGTATGTGGCTGCAGTACTGTGCCCATACTGGTCTGTAATGTGGATATAGAGGAAGTACTGGTATGTGGCTGCAGTACTGTGCCCAAACTGGTCTGTAATGTGGATATAGAGGAAGTACTGGTATGTGGCTGCAGTACTGTGCCCAAACTGGTCTGTAATGTGGATATAGAGGAAGTACTGGTATGTGGCTGCAGTACTGTGCCCATACTGGTCTGTAATGTGGATATAGAGGAAGTACTGGTATGTGGCTGCAGTACTGTGCCCATACTGGTCTGTAATGTGGATATAGAGGAAGTACTGGTATGTGGCTGCAGTGCAGGACCCATACTGGTCTGTAATGTGGATATGGAGGAAGTACTGGTATGTGGTGGCGTACAGGGCCCATACGGGTTGAATGGATTAGGCAGTGGCTGAGGGACCGACAACAGAGGGTTGTAGTCAATGGAGTATATTCATACCATGGTCTTGTTACCAGTGGGGTACCTCAGGGATCTGTTCTGGGACCCATATTGTTTAATATCTTTATCAGCGAAATTGCAGAAGGCCTCGATGGTAAGGTGTGTCTTTTTGCTGATGACACAAAGATTTGTAACAGGGTTGATGTTCCTGGAGGGATACACCGAATGGAAAAGGACTTAGGGAAACTAGAGGAATGGTCAAAAATCTGGCAACTAAAATTTAATGTTGATAAGTGCAAAATAATGCACCTGGGGCGTAAAAACCCAAGAGCAGAATATAAAATCAGTGATACAGTCCTAACCTCAGTATCTGAGGAAAGGGATTTAGGGGTCATTATTTCAGAAGACTTAAAGGTAGGCAGACAATGTCATAGAGCAGCAGGGGATGCTAGCAGAATGCTTGGGTGTATAGGGAGAGAATATAGAGGAGAGAATATTTAAAAGAAGAAAAACTGCTACAAGAGGACATAGTTTTAAATTAGGCTCCATTCACACATCCGCAATTCTATTCCGCATTTTGCGGAACGGAATTGCGGACCCATACATTTCTATGGGGCCACACGACGTGCGGCCCTGATCCGGAATTGCGTACCCGCACTTCCGGGTCCGCAATTCTGATCCTGAAAAAATAGAACATGTCCTATTCTTGTCCGCAATAGCGGACAAGAATAGGCATATTCTCTTAGTGCCGGCAAAATGCGGAATGCACATTGCCGCTGTCAGTGTTTTGTGGATCCGCAAAACACACACAGATGTGTGAATGGACCCTAAGAGGGGCAAAGGTTTAAAAGTAATATAAGGAAGTATTACTTTACTGAGAGAGTAGTGGATGCATGGAATAGCCTTCCTGCAGAAGTGGTAGCTGCAAATACAGTGGAGGAGTTTAAGCATGCATGGGATAGGCATAAGGCCATCCTTCATATAAGATAGGGCCGGGGGCTATCCATAGTATTCAGTATATTGGGCAGACTAGATGGGCCAAATGGGTCTTATCTGCCGACACATTCTATGTTTCTATAATTTTAGTAGGTGGTAGGTACCTTCAGTACAGAGGAAGTCCTGGTATGTGGCTGCTGTACAGGGCCTTTTACTGGTCTGTAATGTCGGTATGGGGGAAACACTGGTATGCCTCCTCTCCTCTAAGGCTTCTTTCACACTGGCGTTTCTGGGTCCGCTTGTGAGATCCGTTTCAGGGCTCTCACAAGCGGCCCAAAACTTATCAGTTTGCATTATCATGGTAATGCAAACGGATCCGTTCTGAACAGATGCAAGCGTTTGCATTATCGGTGCGTATCCGTCTGTGCAGATACAAGACGGATCCGCACCTAACGCAGGTGTGAAAGTAGCCTAACTCCTCCAGTCACTATTGACTGCTGCATCTGCAGAGTTAAAGGACCGGGATTGGATTCCTGGGCATCGCAGCTGGGCGACCAGCTGTGTTACACAGCCTGCACTTGCTACATATGGAGCGGGCTGAGCACGGGAGCTCGCTCCATACATTTGGGCATTTTGCGGACTGCACATCGCCGGCACTTAATAAAAAAATGCCTATTCTTGTCCGTAATTGCGGACAAAAATAGGACATGTTCTATTTTTATCGGGATCGGAAGTGTGGGTCCGCAATTCTGTTCTGCAAAATGCGGAACAGAATTGCGGACGTGTAAATGGAGCCTAATACTGCATCAGTGATGTACAGTAGTGTTGTGGTACGACGTAAACAGTTCAAAGCTGGTTTGTGGAGGTGACTGTGATGTCTATGGGAGAGCTTTCTAGGTTCTATGACCTGTTTTATGGCGTTTTTATAGAAGCTGTAATAATACAAGAAGCTTGATGGGCCCATAGAAGGTCAATGGGATTTAGTCAAATCTATTTTAAATAGGATCTGTCAAAACTGTCTGGGCTTTGTAAATAAAGGAAACCACGGCACTTGTGTGAACAGAGCCTCATGTGTGACGTCTTTCTTTCCAGAGTTAAGCTCGTTTTATTCCAGAACATCCAATGTCCATCAAAACCAGGAAGTTTACATTAAACATCGCGTCTCATGGGCACTCCGTCGCGGTCTCCTGGTCTTCTCCAGTTACAAACCTGCATGGTTATATAGGCATGTTCCCTGAGCTGTAAACCCCCCCCCCCCCCCCACTCACGTCTCTGTCAGTCATTGTGAGAGCGCCTCAGTTTACTCAAGTTTAAAGGGAACCTGTCATCACCTTTAGGCTTCATTCACACGTCCGTGGTGCGTTGCGGACCCGCAAATTGCGGATCCGCAACACACCCGCCCGGCACCCCTATAGAAATGCCTATTCTTGTCCGCAAGCTGCGGACAAGAATAGGACATGTTCTATCTTTTGCGGAGCTGCGGACCCGAAGATCAGGGCCGCGCTCCGCAAATGCGGACGCTGACGGCACACTGTGCTGTCTGCATCCATTCCGTCCCCATAGAAAATGAATGGGTCCGCACCCGTTCCGCAAAATTGCAGAACGAATGCGGACCCATTTGCGGATGTGTGAATGGAGCCTTATGTTGCCCATACTAACAGCAGCATAGCGTAGAGACAGGTGAGCTGATTTCAGCGGTCTGTCGTTTAAAAGTTAAAAGTAAGTGGTTGCCGAGAACCAACATCACAATCATTGCAGACTGGGCCTGGAAAAGAGTCACGGCCACCTGAGAAGAGTCCTGGTTATTCCTGCTCTCCTGCCCACCTGCTGATGACTGACAGTCTTCTACCTAGTTTTCTCGGTTTCTCTCTAGGAGAGAACTGCCAATTATCAGCAGATGGACGGGAGAGCAGGAGATTAGGAATAACCAGGACTCTTCTCAGGTAGATCTGACTCTTTTCAAGGCCTGGGCTGCAATGATTATGATGCTGGTTCTCGGCAACCACTTACTTTTAGCTCATGAGTCACACAGCGCTGACATCAGCATTTCTGTCACTACTTTATGCTGCCCTCAGTGAGGTCACCATAAAGCTGATGACAGGTTCCCTTTAAAGGGAGGAGTCATCCTCCTCTTAGTGAGAAATCCGGCACCGTTCAACAGATTCACGGCGCCTGCGCACTTCATTCCCCATTATGGGCAGAGGCACAAGGCCGGCTAGATCAGGATGTACGTGCCGGCACATGCGCATTAAATGCTCTTGTGCCTCTGCCCACAATGGGGAATGACGTGCGCAGGCGCGGCGAATCTGTTGAACGGCGCCGGCGCTGGATTTCTCACTAAGAGGAGGAAGTAATCAGAAGAACCTAGGGCGGGCCAGAGGGGTGAAAGGGGAGGGGTTTCATATGAAAAGCGACGAGGGGCCTGGGCACCAGCTGCATGAATGCCACCCCATGGCACCTTCAGAAGCTAATTAACATATTGAGTAAAAGTGTTTTTTTTCCTGAGAAAATCAGCGATGGACAGCAATATGGAAGGTAGCATTCTAATATGGGGAATGTAATGGAGATCCTGATGTTAGTGTTCTATAATGGTGATTTTAGGTGAAAGACTTCCTTTAAGGTCCCTTTACAAGGGATGATTATTGGTCAGGAGGGGGGAGTGCTGCATGGAAAAGCCCCTTTACACAGACTGATCGGGGAGTCATCAGGAACGAACAGTTCATTCCTGTTATTTGCTTCCTCATCAGTGGAGGTGGGAGCTGAACTAACATGCAGCAATCATCTCCGGTATGGGGATAAGCAATTCCTACTGCAGTTGCTCATCGCCATGCTGATTTATCAATTCATACGATCCGCTGCCGAGATGCAATGAGTGTGTGACTGCTCATTCAGCAGGTGATCAGTTGCACCTTTTCAGGGGCAACTGATCATTAGTACGATTGTTCGTGCCCGATAATCTGTCCATGCAAAGGGACCCCTAAAGAGAACCTATTTGCATGTCCTTGCACAGTCTAACAGGGTCCAATCCGTTTTCTCCACATTGGCATATTTGCAGTTCTCCCCCCCCCCCTCCCCATGGTATCAGCACTCCGTCCTATTCTAACCAGACCTTTATAATTAGCAGGAGACTGATTATAAAGGTTAATAAACTCCTGCCGGGTCTCGGTTTGGTTCCTGAGATTGCAAACAATGACCGTATAGGGACGACCAATGCATTAGTTATTGCTCGTCCCCATACTGAGGAGGAGATCACGTCATGTAAGAGCAGCGGTCTCCTCCTCTAACGAGCAGGCGATTGCCAGGAAGGAAAGCTTCCCTCCCGACCACCATCTGCTCTATCTGCCCGTGTAATGGGGCCTTTAGTTTATCCTTGTAGGTGTCTTAACTAGTGATGAAACTGTCTTCAAAAAATGCTGATTTCCATTGGAGACACTGGCCTACATTAATTAATACTGTCTAAGGTTACATTGACATTAAAATCAATGGGTCCATCTTTAATGTCTGTTAGACAGGAGTGCACCCGTCTAACGGCCCTTAAAAATGGGTACACTAGTGCAAGATTGCCTTTTAGGGTTAAAACCTTTTTCTTACTCGCCTCATCCACTTACATGTGCAGAGGCAGTCGCCCCTCTCTTGATGCTGAAGGACCTGCGCCACAAGCATGATGTCTCCATGGACTCCCAGCGACCATGCTGAGAGCATCTATTCTTATGGCTCTATGACAGGGATCAGCATTCTTCGGCACTCCAGCTGTTCTGTATCTACTATTCCCCAAATTCTCCTTTAACTTCTCTGGGAGTTACAGAAACAGCCAAGTAAGTGTGCAAGTTGGGAGTTGTAGTTTCTCAGCAGCTGGAGTGCTGAAGGTTGCTGATCCCTGCTCTGTAGTATCCCATTCCTCTCTTATTTCTACTGGAAGTTTATATATGAATTGCTAGCAGTCTGCAGTAAGGGTACAGAGGGGTGCTACTAGTTAGGGGTGTGTACCTGCACAGATAGGACACACCCACTACAGTAGTCAGACACACCTGCTACTGGTAACACCCAGAAGGACCTTTACTGCAGACTGCTAGTAATTTATTTGTAAACTTTTAGCAGGAATAATACAGGAATGGCAGAGCATAGTCATAAGAACAGATGCAGCAGAATTGTTATTTCAAGGAGAATGTGAGTAGTGACTAAAACGGACATGTCAGAAGAGGCCACCGTTCCTCTTTACGTATACTGCCGGGGTTGGGATTTTATTAAAAGAAATAAAAAGCCAATCAAAATCGTCCCTTTTTTAATGGCTGTTTTAACAGTGGTTAAAATGGATGCAAAGCTGGTTGGATAATGTCCATGACAGTGTGTCAGTTTTTCATGGCCACCCTCTTTTCAGTGTTGTGTGAGTGTAGCCCAACAGACGGTGTCGCTTTAAGGCCCCTTTACACGGGTAGATGGAGCAGGCGATTGTCCTGAGAGTTGCCTGCTCACCAGTGGAGGAGAGAGCTGCATTTACATGCTGCGATCTCCTCCACAGTGTGGGGGTGACTAAAGACTACTGCCATAGCCCATCCTCTTTCAGATTAATTAATTGTTTCTGGGCAGCACATTGCTGCTCAGAAATGATGATTTCGGTGTCCTCCTGATTGTTTCCCTCGATAAATGATCAGCACTTTTACATGGCCAGATTATCGAGAACAAGCGTTCATACGAGCGCTCCTCCCCGATGATCTGCCTGACGTCTCTGTGTAAATCCACCTCTTGACTAGACAGCCTAGAGCTGCTCCAGCTTTCTCACAGTGGCTGATGCCTTTAGACTGTCTGGTCTCAGTTTACACCACCTACTTTACGCCAGAATCTTGCGGCAGTATTTTGGCGCACACTGATGCACTACAAGCTACGTTCTCTTTTCCATAGGTCGCACGCTGCGTCCCCTTTTTTTTATTTTTTAAAAGACCGAAAAAGTGTCTAAAACAATCAACAAATGTGGTGCAAATTCCACCAGGATTGTGACACATTTGGATTTAAATGTTATAACGGCACAGCAAGGCAGGCTGTTCACACCTGGCAGATTTATTTCAGATTTCTTGGTTTGACGATCTGAATTTGGTTTCTTCTGCAAATGTTTTGGCTGCAGATCTGAGACACGTTAACGTACATGTATTCATCTCTCCAATTCACTGTTACATCTTTCTGTCATAGGTCTCAATAGTATGGAAAAGAAGTTGGCAGAATACAAGTGTAACACAAATGAAGTCATTAAGTTAAAATTGGGTGAGTAACAAGGGAAATGAAGACACTTGGACACTTAACGCTAACTTTAAGAAAAGTGCAAGAAACAGCACTATAATCAATGTACTAATAGGCTGTAAGAAGAGCATCTCCATTGCTGCCCCTTTCTGTGCACAGTGCTACTCTGGAGGCCACTGATGGACAGGTCTGTTCACGTGCCCTTTCATCAGTGGCCATGTTGGGTGTAGGAGTCGGATGTCGGCACACTGCTACAGTCCTGGTGATCACAAGAGTTAAAAAAATTTATAAAAAAAAGATCCATTGTGGCGATCTAGAGGAAATTCACTTTTTGTTAACGATAATTTAGGTGTATGGGGCCCCAAACCCTTTGGACCACCAAAGCTCCTCTGCTCTGCATTTATTGCCACTCCCCTGCCCTATTGCTTGACAGAATCAGACATCTCGGCTGGTTCTGTAATCTCACGCCTATGCTGTAGGTTACACCAATGGCATACGTGAAGAACATCAACCTCTGGTTCCCCAGGTGACCACTGCACATGTGCCAGTGACGTTTTCCAGTCTGATGGAGGATGAATTATCGGCGCATAAGCATTTGTCATCTGCTTTGCAGGGGTAGCAGAGGCTGATTTACATTACATACACCCATAGGGTAGTCTATGGCATAGGCGTGAGATTACAGGATCAGGCGGGAGGCCTGACCCTGTCAATCAGTAGAAGCGGGCAGAGACAGTAAGGCTGGTTTCACACGGGTGTTGCGGGAACATGCCCGATTTTTCCGCGCGAGTGCAAAACATTGTAATGCGTTTTGCACGCGCGTGAGAAAAATCGGCATGTTTAGTACCCGAACTTCTTCACAGAAGTTCGGGTAAGGTGTTCTGTAGATTGTATTATTTTCCCTTATAACATGGTTATAAGGGAAAATAATAGCATTCTTAATACAGAATGCTTAGTACAATAAGGCTGGAGGGGTTAAAAAAAATAAAAAATTATTTAACTCCCCTTAATCCACTTGATCGCGCTGCCCGGCTTCTCTTCTGTCTTCTTCTTTGCTGTGCACAGGAATAGGACCTTTGATGACATCACTGTGCTCATCACATGGTCTATTGTTCATCACCATGGTTAGGGACCATGTGATTGGATCATGTGATGTGACGTCACCACAGGTCCTTAGCCGGCAGCTCAACATTACAGAAGAAGACAGAAGGTGAGTTAATATTATTTTTTTTTTTTAACCCCTCTCCATCACTATTTTACTATGCATTCTGTATTTAGAATGCTATTATTTCCCCTTATAACCATGTTATAAGGGGAAATAATACAGATTGGGTCCCCAGCCCGATCGTCACCTAGCAACCATGCGTGAAAATCGCACCGCATCCGCACTTCCTTGCGGATGCTTGCGATTTTCACGCGGCCCCATTCACTTCTATGGGGCCTGCGTTGCGTGAAAAACGCAGAATATAGAGCTTGCTGCGATTTTTACGCAACGCACAAGTGATGCGTGAAAATCACCGCTCATGTGCACAGCCCCATAGAAATGAATGGGTCCGGATTCAGTGCGGGTGCAATGCGTTCAACTCGCGCATTGAACCCGTGCGGAAAACTCGCCCATGTGAAAGGGGCCTAAGTGCAGAGCAGAGGTGCTCTCACCCTCTGTTCGCTGAACAGCATGACGTATCTGCATAATTAAAGTATTTTTATTTATTTATTTTATTATTTATTTATTTTTATTAAGGAGGCCCAACCCTAACTGGCATTATGCCTGATTTAATAGGGCTGATCCTGTTGATAGATGCTACTTAAACAATGTGAGCACAGATTATTATTATTTTTTATTTTTTTGCTAAGGTTTTTTTGTACACTTCTGTTTGTAACACTTTTTTAATTTTCTGCTTTATACCAGTGCGCTTCCCTGAGGACATCGACGATGACAGCACAACATTTAGCCCAGAGTTTAGCCACCAGTTATTTGGAGACGAGTAAGTACTATAGAAAGATACTAGGCAGCTAAGTGAAGTAGATTGTACTATTTACGACTGTGCATTCAGCTACACTGCAAATAAATCTCTCTTTTATTCATATGTCAGATTAATTTATGGCCTATAGCTAAGGAGCGGCTCAACATATTGATTGGAGGGGCATGACTCAACTCCCCTGTTTAAGAGTAGAACAAATGATAGGAAAATCGAAATGTTGTTCCTCTTAATTGCCTGCTTGTCAGGGGAGGTGAGAGCTGCGTTTACATGCAGCAATCCTCTCCTCTGCTTGGGGACTAGCGATCGCTCTTTCCCATAGAGAATCATTATTTCTGTTCAGCAGGTCTCTGTTTATGCAGAAAGATATGCTGCCCAAAAACAATGATTTGGGTGACCACATCAGCGATGCAGTCACCTGATGAACGATCATTTGATCTGCGGCATTTATCAGGGGAGGAGTGTTTCTAGGAATGCTTGTAAGGGGTCTTTTAAAATGGCCCTTTGTGCTTTACTAGCATTGCAGCTCCTTTTTTCTAGGTAGATTGCACAGAGCTTGGTTTCAGGCACTTCTGTGTTTATTTACCTGGAATTCCTCAAAGACAAGTCTGCCGACCTACCTTACCTACAGCTTCTCTGGGGAAGCATTCACTGTATATCTCTGGCTGTAATCGCCAAGATCTTCTCTAGCTACAGGATTGTAACATGGTTGAGTATTTGGTGTGCTGACTTTAAAGATGACATGTCTGTTTTAATAACTACTTGTATTCCCCATGTAATAAGTTACGGAGCATATGTTCTTATGACTCTGTTGTACCATTCCTGGATTATTCCTGCTAGAAGTTATGATAGAATTACTAGCCGTTTGCAATTAAGGTCCGACTGGGTGTTACCAGTTGGGGGTGTCCCAATGTCAGAATATGCAGGGACACACCTCCAGCTGGACCTTCATTGCAAACCTAGTAATTCATTCATAAATTCTAGCAGGAATAGTAAAGGGATGGCACAACAGTGAGTCATAAAAAAAGATGATCCACAACTGTTATTACATGGGGAATGCAAGTAGTTACTAAAACGCGTCTGGAGGGGTTACAGGCGATATTCAGGCTTAGCATTTTTGTGCAGATTGTACACCTAAAATCCACAACAAAATACATTACCATGCAATTGGAAGGGATTTTTACTAAACCCCATTCATATGTGGCAGAAAGGGTCTGAATGTTATGGCATGCTGCCCTGTATATATATATTTGGACACTGACACAAATTTAGTTTTTTTTACCTGTTTACTAAAACATATTCAAGTTATATAATGGACATAAAGTCCAGACTTTTAGCTTTCATTTGAGGGTATCCACATTAAAACTGAATGAAGGGTTTAGGAGTTTCAGCTTCTTTACATGTGACACCCTGTTTTTAAAGGGATCAAAAGTAATTGGACAATTGACTCAAAGACTGTTTTCATGGGCAGGTGCGGGCGATTCCTTGATTTTTTTTTTTCTTCATTATCAATTAAGCACATAAAAGGCCTGGAGTTGATTTGATGTGTGGTGCTTGCATTTTGAAGATTTTGCTGAGAAGTAAACATGCGGTCAAAGGAGCTCTCCATGCAGAAGAAACAAGCCATCCTTAATCTGGACTTTGCTAAAAACATCTTAAAGGGAACCTGTCACCTCCAAAAACCATACCAAGCCGCCAGCAGTATCTGACAGTAGCCAGCAGCGTGTTTCCGACGATAATCTTCTTCCTGAAGGCCGATGCGGCTAAAGCTGAGAAAATGTTCTTTTATCCCCTGCCGGCGCACTTCTCTAGTCGTGCTTGAAGTCAAGGGGGCAGCGGCCTCCTTGCTTCAAGTCAAGATAACGCCCCCCCCCCCCCCCCCCCTTCCCTGCCCCTTCACTGACAGCGCTTATGCAGAGAGTTTGGCAAAGCCAAAGCGGTTATCTTGACTTGAAGCAAGGAGACCGCTGTCCCCTTGACTTCAAGCATGACTAGAGAAGCACGCGGGCAGGGGATAAAAGTACATTTTCTGAGCTTTAGCCGCATCGGCCTTTAGGAAGAAAATTATCGTCGGAAACACGCTGATGGCTACTGTCAGATATTGCTGGCGGCTTGGTATGGTTTTTGGAGGTGACAGGTTCCCTTTACAGAACCAGCACACTTCTGGGAGAGTATTCTTTGGACAGATGAAACCAAGATCAACCTCTACCAGAATGATAGAAAGAAAAAAGTATGGCGAAGGCATGGTACAGCTCATGATCCAAAGCATACCACATCATCTGTAACACACGGCGGAGGCAGTGTGATGGCTTGGGCATGCATGGCTTCCAGTGGCCCCGGGCCCTAGTGTTTATTGATGATGTGACACGGGACAGAAGCAGCCGGGTGAATTCTGGGGTTTTCATAGACATACTGTGCGCTCAAATCCAGCCAAACCGATCGGTCGGCGTTTCATAATACAGATGGACAATGACCCAAAACATAAAGCCAAAGCAACCCAGGAGTTTATTAAAGCAAAGAAGTGGAATATTCTTGAATGGCCGAGTCACCGGATCTGAGCCCAATAGAGCATTTCACTTGTTAAAGACTAAACTTCAGACAGAAAGGCCCACAAACAAACAGCAACTGAAAACCGCGGCAGTAAAGGCCTGGCCGAGCATTAAACAGGAGGAAACACAGCGTCTGGTGATGTCCACGAGTTAGAGACTTCAGGCAATCATTGCCAACAAAGGGTTTTCAACCAAGTATTAGAAATTAACATTTTATTTACAATTACTGTATTTTTTATCCCATAAGATGCAGTTTTTTCCCCCCAAAGTGGGGTGAATACTAATGAGCGCTTCCATTATGGAAGCACTCATTAGTACCGGAGGACTGGGAAGCAGTAAAGGCTGTGTACTCGCCGCTTTCTGGTCCTTGGCTGTGCTGTGGCTGCGCACAGCGTGAGGGCGCTCTGTGACCTCACGCTGTGCACGTCAGGTCACGGCACAGCCGCAGCAGGAAGAAGACAAAGCGCTCTGGAGGTGAGGAGCAGGAGAGGTAAGTGTTTTTTTAATTTTTTTATTTATTTGATCTTTGGCATGGGGCTCATAATGGCGGCTCATAAATGGCACTGGGGCTCATAGATGGCATGGGGGCTCATAATGGGGACTGATAAAGTGCAGGGAGGGCTGATCTGAGGCATGGGGGGGTCTGATCTGAGGTCTTATTAACATTGAGGGTCTGATCGAGGCTGTCAGCTGAGGTCTGATTAACATTGGGGTTCTGATTGGTGGCCTGATCTAAGGTCTAATGAAAAATATTTTTTTCTTATTGTCCTCCTAAAACCTAGGTGCGTCTTATAATGCAAAAAATATGGTATTTAATTTGTCCGATTACTTTTAAGCCCCTGAAATGAAGGGATTGGGTTTAAAAAATGCTATAGTTCCTCACATTTTTATGCAATCATTTTGTTCAACCGACTGAATTAAAGCTGAAAGTCTGAACTTCAACTGCATCTGAATTGTTTTGTTCAAAATCCATTGTGGTAATGTGCAGAACAACAATTAGAAAAATGTTGACTCTGTCCAAATATATATGGACCTGACTGTACTTGCATGTAATTATTTGAGAAGATTGTTTGCAAAAGAATGTTGACCTATTTCTGGTAAATATCAGATTTTCTTTTGTCCTGTCAGTGAGGTGGCATTTGGATATAAAGGTTTGCAGATTCTGCTTTACTACAGTGCTGGAAACCTTTCCACCATGTTCCGTGTCCATTACACCTCTAAAGTCGATGAGAAGTTTGAAGGAGTCCAAGTAAGTTTTATGTTATCTGAAGCCTTATGCATGTTATCTCTTTTACCATAGTGTACTTGTGTGTAATTTTTGTGAACATTAAGCACCATTTAAATGCTGTGCACACCCTTAGGGCTGTTTTCTTTATTATTATTATTATTATTATTATTATTAATAATAAATTCTGGGCTAAAAATAATATTTTCAGTTGGTCTGTATTAAAAATTTTCATGAATTTTTCTTCTACAGCTTTCACTTTCTGTGCATTTGCAGACTAGCAGGCTCTCTGCTTCACACTGAATTAATCAGGGAGCTGCTCTGATGGCTTGGTCTGTAGGCGTTGTCTCTGCTTTTAAACACTAATTTAATAGGGTCGGACAGTTTCCTATATTGATGACCTATCTTCAGGATAGGCCATCAATATCAGATCAGGGGGCGTCCGATCAAGTTGTTTGAAGAGAACGCAACGCTCATATAAGAGCTGCCTTCTCTTCACTGTTGCAGCTCCTCCGTCCTCTTTCACTTCAATGGGAAGTAGCAGATGGAGTGCATGTACTTCCGATTGACGTGCATGGGGACGGAGGAGCTGCAATTACACCTACTCGCTGCTCCTATGCCGACACCAAGCAGGTAAACGGTGAACACTGTTCAAACAGCTGGTCAGCAGGGTGCTGGGAGTCGGAACCCGCAAAACTAATATTGGTGACCTATCCTGAGGGTAGGTCATCAATATAGGAAACTGGCCAACTGCTTTAAGCTGATAAGCATTGGCTGTAGTAAGTGTTTGTTTTTCCTCGTTCTCTTGTACTAGTGCAGTATAAAGACAAGTACTCGTTCTATTCACTTGAATGGAGCAAATGCCTGTAAATACACTGCTGCTCCACTAGCACCGCCTCCTCTTCAAACAGCTGATCGGCGGGGTGCCGGGGGTTGGACCCTGACAATAGGTCATCAATATATGTGACAGGACAACCCTATATAGTTTCCTTTTTGACCAGTTGTCCGAGTGTGCAGTACTGATGACCTGTCCTCAGGATAGGTCATTAGTATCAGATCAGTGGAGATTTGACTTCCGGGAGCATCCGTCGATCAACAGATCTGGTGAGCACTGCGGCCTCTTTCTATGCCAGTGATGTCATGTTCATCAGTCACTTGGCCTAGGCACTGCTCAGTCTCATTGAAGTGAATGGGTCTGAGTTGAAATACCAAGCACAGCCACTATCCAATGGACGCCGCTCTGCTTGGTAACTTGGGAGGAGGCCGTGGCGTTCACTGGAGCGTCTTCAACGAGTTGGTCAGTGGGAGTCGCACCCCCACTGATTAGATACTGATGACCTAATACTCGGAAGACCCCTTTAAAGGGTTTGTCCGCTTTATTTATATTGATGACCTATCCTCAGGATAGGTCCTCAATATCAGATCGGCGGGGGGCCGACTCCTGGGCTCCCCCGCTGATCAGTTGTTTGAAGAGAAGGGGTCTCTTCACTGTTTACCTTCTCGCCATCGCAACCGCAGCGATGAGCAGGTGTAATTACAACTCTGCCATCCCAATTCACATCTATGGGATGGCTCCTTCCTGTTCAATTGAATAAGGCCTCTTGCTCACGACCTTATAGCTTTTTCAGTATTTTGCGGTCCACAAAAAACGCATCCGCAAAAAATACGGATGACTTCCGTGTGCATTCCGTTTTTTGTGGAACGAAACAGCTGGCCCCTGAAAGAACAGTACTATCCTTGTCCGTTATGCGGACAATAATAGGACATGTTCTATCTTTGAACGGAAATGCGGAAACAGAATGCATACGGAGTACCTTCAACTTTTTTTGCAGATCCATTGACATGAATGGTTCCGTATACGGAACGCAAAAAATGGAACGTAAACGGGGGAAAGAGGCCTAAGAAGGAGCCGTCCCATAGAAGTGAATGGGACGGATGAGCTGTAATTACACCTGCTGAACGTCAGCAGGTAAACAATGAATAGAAGATCGAGCGCTGCTTTCTCTTCAAACAGCTGATCGTCAGTGGTGCCAGGAGTCGGACCGATCTCATATTGATATCCTGAAGATAGGTCATCAATATATAAAAATAAAAAAACGGACAGCCCCTTTTTTCCCATTGTGACCCTAATATACTATAACTGCTCTCTTATGGCCAGCCAAAACTGTTCCGGCCTTTCTTCTTATAGCCTTTCCATTTACTGAATTATTTGTGTATTATTGGGTAGGTTTAAAAACACAGACCAATGATATGAGGTGTAATAAAACTACGGAATAATTGATATAATCATAGTACTTTCAAAAGGTGCTAAAATAGCCACTAGTTTGTGTGATATCATTACATCAATGCAGCTTGGAAATTGGTCAACTAAAGAAGGCAAATTAATGGTGTTTGAAACATAATAAAAAGTCCAGGGTCATCGGTTAGTGGTTCATTGTTCCCACTTCTGTAATAACTGAATGGCCAGAGTTAGGAAAGGCAAAGCGTGTCTCTCCTTTCTCCGCCAGTAACTTGCAGGGGTAAGTGAATGCCGATATAAGTGCCATTCATCTGCAGGTGCATTGCCTCAACTAGGGGATAATGGTTGAAAGGACAGGAATTAGTAGCATGTTGTATTAGCCTTTTGTAGCGTATTTTGTCCTAAGCATCTTAATTTCCCCCGACTGAATGGCGAGCGGCAAGAGTGTGGGTTTTGAACTAATACTCATCATGCATGTAAACGGTGCGAAAGGGTTTCTTAGCGAGTGAACACAGAGTGTTCTTGTGTCAGCCCTTGTGGAAATAGATACAATACAAACATTAGAGCCAAACGCGATGTAGACTCCATTGAGTAAAAACCTGGCTCAATTGTCCCACTGCCCTCCCATACACAGTGAGAACAGAAAGTCCCTGAATAGGGGTGCAAGCTCGTTTTGTTCCATAGACTGCTAGGCTTTTAGGGACTTCATTGAAGGGGGGGTTGCGTTTTTTTGTTAAGTTGAGACCAATTCATTATGTTTTATTGCCTGGTGAGAAACAGTAATATGTTATTGTGAAAGTTCATCAAATATTCATGGTTTAAGATAAGTAGTAAATGTATTCATTCAAGTGGCCCTGGGGGATTTGAAAAGGAATATGGAGTCTGCTCAGCTGACAGTCTACGGGGAGACGGCGCTTGTTTAACAAGCTTACGTCTAATCTCTGATTGCGGTTTGTCTGAGAGGATTTCCTCTTTTATTGTTGGAAATCTGCATAAAAACAACAGTTTCCAGAACGTGTAATTCCTTGTAATCCTAAATTGGAGATCTTGACTTGCTCTCCAGTTTTACTAAATGCATTGTGTTATTTTTTTATGTAAAATTCTATTAAACAAGCTTTTAGGGACTCCCCTTCATCCCTTTTTTAGACTTTGCTGTGTTATATGATTACATATTCCCCTTTGTCACCAAAGCAGGATTGCACCTGTCCTTGCACGAAGAGGGCGAGACTAGGACCTTGTGTTAAAAACAATATATGTGCTTTTACCTTATGTCGGTTTGCCACAAAATAGTATCTTGATATGTCATAAATGTACATAATGGCTAAATGTCCACTTTTTTTTTTGTTTGCGTTTTTTATTTTATTTTGTAGTTTTCACATGCATGCAAGGACTTCTACACAGGGTTTCCGTCAGCCTTAGTAGCAAGAATATCGCAAAGTTTAGCATTCTTTCTGTGAAAGTGGCTGAAAACTTTAAAGGCATTGTCTCACTTCAGCAAATGTCATTTCTTATGTAGACAAGGTTAAAGGGGTTATCCAACCCTATAATGACCTCCATGCCCGGGCCCCTCATAGATCATACTTACCCGGCACCCCCGCCGCTCCTGATCCCCGCCCGGCTACCGCTGCATCTCCCCGTCACGTGGATTAAAACATCTGGCGACATGTGGTGGTGGTGGGGGGGGGGGGGGGGGGATGGGCTAGCCAATAGTGACGGGGACGAGCCTCCCTACCGTCACCCACGATGCTTGTCGGATGTTTTTATCCGAGTGACGGGGAGAATGTGCAGCGGCCATGCAGGGATCAGGAGCGAAGTGGGGTAAGTATGATCTATATGAGGGGCCTGGACATTGGGGGGGTGGGGGTAATTATAGCGGTTGGATAACTCCGTTAATACAAGGCACTTACTAATGTATTGTTATTATCCATATTACTTCCTTTGCTGGCTGGATTCATTTTTCCATCACATTATACACTGCTCGTATCCAGGGGTTAAGACCATCCTGCAATCCAGCAGTAAGGCTGGTTTCACACGGGCGTTGCGGGGAAAAGGTGCGAGGGCGCTTGGGATCGGTGTTCTGTGCACAGCCCCAAAGAAATGAATGGGTCTGGATTCAGTGCGGGTGCAATGCGTTCAACTCACGCATCACATCCGCGCGGAATACTCGCCCGTGTGAAAGGGGCCTAATGGTTGTGTTTGCACATAATAGAATAAGTGCCGGCCTCTCTGGTGGCCTGGACCGAGGGAGCACACATGGCTGTGCATGCGCAGCAGCTCCTGTCACAGCCACTTCATATCTGTAGTGTAGGGCTGCAGCAAACGATTATTTTAAAGCAATCGAGTATTCTACCGATTTATTTTTACGATTAATCGAGTACTCTAATCAGAAAAACCTTCTTAAAATAACGTATTGCTTTATAAAAGCAATAATTTTATTACTTAGTGGTATAGCACATAATTGCACACACATAAGGCTTCTTTCACAGCTGCAATATACATTGTCAGAAGAACAGCCAGAAGTTACCATATCGGGTATAGCTGGATACTGCCGGCTGCTGCAGCGATTGCCTGTAATGGGGTCCGGCCTTGTTACAGCATTCAAGCTGGGTTTTGGCCGAACTAAAAAAACGCTTTGGACGATACCCAGCATGTATGCCGGAACATGGCCAGAAGACCTTGGACCACATTATAGTCAATGAGAGCATATAGCTGGTAGTATCCGGCTATACCCAATACGGTAATGCTACAGCAGGCTGTTCTTCTGCCATGCCATCCATTGCCTAATTGCCATGTCTCCCACTCCCCCAGTGCCATCAGATCAGCCCCTCTAGGCCATGTCTCCCACTCCCCCAGTGCCATCAGATCAGCACCTCCATGCCATGTCTCCCAGTGCCACCTGCCCCTCTATGCCATCCATTGTGTCCCCCTCCCCCAGTGCCTCCATGCCATTCATTGCCATGCCATCCAAATCACAGGTGCCCCCATTCCAACCCCCTGCCCACATTTCCTTTTTTTTTTTTTGTAGTTTTCACATGCATGACTTCTACAGGGTTTCCTTCAGCCTTAGTAGCAAGAATATCGCGAAGTTTAGCATTCTTGCGCTGATGATGTGTGCACGCAAGGCCCTGGCCAGTGCAGTGCCGTGCCGAATCGGGAGGCCACGGAGCGGTGAGTGAGAGACTTTACTTCACTCGCGCTCCATGGTAATTTGATTTATACAAATCATCGATGCAGGGAATTTGCATCGAGGATTTTTTTGCCTCCATTACATCGATGAATCGTTTCAGCCCCACTGTGGTGGTGGTGGTCATAACTCCTGGAATTCTATTTTCCTGCTCTTCCTCTTCCCCAGCATCATATGTCAGGGGAGAGTTGGGAGCGTGTTAGGTTGTTGGCGGGTTCGGCCAACGTACACTAATCTGTGAGGAGCCTTGTGATAACTCAGAAACCATATCTGCCTGGATGTAATGTATACTTCAAGATGTTTGCATGTATAATCTCCTTGTTGGTTGCTTAGTGGTCAGCCTTCAAATATATGCCTGCCTTCACAGACGGTTTAATTTTTTAATCCAGCCAATGTATCTAAAATTTTAAGCAAGTTTTTAAATTAAAGGCCCTATACGCAGGCCGAGAATCCAGCAGATAATTGTGTTCATGGGAATGCTCATTAGCGATAATTTGACGGGGTAAATATGCCGCCAGTTACCCGATGAACGAGTGAAACGCTCATTCATTGAGGAATAGCTAATTTATGCGGTCACAAAAATTGTTTGCCGGGAGCAGTCTCCTCCACCGACGAGCAGGGGCAGCTGAAGTTACAAAGTAATAGGATTTTCGTTTTACATGGATTGCCCAATAAACACAGCCACTGAACAGGACAGTGGGCCAAATTTACCAATGTGTCTTTAGATAGTGCCACTTTGTGCCTAGAATCTGTATTTTGGTGCAGTTTGGCACAACTAGAGGTTCTGCAGTTTTTTCAGATTTGCTCAAAAAGAGGTTGCAACGTTTTTGCAAAGCAATTCTGGCCTAAAATTCTGTCTCTGAAGTGAGCCGACCAATGGTTGGTATAGAGTGTGACTAAAGTGTCTCAACCTGCACCAAATACACCATTCAGCCTGCGCCCCTGTGATAAATCGGGTGCAGGGCTAGACACTACTTCATGCCATCTGTAGGATTAGTAAATCGTGGCCCCTGACTTTTGAAAGAATTGCTTCTTTAAATCCCTTTCTAACCTTTGCCATCACTCCCGTTGCTGGCTTGATTCGTTTTTCCATCACTTTATACACGGCCATCACTGCTGTAGAGACTCGGCTCACCACTGTTTACAGAACAGCTTTAGTTTTTGATAAATGGGCACTGCACGTTTTTGGTCCTTCCTAAGTATCACTGGTGACAGGTGACCAGATAGTATGCTATACATGCACTCTGATTCATACATATTCATATCGTTTTAGACAAATCTGGTATGTAGAGATTTGATATCAGCTATAAAAAATGTTATTTATCATTGTAACAGGCTGATGACGTTGAAAGCAAAATCCGTGAAATTATCCCCCCTGGATTCTGTCCGGGGACCGATGATTTTGTATCATTATTGGAAAAAGAAGTGAATTTTAAGCCCTTTGGTCCTATAATACATACCTATACAGTGTACAATGAAGAAGCTGGGGAAGAAATCACTTACCAGATACACAAGGTAAGTACTTGATAAAAAAAATAAAATAATGCATTTTCAAAAAAAAAAAATCTCTTGTTTATATGTTAAACATATTTTTTTAAGAATTTTTGGTGATTTAATTATCTTTTTTTTTTTTTTTTTTTCCATGTCATTGTGTATAGAAAGAAAACTTAAATCCTGCAGTTTTACCACTGACCACTCACTAGGCCTAAAATATGTTAAGACTTCCTGTCTTTTGGAGCAGCCCCATGGTCGAGAGACACAATGGACAGGAGAGGGGACCTCGTTGATTTTTATGGGAGAGTTTTCTAGACATGCTCTGTGATCTGTGCAGAGGTCAGGAGGGAGTAGAGAAGCTCTCTTATCACCTATTGTGAATGGTGGATCCTGTGTTATCTATACAGAGGTGTTACTTTTCATTGTAATTCTTCCTGTGGTGGTGATAATGACTACGGAAAATGTACCTATACAGAACAGGAAATCGTGACTTATTAGTCCTAGTGGCCATTGTGGAAATTGCAGGATCATATACATTTTTTTAATTGAAAAAAATAAAAATAATAATATAATAATCTTTAACACAAAAAGGTGATTTAAACAGGTCATTTTCTGTGATGACACATTCCTTTAAAAAAATATTTGCTATTAAGTAACGTTAATAGATTATGGCTTTACAGTTTGGCAGAGGAAACAAAAGGAGCAAGGATGCACAGAGCTCCTTTGAACCTGCCCTCTGTGCACTTATCGTCTCATTTACATATGAATTAAAAGTACTTTTTCTCCAGAATGAAACAACATATCACTAGGGCTCATGCACACTGCCGTTGCCTGGCTGTGCCCGTACTGTGGCCCGCAAACAGCGGGTCCACAATACACCGGCACCAGCCGTGGGCACTCTGCATTACGGATGCAGACCAATTCACTTGAATGGGTCCGCATTCCGGAAGGTCTGTTCGGAACGGAGGCACGGAAGCACAACTTTTTTTTTGCGGTGCGGACGGACCACGGACCCATTCAAGTTGAATGGTTCTGGATCCATCTGCGGAATCCACGCAGATGTTCCCCGTGGATTGGGGACCGCAAATTGCAGTTCAACGGCCTTGTGCATGAGGCATAAATGAGAGGTTTCCTTAAGTCTAGCTCAGCTAGCCCTACAAGGTATCTTTTTGTCTTGTTCTCTATAAATAGATGCTCTGCGTCTGTATATAAGAGCAAATTACTAGTGTTGCCTCAAATCACTACTTACCTAGGCTTCCTGGGGTTCACAAATCATGATTTTTGTTGGGGCAGTAAGGCTGGGTTCACATCTGCATCCTTAATTCCGTCAGTCTGTTCCTCTGACAGAACACCGTATCCGGCGTATGGCCTGGGCAGAAAATGCCACATGCAGCTTTTTTTCGTCTGTCCGAAAGCCGGCACATACGTCAGTAAGCAGCCGGATCCTATTACACTGAACGGCGATCTGACGGTGCACGGTTGTATCCGGCAGCGCCGGATATGGTAAACTCCGGCAGTCTGTTACTCCACCAGAACAGACTGCCGGAAACAAAACGGCAGATGTGAACCCAGCCTAAGTCACAGACGTACACATCAAATGGAGACTTGCTGAAGTTTGCTACAAACACAGGTCTTTGTCTGATAAAGTGGCCTGTTCTCATTGTATTGAATAGACACTGGTAATTGTGTCAGACCTAGTCTAAAGGGGGATGTAAGCGCCCAGATAATCAGGCAGATCATCGGGACCGAACATTCCTACAAACGTTCCTGTCAATCTGATCGGAATGCTCATTTATCCGGTGATCCTGTCGTTCGTGCAGGCAAGTAATTTATTGTTTCTGGGCAGCAGATTGTGCGTTCTAAACAGCGATCTACTGCACAGAAACAATGCAGCTGTACGAGGACGAGCGACGGCAATAGCGATCCCTCGTCCTCGTACTGCGCAAGGTGATCGCTGCATGTAAATGTAGCGCTTCATCCCCAATTAACGAGCAGCCGACTGTCAGGAAGAAACCTCCTTCCCAACAATCTGTTTCTCATCGGCCCATCTAAATGCACCTAAAAAGTAAGGTTCATGTCCTAAGACACTTTCATCGCTGAATGATGAGTGCATAAAAACAACAAAAATGTCAGAAAATTAACAGTGTAAAGTGTGACATGCAAGTGTAGTAGTTTTAGCTGTTGCCTCCCAGAACTTGCATGTACATGTATGGCCATGTGTAAAATCTTACAACATTAACAGTACAAGCAGAGGGTTAGATTTTTTTTTTTAAATCTTGTCTACACGCTGTAGAGAAACTCTACCGGGTAAATTGACTTGTGCTGCAGTTTTTCAGTCTGCAGCATGTCGATTTAGGCTATGTCTACACGACGACATTTGTCGCACTAATGTCGCGCGACAATTTTTATAATGGCAGTCTATGGTGTCGCACTGCAGCATGCAACATGCTGCGACTGCGACGCAACAGTCGCAGAAAATCCATTCGAGATGGATTTTTCTGCGACTGTTGCGTCGCAGCATGTTGCAGTGTGACACCATAGACTGCCATTATAAAAATTGTCGCGTGACATTAGTGCTACAAATGTTGCAGTGTAGTTGTGCCCTATCTGTCGCGCCACAAATGTCGTCGTGTAGACGTAGCCTTATAGTGCGAGTTTGTGCTGCAGAGGCTGAAAGTTGCATAAGCCCTACTCTGATCCCGGCAGTGATGCCTCTTTAAAAAGCAGGCGATTTTCTAGATTTTAATTTTTTTTTTGCAGCGGTGGATTTTGGCTTACTGTGGACTTTTTGGATGTGGCAGTAGCCTAACCGTGAACCTGGGAACATCTTCTTTTAGGTTGTACTTTTATTATAAAAATAGCACAGGTCCTTTGGAAAGATCTCAGGGCCGTCCTGTAATACCAGCTTGAGCTATTACAGGACAGGTGATAAATGTTAGATCAGCGAGGCTATGACTGCTGAGACTTCTCCTATCTCTTTCCTATAAATTGCTACAGTGTAGAGCAGGGATGCCCAACCTGCGGCCCTCCAGCTGTTGCAAAACTACAACTCCCAGCATGCTTGGACAGCCTACAGCTATTAGGGCATGCTGGTAGTTGTAGTTTTGCAACAGCTGGACGGCCACAGGTTGATCATCCCTGGTGTATAGGATTTGGATGTGACTGGCCCAGGCATTTATACATTCCTCTCTATAGAAGTCTTAGAACACCTGCACACAAGTGCGGGTGAATGTACATAAGATCCGCACGAATTTCCGTGCGGGTTTATGTGCATTTCTGCAGCATATCTACACCAAAATCCGCAATGTCTAATTGCGGTTTTTGGTACAGATTTCATGCGGTTTTGCAGAGGATCTCATCCTTCCATTTAAAAAATTGAACTCCGCAGCTAATACCACAAACATAATTGACATGCTATTTAATTTGAAATCCGTGCGGCAGGTCAATTTCCGCACAGAAAAAGTCCACAAAGTGTACATGAGATTAGTGTAATCCCATAAACGTATTCCACATAATATGCATGTGGCCTTAATGGGGTTTCCAATCTTGCATCAGTATCAGATGGTGGGTTTTCTAGACCCAGCATTTCCACCAGCTCTGAAAACAAAGCAGTAGACTCCATCTGCTGTGTTGTAGCTGTGCCAGTGTACTTCAGCAGCTCCGATTCACTTGAATGGGACTCGCGCCAATCTGATGTTGCTGACCTACTGAGAGAAGAGTCCAGGACTCTTACCCGGTAGCATTGGACACATTTATGCTGCACCGATGAAGGTATGCTTGGCATCACTGTGCATGTGCCTGATCTGAACAGTGAAGCTAGATGTACCGCATCCCTGGCCTAATCAGCACATTATGCTTGTACCCAGTGCTGCTGGAAAAGAGTCCGGGACTCTCTTCCTGGTAAGTTTGAATTTAATTTGCTAACTTTTGCCGGGAGGAATGCATATGTTATGAGCAGATTGGACTGTACACCCAGGCTGTATACCAGCTGTAGGGGTTTAATGGCCCCAAAGAAGATGATCGCTTCCCTTTTAGGGTCCATTCACACCTCAGTAGTGTATTGCGGATCTGCAATACACCCGGCCGGCACCCCCCATAGAACTGCCCTGTAACTGCCACAGCTTCTAACAGAAGATATGGCTGTTGACAGATTTAAACTGAACACGTGTGACCACCTCACTGAGGTGGATGGACAAATAAGGAAAACGGCAAACTGCAGGTGGCGCTATGAAGATATATTTTATTGGATAGCTCAGCGGCTATACAAAATTTCTAATTACATGCAATTACAAAAGTATTCAGATCCAGGTAGTGGTTTAAAAAATTTAGAATTTTTTATATTTTTTTTGCCTTAACCTTGCAAAGGAAAATGTGCCCTGCCGGTAGCATTTCCTTGTAATAGCTGATTTCCAGAGAATTCAGCTGCCGGACTGGTAGCGTTGAAGCAAGGGCAGTTTAAGCCAACAATTATGAAAAAGGTAATTGTAGGACACAAAAGTGTATTATTACTATTTTCTGTGACTCTGTGACATTTGCCCTAGGCTGAGTTGACCTGCCCAGGCTTCAGAGAGTATCACGAAAGGCTCCAGACCTTCTTGATGTGGTTCATTGAAACAGCCAGTTACATTGATGTGGATGATGAGCGATGGGACTTCTTTCTGGTGTAAGTGCCATTCTAAATCAACATTAGACTTTCCCCCCTGTTAACAAGGCTTGGAGTTTTAATTGGTGGACACCAATTATGCAGCAACAGTATAATGATATTTTTTTCCCAGGCCGGACAAACCATTGTTTACCAGGCTCACAGTTTCCCTTCATTGTGTTTGTGGAGGCCTCCAGAATAGCGCTGAATTAAAGTCTGTTGTCTGTCGGAGCGCTGAATGTGGGCTTATACAGTAAAATGAGCTTTTTTTTAAAGTTTTTTTTTTTTTTTTGAGTTTTTTTGCCTGTGTCCCTTTTACTTGCCTCCCATTCAGTGTGCACAATAGGCAAGTGCACTGAAGTGATGCAAAGAGGGCTGATTTATCCACGTTGCAGCTCACCAATTAAGTGAATTGTGCATTCAGAATAAAGCAGGTGTACCCATTGGGCCCTCACAGCGTAGCTTGCTGACACTGGAAACTCTCGCAGAGAATGGAAAAGGAAAATGGACCCTGCATGGGAGCTTGCCTGTAATTGACCCGCTTGGCTTTCTGTTTTATCTGCAGATTTGAGAAGTACAATAAAGACGGGACTACACTCTTTGCAACTGTAGGCTACATGACAGTCTATAATTACTATGTGTACCCAGACAAAACCCGGCCACGTGTAAGGTAATTGCCTGGGATGCACGTGCCTGTTCTTTCTTTCTTTTCTGCCTTATTTTGTTCCACAAGTGAATCTCGCTGAAGTTCCCATTTCTTCCTATAATGGTGGTTAGCACTTTAAAAACACAAGAGGTTGGGGGATGAAAGAGGACGCAGTTTAGCTACGGCCAGATGAAGGTTTTTCTTGAAGATCCTAATTGTAACGTTAGTAACATTTTCTGTAACCCGTAGAAAGATTCGATTTTAGAAAGAAATGGAAGCTTTCTACATTAATTTGTATTGGAAACGAGAGCCGACTTAAACTAACTTGGCACCGTTATCACCACAGTCACCCAGTAGCTCTCTTTTCCTCTTGCTGTCTTTGACACTTTCTCTCCTTCCTTGCTTTTTTTTTTGCACTCTTTTTTTAAGTTCACTCTCCTTCCCCCCCCCTCTCGCCCACTCCTTTGCTTGCCCGCTCTCTCGCCCACTCCTTTGCTTGCCCGCTCTCTCGCCCACTCCTTTGCTTGCCCGCTCTCTCACCCACTCCTTTGCTTGCCCGCTCTCTCGCCCACTCCTTTGCTTGCCCGCTCTCTCGCCCACTCCTTTGCTTGCCCGCTCTCTCGCCCACTCCTTTGCTTGCCCGCTCTCTCGCCCACTCCTTTGCTTGCCCGCTCTCTCGCCCACTCCTTTGCTTGCCCGCTCTCTCGCCCACTCCTTTGCTTGCCCGCTCTCTCGCCCACTCCTTTGCTTGCCCGCTCTCTCGCCCACTCCTTTGCTTGCCCGCTCTCTCGCCCACTCCTTTGCTTGCCCGCTCTCTCGCCCACTCCTTTGCTTGCCCGCTCGCTCGCCCACTCCTTTGCTTGCCCGCTTGCTCGCCCACTCCTTTGCTTGCCCGCTCGCTCGCCCACTCCTTTGCTTGCGCCCGCTCGCTCGCCCACTCCTTTGCTTGCGCCCGCTCGCTCGCCCACTCCTTTGCTTGCGCCCGCTCTCGCCCACTCCTTTGCTTGCGCCCGCTCTCTCGCCCACTCCTTTGCTTGCGCCCGCTCTCTCGCCCACTCCTTTGCTTGCGCCCGCTCTCTCGCCCGCTCCTTTGCTCGTGCCCTATCTTTTATCTCTTTTTGTGGTGAAAAAATGACTGATTTTGTATTGGAACACTTGCTGACTTAACAAACTAACCTGCTCGATCACTCTTTTGCTCGCTAATTTTCTCACTCTTTTTTGCTCACTATTTTGCTCTTCATCTCTTGTATCTGTGATCATCTATCTTTCTTTTTGGCATCAGGGAGGTAAATGTAATGTATACTGATATATAGCTTTTTAATATATATTTTTTTTCTCTTGCAGCCAGATGTTGGTTTTGCCTCCATTTCAGGGTGAAGGGCACGGGGCTCAGTTGCTGGAAACAGTTCATAGATATTATGTTTCTTCCCCAAAGATTTTGGATGTTACAGGTATTGTGGAGCCTCCGTTCTGTACCCATGAAAATGATGACAATGTGCAGTCAATTTGATTTCAGATGCCGACAGCCATCCCCAAGTGTCCCTTTTTCTGTTTGAATGTGATTGTATCCACCTTTTTTCCTTCTCCTTTTTATCTACTGCTCTCTTTAGCAAAAGGTTGGATAATTGTACCTTATTTTTAACCTTTGCAGCTTATTGGATGGTTTTAATGTGACTAAAGTGCATGTTTCTCATTCTAGCCCATCTGTAAAATAGTCATATGATTGGTTCGCTTCACTATCCACACTGGTTAGAAACATTAAGATGTCAACCAGGGACATGAGGAAACAGTTTGGGGCTGGAGGTATTTTGTTGGTTAGATGGCCTCCCCAGTGTAGTAATAGTATGACTCCTGCCATTAGTCTGACTTAAAGGGTTCAGATATCAGTGTATAGATGAAATGTACAGCGGGCTCCCAATCGCTGTCGCCCCCACCTATCACTAGAATGGAGTGGTAGCGTCACTAGGAAGCAGTTGTGCCATTTTGTCTCTTGACTGCTCCAGTCTGCTTTTTCCCAATGCTCCATTTTCAGGCCTTTTAACTATAATGCATTGACTATATTGATTCGCAAAAAGTGCAATTACCCAAAGACCATTGTCACTTTAATTTATTAAATGCAGGGTTCACCGATGTCAGATCCCGTACAGATGGGATATGCCGTGAATGTCTGTGCTGAGACACAAGACCTTTAAAGGGAACCTGTCATCACCTTTACACTGCCCATACTAACGGCAGCATAACGTAGAGACAGGTGAGGTGATTTCAGCGCTCTGTCATTTATAAGTTAAATGTAAGTGGTTGCCGAGAACCAACATCACAATAATTGCAGACTGGGCCTGGAAAAGAGTCCTGGCCACCTGAGAAGAGTCCTGGTTATTCATGCTCTCCTGCTGATGACTGACAGTCTTCTACCTAGTTTTCTCCCTTTCTCTCTAGGAGAGAACTGCCAATCATCAGCAGATGGGTGAGAGAGCAGGAGATTAGGAATAACCAGGACTCTTCTCAGGTAGATCTGACTCTTTTCCAGGCCTGGGCTGCAATGATTATGATGCTGGTTCTCAGCAACCACTTACTTTTAGCTCATAAGTGACAAAACTGGTGAAATCAGCATTTCTGTCACTATTTTATGGTGCCCTGAGTGAGGTCAGCATAAAGTTGATGACAGGTTCCCTTTAAAGTGCAGCCGTTGTCCCACAAAGTTTCCCCTCCCTCTCCCCAGGTATTTAAAACCCTCAGTTGCTCTGTAAGAGGGTTGTGCAGTTTCACGATATTGATGACCTATCCTCAGGATAGGTCATTAATATCAGACAGATGAGGTCAAACCTCTGGCATCCTGCGAGTGCTGCCTCCTCTTCATGGTTGCATCCACATTTCTACATTGCAGCGGCGGTGCAGTGTACTTGCAGCTCTTCATATCATTCATTTGAATGGGAGAGGAAGGGGTAATTACACCGCATCGCTGCTACAGAGATCAGCAACCTCCGGCACTCCAGCTGTTCTGAAACTACAACTCCCAGAATCCTCCTTTCACTTCTATGGGGAGTTGCAAGAACAGCCGAGTAAGTGTGCCTGCTGGGAGTTGTAGTTTCACAGCAGCTGGAGTGCCAAAGGTTGCTGATTCCTAGTCTAGACGGTGTACAGATAATCGGTGAAGAGAACGCTGCACCTCCCATAAGCGCCGCTGCCCCTTTAACCACCTGATCGGCAGGGGTGCCGGGAATTGGGTCCCCTTATCTGAGCTTGTTTATTTGCTTGTCGGGTGTTAGGTGACTACTTTACATAGGGCAATTATCGGGAATGAACGTTCTTTCTTGATAACTGCCCCAATCATTGGCCCGTAAAGGGACTATTTAGAAGAACGAGCTCTTTATGGATTTCATTGAGAAGGGGACAGAGCAGCCTGCAATATATGTGAGGAGGTGCACGCATGATTTTTAGCTAATAAATACGATGCAATAATAAATAAACCCCCCCTAAGGTGTCCATAGCGTTTAAACCCCTATTTCACAGTGGTCAGTTCAGATGTGCTTTTACTTGTTTTGGAAAACTTCCTTAGTATTATGTGGCAGACTGTGTCGAATAATACGTTATTGTATGCAAGCGCCATTGCCCCCGGACCAGTTTAATGTAATTAGAGGTCTTGTAAGGACTTATTTTGGAAAGAGGTTGAACTTTCTTTATGTGGAATATTGAGAACATTGAGGCGGCACACTTGGAGACAATGACTTTCTTTTCCTTGCACAAAAGAAACTCTGAGGCCTGTGTAGCTTCTTTAGTATTTTCTCCTGATACTTAAGTGTCTAGTGGTGCTCACCTCCATTGTGTGCTGCACCTCTCTTCACAAACTACAGAAATGTCCTGTAACTTTGAGTAGGCACCGATGTAATTCTTTTCTGTGCAGGACTGTGATAGGTCATTGCTAAGGCTACTTTCACACTTGCGGCAGTGTGATCCGGCGGGCATTGCAAGAACGGATACGTCTCTCCGCTTGTCATGCGGACAGACGGATCCGTCTTGTATTTTTTTTTGTACATTTTTACCGGTATGCGCAGGCCGGAAGGACGGATCCGGCATTCCGGTATTTTGAATGCCGGATCTGGCACTAATACATTCCTATGGGGAAAAATGCAGGCAAGTATTCCGTTTTTTTCGCCGGAGATAAAACCGTAGCATGCTACGGTTTTATCTTTTGCCTGATCAGTCAAAACGACTGAACTGAAGACATCCTGATGCAAACTGAACAGATTACTCTACATTCAATATGTATGGGGATATGCCTGATCAGTTATTTTCCGGTATAGAGCCCCACCAGAGCATCACAGGCCGAGAGAGGAAGCAGGTAAATAAGCTTCCCTTTAGAGGTCCGGCCCATTTTGGGCATCTCCAGGCCACCAATAGCTGCTGTTAAAGGGGTTGTCCGGGTTTTGAACCTGGACATACCTCCATTTTCACCCCGGCAGCCCCCCTGACTTGAGCAGTTCGTGCTCCGATGCTCTCCTTTGCCCTGCGCTAAATCGTGCAGGGCACAGGCATTTTTTGGGAGATCCGGTGACGTATCGTGGAATTCCATGGGGCTGCCAGGAAGCCCGGTGACGTCACTGGCAATGAAGGGCGGCATTTAGCGCTGCCCTAGCCAGTAAAACGGCTAGGGCAGCGCTAAAGCCCGCCCATCAGAGCCGGTAACGTCACCACCGAACACACTGCCGGGCGGAAGTTTCCGCCCGGCAGTGTGTTATTGAAAACAAAAGAGACTGTGCCCTGCAAAGAGATGAGATGCTCCGATGCTAGCCTCAGGGGGGCTGCCTGGGTGAAAATAAGGGTTCGTCCGGGTTCAGCTCTGAACCCGGACAACCCCTTTTAAGGACACCCTATTTCTTTGTCATATTTAGGAGTAAACCTTAGTTGGGATTTTTACTCCCACCCCTGTTATCCCACCTTTATTTGCTTTTGATGCAGAAAGCTAAAGCTACACTGCGTCAAACGCGACAGAAATGTGAGTCCTAAATATATCTCTATAGCGTTACCTTGAGCCACGGTGCCCTGCCCTAGTCATATCACCATGTATAATTTTTGCCCTGAGTGTCCCTCTATTTTTACTGTAAGAGACTAAAGCCATGGTGTGGCCTAGACCTTACCGTGTGGATCCTTGTGGCGCAGCCCCCCTATAATATAAGGAGGTCCTCTCAGCGCTCTTTCCATGTAGCTGGCACTGTGTGGCAGAGAATACCTCCTGCTTGCTGTTTCATGCCGCTTGTGCCAAGCAGTCGCAGTAGCTCGACAAGGAGATCCGTTGTGGAAGATAAGCGCCGAGTCTTCTCCTGTCTGTTTGAAATGTATCTGTCATGTTAATCAGGAAAGCCTGTTTTAAGAAAATGTTTTCCAGATTACATTGGGGTTTATTATGCGATTACTGCACTTTTCTTTGAAGTTCCGTAATGTTTTCCGTTTCAGATGGGTCTCAGATTTAGCCTGTTACACTAGAGACTAACATTCGCTTGTGGGATGTGGAGATAAAATCTGCCCCCTGCACCTCATGCTTGTAAACATATAGATTTTTCCTAGATAGCATGTCTGCCCTCCAAGATGACTTTACATTGCAATTGTGGGAGTGGTAAATAATCCTTCTTGAATGCTTTGCCTCTTCTGTCCTTTTGATTTGAAATGTGTTCAGAATAATAAATGCAGTATGTATATTCAGACAGATCTATTGGGGGGGGGGGGGGGGGAGAAGAGTTGAATCTTGCAGCAGCCGTTCATCATCAGTAATCTAGAGCTTGTAAATCTTTCAAGATTTATTGAATTACCACCTAAGAAAGTGCTTCCTGCGCTGCCTTCATAGCCACGATGTTCAAGGGGAGTCTCTCCGTAGCTGGGGTGGTCTTCCTTTCTTCTGGAGAACAGATGTTTTTTTGTGTTGCTAATTTTGCAAAGGGTTCATTAAATAAGTTGCCGCAAGGGTTAAGTCCACGTGGGACCTAAAATACAGCGGAAAGGCTGCAGCGGATCTGCCGTGAAAGCCACGAGTTACATGCAACATTATTGCGGAAGATTTGCTGCACCCTGCTGAAATGCGCACGCCGACATTTGTCATGCGTCAATAGGGTACAACTACACTGCGACAACTTGGACGGATCTTTCTGCGATTGTCTTGTTGCAGCATGTCGCAGTGCGACACCATAAGTGCAACACCATGTTCAATTCAGCCATTTATTAAAAAGATTTCACACAACATTACTGCGACTTATTGTCGCACTACATGTCGTCGTGTAGATGTAGCCTATATCGACATCCTGTGTATCTGAAGTCTGCATCGCGGGTTAGTTCGCTCACTATTGCAGTTTTTTTTGGGGGGGGTTTTACAGCGTGTATATGAGATTTCTTAAACTCTGAGGGCTCATGCACATGAACGTATTTTCTTTCCGCGTCCATTCCGTTTTTTTTTTTTCCGGACCGTATATGGAACCATTAATTTCTGTATGTCCGTAGTTCCGTTCCGCAAAAAAAAATAGACCATGTTCTATTATTGTCCGCTTTACGGACAAGGATAGTACTGTTCTATTAGGGGCCAGCTGTTCTGTAAAATACGGAATGCACACGGACGTCATCGGTATTTTTTGTGGACCGCAAAATACATACGGTCGTGTGCATGAGGCCTTACTCTGCTGGAAAATTTGCAACGTTTCAGTCCCTGGTTGATGAATTCCTGGACCTCGTTCACACACACAGTTTTTGTCCATGTAATTAGTTAAAAGAAAAACACAGGGTGGACTTGTGGCAACTTCCTCCTATTGAGTTCAGTGGGATTCAGTCGTTTATTTTCGAGGGCATGTCCTTTTCTTGGCGCAGTTTCTGCACGTACATTTGATAACCACAGTGGATGGCAGCTCCTGGTTGAGCCCCACTCAATGGCGCTGAACCGCAAGTGGCTGTCTGGTTCAAATTGAGAAACTGCAGTGGATTTTGGCAAAGTCCGTTGTCTAAAACGTAGGGCTTTCTGTAGTGTTGTGTTTTATCGGACACACAGCAAAGAAGTAGGATGGCAAGTCTGCGTGTCTGGTCCGATATCCGGAAGCTTCCTTTATTTTGTTGGTGAAAATCTCGAAAGTTAGGAAGTTGACGCAAAAATGATAACGGGTGTCCTGTTAGAATTGCCTGGACTCCTGTCGCTCCCCCACCACCACTTGCCAGTCTCCTCTTGTAGGTAGTGTATCCCAGTGAGGGGAAGAGCGGCAGGAGCTATGGCTAAAGATAGTTTTAGGCAACCTATTAGGCCATGTTCACACATGCAGGATTCTGTAAGGGTTGGGTCACACAGAGTGACCTCTACTGTAGTTTTTAAAGGGTCCTTCACACTGCCTGATATTCAGGCAGATTATTGCTAAAGAGCGATAATCTGCCTGTGTAAAGGTTGTCACTGATTACCTGATGAATGAGCGAAACGCTTGTTCATCCGGTAATACGATAATTGGCGCTGGCAAACAATGGATTCTGTCTGGGGACAAGCAATGGCATTAGTGATCGCTTCTCCCAATACTGTGGAGGAGATGGCTGCATGTAAATGCAGTGGTCTCCTTCACTGACTAACAGGCAATTGTCAGATCGGGTCGTGTAAAGGGGCCTTAACTTGATTAAGTGCTCACTGTCAAAACTTCATAAGGTAGATTTATCAGCCCTCATAATCCAGAAAACGGAGATGTCAAAGGTTGTTTTTATACCGCCCTTGCCGGTTTCTGAAAAGGAGGCATGGTGTGGGCATTCTAGGTGCAACGACTGCTGCAGGATGTGCTTAAAAAGGGTCTGTCCCCCGAAAAATATTCTCCAGTTTTCAGACCAGCACCTGGATCTGAATACTTTTCTAATTGCATATAATCAAAAGATTTTGCATAGCCACTGCGTTATTCAATACAATGTATCTGTGTAGCGCCACCTGCTGTTTGTTTTTTCTTATTTCTTTGACCTCCTCACTGAGATGGCCGCACACGCTCAGTTTCATCCTTCAACTGCTTCCTGAACTGTGATAGGGAGAGAACTGCAGCAGAATGGACACGCCCCCTGAGCTGCAGCAGAAAGGACACTCCCCTTGAACTGCCAGCTTGATATAAATCTAGTAGAGCAATGAATGTGAAGATCTCTGGATCCATGGGAGGTACAGGGCTGGTCCTAGCTTTGTTAGAGATCGTCATGTACTGTATGATGTCTGATTTACATTTTACACATTAGTCGCGACAAGGTCTGTGCCTCGTCCTAAAAAATTTGCATCCTCCAGCAGCACAGGGGATATCAAGACCAGTGTAGAAAATGCCAGTTTTGATAAATTTGCCCAAACTGCCATGTGGCGTGTGTGTGGATCAAACTGCTGTTTCTCAGTAAAATCTTGCATCCACTTAATCACTTTAAAAACCACAGTTTTCATGTGCCTCTACCGTTTTCGACCACATTGCACCCCTTCAGTGTCACCCTGTGTGGCCCATTCTCCAGGATTTAGACACTGATCCTGTCATGATCTGCTGGTAATGCATGTGAATTTTCAATGCGTTTTATGCTGCCTTTGAGTTGTGTCCACGATTGGCTGCACCAATCTAATTGACGGACCTTTCTACTTTCAAGAAACTGCATTAAATTTTTTGCAAATTTGCAAATCCTTGCCAGACAGCGGAGATATTTTGCCAGAGCAGCTTGTACCGTGCTCTTCTACGAACAGAACCAAGTACAGGTTGCTTAGGAAAGAAAACTCTCTAATCCGATATAGACGACATAGTTTTATCTGTTCTGTGATTATAAGATCTATGGATATCGAAATGAAAATGTATGCAAAATGCTTTGTGTGGCGGTGAAAGAGAAAAGCTTAGTTTTGTTTCTTTGGAAACACCTGCTTATCTTTCCCTTACCCCCTCCCGCAGACCCTCTCCCCCCAACAGGACAATCGGTGTGGGCTCTTGAATCCTTTCCTTTGTAAAGAGGTCTGCATGAATATCGCTCTGTGGCCGCATACTTCACCATACTTTACCGGGCTCCTTGCACCTTGCACCTTCGTAAGTGTAGGTTGGAAAAACATGAAAGAAAACACTCTGCAAATCTGCTTTCGCTTTTGTTGCAGAGGTGGAATTTTTGAAGTGATTAACATGCATGAGCTATTTTTATGCACATTTTAAGTGCTACTTAAGCGTTTATTACATATTTTCTGTGTGCCCAAAAGGGGTGATTGCATGTATTTGGAAATGCAGACTACAAATGTGTAGCTTTATATATGTATGTTTTTTATTTTAAAATCCGGTATAAACTTTTTTTTTTTTTTTTTTTCATCTTCATCACTGATAGATGAACACATTCCTTTATGACAAACAATATCCCAAAGAATGGTAGAATCAGAAAATAAACTAGTAACCGCAGAAATAGCGCAAATGTGATTTTGCAATGCGCCTAAATAATAATGCAAAGAGTTTTTTTTTTTTTTTTTTGTGTGTGTATTAGACCTGAGCGTATTCGATATGCGCTGTTTACAGGCGTTTTTATCTGGCGTATTTTGGGGCACTTTTGTATTTTGGAAACGCGCGTCGCACGCGCGTTCTTGCTATTGACCACAGAGGCGTACAATGAAAAATAGAGGTGTTACGCGCGACAATACGCCCCAAAGAAGCTCCTGTACTTCTTGGGGCGTAGGGCGTTTCACAGCGCGTTCGTACGCACAGGTAAGAACCATGCACATAGGGAAACATTGGTTTTTGCCTGTTGAGCGTAGGAACGCGCTGTAAAACGCTCAGGTGTGAACCGAGCCTTGGGGCTGAAATGGTTAGGGTACTTTCACACTAGCAGCAGGGGACTCCCGCAGGCTGTTCCGGCGGGTGAACAGCCTGTCTGATCCGTCCTGCCGCTAGTTCACGTGTGCCCCGGACTGCCCTCCGTCCCCATTGACTATAATGGAGGCGGGGGCGGAGTTCCGGCGGTAGCGCACACTGAGAGTCGGCCAGACTAAAAGTACTGCATGCAGTACTTTTAGTCCGGCTGCCTCTCGGTGTGCGCTGTATAGCCAATGGGGACGCAGCGGCAGTCCGGGGGCACACGTGAACTAGCGACAGGACGGATCCAGCAGCTGTTCACCCGCCGGGACAGCCTGCCGGAGTACCCTGCCGCTAGTGTGAAGGTACCCTAACTCGATACAAAAAAAATTGGAATACCCATTTAATTCGTTTTTTTCTTTTTAGGGTACTTTCACACTAGCGGGAAGGAACTCCGGCAGGCGGTTCCGGTGGGTGAACAGCCTGTTGGATCTGTGCTGCCACTAATGCACACGTGTCCCATTGACTATAATGGGGGCGGGCCGGAGTTCCGGCGGCAGCACGGCAAACATGCCGAGAGGCGGGCGGAATGAAAGTACGACATGCACTAGCGGCAGCTCGGATCCGACAAGCTGTTTACCCGCCGGAACAGCCTGCCAGAGTTCCTTGCCGGTAGTGTGAAGGTAGCCTTAGAGTACTCAAACTGTCCACTTAGGAAGCAACACTGAGTAACAATCAATTTCACATGCTGTTGTGGAAATTATAGGCAATTAGCAAGACACCCCCAATAAAGGAGTGGTTCTGCAGGTGGTGACCACAGACCACTTCTCAGTTCCTATGCTTCCTGGCTGATGTTTTGGTCACTTTTGAATGCTGGCGGTGCTTTCACTCTAGTGGTAGCATGAGACGGAGTCTACAACCCACACAAGTGGCTCAGGTAGTGCAGCTTATCCAGGATGGCACATCAATGCGAGCTGTGGCAAGAAGGTTTGCTGTGTCTGTCAGCGTAGTGTCCAGAGCATGGAGGCACTACCAGGAGACAGGCCAGTACATCAGGAAACGTGGAGGAGGCCGTAGGAGGGCAACAACCCAGCAGCAGGACCGCTACCTCCGCCTTTGTGCAAGGAGGAACAGGAGGAGCACTGCCAGAGCCCTGCAAAATGACCTCCAGCAGGCCACAAATGTGCATGTGTCTGCTCAAACGGTCAGAAACGGACTCCATGAGGGTGATATGAGGGCCCGACATCCACAGGTGGGGGTTGTGCTTACAGCCCAACACCGTGCAGGATGTTTGGCATCTGCCAGAGAACACCAAGATTGGCAAATTTGCCACTGGCCCCCTGTGCTCTTCACAGATGAAAGCAGGCTCACACTGAGCACGTGACAGACGTGACAGAGTCTTGAGACGCCGTGGAGAACGTTCTGCTGCCTGCAACATCCTACAGCATGACCGGTTTGGCATTGGGTCAGTAATGGTGTGGGGTGGCATTTCTTTGGAGGGCCGCACAGCCCTCCATGTGCTTGCCAGAGGTAGCCTGACTGCCATTAGGTACCGAGATGAGATCCTCAGACCCCTTGTGAGACCATATGCTGGTGCGGTTGGCCCTGGGTTCCTCCTAATGCAAGACAATGCTAGACCTCATGTGGCTGGAGTGTGTCAGCAGTTCCTGCAATACGAAGGCATTGATGCTATGGACTGGCCCGCCCGTTCCCCAGACCTGAATCCAATTGAGCACATCTGGGACATCATGTCTCGCTCTATCCACCAACGTCACGTTGCACCACAGACTGTCCAGGAGTTGGCAGATGCTTTATTCCAGGTCTGGGAGGAGATCCCTCAGGAGACCGTCCGCCACCTCATCAGGAGCATGCACAGGCGTTGTAGGGAGGTCATACAGGCACGTGGAGGCCACACACACTACTGAGCCTCATTTTGACTTGTTTTAAGGACATTACATCAAAGTTGGATCAGCCTGTAGTGTGTTTTTCCACTTTAATTTTGAGTGTGACTCCAAATCCAGACCTCCATGGGTTGAAAAATTTGATTTCCATTTTTTTATTTTTGTGTGATTTTGTCAGCACATTCAACTATGTAAAGAACAAGGTATTTCAGAAGAATATTTAATTAATTCAGATCTAGGATGTGTTATTTTTGTGTTCCCTTTATTTTTTTGAGCAGATGTGCTCAATTCCCAGTGGCGAATTTGCCAATCTTGGTGTTCTCTGGCAAATGCCAAACGTCCTGCACGGTGTTGGGCTGTAAGCACAACCCCCACCTGTGGACGTCGGGCCCTCATATCACCCTCATGGAGTCTGTTTCTGACCGTTTGAGCAGACACATGCACATTTGTGGCCTGCTGGAGGTCATTTTGCAGGGCTCTGGCAGTGCTCCTCCTGTTCCTCCTTGCACAAAGGCGGAGGTAACGGTCCTGCTGCTGGGTTGTTGCCCTCCTACGGCCTCCTCCACGTCTCCTGATGTACTGGCCTGTCTCCTGGTAGCGCCTCCATGCTCTGGACACTACGCTGACAGACAGAGCAAACCTTCTTGCCACAGCTCGCATTGATGTGCCATCCTGGATAAGCTGCACTACCTGAGCCACTTGTGTGGGTTGTAGACCCAGTCTCATGCTACCACTAGAGTGAAAGCACTGCCAGCATTCAAAAGTGACCAAAACATCAGCCAGGAAGCATAGGAACTGAGAAGTGGTCTGTGGCCACCACCTGCAGAACCACTCCTTTATTGGGGGTGTCTTGCTAATTGCCTATAATTTCCACCTGTTGTCTATCCCATTTGCACAACAGCATGTGAAATTGATTGTCACTCAGTGTTGCTTCCTAAGTGGACAGTTTGATTTCACAGAAGTGTGATTGACTTGGAGTTACATTGTGTTGTTTAAGTGTTCCCTTTATTTTTTTGAGCAGTGTATATATATCAGCAGGGTGGCTCAGTGGTTAGCGCTGGGGTCCAAGGTTCGAATCTGACATGGAGACATGGAATTTGTATGTTCTCCCCATGTTTGCGTGGGTTTCCTCCGGGTATTTGCTCCCTCACTTGTCACATTTAAATGTTTCAAATCAAAGATAAAGACGATATGAATAAACACAAAATGTAGCTTTTAAATGATCGTTCCATTTACTGAAAATAAAGATTTTTTTTTCAAAAACCCATATCACTCATGTGAAAAAGTAATTGCCCCCTAAATGTAATAACTGGTTGGGCCACCTTTTAGCAGCAACAGCTACAATCAAACCTTTTTGATGGGTCTTTTACGTCGCTGTGGAGGAATTTTCACCCACTATTTTTGCAGAACTATTCTTTCAGCTGTACTGGAGGCTTTTCGAGCATGACCTGCCAGTTTAAAGGGGTTGATCCCATGATTGTCAAATCTGAAAATCAGACATCATAGGTTACATGACCCTGTACCTCACATGGGTCCAGAAAGCTCCCCATTGATTGCCCTCAATTGTTCTGCTGGGTGTAACATGTCCATTCTGGTGCAGCTCTCTTGTCATCACTCCTCAGTGGGGCGTGTCTTTTTTTTCTGCCCCAGCTTCTAACAGGAGATGAAGCTGGTGGCAGTCGAAGGATGGAACTGAGCATGTGGGTCCACCTCAGCGACATGGACAGAGGGAGGAGGAAAAAAACCAAACAGCAAGTCGGCACTATACAGATGCATTTTATTGAAATTACTCAATGGCTGTACTACATTAATTATATGGAATTACAAAAGTGTGGTTTGAAAAATGTTGAATATTTTTGTGGGACAACCCCTTTAAGGTCTTGCACCAGCATATCAAATGGAATTCAAATCAGGACCTTTTATTTGGCCACTCCAAAAATGTATTTATTTATTTAGCCATTCAGACTTGCTTGTGTGCTTTGGATCAATGCCTTGCTACATAGCCTAACTGTGCTTGAGCTTAAAGGGGTTATCTGGGAACCTATCCTTAGGATAGGTCATCAATATTAGGTCGGCCGGGGACCCCAGTAACCCCTTTAGGGTCCATTCACACGTCCACAATTTCGTTCCGCATCTTGCGGAACGGAATTGCGGACCCATTCATTTCTATGGGGCAGCACGATGTGCTGCCCGGACACAGAATTACGGACCCGCACTTCCGGGTCCGCAATTCCGTTCCCGAAAAAAATAGAACATGTCCTATTCTTGTCCGCAATTGCGGACAAGAACAGGCATATTCTATTAGTGCCGGCAATGTGCGGTCCGCAAAATGCGGAATGCACATTGCCGCCGTCCGTGTTTTGCGGATCCGCAAAACACGTTGCGTACGTGTGAATGGACCCTTATAGTCACAAACTGAAGGGTGGACATTCTCCAAGATTTAAGAAATAAAGGTCCTACAGAAGCAAAGCAGCCCCATCATATTACCACCACCTTTGACATGGCGTTCTTATGGGGGAATGTGGCATTAGCTTTATGCCAGACGTGACGTATGTCTTCCAGAAACTTCCACCTTTGACTCATTAGTCCGCAAAGTATTGTCCAAAAGTCTTGGTGGTTACCTAAATGCTTTTTGGCAGATGACCGTTTGTGTTCTTTTTGGTCAGCAGCGGTTTGCTCCTTATAACTGTCTTGTGTTTCTTATTGTGGAACACTGTGTCACAGCTCTGTATATATATTTATTATAATGTATGTGTGTGTGTAGATCTGGAGGAATGTTAAGCATGCAGATACTGCAACTTGCAGCGGATGTGTTTGCTGAGATTTTTTTTTTTTGAGTTGACATGTGGTTGCCATATGTTGAGGATCTACATCCTTTCTGTAGAGACTTTACATTTTTTCCTGTTTATGTCCTAATGTCTGTTTTTCTACAATGTCATACACTATTATTTGCCGGTCCAGGTCAGGTTCCCAGATTTCTCTCTTATTGGTTTTTTTTTTCTTGACAATTTGCCCAAAAAGTATTATTATTATTTTTTTTACAAATTGAAAAGTAATAAATATTTGTCGCAATATTAAGGGGTATTCCCAAGTCAGACATTTATAGCCCATCGGTATTGTATGCCATAAACGTGAAATAGATTCAGGTCCCAATTCTGAAACCCGCACCTGTCTGCCGACACCGCCCCACCGCATCTAGGCTTCCAGAGGTGGCCGAGATTCTGGAAACTGCGCCCGTTTAGTGACACTGTTTTCGTAACTCCTCTTTACATCTATGAGAGTAATGGAAGCAGTGTAGCTAAGCGAGCGCGACTGTTTCTGTAATCCTGGCCACCACATCCGGTTGGGTAGGGTTGGGAGACATCCATTCTAGAGATAGGTGTGGGTCCCGGAGATGAGACCCGCACTTATTAGACATTTATTTCACATCCTGTGGATATCCTTTATGGGCTCATGCACACGACTGTTGGAAGCCAAAACCGGGAGTGGGTCCGACTCCAAAACACAGAAGGGGTACAGATCTTTCCCTTATACTTTTTCTTTTGTAGGTTCCACTCCTGGTTTTGGCTTGCAAATATTGATGCTAAATACTGACTATGAACATGGCCAGTCGCCTTAAAGGGTTTCAGTGATTTTTCGTTCAGCATCAGGGTTGGTTCCAGAAGGTCTTTGTGGCAGAAAATAAATCTTAGAATTCATTTGCTTGTATTAATTATGCACTTTATTAGGCATTGTAGTGTCTTTGTCTTGCATGTAGTATGTGTAGTCATAAAAAACATGGCAATAATCACATTCATTTTGGAAAAAAATGCTTAATGGTTCCAGCACTAAACTTTTCATTGACCGACCTGCAGTTTATGCGCTGATAATTCTGCCAGTGGCTGGATGCTTTGGCAGGAAAAGGGTGAGGGTCCTCTGAACAATTAAATCTTTTTGTTTCCTCCTCTTTGCAATCCTGGGTAGTTATGTGCTTTACAGTACAATGGAGTGGCTAATGACTATGGATAATGGTGGCCAGGCTGTTTTTCCCAGGCAGCTGCCCTTATGCCTGGGTTTAAAAAGCCTTTTTTGCAAAGCTACTTAATAATGTAGGTAAATGTGTAAATTTTCCCTGTCCATTCTTGTCCCAATCTCCACTGGTAAATTCATTGCTTTATAAATTGAATTTAAAAAAAAAACAAGATAATTGTATGTGCAAATATATTATCAGAACAATGTGTCTTTATAGAGGCTGACATCCTTTAATAAATGGGGTGAATAAAAATTGGTGTAGCTCAAATATTCTAAAACAAAGTAATTAAAGGGAATCTTGTCTGCAGTTTTGACCATTGACAACACTAGGTAGGGCCTGGGCAGAGAAGGACAAACATACCTTTTATAGAGTATTTATCATCAGGAGTAGTGAGAATATGAGCTTTTATTCTGCCAGATTCTGCTCCTTAGGTGCACTGGAAGTGGAGCTTCTGTGACATGTTCCCTGCATTGAGCTGCTTTAAAGCTCTTCCCTTCTGCTCTGAGTGACAGGTGTAGTGGTATCCTGGTTGGGTGCTATAGCTGTCGTTCAAAGCAGATGGGAGGGGCTGTGAAGAAGCTTAATGTAGAGCGCACTTCACAATGAAGCCCCTCCTCCATTGCACCTAGGGAGCAAAATCTAGCAGAATAAAAGCTCATATTCCCACTACTCCTGATGTTAAAAGCTTCACAAAGGGTATGTCTGTGCTGCACTCCCCTGCTTCCAGCAGTTTAGCATAGTACAAACTGTTGATAGACTCCTTTTAGGGCTAATTCGCATGACCGTGGTCGACCCGGAAAACGCGCTCCATGTATTTGGACGCTTCTCCCGGACCGAGCACAGCTCTACTGACCTGAATTGACATCATCAAAGTGTTTTATGATGCAGTCAGTTCATATCTGATCACGGCTCTATTGTACGATCGACCTGGGAGAGGTAGCCAACACATAGACCGTGTTTTTTGGGCCAAACATGGTTTTGTGGATCGGCCCTTAAAGGGGTATTCGGATTATATAAAGTTATCCCCTATCCACATAAGAGGGGATAGCTATTAGATTAGTGCAGGTCCTACCACTGGGACCCCACCGATCACAAGAACGGAGGCCCCGTACCCCGTGGTGGTCGCTCCAGTAGCAGCATAGTGGATGAGATTTGAACAGATTTTGCTGCAGAATTGCCATGGATTTGCAGAGAAATTCACTTGCAAATTTTTGGTGGACTTTTCTGCCAAGTGTCAATGTATTCTATATATATATAGTTGTATATTGGCAGACGTATATAGTATATTTTTATTGAGGGGGGGGGAAAAACTAAAACTGTCATCCTCTGCCTTCTTTTAGCTGAAGATCCATCTGAGAACTTTGTCAGGCTCCGAGATTTCGTTCTCGCTAAACTTTGCCAAAATCTGCCATGCTTTTCTCCTGAGAAACTTCTTGAAGGGTTCAGTCAAGAGATGGTGACAGAGGCTCAGCAGAAACTCAAGATAAATAAGGTTAGTTTAACACGAGCGCCGGCTGCGATGACTTACTGTACACCGTATCACCCTTTACATCAATATGCTGTTGACTCCGACAAATTCCTAAGATCACGACATGTTTTTCATTTTCACTTCCAAGAACACTGCATACACTATTCTATATGATTATCTGGTTTTCATGGGAATCTGGTCTTTCATGAAATGAACAGTAGTGGGAAAGGAATGAACTTTCGGCTCCAGTATAAATGTAAGGAATACACTGAAAATATACTTTATACAGAGGCGTGTTTTACATTGCCTTACATGGGCTGTACAGTCCATGGCTTTCATAGTCTAGCTATACTAAACCTGCTTTGATGGGGCGTATTAGGCTACTTTCACACGAACGGCACAGACTTCCAGCAGGCTGTTCCGTCGGGTGAACAGCCTGTCGGATCCGTCCTGCCGCTAGTGACCGTGTGCCCCCGGACTGCCGCTCCGTCTCCATTGACTTTAATGGTGGCGGTGCGGAGGCACGGCGAGAGGCTGCCGGAATAAATGTCGGACATGTCGTAGTTTTTATTCCGGCAGATACCCGCCTCTCGCCGTGCCCCTGCCCCCATTATAGTCAATGGAGACAGCGGCAGTCCGGGGGCACACGGTCACTAGCGGCAGGACAGATCCGACAGGCTGTTCACCCGACGGAACAGCCTGCCGGAGGTTCGTGCCGCTAGTGTGAAAGTAGCCTTACTTCCCACCTATTGTGATTTCAGGGGGCTACTTATACTGGGTGCATGTACACCTGGTAGGACCCTATGGCATATATAACAACCCTCAACCCTATGTCATTTTTTAAAATAAAAGTATTAGTCTTTCTAATGATTTGCATTTTTCTCACTGCTAAAGGCAAAATAAGAAACATTCATGTTGATTTTGTTTTAATTATTAGCAACATGCAAGACGCATTTATGAAATCCTTCGGCTCCGTGCAACTGACATGAGTGATCCTGAGAAATCCCGAGCTTACAGACTAGAAGTCAAAAAGAGACTTGTTGGCCCGTATAAGGTATTTCTGCAGTTTGTGTCCTCAAATTACTGACATGTGATAGTAATTTCTGCTGCACCAGTAGTTAGTGCTTTTAATGTTTGGTAGTATGACGATTGCAAACCTTTAGGATACAGCTACACAACAATAAGTTGCGCGACAAAAGGGCACAACTACATTGCGATGTGTATGTTGCACAACAATTTTTGTAATGATAATCAATGGTGTAGCCTTGCGATATGCTGTAACTGCAACCTGACAGTTGCACAAAAATCCAAGCGCGACACCATTGACTATCATTACAAAAAATGTCGTCATGTAGCCATAGCCTTACTGTAGGTCCTGAGCCATTGACTGAGATGATATAGTCCAGAGTCTCAATAACACGTTAAAAGAAAACTTTATAATTCAGGAAATTGTTCTTTAGGCACTTGTCATTGCTTCGATTCTTAAAGAAGCACTCCAACATTTTAGCTTGTTTGTTAATAGCCTATGCTGCACAATACAATATAAAAAGGCTCTTGTGTATACTTTGTGTCTGCCTGTTTAAAGAGGACCTTTCACTAGTTTAAAAACTAACTATATCAGTGGGCAGAGCGGCGCCCAGGAGTCCCCCTGCACTTACTAGTATGTCTGGGCGCCGCTCCGTTCGCCCGGTATAGGCTCCAGTCTCTCCAGACATACTAGTAAGTGCAGGGGGACCCCTGGGCGCGGCTCTGCCCACTGATATAGTTAGTTTTTAGTTTTTAAACTAGTGAAAGGTCCTCTTTAAGGGACTTTTATGGGTCGTCTGCCATTTTGACATCTCCTTTTCTGATGCGATTTCCTGTTATGCCTCTGGCTCTTCAGAGACAGAAGAAGAGTCGTCTCCTCACACTAGACTTGCTCTTTTCTAAAGGAAGCTAGTGATAGATCAGTGACATAGATCTGCTGTCCTAAATGTCACATTGTAGAGTCTGTGTGTACCTCTGAGATTTAGCTTCACACTGCTCTTCTCACCTCCTCCTTTTGATAGGTTCCCCCTGCCAGCTCCTAGAAGCAGGTGGCAGGGAGGGCAGTGTGAAGCTGCATCTGGGCACAATTCTGCACTAGTGTTGCACCAGGCATCAAAATATCAATACTCAAGGCAGGTGGCTCACTCCAGACGGGGTTCTGGATAAAAGGTGCTTCTAGCCCAATATAGAGGATCACCCCTCCTCTAGTGGTAAGTGGCAAAAAGGAATCAAGGTATAGGGCGAGCACTCAACACTTGGACCAGATAGATAGTAATACAATAAAATTTATTAAATGACAATGGTATAACACGTGTACATATACCTTAAATCTACAATTGAAATATAAAAACAAGATTAAAATAACAGTACAAATCCTAAATAATATAACCACAGTTCAGGATAATAATATCAGACCCTAATGTAAACCACGTGAAAATAATGTGTATTTGGATTGCAACACTTTGGTATCCAGGGTACACAGGAAATGTATGGTGCTGCGAGTTGTGGGGATAAATCCGATGGTAATGGTGTCCAATATTAGAACAGCTGACTCTGCAGCTCCTACTCCTGTGAATAGGCGTATCTCACTGTCCTGGGTTGCAAGTAATACATGATACACATTCACCTTGCTGGATCAAAATGACATACCCGTCCCATAGGTTTCCCAGATGGAATTGTTCTACCTCCGTTGGTATGGCTCGTCGGTGTCTCCACGGACGTAAGCGGGAGGTGAGCGGGAGATGGGCACAAGGTGAACGGCGTGGGACGCTGTCGGCGTCTAGTTCCTGGCTCCTGTGAATTGCTGGTCTCAGATCTCGCGAGATTCCAAGCGTAGTCTGTCTCCGGGCAGTGAAGAGCGGTAGTTGATAAGTAATCAGCTCTCTGTCCTGGATATCAGGCTTCTTTAGTTAAGCTTCTCTGCATGGCCATGCATAAGTTGCGGAGATATTGCTTTCACAGGTGTGCGGCCCACACCTGTGAAAGCAATATCTCCGCAACTTATGCATGGCCATGCAGAGAAGCTTAACTAAAGAAGCCTGATATCCAGGACAGAGAGCTGATTACTTATCAACTACCGCTCTTCACTGCCCGGAGACAGACTACGCTTGGAATCTCGCGAGATCTGAGACCAGCAATTCACAGGAGCCAGGAACTAGACGCCGACAGCGTCCCACGCCGTTCACCTTGTGCCCATCTCCCGCTCACCTCCCGCTCACCTCCCGCTTACGTCCGTGGAGACACCGACGAGCCATACCAACGGAGGTAGAACAATTCCATCTGGGAAACCTATGGGACGGGTATGTCATTTTGATCCAGCAAGGTGAATGTGTATCATGTATTACTTGCAACCCAGGACAGTGAGATACGCCTATTCACAGGAGTAGGAGCTGCAGAGTCAGCTGTTCTAATATTGGACACCATTACCATCGGATTTATCCCCACAACTCGCAGCACCATACATTTCCTGTGTACCCTGGATACCAAAGTGTTGCAATCCAAATACACATTATTTTCACGTGGTTTACATTAGGGTCTGATATTATTATCCTGAACTGTGGTTATATTATTTAGGATTTGTACTGTTATTTTAATCTTGTTTTTATATTTCAATTGTAGATTTAAGGTATATGTACACGTGTTATACCATTGTCATTTAATAAATTTTATTGTATTACTATCTATCTGGTCCAAGTGTTGAGTGCTCGCCCTATACCTTGATTCCTTCTTATCAAAATATCAATACTTCAATGCCCTGTTTGATTCGATACTGACATTTAGCCTGTTAGCTTGTTAAACGTTTGCTAGTGTGATAGGTTTTAATTGCTGTGATAGAAATTGATTTTCGGTCTGATCTGAGTTTATCTTCAATTTGTAGAAAAACCAGAGGGAGATGGCCAAGATGAGGCGATGTTTAAACCCTGAGGAGCTTACCAACCAGATGAATCAAATAGATCTGAAGACACAACACGAGCAGCTAGAGGAGAGTTACCAGGAGCTCGTGTCCGACTACAGGAGGACAGTGGAAAGACTTGCCCAAGCATAAGGCACTTAAGAGTTATTAAGGAAGTTCTAAAATGTTGTACATGTATCAAACCTTCAGCCGTTTACAGTGTTGCCAGTTCTGAATAAAGTCCACATTGATATGTTTCTAGAACTTATAACCTCTGGACTTAAAATTTCAGCTCTAGCGCTGATCTGTATTGCATTAATGCCGTTCCCTGAGGCAGCACTTTCGTACATTTCATTGGCAGAATCTTAAAGGGTTGTGCCGCCTGGACATTAAATGTCTAATAGGTGTGGGTTCCACATCTGGGATGACCCACACCTATCTCCACAGTGGGGAACCATCTTGCACTGTAGAGAGGTGGCTGCGCATGCGCAACATTTTGTCTTTTACTTGTAAGTGACTTCTGAAAATAGGCAAGTGCCCCAGCCCAGATATTCTCTGAAGTCTCATAGAAGTGAATAGAGAGAGCTCTGCATGTGTAGCCAACTCTCCATTCCCAGCAGAGGCAGACGGGACCCTGTACGCAAGATGGGTGCGGGGCCCACCTCTGGGACTTTGCTTCTGTTGGACATTTATGGCATATCCTGTGGATACACCAAAAATGTCCAGATGGGACAACCTCTTGAAACCAGGCACCTGTAGTAGTATATACTAAGGTGTAACAGGTCTGTGTAGGCACAATACATGTGGTCGGCTGTAAAACTTTTCTCTGCTCATCAATTCATCTGAAATATGTACATAGTCCAACCTCTGCCCCAGGCATATCACATACATACTTTTGATTTTTGTGCATTTGAGCTCTTTGTTTTCATATTCAGCTAGGTTCTTATGTAGTTATCCAGTGACACTTACAATAAAAAAATAAAATAAAAATAGTAATAGTGAAATGTTGTTTTGTACCATTCATTTATATACCAGCATGTATGGAGAAGACAAATATTGGACGGGTTTATAAAGCAAAGAGCACCAAATTAATTACGTGATCTAGACACTTTGCGGCTCAATCAACAGGCAAGTGGAGTCCTAAAATGCTCTGGTGTTTGTTAACCCCTTAAGGACCGGGTCATTTTTGAACTTAAGGACCAGACTGATTTTTCCAAATCTGACGTGTCACTTTATGTGGTGATAACTTTAAAACTCTTTTACTTATCCAAGCCATTCTGAGATTATTTTCTCGTCACATATTGTACAGTCTTGGCCAAAAGTTTTGAGAATGACACAAATATTAGTTTTCACAAAGTTTTCTGCTAAACTGCTTTTAGATCTTTGTTTCAGTTGTTTCTGTGATGTAGTGAAATATAATTACACGCACTTCATACGTTTCAAAGGCTTTTATCGACAATTACATGACATTTATGCAAAGAGTCAGTATTTGCAGTGTTGGCCCTTCTTTTTCAGGACCTCTGCAATTCGACTGGGCATGCTCTCAATGTACTACTGGGCCAATTCCTGACTGATAGCAACCCATTCTTTCATAATCACTTCTTGGAGTTTGTCAGAATTAGTGGGTTTTTGTTTGTCCACCCGCCTCTTGAGGATTGACCACAAGTTCTCAATGGGATTAAGATCTGGGGAGTTTCCAGGCCATGGACCCAAAATGTCAACGTTTTGGTCCCCGAGCCACTTAGTTATCACTTTTGCCTTATGGCACGGTGCTCCATCGTGCTGGAAAATGCATTGTTCTTCACCAAACTGTTGTTGGATTGTTGGAAGAAGTTGCTGTTGAGGGTGTTTTGGTACCATTCTTTATTCATGGCTGTGTTTTTGGGCAAAATTGTGAGTGAGCCCACTCCCTTGGATGAGAAGCAACCCCACACATGAATGGTCTCAGGATGCTTTACTGTTGGCATGACACAGGACTGATGGTAGCGCTCACCTTTTCTTCTCCGGACAAGCCTTTTTCCAGATGCCCCAAACAATCGCAAAGAGGCTTCTTCAGAGAATATGACTTTGCCCCAGTCCTCAGCAGTCCATTCACCATACTTTCTGCAGAAGATCAATCTGCCCCTGATGTTTTTTTTGGAGAGAAGTGGCTTCTTTGCTGCCCTTCTTGACACCAGGCCATCTTCCAAAAGTCTTTGCCTCACTGTGCGTGCAGATGCGCTCACACCTGCCTGCTGCCATTCCTGAGCAAGCTCTGCACTGGTGGCACTCCGATCCCGCTGCTGAATCCTCTTTAGGAGACGATCCTGGCGCTTGCTGGACTTTCTTGGACGCCCTGAAGCCTTCTTAACAAGAATTGAACCTCTTTCCTTGAAGTTCTTGATGATCCTATAAATTGTTGATTGAGGTGCAATCTTAGTAGCCACAATATCCTTGCCTGTGAAGCCATTTTTATGCAACGCAATGATGGCTGCACGCGTTTCTTTGCAGGTCACCATGGTTAACAATGGAAGAACAATGATTTCAAGCATCACCCTCCTTTTAACATGTCAAGTCTGCCATTTTAACCCAATCAGCCTGACATAATGATCTCCAGCCTTGTGCTCGTCAACATTCTCACCTGAGTTAACAAGACGATTACTGAAATGATCTCAGCAGGTCCTTTAATGACAGCAATGAAATGCAGTGGAAAGGTTTTTTTGGGATTAAGTTAATTTTCATGGCAAAGAAGGACTATGCAATTCATCTGATCACTCTTCATAACATTCTGGAGTATATGCAAATTGCTATTATAAAAACTTAAGCAACTCTTCCATTTTCCAATATTTTTGTAATTCTCAAAACTTTTGGCCACGACTGTACTTCATGATATGAACTGAATCTAAATTTCATTTGTATTTATAAAAAAAATACCAAATTTACCAAAAATTTGGAAAAATTCGCAACTTTGCAAATTTCTATTTCTCTGCTTTTAAAACAGATAGTGATACCTCATATAATAGTTATTACTTTACATTCCCCATATGTCTACTTCATGTATGGATCATTTTGTGAATGCCATTTTTATTTTTGGGGACGATAGAAGGCTTAGAAGTTTAGAAGCAAATCTTGAAATTTTTTCCGAAAACTTCCCAAACCCATTTTTTAAGGACCAGTTCAGGTCTGAAGTCACTTTGTGAGGCTTACATAATAGAAACCACCCAAAAATGACCACATTTTAGAAACTACACCCCTCAAGGTATTAAAAACTGATTTTACAAACGTTAACACTTTAGGGCTATATAGCCTGGGCTATATCAGCAAGTCTTGAGTGGGACTCACAGACTCCTCCCTCCTCCCATTGCAAGCATGGCCACATGCTGGAGGTAACTGGTGAGTTGTTTGCGAGTCGGCCTTATGCTCCTGTAATTTGCCCACTGGCTCCTGGTATCGCCCATATGGCTCAGGTAGGAGAGTGTAGGGTCCCGGGCTACTTGAGAAACCTTGTCGTGGTGTCCGGGCTTAGACATGTTCTACACCGTAGGACATGTTGACTAATCTCTCAATTTTAAAATCAGTTTGAGAATTAGTGAGACTGCAGAGTGCACCTATGTTTGTTATTGTTTTGTTATATTGTTATATTAATTATCACATCCACACTTGTTACCTTGTGTAGGATGTCTATTGTGGTACTTGTGGTTCGCCGCGGGCATCCTCCATTGTATGCATTTTGCTGGGGATTGCCATTAGCAACGGGCCACAAGTGCAGGATTTGCTCCCCTATATATATGCACAACTGCATGTGGGTTTGAGCAGCTCCTGCTAATGCCAACCTGTCTTCTTAGTTTGTACACTTTAGGTGTTCCACAAGAATTAATGGAAAATGGAGATGAAATTTCAGAATTTCACTTTTTTGGCAGATTTTCTATTTTAATCATATTTTTCCCCGCTAACAAAGCAAGGATTAACAGCCAAACTAAACTCAATATTTATTGCCCTGATTCTGTAGTTTACAGAAACACACCCCATATGTGGTCAAAAACTGCTGCATGGCCACACAGCAGGGCGCAGAAGGAAAGGAACGCCATATGGTTTTTGGAGGGCAGATTTTGATGGACTGGTTTTTTGACACCATGTCCCATTTGAAGCCCCCCTGATGCGCCCCTAGAATAGAAACTCCAAAAAAGTTACCCCATTTGAGAAACTACACCCCTCAAGATATTCAACTTACAATGTCACATTTGAAGACCCCCTGTTGCACCCCTAGAGTAGAAACTACAAAAAAGTGACCCCCTTTTGGAAACTACGGGATAAGGTGGCAGTTTTGTTGGTACTATTTTAGGGTACAGATATTTTTGTCGCTCTATATTACACTTTTTGTGAGGCAAGGTAACAAAAAATAGCTGTTTTGGCACTGTTTTTTTTAATTTTTTTATTTACAACGTTCATCTGACAAGTTAGAGCATGAGCTATTTTTATAGAGCAGGTTGTAACAACACGAGAATACCAAATTTCAGTTTTACATAATGAAGCATTTTTAAAAAAAAATATTTTTTTTAGCGTCTCCATATTCTGAAAGCCATAGTTTTTTTTTATTTTTTTGGGTGACTGTCTTATGTAGGAGCTCATTTTTTTTCAGTAGGAGATAACTGGTACTATTTTGGGGTGCGTATGACTGTTTGATCACTTGCTATTACGCTTTTTGTGATGTAAAGTGACAAAATAGCTTTTTTATACAATTTTTATTAGAATTTTTTTATTTTTACGGTGTTCACCTGAGGGGTTAAATCAGTGATAGTTTTATAGAGCAGGTCGTTACAGACGCGGTGATACCTAATATGTATACTTATTTTTATTTTTAATATTTTTGGGTGATTTTCTTAGGTAGAGTATCATTTTTGCGGGATGAGATGACTGTTTGGTACAATTTTGGGGTGCATATGACTTTTTGATCGCTTTATATTACACTTTGTAATGTAAGGTGACAAACAAATTGCTTTTGTGACACACTTTTTTTTTTTTTTACAGTGTTCACCTGAGGGGTTATGTCATGTGGTATTTTATAGAGCAGGTTGTTACGGACGTGGCGATACCTAATATATATACTTTTTTATAAATATATATATAATTTTTTTTTTTACATTTAAAAACAAATCATTTTTTAAACAAAAAAAATCATTTTTGAAACAAAAAAAAAATCATGTTTTAGTGTCTCCATAGTCTGAGAGCCATACTTTTATATTTTTTTGGGCGATTGTCCTATGTAGGGGCTCTTTTTGTTGGATGAGGTGACTGTTAGATTGGTACTATTTTTGGGGGCATATGCCTTTTTGATCGTTTGGTGTTGCACTTTGTGATGTAAGGTGACAAAAATGGATTTTTTTTTTTACACCGTTTTTTTTATTTTTTATGGTGTTTATCGGACAGGATGGATCATGTGATATATTTATAGAGCCGGTCGTTACGGACGTGGCGATACCTAATGTGTGTAGTTTCTTTTTGTTTCTATTTTTTTAATTAAAATCAGTGGAAAGGGGTGTTTTTTGTTTTTTTTGTGTTTTTTTTGTTTTTTATTGAAAACACAATTTACTTTATTTCTGTCCCACTCTGGGACTTCAACTTTTGGGGGTCTGATCCCCTCTGCAATGCATTACAATACATCTGTATTGTAATGCATTGCCTGTTAGTGTATGACACAGAGTAATACACTAACAGGTTGCCTAGGAGACCGGGCCTGAGACCCGTAGAAGGCAGGTCACGATGCCGTGCAAGGCATTGGGCAGCCTCTGCACGGCATCGGGCTGCCTTCTGACACATCGAGTTCCCGCCACAGCAGCGCGGGGACTCGATACGCTCCCTCACCCGCCGCAAACCACTTCTATGTCGCGGACATAGCAGGGGCCTGGCTACCAGGGACTGCCGAATCCCTGCAGTGATCAGGCGTGCACTGCTCCGGTGCCCGCCGTGCATGTACGGCAGAATGCATCCCCCGCCGTACATGCACGGCGTTTTGTGTTAAGGGGTTAATGAAATGCACTACTATTTTGGCTCACAATATTGGTGTAAAGTCAGGCAGCAAAGAGGTGGTGTAAGAAAAGCGTTCAACATGTCTGCCAGTCTCGTCTAGTTTTATGCTACATTTTGGATAGTAGGGATCTGCGAAAAAGATACAAAACATCCTGCACAATATGATAACTGAATATCCGGATGTACATGGCAACATTTATTAAGAAAAAATCACTGAAAATAATGCACTACCACAATAGATGCAAACATATAAGGACTAAGCCCTCAATCTGATATGATAAAATCTGAGACTCTCAGCCAATATATTTTGATCAAAACACATCCGTGCCTGCCTACCTGCGCCAAGGTGTTCTCAGACACCTTGGCGTGGGTAGATCCTACAGAGTACTGACTCAGAGGGGCTGAATACAAATGCACACCACACTTTCCAGATTTGTGTTTATTAAACATTTTGAAAACCATGTATCATTTTCTTATTACTTTAAACATACTTGCTACTTTTTATTGGTCTACACAACATAACATCCCAATAAAATACACTTTAAGTTTGGTGGTGTAACATGAAAAAAAAAAAAAAAAAACTTTGAAAAGTTCAAGGGGTTTGAATACTTTTTAATCCTGAATCACCAATCCTGAAGATGAAGGGGTTGAAGTGCTGGTTTAGCGCTGGATTCCCTTGCACAGCAGCCCTCCCAGTTACCTAGTGTGCGAGGCGCTGCAGCACAGTCTCAATTATTTCAATGCCGCTGTATGTTTTGGAACCAGCCTTAAAGGGGTTGTCCCACGAAATATAGGTGTCTGATCGGTGATGGTTTGACCACTTGGGAATATGTCCGCTGCTGCTCCTCCTCCATTCTGGTTTCCGTTATGCAGGACTGGACTCCGGCGTAATGGAAACCGGGACGGATCCGTTATGCTGCCCATAGACTTGTATTATGAAGGATCAAAACGGAATGCCTCTTAAAGGCTTCCGTTTTGATTTCCGTCTTATGGATTCCGTTATTTTCCCTTATAACCATGTTGTAACAGAAGACAATGATGGAATCCATAACGGTGATGTGAACCCGCCCTAACACGTGGGTAATATCTGTGACATATAGAGTACTGCAGTCACGCGTCCCCGTAGAGAATCAGCATTTCTGTTTTAAACAGGATGATCTGCTGATTCTGAGTGCCAGCGGAGAGATACAATCGCCTGGTGACCGAGCAGTCCGTCTTTTATACTGGCAACAACTATTTCTGCAATCCCTCATCCCCAATAATTGACCCAGTGATGCAGACGTGTAAAAGGACCTGAGGTGCTAGTGGGCAAACACATTTTGAGAAAAAATAAAATAAAAATGCCTGCGGTTATTCTGCTGTGTTTCTACTGCTAAAAGAAAAACAGAAAATGTATTTGCATAAGGTTTTCTAAGATCATTATTTTTTTTTTAAACTGACAGCAGCGGTGCTGCATAAAATATAAGGAGTAGCATACGAAGGAGTTGTGATCAAGTAAATCTTAGAAAACCCTTTTGAAAAGGATTTCCAGAATGACATTATTTTAAGCATATCCTGAGGACAGTCCATGGATATCAGAAGAGTGGGGTCTGGCTTTCGGCACCGCTACCAATCAGCTGCTTAAAGGGGACTTCACTGTTTGCATTACTCCATACACCTGCATGCCATAACCTTACTAGCAGCTGTGCTGGGTATTCTAGCTTTGTTGTGAAGTGATGTACTGGTGCTTTTTTACCTCCTCTATACTTTATACTGCAGCTCTGCTCCATCTTCTATCACGAGATCTATAGGAAGTCAGCTAGGACAATATCAATAGTTCCTAGTATTCAACCCACTAAGACAGGGAGATCAGCAACCTTTGGCACTCCAGAAACGACAATTCCCAGCATGCTCCATTCATTTCTATGAAAGTTCTTAGAAGAGCAGAGCAAGTATGCACGCTGGGAGTTGTCTTTTCACAACAGCTGGAGTGCAGGAGGTTGCCTACCCCCTGCACTAAGATCATACAGACTACAAACCACTCTCTTCTCTACTACTTTGCCGCTTTGCGTTTTGTGGTAGTTTGACTCTTGCGCGCTCCGTCATTCCCTTCTCCCAGGTCTGTCTATGGAGTAAGAACGCGGCTTCCGCCAGTAAGCATCAGCCAATAGGAAAGTTTGGTGGCGGATCACGTGACAACCTGTGAGCAGACGTGAGTCTCGGGATGCCTGCGCTCGGAGCACTCCGCTCCGTGCAGCGTGGAGGTAAGAGGCGGCGGAGTGGGCAGCGCTGGCTGCTGTGGTACTAGCGCCTGTGTCTGCGCGGCCTCCCTATGAGAAGCAAACCCGTCATGTCATTTTACATAGCATTACACGCAGTTCTCCTGTAGGGCGGCGCTAGCGGACAACCAGACCAGTTAATACGTATAGAATAAATAAAAGGTATATATATATATATATATATATATATATATATATATATAATGTCCTCAAGGTCTCTAATGTCAGTTATTATTAGGAATTGTATCTAGGAGAACCCATTTATAAGTAGTATGGGCACTATTAAAGGGGTCCTCATACAAAGCAATTAGGAGGGGTGCTCACAGGGTCATACTTGGGGGTACTAATCAATGATGCTGCAGTATTTCTCCTCTGTGCAGCGTGTGCTGGGTTCATCTATAGTTTCTATGCCAGCACAGTAATGCAGGTTGGACCTAGGGCGGTTTTCTGTCACCTTTCAAAGTCAAAAGGTGGCAATGAAGATGGAGGCGCACTTAGTGTTACTTTGAAGCCCCAGCCACTTTTTTCCATCACATTAATGTGTGTTGTAGAACGTGGCGCTGATTCTCGATCAGTATATGGCGTTCCTTCTGCCCGGATAGCGTCGGGCCTGACGGTTTAGATGCCATGGTGAATATTGATCTCGCCATCTAAGGTGTTTTACAGAGAGAGCTCCCACTGTCAGCCCATCGGCGCTCTGTGATGTCATCGGCGCTCTGTGATGTCATCGGCGCACTGTGATGTGATCGGCGCACTGTGATGTCATTATGGGGGTACCAATGGGTTACTATTGAAGCTGGGGGCCTAATATGTGCCCCAAAGGTTGCCATGGGTAAAAGCCTGAGCTGGCCACACATATTAGGCTGCTTTCACACTTGTGTTGTTAATTCCGCTATTGAGATCCAGCAGAGGATCTCAATACCGGAAGTAAACAGATCCGTCTTGATTTTGCACATCAGGATCTCATCCGTTCCGTTAGGATGCGGTTGTGTGAAAGCAAGACAGAAAAAAACGGATCAGTCACTAAATACATTAATAGTCAATGGGTGATGGATACGGTTTTTAGGCTCCCAAAAAAAAAAAAAAAAAAAACGGATCTGTCACCATTGACTTACATTGTGTTTAGTGCCGGATCTGTTTTTTCCCGTTTTTATGACCGGACACAAAACGGAATGCTGCTGGAACGGAAGACGTCCTGATGCATCCTGTACGGATCTCTTTCCATTCAGAATGTATGGGGACTAAATGGATCTCAATACTGGAAAACAACAACGCAAGTGTAAAAGTAGATGTAGGTTGTCCATACCTGCCAGTGGAACCAGTTGACCGTCTAATGTGTTTGGGGACCCCGGGCTCTTCCCTCAGTGGCAATTGTGGGGAAATCTAGGGATGAGGCATGTTAATGTCCAACTGCCCTATCTTTTTGTTCAATAAAATGTAATCCTTTCCCAACACAGTGATTTTCTGCTTTTTTTTCATTTTTTAATCCCTGTTTCCTTAGAGCCGTGACATTTTTCTTTTTCCATTCACATAGACGTACGAGAGCTTGTTCTATGTGAAACAAATTGTACTTTCTAATGGCACCATTTACTATTCGCTACGATGTAATTGGAAGCTGTAAGAAAAATTCTAAATGGGATGGAACTAGAAAAAAAAAAAAAGGATTGGGGGAAAAATATCAGATTGTCGTGGCCGCGCATTCAATTGAATTGAACAAGCAGTAATTCCGCTTCACTGATAATTATTTAAGAGGAGGCAGCACTGGCATGAGAGCTGCAACCCCTTCAAACAGTTGATTGGCGGGGGTTCTGGCAGTCAGACCCCCGCCGATCTGATATTGATGACTAGAGATGAGCGAATTTCCGGTTAGGAAATTCAGTTTGCGATTCGTTTACTGGTAAAAGGTGAATTGCGTTATGGATTCCGTTACCACGGACCATAACGCAATTCTATAACGGAATGCCTTTAGACACATTCCGTTATTCATTCAGTAGCTGCAAATCTCCTGCCTAAACCTAGAATTAGAAAATAAAATCCTTGTTGCCTGCAGCCACCACTAGAGGGAGCTTGCTGCATTATGCCAAGCAATATTTAACCAGTAAGCACTTAGCTCCATCTAGTGGTAGCAGAATTTTGTGCATATGTCTATGCAGGTATTTTGGAGCCATTCATCAGAAAAATTTAGCTCCCTTCTACCGTCAAAATCAACATGTGCGCGCGGCTCGTTCATAGGAAGGAAGAGATGGCCGGGGGCCAAAAAAAATCCATTGCCTGATTTTTATTTATTTATTTTCTCCTTGGAGAGACATTTTGGTCTTAAACAATTGATGTTTCTTATCTATTACTTATCAGAAAAGGGGGGGGGGGGGTGAGGCATTTTTCAAAATCAATGCCTCGATTTGACTGTACCTAGCCTCTAATCCATCACTGCCTAGTGTTGCCTGACTCTTGAAGCCTTCATGTGTTTTCACCAGTGACTGCCATCTCAGGCCATACAAAGGTCTCATTCTTCTGCTTCCACCAGCTCCTTCCCTCATGACAATTAGTGTCTCTCTTGAAAGACTAAATTGTTACAAAGAACATTTAAAATAAAAGCATTCGAGCCGTTGGGGTAGTTTCTATATTTCCTTTATGGCAGCAGGTTGATGGGAATATCCATAGATAGCTGGGGAATATTGCGCCCTTGTAACCAGTTTTTTTCTCTCTGGATTTCTGCATATTTCTGCAAATTGCAAGCTAGACATAGTGCGGTCCTTCAGTCATTCTTTCTAAAATTACCGGGAACGTGTGTAAGGTTCTCAGTTTTAAAATTGGTTTGCGTCAAAAACTATTTAGAAATGCATTTTAAAAATGTCCGGACGCTGCACTCAGTATGGTCAGAAAGATGCTGTTCACATCACCTTTGGCTCATACAGTTAGAGGGGCTTTCCAGGAGTCTTATATTGATGGGCTATCCTCAGCATAAGTCATCAATATCGGATCGGTGGGAGTCTGACACCCCACCGATCAGCTGTTTGAATTGATTCAAAAAAAATAATAATTCGCAGACATTTCCCTTTAAATTGATTCCCTAAACATTTATTAAAAATACATTTGAAGTGTATGTTTTTTCCCTACTTTATCAGTATACCTTAAAGGGGTTTCTGGGACCAAAATATTGACCTATCCTCAGCAGTTTGAGCACTGCACCCTCTTCCTAGGGTAACTGTACGTCATAATTGGGGATAAGCGAATCGACTTCGGATGCTTCATCCGAAGTCGATTCACATAAAACTTCATTAGAGCGGTTCGGTACAAAGGTTTTTTACAGACTTCGCGAAGTAATAACTTCGGCTCATCAGAGCCAATACATTCTAATAATGTACGAAGCGCTCGCTCTGCACAGTATCCTAACAAAGTTTTATGCGCATCGACTTCGGATGAAGCATCCGAAGTCTATTCGCTCATGCCTAGTCATAATGCGTGAGGGGATGTATGGAGCAGGCCGCTCTATAGGCGGTGGGTACCAGCTGTTTCATACAGCCGGCACTGACAGGGAGCGGCGACCGCGCTGCATCCATCATTTAACCCCCCAGGTGAGTAAAGGCAGAGGGATGCGGCTCCCTCTGCCTTCCGAAAGTGAAATCACAGGGCTCTGATCAGTTGCTATGGCAGCCTGGACACTGCTGATGCGATCCGAGCCTGCCATAGCAATCTCCATACTGAGCTATGCACGAGGCAAAGCTCAGAATGGAGAGAGAAGAAATCCTATTCACCCTAAAAGATCTATTAGGGTAAATGGGAGAGGGGATCAAAAGATCCCATGTACTAGCACCCTATGGGGGCTAATAGTAAAAATAAAAATAAAATAATGAAAAAAGTTAAAAAAAAATAAAATAAAAAACACCAATATATTAAAAGTTTAAATCACCCCCCTTTCCCAATTTTACATATAAAAAAATATAAACAATAAAAAAATAATAATAGGTATCGCCACGTCCGAAAAGGTCTGAACTATTAAAATATAAAACAATTTCTGTCCGGTGAACGACAAAGAAAAGAAAGAAAAACACGCAATTCACCATTTTTTTGGTTCATCTTGTCCCCCTCAAAAAATTGAATAACAGTGATCAAAAAGTCGTACATAACACAAAAATGGTACCAATAAAAAGTAAGAATAAGGACATCAGGTCATTTTTAGCGCACAGTGAACGCTGTAATGTCAATACCCCCAAAATCTTGGCGGAATTCTGTTGTTGTTTTTTCAAGTTTGCCACACAAATATTTTTTTTTCCCGTTTTCCAATACAAGACTTGGTAAATTAAATGGTGGCATTAAAAAATGCATTGTGTCCCACAAAAAATAAACCCTCCATATAGCTATGTGAACTAAAAAATAAAAAAAAGTCATGGTTATTGGAACGTGGGGAGGAAAAGTCCAAAATGCAAAAATGAAAATAGGCCTTGACATGAAGGGCTTAGGCTAGTTTCACACCTCCGATGTGAATTCTGGCAGGGTGTTTCGGCAGAGAACAGCCTGCAGGAATTCACCGGATCCAGCACTGCCGGATGCGGACGGAATGTTTGCTGGCCCCATTAAAGTATAGTGGGGTCCGGTGGAGATCTGTATGCATTCCGGCAGAGAACCGGTTGGGCACAAACTTCTGCATGCTGCAGCTTGTGTCCGGCCGATTCTCCGCTTGACTGCCAGAACAGTCATCCCGGAGTTTCACACCAGAGGTGTGAAGGTAGCCTTAGGCTACATGCACACGACCGTATGTGTTTTGCGGTTCGCAAATTGCGGATCCGCAGAAAAAAAAAAAACAGATGAGATCCGTATGCCATCCATTTTTTTGGGCGGATCCATTTTAACAATGCCTAAAACGGACAGGAATAGGACGTTATATTTTTTTTGCGGGGCTACGGAACGAACATATGGATGCGGACAGCACAAAAAAAATCTAGAACGGACACGGAAACAAACAACGTTCGTGTGCATGTAGCCTTAGGCCTCATGCACATGACCGTTGTTTTATTCCGTGTCCGTTGCACCGGAAAACGGTTCGCGGACCCATTCAAGTCAATGGGACCGCTAAAAAACGTGGAGGCACACAAGATTGTCATCCGCGTCCGTTTTTTTCCTATCATTTGCATGGCAAACCTGTCTTAGATTTTTTTTTACATTCCTTTATGTCTGGTGGTCCTCCAAAAATAAAGGAAGACACACGGAAACAAAAACGGATCACGGAGCAACGGAACCCCATTTTGCGGAACGGAACACAACAACGGTCGTGTGCATGAGGCCTTACTCTGTAAATGACCCAAGACTTCAATACCCTGTGGTCCCCATACATTGGCACATGACCACTGGGGCCGGTGATCGGCTGCTGCAGTCACGTGAATGATGATTGTCATATTATTGCCAGACAAGCGGACTAGTTTTGTCTTTATTGTAAACAAAACACATTTTTTAATTAAACTTCTCTATTTTTTTTCTCCGCTTGCTCCCTAAAAAAAACCAAAAAAAAACAGAAGTAGGAAACAGTATAGAATAATGATATGTAATGATATATAAGTTATCAGAGTATTGTTACCCATCATAAGGGGGAGAGAAGAGGGGCTCTCATAAACAACGCCAGCCATGTGGATGAGATTTGAGCAAATGTCATCTGCCAGCTCAGAATTATTTTTCCACATAGAATTGAATCTGGGCTTTTGATCTTTAAATCCGCAGTTTTTCAATTTCATCCCTTCCAATTTAACCGGGGGTGAAAATCGAATGCAAAATACACCTGTTGCAGATTTTGCTGTAGTTTTATGGCAAAATTTGCAAGTGGATTTTTCCATTCTAACTGGCAAGACCTATAAATAAAAAAGGTGCACAAAAAATATCCTCAGGATAGGTCATCAATATCAGATCGGCGGGGGTCCGACACCCGGCAATGCTGCATATAACCTTTACATGGGCTCATGCACACAAGCATGTGCGCCCTGTGCCCTTGCTGCGGACCGCAAATAGTGGTCCGCAATGCACGGGAACTGACTGAGTGCACACCGAGTGCATGCTGTTTGCGGAACCATTCACTTGAGTGGGTGCGCAAGATACGTTCCAGACGGCAAAAAAAGAAAGAAAAGAACATGTTCTATATATTTGCAGTGCCGAGGCATAGACTGAAATCCCAGGGAAGTGCTTTGGTGGGCTTCCGATCCGTGCCTCTACACCACGCTGTATCTTGCGGATTTTGGACCCATTCAAGTTAATAGGTTTGCATCCCTGACACAGAGTGCACACGGCCGGTGCCGGTATATTGAGCACAGTAGTATATGACAATCTCTTTCTAACAAAGCTAGAACCAGCCCTGTACCTCACATGGATCCAGAGATCTCCCCATTCTTTGCTCCAATTGTTCTGCTAAATTTTTATCAAGCTGGCAGCTCAGGGGGCGTGAGCATGTGGAACTGATGGAACTGAGCATGTGCGTCCATCTCAGTGAGCTGGACAGAGAAATTAGAAGAAGAGCAAACAGCAGGTATTACTTTACTGAGAGAGTAGTGGATGCATGGAATAGCCTTCCTGCAGAAGTGGTAGCTGCAAATACAGTGAAGGGGTTTAAGCATGCATGGGATAGGCATAAGGCCATCCTTCATATAAGATAGGGCCGGGGGCTATCCATAGTATTCAGTATATTGGGCAGACTAGATGGGCCAAATGGTTCTTATCTGCCGACACATTCTATGTTTCTATGTTTCTATGTTTCTATACAGATAGATTTCATTGAATAACTCAGTAGCCATAATACATTTCTAAGTACATGCAATTATAAAAGTATTCAGATCCAGGTGCTGGTTTGAAAACTGTAGAATATTATTCATGGGACGACCCCTTTAAGAAAGTCTCAGAGCTCACAGGCCTCCTTACAGCTTACCAAGCACAGCGCCATACATTGTATAGTGGCTGTGCTTGGTATTGCAGCTGAGCCCTATTCGCTTGAATGTGATAGAGCTGTGACCCGATGAACATGACATCACTGGCCTAATGAAAAAGCTTCAGCGCTCTCCGGCGTGCTGCAGTCTCTTCAAGCAGCTGATCGTCAGGGATGCCAGAAGTCGGATCTCCACTGATCTAATATTGATGACCTTTCCTGAGGATAGGCCATCAGTCTCGTACAACCCCTTTAAATTAATTCTGGAAATGGGTCACTCTATCAGAAGTGAATGTAACAACGTTTGTCTGCTGTATCGTACATTTATGGCCTAATATTATACAACTTTTCTTCTGTACGTTGCATTACTATGCTGCAAGGGTTAACCTACTGAACGTGGTATTAGAAGACAACTGGCGAGTTGATGGAGATGTCAGCAGTCCCGTATCTCCTAGCATACCAGGGCTACTGTGGATGGGATTCGTTAAGGTCTAGATCTGTCAGCGCTGTCCTGGCCCCACCATTGATGATCTCTCTGAGCAGATTGACTGTGTCTAGTCAATCAGCAGCACAATCATTGTTACATGCCTGCTGTGATTTCATTAGAACAGCCGAGCAATAAATCTGGGGTCCTTTGTGTTGCAGAAGAGATTCGAATTCCGAGATCACCGGGGTCAGGACATCTACAGACCGGCCAAGTGATACGACTGGAAAATGTCCAGTGAAAATGAGTTTGTTGCCGTTTCTCACATTTGGTTTTATTCCCATTGGACGAGAAGTTTTCAGATACAATTAATGCTTGGGAATGGTAGACGTTCAGGCGCCATATGCATTCTTCAGCGTTGCGATGCCCAGATACTTTGTCCTTAGTTATAAATTATATATGTGACCCCTAATGAATTCACGTAAGGAGACATGTAAGGGTATTTTAGGCTTCTATTAGGGCTAGCCGCTGTTAGGGGTTGCTTTTTTTGGGGGTGGTAGCCCTGTATATATATTTTGAGTAGGGTGAGGTCTTCTTCTCTGCCTATGACTTTGATGGACGCATTTTAACCACACAAATCCGGATCGTTAGCATCGGCAATGGAAAGAATTCCTTTTTTATTTCCCTCAGAAAATTTTAGATGCATTTACGATTCTGTTCTGATGCTGTGGTATACCACCTACAGGAGTCATCTACCCAATGGCTGCATTATAGACTGCAGGGGACATTTATTAAATCAGATACATCTGTATTTGTGGCTTAAAAAAGTCGCAAGTCATGGTGACTGTGCTGTTTTCTGCGACATTTGGTATATTTTTTAGACATTTTGTGATCCTTGCCACTTTTCAAGTGGGCTATGGCCCCATTCACACGATCGTATTTGTGGTCCACATTCCGACCCACATTTTTTGCTGATAAGATGTGGACCCATTCACACTGTGTGCTGTCCGCATCCGTATGTCCATTCTGTAGCCCTTCAAAAAAGATAGAACATGTCCTATTCTTGTCCGTTTTGCGGACAAGCATAAGCATTGTTACAATGGATCTGCAAAAAAAAAAAAAAAGGATTAAACACGGAAGTCACACCGACACCATCCGTATTTTTTTGCGGATCCTCTTTTTTCGGACCGCAAAATGCATACAGTTGTTCGAAAGCACCCTATGTTTAAGAGTTAAAAGTGAGATTAGACCTGGATTATGGCTCATTTACTATCTTTGACTTTTGCAAAAGTCTCAACCTACGTCAGGCCACCCCCTGGTCTACTTTTACACGTATGAGGTGTAAATCTCATTGCACTCATACCAAATGTATTAAGGTGCACCAGTTGATAAATTTGGTGCAGGCACACAAAGCAAAGCTAGGCTCAAAACTGACATAAAAAGAACTTCTAATGATAAATTATTCCCTACTGGTTTATGCTTTTCAGCATTTCTTAGAAGTTTGGTTTTAGTATTGACACCCTTTTCGAGGTATGAGTATATGCTAAGATTGGTCGTTGTACTGTGGAAGGGTTACTGCTTGTATATAGTATTACAGGAGCAGAGTAGGTGCCTCATAGGACGGCCATAAACATTCAACGATCTCTCGGTTTGGCTGAACGTGTACGTTTATTCAGTGGGGAGAGCCAGACGCTTCTGGTGGCTGTTTATCTCCTGGGGAAAAAGAAAGGATTAGGTGGAAATATTAGCTTCTCCCAATGATGTTGGTGGAGGGCCGGGAGCTCCCCACCCACATTAGAGTTTTGGCCAAACCCTCTGTTTTTGGCATGTTCGGTCAAGAATAATCTACTGTGTATGGAGGCCTTTACACAGGCCGATGCCAGTCAATAAACAAGCACCAAATGATGATGTACAAGTCAATTGGTGCTTGTGCCTTTCACACAGAATGAGGCAAATTAAAAGGGTAGGGGAATGATCGTAATTACGATTGTTCACCCCATATAAATTTTTGCATATATTAGGCAGCACCTCCCCTGTTTACACAAGGAGGTGTGCAACTGTCAAGTGACGACTTTAAAGCCTGTATTACATAGGTCGATTGAGCAAGCGATTGCTAGCTAGTGGAGGAGACCGCTGCTATTACATGCAGCAATCCCCTCCGCTATGCCATCGCTCATCTCCATACTGTCTAGTGGTTTGCTGGCAGCATATCTCTATTAGGCAGCACGATCTGCGTGCTTAAAAATCAGAATTTTCAAATGAACAAGGGACCGTTATCAGCGGAATGTTCATTCCTGGTAATTGGCTCCAACCTTAAGCCTGTATTGCATTGGCCAATTTTTTGACCGATGATCACTAACAGGCGTTCCCATGAACGCTCGGTAGCGATCATCTTGCAGTGTAATACTGCTGCCGATTGCCCTATGATCAAGCAAGCGCTCGTTCATTGGGCTATTCGGAGTTTTAAGCATGCTTAAAAACAGCGCTTTCCGGCGGCAGATCGTGCTGTCTAATAGCGATCTGCCTCCAGCAAACCACTAGACAGTATGGAGACGAGCGATGGCATAGCGATCGCTCCTCCCCTGCTGCGGAGGAAATAGCTGCATGTAATAGCAGTGGTCTCCTCCGCTAGCTAGCAGGCGATTACCAGGAGGGAACACTTACCTCCTGAAAATCGCTTGCTCAATCGGCCTGCATAATACTGGCTTTAGCCCAATTTTTATATATTGATTATTTTTTCAATTATCTTTTTTATTTTTTTTATTTTTAACAAATTATTTTACCTGGAACCTCGTCCATCCGGAAGTTTACAGATGGGGACAGTGAAGAGAGCCAGGGACCTGGAAAGGAGGAGCAAGGACCATTTTAGTATGGATTTTCCACAGGTACTGCAGGCTGGCATGGAAATGTAAAAAGGTTAGAGGGGAGGGAACAACCCCTTTGATGTGTTTCATTGGGCTTAGATTTTTACCTTACAATAAATGAGAACATTTATATGATCTGCTTGTATCATATATGGTATATATTGAAGAAGGCTGGAGTGAGCCTCAGGACAGTCCCCCATCATCTCTTTGCTAAATCTGCCATGTCCATGGAATGGCAAAGCCAAGGATGGAGCCAGGCAGCATGTATAATACGTAAAGAACACCAGTAAAAGCCAAGCAAGATGTGTCAGTGCTATAAATGTATGCTCATTCCTTCGGTCGCACAGACGTAACTTGCAAATATCATAGATTTTTACCCAAGGCAAGCGTCTCCCTTATCTTTTTTTGCTCACTTGTTGATTGCCTATCTCCGCTTGTAGACATAGAGGTCTCCTGTCTCACCAGCTTAGGAAATGTCATTTTCTCTCGATGTATTGAAGAGATTAGAGGAGGAAATTCGGTAATGGACTTGGGTCCTGACGATGCATCAACAGGTAAAGGGGTTAGTGGAAAAAATCCAGGAAGCACTTACTGTACTTACAATGATAGGATCCCCCGAAGAAAGCCTTTGGTCCCTGTTATAAGCTTTTCAAGTCTGAAATGATATGTGTGAGAAGATATTAAAAGCATACAACGAGCAGACTATAGGTATAACTCGCCTATTTTACAGTTATTACAATCTGCAGAAAGAAACGGCCTGGCGACCGTTGTATTTTAATTTCATTTTTTCGTTTTGGGTTACACCTTACTGGCAGCGTCCCTGACCACTACTGTTACCCGGTGGCGCCTACGTTTCATCAAGCTTAGACAAGCAGACTACCTGGATCGTGGCCCAGCTGACCTGTTCAAGCTGATAAACATGATCTCCCCTGTTGAGGAATTCTAGACCTTTGGTAGCAGAATTCCCAAGGGATTTGAAAGAAAGCAGTGTTCAGGGTCCGACTCTTGCTTCAGGAGCCCCCGCTGCTGTTTGTGCGCCATATCAGCTTCTACCCCATGGGCTAAAACACCAGCTAATCAGTTAGACCTCTTCGCTTTATTGGTAATTAAGGTCAAATATTCTTTAAAGATAAGATCACAAGAAGGAGAGGCAGCAGAGTATGCAGTGAAAGACTTGCGTTGTCAGGTTTTGATTGTAGTGGAGCACAATAGACGGACTTGCTGGAGCGAGCACGAGAAGACGTCATACCTGCTGCTTATATCGCAGCCTTTCATTCATTTATGGAAGTCGAATTCTTAATTGTGTTTTTTTGTTGTTGTTGAAAAGTTACATTTGTTGCAAATTTATTTTTATTGAGTTTATATAGGACATGTATAAACATAGGACATGTATAAACATAGGACATGTGGCAAAAGTCCATTAAATTTTTTGCATACATAATATGAACAGAAACCAGATATTAAGGTAGGTTAATACACTCACCTAAAGAATTATTAGGAACACCATACTAATACGGTGTTGGACCCCCTTTTGCCTTCAGAACTGCCTTAATTCTACGTGCCATTGATTCCACAAGGTGCTGATAGCATTCTTTAGAAATGTTGGCCCATATTGATAGGATAGCATCTTGCAGTTGATGGAGATTTGAGGGATGCACATCCAGGGCACGAAGCTCCCGTTCCACCACATCCCAAAGATGCTCTATTGGGTTGAGATCTGGTGACTGTGGGGGCCATTTTAGTACAGTGAACTCATTGTCATGTTCAAGAAACCAATTTGAAATGATTCGAGCTTTGTGACATGGTGCATTATCCTGCTGGAAGTAGCCATCAGAGGATGGGTACATGGTGGTCATGAAGGGATGGACATGGTCAGAAACAATGCTCAGGTAGCCCGTGGCATTTAAACAATGCCCAATTGGCACAAAGGGGCCTAAAGTGTGCCCAGAAAACATCCCCCACACCATTACACAACCACCACCAGCCTGCACAGTGGTAACAAGGCATGATGGATAAATGTTCTCATTCTGTTTACGCCAAATTCCGACTCTACCATTTAAATGTCTCAACAGAAATCGAGACTCATCAGACCAGGCAACATTTTTCCAGTCTTCAACAGTCCAATTTTGGGGAGCTCGTTGTAGCCTCTTTTTCCTATTTGTAGTGGAGATGAGTGGTACTCGGTGGGGTCTTCTGCTGTTGTAGCCCATCCGCCTCAAGGTTGTGCGTGTTGTGGCTTCACAAATGCTTTGCTGCATACCTCGGTTGTAACGAGTGGTTATTTCAGTCAACGTTGCTCTTCTATCAGCTTGAATCAGTCGGCCCATTCTCCTCTGACCTCTAGCATCCACAAGGCATTTTTGCCCACAGGACTGCCGCATACTGGATGTTTTTCCCTTTTCACACCATTCTTTGTAAACCCTAGAAATGGTTGTGCGTGAAAATCCCAGTAACTGAGCAGATTGTGAAATACTCAGACCGGCCCGTCTGGCACCAACAACCATGCCACGCTCAAAATTGCTTAAATCACCTTTCTTTCCCATTCTGACATTCAGTTTGGAGTTCAGGAGATTGTCTTGACCAGGACCACCCCCCTAAATGCATTGAAGCAACTGCCATGTGATTGGTTGACTAGATAATTGCATTAATGAGAAATAGAACAGGTGTTCCTAATAATTCTTTAGGTGAGTGTAGTTTCACCAGGAATACTCGGCCAAGATCGGCCGACTACAAACATGGCTCTATAACAACATAGGCAGAATGACAACATAGCAAAGTCCGTATCTAGTTCACCTCAGAGCAGACTGGAACACAAGTTCAGCAAAGAGGACCAGAGGCCACCGCTAGTATCAGGGGAGCTAGTCCCTACCGCAGACACCGCGATCCTCCTCCGACATTTGCAGAAGATAATAGCAAAAGGTCGGAAGTTAGTGTAGATGTGAATTCCCTCCAGGCATTCCAGAGTCTATGGAACTTAGGGAGATTGCATTGTGCTATATAGCAGAGCTCCTCCATGCGGGAGATTTGGGCTACTTTGTGGATCCATTGGGAGACTGAGGGGGCAGCAGTGACCCTTCACTGAAGGGAGATCAGCGCTCTCGCGGCTACTACCAGTGTGGCCCAAAGCTGTCTATTGAAGCGTGGCGGGAACACCGGGGAAGGCTGAGGAAGAGGGTCCTTGGGGTCAGGGATGGAGCCCCTGGCCAGACTTTAGCTATGAGCTCTCCAATTCTTTGCCAAAATGGTTTTATGAGGGCACAATCCCACCAGATGTAGACATAAGTGCCCGCGTTGGAAAGACAGCGCCAGCAGAGGTTAGGTGTGGAAGCATGACGACACAGAGGTTAGGTGTGGAAGCTATGCAGGACGACAGGAGTTTTATACAAGCGGCATGTCAATTTATAGTTAGTCTTCTGCAATGTAATGCATCTGGAAGGGCCACAGCTATGTTTGTAGCCTTGTGAGTGTCTGGCCTAGTTCTTGTTCCCAGGCCCTAATGTAGTGCAACGGGGAGTCCAGGGGAAGCATAATCAGTTCCCTGTATATCCTAGAGATAAGTTTAGGGACAGGGGAACGTAGTGCAGATAATCGTTCCAGCCAAGTGGTTTCTCATGGCAGTGGGCCTAGTTTCAGGAATGTCCTGAAGCCTAGGGCTATCTGATTATAGGTTAACTGTGTCACAGAGATAGAAGGAAACTGATTACGCAGTCTAGAAATCTGGTAATGTGCCATCTACCAGGATATCCCCAATTTTCTTTGTGTTTAAAGGGAACCTGTCACCGGGATTTTGTGTATAGAGCCGAGGACATGGGCTGCTAGATGGCCGCTAGCACATCCGCAATACCCAGTCCCCATAGCTCTGTGTGCTTTTATTGTGTGAAAAAACCGATTTGATACATATGCAAATTAACCTGAGATGAGTCCTGTACGTGAGATGAGTCAGAGACAGGACTCATCTCAGGTTAATTTGCATACGTATCAAATCGGTTGTTTGACAAAATAAAAGCACACAGAGCTATGGGGACTGGGTATTGCGGATGTGCTAGCGGCCATCTAGAAACCCATGTCCTCAGCTCTAAACACAAAATCCCGGTGACAGGTTCCCTTTAAGCTCTTTTGTAAGGACAGGTAGATAGAGATATATGGAGTGTTAAGACCAAGAAGCTCTCCCAGTCCAGTGATAGGGGAGGGGGAGGACCATATAGGTGTCACCCTGCGAAGAGAGTCCCGTACCTGAATGGTCGGTCGTCTTGGAGATATCATTTAGTGTGGAGGGCAGCTGTTTACCGATTTGGAGAAGCAAAAGGCCTTGAGTGAATGAAAAGCCGGAAACTGCTTCCTCTATGGGGACATACAGTTTAGGGGAGGCCCCCCGTGTGCCAATTCACCATCCTGGCCAGATGTACTGTCTGACAGAGCAAAAGGCCCGGGGAAGATAGACAGGCAGAGTTTTGCATAGGTAGAGAAATTTTGGGATAACCATCATTTTAAGGAGGTTAGCTCGTCCAAACCATGAAATATATGGGATTTTCCAGCTATCTATAATCTTTGAGACTTGTGACAGTAGAGGGACATAGTTGAGTGAGTACCAGTTCCCAGGGTTAGGCTACTTTCACACTAGCGTTAATATTTTCCGGTATTGAGATCTGTCATAGGGTCTCAATACCACAAAAAAACGCTTCCGTTTTGTCCCTATTCATTGTCAATCGGGACAAAACATAAGTGAACAGAACGGATCGCTCCAAAATGCATTCCATTCTGTTCTCATACCGGAGGGCAAACCGCAGCATGCTGCGGTTTGTTTTCCGTCCTGGGATGTGGAGCAGATCCGTCATGACCCACAATGCAAGTCAAAGGGGACGGATCCGTTTTCTCTGACACAATAGAAAACGGATCTGTCCCCCATTGACTTTCAATGGAGTTCATGACTGTTCCGTCTTGGCTATGTTACAGATAATACAACCGGATCCGTTCATACTTGTATTATCAGTAACAGAAGCGTTTTTGCTGAACCCTGCCAGATCCAGCAGAAACCCTAGTGTGAAAGTAGCCTTAGCCGAGATGGAGAGGCCCAGATATTTGACAGAGGTGTGGGACCATGGGAAGGAGGATCCAGCGGTAGCTCTAGCGACCATCCCGTTAGGACAAGAGACGTTTAGCGCTGACGATTTTATGGGGTTAATCTTGAAATTAGAGAGGTTATAGAATGTGGAGAAGATATGTTGTAGCGTCGGGAAAGAAACATCAGGATTCGACTTAAGTATTAGATCGTCCGCGTGCGCTGCTGTGAGGTGTACCGGTTTTTCTCACTTTAATGCCTATAACTAGGGATGAGCGAATCCACTTCGGGTCCTATACCACTTAGGCCAGCTTCACATCACCATTTAGTTTTCTTTCTTCTGATCAGTCAGAAGAACAGAAACATTTAAAAAAACGGATCCTGTATTTTAAGGATTTGTTGTGCACATTTTGCATCTGTTTTAGGGCTCATGCACACAAGCGCGTGTGCCCCGTGCCCATGCTGCAGACTCCAAATAGCAGTCCGCAATGCACGGGCACCATCTGTGTGCACACCATTTGCGGATGCGAACCCCTTGACTTGAATGGGTCCGAGATCCGCACTGCAAAATAAATGGAACATGTCCTACTTTTTTGTGGTGTGGAGGCACGGACTGAAATTCCACGGGAGCGCTTCGTAGTGCTTTAGTCAACTTCCAATACATGCATCCTCTCCGCAACACTTTGGATCTTGAGGACTGTGGACCCATTCCTGTGCACAGGGCCGGTGCCCGTATATTACAGACCTGCTGTTTGCGGTCTGCAATATAGGCACGGAGCACACACGCTTATGTGCTTGAGCCCTCAGCCATTTTCTGTCTGAAATCCATTATTTTCCCATCTAAAATAACAGATCTCAGATGAAAACAGATGCAAAATGTACATAACTGAGCATAACGGATGCTTAAAATACAGCACACAATGATATGAACCTGGGCTTAGCCATTCAGGTTTTTATATGCAGTTTTGGAAGCCAAAATCCATTATGGATCATAAAAGGAGAAAGCATTAAGGGCAGATACTACTTCTCCTCCTTTCTTTTTTTTAATCCACTCTTGGTTTTGGCTTCTGAATTTATGGCATCACCCTGATTAAGGCCTCATGCACACGACCGTATGGCTTTTTCAGTGTTTTGTGGTCCGTTTTTCACGGATCCGTTGTTCCGTTTTTTGTTTCCGTCGTGTTTCCGTTTTTGTTCCGTTTTTCCGTTCCGTTTTTCCGTATGGCATATACAGTATACAGTAATTACATAGCTAAAATTGGGCTGGGCATAACATTTTCAATAGATGGTTCAGCAAAAAACGGAACAGAAACGGAAGACATACGGATGCATTTCCGTATGTGTTCAGTTTTTTTTGCGGACCCATTGACTTGAATTGAGCCAAGCACTGTGATTTGCGGACAAGAATAGGACATGTTCTATCTTTTCACGGCACGGAAATACTGAAATACTGAAACGGAATGCACACGGAGACACTTCAGTATTTTTTGCTGAACCATTGAAATGAATGGTTCAGTATATGTTCCGTATACTGAACTCAAAAAACGTCCAGTATACTGAACGCAAAATACTGTCGTGTGCATGAGCCCTAAGGCTGTGACTACACCTTGACTTTTTGTTGCACTTTTAATTGATTTTGACTTTTGAGCTACAGCTGTAGTCCAAAGCAGTGAATTGACTTGTCTGCCGTTGTGCACACTGCATACAATCAATTAAAAGTGCTACAAAAAGTCTAGGTGCAGTCCCAGCCTAAGGGCTCATGCACACGACCCTATGTATTCTGCGGTCCGCAAAAAAAAAAAACGGATGCCATCCTTGTGCATTGCGTATTTTGCGGAACGGAACAGCTGGCCCCTAATAGAGCAGTCCTATCCTTGTCCGTAATGCAGACAATAATAGGACATGTTCTATTCTTTTGCGGAATGGACACACGGAAATGGAATGCACATGGAGTAACTTCTGTTTTTTTTTTTGTGGACCCATTGAAATGAATGGTTCCTCATATGGTCTGCAAAAACTGAACGGAAACAGAAACAAAATACGTTCGTGTGCATGAGCCCTAAGGGCTAATACAATAAAAAAACTAAAACATTTTGGACAAAACTCACAATATCAATATTCTGGGCAGTTTCGATAAAGTACCGTCATCCGGATAGAAGAAAGCAGTTAACTAGTTGCAGCTACTTTGTGATTTAGATGTATTCATGATCTCACATGGTGAATATGTTTTCGTTTCGCCGGCTACCTCTGGAATGTGTCTACTTTGTAACACAAAAATGACTTTATTGCAAGTTGTGCATTATTTTCATAACAATGAGAGCTGGATCCCTGGTGGAATGATTACTGCGGAGATACTGGTAACCATCGGAGATAACATTTATGCTCATTGCTGCCCTGTAAAGAACATTTCCTTATCTTACCTTCCTTTCTTGTATTCAGAACCTAAAATGCTTGTCTGGTTTACAACTAATGGGGACGGACTGTGCTGGGCCTCCTAAGGATATCTATTGGTAACAGTCTATTAGAAATTATGTTGTGTGAAGTGATCGAGATTCATGCAGGGCATTTTGCAAGCTCAATTTGCAGGATAGAGAATGTATTTCATGTTCTGAAAGAAGCTTTACTTGCAAAAAGCCTGGATAAGGGTTCATGCACATAGTTTTGCTATATACAGTATATATATATATATATATATATATATATTATATACAGTAAAATAAATTTTTCCTATTTTTTACTTTCATTTATTCACGTGAACATATAAAACACAGCTATGAAATGCTAAAAGAATACAGATAGATACCTAGAGATCATCTATGTTATGGTCTTTGCCAAGATTTGTTAATCTAGAACAGTGGTGCCGAACCATTTTTTGTCTGAGGGCCGCACTAGACTTGGTATAAATTTCGCGGGCCGGAACCAGGTAGCTTTGCCAGAAAGAAATGCAAATGCTGTGAGGGGGCACGTGTGAGCATTACTACTGTGAAGAGGGCACATATCTGGCATAACTACTGTGAGGGGGCACATATCTGGGCATAACTACTGTGAGGGGGCACATATCAGGGCATAACTACTGTGAGGAGGGCACATATCAGGGCATAACTACTGTGAACAGGGCACATATCAGGGCATAACTACTGTGAGGGGGCACGAGTGATCATTACTACTGTGAAGAGGACACATCTGCCATAACTACTGTGAGGGGGCACATATCTGGGCATAACTACTGTGAGGGGGCATGTATGAGCATTACATCTGTGAAGAGGGCACATATCTTGGCATTATTACTGTGAGGGGGCACATATCTGGGCATAACTGTGAGGGGGCACATATCTGGGCATAACTACTGTGAGGGGGCATGTGTGAGCATTACGTCTGTGAAGAGGGCACATATCTTGGCATTATTACTGTGAGGGGGCACATATCTTGGCATTATTACTGTGAGGGGGCACATATCTGGGCATAACTACTGTGAGGGGGCATGTGTGAGCATTACTACTGTGAAGAGGGCACATATCTTGGCATTATTACTGTGAGGGGGCATGTGATGTATACATGTGTGTAATGTATGTAGTGCAGTATGTGATGATCACGCACTGCACTACATACATTACACACATGTATACATCACATACTGCGCTGTCACCTTCTTCTGCAGGTCTACCTTGATGTCTGGTCTTTAGGCTTAAGTCAGATCCTCCACCGCCATGCTTGCGCCGTGTGCCCGACACCACCAGGAGCTGGCCCCTCCTCCTTTCATCTTCCGCCGGCTTCTCCTACAGCAGGGCGCTTTATTGCTCCAGTTCCCGCCCAATCTTACCAATCAGGGGCGTAGCTAGAAATGACTGGGCCCCATAGCAAAAAAAATTATGGGCCCCCCTCCCGGATCTCTCACCCCCACATACCTATCGGACCTCCCACCCCTTCCAGAGCTCCCACCCAAACACCCCTCCCTAGATCCCACTCAGTGTAATCCACAGATCCCCCCTCAGTGTCATCCACAGATCCCCCCCCTCAGTGTCATCCACAGATCCCCCCCCTCAGTGTCATCCACAGATCCCCCCCCTCAGTGTCATCCACAGATCCCCCCCTCAGTGTCATCCACAGATCCCCCCCCCTCAGTGTCATCCACAGATCCCCCCCTCAGTGTCATCCACAGATCCCCCCCTCAGTGTCATCCACAGATCCCCCCCTCAGTGTCATCCACAGATCCCCCCCTCAGTGTCATCCACAGATCCCCCCTCAGTGTCATCCACAGATCCCCCCCTCAGTGTCATCCACAGATCCCCCCCTCAGTGTCATCCACAGATCCCCCCTCAGTGTCATCCACAGATCCCCCCCTCAGTGTCATCCACAGATCCCCCCCTCAGTGTCATCCACAGATCCCCCCCTCAGTGTCATCCACAGATCCCCCCCTCAGTGTCATCCACAGATCCCCCCCTCAGTGTCATCCACAGATCCCCCCCTCAGTGTCATCCACAGATCCCCCCCTCAGTGTCATCCACAGATCCCCCCCCTCAGTGTCATCCACAGATCCCCCCCTCAGTGTCATCCACAGATCCCCCCTCAGTGTCATCCACAGATCCCCCCCTCAGTGTCATCCACAGATCCCCCCCTCAGTGTCATCCACAGATCCCCCCCTCAGTGTCATCCACAGATCCCCCCCTCAGTGTCATCCACAGATCCCCCCCTCAGTGTCACCCACAGATCCCCCCCTCAGTGCCATCCACAGATCCCCCCCTCAGTGTCATCCACAGATCCCCCCTCAGTGTCATCCACAGATCCCCCCCTCAGTGTCATCCACAGATCCCCCCCTCAGTGTCATCCACAGATCCCCCCCTCAGTGTCATCCACAGATCCCCCCCTCAGTGTCATCCACAGATCCCCCCCTCAGTGTCATCCACAGATCCCCCCCTCAGTGTCATCCACAGATCCCCCCCTCAGTGTCATCCACAGATCCCCCCCTCAGTGTCATCCACAGATCCCCCCCTCAGTGTCATCCACAGATCCCCCCCCCCCCTCAGTGTCATCCACAGATCCCCCCCCTCAGTGTCATCCACAGTCCCCCCCCCCTCAGTGTCATCCACAGTCCCCCCCCCCCTCAGTGTCATCCACAGTTTCCCCCCCCCTCAGTGTCATCCACAGTTTCCCCCCCTCAGTGTCATCCACAGTTTCCCCCCCTCAGTGTCATCCACAGTTTCCCCCCCTCAGTGTCATCCACAGTTTCCCCCCCTCAGTGTCATCCACAGACCCCCCCCCCCCCCCTCAGTGTCATCCACAGATCTCCCTACCCAGATCCGCTTCCTAGCTAATTTGCACTTGCCTGAAATTGAAGAGAAGTGCCGTAATCTCGCACAGGCGCACTGGCAGAGGCCAGAAAGACTGTGCATACGCACTTCGATGCCTCTGCCAGTGCGCCTGTGCGAGATTACGGCGCTTCTCTTTAATTTCACAGAGGCAAGTGCAGTGAATAAATTAGCTAGGAGGCGGCGCTGGGCGGGGAGATTGCAGGCACAGGCAGCATCGCTTTGCTGCCTGTGCCGTTCGCAGCGCGCCCTGCGCTAGTGCTCTGATAAAGTCCTGTTACTGCGCGGGCCGCATGACACGGCTTTGCGGGCCGCATTTGGGCATCACTGTTCTAGGACATAAAGGGTGAGATTTATCATCTCTGCACCAGAAATGTGGTAGAAATAAGTGCAGAATCCCTACCGTAGACATAGGGATTTAAGCTTTTCATCAGAAAAACTGAAGGTGAATTTAGACGCCCAGATAATTGGGCAGATTATCGGGAACGAACGCTCCCGACAATCTGCCCGTATAAAAGTGCTGCAGATTATCCGATGTACGAGCGAAACGCTTGTTCATAGGGTGAAACTGTCGTTCTTGCAGGCACCTAAATTATAGTTTCTGGGCAGCAGATCGTCTCGTTTTATCAGCGATCTACTGCCTAGAAACAATGCAACTGTGTGGGGACGAGCAATTGCATTAGCAATCCCTAACCCTCATACTGTGGAGGTGATCGCTGCATGTAAATGTAGCACTTCACCTCCACATAACGAGCAGCCAGCAGGCTGGGAGGGAAGCTTCTTTCCCGACAATCTGCTGCTCATCAGCCCATCTAAATGCACCCTAAGGCCCCTTTCACACTAGCGTGACAGATTAGGTCCGGATGCGTTCAGGGTATGTTCAGGGAAACTCGCACCATTTTACAAGCAAGTTCAGTCAGTTTGGTCTGCGATTGCGTTCAGTTGTTCAGTGCAATGCGTTTTGATGCGTTTTTCATGCACGTGATAAAAAACGGAAGGTTTACAAACAACATCTCTTAGCAACCATCAGTGAAAAACGCATTGCATCCGCACTTGCTTCCGGATGCAATGCATTTTCCCCTGAAGCCCCATTCACTTCTATGGGGCCAGTGCTGCGTGAAAAACGCAGAATATAGAACATGCTGCGTTTTTCACGCAACGTAGAACAGATCCATTGAAATGAATGGGTCAGGATTCAGTGCGGGTGCTACGCGTTCACGTCACGCATCGCACCCGCGTGGAAAACTAGCTCGTGTTAAAGGGCCCTAAGACTCTTTTCACACTTCTGTCAGGAGCTCCACTATGCAGCGCTATTCTTCCTGTCAAAATGATGGACACTATAGTACAACCCGATGGAACCCATTTAAAAAAAACATTTTTTACATTGTATGACTGGTCGGCACTCTGTTATTTTCCTTTATCTGAACCTATAATGAAGCAGAAGAACGAAAAGCTTGACAGAAGAGTGAACAAAACCTGACTGCCAGGGTTGGACTGGCCGACCAGAGGATAGAAGTTCTCTGGTTGGCCCAAGACCCGATAAGGTAGTGGTTTCCAGATACAAGTCCCTTGAGATCCAGCAGAGTTTCTATGCAGTTGAGAATGGCATGTGTTGTCTGGTTTTATATGTAGCCTGTCACTAACGTGATTAAATCAGCGGTATGATTGTGAAGATGACGCCACAGCTGATTGCCAGGGATGCCGGGAGCCTGAGAATAGGTCATCAGTATCTGATCAGTGCGGGTCTGACACCCAGGACCACCGCCAATCAGCTATTTGAGAAGGCAGTAGCGCCACAGCCTTCTTGTAGCTTAGCCTAGGCCATGTGATGTCAGGTTCATCAGTCACATGTCTTAGGCACAGGTTAGTCCCATGGAAGTGAATCTGATACCAAGCACGGCCGTTGTACAATGTACGGCGCCGTGCTTGGTGAGCTGAGAAAAGGCTGTGGCGCTACTCCGATGCCCGGTGTCCTCTGAAACAGCTGATTTTTTTATATGGAATCTCCCCCCACAGCCTGAAACATAAGCTCCGATAGTAGTGGCTCGGTGGTTAGCACTGTTGTGCTGGGGTCATGGGTTCACAGCTTTTTCCCATGTTTGCTTGGGTCTCAAAAACTCCAAAAACATACTGGAATTTAGATTGTGAGCCCCAATGGGACAGTTAATGATGGCGCTGTGGAATATTCTGGTGCTATATACAGTCAGGTCCATAAATATTGGGACATCAACATAATTCTAACATTTCTAGCTCTATACACCACCACAATGGATTTGAAATGAAACGAACAAGATGTGCTTTAACTGCAGACTGTCAGTTTTAATTTGAGGGTATTATCATCCAAATCAGGTGAACGGTGTAGGAACTACAACAGTTTGCATATGTGCCTCCCACTTATTAATGGACCAAAAGTAATGGGACAATTGGCTTCTCAGCTGTTCCATGGCCAGGTGTGTGTTATTCCCTCATTATCCCAATAACAATGAGCAGATAAAAGGTCCAGAGATCATTTCAAGTGTGCTATTTGCATTTGGAATCTGTTGCTGTCAACTCTCAAGATGATATCCAAAGAGCTGTGACTATCAGTGAAGCAAGCCATCATTAGGCTGAAAAAAACAAAACAAACCCCTCAGAGAGATAGCAAAAACAATAGGCGTGGCCAAAACAACTGTTTGGAGCATTATTAAAAAGAAGGAACGGGCCGGTGAGCTCAGCAACACCAAAAGACCCGGAAGACCAGGGAAAACGACTGTGGTGGATGACCGAATAATTCTTTCCCTGGTGAAGAAAGCACCCTTCACAACAGTTGGCCAGATCAAGAACACTCTCCAGGAGGTAGGTGTATGTGTGTCAAAATCAACAATCAAGAGAAGACTTCACCAGAGTGAATACAGAGGGTTCACCACAAGATGTAAACCATTGGTGAGCCTCAAAAACAGGAAGGCCAGATTAGAGTTTGCCAAACGACATCTAAAAAAGCCTTCTCAGTTCTGGAACAACATCCTATGGACAGATGAGACCAAGATCAACTTGTACCAGAGTGATGGGAAGAGAAGAGTATGGAGAAGGAAAGGAACTGCTCATGATCAGAGATGAGCGAACTTCTGTTTTAAGTTCGGCGTCTAAAGTTCGGCTTCCGGTTAGCGGAGGATCCCGATATGGATTCCGAATTCCGTTGTGGTCCGTGGTAGCGGAATCAATAATGACCATTATTGATTCCGCTACCACGGACCACAACGGAATTCGGAATCCATATCGGGATCCTCCGCTAACCGGAAGCCAAACTTTAGACGCCGAACTTAAAACAGAAGTTCGCTCATCTCTACTCATGATCCTAAGCATACCACCTCATCAGTGAAGCATGGTGGTGGTAGTGTCATGGCGTGGGCGTGTATGGCTGCCAATGGAACTGGTTCTCTTGTATTTATTGATGATGTGACTGCTGATAAAAGCAGCAGGAGGAATTCTGAAGTGTTTCGGGCAATAACATCTGCTCATATTCAGCCAAATGCTTCAGAACTCATTGGACGGCGCTTCACAGTGAAGATGGACAATGACCCAAAGCATACTGCAAAAGCATCCAAAGAGTTTTTTAAGAGAAAGAAGTGGAATGTTATGCAATGGCCAAGTCAATCACCTGACCTGAATCTGATTGAGCATGCATTTCACTTGCTGAAGACAAAACTGAAGGGAAAATGCCCAAGAAAAAGCTGGAACTGAAGACAGTTGCAGTAGAGGCCTGGCAGAGCATCACCAGGGATGAAACCCAGCGTCTGGTGATGTCTATGCGTTCCAGACTTCAGGCTGTAATTGACTGCAAAGGATTTGCAACCAAGTATTAAAAAGTGAAAGTTTGATTGATGATTATTATTCTGTCCCATTACTTTTGGTCCCTTAACAAGTGGGAGGCACATATGCAAACTGTTGTAATTCCTACACCGTTCACCTGATTTGGATGTAAATACCCTCAAATTAAAGCTGACAGTCTGCAGTTAGAGCACATCTTGTTTGTTTCATTTCAAATCCATTGTGGTGGTGTATAGAGCCAAAAACGTTAGAATTGTGTCGATGTCCCAATATTTATGGACCTGACTGTAACTGAATAAAGTAAATTAGATCATTGCCACAGTTATTATTACATACTCTTCATAGATTTCTAACTTTTTTGGGGGGGATCCACAATTTATATGCAAATAGTATTTGCTAGGAAAATACCGCGGTCATTTTTGGAAATTGGTGATCTTAGCCGCGAATTAGAAAACATTGTCTTAAATTCTCGGAATGATGTCTTGTTCTTGTTTCTGTTTTTTTCCTTTCCATTCCCCCTTGGCTGTCTAAATGATTAATAAGAGAATACTTTTGACCCATTTTAATCATGTCAAACTCGCAGCAAATTTACATAATGAAAAACATTATTTCATTGTAGGCCGACGATTCAGTGAACTCCAACCAATGTTTTACTCTTAGATTATAAGGTAACGTGGAGGACATCAGCGCTAATCATAGGATAATTTATTAAGCTATGCTAATGTAATTGTCAGGCAGTAACAAAATATAAATGTGAGCATAGTGTTTGTGAAACAGCCGCTAATGAACTGTGAGGCGCTGACATGTGATGATACAATGTAACCTCTTGTTTATTAAGCATCCAAAGAGTTGTATCTCTTTATTTTTTATTTTTTTTCTTTGCTAAAGTAATTAACTGCTTACAAGTTAATAAGGAGTTATCGCATTTCTTAATTCCAGCTTTATACAAAATAAATACATACTCCCGAAAACAAATCAGCATGAATTTCTCCAGATACTGCTGAAACACCTTGTCGTTGTCATGGGTCACATAGTCCGCATTGGTCAGAGACAAAACTTTTTAAGATCTGTCGCAGTGTCTTTTCACTAATTAAGGTCCCTTTCACACGAGCGAGTATACCGCGCGGGCGCAATGCGTGATGTGAACGCATTGCGCCCGCACGGAATCCAGACCCATTCATTTCAACGCGGCTGTGTACATGTGCGTTGGTTTTCACGCATCACTTGTGCGTTGCGTGAAAATCGCAGCATGTTCTATATTCTGCGATTTTCACGCAACGCTGGCCCTATAGCAGTGAATGGAGCTGATGCGATGCGTTTTTTCACACATGGTTGCTAAGATATGTTGTTTGTATACATTCAATTAAATCGCATTGCACCCGCAAGATAAAAACGGAACAACTGAACGAGATCACAGGCAAAACTGAATGACATCCGCAACACACCTGGACACGCTCGCCTGCAAGGGGCCTAAGGCTACTTTCACACTAGCGTTTTACTTTTCCGGTATTGAGATCCGTCATAGGGGCTCAATACCAGAAAAAAGTGCTTCAGTTTTGTCCCCAATCATTGTCAATGGGGACAAAACTGAACTGAACAGAATGGAGTGCTCCAAAATGCATTCCGTTCCGTTTAGTTGCGTTCCCATACCGGAGAACAAACCGAACATGTTGTAGTTGCTTTCCGTCCTGGGATGCGGAGCAAGACGGACCGGCATTACCCCCAATGCAAGTCAATGGGAATGTATCAGTTTTCTCTGACACAATCTGCCATAATAGAAAACGGATCCGTCCTCCATTGACTTTCAATGAAGTTCACGACTGATCCGTCTTGGCTATGTTAAAGATAATACAACCGGATCTGTTCATAACGGATGCAGACGGTTGTATTATCAGTAACGGAAGCGTTTTTGCTGAACCCTGCCGGATCAAGCAAAAACACTAGTGTGAAAGTAGCCTAAAGGGAATATATGACCATTGGTTTAAATCACATTTTTATGTGAAACATACTTTTGTTAAGGTTTTTTTTTTTTTTTTCATGTCACTATTTGTATTTTAAAAAAAAATGTTTCTAAGGCCTCATTCACATGACTGTTGTTTGGGTCCGCATCCGAGCAGCAAACAATGTGACCCCTTCACTTCAATGGGGCCGCAAAAGATGTGGACAGCGAGGTCGTGTGCATGTAGCCTAATCCTGCAATTCTCGCACTGGCCACTAGGACTAATAATAGGGTACGATTTTTTAGTAGCTATTATCATTATCACCAAAGGCCGAATAACATTGACAAGTAACACCTGTATATAGATAACACAGGATCCACCATTCACAATAGGTGGTATCACAGCTTATCTACTCCCTCCTAACCTCTGCAGCGGTCACAGAACATGCCTAGAAAACTCTCCCATAAGTCAATAGGTTTGCCTCCTGCCTTTGTGTCTAGGACCCATGTAGTTGCTCTCAAAAGACGAAGAGCTTTAAAGGGATTATCCCATGATTAATGTAAAAATCCGATATAATATAGTACACGGCAATATCTTTGTAACAAAGCTAGAACCAGCCCTGTACCTTACATGGATCCAGAGATCTCCACATTCACTGCTCCAATTTCTCTACTAGATTTATTTCAAGCTGCCAGCTTTAGGGTCCATTCACACGTCCGCAAAATGGGTCCGCATCCGTTCCGCAATTTTTCGCAACAGGTGCAGACCCATTCATTTTTAATAGGGCTGGAATGTGCTGTCCCCATCCGCATTTGCGGATCCGCACTTCCTTTCCGCAAAAAAATAGAACATGTCCTATTCTTGTCCGCAATTGCGTGAGATGTGCGGTCCGCAAATTGCGGAACACACATTGCCGTTTTGCTGATCTGCAAATCACATACGGACATGTGAATGGACCCTTAGGGCCGTGCACTTTGTCAGGGGTGTGTCCTTTGTGCTGCAGCTGGTGGCAGTTGAAAGATGTAACTGAGCATGTGCTTCCGTCTCAGTGAGCAGGACAGAGAAATTAGAAAAAGAGAAAACACCAGGTGGCGCTATACAGATTATAATTGTAAAAGTATTCAGATCCGAATGCTGGTTTGAAAAATTTTGAATATTTTTCGTAGGACAACACCCTAAACATATTTTAGGCCTAGTAGCCAGTGTGAATATTGCTTGATTTATATACAATTTAAAAATATATATATAGATTGTGAAATGTAAAAAAAAATTCATAAATATATTAATTTAACTATAGGTCATTTTCTGATCACGCATACATCAACAGGAAAAATGTAAGACCTGTATTACACCAACAGATTATCTGACCAATTTCTGTCCAATCAGACCAATTGTTGGTGTGTATAACAAAAGATCTGAGTGTGTAAGGGTGCATTTACACCAACAGATTATCTGACAGATTCTCTGACCAATCATTGGTCAGATGGCCGTTTACACAGATTTTTTGTTATGCACGCCAACTTTTGGTCTGATTGGACAGAAGTTGGTCAGATAATCTGTTGGTGTAATATAAGCCTAAATCAATATTGTAACGTCCTCTGTATGTGCATAGGACAGGGAACAGATTATGCTATAGGCTTCTGTGTTTTAGGGGTCCCTGTTTGTCTATGGTGACTACGTAATTACTTTAAATGACTTCACTTTCATTTTCTACAATAAAAATACCCGCTGACAGAACAATTTGCAAGATGATATGTATTGCATCAAGAGGGGCTTCCAGGAATTAAGTATTGAGGACTTACCCTCAGGATAGATGTCCCAAAGGCCAACTCCCATCACTCCCCACCAATCAACTGGTTGATCATCATAGTATACCAAGCACAGCGCTGTCCGTTATATAGTGGCTCTGCTTGGTATTGCAGCTCAATTCTCTTCACTTAACTGGAGCTAAGCTGCACAAAAGCCCTGTGATTGATGGACATGGTGTCCGTAGCATCTTAGATTTTTTTAAATTAGTAGATCCACTTAAATTCTGGCACGTCATGCGTAGTCCTTATTCCTTTTGATGTACATTGAGGGGGTTGACCCATGAGGAAAACCCTTGACCATGTATCCTGTAAGGGCGTACGGACATCATTGAGGTGGTATCCCCCACTCTGTACGATGGCTCTCACTGTGGCTGAACAAGCCATCATTGAATGGCCGCCATGTAATAGTGCATTCCCCCCTACAAAATCGGTACTTTCTAGGGGTACTGTAATCTGGTGGCTCTTATCTAACAGGTATTGTCTCTGAAACTACTCTTTTAAATGCATGGTTAACGGGCTTTCTCACCTTATAAAGCGTTTACATATCTCTAGGCTATTCCTTTAGGAATAGGCTTTATAATTGGTGTGTGACCTCTAGGAGCCCCATGATCCTGAGAACAAAGGGAGTCACAATGCAGCACCCCTTTCTAATTTCTCACTGCACAGCGTCCCTACTGGCTGTTTTGAGAACTGCAGATGGCACTGTTCACTTGATGGCGCCTACACTGTAGCTCCTTGCACAGCTGATGGCTGCGAGTTGCCACTGCCAGAGACGGACTGGCCATAGACCCTACAGGGAAATTTACCAGGGTCGCCCAAGGCCTCCTCATGGCCACCGGCTAGGTACATAAAGATCCGATACAACTGCCCTCCTGAATGCAACTGTATTGCTGTCATCAGGACGATAATACAGTTTCATACTGTGGCTCGGGCGCAGTAGGGTCGGTCGGACCCACCAGAGTACCAGAGGATCCCCTGGTGGGCCCATGCTCTGATATAATTACCCAAAAGATCCAGGAGAAAAAAAAAAAATCACTTGTCACTAGAGTCTATTTCTTTGATTCCAAACCTATTAAAATGTATTGATGATGTAGGCGTTGGGCCTCGAGAATAATTTCCTTTGGTGGGCCCCAGGAACCCCAGTCCGACACTGGGCAGCAGTATTTTTTTTTTCCACTGTGGTATTTAGTTCTGATGAGGCAGTATTTGGGTCTTCACTACTGTTGGTTCCACCTACTTATGTTGTCCCTGCTTCCGTCAGTTTGGACTTACCTACAACGTGGGACCACTTTAAGTTCCCATTCCACCTCAGGCCCCTGTGTAGGGGAAAAGCAGTGAAGGAGAACATTGGGCTACACCACCGATGCTTCCCCTTCCCCGACTTTGGCCCGCCGTCGGACAGTAGCAATATGCCATCACTTTGTAAGATGGGAAACCCCAGTATCGGGCCGGGTTTATTCCATGATAAGCAGTTGATGTACTTTTCGTGTTCTCTCACTTAATAAGGCGTACTTCATCATTTCAGGATTTGCTCCATTTCAGATAATGACGGGTAGTAATGCATTTTCTTGATCAGCCCGTGCCTGTTTTGTGTTTAAAAATATTTTTCTTGTCTATGTGCCATTTTTTCTTTTTGACAAGTAGAGAATAGAACCTGATTTACTCATTCAGTGATTGGCACAAAGAAACATCTTAGCGCAGTTTAACAAAGCTGGCCCAATTATATACAGTCACATCTTGTGCTGAGATTATATTCACCTGCCAGTCTAAAAATCTATGCTCCTCAATTGTCATCAAGCCCTACAACTTGCTCTTTTGACCTTTTAATCCCATTTTGCCTGCATTTCTCTCGCCTGCGTTCTCCCCTCGCTCACCTCTTGCTTCGTGTGCTCTCCACCTGACCCCTCTTTTTGGGTTTCCTTTTATCTTCCCCTCACCCTTGAGTTTACACCAGCTCTTGACAATCAATTGAGTCATTTTGATTTTAAGTAGGTTTATAGTCTCCTGGTTTGGCTTTTATTCAATCGGCCTCGCCACTTTTCATTGTCTATTTGCCGTTATCTGCCTGAGATGCCACCGTTATTTACTGTTTCTAAACCTTGATTTTCCATGTTGGTTGCTCTATTCATCTAGGATAGAAAGTCACATGGATCGTAAACAGACTGCAGTGATAGAAAGCTTTAATCATCAGTGCACCTTAATAACTGCGTGCACCTAATACAGGACTTTGCATGTCAAGGGTTGTTTTGTAAATCATTTGTTTCTGAAACTGTTTAATGTTCTGATTTGTTGTATTACCCGTATAATTTTGTATAGAAAAGTCAGGGTTACCAATCCTGACTCTACCCTGTAGGAGACTAGGAGTTGGACCTAGGTCCGCCCCTAGTTTATTGTGTAGTGTATTAACTGAGGAAGTGAGAGAAGCTATATGTGATCATTCCTCAGAAGACTAGGCCTGAGTCTCAGAGAATGACTATCTATGTGATGTTTGCATAAAAAAAAGCCATCTCTACTTTACAGTACTCCAGGGAGAAAAAACTAGAAGGTCCAGAACTTGCATGGCTGAGCATTGGACTCAGTCAGTAAGGTATTCCCCGTTTTAGCGGATGTCCACACAATGGCTTTTTCAGCTGAATTTCCGCTTGGAAATTTAGCAGAAAACCTACCAGCAGCCACGTCCTTTCTGCCTCCCATACATCTCAGTGGGAGGCAGCGCTGAGGATTGCAGAGCGGCAGCTTATAGGTGCGGCCACTCTGAGAAGGGACATGTCTATTTTCAGCGTGGCCGTAGCATTGAGCTACCGCACCGCAATCCCCAGTGCTGCCTCCCATTGAGATGTGGGAGGCAGAAAGGGCGTGACCACCGGCGGCGTTTCGGCTAGGCTGTCCGTGCCAAAATTCCACTGAAAAAGTAAATCAACTACCGAAGTCATTCAACGAAGTCACGCGCAACTTCATGAACAACAAACTTCGGCTCATCGGAGCCCATACATTCTAATAATGTACGGAGACGAATCTCTGTACAGTATTATTTTGTAATTTTGAACGAAACTACTTCGGATAAAGCATCCGAAGCTCGCTTTGCTCAACACTATTGGCCAGCATGTAACATGCGGTTGCTGCATTCTTTCTAAGACTTTGTGCAACCAGAAATGAAGTTTTTGCGATGAAAACAAGGTGAATGGAACGGATATTCAGAAATTTCTGCAACAAATCTGCCTCATGTTACTGTGTTCTTACAAGAGAGCTTTCTGATACACAATATGGACAAAGGTATTGGAACACATGACTTAATCATTGCTGAGACGCATTGTGCATACATGTCGCCAACATTCTGCAGACTCCATACCTCCTCTGGCATCAACATCAGCACAAAAACCATGCTGTGCCGGAAGCTGCATGGCATGGGTTTCCAGGGCCGAGCAGCTGCATGCAATCAGCACAATGCCAAGCATCAGATGGAGCGCTGTAAAGCACCTGCCACTGGACTCCACGGTTCCGTGGAGTGATAAGTCATGCTTCTTCATCTGGCAGTCTGATGAACGAGTCTTGGTTTGACGAATGCCAGGAGAACGTTACCTGCCTGCGTTGTGCCAACTGTCAAATTTGGCGGAGGGAAGATAAATCTATGGGGTTGTTTTTCAGGGATTGGCCTGGACCCCTTAGTTCCAGTGAGGGGAAACCTTAACGCTTCAGCTTATTTTGAACGATTGTATGTTTCCAACTTTGTGGGAATAGTTTAGGGATGTTCTAGCATGACTGTGCCCCAGTGCACAAAAAAAGGTCCATAAAGGCATGATTGGGGGAGATTGGTGTGGAAGAACTTGACTTGGCAGCACAGAGTCCTGACCTCAACCCCACCCAACACCTTTGGGATGAACTAGAATGGAGATTGGGAGCCAGGCCTTCTCCTCCAGCATCAATGCCTCACAAATGCTCTTCTGGATGAATGGGCAATAATTCCCACAGACACAGGTCCAAAATCATGTAGAAAGTCTTCCCAGAAGAGTGGAAGCTGCTTTATCTGCACAAGGCGGCCCGCTCCTGCCTATGAATTCCGAATGGGACGTCATAAAATCTCCTGTAGGTGTAATGTATAGGTGTCCTCCTACTTTCCTCCATATAGTGTAAATTTAATGAGCACTGCACATATGTGAGAAGCACGTCAAAAAGGGAACAATATCACAAATATGAGATGGGTAGATATAGAGGGATAAATAAGAGATAGATATTAAATAGATAGAAATGAGATATAGATGTGAGATTAGATAGATATTAGATAGATAGATAGTTGTGTTTGAATGTTATTTTGTTGACATTTGCGATTGTAGCCCCCCATCTTGTTGTATGAAGTGCACAAGCACCCGCTGTCTTCTTTAAGAAGGCTTTGTGGTTGAGCTGTACTTGCCTAGCATGGTAAATTGCCTGTCCATTGTCTGGTCTCTAGGGGGTATGGAATAGTTCTGTAATATTGCAGGACTTTCTGATGGCGTTGTCTGTCTGTTGTACATTCTTTTAAAAGCGTGAAGCCATGAAGACTTCTCATCAAACAGCTATGACAGCTACTTTCACCCAAATGTCAGCAAGTATTTCTTCGAACCCCAGACAGGGCGCACGTATTGGACAGTTAGAAAATAAATACCACTGCCTGCCGAGGCTATAGCAATTGTACGGCTGAGATTGGAAAAGCGGCCATATGCAGCAGTCAGAGGTGGCTGGGTTGCGGAAACAGCCGAGCGGGCTACACCGTTCCCGTAACTCCTGTAGAAGTGAATGGGAGCTACAGAGACGGCTAAGCACAGAGAGCTATGCTGATTCTATAGCTGTAGAGGCGCCAGTTGCATTTTCTGTGCTGCTAGGTAATTAACAGGTTCATGTCCAGGCTCCAGGGTATTGTGGGCCTTCAGCGCCACATACAGTTTAACCATTTTTAGTACTTGTTTTTTTTTTTTTTAAGTGATTTTCTTTCATGAGCAATTCAGGGTTTTTGGTTGTTGTTTTTATGCAACAATTTACCTTCTTAAATTTCACTAGACACATTGGCACTGGCATTATTTTTAGTGATACTTTATGATTAATGTACAATAAGTTAAATTTTTGTTTTTTATTTGGTTAAGAAATTTAGTGAAATAAATAAAAAAAATATAATCCCGGGAGATCATAATCTTCACTTTCTCCTATTATGGGTTGATTTGTATTGTTTTATATATTTTTTACATACTATACATTTTTTGCACATCAGCCCCAGTTGTAAGGAAAATCAGCTACTGGTATAGTAACTCTTGTCACCGTTAGGGTTGTGCTGGGTCTACTGCTGGCATTCCAGTGATCTGGGTGACCGAGGCATCTGAACAGTAAGTCAGACGGAGGGGACACCCTCTGACCGCCAGTCGATTTCCCACAGCGAAATTGCAGGCACTGAACACTTGCTATCACAGCCTGGGATCTTGTAAAAGCAGAGCTTAATAGGAAGACCACAGAATTACCATTGATTGCAACAAAAAACTATTGCAGTCTATGGTGTAAAAAAAAAAAAAAATTATTACAAATTAAAATCACCTCTTTACTAAAATGCCTGGACTATTAAAATATAAAAGTGTACATCTTGCATGATGAACACCATCATGGAAAAAATAAATAAATCCAATTCCTCCCCCCAAAAATTGGATACAAAATTATCAAAAAGGCTTAAAACTTGCACAGTTTATTTTTGTAAAAGTAGTAAATATATGGTTATGGAACCAGAAAAGTAAAAAGTTATGGCTCTTGGAAGATGGGGACAAAAAAACTAAAGCCAAAAAATTTAAACTTGTTTGTAGTGCAAAGGAGTTAAGTCTTCTGCATTTTCTATATTAGGAGTCCAGACAGCTATGCCCATGTGCACACTCATACAGGGAGGGTTCACTGGATTCCTAAGCATAGAATGAGGAGGGATTTAAATTGGTGAAATGTAAAACATACTGAACCTTTAGACCTTTGTAAAGGTTTTACATCTCTTGCAATTTACAAGTACCGACTATGTCCTCCTTTGCAGGACACAATGCAGAATTGACTTTGACTAGGCAGCTGTATGATAAATGTGTGCACACCCCATGTGACCTATTCAGGACAGTTCTTAGGATGGGTTCGCGTGTACTGCAAATCTGTGCTGTTTTAAAACGGATTGTATTGGCCGCTGAGTTTTTCTGGTGTTAGACCTCATGCACACAGTTCTGTCCATATTACGTTCCGCAAACTACAGGTCCGCAAAATGCAGATGGATTCTGTGTGCAGTCCACATTTTTCTCACTCCCATCACTAGAAATTACTATTCTTGTCCGCAATACAGACAAGAATAAGCCATGTTCTATAATTTCTGAAAGCAGATTTGTACCTATGACACTGGCTGACCTGTTACATGTGCACCTGGCAGCTGAAGGCATCTGTGTTGGTCCCATTTTCATATGTGCCCTCCTTGCTGAGAAAAATGATGTTTTATTATATGCAAATGATCCTCTAGGATCAACGGGGGCGTTGCCGTTACACCTAGAGGCTCTGCTCTCTCTGCAACTACCGTGTCCCCTGCATTTTGATTGACTTTGACTGAGAGGGCCAGGAAGGTGTGATCACGTTTACACAACCTTGTCCTGTCAAAGTGCAGGGCGCGGCAGTTGCGGAGAGAGCGGAGACTCTAGGTGTAACAGCGACGCCCCCGGACAGAAAATGGATGCACGCACGGATGCAGAATGGTATTAAAAAACTGATGTGTGAATGTAGCCTTAGGGAATTACATAAAGGGCGATTCTCCAGTATTTATTCCCCTATTTCATTGATTTTTCTCTTTTTTATTACCAGCTTTTCTTCTCTTCCTGATGCCTTTACCTACATTGTATATGACTTTGTCCATTTGACTTCCGTCTGCCAGCTGATTTGTGTTTTTTGACTATGCAGTGCAGTTTAACAGAACCTCAAGATCTGGTCACCAGAGGAAACATTGTCTAATTCGCGATAATTTGCACAGTGTCGCCCTAGAAATAATCTTAGTTCTTGGTGAAGATTGAAAAATCTATTCAGTGCTTTTCCCGTGCTGAGCTAGCAAATGGCACAATCGCCATAATATGAATTCAGTTTTACTTCAGAGCTCTCAGCATGCTGCAGTTGACCCTGTGTTTCGTCACAAATAGACTTATTGAAATATTTTTTGACCAGGCCAGCTTCTTTAGAAGAGCAAAGTTGCCTCCTGGTCAGATAAGAATCTATTAATATAGACAGCTGCAGGGTTAATCTTTTAAGTCGATTTCATAAACATTTCCCCAAAGAGAATTTTTGGAATAAAAAATAAATAAAATAAAAAATAGCCTGATTTTAGTTTTTTTCTTAAAAAGAGGATCTGTCAATCTGTTGGAAGAAAAAGTAGAACAAGTACATTCTTTAAAGAGGATCTTTCACCCCAAAAATGCAATACAATCTGACAGCACCATTGTCACGGTCTCTAACGTGACAGGTGTCAGAAGATCTAAGAGACTGGCTGCACATGATGTGATCTGACAGCCTCTTTGGTTTCACTGGTTTCAGTGTGGTTGCTGGTAATGACCACACCTCTTGTCTCAGGTGTAGCTTAGTGGTCATTACTACTCCTCTGTTTAGTCTGGCTTCACCCATCATGCTATGCGGTTGATAACTTCTATTTGGTATTGAAAGTGCTGGTGTGTGGTCCTCTTCTGAGTTCCTGCTCGTCCATTTACTTTTGAATTTAAGTGTTACTTCCCTTTTATATCTTGTTTCCCCTCTGTCTTTTGTTACTAGGCCTCAGGGAGACGCTGGTTCCTTCATATTGGAAGGAACGTGTCGTCTCAAGCCCTGAAACTATTCCAGGGCAATTCAGAGTTTCCAGGGTCATAGGTTCCAGTGTATGAACATTCCTACCCTCAAGGTCCGTTCATACGGATAGGAGTCAGGGCTAGGATTAGGGTTTCCATAGGTGGTGTCCGTTTCTCTTTCCCTAGCTTTGAGGGCTAGTTCCCTTTCCCTTCCCTCCTGTTGTCGGTGTGGTGTTCCCTCCCACATCACTAACGTGACAACAATGTTTTAGAGCAGGAGGAGCTGAGCAGATTGATATATAGTTTTGTGGGAAAAGATTCTGTAAAACCTGTAATTTATACATTTATATCTCTGCTTTTTCTACCTTCTGTGAACAGCATCGGTACAGGGAGGAGGAGTTATCAGTGACTGATGGCATTGTGTATAAGTGTACATACAGAGATAGCTGTCAGTCACTGATAACTCCTCCTCTCTGTACCAATAGCTCTTCACAGGGCTGCAGATGTAAATGTAAAAATTACAAGTTTTACTGAATCTTTTCCCACAAATATATACATCAATCTGCTCAGCTTCTCCTGCTCTATAAAATGCTACTTTCAGATTGCATTGCATTTTTTGGTGACAGGTTCCCTTTAAAAGGAACTTGTCACCATGAAAATGCAAAAATAGCTACAGGCACTATGTTATAGAACAGGACGAGCTGAGCAGATCAATATATAGTTTTATGAGAAAAGATTCAGTAAAATGTGTAATTTATTCTTTTAAATTCCTGCTCATTCTGGGCTTTGAAGTAAATGGAGGGACAGCTTCTCTATAACTGTGTATACACAGATAGCTGTCAATCACTGATAGGACCGCCTCCTGGACTTCAAAGCCCAGAATGAGCAGGAATTTAAATGTATGAATTGCAGTTATATTGAGTCTTTTCCCATAAAACTAGATATCAATCTGCTCAGCTCCTCCTGCTCTATAACATGCTGCCTGCAGCTTAGACACCATGTTCAACACGACAAGTTCCCTTTAAATGAGAGGCTTATTGTCACTTTTTATGTTGAAGGACCCCTGTGTAGTTTGCTATCGGGGCGTTTCCGCGGTCTCTCTTGAGGCGGAGTGTACTTCATTGCTGGGACGCTCTACAATGAGCGCAGGCAGCAGCATCTTTTCATGGTCTCACGAGATAAGGCCCCTTGCATACGACCATATTTTTGGTCTGCAAACGATCCATGTTTTTTTGCGGTTCGGATGTGGACCCATTCATTTTAATGGAGCCTCAAAAGATACGGAGAGCACACCGTGTCTGTATATCTGTTCCGTGCTCCTGCAAAAAAAAAAAAGAGACCGTGTCCTATTCTTGCCCATTTTGTGGACCAGCACACGGCCATGCGGGATGCACACGGCCAGTATCTCTGTTTTACAGATCTGAGATTTGCAGACTGCAAGATGCATATAGTCATGTGCATGAGGTCTAAGGCGTATCTCACAAGTCCATGCTCTCTGCATTAGGACTCATGCACACAGGCGTTGACATTTTTACATTCCACATTTTTCAGAACGGAATGCCCCCCCTCTGTAGAACTGTCCTATCCTTGTCCGTAAAAAGGAGATATGGATGCGGACAACACACGGTGTGCTGTCCTCATCTTTTGAGGACCCATTGAAGTGTGCATGAGCCCTTAGTCTGGTTGGGCTATGGTGGCGTACAGATCAACGGGGGTCAGCGCAAAGCAGAAAAGGGCTCTGCTCCCTGCCAAAGAATCTTGCCGATCAGTATATCATTTTATCCCACACGATGAATGCAATACAAACAAAAATACATCATGAGAAAATTGCTGTTTTTTGGTCACTTTGCCTCCTAAAAAAATGGAATAAAAAAGGGATCAAAAAGTTGTTTATGCTTCAAAATGGTACCAATAAGAATGTCTATACTGTTTATTCGTAGTTTTAACTTGTTTTTTTTCACATTGTAATTTTAAGGTATTTTACATATGAAACCAGATCACGTATAATCGCATCGGCATCTGGTTTTGTGTAGCTGTGAGATACATATCTGTTAGCCATGTGTAATTGCTTGTCTAGATATTTATTGCTGTGCTTATTTGCCGCTCGGGTTAAGCCCTCCACACTTCACACTCCGTCCCGCGGCTTATGCCGCTTGCACGGCACGTGATTGGCAGTGACGGAGTATATTTTATGGGGTGCTTATTTCTCTGTGTCATAAGTGATATATGTTTCCATTTGCTGCATATATAAACACCTTGTTCCTCCGTCACTAGGCGAAGGCTAGGGTCTGGACCCGCTGAGAAGGGGAGCTTTGTGTGAAAAGAGCACGTGGGGCTAGGTAGTCATATTTCCTAAAGCAATTGCTTTTTCGCTGCACACTTTTCCTAAAGCAATTTAGCAGAGGTATGAGATATGAGGACAGCTGTTAGAAGTAGACAGAGAGGTAATGGTTCAGTCGGCGTGCCAGGTAAAATTTAAGCGCGGCTGTTTAATGTATGCACTGCCTTCCCCGATTGTCACGCATTTTGTTGCTTTAAAGGAAATGTGTCACCAAAAATTTTTCAGCCAGCTAAAACCAGCTAGCGATACATATCCTTTTTTTCTAATCCGTTTTTATTTTTTGATTGCAGATTTTTTTAATTCTATTTCCTGAACAGGATTATTGGGGGCGGCCATCTTACCTGAGCTGTTCTTAACAGCATTTAGAAAGCATTAAGGAAATTGCTTTGCGGCAGCCCCATGGTCCATAGACACAATGGTCAGGAGGGGACCTCATGGACTTCTATGGGAGAGTTTTCTAGGCATGCTCTGTGACCTGTGCAGAGGTGAAGAATAGATAACATTTGACAATCCCCTATTGTGAATGGTGGATCCTGTCTTATCTAATACACAGAGGTGATATCATTGTAGGCAGGATTAGAATGACAGATAAGCAAATAACTTCAGTAAAGTGATCTGTACAGACCAAGAAGTGGCGCCTGTTATTAGGGTTAGTGGCCAGCGCAAAGACCTCAGGATTTTATGGTTTTTCTTTAAATATAGATAGTGAAATGGAAAATTTTAAATAACGTCATCAAACATTCCTTAATAAAAACGTGATTTGAACAATAAGTCATTTTCTGATGACACATTTCCTTTAAATGCTATCCACTTCTAGTATAACCTTTTAATTGTGTGCTGATGCTAGGTTATGGTATAAAGGTGGCCGTGGATATAATGTTTTTATAAAGTGTGCCTATTGTTACAAAAAAAATTATTTTGCAGCTATGCATGTATATTACAGACCTGCTGCACCTGCATGTTTTGGCCCTTTTTCAACCCCTCATCATTTCTGTAAGGATGCGTCTTCTCTCTGACCCTCAGTTCACACCTGATCGTTTTACAGCACGTTCCTACACGCTGTAAAACGCACAACAAGGAGAAACCAATGCTTCCCTATGGGAATGGTTCTCACCTGGGCATTTTACAGCGCGTACGATCGCGCTGTAAAACGCCCGACGCTCAAACAAGTACTTGAGCTTCTTTGGGGCGTTTTGTCGCGCGTTTGTGGTTATAGGACACTGCTGTCAATCAAACAAACGCGCGTTTACCATTGCAAAAAACGCGCATAAAAAACGTGCGGAAAACGCGCGTCTCAGAAACGCTCAGGTGTGAACCCAGGGTTACAGCATGCAGTCTGACACAAACATCCAGAGGCAGAGAAAATTCAGCTGTATCTCCCTCCTCTCCCCTCCTGTATTCTAGCTACTGTATTACTCTATACAGATTAGAAACATAGAATGTGTTGGCAGATAAGAACGATTTGGCCCATCTAGTCTGCCCAATATAATTTTGGGGAATATTGTACGACTCGCTTACAAAACTTTGGTTAATTGAATATTTTCATATTAATCAGTGGAAAGTGCCCCCATAAAATGTGATTTATCTGAACTCTTGGGACAGTTTCCTTTACACTTAAAAAGGACCTGTCACCTCTCCTGACATGTCTCTTTGCATTCCCAGTGTAATAACAATTCTGGAGCATCTATTCTTATGACTCTACGTAGTGCCATTCCTTTATTATTCCTGCTTGAATTTATGAATTAATTACTAGCAGTTGACAATGAAGGCCCAGATGGGTGTTACCAGTTAGGGGGTGTGTCCCTGCACAGTCTAACACTATCTAATCAGTGCTGCCAGTGTAACACCCAGCTGGACCTTCATTACAAACTCCTATTAATTCCTTCACAACTTCTAGTAGGAGCAATAAAGGAATAGCACAACACAGAGCCCCACGAGTAGATGCTCCAGAATTGTTATTACATGTGGAATGCAAGTAGATAATAAAACAGACATGTCTGGATAGGGGGCAGATCCTCTTTAAAGGAAGTTTGTCAGCAGTTTTGAGCCCCCAAAAGGTGGTGATGACAGCGGCACAGACCTACCTAGAGAGATGGCCATGAGATATTGTTTTTTTTTCACACCCCTCCCGATGCCATGACCACAAGAGCCCAGTAGGTAGTGCCTTCATGTACACTGCCCTGGGCTCTCTGCGCTGAATGCATCCTGCCCCCCCCCCCCCTTCAGTTCTAGCGCCCAATTCAGACTTTTTCTTCCTCCAAAAATAACGGAGCGGACACTAACTGCACATAACTGATGCTCAAAAGCTTCCATTTAAACAAATGGGGATTAAAACACATATGTTTCCCCCCTCCTTTGTCTCTTCTTCTGCCAGAACAGAATAACGGAAAAGTCAACGCATTTGTGAACGCAGCCTAACAGATATTGACTTATCAGATAGACAAATCAAACAAAGACAAATTGTTCCGGATTTGCTGCCAAACATTATTTTGTTCTATTCAAAAAGAAGGAAAAAAAAAAAAGAAATATTCTGAGCAGCTTCTGGTTTTGATTTAGAGGCTTTAACGCTAAATTCCTATATTTTCCTCATAGTAAAGTGTAGTAACCAAAGTGGAATGTTTCTTTTGCCAGTTGGAGCTCTGACATTTTCCAGACATCATGTGTAAGTAAAGGGGCTTTATTCCCCCGGCGTTAGCAGTGTGAGAAACTTTAGGCACAGCAGTGACCAGGCTGCGAGCTTGAACTGGCGTTGCGCTGTTCACGCAGAACATTTCACATGGTGCTTTTTAGATTTTCTAGGTCATAAGCTGCACATTATCTCCAAAATGCCTGTTTTTTTATCTTGACTCTATTAGCAAATCTGGCTCTTCTGTATGCAGAATGTACAGGATTATTGAAAACCTACATTGACCTCAGATCAGCCCCAACAAAGAGCAAATGCAACAGATCACTGTAGCCTCCTCCTCTATGTAGTCTTGTTTTCGAGATCATAGCAGTGATAGTATGTAAGTACCCTGTAGTAGCACCGCAGCCTTCTTACACTTTATATTACAGGGCCATTGGTCGATACTTTGAGCGCATATGATTTGCGGCTTGTATATTTTATATTATACTGCTTTTTTGTCCGTACCATAATGTATATATTACAGTAAACAGTAAAATGAAGGTTGTATGCAATCAGCACCAGGCTGTAGGGAGGCATATGCCTCTATTATTTAGACAATGCGTTTCAAGACCATATCGGTCTCTTTGTCCGAATATCACTATAATCTAACCTTATGAAGGGACAAGCATCTTGAAACAAGTTTCTCAAAGGATTCACTTCACTCTTGCACCCATGTATTCCTACCTCGATTATATCCTTTGTCAGTAAACCATGGTGGTTCTACAAAAAGCATCACCATACGGTGCAATTCACGTGAAAACAGATTGGGGGGTATTTATAAACACCGGCATATTGTACACCGGTTTTGATTTCCCCCTGTCCCCCTGTGCTGCTGGAGGATGGGCCAAATTTATGCAGAGGCGCATGCCTCTGGTATATTTGGCGCATCTTCTGGCCATACAATGTGACACACTTAAAGGCTATGTACACCTTCAGATTTTATGATTGCATGTTACTCATTTGTGGCTAAAAATCATTTTTACAATTGCCCTTTATTAAAAATATTGAGCTGTTCTGTCATAAAGGGTGAACTTTTTTTTCTAGCTGTTTGATTGGTACTTTCACTTTCACTTTGTGCCGGTCTAAACTATTGAAGCTCATAAACACTTATTTAAAGGGGTTCTCTGGGAATTAAGAAAAAGTATTTAAAATACTTAAATATTACTTTATTATAAATATATTCCCAAATACCTTTCTTTAGTTACAATGGCTCTTTTTGTCCAGGGAGCAATCATTGGGAGCAGTAAAATGGCCACAGTCCTATTAGTTCACACAAAACCTGTCCTAATCACACAGCAGGACAAGTTACTTCACAACACTGAGCTAATGAGCTGCCTCATCTTCCTCTCTGCTCTGCTTGTCAGGGATTATGATCCTGAATACAATTTAATATAATTTAAGCTTAATCTCTGTAGGAATGGAGTTCATGAGGAGACATGAAGTACAGAGGAGTGTGTGGGTAATGAGCAGCAGCACTTTTATGCAGTCTCTATTACCACAGTCTGTCCTCTCCGTACTTCATGTGTCCTCTTAAACTCCAGCTGTAAGTTCTTATAAACTGTATTCAATATCATAATCCCTGAGAAGTATGAGAGGAGGATGATGAAGCTCTTTAGCTCAGTGTTGTGAAGTAACTTGTTCTGCTGTGTGATTAGGACAGGTTTTGTGTGTACTAATAGGATGGCAGCCATTTTATTTATTTCTAATGATTGCTCCCTAGACAAAACAAACCATATAAATAATGAAAGGTATTTGGGAATATATTTATAATAAAGTAATATTTAAGTGTTTTCACTTTCTTAATTCCCGGAGAAGCCCCTTAAGCCACATTCTTATCAGTAAGATAAGAACTGAGCTATAATTAGTGTTTATAATGTCCGAGAGCAGAGATAAGGAGCCCATCTGTTCCTGGTCTGACAGAAGCACAGAAAATCCAAATGGTGCTACTAGAGCATGCCAGTTTTGTACCGAAAAAAAGATTTCATATTTTTAATAAAGACCAATTAAAAAAAATATTTTTAGCTCAAAGCGAGTACAATGCATTAATAATAAAAAATTGCCATCAAAGGTGTACATAGCCCTTAAATCTATGGTAGCCTGGTGTGCAGCAAAATGTGGGACCTATCTATGCCACAAAAGTAAATGTCTCAAATAATCTTTGTTAGTAATATTATATTAAAAAAAACATTAAAAAGTGGCATAATCCATAGACCGAGAAAGATAACCCCCCGGTGGCCAATCAATACCCTATATAGTGATACAAACAGGGTACTGCAAATAAAAGACCTACAACATATAGAAGGCAGGCTAATAAGGATGGAACTTTTTATTGCACATATACAGTACAGACCAAAAGTTTGGACACACCTCATTCAAAGAGTTTTCTTTATTTTCATGACTATGAAGGCATCAAAACTATGAATTAACACATGTGGAATTATATACATAACAAACAAGTGTGAAACAACTGAAAATATGTCATATTCTAGGTTCTTCAAAGTAGCCACCTTTTGCTCTGATTACTGCTTTGCACACTCTTGGCATTCTCTTGATGAGCTTCAAGAGGTAGTCCCCTGAAATGGTCTTCCAACAGTCTTGAAGGAGTTCCCAGAGATGCTTAGCACTTGTTGGCCCTTTTGCCTTCACTCTGCGGTCCAGCTCACCCCAAACCATCTCGATTGGGTTCAGGTCCGGTGACTGTGGAGGCCAGGTCATCTGGCGCAGCACCCCATCACTCTCCTTCATGGTCAAATAGCCCTTACTTTCAAAGTTTTCCCAATTTTTTCGGCTGACTGAATGACCTTCATTTCTTAAAGTAATGATGGCCACTCGTTTTTCTTTTATTAGCTGCTTTTTTCTTGCCATAATACAAATTCTAACAGTCTATTCAGTAGGGCTATCAGCTGTGTATCCACCTGACTTCTCCTCAACGCCACTGATGGTCCCAACCCCATTTATAAGGCAAGAAATCCCACTTATTAAACCTGACAGGGCACACCTGTGAAGTGAAAACCATTTCAGGGGACTACCTCTTGAAGCTCATCCGAGAATGCCAAGAATGTGCAAAGCAGTAATCAAAGCAAAAGGTGGCTACTTTGAAGAACCTAGAATATGACATATTTTCAGTTGTTTCACACTTGTTTGTTATGTATATAATTCCACATGTGTTAATTCATAGTTTTGATGCCTTCAGTGTGAATCTACAATTTTCATAGTCATGAAAATAAAGAAAACTCTTTGAATGAGAAGGTGTGTCCAAACTTTTGGTCTGTACTGTATATACCCGGCCAAAATAGCCTAGTCAGTATATTAAAACACCAACCCACAAGTAGGATCCAATTGAAATACACACTGCCTGTCCCAAAAAAAAAGTTGCCACCAAAAAAAAGCCTTTAGCTTTGATTACGGCACGCATTCGCTGTGGCATTGTTTCGATAAGCTTCTGCAATGTCACAAGATTTATTTCCACCCAGTGTTGCATTAATTTTTCACCAAGATCTTGCATTGATGATGGTAGAGTCTGACTGCTGCGCAAAGCCTTCTCCAGCACATCCCAAAGATTCTCAATGGGGTTAAGGTCTGGACTCTGTGGTGGCCAATATATGTGTGAAAATGATGTCTCCCTGAACCACTCTTTCACAATTTGAGCCCGATGAATCCTGGCATTGTCATCTTGGAATATGCCCGTGCCATCAGGGAAGAAAAAATCCATTGATGGACTAACCTGGTCATTCAGTATGTTCAGGTAGTCAGCTGACCTCATTCTTGGAGCACATACTGTTACTGAACCTAGACCTGACCAACTGCAGCAACCCCAGATCATAGCACTGCCCCCACAGGCTTGTACAGTAGCCACTAGGCATGATGGGTGCATCACTTCATCTGCCTCTCTTTTTTCCCTGATGCGCCCATCACTTTGGAACAGGGTAAATGTTGACTCATCAGACCACATTACCTTCTTCCATTGCTCCACAGTTCAATCTTTATGCTCCCTCGCAAATTGAAGCCTTTTTTGTGGTTTGCCTCACTGATTAGTGGTTTTCTTACGGCTACACAGCTGTTTAGTCCCAATCCCTTGAGTTCCCTTCGCATTGTGCGTGTGGAAATGCTCTTACTTTCACTATTAAACATAGCCCTGAGTTCTACCGTTGTTTTTCTTTGATTTGATTTCACCAAACGTTTAAGTGATCACCGATCACGATCATTCAGGATTTTTATCCCGCCAAATTTCTTCCTCGAATACGATGGGTCCCCACTATCCTTCCAGTTTTTAATAATGCGTTGGACAGTTCTTAACCAAATTTTAGTAGTTTCTAAGTTATCTCCTTAGATGTTTTCTCTGCTTGATGCATGCCAATGATTTGACCCTTCTCAAACAGACTAACATCTTTTCCACGACCACGAGATGTGTCTTTCGACATGGTTGTTTAAGAAATGAGAAGCAACTCATTGCACCAGTTGGGGTTAAATAACTTGTTGCCAGCTGAAAGATAATCGCCCATGCAGTAATTATCCAATAGGAGGCTCATAACTATTTGCTTAGTTAAATCCAGGTGGCGACTTTTTTTTTGGACAGGCAGTGTATATTAATATATATAATAATACCGGCCAAGGTGGGAAGTCCAGCCCCGACATGTGTTTCACCTTAGCTTAGCAAATGATCTTGCGTTGCACAACTGAACGTTAGGCTTAAAGAGGTTTTTGGGAGGAAGATATTGATGAGAGAGGTCATCAATATCTGAATGGTGGGGTTCCCACACCCAGCATCCACACCAATCAGATGTTTGATCAGCTGATCGTGGGGGTGCCTGGAGTCGGGCCCCCAACAATCAGTATTATAGACCTATCCCAAAGACAGGTAATTCGTATTAAATTCCCAGATAACCCATTTGGGCTGCGTTCACATGTGAATGAATAGCTGCAGATTTGCCGCCATGGTATTTTCGCAATGCAAAAGTGGTTGAGAATTTCTGAATTATTATCCACACGCTGTGTAAAAATAAAACTCAGCAGCAAAACTGCAGCATTATGGACTTGAAATCCGCAGCAAGCCATTGCACTGCAGAGGGTGAATTCTGCTGGATTTTCCGTGGCGAAAACCGCATGTAAGACAAATGGATTAGTTTTGCTGCGGAAATGCAGTGGATTTTTCCATTGGATTTTCAGTCACTTGTGGGCCCAGCCTTATAGGGGTTGTCTGCTTTTTACTATTAATGAACTATCCTCAGGATAGGTCATCAATATCAGATCGGCGGGGGTCCGACATCCGGAACCCCCGCTGATCAGCTGTTTGAAGAGAAGGCTGCGCTCGTACTTTCTCTGCTCTGTTTACCTGTTCGCCACAGCAACTGAGCGGCGAGCAGTGTAATTACAAGTATGGCGTCCCTATTCACTTCTATGGGACGGATCCCTCTGTTCAAGTGAATGGGACGGATCCGTCCCATAGAGGTGAATAGGGACGCCATACTTATAATTACACTGCTCTCTGTCATTCATTCTCTACGGGACTGCCAGAACTAGCCGATGCATATTCCTGTCCTGGCAATGCCCCTGAAAGTGGCAGTATAACTCTCTGAATTGGAGTTGATTTGCATCAGTATAAGGGGACATTCACACAATTCATAGAATTTTGGCAAGCGGAAGTTTCGCTGAAAACTCGCCGGTGGACGTGACCTTTCTGCCTCCCAGTCATTTTAAAGGGAGGCAGCCTTGATAATCACGGAGAGGTGGCTTAAAGCCGCAGCCATGCTGAGAAGGGACATGTCCTTTCTTGGTGCGGCCATGGCTTTAAGCCGCCACTCTGTGATTGAGCTATATAGGAGACAGAAAGGACGCAGCCACCGGCAGGTTGTTGGCAAAATTGTGGCACGCTAAAATTCCTCTTTAAATTACATTGTGTGAACGTCCCCCAACATGTCTAGCTTCTAATTAACTAACTGGTTGATACCCATGTAGCAGGATGTAATTTGCGTATAATTTGGGGGGAAAATGACAAAAAAGGTTAATAAATATGGCACACTTTTCAGTTGCCTTAGACATATTATCGTGATTCCCATTGTTTTTGGTTTATTTTGATATGATCCTGCTGTAGAATTGACATTTCCATGAATCTAAATTTCTGGATTATCATATTATCAAGTCTAATAATGCGAGGGTGTGGGGTATGAGTGCACACAAAAAATTACACAGAGCAGCACTGGTGATTGGCTGCAGTACATAAGGTATGGAAGGTTAATTGAGACGAAACTTTTTCTCTGAAGATATTTCATTTATCCAAATAACTCACAGAGAAGCTCAGACGTTGTCATGTAATAGCAAAAAAGACAAAACCCAGAAACAATCCCGTGTCCCATCTGTGTACATAATTCTTCTCAAGTAGCACTGGATCTTCTAATACCCGGCCTAGGAAAAGTGATATTTTTACATGCTCTCCCTATGGGGTTTTCAGATGAACATTTCCCTACAGTTATGTATTTTATCTTCACATGCTTGATTTATGCCTGGAATACATTATCTTTAGCCTCTCAGTTTTTTTTTTCTCTGTTGTGCTTTATTGGTCCCAATGTCAAATGTAGCTCAGAGGGGATAGTAGAATTAGTAATCAGGGTTGGACATGTGCCAGGATTCGCAGTTATGAGGATAAGACAATGTGCACAACCCATAAATGAAGTATTGATAATTCTTTTTGCCCGCCTATACATCGCGAGTATATGTTTCTGTCTTTTGACCACAAAACTCCATTCATAAGGCTGTGATTCTTCCAACCCTTCAAATACCATGGTTGCTACTGACCACAGCTTTTAAGGGATTAAACAACCAAGATCAAAGTTATCTCCGATCCTGGTCATTGCCGGCGGGTGCCAGCTGTATTACACAGCCGACCCTATGGTACGTATGCAGCAGGTTCAGCTCATGAACTCGATCCACACACCCCTTACACGCAGCTGATGTACATGTATGTGATTTTGCATTAAGAAGTTAAACGGGTTGCCCCATGAAATATATTCAACATTTTTCAAAGCAGCCCCTGGATCTGGTTACTTTTGTAATTGCATGTAATTAAACATTTAGTATAGCCACCGAGCTATTCACTGAAATCTATCTGTATAGCGCCACCTGCTGTTTGTGCTTCTCCTTATTTCTCTGTCCACCTCACTAAGGTGGTCGCACATGCTCAGTTCCATCCTTTAAATGCCACCAGCTGCAGAAAGAAAACGCCCCCTGAGAAAGGGCACATCCCCTGAGCTGCCAGACTGAAGATAAATCTAGCAGAGCAATTGGAGCAATGAATGTGGAGATCTCTGGATCTATGTGAGGTACAGGGCTGGTTCTAGGTTTGTTAGAAAGAGATTGTCATGTATTATATGATGCTTAGTTTACTTTTTTTTTACAATAATCATGGGATAACCCCTCTAATATATCTATGTAGATGAAATGTAGGAGCTCTTTCAGTGCAACTGATCAGTAGAGGGCTTTCATAAGTTAATAAGTTAAGAACGGACACGGAAATAAATAAAAAAATTATGTTCGTGTGCATGAGCCCTAAAGGGACTGTCCTTCTGTTCTGATGTAAAAGTGAGACACAGATGACACAGATATCTTTCCCAATTCAGTATATATGAGGGAGATAGTTGATCCGTAGGAGAGTTGAGTTGGTGGTATAATTGTGAAGGGGTATGCAGTGGCGTGGCGGGGGGCGCTCTGCCCCGGGTGTCCCGGCTCTCAGGGGGTGCCAGAGCCTAGAAGCAATGAGCGCTTCCATCAATATAGATGGAAGCGTTCATTGCTGGAGCACGGGGAGAAATATAGGAGGAGAGTTATCAAAGCTGGTGTAAAGTAGAACTGGCATAGCTGCCCCTAGCAACCAATCAGATTCCACCTTTAATTTTTCAATGGAGCTCTGAAAATTGAAAGGTGGGATCTGATTGGTTGCTATGGGCAACTAAGCCAGTTCTACTTTACACCAGATTTGATAACTCTCCTCCTATATTTCTTGCCCGGTTCTGATACCAGGCATCTCCGAGCAAGCTGAAGGAGCCCGGAGACACTGCTCCATACGGATATTAGAAGTCACGGGTGTTACTTGCTATATAAAAAAATATTGACCCACAACTTGGATTTTAATGTACTACGCACTCCTTATTACCCTGTATATCTTTGTATTTTACACTATGGGCAAATAACCCCGTAAAGATCCAATAATAAAGTAAAGTACTGTAATTGTTTGGAAGGCTTTTACTATATAGGCAACTTTTATCTTTTTTTTTTTTCTCCCTGTCATACATTTGACAGATATTAAAGTTACCAGAAGAGATACCATTTACTTGATGCGAGTGTCTATTTTACGCCCAGCATGCTGTCTTTTCACCACCAATATCTCCCGAGTGCCGGCCTACAGTTTGGTGCTGTGTGCATCTGTGGAGTCAGCATGAGGTGGACCCTTCAATAATAAAATCAATAGCTCCTTAAGTTTAGCGGGTAAATGGGGCCGGTCGTTTAAACAGAGTCTTGATCTCCAGAATACAAGAAGACGAGTGAGTTGGTTGAGTTAGACGGCAGCCGTCAGCAGCACGACAAGAGAAATGTACCGAGGCTGCGTGGCAGCTTTGACTTGTCTTCCATATTTGTTTTTTTACAGAGTTACACTGTAGATGAATCCGGAATAAAAAGCCATCGTTTTTAATGTTAGCGCCAACAGTTACAAAAATGGGCGTAAAAATGCTACGCGTTTCGGATGGAGCAAAACAGACTTTCTAAAGATGATGAGGGCTATCTGTTCCGTTGTATTGTTTCTGCGCTTGCCAATGCAAAAAAATATATATAAAAATGTTCTCAAAATTGCATTGGTCACATTTTCTATAGGAGTCTAGACCTTGTCCTAAAATGCGCCACAGTTTGGCGCTTATAGTTTCAGAAAAATCCGCTGCACTTGGGCTACTGTCACATTGGCGGTAGCCTTTTCCGGCAGTCTGTTCCAACAGGGGAACAGCCTGCCGGATCCGTGCTACTGCTAGTCCACTGTGCCACCGGAAGTCCGCTCTGGCCCCATTCACTATAATGGGGGTCTGGCCACAGTACGGCAAACATGTCGAGAGGCAGTCGGAATTAAACTACAGCATGCTGCGGTTTTTCTCCGGCCGCCTCTCGGCATGTTTGCCGTGCTGCAGCCGGACCTCCAGCCCGCCCCCATTATAGTGAATGTGGCCGGAGCGGACTTCCGGCAGCACGGTGCACTAGCGGTAGCACGGATCCGGCAGGCTGTTCCTCTGCCGGAACAGACCGCCGGAAAAGGCTACCACAAGTGTTAAAGTAGCCTTACAGAGGCATGGCATAGCTGGGAAGGAAAAAACTGCTACACTGCACTGCAGACATGTTTCGCGAGACCCACTTATGTCAGAGCTCTTTAACACGAGCAGGTTTTCCGTCCAGATGCGAGGCGTGTAGCGAATTTATAGCAACCGGACTGAATCCTGACCCCTTCATTTCATGCATCATCTCTGCGTTCAGGAAAAATCGCACATGTTCTGTATTGTACATTTTTCACGCAGCTCTGGTTCCATAGAAGTGAATGGGGCTGGTTTGAAAAACAGATGACATCCAGAAACAATGCGTATTTCGCTGATGATTGTTAGGAGATGTAGATGTTATCCTTCGGTTTTTATTCACCTGCGTGAAAAACACATGCAATCCAGACAGAAAAAACACACGCACTGAGCGCAATCGCAGAAAAAACTTGTGTGCAAAATCATCAGTTTTTCCTAAACTGATCCTGACGCAATCCATATCACTCGTGTAAGGCCCCTTGCAGACGAGCGTGTGTCAGACTGCGAGCAGCGCAGCACCCATCCTGACCTCCCAGCACTGACGGGGTCACATATCATTATATTGATTTATGATGCTATGTAACCTTTACAGTTCTGGAATGTATTAGATGACACTGACATAAGGCTGCCAGTGTTATCCAATACATTACAGAACTGTAAGGGTTACATAGCATCATAAATCAATATAATGCTATGTGACCCCGTCAGTGCTGGGAGATCAGGACGGGTGCTGCGCTGTGGACTCACAAGGGTTCTAAAAGAGGCCTAACATGCAGATTTTACCTTTTGCAAGAAATAAATCAGAAAACTGATTCTTGAAGAAATATGCAACCTAGGGACGCTGGCGATTTGAATGTCTGCACAATTTGAGTGTATTTTTTTTCTGGTGAATTCTGGTTTTATTGCAGATTTTCGGTACACAAACAGTGTATATATAAGTGTGAATGCGGCTATAACGTCACTCCTGTGGTTTCCTTACCGTTCGTTTTTTTACTTTTGCTGACAAAGGAGACAGTCTTTGTCAACAACATTTTCTGCCCTTGTTCTTCCCGTATTTCTATGGTATTTTTTATAACCTTTTTGGAAATTGTAAAGGATTTTTTTTAGTTATTTTTATAGTCTAATAGACATACAACAAAATATAAAGAATTTTTTACTGCATTGGAAGTAGGAATGATTAAAGAATTTTGCATGGCCAGAAAATTGAAAGCACTCCAGAATAGGTGTCAGCACCGGGCAAACTAAGGCTACTTTCACACCATCATAGGATCTTAATAGCGGGGGACAACGCTTGCGTTCTGTCCCCATTCATTGTCAATGGGGACAAAACTGAACTGAACGAAACGGAGTGCACTAGAATGCATTCCGTTCCGTTTGGTTGTGTCCCCATCGCGGACAGAATTTGTCCCCATCGCGGACAGAATAACGCTGCAAGCAGCATTTTTCTGTCCGCGATGTGGTGTGGAGCAAGACGGTCCTGACACACAATGTAAGTCAATGGGGACGGATCCGTTTTCTCAGACACAATAGAAAACGGATCCGTACCCCATTGACTTTCAATGGAGTTCATGACGGATCCGTCTTGGCTATGTTAAAGATAATACAACCGGATCTGTTCATAACGGATGCAGCCGGTTGTATTATCAGAACGGATGCGTATTTGCTGATCCATGACGGATCCAGCAAAAACGCTGGCATGAAAGTAGCCTTAGATGTCTGGGCCCACAAGATTTGGAATGATACGTGACTTTCTGAGTAAATGCTCTATGCTTGTTAAAGAGGACCTGCCATATCTCCCGACATGTCTGTTGTACTAACTACTTGCATTTCCCAAGTCATTCCTTTATTATTCCTGCTAGAAGTTATGCAATAATTACTAACAGTTTGCAATGAAGGTCCAGCTGGGTGTTACCAGTTGAGTGCGTGTCCTTACACAGTGTAACACTATCCTATCAGTTTGTGCCAGGACACCCCCAACTAATAAACCCAGTTGTACATTCAAATATTTAAATATATTCAAATACTTCTACAAGGAATAATAGAGGATTGGCACAACATAAAGTCATAAAAATAGATGCTCCAGAATTGTTATTACAAGGAGGGTGCAAGTGGTTACTAAAACAGACATGTCAGGAGAGGTGACAGATCCTCTTTAGGCTAGGTTTGAGGTACAGTGGTGACCTGTGTGGTGTTGAAGTTGGTACCAGCCCTCCATGCCAGTCAGTCCTTCAACTGGAAAGCAACAAATCGATGATAACTTTAGTTAGAAAAACAAAGTAAACTGTGTTAGAGGGAAACATTTCCATTTGTATAGGTCACAGAGCATCTTAAGGCGATTTCCAGTGAGACCCAATGACATGAGAAATGATTTTTATATATTAGCAACTAAACTGAGTTTTTTTTCCCAAGGTCTCCAGTGCGTAACCGAGTTGCCAATTGCCACTAACTATAGCAGCCTTGAGGATTCTGATTTATGTCCATGATTGTGGCCTTTACTACAATTCCATAGCAACTTTTTGTATCTCCTATTACTGTTGTTCCATAGTCTATTATTATCTCATCCACCATAGTCCCTTCAGTCTTCACCTCCTCAATGGCCATGCTTATACAGCAATATACCTCCAGGTATATTCCAAAAGCTATAACGTTATTCCATCTTAGAGGTCAAAGTAACAGGAACAGTAACAGGAACACTTTTAACCAGTTTGGACCTATTAATTAAGTTGTATCCTTAAAGACCCAAATGTAGATAAAAATCCTTTGATTTACATGTTTTTCAATAGTTCTTTTATAAGAATACAGCTTAACCCCTTCGCTACCAGCGCCGCACAGCGCTTGAGTGATGGGCAAACATGGCACCCACTCGCGCGTGCAGCAGGCGTCATGGCCAGCTCAAACCCGTGGAAACCCACAGAGACCCGTGGCTAATGACCGGCAATAATGTTGATTGTGGTCATTAAAGCCTTTAGATTCCATGATCAAGTGAGATCATGGCATCTAAAGGGTGAAAAACCCGGAAACTCGTGCTTTCGAGCTTCTTACCGACATCCCCTGCTGCCAATGATGATGCCGGTAATTGGTTTCAATACCCTAGGTCTCACTGAAGAGACCAAGGGTATTGAAGCTGCAATTCTTATTTTGGGCAAACATAAGAAATGAGCAATTCTGAACAATAAATGGATGTAAACAATCCATGATTGTTCAGAATTAATTTTTTTAAATTATTTTGTAGGCTCAAATACGAGCTTCAAAATCATAACAAATTATAAGTAAAAAAAAAACTGTTAAAAATATATAACAATTTTTAAATCACCCCCATTAACGTAGAATAAAAAATAAATACATAAATAAAAATAAATATAAACATTATGGGTATCATCGCGACCAAAAACGCCTGTACTATTAAAATATAAAAATATGTTTCCAATACGGTGAATGGTGTAATGGAAAAAAAGGTTAAAATGGGCAATTTGCCATTTTTTACATTGCTTCTCTTACCCAATTTTTTTTTCTAAATGTGATAAAAAAGTCACACACACTCCAAAATGGTATCAATAAAAACTAAAGATTGTCCCGCAAAAAATTAGCCCCCACACCTCTCAGTAGATATAAAGTTTAAATTTATTTTTACACTATTTAGGGTACTTTCACATTAGCGTTTTTCTTTTCCAGCATAGAGTTCCGTCCTAGGGGCTCTATACCGGAAAAGAACTGATCAGTTTTATCACCATGCATTCTGAAAGGAGAGCAATCCGTTCAGGATGCATCAGAATGTCTTCAGTTCAGTCTTTTTGACGTTTTAGGATGGAGATAATACCGCAGCATGCTGCAGTTTTCTCTCCAGCCCAAAAAACTGAACACTTGCCTGAATGCCGGCATTTTGTTCCATAGGAATGTATTAATGCCGGATCCGGCATTCAAAATATCGGAATACCGAATCCGTCCTTCCGATCTGTGCATGTGCAGACCTTTAAAAATGTGAAAAAAAATTGAAACTGATCCGTTTGTCCGTATGACAGACAGACGGATCCGTTCTTGCAATGCATTTGTGAGACGGATCCGCATACATGCAGATTGCCGCATCCGGCAGGCAGTTCCGGAGAAGGAACTGCTTGCCGGATCACTCTGCCACAAGTGTGAAAGTACCCTAAGACAAAGAATGAAGGGCACAGGTCAGTTTTGCAGCAAAGGGAACTCCGTAGGAACTAAACCCATAAAAGGTGGAGGAATTGCGCTTTTTTTCAAATTCCACCCCATTTGGAATTTTTTACCCGCTTCCCACTACATTGTATGCCATATTAAGTGGTGGCATTAGAAAGCACAACTCGTCCCTCAAAAAAATAAGCCCTCATACAGCTATGTGAACGAAATAATAAAAAAGTAATGGCTCAAGGAAGACAAATGAAAACGCAAAAACAAAAAAACCTCCAGTATCCTAAGGGTTAAAGGAGTATTCCCATCTTAGCCAATTCTCAATCCCTATTTTGAGAATGGAGCGGGGAGCACTGTGGCTGGAGGACCCCAGATTTCCCGGGGTCCGTCCACCACCAAGCATTAATCCCCGCCTCTCCCATAGAAGTGAATGGGAGCGTGCCCATTCTCGATATAGGTGCGGGTCACAGCCATGGGACCCGCACCTATAAGACAATGGGGGCATATCCTAGCGATATGCCCCCATTGTCTGAGATGAGAAAACCCCTTTAAAGGGAGATTTTGATACTGATTACCTATCCTCAGAATAAGTTATCAGTTTCTGATCAGTGGGGTCCGACACCCCTTCAGATCAGCTGTTTGGCGAGAAGGTGGTGCTCCATGCAAGCACCGCTTCCTGGTCTTTACACTACGTCTCGTCTCCTGTGGAGCGATGGTGTAGTATAATTACAAGCACTCTTTCCATTCACGTGAATAGAGCAGGTACTTGTCATTACACGGCACTTCCGAGAAGATGGGCAGTGTAATAAAGAGGAAGCGGTGCTCGCCTGGAGTGTCACCTCCTCGTGAAACAGCTGATCGGCAGGGGTGCCTGGTGTCGGACCCCCAAAGATCAGATATTATTATTATTATTATTATTATTATTATTTATTATTAAAGCGCCATTCATTCCATAGCGCTGTACATATGATAAGGGGTGCACATACATAATACAGACAAGTGCACTAAGCAGGAACAAGACGAGTTACAGACTGGTACAGAAGCAGAGAGGGCCCTGCCCGTGAGGGCTTACAATCTACATGGTATGGGAGAAGGACACAGTAGGTGCGGGTTAAGTTGGTCATGGCGGTATAGAGGCAGCAGGGTCACGGGTTGTAGGCTTGTCTGAAGAGGTGGGTTTTCAGGTTTCTTTTGAAGGATTCCACTGTAGGTGAGAGTCTGATATATTGGGGTAGCGAGTTCCAGAGTATGGGGGATGCACGGGAGAAATCTTGGAGTCGATTGTGGGAAGAGGCAATAAGAGGAGAGGAAAGGAGGTCTTGTGAGGATCGGAGAGTGCGTGTGGGGGTGTATCGGGAAAGTAGCTCAGAGATGTAGGGAGGGGACAGGTTATGGACGGCCTTGTATGTATTTGTTAGTACTTTAGAAGTGAATTCGTTAAGCAATGGAGAGCCAGTGAAGGGATTGGCAGAGGGGAGAGGCAGAGGAGTAATAGGGTGAGAGGTGGATTAGTCGGGCAGCAGAGTTGAGGATAGATTGGAGGGGTGCGAGAGTGCTAGATGGAAGGCCACAGAGGAGAATGTTGCAGTAGTCTAGGCGGGAGATAATGAGGGCATGTACAAGCATTTTCGCAGATTCAAAGTTAAGGAAAGCACGGATGTTGGAGATGTTTTTGAGTTGGAGGCGGCAGGTGGTGGAAAGGGCTTGGATGTGCGGTCGGAAGGAAAGGGCAGAATCCAAGGTCACTCCAAGGCAGCGGGCTTTGTTGACTGGGGAGAGTGTGCAGCCATTGATCATGATAGATAGGTCTGTTGGGGGGGTTGAACAAGATGGGGGAAAGATTATGAATTCTGTCTTATCCATGTTAAGTTTAAGAAAGCGAGAGGCAAAGAAGGATGATATAGAAGATAGACATTGTGGGATTCTTGATAGTAAGGTGGTGATGTCTGGACCAGAGAGGTAGATTTGTGTGTCGTTAGCGTAGGAGTGATACTGAAAGCCATGGGACTCTATGAGCTGTCCCAGGCCAAAAGTGTAGATAGAGAAGAGCAGGGGTCCTAGGACAGAGCCTTGCGGGACACCAACAGAGAGGGAATGAGACGAGGAGGTGGTGCGGGAGTGGGAGACGCTAAACATCCGGTCTGTGAGGTATGATGTGATCCAGGAGAGGGCCAGGTCAGTGATGCCAAGAGATGAGAGAGTTTGTAACAGAAGGGAGTGGTCGACAGTGTCGAAGGCAGAGGACAGGTCAAGGAGAAGGAGGACAGAGTATTGTTTCTTTGTTTTGGCTGTCAGTAGGTCATTGGTGACTTTGGTAAGGGCAGTCTCGGTCGAGTGGTGGGGTCGGAAGCCAGATTGTAGGCGGTCAAAGAGGGAGCAGGAGGAGAGGTGGGAGGACAGTTCTGAATGGACATGTTGTTCAAGTAGCTTTGAGGCATACGGAAGAAGTGATATGGGGCGATAACTGGACAAGGAAGATGGGTCAAGTGAAGTCTTTTTGAGGATGGGTGTAATGGTAGCATGTTTAAAAGCAGAGGGGAAGACACCAGAGTTTAGTGATAGGTTGAAGAGATGAGTTAGGGCTGACGATAGGTCATTAATATTAACAGCTGTACAGCCACTTTAAGGATTTGACCTAATGTCTCTGACATCATATATTTTGTAATCTGATCAGGAAAGATTTGAAAATGTCTATAAATGTCTATAACACAAAAAAATATATAATATATATAATTTGCCTTTTTTTATGGACTGCCTTTTAATGCACAAACTTTTGACCAACACTATTGAGGTTTGTGGAGGCTCCTGGGCAAAAGTATAAGGAAAATTACTCCCTGTATTTTGGAAAGTGAGAAATCAGGAGTTTTATACTCTGAATACGAACAATTCGATGGCAGCTGAAAGTACATTATACCATAAAATGGCCAAATTTTTCATTTTAGAACACATTTTTGTAATTGCTATATTCTACCAATTGAACATAACCAAACCTTATTTGTACATTCGGGGCCCAGATTCACAAAGATTTATCGAAATTAGTGTTTTCTCCATTGTTCTTAATATCCCCCTGCGCTGCCAGAGGAGACGCCTAATTTATGGTGAGGTGCAGGCCTCGTCCGGCGAATCTGGCAGTCTGTGAGCTTAGACGGAAATCTATGGGCACTCAGAGCTCCCCTAGATTTCTCTCTTTCCTTACACCAGAAATGTGATGTAGCTGCCGGCCCTGCCCCGTCCCTCGTCACACCCCCTTGTCGGAAAGTGGCGAGGGTGGTGTAAAAATGCCACTTGCGACTATATTATGCCGCAGTAGCGTTAAAGAAAATTGCAAACACTGGGTTTGTGGCTTTTATTCTGCCAGAAAACTGGAGTAGGGAGATGATAAATCTCCTACTATGTTTCTAAATGAAGCACAATGAATGTCTTGTGATGCAGAGATGCTGCTGGATTTATGCAGAACCATTTATATCCTTGACTAAGGAAGGCAGCAATAGTCGTCATGTATCTTGCCAGGAGTTTATTTGCATGTAAAGGTATTGCATGGCTATTATAGATTTCTTCTCAAGTCTTTAAGCCATTTTTAGAGTCTATCAAGTTTATCCTGAAGAAGTTCACTCACCGCCTTTCAGCAGAGAAATTAGGAAAAAACAGCTCACTTGATGTTTTTTCCAGTTTAACATTTCCCGTGATAAACACTTTACAGAACCCGTTTTGTGCCTACTGGGATTATGATTTCTTTACATGTTTAAGGTATTTCATATAAACCCCCATCTACTCAGAGCAACCTATATTATCCCCAATGGACCTGTGGAGTCATCTGCACTACCCTGACTGGGGCAACTTAGGATAGGAAGGAGAATGATGAGGTCAGTGATATGTGGGTTTACATGATTTGATGCAGTATTTTTGACTGAAATGCTGAGGAAAGTGTCTCTTAGCGGCATTCTCCCCTCTCCCCAATAAAGGGGTTGTCCGAGTTCGGATCTGAACCTGGACATATCCCTATCTTCACCCCTACGGCCCCCCTGATATCAGCATCGAATATGTATGGCAACCTTAAAAGGGTTGTATCAGCTGGGACTTTGATTGCGTATATCGCCATCAAAGTGCTCTAAAACGAGCAAATGAAAGAGGGGTCTCGTTCTGGAGATAGGTGCATGTCCCACCTCTGGGACTGGCACCTGTTTGACACCGGTTGTATATTCTAGCGATATGTCATCATTGTCTCAGATGAGACAACCTATTAACCCCTTTAGTGATGACCATAAGTATCTACTGGCTGGAGCACCCCTTTTAAGGGTACCAAGACAGCTATGATGAATTAATTTTCAAAAGGAGCTTAAGGAATCCCATTGGATTTTAATAGGGGGGGGGGGGGGGGACATTAGATTTCTTTTAGTTTTCCAATATTTTTGACAGCAAGAATAGTGCGGCAGTCTATGCTACCTTGACTGTTATCAGATCATCACCTTGTAGCATCGGTACCAGAACTGTAGTGGACGTAGCTGCAGCGCTGCTCCCATTGGAGTGAATTGGAATAGTGAATACCAGCTACTTCCACCGCACAATGGACGGAGCTGTGCCGTTCTGGCGCCGGAGCTACAGAGGAAAAAGATGATGGAAAGAAATGTGACAGGTAAAGGTATTTATTGCATATTAGAACTGATGTCAAATCATGTCAGAAGACATGGTGACCTTTACAGCAGTAGATGTTTGCTCTGGAGCTTGAGAACACTCTGAGATGTCCAAAGTAAATGTTGTATGTTCCTGTTGCTGGGGGGAGTCACATCTCCCTGTTCCCCGCTGAACCGAGGTTACTGAAATAAATTGTATATATTTAACTAGGTCAAGTAGTTTGCTGTTCCCTGTGAAGGAGTAATGATAATGTTGTACAAGGACTGTTTTACGCCGATGTCGTAGCGGCTTATTTAATAGTTGACTATGTTTATTGGTGACTCTTGAATTTTTTAGGTTTTGTTAGGTTAATATGTTTAAAGTTTATTATCCTCCATTTAGTGAAGAGTAAATTTCCATCCTAATAATAAATATTCTAATGTGCATACATATCTGGATAAATGTCCACAGAGTCATTCCGGAATTACTGGTCCTGGTCAGATGACTTATACCGCAACTAATGACAGCTCTTAAAGGGGTTATGCCATGATTGAGGTAAAAATGAAAATCAGACATCATATACAGTTGTGTTCAAAATAATAGCAGTGTGTTTAAAAAAAAGTGATTAAAGCTCAAAATCCTTCTAATAGCTTTTATTTCCATATACACAAATGCACTGGGGACACTACACATTCTATTCCAAATCAAAACATGAAGAAAAATATATCAAACTTGTGGTGTTCCTCTAAAAAAAATGAAGAAAAGTGAATATTAGACTGTTCAAAAAATAGCCGTGTTTGTATTCTTCTTTACAAACTCAAACATTCACTATATAAACTGAAAAATGTTTGAAGATTTTGCTTTCCTTTGAATCACTTCACTAATATTTAGTTGTATAACCGCTGTTTCTGAGAACTGCTGGACGTCTGTGCTGCATGGAGTCAACCAACTTCTGGCTCCTGTGAACAGGTATTCCAGCCCAGGAGGATTGGACTACATTCCACAGTTCTTCTTCTCCATTTCTAACCAAGAAACTGCATTTTTTGATGTCACCCCACAAGTTTTCTATTGGATTAAGATCCGGGGATTGGGCTGGCCACTCCATAACGTCAATCTTGTTGGTCTGGATCCAAGATGTTGCACGTTTACTGGTGTGTTTGGGGTCGTTGTCCTGTTTGAACACCCATTTCAATGGCATTTCCTCTTCAGCATAAGGCAGCATGACCTCTTTAAGTATTCTGATGTATTCAAACTGATCTATGATCCCTGGTATGCGATAAATAGGCCCAACACCGTAGTATGATAAACATCCATATATCATGATGCTTGCACCACCATGCTTCATAGTGTACTGTGGCTTAAATTCAGTGTTTGGGGGTCGTCTGACAAACTGTCCATCAGTCCACAAAATGTCTCTTTAGGCCGGTCAATGTGCTCTTTGGCAAATTGTAACCTCTTCAGCACATGTCTTTTTTTCAACATAGGGACTTTGTGGGGGCTTCTTGCAGATAGCTTGGCTTCACATAGGCATCTTCTAATTGTAACAGCACTCATAGGTAACTTTAGACCTTCTTTGATCTTCTTTGATCTTCCTGGAGCTGATTGTTGGCTGAGTCCTTGCCATTTTGGCTATTCTTCTATCCATTCGAATTGTAGTTTTTAGTTTTCTTCCATGTCTTTCAGGTTTTGGTTGCCATTTTAAAGCATTTGCGATCATTTTAGCTGAGCAGCCTATCATTTTCTGCACTTCTTTATATGTTTTTCCCTCTCCAATCCACTTTTTAATCAAGGTACGCTGTTCTTCTGAACAATGTCTGTAACGACCCATTTTCCTCAGAATTTCCGAGAGAAATGCACTGTAACCCGCATGTACAACATTTGCTGCCTTCCTTCCTTAAATAAGGGCAACTTGCCGTCTGTTTTTCAAAGAGCCATGATTACATTATAGACCTAATACAACCCATAAAGGACAGATTATGCAGGAGAGAATATGGAAAAATGTGTGTCCCCCGATTACACTGAAATGGTAAAGGACACAAAGGCAATAACATCAAATTATAAGCATCATGGTTAAGTAACAAACACTTCCCAAGTCCTACACCCACCCAGCATCCATCAATGACAATCCATCTCAGAGGGCACAATGCCTAACTGTGTAATAGAGACAAGTGCCTACATTCCCGACCAGGAGTGCTAAAAGTAAGTCCCCAACACAATATTACTCCTGAGCAGCCTAATAACATACACATGAATGGACACAACTGTGGGGATACCAACTAGCGATCAGGAGACACACCACCCTGACGTAACTTTCGCCGTTGCTTCCCCAAGAGGAAGAAATGTAGAAATATCATTTCTACCAAAAACAGTGAGTGATCAGGTTAGTGATGTCTGACTGCTATTATTTTGAACACAACTGTAGTACATGAAAAGCTAAAACCAGCCCTGTACCTTACATGGATCCAGAGATCTCCCCATTCACTGCTCCAATTGTTCTGCTAGATTATCTTCAGCCTAGCAGCTCAGGGGGCATGTCCTTTCTGTTGCAACTCTCTCCCTGTAACTGCCTTCTGGTGGTGTTTGAAGATTTAAACTGAGCATGTACGACCAGCTCACTGAGGCAGACAAAAAAAAAGGACAAGAGCAAACAGCAGGTGGCGCTATACAGATACATTTTTTTGAATAGCTCACTGGCTATACAAAATTTTTAATTACATGCAATTACAAAAGTATTCAGATCCAGGTGCTGGTTTGAAAAATATAGAGTATGTTTCGTGACACAACCCCTTTTATCTCTGTTAATACACTAAGAACTGGTTTAATGGTTAGAGGGGCTTTCTGGGTTAGAAACCCCATTTCAGATACCCCGTTAGAGATCTCTGGGTTACTAGACATGGGGTCCCTAATCAGGAATGTAATCTTTTAACCAAAGCAGAAAGTGGAGGACCTCACTCTTCTGTTTCAGCCTATTTAAGAGGATTCCTTAGGGATAAGTCATCAATATGGGATCAGCTGGGGGTCCAACTCCTGGCATCCCCACCAATCAGCTGTATGAGGAAGCCGCGTGATTCACCAGTGCTCTGGTGAGTGCCGCAACCTACTTGCAGCTTACCAAGCACAGCACCGTCCATGTGATAGCGGCAGTGCTTGGTATTGTAGCCCAGCCTCATGCACCTAGGCCATTTGACCCATGAACGGGAGGTCAGTGGCCTAGGAAGCGTTCGTGGACCACTGTAGCCACTTCATACAGCAGGTTGGCGGGGATGGCCTGAGGATAGGCCATGAATATGAAAATCCCTGTTCTGCATCATTTCTTCTGTGGGGTCACTGCAGGAGAATTAAACAATCACTCACTGCCAAGTCCCTTTAAAGATTGCAGCTGATTTCTTAGGGTCATGTTAAGGGCACCATAGAAAAAAAAAATGAATAGACTTCTGGGCTTCTTTCTGCAAGTCTCAGATTTATTAAAAATTAGGCAGGCAAGCATAAATTTTCAATTCACCTCTATGGTAGGGGGTAGTTTGCGGCACAGTTGTATCCTTGTTTAACGGGACCGCTGAGGTCAATACCACCCTGATGATTGCCCTTGTAGTATCAAGAGTAGGACACCGCTTTAGTTCATTATAAGGGTGCCACATGGTGTTTAATGTGTATAGTAATGTGCACGTCCACCTACAGGTGGTCGCACATGCTTACTTCTATCCTTCAACTGCCAGCAGCCACGTCTTCTGTTAGAAGCAGTGACAGTTACAAGGGGAGAGCTGCAGCATAAAGGATCCACCCCTGAACTGTGATAGGGAAAGGATGCGTCCCCTGAGAAAGGACACCCCCTCCAAGAAAGGACACTCCCCCTGGTCTGCCAGCCTGAAGAGAATCAAGCAGAGCAATTAAAGCAATTAATGGGGAGATCTCTAGATCCATGTGAGGTACAGGGATGGTTCTAGCTTTGTTAGAAGGAGGTTGTCATGTATTATATGATGTCAGATTTTTTTTTTTTACATCAATCATTGCATAACACCTTTAATCAGCTTATTGTCAGGAGATCCTATCAAAACGGGATTGTCCGAATCAGACGACGAGACTAGTGTCCGGCTTGGCAGAGGCCTTTTGCTGATCGTTTTTGAACATGGTCTCAGTGGTGCTGAATCTATCTACTGAAAGAAATTGCTTCTCTTACCATGGTTGTGAGAATGAGCATTTGCAGCCAGAAACTGTCTGTATGGCCAGCTTAAGATGTTTGTCTGTGCTACGGTTTGGGTTTCCCTTTAAATTTCATCTGTGTACAGAAATGTGTAATGGCATACTACAGTAACAGAAGGCCTGAGCAATGGAAAAACAAATACTTTCCTATGGGAAGAAAGGATTGGGCATATTGAAATTCAACACACCCGATCCTACATTGCGTCCAACATTTGCCATCTAGGGAAACCTTACACATTACATAGTTGGGCGGTCCCACAGAAAACATTTATGGGCACGTTTATGGGCACCTTACTAGCCACCTCAGACTGAGGGGTCATGATTTACATGTATATTTCCTACAGCTGGACAGCCAGTGTGTTACCTTACAGATTTCTATATGGAGATTACACTTAATTCTTTTATGGATTTAAAATTGGTGTGTGGGGGAGAATGAAAAAAATATCAACTACAAAAACGAAGGTTCATTACCATCCCGAACTCAAGTGCTAATTCACACATCTCCTAGAACTGTCCTCCTGAGCATGGACAGTTCTATTCTGATAAATAAATGCCTAAATTGATTATATTTGTGATTTGTTAAGATTATCCAAAATCTCATCTTTTTAATCGGATTGTGAGACTATACTAATATGTTTATTATGCCGCTGATTTAATTATTTGTCAATAGCCACAGGGACGTAGAACAGGCGCTCTACCTGTTTTAGAGATTAACAAGTGGAAGGGTTTATTATTTATATATTTAGGCCTGCATGATGTCTTCCCTGGTGGTCCTGTCATTGTAAGTGTGTCCTCAATAGCTCCCATACAACTTACAATGAGCAGACCTGTCCATGGAGAATGACATGTGCACATAGTAATCCAAAAGTTAGGAAAAACTCCAGACACCAAACATTTTGATGGTAATATTGGTAGAAAAAATGTTAAAATGCCTAATTATCTATAGCTATTTTGCAGGAAACACAACACCACAACAATGCCAATTATTTTTGTTAAACTATTTTCAATTAAAAGTTTACAAAAATACAATTTGTGACTACTTGTCAAATTGAATACGGCAAAGACAATTCTTATGGAGCCAGCATTTTTTTTATTGTCATGATGAGTAAAGGAAAATCTGCACATTTTTGGATTTTTACACCGTACTTTTTGAACTAGAAGACGCACCTCCGTTTTAGACTACCTTCCCTGGTGGTTAAATGAAGTTGAGGTTCCCTTTGTCAGGCATTACACAACAGTTATAAAAACATGCAAAGATGGATAGATAGATAGATAGATATACACATGCATACAAACACCATGGAGCCACCATTTGCTCTCTGCGTCACAGGTCAGGGTTGATTGAACTCCTTCAAGAAAGGACAATGTAATACAACATTTCAATGATGCATGATTAATATAATTATGATACATTTATAATTAATATAAATAAAATGAAATGAAATGTAATCATTCTTGTAATGGTAAAAAAAAAGCATAAGAATAAATGGCCAACCAGTGTATACCCCATAATTGCCTAGAACATGAGAATAAACTCTCAGGGGAGGATGGTCACAAACAGCTGAAAGGGGAGGGCTGCTTTAACCACTCACATATCCAGATTAGGAGCAGCTAGACATCAGGTTTTGCTATGGTCTTGTTTGAAAGCTGGCAGTATAAGCTTTAAAACAAGATCAGAATCACAGCATTAGCCCAACTACATCGCTGTTAAAAATCGGGAGTGAAAGCAGGGGAAACTTACTTTCACCTGCTATTGTTCCCGACCTGATTTCTAACAGCAACATCTCCTGATCTTGTTTTAAAACAAAGACTATCAGCTTTCAAACAAGACCAAAGCCTTATATGTAGCTGATCCTGATCCATAGATATGAGTGGTTAAAGCAGTCCACCCCCTCACCCTGCTGCCGAACTCTGCTAAAAGAGTCATGTTGTCTAGGCAAGACTAGTGCATTTGAGTTCCAGCAAGCCCTCAAGTGCTAAAATAGTGCTAAGGGGCCCTGCTGATAAATAAGACATCGGACCGGTACATAAACACAGTGACTGCAGACAGTAAGACGCAGGCACTTCTTAGCAAGAGTTTTTCTTGCTAAAAAAAAGTTCATCTTATAGTCCGATAGAGATCGTAATTTGCATGCATCACTTTATGAAGTTATTTCCACCTGGACCTCTGTTGGGTTTCATTTTTCCTGGACAGCATTTTATTGGATCATGTAGAGTATGATCAAACACAATTCTCAAAGGTACAGTACTTCGTTCTTGCCAATCAGATGGTTGTTAGCAAAAAGTTGGGTTGTATGACTGCAGAATCAGACTACACATGGTCTTTTTGTTTTCTGTTACCATGGAGACACATAGTTCTGCATAGGAGCTTTAGAAACAAAATACACTCATTGACAAGTAGTTATTGGAATCTAAGTAAACTTTCTATGTGTTATTGTAATTATTATATATGTATATGTAAGTAATTATAATATCGGAGTGAAAGGAGACATTTATTGATGAAAATTGTACAATTGAAAGGAGGCTCTAGGACCATGTTGGGCCACCTCTAGCCTGGATATGAGATGAGATACTATTGGGCGTGGAGACATACGGGTCCCGTATGGCTGGACTGAGCTTTTGGCAATTCCGGAGAGATCCAGCAGGCTGTTCCCTGCTGGAGCAGCCTGCCAGACCGCTAGTGCTAGTGTGAAACTAACCTTATAATAAATATCAACACTCTATACTAGAATAGTCAGTTGAGTACATTAATCTATCACTTATTTCTACACCACGACTTAAGGCCCTATTTCCCTGGCAGATGAAGCAGGCGATCGTCTGGAGGGAAGCATTCCTTCCCGGCGATCCCCTGCTCACTGGTGGAGGAGACCGCTGCTATTACATGCAGCAATCTCCTCCTCAATATGGAGACGAGCTCATCCCCATACAGAATCAAGCCTCGATCAACGGGCAATCCAAATCTTTTAACATTTTAAGAAATTATTGTTTGCAGGCGGCAGATCGTGGTGTCTAATAACGATCTGCCGCCGACAAAACACTATACAGCATGGGGTAATAGCAGCGGTCTCTTCCACCAGTGAGCTGGCGATTGCCACATCGGGCTGTGTAATATAGCCATCTCTGTTTGCCAGCAGCAGAGTGCTGATTACACGGCGCGATCTGCCGCCGGCAAAGGATAACATGTTGAAAGACTCTGATTACCCGATGAACGAGTTATTGGGTAATCAGCGGCAGTATTTCCCTGCCAGATCATCGCTAACGAGCGTTCATATGAACGCTTGTTAGCGATGATCTTAGCAATTATCTGCCAGTGTAATATGGCCATAAGTCTAGAGAACATTACCACTTGGTTACTTCTATTCGAAGACATATCTTTCAATCGATTACTTGAAAATTCTACTTTCTATCAAGAACACAACACACTGGAATTTATAGATGAATGACTAAGTTACTTCTTTGCTAAGTTCTTTAAGGTACAAATGTAAGATAGCTGTCTAGGACAACATGGCCGACTCTACAGTAAGAACTCATTTTCCTACAGCAGGGGTGCACAACGTTTTCTGGTTGGGGGCCACATTGCCAGACTGAACCAATGACGAGGGCCAAAAATAAAATTTAAAGGGGTATTAACAACAGAAATACTGTATTTATGACATTTACTGTCTAGTTACAGTTTCAGAACTCCCACCTAATGGGAGAAATACAAGAAAAATACATGTGAGAAACCATAAGACATAGGCATACATGTCTATTACCAGATAGTTGGGAGCCGCACATAATGGCATCAAGGGCCGCATGTGGCCCCTGGGCCACAGGTTGTGCACCCCTGTCCTACAGGTATAAGAGTAGTGCACACATCCCTCAGAATCATAAAACATATATCTAGGCCTTCAGTAGAGCGACCCTTCTCCCAAAAAGCTAAGGGTATAGTTTAGTAAAGGCTGATAAGTATAGTGGGGTCCGGCCGAAATCGGTCTGCAACCCGGAAAATATACCGAGAATCAGCCAGACACAAACTGCTCCACACGATGTCTGCCCAATTCCCGGCATTCTGTGGATTGTAGTGCTGCAGATGTGAAAGTGGCCTTACTGTTCTCTGCAGAAAAAACACGGATGGCTCTCGATCCCGTTTTTAGATCATACTTATGCAACTTAGTTACAAAACTGAGCATAGCCCTCCAGTGTCTCCATAATTACACGCTTCTCTCTGTGTTTTATTTGGCTGTTTGAACAATTAACCCCTGCCAGTAATGCGGCAGATAGCGTGACCAGCGAGGAGCTGTATGCTATATCCTCTCAATACTTTGTTGTTCTCTGTGAGTGGGCAGCCAGGGACTTGTGACACTATCCTTTCACCCATCTAGAAACTCCTGCCGATGACTGCACTCCTACACTAAAATTGCAGATGAAACAGGTACAAAAATGTCTTTGATGTAATCAGTGTCTGTCAGTAGAATGAATTTTCTTTTGTTTCATAATGAAGAGCACTTGTCTATTGTGTGCAATCAGGATCCTGTAACCGGACCTGCCCATAGACGATGGGCTGATGCTCACAAGCCAGCGTTGCGGTGCTTGCCCGACAGTCCACAACCTCCTTTATTTGAGGAAACGTGGATTGAACAAGTACGATTTTACCTGTACAATCCTATTCCTATTATTTCCACCATAATAAGTGATGCCAGAGGTGTCTGGTAGCTGCTTATCTCCCACTGACAATTGAAATGAAATGCAAATTTGGCTAATTATCTTGGCCAAAAATATCAGTATGTCTGGGTTACTCACCTCACCCGGTTCCAGCGCAGCTTCCCAGCGAACGGCTGTGGCCCTGCCTATGGCCATGTCCGTTTGCTAGGCATCTGCTTCCTCCTCTGCTGCTCCAGCACCTGGCTTCTGCTGCACTCTCCTGCTCTAGCTGCATGGTGCCATCAGGTTACTAAAACAACTGGCACCCAAGATAATGTCCACTTTGTCCTGCCATGTCTTGCTTGTAGCTTGGTGTATACCCTGTCCCAGCTCTCATTCCTTTGTTGCTCCTGGTTTTGAATAGTGAATAACCCTTATCTGACCTCAGCCTTGTTTCTGGATATCATCTTTGCCTCATTCTTGGGATTATTCATCTGGTATCTGTTGTACTGCTCCCAGTTCTGACCCTTGTCTCCATTCCTGACTACGCTCCTGTCTCATTCTCTGGCCTGTTTTCATAGTGACCATTCCCCTGTTAAGGATCATTGGCTCAGTTTCTGACAAAGTTACTACTTTTTCAGGGTTGCTACCACCAGTTCGTGACTATTTTGAGGCTCATGACCTCGAGATTCTTCTGCAGCAAAGTCTGTACTTCCTTGGGAGGCTTAAGGGCTCATGCACACAGCCGTAATTTTTGTCCGCATCCAATCTGCGTTTTTTGCGGATCTGATGTGGATCCATTCATCTCAATGGGGCTGCAAAAGATGTTGACAGCACACCGTGTCCGTTCTGTGGCTCCGCGGAAAAAAAAAGAACGTGTCCTATTCTTGCAGACAAGGTTTGGACATTTTTACAGAAGTTAAGAAATTGGTGGCTTTCACTCAGCTAGGATCTGTGATTTGTGGACCACAAAAGCGTATACGGTCGTGTACAGGAGAAATAAGTGTGAAAATGAAGAATGAAGATCAGACAATCCCTTAAATGTCGCACCCCAGTTTAGACAGCGCCAGATTACAGTTTAGAAAACCCACATCTCTGGTTCATGACTGTGACCGCTTGTTTATTGTGAAATAAGACATATATTGGAGACTTTCATGCTTTTAGGTATTTTTGTTTAATAATACCTTATACGGAGGGAAGTGTTTATTATCCTTAAAGGGATTGTCCAGATGTATAAATTGTATGGAGAAACCATGGAGACACTTAAAGAGAACCTGTCACCTCTCCTGACATGTCTGTTTTATCAACTACTTGCATTTCCCTTGTAATAACAATCCTGGGTTATCTATTATGACTTAATGTTGTGCTATTCCTCTATTATTACTGCTAGACATGTATGAATCCAGGAATCTGCAATAAAGGTCCTTCTCGGCTTTACCAGTTGGGGGGGGGGGGGACTTGTCCCTGCATTGTCTGACACTATCCAATCAATGCTGCCCGTGTCAGACTGTGCAAGGACCCCGTTGGACCTGTATTGCAGATTGCTGGCAATTCATTAATATACTTCTAGTAGGAATAGTAAATGAAATGGCACAACATAGAGTTATATTAAAAGATGCACCAGAATTGTTATTACATGGGGAATGCAAGTATTTACTAAAACAGACATGTCAGGAGAGGTGACAGGTCCACTTCGAAGTCTGCATAAGAACTCTATATAAAAAACGTAAAATATTAGAATTCCAGTATATGACATTTTTATTTTAAATGAATTAGAGCAATTAAAAACGGTTGCAAAAATTGATATGGCTCCCATTTAAGCCTGGTCCCAATAAAATTGGTGGGTTTGACCAACTTTCAGATGAGCACCATTTGATTTGCAGTATGGTTTAGAATTGTACAAAATGCTCAAAACTTTGTCTATCTTCTAGTATTGTTCCGGTTTTTCACTTTTCCATTTTTGTCGGAAATTGTTTTGCTACTAGAGGGGATGTTGGTTATGACATGTCAAGGGTCTCCTGATTTCGTACTAGGAGGGAATATAATTTGCATGGAAAGAAAGAAGTAGAAAGTGTCTGCGACAATAGAGAAAAATAAGGTTGGGGTCCTTACCAAGAGTGTATCGTGAGTAGTAGATGAAAGAAGGGTGAAATGTGGATGGAGTACAAGAATGGCCCATCTCATACATTACCTTTTTGATTTATGAATATGACTTTTTTCTTTCCAAAAAATATCCATTAAAGTTTAAAAGGGCACTCATCAAAACAGATGCACAGAGCATCCCCAATTTACATTCGGATCTGATATGGAATCGTCTCCCTTTTCATCATTTGTCTGTGGTCTAGAGAGGTCACTTAGTTTGATCGGATTATGGCTCGTCTACATGAGATCAGTGGGTCTTGTTCTCTCCATACACATGTTGATGTGTTTCCCTGCCACCGTTTCAGTAAATAGGAAAGTTAATTATAATCTCTGAGATGATCTTATCTAGAAAGTGGAGTATTAGAGTTGGCCTAGGGAGGAGAGCTTCAAAGAGCTGTGATTTGGCCATCGGAAAGATGAAGGGAAGGTTGAGAGCTCATGAAGCCGAGAGTCATGTACATAAAACACATTATATTGACAGTGCAAATGCGCGGTATAAAACGATTCTTGTCTGTGATGTCACGGAAACTTCACATTGGAAGAATAGGGTCATTCATGATGCTTCCGTTTCAGCATCTCTGTCTCTGTCCATTGTGTAACATGTTTCTGCCATGTGCACAGTCCGTTTTCTTATGTCAGAAAGGAGCCATATAGCACAGCTTCAAATATTTGCTGTCACTAAAATGTGGATTAACAGAACCAGTTTTGGCCTCGAGGACTGGATTTTTTTTTTTATTATGCATCCCTGCATGTCGAAAAATGTTATGTCAATACCTTTGTATGAGGTTGTGTTTTTCTTTTGCAGGACGAGTTATAGTTTTTATAGGTTTGGCTACTTCCAACTCTTCGTTTTCCTTTTTCAGTATTGAGATCCTTAATAGGATCTCAAAACCGGAGGGCAACGCTACAGTTTTGTCCCCATTCATTGTCAATGGGGACAAAAGTGAACTGAACCAAACGGAGTGCACCAGAATACATTCAGTTACATTTCGTTGCATTCCCATGACAGACACTAAAGCGCAGCAAGCAGCGTTTTTGAGTGCGTCGTGGGATGCTGATCAAGACGGCATGAAACACAATGTAAGGCCTCATGCACACGACAGTGATTTGGCTTCAGTGGTCCGTGTCCGATTTTGCTTCAGTTTTGTTTCCTTGTGTCTTCCTTTTTTTTTGTCTGACAGGGGGGGAAAAAGGAAGGTTAATGAAAAGTGTAATTTTATTGCACCAAGGTCTTGTAGAAAAAAACAGTTGTGCATAAGTTTTTTTTGACGAACCCATTGACTTGAATGGGTCCGTCCTCCGTTTTCCACAGACAAGAATAGGACAGGTTATATTTTTTTGACGGACTGGAATCACGGATCACGGACGCAGAGAAAAAACGGAGGACTATCAGAAATGAATGGGACCTCCGCTAAACTGTGAAAAATGACGGAACGGATGCGGATGCACACAACGGTCGTGTGCATGAGGCCTAAGTCAATGATGCCAGATCCAATTTTTCGGACACAAAAAAAAAAATCTGTCTTTTTCATTTGGGAGATAATACAACTGGATCCATTCTGAACGGATGCAGACGGTTGTATTATATACCGGATGCGTTTTTGCTTGATTCGTCAGGGGATCAGATGTAAAAGTAGCCTTACATTGAGTACGCCTATATTAAAGATGTTTTCCCATCTTACAATGTGATGGCATTTCGCTAGGATATGATCGGTGGGAGTCCAACCTGCAAGGACGTAGAGGTGTTTTTTCTTTCACTGTTTTAACCCCTGCACAGTGGCTCCCTGGACTTCTACTAGGCAGTAAACTGCAGTGCAGTCCCCTTGACGTGAATGAGGCCACACAACCAGGTGTCTCCAATCCAAAAAACAAACAAACCATAAAATCCTTAAGGTTTCACACTGGCCACCAAGTCTTATAATTGCCACTTCTTGCTCTGTATAGGTCACTTTACTGTAGTCATCTGCTTATCACCACAGGCAGGTGACAGATATCACCTCTATACAGATAACACAGGATCTACCATTCATAATAGTTGATGCCACAGATTATCTACTCCATCTAGTCAATGAGGTCCCCTCCATACCAGTGTTACTATGGCCCATGTGGCTGCCGTGAAGCATATCTCTAAATGCTGTTATGAACAGTCCAGGCACGATGGCCGCCTCCATAATCGTGTTCGGAAAAATAGAATTTAAAAAAAATCTACAGACAGAAAATAAAATCAGATTAGAAAGAAAAGTTTTCACTGGCAAAAAAAATAAATTCGGTCACACATTCCATTTGAGAATCCTATCTTGGCCTCTGGTTAAAGTGTTTTTGGAGCTCAGATCAGACTTTTCTGGAGCGTGGCTGCCTGATGGTGATCACAGGGACACAGCAGCTCGCCGTGCTGTTCATACATGATGACATACATGCACGTCGGTTTGTGGGAAAGGGTTAAGAACTGCGTGATCCATTCCACCACTTTTCCTGAGTATGAGCAGACAGAGAAGACAACCCACTATAGTTTAACCTTCTTTAAAGAGGACCTGTCACCACTCCTGTCATGTCTGCTTTAGTAAATAACTGTATTCTACATGACCATTCTGGAGCATATTTTCTCATAACTGTGTATGTAGTATCATTCCTCTGTTATTCCTATTAGATAAGTATAGATAGATTGGCAGCTGGGTGTTACCATTTGGCCGTGTTTCCCTGCCCTATCTGACACTGTTCAGTAAATGCTGCCTGTGGCAGACGGTGCAGGGACACACATTTTTGACAAAGGGGAATGGTAACACCCTTTTAGCTATTTATCCCTAAAATTATATTAGGAATAATAGAGGAATTGCAGAACATACAGTTGTAAGAATAGATGCTTCAGAATTATTATTCAATGGGGGATGCAAAATTTTACTAAAACAGACATGTCAGGAGGGGTTACAGGTCCTCTTTAAACAAGGTCGAAATTTAAGATGCCATTTTTATTAATATTTCTTTTTGCAAAAAAAATAAAAAAATAAAATAAATGAAGACCTCTTCCTCTCCAGATATTATTATTTTTTTGGACAATTGGTATCGTTTCAGGTAAAAGACTGGTGTTTTTTGCTTTCTTTCTTATGGGAAGCAGCAGCGAAGAAGCAGAAATGGGCTGTAACCTCATGTTTCTATATTGTTATCAATAGCAAATTTTATGCAAACTTTTGCATTATGGGGGATTTAACGTGAGCGAGCATGGCCGTAATGTATGTGCTCGAGTGATTTTCTTTGATTGGCCCCAATAAATACATTTGTGCTGGGGGAAAATGGAAATGCGAGACTTTCTTTACTCTCTGAAAAATGAAATGTGTGTGTGCATAATACACTGAAAGATTTTTCAAGAACACTTCAGTGTTATGAAAAGATTACCATAATGCAACCTACTAAGGTTTATCTGCATGCCTTTTTTTTATCTTAAGTACTAGAAATATAGATTGAAATTGCCAGGGGACAAATGTACTGGCCTCACCTGATCACAATTGAAGAAGCCCTTTAAAAAAAAATTAAGTTTCCTCCTAAGAATATGTTTCATATAACTTGCTATTTTCTCAGATCGTAAATGTCTGCATTCACCCAGAGTCCTTCTCTTTGTAGAAATTCATATAGGAAGGAAAGCCAATAATAGATTGGTCACTTGGTTATTGTGGAAAACTCAAAGCAGAGCTTATTATGTACTGATTTTAATACTGTATTTTTTATTGCTCTATAAGATGCCCCTGACCATAAGACAAAGCTATATTTTAGAGGAGGAAAATAAGAAAAAAATATTTTCCATGAGACCTCAGATCAGATCCCCAATGTTATCAGACCTCAGGTCAGATCCCTAATGTTAATCAGACCTCAGATCAGACCCCAATCTTCATCAAACCTCAGATCCGACCCCCAATCTTCATCAGAACTCATATCAGACAAAAAATAAAATAAAACAACATACGTCTCCTGCTCCGGATGGCGCCATCACTCAGGAGGTCCAGCTCACAGATCAGACCCCCAGTCTTCATCAGACCTCAGATCTGACCTCCAGTCTTCATCAGACCTCAGATCTGACTCCCAATCTTCATCACACCCCAGATCAGACCATCAATTTTCATCAGACCTCAGATCAGACGCACAATCTTCATCAGATCTCAGATCAGACCCACAATCTTCATCAGACCTCAGATCTGACCCCCAACCTTTATCAGACCCCCAATGTTAATCAGACCTCATATCAGACCCCCAATCTTCATCGGACCTTAGATCAGACAAAATATAAAACAACGTACGTCTCCTGCTCCAGACAGCGCCGCCACTCAGGAGATCCAGCTCAATCTTCCTGCAGTGCACACTCGCACTACAGCTGTACACTGTCAGGACACAGAGGTGCTTATTAGTATTAGGTTTAAGATTCACTGCCATTTTCCCCCCATTTTGGGGGGGAAAAGTGCGTCTTATAGAGCGAAAAATACGGGCATATACAGTACAGACCAAAAGTTTAAACACACCTTCTCATTCAAAGAGTTTTCTTTATTTTCATGACTATGAAGGCATCAAAACTATGAATTAACACATGTGGAATTATATACATAACAAACAAGTGTGAAACAACTGAAAATATGTAATATTCTAGGTTCTTAAAAGTAGCCACCTTTTGCTTTGATTACTCTTGGCATTCTCTTGATGAGCTTCAAGAGGTAGTCCCCTGAAATGGTTTTCACTTCACAGGTGTGCCCTGTCAGGTTTAATAAGTGGGATTTCTTGCCTTATAAATGGGGTTGGGACCATCAGTGGCGTTGAGGAGAAGTCAGGTGGATACACAGCTGATAGTCCTACTGAATAGACTGTTAGAATTTGTATTATGGCAATCAGAAAGCAGCTAAGTAAAGAAAAACGAGTGGCCATCATTACTTTAAGAAATGAAGGTCAGTCAGTCAGCCGAAAAATTGGGAAAACTTTGAAAGTAAGGGCTATTTGACCATGAAGGAGAGTGATGGGGTGCTGCGCCACATGATCTGGCCTCCACAGTCACCGGACCTGAACCCAATCGAGATGGTTTGGGGTGAGCTGGACCGCAGAGTGAAGGCAAAAGGGCCAACAAGTGCTAAGCATCTCTGGGAACTCCTTCAAGACTGTTGGAAGACCATTTCAGGGGACTACCTCTTGAAGCTCATCAAGAGAATGCCAAGAGTGTGCAAAGCAGTAATCAGAGCAAAAGGTGGCTACTTTGAAGAACCTAGAATATGACATATTTTCAGTTGTTTCACACTTGTTTGTTATGTATATAATTCCACATGTGTTAATTCATAGTTTTGATGCCTCCATAGTCATGAAAATAAAGAAAACTCTTTGAATGAGAAGGTGTGTCCAAACTTTTGGTCTGTACTATATTTCTGGGCAAGGACTGGCCATCAAAACTGTAGAACCAGAACAGAGGTGCCCACAGCAGTCACTCTCTGAATTATTTGTAGAAAGAGACTTGATGTTTCATGGATCATGGGTTTCCAGTTGACAACATGCTCACCTAGATTTGTTGCTCTGAATGACCCAAAACACAACGGCACAAGTACAGATATAAAGATCACGCATACAGTCAGTAAATTCTGTTAGTACAAAATAAAACAAGGATGAAAACTTATTGCTAGCATAGTATTTCCTCCATATATTAGCATCTCAAATGTCAGATTAGAGAATGCCTGCACAGATATTTGGCATGGTCCACTAAGCTGTTCTAAGTGGGGCAGAAAGTCTACAGTTTGACACGTGAACTGTCTGTCGTACATGGGACATCCTTATCCAGGGATTGCTGAAAATCATATCTGTTAAAGGGAACCTGTTATCAACTTTATGCTGACCTCACTGAGGGCAGCATAAAATAGTGACAGAAATACTGATCTCAGTGGTGTGTCACTCATGAGCTAAAAGTAAGTGGTTGCCGAGAACCAGCATCATAATCATTGCAGCCCAGGCCTTGAAAAGAGTCAAATCTACTTGAGAAGAGTCATGGTTATTCATAATCTCATGCTCTCCCCGCCCATCCGCTGATGATTGGCAGTTCTCTCCTAGAAAGAAAGAGGTAGAAGGTAGAAGACTGTCAATCATCAGCAGGAATTCATGAATAACCAGGACTCTTCTCAGGTGGCCGTGACTCTTTTCCAGGCCCAGTCTGCAATGATTGTGATGTTGGTTCTCAGCAACCGCTGAAATCAACTCACCTGTCTCTATTTTATTTTGCCTTTAGTATGGGCAGCATAAAGTTGATGACAGGTTTCCTTTAACATTTGGCTATTCCTGTAGCCTGGTCTTTAGGGGCACTTTAAGCTTCTTTCTTAATTTGGCCTTTGTCATGTCCCTTGGAGTATGAGATCCCCGGTTGGTAAAAGTTACTAATCTTCTAGCCGACATGGCCTTTCAGTTTGGCCAAATTTAATATACGTTATTTCTATGAAAGAGTTAAAGGATGGACAACTGCCACTTATCTTGGATTAGGACAGTTAAGGATCGCCTTCAGCATGGCACACTATTTTTAAGGGATGCTAGTGCCAACCATTAGATTTTTGGCAGATCTCCGCAAAAATTAATTCTGCTGACCAAAAAATTGTCATGATTGTTTTTATGTTTTTTTTATCCTAGGGCTTAAACTTCGAGGTAGTACAACATTATTTTGTGCTATTTTTATGTTGTTGTTTTTTTAAAATCTCTTAGTAAGTTATCCTTTAAAGGGAACCTGTCACCACGAAATACAGTACAGTCTGGAGGCAGCATGGTATAGAGCAGGAGGAGCTGAAGTTTTGTGGGAAAAGATTTATTAAAACTCTTGATTTATTCATTTACACCTCTGCTCTTTTAGGAGTCCGGTGGGCGGTCCTACCCAGTGACTGACAGCCTCATCAGTATGCTTAGTCATGCAGACGTAGGTGTCAGTCATTGATTAGGACTACCCATATGACCTAAGCATAAGAAGATCAGAGGTTTTTAACCCCTTCTCTTTTGACGTTGGGCGGTGCAGGTCCCCAGTGTGCAGAGACATCTTTTTTGCGTTGTTGCAGATGGGAGGTTAAAGGGGTTTTCTGAAATTTTTATAGTGATAACCTATGCTCTGGGTTGGTCATCAGTATCTGATCGAAGGGGGTCTGACACCCAGGACCCCGCTAATCAGCTGTTCGAGAAGACTGTGGCGCTTGTTATTCATTTGTCACGTGGCCTAGGAGCAGCTCAGCCCTATTCAAGTGAATGGAGCTGAAAGCGAAACCAAGCACAGGCACTATACAATGTACGGCTGTGTGCTTGGTAAGCTGTGAGAAGGTGCACCAGTGCCTTCTCAAAACAGCTGATCGGCGGGGGTTCCTGATGTCCTGAGAAGTCATGCAATCCTGCATGAACATAGCTCAACATGAAGACCAAAACAACGATCAACTTTTCCTTTTATGAACTGTGGTCTCGAAGTAGTGGAGCCCCCATTCCAATTCTTCATATGTGCCCTCCATGGTTCTGGTCAGATCCTTGACTGGTGCAAGGCTATGATCGCTACAACTAGAAGATTTTCACAGGTGTGAGGCTGGCCGGTAATCAGCAGGCTTATTTTAATCCATATCATACATATAGTTTGGACATTTTGTGAGACTGTGGAAGAAAATCTTTTGTTGCCTACAGCAACCAATCACATCACAGCTAATTATATTTAGTTTCTGTGCGCTACAAAATGTTTTTGGTTTTTTATAGTTTTCATAAATCTGCCCCTAGTCTTTTATTTCCACAAAACTCATGCAATTACATTGCAGTTGGAGATTATGAGGTGCCCTCTCCCCCGCCTATTCCATGCCCCTTTTTCCACCACTTCGCAAAAGTGACGTGAGAAGGGTAAAGTCACAGATTTTGTTGCAAAATACCTTTGCGACAAAATCTGCAACCTAATGACGCCAAAAATTAGCATGAATCAGATGATAAATGACCGCCATAGTGTGTATATATAAAATTTCTGCAACTGACACACCCCTCACAGCTGAAATCCTATGCTCTCCACTTTTCTGAGGCTATCAGGCAATGATAGGTGTTGTAGTTTTGCAATAGCTGGAGAGCCATGGGTTGTGGAGCGCTGCTCTGCAGGTTATGAGTATATGCTAATAATTCCAAAATGTATGTACGTTTCTTTTTTAAATCAAATCGTTTTTATTGAACAATAAATACATAGTATAACATAAAACAATACGTTGTATTTTCCTTTCTTTACTTTATCCATGTACGTTTCTAAAAACGCAGTTTTAGATGAACAGGAAAACTAACGTCTTCGCTTCCCGAAGTTTTCAGTTATGACAAATGTTGATTTAAACTGTTTAACTTGATGATGTCTACGAAAATAAAAAAATATATAATAACTGTGATTTGTCTTTTCACTTTTTCTTCTTGCAGGTTATGTGACTGGCTGTCATAGAGTTTTCTCTCCATCCATCAATCATATCTCCTTACACAGGCAGTTAAACCTTCAACAAAGGAGATGTTTCTTTTTCCGGAGACAAAGAAGCTTCGCCTATAATATAGTTTGGCCAGGTACAGTTTCCCCGACTCTTCCAGTTCCCGAGGTAACTGTAATTTCTATTATCTGATTCTTTTCCCAGTCAAATATAAAGGTTGACTGCACTACTGATCAAGTACATTCATCTACTGACAACCAGGAGCTGAAATCCTGGTCGGGGATTTAAATCCCGAACAACAGAGCGGCATGTATTCTGCTCCCAGCCGGATAGTGTTATGAAGAATAGGTAATCAGTGCATAGGTGAGCCCGGCTTCCAGACAGATAGTTACAGCCAATCTGTCCAATGATGCAGACATCGGCAGGTGGGCATCAACTCCAAGGAAGTGGCCGGCGAACTTGTTAAAATGTGCCATAATGTTAGTAAATGATTTAAGTAAATAAGGTGTTTTTATGGTCGATAGCCAACCGGTGCCTTCGTCATTAGACAGACTGGTGAGAATGTGATGAGCCTGTATTGAAGTTGATGTGGTTGCCTTTGAAGAAAAACATAAGCTGCTGTAATAAGGTTTTTTCCTTTTTTTTATGTAACCATTACTATCTTCCTGAACTAGAAAAAAACAGCCTGCTTGTGATAATAATACATCTTATATTATATACCGCTGGCAGCAGGCACTGCAATTCACCTGCCGTAGCAGCAAGGGCTCTGGGATTCGGCATCTCAGAAAGTTCCTCTCGAAAAGTTATATGGCTGGCAGAAAGCGACTGATGTGATAAAGAGCGGCCATGTGATGCTTTAGAAATGATATTATTTCAAGCTATTAGATGATTTGTTTATACGCACGACCTGTCCGTCTTTACATAGACAATCCATTGCTTCAAATGGGCACTGTGAAATGGTGCTACCAGGTTTCCCCACAGATCACAGCTGATCGCTGGGGATCCTAGCAGGGGGGGGCACCTTTGAACAGCTTATTACCAATGGACCCTTGTAACAAATAAGAATTATCCAAAGTGGGCAACCCTTTTAAGATGTTTGGATAGTATTTCACGGGATTCTTGAAGAAGAAACCTGAAACACATAAGGCCCCTTTGCATGGCCCGATGTAGCAAGCTATTGTCGGAAAGGAAGCGTTCCTCACTAATGCAATCGCTCGTCCCCATACACCTCTTATACCACCAGATGTAAGGTAACTATCCTATAGGTCAAGGTTCGACCCTTTAGATACACCCTGAGACATGACTTGGATATTAAATAAGCCAGCATCTCATCTGCAGACAGCTCTTTTGGGGTGATTACCCCTCATCAGTGTAGAGCAGAGAGTAGTGGCTTAACTGGATGAGAGGTCTAGGTCAGGATTTGGGGAGTACTATCTCTCCTTACGGAGAGAGCGGCTTAATTCGCGTGACGAATCTTATAGGCCATACATACACGCCAGATTTATAAACATCGGTTATCTTGCTTTATATGAGCAGTGCCAAGGGTAAAGGCCCCCATTCACTTTACAGTATTTTTGACCAAATCCGCCGTTCTCAGTAGGGCTGGTTGATACGGGCAGCTCCTATCAATACCTCGACCAATGATGGTGGGGAAGAAAAGGATTGGATCTGTTGAATTTTAACTTGCTGAAAGACTTTGGCGGGCCAGAGTTCCGGCGGCAGCACGGCAAATATGCAGAGAGGCGCCTGGAATAAAAGTACGACATGTCATACTTTTATTTCGGCCGCCTCTCGGTATGCGCTGCCGTGCTGCCGCTGGAACTCCGCCCCTCCCCCATTATAGTCACTGCAGTCTTTCAGCAAGTTAAAAATCAGCACTTGCCGGCAGCAGAACGTGCTGCCGACAAGCAATGATTCAGTATGGGGGGGAGGGATGACATTAGCGATCGCTCCTCCCCATACTCATGTGTTCCTATCCTGGATTATGGAATGCTTGGATAAACTATGTAACAGTACACAGTACCAGTATTTGGATGACCCAAAGATGTGGACCTGCACTAGAGTCCCATTTTGACTTTGTTATGATCCAACTAGTCACCTAGTATCAAGCATTATACTGTCACGTTTCTTGCAGCTCAAATTTTCAATTTTTTTTCCCTAGAGCCTCTCTATTTAGTGTTCTTCATTTCTGATGACAGCAGATGGACAGCAGTTAGCGTTATAACTAGTGTTGAGCGAATCAAACAAATTTACTTTGATTTGAATTTCAGGAAAAATTTGATTAGAATTTCCTCACGCTTCGTGTTAACAAATCAATTTTTTCGGGAAATCGCGGTTAAAAACAAAAAACAAAATACTCACCTCATCCATATGCATGCAAAGAGGCCGTCACAGCCATCTTGATTGAATATACCATGCAAAATCTCTTGTGGGGTTACGTACGACATCACTGATGTCACCGCGCCGGGCCAGCGTGATGACGTCATCACATCACTGTGTGAGATTTCGCGTGGTGTCTTCATTCAGCATGGCTGCAACGACCTCTACGCGAGCAAATGGATAAGATGAGTATTTATTATATATTTTTTTCCCTGATTAACTCCTGAAAGGCTTAAACGGTAACCTCAGATGCTGCGATCAGCAATGAACACTGCATTTGAGGGGTTCAATCACGGGGGCAGCGTTATCGCCATTCCCCGTCATTGCGCCCACTGTAGACAAAGAAATGCTCATTGTGACAAAGTAATTAATCACAAAAAAAATTGTCAAAGGAGCCGAATCGAATTTTTCATAACTGCGCTCATCTCTAGTTATAACATTAAGTGTCGGTCATAGGCATCTGGATTCTCTGGTGGCACAGCCTTATCCTGCTGGATAGGCGGAGCATAAACCTCATCACATAGATACTACATACTATAGTACTACAGCGACAGTCTTCCGGTTACTTACCAAGAGCAGGAAGGTTTCCTTAAAGTGTTTTCTTACATGACAAGGCTCTGAAGCCAAGGTAAAGGAAAGGTATAATTCACCTAGGCTGAATTGACAGATCGGAATACCCAAATTCTCACTTCCTACTTATTATCTAAATCTTTTCAGCACATGTTTTTCATTCATCTGTAAAGAAAAAAGGGGGTCAGTCAGCACATCCCGATGCGCAGATGCACACTGACATGGCTAGAAACACAAAGAAAAAATTGCAATGCAACAGCACTCTGCAAACCAAATAAAGTATAATAATGCCATAGTAATAGAAAACATTCTGGTGCTAATGCTTCGCTTATTTAGTAAATTTGAGATTCTTGGCAAATACATTTTGTGCAAAATTAGTTGGGCCCGTCTGCCAAACGTCAAGGTTCCCGTCTTACAGAGATCGCCTTGACGTGTGGCAGACGGGCCCAAATAATTTTGTACAAAATGTAATTGCCAAGAATCTCAAATTTACTAAATAAATGTAGCATTAGCACCAGAATATTTTCTATTACTATGGCATTATTGTACTTTATTTGGTTTGCAGAGTGCTGTTTCATTCATCTGTAGCACTTGCAAAAAAAAATAAAAAATGCAAGCCACGGTATTACCACCTAGAAAGCCAGAAACCAATTTTCTACCTCTTGACATGGACTCGTTACTTTAGGAATTATGTTTTAGGAAATTTGTGTCCGTGAACATTTTTCTTGTACCGCTGTGCATAGTTCACAGGCTGTGTAAGTTTCTTGTAATAGGCAATGTTAAGTTCAAAAGGGCATTGGAAGGAACACTGAAGAAGCCTTGAGGGTTTGCTTGGTGGCTCATGAAGGTCACTCTTCGAACTCAAAGGGCAAGTTGCCATTAAGCAAGTAGGGACTGTCTGAGAAAATGATCCCATTGTCATGCTGTTTTCTGATCTTCGTTTCCAATCCTCTTCCTCCAAGCATATAATGAAGCCAGACTATGTGACGACAGGCATTGTGCCTGACTGGGGAGACTTCATTGAAATTAAGGACGAAGATCAGATTCAAGGGCTTCGTCAGGCTTGTCAACTAGCCCGTCATATTTTACTCATGGCTGGAAGAGTTTTAAAGGTAATGGGGTGTAGTTATCAATGGTTGAAATATAAATACAGTTGTTGGGTGTATCAGATACAGATCTTTATAGAATGTAGTTACCGCTAAATTGCTATCACAAAATATTTATAATATTAATAATAAAATTATTTTTTTATTAAAAAAGAAATATGCAGGACCATACTCATTGATTCCTTTATAAATACAATTTCATTTTATACAGAAATCAAAGCTATTTGAGTTTAAAGGGTGAAAAATAAAAAATATGAAGTTTCATAGTACAAAGTACATATTTATAGATTAGTGACTGTATATATTAAGCCTGGATTAGTCAAAAGCCATGTGCGGCAGACAAGATCCTCCCTAGTCAATAAAATATGGTACTGAGAGAGCAGAAAAAAATGAAATACCACATATGGCCACTAGGTTTTTCAGATCATTTTTCAGTCGGTGCTTTTACTGTTTGTTGTTAGTTTGTTGACTACTCTAGAGTAGGTTTCATATACTGTACTTTATATCATGTCTACTACAGACAAGTCAAATTGTGCCCAAATCTGACCGAGAATTTCCATTTCCATGTGGATATTAAATTATTGTCTAATTAGATTGTAGTCTGCCCAACAAATTGTCTGTTTACACTGAGTTTTTTGTTTCTTTTTGCACCTTCTATGCGTCTGAATCGGAAGAAAAAAACAACTCCAAACAGCTTCCCATTAATTTCAAGGGGAAGCAGCACTTGCTTTTTTTTCTGGCACAATTTATACTGCGGCGGAAAAAAGAAGCAGCATGCCCTACGTTTATATCTGTACTGAATTTCCCATTGAAATAGATGGGAGGCGTCAAAAACCTGCTCCGTATGCTCAGTTTTTGGCACGAATTTGCACTAAAAACTGCAGTTTTGGAATGAAGTATACACCACAAATTGGTTTAAAAAATGCACAAAAAAATGACACCAGATGTGCATGAAAAAACACGTCTAAAAAACCTGCTTCATAAATCTGCACAGATTTTGAGAGTCGGATTTTCAAAATCCGTTGTGTAAAATTGTAGTTTGAATCTTTTTGTGCAAATGTTTTTGAAATTCTGTTGAGAAATCAATGGAGGAAAAAAACACCTGAAAAAATGCAATGTTTTGCTACAACTGCCACTGGTAACATAAATGTCTCTAAAAAGTTGCTAGACAAACACAGTGTATGTAGACAACTTCCGACTTTAAAGCGTTCGTCTCAGATAACAAAAAATCTGGGACAAGCCCCCAAATGAAAAAATAATGTTACACTTACCTGTGGTCCTCGTGCTGCGGATTGTTTACAAAGTGGAGTGGTGATGGCGTGTTACTGCTGCAGCAACCACTGTCCTCAGCGGTAGACCGTAATTGGCTTCAGAGGTCACATGCTGTACACCTGTGCACATCACACTGATGGTAACACGCAGGTGGATGGCACGTGACTTCTGCAGCCAGACAGTGTCATCAGCGTTAGACCAGCAGTTTGGGAACAAGCAGCGGCAGGAGAAGAGGGAAGTATAGTATGATCATTTATTTTAGGCCTTTCAGGGGCTTGTCCGAGATTTTTTAATTATTTCACATAGTCTCTTTAATATATAGTATTTTAATTATCATCTGATAGCAACATTTAGCCCAAAAATGCCACAAAAATTATTCTTGTTACATTTGAAAGTTAAGATTTCTCAATTAAAACAGTTAAAGGGGTTGTCTCACTTCAGCAAATAGAATTTATCATGTAGAGAAAGTTAATACCAGGCACTTACTAATGTATTGTGATTGTCCATATTGCCTCCTTTGCTGGCTGGATTCATTTTTCCATCACATTATACACTTTTAGTTTCTATGGTTACGACCACCTTGCAATCCAGCACCAATGGTCGTGCTTGCCCACTGTAGGAGACCAGGACTGTGGGAGAACACATAGGCACGCATGCGCAGCAGCTCCCTTCCTGGACACCTCGTATCTGCGCTTCTTCAGCAGTGGTCTTAACCCCTGGAAATGAGCAGTATATAATGTGATGGAAAAATGAATCCAGCCAGCAAAGGAGACAATATGGACAATCGCAATGCATTAGTAAGTGCCTTGTATTAACTTTGTCTACATGATAAATGGCATTTTCCGAAGTGAGACAACAACTTTAAGGTTAGAGATTCATGAATCAAAGACAATACCGTGCCTGTTTGATATTTCACGGACGGTAGTAATGTGGTGTATATGTAGGGCAGAGACCTTACAGGTGATGCACTGACAGAAGCCATGATGTCTGTCTCCTTGTGTCTCCCGTTTCAGGTTGGCCTGACAACTGAAGAAATAGATGCATTTGTTCATCATAACATTATCGGTCGGAATGCGTACCCATCCCCATTAGGCTACGGAGGATTTCCTAAATCTGTGTGTACTTCTGTGAACAATGTGGTCTGCCATGGAATTCCAGATAGGTACTTTATTCTTTCAATTACTCATAGTGGTTCAAAAGAAGCCATTTAGAGCCCTGATTGCATGGCCTTGTGTAAATAAGGTTCATAGGGTATATTGCAGGCAGATTATTTCTAAAAAATCAAGTTAGAAATGGTTAATTATGAAAAAGATGCTTTTTACCTCCACCAATCTCCCACTGCTGCTGTTCCGGTCCCCGCTGCTCTCCACTTTTCGGTCCGTCTTGACATGCTGGCTGAGCGGGCCTTTCTTGGCACTTTCAATCACTTGCTTCCTTCCCTAGCTGTATTCATTTTTTTAACATCAAATTATATACTGCTCGTTTCCATGGTTACGACCACCCCGCAGCGGTGGTCGTGCTTGCATACTATAGGAAAAAGCACCAGCCTATGTCCCGCGGTCTCGGCCACCAGAGAGGCCAGCACTTTTTCCTATAGCGTGCAAGCAAGACCACCGCTACTGGATTGTAGGGTGGTCGTAACCATGGATACAAGCAGCGTTTAATGTGATGGAAAAATGAATCCAGCCAGCAAAGGAAGCGATATGGAGAATCACAATACATGTGATGTAAGTGCCTTGTATTACCTTTCTCTACATGATAAAGGCCACTTGCTGAAGTGAGACAAACCCTTCAAGGCTGGAGATTGGCCGAGCATGCCTTTCCTGACATTTCCCGTGTCTGGACAGGAAGTGAAGATCAGCGGGTACCTCATCAGTAGGTCCGGCACAACCTGTGGGTATGCCAAAAATGTCTCGGAGATATGCCCTAAATATCACAGGTGAGTTGATAATTGTCTGTGTATTTCTGACAGCTAAGTATATTGAGTGAACATAATCCCTTTCCGGTATGGGGGATTATTATCTGGAAACACATGGATTATTATTTGGACAGACAAGTAATAGTATTGGATGTGTGCATAATATTACCGAATCGTATTCATGGATGATTTTCCAAAATCCCACTCAGCTGAGTGCATACAAGCAGATATTGGGAGGAGGCAAAATGTGGTCAATAGCTCAAGACTCACGGACTGATCACCGGGATTATTTGTCTGTCCTGTCAGAGCAAGAAGAAATCACTTGTCTTATCAGATTTGTGAAAAATGGTGGATATGAATTTCAGCTTTCAACTTGAGAAGATATGAATTGCTGCTGCAGGACGAGAAAGTCTACCTTTCAGTACACTCAGAAATTGTGGCAGATTTCAAAATCTGAGATAATTTGGGAACCAAAACAATTAATTTCAAGGGTGGATTAACTTCTTCATCGGGCCAGTCTCTACAAGAAACATTGCTGTTAGCCACAAGTAAAAAAAATGTATAGTTTGTCCGTAATTTCTCTAAACAATGCAAAATCTTAGAAACTCCTTTAAAGGGGCAGTGTCTTCAAAGACATTGGTGCCATATTGCTACGATATGCCAGCAAGTGCAATGTTCAATCGATGGGGTTCAACTGCTGTGGCCCATGCCAGTCACTAAAACAATGTGGCAGGGGCACTAATAGAGTGTTGGGCCACTTTGCTGTTTGTCCGCACTCCAATTTTTCCAAGCAGCCACATTGAGACAGCCCCTAAGTCCTCGTTAAAGGGGTTGTGTCACTTCAGCAAATGGCATTCATCATGTAAAGAAAGTTAATACAAGACACTTACTAATGTATTGTGATTGTCCATATTGCCTCCTTTGCTGGCTGGATCCATTTTTCCATCACATTACACACTGCTCGTATCCGGAGGTTATGACCACCGCTACAGCGCAGATACAAGGTGGCTGGGACAGGAGCTACTGCACATGCAGCTCCCAAGGTCTCGGCCACCATAGAGGACGCCTCTTTTTCCTATACTGTGCCAGCATGACCACCGCTGCTGGATTACATGGTGGTCATAAGCCATGGATACGAGCAATATACAGGGTGGGCCATTTATATGGATACACCTTAATAAAATGGGAATGATTGGTGATATTAACTTCCTGTTTGTGGCACATTAGTATATGTGAGGGGGGAAACTTTTCAAGATGGGTGGTGACCATGGCGGCCATTTTGAAGTTGGCCATTTTGAATCCAACTTTTGTTTTATCAATAGGAAGAGGGTCATGTGACACATCAAACTTATTGGGAATTTCACACGAAAAACAATGGTGTGCTTGGTTTTAACGTAACTTTATTCTTTCATGAGTTATTTACAAGTTTCTCTGTTTACAGCCATTGACATGTCGCCGAGGTTAACACGTGAGGAGCGGATAGAAATTGTGTTGATGTCTGGTGAACGCAGTAACCGGGTCATTTCAGCGGATTTCAATGCAAGACACCCTACGAGACCACCCATCTCCCATGCTACAGTTAGCAAACTGCTTGCTAAGTTTCGTGAAACTGGTTCAGTGTTGGATTTGCCAAAATGTGGACGCATGAAATCTGTCTCTAATGAAGAAACATCAGTGGCTGTCCTAGCTTCATTCAGCAAGAGCCCACAGCGTAGCACTCGCCGCATGTCACTGGAGAGTGGCATTATTCGAACATCCCTTCGGCGGATATTAGCTACTCACAAATGGCACCCTTACAAACTCCAGCTACTGCAGCATCTCAACGAGGATGACCCAGATCGGCGCACTGAATTTGCAGAATGGGCAAAACAAAAATTGGAACAGGACCCTCAGTTTACGCAGAAGATTTTGTTCAGTGATGAGGCAAACTTTTATGTGAATGGTGAAGTTAACAAACAAAACCACCGCTATTGGTCTGACACTAACCCACATTGGATAGATCCCTCCAAGACTGTTGGAACAAAAAAATTTATGGTATGGTGTGGTATATGGGGTACAAAGATAGTGGGGCCATTCTTCATCAATGGAAACCTCAAGGCCACTGGATATGCGAAATTGCTACATGATGATGTGTTTCCCTCTTTATGCACTGAAGCTGGCACGTTCCCTGAGTTTTTCCAGCAAGATGGTGCACCACCTTATTATGGGTGTCAGGTCCGAGCATTCCTAGATGAACAGTTTCCTGGAAAGTGGATTGGTCGTCGTGGGCCAGTTGAATGGCCCCCAAGGTCTCCCGATCTGACCCCCTTAGGCTTTTATCTTTGGGGTCATCTGAAGGCAATTGTCTATGCTGTGAAGATACGAGATGTGCAGCACCTGAAACTACGGATACTGGAAGCCTGTGCTAGCATTTCTCCTGCGGTGTTGCTATCAGTGTGTGAAGAGTGGGAGAAGAGGGTTGCATTGACAATCCAACACAATGGGCAGCACATTGAACACATTTTATAAGTGGTCAGAAACTTGTAAATAACTCATGAAAGAATAAAGTTACGTTAAAACCAAGCACACCATTGTTTTTCTTGTGAAATTCCCAATAAGTTTGATATTCCCAATAAGTTTGATGTGTCACATGAAAAAACAAAAGTTGGATTCAAAATGGCTGACTTCAAAATGGCCGCCATGGTCACCACCCATCTTGAAAAGTTTCCCCCCTCACATATACTAATGTGCCACAAACAGGAAGTTAATATCCATATAAATGGCCCACCCTGTATAATGTGATATGAGAGAAATGAATCCAGCCACCAAAGGAGGCAACATAGACAATAACAATACATTAGTAAGTGCCTTGTATTAACTTTCTCTACATGATAAATGCCACTTGCTGAAGTGAGACAACCCCTTTTAACTGTGAGGCCGCGTTGTTTTTAAATATTGCTGGATTTTTCTCAGTTTCTCCAATAATATGACATTTCTCCAAGTCCACCATTATCATGCAGGCGCAGACAGCCTTGCTTTTTTATGTCAGTGGAGAGAAAGGGATACGCCACTGCCAGACACTTTTGGCAGCAGCGTATTTCATGTGGTAACTGGCCATGTTTAAATTCAACATGTCTGATCCCCCCTTCTCCCGACATTGACAGGTTTAGCCAACTTTTACATAATGTGTAATGTTTGCCTCCGTTTTGGCTTATAGATACAGATTTCTGAATATCTGCCATCTATGACACCCATACGTCTTAATAGAGCTGGTGGACAAGGGTTGCCTTCAGAAAAACAACCCCTTTAAAGGTGGCCTAAAACACAGAGAGCTCTGCGTTGTTGGGTTTCATCAGCTTTGTTCGGCATTTCCAGCATGCGGAGTACGGATCCACAGAAAGTATATGGGATTTGTAATCCGCGCACTGCAAGAGCAGAGCAGATGAAGCCTAACGGTGCAGAGCCCTCTGAGAAGCTGCCTGATTGTGCTTTCACTGCCATCAGAAATGAGTGTTCATAAAAAAAAACAAGATATTGGTGGAGATTTATCAAACTGGTGTAAAGCAGAAATGGCTTAGTTGCCCATAGCAACCAATCAGATTCCACCTTTCATTTTCCAAAGGAGCTGTGAGAAATGAAAGGTGGAATCTGATTGGTTGCTATGGGCAACTAAGCCAGTTCTATTTTACACCAGTCAGATAAATGACCCCCATTGTCTTTCTGTAGCTGTTAAGATAAATCATAAGACCTTCTATATCGATAAGTAATCCATTGTCAGTTTACTGCTGCTGTGAGGGGAAGATGTTATCTGACAGGTAATCCGCATGACAACATTAGGTGACAGCTGTTGCAAAACTACAACTCCCAGCATGCCCTAATAGCTGTAGGCTGTCCAGGCATGCTGGAAGTTGTAGTTTTTCAACAGCTGGAGGGCCGCAGTGTGGGTATCCCTGACCTAGAATATTCACATATAGGCTGTTAATGTGTAATAAATCACATATTTGGAAGTGTCCCTTTAAGACTGATAGAGAAACGTGAGCATACCCCATACATCATTATGTCTTTCTTATCACTCCTCCCAGTTGTATTGTCCCATTTTTGGAAAGAAAATACAATAACCCTGGAGTAACCCTTTAACAGAACATTTCCCAGCATTAATACTTCTCTATAAAGGCCCTTCTTACAATAGTAAATGATGACGCTCAATGATAACCCTGAAACCAAAGGCAACGTTCTCTTCTTTCTTTTACAGCCGACCTCTTGAGGATGGAGACATTATCAACATAGACGTCACTGTGAGTCATGTTTTAAACACTGCTTATTAGCTTTACGTTCCACCATTTCTCGCCTTCAAACCAAATGGGGTGTAATAAATAGTAATCCCAGTCCTATTTTCCACACTAGTCACCGCCCTTCCCCAGCTCTCCGGCTCCCAAGGGTCTAGAACACACCTCGGCATTAGATCTGACGCGCCTATTTCTATGGAAGAAATCTGAGGCTGTCACTGACATTTCTGCCATGGCTCTGCAGCAGATCCGCACAAGGATTTACCCCCATTGTCTTTGACTGGAGCTTTTTCCCTGCAAAATAAGCGCAGCGGGACAAAAATCTGTGCAGAAAGTTTCCTTAGAAAGTGAATGGGGATGTGCACAGTATCAACTCCAACTTCAAGATGTGTGCTGCATATTTTCCACGGTGGAATTACAAACGGAAAATCTGCAGCATTTACAATAGAAGAAAAGTGTGTGGATTTTTTAAACAAATTTCATCCATATGATGCAGAAAATATCCACCACAAAATCTGTGCATGACTTGACATACCATGCAGACTTTAAAGGGGTATTCCAGTCCAATAAACAAGCTGTCCCTTGGCCGACAAATGGTTACAGAAAATTTATATAAGCTTATATTCACCTTGACGATCTCCTGCCACTGCCATACCCATGGTCTTTGCTACACTTCACTTCTTGCTCCAAAAAATGGCTCTCAGCCAATCACAGCGATGACCGGCCTCCACCAGTTAATGCTGAGCGGCATTCCCAACCATTCCCTGCTGTATTGAAAAGTCAGCAGGAAGTAAAGCACTGCCGGCACCGTCGGAACAGCAGCGGTAGGGGTATTGGGGAGGTGTGTATAAACCTGCAGCATTTCTGTGATGAAATCCAAAGTGGGGCCACCGCCTGTAATTGTACTCTTCACATGCTTGAACTTGGCAATGGAATTTTGGCACGGATTACCCAACTAAATTCCGCCAGTGGCCACCTCCCATTGTTTTCAGAGGGAGGCAGCACTACCATTTGCACGGCCAGGTTAAAGTCACGACTGCGCCAAGAAGGGACATGCCTCTTCTTGGCGCTGTGTCTGAAGATCAGCGGCGGGCGTCCACTTGCGGTTTAGCTCTATTCAGTGGGGCTAATCCTTGATCGGGTCTGTGGCATTCATTGTGAAAAGCCCTGGCGGCTTCTGCCGCGGCTATCAAAATCTACTGTGTGACGATACCCTTAGTGTCAGCATGACCTGCTACCAACATAGATTGTTGGTGATGCTCCTTACGTTTTATATTGACCATACAGTTAGGTCCATATATATTTGAACACTGACACAAATTTTGTTTTTATTACCTGTTTACTAAAACATATTCAAGTTATAGTTATATAATAGACATAAAGTCCAGACTTTTAGCTTTCATTTGAGGGTATCCACATTAAAATTGGATGAAGGGTTTAGGAATTTCAGCTCCTTTACGTGTGGCAGGCACCCTGTTTTTACAGGGACCAAAAGTAATCGGACAATTGACTCAAAGTTTCATGGGCAGGTGTGGGCGATTCCTTCATTATTTCATTCTCAATTAAGCACATAAAAGGCCTGGAGTTGATTTGAGGTGTGGTGCTTGCATTTTGAAGATTTTGCTGAGAAGTAAACATGCGGTCAAAGGAGCTCTCCTGTCACGGCCATGCCCATGACCGTGACTCCTTTACCGCATGCGGTTGTCTGCGGTTTTGTATGGGCATTCAACCACGGGTGAGGGCCGCTTGTCTGTGGCCTCACTTGTGGTTGCCGCGGACAACCAGTGTTGTTTTTAGCAGCAGAGCAGCCTGAGCGTCGCTAGGTAGCTTGCTGCCCTGGCATGCGGTCACACCTAGCAACCCTATTGTTAAGTGTGTGTGTTGTGTGCACTGTGTATTATGTTTTGTGTGCACTTTCCCTTTATGTATGTTTGTTTTCCCTTCTGTGTTACTGGAAGGGTTAACTTCCTTCCCAGTGTGTGTGTGATGTCACTGGGTGTGTCCAATCCTTGGGTGTGGCCACTTGGGCCTATAAAGACCCTCTCTCTTGCTGAGCTCAGTAGGTTGCTTCAGCATGCTTGCTGATAGCAGCCTCCTGTGTTTTTCATCCGCCAGTGAGAGCCACCACTGTGGTCAAAGTTTAAGTTTGAGTTCATAGTTTGAGTTTACAGTTCATAGTATAGTTTTATGTTTGCCTATGTCTTTATGTGTGTGTTGTAGCAAGTTTGTCTGTTGGGATTTTCATATGTGTTTGTGCAGCATAACGGTTCTGGATCCCTGTCTGTTTAGGGATCCAGTCAGCAGGGCTGTGGCAGGTTGGTGAATGTCTGTTCACCTGCCATTTCCGTATTGCTGTTTCTGTTCCCCTTTTCCCAACAGCTTGGCCATTGAGGCTCCTGCTCCTCCGTGTCAAGGAGGAGTAGGTTGCCTTACCCAGCTCCTAGCTCAGGGATCTGCGGAGGGTAAGACAGGGCTCCGAGGTTCCGGCGCATGGGCCCTCCTACCTTAAAGGTCGGCCCATGCAGGTTAGGAGTTAGGGTCAGGGTAGGGACGCTGTAGGAGGTGACCTGCTCCCTGTCCTGTGGCTTCATGGCCGAGTAGCTACTTCAACACCTGGCACCTCACGGCTGAGGGTTTCCCCCATCCTCAGCCGTGACATCTCCATGCAGGTGAAACAAGCCACCCTTCATCTGCAAAAACAGGAAAAAAAACATCCGAGAAATTGCTACACTACTAGAAGCTGCAGAATCTACAGTTTGGTACATCCTGAGAAAGAAAGCACTGGCGACCTCAACAATGCAAAAAGACTTGGACGCCCACGGAAGACAACAGAGCTGGATGATTGCAGAATAATTACCATGGTGAAGAGAAACCCCTTCACAACAGCCAACCAAGTAAAGAACACTCTCCAGGATATAGGCGTATCAATATCCAGATCTACCATAAAGAGAAGACTGCATGAAAGTAACTACAGAGGGTTCACTGCACTGTGCAAGCCACTCATCAGCCTCAAGAATAAGAGGTCTAGATTGGACTTTGCTAAAAAACATCTTAAAAAACCAGCACACTTCTGGAAGAACATTCTTTGGACAGATCAAACCAAGATCAACCTCTACCAGAATGATGGAAAGAAAAAAGTATGGCAAAGGCTCATGATCCAAAGCATACCACATCATCTGTAAAACACGGCGGAGGCAGTGTGATGGCTTGGGCATGCATGGCTGCCAGTGGCCCCGGGCCCTAGTGTTTATTGATGATGTGACACGGGACAGAAGCAGCTGGGTGAATTCTGGGGTTTTCAGAGACATACCGTGTGCTCAAATCCAGCGAAACTGATTGGTCGGCGTTTCATAATACAGATGGACAATGACCCAAAACATAAAGCCAAAGCAACCCAGGAGTTTATTGAAGCAAAGAAGTGGAATATTCTTGAATGGCCGAGTCACCGGATCTGAACCCAATAGAGCATTTCACTTGTTTAAGACTAAACTTCAGACAAAAAGGCCACAAATAAACAGCAACTGAAAACCGCTGCAGTAAAGGCCTGGCCGAGCATTAACCCCTTCCCGACCTTTGACATACTGTTACGTCATGGGAACCACTGAGTTCCCGCAATTTGACGTAATAGTACGTCATAGTGATCGCGCGGGGGTAGCCAGGCCCCTGCTGTATCCGCCGGCATCGCTGTAAAAGCCGATGCCGGCGGATTAACCCCTTCTATGCCGCTGACCGCGACATAGAAGAGGTTTGTGTCAGGTGAACGATCGCATCGAGTCCCCGCACTGCTGTGGCGGGGACCCGATGCGACACAAGGCAGCCCGATGCCGTGCAGAGGCTGCCTAATGCCTTGCACAGCATCGGGAACTGCCTTCTATGGGAGCCTAGAAGATCCAGCCTCAGACTGCGTCTCCTAGGCAACCCGTTAATGTATGACTCAGTGTCATACACTAACAGGCAATGCATTACAATACAGATGTATTGTAATGCATTGCAGAGGGGATCAGACCCCCAAAAGTGAATGTCATAAATAAAGTAAAGTAAAAAAAGTTTTAAAAAAAAAGTGTTTTTAATAAAATGAATAAAGTAATAAAATTAATAAAGTAAAAAAGAATAAAAAATGCCCCTTTCCCCTTATTTTATAATAAAAAACTGAAAAAACAAAAACAAAACTCACACATTCTAGGTATCGCCGCGTCCGTAATGACCGGCTCTATAAATATATCACATGATCCACCCTGTCAGATAAACACCATAAAAAATAAAAACTGTGTAAAAAAAAAAAGTAATTTTTGTCACCTTACATCACAAAAAGTGCAACACCAAGCGATCAAAAAGGCGTATGCCCCCCAAAATGAAACCGTCACCTCATCCCGCAAAAATTGAGCCCCTACCTAAGACAATCACCCAAAAAAAATATATATATATAGCTCTCAGAACATGGAGACACTAAAACATAATTTTTTTTGTTTCAAAACTGCTATTATTGTGCTAAAGTGAAATACATAAAAAAAATTATACATATTAGGTATCGCCACGTCCGTAACAACCAGATCTATAAAAATATTACATGACCTAACCACTCAGATGAACACCGTAAAAAAAAAAAAAACTGTTTAAAAAAATGTTATTTTTGTCACATTACATCACAAAAATTGCAACAGCAAGTGATCAAAAAGGTGTATGCCCCCCAAAATAGTACCAATCAGACCGTCACCTCATCCCGCAAAAAATCAGACCCTAACTGAGAGAATCGGTCAAAAAATAAAAAAGCTATGGCTCTCAGACTATGAGACACTAAAATATCCTTTTTTCGGTTTCAAAAATGCTATTATTGTGTAAAACTTAAATAAATAAGAAAAAGTAGACATATTAGGTATTGCCACGTGCGTAATGATCTGCTCTATAAAAAAGTCACATGACCTAATCCCTCAGGTAAACGCTGTAAAAATAAAAAATAAAAACGGTGCCAAAACATCCATTTTTTTGTTACCTTGCCTCACAAAAAATGTAATATAGAGCAATAAAAAATCATATGTACCCCAAAATAGTACCAATAAAACTGGCACCTTATCCCGTAGTTTCCAAAATGTGGTCACTTTTTTGAGTTTCTACTGTAGGGGTGCATCAGGGGGGCTTCAAATGGGACATGGTGTCAAAAAACCAGTCCAGCAAAATCTGCCTTCCAAAAACCGTATGGCATTCCTTTCCTTCTGCGCCCTGCTGTGTGCCCATACAGCGGTTTACGACCACATATGGGGTGTTTCTGTAAACTACAGAATCAGAGCCATAAATATTGAGTTTTGTTTGGCTATTAACCCTTGCTTTGTAACTGGAAAAAAATTATTAAAATGGAAAATCTGCCAAAAAAGTGAAATTTTGAAATTGTATCTTTATTTTCCATTAATTCTTGTGGAGCACCTAAAGGGTTAACAAAGTTTGTAAAATCAGTTTTGAATACCTTGAGGGGTGTAGTTTCTAGAATGGGGTCATTTTTGGGTGGTTTCTATTATGTAAGCCTCACAAAGTGACTTCAGACCTGAACTGGTCCTTGAAAAGTGGGTTTTTGAATATTTTTGAAAAATTTCAAGATTTGCTTCTAAACTTCTAAGCCTTGTAACATCCCCAAAAAATAAAATGTCATTCCCAAAATGATCCAAACATGAAGTAGACATATGGGAAATGTAAAGTAATAACAATTTTTGTAGGTATTACTATGTATTATAGAAGTAGAGAAATTGAAACTTGGAAATTTGCAAATTTTTCAAAATTTTTGGCAAATTTGGTATTTTTTTATAAATAAAAATGAATTTTTTTTACTCCATTTTACCAGTGTCATGAAGTACAATATGTGCCGAAAAAACTATCTCAGAATGGCCTGGATAAGTCAAAGCGTTTTAAAGTTATCACCACATAAAGTGACACTGGTCAGATTTGCAAAAAATGGCCTGGGCAGGAAGGTGAAAACAGGCCCGGTGTTGAAGGGGTTAAAGAGGAGAAACACAGCGTCTGGTGATGTCCATGAGTTCAAGACTTCAGGCAGCCATTGCCAAAAAAGGGTTTTCAGCCAAGTATTAGAAATTAACATTTTATTTACAATTATTGAATTTGTCCAATTACTTTTGAGTCCCAGAAATGAAGGGATTGAGTTAAAAAAAAATCTTTAGTTCCTCACATTTTTATGCAATCATTTTGTTCAACCCACTGACTTAAAGCTGAAAGTCTGAACTTCAACTGCATCTGAATTGTTCTGTTCAAAATCCATTGTGGTAATGTACAGAACAAAAATTTGAAAAATGTTGTCTCTGGCCAAATATATATGGACCTGACTGTATATTTGACTCTCTGGCTGAAACTGCTTGCTGAGACTAGTAGTTCCCCTCCAGCTAAAGAACGCCATTTTGTTTCCGACTCCAGCGTAAGCCAATAAATAAATTCACTGCAGAATGTGAAATGTAAGTACACTTACTGAGACGTCTTTGTCAGCACAGATAATAACACTCGGTAGCTCTTCTTCTTTTGTACAGATGACAATACAAATCTGTTTGGAAATGATATTTTCATTTATAAAATCCCCGGACACTGGAATGTTTTTGTTGATGTTGTTTACTTGTTACGCGGCTGTTTTTATTGGGGGTTTTTTTTTTCTCTCTCTCTCTCTCGCTCAGTTTTTTTTTTTTTCTCTCCTTTTTAACCCTGGGTTTACTCCAAGCAGACCCGGGCTTGACATGAATTTAAGGCTGGAATCAGATGAACTGAGATCAGTGTAGGCCTAAGTGAAATGTCAGCCCAATCCCGCTATGTGTCATGTTTTTGAGAAGGTGTAATTGTTATTGATCCTTGGTGTAGTTAATGCAGAGCGCTGCAGTACTGAGCAGCTGCCGAAGATAGATATGTATGAGATGAGCGAACGTGGGGGAAAGGCAGCATTTTTCTTTCACTCTAGCGAGATTGATCTTCCTCTTCCTGCTGATTTGGAGTAGGGCCTGTCATTATCTTACTCTGTCATTAGAGGCTACATTGGCCTGTGTATGTCAGTCTATTTGGACAGCAACTCTTTTGCTTGCAGTGTTCCCTACATTTATTAAAATCCCCGAAGATAGTGTTGTGTTCCATTTGCAGCAGAAGGAACCTTTAACCCTTTTGCTGCAGAACACGCTGTGTGTTTATACGTCGCTCCCAACGTTAATGATTTGGAGGCCACCGCGTGATTTTAACACACGACAAAGAATTCTGCAAAGGTTTATTCTTCGCCGAACAGCGGAAAACTAGAGAGAGAAATCTGAGTCCTCGAAGTCAATTGAGGCTTATTGTTTTAGGGTACTTTCACACTAGCGTTTTTCTTTTCCGGTATTGAGTTCCGTCCTAGGGGCTTAATGCCGTAAAACTGATCAATTTTATCCTAATGCATTCTGAATGGAGAGCAATCCGTTCAGGATGCATCAGGACGTCTTCAGTTCAGTCACTGTACGGTTTTTGAATGTAGAAAAAAACACAGCATGCTGCAGTATTTTCTCTTTCCAAAATTCCGGAACACTTGCCGGAATGCCGGATCCGGCATTATTTTACTTTGAAATGCATTAATGCCAGATCCGACCCTAAGTGTTCCGGAAAAAACGGATCCGGTCACAAAAAACACATCTAAAGAAATAGTTGTGAAACACTTTGAGATTATACAAGACTTTACTTCTACTCTTGGGTAATAAATGCTATAGGTGCCAAATACATATAGACTTCAATACGTGTTAACCGTTAACCTAGCCACAGACTATGAATGCAATTATTCTAAATTCATCACATTGTTTATATGGCACCAACTTATTCCACAGAACTGTAGCCACAGCTAATTGGGGCTTATAAATCAATGTTCCTACCATACATACAAGCACGGCCTATTTCATAGCCAATTAACCAACTCTTGGTAGAGCTCCATGTGAACTGAGGCTACTTTCACACTAGTGTTTACATTTTTCGGTATTGAGATTCGTCATAGGGGCTCAATACCGGAGAAAAACATTTCCGTTTTGTCCCCATTCATTGCCAATGGAGACGAAATGTAACCGAACAAAATGGAATGCTCCAAAATGCATTCCGTTCCGTTTGGTTGCGTTCCCATACCGGAGAGCAAACCTCAGCAAGCTGCAGTTTTCTTTCTTTCCTGGGATGTGGAGCAAAACTGATCCAGCATGACCCACAATGCAAGTCAATGGGGACGGATCAGTTTTCTCAGACACAATAGAAAACAGATCCATCCCCCATTGACTTTCAGTGGAGTTCATGACGGTTGTATTATCAGTAACGAAAGCGTTTTTGCTGATCCCTGTCGGATCAGGCAAAAACGCAAGTGTGAAAGTAGCCAAAGTCCTTTGACGGGGGGGAAATTGGTATTTCTGGGGCCTCAAGCAAAGCTTTATGCAGGGGCCCCTGTCACACCACCAGGCTCAGCTCCATTTCATTGCAAAGGTTATCCCCTGTCGCACCGCTAAATTCTGCCCTGTCAAACCGCTATGTCAACTTGCACAGCATAATCCTCTATACGTGCTCATCACACACTATGATGCCCCCAACACAGAATATTGCCTCCTTATGTGCCCCAATGCAACATGGAGCCCCTTTTTGTGCCTGTAAAATTAATAGTCACCTAGCCCACGTTCCCATGACGAATGCAGCAGATCTGCTCCAATCTGTCTGGCCACTAGGGGCAGCAGATGCAATGATGTCACTTCATTGAATCTGCCACCACCGGTCACAGGGTAAATGGTGGAGCAGGGAGCCGACTGCTTGTATTCAACTGTCTCCGCATCCCAAGGATGTGGATTCTGGTTAAAGTGGTTCCGCTGCCAGGGGGCCCCTAATCTCTGAGGCCCCATGCATTTGCGTGGTCTGTGTGGTGACTAAATCACTGCCCATGAAAACATTTAATTAGTAATTGTTGAAGGCACTGGCATTAGTGCAAACCACTGAGCTACCATGTGCCCCAGTTGTTCCAGTATACATATTGTATGCATATGGAATTATATTTTATAACTGGTGTACGCACATATCACAGGTTGAGAATCTGGGACCTGATTTCATAAGAACTTATGTGTAGTAGATAAGTAATAAATACATATGGAAATATCACTGATCCTGTGCTGCCCACTGCCTGCCTGGGACATCCCACCCCCCATGTGCCGAAATGTAGAGCCACTGTATAAGAGTAGATCCTGCTCTGGCAGGCCCGGTGCTCCCATGCAGTGATGGTCAGTTCACAGTGTTCGCCAGCGAACACATGCGGGCTGCCATCTTTAGTAAGGTAGACTATCCCGTCCGGCGATGCACAGGTAAGCCCTTACCTGTGCCTGTGCCGGGAGCCGGTCTGAAATCAAATGCAGTCACCGGGAGCAGGCAGTTCCGAGAACAGCCGCCGGGGGCCTTCATCGGGCTGTTCTCGGAACTGCCTGCTCCCGGTGACTGCATTTGATTTCAGACCGGCTCCCGGCACAGGCACAGGTAAGGGCTTACCTGTGCATCGCCGGACAGGTGAGTCTATCTTACTAAAGATGGCAGCCCGCATGTGTTCGCTGGCGAACACTGTGAACTGACCATCACTGCTCCCATGCAATACATGGACGGCCATTCAAAGAGCAGCTCACCACAAATTCCCTTGGTCAGAGCAGCTGGTCGCCAGAGATGAAGCCATATGCATGTCAGCATTTTCATGAGACAATACCTTTCAGGCATGCTCAACCTGCGGCCCTCCAGCTGTTGTAAAACTACAACTCCCACAATTCCCGGCTGTAGGCTGATAGCTGTAGGCTGTTCAGGCATGTTGGGAGTTGTAGTTTTGCAACAGCTGGAGGGCCGCATGTTGAGCATGCCTGCAAGTTTGAACAATCGGAAAACAAGCTCTTGCCGACCAGCTGTTTTGAAGTTGCTAATGGGAGCGCTGCTCCTCTTCATCACTTACCTCGGTCCATCTACCTGTACTCTGTACATATAGTAGCGGTAGTGCAGGTTACTGCAGCTTTATCTCATTCTAGTCCCTTCAAACAGCTGATCATTGGGGTTGATAAGAGTTGGACCCCACCAATCGAATACTGATGGCCTATCCTATGGTTATTCTGAAAGAAACGCTTTAAATAATTTTTAACTAAATATATTTGATAGACAAGACTTTGGGGGTCATTTATTATACTGAAATTCACCTATATTAGGCGTATTTCAGATGCAGATGACTATCTGTGACTTCACCCCGCTCACGCCAGGTCAAAAATTGTGGATGAGGAAGGGGACGGGCTGGCAGGTCCGTCTCATTTAGCTTTTTCTACACCTGTTTCAGGCGTAGAAAAAGGTCTAAATGTACTGTAAGACCGCAAGGAAGCTGGCGCTGGATGCACCGAAGTTATGGACAGGCCGTCTACAATGCCGGTCTTAATAAATGTGCCCCTTTATTTTTATAGGAACAGGTCTCTTCCTGAGCCCCATATGTACTGAAATGTGTCGAGGGGCTTTATGGATTCTAACACAGTATACACTGCAGGATTAAATTACCGCAAAGATTTACTAATGTATTATTAAATATAATTGGATTGTAAATAAAATGTATTTATATGTATAGGTAATTTTCCGTTTTCCTTCCCCATCTTCATCTGATATTTATGGGCTTTGTCCTGTTGATCAGCCATTTTTATATCTTAAAGCTTTTGTATATGTTGCACTTTTTTAGGGATGTCTACCTTGACGACATAATGGTGTTCACATGTGCATTAATTGTATCGTTTGATTCATTGGTTGGACCTTCCTATGTCTATGTGTCTCAGTCATAATGTCATGATTAAGATAGTGATTCGGTCGCAACATGCCGACTGTTCCGAAGATGTGCGTTTTTTAATGTGACTATTGGAATAAAGTTGTATTTTTATTAAGTAAATTAGATCAATTTTTTGCAACTGTTGTTGGTTTTTTAGGCATTGACATGTCATGAATCCGTGACGTGATCTGATTTTAGAGTTGTGCTCTACTACTAAAATGTGTATACAGGGAGTGCAGAATTATTAGGCAAGTTGTATTTTTGAGGATTCATTTTATTATTGAACAACAACCATGTTCTCAATGAACCCAAAAAACTCATTAATATCAAAGCTGAATATTTTTGGAAGTAGTTTTTAGTTTTAGCTATTTTAGGGGGATATCTGTGTGTGCAGGTGACTATTACTGTGCATAATTATTAGGCAACTTAACAAAAAACAAATATATACCCATTTCAATTATTTATTTTTACCAGTGAAACCAATATAACATCTCAACATTAAAAAATATACATTTCTGACATTCAAAAACAAAACAAAAACAAATCAGTGACCAATATAGCCACCTTTCTTTGCAAGGACACCCAAAAGCCTGCCATCCATGGATTCTGTCAGTGTTTTGATCTGTTCACCATCAACATTGCGTGCAGCAGCAACCACAGCCTCCCAGACACTGTTCAGAGAGGTGTACTGTTTTCCCTCCTTGTAAATCTCACATTTGATGATGGACCACAGGTCCTCAATGGGGTTCAGATCAGGTGAACAAGGAGGCCATGTCATTAGATTTTCTTCTTTTATACCCTTTCTTGCCAGCCACGCTGTGGAGTACTTGGACGCTTGTGATGGAGCATTGTCCTGCATGAAAATCATGTTTTTCTTGAAGGATGCAGACTTCTTCCTGTACCACTGCTTGAAGAAGGTGTCTTCCAGAAACTGGCAGTAGGACTGGGAGTTGAGCTTGACTCCATCCTCAACCCGAAAAGGCCCCACAAGCTCATCTTTGATGATACCAGCCCAAACCAGTACTCCACCTCCACCTTGCTGGCGTCTGAGTCGGACTGGAGCTCTCTGCCCTTTACCAATCCAGCCACAGGCCCATCCATCTGGCCCATCAAGACTCACTCTCATTTCATCAGTCCATAAAACCTTAGAAAAATCAGTCTTGAGATATTTCTTGGCCCAGTCTTGACGTTTCAGCTTGTGTGTCTTGTTCAGTGGTGGTCGTCTTTCAGCCTTTCTCACCTTGGCCATGTCTCTGAGTATTGCACACCTTGTGCTTTTGGGCACTCCAGTGATGTTGCAGCTCTGAAATATGGCCAAACTGGTGGCAAGTGGCATCCTGGCAGCTGCACGCTTGACTTTTCTCAGTTCATGGGCAGTTATTTTGCACCTTGGTTTTTCCACACGCTTCTTGCGACCCTGTTGACTATTTTGAATGAAACGCTTGATTGTTCGATGATCACGCTTCAGAAGCTTTGCAATTTTAAGAGTGCTGCATCCCTCTGCAAGATATCTCACTATTTTTGACTTTTCTGAGCCTGTCAAGTCCTTCTTTTGACCCATTTTGCCAAAGGAAAGGAAGTTGCCCAATAATTATGCACACCTGATATAGGGTGTTGATGTCATTAGACCACACCCCTTCTCATTACAGAGATGCACATCACCTAATATGCTTAATTGGTAGTAGGCTTTCGAGCCTATACAGCTTGGAGTAAGACAACATGCATAAAGAGGATGATGTGGTCAAAATACTCATTTGCCTAATAATTCTGCACGCAGTGTACATGGAAAGTGATTCAGAAAATGTAGGAAACGGGGGGGAAAAAGTGGATTTGCCTTTAAATTGTATAACAATGATCAATGGAAGTGCATTGGCGTATGAAACACGCTCTATCTGCGGACATTAGTTGTAATTAGTCTGATCTTTCTTAACTGTCTTTTGCGGCTGACTTTTTTTTTTTTTGCTCCTTATACACATCTGGCTCTGTTTCGTCCCCCACAGTTCTAGCTGATGACATTGGGATCTCAAAAAGAATGCTTAAAAAGGGCCTCTTATGTCATTGACTGGGAGAGTTCACGAGATGAGACTACCTACTGCACCACAAAAATAAAATACTTAAGAAAGATGGATTAGAGATTTTGGCAGGACCATTGAGTTATGTTTCTTTAGCATAAGCCATGATTGCCTCGGTTTAAAATCAGGCCTGTGAGTTGAATGGGATATTTCAGGCATCGGAAGCGTTCTTGCCTTTGGTTTGATTAACAAACTTTGCCTGTGGCTACATTAACTCTGAAGGCCAGCATATGCAAACAAAGCTTCCTTATATCAGCGCAATGGGAAGACGGTTCAAGATGTTTCCACATGTGTTGCTCCGGTTAGCTTTTTGCTTCTCTGAGTTAAAGCTCACCCTTAGACTTGATTTATGGTCTCCAAATGGCTTTTAAACAACTGGATGTTTTGTCTGGTTTTAGATTGATATTAGTCTGTTTTGTGATATGCCTGCGTTATTGCCCACATTGATCTTTTTTTGAGGGCCTTTGGTTTACTTGACCGGCCATGTGCATACATTAAATTTCAATTATGTTTATAATTTATCCATCTTGTTTGAGGCCCTTTAAATAACATAAATCAACTCAGTAATTCCAGATTTGTAATCAGTATATTTTTTTGGGAAGAAAAATCAACAACTTAAAAATAATAAATCTTTATGTTTGCAATAAAAACAATATATAATGTCAGGAAATAAAGATGTTACTTTAATAACCAGGAGAGAAAATGAGCCTGAAATAGATGGACTTGTAAAATCAATTGAAGTGACTCTACGCAAACAGGATAATAAAAAAGGAATAATAAGAATGTGTTGATCACCGCTTCAGAGCTCTCTTCATGGAGCATGTACGGCAGTGGTAGCATAACTCTTTTAGTATGGAGCCATACAGGGCTTATTGAACTCGGTGATATTGTCCCCCTAGTGCGATGCATGTGATGGAGCTTGTCATAGTTTTATTTGTCAAAATCTTGCAGAATCTAAAACCTATGCATAAAATCAGAGGTTTATGGAAGTAAGTAAGAGGGTTCATGCATCTCAGTGGAAGCTCTAACCATGGCTGAAAATAGCTGAGCAAGCGAGCTCAATTGTTTTCAGCAGTCCCATAGAAACAAATGAAAAGCGCACTGCATGAGTAGCTGCCGTCACTGGTTCCGAGTTCCAGCTGTATTATACCACTGGCACTCCGCTCTCACTATTAGGGCTCATTCACACGACCATATGGCCGTGGTGCCCATATTGCAGACGACAAACAGCGGGTCCGCAATACACGGGCACTGGCCACGTGAACTTTGTGCTGTGGATTGACTTTAATGGGTCCGCGATCCACAAGATACAGCAAAAGATAGGACATGTCCTTTTTTTTGTGGAGCGGAGTGTAAGAAGGAACAAGGGGTCGTCATTGATGGTCGGTACGTGTCACCGAGGTTCCTGGCCTCGTTGAGGTAAGAGCCGGTTTTTCCTCAAAGTGTCAGTTTTGCAGATTGCAGTCTGACACTTTAGCTGTTTTTGTATTGGCTGCAAAGCTAACCCGGGACGGCTCTTATTGGGAGTAGTGATGGGTGGGTGGCTACTCCCCACGTTCGAGGCCGGGTCTTAGTTTGGGATATAAAACACAGGCAGCACTGACAGGTGGTGTGGATGACTCCTCTCTGACAGTAGAGCGCTGCCAGTCTCTGTGTTGGGGCCTGGGAGTTTGGGCCGGGATTAAGGTCTGCTACCGTGTTTGTGTGAAAGCACGTGGACTCTGCTTTATACAAGGACTTCTGCGTTACTACCTGGTGTGAACGAACATCAGAATCAAGGTGACTGTTTTTCTGGAAACTGATTTTCTTTGTCACTTACTTAATGTGTGAATAAACACTAAACTGTTTAAGTTAAAGACGTTGTTATTGTCTCTATACTGCGTCCGCTAACCTGCCTACCAGAGCGAATCCCTACAATTGGTGGCTTGGAGTGGGCACACGCAGTAAGGCTGGCCTGAAGGCCGAAAAGTTTTAGTTTTTCCGGGCACGGGTGTATGTCTTATATCAAGCCGGCAAGGTTACGACCCGTGTCCCCTGACAAAATGGAGGCAGTCATGAAAGCCCTCGTGGAGGCTAACTTGCAGCAGTGGGAGGCTAAAAAGCAGCAGCAGGAAACCAACCAGCTGCTATTACAGCATGTGATGGCGTTACAAGCGGCAGGAGCGTCCCAGAATGTCCACGATGACCGGAAAGCTGTCCGAGCGGGGTTTTCCTAAGAAGACCCCCTCGGACGACGTCGAAACCTATCTGGCGGTATTCGAAAAGGTGGCCGTGAGGGAGAAGTTACCCCGAGACCAATGGGCTGAGGTCGTCGCTCCGTTCCTGGCATCTGGACCCCAGCAGGTGTTTTTCGACCTACCAGATGATCAAGCGGCCGACTACCCGACCGTAAAAGGTGAGATTCTGTAATGACTGGGGGTGAATGTATTGGTCCGGGCCCAGCGGGTGCGTCACTAGAAATTTAACCCGGCTGAACCCGCCAGACCGCAGTATTATGATCTGATACACCGGTTGCAAAAATGGCAGCAGCTTGACGTACTGAGTCCCACTACTATGCTGGACCGTCTGTTGGCGGATGTGTTCTGGAGGGCTTTGCCGTACCCTCTTCAGCACTGGATCGGCCAGGCATCTCCTGGTAATGCCCTAGAGATGGTCGACCTGGTGGAGCGCTATGAGGCCACCAGAAATCTACAGTGGGGTTCTTTTTTTTTGGGGGGGGGGCAGTTAAACCCCGGAACTCCCCACCCTCGACCAGGCGGCTAAGGCCAGCAAAACCCACTCGGGATGTACTCCCTACAGACCCAGCTCCGATGGTCTGTTGGTGGTGTCAAGAGCCTGGTCACATAAGGGCCGACTGTCCAATCGGGGGGAACCCATGGACACTAAATATGGCTACCGCCCCTCAATGTATGCCAGGAGGTTGTGTGCTACCGTTACCCCCGAGACAATAGACAATAGTCACCTATGCCAGGTGCAAGTGGGAGATACCCTGGCGGTGGCGCTGCTGGACTCAGGGAGCCTGGTGTCCCTGGTAAGAGCTGCCCTGGTGCGGCCCGCCGAGTATACTGGCTGAAAAGTCGGTGTTGTGTGCATCCATGGAGACTTAAAGGACTATCCCACCGCCCTGGAGTCCCTATCCACGGTGGCCAGCAAGTGGACTCATGAGGTGGCCGTTGCCACAAAGTTACACTATGAACTAATAATTGGGAGAGACTTCCCCGGTTTCCCGTCACTGTGGCCTGAGGCGAGAGTCACCAATACCCATGAGACTGGGATAACCCTAGCAAAGTGGCCCGGCTCGGGGGAGACCAGAACCCTGGGAACCTGAGACCAAAGGGCCAGCGGTAGGGGTGACCGCCACTTCGGTGGAAGAGGGGGAGACAACCCCGCTAAGTGTGATGGTGGGAGATGAGGACTTGCCGCCGGGTCCGGAGTTGGCAGACCTCAACGTCTCCGGAGACAATTTTGGTACAGCACCAGGACCCGACTCTATCTCGAGCCTGGGAAAATATGGTAGTAGTTGAGGATGAGCCGCAACAACCGGGAGCCGAGTCTATGTTTCCCTGTTTTGTGGTTCAACAGGAGATGCTGTACCGGGTAAATCAACTACAGGGTGAGCATATTGAACAGCTGGTGGTGCCCAAGGCGTATCGCAAGCTCGTGTTAACGTTAGCCCACCAACATGTTCTTGGGGGACACCTGGGCCTGCAGAAAATGCAGGACCGGATTCCTTAGCTGTTTTACTGGCCCAGTGTGTTCAGAGAGGTGGAAGAGTATTGCAAGTCTTGCCCAACCTGCCAGATAACCAACCCCCAGACACATTTCTGTAGTCCCCTGGTCCCTCTCCCGATTACTGAGGTTCCATTTGAGCGGATCGCTATGGATCTCATAGGCCCAGTACCAAAGTCTGCTAGAGGGCACCAACACATCTTAGTAGTCCTGGACTATGCCACTCGGTACCCGGAGTCGATGCCGCTGCAACATACCTCCGCCAAACTCATAGCCAAAAAGTTAATGGAGATGTTTTCCCGAATGGGCCTACCTAAAGAGATCTTGACCGACCAGGGGTCCCCTTTTATGTCAAAAGTCATGAGGCAACTCAGTAAACTACTACAGATCAAACCGTTACGGACGTCCGTCTATCACCCGGACACGGACGGCCTGGTAGAAATATTTAAAAAAATCTTGAAAAACATGTTAAAGCAGGTAGTGTCTAAAGATGGGAGGGATTGGGATCTTCTACTGCCCTATGTTATGTTCGCAGTGCGAGAGATGCCCCAGCCTCTACTGGGTTCTCGCCCTTCGAACTGCTGTATGGCCAAAATCCGCGTGGTTTGTCGGACATAGCCAAAGAGGCATGGAACAACAACCCACACCGCATAAAAGTGTGATTGAGTATGTCACTCGGATGCAAGAATGGATGGAGACGGTGTTGCCTCTGGTTAAGGAACATATGGAGGTAGCCCAGCGAGCCCAGAGTAGGGTCTATAATCGCCAGGCTCCGGTTCGGAAATTTTTACCCGGGAGATCGGGTTTTGGTTCTGGTGCCGACCCTGAACAGTAAGTTCCTGGCTAGGTGGCAGGGTCCCTATGAAGTGTTCGAAAAAGTTGGGGAGGTAACCTACAGGGTACACCAGCCAGGGCGGAGAAAGCCAGAGTAGGTGTACAATGTAAACTTACTTAAATCATGGAAAGACAGGGAGACCAGTACGGACAACAGCCCCCAGCCGAAATTTCTGGGGGTAGAGTTTCCAGTCCCACAGTCTGATACGAGGGAAGCAGTTGCCACAGGAAATATTGATGGCAACCTTTCCTCTAAACAGACTCAGGAGGCCAGGGAGTTCGTCAGCAGAAACACGGATGTGTTTTCGGACCTCCTTGGACGCACTTCTATAATCTGACATGATATTGTCACTGAGCCTCAGGCCAGAATACGGTTGAAACCATACCGGGTACCTAAATCGCGGTAGAAGTGCAGCTGATGTTACAGCTAGGTGTCATTGAGAAGTCAAAAAGTGAGTGGGCCAGTCCGATAGTCTTGTTACCCAAGCCAGACGGGACGTTACGATTCTGTAACGACTTCTGCAAACTTAATGAGGTTTCTAAGTTTGATGCATATCCCATGCCCCGAGTGGATGAGCTTATTGAGAAGTTAGGCCAAGCCCGGTATTTTTCTGTTTTTGACCTCACCAAAGGGTACTGGCAGGTACCCGTGACGGAGGCTGCCAAGGAAAAAACAGCTTTCATCACACCAGAGGGGCTGTATCAGTACAAGGTATTACCCTTTGGTCTACATGCCGCTCCCGCCACTTTTCAAAGGCTGATGGACATTGTACTCCGTCCACATTATCTGTACGCTTCGGGGTACCTGGACGATATCGTTATCCACAGCACCAACTGGGAAAGTCACCTACCTAAAGTACAGGCTGTAGTGGACTTCCTTAGGAAGCCTGGCTTAACCGCTAACCCAAAAAAGTGCACGATAGGGTTAGAAGAGACCAAGTACCTGGGGTATGTAATTGGGCGTGGAATTATCAAACCTCAGGTGAACAAAATTGAGACAATTCGGAATTGGCCCTGTCACTACTCGGCAAGTAAAGTCGTTCCTGGGAATGGTGGGATACTATATGAGGTTTGTCCCTTACTTTGCCACAGTGGCCGCACCCTTGACAGGCCTTTTGAATGGACCAAGTCAGTGACGGTCCACTGGAATGAGCAGGCGGAAAAGGCTTTCTCTTCTTTTAAGTCGGCTCTGTGTGGGTCCCCGGTTTTGGTGACGTCCGACTTCAAAAGGGAGTTTATAGTGCAGACCGATGCCTCCGAGGTAGGTCTCAGTGCTGTACTGTCTCAGGAAGTCAACGGGGTGGAGCATCCCGTTGTCTTTCTCAGCCAAGACCAGGTATAGTATAGTGGAGAGAGAGTGCCTGGCTATCAAGTGGGCACTCGAGTCTCTCCGCTATTATTTGTTGGGGAGAAAGTTTCGTCTGGTGACCGACCACTCCCCTCTCAAATGGATGAGCCAGGCCAAGGACAGAAATGCTCCGGTCACCCGATGGTTTCTGTCTTTGCAAAATTTCAAGTTTTCGGTGGCCGGTTACTAGGAAACGCGGATGCCCTGTCCCGGGTACACTGTTTAATGGGTGTCCACCCCCTCAGGGTTACACAAAGGGGGCAGGTATGTAGGAAGGAACAAGGGGTCGTCATTAATGATCGGTACGTGTCACCAACAGGTGTCACCAACTTTTTATCAAAGTGTCAGTTTTGCAGATTGCAGTCTGACACTTCAGGCACAGATTGGAAGCCCACAGAAACACTCGGAAGTGCTTCCATGAGCTTTCAGGCCCGTGCCACCGCACAGCAAAAGAAAGGACATGTCCTATCTTTTGCCGCATTTTGCTGATTGCGGACCCATTCAAGTCCATGGGTCTGTACACAGTTCACACAGCCGATGCCCATGCATTGCGGACAGGCACGGCGATCATACAGTTGTGTGAGTGAGTCGTTAGGATCGCAGTTAACTAGGCATCGCGTCCGTTTAACTGTAACTAACAATACACAGCAAAAGTAGTATTTATGTGTATTCAGAGGATCATATACAAAAATATTAAAAAAGACTATACATTATTGTAATGGCTGTATCCATAATGACCCATATAATAAATTGATAACTATTTTTTATCTTGTGCGGTGAACAGTGTAAACATTTAAAAAATAAATAAAAATTGCAAAATTGCTGTCTTTTTGTTTAATCCACCAACTAAAAAAAAAATTGTTGTTATTATGCAAAATTAGAGAAACTTAAAAAAACTACAACAATTTGGTGTGGCTTAATCATACTGGCCCACAGCGTAAATTTATTTTACAGCGAATAGCATAAAATCTAAACCCAAAAACAATAGGAGAATCGCTGTGTTTTTTTTTCATGCCGTCACCCCAAAAGAAAATTTTTAAAGTTTTACAATTTACTAGATGTACCCCAAAATGGTGGTATTAATAAATACAATTTGTCCTGCAAAACACAGATCCTCATATGCCTATGTCGACGGAAAAATAAACCAATTGAAAATGTGCAAGGAAAATTACTGTGTCCTTAAAGTGGGTTTATGGTAATAATTATTTTTTATGTAGTGCTCCAAGCCTGCCTCCTGAAAAAGAAGATTCATCCTTACCTGCTCCACGTTGCACTGGTCCTATGCAATGCCTCCATCTTCCAGTCCTGGCACTGTTTACATCCAGCTGGCCATGGGCATAGTCTCATGTACCCCTCCAGCCAATGACTGCCTTCAACAGTGACATGCTGCTTGTGGCCACATCACTGAAGTCAGTCATTGGCTGGAGCGGTGCATGTGACCATGGCTAGCCGCAGTGCCAGAACCGGAAGGTGGAAACATCAGAGGCAGCGCGGAGGACCTGGAATGATGTGGAGCAGGTAATGTATGAATCTTCTTTTTCAGGAGGCATGCTGGGGCATTACATAAAATATAATTATTACCAGAAAACCCAGGAAATTTACACTTTTGTTAATGCAAACAATGTTGTCTGGCATGGCTTAAAAAAACTTCAGCAGTTTGTTAGTTCTGAGCAGTGTTGCTACTTTTGTGGTTCTTTCACATCATCTCAGTTGGTTTTATCAAGACTTTGACTAGGTTAATGTAAAAAATACAAAAAGTCTTGTTTTTGTATTTTAATTTTTCTTGGCACATAACCCAATTACACTTCAGATAATAGGAGCATGATTGACGCAGATTTACTAAGATATTTTGCTATTGCCATTTGTAGTAAAAAAATAATAAAAAAAAGTGCGCTGGAGTAAGAGGCACAAACTTGGTTCATCTTCTGGCTTTCCATGCGCAGTAACCTGAACACTCCACCAGCTATGATCTATCATTTACACAATTTTCTGGTGTATATTGAAGTAAATCTGGTGGGCTGCAGAGGCCACATCCCTCACACTAAACCCTGTCCCATTTTCTCACCACTTTTAAAACATGACAAAAAGCTTAAAACGTTGCAAATTATAATGAAAATATGTCTTGGGCCATAATCTGAAACTTTTTATGCCACTATTGTGGCCTAAAATCATTGATAAATGTGACCCATTGGGGAAGATTTATCAAACTAGTGTAAAGTAGAACTGGCTCAGTTGCCCACAACAACCAATCAGATTCCACTTTACATTTTCCAAAGGTGCTCTGAAAAATGAAAGGTGGAATTTGATTGGTTGCTATTAGGCTTAAGCAAATCAAACTTTGGATCATAGACCCGAAGTTGATTTGTTCAAAAACGTAGTTTTTTAATGATGTTTCTGTACCGCATTAAAATATATTGGCTCAGTGGAGCTAAACTTCGTCTTGCCCGAAGTCGCGTGAGACTTTGGTGAATTACTACAGTATTGTTATCTGCGTATTTAAAAATAGTAAGCCAAAGTGGTCTTTGGTATTGGCTGTTACCTCGGTATCAAAGCCCACTTCGGATTGCTATTTTAAAGTATTTTTAAATACGCAGATCAGAATACCGCAGTAATTCACCGAAGTTTCGGCGTCTTCTGGAGAGATGAAGTTTGGCTCCACAGAGCCAATATATTTTAATGTATGGAAACGGCATTTAGAACAAAGTTCTTGATTGAACCAACTTCGGAAGCTTGATGATCCGAAGTTTGATTCGCTCAAGCCTAGTTGCTATGGTAAACTAAGCCAGTTTTCCTTTACACCAGTTTTGATAAATCTCCCACATTGTCTTGGTCTTTGGAGAATTGCAAAATTACAATTTGTTCCGGTCAAAGGGCGGGGAATGTGTTCCCACTCGATCATACTCACACCATGTTTGACTGTGGGCAAGATGTTCTTACTATGGGATGCGGTGTTTGCTATATAGCTGACAAATAGAACTTGTGCTCTTCAGAAAGTTCCTACTTTTAACTCATTTGCCCATAGAATATTATCCTAAAGGGCTAGGGAATATTTTTGCCAAATTCACAGGGGATCCATCAGAAAAAAAACTCCTTATGGCTCTTTATGATATTAAAGTCATATAAAGGTACACATAAGGCTACTTTCACACTAGCGTTTTCATTTCCGCTATTGAAATCCGTCATAGGATCTCAATAGCGGAAGAAAACGCCTTCAGTTTTGGCCCCGTTCATTGTCAATGGGGACAAAACTCAACTAAACGGAATGCTCCAAAATGCATTACGTTCCGTTTGGTTGCAAGCAGCGTTTTTCTGTCCACGATGTGGTGCGGTGCAAGATGGATACGTCCTGACACAGAATGTAAGTCAATGGGGACAGAAGCATTGTCAAGAATAGAAGGAAGAATTTCCATTAAGTACAAGCTATGCATTGCTAAGCATCAGGAAAACAGCAGAAAACATGCATTTAATTTAATTTAACATCTTAATGGGAATCCGTCAGCTTCAAAACACCCAACAAGAAAACAGTAAGCATTGTATAGCTCAAAGGATGCTGACTCTGATTACATAATTTGTATCTTCATACTTACATCCCAATGCTGTGATTCTGCACACCAGCCACAAAATGCATAGAAAGGACTCCCAAGCACATGCACATAATGGAGAGGAGTCCAGGAGGAGTCCTCTTTATGCATTTTACAGCTGTTTGCAGGAGCAGAGCATCAGATGCAAGTGAGTATGAAGATACAAATGACAGAATCAGAATAAGTGTAGTTTGGGGTCACGTTTCTGAGCTGACCGAACCCCTTTAGCAATTTTAATATTTCATATTTTTCCATATTTTGTATGTCCAGCTTTTGGTTTTATTGCAGCTTCAGTTCTGTGACATGTTTTCAGAAACTCTCAGATATGCTTCCAAAGGTCACACCAGGAGATGTCATACAGATCACTATAAACGATTGAAGATGTAGCGACTAGGAAAATTTAGCTTATTATACACCTAGATAATCGTTCGTACTTGCGGTCGTTACTTGTTCGCTTTTAAATTGTTCCTTGTTATTACATGTAAAGATGGGGGACAGATGCTTAGTCAAAAGGCAAATATGAGATCATTAGCGAGTAGATGACTCCATATTATACGAACCGATCTATTAACGAGGAGCGATAATTTGTTTTTAACTTGCTGGAAGATCACGAGGGACGAGAAATAAGTGATTTTTTGCTTGTCTTTAAATCGTTCATACTTATTACATCACACGATTCCCGTTCATTTTTTCTTTCATGCACGAGAATCTGTACAATATAGTGATTACTATTTTAAAGTATTTTGAAGTAAAAGTAATTTATTGAATCATTGCTAGCTCCACACCAACCAACATTTGTAAGATAGTGTGGCCAAAATGAATAATTCATGCTGAACCTAAAATAAAGCATTTATTTCAGTTAAGCTGTCCCCCGTGTATGAAATAGAATATTTTTAGAGATGAGCGAATCGACTTCGGATGAAACATCTGAAGTCGATTCGCATAAAACTTCGTTCCAATACTGTACGGAGCAGGAGCTCTGTACAGTATTAGAATGTATTTGCTCCGATGAGCCGAAGTTATTGCTTTGCGAAGTCTCGCGAGACTTTGGGTAATAACTTCATAAATTAATTTGTACTGTAAAAAAACCATTGCCCGAACTCGGCCTCGGTTACAAGGCACCACTTGGAACTGAAGAAAATCTTTCAAGAATTAAACGCTCCCCCTTCTCACTCATATTACAGCTTGGGAAAAAGATTTGTCTCTAACACTGTCCAGACGAGAGATCTCTCTCGGGCCTTCCCATTAATGTTACAAGAAACCTCATACAAACCAGTTAATAAGTGGTCCAAAACCCAGTTGAGCTAAATCATATAGAGCCTTCCAGTCCATCAACATCTTGGCATTGTTTATCTCACGTAGGTTCATACAATCTGGTGGGATTGCAATCTAATAAAACCCTATTGGGCGAATGTGCATATGGCAATATCGAAATTTATACTAACGTGCACAGTTTTTGTCTGACTGATTCTCGGCATATATGCTGGGTAGCAGCCGGATCTCCACCAGCCCCATTAACTATAATGGGGTCCGGCAGGAATTCCGGTACCATACGGCAATGCCCAATTCAGAGAGCTCTGGCAGGTTGTTCTCTGCCGGATCTTTTGCCATGTATGTGAAAATAGCCTTAACAAAACTCTTGGCTGCAAGTGTTCCTAGCTAAAGCTATGATACCATTATATTGGAACAAAACCTCTGCTCCCCTAATTTCTCATTAGCTACAGAAAGTCGCTCAAGTAGCTAGACTGGAAGAACTGTGTCATCTTGAACAATGCACTGCACACTACATAAATATAGACGTATCGGGCACCCTTGGGTTGATTTTGCTAAGGGTCAAGATATGCTTACTTATCTCCAATGATTTTTTTCTCTATCCTAAGCATTTAAACATTTAGCTGGGAATCTTCCTCGGTCGTTGGCATTATGGCAATCATTTTCTCTGCATGGTCCTTTTATCATCTTTACATTTTGCAGCATTTTATACTTTCCTCATACTTCCTTTTAATTTGTTTTATGAGCCTATCTCTACTTTGGTACTTTGGTACTGACGTGCAACTTCAAATCCCTCTTCATTTTTTTTTATCAGTAAATGAAAATGTGTTACGTTTACAGCCAGAGAATAAGAAAATCCATACAGATCTAATACAAAATTTCTGCAGTAGACAATCCCATATAAGGTAATAAGCCTGCGACACACTAAATGGACAAAAGTATTGGGAAACACGTCTTAATCATTGAATTCAGGTGCTTTATTCAGTCCCACTGGCACAGGTGTACAAAATCCAGCTCCTAGCCTTGCAATCTGCCTTTCCAGACATTTGTCATAGAATGGCTCATTCTAAAGATCTCACTGAATTCCAGCCTGGTCCTTTAATAGGATGCAACTGTTGCAACAAGTCACCTCATGAAATGTCTTCCCTCCTAGATATTCCACCATTAACTATGAGTGGTATTATTGTAAAGTGAAAACGTTTAGGAACCACAGCAACTCATGAAATAGAGACCACGTAACGTTACATAGCAGGGTCGCTGAGTGCAGAGGCGCATAGTGCATGAAAGTCACCAACGCTCTGCTGACTCCATAACTGCAGAGCTCCAAACCTCCTCTGGCATCAACATCAGCACAAAAGCTCTGCTGTGGCGGGAGCTACCTGGCGTGGGTTTCCAGGGCCGAGGAGCTGCATGCAAGCCTCACATGACTAACCACAATGCCAAGCTTCGGATGGAGAGGTGTAAAGCACGCCGTCACTGCACTTTGGAGCAGTGGAAAGGTGTTTTGTTCAGTGATGAATCACGCTTCTCTATCTGGAAGTCTGAAGGATGCATCTGAGTTTGGCGATTGCCGGGTGAACTTTACCTGCCTGACTGCACTGTGCCAACTGTAAAGTTTGGTGAAGGAGGGATAATGCTATAAAGTTGTTCTTCAAGGGTTGACCAAGTTATTTTTGACAATTGTATGTTTCCAAATTTGTTGGAACAGTTTGGGGAAGAGCTTTTTGTGTTCCAGTATGACTGTGCCCCAGTGAACAAAGCAAGGTCCATAAAGTCATGATTTGTTGAGTTTGGTGTGGAATAAGTGGCCGCACAGAGTCCTGACCTAAACCCCATCGAACTCCTTTGGGATGAACTAGAACAGAGGTTGTGAGCAAGGCGCTCTCGTCCAACATCAATGTCTGACCTCACAAATGTTCTTCTGGATGAGTGGGCAAATATTCCCACAGATACCTTCCAAAGTCTTTTAGAAAGTCTTCCCTGAAGAGTTGAAGCTGTTGTAGCTGCAAAGGGGGAACCAACTCCATATTAAGGGCTCATTCACATGACCATAGGCTGTCCGTGCCCGTATCACGGACCGCAAACGGCGGGTCCGCAGTATACAGGCACTGGCTGTGTATCACGCATTGACTTGAATGAGTCTACAATTTGCAAGATGCGGAGCGGAGGCACAGATCAGAAGCACTCAAAAGCGCTTCCATGGGCTTTTTGGTCTGTTCCTCCTTATGTCCTATCTTTTGCTGTATATTGCGGATCGCGGACCCATTCAAGTCAATGGGTTCGCGCTGCAATATGGGATTCACACGGCCGGTGCCCCTGCATTGTGGACCGCAATTTGGACGGCTTATGTTCGTGTGAAAAGGCCCTAATGCTATGGATTTAGAATAGAAAGTCATAAAAGCTCCTTAAGGTGTCTCAATACTTTCACATTTACTGATCACAAAGAGGATTTTGAAAAATATATAGAAAGCACAAAACGTATTCAAAAGCTGAAGAAGTTTTTATTCTACTGTAAAGTTACATAAAGATGGGGAAACACTCTACAAAGGCACATACACACACATTTAAAAAAAAAAATATTAGAAATTAGAATACATTTTAAAATTCTCAATATCTGTAGAGTTATTCCAATAGTCAGTTGTGTATACGTATGCATATAAGCTTGTTTTATAATGATTCTTTTAAATTTATAACATCACATAGATATAAATAGGATTATGGCTCTGTTCACACTTGCTTTGGGGTTCCTGTTTATAATGTAAGGCATGAACCAGATCCGTCACGCAACAGATTTTAGCCAGCAGTCCCCCATGGATTTACAGTGGGATCCATTAATTTCTATTTTGGTTTACATTGCCCAAGAGTAACCCTGCTGGATGCCAGGATGGATAGTGTGAACAGCGACTTACCATAACACAAAATCAAAGTTGAAAATAAAATTTTTAACTCAAACATTTACAGAATGCATATGTACCCAGCAGAATTTGTATGATCTGTGGTGTCCATACAGAATCAACCTGTATCCCTTTGGGTGCTGTTATAATGTTCATTGCTGGAGCTGACAGTGTGTGTAAACAAAGCAAAAAAAAGTTAGACTAGCACATCCAAACAATATGAAATAAAACACAGGTGCGCACCAACGGCTAACATGCAAAAGCAAACAAACAATATCCATGCACAAAGACACATGCAGACACTGGAAACCTCTGAATTGCATTACTGCTATACTTACTGTTCAGAAAAAATGGAAGCTCTTTGCCCATTTTTATTTGCGCATAGATGCCCGTGATGAGAACATAGTCCTGCCACTTTACAAATCATTAGTCAGACCACACATGGAGTACTGTGTACAGTTCTGGGCTCCTGTGAACAAGGCAGACATAGCAAAGCTGGAGAGGGTCCAGAGGAGGGCAACTAACGTAATAACTGGAATGGGGGGACTACTGTACCCTGAAAGATTATCCACATTAGGGTTATTCAGTTTAAAAAAAAGACGACTGAGGGGAGATCTAATAACTATGTATAAATATATCAGGGGTCAGTACAGAGATCTCTCCCATCATCTATTTATCCCCAGGACTGTGACGAGGGGACATCCTCTGCGTCTGGAGGAAAGAAGGTTTGTACACAAACATAGAAGAGGATTCTTTACGGTAAGAGCAGTGAGACTATGGAACTCTGTGCATGAGGAGGTGGTGATGGTGAGTTCACTAAAAGAGTTCAAGAGGGGCCTGGATGTATTTCTGGAGTGTAATAATATTACAGGTTATAGTTACTAGAGAGGGGTCGTTGATCAAAATTATGTCGAGCCCATCTACCAATAACAAGGTGGCTTCTGGAGATGGGAACCTAACACTGTCAGACTCGTCTCTCTTAAGTACAGACACGTAGGTGAGGTTTCGGGGGTGTTAAACTTTAAGTGCTTCCAAGGTGCAACGTTACCCCTGTCAAACTGTAACTTACCCCTGTCAAACCGGAAGTTTACGAGTGGCGATCAGAGTGCGTCAGTGGCAACAGGGAGCCAACAGAAATGAAACCCAGCTGTGGGGAACAGTATGGTTCCCTCCAAGGCCCAGCCAGGTGGAGGTTCTGGCAGAACGTCCCCCAAAGCTGGGACCCCCCTTTAATCTGTTGTAGCCCTCTGTCAAATGGTTCCTTCGTTTAGGGGACTGGACCCCTAAAAATCATTGCAAATGAGCATTCACATCATGAAATCATGTCCAGGAAAGAATAAAAAAGTAATACTTATAACCCACAGCTTCTGTAGATAGGTTGGCTCCTGTACAGCCCTGGTTTACCACATGTCCTTGCTTTTCTTATGATAAGAATTTACCTACTCCAGCATTTTTACTAGGGAAAGCGTTTGCAGATTTGCTTCATTTGCATTGCTCGGTATACATAATGTGATATCATTACAGACAGAAAGAAGCGTATCATGTCTGGAGTAGGATAGTCTTGGAATTTTTAAGGGTGAAGGTGATTATGTTGGGGGGTGGGGGGTGCTGGATGACTTAAATGCACTGGTCCAGCTGCAAGCTGTTATTATAAGGATTTTAGGATGGCTGAAGCTATTAGTTTCATTGAGTTGTGAAGCATAAATAACCTTGTCTTATTTTGTACTGATTCGCTGCATCCATGAAATCCATAATCCACACTAGATATAAATGTCATTTTGTTTTGTCCACAGTGTATTGGAATATAATGTCAATGAAATGATTATGGAAGTTATCTTCTAGAGAAGGTAATATTAGCATATCTCTGGTTCCGATAGGTATATGCTGGGGGATATCACGGGGACACCTCTGAAACCTTTCTGGTTGGAAACGTGGATGAAAATGGGCAGAAGCTAGTGAGGACCGCCAGGAGATGCCGAGATGAAGCAATAGCAGCCTGCAAGCCAGGAGCTCCCTTCTCTGTAATCGGAAACACAATCAGGTGACCAGCAGAACGCAGTGACAAGCGATGGGAAGGCTGGCAAGTGGGACAGGGGTTATTGGTAGTCTGCTAGAAAGCTGATGACATGTTTTTATGATTCAATACCATCATTTGACTGATACCAGTGTGTGAAAGACTACACCGCACTGCTGTGCTTTGGGCGAAAAAAATATTTTTTTTGTAAAAAGTGAATTACCTGTGGGTCAGTAAAGATAACTGCATAAAGAGACAAAGATGTGTATAAAATAACTGACATAAAATTTAGAGCTAGACAGTCTTGAAAAAAAAAAATGTAAAAGTAGTGCAGTTGTATTATGTGAGTGAATGCAAGCCACATCCAGATCTACATATTATTATAATAATAATAATAATAATAATATAAACATAGAAAATATGTGTAGATTCACCCGCATACCATAAATACATACAGTGGAGTGCACATGTAAGTCCCAGGGGTGAGAAATAATGTCAGTCTATACAGGGGGCACATATTTTTGTATTTTTGTTCATTTAAACTTAACTTTTATCGTAAAAGCAGTTGTAGACATGTCTATGACATTTTTTGAATAGATAGATTGATAGATATTGATAGATAGATATTGATAGATATTAGATAAATGGATATTGAGAGAGAGATAGATATTAGATAGATAAATAGATATTGATAGATAGATAGATAGATAGATAAACAGACAGATTTAAAGCATATAATAAATTAGATAGATAGATTTTGATAGATAGACAGATAGATTTAAAGTATATAATAAATTAACAATTTTCCACATCGTATATTTTGAATTCTGGTATAAAGTGATCGCGTTTTATGTTATTTTTTCCCTCTTATACAATTAATACACGCCTCGAAGCCCAGATCTTCCTATGGCACTTGGGGAAAAATGATAAGGCAAAGAAAGAAAAAATACCCATCAATGTATCATTTATATGTATTTATTGCTATAGAAATGTTGTAACTGATTCTGAATCTAACTTTAGCAAAACCTCTATGGGTTATATCTCGGAAGCTTTTATTGTAGACTTTGCACAAAATTGTGTTTTTGACAGTTTTAAATTACAGGCTAACTATCATCTGGAGGAAGAAAGAAAAAAAAAAGGATAGTGTCTTTTTCTTCTTTTATAGGAAATGTTGAATCAGACCCCTACTGGGAAGAGAAATTTAATGCATATCTCACTATTTTACTATCCATGAATATAATGGAATGGAATTCAGAATGCGGTTTTATTTTTGCAAAAAGGGATGAGTCGATAGGTGCACCTCGTATTTTCGAACACCTAGGGTTCAAACAAATTTGCTGGTGGTGTTCTTGCATTTTAACAAAATGTATTCTTATGTGGAAAAGGGCCAGAGAGTACGAAATTCTTATTCAGGCATTGTATGGAGCTCTGCATTCATAGCTGTGTCTAAAGGGCATGTCAGCCTTTGATTCTTTCTGAGAGGTAATTATCCTTTTCCTGTCAGGGAACAACAAATGATAGCTAACTACACAGGCACATTTGCGGTAGTCACATTCATCAACTGCAGGAAAAAAAAATTCAATTTAATTGTGCAACCCAGCTGCACATGAGCCTTTCAGCATATCTGTTGTTTCCCTCTTTCTTCCTATTCCTCCTTCCACGTCTTTTTTTACTTTTTCTTTTCCATGATTATTATTATTTTTTTATTTATTTTTTTCATTTTGTCTATTCCTCCTTTTTTTACTCTGCACTTTCTTGTTAAAGTAATTTTCTCTTATGGCTTTTTTTTTCTATTCTTTTCTTTTTTTTCTTTCTCTCTCCCTCCATTGAAGAATATGAATGTAGAAAATTATCACAATTACTCATATAATTGAGCCTCTTTGTAGCAAGTGCAACTCCTGTAGCCTTTCTCCTTCATGAAAATGGTTTCATTATAGGGTTTTTTCATATTCCCTGACACCATCTACACAGAGGAACAGGCGCGCAGATGAGATGTTCTCGGAACAGCGCAGATCAGTAAGGTCACAGTAGGAATAATTAGCTCTGCTATGGAAAGAGCTTGTAGGCCTTTTACCGCTACATAAATGTACTGTCCGTGGCTTTTAGTCACAGAAAAAAACTTACTAACAAATGGAACTCCCGCCTACTACTTTGAAAAAAAAATTTGTATCAACACTACAATTTTCTATCATTAAGACTAATAACACAGAGCCTGCTATACATCAAGAGGAATAAAAAGAAAAATCTCACATTCAAGTGGCGGCTGGGTGCTGACCTTTGTTCCCTTTTTTTTTTTTTGTATGTATGTGTACGACTTGACAAAAAAAAGGGACCCACACACTACGCCAACACCCAGGTGAAAGGAGCTGCTAAAGCGCCCCCCACCTTTTTTAAAATATTTCTGATCCCTAATAAATCTCTGTATAAGGAAATTAATTTTGCATATCCATTGCATTAATGGACCCTGTTAACAGAAATAAATAAAACATCATTAAAAAAAAAGGTAATGTAATTGAAGATGACATCGGATTCCTAGGCTGCGGTGAATTTGCTTGCATGGTCTAAATATTAATAAGGGGGGGGGGGGAGGGGGGTGGAATAATGTAGCCCTGAAAACAACTGTATCCAAACTGGTTCTCATTTAAATTTCAGCAGACGGGTGCCATTTGTTTTGTGTCATTGTCTGGCATGCTTAAATGGTAATTGGTCCTCTTTTTATATTCCGATCGCATCTGATGAATATTCTGATACCATAACTCAGCAATCTCTGTAATGTATTCTGTATCTGAGGAGGGGGGGGGCAGAGAAAAAAATAACACAAAACAACAAAATGGGAGCACTACATGAATATTAACCCAGTAAGCCCAAGAGATACCTAATGCACGCTTGCTCTCGAAGCTGAAACGATTTTGTTTTTTTTTTGTTCTAGCTCTGGAAAAAAAAAATTGCAAAAAAATACATAAATTGACAATTATGACAAAAAGCTATGTAATTAAAATATTATTGCGCTGGTAGACGGGGCATAATGATATATTGTAGGGTTTTTTTTTAAATTACACATAAATTAATTTTAATTTCAATGCATAATCTTCTACATTATTTGTGCAATTTTTGAACATTTTATTGAAATAAATACATAGATTTACGTTGATTTTGCGGCTAAATTAGTTTAAAACATTTTTTTCACTAAATTAGATCCTGTCGCCCATTATAAAAAAAAAAAAGTATACTGAAGTATACAAAAGCAAGTGAATATGTTTTAATGATTAAAAGCACTCATCTATAAACTTGCAAGATTCCCATTAAGTTTAATTAAAGAGGATGAGATCACTGTGCTCCTGCGGTTGATGTTTTCTGATCCTAGTTTATGGTTGTATTTTTTTTCTGAGCCTATGATGGGAAAGTGAATTTTTTAATCAATAATATTAATAATATTTTTTGTGTTGTTTTTACAAATTATTAAAAATCTATTTTTTTAAGATAATCTAATTTTAAAGACCAGCCAAGGCTAGAAAATAAATCATTTTACTGTCAACTTTTATAATGTAGAATGACAGTTACTGTAAATTACAATTACGCAGCTTTTGACTGTACTTGAGCACGCAATGCTATAAATTATCGTTCCTAACAATCCATCACGTTTGCTTCTGACAAAAGGAACACAAGATAAGTTTAACTTCATTGTTAGGAAAACAGAATGATTTAAGTGCCATTTGTAAATCAGAAATGCCTGTGACTGCAGTCTGTAACTTCAGCAGCATTCACAGTGGAAAGAGAATTTCAAGAATATTTAGAATTCCAGATTTCTTTCATTTTATTTTGTTAATGGAATTTCATCGTACACTAAGGATATATTAACCAGTGACTTACATGAGTACTTGCTGCCATTATTCGCACTCAAAGCAGTAATTACCGTATATACATTTAGTCCAAAAATGTTGGATACTAGTGACATTACTAAAGCATGTGACTTAAAGGACATCTGTCAGCAGATTTGTACCTATGAAACTGGCTAACGTGCTATATGTGCGCTTGGCGGCTGAAGGTCCCATGTTCACATGTGCCCACATTGCAGAGAAAAGTTATGTTTTAATAAGTTGCCCTTACTCCTAGGTGCTCTGCTGTCTCTGCAACTGCCACGCTCTCTCCACTTTGATTGACAGGGTCAGGAAGGCATGATAACGTTTTCACTGCCTAGTCCTGTCAATCAAAGTGCAGAAGGCATGACAGTTGCAGAGAGAGCAGAGCCTCTAGGTGTAATGGCATCGCCCCCGTTGCTCCTAAAGGCTCATTTGCATATTTTAAAACATGATTTTTGTTAGCAATGCGGGCAAATATGAACATGGGACAAACACAGATGTCTTCAGCTGCCAAGCGCACATGTAACAGGTCAGCCAGTGTCATGGGTACAGATCTGCTGACGGATGCCCTTTAAAAAAGTTGACATTTCTTGACGACTATAGCAACAGTTATGATGGTGCAGAAAATATTTAATGGCCCAGTAAGACAGTAGAGGATAATAATTAAAATTTGACTTTTTATTTTTGCCAAGAGATTGCCCAATTTTCCCCCTTCCCTATTTCATAGCATTGTTCCGCCAGTGTTGTAATATCTAGGACTCTCTCTGCGTGGTTCAACTTCTTGACCATCTTTATAAAATAAAACAGCAATTTTCCCTCACCCGGACCTCGTAGAGAGATTTTTATTTTATCTTAGGATGGATTTATTTCCTGCTCCCTTGGTTTTCCCATGGGCCATAAGTTGTCAGAACGGTCCAGCAGTTACAACTTGAGAGCCATAGGTTTTAGGAACAATAAAGCATTTGCTGCCCCTATATGTCCTGTATCATTGTCTGTATGTCACACTGCATGGTTTCTCCATTTAATAGTAGTCAGGAAACCTTAGTAAACATGTAACCAGGTCGGTAAAATATTAAGGGACTTAAGAGGGGTTGTTCCAAGATAAAAATGATGGCCAATTGCACCTCATATCAAATATCTTGAATATTTGGCGATAAAATCAGTTTTCTAAAATGATATGGTATGCCATATTAAAGGGAGTCTGTCCTCTCCATATGGCCATATACAGCGCTTACCTTATCCTATCACACACCTATACATGAATGTAATGGTACCTTTGTCTTTTTCTTTACACTTGCAGAAGCTGGAAAAACAAAGTTTACTTTATATGCAAATGAGCACTCGCAAGTGTTGGAGCCCAGGCTGCTTTGCCTTGTTTCATTGTTTCCCCGCCCCAGCCTCTGCCTATGCTTTAAGTACTGCGCATGCGCCGGCGAACGGCACAAAACCAGCGGCAATGGGGCGTTCGCCGGCCCATGCGCAGTAGTTAAAGCGATGCCGTGCCCACAATGGGCATCGCAGTTGCGCATCCCCCGGCCCTGCAAGGCAGTGCGCAGGCGCAGGATCTTAGCCGGACCGAAGGATGACGCAAGGGAATAGGAGGGCGGGAATCGGCAGAGACTGGGCCGGGGAAACAATGAAATGAAGCAGAGCAGCCTGGGCTCCTACACATTGAACGCCGCCCCTGGGCACTTGCGAGTGCTAATTTTCATATGAATTAAACGTCGTTTTTCCAGCTTCTGCAAGTGTAAAGAAGATAACGAGGGTGCTATTACATTCATGGATAGGTGTGCGATAGTACAATGTAAGCGCTGTATATGGCCATATGGAGGTGTTTGTTTTTGTTAAATCATTATGCATGGCAACATCCCCCTGTAGTTCTTTATGTAAGAGCATGCTCACATGGTCCCTGCTTTGTACTCATAGCGGTTGTCCAGTCTATGCAGTGAGATAGCGCATGCACGTTATTTCTATTCTCTCTTCACATAGCGAGCATGCACAGTTCAGCTGCTCTTGCTTGCACTTTATAGGACGTTTTTTTGTTGTTGTCGTCAGCACTACCGGACTGTGTGACAGCTGCAGCTGAGTGTGCACAAAGGACTCACCACTGCAATCACCAATGAGATTTTTTAGAAATATAAGCATTCATAGAAATACAGGGTGGCCCACGAAAAAGTTGCCCGCCTGCAGCGATAGTATGACACGATGAACAAACAAGTGGATTTTTTATTTTTTTTTTATTACCCACAAGTCACAAAAGATGCTAAAAGTGGTCCCCATTCTTTGGGCAGGTCAGATTATGTAGAGGGGACCACTTGTGAGTAATTTAAAAAAAAAAATTCACTTGCTCGTTCATCTTTTCATACTGTCACTGGAGGCGGACTACTTTTTTGTGGGCCACCCTGTATTTATGCCCTTATGTGTAAAAGTCATTGGAGTCTTCCTAGGAAGCACTCAGGGCACAGACAGAGCAGGACAGTGACCTGCACCAGAAATATTGAGCTTTGGGAACAGCAGAAGATTCATTTTGCAAGCACAGATCCGGCTCAGTGACTCAGCGCCTACGCAGTGGATCTGTTGAGCGCTGCTGTCACATCTGTGACAGGTCCCAGAAGGTCTGAAAGATTACGCATTAGTGATCTGACAGCCTCTTTTGGTTTCACTTTGTCTGTGTGTTGCTGGTATGTCCACACCTCCTGTTCAGGTGTGGATCATGTGACCTTTACCTCGCCCTATTTAGTGTGACTTTTCCCATCACTCCTTGCTTGGGATAGCTTTATTTGGTCTTGGAAGAGCTGGAGTGTGGTTCGTGTTGAAGTCCTGTTCATCCTTCATCCTCTGAAGTTAAGTGTTCCGCTTGTCGTGTTTTGTATCCCCCCCCCCCCCGGTTGTTTACTTCACCAGGGAAGGAACAAGTGGTCTCTGCCCTGTCATTATCTTTAGGGCATCTGTGGGTCACCAGGGTTTTCTAGGTTCCCGTGTATGGGTATCTCTACCATCGAGAGGTGCCCATACAGATAGGAGTTAGGGCCAGGAGCAGGGTTTTATAGGTGGTGACCCTTTTCCTTCCCTAGCGGTGAGGCCTAGTGTCTTTCCCCTTCCTTCTTGATTGTCTTTTGGTGTTCTCCCCTACTACATCCGTGACATTATCCCATAACGCCATTTTTGTTCTGATCTGTGCAGCTATGGATACTATGTCTGCACAGATGCAGAATCTGACTTTGGAGGTAGCAGACCTCCGCGCAACTGTCTTGCAGATTCAGAGTCCACAGGCTGCTGGTTCCGGTGGTGGGTCCCAGGCCTGTCCTGAACCGAAGGTGGCTCTCCCGGACAGGTTTTCCGGGGGTAGTGACAATTTCATTCGGTTCAGGGAGTCATGTAAATTATACTTTAAGCTGCGTCCATACTCTTCTGGGGATGAGTGTCAACGTGTGGGTATGATTATTTCATTGCTTAAAGAGGACGCCCAATCTTGGGCTTTTTCTCTGCCGACCGGATCACTGTCCCTCCGGTCGGTAGATGAATTCTTCAGAGCCTTGGGTCTCATCTACGATGACCCGGATCGGATCTCTCAGGCCGAGACCAAGTTACGGAGTTTCCGTTCCGCGGAGACCTATTGCTCTGAATTTAGGAGATGGGCTACCGATACTGAGTGGAACGATCCTGCTCTCCGCAGCCAATTCTGTCAGGGTCTCTCTGAGAGACTGCAGGACGCGTTGGCCTTTCATGAAAATCCTGTGTCATTGGAGGCAGCTATGTCCCTTGCTGTACTTCTAGATAGACGCCTGAGGGAGAGATCTAGGGGTCTTCACCTTCAGGATGTACTGTCCAATAAGGGTACTGCTTCCTTTGACACTTTTGGTAGAGAGAGACTGGTAGTTGCACCTTGTGATGAGCCTATGCAGTTAGGAGGAGCTACTCCTGGCAAAAGCTTGGGTCATGTGAAAGGAGTCTGCTTTTATTGTGGCAAGAAGGGACATTTTGTGAATATTTGTTCGTACTTGCAGCATCAAGGTGTAAACAAAAAGAAAAAAACTTTCAATCCTCAAATTACTATTGGTGGTGTGGATGGGGAGCAAAAAAACCTACATTTGTCTTTTACTGGTAGTACCCATTTTCTCCTGTCTGCCGAGGTGGCGCTAGAGTCCAAAACTGTGAAAATCGAAGCATTTATCGACAGTGGGGCAGGAGTTAACTTGATTGATGGAGAGTTTGTACGCATTAATGGGTTGACTACTAATGCATTAGAGAAAAATATTTCTGTCTTTGCAATTGACTCAGCACCTCTCACCCAAAAATGCCTGTCGCAGGTAGTGGGTGATTTGCATCAGGAATCTATCTCCTGTTATGTATTGGAGGGTCTGCCTGCTCCGTTGGTGTTGGGCTTACCATGGTTAAGCAAACATAACCCTAACATCGACTGGCAAGCGAGACAGATTCTCGATTGGAGTGATTTTTGCATGGACAACTGTCTTAATGCATTATTCTCTATGGTGACCACTAAAACTGTACCCTCGTTTATTTCAGAATTTTCTGATGTTTTCTCTGAGAGTGGTAATCAGGAGTTGCCTCCGCACCGGGAGTATGACTGTCCCGTCAATCTTATTCCCGGAGCTAAATTGCCCAAATCTCGGTTGTATAATCTTTTGGAACCCGAAAAAAAGGCCATGCGAGAGTATATTACCGAGAGTTTGGCAAAGGGACATATTAGACCATCCAAGTCCCCAGTGGCTGCTGGGGTTTTCTTTGTAAAGAAAAAAGATGGTACCCTGAGACCATGCCTGGACTTCCGTGAGCTCAATCGTATTACCGTCTGTGATCCTTACCCCCTTCTTTTGATTCCGGATTTGTTTAGTCAGATTGTCGGTGCCAAGGTGTTCTCTAAGTTGGATCTGAGGGGGGCATATAATCTGGTAAGGATCAAGGAGGGGGATGAGTGGAAGACCGCATTTAATACACCTGAGGGTCATTTTGAAAACCTGGTCATGCCCTTTGGGTTAACCAATGCTCCTGCGGTTTTTCAACACTTTGTCAATGACATCTTTCATCATCTGGTGGGGAGGTTTGTCGTTGTATACCTTGATGACATACTAATTTATTTGCCTGATATGGAGACTCATCAGGATCATGTGAGACAGGTGTTACAGATCCTAAGAGAGAATAAGTTGTATGCTAAGATGGAAAAGTGTGTATTTGCTGTACAGGAAGTGCAATTTCTGGGTTACCTGCTCTCATCCTCAGGTTTTCGTATGGATCCCGAGAAGGTCTGTGCCGTGTTGGACTGGGATCGACCTGAAAATCTGAAAGCGCATATGTGTTTTTTGGGGTTTACCAACTACTACCGTAAATTTATCTTGAACTATTAATCGGTGGTTAAACCTTTAACAGACATGACTAGGAAGGGTGCGGATATTTCTGTCTGGTCTGATGCGGCATTACAGGCCTTTTCTGCTGTGAAAGAATGTTTTGCTTCGGCCCCTATTCTGATGCAACCGGACGTGACTCAGCAATTTATTGTTGAGGTTGACGCGTCCGAGGTAGGGGTAGGAGCAATTTTGTCGCAAGGTCCTTCACCTAGTAAATGGCGCCCATGTGCATTTTTCTCTAAAAAACTCTTGACTGCCGAACGGAATTATGATGTGGGGAATAGGGAATTGCTGGCCATTAAGTTGGCGTTCGAGGAATGGCGGCATAGGTTGGAAGGAGCAATTCACCCTATTACGGTAATTACGGATCACAAGAATCTGGCCTACCTGGAGTCGGTTAAGCGACTGAACCCAAGGCAGGCCAGATGGTCATTGTTTTTCACCAGATTTAACTTAATCGTCACTTACCGCCCTGAGGTTAAGAATGTCAAGGCGGATGCTTTGTCGCGTAGCTTTCCTGGGGGGGGGGGGGGGGTGAGTCTAATGACCCTAGTCCCATTTTATCTGAAGGGGTAGTCATATCCGCTCTTTATCCTGATCTTGAGGCCAGGGTGTTGGAGGCACAGGAGGATGCTCCGGACTCTTGTCCTCCGGGGAAGTTGTTTGCTCCCTCCAAATTACGTCACAAGGTGTTCGAGGAACATCACTGTACGGTGCTTGCTGGGCACCCTGGGAGCAGATCGACTGTCGATCTCATCTCTCGCAGATTTTGGTGGCCAGGGTTGCGTAAGTGTGTTGAGGACTATGTGTCAGCCTGTGGTACCTGTGCACGTGCAAAGGTGACACATACTCGGCCTTCCGGATCTCTGCTTCCATTGCCCATCCCGTCCAGACCTTGGACCTATTTGTCCATGGATTTTATCACGGATTTACCAAATTTTTCAGGAAAAACTGTGATTCTGGTGGTTGTAGATCGTTTTAGTAAAATGACACACTTTATTGCATTACCTAGTCTACCCAATGCTAAAACTCTTGCACAGGTGTTTGTTGACAACATCGTGAAACTACATGGCATTCCCTCTGATGTGGTGTCCGATAGAGGGACTCAGTTTGTTTCCAGATTCTGGAAAGCGTTCTGTACGCGTCTGGGTGTACAATTGTCCGAATTCTCGCGCCTGCGCCGTGTGCTTCTGTATTCGGCGCAGGGAGCGGTCCGACAGTCACTGCGCCTGCGCCGAATACAGAAGCACACGGCGCAGCCGCGAGAATTCGGCCGAGATGGAGAGAAGTAGGCTGTCATTCTAGAGGAGATGGGCGGGCTGGAGGGACGCGCTGGGCGGCAGAAATAGTGAGTAGACGGAGCCTCTAGGTGCTGAAAAGAGGCTTATTTCCATATCAATAAAAGTACGTTTTTAAGCTTAACCGCTCCAGACAAAGGTAATACATGAACATGGTTAGGTACAGCAGACACTAGCAGATCGCTAGTGTCAGACAGCCAAATAGGTGAAAATCTGGTGGTAGAAACCCTTTAAGCAGTGGAAAATCCCTTTAAAGGAATCATGAATTCTTTCCTGATCATCTCTCACAACTAATGTGTGACTAGGGTATACAGCAAAACATTGTGACAAAATACTAAACAAAGTCTACATATTGTTAACTGAGGACAAAATGAAAGTTTTTGATTGGCCTAGTCAAAGTGCTGATATGGATCCAGCAACAAAGCTGTGACAGGACCTGAAGCAGTCAGATCAGTCACAAATATTCACCAGACTGTTTGAATGGAAGCAGTCCCATAATCCTTAATGTAATCGGGATCTTTTCACGTTAAAAAAATCCTGGTTTGCCGGCGGCAGATCGTGCAGTGTAATAGGCGCTCTGCTGCTGGCAAACAATGAGACAGTATAGGGACTATTATCCTGCAAAGTTGATTTAGAGGAAGAACAAAGACCTTCATGAGGTATAAGCCGATTTTTCTCATAATGGGAAAAACAGAATTTCTGATTCCAAATCTGACAACAAATCCCTGGATCAATGAGTTATCTACAAAAATCTAGTAACTATAACCTATAATATTATTGCACTTAAAGGCGTTGTCTCACCTCATGTCCCCTTTATCATGTGTATAACTGTATGTTAAATGATTTACTAATGTATGTCTATTTTCCATAATGCCTTTGTAACCCATTAGCTGACATTTTCAAACCTTTTAGACCCTGCTCATTTCTAGGGATTATGGCCACTGCTGCAATGAAGCAGCAGTGGCCGCGCTGGCATACTGTAAGTAAAGCAACCGGCTCTTCTGGTTCATGGGAGTGAGCGCGCATAGAGGCTTGTGCATGTGCATTACCTCCCGGTCCCAGCCACCTCATATCTCTAATTGCCTAAGCTTCCATACCTCCTATAGAACAACTTCAGGGTATGCTCTACATCCTTGGAGCGGTTCTATGCAACTATTACAACAGAGAATAAAAATCTACCGAAGGTCCGCTGCTCCGAGGCTGCTAATAATTCTAATACACTAGCAGCCTCGGGACCTTGGGAGCGCGCATGCACAGGCATGGGGCTGGATTACGTCATCCCATCCCTGTATGCCTGTGCCATCGCTCAAAGAAAGCGACCCCACCCCCACCAGTTAAGAAACGACACTCAGACCTGCAGGGAAGCGAGCAAAGCAGAAAGTGAAAGAACCCCCTTTAAGAAAGGCATGGTGGGAAGGAGTGCACTGCTATGAATACTGGGTAAAGAGAGAAAATACTGCTGTGGCTGTGATTATGAGGGAGGGAGGGAGGGGCAAAAAGTAGTTTGTAATTACAATTGTCAGAGTGGGTGAGTACAAGCATACAAGTTTCATGAAATCTATGACACCTAATATAATATAATATCATAATCAGGGTCGGACTGGGGTTACTTCTGCCCACCAGAGAAAATTATTTTCGGGGCTCAACCCTCATATCATTAATAAAGTCTCTAGTGGCAATTTATTGTCTCCAAGTATCAATTTATTGTCTACAAGTGCCTTGTATTAACTTTATCTACATGATAAAGGCCATTTTAAAAAGTTAGACAACCCCTTTTAGGGCAGATACAACTTCTCCTTCTCCTTCTACTCCTGGTTTTGGCTTAAAAAACTGCATCAAGGGGGGGCGTGGCTTGCTGCCGTGAAAGATGGCTGCCTAAGAGCTGAGCTCCTCCGGTACAGCAGAGACGTTACACCCTAAAGCCCTGGAAAACAGCACACTCCTCTCTGCCCTCATGTCCCAAACATCCATGATGACCGGGGGCAAGCGCTCCATGAAAGCTCAGGGTAAGCTGAGCTTCTTTTTTGACAAAGAACAGAGGCAACATGGCGGCGGAGGCACACATTCCTCACAAGTGAGCTGCGAAGACGGTTACCCCGCCGCTGAAGAGCGTTTGAGAAGTTACGGAACCCTGTCCCTGATCCACTTCATGCACAGCAGCACGAACTTACCACCCACTTCCCCGCCATATGACAACTTCAGAGGGAGCCCGCGCTCCGTGAACCACGCGCTCCAGCAGCACACCTCTCCCACTAACAGCCGCCATAACCAGCAGCTCCTGCATCAGGGAGAGCGCACTGAAACGAACGGGTTCCTACCCCTGCCCACTACTGATGAAGACCAGACTGGAATTTACCCTACAGGACTTCCCTATCTCGGACATGCCAGCCTCTGGTTCTCTGATAAGAGAGATGTTACTGGCACAGAACAAATCCGTGCACCATAACATGGCCTCGCTTATATCCCCTTTACAAACCTCCATCTCAGAGCTAGAAGGCAGAATGTCACACGCTGAAACAAAACTAGGAAAATTTGCGTCCTCCCATAACCAACTTATTGACGCTCATAACGACCTCACAGAAGAAATAGAGGCAAAAAAGAACAAGCTTACAGACCTTGAAGATAGGTCACGCCGAAATAACGTCAAAATTCGGGGAATCCCTGAGGAGGTCCAGCGGCAAGAACTATGGTGGTATCTTCAGGGACTGATGCAAGTATTAATCCCTTCACTGTCCGAACATGAGCTCCTTATCGACAGAATACATAGGGTGGCACACCCTAAACATTTACCTCCCACTACTCCTAGAGATGTCTTAGCCAGGATCCACTTTTTTCAAATAAAAGAGGCAATACTTCAAGCCAGCAGGAATAAAAGAACCCTGCCCTCCCCTTATGAGGAGATCTAGCTATTGGCTGATTTATCCGCGGCTACTTTACAGCAAAGAAGGACCCTAGCTCCTATAACCGCCGCCCTGCGTGATCATGCTATGCCCTATAGGTGGGGTTTCCCCCCAAAGATTTTAATTCAACATGAATGACAGAGCACTGCAGTCTATCTCATCCCTGGAAGAGGGCAAACTTCTGTTGCCGAAATGGAACATCCCAATTCCAGAAGCCTCCCAGAACCAAAAACCGGCTCCAACCCATCTAAGCCAAAAGTGGAAAATGGTTTCCTCCAAGCGCGAGTCCAGAGGCCGCATCCCCGACTAGCTGTACAAGGCAGCCTAAAGCTGAACTGATATATCCGGTCATAAACCGTGAGTTATCTTGTAACCCCCAAACACAAATGTCAGCCAACATCACGCTGATAGCGAACTCTTTTTTCTATTCTTTGCAAGTTCATGTATTGTTTAAATTTGTTCTGTTTATAAACCTATCCCAATGCAGCACATTTCCGTCCAACCCACATATACAGAGGTTAACCCCTCTTATGCGTCTAACCTCAGTGGTAATGTACATTTTTTTATGTAGTGCACTTTTGAAGTTGTGGTTTAGACTCCTGGGTATGCTGAGCAGTTCATGCTACATCTCCAATGGTACTTAAAATCACATCGCTCAATGTGAAGAGTCTGAATTGCCCTCACAAATGTGCATTTATGTGGAGAGAGATCATAAATCTCCAGTGTGATGTGTTCAGCATACAGGAGTCACACCTTAAGGCTATTGACACTGGATTCACCACCGCTCTTTCCCGGTTTTATGCCACTCTCACTACCACAAAAAACAAAGAGGAGTTGTCTTAGGAATTAAAGATACAGTAGCCTTCCAACTCTCCAAAGCTATATCGGATCCCAATGGTAGATGTCATGTACACACTAGTAGCAGTCTACACCCCTAATAAACACCAAACTACATTTCTCAACAAACTATTCAAAAGAGTGGCGAGAGAAAGACAGGGCCAATCCATATGGTTTGGAGATTTTAATGGAGTGGCGAATCCATCACTAGACACCACCTCCACAGCAAACAGAACACCCTGGTTGAGTGATTTCCTCTTATCGGGAGACCTTTATGATATATGGAGATTACCGCACGATAATGAGAGAGACTTCTCCTTCTGTTCCCCAGTACACAACTCTTACTCGAGGATAGATCTTTTCCTCGTGTGTAGACCCCTGATCCATCCCCTAAACTCACTCAAGCTCCCTAGATTATCCACATCCCAAATAGAAATTTTAAACGTACTAATAAACCAAAAAGAAGTTTTACTAACCATCTGATGCTTACCTCTACACAAAGCCCCGGGTCCTGGCGGTCTCTCCAACGCTTATTATAAGACGTACGGAGACACCTTAGCCCCACATTTAATCCATACTCTACAACAGGCTATGAATGAGGGGAAATTCCCGAGCGAGATGCTTGAGGCCACTATTGTTACCATTCCCAAACCGGGCAAAGCCCCGGAAATCCCGCAGAACTGCAGACCGATCTCTCTGTTAAATTCAGACGTAAAAATATACGCCAAGATCCTAGCCAACCGCCTGGCAGAATTGGTCCCACACCTTATCTCCCCTGATCAAACAGGCTTTATAAAAGGCCGACAGATCCATGAAAACACCAGAAGGATTGTTAATATATTGGACATCCTGGAGAGACGAAAATCTCCAGCAGTGCTAGTGACATTGGATGCAGAGAAGGCTTTTGACTGGGTGAATTGGTCGTTCGCCTTCTCCGTGTTGCGACATATGGGCCTCGAGGAAAAAGGCCTCGATGCAATCACAGCGTTGTACTCTGCCCCGTCTGCCCGAGTATTAGTCAACTCCACTTTATCAAACCCACTCCACATCACGAACGGAACGAGACAGGGCTGTCCTCTTTCTCCTATTATATTTGTACTATCAATTGAACCACTAGCGGAAGCCATTAGAACTCACCCGGATATAACCGGGGTGATTATTTGCGATCGCTCACATCACATTTCGCTATACGCAGAAGACACAATCCTCACCCTCACCCAACCGCAAAAATCACTAGCTATTGCAATGAAACTTATAAAATCCTTAGGAGAACTCACCTTTTACAAGCTTAATTAAACAAAATCTCAAATCCTACCCCTCAATATCTTAACAACAGAGAAACAACACCTCCATGCCAATTTCTCTCTAGACTTGCAGGCCAACCAAATAGACTATTTTGGCTTAAAACTCACACCCACCACGAAAGATCTATCCAAATCTAACTACATACCATTGCTAGATACGTCAAGAACTGACCTTTTATCCATGGCCCTAAAAGAGGTTTCATGGTTAGGCAGAATAGTAGCCTTTCAAATGATGGTACTACCGAAACTGCTATACATTTTCAAAATTCTCCCGATTATAATGCCCAAATCCTTCTTTACTAAGGCGACACGTTTTATTAACACCTACACATGGATCGGCAAAAAGCCGAGAATACACACCTCTTTACTAAATAAACAAAAAGCGTACGGGGGCATCGGCCTACCTAATGTATTTGGTTACTTTCTAGCTACCTAGATACAGCAGTTGCAGGATTGGTGGTGGGGGGACCTCAACAAACAATGGGTGCAAATAGAAGCATCCTCCGCATCTCTGAGGTCTTTATTGCTGGTCTCGCTTCTTCCCTCCTTCTCCTTTTCCCAATACCCATACCTGGTAAACGCAGAATTGAAGCATTGGAAAAAATTCCATGCCTTGACTTGTCGCAGCCCCACCCCTATCCTAGAAATTTTGCCTCTTGACGGCATAAGTCTTCTTACCTCCAATATAGAGGTAAACACATGGATAACCCAGGGAATTACTAAGATTTCACAGATAGCAACCATGTCCAACCTATACTCATATCAGCATATACAGTTGCAAGAAAAAGTATGTGAACCCTTTGGAATGATATGGATTTCTGCACAAATTGGTCATAAAATGTGATCTGATCTTCATCTGAATCACAACAATAGACAATCACAGTCTGCTTAAACTAGTAACACACAAATAATTAAATGTTACCATGTTTTTATTGAACACACCATGTAAACATTTACAGTGCAGGTGGAAAAAGTATGTGAACCCCTAGACTAATGACATCTCCAAGAGCTAATTGGAGTGAGGTGTCAGCCAACTGGAGTCCAATCAATGAGATGAGTGAGATTTGAGGTGTTGGTTGCAGCTGCCCTGCCCTATAAAAAACACACACCAGTTCGGGTTTGCTTTTAACAAGAAGCATTGCCTGATGCCTCGCACAAAAGAGCTCTCAGAAGACCTACAATTAAGAATTGTTGACTTGCATAAAGCTGGAAAGGGTTATAAAAGTACCTCCAAAAGCCTTGCTGTTCATCAGTCCACGGTAAGACAAATTGTCTATAAATGGAGAAAGTTCAGCACTGCTGCTACTCTCCCTAGGAGTGGCCGTCCTGTAAAGATGACTGCAAGAGCACAGCGCAGACTGCTCAATGAGGTGAAAAAGAATCCTAGAGTGTCAGTTAAAGACTTACAAAAGTCTCTAGCATATGCTAACAACCCTGTTAGCGAATCTACGATACGTAAAACACTAAACAAGAATGGATTTCATGGGAGGATACCACATAGGAAGCCACTGCTGTCCAAAAAAAACATTGCTGCACGTTTACAGTTTGCACAAGAGCAACTGGATGTTCCTACAGTACTGGCAAAATATTCTGTGGACAGATGAAACCAAAGTTGAGTTGTTTGGAAGAAACACAAAACACTATGTGTGGGGAAAAAAGAGGCACAGCACACCAACATCAAAACCTCATCCAAACTGTGAAGTATGGTGGTGGGGGCATCATGGTTTGGGGCTGCTTTGCTGCATCAGGGCCTGGACGGATTGCTATCATCAAAAGAAAAATGAATTCCCAAGTTTATCAAGACATTTTGCAGGAGAACTTAAGGCCATCTGTCCACCAGCTGAAGCTCAGCAGAAGATGGTTGTTGCAATTGGGACAACGACCCAAAGCATAGAATAAAATCAACAACAGAATGGCTTAAACAGAAGAAAATACGCCTTCTGGAGTGGCCCAGTCAGAGTCCTGACCTCAACCTGATTCAGATGCTGTGGCATGACCTCAAGAAAGCGATTCACACCAGACATCCCAAGAATATTGCTGAACTAAAACAGTTCTGTAAAAAGGAATGGTCAAGAATTACTCCTGACCGTTGTGCACGTCTGATCTGCAACTACAGGAAACGTTTGGTTGAAGTTATTGCTGCCAAAGGAGGTTCAACCAGTTATTAAATCCAAGGGTTCACATACTTTTTCCACCTGCACTGTGAATATTTACATGGTGTGTTCAATAAAAACATGGTAACATTTAATTAATTATTTATATGTTATTAGTTTATGCAGACTGTGATTGTCTATTGTTGTGACTTAGATATAGATCAGATCACATTTTATGACCAATATGTGCAGAAATCCATATCATTCTAAGGGGTTCACATACTTTTTCTTGCAACTGTAAGTGAGAAATACAACATACCGGCCAAAGACTTCTACAAATACTTAAGAATTAGACATTTAACCCAAACAGACCTACGCATGCCTGTCAATATAAACTGCTCCATATTAGAAATGTGGTCGACCCCTAGGTCAAACAATATACTCCTAAAACCTATTTATGTCATGCTAGGCAAAAAAGCGACTTTTGACATATCCTCACCTTTTCTCTCCTGGGGGTCAGAATTGAAAAAATCATTCTCAACTGCCCAATGGGTGTCGGCCTTGCGCACATCCGCCAAACTCCTCAAATGTACCACACATTATGAATCCATTATGAAGACCACACTAAGATGGTACTACACCCCAGACAGATTATGCCATGTGTTCCCCAACACATCAAACCTATGTTGGAGGGGATGTGGAAACAGGGGTACATTAATGCATATCCTTTGGTCTTGCCCCAAGCTTGATACACTCTGGAGAGAAGTCTTCTTGATTGCAGTGGACATTACTGGCCAAAATATGGCCCCCTCCCCTTCCTTGCCCTTGCTGTATCTAGATTTGGACACCATCCCCAGCAAATATAGAAATGTCTTAGCACTTCTATTTTTAGCAGTAAAACTATCGATCACATGCAACTGGATGAGTGGAACCATACCGTCACTCTCAGATGTACTACACAGAATTAATGCCACGTATATGTATAAAAAAACACTATAATACTTACATCAGACTCCTGGTGGGTCCCTAAAAATATGGGACGTTTGGTCCAATTCCAGATACTGCGATCTCAGCTAAATTGACACCTGCATATATACTTATCTTATTTACCTCATTATTATGGTATAGGAAAGGTGCTGCACCCTTCCCCTTGTTTGCCATGTTTAATTTTTATTTTTATGCTGGTACTGGTTACCAATACTGTACAAACTGAACGTATGGCAGCACCTTAAGTAGTCTCTGACAGTGACTTATTTTTTAGGGGATTACGATATTTCATAGTAGTAGTGTTACTTTAAAGGGAAACTGTCACCACATACCTTGAAATTAAACCTTCCCCATGTGCAGATGTGTGCTTGTTAGCTTATTTTAATGTTGCTGGTCCCATCTTCATATGTGCCCCAATCCAGAGAAATTAACATTTAAAGTTTATGCTAATGAGACACTTGGTGCAATGAGGGTGTTGCCTATGCACCCGAGGCTCCGCTCAACTTCTTTCCCAGCCGGGTCCCCACCACTTTGCCTGATAGGGCCCGGCAGTCTTACACGTACTCACGCCTGACCCTGAAATCTCACGGCAGCCCGTTGGCTGGAGATCGCCAGCATAATTCCATCTGGACTTTTACTTTGCACTGGAATCATAGCCAGGATTGTAATTCTTGCTGTTTTTTTGTGTATTTAAGAATTCATCTATGTCTTAAAGAGGTTCTCCGGGCTTTTAATATTGATGACTTATCCTCAGGATAGGTCATCAATATCAGATTGACGTGGGGTCCGACACCCGGCGCCCCTGCCGATCAGTTGTCTTCCTGCTCGCTGCTGCTATGTCTATGGCGAGCATAACTGAATTGCCATAAATTAATTTTCTGTAGCCAGGGCATAGAGTGTATACATGGATAATATAGCTATTTATATTACAGCAAACCTTAAGTAATTGAGGGAAGTAGACGTGACCACAAATTTGGAAGGATATATTTTTCAAAACTAATCAGACATGAAAAAAACAACCAAGAAGGCAAATGAGCAAATGTTTTAAATATACCACATTAAAGGGCATGGCATATTATGGCTCAGCTCCTACACTAACAATCTATCGAGTAATGGCTCTGATCCTTTGCATAAAAATAGTAACCCAAATCCAAAATACATGTAAATACTTGGAATGTTTTTTAAATTAACCAACTCACGCCAAAGGGAAAATAATAAAAAATATATATTTTTCAGGACTAAGATCATAATGTCGATAAATGTAAAAACTACATTAGTAAGCAATGATAACAAGTGGACAAATCTTAAAGGGAAGTCTGTAGACCAGGAATAATGTTTGTTTGTGGGGGTTTTTAATGTTGCAGCTAATTACTTTTTGTTCTCAAAAGCTTCCTTGGAGGTGGCCATGTTGGAGATACGCACTGCCTTTCTGTCTGTATAGACAGCATAGCAGGGGGCATGTGCTTAATGGCAACTGCAGTGAATAGGAGTTGACGTCAAAGATTATTACAGCCTTCTCATACAGACTCTGGAAAGTGATAGGAAAGGGGTGCTTGTCCCCTAGGGGGATTTAAAAAAAAATAGTTTTCTTTATGCAAAATATAAAAAAAATTTAAGACTTCGAAATTCAAATCACTGTTCGCCAAACATGTGCACTTCCGAACCAAACAATAACTGCTATAGATGAGTAGTGACAATACAACTCACTCATCATTTGGCATAATCATACCTTCTTTATTCTTCATGCAGATACATTTTCCCAGCAGGGATACAACAGTATAGATACTATGAGTAAGGGGGTGTGTCCCCCGAAACGTTGCGCAAGATGTGTATACGCTGAGGGTCCGCTCCTCTGTTATCGCTATCTATACTATAGTATCCCTGCTGGGAAAATGTATCTGCATGAAGAATAAAGAAGAAGGTTTGATTATACCAAATGACGAGTGAGTTGTATTGTCACTATTCATCTATAGCATTTATTTATTATATGGCTTGGAACTCCACATGTTTGGGTAATGGAGTGGAGTGGAACTCCAGTGCAGGAGCTTTGCCATGAATATACAGCGTAGTGTGAATTGGACTTTGGACTGACTTTGTATCCGCAAAATCATAATTTCCTAATTGCACATATAAAAATAAACTATAAAAAAGCAATAAAAAAATAAACATAATTGGTACTGCTGCATCCAAATATCTGAGTATTTATCATGCAGTGAACACCATAAAAAACAAATCTCAAAAAATAATGGCAGTTTTTCCCATTTTTCAATACCAGAAATTGCAAATTAAAGCATGGCAAAAAAATATATACTTCTTGTTGCTCAAAAAAAACAAAAAATAAATAAATTTTTATACAGCGATGTGAACTGAAAAGTAAAAAGTTGTGGAAGGTGGGAAGGAAAAAAAGGAAAACACAAAATTGAAAATTGGCCTGGTCTCAAAGGGGTTAAATACTGCGCACTCTATGCGCATTAATTATAATGAGATCACTATGTCCCATTCTATATGTCACTGGTCTCCAACAGTATCAGATATAAAGCAGACACCACAGTCCATCTTTCCTAAATTATCCCATAAAATCATACCAGTTCTTCATGTCCAGCAACATTTTCAGGCACGTACCCAGTAGGTATGTTAAACATCCAGTATCCATATAGCTAACCTAATTCTCATTAACCATTTTACAGGACCCCCTGCAGCTGATCAACTGCCTTTAATGTACCTATAAATTCTTCCATACATCCCATAATGGTCTGAAGGCTTTTAAATGGACGCTGTAAATCAGGATTTGTTTCACATAAAATAGTCTTCTCCAGAAAAAAAACATTTCAGAGCTCCTTCCATCTCCAAGACAGAATATTGGCATGACTTTACCTAGCAATGCATAACATGTTTCAGTGATTACGTACTCACAAGGGATTAAGCTGTACTTTATGTAACTTTACTATTCTACTTGTAATTATATAATCCAAGCTAAAGACATGACAGTTATTGGCACACACCTAGATAAATGTGTCCATGAAGAGTGGTGTAACCAACGGCTTGTAAAAAAACATGTGGCTCTCATTCCCCTTGGATATGGCACCCTTCCAGGAAGATAGAACTTATTTATCTCCTCTGGATGGACTTGGTGAGATTTTCACCCACAGTGTTCCCAGGGCTCATATGACCATGGATTTTATATTGAACCTACCTTAAACTGGAGGTTATCCTATTGTTCTCAATGTCTCTGGGATCATACATGATGCTTGATTATAGAAAGCAAGCTATAGGAAATTGACAGCCGAACCTTTTTTCCCAGGTGTTGGGTAACTGTTACACGCTGTGGCAATGTAATGAGCTCCACTCACCTTTCTGATTCCCCAAGCCCCAGTGCCCTCCTTTCTGGCATTATCCCAGGTATCCCATTCCAGCATCTTCATTTATTCATGACTCTGTTGATGATGTTTATATGGGCAATTTCCCTCTGACCATCATCAGAGTCTACGCCTCCTATCTTCAGTGTTTCTTGGTGGTTGTGTTCCAATATAATGCTCTCTGTGCATCATTTTGGCTTATCTGACATCCTTACTTGCTTTTGATTCTGAATCTGACTTTTCTTTGACCTTCTTTCCAGTTCTGTTCCATCCCCTCCTCTTCTCCAGCTTTACCATTAGCATGTTTGTGGCAGCATTTTTGCGACAGTGACATCCAAATGTACCTCTCTGGCCTTAATATTAGCTCCTTGATTTCATGGTTTCCAGAGTGTCTGTCAGCATCTCTGTTTTCTCCTCCTGCTTCCTAGAAGTCAATATGGACAACTCAATCCCCCGAACAGAACAATAAACAGCTCCATACCTCCCCAAGTTTCAAAAATCATCTCACCCAATACCATGAACTTTTAGCTGCGGTGCACAGAACTGCAGAGCTGGCTCCTAGGCATTGATATATCCAAAATCCATGCGATTCAAAACTTCACTAACATTACAAGATAATTGTATCTTAAGACACATATAACAAAGTTAAACTTTAATAAAAGTTAAACTATAATAAACTATTAACTATAGTTTATATAGTAAACTATACAAACTATATAAACTATAATAAACTTGTAATTTTAGTGAAGTGCTGATTCAGAAATCCTCTGCCTTAGGATAGCCTTCAATTCAGCCATGGTCTTCAGCTGAACATCATTTTTGCTAATCTGCTCTTACCTCACTCAACCTTGAGTCAACCAAAATGAGTGTACATACCCTAATGATGTCCTACCTAGACTACTATAACATCCTTCTTAACATTCTTCTCTAATGCATCCTCAATTCCGCTACCAGGTAATCCAACTCTCTCCTTGTTCTTCCATGTCTCATGTCTGCCAATCCATTCAACAGAACCCCATCACCCAGCAAATAAATCCCAAAAATTGTAATATCTTTAAAGAGGACCTATCACCACTTCTGATATGTCTGTGTTACTAAATGCTTGAATTGCCCATGTAATAACAATTATGGAGCATCTTTTCTTATAGTGCTGTGTGGGGCTGTACCTGTGTTATTACTGAATAGGGCTGAGGATATTTTGAGAGCATGCAGGGACACACGCAACTGGTAACACCCAGCGGTCAATTTATTCATAAATTTAAAATAGGAATAACAGGGGAAAGGCACAATACAGAGTTATAAGAAAAATCCTTTCTTCTTATCCGGCTGTCTTCATTGGACTTCCTGTATGTCAACAGGGTCATGCGCGCTGCTGCAGCCAATGACTGGACACAGGGTCACATGCCCCAGCAGTGATGTGCTCGTTGGGATAGGTCACTGCTGGTGCCAGTCTTCAGCTGCAGTGGCATATGTGACCCTATCGGTGTGGAAGTTGACAGATGATTAGAAGTCAGTGGAGACAACTGCCATACCCCAGACCAGGATATGTCCACTTCTAGGACAATAAGAGATGGACTTCGGTCTGCCCCTAGTTCAGTGAGTTTTTAGTCTAGCTAAGAAAGAGAGAGGAGCTACATGTGCTCACTCTTTGGAAGACTAAGCCTGAGTCACAGAGAATCACTGTCTCTGAGAAAGCCATTTCTATAGTAAAGTATTCCAGAGAGAGAGCGCGGAAAGGAAAAAATAGAAGGTCCAGAATCTGCATGGCCGTGCACTGAAGTCAGTCATTAAGGTACTGTGTTTGTTTAAGGCTGACAGAAACTTTACTGCAGTGAAACATTGCTAATACACCCTTCCACATTTTGACATGGCCTACGCAGCTGTATCTTAATCCTATACCCTTCAGCTGAGAATTACAGGCAAGTTTCTTCTCAAGAACCTTATTGCCAACCTTAGATTCTGCATAGAGAGAGAGAAAGACTTTGGAGAGAGAAAGACAGAGGAAAGGAGTACCACAACCCCCATCATTGTTGCTATGCATACTTTCCTATAGGGAAAACAGTTTGGAACTGTGCCTTGAATCTGTTGGATGTACTACTACTCCTATCCTGTACTTTAGTAAAGAGAGAATTACTTATTTTCTACACTGGTCTGGCTACTGACTCCAGCACCATTCGCTGGCCACAGCACTTACATCTCCTGCCAAGCACCCTGACAAAATGCTTAACACCAAGAGCACAGCAACCACCATCAGGCAGTGAAGAAAGGTTGCACCCTTCTGTCACTGCCCTGGCCCTAGGTAGCAACAGTGTGAGGATTGCCACTGTGATTTGTGTAAACAGCTATCGCTGCCAGAGCCAATACCACTCCCATCCTCCTCTCTGCTCCTCCTGGGCTTGTGCCGCAACCATGGAGCCGCACAGGGAACAGGTAAGTATAGATGTCTTCACAAGTACCGCTGGCTGAATGGGTGGTGGAGATGTAGAAAAAATGGGGGGAAAAAATTAAAAAACCCCTATAAACTGTCACTACAGTAAATAAATAGCTTATATTTTCTACTTTACGTCTTTAGTCATTTAGAAATGGAGACAAAATTTCTGCCTTCCAAAGCTCCCATATTTATTATGAAGCCTCCGATTCACTGTAATAGAAGCCAGAAAGTGAGGCTCCTGTACAAAAAGTATGGCACCTAGGTAGTAGAGGGTCTGCTTCGCAAATCTCCACTTTATCAACAGTGTGTAACATGCTATGATATCAAAAAGAAAAACTTCCCGCTAGTGAAGTATATTAGATGACCCTACAGGTATTTAAACCATACATGATATCCAACACCGATCCCATGGATAAGACGAGGAGCCCAAGACAATTCTAAACTTTACCAAGCAGAACCTAAACGGAAATACTCAGTTGACTGAATGGCGTCCTCACCAAACATATATTTCTTCACAAAATGATGGTATCGAAAGGAAAACCGGTAAAAACCGTACTTTGACCGCTTTTTCCGGCGCTTGCTTGGAAGGATTCAGACCCACATCATCGGACAGATAAGGGATTAACTTTTATTTGCAGGGTAGTCAACGCGTTTCGAGGGCTGGATTGCCCTCTTCATCTGGACTGTATACACTTATGATACCTTGATGTCTCCTGTCCCTTTTCACTGCTCTTTTGAAGACAGCTGCTGGGTTTTATCACAATATGATGGACACTCTTAGCAAGGTGGTCATTTTTTTTTTGTAGGGGATCCTATGGTACAGATAGGATATCCTAGAAGGATGTAAAATATTTTTATACAGTATCTACATGATTTTTTTTTTAATTAGTTTTACATATTTTAATGATCTGCTACTAGTCAATAGGGTCCATCGGGCAGAAAAATTGGGGAACACCTCAATGACATCTGCAAGGGTGCGGATACCCCAATTGCGTGGTATGTGTCCATCATACATAACAACAATGTGGATGTTATTAAATTCCAAGGGGTAGAAGTAGATAGGAGGTCCCCGAGAGGGGGGGACTTTGATAAAAGACTTATTTATCATCCCCCCTCGATGCCAGGCTGCAATATTATGTCAAATAGTCACCGACGTTTGGTCCCTACAAAGATAGAGGAGTGTTTTAACACTAACGGTGTGATCGCCCCATCGGGTGGGCCGGCGGGAGAGGCGGGACTGAACTGCGGCTTGGCCGCGCCCCATGCCTAGTCATTGGCCGGTCTAGGGGCTCGATCCCTAGGAGGGGAGGGACCTCCTCCTTATAACCCATGCGTTTTGGCAGCCACATACGGCCATTATAGGCTGTTGCCGCCGCCTCAGGACGCGAGGCGGTCGACGTCTATGTTGCTATGTCTATACCCAGTTTATGTTGCTCCAGAAGAGCCAATGAGATTGTGAAACGCGTAGAACAGTTAGTGGGGGCAAGCTGTATATAGATAGTTATATTGTATGGTTGATTCATGCTCACACCGCAGTGATTGGGTACATGCACCCACTGGTGGACGCGTGGTTTGCTTTATTGTCAATCAGCTGCAGGTGTGGGCAGATGTTTATCAACTGCTACATGCTGTCCAGGGTAATTAGTTTTGCGCATCCTTATTTTGCCAGCCTATTTGCAATAATGGCGCAAAAGTCGTACTCACCACTTTGAGTTTGTGTGATATCATAAGAGCAGGTACTATAGTGGTCGTCCCTGCACACTGCTAGGGGAAATATTAGCCTTGTATCTTACACCTGGCTACCGCACTCCCTGCTCATTAGGCACACTCTCGTGGTGTGCATAGTTGATTCGTGCCCAAACGATAGCGACTGTACACACTGATTTACAAGTGCTACAGTGAATCAGTGTGTCATGTTATGATCAGTCGACCAGAACCATGTGGGGAGATGTTTATCAACTATGAGGGTTTCATTTTTAGGTAGAGTTTTTTCCTCCCGTCTATTATTTTAATATAGTTTTCAATAAAGGTTGATTTTATCTTCTGTCACAACGTTCCTCCAGTCAGTGATTTAGTATCTTAGTCCCCCCCTCATTCAGTCAGTGAACACATTCAAAATATCCTAAGTCCAAGAAAAGTTCTGTAACTTTTGAACTTAGACTGCAACTGAAGCACAAACTATCTTCAAGATCTTTTCTTACCCTTCAATGAATGGAAATGATGGGGGAGAAATAATAATGGTGTGTTAAATGTATTATTTATATTACTTATATAGCACTGACATACAGACATTGATATCACTTGCTGTCCCCAGTGGAGCTCACAATCTAAGTTCCCTATTAAGATGTCTTTGGAGTGTGGAAGGAAACCGGAGAACCCGGAGGAAACCCACACAAACACGGGGAGAACATACAAACTCCATGCAGATGTTGTCCTTGTTTGGATTTGACCCTAGGACCCCCAGCACAGCAGGGCACTGGTGTTGATCACTGGGATATTTATGATGTATCCACAGGATACACAATAAATGTCACATAGGTGCAAGTCCTACCTCTGGGACCTGCTCCTATTTCTAGAATTGGGTCCCCATCATGCTTGGCCAAGTATGAAGAGGTGGCCACACATATGCGTCTCTCTCTCTCTCTCTATTCACTTCAATAGCACTTTTGAAAATAGCCTAGTCTGAGTGCTCAGCTGTTGAAGTGAATGGAGAAACCCCCACAGGCACTACCTCAGACAGGTAGGACCCGCACCTATATGACATATCCAGCTGGGACAACGACTATAAAAGCTGTATGTATAAAAGCAGACCAGATAGGTAGAAGCCACATCAAATTTATCACAGTGATGCATGCTGTGTAATAAATTTTGCGCCTCTTGGTGGGCCAAGGGAGACATCTGCATGGAGCCTGCATATTCTCCCTCTGTTTGCATGGGTTTCCCCTGAGCAATCAACTCCTTTGACGCTGCAAATGAATTTGTCCAAATCAGTCCTATTGTAGACAGGGACTGATGCAAGTGATGACATTGTCTGTACTGCTTTGCGAAATATAGTATGTTGCAGATGTATATGAAACAGGAAATATATGTTGACATCTCTGATAAAGCTGACAGTGACAAGAATATGAATGTGCCTTATAGCAGCAGCAGAACCAGAACCATACCAATAAAATCCACAAATGCAGCAATGATTTATATAGTATGCAAAAAATAAACACTGCAAATATTCTACATATTGCGCTGCTATTCACACATGTGGCTATGGATTCCTCTGTCTGGTTACATGGTTTCATTTCCTTGCATTGTACTTACTGAACATTATGAAGTATATTCCACAAATGCTACCCTCTGTCACCTCTAGGCAAAGTTTAAGAGCATCTTGCATAAGATTTATACATTGAGCCCAATAATAAAACTACAGGACAGAGTAACTAATAATATCTTAAATGTAGATGTGATAGGCAGCCTGAAGGTCCACCAAATGTATCACAGTGGCTGAGGCTAAATTACAGACTTGGTGCCTGGATAGACACTTTTGTCCTACTTTACACCTATTGGCTTATTTTGCACCAAAGTTTTACACCAAACGTTGGACGCACATTGGCTCACCTTTTGGCACAAATTAAAGGGAACCTGTCACCTCTACAATGCTTTCCTTGCTAAGGGCAGCATGATATAGTGACATATCTGCTGATTTCAGCAGGCCATCACTTCTGGGCTGGAATTCATTACTTTTACAGTACTGACAGGGTGAACATTGCAACGCTAGCCTGCTCTGTGTGTTATACAAGTCCGAAGAGACTCGTGGCTCTGCCCTTCCCCACTTTCTGCCCATCAGCTTTCTTTTATGTTACACATAGGAAAGAAACTTGCCAGTCATAGTCAGGAGGCGGGGGGATGGGCCACGAATCTCATCTGACTCATCTCTCTCACAGCACTGGCGTGCGCTGTGAGAGAGATGAGTCTGATGAAACTTGTGACCCCACCCTCCCCTGCCTCCTGCCCATGAGTGGCAGGTTTCTTTCATGTTACGTATAGGAAATAAATCTGACAGTCATGGGCAGGAGGCGAGGGGGGGCACAAATTTCATCTGACTCATCTCAGCACTGCGAGGTTCTCCCTGTCAGTACTGTAAAAGTACTGACTTCTAGCCCAGAAATGTGACTCCATTGTCAGGTTTACTTGTTTGTTGGCCTATTTACATGGGGCAATGATCGGGAACAAACATTTTTCACTCCAGATCGTTGGCCCATTCAAAAGGATTCTTAGCTTAGTAAAGATCACCGATAGTTTCAAAAGTAGGAATTATTTCTTTCTGTAACAAGCAGGGAATAGTTTTTGAATATAGGCTAAAGAAATCCTAAAAATGTATTTCCACGGCAGTGTGTGAGACTTCTACCCTGTGACAACTCTACAATGAAGAACTCATATGTTGATTTTTTATTTATTTATTTATTGTCTTTATAGCCAGATTGCCGAAGAGAACAATTTCACAGTCTGTCCTCAGTTTATTGGTCACGGAATTGGTTCTTACTTTCATGGGCATCCTGAAATTTGGCATCATGGTAAGTACAGTTGTGGAGTAAAGCTATTATTAAAGGGGTTATGCCATGATTGATATAAGAAGTGAAAATCAGACATCATATAGTACATGACAATCTCTTTCTAGCAAAACTAGAACGAGCTGTGGACATCACATGGATTCAGAGCTTCCCTCATTCACTGCTCGAATTTCTCTGCTCTCCCTGTCATAAGTCGGGGACGTGTCCATTTTCAAGAGGCATGTCCATTCTGCTGAAGCTCCCTCCTTGTAACTGTCACTGCTTCTAACAGTAGATATGGCTGGTGACAGTTAAAGAATGGAACTGAGTATGTACGACCACCTCAGTAGGTGGACGTGCAAATTAAAGATCAAACACCAGCCATTATAATGAAGTAAAGACAGCATCTCACAACTAGACAATTTCTGCAGTACGGAGGCTGCTATCACTTATGGAGGCAATGGAGCATCTGGAAAAGAATATAATATATTGTGCATCCTCTGCACCCCACATGTGCCTGCCTCTGTCCTACTTAGATAATTAGAAACCCTTGTAAAAAGGTCCATCTTTTTAAATTCCTCATGCTACTGTGATGGCATGAGACCACTTCTCCCATAATACACCTGTACAGCATAATGTCAGAAGGCATAAAACCATTCACATTTTCAAGCGCTGGAATGTATGGAATCCTGGCTTAGAACCAAGACAAAAATATTCTCTGCAACCATTCACTGGAGAACTTTAACATGTAATTCAAGCTAACGTTTTAAGGTGCTTTTCCCCTTTAAGTGTTTGAAAGAAAATACGTGTATTGTGCTACCTTTTCCATTCACCTTCCCCACGCTTCACAATGGCAGCATTGTGCGATTTGTCTCTCTTAGATATTTGTGTTGGCTGCAAGAAACCAAAAATTCTTACAAGGAGATCAGTTTTGCAGATGTTGAAAACTTCATTTAAGTACAATGTAAGAACAATATGGTGTAGGCAACGAACCCCAGATTCTGGACAAGCTGTAGCTCATTGTGTCTTAGGTGAGGATTTAAATGGAGCGATCCCCTATGTTATTACAATTGATTCAGAATATCATTGTTACAGTTACAGGTTTTCATTACCTCTTATATATATATTCTTTGCTGCCAACTTTCTATTCACACGTGCGTTAATTGTAAAATTCCCCTCCTCTCATTCAAGGCTTAACATCCTTCTGCCAGCACTTACTGCTCTAATCTTTTACTGTACACTTGTGTTATCTCCAGCTCTCCCACTTTGCTATAATTCTCCTACATGACTGGGATCTATTAATTATGGCTTCTTATGCACTACTGTTTTCTGCGGTCTGTTCATCAGACTAGCTCGGGGACTGGTGGGACGGAGGCGTCAAAGAGGAATAGAACATTTCTAAAAGCTTCTACATTTGTTGGACAGAATGATGGAGTGTCATCCATAAAGGGTGCAGCTCCTTGTTGCTCTCTGTCCATTGATGGTATTCTAAAATCTAAAATTAAAAACTGAGTCTTGATCAAAGGCAGGGCAGTTTCTAGGGAAATTTACCAACAGGGCGAACATCAAAAAAGCGCCCCCCCCCCCCCCCCAGATTGTGTCCGGATTTTTGCCGCACTCCATTGTAGTTGATGGGGGCGGCGGGCATTCAGTCTGCAGTGCCGGATCCAGTGAATTCTGGCAGGCTATTCTCAGCTGGAACAGCCTGCCAGAATCACTAACGCAGTTGTGAAAGTAGCCTAATACAGCGCCACATACCTCTTACATCCAGTGACGTCTCCGTTGATGTAGATGTTCTCTTTCTTTATCTTCTCCATTCAGACCAGACCGCCATGATAAATTTCTTTCAGCCATCTCTTCTCTCTGCAGAGTTTGACAGACATCTTAGTTTCCTACTTTTCCATCATCCTCCTACCTTCTCAACATCCCATCATGCACCCCCAAAACTATACTGCATAAACTGATAAACACCCTGAAAATACTAGTTACACACAGATAGCGCCCCCTTTAATAATTATTGGGACACAATGCTCTAAAAAATAACTTCACCCAGCAAATAGTGCCCCTGACACTAATAGTGTAACCATAATGTCCCCCAAAAAAAACTGTGCTAAGCTAATACTGTGCCAGGGTGCATTTAGTAGTAATAGTGCTCCTACAGTTCCCCCAACAGTAATTGTGTCCCATAAGTACAGTAATAATGCTCCCATAGTCCCCCAGTTGTAATAAAGCCCACCATAATGCCCCTGGTAGTAATAATTCTCTTTATAATGTGTGACAGTAGAAAAACGCCCCCTTATAATGTGCGCCAGTACAAAAAATCCCCCGTTGTGTTAGTAAAAAAACAAAAAACATCTCTTAGTGCCCCCAGTAGAGTCAATGTTCCCAGAGTACCTTCATGTGTTCCAATGACCCATACTGTGTGCCACTAGAAAAAAAAACTTAGTGGACCCCAGTTGAGCTTAGGTGCCCCCTAGTGCCCCTATAATTTGTGCCAGTATAAAATACTCCTATATTCTGCCCCCAGAAGATTCCCCATAGTGCTCCTCCGCCGTCCCCATAGTGTCCTCCATAATGTGCCAGTATAAAATGCCCCTATAGACTGCCACACATAGATGCCCCCATAATGCTTCTCTCCCCCCTTTGCCATAGTGTCACCAAAATGGGTGCCAGTATTAAATGCCCCTATATAATGCCCCCATAGTGCTCTTCTCCCCCACTTCTCCATAGTGTCCCCCCATAATGCGTGCCAGTAAATAGGGCCCCCAGTAAATGCCCCCATAGTGCTCCTTTACCCCCCACTTCTCCATAGAGCCCCCCATAATGAGTGCCAGTATATAGGGCCCCCAGTAGATGCCCCCATAGTGCTCCTTTCACTCTTCTCCATAGTTCCCCCCATAATGTGCAAGTATATAGGGCCCCCATAATGTGCTAGTATATAGGGCCCCCATAGTGCTTCCCCGCCTCTCCATAGTGCCCCCCCATATTGTGCCAGTTTATAGGGCCCTCATAGTGCTTCCCCTCTTCTCCATAGTGCCCCCCCATATTGTGCCAGTATATAGGGCCCCCATAATGCTTCCCCCTCTTCTTCATAGTGCTTCCCCTCTTCTCCATAGTGGCCCCCATAGTGCTTCGCCTCTTCCCCATAGTGCTTCCCCTCTTCTCCATAGTACCCCTCTATATTGTGCCAGTTTATAGGTCCCCCACCCCCCTTCTTGCCATAGTATACTATAAATAATAAAAACAATAAACACATATACTTACCTTATGCTGCTGTCAGTGATGCCATGCAGGCCTCTTTCGGCCTGTGTCCTGCTCTGTACGGCTCAGGCGGCCATGCACCGCCTGCAGCGGCCTCTGATAGGCTACAGGCCTACTGCCTGTAGCCTATCAGAGAAACAGGCAAGGGAGACGCCTCTCCCATGCTCCTCTGCACCATGGGGACAGCGATACAGATGAATATGGAGAAGAGCGATTCCACAATGGAAGCGCTCATCTCCACTCCTGCTGCCTCCGGACAAAAAGGGCCCCCCTCCGGCGCTGGGCCCATGTCTTGGTCCCATGTTCATATGTGCCCGCATTGCTGAGAAAAATTATGATTTAATATATGCAAATGATCATCTAGGAGCAACGGGGGCGTTGCCATTACACCTAGAGGCTCTGCTCTCTCTTCAATTGCATGGCTAAATAAAAAAAAAATACTTCTCTGCGAAAGAAAACAGCTGCATCATATGGTGGGGTGATCCCAGGGGAACAGGGGGAGGGGAGGAAACCCACTCACCTTAGAAGGTTGTGGAAGGCAGACACAGTGCTGTAACAAGCATCAGAGTGTGATAGGCACTGGCTGCAACTTGGCCTTCACAGTGGGCAGTAGTAGTATGCCATCAATCTGGTACAAAGGTAAAAATAAAAAAAGGTGCCCAAGAGCTGCCAGAATAACAAAATTATAACATTTATTGACAATTGTTAAAAAACAAGAATTAATTAATAAAAGGCAACACGTTTCGATGCAGGACTTGCATCTTCGTCAGGCCAAAAATAAAAAATAAATTTTTTCATGACAAAATTACACATACCCTTTAAATGCTGAGCAACTGATGACCTCTGCTCCGTTTGCTTTTTTTATATTGTGGCATAAGCCCTGTCACATTATATGTCATGTTATCACAAGAATGGACACATACCGTACCTGCCTTCCACAATATCAACACATTTATCTCATGCAGCTTGAATCAATTAAAGCTCATCCTTTTACACTCTGGACATTCCGGAAGAGAAGATGAAGAAGACCAAGCCTTTGTACAAAAAAATGCTGGGGCCCAAAGAAAATGCACTTTAAAAATAAATGGTGTTTCCCAGGCAATTTGTATGTTCCAGTTTGAGTATGGTTTGGGAAGGGGGGGGGCAAAGTTCTGCAGACTACTGCCGAGATTTGGACTGACAGAACTTAGTAGGTTTATAAAGTGATCCTCAAGATCAACTGTGTCCTTCATGAGAAGAAAGCCACACACGACTCTCCTGGAAAACTGTACAAAAGCTTCTAGGTACTTCTCTTGCAGCGTCAGACTAGCCCACCAGAGTACCAGATAATCCTCCGATGGGACCAGGCTCTGATACCTTAGTGGGGCCCATTAGTCCAGAGGAAAAATAAACATTTGGAGCTGCTTTTGGACACAATTGCCACTAGGTTCTATTTCCTCTAATCAAAACCTATTTGACTTCATTGCTGATATAGGGGTTGGCCCCCGAGATTAATTTCCTGTGATGGGCCCATGGAACCCCAGGCCAACCCTGTTCTTTTCAATACGCATCCTGCCACAGAGTACAGTTCAGGAAGCCTTAGGAGGTTAATGAGTCCATCAACCCAATAACTATGATGCGCCAAAGTACTAAACAAAAAGACACTTAATAAAAATGTATGGATCTGTCAACAGCTGCATGTTGACCGTTTTCAAGTAGCTACAAGAGTAAAAGCAAAAATATCGGAATAACAAACAGAAAAGAAGACTAGTTGCGTCTAAAATATTCATGTTTATATATGTTACGTATCGGTTTTTTTTACTCATTATTTGCTGTTACAGCATATTTTCTAGATTGTGGCACCATATGGTTATAATTACCACTGTGCAGTTTATTCCAGCAAGAATGTCTGAAATGCGCTAATACACAGATCATCATCAGTGTTGTCCTATTAGTATTCTGCAGGGGATCATCTTTATGAAATGATATGATGACTCTAACTTACCTTTAAAGGGGTTGTCTCATCACAAATAACCCTTTTAATATTGAAGCCACCAATGTTTTTGCCAGGGAAAGATGTGACCAGCTATAAATGCAGCTACTCAAATGAATATATGTGAACACACCTGGTCTTATACAGCGGTGTCCTCAGTGGAGAACCCTACTTTGTGATGTCCACCTGCCAGTATTGTAATGGCTTGCTCTTTAATGGTGTAAACTCTCTAGAAGACCACCTGTTTCAAGAGACCACCCTTTACCTAGACCAAATTTTCCTGTGATAGATTTTTAGTTTTACATCTTCTGTCTATATTGTCCTGCTCCTTGTGAAGACCACCCCATACAAGACCATTTTTCATTACAATTTTCAGTGGTTGCCTCAAAGAGGTTTCACTGTCTTAGGGCTCATGCACAATCCACAGCTGCTTTTGCGCTCCGCAAATTGTAGATCTGCAAAACACACATACTGCAGATAGCTGGAACTTATGAATAAACGAGCGACTGGCTTGATCCCAAACTAAGACGCTTATAGGTGAGCCCTATAATACCCTAAGAGCTCTCCCTGACTGCTATGCACATGCAAGGGTCTCGATGGTAGACGATTGCATGCCCACGTACCCAAGTCTGTGTGACACCTGAAAACCCTATAATAGTGAGGGGACACGACCACCGGCTCCCTGCACTTAATACGGATGGAGTCAGGGTCACCTAGAATCAATCCAGCAAGGAAACACAATAAAGTAAGTGACATTTGTCTAAATAAGTGACACCTGGCAGAAGGAAAGGAGATGAGAAAGTGAAACCAAAACAAAGAACATCATACAAGAGGTAGAGAAGAACGTCTGCCAGACCTTCTCACAGAACTGGCGGTGACAGTACCCCTCCCTCTACGGGTGGACTCCGGACATTTAGAGCCCACCTTCTCAGGATGAGACCTATGGAAAGCCCTGATGAGACGAGTGGCCTTAATGTCCACCACTGGGACCCACATCCTCTCCTCAGGACCATAACCCTCCCAATGAATGAGGTACTAAAGAGAACCGCGGATAATGCGAGTATCCACAATCCTAGAGACCTGAAATTCAAGATTACAATTAACAATAATCGGAGGAGGAGGCAAAGAGGGTTGGACATAAGGTTTTAATAGGGACTTGTGAAAAACATTATGGATCTTCCAAGTCTGAGGAAGATCAAGACAGAAGGCAACGGGATTGATGACGGACAAGATCTTGTAAGGCCCAATAAACTTAGGACCCAACTTCCAGGAGGGAACCTTCAGTTTGATATTCTTTGTAGACAACCACACCAGATCACTCACATTCAGGTCCGGGCCAGGCACATGTCTCTTATCCGCCACACGCTTATATCTCTCACTCATCCTCTTCAGATTACCCTGAATCTTTTGCCAAATAAATGACAAAGACGAGGAAAATCAGGATAAAGAGCAGAGACGACCACCCCTTCAGCCAAAATGGGACCCAGGTCTTCAAAGTTCCCCCCTCCTGGAAAACAATGTGACAGGGCATCCGCCTTCACATTTTTAACCCCAGGGTAGAACATAACAACAAAATTAAACCTAGAAAAGAACAAAGACCATCTGGCCTGTCTCGGGTTCAGACGCTTGGCCGATTCCAAGTAGGCCAGATTCTTATGGTCGGTAAACACAGTAATAGGGTGTCTGGCTCCCTCTAACCAATGGCGCCATTCCTCAAAAGCTAATTTGATGGCCAACAACTCCCTATCTCCCACATCGTAATTTCTCTCTGCAGAGGATAGTTTCCTTGAGAAAAAGGCACACGGTCGCCATTTGGCAGGAGAGGGACCCTGAGATAAGACCGCACCCACACCCACCTCAGAAGCATCCACCTCAACAATAAAATGTAGAGAGACATCAGGTTGTACCAAAATGGGAGCGGAAGCAAAACTCTCTTTAATACTAGAAAAGTCTTTAAGCGCATCTACTGACAACGAGGAAAAATCCACCCCCTTTTTAGTCATATCAGTGAGTGGCTTAACAACAGAGGAATAATTCAAAATGAACTTTCTGTAATAATTGGCAAAAACCGCATCAGCGCCTTCTGATTCTCAGGAAACTCCCAATCAAGCACAGCGCGGACCTTCTCAGGGTCCATCCGAAAACCAGAAGCGGAGAGAAGAAAACCAAGAAATTGAATCTCCGGAACCGCAAGCACACATTTTTCCAGTTTAGCGTACAATTTATTCTCCTTCAGAATCAGCAAGACCTGACATAGGTGGTCCCGATGAGTCTTGAAATCAGGAGAGAAAATCAAAATGTCATCTAGATACGCCAGTACAAATTTCCCCATTAAATGATAAAAAATGTTGTTCACAAAATGTTGGAAGACGGCCGGAGCATTCATCAAACCAAAGGGCATAACCAAATTCTCGAAATGACCCTCAGGGGTATTGAAGGCCATCTTCCATTCGTCCCCTTCCCTGACCCTGACTAGGTTGTATGCCCCTCTTAAATCCAACTTAGAAAAAACTTTAGCCCCCAACAATCTGGTTAAACAGGTCCGGGATCAGAGGAAGTGGATATGGGTCACGAATCGTGATATGATTCAGCTCCCTGAAATCCAGACAAGGTCTTAAAGAAGCATCTTTTTTTCTTAACAAAAAAAAAACAGCAACAGGTGACTTCGAGGGTCGGATGTGTCCCTTTCTCAGGCTCTCAGAGATATAAGTACGCATAGCGACCCTTTCAGGTTGGGGGAGAGTGTATAGTCGTGATTTTGGCAGCTTGGCGCCTGGGATGAGATTAATAGGGCAGTCGTACTCCCGGTGAGGGGGCAACTCCTGGACACCACTCGGAAAACACATCCGAAAATTCAGAGAGAAAAGATGGCACAGTCTTGGTAGAAACCTCTGAAAGAGATGCCGTGAAGCAATTCTCTCTGCTAAACTCACTCCAAACATTTATTTGCCTTGCTTGCCAATCAATGGTGGGGTTATGTTTAGTGAGCCAGGGTAGCCCCAACACTAGAGGAGTAGGTAATCTGCTTAAGACAAAACATGACATATCCTCAACATGAGCATCACCCACAGTCAAACGGATATTGTGAACTATGCCCTTTAACGATCTTTGAGAAAGTGGAGCGGAATCGATAGCAAAAACAGGTATATCTTTTTCCAAAGTGCATACCTGGAAACCATGCGTTGTTGCAAATTGACTATCAATGAGATTGACAGCTGCTCCACTATCTACAAAAATCTCACAAACAATGTTCTTGCTGTCTAGCGCCACCCTGGCAGGTAGGAGAAAACGGGAACTACAAGCAAATGGCAAACCTTCAATTTCCGCATCAACCTTGCTAATAGTAGCAAATGGAAAGGTTTTAGAGGGGTTTTTTTGTTTTGTTTTGTTTTTATTACCCTCAGAAAACTTCATGAATCTCCTAGAGGGGCAAACATTAGCTAAATGATTTATACCCCCACAACAGAAACAAACCCTCCTCTGAGAGCTGAATCCTCTACTATCAGAGGCAAGCAAACCCAGCTGCATGGCCTCCTCCTCAGAGGGGATTGAGACAGACTGAGACCCCTGCGCACTGAATGAGACAGCCCCACTGTCCTTGGGCTGAATATGACAGGAAAGAGTAGTCTCCTCTCTCTCTCTCTAAGATGCCTGTCAATACGAACAGCTAGAGACATGGCTGACTGTAACGACGCTGGTCTCTCATGAAAAGCGAATGCATCTTTCAATCTTTCCGAAAGACCATGGCAAAATTGACTTTGGAGTGCAGCATCATTCCAACCAGTATCAGCTGCCCATCTCCGAAATTCAGAACAATATATCTCTGTGGAGTGTTTACCCTGGCATAAAAAACGCAGTTTAGATTCAGCCAGAGCAATACGATCCGGGTCATCATATATCTGCCCCAGGGCTACAAAAAAATTAATCCACCAATCGGAGGGGCCGTGCCCCCACCGGCAGCGGAAAGACTAAGCGTTATCCCTGAGCAGCGAGATGATGATCCCCACCCTCTGCTCCTCATCACCAGAGGAATGGTGAAGTAGGCGAAAACAAAGCGAACAAAATTCTCACTACCCGGAGAATGTATCCGGAAGCGAGATCTTGGGCTCGGAACAAACTCCATGAACGCCAGCAGAACCGGTCACCTGAAACTGAGACACAGTTTTACGGAGATCTGCTACCTCCAGCGAAAGACCTTGCATGCGGTCAATCAAGGCTGAAACCGGATCCATGCTTAAAATGGTTATGGCGGTTTATAATGTCACGGGTGAAGTTTGCAGATAGCTGGAACTTATGAATAAACGAGCGACTGGCTAGATCCCAAACTAAGGAGCTTATAGGTGAGCCCTATAAAACCCTAAGAGCTCTCCCTGACTGCTATGCACATGCAAGGGTATCGATGGTAGACGATTGCATGCCCACGTACCTAAGTCTGTGTGACACCTGAAAACCCTATAATAGTGAGGGGACACGACCACCGGCTCCCTGCACTTAATACGGACGGAGTCAGGGTCACCTAGAATCAATCCAGCAAGGAAACACAATAAAGTAAAGGACTTATCTGAGCAAACAGCAGAAGCAGCCTCCAGCAGTGAACACTTCATCCAGGAAGTAGTATAAACCGCAAAGTGAGGCAGTATGGGAGGGAATATAAAGAAAGATGATTTGTCTAAATAAGTGACACCTGGCAGAAGGAAAGGAGATGAGAAAGTGAAACCAAAACAAAGAACATCATACAAGAGGTAGAGAAGAACGTCTGCCAGACCTTCTCACAGAACTGGCTGTGACACCGGCCGTGTGCATGCCGCATTTTGCGGAATGGAATGTCCGACCCATAATAGAACTGCCGTAGCCTTGTCTGCAATGAAAGACAAGAATAGGACATGTTCTATATTTTTGCGGAACTGTCCGCATCTTTTGGGGCCCCACTGAAAGGACTGGGTCTACATCCGACCCACAAAAATGCAGATCGGATGCAGACAAAAAATACGTTCATGGGCATGAGCCCTTAGAAAGATGTTAGAGTCTACTACATTAATGCATGTAGCTGCGAGTTGAAAGTATGCTAAAACCAGCAGAATTTAGTTTTTCAGTATGGGTCATTATGAAACTGAGGCGGTATCATGTAAGATAGGAGGAAACCGCTGATTTGTGTACGTGCCAGCCCTGTCTGGTTCTTCATAGCATCATGAACGGCATGCTATAATGAAGATGAGGTCATGTAAATTAAATAGTGATGACATGTATGGTGAATTGATCAGTGGGAAGAGTGTGATATGCATCTCAATTTACAGTGCTTGTGACTTCTTCTTAATTTAATAATGAGGAATATTATACACTGTAGTCCCATGATGAAGGATTGGAGGTCTTATGTGTCTTCAAGTGTGAATCTCTGATTTACTTCTCTAGAGGTATGGTCCAGTGTCCACGAAGAAAGGAATGATAAGCCTCTGTGACTTTTTCTAATTCTTTATAATGCTTTCTAGTGGTTTGGTAATTACATTTCCCAGAGCTTGGTTACTAGCACTATATACAGTGGCTGCACACATGCATTGAAAGCAGACCAATGCCATAGGTTTAGACATGTACAAAATTAAATCCATATCCTACTATACATTTAGCAGGATAGTCTGGTGAGCAAACTCCCCCTCCCCCTTCCTTGGTATCAGGTAACATAATGACAAAGGGTTGTCTTTAATGTTAATGCTTTTGAGGGCAGTTTTTGCCCCAAGCATAATAGATGATGTGCAATGGACATTGCCAACATGAGGAGTCTTTGACTTGACTACACAGCTCATGGATGGCTCAGTATTGGACCAACACAGGGACTACCATCAATCCAAAGCTCTTTAGCTGAGGAATGAGGACATATGCACTCTTTTTAGTAGACCTATGGTCATACATTGATCCCTTGAATATTTAAAGTAAAGGTATACCTCTAGACAACTCCTGGCACATTTTCGAGATATGTCAGAAGATAAAACTAGTGAGAGTCTGTGCTTTGAGTCCCCTATTTTCAGGCTCTCTGCCTCTGTTATCGGAGTTTCCCCCTTATTTTCATAGGGTTTTAGTGCTCATGTCCTTTCTCTGCACACATCACAATGACTGCATCAATGTTGTTGATGGAAAGAGTGATGGACAGGTTGCAAATGCCACACACTCGGACCCCATTAAATCTTGGACTTGCTCTTTGAGAAAATACTACATCTAAATCTACTTCCCTGGATATGACATGATAAAAAGGCTTGGGTTTGAGAAACTAAGCCTGTATTCAAGTGTGCTAATCCATTCTTGGATGACAGTGACACAAAGTTGAAAGTGGTGCTCGTAAGGAACACATAAATGAAACGGTTCCTACTTCATGCATGGATTCAGTCCAGTCCAAAAACTTGGCATCGGTGTACAAGTGGTTTCTATATAAAGCAAGAGACAATGCAAGGCACAGATCTAGCAAGGTTGTGAACTTGTGATTATACTGAACTTTGAAACAATACAGATGTTTTCCAGTAGCAATGGTTTATCTTGCAAATTTGCATTGTAGAAACAAGTGGATACACAGACATGCAAAGAAGGAGATTTCTAGGAAAATGTCCTGCACAGAGGGCCCGTTTACCACCAAGAGGATGAATACATCTCTGAAACATTCAGTGTACCATTACTCACTGATTCAAATGTCCTTTCAGCAGAATCCCTATTTAAAAGTTATCATTAAAGACGACCCCTTTAATATGAGAGTCACAGCTGCAAGAGGCCAATGGCTGCTGCTCCCATTGATGATCCATTTCCTCCAGAACAAGGTCCATATGTCCTATGGAGAGGAGTTGTTGAGATGAGATATGCAAATCACCACAGCACGTGACTATATAATCTTCCAGTGTCTACTATGAGCATGTGAGTTGCAAGGTCTGATAAAATCTTAAGCAGGCAAGGGTTACAATATTACCTGTGCAGCAAGAACCTGTGGAGCCAGGTGTGCAGGGTCAGCATTTCAAGCAGGTGGTGTAGGGAATCTTCTGGACAACTCTTCACAGCAGGTCACCTCAACCATCTTTGACAAAGTTCATGTCTTAAGCCTTTTTCACACGTCAGTGTTCCACGGACGTGTGCTGTTCGCGTTCTCCACAGACAGCACACGTCCCCATTTATTTTAATGTATGTATTCACACACCAGTGTTTTAGCGCGGTCCGTGGGTCCGTTTTTTTATGCACGGATACATGTACTATTTCACTGATCATTAGGAAGAGATGCTTTGAAAATTATTTTTCAGCTGTTCAGTGTCAGTGAAACACGGATGACACACGGATCCTTCACGGACAGCTTCACAGATGCATCACTGACCACCTTCTCACGGATTTGAGCACGGACACAGACGTGTGAATGAGGCTTTATGCAACTACTAATGGATACGTCATCATATATTTGGAAAATTTATAGACGAGTAATATTGCAGAAAATAATGACATGTGGAATGTTTACAGGTATGCTCACCTGAGCACCTTATCTATAAGGGTCTATTCACACGTCCGCAATTTCGTTCCGCATCCGGAATTGCGGACCCACATTCATTTCTATGGGGCAGCACGATGTGCTGCCCGGATCCGGAGTTGCGGATCCGCACTTCCGGGTCCGCAATTCCAATCCCGAAAAATATAGAACATGTCCTATTCTTGTCCACAATTGCGGACAAGTATAGGCATTTTCTATTAAGTGCCGGCGATGTGCGGTCCGTGGATCCGCAAAACACACACGGACGTGTGAATGGACCCTAAATGCCAAGAAAAGTGAGGCTTAAAGGGAATCTGTCAGCAGATTTGTACCTATGAAACTTAGCAGCTAAAGGCATCTGTGGTGGTTTCATGTTCAGATGTGCCCGCACTGCTGAGAAAAATGGCTTCCTCTGCCAGCCACTTCCTTTTGCTTGAGAGTGCCCAGTTCTTACAGAAGGAGAGGAAGCAGAAGGAGTAAGGGTACACAGAGTTGCTTAGGTCCACCCTCACTGCTCTTAACCACTAATTTGCATATGGCTGAAAAGTATATTCCTTAGGCTACATTCACACGACCGTATGTGTTTTGCGGTCCACAAATTGCAGATCCGCAATAAAAACGGATGACGTCCATATGGCATCCGTTTTTTTTGCGGATACATTGTAAAAATGCCTATCCTTGTCTTCAAAACTGACATACTACGGAATGGACATAAGGATGCGGATAGCACACGGTGTGCTCGCCGCATTTTTTTTTTTGCAGACCCATTGAAATGAATAGGTCTGCATCCTAGCCGCTAAAAAAAATGCAACGGACGCAGAAACAAAATACGTTTGTGTGAATGTAGCCTTATATTCAGCTGAGCTAGCCCTGCAAGTCATTGTGCCTGGTGAATTTCCTGGTGACAGACTCCCTTTAAGATCTCCTATTAAGGGCTTGTAAACATGACCGCGCCGTGTTTTGCAGTCCGCAAATTGCGGATCCGCAAAACACGGATGCCGCCCATGTGTCTTCCGCAATTTACGGACGGCCCTTTATAGAAATGCCTATTCTTGTCCGAAAAACGCCTATTCTTGTCCGCGGGGCCACGGAACGGAGCAACGGATGCGGACAGCACACAGAGTGCTGTCCGCATCTTTTGCGGCCCCGTTGAAGTGAATAAGCCCTCTCCCGAGCCCCAAAAAATGCAGCTCGGATGCGGAACCAAACCACGGACGTGTGAATGAGGCCTTAGGCTCCATTCACACGTCCGCAACGTGTTTTGCGGATACACGGAGCCGCGGAGCCGCAAAACACGGAAAGTGGCAATGTGCGTTCCGCATTTTGCGGACCGCACATTGCTGGCACTAATAGAATATGCCTGTTCTTGTCCGCAATTGCGGACAAGAATAGGACATGTTCTATTTTTTTGCGGAACGGAAGTGCGGACCTGGAAGTGCGGATCCGCAATTCCGTGTCCGGGCAGCACATCATGCTGCCCCATAGGAATGAATGGGTCCGCAATTTCGTTCCGCAAAATGCAGAACGAAATTGCGGACGTGTGAATGGAGCCTTAGGCCTCTTTCACACGGGCGTTGCGGGAAAATGTGCGGATGCGTTGCGTTACAAAACATTGTAATGCGTTTTGCACTCGCGTGAGAAAAATCGCGCATGTTTGGTACCCAAACCCGAACTTCTTCACAGAAGTTCGGGCTTGGGTTCGGTGTTGTGTAGGTGTTATTATTTTCCCTTATAACATGGTTATAAGGGAAAATAATAGCATTCTGAATACAGAATGCTTAGTAGGTGATCAATTGAGGGTTAAAAAAAAAAAAAAAATTAACTCACCTTCTCCTCTTGTTCGCGTAGTTCCCGGTCTCTTCTTTACTTCTTTAATGATGAGCTGTGGGCTAAAGGACCTTTGGTGACGTCAGATCACATGCTCCAATCACATGGTACATCACCGTGGTGATGGACCATGTGATTGGAGCATGTGATCTGACGTCACCACAGGTCCTAGCCGGTAGTTCATCATTAAAGAAGTAAAGAAGAGACCGGGAACTACGCGAACAAGAGGAGAAGGTGAGTTAATTTTTTATTTTTTTTTTAACCCTCAATTGATCACCTACTATGCATTCTGTATTCGGAATGCTATTATTTTCCCTTATAACCATGTTATAAGGGAAAATAATACAGTGAATAGACTGACACCTAGCAACCATGCGTGAAAATCGCACCACTTGCGGATGCTTGCGATTTTCACGCAACCCCATTCACTTCTATGGGGCCTGCGTTGTGTGAAAAACGCAGAATATAGAGCATGCTGCGATTTTCACGCAACGCACAAGTGATGCGTGAAAATCACCGCTCATGTGAACAGCCCCATAGAAATGAATGGGTCGGTATTCAGTGCGGGTGCAATGCGTTCACCTCACGCATCGCATCCGCGCGGAATACTCGCCCGTGTGAAAGGGGCCTTACTGATATTCTGCTGTTTAACCTACTTAAAGGGAACCTGTCATGTGGATATTTGATTATAATCTAACTAATTATATACAATCATTAACTACTAAAAAGTGCCTTAGATGTATTCACTTACTGGTGTGACAGATGGTTACCTCATATTATACACACAAAGATGCCGCATGCTAATGAGCTGATTGGAGTCCGGTGTGATGTCATTGAGTCCATATACAGTGCTTACATGGCTCTGTAGCACACCTATACAGGATTGTAATGGTACCTTTGTTCTTTTCTTTAGACTTGCACAAGTAGGAAAAACGAAGTTTAATTCATATGCAAATGTGCACTCGCAAGTGCCCAGGGGCGGCGTTCAGTGTGTAGGTGCCCAGGGGCGGCGTTCAGTGTGTAGGTGCCCAGGGGCGGCGTTCAGTGTGTAGGTGCCCAGGGGCGGCGTTCAGTGTGTAGGTGCCCAGGCTGCTCTGCCTTCCTTTCACTTTACTCCTCCCCAGTCTCTGCCTTCGCCCGCCCTCCAAGTCTCTTGCCTCATCGATAGGGCAAAGGCAGAGACTGGGGATGTCACGAGGGTATCAAGAGCCACGTCTGACTCCGTTATACCCGGGGTCAGGAAGTCGCAGCGGGTGGCTGCGCGCTCTATATCTAAAGATCACGTTGTTTCTTAGTGATTGTTTTCTGTGTTTGCCTTGCTATCCTTTTTGTCTCACTCAGGGATCCGTAGCTTCTCCTCCTCAGCTGTTTCTTGTCTGCCACTCCCTACCTCCTTATATTCTCCCCTCACACTTCTCTAGTTGCCAGTTATAGAGCTTCCTGCCTGGACATCTATACTGACCCACTGGAGTTGTGAAACCTGGTTGTCGTTCCAGAGTGCTACCCTCCGGATCCCTGTTGGGCTTATTGTTGTCTCCTGTTGTCGCCCATCTGGGATTATATGTTGAGTCTGTGTTGTCTGTCCTCCCCTTGGTGTTTTCCCTTAGAGCTAGTGGTGCGGACTAGTGTTCCCATCGCCCTGTTCACTATCTAGGGCTCAGCTCAGGGAAAGCCAGGGCTTTAGGCACGTGATCGGCGTACGGGTGAGGAACCCGTCTAGGGACGTCAGGGCAGCCAGGTGCCAGCCGCCAGGTGAGTCAGGGGTCACCATCTTCCCTCTCACTTGGGCAGGGCCTTCCTCGTTCCCTCCCTCTGTGTCACGTATGTGATAGCCACGCCGACCGTGATAGGGGAGGAGTAAAGTGAAAAGAAGGCAGAGCAGCCTGGGCACCTACACACTGAACGCCGCCCCTGGGCACCTACACACTGAACGCCGCCCCTGGGCACCTACACACTGAACGCCGCCCCTGGGCACTTGCGAGTGCTCATTTGCATATGAATTAAACTTCGTTTTTCCTACTTGTGCAAGTCTAAAGAAAAGAACAAAGGTACCATTACAATCCTGTATAGGTGTGCTACAGAGCCATGTAAGCACTGTATATGGCCATATGGAGGTGACAGACTCCCTTTAATTAACAGCTATAGCCACTCCCCTGCCCACCTGCTGCTGATTCATATGGAAAATAACTGTCATTCAGCAGCAGGTGGGCGGGGAGAGTCAGGAGCTCATGAATATTCAGGACTCATCATTATCAGCTGGAGCTTTTCAATACAAGATGTTGGCAGATTGACTGGGTCAATTAAAGAAAGTGACCCAGCATTTTGCTAAGAGAATCAGTCACTTATTTATGTTGCCCTTAGTTAGGACACCATAAAACTGGTGACAGGTTCCCTTTAAAGCAATCTTCCAGTCAGGAGGTAGAAAATAATGATATGTAAGTACTAACAGTGGATGCTTACCGGCTATTTCTTTTACACAGTCCATACTCTTTGGCTGCTTTTTAGCTCAGCCTCATTAGGACAAAGCTGTGATATGTAACTACAGTGGCTTCAGGGGGGGTAGTCTGAGACACCCCCCCCCCTGTCTAATAACTGGATAATTGTACAGCGAAAAATATACTTATAATGTTACACATGTAGTGGGTCAAATGAGCCTTAGGCCCCATTCACACGACCATATTTATGGTCCGCATCCAATCCGTTCCGTAGTCCTCCCAAAAAGATAGAACCTGTCCTATTCTTCTCCGTTTTGAAAACAAGAATAGGCATTGTTACAATGGATCCGCCCAAAAAAATGGATGCAACACGGACGTCACACAGGCGTCATCCGTTTTTTATGCCGACTGCAAAATATATACACCTGTGTGAATGCACCCTTAGTAAGTGGAGCCTGGAAGACCCCTTTAAAGCAACCCTGTACAAATAATAATATAAACTATGCTCATTGATGTTCCAGTTTGGTTGCTAGGGGCAACTAAGCCAGTTCTACTTTACACCAGTTTTATAAATCACCCCCACAAGTTGTATTCTCAAAAGTTGAGTTAGGTAACTTCAGATGGGGTAATGTAACTCAAAATTGTCTTCCTTGTCTTCCTCGGTGCAGCTTCTTCTTTGGTAGTTATGCTCTTGCAGTTGCAAACAACCATAAAATTGTCACTTTCGCAAGTTCTAGGCCAAGGTCAGTAGCATATGGCCATAAAATGGCAAGTTGTTGGCAGTACAGTGACCCAAGCCTTAGATTGCCATAGAACTGTATAGTAATATAAATTTTGTTCTGTTGAACCACTAGGGTCTACTTGTTGCCTCCTATAAGAGATACAAGAAATCAATATTTTACAAAAATAATAACCTTTATCCCTAAACAGTTCTGGTCAGGCATAGATTTTTATATAGGAAAGCACTAATGTGCATGTACAGGTATGTCCATAATCACTGTGTCACAGATATACCAGTAACAAAAACATGGAGTTAAAAAGTTGAGGGGAAGTTTTGTCAAAAAAAGTCCTGTGGTAGCCCCAACCTAAAAGCGCCTTTCAAAGGGAAGTTTCTGTAGTCTCAGCCTAAGGCCCCTTTCACACGGGCAAGTATTCCGTGCGGGTGCAATGCGTGAGGTGAACGCATTGCACCCGCACTGAATCCTGACCCATTCATTTCAATAGGGCTGTGCACATGAGCAATGTTTGTAACAATGCCTATCCTTGTCCACAAAATAGACAAGAATAGGACATGCTCTATATTTTTTGCTGTGCTACGGAATGGCCATACAGATGCGGACAGTGTGCTGTCCGAATTTTTGGCGGACCCATTGAAATTAATCGGTCTTCATCCAATCCGCAAAAAAAACAGAACGGACATGGAAACAAAATACGTTTGTGTGCATGTAGCCTAAGGCCTCCTGCACATGATCATATCCGTTTTGCGCAAACCATGGATCCTGCAACATACGGCTACCAGCCATGTGTATTCCACACTTTTCTCGGCCCACATTGTAGAAATGCCTATTCTGTCTGCAAAACAGACAAGAGTAGGGCATGTTCTATCATTTGCGGCACGCAGCACAGAAGCGGACAGCGCACAAATGACATCCATGTGCTGTCTGCATTTTTTTACGGCCCCATAGAGATATATTGGTCCGCGTGCGATCCACAAAAAATGCGGATTGGATACGAAACAAAAATACAGTCAAAGTAAAGTCTTTAACGCCCATCTCCAGATTGATGTAAAGAATGTATATCAAATATATCTAAATGACGGATATGTACGTTTATAATGACACTGCCATGGCCTAAATAGATGAAGTCTGAAGACTATTGCTATAATTTATTACCGGCGGCATGTGCCTTTTATAATAAACCAATGGTAGAGGTGACACAACTACCTGAGAGAATACATGTCATTGTCTCTGTTCTCAAATGTATGCAAATGTTATTTTTATTTCTTTTTTTTAGCAAATGTTAATGACATGGAAATGGAAGAAGGAATGGCATTTACTATAGGTCAGTATAATCCCTATACTATATGTTACTATATCATTGAAAATGTCACCATAATCATGACATAATTCCTGCATCATGATAAAAAGATGATATATATGTAGGGCTTATGCACATCTGGGAAACCGCAAAACACGCATACCGGCCGTGTGGATTACGCATTTTGAGGAACAGAATTGAACAGTCCTATCCTTGTTAATAAGGCCTCTTTCACACTACCGTTTTTTTTTCCGTCTTGCGGGCCCTTTTTTGCGTTCTGTATATGGTCCGTATACGGAACCATTCAATGGTTTCGCAAAAAAAATGGAATGTACTCCGTATGCATTCCGTTTCCGTTTTTCCGTTCCATCCAAATCACGTTCCGTGGCTCCATTCAAGTCAATAGGTCCGCAAAAAAAAACGGAACACATACGGAAATGCATCCGTATGTCTTCCATATCCGTTCCGTTTTTTGAAAATGTTATGCCCAGCCCAATTTTTTCTATGTAATTACTGTATACTGTATATGCCATACGGAAAAACGTAACGGATACGGAAGACATACAGATGCATTTCCGAATGTGTTTCGTTTTTTTTGCGGACCCATTGACTTGAATGGAGCCACAGAACGTGATTTGCGGGCAATAATAGGACACGTTCTATCTGTCAACGGAAATACGGAAACGGAATGCATACGGAGTACATTCCAGTTTTTTTGCGGAACCATTGAAATGAATGGTTCCGTATACGGAACGCAAAAAACGGCCCGCAAAATAGAAAAAAAAAACGGCAGTGTTAGAGGCCTTAAACCTCTTTCACATGGGCGTTGCGGGAAAAGGTCCGGGTGCGTTGCAGGAACATGCACGATTTTTACGCGCGAGTGCAAAACATTGTAATGCGTTTTGCAGGCGCGTGAGAAAAATCGGCATGTTTGGTACCCCAACCCGAACTTCTTCACAGAAGTTCGGGCTTGGGATCGGTGTTCTGTAGATTGTATTATTTTCCCTTATAACATGGTTATAAGGGAAAATAATAGCATTCTGAATACAGAATGCATAGTACAATAGCGCTGGAGGGGTTAAAAAAAATTAAAAATGATTTAACTCACCTTAATCCACTTGATCGCGCAGCCGGCATCTCTTCTGTCGTCTTCTTTGCTGTGTGCAGGAAAAGGACCTGTGGTGACGTCACTCCGGTCATCACATGGTCCGTCACATGATCTTTTACCATGGTGATGGATCATGTGATGACCGGAGTGACGTCACCACAGGTCCTTTTCCTGCACACAGCAAAGAAGAAGACAGAAGAGAAGCCGGGCTGCGCGATCAAGTGGATTAAGGCGAGTTAAATTTTTATTAATTTTTTTTAACCCCTCCAGTGCTATTGTACTAAGCATTCTGTATTAAGAATGCTATTATTTTCCCTTATAACCATGTTATAAGGGAAAATAATAATGATCGGGTCTCCATCTTGATCGTCTCCTAGCAACCGTGCGTGAAAATCGCACTGCATCCGCACTTGCTTGCGGATGCTTGCGATTTTCACGCAGCCCCATTCACTTCTATGGGGCCTGCGTTGCGTGGAAAACACACAATATAGAGCTTGCTTCGATTTTCACGCAACGCACAAGTGATGCGTGAAAATCACCGCTCGTGTGCGCAGCCCCATAGAAATGAATGCGTCAGGATTCAGTGCGGGTGCAATGCGTTTTCCGCAAAACACGGACAGCAGCATTGTGTGTTCCGCATTTTGCGGACCGCACATCGCCGGCACTAATAGAATATGCCTGTTCTTGTCCGCAATTGCGGACAAGAATAGGACATGTTCTATTTTTTTCGGGAACGGAATTGCGGACCCGGAAGTGCAGGTCTGCAATTCCGTGTCCGTGCTGCCCCATAGAAATGAATGGGTCCGCAATTCCGTTCCGCAAAAGGCGGAACTAAATTGCGGACGTGTGAATGGACCCTTAGTGCATTGCAGTCCACCTGCAGCCTAAAATCATCCGTGTTTGTTTGAATAATTTGGAAAATAATCCTGTTCCCCTGGTGCAATCTGTGTCTCCAGAAATCCCTGCCCTGTGCTCCTCACAGCACATCTTGCAGCAGGTATCCTCTCATCAAGCGCCCAGCCCCTAAAGATGGCACAGCTGTGAGCATTTACCAGGGGGGCAATCACCACCCTTGATCCCTGCGACCTCTAACACTGGGCTAACAGCTGCTTGTGTCCTGTTTACTTCATCATTAACCTCTAGGCTAAATATAGCCAACCTGTGGCTCTCCAGCTGCTGGGGGGACTACAAGTGCCAGCGTGGTGTCTGCCCTCCTTGCATCACTGTGGATCCCTCCAGCTGCCCTGGTGTTCTATAGGCGATGTTCCAGTCCAGACAGACGATTGATTTCATCTGGATACATGGGGGGAGTAGTCCCCCTGAATGCTGATGATTGGAGTGTTAATCCCCGGTGCCTGCTTGTCATTTGCATCCTTCATATATAGGTTCTGAATGAGTTAACCAAGCAGAAGAGTTTTAACCCCAGTGTGGCTGCTTAGCTCCTATCCTCCTCCACAAAGCTTTTTTTTTTTTTTTTATAGAAATTAAACCTATTTTCTTAATTTCAGAACCTATTATTATGGAAGGGGCTCCTGACTTTAAGATCCTCAAGGACAAATGGACGGCGGTGTCAGTGGATAAGAAAAGGTGGCTTCATTGTGTTAACCATTTAGCTCCCGGATAACGGACTACACATGCTTTATATTGTTGTCCAGCGTGCATGGTCGTTTATGTCTGTTGCGTTTTTTTATTTGCGTTTTTTCACCTCTGTTGTGTATTTTATTTTTTTAGATCAGCCCAGTTTGAGCACACAATTGTCATCGCTTCCAAAGGGGCTGAAATCTTGACGAAACTGGACGAAGAATTGGACTGAGCTTGTCGCAGGATGGATGCATATGTCATATGTCAAATAAAGAAAAAAATGACTAACATTGTGTCTGATAGAATTCATGTGCAAAATGATTCTGTCGCTTCTGCACACTCCATATACATCGTTATAGGACCAATAGGTTTTCTATATTTATACAACCTCCAGATCCTACCTGCAAAACTGCACTTTAGGGCTCATGTACACCAACGTATTTTCTTTACGCTTCCGTTTATTTTTTTGCGAACCGTATGTGGAACCATTCACTTCAATGGGTCCGCAAAAACAACGGAAGGTACTCCGTGTGCATTCCATTTCTGTTCCACAAAAAAGTAGTGCATTTCCTATTATTGTCCGCAAATCACGGTCCGAGGCCCCACTCAAGTCAATTGGTCCACAAAAAATACGGAACGCACACGGAACACATCCGTATGTCATCCGTATTTCATCCGTATTTTGCGGATCCATACTGTAGAAATGCTATGCCCAGCCTATATCGCTCATGTGTTTTGTGATTAATAAGTTACTGTTTCTGTTTCCAATCCGCAAAAAAAGGATCGCATACGGAAACCATACGGATATGTTTTGTGGAATAACGGAACAGAAGAGGACTTAAGGCCTCTTTCACATGACCGTTTTTTTTTTTCTGTTTACGGAACCTTTCATTTCAATGGTTCCGCAAAAAAAAAGGAATGTACTCCATATGCATTCCATTTCTGTATTTCCGTTCTGTTGAAAGATAGAACATGTCCTATTATTGCCCGCAAATCACGTTCCGTGGCTCTATTCAAGTCAATGGGTCCTCAAAAAAAACGGAACACATACGGAAATGGATCCGTATGTCTTCCGTATCCGTTCCGTTTTTGCGGAACCATCTATTGAAAATGTTATGCCCAGCCCAATTTTTTCTATGTAATTACTGTATACTGTACATGGCATACGGAAAAATGGGATAGAAACGGAAACAAAAAACGGAACAATGGATCCGTGAAAAACGGACCGCAAAATACTGAAAAAGCCATATGGCCTCATACACACGACCGTATGGCTTTTTCAGTATTTTGCGGTTCCCAAAAAACACGGATGACGTCCGTGTGCATTCAGATTTTTGCGGAACGGAACAGCTGGCCCCTGATACAACAGTACTATCCTTGTCCGTTATGCGGACAATAATAGGACATGTTCTATATTTGAACGGAATGGAAAAACGGAAATATGGAAACGGAAGGCATATGGAGTACATTCCATTTTTTTGCGGATCCATTTAAATGAATGGTTCCGTATACGGTGCGTACTGAACACAAAAAAAAACGGAACGTAAACTGAAAGAAAAAAAGGAACAAGGGATCAGTGAAAAACGGACCGCAAAACAACAACGGTTGTGTGCATGAGCCCTTATTCTAAAGTGCCAATTAAAGGCGGCAGTGAGATAGGTTTTGTATAAAAGAGAATAAAAGAATGATTTTCCTAGAGCTATGGAAATATATGTGCATATATGTATAATACATAGAGCGATGTAGCAGAGCTGAGTCTGTGTTATGACATCATAGGAAATCTATTTATGTATAGAGAGAGAGATCTGGATGGATAGATAGATAGATAGATAGATAGATAGATATGAGATAGATAGATAGATAGATAGATAGATATGAGATAGATAGATATGAGATAGATAGATATGAGATAGATAGATAGATAGATAGATAGATAGATAGATAGATAGATATGAGATAGATAGATATGAGATAGATAGATAGATAGATAGATAGATATGAGATAGATAGATATGAGATAGATAGATATGAGATAGATAGATAGATAGATAGATAGATATGAGATAGATAGATAGATATGAGATAGATAGATAGATATGAGATAGATAGATAGATAGATATGAGATAGATAGATATGAGATAGATAGATATGAGATAGATAGATAGATATGAGATAGATAGATAGATATGAGATAGATAGATAGATATGAGAGAGATAGATAGATAGATAGATATGAGATAGATAGATAGATAGATATGAGATAGATAGATAGATAGATATGAGATAGATAGATAGATAGATAGATAGATATGAGATAGATAGATAGATAGATATGAGATAGATAGATAGATATGAGATAGATAGATAGATAGATATGAGATAGATAGATATGAGATAGATAGATAGATAGATATGAGATAGATAGATATGAGATAGATAGATAGATATGAGATAGATAGATAGATAGATATGAGATAGATAGATAGATAGATAGATATGAGATAGATATTAGATAGATAGATAGATTTACCAGACATTTTACATGTAATGTGAAGTATGTGCAGTGGCAGCATAGTGTCTATTTCCTGCAAACCCAGGAAGAAATACAATAAATATATATTTTGGAAAATTAAAAACTAGGTGTAAAATTGGAGCCCAGAGTGGAGCAGATAGAAAGCAGGAGTGTGACCGGCGGCCGCCTGTAATGTGTAATTAGGCAGCTACTAATCAGCCTGGCGGAATGTAAGCGCTGTAATCTGCTATTCACATTGTGCTGCCACAGACCATAACCCTTCTCTGGGACACAGTCCAACAGCAAGAAGAGCCGCATCTGCCACAGCAAGGAAACACATTGTGCACATCACAGTGTAATGCTGCCCAATGGGGTTATTTCCATAAAGAGTTATGGTCATTTAGGTATAATGATGCCCCTGAGACCCCTACACAGTACAGTGCGAGGACCCAGCGACCACATCTCTATATGTCTAGACCTGACAAATCACATGGAACTTGTGTAGGACTGAAGGGATTTATCACATTGCACATTTTTATCAGGCAGAAGTTCACTTATAATATTGACTTTATAAGATGCATTTCATTATACCCTGTCATATCACTGGATTGTAGTGTAGTCTCATCCAAGACAATAGTATGCTGGTTAGTATATTGTGCTGGGTGACTGCATATATTTTCATCTACGTTTATCCTCCCTCCATTGCCTTCCAAATTATCTTTCCAACGTCAGTATCAATCTGTGAGCTAATGTATGATAGATAGATAGATAGATATTATAGATAGATATTATAGATAGATAGATGCATATTAGATAGATGGAGGCATAGATAACTATTATAGATAGATTATTATAGATCGATATTATAGATTATAATTATAGATAGATATTATAGATAGATTATAATTAGATCGATAAAAAAAGGTATAAATATAGGAATGCAGAAAACAAATATATCACCTGCTTTTGCCTTAGTTTAACCATTTGTGGTGATAAATTATTGTAAAATGCAGTGAAGAGCATATATAGGTTATCTATAGATAATCCATATAATTACAGGGACGATATTGTTTTTGTCTTCCAAATATTATTATTAGTAGTAGTAGTAGTAGTAGTAGTAGTAGTAGTAGTAGTAGTAGTAGTAGTAGTAGTAGTAGTGGCAATGCTAGCAGTAGTAGTTGTGTCACTCTGTGGTCCAGCCAGGTCCCTGTGTGCACAGGTTGCTATGTACCAAGCAGTCATCATTTATCTTAAGACTGGAGGATTTGTACCCACTGCTGCGGTAACAAGCTGTTCCTGCTGTAATTACCTGGAGGTGTTTCGAATTATTATTATTATACACATTTAAAAACTTAATTAAAACGGGGCTAATACAGGGAAATGTGTGTACACAACAAGCTGAGCTCTTACAATGACTTTCATGTGTTCTGAATGTAGTTTGGTGGGGCTCACCGACTGTAGTAGAAGGACAGGATACTGCAGGGCATGCTGAGACTTGTGGTCCCCTGCATTGGCGGAAATAGGTAGGGGAGAGGGGCAAAAAGATTTACATTCACTGCTTTATTTTGTTCTATTTTTTTACAATATGGCTAAATAGAGATAGATATTAAGATAGATACGAGATACATAGATATGATAGATATTTGACAAAATTATATATTAGATAAATGATATATTAGATAGAGTTATAAATAGATGATTGATAGGTGAATGGATCACACATACAGTTGATTAATGTCCATTTGCTCAGGATAGATAACCCAGTACTAGTTGTGCTTCCTCCTGGCATTGTGAGGAGTCTTCTGTATTTGGCAGAGCTGTTAGATGAGACAGGTTAATCATTTCAGTCATTACTCGGGGATGATTTCATAGAAAAAAGGTAATAATGTTGGTATCACATGTCACTCCCTATGGCACCTTAAAATAGATCCTTGGTGGTGGGGGGGTGCCAGCCATGATAGACACAGGAGTGACCAGCTGATAGTTATCTAATACACAGAATACCTGCCGCCCTCAAATCCAAACTCATTAACCCCTTCCTGTCGAGGTGCACTCCTTTTCTCTTTGTATAGGAAGCAGCAGAATTGCCTGGAGCTGGTTCTACCTGTTCCCAGTGATTTGTGGCCAATCCAGCTCTGACTGTATACATTAATGTGTCCGTCCTGGTGACACCTAGTCTTTACAATGCCAGGTTCCAGCTGTATGTGTTATCAGGCAGACAGAGTGCAGTTTAAAGATAAAGATTGAATTATTAGGATATCAATATCCCCCAAGTGTGGTGTGATCAGATGGCCTGAGCCCATTATTACAGTGTGATAGCAGAGCCTGGAGGAGGTTCACCTAAGGCCGGATCACATCCCAGGCTGGTTAATAGTGAAAGGCAGCATGTTGCTATTATTGTTAAATATATGGCTAATTATGCGTATGAAAATTAAACATCAGTGTTATGCTAATGAGGCCGTTCAGCTGGGGAGCAGAGCACTTGAGACTGCTATTTAATCAAATGAATCAGAAAGGGATATACAGCTGCACATTGTACAGTCACCGGCAGCACTGCCTTATCAGGGGAAGAATCATTAGCAAAGCTCACTAATTACCCTACAAAGTCATGGGGATTCTCCCTGGGCTTCCTACACCAGGACAGGGATATACAGGTGAGCCATACCTACAGGAGCCACCTCAATGTACAGCCTGCCTTTTCGGGTTTAATACTATTCTTTATTTTATAGAGAACATGAATAGCTATAGTTATATTATATATCAGGATGTCATATACAGAGATGCTTTCCTGTATGTATGTGTATATATATATATATATATATATATATATATTATTTCTGGTTTAACCTAGGATCCATGTATCAGTTATAATAACCAGTCTATAGCACTATTGCTGGTAATAGATTAATACTTGCATATATAAACCACAATCAATCCATGTATAACACTACTACTACTACTAATTGTATATAAGAACCAAAAACAATCTATGAATACTAATAATACAAATAATTACATATATCAATCACATCCAAGCAATTTATAGTCCTAATAATAATTATACATAAGAATCAATACCTACACTACTACTACTAACTATATATATATATATATATATATATATATATATATATATACACATAAACCAAGAACAATCCATGTATACTAACTAATAATAATTGTATATATAAGCCAAACAAAAAAATCTATGAATACTAATAAAAATAATTGCATATATAAACCACATCCAATCTAGACTACTACTGAATATATATATATATATATATATATATATACCAAAAACAATCTATACTACCACTAATACTATACAACTAATAATTATTATTATTATTTTGTTATTATAAAGAACAACAAATGTAGTAATAATAATAATAATGATGATGATAAATAACAATATATAATACAGCAGCCAGATATACTGTGTACCATGTGCACCTGTATGTATAGAAATTGCATGCATTATAATAGCAGCTGATGATGTTTATAATAGTGCCCCCCTCCCCCCTCGCACTCACACTGCCCTACTCTCTTGCACAGATGTGGAGGGAGGTTTGAGGCACCAGTCCTGGTCTGGTCCCAGTCAGTGATGCAGTGTGCCTCATATTTACAGGATGTGACAGCTTTTCTCACTGTACAGAATTATCCTCCTTGTCTGAAATCACAAATTGAGTGGAAAAGTGTGGCGTGTGGGAGTTTCCTCATTGGGTCTATACTGAACAGCCAACCTGGGGCAATTGTAAACTATGAGAGTTGGGAACAGAAAGCCTCGGGTGCTGCGTGTGCTGATCTCACTGGTGTGCACTGGTGTGTGCCGCTCTATTCCACAGCCCGGGCCACTGGGAAGTCTCCTCTCTGCTCCTTCCACACACACACTCCCCTTCTTCCTGCACTTGCCCGCGGACGCGCCTTAGCCAATCACAGCTCTCCGATTCAGCCAGCCGTCCAATGGGCAGCGCCGCCTCCTGAATATGCAAAGCGGGCTGAGTCAAAGCTCTCGGGCGAGTTTGAGCAGCTCTTCACAGCCTCGCGCTTAGGACTTTTTTTTTCCCTTTTTTCCCCCAAAGAGACAAAACTCCATTTTCTTATGAATGGAAAGTGAAAAAATCCCTTCTGCTTTAAATTAGAAATCCTTTTTTTTGTTTTTTTTTTTGTTTTTCTTTTTCCTGGAGCAGGAGGACCCCCTTTGAAAAAAAGAAAAAAAAAATTAAAGGGGGGGATCCACAAAAAAAAGGGAAAAAATAAAAGAAAAATAATCTTCCCCACCAAAAAAAAAAAATAAAGGCAGGAAAAAGGAAGAGAGAAGCAATGACCATGACTACTATGCCAGAAAGTCTTAACAGCCCGGTGTCAGGGAAGGCGGTGTTCATGGAGTTTGGGCCACCGAACCAGCAGATGCCACCTTCCCCTATGTCCCATGGACACTACTCCATGCACTGCCTGCACTCCCAGCACGACAGCTCGTACAGCGGAGCCTCGTCCTTCTCCAGACCATTGGGTTACCCATATGTGAACTCGGTGAGCAGCCATTCCTCTAACCCCTACATCAGTACCGTGCAGCCCTACCCCAACAGCACCAGCCTCAGCCAGACCCGCTTAGAGGAGACAGGTACAGTACCATCATAGCAACAATGTAACAATGTATCTCTTCTTCTCTTCCTCATTGTATCAGTGCTGCTGCTGCCAGGAGCCCCCCAGTCCTTCTTCCCTGCAGCGGCTCTGTGCATTGCAGCATCAGCCCAGATGTGCTCACATTACCCTGCCTAATTATTTATTGCGTGGCGCTATAAACAATGTATGCAATTAAGGGTAATTAAACCTAAACTGCAGCATGCTGGAAATAACACAACTTTGCACTGGCTGCTGGAGCTTATTATTGTGATCTGTTGCTTTTTTGTCTGCTTGTCACCGTGCACTTTTTAATACCTGATTTTGGGCTTGCATTTTCTATTTTTTTTTTTTTTTTTGTGTGTGTGTGCCTGTGCAGGGGCAGATACAGAGAAGAGCACGGTGGTGGAAGGTGGAGAGGTTCGCTTCAATGGCAAAGGGAAAAAGATCCGCAAACCCAGGACTATCTACTCCAGTCTCCAGCTGCAGGCACTGAACAGGCGCTTCCAGCAGACCCAGTACCTGGCACTACCAGAGAGAGCAGAGCTGGCAGCTTCCCTGGGACTCACCCAGACACAGGTACTCACCCAGCCCCAAAACAACCCTCATATAGCTTGACCCCTTTTCATCCACCTTGGCACCCCCTTCTACAGGCTTGGCACTCATATCCTAATTGTAGCCCCCAGCTGATTCCTGGTCAGAATCTTAAATATTTCTGGCGTAGAAATTTACAGAAAATAATTTGTGTTTAAGTGAAAAATGGAAACTATTTCTACCCTAAAATAAATGTAAATTAAACCATTAACATAATTATGCAATAGAATATACACATCCAGCTACAGAAGCAGAAATGTCATCATCCTCTGCTGAGACATGAAGTGTTTCTCAACACCTTGGTATTACCTAATTGTATCACCCTTATTACATTTAATATCAAAGGCTGGAGTCTCCCTTCAGGCTTATAAATGGTTAAACAGAAGTAAGGTGGAGTTTTCTAAGTACAAGTGATGGTATTTTATGACAATCAATTATAAGAACCATTTTTCTTGACAGGAGACACTAAAGGGATTTTGTTAATTGTATGTTACACGTGCTTGCCAAATGAAATAAAAATCACAGGCGATGTGCATATAGATGTCTGCTCTGCATTATTAATAATCATATTCTTCATCACAACCCTCTGTCTTCTTCCCCCGATTGTTTCCTGTTCTTTCTGTGTAATATAAACACACCGGAATTAGTTCCATGTTCTATGTACAACTATCATTCGTCACTGTTCCAAATGGTGATATTTCTATATTATTATTATTATTTGCAGTGACAGATTTCTAGAGTTAAATGACTATATATTGCACTAATGGAGAATGTATATTTAATAATTCCATATATTCACAAAAATGTCTGTTTGTTCTGTAAAGTTTCCATGTATAAAATATTGCTGGTGGAAATGGCATAAAATCTGTTCTTGCATGTCATCACATATAACTGTCTGTCTTTCTATCTATCTATGTATCCCATATCTATCTATCTATCTATCTTCTATTTATCTATCTGTATCTATCTAAAAAGACAGATAGATAGATAGATAGATAGATAGATAGATAGATAGATAATAGATAGATCGGTAGATATTTAATGATATATTTAAATTTAGATATAATAGGCCAGTGTTTGTATCAGGAATATTATATATATATAGGACAGTAATATAACTTTTATTATTTCTCCAATCAGGTAAAAATCTGGTTTCAAAACAAGAGATCCAAATTCAAGAAGCTGATGAAGCAGGGAGGTTCAGCACTGGAGAGCAGCGGGTTATCTAATGGTCGGTCACTATCTGCCGGGTCCCCTCCTGTCCCCCCAGTATGGAACACCCCTACATCTTCTGGGAAGAGCACCTCTGGGACCCCAGCTGCTTACATACCCAGCTACACTTCTTGGTACCCATCAGCACACCAAGAAGCCATGCAGCAGCCCCAGCTCATGTGATGGTGACCGCAGCCAGACCTCCCTCGGTGGACCCCAGAATAAAACTGCATACATGACAAGATACTATAATACACATAGAGGAGAAGCTCTGTGCCTTGACAAGCCTGATGATAATGGTGACTTCATGTGTGGAGCACAGATATGCACCAATGTGATGGGGGCTGGTACCCAACTGTTGACACCTGGCAGAGCTGCCTCTACTCATCCTACCACCAGGCACTTGGCAGCCTGGAGAGAGGAATACATGATATACTCTGTGGACATGTGGAAGCAGAGATGCTTGTAATGGGGGGAACAGTAACAAGGACCCTCTTGTCTGTCTTTGTCTTGGCTAATCTGTGCTCATCTACCCATCTTGTGTCCTCCAGCAACCAGCACATCCCCCTGTAGGATCCTGTCTCCAGAGCCTAAGTTTCTGATGGATTGGTAAAAAAGAAATGTAGTATTTATTTAAAATAAAATAAAAATTTTAGTTGCTACTTTTGTATACACCTGTATACATGTAGTCATGAAGAGGTTGGCTCACTTTATGTACATTTTCTACAATTCTCAGTGTGTAGGTGACACTGTGTTCTGTGCACAGTCTAGGCCCAGCAAGTTCTGCCCACCAGGACCATTGGCACAAGGCAGGACAAGGTTCCTTCTCTGACCAGATCCCATTAATGCCAGTTACAATGTTTCATTTCCTTGTTTCTAATTCTCTAAGCAAATTGCAGATGTTAACCCCTCACACGCTGACTCTCCTAGAGGCGACCACATATTGCAGAGCAGTATGTTGCTGGATTCCAGAGAGGGGGGTTACTATGTGCAATGTGAACCTCCCCTCCCCCCGTTCCCTTGTACATAATGTTATTAGTGTTCTGTAAAGTTGTTTGCACAGATTTTTCTGCCCTCTCTGTTTTTATTTTTTATTTGATTTTTTTATTTTGTTGCCTGTAACCATTGATGCTTTGTGAAATGAAAACCTTTCTTGACATCTTTGTGAAATTTTGAAATCCGTGATTACTGAGATCAGTTGTGTTTAGTGTTCTTCTATGTCTAAAGTTTAGTTTTATATTGAAAATGTTAACTTATTGCTTTGTATCTTAAGAAGAAAAAAAAAGAAACAAAACTCTTTGTAAATAAGTTATAAAGTTTCTTTAAAACAGTAAAATGGTTTTGAAAAAGAGATGGGTTTATATGCGTTTATCTTGTGTAGTTTGTGTTTGTGCAATGAATGTGAGCGGGATTTGTCCTCCTTTTATTAGTGAAACTCTGTAGATATCAGTAGGTCAAAATCATATTTTCAGTATGGCCCTGAAATCCCTTCTTTTGTGATTAATATCAGCATAGAATTACTTTTGATTGTATAAAAATGCATGGCCCCGCTATTAAATCTGAGGGAATAAGCGCTGGAAAATACCAGAACACTGTGCTACTATGGGGACTGATAATGGAGAAGCAAATAATCACACTTCCATGAAATGTGGGAATATCGGTATTATTGTGTGATGACAATTGTGCAACAATTATTTAAAAGCATGGATAGATGGAAAGATAATAGTCATATATAGATAGATATGACATAGATATTAAAGGGATAAAAAGAGATAACTAAATATCTACATAGGTAGATAAATATTAGATAGATTTTATAGGTATATAGATAGATATAGATTAAATATTAAATAGAGACAGAGATAGATAGTAAATAAATAGATACAAAAATATCAGAAAGATATTATACATTAGGTTACAGATAGATAGATAGATATTAGAGACAGATAGATAGATAGATAGATAGATAGATAGAAAGATCATTAGGTTACAGATATATATATATATATATATATATATATATATATATATATATATTAGAGACAGATAGGTAGATAGATAAAAAGATCATTAGGTTACAGATAGATAGATATTAGATAGATAGATAGATAGATAGATAGATAGAAAGATCATTAGGTTACAGATAGATATATATTAGATAGAGACAGATAGGTCGATAGATAGAAAGATAAAAAGATCATTAGGTTACAGATAGATAGATATTAGAGACAGATAGATAGATAGATAGATAGATAGATAGAAAGAAAGAAAAATAGAAAGATAGAAAGATCATTAGGTTACAGATAGATATATATTAGATAGAGACAGATAGGTCGATAGATAGAAAGATAAAAAGATCATTAGGTTACAGATAGATAGATATTAGAGACAGATAGATAGATAGATAGATAGAAAGAAAGAAAAATAGAAAGATAGAAAGATCATTAGGTTACAGATAGATATTATATAGAGACAGATAGGTAGATAGATACAGAAAGATCAGAAAGATGTTATACATTAGGTTACATTTATATGATATAATGTGCTCGCTGTTTAAATTATGAAATATCTCCACACTGAACAGAACATTAGTCTATATTAGTATTTTTTCCTTATATCATTTTAAATTTCCTTTCATAATAAATGCGACGTCAATACACATCCAAAGTGAACATAATAATACATATCCAAATAAAAACATTACTGATTATTTTATTGTAGTGTATTGGAAGGTGCTCTTAAAAAAAA